>NW_026947504.1:18704224-21390748 GCF_034190915.1 Cavia porcellus
TGCATATAAAATCTTATTTCTACCGGCCTACCAATAAGCACAAGCCTGAGTTGTGGTGTTATGTCACTTTGTTAAGTTAATAGGAATAAAGAGCAACAAGAAATAGTTTTAAAATTATGAATTTTAATGTCATTAAAATTAAATTCTAGAGAATTTAAATTGTAGTACTTAGAAAATAGCACTCTGTAGTACTCAGAAATTGTTTTCTGAGGAATGCATATCAGTGTCCATGTGGTCATTCCCTCATTTCATTTCCATAATATAGAACTTGTGTTTTTCACTTGTGTGAATGTTTGGGTTAAATAAAGGATGAGAAAATCAACAACAATTAATAAGCAGTGGTAGCAATATTAATATTGGAAATAAAATGTTATAAAATACCATGAGCAGAGTTTCAGCCTAAATTATGGAAAATTTTAACATAAAACACCCTTGGAAATTCCTGTGGCTCTGGCTGTAATACAAGAATCAATGCCTTGGGGCTGGAGATGAGGCACAGTGGTAGAGTTCTTGCTTTGTGTGCATAAGGCCCTGAGTTTGATTCCTAGCACCACAAAAAAAAGACAGAAAGAACCACAAGTCTCCCACAGTCAGTCTCGTAATGAAGCGAAGCCTGACCTGTTAACTCAAAATTAAGTCACTTGAAGAAATCTGCCATCTTTCACTTTCCATGGCAACCTGGAATAATGTTCAGGTGCAAATATTCTGCATTTCATTTTGTTCGTATAGCTTCATCCAGTGCTCACTCAACATATAAAATTTTGTGTAACTTTCAGGCTGCAACAGCTTGAAAATTCATGCTCCTAAAATTCTTCTTCCCTCAAAATCCTTCCTTTCCATTACCTCTTTACCCACATTCTCCGCTGCAAATTCCTGTATCTTGATACACGACTTCCTCTCCCGTTGGATATACTAGAACTTTTGGTACCTCCTGAGGCTCTTTACTCTGGAGGTGACCTTTACTTTTTATTTTATTTTTTAATTTTTAGTTTTTGGTAACGAGAATTAACCTCAGAACCTGAGGTGGCCTTTAGACAATATGTGGCATGACTTTTTCTACACAAAAGACTCAGTGGGCTCAAGTACAGAGATTGCATGAGTTTGTTGATGATCTACACCTTACCCACCTTTCCAGACTACAATGGGACAATCAACCTGTACCACTGAGGTAGGATTAATGATTTTAAACAATAATGTTCATTTGAGATGTATGGACCGTAAATTTACCATATAAGTTAATATCTGAAAATAAAGGAAAGGCAAGGCAAAAGAGATTCGAGATGTAGGATCTGGCTTATGCTTAAGAATTATGTTTTCATCAATCTAAGAATTAAGGGAAAAGTAACAAAACTGGATTGGATGACTGTGGATTAGAATACATTATAGAAGTCAAACTGTTGGAAGCTTTTGATGTTGTGGGCAAGGCAAAAGGAACAATAATCATCTTTGTTAAGAAAAATTGAGTGCTTTGGAGTGAGTTTTTGATCAGCAGCAATGTCTGTATCCCTTATTACACTCAACATGACAAATACAGCTTGCCAGAAACACACTTCTGTCGTTAGTCAGGCTACATACTATAGTAATACCTAAGATAACAAACACATGACACATGATAAAGGCACTGACTCAGATTTTTATCTTAACTTCAACTGAGGATTCAGCAAATATGCCATTCGGTTGAAAAAGGCACCTGTGTAAGAAGTCTTCCTAGCTAATGTCCAACAAACTCATTGAATAAGAACCAATATAATGCTTTGTTCAGAGTGAGACCTTAGAAATATGTAACATAGGTTGAAACTTCTGTGAAATTTTTTATTAAATTTCCTATTAAAGTTCAGAGAAAACAGTAAAATCGTATACTGCATTATGTGTTTAGTAAGACATATAATGCTATTAATTTTTCAAAGAATTAACTTTCAAATTGGCAGAGCAAATGCCTCTCTTTACCTTATTTTCTTTATCCTAAAGATTCTGTCTCACTTTACCCTCGTGATGAAGGTCTATGTTTGCTATTTTTCATCCTATTCAAATATCCCCGTATGAGCACTCAAGTTCCCAAATCTATTAACACAAAAGAAGAGGTTTCTTCCCTTTTCCATGATTCCCGATGGTGTTTCACAACATTCAATACTCCTTGTTTCTCATGAATGTCTCTCCTTTAGTTTTTTACTCCTTTCTTGGGGATCTCCTCCTGGACTTATTTTTTATGTGATGTTGATCTTCAGTTTATCTGCCTCCTGCTCACCTTGTTCAGAATCTTTAAATATTTCTTCAACTTTAGCTTTCTTGATCTTGGCAAGGGCGACCCAGGAGCCGAGGATTCACTGTCAATTCCTTGTTACGTTCTTATAAAATAAAATAGCGTCCATTTATGTTTTTCCGGATTGGTTTGTTGCCCAAATCAATCACATTGTAAATTGGAAATAAATCCATTTCCCAAGATGAAATCTGAAATGAGGAAAAATGTCTACCAAGGTTTCAAGGATAAACTCAAAGAAAAATAAACTGGACATAACTCCTACATGGTTCCACAAATGTGTGTTAAAGAAAGGCAACCAGGATCAGCTTACTATTCCCAGGAATTCTGGATCTCTTCTATTAGTAGTTAAAGTAAAAGGAAAGCAAAAGGATAAAGAGGAACTAGGGGAATTTGCAAACACCAATTCAACTCTACAGAGAATACTGCAGGATATTCTAAAAAAGGAAAAATACCAAGGCTTCAGAAACAGTGGCAGAGATGCCACAATGAATGGAGCAGAAAGCGAAATGAAGAAGACAAACTGACAAAAAACGACAGAAAAAGAGCTCAACAGAAATGAGGCAGAGAAGGTTGGATGGTAGGAACAGCTATTTTGGAGAAAACAAGACATCGTTATAGCTAGTGCTGATTTAGTATCATCTTGCTTTGAAGTCCCATCAAGCTTTTATTCTTCTGTCTCCATCAGTCTTAACAGGTTGTATCTTATTGGATTTTATTATATGTGATAATATAAGCAAAAACTTTTATAGACAAGGCGATTACACAGAAACCATTGTTCATTTTCTGATAGTTGGTTCTAAATACCCTGTAATACTATCATTCTCTTGAGTGGTTTTACATTGTCTTGATATGTTTGGTGCTACAGTATACAAAGTTATACTCAAAGATTTCAAGGAAAGAGACACTATGGTAACTACTTTTATGTCAGGATATCTTGTGGTGAAACACTATTTTGCTTAAATGGTTATGCTTTGACCTGCGCTGTTTTGTTGTTATGCCCTTTTTTATCTCAGTCTCTTTTTTAAAAATTATTTATTTTTTTATTTTTCTTTTTAATTAAGGGAAAAATAAAAAAAGGATACATTATAGTAAACTACTTTGATTTCCTATTAACTTGATTTGAAATCCTGTATTGCCCTCACCATCTTGCTTTGACTGATTTTCCTCTATTCTGCTTTGCTTGATAGTGCCAAGTTTGAAAGTATAGGCAACAACTGTAAAGACAATAAGATTCATTATGATGCCCATTCCGGTTGACTATTATCTTCTTTTAAAGCCCTGTAATGTCTCCAATGTTTTGGTTTTATTCTTTACTGTTTTGTTCAATTTTATTATAACTGATGATATAGGCAACTCTTTTTAAGATAGCAAGAGGCAGTATGGTAACCATTGTTGATCACCTAGTATTTTGTTTTTTACATTATCTGTTATGTTCATCCTTCTGATTTGACTGACTCTGTTCTGTTATGTCACATTTGGTTTTATTCTTTTCAAAAAAAAGTAATAAGAACTGTGGGAGTAATAAAACCCAGAATGTGTAGTTGTCATTGTACAAAAGAAAGGAAAAGAAAGTGCTTTAAAGAATATAACTGCATATATATTTAAGTATATAAGATAGAGAACCATATTACTGAGTTTTGTTGGATAATTGAACAGAACTGTTTGCAGTCTCACTGTTTGAAAGTCCACTTTATATGCTTTTTGTAACTTGAACAACTATTTCTAAGATAACAATATGTAATCTCTTAACTAGTGATTTCCTATTGTTTATTTTTTCTGAAATTCTGTATAACTAGTACCCTATTTCTGTTTTTTTTTCTTTTTCTCCATAATAAAAGAAGAAAAAAAAAAGGAAAGCAAAAGCAAAAGTATAGTTTAAAAAAAAAACCCTCAAATCTAGGTAAGTTTGTTCCTTTGGCATCCTGCCTCCTACACATACGTATATAACAACATAGTTCTGCTCCATATGTTTTCTGCTTATACTCCAAATATATCAGCATATTTTCAAAATTTTGTATTTGTTGTTGATTTATAAAATTTATCAAAAAGAAAAAAACTGATAATTTTATCTAAAAATTCTATTCTATAGAGAAACAAGGGTTTTGAGTAGTTATTTATATAATTAATATTCAATAATACATATTTAAAACCAATCAGTAAATAAATGTTAATAATGTTTAGATATTTAAAAGCAGTAAGCAGTAAGCACAAATGCTATTATCTGAAAAGTAAATATTAAATTATCATTTAAAATATTATACATAGTACATTGGCAGGGCTTTCCGATTATTCGCATCAGAGTAAAGATAAGTTATTCTACTAGGAGACTACAGGATTTAATCAATTGTCACACTCTGAAGTTTTTCCTGAAAAATCCAAGAGAAATTATCATCTGTAAATGACACAATAGTGACTATAGACTATCTCTTTCTGAAGCTTTAATTTTTCCCTGTTTAATTCATTATTTACTTGTTTATCAAACAAAGTTATGGCAAGAATTAAATTTCTGTAGTAGATAACAAAGCTGTGGGAATAAGACTATTTCAATTGGATTATTCTTATCTCTATTAAGCTTTCTTCAAAACAATTTAAAAATACTGCTTCATTCATCAGGAGGACAAAATATGCAATCCGAAATGGTCAAGTATATACTAAAGAGAAAACGGAATGAAGTGCTATGTGACTCAACAAACTGTCTTGCAGAGTTATTTGGTTTCCATTATGCGTAAGGTGTTTCAAAGGATTATGAAAATGAGATGGAATCAAGATGAGCCTGCTCCTCTCCTGGCAACTGACTTTTTAATACAATGGATAATTAAGTTGTTTTTTTCCAGAGAAGGTCACAGAGAATGTCAACCATCAGAACTTGTGGAGAAAAGTCTTGTAATTTACAAAAAAGTAAGAAAAGCACCCCATTGTATTTATTGTTAGTAAGTTACAGGCGGGAACTAAGCATACGTTTTAAAATGAAAATAAACACTGGGTCTGGCTCTATCTGCTTCTTTATTTTTAATAATTTTGTTCATTGTTTATGACTTAGTGAGGCGATCATCACTGAACACTTTTTCATGCAGAATACCGTCATCAAGGTTAGGATTTCAAAACGTTCTTAAAGAGCAAGTGTGTGAATTGATCCAGAGGGGCTTGATGAGCACAGAAAATGTGAGCGTGTCAGTTACATCATCCTTAGCTGTGAGCAATGTGGCCTTCACAGGACTCATGGACACTGGGCCTCTTAGCAGAACAATACCGGGCTTTTGCTCCACCTCTAGCTTTGCCCATATATTATCTAACATTTAACTTAATGCAAAACATACCGAAAGAAATTACTGATTTTTCATTGGAATATCAACTTTTCATGTGTCAGTAAATGTGTCACCCTATACCCAAATCCTTGAGTAAGAAACCTAGATGTTCCTCTACACATCATCTTACCATGGGAAGAATTAAGCAGATATTGTTCCTTCTCAGAAGCTTTCTGTTGTACTTGTGTAAAACTCATACGTTCTCCCACATCTATGTCTCATTCTGTTTGTTGCTCAGACTTTGATGTATGAGTAACTTTATCGCTTAGTATGCCCCTACATTTTTCTTCTACGAGTTCTGTTCATCATTCTAATTGTCACGTGACTGGTGCCAGTCAGTTATTTAATAGAGCTCCATTTCTCCAACTCACACATATTTTCTCTTTTTTATTTTTTCATATCATGTGCCACAATTTATAAAGATTCATTCCTCTGATAGACTTTACATATCTCTCTCTTATTCTGTGAGAGCAGGAAACAAGTATACTCAACTCAATACTACATTTCCATTCCTTCTCATGATTCCAGACACACTAATACATACTCAGTATTTGTTGAAAAAGAGACAATTTTTGGTAGATTTACCAATATGTACTCTTCTAAAGCTTCATTAAATACTGCAACACAAATCATACAGATGATTTTTTTCTTAAAATTTTTATGGAAACATGATGGAATATAAATATATAAAAATAAGCAACGGTTTTAATTTCAACTGGTGATGTTAGTTTGCAATTTCACATATAACTATTCTATAGTTCTCAGTACTTTTTGATGAACCAAATGAGATCATGACAAGGATTTCCAAATTATCTATCAGTAGGATAATAAAAGGCACTTGCCATTTTCAAAGCAGGTTGAATCTTACCATTGTATTTGAGGAAAATGAAATTTTTTAAAGTGTCAACTTTCATCCAATTCACAAAATTTCACATTTAACCTCATAATTTATAAGTGATTTCCATTTGTCAGTCAAGTGTTGTGGTGGATTGATGACCGGCGGTTAACTTGTGGGACCCAGCTGAGCTGAATCAGTATGGCACCGAGTGTGGAGGCCCACCTGGGGCTTGTTGCCAATATGAGAGGGAGAACTGGAGAGGAAGAAGTGCTGATGCTGGTTCTTCTGTTGCCATTGGTTCTCCCGGAGGAGCTTGTTGAGTTTCTTTCTTGATATGAACTTGGATGTCCTCATCCTCGGAAGAGCTTGGGACCTCATTGTTACTGAGGATGGTGGTCCTTTTGGGGAAAGCTCTGGTCCTTACTTGAGTATTGCTTCCTGCATTAAATTGTTTTCCTTGCAATCCTGTGACAGATGTCTATCAAAAATATGTCTATATCCTGTGCTCATTTTGAAATGAGTAAAGAGTTGTGAAAGAATATTGCATTTTTTTTTGCAATTTTATGAAAATAATAGTCAAGCTGTTTTCTGAGAAAATGTTTTGCCTTTTAAAAGTTGATCTTGATTAAATAACACAATAAGTTGGGCTCGGTGATGTGGGTATGTGTCATAGTTACTTTTTACTAGTCTCTGAGACAAAATATCTGAAGCCCAAAGTTGGGAAAGGAAAGGTTTATTTCTTACAATTTTTGGAGGTTTCAGTCCACACTCAGTTGGCTCCAAGGCAGGCGGGCATGGCTGGGCCGCAGTTCATGGTGGCTGCAAACAGCAAGCAAAAACCTGCAAACAAAGACACACCTTCTTCCTGCCATTACATCACATTCTGGCTCCACCCCTTTGTGGGTGGAGCACTGACACCATCAATCCAAGCACTAAACAATGAACCATCACAAATGCACAATGCAAACTCATTAGGGCTGGGGGACACAACATAAACCATGACAGTATGTAATCCCATCACTCTCGGGGCCCAACCTGAGCAACTAACATATTTAGCAAGAACCTATTTCAGCCGGGGGTTTAGATCAGCGGGACAAGCACCTGGCAAGAACAAGGTCTTGAGTTCAATCCTCTGTACCAAAAAAACCAACAACCATTAAAAAAAAAAAAAAAAAAAAAACCTTATTTCAAAATAAAGAATTAAAAGTGATCTGAGGATTTGGCTCAATGCAAATGCCCTGCGTTCTATTACCAGTAATAAAAAATATAAAACACTAGATCAAATCTATGTTGTGATGTATAGGCAATCAGTTCAATATTTTAACTATATGTTATATTTTCTCATGTACTTATAAAAAATTTCACTTGAATACTCAAATGCATATTTGAAATGATGATTTATACATATGGTCAGATGAAGTAAGAATTAACACAGATCTTAATAAAATTCTCTTTTTGTCTGAAATGTTCTGGTAATTGAAATAGAAAAAAAATTTACTCAAGTATCCCCAAGACTGCATTTGTTTATTTGTTTTGGAGTATATGTATATTACTATGATCATGGTTATAATACCCAAGAATTTATCATTAAGCATAAAACAGAAATTCATTTTAATCCATGTTATCTCTTAAATTTGATCTCTTGGAAAAAGTACCAGGAAAAAGCCACTGTTAGTAGTAATTTAAAAATAAACCATGCTAGATGAGGTATGAAATGGGATAAATCTTAACAGCCATAATTTTTCCTTTCTTCCGTAGAACACTAGTGAATGACTATTTCTGTGAGACAAAAATGAATTTATAGTAATCAAATTACATTATTGAAAGACATGCAGTTTGTATTTTAATATTTGTGTTTTGATGCAGCTCCTTATTCTGGGACAAACTTCCTTGCTATTTTTCGATTTGCTGTACATCAAAAATATCAGAAGGCAAACAGACATGAAACAGGTAAATGATCTTTATCGTCCCTGTTATTTCTGTTAAAAGATTGAACAAACTACAGTCAGCTATTTTTTATGGCACTCTGTACTATCTCCACCTGAAAATGTCAAACTTAATGGTCTGTACAGGTCGGGGCCCAAGCTGCTTCAGTTTTGATAAATTAGAGGTGGATAAATTGAGATGGGGTAGATCAGAGCCTCCATCTTCCTGAATAATTGAATATAAAGCAATTGACTGTTTTAAAAATTTGTCTGTGGTCTATATGTGCAGAAGGGGAGATACAGGTCATAAAATTTATCCACTACTATTGCTTCCTGAAAAATCTTAACCAGAATAATAAACCTTTACCCAAATGAATTTAGATAGCTATGGAATTCTTAAATTTAAAAATTTAAATCTTGAGATATATGCATAATATTTAAAATTTCTCCATGAATATATACACATATTTTGAAGGAAAAAAGTGAGAATATTTTCTTAGATGAAAGTTTGTAATTTTATTTTTATTTATTTATTTATTTATTTATTTATTGTCTTTTTGAGACAGCATCTTGCTATGCAGTTCAGGCTGGGCTTTAGCTCACATCATAGCCCAGTTTAGTCTCAAATTTAAAACATTCCTCCTGCCTCAGCCTCCTGAGTGCTAGGACTACATGAGTGTACCCCCACATTCAACTTGAAAGTTTGTAATTTTAAAATGTATTCTCCTTTAATGAGAGAAGAATATGGCAAAAAAGAGATTATGTTTTCTTCTTTAATTCTCCATAGAAACATCAAATTATTCAATTAAAGACTGGGCCAAATATCAACTCTACTAATTGCAGAAAGAATTTATCATTAATTTAATGCATGCAAAATCATATATAGGATGACAAATTTAAATTATCACAACTGTATATGTTTCTAACTTATTTCATACATAGGTAGTACATAGAGAGGGAGAGGAGATAAACTTTTAAGGAGCAGACATATTTCAGGACTCCCAATGATTCAGGTGATTTATAGTTACAGAATCTTTAAAGACAAAGGTATTTTACCAAAAGATTAAATTTAGGAAACTAGATTTAGTTTATGGAATTGACATAACCATCTAGTATAAAAATAACCACATCTTTTGCATTTATTCCTTGGTTGATGGGAATTTGAGTTGTTTCTAAGATGTAGCCATTACAAATTATGCCGTTATAAACATGGGTGTGTATATATCACAGTTAATGTTTTAACTATTCTGTCTTCTATTATTTTGTTATGAAGTTCTGTTTTACTTTTGCTTTCCATAAAAAACTAGTGATCCTAAGGAGATTTACATGAACTACAGAACATTAGAATTCAATTACTACATTTATTTTATAATCTAATTGTTTTACTTTATATATAAATGTTCTTTGATGCATTCTAGTCATTTGAAGTTGCTTACACATTTAGCCATATAGCAATTTTTTCTGAAATTACTTTAAACTTATAGGTGCTAAATGACTATGGTTTATGTATTTATTTATTTAGAATTAATGAAAATGACCTTCCCGGCATACTAGAGGCTAACATATTATTTAAGTCTCCTGTTAAATTAGAAATTCCATATTTCTTTCTAAATATTGTAGAGCTTTAACATGTAGCGGCCAGAGGAATTTCACCCAGAGCAGGTCATTAAAAAACCATTCCTTTCTTTGACCCTATGACTTTCATCTCCTATACAGTGCCATTAGAACTGAATTACACAGTGGTGTTTTACGTTTACATCTGACTTTGGGAGACTCTTACCTATGATGGAATTTGAAGCTGTAATCTTACGGAAGCCCTAATCTTGGCTAGCTCTTCACAGCAGATGCTTAGCAAACATTTATAGTTCTAGAATGGAGAAAAACAGTGTATCTATGACTCTTCACTGAATTTTCAGCAAATTCTGAGGAACAATTCCAGTGTTAGCAGCATGTCTCAGAAACTACGATTGCTCTCATTAGAATTTTCAAGCTAGTGATGAATGGCTACCAAAGAGATTTTTATGCAAGGTAACTGCTAACATCTTATGAAGCATAAGTCTATGGTTCATAGCACTTAGTCCTTCTGATTCCTGGAGAAAAAAATTCTTATCCTCAGTCTTTATCATGATTTCTATGAAGATGGAGGCCTTATTTAAATTTTTTTTCCTACTCAACTACCTTCTTAAACCTCTGCCCTTTAGTCACTACTCACAATATGTGATAATTACAGACATTTAACCAACAGACCAGTGAAGAAATACTGTTTCTTTTCCTTTAGGTAAGGAAAAGTTAAAATAGATAACAAACTTCCGGCAAATAAATGTTCATTAGTCTTTTGCATAAACAAGCTGTGGCACCCTGGCTTCCACCCAACCTTGCAAAATTTCTGTTGCTTCTCTCTATTCGTCCCTTACTTCCGTATGATATACTGGCTTAAGTGAAGAACTTACATCATGCTTAAAAGATACTCTTTCATTTACAAATACTGTTTGGTCCCTGTCCAACTTCACTAGAAGCAGAATTGGTATACAGTGCAGCAACGAGCACTATTTGAGAGCTTAAAAAGTAAAGAATTAAAATACCAGTACGCTTTATCAAGCTGCTCTGTGTCTTGGAAATTTTGCTGTGATCTCTGTACAACTGCTTTATGTTGCTGTCTTGTTTTTGGAAAGAATTATTCTAACAGTTATTCATTGCTTGATAAGTGGTTGGCGCTAACTTCAGAGTAGCTATATATAGGAACTATCCATCAGTGAGGTCAGGGTAGGTACAACACAGAAGACACAAAATTTGCTACTGAGTATTTCTGTGCCAAGGACATTACTGAATGACTGTCTTGACAAACAATCACAAGGCCTTTATTTCAGAGCCAGTGAGTATAAGAATCACTCAAAAAATCAACACGTACTATGTTTTCATCCAGCACAAGCAGTAACACATTCTGTGTGTGCCAAGTGAAAAGATATTTTTCTTTGGCGCTGAGGGCTGGGCATTTAAAAACAGTCATTTTTCCTTTGTCTGTAATTCATCCTGATGGTTAAAATGTGCCGTTGGTTCCAGAGTCTGAATCAGGTGAAATGATTTTCTTTACACTGAGAGTGGGGAGGAAAAGAAAAGAGTTATCTGTACCTTCACTGGAATATATTGATTTGGCACCAGAAAGAAGGAAAATAAATATTCCATATATGTGACACCTGGTAAAATATGTATAAAATTCTACTTAGAGGAAAGAAGAGTCATGTACGAAAGTACTGTTTTTGAAAAACAGGAAAATGATATTAATATCTCTTTACTTTTGCAAAAAATATGCCTCAAGTCTACTGAAAGTTCATAATGAGATTTATAATGAAAAGTTCATTCATAATATGTTGTCATTTTGTGAAGTACTTCATATGCACTTCCTCAATAAATTGCTCCACTGGATGCATTTGCATTCATATAAGATCATTTCTAAATTATTAATGCAGGAAAGAACTTGTGGCATATCATTTTACTTGTAAGATATTGGTGAAGATTCTTTGAACAGCTTCATTGAGAACAACTGCGGTACACTGATTATAGTATCAACTGTGATTTCAGAGGTAGTTTTAAGTCCTGGATTCACCACTATACCATTATAAATGTAAAATTACAAATTGCTTGAACAAATACATGAGATTTACTTATTTATATAATTTTTAAATGTTAGGGGAATCTAGATTCAGGCAGAATTGAATTCAATGAGTAGCTAATAAAATCAGAACTGAATTTCTCTCCATTATTTTGGCATTATTTTCTTTATTCGTTGCCGTAATTTTGTTTCTTTGGTGGGAAATTCTTCTAGATTCACATTCCTCAGATTTGTTTCAGGTAGGAAAACCAGGGACGTAAAAACAAAGTTTAAAAATGCATCGTATAAAACTGAGGGTCCTTATTTGAAGTGAGATACAAATTGACACGAGGTTACAAAACATGTTCCCTTCTCACCTAATCATTACTAACTGTGTGTTAGACAAGTTGTTTAACCTATCCAAGACTAAATTTCAATTGTAAATGGATGATGAAAATGTTAAATACTTTCTACATTGTCCAAGGTTTAAATGCTTTTTCAAAAACAATTTCTGAATTTCTTGGCAGAATGTGTGACAGATAATGATTCTGAAACAAAGCTGTTGAAAATGTGCTAGCAGCGGAAAAACAGGGTCCTGATCACAGAGCCTGTCTGAGGGCTGATGGTCTCTTTAAAACAGAGGAACATTTCTGTGAAAATGTGTGTCTAAGTGGATTAAGTGCATGAAATTGCTTATACTTGTCAAAGAAAATTATCCCAGTATTTATGAAAGATGTGCTATTTTTGACAGAGAGCACAGGAAAAGATATCCAGATTCCTTTTATATGAAAATTATATTATTTGTTTTAATGCTAACAGAAGTGAGTTAATGATGGAAACATACCTTCATGAATCATTTTGGATATACAAAATTGGGGATATTTTCCTTTGCCTGGTGAGGCCTTTATCCTGATCATTTAAAGATTACCCACTGGATGAAAGGGAGAGAAAGTGAGAGATCAATAGTTACAGGAAGGGGAATGAATTTGTGAGCTTTCTGTTGTTGGAAAATGTACCCAACACCCATAACTTAAAGGAGATGGCTGTTTTGTTCTTGGTTTCTGAGGTTTAATAGATGATTAGTTATCTGCAAGGCAGGAATTTCATGGTGGAAAGCTAACGTGGAGTGAAAGCTACTTTCTTCACGGCAGCTGGGAGGCAGAACACAGAAGGGCACCAGCAAAGACATGCTCACCCAAATCCTGCCCCTACTGACACATTTTAAAGTGGTCCTCACCTCCTACTAGACATTCGACTATGAACATCTGTGGATTAAACCCAGTGATGATTATAACGTTCCAGGAGTCTATTAATCCAGACAAATTGACAATTAAACTTAAGCATCATAGAGAGATATAGAGAGAGAAAGAGAGAGAGAGAGAGAGAGAGAGAAGAAGGGAAGACAGGTATGCTTGCTACATATTTTTTACTGGAAAATAATGAAGGGGCTCTCAGTCATCTTTAAAACCTGCTAATTAGCTCACAAATAACATGGATTTCTAGAAGAACAGCAAGAAATAATTAAGAATGAAGGCAGAGTACTGATTCTAAAAAATTCTTTTTTCTGGCCCGCAAGCCAGAGGTATAGATATATTTTTCTGGAGACAAAGTATAGATTAAGTGGACTAAATACATTTCACCACAATCTGCCCCACATGCTGGATGCTTAATATTTGTTCTTCTGGGTTTGGTCTCCTTCCTTTCTGTTCTCTGCACCTCTCTTTTGAAATGGGAACATTTATCCTGTGCTGTAGCATGCTGAAAATGCTTAATTTGCTTTTTATATTTTAGAAGGGCTCACAGCTAAGGGTTCGCGTTAAGTCTCAGATGAGACCCTGGATTTGGTCTTGCTAGCAGTCCTGGAACTGATAAGACTTTGGTGACTCTTAGAGATGCATTAAACACATTTTGCATAGAGATGTACATAAGTCTTTTAGTGCACAGAGTGAACTGTGGTTTAAATCTTGATATCTGGCAGATCCTCATGTACACATAGGTGGGGAGTTTTGGAAGAAGACTGAACCATCATTGGCACACTACAGCCGACTTACTGTTAGGAGACAGGATCCCATCAGCTGCGACAGGTTGCTTGGTGGAATAATCTCAAAAGCATATCTCCCTTGACAACCCCTCCTTGCTCTCTCTGCTTTTGGGCCATCATGAGTTGAGTACTTTTTCCTCTGCCATGACTCTCTACCATACTGTTTTTCCTTTGGAGCCAGCCCATTATGAGCTAAAAGGGAGTAAAAATAAACTTTCTCCTTTAAACCATGGAAGCTGTGTATTAATCCCCAAAACAAGAAAGCAACAAGACATCTGCTTAGGATATGCTTTTAGATACCTGCATCCATTTCTTATTGTTTCTATTCTCCTGTTGACTTTGAGAAATTCCTGGATATTCCAAAGAGAGGGCACTCTCTTGTTTTCCACTATAGGATACTGGGCTGTGGTGCTGCTGCCAGAATCTTCAGTTCTGTCATTTAGCTTTGAGGCTCTGCTGGCTGAACTATGTTTCATTAACATGGTTGTATTTTAAAATATATTTTGATAGTACCAAAGTTCTTAAATTTAAATTATATTTTGTGATTCACCTGAACCATTAATGAGTTACTCATAAAATGTTGAAATAAATAGAATATATATAATTTGTAATTATTCTGATGAATATAAATATACTAATTCCCATTCTCTGGTAGATAATTTAAATGAGCCTCAATTACTAGTTTGATCTACCATAGTCTTTTAATTAAATACATTAGAAGACTCAAAGAGATGTTATAAGACTGATATGATGCTACAGTCTGATAATACTAACCACGTAGTCATCTCTTGAGAACTTGAGCATTGAACTCTGCGATAAGAACAAATAGTTTTCGTACATTTAGATTTGTGTAAAGCAGAATTTTGGGAAACAACTCACAGAATTGGAAAAATCCTGTTCTCTCTGTCTCTCTCTGTCTCTGTCTTTCTTTCTCTCTCTCTCTCTCTCTCTCTCTCTCTCTCTCTCTCTCTCTGTCTCTCTCACTATCTCTGTCACTCTCTCCTTCATTTTTATGGCATCAAAATCATTTAAGATATGACAAGGCAAAATTTTAAAATGATCATCTTGGTACCTAGCACATTTCTAGTACAATGACAGCCATATTATATGAGATTATATTTTAGTGTTCCAAACTCATTACTTCAAATTCAAACACTACCAAAATAAGCACATTTGCTATCTACAGAATATACTCTGGCTGGAAGTTTCAAGTATAAAGTGATTAGCATTCAGGCATGTTTGCTTCTCAACAAAAGCTTCAGAACAAATGAACGTGTAAATCGAACAAGCTATCAGTCCCATCTCATTATTAAAGTACAGCATTTTGGCAATTTCTTTGCCAGGTCTTTTGTTTTATAAAAATTGGCTTCCAATCTGTGATAGACAGAGCCCACTGAATTGTTTGCTATGCTGTCAGCAGGTCCCTGTGTCTCTTGGAGACAGCTGAATCTCATTTCCCTTCCATTTTGGATTGTGCATTTGAAGCACCATGTAATGGGTTGGCTATAGGAGCAACAGCAGAATGAATCCATAACTGCTCCAGCCATTGCTTTCAGTGTTAATTCACTTTGATTGTGTTGACAAGACCCAGCTGTGAGTCTGATTATTAGCACTTCTAAAGTCTTGCTGCTTATGCTACCATCAGAGCAACAGAAATCAGAACTTGTATCTTAACTAGCACTATAATTTAAAGTGATTTAAATTATCCAATAATAGTGTGATGCTACTTTTAAATCAGTGAAAAGATAATTGTCCAAGGAAAAATTTTATGTATGTTAACATCATGGCTTTACTTTCATGGGAATGTTGAGAGTAGCTTGATTCAAAAGTTAATGGAGTAAAACCAGGGTGAACCAAAATGGATTCTCTTTGGCAGATATTTAAGTAGACAGTGTTAAACTAATCCATGTAAAAAAGTTCATTTTTACCTTAACTCATCCCATTCAACCTATGGGATAATCATATTGATGGCCACCATAATTCCCTGGAAAAATTTCTGAAGATAAATTTTTCTAGTTTTAATGAATAAAATTTCAGGATAAAACTAATTCTTATCACTTTGGAAGAACTTTAATGGCTTTGCTATGTGTTACTTGTTCAGGTTGAGCTACATTATCCATAATTCATTTTTGTCTGTTTCTAAGTAGGATGAGATTTAGCATTATTCTCATAAGGTTTAAAAGATGGAGGGAAGGAAGGAGATGCTGTGTAGCTAACGCATGCTGTTGCCGATATTTTGACTCATTTCAGTGAGGTAACAGGATCTGAGTGTGGAATTGCTCTATATTTTCTGACTTCATCTCCAATTTTTCTGACTCAAAGACCAGGTGTGTGTCTGCTTAGATCTTAGATAAAGGGTACTGCAGGTTATGTTTTGCACTGAGGTGAAGGTAATAAAGAGGGACTTGGATTTGAGTTCATCCTCCTTAGATTTCAGGGATCTCTGTGGAGTTCCATGTCTGGCTTGTAATCTTTGCTTCCTAACCTGTAGTCTTCACATTCCAGCATCAGTGGTAGAATAAGGTTTTCAAAGGACCTCTTAGGACTGGAGATGTAGCTTAGCAACACATACCTGCCTGGCAAGTGTGAGGTCATGAGTTCAATTCCAGGTACAAGCAAAAACAAAACAAACAAACAAACAAAAAAAGAACTGCTTAAATATTCCTCATTAGTTAATCATTAATAACATCTATATGTAGGCATGTGCATGGATGTATTTGTATATAAGAAATATCTTACTGATATTTATTCTGTCATTGCATCCTGCATGACATAGAATTTTTAATCAAGCAGTGGTCTTCTCTGGAGAGAACAGAACTGATTTTGTGTGACTGTATGTGGGAGGTACTGATCTTTTATGCTCAAGAAGAGGGATACCTATAGGTATACAGGTATACAGCTATACAGATACATCTGGGAAAAAAAGAATAGGTAAAGGACTGTGATGAGATTATACATGATAAAATGTATATGAGATCATTATACAACATCTGCCTTTTTTCATGCTTTTTTATCTTTCTATTATGGAGAAAACTAAATGAATGTTCTTGTTAACACAATCATTGTACTGATGAAATTTATCTGCACTTAGTAACATTCTATTTCTATAGTTAAAACGTCATAGTCTGATAGCCAATACTGTTGTTTCTAGTTATAAATCAAGTTATTAATGAAAATATTGGAATTATCATTATTGACATGTTTTTAATAATTTACCAACTAATTGCTAAAAGAAAATGATGCAACTTATTCACAATTCTGAGGGAAAATAACTTTGAATCTAGAATTATATACATTACTAAATTTTAAAGTCATAGATTTTAAATGACAAATATAGTTAATATATGTCATTAAGGGTATACTGTGATATTTCTGTACATATATGCATTGTGTAAAGATTAACTAAGGCTCTTTAGGTAACCCATCATCTCAAAGTTTTAGTCAAGCACAAGAAAAATGTGAAATAATTTACAGGAATAGAAGAAATTAGAAAGCTATTCTACATGTTTTCTTTCTGAGAAAATTAAAAGCACATTATATTAAAACAAAAAAAAAGAAATAAAAATGTGGAGATAGAGGTTGATTCAACCATAAAAATGAATTGAAGAAATCTGAAGAATGCAGCTGGGCAGTAAATCTGAAAAATAACGATAGTCTAGAATGAATGAGATACATTTGAAGACAATAAGAAAGTCTTTAAGAATAAAGTACAATTACCACAAGTAATTGAAATAATTGTGTAGCACTACATACTTCTTCCATTACAGTTTACAAAGCTACCATCACAAGGTCTCACTATGTCAATTAACAGTCTTCAACCAGCTTCTAACCTGGACTACTTAAAATATGATATGGAGAAAAGGTGGCATGACTAAATGCCATCTTTCCAATACGAATCAGGTGATAGTGAGAAGGAAGGAACAACTACTTCATGGTAAATAAAGATGTAGACTACAAAGGAATAAACCTCACATTAATAAGCAAATCCATACATATCTTACTCTATTGAATTTCACTGTGTTGCATTTTGCAGATACTACATTTTGTACATATTGAAGTTCCGCCTTCTTGCACTGAGTAGGTCTATAAGCACTATTTTTCCAACGGGATGTCTTCACATCATGTTTGTCACGTGTTTATAATGCTTAACATATTTCAGTCTTTTATTATGTTCACGTATACTATAGTGACTTGTGTTTGTTGATCTTTGATGTAACCACAATAATTGTTTTGGGGTACCATGAACTCACCAGGATAAGATAGTAAACTTAAAAAATGTTGTATGTGTTCTGATTTTTTCCATCCACCTGCCTTTTTCCTTCCCCTTAGTGCTCTCAATTGCCTCAGACACCAGAATATTGCAATTAGTTCAATTAAGTACCTCTACAATTGTATTTAAGTGTTCAAGTGAAAGGAAGATTCACATGTTCTTCCCTTTAAACCAAAAATCAAAAATGATTAAGCTCAACATAGAAGGCATACTGCAAACTGAGATAAATTGAAATTATAAATGCAAGAAGATGTTCTAAAAGAAATTAAGTGCCACTTCAATAAATATGCAAATGACAAGTGCAACAGATTTCTTGTTGATATGGAGAAACTTTTAGTAACCTGACTTGAAAATTAAACCAGTCACAACATTCCCTTAAACTAAGCCTATTTTAAAACAAGGTCTGAACATATATTAATTCTTTGAAGGCTGAGAGAAATGAAGAAGCTATAGAAGAAAAGTTTGAAGCTGGCTGCATTTTATTCATGAGATTTCAGAAAAGAAACATTCCATAACATAAAAGTTCAATCAAAACTCTGCAGCAAGTTTTCTAAAGTATCTACCCAAAATAACTGATGAAGATGATTACATTAAATAATACATTTTCAACAGAGACAACACAATCTTATATTGCAAGAAAATGCCACTTAGGCATTTTACAGCAAAAGAGGAGAAATCAATGCCTAGCTTCAAAACTATAAAATACAGACTCTTTTTAGTGGCTATGCAGCTGGTGACTTTCTGTTGAAGCCAACATTCATTTACCATTCTGAAAATCCCAGGTTTTAATGTACCCTGCTTGTATTGTATAAATCAAACCACAAAACCTGGATAGTAGTACATCTGTTTACAACATGATTGACTGAGTACTTTAAGTTCCTTATAGAAGCCTAACTGTTCAATAAAAAATTTCTTTTCCAAATGTTATTGCTCGTTATCAATTTATCTGGTCATCCAAGAGCTGATGGACCTTTACAAAGAGATGAATGTTGATTTAGTTCCTGTTAACCTGACATTTATTCTACAGTCCAAAATGAAGAAAAATTTTCAATTTTAGATTTTTTTGTTTAAGAAATACATTTTATACAACTAGAGCTGTATTGATAGTGATGCCTTTGAGGGATCTGGGCAAAAGAAATGGAAAATATTCTGAAAATTTTTAGTCTTCCAAATGCCATTAACAACACTTGTGATTTATGGGAATAAATACAAATATCAAAATTCACCAGATTGTGAAAGAAATTGATTCTAACCCTAGTAGATGACACTCAGAGATTCAAAACTACAGAAGAGGAAGTAACTGCAGATTTGGCAAAAATTATTAAAAAAAAACAACCTAGAATTAGAATAGAGCCTGACAGTGTGATTGGATTTCTGCAATCTTGTGATAAAAGTTTAGGGATGATTAGTTGTTTCTTATTGAAGAGCAAAGAAAAATTTTGAGATGGAAGCTACTCTTCATGATGATGCTATGAGCATTGTTGAAATGAAATAAAAGATTTATTGATAAGACAGTGACAAAGTTTGAGAAATCTTGACCTTGGTTTTAAAAAATTATTCTGTGGGCAAACTGCCATCAAACATTACCAATGCCACAGATAAATCTTACAGGAAAGCAAAAATCAGCTGATGCAGCAAACTATTGCTTTCACAGTTTCAGAAATTGCCACAGCCCCTCAGCTTTTAGCAGGCCCAATCCTTTGAAGTCTGCAGCCATCAACATCAAAGTGAAATCTTTTAGTAGCAAAAAGATTATGATTCACCGAAACTTAAATCATCTTTAGCATTTTTAGCAATAAAGTATTTTTATTACAAACTACATTTTTAGACCCAGTTCTATTGCACACTTAATGAAATATAGTACAATGGACATATCCTTTATATCCACTGGGAAACAAAAAAAAATTATGTGACTCATTCTATTGCTACATTTACTTTATTATTGTAGTCTGGAACCAAAACTGTAACATCTTCAGTGTATGCCTATCAATGAGAACATCTTTAAAGCCATTACGTTCTTTAAACTTTATGCTTTAAAATTTATGCAATTGTGGCTAGCCTAGAGAAAGACCACCACACCCCAACCCAGCTCTGACCACCGGCGTACCTGCAACCTGGCATGCTCCTCCCATGTACTGACCCACAAGACTGCTGCACCCACCCCAGCTTGGCTCCCTGCCCTCAGCTATCCTCCCTATCTCTTAGGCCAAGCACTGCTGTGAATGTTTGCCTCCCACTCTCCCTCTCAGAACCTTGAACTGCAGTGGATTGGCCATGCTGGTTTGACAGGAGACTTGGTGGCCCCTCACCCAGACGGAGGATGCTGACACGTTCCAATCACTATGAAACCAACAATCGGATGCACATCAACCACACAGTAAGACCCTAAGAGACACACTGCTGACAGTTGTGACTATTGGGATTGAATAACCAGATATTGGTCCAGAAGACGAAAATGACAAAATGAAAAAAGCAAAATGCAATCTCAAACATCTAGTCCATCAAGAGTAAGAACAGGCAACAGCGAAATACAGGAATTTAAAAGTCATACATCAGAAATCTCTGAAAAGATAACAAAGTAAAGAATCAAATCCATGAGGCTATAGAGGAAATCAAACGAGAAACAATGTCTTACATAAAGACAGAAATAACAACCTTAGTAATGAGTTGTTCAACTTAGCTAGAGAAAAAATAATTTTAAAAATACAGAAGCATGGGAAATTGATTGAACCTTTGAATGAACGATATGGAAACAAGCAAAGCAAAATCCATGAAACAAATTCAAAGAAATAGAAACAAAAAATCCCATTGAAACCTGGCAAAACAGTTTAAATGAAGCTGAGGATAGAATTTCAGAACTTGAGAACAGGATCACAGATAGTGATCATGAAAGGGTAGAACTTATAAAAAACAACACTGCAGCATGAAATGACAATACAGCAGCTTCAAAATGGTGCCAAGAAGACTCTAAAACTCATAGGCATCAGTAAAGATGCAGGACACAACACAAAGGACATAACTAAACCATTTACAGAAGTAATAGCAGACAATTTCCCAAAAAGGGGAAAAATCTGATATACAAATAAGTGAGGCATATAGAATGCCAGTCACAACCAACATAAACCTACACCCAGACATACACAATTAAGATCTCAGACACACAGATTAAAAAGAATACTAAAAGCTGTTAGAGAAAAGACACAACTCACCTATCAAGGAAAGCCTATTAGAACCACAGCAGAATTTTCAGCAGAAAACTTCAGGTTAAGACAAGCTTGGAGTGAAATATTTTAAGCCCTAAAAGAAAACAACTTTCAGCACAGACGGATGTACCCAGAAATCAGTTTAATGGAGAAATAAGATATATTACTATAAAGAACAACTGAAAAATTCATATCTACCAAATCAACCCTAGAAAGAGTATAGAAAGACCTTCTAGATACCGATAAAAATGACCACAATCTCTAGAATAACAACAGAAAGAAACCACCAGGCTGGACAAGAGATTAAACAAAGGAGAAAATCTGGAAACCAACAACAGAAAGAGAACATGGCAAAGTCAAGCAGTACATATCAATGATATCCATAAATGCAAAGGGGCTCAATTCACCTATTAAAAGAAACAGGTTAACAGAATGGATCAAGAAACAGGACCCACAATATGCTGTATACAATAAACACATCTGACTCAAAAGAAACTCCATAGATTAAAAGCGAAAAGTTGGAAAACAGTATTCCATGCATCAGGAACTCAGAAAAAAGCAGGGGTAGCTATTCTGCAAAGTGAACTTCAAACCTAAAGTGATTAAAAGAGATAAAGAAGGTCACTACATACTTGTAAGTAGAAAACTACAAGAGGAGGAGCTAACAATTATAAATATATATGCACCAAATACAAGAGCATCCAACTATATAAGACAAATACTAATGGACATGAAAAACCAAATACACAAGAGCACAATTGTAATAGGGGACCTGAACACCCCATTGTCACAAAGAAATAGATCAACTAGACAAAAAGTCAGCAAAGCAATAACAGAACTGAATCACACCTGTGAGCGAATGGACTTCGTGGATGTTTACAAAGTGTTCCATCCAACCACATCAGAATATACATTCTTCTCAGCTGCATATGGACATTCTCCAAAACAGACCATATACTCACTCATAAGACATTCTTAAGTAAACAAAAGGGAATGAAATCATCCCATGCATAATACCTGATCATAATGCACTAAAATTGAAAATCAATGGCAATAAAACTGAAAAACCTATGTATAAACATGGAAATTAAATAACAGCCTTCTCAACAACCAGTGGCTTACAGATCAAATTGAAGAAATAAAACAATATCTAAAATACAATGAAAATGCAGATATCACATACCGTAACTTATGGGATGCAATGAAAGCAGTCCTAGGAGGGAAATATATAGCAATACATAGTCACATCAAGAAAATGGAATGAGCACAAATAAATAACCTAATGCTACATCTCAAGCTTCTATAAAAGGAAGAGCAAGTCAAACCCAAAGCTCATAGAAGAAAGGAAATTGTAACGATTAGAGCAAAAATTATACAATTGAAGCCAAAATAATAATACAAAGAATTAATGGATCAAAGAGCTGATTTTTTGAGAGAATAAACAAAATTGACAAACTTCTGCCGACCTTATGAAGAAAAAGAAAGAAAAAAATCAATTCCATGCAATAAGGACTGAAAAGAAGAAATTATTACAGATCCCATGGAAATTTCAAGAGATCATGAATACCTACTATGAAAATCTCTACTTACATAGAGTGGAAAACACAGAAGAAATGGACAGATTTCTAGAAACATATGAACTACCAAAGCTCAATCAAAAAGATACAACAATTTTCAATAACCCAATATCAGCTACTGAAATAAAAAACATGATTAAAAACTTACAACAAAGAAAAGCCCAGGTCCTGATGGATTCATGGATGAATTCTATAAGAAATTTAGAAGATTTCATGCCAATTCTCCTGAAACCCTTGAGTGAAATTGAAAGAGAAGCAGTCTTCCCTAACCCATTCTTGGAGGCAAATATCATTCTGACACCAAAACCAGAGAAAGATGCTACCAAAAAAGGAGAACTATAGGCATATCTCATTAATGAACATCAATGCAAAGATTCTCATTAAAATATTGGCAAAGAGAATGGAGCAAATCATCAAAAATATTATACATCATGACCAAGTGGGGTTTATTCCAGAAATGCAGGGATGGTTCAACATATGCAAATCAATAAATGTAATATACCGCATCAATAGAGCCAAAAATAAAAATCACATGGTCATCTCAATAGATGCAGAAAAAGCTTCTGCGAAAGTCCAACACCAATACCTGTTCATGATAAGAACCCTAGAGAATCTTGGAATAGATGGTATGTGCCTCAATCTCATAAAGGCCATTTATGACACACTAACATCCAACATTACATTAAATGCACAAAAACTGAAATCTTTCACTCTAAAATCAGGAACAAGTCAAGGATGTCCACTATCACCATTTCTATTCAATATAGTTCTAGAAATATTAGCCAGAGCAATCAGACAAGAGGAAGAAATAAAAGGAATAAAAATCGGAAAAGAAGAATTTAAATTATCATTATTTGCAGATGACATGACTCTACATAGAAGACCCCAAAAATTCCATTAAAAGACTAATAGAGGTAATACACAAATTCAGCAGTATAGCTGGATACAAAGTCAACACTCAAATATCAATAACAATCCTGTACCCAAACAAAAAACCCACTGAGAGAGAAATTATAGAAATAGCACCTTTACAATGGCATCTAAAAAATGAGATACTTAGGAATCAATCTAACCAAGAATGTAAAAGACCTATATGCTGAAAATTATACTACTCTAAAAAAGGAGAAGAAAGAGGATATTAGAAAATGGAAGGATGTTCCTTGTTCTTGGTTAGGAAGAACCAACAATGTGAAAATGGCCATAATCCCAAAACTGTTATACAGATTTAATCCAATCCCAATCAAAATACCATAAACATACCTTACAGATCTAGAGAAAATGTTCCTAAAATTCATTTGAAAACAGAAGAAACCTAGAATAGCAAAGGCAATTTTGGGCCGCAAAGGCAAGATTCCTGACTTGAAACTATACTACAAAGCCACAGTAATAAAATCAGCATGGTACTGGCAAAAAAAAAAAAAAATAGACCTGAGGATCAATGGAACAGACTAGAAGATACAAACACTACTACAAAGAAACTCAGCCACGTTATATTTAACAAAGGGGCTAACCATGTTCACTGGGAAAGAAAGCCTCTTTAATAAATGGGGTTGGAAAAAGTGTCTTTCCACATGCTGAAGGCTGGAAATAGACCCATGTCTATCACCATGCACTAAATTAAAGTGATAATGGATCAAGGATCTAAATATTAAAAAAGAAACACTAAATCTACTGGAGGACAAGGTAGGTAAAAATCTTGGAGTCATAGGGGTTGGCAGAGAATTCATGAATAAAATGCAAACCTCAGGGGAAATACTTCAAAGAATCAATAACTAGTATGTTACTAAAAAGTTTCTGCACTTCAAAAGAAATCACCAACAAAGCAAAAAGAAAACCCACAGAATGGGAATGAATTTTAGCCAACAACCCCTCAGACGAAGGACTTGTCTCCAGAATATATAAAGAACTGAAAAACATCAAACCTCCTAAATTCAAAAATCCTCTCCAAAAATGGGCATTGGAGATGAACATACAGTACTCAGATGAAAATATACAAATGGCAAATAAATATATGAAGAAATGTTCACCATCACCGTTCATTCCAGAAATGCAAATTATAACAGCATTGAGATTTCATCTCACCAAGGAAAGAATGGCCACCATCAAGAAAACAACTGGTAACAAATGTTGATGAGATGCACCCCCCACCCATTGGTGGAGGCATAGACTGTTGCAACCACTGTGGAAATCAGTATGGAGATTCCTCAAAAAACAAGGATTGAAAGTTCCATTCAATCCAGCCATTCCTCTCCTTGGTATTTTCCCAGAAAAATTGAAAAAGTCATGTCACAGTGATATATGTGCACCCATGTTCATAGAAGCACAATTTGTGATAGGTAGATTTTAGAAAACAACCAAAATGCCCATCAACTGCAGAGTGGATGAAAAAAATGTGATATTTTTATACAGTGGAATACTACTTAGCTATAAAAAGGATGTTCTGGAGGCCTTTGCAGGCACCTTGAAAATATCCTCAAAAATGAAATAAACAAGACTCACATTAGTAAATATTGCATTGTCTCTTCAGTGTAAAATATAATAAAAACTGACAGAATAATGGGATTCAAAAGTATAATAGATATTGTAAAATCAAAAGAGAAGGAAAGTGCTCTAAAGGATATAACAGTATGTACAGTGTGTAAGGTAGATGACCATATTACTGAATTTCTGTTGGATCATTGAACAGAAGGGTTTGCACTGTCAATGTTTGAATATCTAGCCACTTTTTATGCTTTGATTTTGTGACTTGGGCAAATATTTTTAACATGACAATGTATTAGGTATCAACTAGTGATTTTATGATGTTAATTTTTAAATTCTGTATTGTTCTACCTTTTTTCTTTTTTCCATTTTTTAAAAATTCCTTTCTTTCTTTCTTTGAAAAAAGATAACAATTGTTAAATTTCTTCCATTCTGTTTTAAAAGCCTATATTGTTAGTGTTTTGAGTTTGCTGTTGTTGCTTGTCTCATTTGCTTTTCTTTTCTGACTGCTTTTTTCTCTTTAAAATAAAAAATTAATTAAAAAATAAAAACAAATCTATGTAATTGTGCTTTAAACCCAATTTTTAAAAATAACTCCAAATAAAATGATGTAAATGTGGCTAAAATAGATACAAAAATGTGTTAAGCCATCAACAAATGTGATAAAGTTTATAATTATAATAATTATATTAGAATTATATTAATTATATTATATTAATTATATTATATATATTATATTTTATTATAATCTAATTATATTAATTAGAATTATATTAAATGAATTTCATGACTTAATGCACAGGACATAGGTAGTGATTAGAAAATAAGTCTTGAAAAGAAGGAGCAAGTCAGGAATCCAAAGTGACATCTGAGAATGCCAATTAATGAGACTCTCTAGAGGTCCATGGAAAAGTCTCATCTGAACATCCAAAAGCCTGAAGAGAAAAATAAAAATGACAAAGTTAGAAGGAGAAATTGAACTAGATCTTGGAAATCTGTTTTGTTGGCATAGGAAAAATGATAGGAATCTGAAAAATAAATAAAAATAAACAAACTAGAATAATTTCTGCTTTTCTATCTGTACTAATGAATGTAGGGTAGCACATCAGATGGAAAGATAAAATTACATGAAGTTTTACAGCTTGATTTAAAACAAATGTGTGCTATTTCCCCATAGAAAATTTAAATGTATTAAAATGCTTTGGCAGTTTTCTGGCCAATAATTCAGAAATGAATACTTGCTCTAACACTAGGAAATCATAATACCATCAAAAGGACTGCAAGATCTTATTGTGAAGTACACCTCTAAAAATGACCCGCTGAATCATAAAAGCTGCTTCTTCTTGTGAGGTCAACTAGCAAGTCAGAAAGTGTGTTAAAAATAGCATGACTTGATTCCAAAATTAAAGAGGATTATTCCTATCGTAAGATTTCGAAATCCATTGGATAATATTCCTATCATGGCTTATCTATTCACATGGTCATAAGATTCGTAGCATAGTTGGTCGTAAAGATTCACAGCACATAGACATACCATCCCTCCTTTAATGAAAGGTCCTGAAGTTACAAAGTATAATTGCCTTTCCATATTTAAAAGCAAGGGAAATAGCAAGAAGACAAGTTCCTAAACCCATAAATCTATCATGAGATTATATTTTGCCAAATATTTATAACCCAAATTTCACAAATCTCCGCTCATGTCTGAGGGTCACGGTGGAGCAAGGAGCTTTTAACACAGGGATATGTGTGCCTTCTATGCAGGGCTGAGAGCAGTAGTATCCAAAATGTGTCATCTTTTATTCTCCTTTTTACACTGTGTGATCACCATGGAGGAGTAGCTGGAGATTACTTTGGGAAAGAATAGGAGGAAGATATAAAGTACATAACTGGTGACAGGATGGAACTTCCTCAGGCATAGCTGGCTTTCACTGAAGTGAAATGAATTCAAGCATTCCTGGATATAATCTTACTCAGATTTGGCATTTGGTTAGGGAGTTATTATTCTTCACTGTGGTGACTTAAATTAGGACTCGATTAATCATACCCACACATAATACTAAACAAATAACCCTAATCAGTTATCCATGTGAACAAATAAAATGAGTGTATTATCTACGGTAAAATTCAATCTCTACTATTCCCAATTGTTAGATGTCTTAGTCTCTTATTTCATAACAAAAATTATGGCATATTAATCATTGTGGAATCCAGGTTTCAGTCAACACAGCAAACAGAACCATCTCCCAGTCTCTCAGACCACACAAATCTTACATCTGTGCACCCAAATGATACATCTGGTTCTTCCAGAGGCTGGCTTTGTTTTATGGCCAAATGGCATTAAAAATAGTGCACACATATTTCTTTGTTTTCTGCAGGTTTAATTTAGTGTATTTTTGTATTCCTTTGGCTAAGTCTTCTCTCTCCTTTTCAGGTTTTTTTTCTCCTGGATCATAGTGAGATCTGTTGCTAATAAACTTTTAGGAAAAGGCAGTATCAGGACTATCAAATGGAAGCGAAAGGCTGTATCTACTAGAAGTGAAGCTTCAGGAAGATCTGGAAACCTGGGGTTTTCAAGATTCATCTGAGTTATTCAAATATCCCAATCCCTATCATCGTTTTTGTGCTTTCCAAATATGTTAGTAGTTTTTGGTCTTCACTAGTGAAAACATAAACTCAGTTTGTAATTTAATAGGTAGAAATGTTAGAGTTTGCATTATATTTTCTGTTATATTAATCCATAACAAAAAGAAAACTTATGTTTTTTAGGAAAACTATTAATTTATTTTTCTAACTTGGATTGTTCTAAGAGTTCGCATCTAAGTTGACATTTCTGACTTCAGGGTCTCCACACAGCAAGAAACAAACAGTCTCCACAAAAGTCCTAATGTTTCTCATTCTTGCCAACATTTTCTGCTGTAACAATAAATCAGTCTGCTAGATCCTTGCTGTCATTTGCCACTTTGTTACAAATGAATGTAAGTAAAATTTTAAGGCACAAGACATACACTAGCAGTATTCTTCCTCTCAAATTAATGGGAAAGGTCTGCTCATTAAGGTAGATTAAGCATCTCAGATTTCTAGCCTTTTTTGTCTGTTGCATGAAACTTCTCTTATTACCCAGTAGTTCCACTGTAAGGCTTTGTACATGACATGGAAATTATTCTAAACATTGTAACAGTTAAGGGGTATATTTGGGCACTCAAAAATTATTAGAAAGGTTAGATGTATGGAGCTTAAGATAGACTCCTTAAGTCCGACTTTCAGAATAACGCATAAGTGACCGCTGAGAGATAGAGCTTGCCTTAGATCTATCAAGTTCAACACATCTCTCCTGTGAGCTAAACATTATACATGTTAGAATCAGAACTCGACTCCTCTACCCTTGCATACTCAAATATTCCTGAATAAAACAGAAAATGAAGAATATAGAATGGAAAGTCATTTTGTTTCTGACTTTATCAATAAGACAATAGGAAACATTAGAAAGGTTCTTCTTCTGAATACTTACATTTACCGAATTACATATATGTGTAAAATTTAATTTCTACAGAACCATATGTGGAAAAGAAATCAGTAGTGCAGATTTTCCATTCTGCATTTTAAAATAAAACCAAACAAACAAAACTACTGAAGATTGTGAAATGAAGGTAAAATAAGCCAGTATATAGTGTTTAATATATGTTGTCAGATAAAAATCTGGCTTAAAATTAAACTATGTCTATAAAAAGACAATGCAATTTTAATGCAAACAAATAGAGTATTGCTTTCAAAAGTATGAATCTGAAGGTAATATCAGAGGTCCAAAATGGATCAAAAAGTTTTGAAAAAATTGGGCAGAGAAATAGACAATGTAACAATAATACTTACCCTGACTTCATGATTGAAATTGCAACTAGACAAAAGTCAGCAAGAAACTGAAGAGTTGAAAACACTAAAAGCCTCCAAGACCTAACAGACAACTGTAAGTATAGTATTCCAAAAAAGCAAAATATACATTCTTCTCCAACACATACAGAATACTCCACAGGAGTACCTTATAAAATGAGCTTATAAATGTAAAAAATTAAAATTATTCACAGCATGTTTTATTGACCACAATGGATTTAAGTTAAAAATGACTAATGAAAAGACATTTGGGAAACTTGCAAACTGGTGTAAATCATACACTGCTAACAAACCCATTAGTAAACACGAAATGGATATACCTTGGGACCATAATGTTAAATGAAATACTCAGACGCACAAACTTAAATCCACATGCTTTGTTTTACATGAGCAACCCAAAATATAATGAAGAGTAAAACAAAAGATAAATGTTAGGAAAATGGAGAGATAGTTCTTTGAAAAGGAAATGGAAAAAAGTGAAAAGGATCACTGGGAAGGGAGGAAAAAGGGTTAAAAATTAAAATGTTTTGTGTAATCTACCAACTCCCCATGATGAATGTAACCATTATACACTGGAGACACGCAAAAAAAAAAAAAAAAAAGAGGAAAAAAATCACAAGGAAATTTAGAGAATATTTAAAAGTATTTTCAAAGTGTAATTCAGAAAGAGAAATTACATCTCAAAACTTACAAGGTGCAACTACAACAGTATATAAAATGATATCATAGCTTAAGACATCAATATTACCAAAACAAGTAATATATCAAATTATGGACCTAACCATCTATTTTAAAACACTGGAAGAACAAGAAAAACTAAAAGTAAAGTAAGCAGGAAAAGAAATATTAAAAATTACAGCTGAGTCTTATGGTATAAAGCAGGTGCTCAGCTGATGGTAGAAACTGATGATGCAAAATGGGGTTCAACTTTTGATATACAACAGGGGTGTAGGGACACAGAAGGGGTTGAATGCCGAATAAGCAAGCAAAGTTTTGTCTGTGTTTATATCAACTCCTTACCATTCCCTTTACTGCCTGAGATTCACGTCATGTCATTTCAGTGGTAGCACTGGATTTCTATATAAGCATAACTCATACTGCGAATAGTGCGTCCAAGATATCTAGCTTCTACCCTTATGAGAATCTACAGCCTGATCATCTGAGGTGGTGTGGAGGTGGTGATGCTAGCCCTGGGGAGTGGCTGCAAATACAATTGACACACCTTATTTGACAGGACATAATAAATCTATTGCCTGCTGATTCATAAACACTTTAGAACATTTAAGCTAAGTCTGGTGTCAGACTTCATAGTGGTAAGTAGATGGTTGTACTTGAACTTACAGTTGCATCTGGTTGGCAGCTTTAAGTCATAATCTGGCATTTTTTTTAGTCTGCACATGTTTTATCCATGATTTTATTTACCACCCTCATCTGTGCCTCTTCCCTACACTGCACACTTCTTTTAGTCATAGTAGTAGTAAGTCCACAATCTAACCCTAAAAAAGATGTATTTTGTTACCAGAGAGCTCTTCTTTGTAAAGGCAGAGAGACTTCATGAAACAGTTGGAGACTCTAAGATTGCCAACAAAAACAAAAATGCACTAAATAGAAAATAACAAGAATTCTAAATACGGTTTGATTGCAACAAGTGTTTCACCTTCTCCAAAACTTGTTTTTCTAATATGTGGTAACAACTGTCTAGTGGAGTCAGGAAGCCTTTGAAACTGTTTTATCACATGACAAGCCTGCAGAGTTTTTCAAATGAAAAGCATGTGAGCTGAGCATGAAAAACAGAATTATGGAAAGTCACAACTTTGTGCTTGATGTGTACACTAGGGCGTTATTCTCAGCAGATAACCCCATGGCTAAAGCTAAAAGGACTTCATAATTGAAAGAGCTGAACTTGTCTGCTGCTAAGAACGTTTAGAGAACTTGCAGTTCAAGAGGTGGCTGTGTTTCTCTCTCAACTAGCACAATAATTAAACAAATTGATGAAATAGCAGAGAATACTGAAACACACTTATTAGAGTGAATTATAGAGTCGTCATTATACAAAATCCAGATTGAGGAATCTACTGATGTTGACCACAAGGCAACAAAGCTTGTTTTGTATGTGATATATATGTTTAGGAGAAAGTGCATGAGGATATATGATATTCACTTTTATTTTCAATCACCACCCCAGCTGCAGAACTAATCGATTCTTTGATTACAAATCATAAAAAGTAAATTGGTTATTTTGCGGTTGTATTTGAATGGACAGAGCAGCTGCCATTACTGGAAAATTTTCTAGTTTCACTGCACAAGGAAAATTTTTGAATGTAAGTCTATACACTGTCATCCATAGATAAATACTGCTGGCCCAAAAACTTTCACGGGAACTTAACAACATTTGGATGATGGCATTAAAACTGTCAGCCATGTTGGAATGCATTCCTAACACATTGTCCGCTCACACAGATCTGTGAGGGGTGGACATAGACCGAGTACACCTTCTCTTAAACACAGAAATGAAATGAGTTCTTAAGGACAGTTCAATGGCCAGAGTTTTTGATTCACAAAAACTGCTGAAGGGTTTTCTTTTAAAAAAAGTTATCACCACTGGCCACATATTTCAGTGACATAGAATGTACACAAAATTTGCTTATTCATGTCACATTCAGCTACCTCACTGAACTCAGCCTTCCCCTTCAGAGAAAACAACAGCCATGTTGAGTCAGTAAATAAAGTGGAGGAATTCAAAGCCAACTGGGACAATGGGGGTGACAAGTGAACATGGAAACGTGGAGATTTTTGACATGTTTTGAACATTAGTTGAGTTTTGGAAAGAGTAAAGCAGGACCCTCTTTCTCTCACATGGTATGTGCTCATATATGCTCCCTTTCAAAAAAATTTGAAAATTACTCTCATTGTGGTTGCATCTAGATATCACCCCAAAGCCTGATTCAGTCATGAGTAGAGAGTTCTGAAGGTGACTGGATCATGGTGTGTGACTGTGGATTAAACTGTGACACTGGGGTGGTGGGTGCAGATAATGGAGGTCCTGCCCTGGGAATGGGTGGCATCCATCAATAAGCTGGTAGCCAGCATGGGATATAAAGGAGCAGAGAGAAGGCAGGTTTGCTGCCACTGATACTTGCTCTTGGCTGTCTGTAGTCATGCCGCCCTGCCTTGGAATAAACCAGGGACTGAAGAAATGACAAGCTGTGAGCTAAAATAAATATTTCCTCCTTTAACTCTGAGTGTCGGGTATTTTGTCTCAGCAGCACAGAGAGTCACTAAAACAACTCCTAAGACAAAAGATTCCTTAATTGAGAGAGAACAGATCTGTGACCCATTTATGAATATGCCACGTTAATTTGACTGTGTCTATGCTAGAATATAGAAAATGACATTGGCCTTAAAATTGGTCTGAGACTACTTCAAATGTCCATACATTAGGGATAAAGTCAAGGTAGAATATCCTGAGATTGCCACAAAAATACTGAGAAACCTTCCTGTGTTTCCAACATTCTATATTTGTAAAGCAGAGTTTTCTGATTGATGTCAATCAAAATAATATCACATAGTTATCTGGACAGAAGAAACATTCTCTCACGTCATATCCAGATGAAATTCTTTAGTCTAAGGAAATAAGGTTAGAGATTCCACTGATTGTGCTTCTTGGTGAGACATATAATTATTTTTTATATATTACAATGTAATAATAATAGAAATAAAGTGTTCAGTAAATATAATGTGCTTGAATTGTGCTCAAACCACTTCCCATCTCCCCAATGGTAGAAAAATTGTCTTCCGGAGAACCAGTCCATGATGCCAAAAATGTAGGGGAATGTTGAAACAAACTATATAAAAACAATAGAAAAAAATCAATAAAACAGAAAAATGGTACTATGGATAAATTTTTAAAATTAACAAACATTCGATTAGACTGGCCCCTAGAAAAACAAAGACATTTAAATTATTAAATTAGGAATGAAAGAGAGAACATCACAATATGCTTTGTGGAAATTTACGAAGATTATTGTAGAATACTATGAAGAGTTGGGTGCTCACAAGTTAGACAAAATTAAGTAAACAGAAAAATTCCTAGAGAAATGCAAACTACTAACAATTTTAGAAAAGAATAGAAAACATGAATAAGCATAAAATAGGAAAACAAATCAATCATTTGAAACTTCCTTCAAAGAGACTCGCATTCTATATTACTTAATTGGTGAATGATGTGAAAAAATATATGCAAATTTGGTGAATTATATGAGAAAATTTTGAAATAAATTTGTCCTATTTTTCCACAAATTTTTATAAATACAGAAGAGAAATTTTGCCAACTAATTTTATGCAGCAAATATGAATCCAAAGAACCCACAATTACTCCGAAGACACACACAGACATTCTAAAGACAGAGATCTCCTTTGACAACACATCAAAACAAGAACAACACAATATCTTGTTGTTGTGGTGTGAAGTCAGTGATATTTTTAAAGATTTTATAATAGTACTAAATGTTTAATACACAAAATTCATATAATATATTATTATCAGTTGAAATAAAGAATGAAAAAATTCATATATTCTTCTCAATAGGTGAATAAAACCCCATAACATAGAAACTCTGCATGATCTAGACAGTGATTAAACTGGAAAACCTGAACTGAAGGAGAAGGTCCTCACTTGATAAATGACCTCAACAGAAAACATCTGGAGCTAACATTGAATCTAACAGTGACTAACAGAGTGCTTTCTTCTTAAGATGAGCAGAAAGACCAGGCTTCCCACCATAGTCAAAAGGTTCTAACCTGACAATTAGGCAAGAAAATAAAATTAAAGGTATTCTTGTTTGAAAGGAAGAAATAATACAATCTATTTGCAGAAAACATGATCTGGTATATTAAAAATATCCTTAAGATATGCGATTAGAAGTTATAAGCCAGGAACTTTGCTAAACAAATCAATATGCAAAAACATATTGTATTTCTATATGCATCTACTAAATAATAAAAAAAAATTAAGCAGCATTTACAATAGCATTAGAAAAGAGTATAATGCAAAGGAATACATTTAATAAAAGAGAATAAAGTTTAAAATGCAATTTTAATTTGGACAGATAATGAAACCATGTGTATATTAAAGCTTGTATTTTGAGTTGCCTGCCAAAAAGGCAAGGTAGGGCTTAATTGTAAAGTATGTAAAATTCAGTTTTTAGATGTTTTATTCAGAGACCATTATAAACATGTATTTACATAAGTTTTTGCATTCCCATTTTATGCAAACTCAAAAATTATGCTTTCATATTCAAGACATTCAGTTGAATGCAACCCACTGAATTTTCTTTACACGTTTTTAAATCTACTGAATACTAAGTAACTAATTTGACTGTTTTCACTTCCAAATTTAGTTGTGTTGTTTCCAGAGATAATATATTGCAAAATAGTTATAAAATCTAGCTGTAGGCAAGGTTTTGCTAAAAGAGAGGCTTTATTCATTGTTTCTAGTTCCGTTTACTTAGTCTTTGTCTAATTGTCTTTCAGCTCACTGGATATTGTAATGCAGATAATAATTTAACAAGAAGTTGTTGTTAAGGGATTCATAGTGCAGGTGCAATATAAATTTATATCAGACAATACCTTAAAATTTATCTAACTGCATGAGTCAACTAAATTGAGTTTTAGTATATAAAAATTTGTCTCACATTCAAGTCTCTTTGTCCTATTATTCAGAGCATACTTACTAAGAAAGGCTACTAGAATAAAACCTATCTCCTTAGCAAGTAATTATTAATGATGACTTAGTTTGAACAATTCTTTGCATCTCACATAAGTAAGACTATGGAGAATAGAGATGCCCATTAAGAAAAGAAGCAGAAGAGCCGTAGAGTGGTTGACATTGCAGTGTATTTAAGGGAAATCATTGAAAAATGATTTGTAAAGCTTTTAGAGGTAAACAAATTATCTCATATGTGGCACTGCTCTAAGAGCAACTCTTTCCACTCTGACAGCTTGTAGATAGAGCTGGGAGCTGACAGGCGCTGTCCTCAATTACTTGATTCTGTTACATGTACACTATTGCAGCAATGTAAGAGAAATCCAAGGCATCTGGAACCAGGAATCAATTTTTCTGCTGTTTCAATTTAAACAGATTATTGGATAAGATTTCAGTATTGAATTAGACTCCAGCTATATTTTTCACTGCATTCAGTAAACTCTTGAATTAATCTTGCTTCTGGGAGCTTTATATTTATATATCTTAGTCCTTTTGTACATTCTGAAATATGAAATATGTGTTATGAATCTGTTTCTCTGTTCTGGTAAGACATTTTGTATTTGAGGAAGTGATTTTCTTTCCTTTTTTTTGTGGATTAGCTACTGTGAACTAATGAAAGTTAAAGAGAGACCGGGAATCTGTAGGTGACTTATATCCAAGAAATATCATTAGTTGTAAGAGAAGTGTATTCTATATTACTCATTTATATTTGCCATAATCCCCCACACAGTAAGTCTCTGACTTACAAACATTTTGAGTCATGAATTTTCACAAGTATACTGTATAAGATTCACAGGTATACTGTATAACACTCGTTTCATTCACTACTAATGAATCTGACTTAGGAACATTATCCAAAAACGGATCTCATTTGTAAGTCAGAAACTTATGGTACATTTAAATATTTTTTTATCTTATTTTGCTTTACAAAATTTACGAGCAGCAGTCTTTGTTCTGCTTTCCCATATCCCTTTAGAGAACCCAGCATCACACTTCATGCAATACTAGAGCTCCAGGATCATTTCAACCCAGCCTCTCCCATCCTAGTCAGCCAAACTGAGTTTAGAGCTTTGAATGGCTCTCACGGTCACAAAGCTAATTAAATATAAATTTAGGTAAAACTTGATGTCTTTACAAAAGTTACTTTAAAATGGATCAAAAAACCTGAGGTAAGTAGGACTTTCAGAAGGAAACATGAAATAAACACTCATCACACTGGATACGACAAAAATTCTTAGATGTGACATTCAAACCACAAATCTTAAAATAGATAGACAGAACTTCACTTAAATTAAAAATTTTTTAATCAAAGGATATATGAAGAAAATACTTCACATAATGGGAGAAAATATTTCAGCCAAGTGTTTAGGCACATGTCTGTCTGTCTCAGCCTTTAGGAAACTGCCTCAGGATACTTGCCTGTTCAAGACAGCTAGGATACAAAGTGAGTTTAAGGCCAGCCTGAACCACATAGCATGACCCTGTCTCAAAAAGAAATTTTCAAATCAATTTGCAAATACATATCTCTATTGGGTGAATCTAGTGATCAGAATACATAATTAACTCTTCCAATTTAATAATAAAGAAGCAACCTAGATTAAAATGGAAAGGACCGAAAAACACTTTAAGGTTCCCCATCAGAAACTTCGTGCACAGGAAGAAAGATCGTAACTGACATCTAAATGACTTCAATTTACAAAAAAAAAAAAAAAAAAAAAAAAAAGTGATTACAGAAGACACTAGCCGTCTCCCTTCCCATGTCAGCTAATCTCCAAAGGAGCATCAGCAGAAAGCTAGCAGACAATCTCAAGGCTGCTGTAATAAAGTCAGGAGATTTGATGTGCTTTTGTTACCATTGGTGTCCCAGGAAAGCATGTGTCATCCCTAAGTTGCACAGAAGTTTTACACCCGTAAGTGATACCACCATCTGTCCAGATGTATAAACAAGATAACCCCTTTGTTTTCACAAAAGTCATATGTACACTTGGATATTTAGTTGGCATCTTTAAAAATGTAAATGACCTAAAACTCTGTACTTTTCCTTCCCTCCTTGAAAAATCTATTTCTCTCAAATCTTCCCTTTTTAAAGATCTGAAAGTACCATCTACTTGGTTGTTCAGGCAAAAGCTGAGACAGCTTTCCTTCTTGAATGTTGCTCTTTGCCAGCCATCTTGTCATTGAGATGCAGCGTGCAACACCTTCAGCTTAAATGAGGGGTGGTTTCATCTGCTCAAAGTTTTGTTTCATGTTCTCTGGGTTCCAAGCTGGAGGCAGCATGGTGAGCGGGCATGGTGGCACAAAGCTGTTTAGTTATGGTGTCTGGGAAGCAGAAAAGGCAAAGAGTGCTGGGCAGAAGATTTAAAGAACCAGACACAGACCAGTGCTATGCAGCCATGACCTACCACACTTCCTAGGAGTGTGCTTCACCAAGCTCTGAGTTTACCCCAAAGTTGACCAAATTGGTCATTCAGTCTAACTGCCATACCTCTTCATTTAATCTGTCAAGTCCTTTCATGCTTACCTTCAAATTTACCCCAAATACATTTACTTTCTCAAACTTTATCAGTGGAAAACAAGTCCAAATTGCCATGCTGTATTCCCATGGAATCACTATGGGACATAGAATTTTGGATTGGGTATTGATCATTGAGCAGGGCCTTTGCAGTGAGTTATACCTCCAGTCCTCTTTTGAGACAGTATCTCTATAAATTGCTAAATTGTGAAGCTGAGTTTGAATTTTGCAATCTTCCTCACTGAGCCTCCTAGACTGCTGAGATTACAGGTATATATTACTAGCCCTTTCCTTGCGATGTAGGATTCTGATGACTTCATACTTTCAATAAAACATTCAGTGAGCTGCAATTATTTAACATGACTGACCAGGCTTTGCACAGTCTACCCTTATCTACCCCTCTAGATTCACTTTTCCTGCTACTCCTCTGTTTACTTCTGTTTTTTTTAAGGCAGGATCTTACTGCATAACCCAGACTGGTCTCAAACGTATGATCCTCCTGCTTCAGGCTCCTGAGTGCTGGGATTACAGGTGTGCACCTGGCTTTTGTTCAGTATTCTCTATGTGGAAAGATCTTTTTTCCTTAGACAATATTAGGATTATATTTTCTTGCAGATAGCTCTGTTTCCATTTGTTTGTCTGTTTGTTTCTAAAGACTCCAAATCTGGGACTTGTAGCTGACTCCTTATCATTGAAATTTCAACTTAACTCCTACCTACTCTTTGACATGTTCGTTAAATTATTCCAAGCAAAAAAAAAATCTTAAAAAACTGTTTTGTGTCACTCTATCACATTTCTGCAGTTTATTACTGTATAATATATATATATATATACATATATATATATATATATATATATATATATGTGACTTTGTCTTGTCTTGTTCCCTGGTATACACTTAAATTTTGCAAGAGTTCCCAGCTCAAAGTACTGGTTCCCAAAACTCACTGAATGAATAAATTCTTGACCTTTTCTTCCACTCCAACAGCATAGTGAAACTTTGTCTAATTCCTGTTGCTATTAATTTATAAATATCTTTTGAATGCATCATCTTTCCTCTGTCTCCCACGTCAAACTTTCCAGACTAATTTATCATTCATTACTTAGCTAGACGATTGAAATAAACCAGGATCTGAATTTCTCGTATCATATTTTGTCCCTCTGCAATCTATTAGCCACCTTGCAGAGGGTAGTTCTTTTAAAACTGTCATCTGAGCACGTCCTCCTCCTAATTTACTTTATCCACTTGTCTGCCATTGATTTTAAAGATAAAAAATGTGAACATGGGCTACAAAGCATACATCTGTGTCCTACTCCTGCATATTTCCTCTCTCTTGTCTGGCTATTTTCTCTTTCATATTCCGTGTTCCGTCCCCTCTAGCCCTCTTTGACAATATTGTTACTGTGTTGTTTTTTTGCCTACCACAGAAGCTCTCTGCTTGCCTCTCCATGTGCATGGAACAACTTTTAATCCTTTTGTGTTTCAGATGTTAATCCTGTGGTAAATGCTTTAGCAAAACCATGTACAGCTTGTAATCAACACTCTCAATCCTGGGGCATCAGCAAGATCGCTGTTTGGAGAAAAATGGAGAATAGATAAACAAAACATGAACCAAACAAAATAATCCACCCCAGGGTTCTTGGACCAAAATATCAAGGAGACCACTTCCGTCATCCACATTATCTAAGCACCCTTCCTTTTTATTTGTGACCTTAGATTAAATGAAGCTCAGGTCCTATCAGACTCATCTATTGCTCAAAATAATCCAAGGATAGAGTGTAGACTGGTTCCCAAAGCCAGACCGTCTATGTTATTTGACTTCAATTAATAATTAAGGGTTTTAACTTCAGTGATTGAGCAGAAATTGATTTTTCCCTACCTCTTTCAATTGGTACTTGTTGTATAACATATGGCTCTGTTGCAGCAAACAAATTAAAATCCAATGAAGTTTTATAAAAGTAAGTTTTATTTTATTGAAAAGTTGCTTCTCACTTTTGACTCAGTAAGTTTGTTTTTAATTATGACTTAAGTATTTTCTCTCCACTAATCATGTTGCTAAGCAGTGTTCTTACCTGTAGTAGTTGATTGAGAAGTTTAGAAGTTTAAGTGAATCAGCTCAGCAATTCTACACCATAGGGTAGGAGGACCCCCACCCACCCACACCCAGGGCAGCCAGCACCTGGATGTTACAAAAGGCAAATGAGGAAAGAGGGAGAGGCTTCCTTTCTCTGTTGTTTGGAGAGCTAATCTTCAACTTCAGCTTGTACATCGTCTCCCGGCTTCTAGCTCCGACTCTTTGGCTTCTACCTTGACTCCTTCAGCCTTCAGGCATAGACCCCTCAGCCATCTATCACAGACTCACTGGTTTCTCTCTGCAGGCTCGCAGGGAACACCGCTGTGAGCCACAGACATTAAACTGAAAACTCAGCCTCCGCGTGCTGACACTCTCTGCATATTCCCTCATCCAACTCGTGGCTGACAAGTGTAAGCCAATCTTGTAATTTCTTATACATTTGTACATCTTGTGTTTTGTCTGTTTCTCTAGCAAAACCCTGACTGATACATCACCTTAATGGCACATGAATACTTTCCTTGGTCTGTTTTACGTAACTACATTGTCCTTCAATCTTCTTTGTTGTTTACATTTATTCTGTTCATACTCTTTTAGAACAAAATAAATAAATTCTGGATTTCTGATTTACTAGCCTTCTGTTACTCATCCTATTCTGCTCTTTCCCACCACAGAAGCTTTACACATGCTTTTCCATCTATCTCAGATAACCTCTTCAGATATTTGTATGATTCATCCTCCCTTGCGTAATAAGGTGTTAACCCAGTAGTAAGCAGAACCCTTTCAGCATGAGACAGAGAGTGAAGGATTTTCTACTTACTGCATATGTCCAACTGTCAATTTAAACATTCACATTCTTCTCTGAATACCTAGTAAATGTCAGTCTACTTGTTTCCTTTATAGAATAATCACACAAAAATAACCATAAAATAGTTTATGTATTTTGAGTTCTTGCAATAATAAATCAAGAAGCATTTCAACTGCTTTAAATCTAGTACTTTGTGTAGGCCAAGCTCAATAAATGGAAACAGTATGGTCATTGTTGTTCTTCTTGCAATTTTCATTTTAAATTATTGTCATTCTTAGAATTTTCATAGCTTTCCAATCTTGTAGACTTCTGAGAAGAATAATATAGTTATTCTGACATAACTTGTTTTAATGAGATTAAAATCAACCTTGATAATCACTGCTTCCTGTCCAGCTGCTTACATGTCAACCTTTCTATTTTTTTTTTTTTTTTTTGTCTTTTTCATTTTTATCGGTACCAGGGATCGAACTCACAACCGCCTGCTTGGTGCTTATGCCGCTGAGCTAAATCCCCAGCCCCTCAACCTTTCTATTGTTCAGTGTATTTTAAACTGTAGCCTGGAATAAAGACCACATTTTCTTGTTTACAGAGTGTTTATATTAGAATCACTTTTTCTTGTCTTTTTGTTTTTGCATTTTTAGTCCCTCAGAATTATTTAGCACTATATTGGCAATGATGTACAATTCCTGGAAATATGTAGTCAGATTATTAATCAAAACTGATCTATTTATTTTGAAGTCAGGAATAATTAATACTTTGATGCCTACCAACAAATTACTGGTTAATTTGTCCAAATAGTTGATTCAAATATATATAAATATATATATATATATATATATATATAGATAGATAGATAGATAGATAGATAGATAGATGTATGAATATCTATATATATATAAATAGTGACTATGTCACTATCTAATGTATCATATTTTATAATCATTAAATTAAAATTATCTTTATCATAGTATAAGCAACACTTATGTAAGGTGTGATAGAAAAATTTGAATTTTTAAAAATTACAACAAAATAAACATGGCCTCAAAATATTCCCCCTAGTGTCACAACACTTATGTTATAATTTTTGGCACTTTTTGAAGCAGTTCTGGAAATCTTTTGTGAGTGTCTTTAGTTGCAATGTCTTGGCTGCCATGAAGTCTTGAATTTTTTTTGAACATTTTACCTTTCAAGATTATTGTGACTTTGTGAAGAAGTCTGAAGTCCCACAGTGCCAGATCCAGTGAATGAGTCTACTAAGAACACGACATCATATTTTTATGAGCCTGCCTTTGGTTCAGTGGCATTTGGTAGCAGTAGTCACATTTTTTATCGTTCCTTAAACAAGCATCCAGGAAACAGAACACTTAAAACTGCTTCAGAAAGCATCAAAAATGATAGAATAAGTGCATTTGAAGGGAGGGAGTATATTTTTTATGAGAATTAATGGCAATGTGCCCTTTACTATAAGAATCTTTAAAAAATTTAAAATTCATCACATACTTAGATGGTATCTCAGACATACAATCAGTCTCTACCAAGAGATTATAAGTGATAACTAATCAGGTGGAATCTCCTATTTCTTTGACCTTATTTTCTTGTGCAAAAGGACCATGACCCTGTAATATCCTTGTAATATCCTTATTCTTTCTTTTTTTTTTTTCTTTATATAGAAGAAATGAAGTATCTGTTGTTGTTTGGCAAGTGTCTGACACCAACTGATTCATGTTTTTTAATTAACAAAGCTCATCTATTAACTCTGCAAGCGCAGTAAAATAATTTCCTTTCTCTATATTCAAGGCAGTTACCCCAGGTCAGCATATTTGCTTAGCAGATCCAAAGTTTTCCTTGAGTGTGTTTTAATAAGACTTTTGGCCTACATACCAATGCCATAATCTCTAATTGGCTTTATCAACATTAAAATCAGTATTTGATCCTCCTTAGTCTATTTTCTATGCTTTGTCTCTCAATGTATTCTGAATTCAAGATGAGAAAAAAAAAGAGAGGGTGATTTGCTGATTTTCCCAGAGCAGAATAATTTTTCTGTCTTTTCTCATTCTCTTGATATTTCTAGGCACCTGTCATCTTATAGCCTTGCACCTGGGGAAACCCAGTCATTACTGGAAATTACTGGCACTGAATTTTCCAAGTGGTTATCACAGGATTTGTGTGAATGAGAACTTGTGTAAATGATTTACACATATGCAAGCATTAAATTCTTACATTTTCCATCCTTATAAATGCTTACAAATGAACATATCATGGTATATTCACCTAATTTATCATCTTCAAATCAAAACAGAAGCAGATAAAGGAAGTGTTCCATGCTAACAGGTGGGTTTTATTCATGGATTTTTTTTTTTTTTTGTCTTTTTCATTTTTATCGGTACCGGGGATCGAACTCACGACCGCCTGCTTGCATATTCATGGCTTTTTTTTTTAAAATCATTTCTGCTTGAAATGTGAAGTTTCTCTTTTTATTGCACATCTATTATACAAAGGATGTATCTCTTGATCAGAGTATTTTGAGAGACGCTATGATATTCACAGATGTGAAGAAATTAAGGTCAAGTTAGCTTAGAGATGCACATTGATAGTCTCTTAACTTGTCCCAAAGTTGGATAGGATGAAAAAAACTGACTCAAGATACAACCTATACATATTGTATCTTATTGGATTTTATTATATGTGATAGTATAAACAAAAACTTTTATAGGCAAGGAGAATATACAGAAACCATTGTTCATTTTCTGTTAGTTGATTCTAAATACCCTGTAATACTGTATTCCCTTAAATGATTTTACATTGTTTTGATATATTTGATGCTACAGTATATGAAGTTATACTCAAAGATTTCAAGGAAAGAGACAATATGTAACTACTTTTATGTTGGGATTATCTTGTGGTGAAACGCTATTTTGCTTAAATCATTATGTTTTGATCTGCACTGTTTTGCTGTTATGCACCCTTTTATCTCAATCTCCATTTTATTATTTACTTTTTTATTTTTATCCTTTTAATTAAGGAAAAAATAAATAAAAATAGCAGGATATATTATAGTAACCCACTTTGGCTTTCCATTATCTTGATTTGAAGCCCTGTATTGCTTTCACCATCTTGTTTTGACTGATGTTCCTCTATTCTGTTTTGCTTGATAGTACCAGGTTCGAAAGTTTAGGCAACAGCTGTGAAGATAGTGGGATTTATTATACGCCCATTCTTGTTGACTATTTTTACTTTTGAAGACCTGTAATGTCTCCAATGTTTTGGTTTTGTTGGTTTCGTTCTTTACTGTTTTGTTCAATTTTATTATAACTGAAGATATAGGCAATTCTATTAGAGACAGCAGGAGGCATTATGGTAACCGTTGTTGATAACCTTGTATTATGCTTTTACATTATCTATTATGTCCACCCTTTTGATTTGACTGACTCTGTTCTGTTATGTCACATTTGGTTTTCCTCTCTTCCAAAAAAGTAATAAGAACTGTGGGAGCAACAAAACCCAAAATGTGTAATTGTCATTGTACAAAAGAGAGGAAAAGAAAGTGCTCTAAACGATATAACTGCATGTATATTTAAGTGTATAAGATAATGATATTACTTAGTTTTGTTGCATCATTGAACAGAACTGTTTGCAGTCTCACTGTTGGAATGTCTACTTCATAAGCTTTAATTTTGTGACTTGAACAACTATTTCTAAGATGACAATATGTAATCTATTAACTAGTGATTTCCTACTGTTTATTTTTTTTCTGTAAATCTGTATAATTTGTACCCTTTTTCTGCTTTTTTTCTTTGTCTCCTTAAATAAAATTTTAAAAAATGTAAAAAAAAAAAAAAAAGATACAACCTATACAGAAAAAAAAAAAACAGAGTAAAACATGGGCATAGAAGAACATGTTTTGAAAGCTCTTGTGGGATCAATCTGAAATTTGAGAAATAATGCCTTGCCTCTGTGTGATACTTTTATTAGGGTTTCTGCTTTCTGACCAGTATTCATGCTGAAGTACCAGAACACTGGCATCCATTTCACTTATCAATCCATTTTTCTTGTTTTGTTTTGTTTGTTTCAAATCCTTACAAAGTGTAGAATGTCCATAAATTAAGATGTTTTGTGTATTTTTTATTTTGATGTTGTTTTTCAGGTTATCCGTTCCTGTATTTCTTTCTGTGAATAACATAGCAAAATATAATCAGAGAGAATCTCTTTCTCTCTGTCTCTGTCCCTCTGTCTGTCTCTGTATCTCTTTCTTTCTCAAATCACACACATGCACACAAGCACATATATTGACATATTTAAGTGCTAATGGTCAAAGACTATTTTTTTCAGCTTATCAACAATGGTTCCACCATAATTATTGACTCTTAATATGTAGTTACTGATGAAAAGATTTCAGGGAACTTCTTGAAAACTGATAATGTTTTTCTGGGGAGGAGGGAGATTGTATTGGTGTCGATTGCTAGTAAAATTTCACCAAGTTTTGCAAATTATAATTAAATATGATCAGTCCTCAGTACGAATCACACACAACAAAGAAGCTTACTCTAAAACACCATACATGAACCATGCAAAAATAAACAATGAAATATCAGTAATATAGGAAATTTAAATTTGAATTGCAAATGCATTTTGGAATATTTTGACTTACGAAAAAATGAAACATTCATTTTCACTAGATAAATTTACATTTTCCCCTCAAGTGGAGTAGCACTAAAAAATTGTGTATTCTTACAGTATTTACAGCTAAGAAAATATTAAAAATAATCAAAATGTTGGCAAATTAAGTTATGTCTACCAAAATACTTGTCAAAAATAGTAATATACATGGAAATAAAATTATTGTACCTGTGACATCTCTGTTAAAATACTTACATATTTCATTCTGAACAGTATCATGAGTTATTATATTGTTCATTTGGTAGAATTTGCTCTGAACTAATTAGAGAGATTTTAGCTACAGAAAATCAAGTTTGAAAGAAAACAGAGAAGATAGTATAGGAAAAAAAGCATATGTAATTGTAAAACAAATCACTTCAGAAAAAGTATATGGACCTAGTGTAAGAGATATAGCTGAGAAAGATTAAAATAGCAAACATGTTAGAAATATTCATTTAGTGTAATTTTTTAAGTGAAACACTTTTTCTTTTGTTTTAAGGTGCATGGATACAGGCTATCTTTACTTTTCAAAATCATTTTTTAAACTGTAGGATAGAAATAATTGATAGGTCTATCCGTATATTAAAATTAACGGGTGTTTACTCATTCACAAATATCATAGAGTATGAAGGTCATTTTTATATGTCAAGATGACCCAATCAAGGTGTCTAGATGGAGTCATCAATCAATACTTTTCATGTTTCTGTAAGGACAATTTTGGATGAGATATACATTTCAATCAGTGGATTTCCAGTAAAGCAGATTACCTTCTGTAATGTGTGTTGGCCGTTCTCAATCAGTGGAAGGCCTGAATGGATTTAAAGGCTAGTGACATTGAAGAAGAAGAAATGATGTGGGCTATGTGTGAGCTGATAGTACTCCCATTCTAACTGCAACCTCAGCTCTTTTCTGATCACCAACAGACTGCATTTGGACTCAAGGTATTGCTCTTTTTTGAGTCTCCAGTCTGCTAGCTTCCCCCACCAGACTCTGGACTTGCCACACTTTTACGGCAATGCAGAGAAGTATATCTGTATGTCTGTATCTCTATCTGTATGTGTATGTGTATATGTATCTATATCTATATAATCTGTATATTACCATATCTATAGCCATTTTCTATATTTATCTATGTTTGCGTCTATGTCTATGTCTGTGTGTATGTGTACATCTATCTATCTATCATCTGTTGCATGCACACACACATCCTATTGGTTTTATTTTTCCAGAGAACATTGGCTGATTACTAAGGGGTAGCAATTTAGTATAATTTCCCGAAACATTCTGATATCTGAGCAATCAGGCAAGTACACTTGCTATACATTGTCACTGTCTCATTCTTCATCCACAGCATCATCCATGAGAGCACAGCATCTGTCAGGGGAAATTCCCAAAGTCCCAGGGACCTACAGCTGAATTCTGAGTTTTGGCTGCTGATAGAAGGAAATGAGAGGGACAAAATTATCAAAATTTGTATTGCTAGAATCATCCTACACTTCTTACTTTTAACTTATTTGTCTACGAGTTTAATCTCACACTGTGAGGCTGTATTGATAGCCTCTCAGAAGGAAGACAATATTGAAAATCTTCAAATTAATCATGCAGACATTTCTCAAAACAAATTCCTGAAGCAACCTTCCTCTCCTCCTCTGTCTTTCCACTGTCTGCCATACTTGGTTAAGGATTCATTTCTTTAGAAGATGCAGTTTTATAACAATGTGCTTTTTTACATTTTAAAACACAGTGGACAATAATAGGAATATAAAGACAATGAGTTATAACTCATAGAAATTCAGGTTGAACTCAAGCAAAATAAAAACAACAAAAAAAGAAATTTAATGGTTATATTAATTGGGAAAGGATGAGAAATGCAGTGTATAAAAATGTCAAGTGCCCCAAGTACTCCACTAATTGGCCTCCTGGTGTGCAAGTACATACACCTTCCTATGTGCACAATTCATTTTTCCACTATGTGTTTAGTATTATTTCCTTATTTATACAAATACACAATGAATGTGGAATTGTTAAAAGTGGAAATACTATGAATCAAATTAAACCCTCTTTTGACTACTAGATAATACCCACTTTTATTCCAGCTTATCAGTTAATGTGTGTGCTTTCAGGAATTTAAAGTTTTAAATAAACATGCACACATATGTTCAAGTGTTTAAAGAAATATATAGCGTTATTTTGTGTAGGTATGTGCTTTTGATAGAGAACATTTCATACTACACATATTATTTAAAAAGTTGCTTCCTACTTCTTTCCTTTACCACTTTAATCCCCTCAGAGATCTTTTTGTATCATTTTAGTATGACATTTTATACCGTTATTATGTATTTAGTGCAATTCACTTGTAGTTTATTTCCTCAATACTAGAAATAATACATTTTCCCATTTTTGTAATAAACAACATGTCACTGAAAATATCTGTTGATTCTACATATTTTTAAGTGTGGGTGTTAAATCTGACTATATGATAAGAAATGGAATTCAGTTATAAAACATTTAATTTTTAAAATTTGGAGGATTGTTTCCCATAACTTTACAACATTTGATACTAATGAACTCATTTTGTCCTGTAATATTGAAAAGAGATTTAACTGTGCTTATTGTGTTCCTAAGTCCTATGCATCTCCTGCTGTTCAGATTATCGTTTATACATTTTTGGTCTGCTTTCATAGCTTGGCGAATCCTTTACATATTTCAATATTCATCTAAAATCTGATATTTGTACTTTTGTCATTTGATGTTACTCATCTTTTTATACTGTCTACAGAAGAGATTTTTAGTGAAAGAGATATTTTTCAATTTAGCATGGTGACATTCATGAATCTAACTTCATGCCATACAATTTTTGTTTAAAAGAGATTATATAATCTACAGTTATACAATTACTTGCATTTTTCAGAATTTTATGTTTATTCTACTTTTTAATATTCTGTCCAACTAGAACTTTTCTGTGTGTCAGGAAAGTAGAAATGTATGCAAATGTAGTTGTGTAAAGTACTTCTCAATATCTCCAATACCATTTCTGAGTATTCTATAAGTTTTCTACTAATTCAAACATACAAATCATTTTCTTTTCAACAGATCAATTTTTAGAACTCCCATCCTGTAGCTTGTGTTTTCATTTCACAGAGAAAATAATCTCACACTTTGGCTCTAAAGTATCTTTGTAAATTTCTATATTCAAAAGACATGGAGCAGCAGTAACCAGATTTACTCTCCCAACAGAAGCAAGTTTAAAACTAAGCAAGACAGATGACATGTAGTTTTCAAGTGAAGAATTGTGTATCATGAAAAGACAATGATGATCAAGCTACACAAAGCAAAACAGGTGAACTCTACAATTGCTATTGTTTGTTCCCTTGTCTGTTCTAAGCAGTAGAATAGAGAAGAGAAACACACACAGCCTGACAGACCTCCTAACAAGATGAAGGAGCTGAGAATCAAAAGAATCCAAGATGGCGACAAGCAGCCCTAGAATAAATGCTACCCTCTTGCTGCCTACCACATTTCAAAAGAAGGAACGTTTCCAGGTAGCTTAACTGTCTCAGAACAAATTTTAATAGTATTTATATGAATACAAAATGTCTAGCATCAAAGAAGATAAAATTTGCACCTTTTAGTATCCTGTGAGAAAGATATACAGAAAAGAAGTAAGTATAGCACTAGGGTAGAAGAAAAATCAACCTGCAGAAAATCAGAACTAAAATTATTCGTATTATTTTCATTATTATTATCATCAGACAAAGCCATTAAACAGTTACTGTAGCTGTATTAAGCATGGTTGGAAAGGTACAGAAAGCTTGAAAACATTAAGTAAACATGGAAGATAAAAAGTAAAATCAAAATCAAAATTCCAGAACTGAAAATTAGTCTCAGAAATGAAAAATACTCTAGATGACATTGGTTGCTGACTAATATTGTAGCATAAGTACTTATGAATTTGAAGGCACACATAGAAATAAACACTGCATATATGGAGCAAAAATATTTTAAGAATTTTGTGTACTATGCAATAACTTCAAACAAGCAACTATGATATACCTGGTATCCAAGAAAGAATGAAGAGGAAGAATACAGAAGACTGTATTTGAAGAAATCATAACTCAAATTTTATAATTCTATAAAACCTATATTGTACAGTTGAAGAGCGCAGAATTTAAAGAATTTAGAAAATCATACAGAAAGATGGCCAATTATAAAGACAAGATCCAAAGAAAACTGACATTATGTAATAGACAAGAATAACAGATTGCTCAATGAAAATAATGTGACCATAAAGACTGTAAAGCAACTTCAGCAATGCGAATAAGGAAAAACAGCATTAATTTAGAAATCAACAACCGGCAAGGGGCAAACAGGCTCAGAAAGAAAGAATTAGACATGCAAAAATCTGAGGATAAGGTGTACGTTCGCTGTCCTTATTCTATTGGTGCTTTTGTAAGCATAAATTTATATCAAATTTATCAAAACTTATAACTCAATGTGTGCAGTTCATTGCATGCTGTTTATAACTAAACAAAGCTGTTAATTTCTTAAAAATTGTTTTAGGAATTCTTGAATATTTGTTGTTCCCTTTATACTTTGTAATTTCTGCTGAAATTTAAATTTCATATCACTGAAATATGACTAAACGTAAAGAGTTAATCGATTTATGAATTTGACTTTCTATTCTTTTTGTGTGTGCCCTAGTTGGATCTGAAATACTGTGTTAAAAATTTGACTTTTCCATTTTTCACTTTGTCATTAGTCTTTGAACATTATAACCATACTTAAGTTTCAAAAGAGTCCTAAATAACTCTTCAATGTCTAAATGAAAGTGGAGTTACTATTTCATCAAAGAATAGCTTCTAATTTGTCCAGTTATACCTAGTTCTGCTACCTAACACCAAATTTAGATCTCTGACTAATCAGCTTCTGAAATGGTTTCTTAGTGTGTAAAAAAATATAATTAGTTTACCCAAAGCAGGGGTAAGAAACTAAAAATCTCCTTTTAGAAACAGAAGACTCAGTATTGTTAATAGGGGTTATTGGCCCGGAATTTATGTCCTAAGCTGCATGGACAGAAGCAGCAAAGATGTCTCAGCCTGGGCTTAGTGAAAGCTTTTAGTTTTTCTCAGCTGCCTACCAGGGCTTTGGTGCATAGTAGGATCATTCTCCTCTTTGCCGTCTATAGTGCGATACTTAAAAGGTAGTCTATGAAGACAACTGAATAATAGAAATTAGACCAAGCCAGCAGTTAAGATGCCTTTCTTGGCAATTACAGGACTTAAAATTAACAGAGGTGTTGAGCAGTGAGTGGCTTCTGGATAGCAAACTAACTTTATCTACAAGTCAGCTCTCATAAAACTTCTAAGTGGCTCATTCCTAAAGATTTCATTAATTAGCAATCAAAGTCAGAATTTTGTTTGTCAAAAAATTTAATTAGTGTATGTTAGTTATGAAGACTAGCAGAATTGTGCAGTTTTTGAATCAAGAGAGAATCTGAGCATTCTCTGTATCTTAGCAGTTGTCAAGTGAGTTCTATCCTTGTCCCTGATTTTAAGCTGAATAGATAGTGCTAATATATATCTATCTATTATGCTTAATAGAAACATGAAAGTATACACAAGAATGTGGACAGAAAACATACTGTCTGTCTTTCTAAGCTTCAGCCTAGTAAAATACAGATTTTATTATAGAAAAAAAAAATTATGCTTGAGTTTCACAAGGATCGCAAAGTACTGGATGAGGCCTAGAGAACTAAATATCCTTCTACCCTACCCCAATCACCAGAATAAGCCTTGTAAATTTCAATATCATTTCCTGCTTTGGTTTTCACTTTCAGTTTGTGTGTATTAATATGGAGCACAGAACTCATCTTAGTCAGGAGCAGGGAATCTAATCCTGCAAATAGTATCATTACTAAACCTTGACAGTCAGGCATTATAGTCCCGGGATCTTTCTTAACACTGTATAGTTTTCTCTAACTGTGCTCAGTACAGTTTAGACCAAACCTTAACCATTATCACAGGAAACTGCTAGAAGATATAAAGTGCAATGAACATAACAACAATTTGACGCTTCTCTACCAAATCTGAGAAGCTCCCATTTTGGCTGACACACAGTCCAAGACCCAATATACAATAAGTCATTTACCCACCAGCTGCTTTGCTATCGCAAATGTCAGATTTGAACTTACATCTTTTTCTATTAAGGTAAAGGTACACTTTAGGATCATCCATTTGCAATATTTTTACATTAGTAAAAATACCACAATGAGCAAAATGTAGGTAAAGTTAGATGAACAAAAATTGACACAGTTCATAATTTATATATAAGGGGTAGAGGAGACTCCAAGAATCCAGACTCATATGGCTACTGCTATAAGAACCTGCATTAGATAGAAATACTACAGGCAGTCTGACAGGGCTGGGCCTTGGAAGCAGCCAGTGCAAAAGGCCAGGTATCTTGTAACACTGGAGGAGACAGACACCTCCAGCTAGAGGCCAGATCTCAAGACAAAAGACAAAAAAATGCAACCACATCCTAAGTATAAACATCAGGGATTGATATTCTAAATAGGTATGGATCACACGGAGGTAGTTAAGAGTCACCATCCCAAACCCCTGCAGAAAGAATCGCTGCTTTCTAAGCATGCCCAATTGCTATGTGACGATATAAAAGACAGGGTCTTTGGTAACCCACTCGGGACCCCTTCTGTCTCTCTGACAGAAGCTTTCTTTCTTTCAATAAATGTATTCTACTCTTAACTTCCACTGTTCCTAAAATTCATTCTTCAATTTTAGAGAACATGAACTCTTCCTGGACATCTAGTATGTTGAGGGTTTCATTGTCCTATATTGCTATCATTAGAACTCTTCTTTTTTTCTGTGGTTGGCTTCCTTCCATCCTCTGCTCTGCGTGGCCCCTATATAGAAGACAAACTATAGTGAGGACATATTTTCAAACAGTCTCAGGCTTGCATGACTCCAGTTTAAAGATCTCAGGGTACCTTCTGCTTGTGTCATACAGTATTTAAATGTTAAAATCTCAGAAGAAATCAGCAGTTTTGCTTCTGTGAAGTTTGGCCAATACTTTTGATGCCCAGCAGGATCCAGGTCAAAGATCCCAGTAAGGTATGGTGGAACATGATTAGCAACCTTGTCAACGAGGGATAATTTCTAAAGTAAGTTGTGGGCATTTACTGGAAGATAGGGGCAATGTTCATTAGTAGATAAAATATTAAATGCTCATGCTGAAAAGAATAGAAAAGCTCCAAAGCCCCAACTGACTCAGTTCCCAGCATCACCTGCTAAGTCTGTTGTTTCTTATATTTTTAATAAGCAATGAAAAACTGAAATCACTACAGACTCTGTAGAAATACAGAAGATCATCAATACCTATTTTGAAAACCTCTACTCTCATAGGTTTGATAATACAGAAGAGATTGACAGATTCCTAGAAATATATGAAGTACCAAAGCTAAGTCAAGAAGGTGTAAAACTGCTGAATAACCCAATTTCTATTAATGAAATTGAAAATGTAATTAAGTCCTTACCTACAAAGAAGAGCTCAGGACCAGACGGATTCACTGCAGAATTCTACCAGAAGTACAAAGAAGACTTAATGTTGACAGTCCTCTAACTCTTTAATGAAATTGAAAGGGAAGCAATCCTTCCTAAGTCATTCCTGGAAGCAAATATTACTCTAGTACCAAAACCTGAACAAGACCCAACTAAAAAAGAGAACTATAGACCAATCTCCCTAATGAACACAGATGCAAAAATCCTCAATAAAATATTTGCAAATAGGATGCAACAAATCATCAAGAAGATTATACACCATGACCGAGGGGGATTCATCCCAGAAATGCAAGGATGGTTCAGCATATGTAAATCAATAAATGTAATCCACCAGATCAATAAAACCAAAAGTAAGAATCACATGATCATCTCTATAGATGCAGAAAAAGCCTTCGATAAGGTCCAACATTCATCCATGATAAGAACTTTACAGAAAATTGGGATAGACGGTCTTTACCTCAATGTAATAAAGGCCATTTATGACAAACCAACAGCCAGCATCATACTAAATGGCCAAAAATTGAAAGCCTTTACTTTAAAATCAGGCACAAGACAAGGATGTCCCTTGTAATCCTCCTATTTAATATAGTACTGGAACTACTAGCCAGAGAAATTAGACAAGAGAGAGAAATAAAAGGGGTAAAGATAGGAAAAGAAGAAGTTAAATTATCATTATTTGCAGATGACATGATACTCTACATAGAAGACTACCAAAACTCCATTGAAAGACTCTAAGATATAATAAATAAATTCATCAAGGTAGCTGGATACAAAATCAATACTCAAAAATCAATAGCATTCCTATACACTAACAACAATATCACAGAGAGAAATAAGAGAAGCAACACTCTTCACATTAGCAACCAAAAAATGAAATATATAGGAATTACTCTCACAAAAGAAGTGAATGACTGATACAAGGAAAATTATAATACACCGAAAAAAAGAAATTGAAGAAGATCTCAGAAAGTGGAAAGACATCACCTGCTCATGAATAGGAAGAATAAATATTGTGAAAATTACCATACTCCCAAAATTCTTATACAGATTCATTGCAATCCCAACGAAAATTCCATCAACATACCTCATAGATCTAGAGAAATCACTCCTAAAATTCATCTGGAGCAAGAAGAGACCTAGAGTAGCAAAGACAGTTCTAAGCAGCGAAGGCAAGGCAGGAGGCATCACAATCCCTGACCTGAAGTTATACTACAAAGCAACTGTAGTAAAATCAACATGGTACTGGAATCAAAACAGAGCTGAAGATCAATGGAGTAGATTAAAAGATACAACCACAACTACAAACACACTCAACCACCTTATCTTTGATAAAGGGGGCAAACATTTTCTTTGTAAGCATGACAGTCTCTTTAATAAATGGTGTTGGAAAAACTCGTTCTCCATATGCCAAAAACTAAGACTAGACCCATGCCTATCACCATGTACTAAATTAAAATCTAAATGAATCTAAGATCTAAATACTAAAACAGAAACGCTAAATCTATTGGAAGACAAATTGGGTAAAAATCTTGAAGACGTGGGGTGGGTAGAGAATTCATAAACAGGACTCAAACCACATGGGAAATAATTGCCAGAATCAACAACTGGGATCACGTGTTATTAAAAAGTTTCTGCATGTCAAAAGAAATCTCCAGCATAGTGAAAAGAAAACCCACAAACTGGGAAAAAATCTTAGTGAACTGTCCCTCAGACAAAGGACTTCTCTCTAAAACATATAAAGACTTTTTAAAAAATCCGACCCTCAGAGTTCAAGGATCCAATCCAAAAATGGCCATCTGAGTTGAATACACACTTCTCACATGAGGAAATACAAATGGCAAATAAATACATGAAAAAATGTTCATCATCATTACTCATTAGATTAATGCAAATTAAAACCACACTGAGATTCCATCTCATTCCTGAAAGAATGGCCAGGATCAAGAAAACTACCAACAACAAATACTGGAGAGACTGTGGGGAAAAAGGAACTCTCCTGCACTTTCAGTGAGAGTGTAGACTGATGCAACCATGTGGAAATCAATTTGGAGATTTCTCAGAAAGCTGGGATTGGAGGTCCCATTTGTTCCAGCTATTCCACTTCTACACATATTCCCAGAAGAACTGAAAGCATCATACTACAGTGATATATGCACACCCATGTTTATTGCAGCATAATTTGTAATAGCCAGATCTTGGAATCAACCTAAGTGTCCATCAACTGAGGAATGGGTAAAAAAGTTGTGGTATTTTTATACAATGGAGTACTACTCAGCTATAAAGAATGATCACATTGAGATATTTATAAATAAATGGATGCAGCTTGAGACCATACTCATAAGTGAAATAAATCAAACTCACATGTATAAATATGGAAAACTTTCCCTAGTGTAAGAAATGGTAAGGATACATAAAAGAATATGGTAATCATGATTCCCCATTGTATTTCTTTGAAGCCGTATAATTTTTTCATTCATTACTTGGAATAGTTTTATTCTGCATTGTTTGATTTTATTGTCTGTGATGGTATGAATAGCTATTTTGAAGAAATCAAGACATTATAATCAGTGATGATTTAATATCATTTTGTCTTGAAGTCCCCCCAAGCTTTTATTCTTCTGTTTTATCAGCTTTATCATGTTATTGGATTTTACTATGTGTGATAGTATAAACAAAATATTTTATAGACAAGGAGATAACACAGTAACCATTGCTCATTTTCTGTTAGTTGCTTCTGAATACCCTGCAACACTTTCATTCTCTTGAATGGTTTTACATTGTCTTGTTGTGTTTGATACTATAGTATATGAAGGCATACTCAAATATTTCAAGGAAACAGACACTATGGTAGCTACTGTTATGTAGGTTTGTCTTGTGGTTAAACACTATGTTGTTTAAAATGTTCTGTTCTGACTTATTTTATTATGCCCCCTTTTATCTTTCTTTTTTTAATTTAAAAATAAGGCAGAAAGATTACAACATTATTAGACTAGGTCTGATGGCTAGTAAGCGACGGAATCAAGATTCAGACTCAGGTGTCCTGTTTTGCCTTGTAATTTTCATTTGTCCGTCTGCTGACTTTCTTTCCATACATCATTAATTTTCAATAAAACTTTCAAGAACTGTGAGCTACACCAAGAGATACAGGGATGATTTTAAAATGTCTATTTTTGTCATCATGAAACCGGTGATATCCTTTGGGGTTAAATTTTAAGGAAGAAAGTCAATTCCTAGTCTCTCTATTGGCATGTTTGGCTCTGTCAGGACTATTTCTTATCTGCCAGGAATGTTTAAGATATTGCTCACTCCCCTTTTGCACTTTCTTAAACCATAGTTATTTGGGTGTAGCTGATGCTTTGAAATTCATAGCTACGTAAGACTTGCTTATGTACAGGAAGAACCTAAATTCTGTGCTCATGCACTGGAGAAGAGTTATTGAGGAGGTGAGAGTTTATTTGCTGTTGCAACCATCTAGGTGTGGACTCTGTGCCAGGTCCAAATATTTTTCATTTCAATCAGAGTAACAACAAGTTCTCCATAAGCAGAGGCTAAGGTATAGTAGACTCTTCTCTAGTCATCAAGGGGAGACTCAGGGCTATTTTTAATCTCACTCATCACAGGACAGATTCTCTTAATTCTGCTCAAGGCACTCAAGAGGGTCTCTGACATAGTCAGCAAGCAATTTTCTGCTGGATTAAGTAAGGTAGTAAATTCAAAGAGGATAGGTTACCATAAAGGCTTATGGGATCGCAAATCAATGTAATAATTTCCTTCAAAGGCCTCTGCCTGGATTGCCATTCAAGGCTGAAATGTGTTTCAATTGTGCTCTGAAAGCTTATATAAAATCGTGGTAGGAGCACTCTGCACCTTTACATACATCTGATTATTATAGCAATTTGACAGTTTTCAAGAGTCACCAGAACATTTGGTTCAGTTTAATGTATAAGGCAAGACCAACAGGAATTTCTATTACTTGAAAAGATTAACAAAACCAGTGAGACCACTGTCCAAATATGACAAGTATAAACATAGTTGAGCCACAAGTTTTGCGGAAGTTACCCATAATGTTTGCAATTTTAAACAAATCAGGGCAGTGGGGGGAGTTATTACCACGTGTTCATATTTTCGTCTTGAAGCAGTATTAAAGGAAAACTCAAAAGCAACTTGATTCTATCCTTTTACCTGTACTTGGGTGAGGATTATTATGTCAAACAATTAAATGTGAAATTTTTAAGTGGGTTTATAGACAGGAAAGGTAGGCAAAAAATTGGTTGGAAAGTTAGTGTACCTTTCCACTTTAACCTTAGGAAATCACTTTTTTTTTTTTTTTTTGAAAAGGGAAGTAAGCAAATTAAAGCAATCAATAACATTGTTCTACTTTTCTTGATACTGACTTTTTCTAATATTTCCTAAAATGTGTACATGATCTTTTAATATCCTAAACAAGCTATCCTAAGGCGCCATACCTAAAATTTATAACTCTGGGTTCCCTTATATGATGTTGAACATCCTAGATTTCAAATATTTTAAAAATATTTTTCTTTATAATTATTGTGCAAAGTCTCAAAATAATTCAGTGTTAGCATGTATATCATAAGCTAAAATAAAATTATGCATACATAATGTACAAATAAATTCACTTGAATATTTATTAGTAGATAAGTGAAAATATATGTATATTATTTACAGGAAGTGTTACTGAACATAACAGAAATTAAATGAATGATCCTTTGAATCACCTATATATTACCAACACTTGTTTCTAAGAGTAACTATATATATACATATATAGTATATAGTACTATAGTATAGTTTAGTATTGTGCTATAGTATATATATATATATATATATATATATATATATAAAGTTTGACTGATCTGTAGGATAACCTTTGATTCTACCACTTAATAATTCTGTAGGCATTTCACTTAGCTGGAAAAATGTCACAATAATATATGCCATTTTAAGGACACATTTTAAAACATAATAATGGAAACAAAAATGTTTCATAGGATTGTAACAAGCTCCCTCTAGCTCTTGGGTTCTTACTTTGGAGTAACAAAGATAGAAGCCCACAAAACAGCTCCGGTGAGCAGTGGAGAATGGCCGAATGTGTGTTTGTCAGAAAGGATAAAAGAAAAGAGCTTCCTGATTGTTGGGGAGGGAATAACCTCAGAATAACCATAGCTGTTTAAGTTTATTGGCCTTTTATGTAGCCTTCTGACTAGTGATCCTAACAGAGAGCAGGGATGCTCCTGGATGTGGCAGGTCTTAACATCTGCAGTGCAAATGACTTCATTTCCATTTACTTCCTTCCTCTCTCCCATGTGGTTAGGGACCTGTTCTTGGTCCCTTGTATTAGACCCGTAGTCACTTTGCTCAAGTTGATTATTCTGGCCCCTAACTCCCTTAAACGCCTTAGTTTAGGTTAGTTATTCAGGACCTGTACCTTATCTACCTAAATCCCCTTCTTTGCTGCCTTCACTATCTCTGGAACAATATTTATGATTCTTGCAAAAAGTATGATAAAAAAGAACAAAGCTAAATGTCTAAATATAGTTATTCCTAACTGTATAATATATTCTAATATATTCTGAGATTTGGGAATTTCATATTTATAACCTTTTGATATTGACTGTATTAAAATCTAAATCCTTAATCTAATTTGGAAACAACAGATCCTCTGCTCAGGGAATTTTTGAAATACTGTAGAAGATGGAGGTCACTTTGGAAATGATCTTCACCCAAAAGAATTATACATTTGTTTTATATGAATGATGATGCTTGTGTAGATTTTCACCTTAAGTCAATAATCTGAATTTTTAATATTCATTGTATTTGTGGAACTGTATTCCCTAACTTTCCATAAAGAAGTTCAATGTTCACCTTCAAGACTGTGAAAATTGAACTTCTATAAATGGCAGGTGTGAATCATCTATTCAATATGTGTGAAAAACAGAGAATTAGAGTTCAACTGGTTTGCTGCACATGTGTTTTCTCTCATTCTATTTTCTTACTAAAAAATAAGTTATATGTTTTTAAGAACTTTCAAAGTATTGTTTTATTTATCTATTGTTACTTTTAACTACATTGAGAAATTCCATAGTTCAAGTTTACCAAAATTTTACTTTAAAATAGACTGAAATAACCAAAAAAGTAACTCACAATAGAAATATGCAAAACCTGCTTTAAGACAACTGTTCATACAATTCTATTAACATATTATCCTTAAACTACAAACTTGAACACAAAAGATTGTACCTTGAAGGGATATATTCAAGGTTCATGAAAGCAAAATGTTACCTTATATGTTCACCTCCTTTCCCCTGCACCCAGCTCCTCCAAGGTTTCCACCCAACCCCAGCCACAGCTCTGCACTGCTGAGGAGTGTCATGGATGGTGTGATGCTATACTGGTTGTTAGACAAAAAAAATGTATTGTTGTTTCATGCATATGCATTTTTAAATCACTTAAATAATAGTTGGTTATGTAGCTTATTCCTTTCTGTTTCTTAGCTTTTCCCATGTGAGAATTTAGTTTTTATTTTAGTTGAATTTTATCATATTAATATTTACATACAGTGGAATGCACCAATCTTAAGTGCACATTTTGATAAGCTTTGAAAAAGCATTCTGTCTATAAAGTATATTCCAAAGGTAGAAAGACACTTGGGACACTTATTTTTTATCTATTTAGTCACTATTCAATTACTATTTTGATACTTTTATTAGCACATATTTGCAGTATAGTTTATTTATTTGTTTATTTATTGGTACCAGGTATTAAACTCATGACCTCAAGTTTGCCAGGCAGGCACACCACTGAGATAAGCCTAACCCAGCAGTACATAATTTATAATTTGGATTCCTTATAAAAGAGATGCTATGTGATACGTAAACTTGTGTGTCATTTCTGTTAAGACTTAGAAGGCAAAGCTTAGGAAGCAAAAGATAGTGAAAACTATTCCTAAAAAATGAAATATGTCACTGAACAAACAGAATCATAAAAAAATCAAACTGTTCTTAAGATTTAATTTTTAAATTCTATAATTGAACTTTGTGATGTTTTGACTTGGAAGAATATTTTCAGGAAACTTTTTAATAGGATAAATTTGTATTGTATATAATGAGTTATTAAATGGCCATGCTAAATTTGTGTTGTATGTGTTATTAAAATGAGAAACAATACAATTTGCATCTATTCAAAAAGTTCACAAATTTTATGTAAACATAAAAATTTATTTTATGAATTCTGATCTGAAAAAAATTATGTATCAAAGGAAAGCCTAAATAAGGCAAAACAAAACAGCTAGAGAAATATGTCAGTTAAAAATTTACATATTTCAATATGGGAAAAACAAAAATCAAGAATATCTCCTATTTAAAACAATTTTTGGAGATTATCAAATACCTAGTTACTCAGAGAGTATATTTTTCTCCATAAAAATAGGCAGGATTAAAAAACTACCAACTATTTAAAATTATCAACTATAAAGTAAAACTTTTTATCATTTTTCTTTATTTTAAAGATTGTGAAAATCTACACAATAAAGACAGAACAAAGCCAATTAAAACCATGCAGCAAAATTGGTACCGAACTTCCAAGCAGGATACCAGGAAAACAATAGCTACCATAGTGTATCTTGTTATCTTCACAATAGTTGTCCATTCCATCAGGTATAGCAAAATCAAACCAAAACCAAAACACAATAAAACCAATCAAAACAGAATCAGATATGTTCTGATAATCAGAACAAAGCAAAACAGTGAAAATAATATTTGAATTCGAAGACAAGACAGAAGGAAATCCCCATTTTGATATATTGTATCCTGTCAACCTCCCAAGAGATGCTCAGACCGCTAACCCCAGGCCCGACAAAATCAGCCAAACAATACAAGCATTTAAATGCTGTATATATCTTAGTTGCTATCAACTCAGCCTGTCCTCTGAACCACCGCTTTGTTTGGGCTCCGGACGACACCCGGATGGTGTTTGATTCTCAGCCCAGTGCTGGTAGGTTCAAGAGAGGCGCTGACTTTTTTCTCCCTGGAAATCGTGTAGTTTGTGCAGCTTACTAACAAGGCTGGCTATTTGATTTCTTGTTTGGACTCCGAAGTCCCAGCATGGCTGATTCTTGAGAGATGCTGACTTTTCTCTCCCTGTATCTCGCTTGGCTTGCACAATTTACTAGAAAGGTTGGCTGCTTCATTTTTTGGTTGGTCCCCCTAAAATAACTCTTATTAAAATGTTGACTTTGGAATTTTTTTAAACAAAAGGGCTGAAAAGAATATGACCTTTAGAAAATTATCAATTTGTTAAAAATTATACATAATCAATGTGCAAACTGATTAAAGTAAGTGAATATGTATCAATAATACACTTATTCTAATTAAATGCTAGATAATCAACATGACTTTTAAAATTTATTTAATTAACAGAGATATTTTCATTTTTAAGAAATTCATTTTGTATGTAATACTTGAATAAAAAGAACTTTATAGTCCCATACGTAGAATCAAACTATTCACTCAGTCAATAAATACTTTAAAATGGAATAATTTAAATTATTTTAGCATTTCTTATTAATAAGTGTGGGGGTTCCAACAATAAATTCTGTAATCACCATTATAAAGGGTTATGTCTCTCAGACTTTTTGTATATGACATTCTTTGAGAAATGAAGGTGCAATCTGATACTGTGAGAATTCTTCCTTAGGTTCTTGTTTGGGTAGTTCTCTTGACTTCCTGTGGTAGGTCACTTTAGGAGGGCAGATATTGTCATAGTGACATAATAGGTTGTTACTAATAGTTTCTCAAAACAGGTACTTTGCTAGTAGAACAGGTATGTTTCCATCATTACGAATGACAATTTTCATTGTCACTCTATAATCATTTACATGAAATTATGACTAAAGTAATTTTATCTGCATTCAATCATGGGAGTAGAGGTATATGAAATGTTGTTACGTTGTAAAACTTTTGTATTATATATTTACCATAAAAGAAATACTTCTAATTTTTATGTAATAAATAATGTGTAAAATTTTAATGCTATGAGCCACTTGATTTTTAAACACAATCAGAACTTTTTCCCTAGAGTAATGGTGCTATAATCCTACAGCCTCAGAATTTATTGTAATGGTAAGTGTGTGAAATGTAAATTACTGGAGATATCAAGAGCTTTTATGTTCAAGTGAGATTTTAGTAAGTAACATTCATTGCCGCCAGCACCATATTTCCACACTACCCCCTGTAGGTGTGGCTGCAGATTTCCCAGGTGCTCTTCTGACCACCTTGGTTTCCGGCTGCCCTACCAGGGCTGTCAGGCACTAAGATCTCAGCGGGGTGACTCCATCTACCCTGCAGCACCACAGCATCACCAGTGTTCTGGCATGAAAATTGCCCATCAGCCTGCTGCAAGATGAAAAAGATACCTTTATAATATATTCTGTGTAGGAATTTAAAGCAATGCTCCATGTCCACTCTTGCTTTATGATCTAATTGTTTTTATTGATATCAATATCATCGTCTTTCACAAGAATCCAGACATCTTACAGTAGGGAAACTAGATGACAATATGTAATCTATTAACTAGTGATTTCTTACTGTTTTGTTTTGAAATTCTGTATTACCTGTACCCTTATACTTTTTTTCTCCTTTAAATAAAATTTAAAAAAAAAAAAAAAAAAAAGAATCCAGACATGTGGCTATTAGCCAGGAAGGTGAGACATACATGCTGTATTCAGAATATGGAGCTCTACCCACTTTAAAATGAAGTAGGCCTTGTAATTCAGAGAAATACTTTGTTCTGTCTCCTTTTTCCCTTGGTAAACTTTTGTGTTGATTTTATGTTGATTTTTGTTAGCAGTTGGCTAGGCATACTCAGACACATTGAAATTCTAGGATTCCTAACAGTCAATATCTCAGACACAATGCAAAGAGAGGACTATATTTTATGGCTTTTGATGTGATTGATACTCAGTTTAGGCACCTTGTATTTTGAATAAATAACACATATATTATATGTTTTAAATGGTAATTTATGATTAATCAACTAAATTATATTCAAATTTTAAAATGTAAATTGCTAATATGATATTTAAACACTTTGAACATTTAAGGATAAAAATAGATAAAATATACAGAAGATTAACAATCGGAAAACTCAAGAAGCATTACAATTAAACCTCTTATAAGTTGTAATTCCATAAACTTTATTCTTCTTAGATTCTTCAAATTTCTCTAAATTACAACAATATTAATTATTTAATATCTACCAAGGAAGCAACCTCTGTCTTAGGATTTTCCCAGAATAAAGATAATCTAATAAGAATATCATGCTATAGCCAATGTTATAGGATCTGATATACTAACTCCTTGATTTTGATTCTGAACTAAGATCTAATGATTCAGGCTAAAGTTAACATATACTGAGTTAAATATTTTTAGAAATTATGTATACTATATGAAAGTATCCATATATGTCAAATTAGACTTTTAGCTTCATCATATGTGCATAAATTTTTAAAATTGTATTTTCTTTCCAACTGGCCAATTCTTCAAGTTTCCCTTGTCAGCCTAACATAACTCTGCAGTAATGTGTGTTTCTCATCAGTCAGCAGGGCTGGAAACTCATGAAATGATTTATTGCCATAGGATAATGATTTACTGTTTTTAATAGGTGGCTAGGAGAAGAAGTAATCAAAAACCATGTAATTCTTTCCCAAGAACTGAGGGCCTTTTTTCAAGCTGGATTTCATTTCTTACAAGCAATGAATTACGAGGTCAATGTCCACTCAAAGGCAGTATCCTCATAAGGTGAATCAGCATTCAGGGCTGCTTTTCCTTGCTGACAACTGACTATTCCCGAAGAGGAGGTTAAGAGACTGAGACGCTACCCAATGTAAGGAGCACTGTGGGCTGGGGAATGGAGAGGAAGAAAAGAGGATGAAAAGGAGAATTAAAATGTGTTGTGTACATATACCAACTCCACGCAAGGGACATAAACATTATATACTGCTAATACATATTAATAAAAAATACACACTTGGGGTAAAGTATAATAAACAGGATTGTGGAGTCAAGGAGTGAGAAGATAATAATAATGATATTAATAAAAATTTAATAACATATTAGTTTCATTAGAGGTTTTGCTATCCAGAGGAAAGCAAATTGAACCTATACATTTAGCTCATCTTTTAAGAATATTTAGAAAGTAAAACATTTTGTATTATGACTTGAGTTTTATATGCTCGTTATTAAACTTCTCCATTGGATCATTAATATAGTGGATTTTCACAGACTCAATTTGTTCCAAATTAATCATAGCTTTTACTTTATTCTCCTTTAGTGTCTCACTTTGTGGCAAATTGGCTAATGGAAACGCTTTCAATTTGGTTTCAGTAAATACTACTCCGGACATTTTCAAAGCATCTTTCTTTCTCCTCAGTAATATTTGAAACACTTATTATTTTTAATGTTTACCCTGCTAAAGATATGAAATCAATCATTTGTCACATTAACACCTCCAGTGCAGAACAAAAGACAGTCAAAAATATGGACATTTTGTGAGAATATATTATGTTTTCCTCATGTATACTGATAGTGTTGACACTTAGTTGGTTGTCTGGTGACAGTACTTATAAAAATTATGTCCAGTTTCGTCTCTGTTACTGCAATTGACCGCATTTCATTCTGTGTTTGGTTGAGTTGTGTTCCCCGTTGTATATATACTATATTTGTTTTCTCTATCAGTTGATGGACACTTTGTTATTCTATTTCTTGGCTGTTATGAATAATGCTGCAATGAACACCCAGGATTATCGGGCACTCAATAGGAAACTCAATTTAACATTGAAATAATAATAGTAATAATTATAACAAAATCCAATTAAAATGGTCAGTAAACTTCTCTCTAAAGATGACATACAAATGAAAAACTTTGGAAAGCAGTTCAACTTCACTAGTCATCAAAGAAATGCAAATTAAAGCCAAGATAAAATATCACTGTAGTTTAAGTGGCTACAGTCAAAAAGATAAGAGATACCAAGTGCTGGAGAAAAGGTGATACACTGTGAGTTTGAATGTAAATTATTACAACCATTTTGGGAAAGACTACAGAGGTGCCTAGAATACTTAAAAATGTAGCAACTATATAATCTAGCAGTCCCACTGCTAGGTACATGTCCAGAGGAAATGAAATCAGTAAGTTGAAGAGATAACTGCATTTTTTGCTTGCTGTGATCTGAATGTGGTCTGTCTGCAGCAGAACTCTTGGTGAGGCGTATTCCTCACCGCAGTGTTGAGAGGGTGAAGCTTCCTGGGAGGTGTGAATCCTATTCCACTGCTCCATTGCAGGAGTAAGTTTCCTCCCTCGCAGGACCGAATGGCCAGCAGATTGTGCTGCTGCAAACCAAGTTCAACTTCCTCGGCTTTCTGTTTCATGATCTCTCCAACAGGCAGCTACTCACCTTTTAGTTTTCTGGCAAGCATGCAGCAGCACAAGACCCCTACCAAAAGCCACCTGATCTTGAACGTTCAGCCTCCAGAACTCTGAACTAAATAAACTGATTTACAAACTATCAAGTTTCAGATAGTATGTATAAACAGAAAGTAAACCCGAATATGACCTCACCAATTAATCTATATTTTAACAATATCCAGTTATTACTCCATAGAACTCATAATTGTCCAAGTTACATTTGTTTCCCTGGTATTTCCTTGCTAATGTTAAATGACGATAAGAGAAGTGAAGGAAATTAAATACCAGGAAAACACTGTGTCTGCTAGAAGCTCAAATCTGTCATCATGAACCAATTTTTAAAAACAAATAAAGGCATGGGTTTTTTGGGTGAATATAGAAGAATCTAAAAAATCTGAGAAACACTGCAATACTGACTAACGGTCAGAATGTTTTTTGGTAGACATTCCCAAGACAAGTTTGTGAGAAAGTGTTAACCTTTTTATCCCTTTTGGCTGTGGCTGTTTTCAGCTATTTTAACCAGTCCTTTTTCCAGGCCTAATGATGTTGTTTGCTAATCAGCCCATGTTACAGCAAATGGATTTTGGATGCCTCTGAGATGTCTAAGTAGCAATTGCAGTAAATATGCATCATGTAGAATTAATAGTGACATCTTGACAAGTTCTATTTGTTTTGAACAGCCCTCCTTACCACACAGAATTGTCACCCAACATAGCACTAAAAGCCAAGGGCCATGTTTGGGTTTTATTATCACACAGACAGGAGAAAAGGCAGAACTGTGAGATCACCTTGGTGACCAACACTTGAAAAATGTAAAGGCTTGTTAAACTGGGGGACAGAAGATCAAGATTTATTATTTCTGACACCATTTCTAGTGTGAACTGAACTATGTATAGATCACCTGGATAAAGGAAACTATATTGTTCATTATGATGAAATTAAAATTAGAACTAAGCTTTTTTAGATGATCTGTACAGTTTCTCAGATTTATAACAATGAAATGCCTCAGAAGCATATTATTTAAATAAATCAAAGGGACTTTGCAGCATGATGCCATGTGACTTGTGATTTATGGAGAAAACTTTACTGGAGTCTATTTTGCATATCTCACTTATTTGTTAGTATTAACTATGGATAAAGAAATTTAAAAAAACAGCTTTGGGACAAAAGTGATTAAAAAAAAACAGAGGGTAAATTAACTGAAGTGTTTTTAAATGTGCCTTATTGGTTGGGTGGTGCTTATTTTGGACCTAGATTTCTTTCATTTCTTTAAAGTTTACAATAAACTTTAAAGGCCAGCAAATAAAGTTATCTGCCAATTATGTTCCCTTTTCTTCCTGCTCCTCTTCTCATTAACATTTGCGTGGAAAAAGAATAAGACTCCAAGTATGAATTGGCGACACTGCTATTAGTTCCACGTGTTAAATTGATTTTTATTGCGCTGTTTGGAAATTTTAAAATTCCAGGCCAGCTTAATAACAAAATTAATACATTTCAATTGTCTAATAATTATTAGAACATTTTAAATATCAGTATTTGAGATTATAATAAAGGGAGCAGAACAGTGAATACTCAAGAGTTTGTAAAAGACCACAAAGGTTTAAAAAAAAAAAAAAAAAAAACCTTTGAAGCTTTAAAAAATACAAAAAGAAATACAGGTTTCAATAAATTCAACAAAAAAGAGTGTCTGTTAGTTAGATCGACTTTATAGCCCTGATGGGACACAACTGACTTTTTTGCTGCTGCGTAGTTTTTTCTTAAGATTCAGTGTTAAATACTGGAATTGAACTCCTCTGGTTTCGGTTTTCCTGGCAAATAAAAAATTTCCATTTTGTCAAACATTTAGAAATCAAGTGTTGATATTTTTCTTATAATTATTGTCAAGAAACATTTCCTGGGGGAAATAGAGCCGGCTGCCACTGGAAAGGGCTCAAAAGGCATTTCTGCATTTGTCTCGCCTCCAGAGACTCTCCCTTCGCCACCTCTGTACTGATTGGCAATAAAAACACACTTGAGCAAACTGAGACCAACAATCTGTGCTACAGACACCCACTGCCTTTCAGAACAGGCCAGAGAACTGTCTGGGGTGATACTGCCACAAATGAATTGAGCGCAATTAGTCTTTCATTTCTGCTTTATTTGTTGAAATTTGTCTGTTCGATGCTATTTGTTGAACTTTAATAGAATGTTTATTTCAAAGTCACTATAAACTTAGTCTTAGAAAAACAAATGAGTTTCAAAGACTTCAAAAACAAAGGGACATTTCTTCACTCTGAAAGACGTGTATAAGTGAGTATACACATCTAAAGTGGCCAAACTATAAATTTCAAAGATATCAATGAAGAATTAAAATTTTAAGAATTTTAAGCGTGAGTATGATTTTTACTAGTTATTATAGGTGGCTGCTTTCTGAATACAGTTGAGAATGAAACACCACAAACTTAAAGGATCATGAAGATCAAACTCATGGTTTCCATTTCTTCTCTTTTTGTGAAAGAAAACAGCAAAATCAAGTGAATAAATTCAAACCTGTATAAATACTAGTTCATGATCAAGCAGAATATAACTCATAGTATTTGTAGGCTCTGGAGGCAGAATTGGAAGGTCAATAAATATTGCACATTGTTTTAAACTACTGATAAATAAAAGATTGCAAGTTAAAGTCAAACTAGATAAATTCTTATTTTAGCTAAATATAGGAATATTATCTACTTTACTCCTTAACAGTTTCGAGACTCTGAAATTTTATGAGTGCAATCACACTGAAAACAGTGTAGTAATATTGAGTTATCAGCTGTTTTATTATAACTTCTGTGTTCCGATCAGCATAAATAGGCTGACTAAAAATTACTTCTTGCAAAATGCAAAGAAAGTAGATGTTAAAGGTTTTTATCACAGAAATGATCACTATGTAATGTAATGCATTTGTGAATTAGCTACTTTAAAACAACATGTATACAATAAAATATACTACTTTATCAATTTAACTTTTATAAGTAATATTCCAGTTATTTTAATGTTCCTTGTACCTTGAATGACTTTGTACATTACTAACTAAAATGTGTAGTACTCCAGATAGCAGGATATAGTTCACCAACTTATACCCTACTGAGCTAAATGAGTTTTCAGCATCTTATTAGGCACAAATTAATTTCAAAAGAAAATTATTACTTTTAAAGTTGCTTACCTGCCAACTTCATACTTATATTAAAACTGAAATGAATATTAGCATCGTGGTTTGAATAACTTAAGCAAAACATTTTTCTCTTATGTCTATTCACAATGACTTTTAAAATGAAGTTCATAAATTTTAAGCTATAGATCCAGTCTGTTTTTAACTAATTTCCTTTCTTAAAATGTCTATACTTAACACAGGGCATGAATTATGTTATTACATAGGATAGAAGCCTATGCAATGGCATTGTTAGCTTCGTATTTCCAGAAAGAAACTGATTTTTAAGGGTTATAAAAGTTTTCTCTAACAGTCATGCATAAGCCACATTCTGGTGATTCTTATAAAATTCTATTCACTAAAAGTGTAATAAAAAAGTTTTTGTGAATTCAAAGCCAGCACATTTAAAACTACTCTATGTCAATTACCAAGTATAAAATCAAGCATAAAGTAATAGCCTAACATGCCCACCATTATTGCCATTAAAAACATCCTCCCTAGTTTTACTAAGGTATGTACTGCAAAGCCTTTTGCTATCCAAGAGAAGGGTTGACATATAAATAGAGAGGTTTATTAAGCTCATAGTTTTGGAGGTTGAAAGTTGAAACATTGCTTGAACTGGCAAGGCCTTTCATTGCCTCATGTTTGGTTGCAATGGCAGGAGGAAACATCACATTTCAAAAGAGGAAGCATAGAGATCCTACGTGAGGACAGTTCAGGTTTTTATGTCAATGAGAGAATGATTAGGGCACATCTCAAACTGGCCTCAGGACCTGGCACTAAGCCCTGTGTCTGAGAAATTCAGCTTTCCAACATCACCACTGTGAAGACATAGTTCCTATCACACACTCTCTTGGGAGTAAACGACATCCATCAACAAATACTATTGACAAATGAAATGATATATTCATGTGCACACATAGGGAAATGATTAAATTGAGCTAATTAGCCTGGCGTTTTACTTAAGGCATCATCTTTTGTGAAGAAAGCAACGCCTACTGTCTTGGAAATTTTCAAGTATAAAATACAATACTATAATGTACTCATCATGCTATATAACAGGCCTCCAGAATTCATCCTGTGTGGGAATTTGCATCTTACAGCCAACAACTGCTCATTTCCCTATGTCTCTCATACCCTAGCATTGGCAACCCCTTCTCTTCTGCTTGTGTGAGTTCAACATTTTTAGATCTTATATGCAAGCAATATTGTTACCTTTCTGTACCTACCTTATTTCGTATAACACAATGTACAGTTACTATAGGTTTATTCATAAAAGATAGCATTTACTTTTTTTCAAAGGTGAAATAGTATTTCAGTGGAGTGTGTGTGTATGTGTGTGTGTTGTGTGTGTGACGTTTCCTTTATGCATGCACTGGATGATAGATATTTGGGTTGATGTTAAATCTGTGCTGTTGCAAAAAAGGCTGCATGAGCAAGAGAATGTAAATATTTAGCATACTGATTTATATATATATATATATATATATATATATATATATATATATATCGTCATATGTATGCCAGATCATTGATAGATCCAGCTATAATTTTTTGAGGACTCTCAGCACTTCTTTGTATAATGGTTATATAGGCTTAGCTTTCCAAGAACAGCAGACAAGAGTTTATTTTTCTCCACATCTTTTTTTTATTTTTTGTCTTTTTCATTTTTATCAGTACCAGGGATTAAACTCACGACTGTCTGCTTGCAAGGCAGGTGATTATGCCGCTGAGCTAAATCCCCAGCCCCTTTTCTCCACATCTTTAGCAATAGTAACTTTCATTTGTCTTTTTGATAAGGGTCACCTTAATAAGGATGAGGTGATATCTAACTGTTTTAATTTTAGTTTTCAATGCTCTTGTGATTAGGATATTGAATATTTATTCACATATCTGTTAGCCACTTGAATGTCTTCTTATAAAAATGGATACTCGGTCCTTTACCCATTTAAAATTGTGTGATTTGTTTTCTTGCTATTTTATTGGTTGAATTCTTTATATGCATTGGTTATTAACCCTCTATGAGGTATAATTTGTAAATGTTTCCTCCAATTCTGTCAGTTCTCTTTTAATTCTATTGATTATTTATTTTGCTGAGCAAAATATTTTAGTTAGATGTAATTGTATTTAATTATCTAAAAATCGTATCTAAAAAATCACTATCTACACCTATGAAACTTTATATTTTGTTATAAGTACTTATTTTTCTCTTGAGATGAAGTCTCACTGTGTTGTCTAGGCTAGACTTAATCCCCTGGACTTAATTTCAGGTTTTGTGTTTAAGTCTTTAATCTGTTTTGAGCTGAATTTTGAATATGGTAAGAAACAAGGATTCTAATTTTTTTTCTTTTTCATGTGAAAATCCACTAATTTGTCACTTCTTATTGAACCATCTTTCATTTCCCCAATTTATTTCCTTGTCAACTTTGCCATGCACAGATTCATTTCTGGACTTTCTATTCTTTACTAATCTTCTGTGCATCTATTTTCATGTTAATATCATTTTGTGATTGCATGGTTTGTAATTTATTTTGAGATTGGGCAATGTTCTTTTTGTTCAATATTTCTTTGACTATTCAATTTCTCTTATGGTTCAATAGGAATTTTGAGATTTTTAAAAATAATAATAAAAGACATAGTGATCAGGAACAGTGTCATGGGAAGAGTCTATGAAGATACTGCATTGTATAATATTATCAAGGTAAGTGTTTTTTGGGTAGAATAAAGAAAAGTTAATCACATTAGCAATTTAGAATTTTTTCTCATAATTTTACACATCACTCATATGCATATTGTGAGATAATCAAATTTCTTAACCTTTGGTACTATCTAGAAAAAAAACCTTCTGAATGATCTTCCAGGAGGCATCATATTCTAATATCATTGTAACACAGTGTCCTTATGTGAGAGGAAGGGAGATGTTACTTAGTTTGTGACAGTGGCAGGTTACTTTGATTAGAAGTTGAATCAGTCAGCACACATTTCAGAAAGAAAGTCATTCAAAACTCATTACTTAGAACCTTGATTACAAATAAGGATTTTTCTATGTATGGTTTAATGGAACATCAAATATCATCAACAGCAGGCAAGTTTAGTTAAAAACACAATACTTCTCTTATAGAAAGGAATTATTCATTAAAATCCATCTATTTTCTTGCTAATACTCTACTAATAATAACTGTATCAAAAGTTGATTTGTTTGACTTAATAGATTATTTGGCAAGCTAAATATAGAGCACAGAAATTTTTGACAATACACTAAGAAAAAAAAAGTTTTGCCTTCTAATGAAACAAATGACAGTACACGTTCATTGGAACTGGGTCAAGATTTCTTATTATGTCTTTTATTTGCTAATGCTTTCCTGAATTTCTGGTTAGTTGCTCTAAACATGAACTTACCTTGCTAGGACCTGGAGGTGCTTCTAAAGAGCGAGGAGCCATGTGCTCAATTGAACCTCCTGTTCCTCACTTGGCTTGATTGGCGAGATGAAGGCACAGGCACCAGTGAGCAACTGGAGATGTGGAGGGCAGAGAGGGAGATAAAGCGTCAGTTACATGCAAATATCTCCAGTAGCATCCTGAAATTCTCATGCTTCGTGATTCCCTTCATGACCACACACTCCATTAAAGATAATTACTACATAGTTTTACTTCTTTTTAGTGTTCTTTGCTGCTCCTCAGACCAAATAACTGTCCATATGGCACGACTCTCACTAGAGACCTAGCCTAGCCAAGTTCAAGAAATGAAAGAATTTTTTCCAAAAAAGACACTTAATGAAACAACCCGGAACAATCTTATTATGGCATCTTCCGAGTAGCCATATTGGCTTGCACCTCCCTTCCTGCACATATCCTGTTTCCTCGCCTATTCAATGGGTAATTTCCACTCATCCTTGCCTTATGTTTATACCCCACAAATTCTTCCTAAGGTTTTCGTCACAGTGAGCCCAACAAGGTCATAACTTATACAAAAAGTCTCCTTCCTGACTTTGCTATCCAGTAACAAAAGTCTGTTTCTCAGAGTTTTCTGATTAGGCCTCTGCTACTTCTGTCACTGAACCAGCCCAGCCTGTTTGTCTTTTTGAGAAGCAGTGCTAACCTAAGTGCTATTTTGTCCTGATCATAAAGACGAAAAGAGAAATGCTCCTGTTTTCTGCTTATGAGGAACAAAACAAATGAAGTACTGTGTTTCCACTGAATTCTTACAAACCCACTAACTCTCCCGCGGTCTGGTGAAAGGAGGGAATTTGCCACCTACACTGGCGATGTACTTCGGTAAGTCGTTGCATTCCTTAGAAGGCTAGTCACTGCTCTAGCAATCACTGAGACTAAATTTGGAAATTCATTCATCTGTCAGTTTTCCTTAGGTTGGTTTAGGACTGTGGAGCAATGAAATAAATGACTTGGGCTTTCAGCATAGCTGTGCTCTGGGAATAACCTAGGTGACCCAACTATGACAGATTTCCTGGGTTGGTCCAACTGGAGTCCAGACATGTTGTCTGTGCAAAAGCATGTGCACACACACACACACACACACACACACACACACACACACACATCTGCTCTAGGCTGCCTTTGTGCACACGTACATAGGCAGCAGAGCTGAGTTTTAATGATTTCTTATGATAAATAGCACAATTTTTTTTTTAATTTTAGAGTTTCTTTGAAAACACTTTCTAGTCTCAAATCTGCTGAAGATTTCAACCCACATCATGCTTTATGGATATTAATGCTATAAATTCTGGAATGTTAATTTAACATAAATAAAATAATAAGACTCAGTAATAGGAATTGAAGTAGTATTTTTAGTATTTCAGATAATTATAACAGTAACAATTAAACTTTATTTTATTTTTATATATGCCAGGTAATATGCCAAGTATCACACTTCAAATATTACATTTGTGAATTTCAGAACTGGTATTATCTCTACTTTTAAAATAAAGTAACAAATTCTGAGCAATTAAGTCCCTTGCTTAGGGTACATAGTAAAAAGATGGCCGAGGTGGGATTGAAACTGACTTAACTGACTGCAGTTAAGGGGCCTGGTATCTTCATGCCTCTGCTCTCTGGGCATGTGAGAGAGGCCATGATTCCTCCCTGGTTCTCCGTGTCACAGCCGTCCGGGGTTCTGCTTACTTTCTCTTTTTGTGTGCCTTGATATATATCAGGATATGATTGTCTAATGTTCCTAATTCTGGTTGTGACCATTACAGTAGGGTATAATGAAATACTTTTTTATAATCATTTGATTCATTACTTTCTCCCTTATAGACTAACCCAAGTACAGTGTCTAGTTGGTCACTATTTGAGAAAATAAAAAATACAGTAATCAAAGTATGAGTTCTGGATCTAGACTGGGTTTTGGCTTCATGACTTTAGGTTGTCGTACGTGTGTTAACTTTTCTGCCTGTTTTCACAGTCTCCATTTTCTTATGTACAAAATGGGAATAGTAATATTTATTTCCTAAGTTATGGAGATATAAATTAGTAAAAGAAAGATACTTAAACTATACCCTGTTTGGAATAGGACTTAGTTGAGAGTAGTTATTGTTTTTTTTTATATGTTCCTGACACCTGTAGTAGTGCTGATTAGATAAGAGGCACTCAGTAAATGTTCTTTGAATAAATGCATGCAGGCATCAGTGAAAGAAGTAATGAATGATTAAAATTTATGAAGTTATCCTAGTATCTTCTCTGGCTTTACTACAGTCTGGTTACTAAAGCTCTGGAGTTGTCTGCTAAACAGGAATTAGTACTACACTAGTCCTGCATCAGATACCACTTCCTTGGATGCTCTTGGGAAAGTTCTGGCTTTGGGGTCTAAGGCCGAAGGACTTTATGTTACAATTTATAAATAAAAGTCACAAATTATGCAGCAGTGCTTCACATCTGTAGCACTGTTTTGGTCTTGGCATCTTCCAAATTTTTTCTTATAAGAATTTTTTTTTTTAAAAGAAAGAAAAGAAAAATAATTGACTACCACTCGGCTAAAATACCGAATGTTTACATTCAGCCAGGCATAGCGGCACACAACTGGTGTTTTCATTGCTGGGTGGCTGAGGATGAAGGACTGCCTGAGCCAGGAGATTGGAACTGGGCTGATAGCACAGTGAATAAAAGACAATTAGAAAAAAGGTTAACCTCGTGGAGATGGGAAGGGGAACTGGGGACTGGGGAGAATGGAGGGCGGGGAGGGGAAATTAGAGTGATTGTGTCTCATTATGTATATGTTCCAGTTTCCCAAGATGAATGCAATTATTATGTATCTCAAATATACACTAATCAAAGAGAAAAACAAAAATAATTTTACAAGGATGTATTAAAAATTGCTTTACTAGGTAAAAACCAGTATTCCCTTCTTATAACTATACTGTGCATGAAGCTCATATAGATTATAACACACTAGTGAGCACTTACCGTGTTTTAAAACCTTCACATATTCTTAATTTTCAGTTTTTGTAGCAACACATAGGAATTGTTTCAACTTTAGCAATGAAAAAAATTCATAGAGGTTAAAGAAATTGAGCAACTTGGGCTGGGGATTTAGCTCAGTGGTATATGCAGCTGCCTGGCAAGTGTGAAGTTGTGAATTAGATCTCCGGTACCACACAAACAAACAAAAAATATTGAGCAACTCTTGCAACAAGAAAAGACTGTTGTTGGAAACCATATTGGCTCACTTTATTCTTACAGGTTTTACCCTTTTCAGTAGTTACATTAGCACACAGTACATTGAAAAGGAAGGATGATTGCTCAAAGGGTTGCATTTTAAACATACCAAAGGCAATTAGTAAGGATAAAAATAACACTGAACTATCTTTGGCATCTTTATTGGACATCTCATCTTTGGGGATAGGTTCAGGCAATGGTTTTAGTCATGCTCTCTGGGGAGCCCAGCTAAGATTTAGCGGCTAGATTACATTTAGTGTGGAGCTACTGTATGCAGCTGCCTTTGGTAAGGCAGATGTTGTGCACTATTATCATCATTATCTGTTTTTTTTTTTTATTTTAAAGAGGGTAAAACAAAACAGAACAAAGCAGATCATAAGAAAACAATGCAAGCGACACAAATTTCAAAGCCAGACAATAGGAGAACAACAGTGGCTACCATATTGTCTCTTGTTTTCTTCTAAATAGTTGTCCATATCTGCACACACAATGAATTCATACACAAAAAAGTATCACTAAACTGATCAGAACAGAGTGATGAAGGCATTACAGGTCTTCAAAACCAAACAATGGGAAAATCAACAATGCTGCCATAATGTCTCTGGTTCTCTTAAAAATAGCTGTCCATACCTTCACGTATGTTGAAATTAGACAATACAAAACAGACTAAAACCATGCGGAACAAAAAATAATAGTATTGCTGGATTACACAGCATGATGCTATGAAATCAGCCCTGGGTACGTTAGTGTCTCTTTTTCTTCAAAATAGCTTTCATTTCATTGTGCATTATATAATCGATTCTCATAAAATGTTTAGGAGAAGTTCTATGTGTGTATGAGTCTCTATATGTATACCTATCATTTTCTGTATTAGAGGAAAAACAAAACAAAAACAATTACTAGAAAAATACAAAACAAAAAAGACAAATAAATAACAATAACAACGAGCCCAAAACAATGACAATATAGGCTTTCAGAACAAGGTAGTAGGAGCATGAATAGGATTGTTATTTTACATAATGATCTTCAGGAGTTCCTCAGATCACTATACAATAATACGCACAATTGTTCCAATGTTAACTATTTTGTTCCAAGAACTTAAGAGAATTTGTAACACAATTGCGTTAGCTATCCTAAGTGTGTTTATATAATTTTTGATATTTTTTCTTTTCTTTTCCTTTCCTTTTTCATTTTCCTCATTTTCCCTGAGATATTATTTTTCCTCTTTAAGTAGATTCTTATCCTTTCAGTGTATTTGTTGAGTGTTTTGTATCTTATGTAGTCTTACTATTTCTTATACTAATAATACGATATGGTATTTACACATGTGAATTTGATTTATTTTACTTATGAGTATGGTCTCAAGTTGCATCCATTTATTTATAAGTATCTCAATGTGATCATTTTTATAGCTGAGTAGTACTCCACTGTGTGAAAGTACCACATCTTTTTTATCCATTCTTCAGATTATGGGCATTTAGGTTGTTTCCAAGCTCTGCCGATTACAAGTTGTGCTGCTATAAACATGGGTGCATACATATCACTGTGATATGATGTATTCAATTCTTCTGGGATATGCCTAAAAGCCTCACTTTGGTAAGCACCAGTTAGTTAACACCAATGACCAGCCTCCCCATCTGAATCTGCTAATACTGTTCACTAGCTCACCTCATTCATTAAAAACCTGTCTTTTCCTCCAGTGAGACTTGAGTTCAATCTCTCTCTCATCTTATAAGCATTTTGATCCCTATTGCTATAGTACTTTACAGAGATGTCTGCCCTTTCATGTTCAATGAGACATTACTAATGATTGCCAAGATATGGGATCAATGTAAGGATTCACCAACAAATAAAATGTGCTTTTTAACCAAGAAATTTTATTAGGAAAATTTTAAAATTTAATCTTTCTCTCTCCATATATACATATGTCTCTCTTCATATTTATGTACATATGTATATGCATATGCAAACTCATACACACATATGTATATCCTCTGGCAATAGAAACAACAAATTTAAATGTCCAAGTAACATTATGTACAAAATATTAAAATGTCATTACGTATATAATTATATAACTCATAACATTCGTGTACTTTAGCACACTTACATTTACTTAGATTGTGAGTTGTGAGTACACCTCAATTAGCTTTATGTAAATTTGTGTTCCATACATTTTTATTAAAAATATTGGTTTTGATATGAGGTTCTTACTCATCAGAATCTGCATTACTATTTTGAGCAAAGGAGATTATTTTCATTGAATTTTTGAATGAGCTATTACTATCTTTTCCACTAAAGTCATTTTTCACAGAATTTCTGGAAATTTTTTTTCATTAATCAGATGAAAAAATTGAATCACTAATAAAATTAATTTTAAGCTTTTGATGCTATTAACATAAGACCAGCATCAATGAACAACTCTCCTTTGGGTAATGCATTACTAGGTATCACTTTTCTCTTTCTGCATTCACAAAGAAATGTGAAATCATGATGAGTAAAGTTAACATAGATGATATGAGTTATGCAACGTAAATGTGAAATAATATTTCTGTAATGATATGCAAATTAAATTTTGTATCTGCATGTGCTATATCATTGTCACTGATCACAATCCTAAAATGCTAATACACTTTAAAATGGTAGAGCTTCTTAAGCACATTTTGTTCTCTGGTTTTTGTTTTGCCTATATTATTAGTACTATGTCTCTGGCATATGAAAAATGTTTACAAACATTTTAAATTGAAATGGATAGTATTAATATTCTTGAGAAACAAAAGTGTATATTTCTTTGCTTCACGAAATATTTTCTTTTTCTCTATTGCTGTCAAAATGTTTTAACCCGATATTGAAAACATTCTAAAACAATAAAATAAACAGTTGTCAGTTTATAGCACAGAATGGATTGCCAGATTGCGTAGTGAGAACATGCGGCAGGGCTGCTGGACGGCCAAGGTGAACACTCCTGCTGCTCATTCCCATGTTTGCACATGGCCCAGTGGCTGGCTGACCTTGTAGCTTCTTACATTTCCCGGGCTGGACAACCAAGTGGTCAGCATGATCAATTGTGCTAGTGTCCTCACTGATTCTCATCCACCTATTGAGATGACAGAATTTTAAATACAAACTTAAGCACAGTTCCCAGAAAGAATCCAAGAGTAGGACGCATCTATGGGGACATGACCGTGGAAAATTAGCATCTGATTAAGCAAAGGATAGAATGAGCAATGTGCTCCAGGCAGAAGATACAAAAAATCCGAACACTTGGATTTGCCATAGAGCCACAGAGAGGGGTGCAGAGGTGAGCAGGAACCACATCCTGTAAAATTGTGTGCAATCCATGGTAAGCAATTTGTGCAAGATAAGTGTATGAATGAATGAGCGAGCAAGTACATTTGTTAACTTTTCAAAAGCTCCTGAGTCAGAAAAAAGGGAAAGTCTCTTCTTTCATCCAGTTCCAGTCACGTACAGGCTTCTATATTTATACGAGGAGGGGGCGCACTGTCGTGGAGAGAAATCTGAGCTGTTGTATGTGACAGTCCCACATTGTCATGATTGTCCTGACTTTCTATTTTGGTCATGTGAAAATATGAGAGCTAGAATAACATTTTTGTGCTTCTGAAATATACTTTCAATATTTCTGAAAACATTATTCGTCATGTTGGCTTTGAGAGTGATAAAAATATTCTTCCATAGGTCCTGAACACCAAGGTTACTGTGTTTTACCTTGATGTCTTTTCTAATATAGCAGCAATGTGATTCAATCATTTGTTTTTATAATATTTTTTATGACATACCTATATCTTGACTGCTCTCCACCAGAGTCTACATAAAGCTGATGTCAAAGTAGTAACAGGGACTGCCTCAACTTTGAGCATCTCAAAGTCACTACCAGGCATTGTCTCCTTCATAAGTCTGTTGTATCATGAATTTTTGTTGTAGGACAAGCAACCACAGGGTAAAACATTTGGTACTTAATTTCTTACAATCCTGTGTGTTGACTTGACATTGTTTCCTTCTTGGCCCACCTAATGCAGAATAGTCTAACCCTCATATCTGGTGCTTGGCCTTTTTCCTGGTTTGTGATCTCATCAGAGGAGGCTGGAATGGCTTCACTCTTTGTGGTTTCTCTACCCCTAAAAGCCTTTTCGTGCCCAGCCGTATGGTGTTAAGCCACAGGCACATCTTACTCCTCTGTCTGAGTCTTGTTTGCCAATGTGTTGTGCCCACACCAATTCACATGATTATGCTCAGATTCACAGGGAGGAGAAAGACATTCTACTTCTTCATGAGATGAACTTCTTTCACTTTACCTGCATCAATTAAGCATGATTTCAGTCTGAACATTTCTACTTCACCTGAAAGGTGACATTGGACAGGGAAACAGAGAAATGAAAGGTTTTTGCTTTACCTTTCAATTCCTGTCCTGGCTGGATACGAAGGGTTTGGGGGAAAGTGAAAGACTGTAAAACATTATCTGGAAAACAGGAAAGAAATATTTCCTCTTTGTACATATCTCCAGTGTTATAAAAGTACTGAGTGCATTAGGAACAAAACAAGAAATCTTGTGGCATTTTATCTAACTGATGTTTAGCAATATCATTTTGAAATGTCCTGTTTGACACAATAAAGATATGTTAACGAAGAGCCATATAAAGAACATTTATTCCAGTGTTTTTCATATCAAGATCTGAATTCTCTCTAGGCCACATAATAGCATGTAACTCTGAGAAACACACTTAACTCTTATCCTCATTTTTCCAATTTATTAAACAAGCAAATCAGGTTTTGATGACTGCTTCATAGATTAAACAATTTAATATCTATATAATTCATGCATGTTAATTAGGCAAAAGTTGTTTCCTTTACTTAATGTTTATAGTTATTTACTTAATATATATAGCATTATCTACTTGTTAGAAAAGATGTTTTTTGATTCTGAAAGTTTTTAAATGGTTTCTATATTAATACCAACCACACATAGCCATGTGCAGTGGTAGTCCTTGAACAGCTCTCTATAGGTCCCAATGGGTGTGGTAAGGTTTCTGTTAAACCATCCCTTTCAACCCCATGAGAGATCCATGAAGTTAGTACTATTGCTATGATTTGAAGATAAGATAACTGGAAATAAATGATGTAAGTTAAATTTATAGGGAAGGAAACTTAAAATAGAGGTGTTACTAAGGTAGGTATTTGGCAAAAAGTGAGGCTGAAATTCTACACCCAGCAATCTATCTGCAGACATGTCCTCCTCAGAACTAAGCCTTGAAACTGCTCCAAGAGCAACATACTGACACACGTGTTGTCTGGTGAGGCCTGGGTCCCTGGTGAGTAATAGACGTGACATGACAGAAAGGACAAATGAGCTTATTGGAGTCTCTTTTATAAAGGCACTAATTTCACTCACTGATGAGCTCTATGTCTTGAAAATCCAATGCTTCACCCCCCATATCACCACATGAGGAATTAATTTGCAACATGCGTGTCAAAAGGGAAGCTGCAGCACAGAGTCTATCACACTACCAAAGACCATACTCTGTTTTAAGAGAAAAATCTAGAACACAAAATGGCGTAACTTATTTTCTCGGTTATTATTGTGGGATGATCTAGATTTGAGGTAAACTTTCATGGTATTGTAATTTATTTGATCACCATAGTGTTTTGCAGTTCAGAACAGATGACACTCTAAACTTGCCCTAACAAGGGAAGGATGCATTACATAAGTATGATATATATATTTATCTGCCAAAGCAAACTTTCAGAGTTAAAAATAAGTAGTCATTTTGAAAAGGACAAAGGCATAGTAAAATATTTAAAATGTCAAAGTATATTTTGCTAGACCTAAAAGATTCATGCTTTGTTGAAAGGTTTTGAATATCATCTAAGCCTCAAAACTGTAGAACTTTAAAATTTATTTTTCCATTTGTTAAATGTTAAGGATATGCTGAAATTTTGATAAAATTCCACAAAACATTTTTTAATTAAGAAAGACATTCTCCCTTAGTGAAAATTTATTTTAGCACTAGCAAAATTGAGCCAGCTAGATATACTCACAGAGCCCAAGGTTGAAAAATAATGTGATTTGGGAAATGCAGCATTTCTCAGTCTGTGAAGGACAAAGGAAATTGCTTTTCTCTAGTACTGTTTTTACCCTCCCATGACTTCCTTCTCTGTGATGTTTACTCACTTCACAGAATGTTTCATGCCTTCCTTGCCTGCACTGAACAGGACTTATTCTGCAAAAATGGCTTCTCAGTTTTCTAACCCCTAGCTACATCAAGGATCAAATTGGGATTATTTTGGCAGTTTCCTTTCTTCTGCTTATAGCTTCTTGTCTTCTTATATCACTGCTTATGCCTCATATTAAATCCCTAATTGCTGAGACCCCATTAATAGGCACGCAGCGCAATATCCTCCTATGTGTTTGTCCTGGGTGCACTCCATATGTGGTGAATGTGATAACTATGATTGTATGCATTTGAACAAAGTGTCCAACTCATTTGGATTAGCATAGTTCTGGGCGTGGCTGAAGGATTTACTGAAGATAGAAGACCCAGTCGGGGTGTGAGTGGCACCAACCATTAGCCTGAATGGAATAAAATGGAAAGGAAGAAGGCAGGCTTACTTCTGTTCCTTTGGAGATGCTCCAGTCTTGCCATTTTTGCTTTTGCTTGCACGTTAAAAACTTGACTGCCTGCACAGATGCTGTCCTGGCATCAAGACATGCTTGTTTCATTTGCTCTTTGGGGAGCAAATCCTTAGCTTTGTCATGTTCTCAACTAAAGACTTAACTCAGTTCCTGTTAATGTTAGTCTACTCTTGCTATACAAGAACATGCAAATTTTAAGATACAGTCCTTAGCAGTCAACAGCCAGGGGAGAATTAAAAAATTCCACAACAGTGGGCAATTCTAGTCCCTTGTATATGTAAGGTAAAATGGAAATACACTTACGCATTTCATATTCATTAATAAAATTTTAAATTAATACCTAATCTATGCTAGAATTTCAACCAAGTTTTGAGGAAGTTAAAAAAAAGATGTATCCTGTTGTTAAAAGTTTATTAATAGTCTATTTAGCACACATTCAGACTTGGTTTCTTCTCCCATTGACCTGTAATCCAACATGTTGTGAATGTAGAAATTTAGAGAGCAGTATAAATATAATGTAAATTACAGAAAACTATATTGAGATCATAAACTAGTTTTATTTTATATAAATATGTGTATGTAAACATTGTCCAGTAAAAAAATATATAGCCTCCTTAGCAAATTGTGCAGGGAAACCGGTTATCCATGTGCAGAAAAATAAATCTAGATCCATAGCCCCCATTTTGTGCTAAAATCAAATCTAAGATCAAAAACCTAATTATAAAGCAGAAACACCGAATTTTCTGAAAGAAAAAAATGGTGAAATTGTTATCCGGAGCTATGACAGAGTCCTTAAGGCAGTGAAATTTGGTTTAGAAAGGAAAAAAAAATTAACAGAGTGGATAAAATTCACAAAAATCCTGAGTATTGAAAAGTTGGGAAGACTCCAAGTTAGAAACCAGATCAGTAACAATTCTTTGATTAGTAGGTGATTATCTCTAAAAAGAATTAATCTTCTAGCCAGACAAATTAGGTCTATTGCACTATTTAAATGTAACCTGCTATCCCTATGCATTATACTCATAAAAAAGGCCTATTGTTCTCTGAATTTTGAGTTTGTGATTTTGGAAGTCGTAAATAATTGTCTTTCACAGTACCAATTTTTTCCCTATAGAACTGAATACCTCTCCTTCAATATGAGTGCATGTAAAAGATTTTTAACAATGTGATTTCAAGTCTATCATGACGATGAATTGCCTAGATGTGTGATATGTTTCATCAGAAAGTCAGACGAGGTGAGGTTAATATTAGTAAGGAACTTAAAACGTCAGAAGCATTGACTCCATTTCAAAAGACTTCATTCAAGGACCAGTTATCAGTGGAAGAGTAACTTGAGGGAGAAATTGACATCTCCAGGAGAAATAGTCTTGAAATGCCTTCTTTTGTGTTAGTTAAACTCTTGTGGTAAGCAACGTTTACAAAGTTTTGTTCACTTGTTTATTTTAGAAGGGTCTTTTTCAGTTTTACAGCATAGAACCAAAGATCCAAAAAGGATGCCACACAGGTGATTAAGCCCATTGCTGGAGTCTACACACTGACAGTGGCTTCTTGATTTAGAATTGTATGAACTTATTTAAATACAAGAAACTCATTCATGAAGGAAGAACTATATAGATTTTATAATTCATATAAATGAGCTCAAATTATGAAAAAATTCCTGTGGGTTCTATTGTGTATCAGTTTCCAAATATTCCACATAAACACAGTGGTGACACTCCTGATGATAAATGGTTGGTGATATCAATTAGATTACTAAACGAAGTCTCTGCAGTCTATTATGAAGAGAAGGAGGTGATAACACAATGATCACGCCTTGTCTTTAGACTTGACTGAAACAGGTAACTCATCACGACCACTATTATTTCTGTGTCAGTAATGTTTTGGATTTGCTTGTGGACAGGTTTATAGAACTAAATTTTACTTGTTCATACCCAAAATACCTGTGCTATGTTTGTGCTCTGAGTGTCTGAATTCAGGATTTGATTATAAATAATCTTTACTATAATTAATGTGTTTTCTTTGTACAATTATAGTGGAAGGAATGCTTTTGGAGGGAAGAATATTTGCTCACTTGCTGTTTGATCTGAAAGCAGATCTTTCAGTTTTAAAATATCATGACATTTCCTACAAAATATCATTAAGCTTTGTCCAGGAATGCTGCAAACAAATTAATCATTTCATTTTCATTTACAGTCATAGTCTGCTAAGAGGGTACCTAGGAAAGGTTCTTACCTAATGCAAAAATTTTCAGGAAGGTGCATGGGGCCTTTTCAGGAAGACTCCAAATGAGAAACAAATCTGAAGATAATAAAATCTTTTCTGCCTTTAAATTACTGTACTTTTATAATTTTAAATATATATTTTATATTATTTTAAACCTGCATTTTTTTTACTGTAACTTCCATCACTTTGCTTCAAGTTGCTTTGGAATATGGGGAAGCCTTTCAGCTATCAGCCCAGAAGTTCCCCTTGATTTAACTGAGATCATTGAAATGGAGCTGATTTCTCTGGTCTTCTTCCTTATGGATCAGGATAGTTGACTCACATTCCATCTTTATAATGTTTTCTTGTTGTAATCATCATCGATAGGTCAGAGATTGTCCTGATTACAAATTTCCAGGAGTGATGTCTATCAATTCAATCTTTTAGTAGAGGCGCCTCTGCATGAATGTGACAGCAGGAATTTCATAAGGTTTACACATGTAGCTATTTAATAGAAAAAAGCACAGCATACACCAATCAGATTGAATAATCACTGTATCTTTTCTTTCATACTGATCTAAAGCCAGTAGATGACTCTTTAACTAGGGTTGGAATTAAGCAAAATTTGTTGACAAAGACATCTACTTCTATTATGCTCAGAAATAGTTTACGTAAGCACTAGATTTGTTACACTAATATTTTTAGAATTTAAATGTTTAATTATTTGAGACTAATGATTGAAGTGTTTCTAGAAACTTTCTCATTGGTTTTTGTTCTATTACTTGATTGAAGGATGGTACTGATATGTATTTAAACTGTCGCAACTCAATGTCTCTGAACAGTTGTTGCTCACCAAATTACAAAAATAAATGAGATCCACTATTACAGACATCAGTTAGTTTATAGTATCCCTTTGGTAATGTAACTAGAACTCAAAACCAAGAAACTTGACAAATTATTAATGTATTTCACCCATTTCTATAAATTGCTTATTGTGTAATTTTGTAAATAAAATTTAATTTTATTGTTGAACCAGTGAACTATTTAAATTGCCACTTTATTTTAAATTTGTTTCACAAAAAAGCATCAAAATAGTATACAAAGTCAAATCATTTCACTAATGAATCTGTATTAGTCCATCCTCTTAGTTGCTTACCCTTTATGAGATCCTTTGTATAATTTTAGTTTGAAAAACGCATGTGCTAATTTTTATCAATTTTTCGTATTTTTCCGCCACATTCTCAAATATTTTCTAAGAATATTGACTAAGCAAACTTAGCTATGAAAGCATCTTTCACGAATAATTCAAAGTTATAAATTGCTTTCTATTCTTGGAACATCTGATCTAATAAGAGTATATATGTGTATACTCTTTAATGAAACAGAATGCTCTTACTATTTTTAATAGCATTTATTATGGTTGATACATTGTGCCAACTTGAGAAGTTTAGAAGTTTAACTGAGAGACTGGGTAGTGAGCCAGGATCTTTACTTTGTAAATATCTTCATCATGTGCAAAAAGAGGGGAAAAAGATTTTGTGAGTGCTGCCCCACCCTGGGGGAGGGAGTGGCTGGTGTATAATATACGGAGGAGAAGAAGCTTGTTTCCTCTTTTGCCCTAGCTGCTGCCTTGAAGTGTTGCCCCCTTGCACACTACCCTGCCTTGGAGCCCAGTTAATGGCAAGCTGAAAATTCCAGAAACAGTGAGCTAAATAACCCTTTCCTTCCTTAATTTTAGTGTCACATATTTTGTCCCAGCAATGAGATAAAAGTATTGAAGATGGCATTTCTTCCCAGATAGATTTATTTATTTCTTTGCAAGTATCATAGGCCCACTAACACCTCAAGTGAGTCAGTGAACCATATGAATATCTATTTATTTACAGTGTGATAAGCACTCTGATTGATGGGAAGAGTTCAATCATGGTTTACTTTGAAGACATGAGACTTAACAATTACAAAGAGAAATTACACAATTAATTCTAGCTCCTTTTACTTTGGTAAAATATCTTCACTTCCAAGGACATTGGATGTGTCTTTGATCACCTTTTTCATCTGAATATTGTAAATGAACTCAACTATTTGCCTCATCTTGTAAACTTCTTTAGATAGTCAAGTTGGCCTTATCTAAAATTTGCTTTTCAATTTTGAAATAGTGACCTGTTTTACACAAATAGAACATGAAATGGAAAAATAAGTACTTCACAGGGACGATAACTTGCACAAATTTTCTGCAACATTCTGAACAATATAATATCATCAGGTATATCCTATCTTTTAATATCCATCAAAATATCTCTTCTCTTCAGTATGCTCCCTATAACTTCTAGGACCAGTCTAATGACAGAAATGCTCCAGTTAATCCAAAACTAGACACACCTTACAGAGCTGATGCTGCAAATTGTCACACTCATAAATTATTTATTTGACTTTTCAAAATTGTCAACACTATGAAAATAAAAGAGACACAGAGTTATTTTCACTAGTCAGAGAAGATGAAGGAGACCTAACAGCTAGTGTAGAGTAGTATCATGATTGGATCATAGAACAGAGAAAAGATATTGCTGGGAAACTTGAAATGCAAATAATACTTTTTGTTTAATAAATAGTAATGTGCCAAATATTAACTTCTTAATTTGGGTATGTGTGATATTATTATGTAAGATGTTCGTATAAGTAGATGCTTCCTAAAGAATATGTAGGCTCTTGGTGGAATTTTTTTTGAAAATGTCTTATAAATCTAAAATTATTCCAAAATAAAAAGCTTGCTTTGGGGATATATATCCCCAAAGCAAGCTTTTTATTTGCTTTGAACAGTGAAATCAATAAAGGACTTCAAAACAAGATAATATGAAATCAACAATGGCTACCATAATGTCTTTTGTTTCTTCAAAATAGCTGTTCATACCATCAGATATAATAAAATCAAACAAAACAAAACCACTAAAAACAAAAGAATGAAAGCACAAAGAGAATAAACCAAACAAAATAAAATAATAAAACCTATCAAAACAGAACATTAAATAAAGGAAAACAATAAATAGAGCAAAACAGTGAGAAAAAATTTGGATTTCAAAAACAAGACAGAAGGAAATCTCTCATATTTATTATATTGCATATTGCTATCCTCTTAACAGATGCTCAGACTACTGGCCTTAGGCCTGCAAAGTCATTCAGACAATACAAGCATCAAGTTGTCTTGGTATCTCAGTTGCTACCAACTCAACCTGTTCGTCAAATCAGCCTGTTGCTTGTGGAGGACAGGGGTGTTCTTGTCACCCAGAGCATGTGCTGGCTGGCTCACAGAAGGGCAAATTGGCTTCTTGTTACTCCTCAAAGGCATAGGAAGGCTTCCATTGACTCATGGGAAGGGCAAATTGGCTTGTTTTTCCTCCCTGGAGCTGCATGGCTTGTGCCATCTCATGGGAAGAGTGAACTGACCTTTCACTACTTCCTGCAGGCCCAGCATGGCTTCTGATGACTCACAGGAAGGATAAATTGGCTTGCTTGTCCTTCCAGGCCCAGCATGGCTTCCACTGACTCATGGCCTCCTGTTACTTCTCCCAGGCCCAGCATGACTTGCACCAGCTCATAGGAATGGCAAATCTGCTTCTGGTTCCTCCTTCCAAGCTCAACATGACTTCTGTTGACTCTTGGAATATATATTTTAAATAAAGATGGTGTTGCCCATGAGAAATTACTCTACTGTCCATTTTTTAATTTTGTCACTTTACATTTCATCATTGTTTTACTACTTTATTTTATTTCAAAGAAAATTAATGTGTGGATATTCGTTCATGTTTGAAACAATATTGGTTGCCAATTTCTATACAGATAGCAGTAAAAAGAATGAGTAGCTATAAAAACTTTGTTGTGCAGTCTTTTATAAGATAGGAGCAATAACGAATGCAATAATAATATTTTAAGATAATTTCAAATGTGTTTAATAACATAAATTATAAATAGAACTATAATTGCTTGGTGCTCTTAAAAGACTTTTAGACACATGTTATATCATCTCTTTGAAAACCTGTTATTATTTTTCTTTTATTAAGTTGTATTGTGAATGTCACAGTTAGTGAATTATGCTGAGGGCAGGGTATTGACAGTTTGCAGTTATGAAGGACTTGTCCTTGCAAATGTTCTGACAAACTATTTTCCCCATGGAAGGCATTTCAATGCTATTTCAAATATAGATATTTTGGGGGTGATATTCCAGTTGTTTCTTCTTTGTACAAAAGGTTAAAATAAGTGATTAAATCTTCCTGCATTGCTCTGAAATGACTGAGCAGGATTGGTAATACTTATGTTTATTGATTTTGAATGTAAATTGCTCTGCTTTTATTTGTGGAACTTTGCTGCAGTTTCCAAGGTAGAGACCTTGGAAACAGAGACAGAGGTCCAGCCTTTCTGATTAGCAGATATGATAGGAAGTACTTGATAAAAGGAATAAACAACTTTGATGGACACACATATTATAGTAGCTACTTTTTCTAAATATAGCCTACAATCCAAGGATATGAAAAACTGGGTCTTTATCTGAACAGAAAATGAAAAGTGCCTAGATATATATTGTGATTCAGAATCATTAATCTCAATCATCCAACTAGCTCTCTTTGCCTAACTAGCTACATGTAATCACTCCAGCATGATCCTAAAACATCATCTATGTGCCTTGATGGCTACTAGTTTATATATTTTCATGTAAACATGCATATTAATTAGAATGCATATCAACTTAATTTTGTATTATAATGATTGTTATATATTAAGCAATCTATTAGTCATTATGTGAAGAGATTCATGTTAATGTTAGAGACTAAGTAGAATAAAACAAACAAAATCTGAAAATCAGGAGACAAAGTCATAAGTCTTGAGTATCTACCAATAATTAGTAGACATCTGAAAACTTGGAAAATTTGACCATAAAGTTATAAGAGTTACTCTGGAAGCTACATGTGACAAATGCCTCTGCTCATCTTTATGGATGTTTATCCAACTGTGAAGTTGAGATAATAATATCAGCAGTGTTTCAAAGTATTGTCTCAACATTTCATCCATTCTCTTATCAAACATTTGTTGATCACTTACATGATAAATCATTTGCAAATGATGATATAAGAATTAATATTAATGATAGTTATTAACAATCAGAAGTGGTCATAAAACACTGTCTCATTTTACTAAGCTTTGCAAACTTTGGAGATGATAAAATTATTTCCCTTCAGAAAAAATAGACTTTCTTAATACAGATGATAAAACTGAACCTTTCTTATGATATTTGAAAAGATAAATGCTGACAGCAAAACAAAACTGAAAAACAATTTTTTTGTCTCTCGATTTCCACTCTCTTTAACATGCACATGCAAAATTTCTTATGAAGAATATACTTCAGTGAATCTTGTTACACAATTTAAAGAAAAAGATTCAAATGTCAGCATTAATGCCCATAATCGTCAGCATTACTGGAACTGCTGGAACAATTCTCTACAAACTTTAAACAGATTTAGAAAGTATATTTGATGGTGAATGTTTCTCTTTCCTTGTTAAAAAAAAAAGGAAATTCAAATTCAATTTTAGCTATAAACATTGTCAGGTGGTCTAAACACTAAAATGTTTTCCCTATCACATTAGTGATTACCTTCAGATATTCAAATGGTTCCATTACCAAAGGTGATAAAATATACAGTTTTACAGAGTTTCTTTAAAACATACATAAAATTCTGCTTTCAAAGGTAAATAATTTATCTGATATAGAATAATATGTTTACATGCCACCTATAGTGTTTCTAATAACTATATAGAGTTGTAATTTGTATTTGCATTGTAACACAAGTCATGGACAATTTCAGTTTAAATATTTTGTTATTTTCTCAATTATTGACTATTAACATTTATAAGGATATGATATGCTTAAAAACACTACCATAATCCACTGTTTTCATTCAAAAGTTCCAATATGTGTTTAACTCAAAAACTACGTCAGTATTTACAATATGAAAATTTTATAGAAAATACCTATATAATTTTAAAGACAAAATAATTTTAATTCATAACTTTCCAGTTAGAACGTATAAATTAAATTTCATAATTTGAAATTATAAAAATCTTTTAAAATCTCTGTATATTGTTTGAAGCCACTGTAAGACAAAGATAATATTTTCATGCATAACATATGGTTAATATTTATTATGGTAGTTTAGTGATTGCAGAACTTTTCAGCTTATTTTGCCCAGTGGATAGGAAACAAACCCATAAAAGAACACATTTAAGCTTTTTTTCTCTTACTTTAATTATAAATTTAAAAATACTATGATTTTTAGTTTTTGTTCCCAATAGGACCAAACCATTCATGCAATGTAAAAGAAAAGGCCTAAAGAGTTAATGTATTGTGTTCCCATACTAAAGAGTTAATATTGATGTTACTTTCTGCCTACAATCACCTGTTTTGGCAATAACATCCAAATTAAAAAAAAAAACAGTAACTTTTGTGAAATTTTAAAATTTCATATTAAAATTCATGTAAAAAACAATGACCCAGAATAGCTAAAATGGCATTGAAAATGAACATATGTGCTTGATGCCAAGCACCACAATAAGGAAGGAAAAAGATGAAAAATGGAGGAAAAGGAGGAGAAAATAAAAGAAGGAGAAAAAGAAGGAGAGGAAGAGGAACAGGGAGAGGGGAAGGGAAAGTGAAGGCAGATGGCAGCACTTAGCCTCGGGTTGTGGTAATGAAAGCAGTGGGCCACTGTTAGAATCGTAGAAACACAGATAAATGTCACAGGACAGGCTGGAGAGACGCACTCCATGAATATTTGTTCAGCTGATTATTGACAATAAAGTCAATGGAGTGGATAGAAATAGTTTTTAACAGATAGTACTAGACATTTTTATATTCTTTTATAAAAATGATCCTATGAATCATGGAACTATATTTAAAAATGAAGTGCGTAACCTTGAGAGACAATGGAGGAAAATTGTTTCTAGCATACAATGGCATGAAAAATATAATTATAAAATAAAATACCAAAAATTGTAAGGTGAACTGCATAAAAACCATGTCTCTTTGAAAGATGTTTGGAAAATGAATATTTGAGTCATTTGCAAAGGATACTCTTTTTTTTTTTTTTTTGATACCAGAGATGGAACTCATGACTAACCACTTGCAAGGCAGGCACTTACACTGATGAGCTAAATGCCCAGCCCACAAAGGACATTATTGAAAAGTGTATATAGAATTCTCAAAATCTGTTAAAAACAAACAATTTCAAATTCGAACAGAAATGAGAATAGAAACAAAAATATGAATAGCAAATAAACACGATAAAGGACACCCCATACCTTAAGTGTGAGAAAATTATAAATCAAACTCAATAAAACACTAAAATACTAAATCTGCATTATAGTAACTACAGCAAAATTAGTAAAGCAAGTACCAAGTGCAAGTAAGGCTGATACGTGCAACCACTATCCTCAGATGAGAATGTGAAGCCCTGTAGATAAGGCAAAGAGAAAATTGCATGGCTGTTTTTAATAAAATCAAATATTTATTCTATTCCTCCCCGCTGGGAATGATTTGAGTGAAATGAGATTTATGTTCACAAGGAGAAAATTCACAAGTGGATATTTACAACAGCTTTATTCATGATGTCCAAAAAACAAGAAATAATTTAAATTCTTTTAGTAAATTAATCAGCTAACGGGGATGTATTCAGTTGATAGAATTTTTAATAATAGAATGATACAAACCAGTATGTTAATCAAGATATATAAATTCAAAATGTATTATGTTAGACATACTGAAATGCTAAATTTTGTGTAGCTCCTTTTATATGAATTCTAAAATAGCCAAAACTGCAGGCAGAGAAATAAGATCATTAATTTCCTAGACTTCAGATCAGAATAGGATTTTGTACTAAAATGTACCATTTTAACTTAATAGGCATCATTACAGATAAGCTATAATAGTATATTAAGCAATAAATAATAGTTGAATATTTATCATTTACATCTATTATTGAAATTATAGAGGTCATGTAACTAGTATGTTGGGGCTGCTTACTCTGTATCTAAAATGCTATTTTAGTTCTTTTTTTAAATTTTGTTTTAAAGAGGCTAAAACTAAACAGAACAAAACAGAACTAAGCAGATCAGAAGAAAACAATGTAAGAGACACAGATTTCAAAGCAAGACAAGAAGAGATCATCACTGCCTATCATATTGTCTCTTGTTTTCTTCTAAATAGTTGTTTATATCTTCACACACAATGGATTCACACAAAACAAAATAGTATTAATCTGATCAGAATAGGATAATGAAGGCATTTTAGGTCTTCAAGATCAAAGAATAAGGGAAGTCAACAATGGCTGCCATAATGTCTGTCATTCTCTACAAAATAGCTGTCCATACCTTCACGTATATTGAAATTAGACAATACAAAACAGACTAAAATCACTCTGAACAAAAAATAATAGTACTGCTGGATTTCACAGCATGATGCTATGAAATCAACACTCAGTACCTTAGTGTCTCTTTTTCTTCAAAGTAGCTGTGTATCATGCAGTATATAATCGATTCTCATAAACTATTTAGGAGAGGATCTATGCATGTATGAGTCTCTACATGTATACCTATCATTTTCTGTATTAGAGGAAAAACAAAATAAAATAAATTCCTAGAAAAACACAAAACAAAAAAGACAAATAAATAACAATAGCAACGAGCCCAAAACAATGACCATATAGGCTTTCAAAACAAGGAAGTAGGAACATGAATAGGTTTGTTATTTTACATAATGATCTTCAAGCGTTCCTCAGATCACTATACAACATGTACTATTGTTCTAATCCTATGAATGTTAACTATTCTGTTCCAAGAACTTAGAGAATTTGTAACAATAAGTGTGTTTATATAATTTTAGATATTTTTTCTTTTCCCTTCCTCTTTCTTTTTCCTCATTTTCCCTGCGATATTATTTTCCCCTTTAAGTAGATGCTTATCCTTTCACTGTATTTGTTGAGTATTTTGTATTTTATGTACTCTTACCATTTATTATACTAATAAGACTAGGTGGTATTTATACATGTTTGATTTATTTCACTTATGAGCATGGTCTCAAGTTGCATCCATTTATTTATAACTATCTCAATGTGATCATTTTTATAGCTGAGTAGTACTCCACTGTATAAAAAATACCACTTCTTTTTTATCCATTCCTCAGGTAATGGGTATTTACATTGTTTCCAAGCTCTGGCTATTACAAATCATGCTGCTATAAACATGGGTGCATCCATATCTCTGTGATATGATGTTTTCAGTTTTTCTGGGAATATGCCTAAAAGTGGAATAGCTGTGTCAAACGAGACTTTCAATCCGAGTTTTTTGAGGAACCTTCAGACTGACCTCCACAATGGTTGTGCCAGTCTGTACTCCTACCAACAGTGCAAAAGAATTCCTTTTTCTCTGCAGCCTCTCCAGCAATTCTGTTGGTAGTTTTCTTGATCCTGGTCATTCCTGGGAATCTCAGTGTGGTTTTAATTTGCATTTCTCTAATGGCTAAAGATGCTGAACATTTTTTCATGTCTTTGTCATTTGTGTTTCTTCATCTAAGAACTGTGTATTCATCTCAAATGCCCATTTTTGGAATGGATCTTTGAATTTTGGGGATTTGACTTTTTAAATTCTTTTTATGTTGTAGACAGAAGTTTTTTGTCTGTGGGACAGTTGATTAAGATTTTTATTATTTGTGGGTTTTCTTTTCAATATGCTGGAGGTTTCGTTCAACATGCAAAACCTGTTTAATAGGATGTGAATCCAGTTATTGATTCTGTGAAGTATTTCACATGTGGTTTGATTCTTGCTCATGAATTCTCTACAAACTCCTATGTCTTAAATATTTCTTACCTACTTTGTGTTCCAATAGATTTAATGTTTATATTTTAATATTTAGATCTTTGATCCATTTAGACTTTAGTTTAGTACATGGTGATAGGCATGGTCTAGTTTCAGTTTGCTGCATATGGAGAGCCAGTTTTTCCAGCACAATTTGTTGAAGAGACTATCTTCCAGTAGATGTGTTTGGCCCTTTTATTAAAGAAAAGGTGGCTGAGTGTGTTTGTAGTTGTAGTTGAATCTTCTAATCTATTCCACTGATTTTCAGGTCTGTTTTAATTCCAGTACCATGCGAATTTTATTACACTAGCTTTGTAGTATAATTTCAAGTCAGGGATTGTGATGTCTCTTGCTTTGCCTTTGTTGCTTATAATTTCTTTGCTATACTAATTTTAGATGAATTTTAGGAGTGATTTCTCTTTATCTGTGAGATATGCTAGTGATATTTTGATTGAGATTGCTTTAAATCTGTATGACAATTTTGGGAGAACGGCCATTTTCACAATATTTGTTGTTCCTACCCATGAACAAGGGATGTCTTTCCATTTTCTGAGGTCTTCTTTGATTTCTTTTTTCAGGGTATTATAATTTTCCCTGAATAGATCTTTTACTTCTTTTTTAGATTGATTCCTACGTATTTCATTTTTTTGGATGCTATTGTGAAGGGTGTGGCTTCTCATTTCTCTCTCAGTGATTTTGTTGTTAGTGTATAAGAATGTTATTGATTATTGAGTACTGACTTTGTATCCAGCTACATTACTGAATTTACTTATTATACCAAGGAGTGTTTCACTGAAATTATGGGGGTCTTCTATGTAGAGTTTCATGTCATCTATACTTAATGATAATTTATTTTCTTCTTTTCCTATCCTTACTCCTTTTACTTCTCTCTTGTCTAATTGCTCTGGTGAGCATTTCTAGCACTATATTGAATACATGGGATAATTTCAATTCTTTTGCATCTAAGCATGTTCTATGAGCTAATATGGTCTATTTTAGAGAATGTTCCATGTGCTGCTGACAAGAATATATACTCTGGATGTTGTTGGGTGGAACAATCTTTATATATCCATTAAGTCTATTTGTTCACAGGTATGATTGAGTTCTCTTATTTCTTTGCTGATTTTCTGTCTAGTTGATCTGTCCCTTTGTGTTAATGGTGTGTTAAGGTCTTCTGTTATAATTGTGCTTTTGATTATTTGATTTTTCATTTCTGTTAATATTTGTTTTGTATAGCTGGGTGCTCCCAAATTTGGAGAATAGATATTTAAGATTGTTATCTCTTCCTCTTGAATTTTTCCCCTAACTAGCATGTAGTGACCTTTTTTAATCTTTTTGGATAATTCTTAGTTTGAATTTCACATTGTCTGAAAACAGAATAGCTATCCCTGCTTCTTGGAGGGTTCCTGTTGCATGGGGTATTGTTTTCCGTCCTTTGACTTTTAGTCTATGAGTTTCCTTTTGGGTTGGATGGGCTTCTTGTATACATCATATGGTTAGATGTTGTTTCTTGATCCATTCTTCATGTCTGTTTCTTTTAATTGGTCAATTGAGGCCACTTCCATTAATGGTTATAAATGATATACCTTGGTTTACTTGACATGCTATCTTTCTGCTGTTGATTTTTTTACCTTTATACTGTTTGTTTGCCTTGCTTAGTGTTTTTTTCTTTGTTTATCTAGAATGTCTTTCAGTATTCTTTGCAGGGTTGGTTTGGTGATCATGAAGTTCTCCAGCTGCTCTTTGTCATGGAAGTGTCATATTTCTCCATCCATTTTGAAGGACAGTTTTGTAGGGTACATCAGTTGGGGTTGGAAGTCATTTTTCTTTAGAATCTGAAATACTTCACTCCAACTCTTCTTGACTTCATTGTTTGTGTTGAGAAGTCTGCTGTGATTCTAGTAAGCTTTCCTTTATAGGTGACCTGTCTCTTCTCTCTAGCAGCTTTTATATTCTGTTCTAATGTTGAATTTCTTGGATTTTGATTATTATATGTCTGGGTGTAGTTTCATTTTGGTTATGGGTATTTAGAGTTCTATATGCTTCACTGATCCATATGTCAGTTTCTGTTCTCATGTTTGGGAAATTTTCAGCTATTACTTCTATAAATATCCTCTTGATATTATTTGTGTTGTCACCTTTTTCATTTATACCTATCAATCTTATGTTGTTTTTTTTCATCATCTTTCAGCTGTTGAATTTTTATTTCCTGATTCCTTGTTATTTTAAAGAGATCTTTCCTTTCCTGTTCATTAGCTGCAATCTTGTCTTTGAGGTCTGAAATTCTATCTTCACTTTCACTGAGGTGGTTTTGCCAACTTTTGACAGAATTTTTGATTTCCTGTATATCTTTCTGAATCTGCTAAATGAATTCTGTTTGTTTCTTATATTGTTCATTCAGGGTTTCCATCTTTTTGCATTGTTCCTCTAATTTCTTAACTATGTCTTCTTTAGGTGTGTTCAGCATTTCTTTCATTATTTTATCATTTCTTTTTTTACTTGGTATATTATTTCTGATCTGAGTTCTATTTTAGCATCCTGAAGTTGTTTCTTTAGTTCAGTTGTTATTGTTTCAGGAATTTCAGGTATGTGGCTTACATTTTTTCTGTGTCATGTCTCATAGGCTTGCTTGGATTGGGCTGGAAGTTTGAGATTGCATTTTGCTCTTTCATTTTGTTATTTTCCTACATTTCTGGGTTTTGAGTGATGTTCCAAATCCTCCCCTGTATGCTGGGAATCACCTGGCCAACTTTTGGTTCCTTGGGCAGACAGCAGACAACCTTTCAGGGTTGCTGGCATGGCCCAATTTGGCCCTTGGGGACCTCCTGTGCCTCCCCCAGTGATCTGTGATGCTAGATGTGGTATTACCAGCTTGGAGCAATGTTCCAAATCTTTCCCTTTGTTCTGAGATTCAACTCATGCACGTTTGGCTCCTAGGACTGAATTCAGACCTGGCAGGGGATATTCCAAGACAGTTTAATGTTCAGGTTGTGGCATATGTACTGCTGGCTGCATTCAGCCACATTTATATTGAAAATCAAGAATAAAAGGCAGAGTAGAAAAAATTTTAAATCCTTACATGTTGGCCTAAAAGCAAGCATATGCAAAATTGGGTATAAAGCCTGTGGTTGCTGAAGGGATTAGTAATTTTAAAAAAATTATTTTGTATAGTGACAAAAATAAGGATTCCTTAGAGTCATTTTAAGAATCAACAAGAGCCCACCCTAGGCTAAGAGTATAAAAGTGTCTACTTTCCTTGTGGAGAAGGTCCTTGAAACCTCTGCATGAGAAAGGCCTCTCTAGCAATTGGTTCTAAGGGAATCATTTCACTGTGCTAAGCCATCAAAGCACCCAGGGCTGCTGCAGCTGGTGTCCCAGCTGCTGCTAGGACTGGCAAATGACCTTGGCATATTCACATGGTGCCGATGTCACTAGGAGGCAGAATAGAAGAGCTGTAGGTGAAAGCAGATGTCTACTCGAGTTTCAAGGGAGAGTCTGGTAGGCTAGGCAAAGCGTCCCTGAAACGGCAACACATGAAGCTGTGCTAATGAAGCCAAAGATGCAGTGGAGACCTCAGAAAGTTAGAGGTGACAGCAACATGGAAGATCTCCTGAGGGAAGCAGCAGCTTGAGAGCACAGCCAGCCTAAAATGTGGTATGGGCTGGAACCAGCACAACAGTGGTGATGACACTGAAGCTCTTTGGAACCTACCTATTTCCACAGTGCAAGACAGACTGTAGATGTGGAGCTACAGGACTTGGTGTTTGCCCTGCTGGCTTTTAGTCTTGCTTCGGTCCAGTTCTTTCCTATTCTCTTATTCCTTACTTTTGGAATGGGAATATTTACTCTGTGCCATTGAACCTTGCAATTATATAACTTATTTGCTGTTTTCATTTTTACTCAGCTTCATGGCTAATGTTTCGCCTTGAGTCTCAGGGAATCTGAGACTTGGGGTTTTGCAAACTGGAAACTGTTGAGACTTTTGGGGAAGGGGTTATTACATTCAAGAGCTGTGTTATGTTAGGTGGAATTATAATTTTACTATTGTCTTTGCTTAAATATGGGTTAAGGAAAAAGGTTTAGGTGAGAAGTTGACATGGGGTGAATTGTGACCGTTAAACCTGATAGGCCAACTTCACTGGATTAAGGGAGATCTAGAGGATTAGCAAAAAATTCTCTGAATACGTCTGGTTTGGTCTTGATGCTCACATGTGTCTCTTGTTGGTTCCTCACCGGGCTCTCTCATCCTGCTCTGTTTCCCAGTGGCCACGAACCTGCACAGCTTTGCTTGTCCACCTCCTCGATATTTCTGCCTTGGAGACAGCTGAGTATAGGCTGAAAACATAAACCAATGAAACCTTTCCCTCTTTAACTTGTGTGTGTCAGTAACCATGTCCAACAGTGGGAAAACTAAGTAATACAAATGCTTTGAGTTCTAACATACTTCTTCTAGTTTGATGAAAAGTTCCTCCAAGCCTGGCTGATTTTCTGCTAAACAGTACATTCATTTTGCAGCCTAACTCTGAAGGTCATGAGTTTTCTACCTCTGGTTTAAAACTCCACCCTTGTTATACTAAGTAAAATATGGGTCAGGGCAGGACATTGTAGCTGGTACACTAAGTAGATAAATTTTTAAAAATCTAGTCCTTTTTTCTTTTTCTTTTCTGACAGGGTCTCTCTCTGTAATAAAGCCTGGCCTTAACTCATTATGCAATCAGGGCTTCCCTTGAACTCTCAACAATGGAATTACAGAAGTGTGCCACCACACCTGGCTCAAAAATCTGATTCTTAATTGCAAATCTATATATATATTCCAGAGTAACAACAATTTGAAACGAATGAAAACTATTTTCTCTGGTTCTGTTAATTTTTTAAAAGAAATTATCAACAATTCTTTGCTGGTTCATCACGCTTCCTCTCCCATCCCAGCATGAAACACCTGGAGAAAAGAACAATAGCCAGTGGTACGTCAGCAAAATGGCTTGACGTCTAGCCAGTGTTCCTGAGTTGTCAGTACTGGATAAGAGTTCCCTAGGGTGACATACTGGATAGAAAACAATCAGGTCTGTGTTTGCAAAGTTTTTAAGTAAACCTTTTACTTTGAAATAATTTTACATTTACAGAAAATTTGGGTGATAGGAGTTCCTGTAGTCTCCATAGTAAGTTTCTCTTATTAATATCTTACATTAGTTTGGTACATTTGCTACATTAATGAATCAATATCTATACATTATTATTAACTATAATTCATACTTTACCTAGAAATCCTTAGTTTATCCACTGTCCTTTTTCTAATGTAAGACTTCATTGCAGTTACCAGTTCACATTTAGTTTTCTTTTCTTCTTAGTTTCCTCATGTTTAGTATAATTTTCTCAAACCTTTCTTACTTTTGAGATGTTGATATTTATAAGGATTAATGGACACTTTGAAGGATGTCTTTCCATCAGAATTGCTTGAAAATGTCTCATAGACTGAGGTTATTGGATTTAGAAGGAATACCAGAGACGTAAAAGGTAATATTTATCACATCATATCACATTTTGCATAATGTCAACATTTACCACTTCTGATGCTGATCAAAATGACTTAAATATGGTAGTTTTTTCAGGTTTCCCAACTTTAAAGCTATTGACATTATCGGATCTTTCTCAGTTCCTTACTTACCAGTGCTTAAAGATGCTGCAGGATCATTTTGTGTGTTTCTTGCCTCAGGTAAACTAAAAAATGGCTCTCTGGAGTTACAGGGACTTCATTTTGTGAAACTTGCTTATTTATGTGTTGTATTTATTTCATCATGATCAGTTTTAAGCTACCAACATGTCACTAAATGGAGAGATAAGAAGAAATGTACAACTCACCAGTGGGTAGTATTTCTACTGTATAGTTACAGTGGATAGAAATAACCCCAGATGCATGGATAATATAAAATGTATTAAAATACTTAAAAGAGGATTGTGTTCATAATATTTCTTGTATTTTGTGCAACTTATTTTTAAGTTTATAAAATTTGATTTTTAGTAATAGTTCTGTATGATGCCAGGCTTATAAAAATTTCCTGGAAATTTAACAACTGACTCATGCAAGCTAGCTGGATCTGAGGAAAATAGAATTCATTGTAGGTATGATGATGATAGTTAAGAAGACAAGAAAAAGGAAGAGGGGGAGAGAGCTGTATGAGACATTTGTGTTCCTAGAAGTATACAAACAGTTCATATGCATTGTTTTATCTAACTTGAAAAATATCCTCACTGGACAAATAAAAATAAGGAAAAGTTGAAGAATGACAGAACCAAAAAATTTCTGCCATAACATGTAAAAAAGAATAATCTCTGAAAATTATTCCTTTTGATAATTTCTCATTATGTGTTAAATTTCATATACTTTAAATCAGGGCAAATGTTATACCTCCACTTTCATATTTTAAAAATGTATTAGCTCCACTTACATGACTTTCAAATTGACATTTACAGATTATTAGTAGAAAAAGATGGATATGGAATCCATGTAAGCTGACACTGGAATATAAACATGAAGTAGTAATTATATTCAATATAATTCAATCTTAATTAGTTATGGTGATAATACAGACCAAAATATTAAATGTCATTTAAGACACTGTGAAATTAAATCAATCTTTAATGATTTAAACTATGAATTTGCAAGGAGGATTTTACTTTTAAAGCTTTATTGAAGTATTCTGATGTTGGTATTTTTGGACAGGGTTAATGCAAGCCACATAAAAAAGGGTAAACTAAAGATGGTGAAACCATCTGGAGTTTCTGGATTTTTAAATGAAATGTAAGATTTTTTGTATAGTTACTGACATGTGAATTATCATACTGTTGATCTCCATATAAAACAGTTTCTGAAAACAAATATCCTCCTTAATATCCTCATCCCTAATACCAGCTGTGCTAACGACGCAAAAGTCATTTTTGATGATAAGCAAACAAGTTTATCTGTCAACATTATAGCAACATCATTTAGGAAATGTAAGTGTCTCGAGAGCAATCCCAATGGTAAGGACACCATCTGTCACGCCTAGCCCTCAGTGTGACTTAACCCAAAGGTAGTTAAGGAGGAAGCGAGCTTTCATAGCTCCCCGTTACCTTTGCCATCCCGGTTTTCTTACCCTCAGTATTAATATTTATTTTTAGAAGTGATTTATTTTACCTATATCAGTATATTTTAATTATATGTATATATGCTATAATTTCAGTGAGTAAGGTAACTATGGATGTTTCTTTGTTTAAGAAAGAATAAAAACAACTTCTGATTAAATACACTTGCTATTTAACCAATTATATGGGAAGAAATGTAAGGTTTGTTTAGTTTAGTGGGCATGTCTATAAAATTGTTTACATTAGCAGTTGCTAATGCAACTGTAAAATTGAACTTAAATAAGACAGGTGCAAAATTTCTAAACTCTTTGCTAACAGAAGGAAAAGTATAAATGCTTCATTATATTTAAATTAGTGTTTTATTAATGCATACATCATAATATTCTCATGACAAAAAAGAAATATAACCCTGTGGAGAATAGCTATGTTTAAGTTAATTTTGAAAAATATTCTCTCCTTTCCAACGGTCATTGAGGTTTTGCCCTTTGAGAAAACAGTACAGTATAATTTTCTTATAAGAAAAGAAGACATTTCAGATTGTCTTACAAACCACTAACATATGAGGCAATTTTACTTTCACTGTGGCATAAAGGTGAAAGGAGAAAGCAGATCTTGAAAATGTCAATAAAGTATTTTAGCTTCAAACTTGCAGGCAGGTAGTAATCAATTCTCTCCTGATGGAATGAAGATGAAGGTTTTTAAGAATGTTTCTTTTCCTCCGATAAAACATGCTATATCAACACAGATCTTAAAACCTCAGGAAGATCCAAACGCTCTAAAAATTAAAGGCAACTTATTTCAAGTCAAGATGAACTAGAGTAAAGTTCTTTTACTCATGGCTACTCTAGTAAGTGATTCCCAAAACTAAATCGAGAAATATACCTGATCGGATCCTGAATTACTATTTCTTTAAATAGGATGCAACAATTGTAGTCTTTTTAAATGAGGGATTTATTTTTAAGTGCATTATATAGTTCTCTGTTTTGTAAAAAAAAGATTTTTAAAACTCACAATTCATTAAGGTTAATGAGCAATTGAACATTGGAAGCGCTCTTAGATACTTGACATATATTATGCATTTAATGGTCCATGCAAGCTCAAGAAGCAAGTACTATGGTCCTATCTGGTTTTACAGCAAGAAAACTGGAACCAAAAGAGGTCAGTTAAGGAGCACAGGGGTTGCAGGGGGCATATCCAGCCTTCTAACTCAAACAAGTTAACTGCAGAGCCCTGCTTGTACTCTCAGAACTATAAATCAGCTCTACATGGAAAAGTGCAGATTCTCAGACCTAAACTAAATAGTCAACTCGGGAGGTCTGAACAGTGGGTTTCCGTTGGGGAAGCTGCCCTTTAAGCAAATGTAGCAAAGTTGGTTTGTTCATTTGTTCCTTTGTTTTCAGTGTTGTCTTGACCTACTGGGGCCCTGGCTAATGGTGGGTCAATTTCCTTTCTTGAACAGCTCATTAGTCCAGCCCCAACCATTTCCATGTGGCCTGTCAGACTCTGAGTAACTAGGCACAGATTCTAGATGCCCTGGGGCCAAAAGCAGACAACTAGAGACAGGCATATAATCATGAAAATTAGCAAGTCCACCAAGAGCCTTCAGAACTCTGTTAACCCTTCCTGATTTGCCATTCACAAGCAGGGTCCTTCAGTTGCAACATGATGTTACCGGGTTCTAGATGAAAAGCCCTGATGGCCTCACTGGAGCTGTCTCTAGTTGGAGTGTTAATATAGTGTGTCCCTTCACTGAAAGAATCTTTAAACTCATGGTGTTGGTGCTGTGGGCAGCACACTGGCAATGCCTGCTGATTCTTGGGTAGCTGCTTGGGGTTCCACTCTTAGTTCAGTAAATGGCTCTGAATCACCAGGAGCTTAGCTCAGGTCACAACTCCAACTTCAGATTTAATATTATTCCCTACTGAAATGTCCACCAGGACAGCTAATGTCTGGCAGAGGTATTCTTGGGCTGTCACATTATTGGGGTTAGTGTTCGTGATGTTTGAGTTATTGTGTCAGTTTGAGAAATCTAGTTAAGAGAATTTTGACTAAATTGGCTCCACAATTCCACACAGTATGGTGTGGAGGATTTACTGTTGGGTGGCTCACTGCCTGGATAGCATAATGAGGAAGGACAGATCTGCTTCTGATTCTTTGAAGGAGTTCCAGTCTTCACTTTGGACATCACCTGGCTTCCAGTGCAGACTCTTTAGCATTCCATCACAGACTTATTAGCCTCCTGCTATGGACTTGCATGGATGTCGCAGTGAACTCCAGACCTTGCACTGAATCCTTTGACCTCCAGTGTATAGACACACTTTGCAGTCTTCCTCATCTGACTCTGTGGTGACCACCGAAAGGCAATCTTGTAAATTCCTGTATGTTTGTATATCTTGTGTTATATCCATTTCTCTAGCAAAATACTGACTGATACAATGTTTATTGTTATTTGGGGCAGAACCCTGGTCTTTCTGTGTTTTGATTGTTTCCTGTAGAGGAAGATATTGGATGAGTTGTTCCACATTAGAGAACTAGCCCCTAGGTCCTCTGTTACTCAAGCGAAGATAACAGCTTACCTGTTTGCTTTGCTGCGACAAAGTTGCAGTTGTCACTGCATCAAAGTTTAGGCTCACTGGACCATCACTGCTTGTACGCTTGGGGATAAATAGGACAATGTTTACTCCAAATGGGATTCTTGGAGCAAGGGAAAATATTATTTCACCTTTGTACAAGTGTTCTGAAGAATATTTGATTGTTTAACTAGTGCATGACTCCTAGCCAGTGTTCCTGAGATTTATTAAATGCCACTCCAGATCAGTATGTAAAGGGACTGATCCTTAAGATCAGGACATTACCTATATAGGCTTTAGTGACGGTCAGTGTAAAGCTCTATCCTTCAGATGTGGGTTAGAAAGCCATGAAATGAGAAGGCTGCTACCAAGTAGTCTATGAGGTCCCATTTCCTTTCCATTCCCCTTATTTTTCCCTATAACTACCTGGATGGATTATACTATGGATCTTCAGAAAGATACAGAAATTATAAACCACTCAAATACATGTGTGTGTGTGTGTGTGTGTGTGTGTGTGTGTGTGTTAGAATACTAGAGCTCAAATTACACTTGTACATGGGATCTTCATCATTTATCTTTAGGAAAATAAACACAAAATTGAGAAAAGTTAGACATGCTTCACTTTAACTGTAATGTTGGCTAAATATCTTGTAGGCTGTTGCTCTCAAATTTAAAATAGTAGTCAGAGACATTCAGATATGATGCACAATGAATTAAAATTAAATTAAGTTTTGCATCTTATAAGCGGTTAAACATTGGGATCAAATTAATTTGTGGTCAAATAATTAATTAACAAGGCCTAATATAATTAAATCTGTCTTCAAAAATTAAGCCTTAGTATAATACTGAGGCAGAAAGATTGCCAGGAATAACAGGCCGCCTTGGGCTGGTTAGTGAGTTCAATGCCACACAGTGAGTTCAGACTACATAGTAAGAACCTGTCTCTAAACAACGGCAGGAATAAGAAACACTGTACAAACTAGATAAGTAAGTGAATAGCTCCAATTCTTGACACTGACAGTCTGATTTTACAAGTTCTTTAACCTAAAATATAAATAGTGTCAGCCTACTTGGGGGGACCCAAGGGAGGTTTTCATGGGTGAGGTCCCCAGATTAAAGAACGCACGGTGTACTAGATATCACCAACAACAGCAGCAAGCATGGAGCAGAGCAGAGCACAAGAGCCCGAGAGCAGTCGTATCTTTACTATGTAGTTCTTACACAGGTAGTTATCATATATATTCTTCCTTGCACAGGGCTGTAACCAGTGCGTGTGTGTCTAACCTCTGCTAAGCCATGGCTTTATAACTGCATCCTGCTGTGCGGCTGCACTGCACAAGCAGGTTCACATCCTTAGGTGTCCTTAGAGGCCCCTGAGCTTTGAAGCAGTCTGAGAGGTTCCCAAAAGTAGTGTCTCATAGTAGAACATTACGTTAATGCTGTAACCCACTATATAAAGCCCATAAACCCAACATCTAGAATTATTTAAATTATGAATTTCATCTAATCTACAACAGATACACACTGTATTGAGGTACTATGGATCACAGGAATGTATTGTCAACAGCCTTTCAGCTGCAACTTGCCTTCATTTTTGCATCTTTATTGCATTGGGAACCTTCAGCAGTTTGGCCTCAAACACTGTTTTGCAGATAAGATAATTTAAAAAAAATAAGTTCACTGATACATTTTAGATACACATAATGATCACATTGAATGTAAGGAAATTGTACCCATACAAGATATATTTTGATTCCTCTTTTTTCCCCAATGCCTTCTCCTCCTTTCAACCTATTTTCCCTTCCCTATTTAAAATTTTTCTTTCCATTTTATCCTTTTTTTAAAATCACTTTTTGCAGCTAAGATTTTAACTATAACCACCTTCCTTCAGGAACACAGGTTTGACATTAAACCAATGACTTTCTTCTCCGTGGAGTTTTGACAGTCTCATTAAGGACATACAAATTCAACATCTTTTAGACTGTTTTGTGCTTTGGAGGCAACATATTCTTCATCTGCAAATTTTACCTAATCTCATTGGTGCTGTAATGTAAGAATCAAGCCATCTTAATTTCCTCCAGCTAAAGGCTCTAGAATCTGTCTACATTAGCATTACAGGACTCCCATCAATTTTTAATACAAAAAGGATAATATATAACAGAAAAAAATGTTCCAATGATGGATAATTATTTTAGTTGCTCTGAAGTAATTCAAGTAACCAATAAAAGATTTCATTTGCATATGTAAAAATCACCAGCAAAAAAAATCATTGAATTTTTCTTTAAAGTTAACAAAGGTTGCAACTAAACCATCAGCTTGAATTATTAATTTAAGAGAAAGACTTATTGAAGTTGATGAAGCACAGTGAACTATTTAAAATGCATTAATCTTTTGCTGATTAAAAATCTGCATTTATAAGACTACAAAGATTTTGAAATCAGTGCTATGAGTAAATCATAAGGAGATAAAAGATTAATTGAATCAGTTTCAGAGGCCCCACGGCCTGTGGTAAGTGCCCAGTGCACTCTGTCCCAAGCCAGGTTGTTCGGGAACCCTGAGCCTTCCAGGTGCAGTAAAGTGGCTAAGTGGGCCCCAAGCGCCTACATCCACCTCCCCATTATGGCTGTGATTGGGGAACTGTGCAGTTTTGAGTAACCAGGAAGGCACACAGTGTCCCTGGAGCTCAGCTTATCTGGAACTACAGAGTTCTAAACAGGCAGAAGACGGCCACTGGTTCCAGAGGCCCAGCGGCCTGGGGTAACTGGGTGCCAGAGTCCCAAGAGTGTGAACATGAAAGTGGATTTCCAACAGACCCTGAGGCAGCTGTCAAATAACACTTGAAACACAGAAATATAGGAAAATGACAAAACGAAAGACAAATTACAACCTCAAACCTCCAGCCCATTTCAGAAACCCTAGGAGCGATGTATATAGAAGAAAATACATGCCATACACCTCAGATATCAGCCATAATAGCTACTGAAATAAACAAGCAACTCCAGGAAGCTTTAAAGGAATTCAAACTTGACATAATCTCCCAGGTAAAAGGAGAAATGATAAAAGAAATGAAAGAGATTCTGAATATATCTAGGAGAAAACACAGTTAAAAAATTGGAGGAACTAAACAGAAAGATAGAATCCATAGATGAGCAATATAAGAAAAAAACAGAATACATAAAGCAGATGCACAGAGATATACAGTAAATCAAAAACTCCACTGAAAGCTATAAAAACCGCCTCAAAGATAGAATTTCAGACCGTGAAGACAGGATTGCAGCTAGTGAATAGGAAAGGAAAGATCTTTTAAAAATAACAAGGAATCAGGAAATAACAATTCAACAACTGCAAGATGATGCAAAGAAACACAACACAAGGTTGATAGGGATTAAAGAAAAAGAAGGGGACAACATAAAGGATGACCAGAGGATATTTAGAGAAGTAATAGCTGAAAATTTCCCAAGCATGAGATCAGAAACCAACATCAGGTTCAGTGAAGCCTGTAGAACTCTAAATAGTCATAACCAAAATAAAACTACAACCATACATATAAAAATCACCATCCCAGAAATCCAACACAAGAATAGATTATTAAAAGCTGTCAGAGAGAAAAGACAGATCACTTATAAAGGAAAACCTATCGGAATTACAGCAGACTTCTCAGCACAAACAATAAAGTGAAGAAGAGCATGGAGAGAAGTATTCCAGATACTACAGCAAAATGATTTCCAACCTAGCCTGATGTACCCCGCAAAACTATCATTCAAAATCGATGGTGAAATACAATACTTCTATGATAAAGAACAGCTGAAGAACTTCATGAACACCAAGCCTACCCTGCAAAATATTGAGAGACAGTTTAGATACACAAAGGAAAATAACACTAAGCAAAGCAGATAATTAAACAGAACAGAAAGATAAAGATGCAACATCAAAGAGATAACATGTCAACAATAAACCAGCATTTAACAGTAATAATCATTAATGTAAATGGTCTCAATGAACCAATCAAAAGAAACAGACTAGCAGAATGGATTAAGAAACAAAACCCAACCATATGCTATTTAAAGGAAACCCATCTAACCCAGAAAGATAGTCACAGACTGAAAGTCAAAGGATGGAAAACAATACTTCACAAAACAGGAATCCAGAAAAAAGCAGGAGTAGCCATTCTGTTTGCAGACAACATGAACTTTAAACCAACAATGATCATGAAGGACAAAGAAGGTCATTACATACTCGTTAGGGGAAAACTCCAAGAGGAAGAGATAACTATCTTAAATATATATGCACCAAACTCCAGAGCACCCAGTTATATAAAACAACTACTAACAGAAATGAAAACTCAAATTATCAGTAAAACAATTGTAACAGGAGACCTTAACATGCCATTAACACCAAGGGACAGATCAACCAGACAGAAAATGAGCAAAGAAATAACAGAACTGAATGACACATGTAAACAAATGGACTTGATGGACATATACAGAATGTTCCACGCAGTAAAATCAGAATACACATTCTTCTCAGTAGTGCATGGGTCATTCTCTAAAATAGACCATATATTAGCTCACAGAACATAATTAAACAAATGCAAAAGAGTTGAAATCATCCCTTGCATGTTATCAGAGCATAGAGATTTGAAATTAGAAATTAATGATAAAAGATACTACAAAAATCCCACAAACACATGGAAACTGAATAACACACTCTTGAGTAATCAGTGGGTCACAGAGTAAATTAAAGAAGAAATTAAACAATACCTACAAGAAAATGAAAATAAAGATATAACTTACCGGAATCTGTAGGATGCAATGAAAGCCGTCCTCAGGAAAATTTATTGCACTGAGTTCCCACATCAGGAAAACAGAACGAATAGAAACAAATAACCTGATGCTACACCTCATACAGATAGAAAAAGAAGAGCAAGTCAAGCCCAAAGCCAAAGGAAGGGAAGAAATTATAAAAATCAGAACAGAAATCAATGCAATAGAGACTAAAACAATCCAAAGAATCAATGAATCAAAGAGTTGGTTCTTTGAAAGAATAAACAAAATTGATAAGCCCTTAGCCAACCTTATTTAAAAAAGGGAAGAAAAAGCTCAAATTCATGCAATAAGAAATGAAAAAGGTGAAATCACTACAGACTCTACAGAAATACAGAAGATCATCAACACCTATTTCGAAAACCTCTACTCTCAAAGGTTTGATAACACAGAAGAAATAGACATATTCCTAGAAGCATATGAAGTACCAAAGCTAGATCAAGAGGTTGTAAAACTGATGAATAACCCAATCTCCATTAATGAAATTGAAAATGTAATTAAGTCCTTACCTACAAAGAAGAGCCCAGGCCCAGATGGATTCACTGCAGAATTCTACAAGAAATACAAAGAAGACCTAATGCTGACACTCCACAAACTATTCAATGAAATTGAAAGGGAAGCAATCCTTCCTAAGTCATTCCTGGAAGCAAATATTACTTTAGTACCAAAATCTGAGAAAGACCCAACTAAAAAAGAGAACTATAGACCAATCTCCCTAATGAACACAGATGCAAAAATCCTCAATAAAATATTGGCAAATAGGATGCAGCAAATCATCAAGAAGATTATACACCATGACCAAGTGGGATTCATCCTAGGAATGCAAGGATGGTTCAACATACGTAAATCAATAAATGTAATCCACCTTATCAATAAAATCAAAAGTAAGAATCACATGATCATTTCTATAGATGCAGAAAAAGCCTTCAATAAGGTTCAACATTCATTCATGATAAGAACTTTACAAAAAATTGGGATAGATGGTCTTTACCTCAATATAATAAAGGCCATTTATGACAAACCAACAGCCAGCATCATACTAAATGGCCAAAAATTGAAAGCCTTTACTTTAAAATCAGGCACAACACAAGGATGTCCTTTATCACCACTCCTATTTAATATAGTACTGGAAGTACTAGCCAGAGCAATTAGGCAAGAGAGAGAAATAAAAGGGGTAAAGATAGGAAATGAGGAAGTAAAATTATCATTGTTTGCAGATGACATGATACTCTACCTATAAGACCCCCTAAACTCCATTGAAAGACTCTTAGATACAATAAATCAATTCAGTAATGTAGCTGGATACAAAATCAATACTCAGAAATCAATAGCATTCCTATACACAAACAACAAAATCACAGAGAGGGAAATAATAGAAACCACACTCTTCACATTAGCAAGCAAAAAAAAAAATGAAATATTTAGGAATTACTCTTATCAAAGAAGTGAAAGACCTATACAAGGAAAATCATAATACACTGAAAAAAGAAATTGAAGATGATCTCAGAAAATGGAAAGACATCCCTTGCTCATGGATAGAAAGAACAAACATTGTGAAAATGGCCATTCTCCCAAAACTGTTATACAGATTCAATGCAATCCCAATAAAAATGCCATCAACATACCTTATAGATCTAGAGAAATCACTCCTAAAATTCACCTGGAACCAGAAGAGACCTAGAATAGCAAAGGCAATTCTAAGCAGCAAAGGCAAGGCAGGAGGCATCACAATCCCTGACTTGAAGTTATACTACAAAGCAACATTAGTAAAATCAACATGGTACTGGAATCAAAACAGAGCCGAAGATCAGTGGAATAGATTAGAAGATACAACCACAACTACAAACACACTCAACCACCTTATCTTTGATAAAGGGGCCAAACATTTTTTTTGTAAGCATGACAGTCTCTTTAAAAATGGTGTTGGAAAAATTCGCTCTCCATATGCCAAAAACTAAGACTAGACCCATGCCTATCACCATGTACTAAATTAAAATCTAAATGAATCTAAGATCTGAATACTAAAACAGAAACGCTAAATCTATTGGAAGACAAATTGGGTAAAAATCTTGAAGACGTGGGGTAGGTAGAGAATTCATGAACAGGACTCAAACCACATGGGAAATAATTGCCAGAATCAACAACTGGGATCACATGTTATTAAAAAGTTTCTGCAGGTCAAAAGAAATCTCCAGCATAGTGAAAAGAAAATCCACAAAGTGGGAAAAAATCTTAGTGAACTGTCCCTCAGACAAAGGACTTCTCTCTAAAACATATAAAGACTTTTTAAAAAATCCGACCCTCAAAGTTCAAGGATCCAATCCAAAAATGGCCATCTGAGATGAATACACACTTCTCACATGAGGAAATACAAATGGCAAATAAATACATGAAAAAATGTTTATCATCATTAGTCATTAGAGAAATGCAAATTAAAACCACACTGAGATTCCATCTCACTCCAGAAAGAATGGCCAGGATCAAGAAAACTACCACAACAAATACTGGAGAGACTGTGAGGAAAAAGGAACTCTCCTGCACTTTCAGTGAGAGTGTAGACTGGTGCAACCATGTGGAGATCGATTTGGAGATTTCTCAGAAAGCTGGGGTTGGAGGTCCCATTTGTTCCAGCTATTCCACTTCTACACATATTCCCAGAAGAACTGAAAGCATCATACTACAGTGATATATGCACACCCATGTTTATTGCAGCACAATTTGTAATAGCTAGATCTTGGAATCAACCTAAGTGTCCATCAACTGAGGAATGGGTAAAAAATGTTTGGTATTTTTATACAATGGAGTACTACTCAGCTATAAAGAAGGATCACATTGAGATATTTATCAATAAATGAGCACAGCTTGATATCATACTTATAAGTGAAATAAATCAGTCTCATGAATAGTTTCCCTAATGTAAGTAATGATTCAAATATATAAAAGTACGTGGTAATCATGATTCCCCATTATGTGGCCTTGAAGCATTATAAAGTTTTCACTTATTAATTGGAATGGCTTTATTCTGGGCTGCTTGATATTATTGCCTGTGATGAAATGAACAGCTATTTTGAAGAAAATAAGTCATCATAATAGCTAGTGCTGATTTACTATTATCTTGTTTTGAAGCTCCACCAAACTATGGCTCTTCTGTCCCCATTGGTTTTATCATGATATATCTTGCTGGATTTTATTATATGTGATAATATAAACAAAAATTGTTATAGGCAAAGAGATAATATAGAAACCATTGTTCATTTTCTGTTATCTGGTTCAAAATACCCTACAATGCTTTCATCTACTTGAAGGGTTTTACACTGACTTGATATGTTTGAAGCTATAGTATATGAAGTTATATTCAAATATTTCAAGGAAAAAGACACTATGCTAACTACTATTAAGTCGAGTTATTTGGTGGTGAAGCACTAGGTTGCTGAAACTCTCATGCTTTGACCTGTATTGTTATGTTGCTATGCCCTCTTTTATCTCAATCTCTCTCTTATTCATTAAAAAATTATTTATTTTTATCATTTTTTTAATTAAGGGGAAAATAAAAAAATTAGCAGGATATATTATAGTAACTTTTTTGATTTCCTGTTAACTTGATTTGAAGTCCTGTCATATTCCCACTATCTTGTTTTGACTGATTAGACTCTGTTCCATTCTGTATGTTAGTATCAAGTTTGAGGGTATAGGCAACTACTTTGAAGGCAATAAGATTCACTATGATGCCCATTCTGGTTTGACTATTATCTTCTTTGGAAGTCCTATAATGTTTACAAGGTTTAGGTTTTATTGGTCTTGTTCTCTATTGCTTTGTTCAACTTTATAATACCTAATGAGATAGACAATTCTTTTTAAGGAAGCAAGAGGCATTATGGTAACCATTGTTGATAACATTGTACTCTGTTTTTACATCATGTGCTATGTCTATCTTTGATTTTGACTGAAAGCTGTGTTTTGCCATATTTGACTTTATTCTCTTCCCAAAAAAAGTAATAGGAACTAAAGAGTAATAAAACCCCAAATGTGTAAATTTTGTTTTAAAAAAGAGAGGGAAAAAAGTGCTCTAAAGGATACAACTGCAAGTGTGTTTAGGGTGTTAAATAGATGACCATATTAATGTTTTTAATTGAATCATTGAACACAACTCTTTGCAGTCTCACTGTTTGATTGTCCACTTTGTATGCTTTGATACTGTGACTTGAGCAACTATCTCTAAGATGATAATGTGTAATCTATTAACTGGTGATTTCTTACTGTTTTTTTTTTTTTTTTGTAGTTCTGTATGTCTTAGTTACTTTATGCTCATTGCTGAGACAAAATACCTGATGCCCGAGTTGGGAAAGGAAAGGTTTATTTCTTACAGCTTGTGGAGGTTTCAGTCCACACTCAGTTGGCTCCAAGACAGGCGGGCATGGCTGGACTGCAGTTCATGGCAGCTGCAAACAGCAAACAGGAACTAGCAAAGAGAGAGACACACCTTCTTCCTGCCATTACATCACATCCTGGCTCCATCCCTATGTGGGTGGAGCACTGACACCATCAATCCAAGCACTATACAATGAACCATCACAAATGAAGAATGCAAACTCATGAGGCCTGGGGGACACAACATAAACCATGACATGTATTACTTGTACCCTTACACCACTTTGTTTTGTTTTGTTTTTTCTCTTTTTCCTTTTAAATAAAATTTTTAAAACAGATTAATTGAATACACACACACACACACACACACACACACACACACACACACATATATATATATATATATATATATATATATATATATATAGAGAGAGAGAGAGAGAGAGAGAGAGAGATGAAAAAGATAAAGCTTCCCTATCTAGACCCTATCTAGAGAAGGGAAGCATTTAGGTCAAATCGTATATGAATATAATGCATTAACAGAAAACAAAGTGACTAAGCAGTGAGATATTGGCCTTAATAAACTGGAGAGGAATAAATCAGTGGTTTCAACCAGGGTCAGTTTTGCTCCCTGAGAATAATTTAGCAATGTCCAGTGAGGTTTTTGACATCAGAATGAGAAGTTGCTACTGAATTTAGTGGTTGATGGCCAGGATCTTATGCATGCTACTGTAATGCACAGAGAAGCCTCCCACAACAAAGAATTATCAATCCAAACTACCAGTGGTATCAAGCGTGGTAAACACTTACTGAAGTGGTCAGAGAAGTTTAGTTTTGCTGCAGAATAACCAGAAAAGTTTAACTAGCTGATGGCACAATGAAATCAGGCTACAGGTGACTGAACTAGTAGAAAAATGTAGCCATGGGAAGGCCTGGAAACAAATACTAGGGAATACAGGTGTGCATAAAAACAGAAATTGGAAACGGTACCCTGGGATAAAAAGAAAAGTCTTGACAAAAGCTATTTTCTGAAGAAAGAGAAAATTAAAAATGACAGACTCAGAAAGTTTGAGACCAACTGGCTGTACTGTAGAGGTAAGAAGACAATGCATTCTAATCCTAATGTCCAAACAGTGCTTTTGGAACCTAAGTCACTGGAATAGCTGATTTCCTCCAATATTAGCGATGTCAAGTCTTCCAACTCAATATTTTTAATCTAATTTTAAAAAGCTCAGACAAAGGTATTTCAAAGTATTTTCATTTCTGTTTTTTTTTTTTTTACTTAGGAATGTATAATTCTTTCTCATATGGTTATAAAAACCAACAATGATCATATTGATTCAGTTTCCTTTCTGTATCCAAGTCTTTGAAGATTTTTTTTGTCTTTTTCCTTTTTATTGGTACTGTGGATCGAACTCACGACTGACTGCTTGCAAGGCAGACGCTTATGCCTCTGAGCTAATCTGCAGACCCGAAGATTTTTAATCTATTCTCATTTTTTCTTTATTAATACAATTTAGATACTTCTGCATTTTTATAGGAGTAATGCTAAATATTAAGAGTAAATGCAGAAAACCGTGTTTTAAAAAATGAATATTTCAGATGTCTGAGTAAAAGAAAGCAGAACTGTAAAATAATAAGAGTATATAGATGGTATTTTACCTGTGTTTTTGTGTGTAAAGAAATAATAAAATGGAGAAAATGTTGAGCTTGTACAGTGAAATGAATGATTTATTTTGATAAAAACCTGGCTTATAAAAATTTCAGAAGGAAGATGTGAGAAAATGAGCATCCTAAATGTATTAATATCTGAGTTAAAATTAAGCTGAGAATACTCAGAGAATTTTACAGACACACTGCCTGTTAGGGTACTAGATTATAGCAAAACTAAATGTCTAGGGAGAAAAGCTTATGTATATTGTATACCAGAGAGAACCGTGTGCCAGACAGAAGGCTAAGGAGTTTGGACAGAAAGATTAATTGGAATTGCAGCATTTTCATATAAATGGAGTAATCATATTGTCAACATCGCACTCTCAAAATGCCTACGTTAATCTAAGATGACCAACCCTTTTCTTTTTTGTTGTTTGGTTTTGCTTTTGCTAAAAATAAACTTTTCACAATTCATAAACTTTATTTATCACAATTTTAAAATGCAAAACAATATACAAATAACTTTTATGTAAAGACCTTGAACAAATTTATATCCTCCCAAATGTTTTAGTCATCCCTTGGGGTCTGAAGAAATGGCTCCAGTTATATGTGTCATATATAAAATGACAAAGAGTGTTTACAAATGAGCTGCTAGCATCTTACTGTATACGTTAAATCACCTGTAGATTATTTATAAAACCTAATACAATGCAAATGTTATATATAAAAATAGTTGTTTCTCTTTTTAGAAATTGGCTAAGGAATGTTCAGCATGACAGAATTTTTTTCAAATATTTTTGATCTGTGGCTTATTTAATCTGTGCCTGCACAACCCATACATATAAAAACCAGACTGCACATATATTTTCTTTATTTCTCATTTTATTACATTCCTATGAAAGCTTCATGGTGGAACAGCATTTGGGGATCTATGAAATAGAATAATCTCCTTAAAGGCAGTGATGAATAATGCCTAATAAAGTAGATATCTAGATAACAAATTTTTAGAATCTGTTTTATACTAGTCCCAAAGAAATGTGCAAAGCAATTTTATATGACTTATAATTCCTGGAATTCTCAAATTTCAATGAATGAAATTCAATATTCCATTATTGTGAAATGTCAGCAAATAACAATAGAAAAAGACGTACGTATAGATTCAAAAGACCTTGTGCGCCAAGACATGATGGCAGGAAGGGGAAAAATAAAACTAATGGTATTTATGGCATGCTAAAACTGCATTTATTGTAGCTTTTGCCTATTGGTCAATATCTATCCCAGTTTGGAACACAGTGATTTCTCCTTAAAGAGACATTGTTCTAATAAAATTATCAATAAATGTGTTTAAATTATCTTCATGATTATTATTATCTTTTAATGAAATGCAATATAACAAATTAATAAAATAAAATTCAAAAGATTATGTGTAATATTGAGTTATGGTATAGACTGTGTTTACCTTAGATTATAAACACAAAATTTGTACATGATGGATAGATACTGAAATCTTGAACATTATGATATCTAGCTAAATTTTTTTGGATAACAGTGTTCATATATGTTATAAATCTCTGTTGAAATGGTACTTAAATCAAATTGATGATAAACTATTAAATGTTCAGCAATCTAGAAATTGTTATGAATTAATTTTTAGGATCATACATGCATGTTTGTCAAGATCAAAATATCCTAAAATAAAAATACTCCCATAATGGTTATTATATAAAACTATTAGAAATAGTATTTCAAAGTTCTAAGGTTTCTTCTCAATAAATATTAAAAGGAGATTTATTGTTCAGGAACCTGGTCACACAGTGGTACTTTGGTTCATAATTGTCATTCTTCTCACAATTCTGGTCACAAACTGAGTTGGTGAAAACAGAATCAGATTCATGGGGAAATTTGATTTGATTCTTTCCCAGTTTGCATTGCAACGGAATTGTGCAAAGAATTGAGTTCATGAACAAGAAAGGAGAGAGACAGACAGACAGACAGACAGAGACAGAAACAGACAGACAGAGAAACAGAGAGAGACAAAGAAAGAAAGAGACAGAGAGAAAAAGAAGCAGAGAGAGACAAAGACAGAGAGACAGAAAAAGAGACAAAGACAGAGAGGCAGAGAATGTACATGGCAAAGCTTACTGTAAGCAGTTTATTTCTTTAACAAGTGTTTTAGCTGTTACTGGTATTTGGTAGAAGCCCATTTGTTTAGTATACTATACACCAAGGGCTAGAACACAGTTCCTGCACTCCTGGTACTGAAATTGGCTATGGAGGAAGAGGCTTGGTGTGCAGCACACACTATGAACAAACACATGTCTAGGAAAATTCCCTAAGTTGGAAAGATAAAGAAAGAGGAAGGTAAAATTTGGTTTACCTCTTCTTCCCACAAGAAAAATCATTCAAAATGCAAAAGCTAAAGAACACATTACAAGAAGTAAATTACAGCTCAGTTTTAAGAGAGTAAGTTATAGATTAGAAGCAAGCTTCTAAAATTATATTTCATATTAATGGAAAATTTGAAGATGTAATCAGAAAACTTTAGCTACACTCAAAATTTTTAGAAAGAGAAAAGAAGTTGCAGAAAACTAGTCAAAAATGTCTAAATTAGGATGGAAAGTAGATTTCATGACACTTTAGATCAACATGCTAAATTCTGACCCCTACTAAAACACTAGAGCTGAAAATTATTCAGATAATGTTCTCATTTTTAATCTGCTTATTTGGTCTTTTGCTCTTGTGTTGTTTATGTTTCTTATATATTCTTAAACCATTACTGGATGGATAGTTTACAAATATTTTCTCTATTGTGCAATTTGTCTCTTTTTGAATTGTTTCTTTTGCTTTGCATGAAGACTTAAAATTTGATACAGAGACTGTTTCCCAGTTTTGTGTTTGTCGCCTGTGCTTTTGGACCCTATCTGCAAAGTATTTATGTCAAGGTACTGATGTGTTTATCCTATATTTTTCCTCTGGTAGTTTAATAATTTCACATTTAAATCTTTTATTCATTTTGAGTTTATTTTTGTATACGGTAAGAGTTAAGGGTCTAATATTCTCCATCATGTGGATATCTGGTTTTCCTATCATCAGTTATTGAAGACTATACTTTCTCCAATGTGTGCTCTTGGCACATGAAACACAGTTGGTTTATGGTCAACCATATGGCAAAATTGCTGAGTTCCACTAACCCGGGAAGTACAAATCTAACCACTATGAGTCTTCCTCTCACTCTCGTAAGAATGGCTATTATTAGATGAATAAAAAATAATAGTACTGGCAAGGACATGAAGCAAAAGGAATCCAATCTAGTAGAGTCATTATGGAAAACGATATGGAGGTACAACAAAAAACTTAACATAGAAATACCATACCCACCAGTCCATATATATACAAGGGAAATAAATCAGGATGTTAGGCAGATAGATATCTACACTTCTGTGTTTACTGCAATATTGTTCACAATAGTCAAAACATGGAATCAGTGTAGATGTCCTTCAGCCAAAGAATAGATAATGAAAATGTTGTGGTTATATAATTGCAATATAATTCATCCATAAAAAGAATGAAATGTAATCACATTCAGCAATGTGAATGAATATGAAAAACATATTAAGTAAAATAAATTGAGACCAGTAAGACCAATAGCATCTGTTTTCACTCTAAGTATAAGCTAAAACAGCAAATATAATTAGAAGTAGAAAACAGAACTGTGATTACCAGGGGCTGAGAAGGGTTAGTTAATTTGCACAGGTGTATAAGAAAGTAAAGTTCTAGTATTCTCTAGCACATTAGGGTGACTGAGGGTGACAATAATTCATTATATATCTCCAGATATCTGTAAGAGATTTGGAATGTCTCTAGCACAAATATATAATAAATAAACATTTGAGATGATGGATGTACTAATTACCCTGAACTTATCATTGTACATTGCACATGTATTGAAATATTACACCATATTTCATAAATAGATTGGCTCTAAAACATTTTTCAAAAAGAATGCATTGTCACTGAATACCCTCACGATTTACCGTCCCTAAGATATTTAAATCAATTAAATCTTTTTGCGAAATCTACTGTATTTATCAAAGCATTTGTAAATTTTTTTCCTGAAATACTGAGACAGAGAAGTGTGACTTACTAATGCATCAAAGCTTCAACTGATTAGCACGTCAAATCAAAAGAAAAAAGTGGAGTATACATGAAATTTGACACAGAGCAAAACAATCAAATGTACACAAAAATGTTGATAAGAACTCAAGATAAACATTTTCCTCTTTTATGAAGAATGAAGTGACCATGTGCCTTCTAAGGATATACTTTCTGAGGCAAGTACATAGCAATATCTATATAGTAATCTCAGGAAGAAAATTACGCCTATCTGGCTTTCTAGTTGTCACTGAAAGTTAGATAAAAATTTAGGAAAATATTTTGTTTCAGGCAGCTTTATGAAAAGTAATATTTATAACTAGTCAGCAGAGGACAGATAAGGAGGCTGAATGGACACCCATTTAGGAAATTGCTCTTGGTAACATGCCCAGTAGCCATCTGGAAGACCTCAGAAACAGCTGCTAAGACTATTTGAAAGGAGTTGACTTCTGGAAATGAAATGGGTGGATCTGTGTTTCAATAATATTTGGGTTTAATAGCAGTTGTGATAAGAGTGATCTTCATTCATAATTTTATCTCAGCTCATTACTTGTCTTGAAATTCCATTGAGACTATACAAAGCCATCCTGTCAATGACTTCTAATGGCCAATTTGTGGACCTCATCTCTGTCCTGTCCATAGGATTTGTCCATTGTATTCTAGATATTTCTGAAATCTCTCTCTGCTCTGTTTCTGTCTCTTTCTGTCTCTGTCTCTCTCTCTTTCTCTGTCTCACAGATTACTTCTTCCTCATAGTCTTTATGGACTTATGTTTTTCTTCTAAATCTCTTAAGCGTTACAGCATCTTCATCTTCCTCACTCTTCAGTTCATCAGCCAGCCTTGAAGACATCTGTCCTAATCCTGGGTCCCAAAGCTGACCACTTACACCACAGAGGCTGTCCCCTTAGTGCTGTCCCTCTCACAGTCACCACTGTAAATGGTTCAAAGAAGGGGTTTCAGCCTTCCCTACTGTTTGACCAGGATGTGTTTTCAATATATCAAGCCAAACATGCTATATCATATGATTCTTGGATTGAAAAGCCTTCAGCTAAGTTCACACGTAACATAAAATCCATAATCCTGCTTTCTGGGCTGAGAACATCTCTACCTTCCTTTTACATCAGGGATCCATCCTGTCCTCCAGCTCTTTGCTATTTGTCGGATTCACCATAAACACTCCCGACTTGGAGTTTTTCACCTGTTACTGCCAAGAAAATGCACTCTCAAATAATCCCATCATCATTTATCCTCTTTTTTTTTTTTTTTTTTTTTTTTTTAATACCAATGATCGAACTCGCCACCTCACATTTGCCAGGCAGGCACTTATGTCGCTAAGATCAATCCCAGGCCCCTCTTTTTTCTTTATAGCATTTAAGCATGTTTGAAATTCTAGGAAAGAGTCTATATGCTGTTTATAACTAACATCCCTTAATAAGAATGTAAGTTCTGTGGCACTAACAGCTTTGTCTTCTTGCCATTCTTGCCTATTCCTAGCACATGCAGAATATCAGGAATAGAATAGAAGCTAAATAAATCTGTTAGAAAAATAAAACAATGAAGTGAATTACAAAAGAAGGTAATGAGCTCACTGTATCATCTTTTCTGATACAATATTACTGTGTATTTCATTTAATAATTAGTATCACATTTTATAAACCATGGCAAGGTAGAACTAAAGAGGCTGATTATGGTGGTTAAGGAATGAATTCTGCCTCCACCCAAAAAATGTTATTTTTTAATTTTTAAAAATTTTATTAGAAAATCTTTGCAGTACATAATGGTTGCGTTTGTTGAGGAATTGGTATGGGTAGGTGTTTTTTGTTTTTTTTTTTTTTTTTTTTTTTTTTTTTTTTTTTTTTTTTTTTTTACTTTACCATCTTCTGCCTTCTTTCCTCCCTCCAGGTTTGACCCCTCGTCTCTGACATCCTGATTTGGAAGTAATTTTGAGGCAGTTGCAATTAACAGAAAGGCATTACGAAGTTTTCAAGCAGCTAATCTAATGTGACTGGTATGCATATAAAATGGTCACAGGAAGACACACGCACACACAATACGCTCAATGTAATGATGAAGGCAGTGATTGGAGTCAGGAATCTGTAAGCCAAGAATGTCAAAATGTGCTAGCAAACAAATGGAAGATAGAAGAGCAAATGGAAGATAGAAGAGGGTTCCCTTCCAGAGTGCAGAAGGAGCATAATTCTGCCAATGCTTGGTTTTGGATTTCGCACCTCTAAAATTGTGAGATAGTAAATTCGTGTTATTTTACGGCAACCAGTCTGCAGCAATTTATTATGGCAGCCCTGGAAAATTTATACAGATGGTAAGTGTTGAAAATCATATACCTTTGAGGATGAAATATTGTTATCTGGAAAATGAACATACCTGAATAAAAAGTATGAGTTTAACACTAAATAATTTTCACCTTCTTAACGAAGTATACGAAGAAGAGGATGTCTACATGATTAGTTTTGTGACCATATCCTAAACTATAAATTAATTGGGATTATATTTAAAAGGTCCATAGAATTGTTATTCTGGGGTTATACTTTATGGAAGAAAAAGCCAGGTCCATACGATCAAGTCTGAGAACGGCATGAGAAGTTCTGCCTGATGCTTATATAAATGGAAGCTGAGATTTCTGCTGGCAAAGATTGTCTGCTGCTGATGTTCAAATGCTTCTATATATTTCTGGTAAGCTAGCAGAGTGAGACAAAAGAAAAAAATCTGTGTTCAGAGAGTATTAAAGAATTTCCAAAACAAACAAACAAAAGTAAAGAAAAGTAACCACCATTCAGAGTGTGCATTAGTTAGAATCCAAGCAGGGAAGTGTAACTATTTAAGGTGAAATGGAGATTGCAGTTTACTACAGGGGTCGCACACTCATGGGGTCTAGTGCAGAATGGTATGGGAAGCTGTGACGATAGGTCAGAAGAGCCACAAGTTGGATTTAATGCACAACAAGAGGCAGGGGAGAATGAAGACAAAAAAAAAACCCTGAAAGCCAAAGGAACTGCAGGTACAAGGCCAACATCTATGTCTGTCTGTCTCTCACCATCTCCAACCTTAACAGTAGGGGAGGCCATCAGAAGAAATTGGTGTCTTTCCTCACAGAGTTGCACATGTGTCTATCCTAGAACTCAAGGCACTATTTCTGACGTTGCATACACAGTGGAAATTGGGTAGTTATCACTTGCCAAATACTTACTAATCAAGACAAATAATAATTTAATGCAATACATTAAAGTCAAAATGAATGCAGAAATCCAGGGTAAACAAAACATAAATATTTTAAATAAAGACAATCCAGTATACATGTCAGTAAAGATAGAGACTGAGTTTTGTAAGGATAGAGTCAGATTCTTAAGAATATAAATGCTTATATTCTTAAGAATATAAATGCTAACACTATAAATGTATACATGCTGGTGTGTGTGTGTGTGTGTGTGTGTGTGTGTGTGTGTGTGTGTGTATTTGGTAGGTAGCAGGATCCTTCTTCAAAGAAACCTGTCCTCTCTTTCATTCATTCTGTATAAGTAAATTGGCCTAAAATTGGAAAAAAAATTAGTTGAAAGGATTCAATTCTATATTGTGTGACCAAAACTAGAAACTGTCTGTTATTAAAGTCAAGCAACACTGTAATGGATTGCCATTCAGTTCAGTTCTAACAACAGATGAGTCAATTAGCTAATGTGAGCAACCTCTGAAGCTCAGATCATTCTGCTTACTCTTCTTCCTCTGCTTCTTGCTAGAATGACCCTGATTATCTTATCCCTATCCAATAGGTACCACTATTTGAATTCTGGAACACTGGAACCCTATCATCTTCACTGAAATCAGAAATTAAGTTTCATAACAGATGTTCTTACTGTCATTTTCCACCTGCCAACAGCAGCCGTGACAGTGCTCCTGACTGAAGCAAATGTAATTTCAGCGAAATCTTGGTGAAAGAACTGTTCTCTAACATTTCTGGGGTACCGAGTTAGAAGATGGGAGCATGGTTTACTGATAAATTTATTTTAGAATTCTAATATTCTTAAATGTCTAGATGCCTTCTTCCAAGAACTGTGGTGATTCCATTTATTTTTTTAGTCTTGGCCAACTTTGGGACTAAGCAAATTTCTAGAGCCATTCTAAGGTGCCAAGGTTAGAACACATTACATTCAGAATTTCAGCTTAGTTTATTCACATTAGTAAATTCAATGTAGTTCAAGTTCATATTTACTCTGTCATTCAAGATTCCTTGAGATCCAGTCCAATATATATCCCTTAGGTTCCATGGAAATGAATTGACAAAGTCATGGCATTTTTAATGTGAGTTGTGACTCCTCAAAAGTTATGTTTTAAATTTTATTTCCAGTAGCCTTTGGGGACATGAGCCAGGTTATGTGCCCGGGAGCAATGAAAAGTGTTGGAATTAGGTGCTTAATAAAAGCAACAGTTGTTTGGATGGAAACAATCACTAGGGATGCAGTACGGAGAGCCTCAGATAGAGAGGGGAACTACATCTGATGGCACCATAAGTTTGGCCAGACTTAACGATCAAGATTGTTACTTTCACAGGAGTTTTGTTGTTGCCCAAACCCAAAAAGATCAGCCAGACAATCAGGGTAACGTGTATATAAATATGGCGACAATTGTTATGCTATTCCAACTTTAGGAATTAATGACTACTGATCCATTTTTAACCCTCTAATCTCACAGTTTCCCCACTGCTGAACCTTTTAGAACCAGAAATGAAATAAAATGTTGGAATAGTAGTTTTAATTTAGCTAATTTGCCACAATCAAAACCACTAAGGGGACGACTCAGGAAAAAGGAATCCAAACACTGTGTGGCACTTGTTATCCATTAAGTGAATCATCCAGTCTTGTCTTTGAGCACTTATCTAGTACTCATGGGACATATACGGAGCAAAATCAAAAGTTATTTGTACGTAATCTATTTGGAAGCAAATAGATTTAACTGCTTTACCATGCCTTTAATAGAGTAGGATTTAATGGGGAGAATGCTATTTGCACCTTTGGTATAATCTGTCCCTCTGCTTTCAGAGGTCACCAGTGAAGCATGACGCACTCAGACCTACAGGGGAGCATCAGTTGTGCAAAGCAGCAGTTAGACAAAGGCTTCCTATACAGAGTGGCCAGGTCTCAGCTGCTCACTGCTATCATCACCTATGAAAAGAAAGCAGAACTCGGCAGGCTGTCGTGGAAATCTGGACATGAAGCAAAATACAATACCGATTTTAGGTATCCCTAAAATACTTACGGTTCACGGATTCTTACAGGGCATCTTTGAATTTGTATTGGAACAGTAAAATATGGGTGCACATGCATGCACATTCTCCTTCAAATGTACTACATGCTTTCAAAGTATGGTTACAAATAGTTGCAAACTGGGGGGACATTTTTATCCTTTACAATTTGTAAATTACAGAGAGGTTATTTTGCCTACTTAATATTACAAAACTCACCAATGTTGAGGCTAATTTAAACCAGCAAGATCTATCACATACCACTTTGTGACTGTATTTTTAATGACAATTTTGAGCTGACTTAATCATTAAGAGGGGCAGATCATGTCAGATGTTTTGCACATCATTCTGCAAAGCACAGCATTGTCTGTGATTATCAATGAGATCAATAAACTACTGTTCTGTGAATACGTAAATTGTACAGCAATTAAAACTTACAAGGCATCTCCCCAAAATCTAGGTCTACCCAATTAGAAAGTGGTCATTATTTGGAATTAGGATCTTTGTACACATAATTTGTAAAAGGAGGTCATGCTGGATTAGAATTCTAAATCCAGGGATTGATGTTTTTCTAATACTACATAAAGTTAACAAAGCCACATTCCAAGGGAGAAAGGCCATGTGAAGACAGAGGCAGGAACTCCAGTGATAAAACTATAAGCAAAACTACACTAAGGATTGTTGACAACCATAGAAGTAAAGGAAAGGAAGAATTATTCTCCAACTTTCAGATGGAGTATGGCTTGTGATAGAACTGTGGGGGACTGGCGGTGGCTGAAAAGAAGTATGAAATATAAATGATTATTATTTTGAGAATGCGGGGAGAGACACCCCCGACCCCCTGGGCCATGGCATCTCCACCCCGGGGGGACACAAGTTGCCCAGAAAGACCCTGCATTGGGGTGAGGATGTGAGAGCTTTACGTGAACCCAAGGAAAGGGGGAGAAAATACGCCTGGGGCCTGGCCCAGGGGCAATCTCTGGTGGTTGCTCACCTGTGGTAAATTGGGTTGGTTTTGTTTGCAAGCCAGCAGTGACAAGCTTACAGCTCCCAAGTGTAGAAGTGAGGAATTAATGGAGCATGCCATCAGCTTCTGGTCCTGAACGGCAGGGGACTCAAACTGGGAACCAGCCCCAGGAGTCTCTCATCTGCTGTTCCCGGTCAGGGAAACACATGATAGAACTGTGGGGGACTGGAGGTGGCTGAAAAGATAAGAAGTATGAAATATAAATGACCTTTATTTTGAGAATGCGGGGAGAGACACCCCCGACCCCCTGGGGCGTGGCATCTCCACTCCGGGGTCAGCGATCTCTCCGTGGAACACATGGAGTGAGGCACATAAGTAGCCTCGGTTTGGGGTGGAACCTAAGGAGGCATTAGAGATGTACAGGTAGCCCATTGGTCTTTGTTTGGCATCATAGGTAAATTCCTAGGGGTGGGGGAGCTGGGAGCTCCTTGGCTTTACCGGCTACAGTGTCCGGCCTGTGCCAAAACCCTTTCAGCTTGCTGAAACATTGATTTTGACGGCTCACTTTCAGAATTGTGAAATAATTTTTTTCTGTTGGGTTAAGGCATCCAGTTTAGGTGATTTGTTATTGCAAACCTGGAACATTAAAAGAAGTGGCTCCCCCAAAGAAAATGGCCTGATCACTTCATATGTTCCTGGTCACAACTCAGATTGCATTTATGTTGTTTTATATGTGTTCCATGATTAAAATGAATTATTATCTAAAAATAAAGGAAATCTTTACTATCTCATAATTTCAAGATAAATGATAAGGTACTTCCTAAAACTCATAACAAAAATGTATTTCTTAGTTTTTGTGGTTTTCTGCTTAAGATTTTGTACACTAGAAAGAATAAATGTCTATAGTTGACTTATAAATAGAAACATTTTTACAAATATGTCCATATTTCAAATACATATAGTTAAAGTAAAATATTCATATGATTTATTTTACTTTTGTATTAAAGTTTAAATTTTTAAGTTCTTTTCACTTCATGTTAATCTCTGGGAATACTTTAGTTCTTAAGACTGACATCTTTTAATTTCTATTAATCAGTGAATAGAAGAAATTGGCAATGTCTTTATCCTACCATTTCCTGAAAAGCACACAACAAAATTATTAAAAGTGAGTTACAGAGGCAATTCAATTTCACATGCCACTGTCAAAGCTATTTTCCAGTGTATCACTCACTGTTTCCTTAGACAAGGTAACAACTGGCAAGAACATCTGCCATTTGTGTATAAAATGAGCATAGGAGTATTGCTGAATTTTACAAAAATGCACCATTTCTATCTGTTTAAATAAATAGCACTTACAAAAGTCACTTACATCTTTGTGTAGTAAAGTCAGAATAAACCTGTTGTACACTAGAAAAAAAAAGAGCTTTGTTATATTTGTTTTATACCAAAATACCTGTAAATGTGACCCTAACTGTTCTGTATATATCTTTCCCTTCCCCCTTCTCCCTCTGGGTAACCTAATTGATATGTGCTCTCCTCTAGAATTGTAAAACCCTGGGGTCCTAACCTAATTGATATGTTAACCATTGCTGCCCTCTACAAATAACAGATGTGGTGCTAAAATAAGGTAACTAAGATTGTTAATTGCTGCTAGACTCCTCTGTTCTCTGCTGAGGAAAACAGGAACTTCCCCATTAGCCTACCTCCTGATCCACGCCCAAACCCCTTACTTGGTAAACTGTGAGATATACTTAAAGGCTGCAAGTATAGGGGGCGAGACACACAGGGCTTATGCAAAAATTGCAACTGTACTGTGTTGCTGGGCCCAGGATTAAATAAATCAGCACTGCTTTCTTTAAAACAAGTTTTGCCCTATTTTTGAAACTTGAGGTGGGGGCTGGGGATTGTTTTGGGTTATAAGAAAAATGATTCATACACTGGTGCAGGAGAGTTGAATAATATGACTACAATCTAAAATGTAAATTTTAAAATGAAGCTCTAAAATTATTATAATTAAAAAGAATCAGGTACAAACCTCAGGAAAGTGTTGTGATAGCTCGGACCCTGGAACAAAACCCAAGGAATCAACAAATTAAAATTTGGGGAGCAAAGGCTTTATTTTAGGCCAGACCTGGTGACACAATCCCTGGGAGCCAATTTGGAGACTGTGCCCCTGACAGCTAAAAGTCAGGGCTTTTATCTTGTAAAACCGCAAACACCTGCTGGTCTCACAATGCAAGGAGGGGGCCTGGGGCACATTACAGAATAGGAACTCGGAGATTACATTGGGAAGAGCAAAGTTCAAATAAGGGTTGGGCTAACAAGCAAGTCTCCCTGCATACAAGCAAGTTTAGATTGGCCAAACATCTTTTTTCCCTCAGCAGAGAATACAGAAGTCTAGCAGCAATTAACAACCCCTGTTAGCTTATTTTAGCACCACATCTGTTATTTGTAGAGGGCAACAATGGTTAGCATATCAGTTAGGTAAGATTTTACAATTTTTATAGACGACAGCATTTCTTAAAGAACAGCACATTTTATTACAGATAGCCAGATGAGGGGTAGGGGAGGGGGTTACAGGAAACTGAAACCTAAAGCTTTTACAGCTTTCTCAGGAAATAGAAACTTAACCTAGAAAGATAGGAAGGGAAGGAGGGGGGCGAGCAGTGCATACAGAACAGGAATGAGATGCAATGGTTAGAACTAAGCTATAACAAGTGTTTCTAGGAACAATCACTATTAATCTTTACTGCACATTTTTCCTATGAAACACTGATCAGCTTGTTTCAGGGTGATGTCTGTACTGACAGACTTATGGTCTGAAAACACTTCCCTTCACACAGAAGTGGTGTCCTATTCCTTTGGGCTCTTGTGTGTGCCAGGTCCTTTGATATCTTCAAGGACCTGATTATCTACCATTGCTTTGGTTCCACTCTGACAGCTGGAGGAAGTAGGACTCTTTCTGGCTTCCAACTGCATCAAGGAGGAAGAGCACAAAGCAGATGTGTTGTTTTAAAGTGATAGTTGAAACTTCTTCCAAAAGGCCTTTCCTTTAGCAATTTCATACCAGGGATTGAACTCGCAATCTCATGCTTACCAGGCAGGTATTTTTGCCACTAAGTTAAATCCCCAGCCTGTTCACAGCATTTCTAAACACAGATGCAATTCTGTCAAATTCTCTAAAAAAGTTAGTTGTTAAAAATTAACCATTCTTCTGTCTGCTGTTCATTGTTCTGTAGATGAGTATTGTAAGTCGAAATGTGGAATTAAGTTATCCAAGTATTGTAATCCTCTTTCTAGTTTTCCTCACAATCCAAAAAGTTATATTTGCAATCCCATTGAGACATTATTGGAATCCTAGCAATTTAACTTCAATCTACCACCATCAATGCAACCCACAGCAAGAGTAAAAACATCAAGACATATTCCAAGTTAAGAGCAGCCAAGGGGTCCCAAATCCAATCCCATGAGGACATGTAGGCAAAGGCCTTGATTCTAGGCCTCTCCTAGCATTTATTATCTCGTGAAGAAAGGGAGGTGGCTCAGGGATGAGTGATAGTGAGGATGTTGGGGATTACTGAGTAACTTGAGCTGGCTGGCCAGGTGCAAGATTGGCATCTCTGTAAATTGCAGAGATAAAGACATGCAGAAGGATCAGTCTATATAATCCAATTAAGGTAGCAGTGGAATTGTTTTGGGAGGCTATTGCTTAAGTTTCTGATACGCAAACTCTTGTGCCCTGGAGAGTCATAACCTCCTATCTTGAGGCTTGTACCCCGTTGACATTCCCAGAGCTATTTGCTCTTAACATCTCTGTGCTCAATCCTCTGTTGTATGGAGAACACTATGTGAGGAAAAAGGACTGTCTGATGGCTATAGACTTTGCACATTAGCACCTTGGCTAGCCTTATTTGCAATGCTCAGAGCCAGTTGAAGAGAGAAGGAAATACCGCAGCCAGCCTTTTACATATCAGTATAAGGAAATAAGTTTCCAAGTAATCAAAGTCACAGCAATTGTTTGGATTCAAAGGGAGTCACTGGAGTTGTCTCCCACAGGTGAGCATACCATTTCATACTAAATTATCTGTGCCAACCGTAGTCACCTTCCAATTATGTTACAGATGGTTACTAGGCTCTCAAAGAGTGATTATCGGCAGACTTAATTTTTATTATCCAAAAGTTGAGATACAAGAGAAATTTACATGTGTATTTTCTTACTGTTCTTTAAGTTTATAAAAGGCAACATGCTACATAACAAGAGTAGCTGTAACTTGTTAAAATACAAAACAAATTGATGCTTTTGATCCTAGTGACTACTTAAGACCTATAATTTGCCAGTGCCTTTATTCAGACAAATGTTCTTCTCCTGGTGCCTCTCATTTCTCCAACTCTGAAATAGTCTAAATTGACCAATCTCTCATATTTCTCTTATAAAGTATTATCACTCAAATATATATATACATATATATATATATACATGCATATATATATATATATATATATATGGTTTGATATTAGTGTGCTCCTTGTTTTTATTTATATGTGTGGAATCTCCTTAAAGTCTTTCCTTTCTAGTGCAAAATTATGTTTTTATATAATTCCTTATTTTTTATATAATTCCAGATATATGGAATACCATACAGATATTCTAATTCTAGAATTTGTAGAATTTAAGATATGTAAATATTTGAACTTATACAAAAATGGTAAACTTTTTCCAAAGTGGTTATCAATTAAGTCTCTCACAGAGCATATTTCCATTTACCAATATAATTTCTATCACTTTTTATTCTTAATTTAATAGTTGCTAACTTGCATTTCAAGAATTATTAACACATTTTTAGATTTTGGTTTACTATAGACTAAATCTATATTTATGCCCATTTTTCTATAAAATAATTTTTCTTTTCTTTATTGATGTATAGCCAATGCAGGCTGTGATGAAAATTTACAATTAATGTTTAAAATTTTTGAATTGATCCAGGACACTTAGCTCACCATAAAAATACATTCAGGAAGAATACTTCCACAACTCCTTTAGAAAGTTGCAGGTAAAATTAAATAAGTATGTTAGAATCAAACAAAATTAATGGCACAATGTGTCTATTACTATTACAGTTTTACAATTATTATTTAAACATTCTCCATATTTTTACATTCTAAATACCAATTCTTTTCTAGTGTTATGTTTTGTGAAAATAAATTCTCTAATGTGTCACTTCCCTTTTGAGTTTTTGATGCTATATTTTGAGGAAAATGTTTCTGAATTTAATATAGTCAACTTTATTAATCTTTTTATGGTCTACTTTATAATAATGATAAAAAGATACTATGAAACATTTTATTTTAGAAATATTTAAAGTATGAAGTGGGAACTGAATTCATGTATTATTTTAGCATTTTTTGAAAAAAACCTAATTTCAGTCTCATTTATCCAATAACTATTTCTTTCCTAGTGACAAGACAGTAACTTTATCATACATAATTTTCATATAAGACTGAGCTTTTTATGGATTCTACATTCTATTATTTACTCAGTTTATCATTTTACATAGAGCTAATAGTTAGTTAATACACAGGTAAAATATGTCTACTTATATTCTGAGTTGTCAGACTTTTGTTCTGATGGGATAGAAGTCAATTCTGATTGGTTGGCTCAGTTTAGACCAATTTACATCATCTTAATTAGCTTCTCAGCTAATTTCTTCTTTTCGGGTGCCACAAGTTTTTAGGATTTGTGCTTCCATAATAAGTTTTAGAGAAGATTTTCAGGCTCCATTTAAAACATGACATAATTCTGGGAAATTAACTTGAATTTAGAAAATTTAGAGCAGACTTTAAGTACTTCTATAAATATGAAATATTTATCATTTTACTTCCAAAGCTTTAATAGCATTCAAAAGTTTTATCTATGATTTCAGACAAGTCTTACTAATTTGGGTACTTAATAGTTTTTTTTTATTATTGTTGTCTAATGTAACTACTGTTTCTCTTATTTATATTTTAACATCTAACTCATTTATATGATTTTTCAAATTTAATTATAATTCATTCTTACTGTGGTTAACATGTTAACATTGATTTGTAGTTATCATTTGTTGCTTCTGTTTTTGTATTTATGCTTATTTTTATTAGTATTTTTCTATATTATTTTTGCTTTTGTCCTTCCCATTTCAGGAGTTAACATTCTATGTAATTTTGGCTTTCATATTTGAGTTTTAGAAAAAATAAACAATTTACTAGTCCTTCACAATAATGCATGAGTCTTAAATGATGCACCTGGAAAATACAACATTGAATGAGAAACAAGGAGGGGGGAGGGGGAAAAAGGGATTTCAAAGAAAGGAAGCCACTTATTTTATATACATATATACACCATTCAAGATGACTGTAAACTGTATGTATTGCATTGCAAAAATGTACTCATAAAAAAAAACCCTTTATCATGTCCCATCTAATAGACATACTACTTTGCCATTTTAGTTATTCTTCCACATTTATACAACTTTTATTCAAGTTTGCATACCTTTTAGTTTGTGTTTCTCAGTAGTGTCTTTGTATTTGCAGATTTTTTTCTTTCTTAAAAGTATGCCTTTCAGTTGTAGGAGTTTCCTTAGGCAAACAAGTCTGACTTCTGTCATGTGCAAATCATGTCTGATTAAAATTCCTTAGCAGAATAAAGTTCATATATTTGCCCTACTGAAGATGACCATTAAATTCAAATGACTATGATTCCTTTCCCTAGCTAGAGAGCAAATTCTGAATTGGCAGAAATATTCACCCAGCTAGTGTTATATATGACAGTATCAGCAGCAGCAGTTTTAATTCACTAGATTTTATTTCATAGAAGTTTGCATCTCCCACACATTTTTCAAAATGTTCTCTTGAAAACAATGCATTGTTCTATGAGCAGATAATAGATGTTTATTTCCTGTATTATTGTATTGAATCATTTATTTTATTTTTCAAAGAATTCTTGAGGACTCTGATAACTGCTTGATGTATTACAAAAGCACAATGGAAATCAAACTATGAAATCTTAACTGTCCTTGGAAATTACAAACAAAATTGTAAAATTGCCAATGAAATTCTATGGCTTTTCATCAAGAATCCAGACTATGAAAAAATTATACTGAGACAGATGTCTTTTTGATATTAAAATGACATAGGCTTTAGACAGGCTCAAAGTATTATTTCTGTGGTCCTTTCTTTTCCTCAAGGGTAATTCATTTAGGGGTACTGTCTTTTTTAATTTTATTTTTTTATTAGCACATGTGTGTAATACATAATGCTTACATTCTTTGTGAAGTGTTAATATGTGTACATGACAGCTCTTAATTCCTGTTTTTTTTTTCTTTCCCTCCCTCCTGACTCTGTCCATTCCTGATCCCCTTCCTTTCTAAAATTTCTTTGTGCATATTTGCAGTACATAATATTTAAGCTCCTTGTGTGGAGCTAATACATGTATCAGGGTCCTGCCAACATCCCCAATCTTCCAAATTAGTGTACAGTGAAGGCTTAAATAAATGAGACAAGTGGTATGATTTTAGGGCTCCAGGAGGATCAAAGCCCTCTAGCAGAGTTTGAGACTCTGGGCACTGAGGCCAAGGAATGTCTCTGGGTGGCCCGTATTTATTTAGTTTTTCAAACAAGAGAGGGGTTAGAGTGGAACACACAGGAAACCATGCAGGACCTTGGGAGTGGTTCAAGGACTTTCCCAAGTAACAGACAATGTTAATTTAGGAGAACTATCTTACGTGAGTTTAGGAGAACTGTTTTATGTTAACTTAGGAGAACTATCTTAGGAGAAACTCTCCAGGTTGACGAGTGAAATGCCTGCAGCTACCATCTCTATCTTGTTAATTTTGATTGGAGCAAAGAGTCCTGAGTGGTGGCCTTATCTTGCCCTTTGAGGCATCTGTTTGCTTTTGGGTCAGCCATACCTGGCCATGCCACAGCTCTGCATATGTGTTCAATTTCCTGTTTCAACAAATCCCAACATATGTGTACATAACATATATCAATTTCTTTTTTCATCTCCTATTCTTTAACTCTCTCTCCATTCTTCTCCTTTCAAATTTTTTTTGAATTTTAAAGACAATAGAATAAAACAAACAGAACAAAGCAGATCACAATAAAATGATGCAAGCAACATAGGATTTCAAAACAAGACAAGAGGGAATCAGTAGTGGCTACCATAATGACACTTATTTTCTCTGGAATAGTTGTCCATATCTTCACACATGATGAAATCAAATAAGACAAAATAATATAAAAATTTATCAAAGAAAAGAATGAAAGCATTACAGGCTTTCAAAACCAGACAAGAGGAAAATCAACAATGGCTACTATAATGTCTCTTATTCTCTTCAAAATAACTGTCCATACGTTCACATATGTTGAAATTAACTGATACAAAACAGACTAAAACTAATCAAAACAAAGAATAAAAGGATTACTGGATTTCACAAGATGATCATCAAGATGTTGTGAAATCATCAGTGGCTACAATAATTTCTCACTTTCTCCAAAGCAGCTGTTCATACCATTACACATAATGAAATCAATTTCTTGTAAACTCTTCAGTAGAAGTCCCAGGCATGTATAAGCCTACACATGTACATCTATCCTGTCTGTATTAGAGGGTAAACCAAAACCAAAAATCCAAAAACAAAACAAAACGAAACAAAAACAAATTTCAAAAGAAAAAAACAAGAAACAAAAAAACAAACAAATAATAAGAAAGAGTCCAAAACAATGACAGTAAAAGCCCTCAAAACAAGGTGATGGTGATATAGGGGAATAAAACTCCCAGCCTACTATGTCTGTGAGTTCGTGTTCTGTAAAACCAAAGAACGAATTTTAGCAACAATAGAGGTGAAAAGTGGAATATGTTTATTGAGAGAAAGCCTCTGTCTGAAGAGAGAGAGAAGGGGCCCCAAGAATGTTGTCCAGGACTCTGTCTTTTCCAGAGACTTTTATAGAGTAAAACCATGGATTCAAGGCAGGGAAAGACTGGGAACTTACAAAGGCATAAGGTGGGACATAACTATAGTTAGCCAATAAGATCAATAGTTTATGTAAAATTGATTAAATTGGGAACAAATGGGAAAGCAAGTCACATAGGAAGTGAGCATTCTTAGAGATCAGTGACTTCTCCTATAGGGGATTGGGTTGGTTATTCTTGGCTTCTCAAGATGATCCAGGTTTAATCCCTAAGGATTATATTTAAGGGTATGGTTACATTTGTTTTGCCTTCTGTTTTGAGATCTGGCCCACAGCAAGAGTTGTGTGTCCCCTCCAAGACTGTCAGATATCTGGTCCTCTGTACCAGCTTCCTCAAGCGCCTAGCCCTATCTGATTGCCAACAATATTTTTAACTGGCTCAGCTGCCTGTAACATTCATCCCTCTGAAGAAGTAACTGGAATTGCCATCAGCAGATAATGGGTGATGACCAATCAAGCTACTTCAGGCTGAATAGGATTTCAGTGTGGAATGGCAGTCAGAGATCCTGTCTAGAGGCCCTCGATAGACACCAGGCATTTTCATCTTGGGTATGAGCACAGCTTTAAGTCTGGAGGAGACAGAGGCAAAGAAACAGTTAAGTACATGTGAGCCAAAGAGTAAAATCAATAAGACAATTATGAGTATAGTTAACAAAGATTTCCTCCAACAGGAACTAGAATTAATTTCTATAAGAATAAAGTCCAGGGAATTTTGGAATCTGACATGTCATTGATTTGTTATCTAATATCTTGACTAGCTACTGAGATATTAACAGAACAATCAGGAATGTGAGAATCAGGTTCCCAGCATAAAATATGAGTATCTGCCTTTTGAGTCTCTTTTATAAGTTGATAGAGCGGTTGTATAATCTCCCCATATCTGGGTATCCAAAGATAGCAAAAGCCTGTAACTCCTAGGGATTTCATTAGCTGTTTTTATCAGTTTTGGGCTGTGGGAAGGAGAGAATGGACTTAATCCTTCCCTTTCCTAGCCTTCTGGTCCTTTTAGATATAATGAGGCCTAAATATTTTACTTCAAGACAAGAAAGTTGTGCCTTAGATTTAGAAACCTTATAATCTCTATCTGTTAGAAAATTTAGCACAGCACCAAGTGCATTGGCTACAGAGCTCTTATGAGGGGACACATAACAGTATGTCATCTACATATTGCAAGATTGTGACCTGGGAAAACTCAAAACATGCCAAGTCATGGGAAAGCATGGTCTAAAAAGAGGTAGATTATCTCTGAACCCTTGGGAAGCACAGTTCATGTTAACTGAGAAGCTTGGTCCTGTGGATTTATTGTCCTATTTATTCTACGTTTTAGTTGCCCATACTGTAGGATTTCTGTCTTCATGAGGGGAAGAGAACATACCTGAACTGGCTGTATATATATTTACACATGATAAAACATCTTTTCCTAAGAGAGTAACTAGACTTTCAAGCATAATAAAAAATGAATGTGTAAAAAGAAAACCATCCCAATAAGGGTTGTAAAAAATGGCAGATGACCTTCTTGCCAGTGACTCCTTTCACTGAGGTGTGACTAGAAGGAAGGCCAGGATTGAAAAGAAGGATTCAGAGGCTTGCATCAGTATCCAGAAACAGGCTGACTTTTTTTCCTCTTTCCTCATGATTATCCAGGACTCCTCTGTGTAGGTGGCAGTCCAGCCAGAGGGAGGGTGCTGTGAGTGTCCTGGGGCCCTTTAGTCCTGCTGGAACAATTGATAGGATGGAGCCTTGGCCTCAGAGGGCAGTCCGACCTCCAGTGGTCATCTTTGCAGTTGTGGCATGGTCCAGAGGGTTTCTGAGTGCAGTCCCTCTTATGGTGACCAGGCTTGTGGCAGTTTAGCAGGTCTGCATTGTCTTTGAATTCTTCTTGGATTCCTGAGAATCAGTTTCTTTTAAGGCTGCAGCATAAGCGGCTGCTTGTTCTTAGTCTCTTTGTCTTCTCTTCTTGGCTTCCTCCTCATTATGATTGTAAAATACAGAGGAGGCAACTTTTACTAAAGTATCAAGTGAACTATCTGGAGCAAAGGCTATCTTTTATAGTTTTTTTCTAATATCTGGGGCTGATTATGTAATATACTTATCTTTAAGCAAAATCTGTCCTATTGAATCAGTGAGTTTGTTGTTTGTGTAGAGGAATGCTACTGATTTTTGAGTGCTGACTTTGTATCTAGCTCAATTCCTGAATTTGATTATTATGCCTAAAAGTCTTTCAATGGAGTTTTGGGGATCTTCTGTATAGAGTATCATGTCATCTGCAAATAATGATGATTTAACTACTTTTCCTATCTTTATTCCTTTTATTTCTCTTTCTTGTCTAATTGCTCTGGCTAATTTTTCTAGCACTATGTTGAATAGGAGTGGTGATAATGGACAATCTTGTCTTATTCCTGATTTGAGAATAAAAGCTTAAAGTTTTTGACCATTTAATTTTATGCTGGCTGCTGGCTTGTCACAGATGGCTTTTATCAGATTGAGGTAAAGACCATCTATTCTGATTTTCCATGGGGTTCTTATCATGAATGAGTTTTGGACTTTATTCAAAGCTCCTTCTGCATCAGTTGAGATGATCATGTGATTCTTATCTTTGGCTCTGTTGATATGGTGTATTACATTTATTGATTTGCATGTATTGAACTCTCACTGCATTCCTTGGCTGAATCACACTTGGTCACAGTGTATAATCTTTTTGATGATTTGCTGCATTTGTTTGGCAGTATTTTACTAAGAATTTTTACATCTATGTTCATTAAGAAGATTGGCCTCTAGTTCTCTTTTTTGGTTGGGTCTTTCTCTGGTTTTGGTGTTAGGGTAATACTTGCTTCATCAATGAGTTAGGAAGAATATCTTCCTTTTCAGTTACATGGAAAGTTTGAGGAGTGGTAGAACTAAGTCTTCCTTGAGTTTCTTATAGAATTCAGCAGTAAATCCATCAGGACATGGGGTTTTCTTTGTTGGTAAGGTTTTAATTACATTTTCAATTTCGTTAAATGAAATTGGCTTATTCAGCAGTTTTTCATCTTCTTGATCCATCTTTTGTAATTCATGTTTCTAGAATCTCCATTTCTGTGTTACCAAACCAATGATCTTTTATATTTCCACTGGATCTATAGTGATTTCATGCTTTTCTTTCCCTAATGTATGTATTTGAGGTTTTTCTTTCCTTTTTTAAGTTAGATTACCTAGGGGCTTATCAACTTTCTTTCTCTCTCCCTTTCTTTCTTTCTTTCTTTCTTTCTTTCTTTCTTTCTTTCTTTCTTTCTTTCTTTCTTTCTCCCTTTCTTTCTTTCTTTCTCTCTCCCTTTCTTTCTTTCTTTCTTTCTTTCTTTCTTTCTTTCTTTCTTTCTTTCTGCTACAAAAGACTTTATTTTGTTTTGGCCCAAGATTTGAGAGGAGGCTCAAAGAAGTGAAAACAACTGCCTAGGGCTGGAAGAAGAGGGTGAGGCTAAATCCCTGATGCCAACTGATATAGGAGACCCTCACAGCCTGCCACTCATTGGGGCCTTCTAGTCATGGATAAGGGTGAGCCTTTCAAAGAGGTAGCTGCCCAGCCCAGCCTGGGGCCATGCCAGCCTGTGAAGGTTAGCACTGCTCTTTATTTATCCTTTCAAAGAAACAGCTCTTTGATTTGTTAGTTCTTTGTGTAGCCTTCTTAGTCTTTATTGCACTAATTTCTGCTCTGAACTTTATAATTTCCTTCCTTCTTTTGGCTTTGGGCTTGACTTGCTCTTCTTTTTCTAGATAGTTGAGCTTTAGCATTAGATTATTTGTGTTCATTCTCTTTTCCTGATGTTGGGAGTTCACTGCAATAAATTTCCCCCTGAGGACTGCTTTCATTGAATCCTACAGGTTCTGGTAGGGTGTATTTGTATTTTCATTTGCTTGTATATATTGTTGACTTTCTTCTTTAATTTACTCTGTGGCCTATTGATTGTTCAGGAATGTACTGTTTAATTTCCATGTGTTTGTGGAATTTTTGCAGTTTCTTTTGTCATTATATTCTAGTTTCATGGCTTTATGATCAGATAATATGCATGGGACAATTTCCATTCTTTTGCATTTACTTAAACATGTTCTATGGTCTAGTGTAAGGTCTTATTTAGAGAATGTCCCATGTGCTTCTGAGAGGAATGTATACTCTGATGTTGTTGAGTGGAACACTCTGTACATGTCTAGTAAGTCCATTTGTTCACACATTGATTCAATTCTGTTATTTCTTTGCTGATTTTCTGTCTAGTTGATCTGTCCCTTTGTGTCAATAGGGTGTTAAAGTCTACAATTATAATTGTGCTATTGCATATTTGATTTTTCATCTATATTAATTTTTTTACATAGCTGGGTGTTCCTGTATTTGGTGATATTTAAGATTTTTATGTCTTCTTGAAGTTTTCCCCTAACTAGTATGTAATGACCTTCTTTGTCTCTTCTGATCATTCTTGGTTTGAAGTTCACATTCTTTGCAAACAGAATAGCTAACACTGCTTTTTTCTGGGTTTCTATTGCATAAAGTATTATTTTCCATCCTTTGACTTTCAGTCTGTGAATTTCCTTTTGGATTAGATGGCTTTCTTGTATACAGCCTATTGTTGAATGTTGTTTCTTAATCTATTCTGCCAGTCAGTTTCTTTTAATTGGTGAATTAGGGACATTTACATTAATGGTTATAACTGATATATATTGCTCATTTTTGTCTTGTTGTTTTTCTGCTGTTTGGTTCTGACATTTCCTCTCTCTTTAACTGTTTGCTTTGTTAGTGTTTTTTTCCTATTGGTAATCTTTCAGTCGTAGTTATATTTATGTCTATGTAGAATATCTTTCAGAATTATTTGCAACATTGGTTTGGTGGTCATGAAGTTCTTCAGCTGTTCTTTGTTGTAGAAGTATTTTATTTCTCTATCAATTTTGAAGGAAAGTTTTGCAGGATACATCAATCTGAATTGGAAGACATTTTCCTTTAGGATTTGAAGTATTTCACTCTACGTTCTTCTTGACTTCATTGTTTGTGTTGAGAAGTCTGCTGTAATTCTGATGGGCTCTCCTTTATAAGTGATCTGTCATTTCTAAAAGCTTTTAATATTCTGATGTTGAATTTCAAAGATGTTGATTATTATATGTTTGGGTATAGATTTATTTTGGTTATGCCTAATTAGAGTTCAATATGCTTCACTTATCTGTATGTCATTGTCCTTTACCATATTTGGAAAATTTTCACCTATTATTTGTAAAAAACCTTTTGATAGCATTTGTATTGTTTTCTTTTTTCATTTACACTCATGAATCTTATGTTGTTTTTCTTTGCATCATCTTGCAACGGTTGAATTGTTATTTCCTAATTCGTTGTTATTTTAAAAAGCTCTTTCCTTTCCTGTTCACTAGCTGCAATCTTTTTTTTTTTTTTTTTTTTTTTTTTTTTTTTTGTCTTTTTCTTTTTTATCGGTACCGGGGAAGATACTGTGTTCTATAGACTCCAGTAAATTCATCAAATGCAAGTAAAAGAGGCAGCTTCAATCCCACCCCAGGGTTAAGAATGCAACTCTCATAGTAACAAGAAAAATCCATTTCATGAATCTACTTATAATTTTTAGTTAGTTTTGAGAGAAATGACTCATTTAGATCTAAAAGAGAGACACAAGTTACTTAAAGACAGATAATTTGGATGCAAAACTCGGTATGTGGAAGAAATCTAACTAGTATTAATATAATCTCAGTATAAATATTAAACAAAACATAGCACTGGTAATATTGGACATTGTAATTTTAAAAGTTAAATAAAATTTTTGAACGGTATTTCTATTTTCATTTGTGGTCTAAAATCTAACATCTAAGAAATCTGCCAAAATATAAAAATTGGGAATTATTTCATCTTGTACCCATTAATTTAGAGAAATAATTATTTTTAAAGTGGTTTTTTTTTGTTTGTTTTTTGTTTTTTGTTTTTTTAGTGTAAGGCTGTAGTAACCAAATAAAACTACTCATGAATATGGATAAAATCTTACGAAATTGCTTGTATTTTCAGGAAAACTACTCCTAAAATATTTGCAGAATTCTGATTTCTAATATTATCTTACTTAGTTTTGTAATTCAATAACATTCACTACTACATCTAATTCATGTTACAAACCTTTTGAGAGAAAGGGAACTGGGAAGTTGTAGTTCATCTTCATAAAATTTGAAATCAAAGCAATTTTTTTATCTTTAACTCCAAAGGTTGAAATTTAGCTCAGCCTACTTCTTCACTTTTGAAAATTAATTTTAGCTCAGGAAAGCAAGTCACTTTGTACTTTACCAACTGGGTTTTTTCAAATCACAATCTTATGAGGAATGTGCAAATTAGATGTGAGCAAATTTTTTGAAGAAAAATTGCAAAGAAATAGTCAAAGAATTTCAATAGACTTTAATAACATCCATATGAAAATGTTTGATTCAGTATGTATCAGTTAGTTGATTTTCTGTTTAAAATTTTTTGAAGACAACAATATGCAATATAGTAATTATTGTAACTCTCCTACTAATCTGTTTTAAAACTGTTTTATCGTTTATTTGTTTGTTTTTTGGGTACCAGGGATCAAACACAGGACTGTGTGCTTGCAGGGCAGGCACTTACGCTGCTGAGCTACATTCCCAGCCCTTTATTGTTAGTTTTATTTTTTCTCTTTAAAATGAAAAAAAAAAGTCTTAAGAGGATTCAGCATCATTTAATAATAAATCCACCAAATTTTAGTTTCATTGTGCCAACAATGATGTTGTGCTTGCAGCTCATCAATCAAAACTGACTGTTACGATTCAAGACAAAAGAATACATCTAACATGACAGAATCAGTGATGATTCAACTAAATTGGGTGTGGCTATCTAGGGATTAATAAAACACACTTTTAGATATGTCTATGTGCATGGTGACCTTAGGTCCCCTATCTGGTCCCTGGTCCTTTTCACATACTCTGCTTTGAGACCAAAATAAACCAAGCATCTTTGCTCCACTATTCCTTTGTACCATAATGTCCATGTCATAGAGCTCACCATGTACTGTGTCCTCTGAAACTGTGAGAAAAAAACGAACAAAAATGTTGTCTCTTTTAAATTCTGTGCATTAAGTATTCCAGCAACAAAAATGCTGCATACTACAGCATCTGTCCTTATCCCCAACCCACTTTTCTCTTTTTTGTCTTAAAGAAACAATGACGTGTTTTCCTTAGAAAATCATTCTCTTTTAAGTATTTGTCTATCTCAGAGGAAAGCGACCCAAGTTCCAGATTAAACGGCAGGATTCATTGGTCGAATATTTCTTCTTCCTGGTTAGTGGATTCCGGAAAGTTCTCTTATCAATTTCAGAATATTAAAGTGTTGTTTAATGTCCTTAGCATGTCATTTATAAGGCAAGTTGCTAATGTAAGAGACTAAAACCATACTGAGGATTTCTGTGATGTTTAATAAATCCACCAATATTTAACTCTTCCTGTGGATCTGTTACATGCAGTGACATTTCTGTTTTAAAACCAATGTAAGATTGAATTAATATGTCTTACATTTAACGCAGTCCTATATGTTATGTGAAAAGTTGTATTCCGGACTTTTGGACACAATTTCATCTTACTGAATGTTGCCATAAACTTAAATTTATTCAGTGTTGCAAAATGTCACTCCTCATGTAAATGATACAATAAATCCAGTGTTAGAAGGATCATTCTTCACCCTCATATCTGTGATACTTTCAGCAGTTTTAAAGATTTTTAAAAGATTTTTAAAATCTTTTTAAAAAATTTTTCAAAACAACTATTGATTTTCTAACAAGGAGTGATGATGTGTTAGTGACGCCATTTGTAGACTTTCAAGTTTTAACTAGTTTTCATTAAAATTGGTTTGTTAATTTTCAAAACACAGACTCAATTACTAATGGTGTTTTTGTCATGGATACCATATTAAATTTTTTATTAGATAAGAATTATTTGAATATACATACATTTTTATAGATAGAGGTTTTTTTTTATATCTCTATAATAACAAGTTTTCCCATCACTGGGACGCAACACCCACAATTTAAAGGCAAAGAGGTTTATTTTGGGTAACAGCTTCAGTGAATTTGATCCATGACTGCTGACTACAAAGCAGAAATATTATGGTGGAAAGGCATGAAGTAAAGAAAGCCAGTGACATCACGGCAGCCAGGACACAGAGGACAAGGAGGAGCAGGGCAAGAATACACTGTTTCAGGTCATGCCAGTAACCCACCTAGGAAGCCTTATCTCCTAACAGCACAATCAACTATGAACACATGGGTGACTAATTTAGTGGTGATTATAGTGTTCCCATGATTTAATCACTTTCTAAAAGTGCCTCCTCTGAATACATGAGACTTCTGGAAAACATTATTGATCTAAACTGTAACAATCTGGGTTCTCTATAGTCACCATACAAAAATACTGTAAATGATTTAATTTTCGTATGCAATTTCTGAAAACTTCACTAAATCCTCTACATGCTGATTAGTAGTGCTACTGTTATGAATTAAGTTAAAATATATTATTATAGTTTCAGACTCAACAGTACTACTTTATCTGAAAATATTCCCACCTGGCAAAGTGTTTAAGTAATTGGACAATTTCACTAACTCAGAACCACATTCCATAGTAGTACTATTATTTCTAACATCATATGTTAGAAAACAGCATATGTTAGAAAAACTTAGTAGAACTACGTAGGGTATTATTTGCCATGCAAGTTCTCAAGTACCTATAATTCTGACCAAAGGAATTGTGTTCATAATAATTTCTTTGTATTTTTCTGACACACTCGTTTGGTTTGCAACATAAAAAAAAGTGTCTTTTCAACTTTAGTAAGAAATATGTGTTGTCTCATATTTCTTTAAAATATATTTCTCCTCTTACTTTTTTTCATATTATTGAGAAAGAAATATTGCTTTTAAAACTATCAATAAACAAATGTAGAAGCACAGTGAAAAATGAAAACACACTTTGTTTCCGATTCATTTGGAACGATTGGCACTGGAACGAAGGTCTGTAGAGAACGAGGGTGTGCATAGTGCAACTGCGGTAGGGTGTTGACACTGAGCCCCAGGTCTGTGGCTCAAGTGCTCCTACAACCTAATTTTTCATTAGAAACTGAAAGTCATATTTTTAAGTGAAATCTTCAATTTTAAATGATGACCATGAACTCAAATTTGAAAAGTTCTCTTTGGAACAGTACTCTAAACAAACAATACTGTAAATCATAGAAAGTGTATTTGCACACCCTGTGTACACTTTGGGCTTTGAGGAAACTATGATATATAAGTATAAACATCCACCAGGGAGATGTCACCAGTAAATCAACAATATGCTCTTAAGAGATATTAATACCAGGGCCTATTTCTAAAGGCAAACTTATCTTTTTATTTTAGAAAAGCTATTCTTGCACACAGTTTCAAGGAGAAAGTGATAGTAAAAGATGTATAAACTGTAAAAAAAAAAAAAACAACAACAACAAAAAAAAAAAGTTCCCTGTTAAATTTTATTTCCATTTCCTAACCTACACAAAAATCTATTTTAATCATTCCTCTTGGATTTGACTCTTGAATTAGATATCTGCATAATTGGGATGTTAATGTTATTTCTAGATAATTCAGTTTTTTAGACTTTATCTGCTGAGTTCTACTGTGTAAGTCCCATAGGTTCTTATACTCACCATATTTTCTTAAATGTATTTGTGCATACAACACTTTCCTCCTCTCATTTTTCTATCATATTTAAAATATTAGAATTATATTTAAAATATTAAGAATACATAAATACTATTAATAGATATGCCATTCAGTATACTATGATTTTCTTCTATTTCTATAATAATTTTCCTAGAATTTTTTGGTTTTTTCATTATTTGTATTTTTGAAATGTTTGTATTTTTATTTTGATATATTTGTATATGTATGTGGCACATAATGTTTACATTCCTTGTGGGAAGTTGATTACATAGATAAATAGATAGATAGATAGATAGATAGATAGATAGATAGATAATATGTCTGTCTATATATAACAGATTTTAATTCCTTTAAAAACCCCTTCCCTTTTGCGTATTGCTTAGTTTTATTTCTAAGCAATTACATCAATATATTTACTATCTTTATCTGGAAAATCTTCACAGAGAATTATTGTTTGGTTTAGCTCTCAGTAGTCTCTGAGCACTGAGGAAACGTTATTTTTTGATACTTCTGATTTTTTTCTTCTGGCTAAGGGACATGGGGAGATCATTCTATTTCTTCTTCTTAACTTTTCTTTAGGTCTTTATGTAAACTTGGTTTTCTTATACAGTAACATGAACCTATGAACCTTCTTCTGCCTCTTTTCTGCCATATCTGACTTACCCTCTTTTTTATGTACTGATAGAATCACTTCTAGTGTCTTTATCTTTTTTCATTAGGTATTACATATCATCTGCAGTGTTCTAGTCCATGATGTTCTTACAGTGTCCTGCTTTAGATTTTTGCTTTTAGACTCATAAGCAGGGAATCCTGCTATACTGAGAGCAATAGGTAAGTGTCCATACATAGCCCCTTGCAAGGCAAAAAGCTCTTACTGCTGTTGTAGTGCTGGCAAGACCTACATTCAACTGGTAGATGTAACAACCAGGCTGACCATCAATGAGTTCGACACTAAGTTACAGCCCCTTCTGTTGGCCTTGAAAGATCTTACCCATGCCAGATCTGTTGAAAAGCCTACAGACCTGCAGGAGGCCAGTAGAATGTGCATTTGCATAATTTTAATGTCAACTTTCTCGTCTTTTGATGAATCTTATACATTAGCTGTGCAGACTACTTTGTTTGGCATAAGCTCTCTGAAAATGCTATCTCTATTTTATGAGAATACTTATTCTGTATTTGGACTATTGTATATCTCACTTTATTTTATCATGGATCAAGTGTCTCTAAACACAGTAATCAGTTTTCCCCTCTTATTCTCTCTTAAACTGTAGTTAGCATGTCTTAAAGTAGGATATGTTCTTGGCCATTTAAGCAAATTTCCTTCAGAACTGCACCTTCAGTTTGACACAAACCTTTAGATTTTTACTTATCATTAATTCAACCTTCAATTATCCTCCAGTTTTCTCAATATGTTGAAGTATGTTGGAGTTATTATTTTAGAAACATTTTTCCTGAAGCTCTCTGATCTTCATCAACTTGCCCAACTTGGTCCCAGGTATACGATTAGCCTAATAATAATCCATTATAACTACTCTGGAGCCCTTGGTACATTTCTAAGGAGAAGTCCTCTACTTCAACAATATCATGTCTTTCTTTTTATCTAATTACACTCTTATTTGTAAGCAACTCTTTGAGAAACTTTCTAAGAATAAGTATATGCAAGATAGTTTATGAGACTTGGTGTACATGATGGTATCTTAAGCATAACCTCAAATTTGCTGTCCCCTTGGCAGAGTATGGAAATGTTTAGAAAATTCATTTTCTCTCAGATTTAGAATTTATTGTTTCATCCTTCAGGATTCAAAATTTTGAGGTCATTTGATTTTTGTTCCTTTGCAACATTTTTTCCTTATCTGAAAACCTATAGAATCATTTCTCTAAAAATTTCTACCTTCAAATTCATTTCTAACCACTTTTATTGAGTTATTTTGGCTGTAATATTTTGGATTAACAAAATTTGTTTTAATTTTTGAATATTCTTTATAAATATGTTATGCTTAATATTTCTTTATGATTTAACTTTTGTTTCATTAGGTTTTTCTTCAGTTTTTTTTTTTTTTCATATATATAGCTTTCTTTTTCCTGGTTTTTTCCATTTCCCCCGTTTCTTTCTTTCATTTCTCTCTGTCTCTGGCTCTCTCTCCCTCTCTCTCACTGTCTCAGTTTAGAGTCTTTTATCAGATGTTCAGAAGTCCTTGTTCTCTCATTGTATTTATTAGGTGTGGCCAAAAATTATGTTTGAAGTTCTGAACACATGAATGGAATTGGTCAAATATGACAAATGTAATATGACATAACTATTAAATTGTAGATTGTAGAGAACCTTAGCTATCAGAATAGTTAGCCTTTATATGTTTTTTTAATCTATTCTCCTAACCTCTGCCTGGAAGGTAGAGTCCTGAGTTCTGGCTAAAGGTGACAATATGAATTATGTTTCACACATAGTGTTATTTCCATTTTCAGAAAATGTTCCCCAATCTTAATGGTACCTGACAGTGTCTTTCAAATAAATTACCCTCCAAAACAAAACAAAACAAAGCATTCCAGCATCTTGCAGTTGGCCATGGAGAGGATTGGGAAGTCTTGGGCCAAGTGCTTGCTGTGGTGGACAGTATTTGCAAATCTTTCTTCTTAGAGGTCTAATAACTATGATTCCTTATTCAGACTTACTCACATTACATCAGTTGCAGAGGTTCCTCAGGCCAAACATTCCTCAATTTGAGGAGAATTTCCCTTTCTACTATAATGTGCGTGGCTTCCTTAAGTAATTTCCAGCTTCCAAATTCATTCATTTACTCATTAATTCACGGTGATAGTTGGGACTTAACATAGAGCCTTCATATTGAGCTCCATCTCTAGCTCTTCTTACTTTTTATTTTGAGACAGAATCTTACTATATCACTGGACCACACCCTGTGATCTTTTTTGCCTCATCATCGCAGAATGCTGGAATTATAGGAATGGGTAATCAAAGCTGTTTCCAAATTCTTAACACTTTGCCTCTTCTTCTATACCCACATCCTTACTGGTTCCAACATAGTAAAGATGAATATGTTCACTCTTTAGTTTTGCTAAGACTTGCTGATCAGTTCTCTTGATTGGATTAAATTGCCAGGGTTTTGTGGCAGATCATGTCCCTTAATGGTATTAAACTGATTAGAGCCTTTAGTCTTGCAGGTTCAGGGGACAGATGATGACAGTAATGACGATAGTGATGATAGATAATTGAGTATTTTTGCTGCATAAGACCCTGCCTGATTCCTTACAGAGAAAAATACCTTCAAGTGTGTGTGAAAATGGTATAAGGTAGGTATCCATATCCATACTTGTTTTCCGTTGGTTTTTTTCAAACAGGGTCTTTCTCTACAGCTCAGGCTGGGCTTGAACTTACCATGTAGTCTAGGCTGGTCTCAAACTCACAGCAATCCTCCTACCTCTGTTTCCCAAGTTCTGGAATTACAGATGTACACCACCGTGCCTGGTTATCCATATTTTCATATTTTTTCTTTGATGGAAACTTAGATTAGGTAATAATTTAAACTTTCAATGTAAAATATTTTACCAGTATTTTACCCCATGATTTTCTGTCAGTAATGGCTACAATGAAATATGATGCCTTTCAGTACAAGTATTCACTGCTTATACCTAGCTTTGATGAGCATGTTTGCAAATGTTTTGCTTCTAGATTTGATGTACATCAGATTTGTGGCAGAACAAAATTTACTGGAATAAAGACAATTTTGTTCTACTTTCAGCTTGTTAAATATCTTATTTGGGTTTTCTTCATTTATCAAATTTCATCTTATTGCACATTACCCATGTTCATTAATCTTTCCATGTAACTTCAATGTCTACATTGATAATATAGTCAATTATATTAATAAATCTCATAATGTTGAGCCATCTTTCAATTTCAACAATTCAATTTATTTGCTCCTCATGCACTGTGAATTTTGTCAGTATAAATTTCAAACATTTGCAACTATTTATGTGTGTGAAATTAAAGGACAATTTTCAAATCATGCAATACTCTTGATCTGCCTTGTAAAAATCGTTTGGAAAGAATTCAGCTGCTTTCTTTGCAAAGGCAATTTAAACCATGGATATTATGTTTTAGAAATTGGGTAGAACTGACTGAGCTGGTCTTGTTGAAAGAGAAAACCAAAATATACGTATCTGTATAATGTAAAGATGCAAATATTTACCAGTGTTATTCCATAAGTTGTATATAGTGTGAGGATTTGGAGAAATTATACAAAGATTTATTCAGCAGCTGTTAGATGATAATTTTAAGAGCACGAGCACCTTTATTTTCTTGGTTTCATCAGTCACAGGCAATAATCTCACCGATATTTGGCTCCAACTCCTGCTCAATGCTTTTTTAAAAAAGAAAAATCAGTCCTCCATCTGGCCCTGCATATTCATCAATGGTGGAATCAGAGACGCGAGGATGAAGAACCTGTGATTGATCCAGCAGGATCTCATATTGGAGCCAACTATAATAGAGCAATTGCTACAAAGTCCACTTTTGTGGTTCTTTCTGTCCTAGAACCAGGAATTTATTATTCTCACCGTTCAGTCCTTAATTTCTTTCACTAGATATCTGCTGGCTACACATTATTTCCACAAATTGTATTTCAATAAATGTGTGCATTGTATAATGATTAAATCAGATAGACTATATGGTATCTATCTTTTATGATAACTCTCATTTCTACATGGTGAATATTTTCAAAACCTTTCTTGTGGTGTTTTGAAATGTACACACTATTATTGTTACTTATGGTGATTCTACTGTTTGATTCCACACTAGAAGATCTGCTCGCATCGAACTGTATCTTAGCACCTGTTTTTTAGCACTTGCACTTCCCCTCAGCTCCACTCTCTGAGCATCTGGTAAGCATCATTCTCCTCTCAACTTCTATGAGATCATTTGTTTTAAATGAGTGAACAAACCCATTACATATTTTTCTGAGATTAGCTTGTTTCACTTAACATAATGATTTCCATTTCTATTTATGGTGTTGGAGATGGCAAGACTTCACTCTTTTTATGGCTGAATGGTACACCATTGCATATGCATAGCGTATTTTCTTTATCCATTGACTTGCTGATGGGTTCTTAGGTTTGTGAAGAGTGTTAAAATATACTTAGGAGGGGAAAAGTCTCTTCAACACACTGATTTCATTTCTCTTGGTTGTACATCTAGTAATGCAGTTGCAGCATTATATCATGGTTCTGTGTTTAAATTTTTAAGGGCCTTCACACTGCTTTGCATAATGACTCTACCAATGTGCATTCCCACCAGTAAATGTGCACAGGCTGTCTCTTCTCTGCATTGTCACTGTCACTTATCTTTGATTGTTTCCATACTAACCATTGTTACTATGGTGAAGAGATAATCTCATTGTGGTTCTGATTTACCCTTTTCTTAATGATTTGTGTTGTTGAACACACTGCTTTTACTGTCTTTGTAGATATTTTTGTTCAATATGACAATTTTCTGGAAAATCTGGAGCACTTATTTGTATACACCCTTATTTGAGGTCCCATGCAATCTTTTATCATCTAAGACCCATCACATTACTGGTTTGCTTATGATCTCCAAAGGGTTCCCAGCTTGCTAAGTCAAAGTCATAGCATCGATTGCCTTTGTGGCTTTTCTCCTCACTACCACCAAGATCTCACTTCTGGCCATCTTTAACTTCTATAACTGCTTGATGAGCACATATAAATCTTTGCTAACCCTTCAGCCTCAAGTCCACCGCCCTTAAAATTTGACACATGCTCTTCTCTATGACAGCTTTAGCTAGCATATCAACTTGAATCTGCTCTTATCTCATTCAAGTCTCTGCTCCAGTGTCACTTTCTTGCAAAGAACTTTGAGGTTACCACGTTGAAGACAGCAAACTTTACTCCACTCCAGTGCTACCTGTCTTCCTTGTCCTTCTTGACTCTTCATCATATCACAAATCATAATCTGACACATTTTATACTTTCAGTTTTTTGTACGTTTATATTTTCAGTTTTCTGTGTCATCTATAAGAATGTGGGCATGGTGCTTTGTTGTACACTACTTTATTCCTAGCAGCTAAAATTATACCTGATAAATGGTAGTCTTCATTAAATCTTCTTGCAATAACTTTTCTAAGGTACTTGTTATTATTCTTGTGCTTATCACTATACTCACACTTGCACCAGAGTTGATATTAACACCAGATTTATTTTATGTATTACATTGCTAGATATTTGAGTAACAAGTATATGCAAAACTATAGTATCAGCTAGTATGACCTTTTAAGTATTAGATGGAAAACAGATATGTAACATTGCATAAAAACAAGATTCAGTCTAAATAATAGAGTATTTTTAGAGAAATGGAGAATGAATACGGTAAAATCAAATGTGTACATAAATATCTTTGTCTACTTAGGTAATAACAATGTTGATACAAATCAATATTTAAATACATTGAGTTTTGCGGGGATTTATGTGAACTATTTTTTCTCTTATCTCCATTTTAAAAGCTGGGATGATTCATCTTTATAACTGAGGCTTGTTAAAATTAGTTTAGTTTATTCTGAAACCTTGTTTATAATGAAAACTAATATTCAAGTAAAATAGGATGAAGAAATAATTTTCTTGAATATCCTTCCCCAAGGAAAGTTTTGCTTGTTAGTACTAGACTGAGTTGATCTGAAAGCCTATTAAGAGAAAATGAAAGATCTGTAAATGATTTTGTTTGTTTTAAATAAGAGTATGAATGCCTGGTTTTTATTCCTCAGGGGGAAAATATGCAGCAACTTGATTCTACTCTTTCCACTGCAGAAGCCAAAAGAAATTTCCTTATTAGCATTTCCATTCTTTTTCACCAAGCCTTTACTAAGTATTTTAACAGCAAACTGCTTACAAAAAGAAAAAAAGATTTGCATGTATGTAAAACAAAAAGGAATATTTAGATTATTTAGATTAGAAAGCAAATCAATATGATCTACTTAACTAGTACTTTTAACATGTATACTGAGATTTTCTTGGTGGCCTAATAAACAGTTTTAAGAGGCTTGTGGGAAAATATAAAGAAAAGATCTCTCTGTTGTCACGGTGCTGTTTTGGCCAATCATATGATTTCTTATAATACATGAAATTTTACATATATGGTTCTACTTCATTAATTAAGTTTGTTGAAATTTATCTACAGCTTTCTGATAGTGATGCATTTGTATGGTGTGATAGTGGGAAACAAAGACATTTGGAATTTTATTCTTATCTGCGTGCCACTTTTCTTATCTATCCATTGAATGCATTACTGGGAGAGATGCTCACAAATGTACCCACTGAGGATGTGACATCATCCATGCAATCACTGAAAATCTTTATTAAGTTTTCCCTGATAATATTCCTATAGATAACATTTTTTTAGCCTCTTAGCCCATTCTGAGATGCACTAAAATCTTGTAAAAAATCTTGTTTGTAAATATTAAATCTAGTTTCTTCAAATTATTTGAGCACTTTAATCAAGCTTAAGCATTATTTATGAATCACTACACATTCATATATCTTGCTGTTTTTCTAGGCCTGCAGATACCTCATCTGAAAACACAGTTCATAGATCACTATCACCTATTCATTGTCATCCAAGGAGTCCAGTGAGATACTGTGATTATGCAGCAGAGTATCTAGCTGCCTGATATCAGCATATGATAAGCGTCTACCTGAAAATCAGGAGAAACTCTCTGTTCTCAGTCAGTTCTGCTTCAGAGACCTTGCCGTGTGTCCACAGGTATATTTTGAGGGGGGCATTATGCACTGAACATGTAATCAATCATTATAATACTGAAAACATCTATGCAATCATGGAAAATACCTTAATGAGATAATTAAGTTTTTGAAGGTAATGAAAAATAAGCACATTGTTAGAATTCTTTCTTTTACATATCCAATAGTATAATACAATTTATTTCCCTTCTGTACTATTATTTCAGGTTTTAGAACTGCAATCATTTTTCTTAACTTTAATGTACTTGTCTCCATTATTTGGCATGTCACTTTAAGTGTGCTTATGTGTGTGAAGTGAGTATTCCATTCTTGTTTCTCAAGCTCAGTCATTTCTGTGTGATTTTTAACTACCAGAGATGGTCACTTACTTTCATTATTCTCCTAACTTTTCTTTCTGTACTATTTTCCAACTTCCACTCATTTTCAGATAAACTGCTGATACGGAGATCTTTATCTCCAAAAAAAGAGAACGTAAACTTAAAGCTTAGATAAAAAGTTCTTAATTGATTATGTGACTTATAGAAGCTTAGTACATTCAATATCATCACATCTAAATGATTGAATTAAAAGCCCAGAAAATCCAAACTCTAAATTGCAAAACTTATGGGACATAATATCTTTATCTTTGTCCTAGAATCTTTCCAACAATTTTCCAGTGATAAGACATAATAAAAGGAGTTCTGGGAAGATGGCAAAGTGGTCAACAGCAACTAACCAGTCTCTCCAAATTCCAAATCCAGACACTGGATATAACAATCTGGGGAAGAAAAGAAGGAGGGAGGTGGAGCCCTGGATCTCAGAAAGGATCCAAATGGAGAATTGCATCCAAAGGGAAAGAGAAGAGACAGACCTAGTTGTAGCCAGAGTTTAATTCAAGACACACAATTCATAGGATTGTTTTATAATATCCACCCGAAAGAGTCAAATGCAGAAGAGCACAAGAGATCTGTTCATTCATAGAGACCCAAAGAATTCAGTTTAGGGCTTGGATCACATGGCAAAGTCCTACACAAGTGCAGCTGAAGACTAGAACCAACAGCAGTGTCCTCCACAAGTCTAACTGAAGATCTAGAATTGACAACTAGTCTTGTGCAAGTCCGTGTCAAGGAACTGCACTGGGAAGGCCCAAATGTCAGTGATGGAGCTAAAAATGAGATGAAGGATCTATGCCCATAGGCTGAGGGATCTGCACTGGGTCCAGGAAGCAGTACTTAAAGTAAAAACCAGAGATCTTCCAAACAGAATCATGGCCATCTTCATTGACAGCGAGGCTCCATGCTGTTCTACAATGAGAACAGCAAAGTTCATATGAGAAACACCAGTGTGACAAGCTTCTCCAGGAGAATCAACACCATAACATCTGACTCTCCAGTTTTTAGTATATGTTGTTGGCAACAATTCTCAGGTAGGCCTTTCACATTTAAACCAAGTTAATTCAGGTCAGCTGGGTATTACATGTTGTGCATTAGTTAATCTATCACAGACTTCAGTGAGAAAAGGGAGGTGGAAAACTTTACTTTCTCCCTGATTCCTGGCTCATGGCATGAGAAAAAAGGCTCAAATCTATAGAGACATAGTAAGGACAGGTGACTTCAGAAGCCTCTAGATGAAACTTACCATTAAAATGGAGCAGTGAATGCTGTGAGCTGCAAAAATGGGTTAGTGACTCCAGTTCATGCATCCCTTTAAGAGGGTGCTTGGCCAGATGCCATATAAGGAGGGATGAACTGAACCTGGCACATGGAGAAGCTGTGAGTTGGCTTCATTTCAGGGCTCCCTGTGACTGGGTGAGGCATATCTCTAGGGTTAGGGAGCCAAGATGAGACCAGCAAGAGACACCCAGAGTGTTGAACTACTCAGGCCCCAGTCCCTCGACCAGAGCCCAGGATTGCCCTGAACGTCTATGCAGATGACAGCACCTAAAATCATGACCCAATATATTCCTACTGCAGGTTTGCTGGGATTATGGAGCAGGGAACTGGGCTCTGACTGCCTCCTTTAACTAACAGTGTCAGCAGAGTCACACTGTGAATAGGATACTTCTACAATTCTGTAGATATTGCAAGATAGCTATGAGTTTCAAATGACAGGGAAAGTTCTTTTTTTCTTTGCTTTTCTTCCTTTTTTCTTGAATTTTGGCTTTATTTTTCCATAAGTGTGAACTTTTTTTGTTTTGTTTTAGTTCTTGTATTATTTTCTCCTTTACTTCACTCCTGTCTTCTTCAGAAGATCGCCGAAGTCTGGGTAATCTTTCTGTGTCCTTGAGCCTTGCTCTTAATCTCTTTATCTTCTTTTATTTCTCTATTCTTTCCTCTTATCCCTTTTAAAGTTTCTGTTTCTTTCCTGGGGAAAAATTTACTCTGTGGAGCTCAATATAATTTATTGAGGGTATACAATTTTCTGATTTAAAAAATTGTTATATAACTATAAATCTTGTAACTGTGATTAAAAGTGGTAAATTAACAATTATAATAGTTAATCATTTTCTAGACTGTACTTGATGCTGTGGTTATTCTGACTGTATTATGTTAGGCAAGGTGACACATTTCTTGTCTGCAGTTGTTCTTCTTTGTATGTCAATGCCAAGATTATTTACATTTGCCAAAAATACCATACAGTACAAAGAACAAGTTGCTAAGCCAAATAATAATCTCTCATCCCTAATAGTTTGAAGAGGCAATATCTTGAGAAAGACTCAAAAGCCAAAAATCAAGTATACATAGAAGACATCTTCTATAGTATTCATTTTCTAAGATGTTCTCAATACTAGTAGTAAAGCTACTTATGATAAGTAATTTATAACTATCAATGTAGAAAACAAATTTTAAAAAATACTAAATGAGAAGACATGGAATGAAGATGTTATCCCAAATCACCTACTTGCTAAGGTAAACGCAGGATTACTGAGGCAGAAACAATCAAAATCCACCCAGCTGAACTTTCTGAAATGGTAGCAAAGGAAGTAACAAAACAGACAAAAGATTCTCTAGAAAAAAATAAGAAATAATTTGACAGATAACTAAAGAGATGAAAATCATAATCATGGACATGGTTAATCAATCTGGAATAGATACAGATTTTTTTTAAAAAATAGAGGAGATTAGAACAGTAATGGAAACATAAATGCTCAATATAGAAAAGAACTGAACTCCATGAAACAAATGCAAGCAGATGTCCAGGAGATTAAAAGTTCAATTGAAATTATGTACAGCAGCATCAATCAATATGAGGTAGAATATGAGATCTAGAGACAGGTCTGTTGTTAGATACAATTAAATGAAAGACTTCTTAAAAATACCAAGAACCATGAAAGATCAATCCAGTAAGCTGCAAGATGATGTAAAGAAGAATAACATAGAATTGATAGGATTCAAATAAAAATTAGAAGAAAGCACAAAGGAAAAACACACACACACACACAAAACCTGCTCATTGAAGTAATGGCAACAACTTCCCAAGCAAAGAAAAAGAATTTGACATACAGATAAAGGAGCCATACAGAATTTCAATTAGCCAAATCAGAGAAAAAACTACACCAAGGCTTAAAATAGTAAAGATTCCAGAAATCCAACATAAGAACAAAATGCTAAAGTCTGTTAGCGAAAAGAAGCAAATCACCTATAAAGAAGAGCCCATCAAACTCATAGCAGACTTCTCAACACAAACCATTAAGTCAAGAAGAGTTTGGAATGAAGTCTTCCAAATTCTAAAATACATTCTCCGATGAAGATTGGTATATCCCACAAAACTATCTTTTAAAACTGATGAAGAAATAAGATATTCAATGATAAAGAAAACTGAAGAAATTCATGACCACCAAGTCAGCACTAGAAAATGTTCTGAAGGATATTCTAGAAAAATACAGTGATGATAACAATTCCATAAACCCCAATATGAATCCACCAGCAAGGCAAACAATTAAACAGAAGGGAATGAAACAGCACCAAGAACAGGAAAACAATATGACAAAGATAATTCAATACATATCAGTTATAACCATCAATATAAATGGTCTCAATTCACCAATCAAAAGAAATAGAATAGTAAAATGGATCAAGAAACAAGATCTAACAATATGCTGTATACAATAAAAGCATTTAACTCCAAATTCAAAGACCAAAAATCAGAGATTAGAAAACAAATACCATCTGACAAGAACAACTAGCAGGTCACAGACAAAAGAATTACACAGTTTCTACAATTAAATGATGTCAATATAAAATACCAGGAATTAAAGATTCAGTGAAAACAGTCCTATAAGGGAAACTTACAATGAATTCTCACATCAGAAAAACAGAGGAAGTTCAAATAAATAACCTACTGTTGAATCTCAAGCTTCTTAAGGGAAAAAAAGAAAGAAAAAGAAAAGCCATTTAAATTCAAAGTGAATTTGAGGAAGGAAATTACAAAGATCAGAGCAGAAGTTCACCTTATCTTTCAGTGAAAATAAGATAGCATTTTTAGTAAATGATCCTGGGGAAACTGGTTTTCCACATGTCAAAGATCAAACATAGACCCATATCTCTCACCATATACTAAGCTAAAATCAAAATACATCAAAGAATCTAAATATAAAAACAGAAATACTTATCTGCTTGAAGACATGATAACTAAAGCTCTTGAAGACTTACCTGTAGGCAAAGACCTTATGAACAAATTCTCATTGCCTAGGAATTATCACAAAGAATAATCACCTGAGATCTCACCGTAATAAAATGTTTTTTTTCACATATGCAAAAAAAAAAAAAAAAAAAAAAAAAAAAAACCAAAAAAACAATCCACCAAAAACAGTGAAGAGAAAAGAAGACCTGGAAGATAAAGTAGTAGAATATTGCAGACACAAATGTAGGCAGACACTACCACTTCCAGTACAACTCCAGGCAAAAATAAAGATACTAAACCATATATACAAGTATGGAGAAACAAGGGGTCCCAAGTCCAGCTAAGATGATGGTTCACCATTGCAAGTGGTGGAAATATATGACTGCCATGTGCTGGGCTAGATAGGAGGTCTGAGATAACCTGTGAGATAATCAGAATGCAAGAAATGCAGAGAGTACCCTGCATAGCACAACAGAAATAGTACCTAATAATGTAGCATCATTGCTTCATTCTGAGGTACAATCCCTTTTGCCCTGGGAAATAAGAGCCTCTTTCTCAAGGCTTGGTAGCAGCTGACAGCTTGGAGCAGGACTCTCCATCCTACCTGGCTCAGTAAAGTATTTGGGGCATCACTGGGTGGGGGAACACTGACCTATCCTTCAAACACTACACATCAACTCATCAGCCAGCCCAATTTACACTGCCTAAAACCATTTGAAGGGACAACGGAATAGCCTAGGCCAGCTCTGTACATATCGTACATAGAGGCATGGCCAAGTTTAGCCAAAATGGCTAACTAAATGGGGAACTTGTTGTTCCCCAAAAGTACATCCTTCTCACAGGAAGAACTGCAAGTAGCAAATAAATATGTAAAACATGTTGAATATCTTTGGTCATTTAAGAGATACAAATTAAAACTATATTGAAATTTCTTCTCACCCTAAAAGAATGGCTATCATCAAGAAATCAATCAATAACAAATGCTGGCAGAGGTTTGGGGAAAAGAACTCTTCTCTATTCTTAGTGAGAGTGTAGATTAATTCAACCACCAGAAAATGAGTGTCAAGATTCCATTAAAAACTAAGAGTAGAGGTCTCATTCAGCTCAGCTACTCCTCTTTTGGGCATCTTCCCAGAAGAATTAAAACATCGTATCACAGTGATGCGTGATACCCATGTTTATAACAGCACAAGTTGTAATGACTAAATTTTGGAAACAATCTCAATGCCCATTCACCAAGGAATAGTTAAAAAAGATGTGATATTTTTATACAATGGGGTACTAATCAGCTATAAAGAAGGATAAACTAGAGTCCGTTATATGTATATGGATGCAAATTTAGAGCACATTCATAAGTGAAATAAATCAGACTTGCACATGTAAACATTGTATTATCTCCCTAGCATAAGAAACTGAAAGAAGAAATAAGATCTAAAATTACAATAGATATTTTGAAATAAGAAGAAACTGTTTAAAAGGAAATAGCTTGAGCCAGGGATTTAACTCAGTAGCATAAGTGCCTGCTTGGCAAATGAAACATCATGAGTTCGATTCCTGGTACCAAACAAAACAAAACAAAACAAAACAAAAACAGGAAATAGCTATTGAGATGGGGAAAAGAGAAAAAAAGGAAGAGAAAAGGTAAAAAAAAAATATAAAAAAATATTATATATAATATATGATAATTAAGAGTTATTATTAATTTCTATTCATTTAAAAAGGTTTGTGCCTATGTGATCTGATGAGTGTTTCATAATCTGAGCACTTACTTTGAACATAATAATATGCAAATGTATTAACCATTGTTACTTTCCTATCTCATATTGAAATTTTATACCATTGCTTTTAGTGTTTTTCTCTTTAAAATACAAAAGGAAACATAAATTGAATAGTCCAATCAACATGTTTGTGGTCTTATCATAAGAAATTATAATACATGATCTAAATAATTGATTCCTACAGAAATAAATGCCATCTTTAGATTTATGATAGTTGTAACTGCCAAGAAAGTAGTCACGATCTAAATTTCAGAAGAAAGCTACACCTTTGTAAATAGGCAGAGTAGCATCAGCATTCACACTGTAAGAAAGCTGCCTGGCTTGAATACAGATTAGGTTGCAAATGCTGAATCCTTAGACTTTGGAGAAACGTTGCACACAAAAGGAAAAATTACAGGACTTTTGACAGCGCAGGAACTGGCAGGATGGGCAGCCTCTGGAAGAAAGTCAAATGCAACAACAAACAAAGTTAACAATTTTGTACCCTTTAATTTTGTGAATAAAACAGAGAAGCTGCTGAAAGAAATCAGAAAGCATGTTAGCAAGGTGATTAGATTCTGCAGCCCAGATAGAGTTAAATACAGACGTGCACTAACAATATGTAAAATTCTTGCCAAACGATGTTTCAGAACCACCTCATGGAATTAGGGTTTTAGTAAATCACAGGTGAATTCAGTCCATTTATATCTTCAGCCTACTTCAATTGCAACATATGCTGGACGATTCTGAATGAAGCCTTCAACCAAGCAGTTAGACAGAAAAAAGGCTTGTACTCTCGGAGAAACAAACAAAACATCTGCATTTCTTCTGCAGTATTATTATGTACCATTCTCAGCACACAAAATTACTAGAAAACAAAAGAAGCAGGACAATGTAATAAGAATCAAGAGGAACAATCGAAAGAAAGACTCCTGGATAAGTGTTTAGAATTGAAAGGCAAAGATTTTGGTATCATTATTAACAATATGAAATAGTGCTGGTTAGGGAGATTAGATTTTAAAAATTTGATAATGAATTAAAATTTCAATGAATTGTCTTGTTTCTGTATTGCTCAAGCTGCTTTTTAATATCATAATCTAAAGATATGAGTAAAATATGAGTAAAACTGAAAGTTAAATTCAAAATGAAATATCAGGAAAAACTAAAATTAATAGTAAGAAAAAGGATTCTTGAACATTCTTAGGGCATATGAATACAATTAAGCATACATCTATTTTATATCCTGGCAAGTGTAGCCTTTATATCATATGACCAAAGAAACATGTAAGATTTAATCATGATATCTCCAAACTGAAAGTAACTCAAATCTCTACATATATATAGTTATTTAAAATTTTGTGATGTATTCATACAGTAATGAGAAGGCAAAGTAACTGTTTTAAATAACCATCTATACAAATCACAAAATAATATATTAAGGAAAAGAAACTGAACCCCAAAATGTACCTAGTGTATAATTATTCACATGCAAAATTCGGAATGAGAAAACTAATTTATGTTGATGAAATTTATGATGCTGATTACTTCTTTGGTGAATAGTTAGTTATTTTCTGAAAAGCGGTACAAGGAAACTATTAAAAAGAAGTAATGTATCTTGACCTGGGTGTTAGTAATTAAAGCATTGACATATGCAAAAAATCATCAAGCTATATGTTAAGATTTGTGTGTATTACTATATGCAAATCACATCACAATAAATAAAGGGGGTACATCTGAGCATAGGTTATTAGAGGAGAAAAAGATGTTTGAAATTTTTTCAGAATATAAATAAAATTGGAGAGTAAAAGAAAATTAAAAACAAAAGCATAAATATGGCTTGTTTGGAAATTATCAGAATATTAGATAGGTATATTAAATAACTACCACAATTTTAAGGTCTTTTATGGAAATGGTTTATAAAATCTAGGACCCTGGGCCCTTTATTAGAATACTTAAAATTTTCACATCCTAGCTGTGAACCTAGGTCATAGAACTTAACTTCTGACTTTTTTGTGTCATCATTGTAAAGTAAATACAATAATCATACCTGTCATAAAACATTAGATATAAAATGAGTAAACTACAAAGATATTTATTGTTTGTAGTATTTTCAAGACTGTCTGTATTTCAGATACCAAAACTGATTAAAAATAGCCCAAGCATCTTTTTTAAAGAAGGCCAGAAATAACAAGTAAATCATTATTTTACAGAAAAGTATTTCTGGGAATTTATTCTAAAAAAGGAAAACATATCTAGGAAGACAAACTCAAATCTCTTACATAGATTTTGAAAAGTACTTTGTACATATATATTCATATAAAGTGACAGTTTTACAAATGGTGTGCTGAAATTTTCACAAAATTGAAAATAAAGGTCAGAACTTTAATATTTGATCATGACAAAAAATTGAAATGCATAAGTCCTTCTTGCTCTCCATATAACTCATGTTTACAGAACAATTCCAAAGTCCTTAGGTGTGACAGATCTTCTTTGGCCTTCTTTGGACATGATTACTGTCCGTTCTCCTTTGTCTCTAAGAATTTGTTCTGATTTGCCTGAATTGCCAATGGATTTTTCTGTGGCGATATTTCAGAGATTTTGCAATGGCTCTTTGATATTCTTCCTCTTTTATTAGATTACAAGTTTCTACAAATAGTCCTATTTGAAACAACATTGTATTAGAAGTTAGTGCAACACGGAAGCAAATTATAGATTGACTGAGAGTCTAGAATTATTAAAAAGCCCAGCAAGCTGAAGTTATTAAAAACATACTCTTCAAATTTAACATCAATATGAAGGACAGGAGATTTAGCATCTGCCTAAGGGAAAACTGTTGAGAAACAAAGTTACTGCAGCAGATGCTCACTCTTCATTTACCAAGCAGCAGCCAAATATTTAGAGCGACTCATCAAAGATTATTTACGAAAAATAGTAAGTGATTATCATGAAGTGTAGCAGGTTTCAGACTAGAAAATGATATTGTTATTTGTTACTATAATGGAAAGAAAAAATGAAAAACACCAATTCTAAAACTTCATTCTTGAAAATTAAGATCCACACCACAAATACTGACATGCATACAATTTAGAGCTGTTCTGTTTATGAAAAACAATCATAAATTCAAAAATAGAGAAGGTGACATAGACAACAAGAAAATAATAAAATGAAAATTTGTCAGATTTCTAAAATTACATTTATCACCAATTGGAATATCTATTATTTTACTTGGTTTAGGAAATTTTTCTACATGTATTAAAACTATTCTTCTATATAAAAAGATTTTCTTTTTATTTCACTTTAAGAACCCCTGATAAACAAAAATGCTAGATCCAACGACGAGAAAGAGTTAAGATCTTTAGAGGGTTTCGGATAATTGCAAAGAAAACATAAAGCAACCAGTTAAACATATTTTTCTGAGATTTAAGCTTTGTGATAGTTTCACACTTTTGTCTAATTAAAACTTTTGATTGACATGCATCCATATAATGACATTTGCAGTATGCCAGGAATCCTTTGTTTCTGTAACAGATTGATAGACGACTTTTAAAAAGCATTTATGAAGTGCCCCTTATGAACTGCTTCTTTCCACATGGACATCAGCCCTCTTCTTCAGAAAAAGAAAGGAAAAAAAAAAGGCAACATTTTTCTCCATAGTTTAATGTACCTGTTTTTTTTTTTTTTTTTTTTTTCGTTTGTTCTATGATGGGAATAAAGTTTCAAGCTTTGAAGAGAGCCAGTGTTTCTGTTATGATCAGCCCTTGTTTTCAGAAGAATGATTTTCCTACCATAATGTATGATGGAAGTTTTAAAAGTGCACATTATGTGAAGTTATTCTCATGCATTCTGTAGAGGAACAGAATCAGTAGAACATGCGTATCTAATCTGGCAAGGGGACTGATTAGGAAGGCTTACCCTTAGCGGTGGGAGAGTCCACAGTGAGGGTGCACTTGAGAGTCACGGAGAGGGTCCAGAAGATGCTCACCTAAGGAGGTGGAATCTTCAGCACAAGAAGGAACAAGGATCCTGCGCTGGGCCACGGTCAGAGTCCTAGAACTTCACCTGAAGGTCACTGCTTTGGAAGGCCGGAGAAACTGGAGACCTGGATACTTTTGTCCAGAGATGACAGTAGCAAAGGCACATCTGCTCGTAAAGACTGAGGTCTTCTAAATGGGTGAAACTTCCTTCTTCATTCCCTTTTTATCCTGGATGGTCATTCGTGCATTGGCTAGTGCCAGCCACAGCAGGGTCTGCTTCCCTCCTCAGTGTGCTGGCCTGTGTGTTGATCATTCACAGAGAGCACTCAAAACTGTGCTTTGCTAATCTGCTAGGTGGTTCTTACTCTTGCTAAGTTGACATATCATAATCAAAGTTTACACTCATCCAGATGTGGTACATTAGCCCGTGTTCTGTCACTATAAAAATGCCTATGATATTCAATTTCTGGAGAAAAGCTTGTTTTGACTGACAGTTTTAGAGTCTAGTTCATGATTGACTGGTCCTACTGCTTTGGGGCATGATAAGGTAGCAAATCATTGGTAAGAACATATGGAGGAAAAAAATCTTCATCTCATGGTTCAGAATCAAAGGAGAGGGAGAAGGGAGGGACCAGAATCCCACAGTCCTCAGGAAACCTACACACGCAGTGACCTAAAGACCTTCTACTAGGTTTCACCTCTCAAAGATTCCACAATCTCTCTGAATGTCATCCTGGACACCAAACAGTCCTTAGGGACTGAAGTGGTATGTTGCAGACCTCTGTAGCTGGGTAATGATAAGCCTTCCAGTGCCTTTTGTCTCATTCTCTTGTAATGATTGCTTTGCATCCTGGAGCTACTATGTAAGATGTTCAACGACCTTGGGGCAGTCATTCTACGAAAGGCTGATACCACTGGATGTCCTTGAGTGCGAGGTATCAGGCATTTGTGTATGCGCTCACTCACATGAGTGAGGGAAGGTAAAGACCACTGAGGTTCCAAACATACAAATAAAGATGTCGTTTGGCAGGGGTCTGTCCAACCCAGCCATGCTGGCAGACACCTCTGTGATCAAGTGCACCTTCCCATAGTCCTGACCCATAAAATTATGATCAATAGAATTGTTGACTTGGAGTGGACCAAGGTTCCATACCCTATAATCTTATCATTCTGGGAGACTAAGAGAGGAGAATCATGAGTTAAAGACCAGTATGGGCCACTTGGTAACTTAGTTTTCCCTGTTTCAAAAGAAAAAGTAAGAAAGAGTAAAGGGTCAGTGGAAAGGTCCCGCTTTCAATCTCCAATACCACAAAAAATGTTGACTTTTAAGCTAATCAATTTTGTGTGTAGTAGATTACATACCAGTAGTTCATCAGAACAAATGGAAGTCTCGTGAACACTTCTTGAAATGCGTTTTTTAAAGATCAACATTCTTTTGTACTTTAGATTTTTTTAATCAGAGAAACACCTCAGTAAAACATTTGGATGAATAACAAAAAAGTTATTAAGTAATAAAGACAAAATGTCTTGCGTGTCTTAAGATCAATCAGAGTGTTCGATTTAAAAAAGAAATGTTGATTATAGAAATAAAATTAGCAAAATGAGATATTTTCCACATCCACCCTTAATTTTTCTCCAAGTAATGATAGAATGTCAGCATTTATAGTTACTTAACATTTTCTGCTGAACAATTTGTGCCTTTCTGACCTGGTCAAGAATTGATGGGCGAAGAGTATGTCAGGTCCATAAAAATGACAAATGCTCCTGTCATTAAGAGATGCATTAATCTTTCTGTCAGGAGAAATGCCTTTTATTTGAAGGATAAATTAAATGAAATTCCAATGCTAACATTCTTTTCTAACTGACAATAAACCTTTAATGATTAAACTTTTAATAGGGCCAAATAATTTTTTGGCTTATAAATATGAACATTTAATATAAAGTGTTATATTTCTGCCTAGACAATAAAATTCCAGTGAATAGTCATGGAGTCAAAAATGAAACATGAGGATGGTAATCTATATATACACATGTGCATAAATACACACAGGTGGGCTTTTTTTCCAGGAAACAAATTTCTAAGAGTTTTCTGGACAAAAACACTCAGTCAAACGCCTATTTATTAGTTTTTAAAAATATATTTTCTATTGCTTCTATTTTTTTTTGCATCAGTATAAAAGTGGGCCTTCATAAAACTGATTTCAGGGCTTACTGGCAGGTTAGGGAACTATAAAGGAAGAGAAGCAAAATGCATCTGAAAATTAAGATTAAAAGGAACTGAGATGAAGTGTGGTTAGTTCCCGACCTGCATTGTCACCGGTGCTGTGCTCTGGAGACTGCCAGAGCGTGTCACAAGCCATCAAGTCAGTGACAGTTGCTCTGAAGATGAAGAGCAGTGGGGCATCCAGTTAGCGTGCTCCATGAATTTTTCATTTTTGTTCGTGTTCTAACTTTCTGAGAAGAGTAAGCGCTATCAACAGGGGCCAGAGATGATGAATGACAAGCCCACCTCGAAAGTCACATTCCGATACTCCAGGGAAAGATTTCAAGGGTTTTCTTTCATGCAGACATGTCTTTAGATTAAAAACTATAATGAAGGGGAGATCTTTCCTTGTTCTCCCCAGACAGAATTTCTCCCCAAATAGAATCCTTCTGAGAGGAGGATGGACCACTATGTCAGGCATCATAAGAAATCTCAGATATTTACACTTGTGGGTTTTTCTGTCCTATGGAAGGCTCCCCTACCTAAGCACCTTGGGTTCATAGGGCTTTCATCCCATCATCTCTTAATAGAAGGCTGGGAATGGAAAATCAATGTCAGATAGTCTGTAAGCAAATCGTGGTCAACCTCTTTTCTATGTTAAAAACCTCATTTTTTTCCCGGGAAGGACAAGTAAACACAGCTATACAAACTTTGCAGTGTGGACTATGGGGTAAAACCTCTGTTCTATAGGAAATTGTGGTGTTAGTTTAAACTTTGGTACTATTGAGCCTACTTAATCAAGTTTGTATTTTAAGGAGGAGACTATTGTGGATGTAATTTGTAATCCGACCATATTTAATATGCCCATCATGAAGCTGTGTGATCACTCTTGTATGGAGAGAAATAAGCAAGAAAAGAAACAGCAGTTCCTGTGCGACAGGGAGCTGAAATTGTCTGGGCTTGCTTGCAAGTTACAGTTTGTGATGAAGACAGAGATGGTCTAGAGCTAGCTGAGATCAAAATGAAGGTCAAATATCATGCAATGTGCTCTTTGTTAAGCCAAAGTCTTTAAAAAAAATTATGTACACATTCATGATGGATTTAGCATAGGCATTTATCATTAAATGTGTGATTAGTCACTTTCCCATTGATTAATTAAAGATACCACCTTCATGCAAGCATCTCCAGTGTAGTTGCAAGATACAAATATACTGGTAAAGTTCAAATAGGTGGCTTAAAAATAGCTGTGTAACGGGAGTGAAATCTGGACCTTATACACTTCTGATATATTCATTCTTTATTGTTTTTTTAGCCTGATCATTAGTCACTGCTGCATATTTATAAAAATGTATATTTTTATAGCCTGATGTAGCTGTTATGTTGTAAAATGTAATGTATTAAATTCTAGATGTGAAACACACTAAAATATTTTACCCTCCAAAAATGACTGATACATGTTTATACAAATGGTATGAATATTTTATTTAAATGGAACTTCTTAATAAAATAGTAACATAAAGTGAATGGTTTGCATTTTATTATAGAAGTCTAAGGTAAAGCTTGTGGCCTAGGGAGATCTTGAACCTTGGTAAATAGCCATCTGGTTGCCTGCTGTTCTAACTATTGGGACTACATACCTGGAGGGCAGTAGGCCATAAAATCACCCTTGGTGATTACTTCTAACCCTGTGCTTATCAAATCACCTCTTTTTCTAGGATTGGCTCCTTTGAAGATTTTAAATTGTGGATATTGAAAAGATAAACTGAAGCTAACCAGGGTGTCCTCATGAATTAATCAGAAATTGTTACCTTTGTATTAAAAGCTTTACTGGAATTCTGTACATGGTAAGATTGATTCATGCACCACAGTCAATCTCAAAATATAGTTTACCTCTCAACAAGGTAGAGCCCTGAGCCCATAAAAGGCACTAATGGACCCCAGAACTGTCCAGTGTGCAAGAACATTTACAGCCTCTTCAGTTACAGTACTGAAACTTTAAACACCAGAAAAAGTTGTATGGACTAAGTGACAATACAATGTCACTCGGAGACTCAGTATATTTTCACATTCTATGTGAAATAAACAAAATTTAAAAATGAACTATGCCATGGTTGCATGGAGTTGGAAGAAAACAATAGAAGCAATAGCATCCTTGCGGATACCCTGAAGAACATTTTCATTTTGGGATTTTTTTGGTATGTTTTATTATCATCTTGTGTGAACAGGGTCATTTATTCATGTACTACTTGTTGCTTAACCAAAATTTATTTTAGAGGAAGAAAAAAGTTGCTAATATATGAATTGGGAGAGGAGTAAAATGAATGAATGACAAAGAAAACCCAATGCTGTAGTAGGGGAACAGAAAGATTAAAGATGGTAGGGAACAGAGCAGACAAAAATAAAAGGAGGAAAGTGAAACTGAGCTTCAGTTGGTCTCTCATATCAGGTTCATACACTGGGCATTGAATCTTTGAGTTTACCCAGGCCCACTTCCAAAATGGAGCAACATAGATCTGGGTGTCTTTTCTCACAATATGCATGGGGAGTGTTCTTACTATCATGAAACATATGCTAGACGGCAAGGAGACAAGCAGAGGGTAATATAACAACAATAACAAATACACCAGATTCACTGTGAAGTGAATATACCAGATGGAAACACAGGAGACGCTGCCTCAGAATGGTAACAATTATCTATTGGCAAAGAACTATGAGGTCAGTGAAAACAGTGGGGAAGGAGTGGTGGAGGTTACTGAGGACTGGGAAATCCAAAAAAAGTCTCTCTGATAAGGTGACATCTGTAATGAGATGTTAATTACAAAAAAGATCCAACTCTAGGAAGATTTCAAGGACACAATTTCTGTGGTCGAGAAGCAACCTGAGATCCACAGTGGAGATGTCTTGGCTTGCTCAGGGGAAAGTGGTAACCATTGTTAATTTCCTATTACTTTGTTTGGATGTCCTGTATCATTTTCATCATATTGTTTTGTTTGGTTTTATTCTGTTTTGCTAGATTCTGTTATGCCTGATGGCATGGGCAGCTATTTTGAAGATAACAAGATGCATTATGGTAGCCATTGTTTATTTCTTACTATTTTGTACTGAAGTCCTGTATCACTTTCATTGTTTTGTTTTGATTGGCTTTATTCTGTTTCATGTTGTTGGGTTTCATTCTCTTTAAAATAAAATTTTAAAAAATGCTAGGCAGAAGCTGGGGTAGAAGAGCAGGATGACGTGGGTTTCCAAAGAGGATGAAGGGTGCAAAGGCTGAACACGGGGGCAGTCACTATGACAAGGACTAGAAGCTCTTTCTGCAATTAATTGCAGAAAACTTTAGAGACTTAAAAAAATGAAGCAGCAATAAAGCCATACATCATCTATATTTTGCTTAATTTGGAGCTTTATGACATACAATAACTCAAGTCTTCAAAAGGTAGTGTAGATTCTTATGGAAATGGAGGCAAAATATCCTTAGGCATTGTTGTAAAATAAGAGGAAGCCAGTGATTTCTAAAGCAGGGTTCAGTTTTTCAAAATACATTAATTTTAAAAAGTGCATTTGACTTCATCTAGAAAGCTGGGGCTTTACGTCTTTGATCAACTTTGAGATGATTTTTCTAGTCACTAATGTTTAAAACCCTTTTATTAAATATGTAAGGCAGGATTTTTTAAAGATATAGTATAATTTAAAATTTAATGTATTTTGTTTCTGAAGAAATCATTTATAATGAGAAATGAATTTAGCTATTCTGCTTGTGTGACAGAGAAGCTACCCAGAACAAGAAAAATAAAAGAGGAACAAGTTAAAGATCTGGGTGAGGAGCATGTTCACTGCTTCCTAAAGAAAGAAGTTTTAATATCAAAAGCATCTAGAAAATAAGAGAATTTATAAAAATACATAAAAGCACAGAAGGAAGAAAAGGGAAAGACTAATGTTTAGAAAAAAATTTTGGAATATCTTCAATTTTCATGTAGTTATTACTTTTTGGAGAGGAATTTAAGCTCCTATAGGTTTTGAGTATAGAATATTCTCAAGATAATACCTACAACTGACTTAATAGAACTTTATTTTTTCTTACCAAAAGTGTGTTATGAATTATACGATAGTATTTGTTATTTCACAAATCACTTAATGTTTTTCATATATACGAGTCAAAAATTTTTTCATCAATTAGTAATTATTAAATAATACATTTCAAAAATGTCTCCAGGATCTATTGCAATACAACAATGAACTACGTACCTGAGAAGCATAAACTAATATATTTAATAAACTTATTTGTGTTTATTTAAAAGTATGCATTTCAAACACATCTAACCATATGATTTCATTCCAAAATGATATGTATTTGTATAGAAACCTTTCCCATTATTTGTGAGTTTAATTTCCATAATATATTAATTGCTTTTTAGGATGGTTTGCTGTGGAAATATCTTGAATTGTTGTATTATGGGTAAACTAGTCGTTTAATGTAGATTGAAAAGACCAAGGCATCAGTAAACTTGTTTGAATAAAATGAAATTTTCTTCTGCGACCTTGAATCAAATAATGAATTAGTGTATATTTGCTCAGTGAAAGAAAAAAGTAAGGAGGGAAAAAAAAGTAAGGGAAGAAAGAAAAGCTTTCTGCCAGAAATATTCCACTCTTGCTTACAGTTGCTAGTTTAAATGTATGTCATCTCACTCAAACAGTGCCCTAAGGAATCTTTAAAGGTGGAAAATAGACACACACTCCCTGGCTTAGTACATACTGAGGAAAGATTTTGCTTTTCTGTAAAATGGGAAAAATGATACCTGATACCTTTTTTTTTTTTTAAACTGGGTGAAGTTCAATAGAGATAAGGTTTCCTGAGTAACAGTGATGGGTAAGGAATCATATTGTAAACAGCAGCTGTCTTGATAATGTCAAATAACATAAATACAACACTGTGTTTTTTGTCCTTCCTTATTAAAGTGATTTTAAAATATTCATTCCTTTAATTTTTCTTGTACTGAGGATTTAACTAGGGCCTTGCTTAAGCTAAGCAAGCAGTCTAAGCTGCATTTCCAGCCCTGAAAAAGATTCTTGTGTTAAATGATACATAGGAGAAATGTTTGGAGACAAAGTGAACTTTCTTTAAATCCACTACTACTTGGCTAAGGGGAAAGACATAAAAGAAAATACTTATAACAGCTTCATTTCCTTTTATCACAAATCATTTTAAGTTTTAAATTTATTAAAAGAAGCTTATTTCTCTTATGTAAAACATGAAAATATGACCATTCTTATACTGGGACAAGTGGTGATACTTGATATTGTTAAGCTTGTTATAAAAATAGCTTACTAGAAATCTATATATATTCTGATGTATTTCAATGTGAACTAGTTTTCCCTGGAAGACATTTCCTAAAATTACACATTAATTAAGATGCATTCATGAAGCTTCTTCCTATAAATGAATGAATAATTAATTCAGTAAATATTTTGATGCTATTTTGTTTTCCATTAAGCTCTGAATTTAATGTTAAACAGATTAATTGAGAAATGAGAAGATAAAGGGGATCAAAGAGGTCTAAATTTCTGCCTTAGTATAAACACTTAGCAGATTTACAAAAAAAGCCTCTAACATTTTAGTGAACTAACAAAAAGGAAAGTAAATTCCAACACCTTTTATAGACCAGGATTACCAATGAGGATAGAGTTTCAAATTTATTTTAATCTTGTCATTCAGTTTTCCAAGTTATATAGTAATATCTTTTAAAATCCAATATTAGAAATTTTTATTATTAATTTTATATCATTTGTATTGTGCGGGTCTTGAGCATGGACAACAGGGAGAATATACTGGTATAGGAAAGTCCAGACAATATCAACAGGAAATGAGGGTCATCTACATGCTAAGACTGCCGGAAAACTAAAAGACAAATCAAAAAGAAGAAAATAGTGTGACTCTTAGTACTGTAACATTTCATTTATCTTCAATTAAAGAAATTCCTTTTGGAAATAGGTATTGAATCATTTAGGTGAGTATGAGTAGGAAAGGGGAAAAAAATGAAGTTCATTGTGTGACAGAATGTCAGCAGATAGAAATGGAAACAAATGGATGTGGCCGAAAACTCTGAGCTTGGGAGTATTTATTTTTATCTTTATATAAACTTTTGGCCCTGGTTAATTTTGACCAGCTAATCTTTAATGCAAATATCAAACCAATAGAAGCAGATTCATATTCTGATTTTTGGATATTTTACATACATTCTGGATTCTTTTAGTATATCCATGCACTTCTCTTGGATAAAGTGAGAAAATATGCTGTTTGTGGAAGTTTGAAGAACAGAAGTGGAGAAAATACTGAGAAAGAGGTGGAAGAGAACAGAGCCACAGAAGGGAGCCCAGGGACAGAGAAACCTGCATCAGGCAATGCATGTTCTGGCAAACAGCATTTATGCTTGAGAATATTGCTCACAAATAAGTTCTCAATATATACCCGGAAATAGATTAGCCTTATGGTGACTTCTGTGCTGTGGTGGTGGATTTTATTTCATTGCTGAAATCTCTCTTTTTATTGTAGGAAGATTCTATATAAAATTTTATTCCAGTTGCATGATTACAAAACTCTTTTAATCACCCCTAACGGGTAAAGACTGAGGAAGGTGGTCACGGAGCAGGAAACATGTATAAATATGTATAACAAAAAAGCCAACTCAGTAGTCTCTCGGTTTTAATGCCAATTTAGGAACATAACAGATACTGACTGAATTCAGTTGAAATAAAATCCTGCATGCAGTGGGATCCAAGCATGGCCCAGAGCTTATCTTCTGAGATCAGAAAGGAAGCAACGGACAGTTGGGTGTTAAACTGCAGCTGACACCCGAATACCTTGGCACCGCTGCCCTGGCACCAGGTGCTGTGCTGCTTGATGCAGATGCTGACTGCATCCCCACCTGGGGCATGAATCACTGCTGCTATCTCACATCGTCCTCACCATCTGCTGAAGTAAAGCTGGCAGCACGGCTGGCATCGGACCAAGACTGTGGGGCACACCGAGGCGTGACCACACCGCGATATTCACAGCCTCTGCTCTAGTTCCTCTGTCACCACTGCTTGAAAGCTGAAGCTCTAGAAAGCTTCTAGACTCACAAAAAACTCTACAATGTGTTTGAAAGTTATTATGATGCTGATAATTCAGAGAGAAAGGTAAGCAAGCCAGCATACTAAGAATTACTCAGATTCCTCTACTGTTCATAAGAACATGATTGTATCCATTCGTCCTGTAATATCCAGAATCATAAGCTACTTCCTGAAGATATTAGCATTAGATAATTAAATCAAATATGATTTTAAGTGGATAAGTCTCCAGATTACTTACAGTCTCCTTGGAGAGATACCTCTAGGGTAGAGATCACTAGATTCCTGTGACTTTCAGGACAACAGGTGCAGTGGCACAAAAAGAAAATGGCAATAGTGAAAGAAAGCAGCCTGGTTACATCATTTTGAATGTGCAGATGGTTTCATTTCTCCAAACAAATCTCCTGGTCAAAATCAACAGGAAGCTGCACCTATTGTGTTACTTGAGACTTATCTTGGCATACTTTATCTGTGTACACATACGGTATTTTTTATTCTGAGGGCAGAAGTTAAAAAAGAGAGAGAGCAAATCTCTAAATCCATGTATGTCTACCTTAGGATACACTCTCCAGGAAAAAGCAATTAGTCCCAGCCAATTGTGCAACATACAGACTCCCAGATGAGCAATACAAACTATTGAAAGGGAGCCTCATCTTTTTGGTCCCACTTCCAGAGGAAAGAAATCCTCAGGGCCAATCTAAAAATAAAACCAGAATGCCTCATCCCTGGGACTACTGCCTATAGTGAACCCCCAGTTTTCTTATACTGAAATTACTTTATCTTTTGTTTCCAGTGAGCATTTATTCCCTCGGTTGGATTATCTGTCCACACATTTGTGTATTTCATTTCTGTAATTTGCAAAGTATAACAGCATAATATACTCATCTGCTGCATTCAAATATATTTCATTATCACCCATGTTGCTTCTACTGAGTCTCGGTAAAGTCACTTAAACAGTCAAGCAATGATGTGGTGGTGTGCACTGCTGACAGCTTCTATACTCAGCTTGCTGCAGTAACGTAGAAGAGCAGGGCCTGGCATCTGGAACTCTGAGCACTGCCATCCCACCGAACTCTGGCATCCTGTGAGCAAGCAGACAGAAAAGTTCTTCTCTTCCCTGGCACAGTACAGCACTGCAGAAGCTAGCAAAGTGGTTGGAACTTGTTTGAGATGGAAACATTAGGAGACTCTAACTAACCGAACACCGGCAAGCTTGGTTCTATCCAGAATGAACGTGTAGCAGAAGCAAACTGAATGATGGATCGTTTACGTCTCTGGCATCAACTAGACCTGCACTTCCTCACTGCTTACATCCCTTCAGCAACTGAGAAGCTGCTGGGGAGAATGCAAAACAGGTGCTCCAGATTTACACAGCATTTACTTTGAACCTTAAGTATACAATATGCCAACTGGGTGAACTCTGAACATTCAAGGCCTTGGTTTCCCTATCTGTTGAACGTATAACATAATATCAATATTATGAGAGTTGTTAGGAATATTAAATTTAAAAATAAAATTCAAGTAAAACACATAGTGTAATGTTGAGTGAGTAATAGATGATCAGTAAGATAATGTTGCATATGGATGGAGCTGTGATTGGGGGAACACTTAATAGAACATCCATAGTTATCCCAAGAAGGTAAGACAGTGGTGCATGGCTTACTGTGGATATATTGTGCTTTTGATTACATTCACAAGATGCTACCATCCAACTGTAAAGGTATTTAGCTCATAGATATTACACAGAAAACATGTGATTTTATACCTTTACCCTTTATATTTTCAGTCAGATATTGAATAAAGAACTCTAAGAAACTTTAATGCAAAATTAAACAGCTGATTTGTAAATGTGATTACACTAACTATTCTGCATAGTGTGTATGTACAATTAATTGTTACTTCTGTATATAGTACTATCAGTATAACAGAAAAAGACATCCTTCGAGAGCCGTCTCTAACTCTGTAGGACTGGGAATGTTTTTAAATGGACCTTTACATTTATTCTTCTGTAAAATTATCACATTTCATTTGTTTAAATTAAAGAGCAGACTCTGATTTTTTTCCTCACTAACAAATTATTAATCATTATTGTTTGGCAGTAGATCTAAGTATCATCACTGAATGTTGCAATACTTATCTATTTATAAAAATGAATCCCACAAAACTACTAAATCATGTAATGTAGGAGAACAAGCTATGAAAGAAAGGGTTATGATAGCTTCAGACAATATTAGAGCAGAGATTAATTCTGAATTGTCGGTTCTGTCAAGATTAGCATTTTAAAACTGGGAGCAGTGGTGCACATCTATAATCCCAGCACTCGGGAGGTTGAAGCAGGAAAATCTTTCTAGTTCAAGACCACCCTAGGCTACAAAATGAGCCCAAGGCAAGCCTGAACTGCATAGCAACACCCTGTCTCAAAATGACAAAAAAAAAAAAAAAAAAAAAAAAAAAAGATTAGCATTTTAAAAAATAAAATTGTCGCTAATTTCTAATGAACTTGACATTTTAAGATTCTATATTATTCTCAAAGAGATTACTGAATGTTTTTCTCAATATCAAACAATGATATGTTTTGAAATTCCCAAGTATCTTCACTGAAAAAGGTTGCTACATGTAAGGAACTCATTTCTAAGACAAATGCTATGTGCCCTGGGTCTGTTCAACAACATGGAAACAATTAATGACAATCACCTTCAAATTAACTTTCCTGTCAAATATTTTCTAATAGGATGAAAAAAGAAAATAAAAGCACAAAATGTTATCTAAAAACTATAAGGATAATAAATGCATTTTTCCTGCTTTAGAAACTCGAGAAGGACCTATACATCAATATATGTCACATAAATACATTAAACCTTAAACCATAGTTAATTGTGATCATGGGAACATGTGTTGATGGAGAGAGGCTGGTAAATATTAAAATTTTACAACTTTGACTTTCAAAACATGTAAGTATGTTATTTTTCACAATTGAAATTTAAAAATATGTCATGATGAATTCTTGCATGAATATTCATTTTTTAAATTGAATTTCTTGAACATAATGATACTTTTCTACAAACAGGACATCACTGATTTGGTGCTAAGACAGAAGGACATGGGAAACGAGATAACATATTACTGTTTTTTATAATGTAAAATTAATGCTATGTTTGTAATTTACCTAGTATTTGCTAAGTCTTTCAGATAACCCCAACTAAAATAAAGACAGTTTCTGAACTATTTTTGGATGTACTGAATCTTCACGCTGTGCAGACCAAGGAAGAATGTCACTCAGTTTTCAGATCATTGCATAGAGAAACTGCTTGTGTTAACTCCTTATGAAGGCAAGGCTCCAAAACAAAACATACAAAGAACACACCTATAGTCCCTTCTTAACATTTTCAGCCTGTGCAACAAGCATTTTATGGGTGACCATTAAGAAATACATCAAAAAACCACAAAAAGAAAACGACAAAACTTTTTCAGTGCTTTTGAAAAAGAATACTGCTATACCTGTATTTTATTATAAATAAACAGGTTCTGTCATATTTTATCTTCTTGCCAGCAAATGAAGAACATTGTTTCATAAAGCTTCTAAAATGTACATGAATATTTAATTAAATCATATTTCCTTGAGAAAATAAAGTTCATTCGCATTTATAGCAGTTACGAGGAGTTCATAATGTCATAAGACCAGGGTAGCCAGTACCGGTTGCTTGTGGAACAAAACTCCTCAATTTTTAAAACTTTTTTTAAAAAATAAACATACAATCATAAGTGTTCATTTACTTTAAAAATTCTAAAGATGAAGAAAATTTTGTCTATATATTTAAGTCCTCGTATAAATTACAAAACTCAAGTTTATGTTACAGAGTCCCTTCCCCATAGGAAGCATAAAGCACTTTTGTGGTACCTTTCACCAGTATTTGTATCACATTGAATTTGACAAACAAAATAAGAGTAGATATTGCATCTTTAAGCCCTAAGAGAACATTCTTCTAAGCTGTCTCTTGTGATGAATGAACTTCGGAAGTCATTTGATTGCCATGATTTAACTCAGTCGCAAATAAAGATACATAAAAGTAATACACATATTGACTTCAGTAGAACTCTGAAATATCAGTGAATGGCAGACTCTTCTTTCTTGAGGTCAAAAAACACCCTTTGGAAGACAACCAAGAGGAGTTTATGACCCTGACACCAAAATAAAATAACAATAACAATAATAATAACAATAATAAAATAAAAATAACAATAAACGATGAGGTAAACTCCCCTTTAAAAAGGCAACACTTGCTGCCGGGAGTGTCAGGAGAGAGTTCGATTGTACCTGACACCCAAATGCTTTTCTAACCAGAGTTCAGCCAGTTGCATGGTTGAGGCAAAAGTACTTGCTTTAGACCCTAAGCACATTTTGTACTGCTTAGGGTCCAAGTTAGGATCACAATGAACTGGATGGAAAATATGCACCACTCCGACTTCTTGACTTCTGAAAGGCCTTAAGCCAGATTGAATAACTTTATTGTATAGATCCACATCTTCCAGTCCCCAGCCTTGTATTGAGGTATCAAATCCACCTGCACCCAAAAGATCACTTTTATAAATACAAGTGATCCCATAGCCATAGTCTCTCCAAAATCCAGTCTTCTTTGAGAACACAAAGTCATCATCAGGGGGAGGATTTCCCCCATTGGTTACCTTTGGGTCATACTGGCTAAAGATGATAGGATAGTACACTTGTTGTCCCTGAATTGTATTGTCTCTACATCGTTGGAGAAAATCTCCTCTGAAAATCAAGTCGACATCACAGAATAGCAGCAAAGTATCATTGTCAAACTGGGAAGAGGCCACTTCAAGACCAAGGCCTCTGGAAAACTCACCCTTCATAGGAATTAGGGTCATTTCTGCAGCAGGATACTTGTTTTGATAGTCTTTTATCAGCTCAATGTGCTTGTTGGAATCTTGGTCAGAATCCCGGCTGAAAAGAATGATGATCAACTTTATATTTTGCTTTGGGATAAGACACGTGTTTTCAAAGTTCTCCATGAATCTCAAGAAAATGTCATATCTTCCAGTGAGGGGCACAAGAATGTGTATTTTCTTTTCATTACGTTCTCCCATTTCTCTGGACCCTTGAAGGGAAGACAATATCTTCAAAGAGTTAGATATAAAGGAGAATGACTGAGTGTCCCTGTTAATACTCTCCACAAGACCGTTGACATCAAGCTCTTCCACTTCTCTGAAGAAAGGCTTGCTGAACATTTGCTGGAGGTAGGCATGGCGCCTCACTGGCACAGTCAGCTTCCTTCCTTTGTGCCTTTTATACAGGAGCAGTAAATCCAAAATGTACTCCACCCCATACAGGGGATCGACCCTGCGATAGCCATACTGAATTTCTTTGAAGTCAATGAGCCTTCCTCTGCTCTTGGCATTTTCGTTGATCATCTCCATTACCTGCAGGACAGTGTCGTCCAGTGCTGTCCTTAGAATGCTGCTGATGCTCTGTCGAGGAGGCTGGTTCTCAGCGGCTGAGTACAGGAGCTTGCCTGTCAGGAACTCCCATTCTATCACTTCGTTTCTCTCCCGAGGCTGGAAGTGGTTGAAAGAGGGCATCACGCCGAGCTGCTGGTCCTCTTTGCTCATCTCACTGTTACTGAGTTTGCTCATCAGGGCACTCTCTCTGTGGAGCTGGATGGTGCGGTGGCGAAGTTCAGAAATTTTGCGGCTGAGCATGTAATTATGCAGTCTGTATTGGTATGCAGGCCTTTTGTTAGGATGCAGCGTGATGGCTGCATGGATTTTGCTATTGTGAAGGTCTTGGATGTAACCCTTCCGATTGTGTTCATAATTTTCATGAAACAGTTGTTGCATCTGAAAGTAAAAGCAAACCATGATGTTAGACTAATTTTAAAATAATCAACAATCAACCCATAGATTCAAATTTAAATAGTTAATAACATTTATTCATATTGTATTATAGATAAAATAGTTTGTGAAATGTGTATTTAAAGTAATTAAAAGATTTACATTTTTAAAAAATCACAAATAATATTGTATTATCATGTACAATGTATTTTGAATTCTATATGAGAATTATGGAATTCTTAAAGCTAGCTAATTAATATATTCATTATCTCACATAGTTACCATTTTAGGAATGGGAGTGTAACACACCTGCATCAAGTTTAAAGACTATAATGCATTATTATTAACTATAGCCATTATGTTGCACAATAGGTCTTTTGTATTTGTTCCTTATATATAACTAATACTTTGTATCATTTGACCAATAGTCCTCCAAGGTTCTCATAAGCTCCCCATCCCCTAGTAATCACCACTTTACTATGCACTTCTGTGACATCAATCTTTAGTGGCTTCTCAGGATGAGTAACATCAGAAATGTCAAGTTCATACAATCAGATACTGCAAACTAACTTCTAGGTGTATATTTTCAAATAATCTTTGCTTCCCTATTCATTCCAACGCTAATGCATGATATAAAAGAAGACAAAAATTGAGTATTTTTACACTATTATAGATCACTGAGAAGAAAGAGTCAGAATTCATGTACCATGGATTCTTCAAACTACAGGGGAAACTTCGAGGAGAAAAACCAATCACCTGCTGTAGATACTCAACAAATATAAAGACACTCTGTCCCTCATTCATCATCAGTGTGACACTTCTTAAAATCTAGTGTGTTAACACTATAACTGACACTACACAGGGTAAAAATAGCATATATTTTCAAGGAAGGAGAGTACTGAGACCCTGATACATTGCTGTAAGAATATAACATGATTCAACCAGCATATGGGGAAAACTGTACCACTAAAATAGGCACACATTCCCTGAGGCTCAATAATTCTACTTAGATATAGATAAAACAAAAATACACAAAAATGTGTACCTGAAAAATACTGCCACTTTACTCCTCATGCCCCCAAATTAAAATGTCCTAAATATATTTTGAGTATAATAGATAAATGTAATATACCCAAATAATGAAATAATGAAAAAATAGAACAATAAAAATACATGAAGTACTATGATTTACAAAAAAGTACACAGAGGGTGGAGGTGTAGTTCAGCATTATAGAATATGCAGCAAGACCTAGGCTCATACACACACACACACACACACACACAAACACACACACTAAAGCAGCCATTTAACCAAAGAGTGCATTTTGCAAAATGTGAAATTCAAAAACTGGTAAAGTTAACTACACTGTTAAAATAGTGATAAAAAAATCAAGAAGTGGAAAACTTGTAGTACACTGGCTAATATCCTCTTAGATAATGGTATGTACATATTTAGTTTATGAACATTTGCTGACTATTACTTGGGGTATGTTTACTATACTCTAGCACACCAATTAACAGCAGACTATCTAAAAGTATTGGTATACAACCACATGGAATTTAAATATGTTTAGCATGCTTAATGATATGTGTGCACACAAATGTGTGTGGATATAACTGTAGAGGGAGAGAGAGACAAAGAAAGAGAGAGAGAGAGAGAGAGAGAGAGAGAGAGAGAGAGAGAGAGAGAGAGAGACTGCTTGTATCAGAGTTTTCTAATGGATGTGACCTGAACGGGAGTAGATTATAACACTATGGCAGACTCTTTATCCCTCATACTTCACTTGGCTTCTTTTCCACACTCAGATAAATTTATAAGTTGACATCATCTGATTCTTAAAAAGTAAGAGGAGTTGGTTTTTGAAAAGGACTTAGGAGTTGATGTAAGACTCAGCAGTTTAGTGACATTCAGGTTTTTCTCCTAACTAAAACCGTAGGCCAAATTTTATGTGAAGTTTTGGTCAAGTTATATCAAATTAAATTGATAATTCATAATGGACTTACGTATTTCCAGTTTTAGTTGAAATTACTTTAGCATTTTGAATTTTATATTTTTTCATGGATTTTTCTATGTAAGAAGATAAATGAAATTTCATCACATACTGACCACTAACTATAATATGTACTAAAAATATTAGTTATTTGAAGCAATTCTTTTTTAGTCATGCTTTCATTGCACAATGAGAGGATGTGCTAGGTTAGAAACAATTCTTAGAAATGAGCTGTTAAATCGTAGACTTACCAGTTCCTTTAGTGACACTGAATTGAGTAATTCTACCCAATCTGACAAATGTGAGAGTTTGTTACAGAACAAATACTATCTTAATATGGAAGTGTATGATTATATCATTTTGATGAATTTTGTCTGAATGCCGTATACTTTTCAAATGATTTTTCCTCAGAAACATAATAAGCGGAAGAAAAGTGGTACTGCAGAAAATCCTTAAATGTAGCACATTTATAATTATTCCATATATTGAGAAGCACAGAATATATTCAAATTTCCTACCTTTATAGAAAGGAAAATCGATCTATCTAGGTTAGATAGCAGAGCCATATCAGCTCTGTGTGAGTTTTATTACTGGCTCCATCCTTGATAATTAATTTTCTAGTCAACATGTTTAAATCTCAGCTTCCATAGGTATCAAATCAGTGTAAATAAAATATTATTAAATAAAGATGCTTGGCATTGTCTGTCAAATAGAAAGCATTCAGTGACAGCTTTGTGTTAATAACAGCTGAAAGATTTGTCAATCTTCTAAGTTACAATTTTTAATTAATTTGCTTCATCTTTAGTTTTGGGAATGTTTGAGAACAAATGCAAACTTTCCTGGATACTCTCAGCACTTCAACAAATCCAGCATTTCACTGAGGTATTTAATTATTATAAGGGAGACAATTTATTGTAAGGATTTCAGGAAACCAGGATTTATGGGAATTAATCAGGAACAATAAGATTGTCATTAATACTCAAATTCTTGGGATTGTCAGTATTACTACTTATCACAATACATTTTTCATGTAGCAAGTTGTTTTAAGAAAAAACATTAAAAATTATAGTTGTTCATTGAAAATGACTGGGAACTTATAATTTAAGTCACTTTCTTCTGCACTAAAGAAGTATGAGTTCATTTCATGGTACTTCCAAAGCCTGACTCTGAAAAGGCAAATCACTTCACAAAATCATAATTAACACCAGTGCACTACAGCGCACACCCCCATGTTTTGGGTGTGTTATTCATAGTCTCATGCTTTGAGAAGGAGATTTATCTGAGACGATATAGGAAAATCTATCATAAAAAATCAGACAGAGGAAGGTTAAGTACTAAGAAGGATTTGTGTATTGTTAGTCCTCTTTGACCACAATAAGACTTTATCTCCCTATGTTAATTGCAAATGAAAATACAACATAGTAGAACAATGGAACAATCTTAGTGATATAAATGATAAAGTAAAATTTTTTAAAAAGTAAAGAATTGACTGCAAACAGGCCCAACATAGCTTTTGCAGTAATAGAAACTTTGTGAAATTAGATTGTCAAAATGACTGCCCAATTGGGTAAATTTACTGGGTACCACTAACCTGCACATTTATAGGAAAGAATTTTGTGGAATGTAAATTATACTTCACAGTTATTTTTAAACAATGAATATTAAAAATAAAATCTAGTCAACTCCAGCTTTCCAAATCTCAGTGACTGGAATATTATTCATCAAAACAAGGATACAATTTCCAAAAGCTGTGGAAGCTGAGAAGGGTGGGCTGGAAGTGGGCAGGGCCAACAGGCCAAGCAGAGCAAAGCCAGTGGCTAAGGCTTCCCCAGCACCAGTCTCACAAAGCCGAAGGGAAACACAGCATATGAAAACGTAGGGCAGAAAACCTATGCTAGGTTTGTGACTGGATCGGGAATTCAGGTGAGCCAGCCTGGTGAAATTTGTTGTTACCATCAATACCTGCTTTAGAAAAATAGAAGAGACACAACTTTAGGGAGAATTAAGCACTTAACTCGTCCTCCAGCCCCCAGTGAAGCAGGTTTAATCTGAGGCACTAGCCAAAAATCAATGCCTTTTCTTTGTGGAAATAAGGAAAGTGAACTGTAACACACTGAAGGAACTGTAACAAATGCCCCCAATAAAATAAATCCATGGCGAATTATTTACCAGAAAAAATTTATTTCTCTGTTAAGTCATTTTTCTAACAAAAAAAAAAAAAAACCAGTATAGTAGACAAAACACCTCAATACAAAGAAAATAATCCGATGAAAAACCAAGCCCCACAACACAAACATAAGCCATGAATCTGAGAAAATAAGTAATTAAAAAAATAAATAGCATTTCTCCAATATCTTAAAAATACAAAGAAGAAATATATTACCGATGATATTAAGATAAAATGTCAGTCTAGATACTTTGTACATAAAAAGAATTAAAAATAAGATAACACAGATATGAAAATAAAATCTGGAGGAAAAAAGTATGTGTCATGTAAAGCAAAGCTATCAGAATAGGATCAAGGATAGAAGTTCATAATGTTAAGAAAAGTAAAATAGAAATAATTACCATGGATTAGCGAGAAATTGTAATTGTAGGGCATAGACTACAGTGATTGAAAAAATAAAACAAGGCACTGCTAAATATACAGTTCAAGAAAATGCTTTGGAAGCAAAAAGTATGGAATCTGTATTAAAAATATTTATTGTGTGTCACGTGAAATTGATACTAATTGTTTAAAACCAAAATATTTTGGAAAAACAAAATATTGAAATCAACAAAGTAAAAACGGTATTGTAAGAGTAATTTGAACATTTACTATTTCTCTAAACAAAGATAAGGAATAAAAAGGTGGAGAATACCATAATTACTGATGTTGATTGCCTAGGATAAGTGATAATAGATTTGGCAGAATACAGAAAAGTGTATCTGAAATTAAACACAACATGAAGCCCTTCGAAATTAAAATAGAATAGTAGAACTCTTAAAATTCAGGAGGTGCTAGAAAGTAAAACTGAAAAAAATAAAACTCTTAGTTAAGGAGAAAGACAAAAAACTAAAATAGTTGAGAAAAGTTTAAACTATTATAGGATCAGCCCAGGAGCACTAATTCTAAATTAAGAGTTCCTGAAAGAATAGACAGAGAAACAGAGAAGAAAAATTTATCAATAAAAAATTCTAAAAACTTTCCCCCCAAATGCAGCATATGAAGGGGCTGAGTTTCCACATTCAAAGGGATTATTTATTCAAAGCTATGACAGATGAAATTAGACTCACAGCAGATACACTACTGAGACTTTTTTGAATCCTGAGAGGGAGAATGGATTGGAGGTTCCTAGTACGCCAGGGAGAAAAGGTTCATGGATCAGAAGAGCCTGAAGACTTCTTAAAGAAAAACAAGAAGGCAATGCGGTAATGTAATGTAAAGTGGCTTCTCACCTAGAATTCTGTATCTACTCAAGATATAAATAAAATATTAGAAGGAAATAAAGTCATGTCAGAATTATCTGTCTAGTATATTTGTTAGAAAATGTTAACATACTTTGTTTCAACAAACTAAGAGAAAAACTAACAAAGACAAAGACACCGCACAAAAAAGGTAATTGGCTCGTATTGAAGCTGGTTGAAAGGCTCAAAGCAGGGATTATTTGGGAAATATAATTGATAGGAAATCTTATAATGCTAGAGAAGCAGTTGGTGAGCAAGAATCAGTTCTAACTAAAATTATTATATGCCTCATATGAAGAAATAGAGGGCAAGATACACAAGTGAGGTTGAAAAACGAGAAAGGTGAGCTAGACAATAAAAATGACTTAAAAACAAATTAGAGGAGGCAGCACAAATGAGTCCCTTAGAGCTATGATAATCATTTCTATTCAATAGTTTAGAAATCAAAATTGGGGAAACATCAAAATTTAACATTCTCATCCCACATTTGTTGGATGCTGCCTTATTTATTTTATCCTGGATCTACAGAGAACTATTTGATGTTCTCAGGAAAACTGGCTCTTTCCTAAGAATTTCCCTGCAAAAATTAACTATCTGGACACATGCATACAAAGTTATAAGTACCTTCAGCATGAACAAGTAAGATCAAAATAAGCAAATGTCAAGATGAAATGGTCTAACTACATAACACAGTGAACAGAGAAAGCCATAAATAAAACCACAAAATTTCTAAAGAATGATAAAAGGGGGATTACAATAGAAGTGAAAATGAGATTTTCTAAAACAAGAATGAGTTCCTATAAATTAAAAATAAGACATAAAATTTTAATACAGAAATAAATTTAGGGAGACAACAGGGATATCTTTGTTTTAAGTCTTAAAGCACTTCTAGAATTTTAATCAATATGCAGACATGTGTGACTTGTGTTTAAACCAATAAATTGGTCTTCATACACAAAAGTTTGGTAAGAATTATCTGTATCCGAGGCTTTTGTTTTGCTAGGAACTTATCATCATCTTCACAAAGGACCTGTAATGTTATGCAGGAGGGATTTCCTTTGCCTCTTCTCCTTTTAAGCAACGGGATCCTTCTTTCTCAGTACTGCCTGGGTCACCCTTTTCCCCAGCCAAACCGCCTGTTTTCACTGTCTTCCAAGCTTCCAACATACTGTGAGCTCTGAATTACGGCACGAATATTGCCACCTTTTCCAACCACATATTAAGAAAAAAAAAAAATTCTATACAAAACGTCCTTTCTAAAGAACTTGGTATTCCTCCACCTCTATGTCTCAATAGCTCCAATCTCCTACTGTGCAGTTTTACAGACATTTGTTATTTCTCTTCCATGAGATCATAAATACCCTGAAAAAAAAAAAAACAAACAAACAAACAAAAAAAAAACATCTTTTCTGTTTGTGTGTCTCATTCTAGCTCAGAAGGCGAAGGCGAGAGAATTACATGCTCAGATTCTGAAGCCAGACTAAAAAGGGATGGCACTCCAGCACTAAAAGTTCCTACTCAGGTGACACGTGGATAAGTAGCTGTTTTGTAGTTAGGGTTTGTTTTTAAGATGACTATTAATATACACACTGAATAAGCAAACAAAAGCAGCCTTGATCAAATTTTTCCCTAGAAAAGGATACAATATTTTCATTATGACCATCATTTTATTAAAAACTGAAAACTAATAAACTGACTTGCCTGCATTAGGTCTTGTGTTGAAAGAAAGGGGAAATAAGAGGTCATGCTATTACTGGGGAAACTAGTCTGTTAACTATTTTTGGTATTTTCCCATTAGGGAGAAAAATTATATTCATTATTTTTGTTACTAGGATGGAAAATCTTTTAGATTTATTTGTGTAATGAAATCTTTCCATTTGGTACCATATGACCAGGGATGCAAGTGATAATAATTCCCAGTGAATCGCTGCAGACTTAGAAGTACTGTGACAAGAAGCTATCCTGGAAGCCCCCTTTGCTTTTACCTTTGATTCAGTAGATTGCTTCAGAGATGGGCTTAGAGAGCACCAGGACGGAGAGGCTTCTTCAGCATAGTCCATTGCCTTGGTGGGCAGGATGGGGGAACAGAAACCCTCACATATGTTACATCTTCATTATGTAACAGCCACTTCTTTCCAGAGAGACAGTCTGAACCCTCCCTAAAAATCAGCTGGGCCCTGAAAAATGGTAACTGTGGTACAGAAACTGAAATCATGGGGTAGAGGTGAATGACCGAGTGTGTGGGTTCCAGGAATCCAGGCTCTAGGGTGGAAGAGTATATGCACCGAGACTGCACAGTGGAAAATCTAGCAACTAGTGCATGCAGCCAGCTGGAGGGAAATGGAAATAAATAAATAAATATGGTAGTTTGAATATTGTGACAGGTCAGGAGTTCATGCATGTGAGGTTGTGTAGGGGTTAGGGATGGAGTCTGTACCACTCTGTAAGGACCAGCAAAAGCTGGCTGTTTGTGGTTCTTCATCCCAGAGAAGACTTCTCAGAGAAGACTCTGTGTGCTTAATTACCTTTTCATTGCTCAGAAGCAGTGACAGTAAATGCAGCAGACACACAATGGCCAGCCATGCCTCCAAAACCACAGTCCAGTGATTTGGGAACTTGGGCCCACAATCCGAACTTGTCACAGACTATCTGAATGAGAAGCTTGAAGGACAATCCAAATTCTTCCTGTACCCTTATTTCCAAGTGCAGAAATAAGGGTACATGAGCATGGTTTACTTTAGCTATTGACAACCTTGCCTTAGCATTCATCTATAACCATGAAAAGGCAGAGTTCATCTCCAGATTCCTTCAACAGTTTCTCCCACTCAGTCCTCCTTTTCGGAGGTGGAATCCAGTAACAAAGCTAAGGGGGAGGAATTTTCTCTGTTACAAACACACCCCTAAGGAGAAATACTGGATCTGTATGCATTTGTGTGTTTGCACGGGCATGTGTGTACATGTGCTGCAGGTATTTGTGAGTGTGAAGATGTGTTGCTTTTATTTCTGTAGTGGTCTACATTGTTTTATGATATTTTGCCAAATCAAGCAATTGCTTCATAACATTTTCTTGTGTTTCCACTGGTTCATATATTGGTTTCAATATTCTTATCTTTTCTCTTACTTTCTGATTATATTCCTTTCCTTTCTCTTCTTTATTTCTCCTTTCTTTTTTCTCGTATTGTATGTGTCCTCCATATTTTTACTACTTTTCTTGCATAAAAATATTATCACTCATGCCTATTTTTCTCTCTCTTATCCTACATTATTACTGTACCTCTCTTTCCCAGGATTAGGAAAATAGTTCAGATCTTTTAAAATAAATTTAAAATTTTATCTTAATATATGGTTTGCTTTTAAAATGATAATATTACTGGTCATTACATGTCCCTAACAAGACAATATCAGAGACTGAACCTAAGATATTGAATAGATTGAGTGAGGACCTTCACACTTAGACATATCCACAGCCTAGGGCACAGAAAAAGACTAGTACAAAGAAAAAGACTGCAAGAAACCCTATACTAAATGACCCTCATAAAATGGTGGTAATATTTATGCACTGACCTATAAGGTTTAACACATATACACCAAAATCATGAGAAAACAAAGCAGTAAGATACTTTCAAAAATTCATAACTTGGGCCAGGGATTTAGCTCAGTGGCATAAGTGCTGGCCTGGCACGCACGCAGTTGTGAGTTTGATCTCAGGTACCAAAAAAAAAAACAAAAAAAAAAAAAAAACAAAAACAAAATCAAAACAAAACAAAACAACAACAACAACAACAACAACAAAAAACCAAAACTAAAGCACTGAGAGGTTGTAATTTGCCTAAGGTTGACTGCTGGTCAGTAACAGCAAAAATTCATAACTTTTTCAAAGCTGATCACACAGATATTAAAATAAATAAAATTTAAGAAAAAATTCAAAGCTTACAGTTAGTCAATGAAACCATAAAAGACATAAGTAGCTAACTGAATGAATCAAATAAAGAAACAAGTTATGGAAAAAACCCACTTCATTAAAGAGATAGAAATTGAAAAACAAACAAACAAACAAAAAAAAAACCATTGTTAATGAAAAAATTAACTATGCCAATAAAAACTTCAATAGACAGTTTTAATAGTGGGCTTGGTTAGTCAAAAGCAAAAGTATAAAGGCTTGACCATTCAGATTATAATAAAAAAGAAAATTAGAACCAATGAATAGATGAATATTCTACAACTCTTGGACAACTGAAGAGACCAAATTTAGTAATCATTAGCTTTGATGAAGAGGAAGAAATATAGGTTAATGCCACAGAAAAATCATATAATACAATTAATGTTTTCACAAAAACTAGTAAAAATGTCCACAAATCTGGGAAATAAAATGTGTATCCAAATACTAAAGGCATTTAGAACCCCAAATATATATGATCTGAAAACAACATCTCACGTTATATCATGATCAAATTTCCAATGTTCAGAATGACTACAACAACAATAAAAACACTAAAAAGTGTCAGAAAGAAACATCAGATCAATGATAATGATAAATTCATCAGAATAACAGCAAATTTCTCAACAAAACTCAAAATGCCAGATAAGATGGGAATGATCATCCCAAATATATCACCCCAAAAGAACTTTGCATGGGAAAAAGGGAAATAATGAATTTCTTGAAAAATTAGATGAACAAAATGAGAACCACAGTTGAATCAACAGAAAACAGTAACAAAATGATAGCAACTAATACATAACTTTTAATAGTTAAAAGTTTTAATTAGACAAAAGATACAAACTGATAGATTAGACCAACAAACAAGACAAAACTCTATCTTGCTGCAAGAAATATACCACACCTGGTATTGCAAATGGATAATGAAAGGAACAGCAAATGACATTCAAGTGTTTGTAACCTAAAAACAAGCAGGAGTAGTTTTATCTGAAAAAGGTAACTTTAAAATAAAACAGGCGATAAAAGACAAAATATGCCACTGCATGTTGATAAAGGCAACTATTCAAAAAGAGATAATGATTGTGAACATGTATATATTGAATACTGTTTCACTAAATTTCATAAAACAAACACTACCTGATGCAAAGAACAAATAGATCCTAGTACAGTCATACTGAGTGTATCAATACCCCACTCTGACAAACTGATATATTGATGTCATAAAATCTACAGAAATATCATATTTGAACTACACAATAGGTCGAATTGAATTAAAAGAAATCTATGCAGTGCACCAACCAGCAGCAGGACATATATTCTTTTCTGTAGGTCGTGAACTACTCTTTCTCTAAACTAAACCATAAGCAAATCTTAACAAGAAAAATATGAAATAATCCCATTCATGCATCCTGTCAAATCTCAATGGAATAAAATTAGAAATGAACAGCTGAATAACCCAGAGAAACTATACAAACACATGGAAATTGAATAACATACTTCTAAATAGCTAATTGGTCATTGAAGAATTTTAGGGAGAAATTTTCAAATTCTTATAATGGAATTTAGGACAATGCAAGTGATAACAAATGTAATGGAAAAATAACAGGTCAGAATTTGTGGGAAAGTAATTCAAAGAGAAAAGTTTACAGCTATGAATATCTGTGTTAGAAAAATAGAACAATTCTAGGTAAACAATAATGTACATCAAGGCCCTAAGAAACAAGGAAAGCTAAACTCCAAACCAAAAAAAGTAAAGAAATAAGGAAGACCAGAGAGGAAACTAATGGGATTGTGATCAAAAGAACCATAAACCAAAGAGTTGTATCTTTGTAGAGATAAACAACACTAAAACTCTTGGCCAAATTTATCAAACAGAGAAAACAACTAATAAAATTAGAAAGGAATAAGGTAAAGCCAAAACAGATAGCATTCAAATTCACAGAATATTATAAACTACTTTGGCAACTTATGTTTCCATTTGCTGGAGAATCTGGAAGAAACAGACAAATTTCTAGATATATATGACCTAACAAAATTGAACCAAGACAATCTAAAAATTTAAACAGATTAATAACAATTTATAAAATTGAAACAATAAAAATTCTCCAAACTAAAAAACGTCTAGGACCCATAGATTTACATGTTACCATACCTGTAGAGGAGCTAACACCTATGCTCCTCAAATCTTTCTATAAAACAGAAAGGAATACCTTGAAATTCATTCTGCAAAGTCAGCATAATTCTGACACCAAAACCAGATGAAGACTCAACAAAATCTAGAACTATAAACCAATATCCTTAATGAATATAGATGCAAAGGATTCTCAAGGAGAGTATTCCAAAGAGAATTAAATAGCATACTAAAAAGATCATACACCATGACCAAGTTGGATGAATCCCAAGGATGCAAGGGATGGCTCATCATACATACATCAATGAATGCATCATATAAATAAAGTCAATAAGGACCTTCAGGTAGTCAGGAATTGCTGTGCTGAATCCTGCCACAGTGAACTTTACCTAGCTGTGTAGCCATGGGACTTTGCTCAGAACATGGTAGGGCCCTGCCTAGCATTCCCAAACAGTCTGAGACCCCTGGGTCATCACTCAGGTCCTGGTTGGTACCTTTCCAGTGACTCCCAGGTAGCCCAGAGATTCCATGTACTGAAGCCCTCCACAGCATATCCACCTAGTCATGCAGGCTTAGTATGCTGCTCAGAACCTGGAAGGGCCCTGCCCAGAGAACCCAAGAAGCCAAGGAGCTTTAGTGTGCCACACTGCATGAGCTGAAGGCCTGTTCAGTGTATTTCACATACCATTCAGCCTTATTATGCCACTTTTAACCTGGTAGGGCCCTGCCCAGTGACTTCAGGCAACCAGGAGATTTGGTAAGGCATATGGGATGTGCTGAGGGTCCAACCAGGGCTCACCCTACATCTGGGGAGCCTTTCAGTGCCAACAGGGATCCAGTAAGGACAACCTAACATCCCCCACTCTCCTGGGGAAATTCTCTGCAGTACAGACAGACATTCTCAATTCAGGAAGCAACTGAGACTATGCATTTGGCTTCCCCAGGGGAATACAGGCAGATGACAAATCCAAAGAGCAAAATGCAATCTCAAACCTCCAGCCCATCCCATACAAGCCTAGGAGACGTAGACATAGAAGAGAATGTAAGCCTGAAACTTCTGAAATGAGAGCAACTGAAGTAAAGAAACAACTCCATGAAGCTGTAAAGATCTCAGATCAGAAATAATCTCCTAGGTAAAAGAAGAAATGATTGATGTAATAAGAGAAACGCTGACCACATCTAAAGAAGACATAGCTAAAAAATTGAGGACCACTGCAAAAAGATGGAAACCTTGCATGAACAATATAAGAAAGAAACAGAATGTATAAAACAGATTCAAAGTGATACCCAGGAAATCAAAAACTCCACCAAAAGCTAGCAACTGCCTGAATGAATGTGATAATAGGCTTTCAGACCTAGAAGACAAGATTGCAGGTAGTGAATAAGAGAGGAAAGATGTTTTAAAATTAAGACGGAATGAGGAAATAGCAATTAAACAGTTGTAAGATGATACAAAGAAAAATAATGCATGATTGATAGGTGTAAATGAAAAAGAAGGTAACATCACAAGTGATATCAAAAAATTACTTACAGAATAGTAGAAAATTTCACAAACATGGGAAAGGAAACTGACATACAGATAAGTGAAGCATACAGAATTCCAATTAGCCATAACCAAAATAAATCTACACCCAAACATATAATAATCAAAATTCCATAAATTCAATGTAAGAATAAAACATTAAAACTGTTACAATAAAAACAACAAATCACCTATAAAGAAAAGCCCATCAGAATGACATCAGGCTTCTCAACACAAACAGTGAAGTCAAGAAGACTTCATGGAATCAAGTATTTCAAATCCTAAAGGAAAACAACTTCCAATCCAGATTGATGTGCCCTGCAAAAATGTTCCTCAAAATTGATGGAGAAATAAGATACTTCAACAAAAAAGGACACCTGAAGAACTTCATAACCACCAAATCAACCTTGAAAAGAATACTGAAAGATAGTGTAGATACACATAAAAATTTCTACTACTCTAAGAACACCAAAAAAAAAAAAAAAAAAGCCACTAAGAACAGCAGATGATTAAACAGAGCTGAAAGTAAAGAGGTGGCATTCATCCCAGGAAAGTAGAGATGGCTCAACAAATACAAATCCATAAGTATAATACTTCATATCAATAGAGCCAAACATAAGAATCACATGATTATCTAAATAGATGTAGAAAAAGCTTTTCAAAAAGTTCAACACTCATTTATGTTAAGAACTCTACAGAAAATCAGAAAAGATGGTCTCTACCTCGATCTGATACAAATTCAACACTCAAAAATCAATAGCATTCCTGTACACAAGTAAGAAAGAGAGAGAAATAAGAGAAACTACACAATAGCATCCAAAAAAAAAAAAAAAGAGAGAGAGAGAGAGAAACACTTAGGAATCAATCTAACAAAGGAAGTAAAAGATCTATTCAGTGAAAATTACAGTACTCTGAAAAAAGAACTCAAAGAGAATCCCAGAAAATGGAAAGACATTCCTGTTCATGGATAGGAAGAAGAAACATTGTGAAAACGGCCATTCTGCTAAAATTGTTACACAGATCTAATGCAATCCCAATCAAAATACCACTAGCATACTGAAAGGATTGCCCTAGATAGGACACTACAGCAGTGGAAGGCAGGCCAAGGGACATTTACCTTGAGGTCATTTTCCCCACCCCTAGGCAACTTAACTGTGGTGTGAAAAGAATTCTAATCAGCTACCGTGCATCAGCGATGCCCGCTTTAGGCACCACCCCAGACCAAAGCTATATATATGCCTCCACACCACATGTCCCTCAGAGAAAGCCAGACCCCGATGGTCATGAAGTTTCTCTCCCTGTTCTGAGAATAAAGGCCACTTTTACTTTATAATCTCTCTTCTAACTGCACCAAAAATTCTATCAGTTGGTTCCCCAAACAGGAAAGGCAGCATGAATGACTCTTGGGTCCTCCCAGTTTGAGTGTCCCTGCCAATTCACAGACTGGACCGCATCCTGGATTAATTCCTCATTTCCCAGCATATGTGAGCTGCTCAACTTGTCACCACTGGTCTGCAAACAACATCAGCCTAATTCATCTACCTCAGGTGAGCCAACCTCCATCCGAAGGTTATTCTGTGACCATGAGCCGGGCTCATGCCATGTTTCCCATGCCATCCCTGGACTGGGATAGCCATTCTCACATTCCTTGGACAGTCCAAGGCACAAACATTACTGTGGTTCTCTGGGACTGCACCTGTGCCTTTTGGTGATGGCCAGGGGGCATGAGTTGGAACCATTAACCATGCATCCAAAAATTGGTGATGACCTTTTTCTAGCTAGCCACAGTCTGGCTTTTGTCTCATTTTAATTGTCTAATTTTAATTAACGGAAAATACTTATTCCTCTCCCCCAAAAAACACAACTCCGGGGTGCCTAGTACATAACCTTGGTACCCTTAGCCTAAAGAAAACCATAAGAATTAAACAATTAATCTTTTACTGCCAGGAGGCTTGGCTGACCTAGGACCTGAATGGCAGCCCATGGCCTTAAGAGAGGTCATTTGACCCTTGCATCCTCAAAAATTTATATGACTTTTGTTACACTGGTGACAAGTTCACAGATATTCCGTATGTACAGGCCTTCCTTACTCTAAGGATGTGCTCTTCTCTCATTAAATCATGTACACCTGCTCAAATATTTTTAGCTAGCTCTACTGTACCACAAACTTTCTCCTTCTGCCTTCATGACCCTTGGACGATGTGATCCCCAGTCTTTAAGCTCCCCCTCCCTATCCACAAGATCAAACCCCACAGCCTTCTCAGCCAAAGATTTCTGTACTCACCACACAGATTTCTGTCCCACTGCAGGGTCCTCTCCTCCTCCCTCCCCTAGGGTCTCTAATTCTTTCCCTAGGGCCTCAAACCTTACCCTAGTGTCTCTAATTCCTCTCCTAGCCTTTCTCCCCAGTCTCCAACTTCTCACACCCTCCTGCCTGAGCTGTCTGTCCTGTCTGAGGGTTCTTTTGTCTCCTTCCCCTGCATCAACATTTTCTCCACCCACTCACCATACTTGGTTTCGGGAGTTCCAGCCTTCTGGTGGGCCACATGGTTGCTGCAGCTAGCATGTAGGAGAGCTGCCACCTTATAGCCCTCTGCCACATGGCAGGGTGTCACCATCTTAGGGTGGGTCTCATGGTCAATGACCATCCTCTTGTGGCTCCTCCTGTGATCACCACCAACCACCCTGCTGCAGGTCACATGATAATTCACCAAGCTGCCGGCAGCAGCTGGATTGCTGTGGGGGAATACGGTGACATGCCAGAAGCCTGTGTTTCCTTGTTTCATGGTGACAAGCAGCTGCTTCATAGCCAATCATTGGGTGGTTGTCAACACAAGCCTGCTGGATGGTTGGCTGCTCAATGGCCATCTACTCCACAGTCTTCTCCGCCTTGGACTCTGCTTCCACTTCAGGAATAGGCTGGCCCCAAAAAATTATGTTCCTTTTTTAACTTTCTGAGCTATTTCAGAGTAACTATAAATTAGGTTCCTTTTCTGGTATTCTTATTTCAAGAGCTCTCTGTTAATTGATCTATAAAAAGGTTTACCCTAGTCTATTTATTATAGTTCAAATTGGCCAAATATATTTGAGTGCACTCTAATTTTATAAGATGCTAAATAATCTATATATCTGTTGTCTGTTTGCTCAGTCCATTTGTAATATACAAATCATCTTTTCATGTTTGTCCATTTGCCTGCTCTGTAAACAGCTGTTCCTTTTTATTTGAGCTCAACAATCTTTTTTCCTCTTTTGCATTTTCAAAACATTTAATCAAGGTTTATTTGGGTTATAGATTTAAAAAACATGCTTCCACCTAGTTTTCCAGCTGGTTAAAATGATGCTAAAATTGATTAAACAAAACCCCTTGCGGTGAGGAGAAACTGGATAGGACTTCAATTGATAAACAAGAAAGTGGCCACCTGGTAATTTTAACCAGCTCTTATTCATTAATTGGAGGCCCCAATAATCTCCATAGCCTTATGGGAGACACCTCAACTAAAATTCATATGACTAAGACAATTCATTGTTGCTGATCTGATGGTATATTCATGCCTTCAAATATAAAATTGGGATTATTTCTGCTGTCTTTTTCTTGTGTTCCAGCCAGGAGATTCAGGCACACAAGGGCACCAGTCAAATAATAATTTTTAAACAAAAATTTATGTAATGTATGATGACAAGTGTTTTGTTTCAGATCCAGACATATGCTTAGAGATGTTTAAATAGCAAACAGTAATAAATGACATGTCAGTTTCTAAAATTCCCTGGACTTTATCCTCCTTATGGGAAGCCATTATTAAATTATAATCATAAATACCATGTTGATTGTATTATTTGATTCCTGCATACTTAATTGATTTCTTGCCTTTGTCTCCTTTAGACTTAAAGCTGTACACCTATCCAAGATAAAAACCAGATGTCTTGTGACTGTGGAGGAGACAGATACCTTCCACTGTGGACCAGATCCCAAAAACAAAAGGCTAAGTGTGGCCCTCAAACCTCACAGTTAGAACTTGTTAATATGGATTTTCATGTTTTCAACAACAGAGGTAAAAAAAATAACAATCTGATCTTTTAGCAGTGACACTTGGACCTCTCAGACAGGTAAACTGACATAAGGTGGAGCTGCCTGAGCTCCTCCCAGACCATGCTTCAAGTGCAGCAAAGAAGGACATTGGGCAAGAGAATGCCCCTATCCTGGTGTTCCTTTGGGGCCTTGCCCCTATTGCATCTCAAGGCCACTGGAAGAGCAACTGTCCTACCTGCCAGAGAGTGGGTAAGCCATCCTCTAACTCCTTGCCCTCACAGGAGACTCCATCACTGCCAGATTCATCACTGACTGATCTGCTTGGACTTGCTCCTGAAAACTGACAGGGCTTGGGGCCCACAGCCCCCATTGAGGTGTCCTTCTTAGAGCCCCAAATCCCACTGGAGGACTCAAGTAAGGCATTCTCTATACTTGTGGATGTAGAGGCCATGCATAGGGTTCTTCCTGAGTTTTCAGGCCACTATATTAAGTCCTCAGTCTGTAAAGTGGGTGTTGACAGCCAACCTATGCAGCTTTTGCAGACTGGGCTTATTCCCTTGCAGGTTCCAGACTCAGGTTTATCCCATAAGTTTGGGATATTTCCAATCCCACTCGCACTACCCTCACACTACCTATTTTAATTCATCTCAGGGATCCTTTAATTTTTCCTTGTGTTCCCCAATATCCCATAGCTTCCAAACATTTACAGGGACTTACACTTATAATTAAGCACCTTTTAGATGATGGTTTTCTTAAACCTACCCATTCACCCTATAATGCTCCCGTTCTCCCAGTACTCAAGCCTGATGGGTCTTACTGTCTAAAACAGGACCTTAGGGTAATCAATAGTGCTGTTATTCCAATCCACCCAGTGGTGCCAAACCCTTATACCATGCTGTCTCATATCCCTCCCTCCATCACTCACTTTACAGTCCTAAATCTTAAAAATGTCTTTCTATTCCTTTGTGTTTATATAGACCGACCCAGACACTCTGAGGTCTCAACAACTTACACCTGTTATTGCTAGTAAAACCTCTCCTCATGGACACATAGCAACCCCTTCCTTTCCTATTCATCAATTTCTCAGACACAACCCTGGTCAAGACTGGCAGGTAGATTTTACACACATGCCTTGCCACAAAACTCTCAAATATCTTCACAACTTTGCTTGTACTCTTTCAGGATAAATAAAAGCCTTTCCCATAATCAGGGAAACTGCTGATATACTTACTAAAGTTCTGTTATAGGAAATCATCCCAAAGACTACAACCATGGTGGAGCAGCCCCTACCTGGTCTTCGTGGCAATCCCAACACTGTTCAAAGTTGCTGGACTGCCATGCTGCTTCCACATCACTCAAGTAATGCCCTTCCAGCCCTAAATCTAACCATCCTATCACCCACCCATCTCCCTCGCACCAAGGCCTCACAGCCACAACTCTCAGGCTAAGTCATGTTTTATTATCCAATTTGGTTCCTAATTTCTTACATTCTACTAATTATCCTTTTAACAGCAGGACTCTTACATCATGCATAAGATTGTAAAGACTTAAGATGCATAAAGACCCCCACATCATGCATAAGATCGTCTTCATGTTGTTCTACACGACAGCTGGCTTAGTTCTCTTAGACCCGCCTCAGCTGTTTAGACAAATGTGAGATCCCTGAAGGCCTAGGCTCTTACCTTCCTTATAGTGACACAGCCATGGCCATCCCCACCCTTCTTAGTCTTTCCAGCTCAACTCCTGGGCCAGAGAAAAGCCCTACCTACCTACACTCTTAACTTTTACCCTCTCAGATGGGGGAATAATCACCTCTCATAACTTCACTCTTACTAATCCCACACTTATTTTTCAGAATTCTGCCTCACCATAGTAATGATTATACCTCATTACCGTCCTGATAAAATGACATATCTAAATGAAAGGCACTACATGGGCATCAACTGTCATCCCATTGACCTTCCTAAACCTCAATTTGATGCCCCCTTTCAGCAATAAGTAGTAAGAGAGAGAGACTTCGCCCTTTTCCTAACAATAAAAAGATGAGAATGAAAGGATTTTGCCCTAGATAGGATACTACAGCAGTGGGAGGTGGGACTAAGGGATGTTTACCTTGAGGTCATTTTCCCCACCCCTAGGATACCTGTGGAGCAAAAAGTGTTCCAATCATCTACCCATACATCAGCGATGCCACTTTTAGGCACCACCAGACAAAAGATAAATATATATATATATGCTCTCCACACCTTGTGTCCCTCAGAGAAAGCCAGACTTCTTTGGTCATGGAGTTTCTCTCTGCATTTTTAGAATAAAGGCCATTTTTACTTTATATTCTCTCTCTTTAACCATGCCAAAAATCCTATCATGTACCTCACAGATCTAGAGAAATCATTCCTAAAATTCATCTGGAATCAGAAAAGACCTAGAATCATAAAGGTAATTCTGGGCAACAAAGGCAATGCAGGAGGCATCACAGTCCTTGACTTGAATTTATACTACAAAGCTGCTGTGATAAAATCAGCATGGTACTGGAATAAAAACAGACCTGAAGATCAATGTAATAGATTGGAAGATACAACCACAACTACAAACACATTCAGCCACTTTATCTTTGACAAAGGGGCCAAACATAATCACGGCCAGAAAGATAGCCACTTTAGTAAGTGTTGCTAAAAAACTGGCTTTCCATGCTAAAAACTAAAGCTAGACCCATGGCTATCACCATGCACTAAACTGCAGTCAAAATGAATCAAAGACATAATATTAAAACAGGGACACTAAATCTACTGGAAGATAAAGTAGATAGAAATCTTGAAGATATACGGCTTGGCAGGGTATTAATGAACAATAATCAAACTACATAGGAAATACTTCCCAGAATCAACAACTAGGATCTTGTCTTATTAAAAAGTTTTCTCATTTCAAAATAAATGTCCAACAAGTGAAGAGAAAGCACATGAACTGAGAAAAAAATCTTAGCCAACTATCCCTCAAACTAAGAAATTCTATCTAGAACATAGAAAGAATTAAAAAAAATCAGACCCCCAAAATTCAAAACCCAATCCAAAATGAGCATCTGAGATGTATACATACTTCTCAGATGAAGAAATACAATGACAAATAAATATATGAAAAAATGTTCAGCATAATTGGTCATTACAGAAATGAAAGTTAAAACCACATGGAGATTTCATCTCATTGCAGAAGTATGGCCAGGATCAAGAAAACCACAAATAACAACTGCTGGAGAGGCTGTGGGAAAAAAGGAACTCTTACATACTGTTGGTGGGAGTATGTACTAGTGTAACCACTGTGGAGGTCAGTCAGGAGGTTCCTCAAAAAGCTAGGATTGGAGGTTCCATTTGACCCAGTTATTACACTTGTGGGCATAGTTCCAGAAGAACTGAAAACAATATATCACAGTGATATATGTGTACCCATATTTATAGCAGCATGATGTGTAATAGCTAAATCTTAGAAATAGCCCAAAATGCCCATCAACTGAAGAATGGATAACAAAGATGTGGTTTTTTATGCCATAGAATATTACTCAGCTAAAAGAAAGGCCACACTGAGGCTTTCATAGGAAATGAAGCAACTTGAGACGATACTCCTAAGTGAAATAAATCAAACTCACATCTGTAAATACTGTACTGTTTCCCTAGTGTAGGAACTGGGAAGAATAAATAAGATACAAAATCTTCAATAAATAATATGAAAGGGTAAGAAACTGCTCAAAGAGGAAAAAAAAATAACTCAAACAGGGAAAAGGCGAACAGAAGGAAGAGCAAAGAAATAAGATATTAATTGGCACATATACACTTAAGATTACTAAGGTTTACTGCAGTTCACAGTTTGTAGCGGTTTCAATCCAAAATCAGCAGGCTCCAAGGCCAGGTGGCTACTACACAGAGGAGAAAAGTACATAGCCAGGTAGGCAAAAAACCAAACTAAACCCAAACCAAAAAATCCCAACCAAAGTAGCAGCACATAACAACAGAAAGCCAGGTCCCTTTCCCTCTATCTCATCCAGGCACTAAACTTTGTGGGTAGGGCTCCAAATAATCATTACTAGAACTACAATTAGTGAACTAATCAATATCACACACTCCTAACCCCAGTATCATACCCTTAATCCACATTCATACAGCTCCACCTACAAGCACATGAGGATTTGGGCAGGACATCTAGACACAAGCTACAACATTCATATGTTTATGCAGGAGCATGAGTGCGCGCCCATGCACACACACACACACACACACACACAAGGAAGCCAAACTCGGAAAATCTCAACAAAATGAGTGGATTACACCCATACCCTGGTTATGAAAGTTACAATTTTTTTAAGATGTTATCTTTGGGGAAAACTAGAGAAGGCATATAATTAATGTTTTATTTTTTCATAACTACAGTATATATCAATAATTATTTCAAAGAGTTTTATTGTAAAATTACAATACACAAAATTAAGATAAAATAATTTGTAATTTCTTTTTTTTTGAGGAAATCGTCCTACAATATACTAAAAGTGAATGCTGAAAACTTGTGGTCCAAAGCTTACAAATATTGATCTTGCTGATGAGCAGTGCATTTTCAAGTATTTCCAATACTATCCAGATTTTTTATGTTTTGTTCTATAAAATTAAGTTACCTAAGGACAATTGTGCATATAGATATCCTTCTGCAGTGCAGAGGATCAAATCCAGAGGCAAAGTATCCCCCCAGTCCCTTTTAAAATAGATTATTATTGTTATTTTCATTTTGAGACGGACTGGCCTCGAACTGCAGATCTTTTTGCCTAAGCCACTTGAGCAGCTGGAATCACACCCTTCACATATATACTTTTAAAATAATAATTTAAACACAAATTTAATGACAACCTGACCAATTTAAGGAGACTGTCTGAAAATAACATTATAAAAGGAGTAAATAGTTACCTAGTTTGAATGAGGACTTGGTTTAAATTACCTTAGTGTAAAGTTTTAAAAATAAATAAATAACAAAAACTACTTTAACATATATTTTCCTTTTTCTGTTATGGCACTTGCTACAACATGGATTAACCTGGAAACCTACTTTGTGAAATTAGCCAGTCATCAAAAGATAAGTATTGTATAATTCCACTAATATGAAACATCTAACTTAATTAAATGCATAGAAATAGAAAACAGAAAGGTGAATGCCAGGGATCAAGACTAAGGAGAAAATAAGGAGCTGGTGTTCCATGGATACAGAGTTCAGGTTTTATAAGATGGAAACTGCTAGAGACCTGCTGTGCAGAAATATGAATATAATTGATGCTACAGAAACATATTTAGAAATAGTTACATGGCAAATCTATACATATATAATATCTATAACATAATTATGTATTATGCATGATATATTATTGTGTTACATATTATATGAGTCATACATACTATATATACTATTGTGTATTACATGTGTATATATGTGTCTGTATATTATTTTATTTAGAAGACACTCATATTTCCCAAAAGAGAATAAATGTCACACCAACCATTTAACATACTTTGTCCTAAATCTTCTGTGTAGGTTAGTTTCATTGTGGGAAAGATCTCTCACATGAAAAATAGTTCTCTTTGCCCATGAGGTCATATTTCTTCTTTCTATCCCCCCAGAGAAAGAAAAATAAGACTTCATGATTCAGACAGAGAAGAAAAACAACATAAAAGCAGTGCCATTGAGAGCACTGAGCTCAGCACAGGGCCTCAGACCATGCACACTCAAGAGCTTCCAGTTCATAAGACATTTCCACTTTATTTTAGTTACTTCCATTGTGACTCTTTTATTCGAACCCAAAAGAGACCTATCAAAAGGCAGAAGTGGATAAATCAGTTTCATCAGGTGCTATTGTTCTCAATGATTTCTAAGTGGATTTGTCTTCAACTGATTTACTTTTGGTTGAAATCAGAATAGCACTCTCCTATGGGTGATTTGTATCATTATAGCTGATGCTTTTATCTCATTCATTCCATTTAGCTACTTTAGTTTTAGAACACTATCAGACAATGCAGAAAATACCTGGTGGGTATTAACTGTTACATATGATGACCACTTCTCTTCAGTATACATTCAACACAGCTTAATACCTTCAGACAACATAAAAATAGCTAACAGTTATTAACTCCAATTAATATCATAGATTTCTCAATAAGGTGTCTTTTGGATTCTTGCTCTCTTACATAAACATGAAGAGATTTAAAATTAGAACACGCTAAGTTCATCAGAATTCAGTTTTAATGATAAGATAGCACATATTAAATTTGTTCATGGTTTAATTTTCCATTGCTTGAGTCAACCACAGTTTAAAAAATATTAAATGGAAAATCCCAACAGAAGCCGTTCTTAAACTTTAAGTCACACAGTGTTCTAAGTAGCAAGATGAAACCTTATGCTCTCCCACGCTGCTTCTACTCTACTAGGGATGTGAATCTTCCTGTGTTCAGCATATCCACACTGTGTAAACTACCCTCCTGTTAGTCATTGCATAATTATTTTGGTTATCAGATTAACTGCCTTGGTATTGCAGTGTTTGTAACACTTATTTGACTTAATGATGTTTACAAAGTACCAGAGTAATAATGTCAGTAATTCCAATATGCCAAAGAGAAGCCATAAAGTGCTTTTTAAAATGAAAATTCTCAACTTAATAAGAAAGGGAAAAATTGCACACTGAGGTTGTTAAGACCTGTGATAAGAACAAATTTGTCCATGAAATTGTGAAATTTGAAAAAGAACTATGCTACTTTTACTTTCCTAGACCTCAGATAACAAGTGTTATGGCCACAGAAAGTAAGAAATTCATAGCTTTGATGAAAAGGCATTACAGGATTTACTACTATTTTTTCTTAATTTTTCCAAATTTTAAAAATTTTCTTAATTTTTCTAATTAAGAAAAAGAACCATACTCCTCAAGAAACCCCAAGAATACTGACAGAACATTATTGATAGTCTATTTTTATTTATTTTTTTTTGTCTTTTTCATTTTTATCGGTACCAGGGATCGAATTCATGACTGCCTGCTTGCAAGGCAGGTGCTTATGCCGCTGAGCTAAATCCCCAGTCCTATTTTTCTATTTTAGCCTGACACACACACCTTTAGGAAATGGCTGTATATGGATGATTGTCTACGCCTACAAAATTCATTTCCGCTGTAGACTTTAAAAAACTTGTTTGGTAAGCTGTCAAGTACAATCGTGCATTCACTATTTATTTAAAGCTTTTTTTTCTCACAATTAATTCCAGAGATGAGGCAGGGAAGAAGTGCTTTCACATTGTCATCTCAGAACCCAGACTCTATTGCTATTTCACTGATGTTTTATTTTCTTTTAAATGATTGGTTTACACAACTACTTGTGACAGACAATGGGAAGGAGATAGTTTATCTTTCCAATCCATGCTTTCAAGTGCTTTAAAAAACAAAGTGCAATGATAGTATTTGCCAAAATTTTCAGAAGACGTTAACACAATGTGTGGATGTAATCTATCCATTAAATGAAATGTAGTAACTAGATAGCACCTGATTACACAAAAACATTATATGTTTTATATTAAAAAGTAGAAAATTACTATTTCATGAGCTTTGTTCCTGCTGTTAGAGTATTCACATCCCAATCTAATCAAGGTACTAAAGTTAAAGCCAAAAGGTTTTTTTGTTTCCATTACTTGTTTTTTATTTTTAAATTCTGCTTTCTTGTAATTTATATAACCAGCAGTTTAACCTCTTGAAAAGAAGCTTATTGAATTTTCTGTGAACATTTTTTTCATTCACTAAAATTAGAAAAGTATAAGAATGACTCAGATAAGAATGGAAGCAAACTTGATTTTTTGTTTAAAGAACGACATGTGTTATTTGTGTGATTATGAGGTTTGGAAACAGGACAACTTTTAGCAATCATCATTGTTGCTCCTATCATAACCTTCAGGGTAATTCGGAGGGCTGCATGAGGTGCTGAAGTGTAATGACCTTCCAGCAAACAGGAGAGCCATTATTCAGTGTTCAGTGTTAATTGGTTTATGTGGAGTTTCTTGTGCCAGTAGAAGGTTTCTGTTGAAATATATTCTGAAACAGAAATGCAATACTACTGTCTCATTATTCAAAAGTAAAAATTTTATACTCACTTTATTGAAAATGGACTTCAGCTGTCAGTGCATCATCACCAAACACAGCCTTATTGGATAATCTAGGCAGGGGAGCACACTGCAGTGGTGTGTTCATGATAGACACTTAAAGGTTCATGGAATCCAATGAACATAAACGTTAAAAACACAAAGAAGAAGACACACTATATTTTAGGACTATGATAATTCCTTCTAGTAATTTTGTCCAAACAAACTGTTCCGGATTCCTTCCTCTATCACACCTGTCATGTTTGAAGCTACACCCATTCATTCATTTACAAATGATTTATTGAATTTATAAAATTTGTCAGTTACTCTAGATAGAGAAACAACAACCAAAAATAATGATTTCTGCCCTCATTAGTGGGTAAAGCAGCACTACATTATAGAATGATAACGAACTGAATAATGTTGACCAGAGGTCACTCTAGCATGTGTATCGTAACATATCTGCTGCTTTGCTTAATTGCATGTTGTTCTATATGGCTGACTCCAAGAGGGAACCAAAGCCACAGAATAGAAGTGTTTATGGTTAACTAGATACAGATACAGATACAGATACAGATACAGATACAGATACAGATACAGATACAGATACAGATACAGATATATAGATATAGATATAGATACATATAGTATTTTATAACCAACATAGAGATCAAATGCTGACTGTAAGAATTTTCTCTAAAAGACAATTCCAAATATTCTGTAGCATTTGTTAGACTTCTAAATGTTTAAGCTAAAAAGTAAAACATAGCTTAAAATTTTACACACCTGTAAATATCTGGCAAACATCTTAAAGCTTTCCTATCTTATCTAGGTAGTGACTCCCAGTCTAGTACTACTGTACCATGACTGATGGGAGTCACATAGCTCTGTTCGTTCTGTAATTGATGCAGTCATCCAAGCTAGGAGAAAGGTCGAGGACAGCCATCATTATTCCTGTTTTGTGCCACTGGGATGTGAAATGATTGTCAGAATCAAAGCTGACTCTACATTAGTCTGAGGTCCATCGCATTAATAATTTCAGCACAAATTAATGAAGTACGCAAGAGAATATTGAATGAGAATGAAGGCAGAGCAAAATGGCCTTCATAAACCTGTAGAAAAGCCAGGGAATCTGCTATTCAAAAATTAAGACAAAATTAAGTAGAGAAAAGCTGAAAGCTTTCCTTCTAACATCAGGAGGAAGACAAGGATGCCCACTATCACTCTCCTGTTTAACAGAGTCCTCAAAATATTAGCCAGAGCAATTAGGTAACAGAAAGGAATAAAAGGGATACACATAAAAAAGAAAGAAGTCAAAGTGTCATTATTTGTAGAAGACATGATCCTCCATCTACCAGACTCCAAAAATTCCACCTTCAAACTCCTAGAATTAATAACAGAACTCAGCAATGTAGTAGGATAAAGTATCAATGCACAAAACCTAATAGCAATCCTATATACTAATAATGAACTGAAAAAGAAATTAGGAAAGCATTACCATTCACAGTAGCAGCAAGAAAATTAAATGCTTAGAAATTACTCTAACCAAGGAAGTTAAAACCTCTACAATGAAAATTACATCACTCTGTAAAATGAAAATTAAGAAAACATCAGAAAATGAAGATATCTTGTGTTCCTGGATAGGCAGAACCAGTATTTTCAAAATGGCTATACTTCCAAAACCAAGATACAGATTTAATGCAACACCAAACAAAATATCAACATCATTCCTCCTAGATCTAGAGAAAACAATCTAAAAATTCATATGGAATCAGAAAAGACTCAGAAAAGCAAAAGCAATTCTGGGTAATGATAACAAAGGAGGAGGCATTAATATCCTAGACTTGAAGTTTTATTACAAAGCTACAGTGACAAAACCCCAGACACCTTCAGCTATTTGCTCTGTAACACAAGAACCAAAAATATTCCCTGGAAAAAGATAACTTCTTTAATAAACGATGCTAGAAAAAGTGGCTATTCACATGCAGAAGATTGAATCTATACTTATATATATATATCTATACTTATATATACTTATATATCTCAACATGTAATAAACTAAAGTTAAAATAGATCAAAGATCTAAGTGTTAAAAACAGAATCACTTAATCTGCTGGAAAATAAAACAAACTCTTGAAGATGTAGATGTAGAAGAACTTGTGAACAGAATCCGTATGGCCCAAGAAATAATACAAAGAATCAATAAATGGTATTACATCAAATTAAAAAGCTTTTGTACAGCAAAGGAAGCAACCAGCAGAGTAAAGAGACTACCTGCAGAATGGGAAAAACGTTTTATCAGTTATTCCTCAGAAAACTGACACGTAGATAAAGAACTCAGAAAAATTAGACCCCCCTGTAAAATAAAATATTCAGTCACAAAATGGGCAAGTGAAATGAATAGATACTTCTCAAAAGTACACATAGCCAATAAATACATGAAAAAAGTGTTCAACAGCACCGCTCATTAGAGAAATGCAAATTAAAACAACACCAAGGTATCACTTTACTTCAGAAAGAATGGCTATTCTCAAGAAATCTAGTCATAATAAATGCTGGCAAGATTGCCATGGAAAGGGAACACTTCTGTATGCTGGTGGGAATGTAAACTAGAACAACCACTTGGGAGATCAGTATGGAGATTTCTCAAAAAAACTGAAATTAGAAATTCCATTCAACCCAGTTATACTCTCCTGGGAATCTCACTGAAAAAATTAAAATCATCACATTACAGGGATGTGTGCAAACCCACAGTTAGAGAGGCATAATTAATTTATAACAGTTAAAACTTGGAAACAACCTATTTGTTTATCAATAGATGAATACACAAAGAAAATGTGATATTTATACAGAGTGGAGGTCTATTTTGCCTTAAAAAAGATAAATGAGGCATTTGTAGGTTAATGGTAAGTGAAATAAATCCAATGCAGGTTTTTAATATTGCATTGTTTCTTTTATGTGAGAGACTTAAAATATAAATAAGAAACAAAATTTAAAAAAAAGATCGTGGAAAGCAAGAGGATTTTCTACAAATGGGAAGGGAACCAAATATGAATGGGTAAATGAAGCAAAGGAAGATTTAACAAATTGAAGAGAAAAATAAGGATAGAACTTTTTAAAGTGGAAATGAAACATAAGTTGTAGAGAACAGGGAGGGTAAGGGGACAAAAAGGAATTATCACCAGTGATATAGCTCAGTAGCACTGCCTCGCAAACAGAAGGTACAGAGTTAAATGCCTGTTACAAAAATAAAAAAAAAAGAAATATAATGTGTTATGTACATATACAAACTCTCCATGATAAATGTAGCCATCATGTACTACTCACATGTACTAATAAAAAGTTAAATTAATAAAGGAATCAGGAAAAAACTAGGGCCCGTGTAAGTATTGATAAAGTGGTATAAAGATAGGCCTCCCTTTTGAAAAAAATTCAACTACTTAAAACAAAAAACAAACAAAAATGACGTTCTCCATATACCTCTTTCTTCTGTTAGTACATTTTCATGAGTTTCTATTCTGATTCAAGCTCCTGTTTCCAGAGTCACAGGCTTGCTTTTGACATGGGCTTGTTCATTCTTGGTTTGACCTTGGACAAGTTCTCCCCCTCAAAGAAAAGGAGAGCTCCTGAGATGTTTTCTGCATTATGTAAATAATTTATTGGCTACTACAGAATAAGGACTCAATGGGAACTTGTTACTATTATTATTTGATAAATTTTAAATGATTAAATTTCTTGCACTATAAAGCACACTATAAACAGTATATTCCTGCTGCATCTGCATAATCACTAGTTTTATACAAAATTTAAGGATTTTTAAAATGGCATATTATAAGCCTCCAAGAAGATATTTGTACATTCAGAAACTTCAGCACCATCAGGGAAAATCTAGTCATCCATCAGTTAGGCGACCAAAATGATTTAACATTCCCTTGAGATTGCATAAATTTTAGATAGGTTTAACCTTGACTGCAGGCCCTAGATTTCTATTTTAAAAGCATTTACTGCAAAAATCTTGCAACTGGACATCACTGTATTTCTAATATATAAACTTTCCAGCCCCTGCTAGGTTTATAACCATGCAATGTCTTCCTTAAGAACCTGGCAGCCATCTGCTTGGAATGTAATCATGGAGAAAATAGGCCACATCCCCCAAGCTATGTGGAAGAGGAGTCAGCTAACTTTGATAACCTGTTTGCAAGTGCAGATGGTTTGCTGACCTTGACTAGCCTACTGACTAAGGCTTTTCAGGTCTTTCCCACTGTCCCATCCCAGCACTTAAAAACCCTCCTGGAAATAATCACTTCCCTATATGCTGCCAGTCCAAGATATCATTTTGGATACCTTCAATATATACTATGTGTGTGTGTGGTGGGGATATAAGCGAAAGAGCCACCACAATGTTTCTTGCCTTTATTTTTCCTGTGGGAGTCAACATCCTCCCCCAGTTACAATAGTCCTGAATACTGTATTTCATGCCTGTTTAACTCCATCTCCTGTAATTTTTCTCCAGTGTGAGCCAAGGACAGTACTTGGTGAAGCACTGTATTATTCCACTTAAGTCCTTGATCCACCTAAAACTCCTTGCTTTCATTAACTTATAAAAATAAAGAAGAAAAGCTCAAATTTTGACTGTACTCTGTATGGTATAATCAAAGAGATAAGTATTGCTTCCTTCCAGCTGATTTTATTAACATTAAGGTTTTATAATAAGTTATGAAGGTCCCTAGAGCTAAACCTCCAATTATGATAACATAAGCATGGCAGGATGTCTATTATAATATTTTTCTTAGAATAGAAGTCCTAATTATGGCACTGTAGACTTCTAGGTGGGAAAGACACTGCTGTGGGATGAAGAACCAGGGCTCTAACTCGCAGGTGGGTGCTTCTAAGGTGATCATAATTAAAAATAAGTGAAACCAAATCATTTAAAAGTCCAGATAAAATTTCAATGTCTTGAGTCTCTCTGACTTTTCTGATTGCATTGTATCCTTGTTGGAGCTTGGATATTGTTTATCTATTTTTTCCATTCTATAATTGTCACAGTAAAAAGGGAAAATTGATTTTAGACATAAATATTTTCACAAGACTCAGTAGGTTTCATAGTACACTCATGGTTGCCACAATAACTACAATAAAAGAATAAAGGGTAATCAGGTTTCAAGTCAACAGAATTACCCTTTAAAACAAAGTACAAGGAATTTAACATTTTTTTCTGTCTGAAGAGGTAAAATAAATGAATTACTTTCAGTCCTAACAAGGAAATGTAGAATCTCAAGAGAAAACTAATGAGATTTGAGAAATTATAACTAGGACAATCCATGAGCCAAATAACTGTAATTGTATTAACAAATAAATCCAAATCCCATTAGCTTTTGGATTTAGTTTTATGGCCCTGTTTCAACATCTTTTCTAAATACTGGTGGATATTTTATTTTACATAATGTTTTCAGGGTTATTTATTTTTAAACAGATTTCTGAAATTAAAATCACATAAATATGTCTAAATTTTATATTATACGACTAAACTCATCAACATACTGCAAAAAATGTTTCATAAAAAGACATGACTTATAACAACAATTTACATAGCAGTTATGAAGCAATAAGCTATTTACAATGAAAAATAAATTTATATATACATTTATACCTACATTTGTTTAGATGCATGTATTTATGTATGTATGCATACATTGTGTTTATATCAGACACATAAAAATCCAAATGCTACTAGCAATCACTTTGTCTTTAGAAAGATATAGAATAGCTGAATTGATAATGTTGATAAATGTTCTTTTCCTAATCATATAGAGAAGTTGTTTTAAACAAAAAAGTATAAACAAAGAAAATAAAAGAAGCTATAATAGATTTTTAATTGTTCATTAACTTTAAAATCCCACATCAAAAGCACCACAAATAAAATTAAAAGACAAACACAACATTGATAAAGTAAATTTTGCAGACTGATGACATCATGTTGAGTTATAATACTTAAGCGAGCTTTCTAAACCATCACTCTGCCATTGTTCTCCTTAATCATCATTACCAAATCCAGCCTATTTTGCTGCTATCTTTGGAATCTTGATTCTATTCTTTAATCTTCAAGGCAGTTACCTTGGTTCACGATTATAAGAACTTTCTGTGCAATTACTACCTGCCTGCCCTGCTCTCATCAATCTCATCTAATCAGTTTTCTGGGATGCAATGAGTCACATTTCCAAGATTCAAATATGATCCTACGGCTCTCCCTGCCCCTTTCAATGCCACTCAATGATCTTAGAATGAAGAGCTGTTAGTGGCTTGTCTCAGCATTGCTCTCCAGTTTTCTCTCTTAGCTCTCACACCATATGCTCTAACTATATTGATCCCTTTTTAGCGCCTTTGACATCTTTTCTCTTGGAATGTTCTCCTATGCCCTCGTCCAACTTCACCTACTCTACTGTCTGTCAGTGGCTTACATGTCACTGCCTCAGGCACACTTGCTCTGCCCAGATCAGGACTGGTATAAGTTTCTCTGATAACAGATACTATTTTTTGCACTCTGTTTAACCCAGAGTTAATTTTACAGTTTAAAATTCACCGAGGTATATCTCCCTGATTTTGAAGTTTTGTGAAGGTGAAAACTGTCTGTGTTCCTGTTTCTGCATCTAAGGCTTGCCTTCCGTGAATGGTGAAGGTTTGGCTGTCTTGCAAGTGAGCCCTGGTGCACATTGCATGCATCTGAATAGATGCAAGATTTTCAGAAAAGATACTTGAAGAGACAATCACAATAAATGCTGTTCTTAAATCCTTGTTTTACATTTTAAACAAAGACAGTTATCTTCTGATTGTCCAGTTTTCTACTTCATACAATTGTTTTTCTTTGTGATCAATAGACTCTACTGCAGCAGTCTCTCAGTCTTTCCTTCCCTTCTCTTTCTAGTGTCTCAATCACTTTCATGTTTTTTTTTGACAACTGCTCCCTCATTCTTGCTTTATTTCTTCCTTATAATTACCTGAACTCTGGTTTAAATTTGAATTATTACAAATATCTCTACTATGGGACTCAGATACTAACGCATCAAAGAAATGACAGAAGTTATAGTTGAAAATGAGCAATTTTCAATATGCTAAATCAGAGCTAAGAAGACATATTAACTAGACTCCAGAGCCCCATTCCCTGCCTTCATTCAGAGCAGTTCTGCTTTAAGCTACTATGTATTAGATTTCCAAGTTATAGTTCACTTGAAGAAAATGTTATACAAAAGGGAAAAATGTTTGAAAAATCGTGCATTCAATCACCTTTCTCTTTCTCGAACAACTTTCCTAATTCCAATGCTATCCCTTTAGGTATCCAGATATATTTTGACCATAAAAATGAAACTTATAGTTCCAGCACTCTTTTACTCTTTGGAAGGTTACAGACTTCATTATGTTAAATAGTGTGATGTGGACTACAATGCTTAGCTGTGTAATTTATTATTTTATCAATAAGGTCTTTGATTACTTACTTGATTATTGTCTTAGTTACTTTTCTTATTGCAGAGACAAAATACCTGGCACCCAAAGTTAAAGGAGGAAAGGTTTGTTTTAGTTCACAGTTTGTAGAAGTTTTAATCCTCGCTGGCTCCAAGGCAGAATGGCATAACAGAGGGAGCACAGAGAATAAGTGAGTTCATGGTGCAGCAGGCAGAAGACAGTGAGCAGGAAGTGGCAGCAGCAAGCTTGCCTTTTCTCGGCCCATTTATGTTGCATTCAGGCTATAACCCAGGCTATATTGATTGGTGCCGCTCAAACCCAGCCACATCCTTAATTCATGCATCACTCCCTTAATCCACATTTATACTCTGCAACATAGCCACCTTCAAAACTCCCCACCCATGAGCACATGAGGCTATGGGGGATCATCTCGATACAAGCCATAACAGTTAACTTAATGGTTAACTTGTTGTTATCTATTATGAAACATCCACAACAGTTAAATTTTAAGTGTGTTTTGGCAAAGGTGCGAACAAAATTTTGACTTAGCTTAATTTGACTGGAGCTGGGATAATTGAGAATGACAAGCTCTGATTAAATGATCATGATTTTAATGAAGAAGAAAAAGAACTTTGTTGTTTTAAGAAAAACAAATAGATTTTTCTTAAAGAGCATGTAGAACAAATGCAAGTAGCTTGTTGGACCCACATTGAGAAGGATGCAGAGTTTGAAGGGAGAGTACAAAGGAAGTGAATCCAAAAGTCTAGGACTTGTCATTTTGGGAGAAATTCAACATGAGGCTATTTCCACTAAAACAGTATCTTGCCTAAATAGTTTCCATATAAGGCTTAGAGTTCTCTAAACATGAAGAAAAATTAATCAAGAGTAAAATATGCTTTTAAAATATTTGTTGATTTAAATAAAACTTGCATCTTACAAATACATGTATTCTAATCTCACAGTTAGCTTTTTAAAAGAAAAATAAAAGTTGTACCTTTTATCTTCCATATGTCTTCTTTTCATGCTATCTTTCCCTTTCCTTGAACTCTTTATTTTCCAGAGGTCAGGTACAGTTGGGAATTTAAAAGTATAGGATAAGTGAATTCAATAGTTTATAGCTGAAAAAGGCTAATTTGTACAAGTACACTGATTGAAAAATTGTTTGATGGCAAAATAAACTTGAGGATAATTGCAGTTATATTGAGGAGGCACAATATTGCTATATTCACATCACCTTAGTTTAGATTTGTGTTGATTACAAGCTATGTAAATTTATTCTGTCTTGTGAGACACAAACTACAATTGCTATATGACTTCTCTATCACACTTAACAAGTTCCTTCTTGGAAGTAGTCAAAGTTCTATTTCAAAGCTTCCACTTTGAGGAAGAATTATGAGAGCTACACTACCAAAATAAATACGAAAATAGGAATCTGGGGAATTCATTTTCCGGCTTTATAAGAAGAAATATTAGGAAGCAGCTGATTTTACAAGGAAGACCCTTAGGCTGGAAGTGTGTTAAACAGCTGTGTGAGCATAGAACCTTCTTCACAATAATCTCCTCACTGACTGAATAGAGAGCATAAAAGGTCAAAGAGAACACTTTCGTGAATCTATTAAGATATAGTTTATAAAATACACTATTTAAATAAACATTTTAAGGAAAGGATTCAGAATTCTGAGAGAAATGATCCCCAAGCATCAGAGAAAGCATGAGTCTTTGACAGAGAAAATACATTTTCTTAGTTGCAAATGAGAATGGGGAGGCAGTGGTTCTGCAGAACAGGTGGTGGCCAGAGGTGAAGGGGCTTCTCACACTGAACCTCCTAAGTGAGGTGGGATCAGGAATGGGGCGGACCAGGCGCTCGCTTGTTCCTGGTTTAACACTGCTTGGTTGGAATGAGAAAATCTGAGGTTCCAATTTACATAATCTTTCTATGAATAAAAATAGGATGCAAACGCTCAGTCTGCTCCACATTTAGATCTACATTGGAATGTAAAATTTGACAGAAATCATCTAAGATGGAATCAACTTTAGATGATGCTAATGAGTCTTTAAAAGAGTGTGTATCAACTAATATATATCTTCTTTTTCTTCAAACCATTGTTCTGCTTTTGATTTTCTTAAAAAAATTGCTCCTTTTAGGCACTGCTAGCTGGAAATGGTCTGTGTCACGTACATAGACACTCTACCAAGATGGCAGTCCATGGTAAGCTTTGTGATGACTACCTTTGCTGCATTTCTTGGTTGATTCGCAATACTGATGTCTGCTTTGCTCATTAAAGTATTATCAGTATGGTAAATCTCTCCCCACTCCATGTCCAGTCATGTGTACAAATTTGGCAAGATGAGAATAATTAGTATATGCTAATTCAACTGTTTAAAGATATTAGGCTTCACGTGCACTTTTACAGGGAAAATTCATTGACACCAAATGCAGCATTCAGGCTTTTATTTCACTTATTGTGATGCCTCAACTGGAAAGATTGAAGAGGACACAGAAGTCAAGAAAGAAGCTTATAACTCAATTTAAAATGGGCTAAAAGACCATTTCTGTATGCAACTTGCTTTTAAATATTCTCATACAGAAATAAGAAATAATGTTTCTAATATATTGAATGCCTTTCTGACTACATTCTTTTTTTTTTTTTTCTTTTTTGTCTTACATTCCAGTAATATTTTTAAAAGACTTAGTACAAAAACTTGGGGTCAGATTTTCAGCTGACCTATACCTTCCTTCATAAGCTGAAATATCACAGTTTACAAAATTCATCTCCAGATTTAGTATCAAAGTTTGTCCAGGGTGTAATGGCAGACCTTAAAATGTCTGCCTAAGTCCTCTGTGGTTAAATGCATTGTTCTGTGTGCCTCTACATTAGGAAATTGACATTAAGCATGCATGATCTGCATTTTGTTGGCAATCAAGTACTCTAGTGAGGGGTATGCCTTGATGTTACCTAGTTTTTGGTTTTTTTGTTTTGTGTTTGCTTTTTAGAGCAAGAGCATGTCTAAGCCATGGTAGTTTTGGGGTTCCAACTTGGGCAGATAAGGCTACAAAGACACGTTTTTGTCACTCATTACACCAGACAAGCAACTCTGATGATTAGGAATTAGTACCTCTGCTCAACTGGCTTATTTTTTTGACCATTATGACTAGTACAAAATTATCTACAATTAAAATGCTTAGTACTGTAACTCTCAGTGATGGTGCCAATTCTAATTCCTAGTACTATAGCACTAACCTCAGATTCTACTCCTTCTGCTATAGGACCTCCCTTCAAGACTTTGGCTGTTAGGAGTTTAAGTAGGTCCTACCAGCTCTCTCTTATAAACATATTTCCATTGGACATTATACTTCTTAGGGTATCATATCCAAAACTAAACCCCTGCAATACAATCCAGGCTCAGTTTAATGATCTCACCACTGAATCTGTATATTATTGTGGTCATTAAAAAATGCAGTAGATTCTTAACTTTTAGGCTGTTAACTTTCATAGAGTTTTTAAGCTTGAGGTATTTGATGTCTATAACTTTATCCCAGCCCTGATAGAAAGGGCAGAGTGAGACTAGGTTCGACCTCATGGAAGTCATTGCTGAGTGGCTCCTTTGGTATTTGGTTGGGGATGACAACTCATTCATAAACTTATGTTTGAATCAAAGTTTCATCTCAAACCACCCAAATAATCATTAGAAAAGGAATTAAGCTCACAAACTTCAGTTGTTAATCCCCAAATTAGGCATAATAATATATCGTTAGAGCTATGATAGTAACTAAGGATTCTAAAATGGCTTTTTCAGAATATTCAATGCAAGAATATTCAATAAAACAGTATTTTCCTGCTATTAAATCTTTCCATGCTGTTGTCATAGAGATGGGTGTCAAAAAACAAAAACAAAAACAAAAAAAAACCCTAACCCTATGTTTTCAGTCAGTAGCTCTCTCTGGGTTATGGAATTTGTTTACAGATAGCCAGTTCAGTTTGTATAGTAATCAGTTAAATTCTCTAATAATTTGTTCCTCTGCTGTTTGAACATAGCTGCTTCTGTGTTTATGAATAGGGAGTCCCTCTGAGCACTCAGCAGAGAGGAGCTAATGCTCAGAGAGCACAGTACTTCTGATCTCTCAGGCTGGTGCCATGAATTCATTCTTGGCTGCCTGTGATTCGTTATAATTCTTCATTCAGATAACTCAGCTTCTGTCATCCACTTTTCTAATCTGTAAAATGTTGATAATGATATTGACCTATCTCCCAGGAATGCTATGAAGAAATGCTAATTAATGTTCACAAAACACTTTGAAAACACAAATTGCTATTTAAATGCTAAATGTGTATTCAACAGATGCCAAGGATACCTTGGGATTAATACATCCTAGATGCTGAAATGCCTTACACAAAAACGGAGAAACCAAATAAACAGCCTGACACCTGCTCAAAATTCAAACTCTTTCTCTGTTCTTGTAGAAAAGCAGAAGACATACTTTAAGTGATTGTCAGAAAGAGAAGTGACTAAATTGCTCAAGGGTAAAGAGAAAACGGCTCCAGGTAGTACATGCTGTGGTAAGAAATCTGACACTTCTTTTCTGTAAAAAACTCAGTATTACTAATAAAGACAAAAACCTTCACTATTCTGATATAATAAGATCCATTGATCTGCATGAACAGATACAGTTGCATTCATACTCTAAACTTTCATGTCAAAAAAGATCACTTCAAGATTGTAAAATAGATTAGAAGTGTAAAAGGATTCAAAAACAAGAGACCACACCAGGCATCGAGCTTCTGTTAAGGCAGCTGGCAGACCTGAACTGCAGCTCAGCAGAGGTATACTAACATGTTCTACCCAAAACTACACAGTGTCCTTTGCAGGCTTTTGGAAAGTAAGCTGCCAAATATTCCTCGCTGTCACTTTTCACGAACTGGGACAGTGTAGGATCCTCCCTTGCCTTGAGGACATAAAGAACATAATGCTAAAGCATCTGGAAACCTTTTACTTGAGCTGTCTTTTTACTCCACCAGGGGCCTGTGGTGGAATTTGCATTTTCAAGGCTTTTCAGTTTTAAACAGTTAATCATCTTAGAGGATAGGGATATGCAAAGCTGGCCTTGTTTCTTGAGAGATTTGATAGAAACTCAGTAGAGGGAAAGAAACAATTTTGGTTTGAAGTGGAAGGTTGCATTAAACATGAAATAAACACTCCATTCCGGTGCTGCCAGATTCTAAAATTAGCCCTTGAACAGATTTTAAAGTGCTAGTCTATGCTTTCTCCAATAAAGCCACTGGCACTATTAGCTTGATTGCTATACAAGGCGAAGGCCAGATGGCTTGCCCTTGAACTGAAATCAAATGACCTTTTTTATGTGCACACTTTCTTTTCTAAGTGAGTGCTTCCTAAATATGTAAAGTTCCATGTGTACTACACAAAGGAAATTTGCTGGCCCATTACAGACTCTCTAATCAGAGCCCAATACTTAGTTCTTTGGCACACTTAATGATTACAACCAAAGTTAACTTGTGGAAACGCCTCTTCACCTTAGACTGCAGTGTGCCCCATGGAGAGGCAGCACACCACTTAACCAACACCAACTGCCCTGCAGTGATGTTGGATTTGATTTTCAAGGTGTCAGTCTGAGGATTACCTTAGAGCCTGTTAGAACGCATCCTCACAGGACCATGTGGATCAGAAGTTTAGCAATAAGCTCTCAGGTGGTCTGTATACATATTAAGGTTCCAGTAACACAAGGTTAGACAGTTCCTATCCTATTCTCTCTCTCACCAGGAAGATCTCTAACTTGTTTAGTAGTTCCATTGTATTATCTTACACTCCTGACAATAATTTCTACTTCTCTTCTTATAATATAGTATGGGCCAGAAAATAATTTAATCTGAGAATTACAAAGCACTATCACATAGACGTCACCACGCCAAAGTTAATCAACACATTACTATTTTTTGAACCTCCACTCTGTGATTTATAACACTCAGAGATGAAGAAGATACACTCTTATTCCAAAGATGTCACAGTGTCAGCACACGTGTGAATAATCACAGTGCTGGATAGACAGGCACCAGGAAACATGGCATTTAAGAAGGACTGAAGCTTTCTGGAGGGGAGAAACTTAAGAACATAGGTGAGTTGAATGATACATAGATTTTGAGCTAGGTATGTAATGATTTGTTCTCCATTGTATATCTAATAGTTACAGGAGCCACCACCAAATGAGTGAAGGAAATTAAATGAAAAAATGCTGGTGTATATTAAAAGGATCACTGTTCCTTACATCCAGTCCATTGGGCCTGGTTATCAAGATCTGATTTCTACCAACAGCCATAATCTCAGGTTTGTATACTGTGCACAAACTCCTGGTATTCAAATACTGGTTACTAATCAGAAGAATTGTAAACGAACTAAAGTAATGGAGGAAACAGACCAAACACCTCTAGACACTGCAGTTTTGCCCCCTAAACTTTATATAGCAGGACATTTCAGCTCATCAGAAGCTTGACTGAGGCCTTTCCAATAGCCCTGGGAGGGTACCTACAAAGTCCCAGCTGTGAGGTTCTTGGATTTGTAATTAAAAGAATAATAGTGGGGAAAAATATTCCAAGACAGTTAATTCAGCTTTACAAACTTAAATGTTTTGAGAGAAAACGATTTTTGATGAAACAGCGGTGTTAAGAATACCCAGGAGGAGAGTACTGGAAGGCAACAGAATTTACTTAGTTTGATGAATATGGTTTGCTCTCAAGGGTGGCCGTTTTGGGGGCTGGGAAGTAGAAATGCAGAACTTTCTTTCCTGGGTGCTTGGTTTGATGTGATAGACTCAGTGCTTAATTTGACTGATGCTACCAAGAGAAAAGACACACAAGTAAGAGTTTTATAGTATTTCACTAGTTATTAAACTAGTAGTGCTGAGACTAGCAAGTAGTTTCTAATAATTTCTTCAGTTTTTGGAAACTTCAATAGAAAGAAGCCCTTTTAACAGATGTTTAAAGGGCATTAAATATTATCAATCAAGCAACTGCATATTTCTTTGCAAAACGGTTTTTAATAACAGCTGTGACTCTTTTATACAATGCGTTTAAAGGAAACATTCATATCTGTTATTGCAGCTATAGTTTTAATTGTAGGGATTCCATCTGTGACTTTTATTTATGTATTTACTTCCAGTGTCAGCAAAAGAGAATTGATTAGGAATATAGTTCCATCATCGCAGCACTGATAGGAAAAAAATTTTAAATGTTCTTTGATAAGGAACAATGTCAACCCCCAAATATCTACACAATTACAGGAAGAGAAATGATGGCGTACTGTGGCATACTGAAATAGCCTGCTAAACATATTTTATTACAATTTTCAATCTGTGTTCCTGAAATCATGAATAAAAGGGATCCATAGTTGTTTCTTTTCTAATACAGAGTGTTACAATGCTAAGTGCCATGCTTTGGTGGCAAGTCAATTTCGTTTTTGGTTCCAAGGTATACAAATCACTTTGGGTTCAAATATTTTGTGCTTCATTATCTTTTCATGATAAATGTTAGACAGGAATGTCTGAAAGGCATTTTTAAATTTCCATGTAAAGAGGCAGCTGAGGTCCTTGTTTAAAATAAGCAGATTTCCAGGCTTTTCCTTAAGAGAGTCTCCTCCAGATTTTTAAAAAGATGCTTCAAATAATCCTTGTGCAATTGTGTCTAGAATTAGATTTCAAAGGATGCTGGGCCGATGATGCTAAGTTAGTTCAAGGACTCCTAGTACCTGAGACAATCTAGTCTTCAGGGGCATTAAAAACTTTTGAGGCGCCTTCACAATGATAATACTGGTGACTGTAAGCTGCAGGAGGGACTAGATTTGCCTGTTTTGTTCACATCCATGTTTCCAGCACTGAAAGCAACATTGACACAGTACTAGGAAAGTATTTGTTGAGTGAATATATGGAAAAGTAAAATAAGTCTATCGAGATTTGTTTACTTACATCATTTCTTTGGGACTTCTGTTTTAACTAACCATCAGAAGACAAAAGTATCTGTGATTAACATGTCACTCCCTGTCCATGGAAGCGGCCATGCATGGGCTCAGAAGGTTGACATTTTGCAAAGTCTCAAAACTGTTGGAGAGTTTTATTTATCTAATCTACAAAAATTAGAGAGTAGCCGAAGGAGCTGCAAATGTAGAGTGCTACTTTAGTGGATCAGGACAAGTCAGAGCCATATTCCAAGGATATTCTAATTTATCACAGGAAACATGAAGCTCATAAACTTAAAATATCCATGTCATGTATTTCTTAATGATGCTCAACTACTGGGCTCCTTTTTACTCTTCTATTCTCTAGAACTTCTGAGGTTGGAAATATTTCTACATGAGTTTGCATGCTCTGAAATCAATTTGATGTGAGATTTCAACCTGATCTATAAGTGATGGACAGATAGACCCTCATAAACACAGGCTTTATTTTAAGCCATCTTTTGTTATTTCTTTAGGCTTCATGGGAATATTTTATGAATATTTTATGAATACATAAAACTCAGAGGATGAAAGCAATGTAACTATAAGCTTTATTTCTCCACAGAGATTCAGGCAAAATGGAAAATTCATGATTATAACCACTGAAGCAGATGTAGATCTACTTTAAATATGCCTTTCACTACTAAAGACAAAAACATTCATTCAGTTCATCATTTTGGCAGAGATCTTAATTTATCCTGTATGTTAGCACATTTAGTGTTAACTTTTACAAAATCCTTAGCACCATGCCTGAAAATAAAACTTCTGAGGTATTTTAGCTCTAAATATCAATCACTAGGGGCTGGAGATTTAGCTCAGCGGCATAAGCGCCTGCCTTGCAAGCAGGCAGTCGTGAGTTCGATCCCCGGTACCGATAAAAAGGAAAAAGACAAAAAAAATGTATCAATCACCAGAATTTCATTAATCGTATGTATTTAAGTGCATTTCTATTGTATTAATCTATATTAGCTGATTGAACATTTATTTGTTTCTCAATACTATTTTTAGTGACTTTTTTCAAACTCAACATAATAATTTCCATAAACATGTTTCCACTTTAAAATAATAAATACATATTTTACAAAATTTGGGAAATATAAAAAAGTCAAAATATGCTTGTGTTTCTTCAGTCACATGAGAGTAAAAGTCAATACTTTATATATATATTTATCTCAATCTTTTTCTGTACATTTGTACATAATTATGATAAGGTATAAGCAGTTTCATAAGATACTTTTAAAACCATTATTTCAAATGGTTCATAAACATTTTTAGCAGTTGCATGAAAATTCAAAGCATAATTATATTTTAGAAATAACTGATTTTAGCTGTATAAAGAAAGCTGGACACAGATAGTGGTGATTTTAACACGAGGTGCAAAGTCAGAAAAATATTTGACCCTTATCATCCTAGAATTTTTGTATTTAAAGCAACTCTCATTCCTAAGGCAGACTCATTGAGGATATTCATCTGTCATCATAGGTTACCATAGTTATAGAACTTGAAAATATTTATACACAATGTCATCATTTGATAATATTAAACCAAGTACTTAACTTCCTGTGACTTGATTTCTTTCTTATTTTTTGAAGAAGTAAAGGGATACCATAAACCTCTCATGCAAATTAGCAGTAGTACTGACTGCTTGAAGGAATAAAGCTCAGGTTATATAGTCACAACTCACACATTCTTCAAAAAGTTTAGCTCAGCGCTTCTGTTTGTATTTGAGAGCAACAGTACCTAAGTTGGCGCACTTCACATCCAGATCACAGTCCCAGATATGACAATGCAGTGATGCTAACTAAGACTAGCTTTGTCTTATCTGAATCTTAATTGCATCAGGTGAGAACAGGCAATGGAGAATTATTATCAGGCAGAAATATACGAAAACCTTTCGTGATTTTCAGAAGCTCTTTTGTGTTCTAAAATATCATTATGTATTCAAAGGTCATTAAAAGCTTTTGCATTGGTTAATGTAGAAACATTTCTGAACACTTTTTATCTTAGAAAAAATGCCCATACCGAGAGACCTTTCTTAAACTCTTTAAGCAGGACAAACTCAGGTCACTTTCAAATCATTATTATCAATGTCAAGACATTGTTAGATTAAAAACCCTGAAAAAAGTTAACACAAAATTATCCATTTGATATTTATTTGGTAACATTTAATTTTTCTGAATATAAAAGCAATAGTTATTTTAGTGTTTCACAAACAAGTAGGAGTACAAAATTTATTGAACAATTTAAAAAAAAAATTTTTGGCAATATCCTATATAGCAGAGTAAATATAGAGCTTACGACCACTAATTCTACTGCTTGGTATGTAAAACTAAATGTACATATGTTCACCATATGACAAACATAAATATTTCATAGTTGTAATAGTATGTAGCAGCTCCAACAGTAGCAATAATCCTGAATTTGAAACAGCCCAAATACTAGTGGAATAAACATAACATAATAATGAAAAAGCTGTAACATCATGTAACAACATGTAACAGTGCTTGTCACAAACATAATTACACGTCAAAGAAGCCAAACACAAGAAAGCACGTACTGTAAGAATTCATACATTTTAAGTTCAAACAACATGTATTAATTTGACCTGTCTTAAAAATCGGGTACACTAGTGAGTCTTTTAGTATTCTTTTGTTTAACCTAGTGAGACTTTTAAAATGTTTTTGTGTTATGTTCTTCCTAGTTTTCCTAGTAAATTCATTATGATGCGTTGCTATTACAACACTTCTCAGACTTGTGTGAGTCTGATGAAGTATTCTGTTTTCATAAGAACTGGTAAATTCAAACTAATTTCATTAAAAACTATCTAGCTCATTATCACTACACATTTATCCACACAAAATTTTTTTTTGCAATGCATGATTAATTTTTTCAGACAAACACTGAAATCCTAGCAATGCGCATTAGTGAGAAAACAGTAATTGGGAGTAAAAGATTGCTGTGTTTGTTAAGGTCTCAGCACGGCAAACTGCAAAGGTGCTGGCAGGCACACGATTACTTTTCTTTAGAAGCAATTCCTTTTTTTCCGGATGACTCTACCTTTCCATCATACCAAATGTTCTGATCATTCGATGCGGTGGAACAGCTGAAACCACCTCGGTGCCTTTAGCTTAGAAACAGTCTCAAAAATAAGCGTTTGATGACCTTGAGTTTGTGCTTTTATTTATCTCTTGATAGTATATGATTAATTCCTACAATAATGACAGTAATGGTGGAAAATCCTAAACTTAACACAACAGTTCATCTGCCTCTGCCTTATTTTCTGTAGAGCTTTGTTTTTTTCAGTCTAGTTGAACTTTCACAAAGGCTGCTGTTAGGTAAAAGCAATGGATTTTCCATTCTAGAAAAGTAGAGATTTGAGAATTGACCAGATAACCTTGGAGCTCCCTGTACATTTTATCAGTAGAAACTCAGACATTTATCTTCCTTTGCATCAGGAAAACCCGAAATCTTTCCACCAGTTATTTTTAAATACAGAGCTGATTATTGTCAACTATAGTAGTTACACTGTGCTGTAAAACATTCTTTCTTCTATCCAACTGTACCCCTAAAGCCCTTAACCATTCTTTCTCCATCTCTTCTCGCTCTGCACTTCTCTAGTTTTGGTAACCACTACTCTACTTTCTCCTTCAATCAAACCAACTTTTTTGCTTCCACATATAGATGAGAAAATGTAGTATTTGTCTTTCTGTCTACGCTTTATTTCACTTAGAATAATGTCCTCAGTTTCCATTAATATTGTAAATGACAGTTTCATTCTTTTATGAAATATCACATATATGTCTTTATGTAATATATATTGCATATCTGAAGTATATATTTACTATTTTGTTTACTCTTCATCCACTGATGGATATCTAGGTTGATTCCATATCTTGACTCTTGTGATTAGTGCTATATAAATACGTGCTTGTTCAACACATTGACTTTCATTTCCTTTGGATAGATACCTAATAGTGAGATTACTGCCTCATATGCCAGTTACAGTTCTAGTTTTTTGAGGCCCTGTCATAATATTCTCCATAATCATTATGCTAATTTACATTTAATTTTCTTTGTATCTTAGTCAGCATATGATTTTGGTCTTTTTGAAAAAAAAATTCATTCTAATTGAAGTGAGATATCTCATTGTGGTCTCTGATGATTAGTTAAGATGAGACTTTTTCACATACTTCTTGGCCAACTACACATACCCTTTTGAGAAAAATCTACTGAGATCATTAGCCAATTTTTAAATTAGATTGTTTAATTTTTGCAGTTCAAGTACTTGAGTTCCTCCCATATCTGGGTATTAACTGCATGTTAGGTAAATAATACACAAGTATTGTCTCCCATTCTTTTGGTTGTCTCTTCATTCTATTGATGTTTTCTTGCTGTACAGAAGCTTTTTAAATTCTATGTAATTCATCTATCACCTTTTGCTTTTGTTGTTTGTGGTTCTAGGGACATATTCAAAAAACAAAACAAAATAAAACAAAAAAATACTTGCCCAGACCAATGTTTTAAAGCATTTCTTGTGTTTTCTTCTAGCAGTTTCATTGCCTCTACTGCTACATTTATGTCTTTCTTTCATTTGTAGCTGACATTTATGTATGGTTTCCTGCAGAGTTAATAGCAGCTGAAACCACCCAGGTGCCTTTTGCTCAGAAATATTTTCAAAAGTAAGATTTTGATGAACTTGAGTTTATGCTTTCATGTATTTCCTGACATATTATTAATTCTTACAATGAGATAGAAATATCTAATTATAATAGAAAACTTTTCTATATTATATAATCTATTATGTAATACAATATAATCTATATTATATAATCTATATAATCTAAATATAATCTATTATATTTCTATTATAATAATAGAAAATCTTTTAAAAGAAACTGATTTTGATGCCTTTATTCAAAATAATTTCCACAAACATAATGATACTATAATATTTTATTTCTTTATCTAAAAACCACATTTTATAAAATATTTCAGTTTTCCAACTGGAACAGAAATATTATAAACAAAAAGTTAAGACTCTGGCAATAGAGAATTAATGCCTGATTCATTATATGAAATCATAGCTACCAATTAAAATTATGATTTATTTTTAAAAATCTTGCACATTTCCAGTCATGAGCTCTAAAGCACTCTATTAAGATCCCTGTTTCCTCAGTTTGTGGCTTTAAGGATTGGCTATATTAGCCAGTTACAATAAAACTCTGAAAAAAAAACTGATTATAGCCTGGTCATGTGACAATCACATTATTATCAGATTTAAACATGTTCAAAACCTAGTCACTGAAACTGACTTGATAACCAAAGCTAGTCATAATAGAAGTTATTATACTTGGAGACAAGATCTAAAGTTAACAAAGTTACAGACTTAAAATGTGGTTTAAAAGCCATATTATTAAAAAATTAAAAATTAAAAATCATATTAACTAATCTAATAATGTAGAAACCTTTAAAATATTAGCTTTGTTTTCAATTTCTCTGCAATAGCCAATGCATAGCATGGCACCACCAGTGCCTAATGTGAACAGCCATCATCGCATTTACAACGCAGAATCCTGAGTGAACCTCGGCTTTAATAGTCTGCTGTGAAAACTCAGAGGGCAGCTACATGTTTCATTAGCAACACAGAAGAAAAGGTCGTGAACTTAAAATAACGCAGCTCGTATTCTTTAAAAACAATTTTTGTTTGATCTTTAACAAAACGTAGCTTTCATCTCTTAGGACTGACAGTCTTTGCTTTACAGGCTGCGTAGACTTCAGCGTCAAGATGCAAGGTTATCTATCGCACACATTGGAAAGGAGCGCGGCCTGAGACTTTCTGCCTTGCTAAAATATGAAACAGGGCGCGCGGCTCACTCTGTGCTTCTGAAAATTTTATGCTGGGAAAACATCATTTCCTGCTGTTATCTCAAATTCTCTCTTCAACATTGTTTCCCATATATCTTGCTTTAGGAAACTCTGTGGGCCAATGGAATTCTAACCTTGGCTGCATTCATGTTTTTGATTTTTTTCTTGATAGTTTCATTATTGGTCTATTTTCACAAAAGGGATTTTGGTCCAGTCTGCTGGAACTATATGAGCTCTTAGAAGTTAACATATTCTTATGTCATCTTTCATCACCATTTAACAGTCTCATGCTGATTGGTAAATCAGATTAAGGATTTAATCTGTGTCTTCTCTATTATCTCTGGGTATCTTTGCCAGTGGTTAGGAAATGTAGCCAAATTGGCTATAATGATCCATTTTCCTTATATTACATATGATTATTTCTCAAATGATATCTTTAGAAGGAAGGACCTGATTTATGATTATGACTGAACAATTTATATGGATAAGTGGATTAGTTTGGTTTTTCTGGATTTGCAAGTAGAAATAATGAACTCTCTGAGAAGGGAAACCACATAACAAAGTCATCCAAACTTATTATATTGTTCATTACTCTCACAAAAAATATATCTACTTCAAGCACAGATTCAGAAAGAACTCTCATTTATTCTTCCCAGAAGACCTTAAATCACTTTCTGTATTTTGAAAGAATTGTATATTCACCAAATACTAATTCAGTAACAATATGCACTAAGCACAAGAGATTAGGGAGTGGGAGACGAAGTCAGCGATGGAGTACCTGCCCTCCAGACTTCCCACAGGCTATGTTACTTTTTTCCTGTAATTATTCTCATCAGGGTTGTCAATATTTCCATATAACGTGTCACAATCTTATTAGGATTACTAATATTATAATTACAAAATCAATTAGTTTTGTCGTGTCATAGTGTGGTTAGCAACTGTCTGGGTTGAGGAAATTGATAAGAAAATGTAAAATTCTGCTGCTTTATCTTTGGAAAATAATGGCACAAAATCAACTCTTTGGGCTCAAGATCCTTCCTAGCTTGTTCCATCAAGAAAACGTGTTCGTACCTAGGAAAGACCTCCTTTGCTGACAGCCCAAGCCTGTCTCCGGCCACAGCCCGACTCGACTTGTGAGGAGATCTTGTCCTTGGCTCACTAGACTTCACCCTAGTGCCTGGTGCTATTTCAACCCTTGCACAACCTTCTAAACACAGCTGTGGCTCTTTTGCTCCACAACTCTGCCAAAGGGGCTTCAGTTTTGAAAACAACTTCTGTAGCAGTGATTGGCAAGCAGGAGTTACCAATCTGCTGTGTCTGGCCCACAGATGTATTTTATTTGGTGAGCCCAGAATGCATAAGTTTGCTGATCTTTCTCTTGTTTTATCCTCCTTTCCTTTTTCTTTTTTTAAAAATTAGTCACCAAATTTAAAATTTAGAAAATTTCACAATAAAAATTACCATAGAAGACAAATCCAAAAGAAGCTTGAAGGTGGAGACTGTGACAATACTGACAGCAGGGTCCATACAGTCACACAGCAATACTTGTGACTCTTAAGATTATGTACTAGTGTGTGAGCTCCCACAGCTAGAGGTTAGTGACCCTGGTCAATGGGCTTTTACTGCTGCTTCCTGTATTTGGAAACTTAGATCTGTGATTTAAGCTTTAAATTAATATATTCTTCTTGTCTAATAAAAGTCAGAAAACAAATGATTGACATAGCTACCTGTTAAAATAATAAGGGGGCAGGAGGAAGTACACATTTCTTAAAGTAAGAGAAGGCTATTCCTTGCTGTTTCCAATGCAATGTTTCTGAGGCAGATTATATAGTCACAGAACCCATCAGATGTGTGCTGACATTTAAGTTTCTAACATGAAAAAGAGTACTTTGCAGAAAAAGATGGTGACAGTGAAAAGATTTAATACTAAGAAGAAAAACTGAGAATATTAGAATATTTTCTCAGAAAAGAGAAACTTAAAAGGCCAGTATTGCTCTATGTGTAAGACTGATAAAGGAAAACAGTTGTAGGGAGACATATTTTGGGCTTACTACATTGCATGGAAAATCACAGCATGGAAGTTCTCTACCAACCAGCATGAAAACAGCATCATAAAACTACCTAAAGACTGTAATTTTTACTTTAAAGCTAAATATGCATGATCTTTCACTATTAGGAGACATTTTATTGAGAACAATGATTTTTTGTACTTTACTCTGAGCAATAAATATGTGTAAATAAGAGAAAATACAGAAAAGTAAAGATAGGCAACAGTCTTGAACACTGGATATCATTTGGAGCCAATGGAAGAGAAAAAAAAAAAATCTAACAACTTTGAATGTAGGAAACAAGGGTAGAAACAAATAGATCCATTTATTGATAATGAACTGATTTTTGTGTTATTGAGTGCCATAATTTTATTTTTATATTTTAAATAAAGGTTTTATATGTTGCCATGTATAAAATAACATAAATGCAAAAAATTCAAACAAAATGTATTAATTTTGGAAAAACTGTTAAAAATTTTATGCAAATGATAATCTGATTCAAATCTACAGATAAAATCTTTATAATCTACTTACATTATAAAAACGAATATTTGGAGTTAGGCACTGTAATGACGTGTAGCATTGACCAAAAAATAGAAATATGAATGTGAAAAGGTTTAAAATCTTTCTGAAAATGCACATATATTTGAAAATAGCAATAAAGTACAATATTATGGTCACATCTATAAAAGCAGAGTTTCAAATGATATAAGAAATACAGCATTCTTTTGCTGATCAAATATTTTCAAGTCTCTATCACACTTCAGGCACAAACCTAGAATTGGAAATGATGGATGAAATAATCACATTTCATTGATCCTCAAGTCACAAGGGATTAGCAGAGGCCATGAGATGCTACATAATTGATCAGATAAAAATCACAGTCCTATGTACCACACAGATAATCAACTGGGGACCTTGGTAGGGAGGGACATCTCACACAAGGTGATCAGAGGTGACTTGTCTGAGGATAGGGTCACTGAGCAAAACACTGCTGTAAAATAAACTGTCAGTGCAACAACCCTAAAAGTGAACAAGGCAGGAGTATTAGAAAGAAAGACCTCTATGTATGAAGTCATAAATTTGGAAGGGTTTCCAGGGGAAGGTCTTATGCTCTTGACCACCAAGATGAAGTTTCCTACAATTTTATTTAAAAGATGAAGTTTCCTACAATTTTATTTAACTGTTTCATTAAAATCAATCATCATGCTTTTCTTTCACATTCTGATCTATTTCCTTAGATATAACTTCCTACTGTATCCCGTAATTCTGAGGCTTTTTCTGCATCTTTTCTCAGAGAGCATTGGTGATAGTCAGTCTCACGTATTCAGTCACCAACTAGATATATCCTTGATGTCTCGCAAGGTCCTAAAACTTCGCATCAATGCCTAGCACATTAGTACTCTCATTAAGGAATTTCCCTTTGTATTGTCCCCTGCTTCTATGCCCCAAGTTGACCATTCGAAGCCAGAGTCAACTCTGTTGTCCCAGTTAGCTAGGTAATTCATGATGAATACTGACTTGAATTCTTAGCTTTTATGTTTTCTACTCCTTACCATTCCTTTAGTGATCCTCAGCTTACTATGTTATTAAACTGACGTTTTAATTCTACCTTCCACACGCCTCACCTCTGCTCAATTTTCCTTCTATAGAATTTTACCGAGTAACTTTTTAAAAGGCAGATCTGTTCTAAAACCTGCCAGCTGATTTCCTCGCTTAGTGGACAAAGCTCTGATTTTTCATGAGGATCTGGTCCCTGACTCCTTTCCATGACATTCCCATGCAAACTGAGCCTGGAGGTGTGTAAATCACAGTGATGGCTCTTAGGCCTCACTGGGCAACATGGGAACTTCTGTTGCAGACCAGAGAGCATGCATTACACTTTTCTGATAATTTGCCTCCTTTTGTTCATATGTTTCATGAATCCTGAGTACGTAGGGCACAAAGTGCTGTTATTAAGTCCTGAGAATCTTCTGTTGAATGACTTATGGGTGATTTAAATTCTCTCAGATTAATTTTTAGAAAAATCTCAAACTGCTATTTTCTTTCCATCCCCCTTGCCAGTGGTTAAATCTGTGTTTCATCAGCGATTGCTGAACTGTGTCAGGAACTTCTGAAATGGCCCACTCACATGGTTCTCAATTCCATCTGCAAAGCAGCTGCCAGAGCTCAAGTCTGTTCATATCACTCCGTCTCAAATCTGCAGTTGCTCAATGCTTCTTGGGATTAGGAATCTTTCCAATCATTCCTTGGATTTCTTTGCAGTCATCATATGGGCGGTACGCTCCAGTTACATCAAACTACTGACAGTTTTCAAATGCATTATGCTGCTTCTAGCCTTGAACTGACTTTTTCCTTTCCCCCGACCTCTCCTCACTTCTCCATCTTTTGCACCCCCCTCCCCCAGATAATCTGCCTGGCGTGACCTCCTCTTCTCCATGTATGAATCAAATCAAGCATTACCTTCCTCATGGAGGACTTTCTGATTTCTACTTAGCTATAGTGCATACACTTTTCTGGATCCCAACAGAACATGATGCTGATTATCCAACATCTTGACTGCTAGATTTTCATCCATTTTAAAAAATATCTTTAGTAAAGGCAAGGGTTTACTGAGACTTTTCTTAATGAATTATGACAGATGGTATAATGCCCAAGAAGTAGATAGTCTTAGAAATGTTTGGAATACAAAAGATTTATATATTAGCATTCTTAATTGGAGTCCATGAGCATGTACAGCCTTTAAATAATAATATAAGCAAAATAACAGTGAATTGATCCGATTTGGTATAAGTCTGAAAATTAATGGGGGTAGCAAAATGAGTTTGGGCCTCTTAATTTTATTAAGAAATATATGATCAAGCCATGATCCCTCTTGAGAAATACTATGTTATTTCAGAGAAATGAATAATGAGTTCAGTGCTTCTTAGAAACCCTGGGAGTTTTGGGAGCAGTACTTCAGTGACAGTTTTGACATGCAGGGAAACAATTCGTTGTGATGTGAAGAAGTAGAGAAAAATGTTGGTAACCACAAATAAAACAGAATTTTAAATATGAGAACACTCACAAAACAACATGGTTGGCATAAGCTCCAAGGTTAAATTAAACAAATGAAAAATATGTGGTTAAATAAATTTAACAAATTAAATAAATACACAGAAAAAGGGATTTTAAAGTCTATTTCACGTAGTTAAGGTACTTTATGATCTTCTAAAGGTATACTTCAATATCTACTCAGTGATTCACTTTTATAGTCCTAAAGGAACAAGGTAAATCTATGCCTCCTGGTGTGCAGTAAATTCAAAAACTCATGACAGAGGGACATGAAACTACTGTCCTGAAGAGTGTATGTGGGTGTATGTGTACCCACATGTGTGTGCAATATATATACACACATATACTCTCTACCTCTTTCTCCATCCCATATGTATATGTCTCTATATATGTATATATTATGTAATATGTATATTATGTATACAGATATATTACATAATATGTGTATACACACACACACACATATATATATACATATATATATATATATATATATATATATATATATATACATACATATATATAATGTACATGTATATCCTCACAACCAAAAAGGAAATACTAAATGTTATAAGTTCATATATATGTGTCATGGTTTATGTCTGTGTCCCCCAGGCCTCATGAGTTTGAATTGTGCATTTGTTATTCATTCATTGTCTAGTGCTTGGATTGATGGTGTTAGTGCTCCACCCACAAAGGGGTGGAGCCAGGATGTAATGTAATGGCAGGAAGAAGATGTGTCTTTGTCTTTGCTGGTTCGAGTTTGCTGTTTGCAGCCACCATGAAAGGCGCCCCAGCCATCCCCGCCTGAGAACCAACTGAGTGTGGATTGAAACCTCCAAAAACTGTAAGAAATAAACCTTCCTTTCCCAGCTTGGGCTTCAGATATTTTGTCTCAGCAACGAGTAAAAAGTAAGTAAGACAATATGCATGTATGTACACTATATAAATAGAAAAACATATGTATGTACATAGGTCCAGGTGCATGTATGTATACATTTCTGTGTCTATATTCAAATAATATCTCTAGAAAGATGACTGGAAAGCAGGGCTTAGAGGGCTGATGTTGGGAGAAAAATACAATTTTCATTGTTCAACATTTCATAGCTTATAAATATTTCAATCGTATATAGCCTAAAAATTGTGGGAATTTATAAAATGTTAAGTAACATAAATAAATAAAACCAGAGGTTATTGTGAAATTTAACTACTCACTTTAAGAAAATTACATGCTGTAGTTATCCTAACCATCAAAACACTTTGCATGTAGACCAGTAACAGTAACAAAACATAGTACTGTATTTCTTTAAGAAAATAAAGCATTCAATCAGAAGATTTTAAATAAATCATTTTAATAATACAGTAATTAGTGATTTCAAGATACTTTCAGGATGGCTCTTAGGAATAACACTTTTTAACTAAATGAGTTTGTTTCCTCAGCAGATGAAATTCCAGCTCTAGAAGATAAATATCTTCTCCACGTGCAAATGGGAGGCTTCATAGGCTCAGGATGCTGGTTCAGCAGTGCTACATGGTCTTGACTATTGCTTGCCACTGTCAAAGTAAAGATTCTAAATATTTTGTGTCTTTCTAAAAGACGTAACTTATACACTGTGTTTCAATGTCTAAGTCTCTCTTTTTAAAGTTATAAAATCAATGACTTTCCAAATTATATAAAGAATAATTTATTAAACATTAAGCAAATTTCCATGAACACTAGTGAAATAATAAGTTGGAAATTAGAAGATGGGCTATTTTGGACTTAGATAAACCTGGCTTTGAATCCAAATCTGCCAAATTTTCAGGTTCTAGGACTGGGATGAATACTGGGTGCACAAGTCTCTGCTCCCATTGCAAATGGCAAATGTATCTCACCAGGTTGTTTGAAAAGTTTAAAAGGAAAATGCAAATACTACATTAAAAAATGACACATAGTTGATGTTAAAATGTTAACATTGTAACACATGCAATGGTTGTAAGCCTAATACAACATAATTTTTATGTCATAATTAGAAATCAAGAATTAGGACTAAGGAGGGCGGGAAATGTAGGTAATAAGAAGGGAGTACATTGCAGGGCAGACCTAAGCCAGCTTTCATTTGTCACATTCTTATTTAGAGCTGAAAGCCCACTCTAAGAGACCCTGTTCACTGTGAATTTATCAGTCACATCTCTTCTGAAAACCTAAACTTTTGAATGTAGGAAAAATCACAATATTCCATCAGTTCCAAGATCCTGAGAGTTTGAAATACAGATTATGTGTCCCACAAAGCATTCAAGGCCACCTGGTGGTCATTCATGTTTACATGTCTACAACAAAGGTTGACTTCAAGGAGGAAAAGATATATTATCAATAATCTGCACAATTATCTCACAGAAAATTGAGTTTAATAGAAGCAAAATTATCAAAATTTTCTTACTCTTGCCTTTGTCATCGTGTTGAGAGGATCAGTCTACCTAAAGGAACTGAATTGATGAAGGACTATGAATTCTTTCATGTGAAAAGCCCAGGCCTCCTCTCTAGCGTATAACCCCTTATACAAGGGGTATGTACAAGGAGGGGCACAGCTTTTCTTATTGTTCTGCAGTGTAATAACATATTAAATAATTATGAAAAATTATCAAATAATTATGAATGAACTGTATATAGCAAAGAATTTTAGAAAATATTACCTATATCTTATACAATGCCTTTGGGGACGCTCTAGAAATCTGTATCTTGGGCCAGTGTTAGGATACTTTGGGGTTTCTTAATATTGATACTATTGATATTTAGAGCATAAAAATTATCTGTTGTGAATGAGGAGATGCATCTTGCTTATGGCAGGATACCTGTAAGATTCCATAACTTTTACCAGCTGGATGCCCACCTCCATTGTGAAAATCATAAATGTCTCTAGACATTCAAATTCCTACTGGGTGGGAGGCTAATTCCCCCCAGTTGAGAACCACTCAATTAACTGTGTAAACATGCCATTTTTTGCAATCCTAAACATATTCAGCTTAAAATACATACATATACATGTGTACAAACATAAACAGTATATATTATTTATAATATTAAATACATCTATTTTTTGTGGAGCTTATACTTTGGTAGGTAAGTCAATAGAAAAGTAAGTTGATTAACAATAAGTGGAAATCAGAATAAATGATGTAAAGGAAATTAATTAAATGATGAAATAGACTACCTACACAATAGATTTTTACTTAAATAGGTGATCAGGTAGCAAGATTTTTGAGGAGTGATCAGAGTTTAGGTAGGTCAGAATGACCAGGTTTCTGTGATAAAAATTCAGAAATGTGCTTTTGGTAGAGGAAGAGCGTGTGAAAAAGCTACCGACCAAACAGTTTTCACCTTCCGTGTATGCACTCTGCCTACAGTGGTGGAACAAGAGCCCAGCCCAGCTTTCCGTGTGCAGCTTCCATCTGCTGGGTACGGTGAGGCCCAGCGGGTAGGCAAAGCCCAGCCCTCCGGGGACTCTGAGCCTTGGCCTGCTCTGTCTCCTCAGCGCTGGCCTGCTTGTCTGGTTTTAATCTCAGATTCCATAGTTTTTACCTGAATAACTTTGGAATGTTTTCTGTCTTCTCTGTGCCTCAGTTTCCACATCCATTTAGAGAAAATATTAATATTTACTTTATATAATAGTTGTGATCATTAAATATGAAGCTGTATTTATTGCTTTGGGACATTGGGCTTGGTAAAAACATTAGATTTTTAGTGCAAAATTAACCTACTCAGGCTGTAAGCAGATGATACACGAATTTAGACGTATGCAGTTGCTGCTCTAAGGAAAGCTGAGTGAGAAGAGCAGAATGAGCAGAGGCTGTAGCAGGAAGTGCTGTGGGAGGTGAGAGGCAAGGAGACCCAGGGAGATGCACAGTCAAGGACCTGCTAGGGGGCAGTGAGCATGAAAATTACAGAGGGGAGGGCTCCACGAGCACCCAGGTTTTCTAAATTGATCTCTTCAATGATTTCCTAAGACAGAGAAGGCTGGGAAGAAACATTTAGGGAAGGTGTTGAAGAATGTAATCTTGACTGTGTGGGTTTGGTAGTGCCTGGGGGTACTGAGTAGACCGTGACTGTGACTGAAGCATGGGCTGCAAACATGGAGAGGACGACTGACCCTCACCAAGGGTGTAAAGGACAGGGACGAAAGCGAGCTCGGAGAAGCACCCATGGGAAGAAATCAGGGAAAATCAGATCCAGCGAGAATCAGAAAATAACCTGTTGGCATGGCTAGCAGAGACAAAGCAAGCAAAGTGACACAGGGGTGGGTGAAATTTCTAAGAAAGAATTTTCCGTAGAATAGGTAAGAGGAGAACTTCTTAAAATATGATAAGTGAATGTGTGGATGTTTGGAGTCTTGAGGGAACAAAGGACTGGGGATATGAAAGTGAAGACAGTGTGAATAGAGGTGATTGTGCTCGCTGAAAAATGACTGACAGACTGCCTGGGCCACCTGGAGGGAAGCATAAGGCTCACTAATGTCTCTTGCCATGTTTTTCTTTTTTCCTTTTTTTTTTTTTTTAATCGGTACCAGGGATCAAACTCACGACTGCCTGCTTGCAAGGCAGGTGCTTATGCTGCTGAGCTAAATCCCCAGCCCCATGTCTCCTGCCATGTGACATGCAAAAAGAAATATTGAGAGTGAACTCATCTGTTGAATGATGTATTGAAAACTAAGAGGAGTCAGTCCCCAAAGAGACGTCAGTAGAGGAAGAGCTCCTCAAACTTAACTCCAAAAAGCGTTGTAAAGTAACAAGAACCTTAAAATAACTAAATGACTGCAAAGATTGAGAAAAGTTGTGGAACATTAGAACAGAATTCCATATCTGTCACACCTTACAGAATTTGGAATTATTAAAAATGATGCCCCGACATAGAGTTCTAGGAAAGGACAGCGTCAGACAAGTGGAAGTCAGAAATGCATAAACTAGACAGAAGTTATGCTGCCTGGATTCTGCTGGAGAACAGTAGTTACAGCACGAGAGAGAGAGCGGAAGGGAGAGAAGGGGAGGGAGAGAAAGGGCTAGGGACAGGGCTCAGTGAGAGAGCACTTGCACAGCACATCCCAGGCTCAGCTGCCAGTGCAGGAGGAAGGAGGGTGGGAAGGGAAAGGAGAGAGAGCGAAGAGACAGACAGAGAGACAGAGAGAGACAGAGGACTCAATGGAGGATAGGTTACATACTGAGATACAGGATACACAAATAAATCATGCAAGTGAAAATATACGTATTTGACCATCGTGTCTGTAAACTGATATCCTAATAGAATACTTTATAAACTTAGCTTAATATATTACATTCATCTGTTTCTACTTTCTTATAAAATTCTCTCAGCAGAGAAGTTGAGTTTTCTTGTCATTATAACAACATTTCTGCCTTGAAATCCATTGCCAGTTTACTTAAGATTCAGAGGGAAAGCACTAGGCTAAAACATTTTCTTTAATAATACTTACCGTTTTAACTGTACCAGCTTATATGTGTGCTGTGCTTTCTAACTTGCAGAGGACTTTCACATGCTTTCCTTTATGGGGATCCTCACGGTAACTCTGAGATCAGACAATGTGATACTGTGCACAGGTCACCAAAAAGGGAAGTGAGGTTGGGATTCTGAAGCTTTTCCTCAGTCTCAGACAGCTAGTAAAGTCTGTCTCCAGAGTTTAGGTTTTTGACAAATTACTGTTTTCTTCCACAACGTTTTATGCCTAAATTATACTTATTTTAATATTTACTTGTCCAAAATTCTATGCATCTTCACATCATAGTGTCTCGAAGATAGTACAGCCTGAACATGTCATTAGCTTTGTAAAATCATGTTTATCACTACGTGACAAAAGATTATTATTCTGTCTTACTTCTTAGATATATAAACAGAACAATGAAGTCATTATGTTATAATGCATGTCACATAAATAGAAAGTTTTTCCAATAAAACCAAGTGATTTTAGTTGCTTCCCTGAAACTGGGGTACCCTTATATGGTGGGCAGCAAGAGGCCCAGCATGGGCAGTGCACTTTATGAAATCAATTCTTTTGTTTGTTTGTCTTTTTCCTTTTTATCGGTACCAGGGATCGAACTCACAACTGCCTGCTTGCAAGGCAGGCGCTTATGCCGCTGAGCTAAATCCCCAGCCCCTGAAATTAATTCTTTTGAGCAATGTTTACATTAGGTTGTTGGACAGGACCCTAACATGGGCCTCTCACTGAAGTAAAGATATAAACTACTGTGACGATCTTCCTGTTATATTTCAGGCATATTAAGTACTGGATTTCAACAGATATTTGTAATTGACTTAAAGAAAACTGGCACCTCGGACTTTCTACCACAGTATATGTTTGTTTCTAGAAGAGCAGATAAACATCTGCCTGGGTGCATTTCTTGAATACATTGGCTGATGAAAATGGCCATAACTTTGCTTAAGTATTCTCTCTGCAGAGGTGTGGAAAAGAGACAAATTTCTTCAGAAGTTCTACCAAAATGCACACATCCATGACCCCCCTTTTTTAAGAAGAAATAAAAGTTGTTATGGAAATATCTTTTTAAAGATCACTTTCATGATACATGAATGACACATAAAAACTATACATCCACATATATTACTGCAAGATGAGTTTTGGGTAAGGGTGTACCTGTGAAACTGTCACCAACACAGAGATGATAGACACATTTGTTATTGCCCCAAATGTCCACTTCTGCTCATTACTATTATGCCTATATGTGTTAGGAAAACTTAGCATAAAATCTACCCTTAAGAAATTTTAGGTATATAATACTGAATGGTTAGCTGGAGGCAGTGTGGTGTGTACCAGATACCAGAATGTATTTAACTTGCATAATTTTAACTTTGTACCCTTAGCCTGGCACCTTCCCATTTTCCCCTTTCCCCAACTCCTGGGAGTTAATACTTTCTGATTCTATAAGTTTGACTATTCTAGATTCTACGTATCAGTGAAATCACATTTCTGGCTAACTTCACTTTGCACAATTGTCTTCCAAGTCCATCCATGTTGTCACAACTGGCAGTATTTTTCTTCTTTTAAAGGACAAATAATATTCAGTGCAAATATATGTCTCTCTATATGACACTGTCTTACTCCACTCCTCTACCACTGGACATTTAGATAATTTCTCTATCTTGACTATTAAAAATACCTTAGTTTCATTTACTTCTTGAGAATAGAATTTTTAGAAGTGTAGGTTTCTTTCCTCCATGGGACTATACACTACGATGTTAGAAATGGGAACTATCTCTTGTCACAAGCTTAAAACATTATTTTTATGTAAAAATTTCCATAAAGTTATGATGCACTTTTTTCAAACTTTGTGAATAATTTAAAGTTGCAAGTTGTTAGTGAAGAGGTAATAATTTGGGTACATATTTCCTTACTTGGTTGATAAAGTGTTGAAATTTTACCTCAATGCTATATTTTAAGCCTATATTTATAGAACTGAGAATTCTAATAGTACATGATCATAATAAAGCATCCCACACTTTGAAATACTCTTCTTTAGAATTGAACAAAACCTTGTTAATTTATAGCCATAAAGAAAAAGCATATGAAACAGGTTAACTCTTAAGTAGTAGATGTTAACAATTTCAACATCAGTGATTTCTCATTTACCCAAATTTAAGTACTCACTTCATGACAAACTATTTTTCTAATTTATAACTTAACAATTGTGTAATAACATGAAATTAAAGTGCTTCCATTCATGGATGTGTAACAAATGATTGCTGTCAGATAATAATGGAGAGGGGAATAAAATTATGTTATAGTAATTATTTATCAAAGAGAAATCAGTATTTAGTAGACAGTTCATGAGCTTATAAACAGATAGGTGTAGGATACAATCCAGAATCTACAGTTTATTGACCACACAAATTTCTTAAACTCTCTTCTCTACTTTTTTTTTAGATTTTATAGAAGATATGACTCAAGCTTGTTTTAACTGTTAGATATACTGTAGGGATATATTTATGGCATGAAAAAAGACACTTAATTTAAAAATATTCGTCTCAGTTTAATTACCCACAGATTGAGATGTAGGAAAGAGCTAAATCCATGGTGATGTGTCATAAATTTATACTGAGTAAATAAAATGTATACTGCATTGTGTTATCCTAGTTTTGTCTATGACAGTATATTATATTGGTAATATATATTTAGAAAACAAACTGGTTGGTTCAGATAATATTCCTTAACAGTGTCAGCATACATTTCTGAGAAATTTATACACTGCCTGTACTGGGAAATGTCAATACCCTGTGTCTCTCTGAAAGATGCCCCAATTCTTGGGAAGCAAAAAAATGTTTTAGAATAGTCACACAGGCTTGCGCAACAGAATCATTATAAAGGTCGTTTTGTATCTTTTGATAGACAGGTGTAGTTCCCTAGTAGTCTAAGAGCTTAAAGGAGACAAAAAAAAAAAAAAATACAATGTGATCCTACAATTTGAATTTCTATTTTTCATTCCCAGATAATTATAAAAATGCCCCCACATTTTCATAATGTTCTGGTTTGTATGATAGACCACATAGTCATACTACTACTAAATTATATAACAAAGCCAAAAATTAATGGAGAAGGATCTGATATTTAGGTTCTATCCCATCAGAACAAAATATAAAATCATGACATAAGATCGACATGTACTCCTTAGGATATAAACCTAGTTTATAGACTCTGTTTCATTCTTTGCTCTTGCTTTCTCCATGTAGCAAAAATACAAACATTCTATTATTGCAGAAACTAATTAAAAAGATAACATTATGGCTTGTATTTCACTGTACCCCCAAAACCCCATGTACTCTAGTAGGGAGTTTGGGAGCTAGGTGAATCTAGGCTGTGCGATTCTGTGATTAAGGCTGTGTGATTACTGCATCAGCCCACTGATTTATTTAGCATAGCTCTGGGTGTGGATAAGAATGAAACAGAAAGCCCGCCCTGGTGTGAGTGGCACCACTTAAAAGGCAGGTGACCCGGAAGGGATAAAAGGACATGGCAGGCTGCTGCTGCTGCTGTTGCAGCTGCTTGTGGCTTTACTGTCTACCACCCACTTTCTGTGGATTGTTTCTCCTTGTGTTTCTCTCCCCTGCCATGCCATCCTACCTTGGCACTGCCCAACTATGGGACGAAGCACCTGCAAAATGTAAACTGAAATAAACTTTTCCTCCTTTAACTTTGGTTGTTGAGTATTTCTAGTTATTTTCAGCAGTGATAAAATTAAGATAGACAGTAACCATTCCCCCAAAGACGTTCTGCCTAATACCATCATTATAGTAATATTTTTCAGACTAGGTATATTAATGACTATAATAGTAAGTATAACATGTTGCATAAGGATTCAGAGATAGAATAGCAAGATTAGCTAAAGTTAAAGCCCGAGACCCAGTGCTTGTTTTCTTCAGCCTATGTAACTAACAATCACAGGTCTTTCTTCCTCAGTTAAGGTTAATGAGCCTCGCAGAGGCCATTAACCAGGAATAATAGATACGTCAAGTGCCCACAACGTTCTAGGGACTCTCTCTATTGATAAGGGAACTATACTAGAGACAGATATGAAATCTGGTTTCAGGCAACCTCAAAATATGATCACCAATAAGAATACCATTTATCAAAGGGCAACAAGAAAAGAAAGATGTAAAAAGGTATTGAAAAAGCTAAATACAAGATATTATTACAGGGATCAATATCAGTTTGTCAAAAAACATGTGAAGAAAGTGCTTTAAGAACTGGGAGGCTATATTCAGTTTAGAAGCTGTAATCAATTGTGTGCCTTTTAGAGCTACAGAGCGGGAAGGTGCCGTTCCTGGGAAAGATTTGTATAATCTTAAATGATGAATTTGTAAGACACGATATTGAAGATTACTACCCAAGGAAATCACAGAGTAGTGCACTCTTCCAAAAGATGGTCTCTAGGATCACGCCTTTTGCTTTTGCATTACCACTTTAACAGATTTAAAGACAAACCTGCTCCAAATTGACAATTACAACTGTATATTCGGGGTCAGAATGAGAATAGAAGGGGTCCATTTTTACTCTATTATTTTTATTTCAAATTGGCTATTAAATTAGATATCAACTTCTGTGTTGAAATTTTTAGACCTCAGTATTTAACTTCCAAAACTTTCTGTTTTGTTCTCTAGGGATGAAGTGAAAAAGCAGAATACTGCATCATACGTGACTGCTAATCAGCATAATCTGACAAGCATTTTCTTTGCTTTAATTTTTACCGGCATTGAGAGCAGTATGTGAAACAGTGCCTGAATAACAAGAGAAGAAACAGGTAAAATTAGAGCGCCACATTTTTGAAGAACAGCAATTCAAGGCGCTGGAGGTTTAGCTCAGCAGCATAAGCGCCTGCCTTGCAAGCAAGCAGTCGTGAGTTCGATCCCCGATACCGATAAAAAGGAAAAAGACAGAAAAAAACAAAAAAGAACAGTAATTCAAGTATTGATAAATTTGCAAAATGAAAAATCATTTCCTGGTGGGCATGCTGGCACACACCTGTAATCCCAGCACTCGGGAGGCTGAGGCCAGAGGACTGCTTTGAGTTTAAGGTCAGCCTGGGTTACATTGTGAGTTCAAGGCCAGCAAGACCATTTCTCAATACATAATTCCCTTTAATTTGTAGACATGATTATAAAGATGGCCAGGAAGGCTTGGGGCAGAAAATTCAGAAGAAAAATTGGTAGTGCAAAGTGAACCTCACAGGATGAGGTTGGCTCAGCAAACGGGAAGCTTTCCCACGTTGGAGACTGGATCTCACTACCAGGTTACACGCACTGATGACCTCATTTAGGAATGACCCAGGATATTCTGTCCTCCACTTCCACATGGACTTTTTAATTTTATCTAATCTATTCCATCCTCCGTTGCTCTTAGAACTATTTATCTTTTCTTCCTTATATTAGTTTTCACTATGACACAAAACTTTGAGGGGGCACAACAGCCTTACTTGATAATTCAGCATGCTTATACGATTAGTGAAGTAGTGAATTTAGAGCCTGCTATTTTTCTGAAACAGTCTCCCTACCTTGGATTCAATAGAAATGTTTTCAAGTTACGATAATTTTATGGTTAGAATAATGACTATATACAATTAATCTCTTTATAAATTAGTTCATGTCTTCAATTGTTGAATCGTTGGAATGCCTTTTAATGACCATTTTACTCTGGCACTTTTTAAAAACGGAGGTCATACCATCCAATTTAGGAAAAGACTCATTGGATGGATTCCAAAACAATTGTTTGAAGTCTGTGAAATCGAAAGGTTAGACAGCGTCTAGTTCCACAGAAATGTTGTCTTGTCAAGTGACATCTTGTCTCCTGGCCAATGTAGTGAGACCAGCAGAGAGCCGGAGACAGCCACTGTCCGTGTGGGTGACTGGGTGATAGGTGCCCTGCTTCTCACAGATGTTGCTGTGAAAAGCATTTACAAGTGGCATGAAGGGAAGTGTCCTATCATTAATAAACTTTTCCCTGCATGACTATCCTCCTTTGTCTGTAATTGTTGACTAATGAGGCTGGCCAAAATATTTATCAATTTCCTCAGAAAATAATCTCTTCTGTAAGTGACATAACAATGCTCCTTTCATTCTAGCCCCAGCCCTGGCTGCTGGGAGCCCGTTACTGTTCAGCTGTCTGAATGACTTGCTTTGAAAACGAACACAAGTACTTTCCTCAAGATAGTGTTGCTAGAAAGCTGAGTGCTGCCTTTATGCTCCTTCCCACATGTTGTTGGAGAACAAGAATGCACACTTTTTTTTAAATGAAAGATTTCAAGAGAAGTCCTAATAGTCATTAAGAAGAGCTACACAGAGTAACCATTTTGCATAGACTGGGTTAATCTTTGATTGCACCCAAATAGTATCATAAGATCTAAAAAAAAAAAAAGATTTAATTCAATTGCAAGAAAAAACGTGGTATAATAATCATTTTAAGAAGAGAAAACAACAAATGTGGCAACAAATCAAAGTATATTTCAATCTGCTGTTGCTGCAGACAGATTTTCTGTATGTATGTATGTATTATTCATTCATCCACTCATTAATATACTGTTTACTTAGGTATTACATATGTTTTGCCAAGTCCCAGGTATCTCTGAGTTTCTGATTTTAAAAAGGAGCTTGGGGCATCTAACTCAATGCACTTACTGTGTTTCTTGAGGTACAGAGTCTTTACACAAAGTAAACACTAATGAACACAACACTGGATTGATGGCTGTAGCTGAGGATGGTGAGATCAGCCTCACACCCCTCAGCCTTGGGGTAGCAGGGTCAGCATCTTGCTCCAGAGAACTACAGGCATTTTATGCCCAGTCTCATCCTTCTGAACATTTCTAAAACAAGCCAGGCAATTTAGGGATGTACATAGCCCAACAACGCAATAATCTGTCCGGCTATGTGTTTGCCTATCACCAGTAACTGTGCACTTTCTCTTATTTCTCAAGGGAGAAAACACTGAAATGAATAATTTAAAATCTATTCAACAAAATGACTGCCCTAAATTCCTCAAAAGTTCCTTAAACCTCTAAAAAATGTATATAACAGTTGTTAAACATTTGATGACACTAGTATCTATAGCTGTACCATTGTGGAGCTGGAGAACTTGTCAAGTAGATTCATGGTCTTGCTCTAAATTGTCAAAAAAATCTTTCCCTATGAAAGAAGACTCTCACAGCTCTTTCATCATTTTAGTCTCCCTTGGCGTCTTTTCTGTATACACATTAGGAAAGGCGTATCTCTAGTTTCCTAGTAAGTATGAAATATGATTTCATCTTTCCTTCCCTTGCTTACGTTTACCCACTTGACACTATTGATTTATGCAGCTCTTACTATCTGCTGAGAATGTGACTAGATTTCAGGAACAGGCTATTCGAGGTGCTGATCAGTGACATCAGCAATCCCAACTATTGACTCAGAGCCTAGATTTTCAACAGAATTGTCCCAGCTGACTCAGATAAACCACTGAAGAAGCAGGATGAAGACAGAGTCCAATTCTTGAGATTTGTAAAAATCTGTCAGAGGAAATATCCAGGCCAGCTGAGCAAAATTTTGAAAGATGCTGATCCTCAGATGAATGAGTCCCTGTGGCCACATGGCTTGGCAAGTGGAGGAGTTTTTGGGCAAATTAGCAAACAGAAGCCTCTTCTTCCAGGAAGTCACAGCTCCATGCCCAAAAGGAGGAATATAAAAAGCACTATGGTGAACATACTGACATTTGTTTGCCAAGTACAACCACCAGCTTCCCGTGACACTCACATATTCTCCCCTTCCTCCTTCCTTCCATTTAACTATTTCTTTTTGGGAAGACTGTATTCCCATAGGCCATGGAACTCCACTGGAATATTCATCTAAGTTATGTTATAATCTGGTTTGTTTTTAAGGGCTGTGATCCTGCTAACAATGGAAGAGAAAGCTATGGGTGGAATATTTGAGGACGTCCCCTAAATTATCCAGGCCACAGGTAATGAGGTTGTGGAGAAGGTAAAGGGCATGAAGAAGCAGTGTTGGAAGGACTCCCAGCCTGAAGCCTGGGTCGGAGGACAAAGGGGCCTGTTCAGGGCAGAAGCTGGGAGCAGAGCCAGTGCTGCTCCAGGAGGGAGGGAGAGACGAGCAAAGGGGTGGCCGTGAGGATCTCCTCCCCAAAGGTGTTTCGCACACCAACACCCACGGAATGAGCTGACCACCCAAAGAAATCATAAAAGCGTTTAGCACAACTCCTTTTCCAAGCATTCACTGCTACACTGTGATAACAGCCACAGTGGGAGCTTCTGCACTGCATGGGAGGAAAGCACAGGGGAAGGAACACATGGCAGAGTCAGTTCTGAGCTGGAACTTGCATGCACGCTTTTCAAGTACAATCTTGCACAGATTATTGATCTTCTCCAAATGTCTATTTTCCTTTTTGGGTAATAAGACAGGCTGATGTCCTCGTGTAAGGGGCCAAAATAGAATGACATCGCCTGATGTTTCCAACCCAGATAGTTTCATCTTGGTCATTTTCCCATTGTGAGGCAAAATACCTGACACCGATTAAAACAGGTCAGCTTTATTTTGGCTCACACCTTCAGAAGTTTAGTCCATGGTTCTCAGGCTTGAATCAGAAGCAGGTGGGAGGTTCTCTCAGGGAGAGAAACTGCTCATATCACGGCAGTCAAGCAGCAGGGGAAGGAGGGAGAGTCTGCCATGGCCTCCAGAGACCCAACTCCAAGCAAGCCTTCCTCCTAAGAGCGCCTGCAGATACGGGTTCTGCAGGAAACTAATTTAGGGATAAGTATAATGGCCCCATAATCAAGTCAACTTCTAAATACATGAGGCTTTTGGGGGATACCCCAAATAAGCCATAAGAGTCTCCATTTTACCTGTTGCCCTTGAGTAATTACTAATGGTACCCCTTTTCACTGTAACACGGCTGCATTGAAAGAAATGATACACTTCTTTGCCATCAAGCTTTTAAGTAACTTGACATATACAAAACCAGTGAAGGCTTATAGTCAAGGGATTCTCCTTCATCATCTCTGTACATGAAAGAGAAATCTATTACCATAGATTTTTCTAATGGCCCATCTGAAATACAAAAGCATCGCAGGACTCATTTCATGGAATCTTAGCTATAGAATCACTTTAGCAAAGTGCTTTTTCCTAGGGCAATTTAGGGAAGAAGCTTTTATCACCTTTATAAGAGAAGGTATAGTTCTTCATTTTAAGGTTACGTGTGGAGAAATAAAATTGATGGCAATTTGCAAAAACTACTGAAAATCATATACTGTGCAACACATGCGCTGTTATTATACTTTGCATATACTATTAAATAGCCTAACATCAACATTGCTAACTTTTGCAAACATATTCTGGGTATGTGGTCAGTTATCTATTTAGAATAATCATGTTCACTGATGAAAACTTGGCTAATTATTCTGCTACATTTATCTGAAAATACTAAAAGTACTTTGATTTACACATAGTAAAAACAAAGCTAGAATATTCATTATTAATGATAAAGATTGTGTGAAAATGTAGTAGTGTGATCCTGAGCACTGAGAAAAGTGATCTGGAAGCCTCAGTAGTCAACAGATACCTGGGATGATTGGTACTAAGTAGTGAAGTTTTTTTAAATGCCTTTATCAACTTTTGAAGTCACAAAGAGAAAATATGCAAATATTAACTTTTATTTATCATGTACTAATAAATTTTGTCTATGAAAGATACCGAAAGCAAGGGAAGCCAAAACAGATGTCCAGAAAATAGGGTAAACCTTTTGGCATGATGTTTTCTAAGAAAAAGGAATAGTAGTCAGAGGAAAACAGAAATCAGCTTCTTGTTTTTTGCTTTGCCACTTCCTGACCATGAATCTCAAGGAGACCTCATTGGGCTTTGGTCTCATAGGAGAGAGAGACTTTGCTTCTAACATTCACCCATTTTCAACATCAGATCTCATGCCAACACTCCTAACATGTGCCATGGCTTCCAGGTTCCTCTACATCCATGCCCATACCATTGCTTTCCCCATTTTTTGTGCTCTAACTTCATCCTAGGGTTCCTAACCTCTCCTGCTACCAACTCAAGTATCTCACTGCTTCCTCATCACACCACACTGGTAAGTTTCTAAGTTCCCCTTGACTTGCGATGCATTAATTAATAGACAACAAATCGGTTTCTATTGGTGTACTTTCCTTAAAACTCAAATTATTTAAGATAAAGGTGAAAGGTGATTTTTCTCTTGAGACAAGTTAGACAAGCCTCCCAGAATACTGATGAAGGAACTTTCAGGAAAACAAATTCTGCATAAACTTGGCTTAGATCTCCATGACATATTATCTGACCATCACGTCTGGCGCTGCCTCAGGCTTGCCTTCATGCAAGCAGCATACAGACAAGCTCTGTGTGATCACAAGAAATCCATGGAAGGAGCAAATTCTCCATCTCAGGAGCCAAAGGCCTAATGAAATCAGGCAGAATTACTCCATTTGGCACCAGCCAACTGCCCATAGAGGTGAAATAATTCACCACAACGAACTATGGTGCCTACTATGTCAGGAAGAAAGAGGGACATGTGCCAGTGAAGATTCTTCTCAGACCTCTGGAATCACAGTATTAATACTGCACACAAATCTTTCTACTGCTTCACTCATGTGAAGACTTGTATAGTCCACAGAAACAAAAAGGGAAAAAGAACAAATAGCGAATTTTGGAAAGTAACGAACATTCTACATTACACTTTTTAAATATGGAGTCCTTACTCTGAATTAGAAGACAGTATTTATAACCTGGCCACATCATAGAGCAAACACTGTAATTAACACTCCATCCTCCACACATTTCTGTGAACTTCTCTAAGATAATTATTATGTTTCCTTGGAGCTGTAGGAGTATAACTCTCCTCTTTTTACTGTTGGAAATGTTCTTGTCACTGGGTCAAATATTTTAAAACTTCTGATAAAGGATTTTTAGAAGTAATTCTGGAAGGAAAATCAGGGAATCATTAAGAGATTCTGTAGAAGAAAAGATCAGTGATGCACTTAAACTGGATCACTTTGGGTTGGACAATGAATTGAGGATGAAAAGCTGAACCAGGAAGAGAAACAAGAATTTCTTGTCTGATCAGTGGGGGAGAGACTCAAAAAGAGAAATGTCTTTCAGCTCATACTGGAGAGAGTTGACATGAGGCTCAGACAGACACTTCAAGAAAGATGGATCACACAGGGCTTCTCAAGCTGCTACTTGGAAGAAGAGTACAGCACACTGCCATCCTGAAGAGAAGCTCTGGTGCTGTGTAACTCAGCAGAACCCAAGCCACATGTTATTTAGCACCAATGACTGCATGCACTTTGTTCTTGGCATTTGGAATTTTGCTAATAAGGTTAGTACAGATAAGCAGTCAGCAGAGTCAATGCTGGAACCCAGGGGAGAAGTGGATAAGTGGTCTCTAAATTAGCAAAGTGTCAACAGATGTAGATGTGAGAAATTGTGAAAACAAACAATGGTGTGGGAACAAAATGAATGGGTGAATCGTGGTTAATAAATGAGAATAAAAAGGACTGTAAAGTGCCACATTGTAGGTCAAGTGGAAGGGACAGAGCATTCTTCATCAAGAAGGATCAGAAGGAGAGAACTTGAGGTTCTGACTGTGCTAATTTGGAGGAATGAGTTCTAAGTGAAAATGTTGACAACATGGGGAAATAGAGCTTCACAGAAGTTGTGAAAATACGAGATGTTGTAATGGCAATAAAAAACACATTATCTTTAAGATGGTAAACTGCTATTTTCCCAGAAGATTATCATGTTTTCTGTATTCATGAGAGTAAAGACAAGAAAGGGAAATGACAAACATCAAAACTTTCTTTATCAAGTGAAGTGGACGATGAGAATGAGGACCGAGTCCTTTCTTAAATCATTCTTAGTGCGATTTTTCAGTCTCATTGTAGAAAACTGGTAAGAAGTTAAGGAAAAAAAATAAACTCAGTTAAAGTCCAAGAACACTACTTTAGTGTGTCCTTAATTTTTTTCTATACTTTTCATATAGTTGTAATCAGACTCCATCCACAATACTGTTTTGAGTTTTAACGTGTCTCAATTGCACGTTCCAAAGTGACAGCTATAGAGCCCATAGACAGTTAATAGATCTAAAAGTGATTTGGGGAGGACTGTTCAATACTAGAGTGACATCTTTAGGAGTCAGTTAAGGACAAAAGTTCTTGCAAGCAAGTAATTAGGAACAGAAACAAGTACTTGGAAAGGGAGCTGGAGGATAGTGTCACTCAGCATGGGATTGCTTGATGATATCCTAAAGGGACAGGCAGACAGGAACACAATCTAAAGAGTCCTTTCAAATATTTTGAAAATGACAAGGACACTTTAGAGGATATGTCTTGCTTCAGAAATATTATATGAAGAGGCTTTAAATGAATCTGGTTAATTCATCACAGAACTTACCAGGCACTTTTATGACACTAGGCACTAGACATGGTTCTAAGTATTTTATAAATATTAATTAAATATCCATAACTTCTCTGTTATGTGCATGCTATCATGCCTCGTATGCAGAAGTTTAAAAGGTATTATAAGACTCCACATTTCTAATTCCACTTAGTAGCTTTTGGCTCTTAAGAAGTCAAAAGAGGGGCTGGGGACTTAGCTCAGCGGCATAGGCGCCTGCCTTGCAAGCAGGCAGTCGTGAGTTCGATCCCAGGTACCCATAAAAAACCAAAAAGACAAAAAAAAAAAAAAAAAAAAAAAAAAAGAAGTCAAAAGAATGGCCATGTTCAATAAACCTGCACTCTATCATTTGCCATTATATGTAATGTTCACACTTCTTTTTCTACTTCAGACATCAACAACTTTAATCATAATTGCCATCCAAAAATTTCTCTAGGCTTATTAGCTTCTTTGCTGTCTATATAAACCAATATCAGGAAACACAGTTAAGAAAATAACAAATTTCAAAGTTAACTGCATTTGGATAAACAATGAGGATTTCAGTCATGTATTGATAATGTGTTTGGTCAGTTTGTTTCACACAAATCATCTATGAAAATAAAAAGAAAGAATATGAATGAAAGCTAAGGTGGATTGAATGACTCAATATAAAACAGAGAAGTAGTATCATTTCCCCAAGTCAAAAACAAAAGCAATCCTCATGGTGACAATGACAAAATGGGGTATAATTTTAGGGATTTTTGTTTCTGTTTCTTACTGGTTCCACTAACAGAACTTTTTGGCACTGGCTTGCTTTACAGCAGAGATTTCTTTACATGGAATATATTTTTATAGAAAGTAGTTATTTTTATGTGTCTGGTAAAGAACAGGCACACACAAAATGATTCCATTTGTTAGTGGATGTGGCTGGGAGAAACAGTTCTGGACAGTGCAGGCTCTCCAGTGGATCTATGCGTCTTGTCCCTTCTAGAATGCATGAGTCTGAGCACTCAGTGGCGAGCCCGGGCCATGTACAGATGAGTGAGGCAATCAGAGTGGAACCCATTTGACATCAGATGCCCATGTGGTTGCAAGTGAGGGCGAAACTAATGTTTTTAATTGCTATGTCTGTTCCTTACATTCTGAGTATTATTTATTAGAGAGGGCACAATTTTGTTCAATGAATTAATCAATAACTCTATTCTGCTTCTGATTTTACATATTTATTGTCACAGTAATTGACTAAGAGATCTCAAAGGACATAGAATTGAAAATACATCCCTACAGAGAGAAAGAAAAATCACGTGTATGTGACAAGAACAGGTTAATATACAAAAATCTGATAAAAATATATGGAGTACTATGACTTACATAAACAATAAGCTTTGAGGGCTAAAATGTTTCCAGAAAAATAAGCTCTTAACTCATCATTTGTTATCTTTTTTGCTATGGATATTAGCTGATATTCTCTCTCATACTCTTACCCAAAATCCAACCCCTGTGCGCACACACACACACACACACACACACACATATCACTTTCACAACGTGATTAATGATTACAGAATCACAAATATAATCTCTCATTCCAATACAGCTACACAAAACATTAATACCACCAGCTGACTTAAGATGTGACTTTGAATTTCCTATACATATCAGTGATAAATGGTTCCACGATAGGAATTTTCCAGGCTATATTGCTAACTACCAAGTCACTTAGCCCCAGGAAAATAAAGTAAGGATGAAAAGAAGCAGAAAGTACAAGAGAAAATGAGTTGAGCTCTGTCAAAAACTCAAAACGGAATACTGTACCTATAATCTCATTTCCCATTCATTGCCTTTTTGTTTGTGTAATCTTACTTTCCCAATTCCTAATTGAGAATTTACTCAATGACATCTTGTGTGATTTACTTGGGGATTCACCAACTCCAAACAGTTTCAGCCTTGCAACTTCAAATCAGGAAAAATGATTGAGCAATGAAAATATTTTATGTCTACTGAGACTTGGACGTTACACTTACATTGTCCTTACACTTGAAAAGAGTACAGTGAAATACAGCTGGACAATAGAGTAGACCTTTCTGCAATCAGAGAGGCAGTACTGTATAGTTAGTCGAGCTCTCGCTGTGTGTATCAGACCAGAGTCTGCAGCACCTTGCAACTTAGATGTGCAAATCCTCGGCTTCCATTCTAGTTTGCTGAATAAGTATCTAGGCATCTAGCAGCTGTGGGAATTAAAATTTTTAAAAATTACACAAGAAGTCAAAGCCTATTTCCAAAGTTACTATAAAAAAAAAAACTGCCTTGAGAATTGCTTTTAGAGGAATTCCGGGAAAATATTCAGATGCTGACAGATTTGTAATTGATATCTCTGATCTTTCAGTAGATCACTTTATAAGGGCAGTCAAAGTTGTTTAATTGCCAGTTCTGTGATTTATAGTTTTTTTCTTTAGTAAATCATAAATGGTAGTTTTCCAAGCAATCAGAATAAGTTGAGTCAGAGACCATACTTTGAGAAAAATAGATTCCGACAAATTCTGAAGCTTGATTCAGTTCTTAATAGGAAGGAGTCCAAACTTCATAAAATTCCTATGAGAGTTACATGAGTCAACCATTTAAAAAAAACTCTTCCTCAAATCTAGTAAGCCAAGGGCATATAGCTATAACATAAAATGTGTGAGATTATTTGCATATTGCATTTTACAAACCATTTCTCATTGTACTTCTGTATAACTGTCATTACTACTTTTCCAAATAGCTGAAAAAAAATAGTTTAACCTATTGGTTCCCAAATGTTTGTCCATTAGAGTCACCTGAGAAGCTTTGTAAAAATTACTGATGTTTTCCTTTTGGTTCTCTCTAGACTGAAGTCCAGCTGTTAGAACATAGTGAACTATATCCAGAGGATTCTGCTGCTCAGCCATTATTACTTCTAGACTACAGCAGTCAAACCTGAGATCTTTTGTTAGAAAAAAATAAGGAATCAAGCTGAAAAGCTTTACTGTCAAAACAGAACTTGTTAAACACTGCAGCGACTGTATTGAGTGCTCACAAAGAGAAACAGCAAGGTCATGACATATTTGATATATACGTTGGACAAAATAACATATATATGTTTTTCAGAGTTTTAAAATGTATAATTTCAGGTGATCTATCACTGTATGGTATGTAGGGAATTTTAAATCACAGGCTGATTGAGGAGGTGAATCTCAACCCTGGCAATCCTGTTAAAAATGCAATATAGCAGATTCTTGGCAGTAGATACTTAACTTTATTCATTTCTCATCTTGAAGCCCATGACTACATAGATTTTTACTTTAAGGAAACAGATTTGAAAGATTCATGCTCTGTAGTTGGAGATTTGGATTCAAAATACTATGCTAGGGAGTGAGTTTATTCTATTAGGTAGTAGTATACTTCACATTGCCACGTATTACTTTTTCAAAGATAAAAGAATGGAATGTTGTGTATGAATCATAGCCAATATGTATGGAATAAAATATTAGTGACAGTGGAAAGGTAGTAATAGAATATTACTCATAGCACAAATTCCTAACAAAAGCCAAAGACAACTCAAATATTTTCACATTCTCAAAACTGGAGATTTTTCCAGATCTTAAAAATATTTATTTTGAAGACAAAATGGATGCCCAGAAACTTTAAATTTCCCCAAGAATTCTACATATTTTTTAAGATTTAATAAATTACCAAGTTAATGAAATGTAAATAACTATCATATGTTATAATTACCATGATGTATTCTTTTCTACATGAAATAGAAATTAAGTTCTTGTATTTTTATTCTAAGTAAAGAAAAAACAGCCTGTAAATCTCTATCCGCCATGCCATTACAGCCATCTTCCAAAGACTGAAAATAGGTTTTATGAGATCTCGGGCAGAATGAAAGTCATAGGTTAGATTATGGTTAGATTATGGCTTGCCTTCAGGAAATGTTAGAACATCTTTTTTGGAAATTTCAAGTAATATGGAAGTGACATCTCTCAAAAGCTGCTCTGTTCTTGTTCATTGTTACAGACAAAGCAGAAATTGAAGAAAGTCAAGTACGGATACGTTTTGCTTTGTTTTGTAATTCATTTGGTTTTCTACTAAATTCAAAACAGAAATTTTGACTCTGTTACAGTCAAAATTTCGAGCAAAGGCAAAGCTTTAGTCAAATTGTTGTAAGGAAATTAACATAAATAATGCTAATTATATCAATTCTATTCTCATTAGAAGCCAAAACATATTTATGAATTCACTGCAATAATAAAGTTTTGCAGCATATCTTTTAGACAAATCTTAAGGAAAAAGCAGAAGCAACCAGTGCTGTTGATAACCATGATTATTCAATATTTTGCTTTGCAGACTGCTTGCTAACTCCAATTCTTTCTACTAATACAGTTTATCTTTAATAAATTATAAGCAACAGTTTCCAGGTAAGTTTGACCTCTGGTTCTCAAGATCTCCTTTTTCCATTGCTGAATACCCACACTCAGCTCACTGCCCTTTTCAGAGTTCTGTAGTTTTCATTTAGAGTTGAGATAAGAGCATTGTGAGAACTAAGTTATATGAAAAACCCAGCTACAGGGCCAAGGAGGTAGCTGAATGGCACAAGTGCCCGCCTAGCAACGATGAGGTCTTGAGTTCGATCCCTGGTACCACGGGGGGGGGGGGGGGGGCGGGCGGAGAAAGCCTACCTACAACAGTATCTAGCTCACAGTAAACATTCAGCAACTCTCAGATTTAAAATCCCTTCTAAAATTCCCACCTCATCTTTTTCAGTGTTAACTACATACAGCTTAACTAAATCTTAGATGGAGAATTTTGGGATAGCGTTTTAATTTAGAAAAATCTGTTTTCCCTTTTTAAAAAAGAAGAAAAGGGAAGGCTGGGACTAGGAGGATCTGACAAGAAGCCAACTAACCAGTTTTTCTAGTAACCCTGCAAACCGTGAGGCTTCCAGGATGAGAAAAGCCAGTGCCTCCTGTAAGCCTATCAGCATCTGGGCTGAGAATCCTGTCCCAGACCCCCACCCCACCTCCAAGCAACCTGCTGGTTTGGAGCCTAGGCTGAGTTGATAGCAACTTCAGGCACAGAAGGCAACTAAATGCTTGCACTGTCTGGTTGATTTTGCAGGCCTGGAGCAGGCGGTCTGAGCATCTCTTGAGAGGATGACCCTATGCAACACAGCAAATATGGAGGATTTCCTTGTATCTTGTCTTTGAAATCCAGTATTGTTCTCATTGTTTTTGGTTTGTTTGGATTGTTTTGCTTAATTCAATATTCTATGTATTTTTGGCCTGATTTTGCTATATCTGGTGGAATAGACAATTACTGTGAAGATAACAAGATATATTATGGTCGCTATTGTTGTTTTCCTAGTATCCTGCTTTGATGTTCTATACCAATTTTGCTGCTTTGTTTTGAATGGTTTTGACCAGTTGGATTTTTATTATTTTTAAAGTAAAAGGAAAATAAAAGAAAAAAGATGATGTTGTCTTTCATAAAATGCTATTGTATTCTAAGTTAATGAAAAACTAGAACTCCTCAAATCAGGAAATTGATGAAAAATGAAATTGAGAAAAAACATTTGACCAATATATTTATCTTAAAATAAAATCAAGCAACCAAGAATTTGCATTTTGTATTGGTAGAGGCCACTTGTCTTCAGGCTTTCAATAGCAGTTCATCCACTAGTGAAAATGCAATAGATAACATGGCATTTCTGTGTTTCACCGGTGAGAACTTCAAACCTATGCTCTTTAAATGATGTTTATACTTCTAAACCTAAACCTAAGAAAGAATTTTATAAGCAACATAGATTTTTAAGCTGTAGTGAATCTCCATTTACATAGTTTTGAAATTACTTTGCCTTATAGTCTATTTCACAAATTAATGTCTATTTTGACAAGAACTTTTAAGTTTTTTTAAAAAAATTCATTTACAGAGAATGGTGTTTCTATTAAGTTAAATATAGATGACTATGGGAGATTGCTATGTTATTTCTGTGCAATAACCTTCAGGACTAAGATCCAGTCCAATGAATAACACATTTTAGATTATTTTAGTCTATAGAGAAGAAACTCTCCAATTATATAAGATTTACCTACTAATGAATAGATATAACATACTAAGACTGTTTTGAGTACTTAAAATATTATTCCACTAATATACTTTAAAAATGCCAATGGGTAAAAATGCATAATGGCCATCATATGCTATATTCATCATCTTTTAAGACTGAATGTTCTAATGAAAGCCTAAGTATTAATTCATTTTTTAGTATGTGGCACAAGCATTAGCCAGGCAAATCAATAAATTCAACCTCAAATTTGACCAAACCTCGCATTAAGATATCACCACTTATGAATGACATGAAAATATTTTTATGTTAACATAATTTATCAATGTATTGTATTCTAGATTAATTAATACATTTTTATCATACATAAAATGTTGATTCTACGTATTATTACTGCAATAATAAAACTTCTACTTAGATAAATGGAAACCCATGGCTTAAAATATATAGCCAAAGGTAAAGTCATTCATTTGTGATACTGGAATTAAACAGACTCTGAATTATTCTATAAAAGATATAACATAATATATAGAAATATAATAGAAAACTATTTCAGAAAATAATTTTGCATGTTCTTCGAAATTATGCACAGAGAAAAAATGAGGATATTAACAGAAAATTTCAGATTGTAAAATTCTACTATTGATATTGTATATATTTTTATTATATAGAAAGCTATTTAAGTGCTTTAAAATTTAAAGGCAGGCAGTTGCAGAAGAATTTCCTATCTTGTACAAAGCCCTGTGTTCATCCCCTGCACTGCAATCAATCAATCAATATTCCATCAACTAGAGTGCATTCATCATAAAATTAAGCAAGAATAATAATTCTTGCCCCATATATATTACCAGATTATTGAGAACACTACAGAAATTTCAAAGTATATCTAAATACCCTTTATAAGCCATAAAAGGTATTGTGCTAATAGTCATATGATGACTACTTTTGTTAATAAAAATGTTTTTCATCAGGCGTGGCAGTGCAGATCTGTATTCTAACACTCAGAAGGCTGAGGCAGGTAAATCACAGCGAGTCCCAGCCCATTCTGAGCTATATAGTGAGTTCAAGGTCAGCTTGCATTACAAAATGAGACTCATCTCAAAAGCAAAGCAAAAATGAAAAAGTTTTTTATTATAATGTATCATATACTTCTATCGACCTTATAAAACTCATGCTAAAAGAAAAAATAGAATTCCTTGGTTATTTTGCATGTGGCTAAAGGAAGTCAGTTGACAGAGAAAATAGTTAAATAGTCAACTGATTTGTGTAATTGTGGGGAGAGGAGAGAACAGCGGTTGCTTTGCATACATAATACCCTCAATAATTAGACTTAATTATCACACTAAGGTGATATGGTTGAACACATATCTATAAACTTTAGATTGTATTTAGTCCAACACAGTTTTTGACTTTTGAATCCTGGCAAAGTCTGATGGACACTTGGCAAAATGAATTTTGACAACACATACCTGAAGTTATAAAAGAATTATGTTAGAACTGCTTAAACTGAAAGCACATTTACAAAAGTTCATATGTGTATGTATACAACAGAAGAAAACCAATTCACTTCCGAATTTATTTTAAGTATTGTTGCCTTTATATATAGCATGGTCCAACATGGAATGGTTAATTATTCATTTAACAGGACACTGAGCAAGCCACCTGCATTTTAAAATATATAGTACTTGTTTTGTTGGGCTAGTGAGAAGATCACAATGCTATTATTGACACTAGCTACAAATGCATTGTAAGGTTCAGGAGGATTTACCCTTTATAGAAAGCCTGAATGACAAAACTATAATTTCGATCAGATTTATTTTTGTTTTTACACATGAAGATAATAAAGGCTCAATCCAAATAATACAAGTTATACAGGTAGAATTCGTTTTGTTTTCAAAAGTGTAACATTAATTTAAATAATCATCAGTAGTATGATATATTAATCACCTTGGATGTTCTTTGCACTAAACAATCTTATACTCTTTGATGAGTTAGGAGGAAAGCAAGAAATTGACCCTTATGGAAACAAAATGACAATTATTAATTATATTATTTGATCTCAACTTTTCAAAGCATAAAGTATAAACAAAAAAAGTCATCAAGATTGTAAAGCATATTTGTCCCAACAAACTGTTTAAATTGGAATTATGAAGCTTCTTTCACACTCATGATTGTCTCAATAACTTTTTAAGCTAGATAGGTATTCATGTGTCCTTGCCTGGATAAGTAATAAATATTATAAGTGGTGCAGTTAGAGGTGGGTATCCTAACTCCTTAAACAAAGGACTCCTTAAAATGACAATTGGGATTATAAATATGTTTAGTGACAGACAAAACTGTAAGAATCAGTCATGCAAACACGAATATTTATAATAGATGATGCTAAATCCCATCAAGGTTAAACAGTGTTCAGTTTCTTCCCACCAATAATCCTTTCTCATTCCTACTCCATTCTATTTTCTTTCAAAATATTTTTTCACCATCAAAAGTTGAGTTTTTTTGTTTGTGATTTTCTGCCTGTATCCCTACTGTATAATTAGAGCTGTTTCAAAGCAGGGACTTATCCTGCTTTATTTTCTTCTGCACCTTTTGTGCTTTGAACAGCACCTGGCATGTACCATGAAGTGTCATGAGTAATTAATCTGCCTATAGTGTGTGGGATATTTCTTTTTTTACTGTTGGAATGATATATCCAAAATTCAAAGGGTTGAGTAATGAAATTTATAATTTACACCATTTAAAAGAACTGAAATTTTAGAAGTTAAAACAATTTCATAAGGAGAGGATAACGTAGGACACCCAGCTAAGCCATTGCAGATTTCAAGATTACCCATATTTATAATGAATTGAAAGTTTCTTGCAAAGTACATGTTGATTAAATCCATCAAGTGGTGCAGAAAAATAATAAAACTGTCAGCTATTTTCTGAAAATAGTCACTTATTGTCATGTCTTAATAAACTTGGACTTGTATGATAGTCTAAATAAGAATCTAAATCAGAGCAAGCCATTTTCACATACTCGTAATGGGGAAATACTTGAAACAAAGACCAAAAGCTGTTTATGGGGGGGGGGGGACATCCTTAGGGAAAACCAGGCACCAATGCAACAGTATATATACACTAATTACTGAAATTTTGACAAGGAGAAACATGAAGCGCTCCTTATTATTTCAAAAATGGTTACAAGTCCTATTTAAAAAAAAAAAAAAACTTTGCTCATTTAATCTTCACATACAATAATTTAGAGATGATTCAATATTTGTAACAATGGTATTAATAACAAAAGAGCAATGATTGAAGTTGGAAAACTTTAGTGAACTTTATCAGAATTATAATCAAAACTAAGTGCTATATATGTAAATATAGCTTCAAAACATCTAGTTAGTAGCTGCTGTACAGAAATGGGTACAATATGGCAGGATAACCACAAACCACTTGCAGAATAAAACAATGTTTAGGATTAACCATACACTTCACTCCACTTCATTCTGAAAACGTGTTACTTTATGCAACACTTTCTTGAAGCAAGCAAGGACGTTTTCTGTGTGTCATATTTACAAACAGTTGGTCTGGACTGACTTAGGGATTTATAAGCATGGCATAGAGCAAACATCAGTGTAAAATACCACATGAATAAATGATACAGGAAATCATTTCTGTCTCAATGAACCATGTTGGAAATGGGACCTCATTCTTTGTCTAACCATTAGAGAACTGAAATAAAATAATACCTTGAATTCTGAAATTTATGGTTCAGACTGTTTTTAAGAGGAAAGGGAACAGAAGAGAAAGAAGCAAGTAAGAAAGGATTTGCACATGAATGTATTTTGAAAAAAAAAAATACATGTTTTTCTTACTCTTAAAATCCGTCCTTTCCACTTGCAATTTATTTGCCAAACCATTAGCACACTAATCATTCCCTTTCTCAACACTATTCAGGCTGCTGTGCTCAAAGAGCAACAATCATTTCCTTGACTTGATAAATCTAAACCTGACTTGATGGTGCCCTTAAACAGGTTCCCACCCCTTTGCTATGGTAATATACAGTCCTTGGTCTCTGTATCCCGCCTCTTACACTGGGAAATAAAAAGCATTGCACTTTTGACTTTTGATGTGACATTTCTCCTAAAAAGAGATAATATCTTTCTCCAAAATGTCAAGCTCCCACCCTTTCTTTGTGCCACATTTTATCTCATCAACAAAAGCACATTACCATGATGGCAGAAGGTATTTGAAATACACATTCATTAATTAGATAGAGTGTTAATTGATTCTTGAAGCTGTGCATTATGTATGTGAGAGCCCTTCAGTGAAAAAGGATTCCCATAAGAAAACATCACAACTGCGATGTTCTGAAATACGTGTTTAATCAACAGCTCCCATTTTAATCCTCTGGGAAGTATTATAAAAGCATGCTTTATTAATGTGAATAATCAGCCCATATATGCTTCTGTTGAGTTTTCTGGATTGGTGATATAAACAGTAAAAGGTATGCTGCCTAAAGCAAAAAATCATCTCAAAAGAAAACAACCAAAAAAACTAAAGTTGACATAAAAATGAATTTTCAAGAACAAAAGTAGCAGAAGCATTTAGCTAGTTATAAAAAAGCAATGTAGAAGTTTAATGTACATCAACAGATATTTACTTTCTGTCAAGAACAAGCCGTGGCTTTTATGGTATTGTGCTTTCAAGATGTAAAAAACCAAAGGCAACCTCATTGTTAATGAATGATCACAATGGACAAGAATCTTTGGCAGGCCAAGAAATGTGCGTTGAGACATCTCTAGAGCAAGAGATAACCAGAACTAGGGTAGTGCTGTATATGCAGGGGGAAATGCAAATAGAAAATGCAAGGGCTGTCTCTGCCATTGTCTCTGTGTCTGTCTCTCTGTCTCTCTGTCTCTCTGTCTCTCTCTCTCTCTCTCTCTCTCTCTCTCTCTATATATATATATATATATATATATGCATAAATAATACATGTTGGTAACCATGCATGATATTAAGAATTCCCTATTTCTAGCCCTATAATGCTTACACATTTTTAAGATGGTCCACCAAAAACATATTTCGTTTTCAGAAAAAAGTATTTTATTCACAAGTCAAACATATTTTTGTCCATTTTTTTCTTCTATCAGAATTTTCTCTTGACAACACATGCTATGTAATTTTCTAGATCTAGAATACATTCAGGAAAAATGACGAAACTTGAAAAGACCAAAATATAATAGAAAAGTAGATAAATAAAATAAAAGTTCCACTCATGAAGAGAACACTTAGGCCAAAACTTGTAAGTCACGCTTATCAGTCACACATTATTCTCCTTGCTGTTCTCCGTGTGGGTACGAAGGCACAGTTTAAAAACACAACTGAAATAATTCTGACTTGAACTTCAGAATGCATTAATTTTAGAATTCCGCAGATCTTTCTACTTCTGGATTGTGTACAACCTATCTTCTGCATAAGCAGGCTTTTCATACAGCTTGCAAATTTGACCAGACGGCTAAACAAGACAACAGAATATGCTGTTGCTAGAAATTTTCTACAATCTAGAAATGGCTCTGAAAATGCATGGCTTGTTCCCAGTTGGAGTCTTTTAATTAGTCTTTGCCATATGCTCTTCTGGCTCAATCCATACATGGTTGCATCCCAGGCAGCACCAACACCTCAGGCACTAGAAAGCTAAGGAGTCTATTTTTCTAGCAGGGCACATGACTCATTTGTTGTTGTAAGGTAAATAAATGATCCCTTCCTTACCCGTTAAGTTAATGAGTAAACATTTCATTCTTAAGTATCATATTCTAAAAGTGTCACGTAGTGTTTCTCATGGAAAAAGAGCTTAAAAATTGATAGGAGAAAGGTGCATGAACAAGGCAATATAATGAAGCTCTAAAATAATATGGACCACCAGGTTGCTGGCACTTCACTTCTGTCTTCTTCTCCACAAGCCAGCCAATATGTCGAAGCATAAATGTCAGCAAAACCATATTTAAATTTAAACTTTGGGCTTAGGTTCAAGGGTAGCTGTGTTCATCAACATCTTGACATTGAATTGATTATGTTCTCACATACAGTAGATAAAATATCGGCACACATCTAGATGGAAGCCAAGTTACTAGCACCATCTGCAAGTGGAATCCTCACCTTTCTCTTCCTCCAGGCCATTCAGCAAATGTGGTTACTACTAACAACAATGGGAAGCATTATCATTCATAGGTAGAATATTTTTTATTAGGAGAGTGCTTTAAAATAAAATGCACATCTTTCTTAATGGTCAAATTCCAGTTAGGTTTTGAAATTATATTGATTTACTGAACAATAAACATTTTACTGTGATTTATTTCCTGGGAAGACTGCCTTTATTGTGCATCATAAACATATGCTAATAAAATTTTGTGTTTAAAAAGACTGATGGCAAAAAGAAAAACAACTAATTAAGGCAGCAAAACAAAAATTAACATTGAAGATATCTGCTTTTAAAATTAGTTAATAGTGCAGACAATTATTTGCTTCATGGCTTCCTCATTGTTATGAAGACAATTTAACAGCTATGGTATTGTCTTTTTCTCAAAAATGTTAATTTTCCTTTTAATTTATCATTGAAAAATGTTAAATTCAACATACTAATGAGTTAATGCGTCGGGATAATACATAGGGCTTTAAATATATACCAGATATCTTTCAAAAGGAAAAATTCCAATATGAAACATCACAAAGCATGCTTTTTCTATAACACTGTCATTGTCTTAGCACCCATTACAAGTTACAGATGCAAAAGTTAGACAATGCTGAAAATAATCCACTGCTTTAAAATTAATACAAAGAAAAATCTTGAAGTATTACAAGATTGGTTAAAATTGAAGACTGATATGAAATTGAAGTTTTACCTCATTCTTCAGTGGTAGATTTGCATTATTTCTTATATGAAAGTAATAAGGGAAAGTTACTGAAATCAAGAGATTTTCCAATGCCACTTTCATGATATTACAACATAGCTTTCTATAGTGAATACTAAAAAACAACTACTTAACTGACACATGCTCAGTATTTCACGCTCAGTATCTCATTTTAGACTAAGGCATCAGGACTCTATTTTACAATGAATCGTTACAAAAGGAAATTAAAGAAGCTATTTCAGTAATGAAAGACAAAAGGTACTTAATAATAGACAAAATAATAAAGAACTTTAAGAAAACCACTCCTCCTACCTAGATTTACAGACCTAATCCAAAAATAAGCATCTGAAATGCATATACACTTCACAGATCAAGAAATACAAACAGCAAATAAATCTGTGAAAAAAACGTTCAATCTCAATGAATGTATCATTTGAGAGATACAAATTAAAACAATACTGAGTTCCATCTCACCCCAGAAAGAATGGTTACTATCAAGGAATTAACTAATAACACATGCTTGAGGAGCTGTTCTCCACTGTTGGTGGGGGTGTAGACTGGTGCAATCACTGTGGAAATCAGTGTAGAGATTCCTCAAAAACTAGAACTAGAGTTCCCATTCGACTCACCTATTTCCCTCTTTGGGGTACTTTGCTTCCCAAATTAAAAACATCATACCACAGTGATATACGTGCACCCATATTTATAGCAGCACAATTTGTAATAGCTAGATCTTGGAAACAATCTAAGTGTCTGTTGACTAAGGAATGAATAAAAGATGTATTTTTATACAATGGAGCTATAAAGAAGATTAAACTCGAGACTTTTATAGGTAAATGAATGCAACTTGAGACAATAATCATAAGTGAAATACATCAGACACACATGTATAAATACTGTATTATCTCACTAGTGTGAGAAGCTGAGACAACATATGCATATGTATACATAAAGCATAAAAAAGATAATTAAGATACTTATACTAATAGTTATCACATAACTGATATTTAAGATAGTTATTACTGATTTCTCTGAGTTTGTTGAAGGGAAAGATTTTTGCTGTCATTTTTTAGACAATTTAATGCAGATACCTTGTGCTCTGTCTGGGTGAATGATTTGGGGATGAAAATACACAATGTGTGTACTATTGTTGCCCGATTGACATGTTTTAAAATTTTATTTTATGTTTTTCTCTTTGAAACCAAATGAGTATGAAAAAATAGAAAAAAGAAGAAAAAAAAAAAGAAATTTAGCCAAGGTGAAAGATTTGTGTACACAAAACTATAAAATATTAATGAAAAATTGAAAATTATACAAGTAATGTAAATATATCTTGGGTTCACAGATTGAAAAAAATAATGCTGTTAAAATTCCACACAAACCAAAATGATCTATAGATTCACTGTGATTCCTATCAAATTGGAAAGACTCACTACCAAAAATATGAAAAAATCCTAAATTTGTTTGGGGACTACAAAACACTAGAATTGGCTAAAGCAATCTTGAGCAAAACACAAATTACAAGAAATTACACTCCCTGATATGAAAGTCTATCAAAATTAGAAGCTAAAGTACCCAAAATCTGCATAGATACATCATAGACACATAAAATAATGGGGCAGAATGGAATATCCAAAAATGAAGCTATGCCTTTATGGCCAATAGATTTATGACAAAAATATCAAGAATACACAAATTTTCAATAAATGGTGCTGGGAAAAATGGATATCAATGTGCAGAAATGACATTAAATATATATCTTGCACTCTATGCCAAAATCAATTCAAAGTAGATTAAGGACTTAAAAATAAGACCAGAAATTGCAAAATTTCTAGAAGAAAATATAAGGGAAACATTAATGACACTGATCTAAACAGTGATTTTCTAATTGTGACTTCAAAAACACAGAAAATAAAAGTGAAAACAGAGAAACAGAATTAAGACAAAACCTTCTTCCTTGCAAAAGAACAATGAATTGAAGAGACAAATTACAGATTAGGAGAAAATCCTGCAAACAATACATCTGCCATGTGGTTAATATCCACCGTACATAGGTCATTCAGGGTAAAGAAAACAAATTCATTTTAAAATGAGTAAAGGACACAAACAAATATTTCTCAAAAGAAAAAACACAAATGATCAAAGGTTATATTAAAAAGCTCAATTGCACTAATCATCAGAGCAATACAAATCTAAAGCACAAAGAAATGCAGGTATGGGGTAACACACCTGTAATCTCAACACTCAGGAGGCTGAGGCAGGAAGACCAATTGGAGTTCAAGGCCAATCTGAGTTACATAGTGAGTTTAAGAACACCCTGAACTACAAAGTAGGACACTTTCAAAAAACAAAACAAAGCAAACCAAAACAAAAATCACAATGAAACATGACGTCACACCTGTTAGATGAATATAGGAAAAAAAGGTAAGTGTTATCAAAGATGCAGAAGAAAGGGATCATGAATTCTGTTGGTGTAAATATAAATTATTATAGTAATTATAGCAAGTTCAACATGGGAACTATTGTATAACTCAGCAATCCCACTACTGGGTATATATCTAAAAGAAATGAAATTTGCATGAAAGAGATCATTGTAGTCCCACTTGTTCCATAAGCATTGTTTACAACAGGCAAGGTATCATATTCCTTAAGTGTCCATTAAAGAAAATGCATAAAGAAAATATTTTGCACCTACATAACCGGAAACTATTGAGCCTTTCAGAAGAAGAAATTTCCATCGTTTTGATAACATGAATGAATTTGGAAGGCTTTATAACAAGAAAAATAAGCAAACAATGGAAAGATAAATGCTACATGATCTCCCTCGCAAATGAAATCTAAAACAAGCTGAGTTATATAACAAGAATAAAATATGCATATCAGAAGCAGGAGGACTGGGAAAAGGAAGACGTTGGCCAAAGAACACACATTTTCAGATAGACAGGAATAGGTTCAGCAAATCTATGGTTACATCACTGAGTACGGTTAATAACAATACATCATACACTTTAAAGCTGCTATATATAGGTTCTGTGTGTTCTCATCACAAAAATCACTATGTGAGATAAGGCACATATCACCTAGCTTGTATTAGCATTCTATAATATATACATATATCAAAACACTATATTGTATACCATAAATATATTAAATTTTAGTCAATTTTTAAAAAGAATATGCTTAAAAATATTTCTTAGATTGAAATATATGGTTGTGTCTTTTTTGTCACTTTTTCAGAAAAAAATATGCTTTATATTTTTTACAAACTAGTAACCACTTGAATTACAGCAATTAGGAATATTATATACTATAATGTTCAATGTTAGAAAAAAACACATTACAAGGAAGTATTTTTGATTATTAATCTAACTGAAATTACTCTTTGACAATGGCCAATTGACTAAAGTATACAAACCAAAAGAACCATATTTGACTGTATCAAGATACTGCAGCAATACAGCCACGAGGGAGAAAACAGGTGTAAGAGCAAACCATCTCCCGGATGCTAGCTCTTCAGAGATGCCCCAGCTGTTAGACAATTGTCAGCATTCTTAGTTTGCAATTAAAGAACACTTTAGGGGATATTTAATAAATTTAGATTCAAAGAGATGGTTTTTACATCTGGGGCAACCCAACTGAAGAAATTCAGATCAGATAAAGAAAGCAAAATATTTAAATTCCAAGGCAAGGTTAAGGTGAATGATTTCATCACTGTTATTAATAGTTTATCTAGTGTGATAAAAAAAATCATGTAAATGTTTAAGTTTTAAATATTTATTGCATTTTCCTGCACAATGCCCTTAATGCTCCCCAAATCCCCCCACACCCACCCCAACCCCACCCAGGTTCAAGTACATTCATCCTATGCTTCTTGCAACTTCCTGTCACAATTCTGGAAGGCCTCTTTCACTAGTATCTTTTCTTGCGCTGTCATAGTTTCTTGCATGTCCTGATCTGATTAAAAATGGATATTTTTCATGGTTATTTGGATACTGAAAAGAGATAAAAGTCACAGGTGTTAAGTCCTGGAAATAAAGTGGATGAAAATGCACAGCAATATTTTTACGAGTCTGTGTTCTCTGGATGGCACTCAGATGGGGATTCACCAATTTTTTTTAGTCATATCTTATAAAGACAATCATGAATGAAGATTTCCAGAACTGCTTGAGAAAGTGGCAAGAACAATGCGATAGGTGTGTTTGAAGTAAAGGGAAGTATTTTGAGGGGAATTAATGTCTCCTTTACTGCAGTAGTTTATTAAGTTGAACACATATCATATTTTATCAGCTGTTGTACATTTGACTAGATTAAAGTCAATGAACTGCGCAACTTGTAAGACTTATTTTAGGAGGGTGATAAATTAGTTACAAATTTACAAGTTATAAACTTCTGTATATTCAAAAGTGGAGTAAATTATTAAAGTCTCATTTGCCTTTTGTTTTAATACTTAAATGAAAAATGAACCTCATAAAATTAACTTAAGAATTAAGTTATACAATTTTTGTCAATATCTTAGCCTGTTCAACTAATGATAGTAATATGATTTTATTGTTTACTAAGAGTTATAATTTTGCTCTTCAAGCTTTTAAGTAGGATGTAGAGAGAAATCAGTAATCATCGGACATTTAGACATGTCATTAATTAGACACATGTAAGTATCAGCCATATAAATGCTTTAGAAGCTTAGACTGTCATGTAGAATACACTGAAAGGCTTTCTCCTCTCTGACCTATGAATATTCCCTTAACTTGCTTTTGTGTTCAAAAAACATTGTCACTTGCCCTTGATATTTTCCCAAATAGAGTATGCATTTTCTAAATTTTCGTAAGAAATTTTATTTCTTGTGATCATCATGATTTAACTAACGTGGAGAGTAAATAGCAGATGCCCAAGGACTCATTAGAGCTGAGATATACTTACTACATTAGGCTCTGCTCACTTAGGGCTGAGTCTGATTTAGAATCCCCTGGGCTGGAGAGTCTGTTATATTCACCAGTCAGCTCTGAAAGTCTGGCAAAGTATGCTTTCAAAGGATTGCCGTGATCATATGTGCCATAGCTTACTTCATGATTTTAGTCTGAGAATTTGTGTGAAGAAGATGCCATGAAAAAATACCATCACCTGCCTCTGCCATGATCCTAAGTTCACAAATACGATCGTAATAATAGACATTGTCTTATATGGGTATAAAGAAATAGAAAGATAAAAATGACAACATTACTTTTATAGGTAATGACTTGTATATAAAGGGAACAAATTGCATACACTTTGTTACACATTCATATATTAAGCAACATGTTAATACACTGACAAAGGCAAGATAAATTCCTGTTTCATTGTTAAGCCATATATTTTTGAGAACTATCTAAGACTTTGCACAGCTAAGGCATCCATGACATTTGTGCTAATATGTGGCTCACCTTCAACAACAACAACAACAACAAAATATTACTAAGAGCAAGCATTTGCCTCCGTGTATTTACCAGCCCATGAAAGGTGGCAGGGAGAAATGAGTAGCACTGTCTCACAAATTATCTAAGAGACTTGTTTAGAAAGAAGCATTGAAAATGCCAGAGTGAAAAACAAATTTAACGTAATTATTCCATTTATATCAGCCCCTAAATAAACAGCAGATAGTCTTTAAACTGGTTTGTGGGAGGTAGAATTACGCTTTATTTTAGATGTATATAGCTGCATGACTCACAAGAGGAAAATAAATGTGTTGATTTACCAATATGTTCTACCAATTACAGACATTTGTCTATCCAACTGCTCTGGGATCTGCATGGTTAGTATAAAATGCATTTAAACTTGTCTAAGGACACGGTGAAGGTAGTACAGTAAATCAAGCCCACATAGAAAAATAAATGCATTTCTTACAATAAAGGCAGTTAGAAATTAATTATATATACCTAAGGTCATAGTGTCTCATATTGTAAGTTAAAATATTGATCAAGGATACTTACAAATTTTAGTTCTCTTTGTATACTTTCTGAATATCATAATAGTTCTTAATTTTTGCATGCAACCTTGTATGAATTTGATTTTTGTCCTGAGATAGTAGAGTTATGAATTTGCATTTTTATATATCAGTGGGCTTTCCTTTGTCTTCAGAACTATAACAAATCCACCATCATTGGGTGAAAGTTCGAAGGGGTTTACTCTGTACCAGTTGCTATGCTGACTAATTTACAAAATTTCTCTCATTTAGTGTTGCATCAAAGACTTAGAGGTATTTGTCATTGCTATCTTCTGTTCTCTCCTCCTTTGATAAGAAAACTTTGTTACATAGATGTCTCTTAATCTGATCAAAGCACACAGAAAATATGACCTGGACAATTTGCAACTGATTCTTGTAGTTTGGTGCTGAGACTTGTGATCTACCATGAAGTTACAAGTGCATCAACTGTTACAGATACCTGGACAGATTAAAGTTTTGAAGATAATCTATAAATGAAAAAGAAAATCTATAATTGTAATAGCATGCACTCTCAAGATACAGGAGAAAGATTGCCTATCACTGGGAAAAAGGCAAGTCAACCTTGCCTTATGAATTATATTTTAAGCACATAGGGATAGATAATAGACTGAGGGGGTGCCAAGGGTGTAGGGAGATTGGGGACAGGAGCGAAGTGCTGTGACTATAGAAGGATTAACTTGAGGCTTCTTCAGAACGGAAATATTCTATGTTTTGAGTTAAGCTGAAAAAACCATGAGCAGGAAGTGGATCCTGAAGAAGCATCTTTTCAATGAAATCATTCTCATAAGGAAAAGGGAAATCTCAGCCTCTTTGGGAGGTCTCTTTGTGACCTGCAAGAAAACTGAGAAACAGCAGTCACAACCTGGGGCTGTGTGCACAGGATGACAGAAAGAACTGCAGTCTTGCCAAGTCCTGTATGGCTACCTTGGAAAGTGGCAACTCTGGCCAGTCTAATACATACTAAGTATATCTAATAATATCAGGGTTAAGGAAGAGCATTTAGCAAGTAGTAGGTAGAGATGGTGACCTGAGGCTTCAAAGAGACTATTTTATAACCAGCATGGCATGGAATTCCTATTATACTGTACTTTACATACTGTTTAGTAGCCTGGATGATTAAAAACTTCCAAATCTCTTATCAAATTTATAGGTAGGCCAAAGCTTATCAGAACTGGCTCTGTTCTCCCAGCATACATGCATGTGTGTATGTAAGTATATATGCATAAAGGGAGAACAATAGAACAGAATGGGCCCTTGAAAGTGATGCACCAAATTGAGCTACGTTTAACAAACACCGCTGTGATCCAAATGAACTCTGTGGGAAGGGCCAGAGACCAGAGGGAATGCCAGCAACACAGTAGATCCCAACTAGGGTGCATAGGATAGACAGGTAGGACTAGTGGCGTGAAGAAGTCTGAAGTAACAATAACAGAGCTAACAGGTGGTAAGTTAGGTGAGCCAGCAAAGTCCTTTGGGGACAAAGACACACAGAATAGCAGCAGAGGGCCTAGGGCCACCCCTGGTCTCTCTTTCTTCACTCTCTTGTTTCTTTTCCTTTTCTTTTTTTCTTTTCTAAAAAGGCCATGTAAAACTAATTCCATCTCCCAAACTCAGAGACCAACTTCAGATAATTCTTCTATTCTTTCTCTTTTGCCCTCTTCTCTCATTTCCCAGATTTACATGATCATTCTTTGTCCTCCAGCCTTCCCTCCACTTTATTGTCAGTTATATTTGTTTTAACCACTACCCTTAAATTTCCCTATCACAGGGTAAAACTACTCTATCAAGAGGAAACACTTTGCATACAAGCTCCCAATTTTGTATCAGTTCTGTCATATAAGTATAGATTTTGCTCCTATGTTTTAACGTATGACATCAATAGTTACCACAGTTTGACAGTTTCTAAATTGTGCTTGATGCTATTGTTATTGTTAATTATACTACTTTAGCTAGGCTGTCATATCTGTAGTAATAAATTGTTCTCACTTCTGTAGCGATACTGGGAAGCACTATGGTAATAACCTCACCAGAATCCCAGCAACAATTAACTAGGGACTCAGTCCAACAGATAACAACATCTTACTCTTAATTAACTGGAAAGCGATTATCTGGGATAGATGACACAAACCAACAATCTGCTACACACAGAATACATCCCTAAAGAATGGACTTTTCCTAGAGAAAATTTCATACATACTAAGTGATAGAGCTAGCTACTACAAAAGCTTACAAGAATCAACACAGAAAACAAAATAAAAACTTTTGAAATAAAAAATGACAATATGCAAAGAAAAATACAATCTCAGACCTCTAGCACACCCAGAACAAGTCCAAGAGAAAACAAGATAGAGGAAAATGACAAACACTTGAAATTTCTGAAATGACAGCAACTGAAGCAAAGAAACTAATCCATGAATTTATAGAGGAAATAACATCAGAAATAATCCCTCAAGTAAAAAAAAAAATGACAACAATCATAAAAGAAATTACTGGTAAATCTAGAGTTGAGATAGATTTTTTAAAATATGATATGAAAATGAAGGGAATTGAAAGATCAAATATAGGAAAGAAATAGAATGCATGAAACAGATTCAAACATGGATTTTCAAATCCATGAAATTAAAAATTCCACTGGTAGCTGGCAAAACCACTTGAATGAAGTTGCAGATAGATTTTCAGACCTTGAAGACAGGATGTCAGCTAGTGATGAAGAAGGAAAGGTTTCTTAGAAATAAGGGATCAAGAAATAACAGCTCAACTACTGCAAGACAGTGCAAACAAAAACAACACAAGATAGGTAGGTGTCAATGAAAATGTAGGTGCCAACAGAAATGTCACAAAAACAAGTAATAGCAGAAATTTTCCCACACATGAGAGCAGAAACTGACATACAGGTAAGTGAGGTAGACTCAGGGATTTAGCTCGGTGATGTAAGCACCTGCCTGGCAAGTGCAAGGTTGTGAGTTCCATCTCTGGTATCAATAAAAAAAAATTAGATAAGTGAGGCATATAGAAATCAAATACCTATGACCAAAATAAACCTACCCTCAGAAATATAATAATCAAGATCTGAGGAATTCAGCATAATAGAATAATAAAAGCTCCTAAGAAAGTAGACCTCACCTATAAAGGAAAATCCATCAAAATTATAGCAAAATTCTCAACACAAATCTCCTAATCAAGAAGAGTTTGTAGTGAACTTTTTTAAGCCCTGAAAGAAAACAAATTCCAACCCAGACTGATGCATCCTGCAAAATTATATTTCAAAATTAATGGAGAAATAAAATACTTTCATAACAAAGAACAGCTGAAGAAATTCATGACCACCAAACCAACCCTACAGAGCACACTGAAACACCTAAGTAATACTCCATTGTACAAACACACATTCTAGACACAGTCAAAATAACTTCCAAGAACAACAGAAAGAATCCACCAAGCAGGGCAAGCAGTTAAACAGGGGGGAGAAACAGGCAACCAAGAGCAGGAAAATAACATGATAAAGATAAACTAATACATATCCGTTATAGCCATCAATGTAAAGGGCCTCAATTCACCAGGCAGAGGAAACAGATTAGCAGAATGGACCAAGAAACAAAAATCTAACAATATGCTATATACAAGAAATGTATTTAACTTTTAAAAAAAACATAGATTGAAAGTCTAAGAATGGAAAACAATTCTCCATGCAACAGGAACCCATTTAAAAAAAAAAAAAAAAAGCAGGGGTAGCTATTCTGTTTGCAGACAATGTGAACTTCAAACCAAGAATGATCAAAAGAGATAAAGAAGGTCACTACATATGTGTTAGGGGAAAATTTCAGGAATAGATAACAATCATTAATATGTGTACAACAAACATGAAAGCACCCAACTATACAAGATAAATATTTATAGATGTGAAAAATTAAAGAAGCAATAACACAATTTTAACAGGGATCTTAATACCCCATTTTCACAAAGAGCTCAACTAGACAAAAAATCAGTAAAGAAATATCAGAACTGAGGCAAACTTGTGAAAACATGGACTTAGAAGATGTTTACCAAGTGTTCCACACAACAATTTTCTAATATACTTTCTTCTCAGTTGCACATGGGATGTTCAGTTGCACATAGTAATGATAGAACATGCTTAAGTAAGTGCAAAAGAATTGAAATTATCCCATGCATATTATATGACAATAGCACAATGAATTGGAAATTAATGGGCAAATGAAACCACCAAAAGCTCCATTAAACACATGGAAATCAAATGACCCTCTCATGAACAACCAATGAGTCACAGATGAAATTAAAGAAAAAATTAAACAATATGTACAATTAAATGAAAATGCAGTTACAACTTACTGGAACCTGTGAGACTCATTGAAAGCAGTTCTAAGAGGTAAACTTATAGTGGTGAATTTTCATGTCAGGAAAACGAGCATAAATTAACAACCTAATGTTACACCTCATGGTCCTGGAAAAAGAAAGGGAGGCAATTAGAAAGCTCAGAGCAAAAATATAATGCAATGGAGACTAAGAACCAATACAAAGAATTAATGAATCAAAGAGTTGTTTTTTTAAAAATATGAATAAAATTGATACACACCTAGCCAACCTTATCCAGAAAGAGGAAACAAAAATTCGAATTCATGAAACAAGGAATAAAGAAGGTAAAATCACTGCTGATCCTGTCGAAACTCAGAAGATCATTAATATATACGCCAAAAATCTTTATTCACATAGGATGGAAAACACAGAAAAAATAGACAGATTTCTGGATATCTATGAATTACCAAAGATGGATCAAGAAGTGATAAAATTTCTGAAAAACCCAGTATCAGTTAATGAGAATGAAAATGTAATTCAAAACTTACCAAAACAGAAAAGCCCTCATCCTGATGAATTCACTGCTGAATTCCACAAGAAATTTAAAGATTTAATGCCAATACTTCTCAAATTCTTTAATGAAGTTAAAATAGAAGCAATACTCCCTAACTCATTCCTGGAAGTAAGTTGGATCCTCATACCAAAACTGGAAAAGGACCTAATGAAAAAAGAGAACTACAGGCCAATCTCCCTAATGAAGATAGATGCAAAAATCTTCAACAAGATACTGTCAAACACAATGCATAAAATCAGGAAGATTGATTGTATACCATGACCAAGTAGAATTCATCCCAAGAATGTAGGAGTGGTTCAACGTATGCAAATGAATAAATATAATGCACCATATCAACACAGCCAAAGACAAAAATCACATACTCATCTCAATAGATGCTTTTAACAAAGTCCAGTACTCTTCATGATAAAAACACAAATGCCCATCAACTGAGGAATGGATAAAAAGATGTGTTTTTTATACAGTGGAGTACTATTCAGCCATAAAGAAGGATAAACTTTTATATGTAAATGCATGCAATTTGAGACCATTGTCAGTAGTCAAATAAATGACTTACATGTGTAAACCTTGTATTGTCTCCTGGAATGAGAGTCTGAAAGTGTAAATAGGGTCTAAAATATAGAACTGATGTTATCCAATGGGAAGAAATTGTTAAAAAGGAACTAGGATGGGGGAAAGTGAAAAGGAAGAAATAGAAAAGGGAGAAAAATGCAAGTTAGTTGTACTATTAATAACAGAAAGTTTTGGGGCTGGGGATTTAGCTCAGTGGCATTAGCGCCTGCCTTGCAAGCAGGCAGTCGTGAGTTCGATTCCCGGTACCAATAAAAAGGAAAAAGACAAAAAAAAAAAAAAAAAAAGTAACAGAAAGTTTGTGCTAATATCACCTGGAGAATTTTTATGTTTATATCTTATACTCTAAGCAATTACTTTAAAGATAATAACATGCAAAATATTCATTATTATTTCCTATCATCTCATTATAAAATTTTACTTTTTTCCATAAAATGAAAAAAATTACAGATCACTCATAGAGCAGGAAAAAGAGAAATGTCAAACAATTGTTAGTACTGTAAAGAGAAAATTATTAAAATTGTAATTTATGGACATTCAACATCTTTGTGATGGTACTTCCTTTAGGATTCCTCTCACTTAAAACCAATGGGAACCTGCAGATGCAAGATGACATGACTGCTTTTAATCTCAAGTAGCAGTCACTCATGTAAATGAAAAAGTTTTGAAAACGAAGTAGGAAATATTGTCATCACGTTATATGTTAGCAGAAGAATAGTTGATAGTATAAATGCATGGAAGCAAACTTTCCAACAAACTTTCCGTGATATCTTCTGGATTACTGAAGTATTGCAGAAACAGAACAGAGAATTTACAGTCACCCTTCACCCAGCTTCTCCTCTGTTAATAGCCACAGAAGATTTATCAAAACTAAGCTTTGATGCCACACTGTTAACTAAAGTACAAAATAGAAATGTCCCAGCGTTCCATAGTTTTCCCACTAATATAATTTTTCTGTTCCAAGGTTCCACATGGCGGGGAGTAGTCTTGACCCTCAGCACATGAAATCTACAAGACTTCCTCAGCCTTTCTATTTTCTATGACCTGCAGCTTTTTCAAAACCACTAGTCAGTCATTTTGAAAACTGTTTCACAGTTTCACTTTGTCGGATGTTTTCTCAGGATCATTTTGAGACGACTAGCAGTTACCTGCAGTGATACCACACCAATGTACCCTTTTCGGTGCATGATTGCAGGGAGCCATTATTGCAGTGTACACTACTCATGATGTTAACCTCCAGTTATCTTCCAGGATGTTTCATTCTAAAACTATTATTTTTCCACTTGCTATTACTAAGTGTTTTGTGAAAGAAATACTTCAAGACTATGTAAATATTTGCTTAGAGTTTTACCCATTAATTTTAGCGTCCATTGGTTGATTTTGCAGCAATGATTTCTGAAGTAATCTAGTCATGGAGTTTTTATTTGGATTTTGTATTTCTAATGTAGTTCTTCCTTGTATATTTATAATACTATTATTTATAATTGCAAGGAAGAATTGTTTTGCTTTCTTGTTGATTTATGTCAACAAAGGCTTGTGACTATTTATTTTGTTAATATTTCAATACACTCTTAGAAGAAGTGCCTTGTTGCTCAGATACTTTTTGACTCCTAGGCTCCATTCATTGTGCTATATCTTCTGTCCTCTACTTCTGTGTGCTCTTTCTTCTCTAAAGTTACAAGTTGCTCAGCTTTTACGGACCCTGCCTCAACCCTGTAACCAAATAGTACTCCAAGGTACCATGATTGTTTTTATTACAAAGTGCCATTGAGAAATTAAGATGCTTTAATTTGCGTTTCTCAAACGACCAATAATGTTGAAAACTTTTTCATATATTTGCCATTTGTATTTCTTCATCTGAGAAGTGTATATTCATCTCCGATGCCCATTTTTAGATTGGGCCTTTGAATTTCGGGGGCCTGGTTTTTAATTTTTTTTTTACACATTCTAGATAGGAATACTTTGTCTGAGGGACAGTTGGATAAGGTTTTTTCCCAATTCACGTTTTTCTTTCTTTTGACATACAAAATCTTTAAAATGATGAGGTCTCAGTTGTTGATTCTGGAAAGTATTTCCCATGCAGTTTGATTTTTGTTCATAGACTCTCCGCCTACCCCATGTTTTCAAGATTTCTATCTTTTTTGTTTTCTAGAAAATTTAATATTTCTGTTTTAATATTTAGATCTGCGATCCATTTTGACTTGATTTTAGTGCCTGGTGATAGACATGGGTCTAGTTTTAGTTTTTGGCATATACAAAGCCAATTTTTTCCAGCAACACTTATTAAATGGGCTGTCTTTCTTCCGATGAATTGTTAGGCTTCTTTGTTGAAGATAAGGTGGCTGGATGTGTTTTTGGTTGTGAAACATGAGATTCCATCTCACTCCAGAACGAATGACTATCATCAAGAAATCAACCAATGGTAAATGCTGGTGGGGGTGAGACTGTGGGGGAAAAGGAACATTTCTCCATTGCTGGTGGGGTGTAGACTGCTGAAACCACTGTGGAAAATCAGCGTGTAGATTCCTCAGAAAGCTAGGGTTAGTGGTCTATTCGACCTAGCTGTTCCCCTTCTGAGTATTTGTCCAGAAGAATTGAAAACATCATACTACAGTAATAAATGTGCTCCTATTTTATAGCAGCACAATTTATAATAGCTAAATCTTAGAAACAACCCAAATGCCCATCAACTGAAGAATGAATAAAAAAGAATGGAGTACTAGTCAGGTATAAAGAAGCATAAACTTGAGGCTTTTATAGGTAAAAGGATGCAACTAGAGACCATATTCATAAGTGAAATAAATCAGACTCATGTGAAATAATTGTATTGTCTCCCTCATGTAAAAATTTGAAATATTAAATAAAGTCCAAAAGGTACTATAGATATTGTGAAAGGGATTGAAACTGTTCAAAAGGAAAGAACAACTCAGATGGAGAAAAAGAGAAAACAAGAAGCAGGGGGATATAGATAGACATAGATATAGACATACACAATATAGCTAAGATAACCGTACTATTGATCTTATTCATTCAGGGAAAGAAACTGTGCTTGCTTATAATGCTTGATCTGTTTTGCATGCCTGTATCTTGTAGTCTGAGTGACTATTTTGACAATGACAATATGTAGTATAGGGACTATTGTTAATTTCCTATCAGCTTGTTTCAAACTCCTATATGGTTCTACTGCTTTGTTTTGCTTTTATTGTTTTGTTCTCTTTTAATCTCTTTAAAGTAATGAAATTAATATGTGGGCACTGAGTGTCCCCATTGCTTTGGGGGAATTGCATCTGCTCTTTTTAGTATAACGAACCACTAGGGAATATATAGGTACATATATTAACCCACACACATGTGCGTGTCTCGGTCTCTCTGTGTCTTTCTTTCTCTTGCTGTCCATATTGATACTTCCATCGTAATCAAGGATCATAGACTTCACTCTACCCTTTACCGTTTTTACTCTGACAGAGTTCTGGCTCTCGGGATCTATATTCAGTACTTGTTCAACTCTAGTATTCAGATAAATTAGTTTCAGAATTCTTTTCCAATATGCTGATGAAAAGAAAACTCACCAACTAGATTCCAGTATGTGTATAGAGTTTTTTGTCTTTAGCTTATAGTACCCAGTCAAAACCCAGTTTTCCAAAGTTACTTAGGCCAACTTTATTTTTCCTACTCCCTTCAATGTGGTTATGTGGATCATTTGTAAACGACAATTACAATTATCACTGACTGTGCTTCACCTCTTCATGAAGCGCTGAGTAGATTTTTAATCTATTTGTGGTATAGAGTTCTATGGACTTTGACAAACGCATGGAGTTATGTGCCTACCTCTGTGGTTCCATCCCGAACAGTTTCTCATCCCTATTTCTCTGTAATAGCCTTGTATTAAAATCCCTTCCAAACTCCAGAACAATGATGATTCTTGCTTCAATGATCCCGTTACTGTTCAGTCTTAATTGGAATTAAATAGAGCATTTTAACTATGTTATAACAAAAAAAGCATCTGTAAAGCTATATAGTGTAAAAGCTTAGCCAGGGAAAGTGTAAGCCTCCATTGTTTAAGCTATGTTAATATTCATATTTGATCTTTAAAGCTCATTAGATCTAAGTAAATTGAAAATTACACCATAAGTTTTCCTGGTAACTTTTTTCTTTAAATGCTTATATTTAGAGTTTCTTAAGTAGTTCAGCACTATCTATTTACTGAAAAGGAATTGGAAATCTTGTCTGCTGTCTTACTCCTCCATTTGGTAGAAGAAAGCACTATTCACAGCACAATGGTACTGGGAACTTTCCAGACTACTACAAAGGCTGCCACCATCGATCCCATCAGACCTGCAGAGAGTATGCTAACATCACAGGGCACTATATTACACTCTGATAGTTCTTACTAGCATGAGAATATTAATAGCAGATAATGTAAAGTGAGACGGAATCCAAGTGACTAGTAGAATGTTAAAACGAGGAAATAAATATCTGTAGTATTTTTAGCTGATTAAAAAAGTTTAAAATGACTTTTAATGACCATTACACATATGAACTTTTCCTATACCCCAAATAGGAATTTCTCGATGTGAGCTTTCTGCTTACTTTTTTAGGAATGCTACATCCCTGAAATGTAATCAAGCACAGAAAGTAATGCACGGAGGATAGACGTTGCAGTTCTGATGGTTCAGATGCTGCCTAATTCCACAAAGCCTACTGTATCTCTCATGAATTTCCTCACATGTAAAATAGGCCACATCATTCATAACCATCAAGACTGTTATAATAGCTAAGAAAGTTCAAGTATATGGGGTAACTAGTACAAATAAATATGTAATAAAATAATGACAGCTATTTTAAATATAGAATTTATGCCTTATTTTCTCAGGTGATAGGGAAAAGATCTGGCTACATGAGAACAGTAACTTTTAATAATTGCAGCCCCACTTATGCCATTTTTAAAAATAACCATGATTTCAGAGGTCTTCCATGTGGTTAGATCATTCAAATAAACTAAATAGTGTTTGCTTCAAAAACAAGGAAGCATGAGCCCATAAATCCAAATTTTCTCAATGTTTGATTCTTACAGGTTGTGGAAATTTCTGGAAAACTGAGTCACAACTATTTCATTAGTAATTCTCTAGGACTTTCTACCGAAGCCATACGAAAACTGTCTAAACTTGATAGAACAATATATACATTCAAATTTTAGTGACAGCCAGTATTTAAAGTGAAAGATGACCAGGAAATGTTCTAAGGTCCCTTAACATGTCTGTATTTTAGTACTTTGAGGAATCAAAGTTTTCAAGTTCAAGAATAATAAAGTATATAGTTGAGCCTATGTTTTACTATAAACGGAGCTCTAGGTATTTAATATAGAGGCACAAAGCTAAACATCATCTCAGCAAAGACTAGGATAAATTCACAGTGGAAGCAGTCCTGTTTATTCAAGTCTGGCTCACCAGAAACATGAGTCTGTCAATGCTTCATGTAGTTAGACGTTTGTGGTTCAGATATGCCCCCAAACTGACACCTTCTTTAATAGTGAGATGTGATGCAAGAAGATGGGAGAAAATCTTTCTCCTGCATTGTACACTGGAATCAGGAGCAGATTCAGTGTTTGGAGGATTTTAAAGATTGGGAGCCCTTAGGGCCTGGGATTTAGCTCAGTGCCTTAAGCACCCACCTGGCAAGCATGAGAGATCTTGAGTTCGATCCCTGCCCTGAAAAATTCTTTTTAAGATCGGGAGCCCTCTGTCTCCTAGAGTTGCCTCCAGCAGTGAAACAGCAGAGTCTAGCTGCAGAGTGGCCCAGAGGGAGGGAGCTGAGCAACAGACGCCCTCAGAGCTGTTAATGCAGAGCACGAGAGTGACAGAGCCACAGAGCCAAATTTCTAATTGGGACCAAGGCAGCATGCAGCAAAATAGAGACCTTTGGTGTAAAATTGCAATCTCATTTTAAAGTCCATGAAGTTCCTAAGCATGAAGTATCTCAGATGCCTCACAATATCAAACTCTGCAACAAGCTCAGCAAAACTAAGCTTTAGAAAATGCTCCAAATTTCTATCCTTTGTGCAAGTGGAGTTTCAAAAAACAGTATCTATCCCCATCTAAACACAATGTGTTGTGAGAGAGAATAACCATTTGTCTGGCTCCTTTTTTAGGCAAAGTTATATTACATAATGCTTATGAACTTCATGAAGTGTTGCTTCCTAAATCCTACACATAAGAGACTTGGAAATTAGAGAAGTACTTTTTTCAGCAGCTCATATTCTTGTGGCACATAATAGTATTTAGACCTAGAAGGATGTCATTTGGCTGGCTCCTGCCATCCTGCATTTAAGCGATTTATAACTGCTTTGCAGATAAATCAAAGGATATTTAAAATTTTGCTAGAACATTTGAGTTCATTTATCTCAAGATTAACTCCCCTTATTAAGAATTCAAATTCATTTGTTTATATTCAGGAACACAAAGGCACAATTGAATGCAAAATGCTACAAAGCATATCCAAAGCCGAATGATACTGCCTTCTGATAAAAATACCGAGATTCTCATTTTTGCCAATTGAAGACACTTGGGATAATCACACAAAAAAGGTTTGAATAATAATCCTGATAAGAAGAACACAAAGCAGAACAAACCCAAATAATTTTTTTTTTTTTTTTTTTTTTTTTTTTTAAGTTCAGGAAGAGCAATCCTGGTACTTTTTGGTAATGTTCCAAATTCATTTCCAGTAGAGGAGAATCAACAGAAATTCATCAACAGAAATTCCCAAATTAAAAAGAAAGAAGAAACAAATCTGAAAAGGAAGAACATACCCATGTGTCAGAAGATAACTTTTAGCAGCCTGTATTAACAATAGGCTTTAAATAGTATGTTCATTCCCTTGTTTCATAGGAATTCCTTCTTTAATCTCAAAACATTTTTAGCTCTCTCACATTAGGAGATAATACGCTGAGAAGAGGAGGCATTTAATAAGTAATTGGGTCCTTCTCTCCTGTTGGTGTCATCATGCAGAATGAGAATAAGGCACAGAAACACTCTGAGGATGTCTGTACACTTGAGTAAATAAAATACGTGTGTTGATATGCATGGACATTGTAACCACTGGACAGAGAAATAAGGGAGATGGGGGGATTCAGTGCTGGGATCTACTCACAGTCAAAAATAGTTAAATGCTTTCAACCCTCCTAGAGCAGAGAGAGCAGCAGTGGTGAAAGGAGACAGGATGTGGACCCTTGAGAAGAGAGCTAGTGCTTTCCTGAACATGACTCCACCCAACCAGACAATGAGGATGAAGTGAATGCTGGGGATGAACTGGCAGCCAGGTACTGGGAAGTGCTCACTGTAGCGAGCTCATTAGATGATGTTGGGCATTCCAAATGGGATGGGAAATCCCAGAATGGGAATGGGAAAACTCCCAGAAAGTGTTCTTCAAAGAATCCACAAAAATGTAACAAGATGAGGGATCATTCATGTGGAGAAGCATCTTTCCCAGAAGGTGCCACATCCATATGGGCCCATGTTTGCTTGGGTACCTCTCTCTTCTCCAGACTCTCCAGAGAGAGGACTAAAGTGAGCCTGTGCAGGTGGAGACAGATTTCCACTTAGTGAGATTGGAGCTTGATTATTAATACTTGAAGCCCTGAAAGCCACAGGAAATTTTAGGGAGGAGCATGAAGGAACCATATCAGTGTAAAATAAAGATAGGCACTGCCTGTGGTGTTTGGCAAGTTCAGTGAACTGATTACAAATGTATTTTTACTTTTAAGTGTAAATACTGGCTTCATGAGTCCCCAAGGACACGCTGGACAGCAGGGATTCACAGATGCCACATTGTTTACAGACCTCTGCATTTTCTCTATCAGCCTATTTATACCCTCACAAAAAGAAAGGACACATCCACAAAGAACTAAGAGGAATCTAGATTTCTGCTACATGAGAAGAAATCAGACAGGAACAATCACATCAAGAAGTTCCTATCACCATAACAGCAAGTCTGCAAACATTTTTCAATTATACTTACTTATACAATGTAACAAATGGAGCAGATGCTAAAAATTTAAGTCAAAGTTATGCAACAGAACAATGCACCAACTGCAAATTGAAACTATTGATTAGCAAAATTTTAATGTTCTCTTAAAGGCAGCAACTTTTTCTTTGGCCACTCATGCTTAATATATTAAAGCAGGGGCATTTTCTTGCAGTTAAATAAATAACTATGCCAGAAAACACAGGAAATGCTCTTACCTTAAAGAGTCACTGTAATCATACACTATTTTTTCTCACATGGAACCAACTCACTTTAACCTGTTTGTGATATTTTCAGGCTATTTTTCAAATCACATATCCACCCATTGACTAATAATATGCATTACATTTTTCTACTTAAAAGTTCAAAAATTTTATGTTTAATTGACAAACACTAATTCGGTATAGGTACAGGGTAACGTGATATTTTGATTCATGTACATGTTGGAAAAAGATCAAATCAGGTTATTGAGAATTTCTACCATCTAAAGTATTTATCATTTCTTTGGTGATGAGAATATTTAAAAATTCTTTTTTGCTATTAACTATAGTCACTGTTTAAAAGTTATGTATAAGAATCTGTCACTTATTAAAGACCAAGAAATTCTAGCAATTTCAGGTATAGAAAATATTGTCATAAACTTTAAAGTAAGTGGAGAAAAAGCCTCATTAAGGAAAACATAGAGGAAGCATCAGTTATCTTCGGGAGAAAATTAAACATCCCTCAATCATAGAAAAACGTATTCATGGCTAAATAACATTAATTAGTTTAAAATGAATAATTGGTGAGATAAAGCAGGGAGACACATCAGAGGGAGGGCAGAAAGACTACTTGCTTGATAAAAATGCATGTTTTATGTTCAGAGGGAGGAAAAGAGTGGCACACAATCTACATCTCAGTACAATAAGGGCAAAAGGAAAACAGAAAGCTCAGCATAAATTCATTTACAAAGTGGCCAAAACTATACGCTCCTCGGGCATTTACAAAGTTTTTGTTTGTTTTTTGTACTGGGAATCAAACTTAAGATCTTGTACTTATCAGGCAGGCTTTGCGCCACTGAGGTACACCCCCGGCCACAAAGCATTTCAATAGAGAAAACAACAATAAACAAACAAACAAAAAAAGATTGTATTTATAGTAATGACCATGATTTATCATTAAAATGTTTGCTAGTATTCACAATTGTATAATTCAAAACTCCATTTGGTGAAAGATGGATTGGAGAAAATTGGTAAGATGGAAACACAGGTAAGGATGTACAAACCTTAGCATTTTAAATATTTATATTTTTCATCTTATTCCTTACAAATGCCAGATTAATTAGATATGACCACATATGATGATTCAAACTAGTTTTAATATTTTTCTTGTCAATTTATAGCTAAGTAATGAAGCCTGCATATAGCATGAAATTGGCAGCCCAGGACAATGGAAATGAATTTTGATGAGAGAGAGAGAGAGAGAGAGAGAGATGTTTTCTATACATATTTTTTTATAAAATGCTAATGTGGTGAGACACACTTTTAAAATAATCCAAGAGGATCTAGTTGATAAAGTCAGTTAGCTCAGTATTTTCTCCATGTTACACATGTACATAGGGACAGAGATAGAGAATTGAGAAATGAATTAGCTTTAGAGCTGATCAAATCTACAACTGGGAATATAAAGTGAAATCAATGAAATAGTGACCAAATAGTACTTTTGAAAAACTGACATCAATTATTATACTAAGAAAGAGAGAGACAAGGGTTTGACATCCAGAATAAAGAAAAGATGAACACATACACACACACACACACACACACACACACACACACACACACACACACAGTCACAATCAACAAATAGGCTAAAGAATTAAACACATTGAAAGAAGGCAGGCAAATGGACAGTAAATATATAATAAATACTCAAGTTTAGTGATCACTAGAAAAATCCAGATCAAAGGTACAGTAAAATGCTACCTTACCCCAAATGGACTCCAAATGGACATCATCAAACAACAAAGAAATGACAACGTTGGTGAAGTTGCACGCACTGTTGGGTAGCAATATTTAGTATTGCCGTTATGCAAAAAGGTGTGGAGATCCTTCATAACGCTAAAAATAGAATGTCTGTCTGAGCAAGCAATTCCACTACTGGTTATACATCCAAAGGAGCTAAAACCTTTACATCAAGAAAATCCTCACACCCCATGTCCACTGCAGCACAATAGCTAACATAGCGAATCAACTTGGATGTTCATCAAATAAAAGGATAAAGAAAATATGCTACATGTACATAGCATGTAGCTATGACTCAGCCATAAATAGGAACTAAATACTAACAAATATGAATGCAACTGGAGAACATTATATTGAGTGAAACAAGCCAGACGCAAAAAGTCAAATAGCACAAATTCTCACAGATTTAAGAAAATCAGTGAGCCAACCATGTAGAATTACAGAAGTCAATAGACACAGGGAATTGTGGGGGCAGGGGTACAGAAAGAAATTAAGAGAGAGACTTTTTGGGCCCTGGGAAGGGGGCTGAGGGTGAGAGGAGAGTGGAACATTAAGAGCAGAAGCGTGAAAGGATTCGATTAATGCATATTTGTGCATCTATGGAAATATTATGACTCATAATGATTTATACAATTAGTATGTATTAACAATTATAATACAAATTTTAACAATCCTCAAATGACAATGCCAACACAAAGTAGGACGAAATACTGCAAAAGGAGATGTTTTAAAATACAAGAGTATAATGAACATTATCATTTCCTTAAAAATATAAATTCCTAACATTTGTTATTAGTGGAAGAAAAAATTAAATACATCTATATAAAGAAGTTTTTAAAAAGAAATATATATATATATATATATATATATATTCTCCTCTTTGAGTAATATGTTTCTACACTGTATTAGAAGGGAAGTTGCACCATTGAAAATAACTGAAGTTAATTATTACTGTCATCTCTGTAGCACTAACTCATTTTCTTCTTTACAGAAAGTTCTTCTTCAGTATCTCAGGAGAGTATCTCACCTAAGCATATGCAATGAAATAGAATTCACTTCTGTTTTTAAAAACAACTAGTGCTTATAATGTGTTTTGAAGACTTTTTTTGTAGTGTTGGAAATTGGACTCAGACATGTCTAAGCTATACTTACCAGCCCCTTACCACATCACTTAAAATATAATTTTGCAACAGGGTCTCACAAAGTCGCCCAGGTTTTCCTTGAACTTGTAGTTCTGTCTCAGCTATCTGGAACTACAGCCATAAGCCACTGAATCGGGCTGGTAAAGACATTTTCAAGAGTGCAATGCCATGGCAACGTGTCTTATTCCTACACCACTATAAGACCTTACCAAATTTTTGGAGATAAGACACCACATGCTCCATAGGAAAACAGTCACCTAAACATTGCTATACAAAGAGTTTGCCACATTTAATGTAGGGATGAACAATCACAAAATTTCTCAGACAAACTAGTATAGCTATAGGAATATATTCAGAGTTGAAAATACAGAATTAAGGAAATGTTTTATTAGCTCAAACGTAGGATTTGTAACAAACTATACTGTGACTTAGAATTTTTATCTTTGAACAAAACGAATTGGTTACTGCTTCTCAAATTTATTGTATGTAGAATCCTGAGAATTACTAACTTTTCTACAGAGAATTCACGCTTTGAAAAGTTATAAATCACTCATGCAATTAATAATAAAATTCTTTTAAGTGAAATTCTTCATATATAACATACTTAAAGTTTCCATTGGGCTTTTCGTATAAAGACTCTCATCACAGTAATCTCATGAACTTTCAATGTGTATGGTGAGTGCTACTGCTGAACCTTGTCAGTCTGTCCTCAGGTGGGAAATGTGATTTCGTTTTCCTTTATGTTCTTAGTCTGTCATTATTTCCTTTGTGTATATCAGTCTGTCAATATTCCTGGAGAAACACTATTTCAAAGCAGTATCTTTAGGATTTGTTTTTTATTAAAGTTACACAAGCAGAGATAATTTCTAGTTTAAGCAATAATTTGGAAAATTTTCCTTAATTCTTCTGTCAAATCTTCATGACAAATATTTGAAAAGGCCAGAGCAGGTTATGGACTGGTTTCAAAGTACTATTCTGAAATAATCACACATCTGAAAAGTAGTTACATTATGCTCCTGGGATAAAGGAAAGTTTAAAAGACTGACTAAAATTAGACAGGAAGGAAAGTATTCTGAATTCCTGGATTCCTTTCTCTCTGTGTTTTGCCCATTATTTGTAGGTATTTATTTAAAGAAAAATGAAGATGATCTTTTTAATAGAGAATCCAATGTGTCGACCAGCACACCCGGACTTCTGTCTTGGGTTATTTTCCAAGAGATATATTAAATATTTGATAACATTTTGTTATGCTCCCAGATTTTTACCAAACATCCTAAGAGCAGGACCACCACATTAAAACAAAACAGTCAGCTTCTTATAAAATACACTGTTTGTGGAAACAATTGTGAGAAGAAATAGACTCTAGTTAACTTTCTCTGATAGTGCATAGCAATCAGCCCTTGGTTATACAGCTATCTGCAATTAGTGTGGAGAGAGAACCTACTCTGCACAAGCACTGGGCTAGTAATGGGCAGCACAAACATTATGCAAGCTGTAGACTCCTAATAAGCCCGGCTCACTCGAGAGACGAGGTCTGGTGTCCTGGAAGAGTCCAAGTGTATCAGATGGTTGATTTAATAGGTAAGGGAATGGCTTCCATGGAAGTGGCTTATAATATAGAGCTCTATTATGAATTATGTAGCTATATCTGGAGATAATAAGGAGCACATTTCTAAATCTTAATGACTTAAAATTGGGAGTTAATTCACTTCAAAATGTACATTTCATGGACAAACTAAGGGACAATCTACTAATGCTACACAGCCCATATTAGATGGATTTTCTATGACTTTTAGGAACAGTTTGCTAGATATTTTGCATAAATTTAATGTTCACAAGTACTTCTGAAGGGCTGAGAACACTTTCCTGAGTAATGTATCAGCAAGTCAGAAAGTGAGCATAAAAAGTAATGCCTTCATGTGGCTACTCAGATCTTTAGAGAGAAGTCAGAGAAATGTTTTCAGCCAAATGTACTTCCTTATAGTGTACATTATGATCAATGAGTACTTATTGCAAACTTGCACTAAGTACTTCAAATGAATGTTGTGACAAGCAGTTGGCAAGAATCAGATTCAGTGTTTAAACAAAACTTTGAAGAATTCATATCTATATTGTAGATATATGAAGAATTCATATCTGTTGTAGTCCTGTTTTGCCTCTCTCTAAAGCTACATTGTAAGTTTAAAACAGAAAAGGATTCCAGTCTACATACCAAAACAATCACTGAAATCACAAACGAAAATACCGAGAACTATTTGCTTCTAAATCTAGCAAGACAATATTTTGCTTTCTATCCTTATCCCAGTGTTAAGAACTCAAAACATATTATAGCAAGGACAATGTTTTACTTTAAGATTTGGCGTAAAGTATTTTAAAAGAGAGAGAGATAAACTTCAAATTATTTAAATACATCAATGAAACAAAATATATTTGAAAGGAAATGTTTCTTTCAAGAGAGTTGTTAGTAATACAAGTCAGATCTAAATATCTAAAGAAAGCAGTTCTGGCCTCAGTTTTGAGCTCTCTCCTCTTGCTGAACTACATCTGGCTAGGAAATGAAAAACTGAATGTTTTCCTGAGTCTCAAGACAGACAAAAGATAAAAGCTAAGAATGATGCTTTACTTCAAATACAGCAGTACTTGACATGCAGGCAGTGCTTCGCATTTGATGTTTGCAAGAGTCTTTTGCAAATGTATTCTCATCAGTCCTCATACTATAAATGGAGAAATCTCAGGACTTAATGTCCCTCTTTGATGACTATGTCGTATAGAGGAAGTGAGTCCAGAGGGTGAGTAATTAAAGAGAGGCTAAGGCCGAAATGCGGGGTGGGGTCATGTGTTCATGGATCCTACCTTACCTTCTACTAATCCACAGGCACAGAGATCTAGTCAGCTGTCTGTTGATAACCCTTTGGATCCCAGTTGAGCATCACCAAAGATTCAAGCACTGTGTAAAACACCAGACCTGCTGTGATGAAGTCAAAAGGAATTTACTGTGAGTTTTTAAGTTTTAAGGTGATTTAAGGACCAGCTAGGCATCCTATAAACAGATGGACTTTAGCACAGCATTCCAGTAATAGTGACTAAGAGGAAACTGTGGTTTAGTAATGATTATGTAGAAGAGTGAGTATGAATAGTATGCAAAGTTTTCAAAAGAATGAAAATCACTGAAGTCAGTTTCTATTAATGACAAAAGTGATGTATGCATCTTTTAAAAACCGTTAAAACAATCTAAGTAAACTAAAAATGAAATGGATCAAAGTTTTAAATATTAAATCAGAAATACTAAATCTACTGGAAGAGAGAATAGGCTAAAGTGCTGGGGACAGAGGTGTAGCCAAGGATTTCATGAAGAAAACCTCGATCACATGGGAAATAATACAAAGAACCAACCACTTGGATCTCATCCTATTAAAACTTCTGCAGTAAAAAAGAAATCAGCAATAGAGTGAAAAGATAACCTACAGAGTGGGAAAAAATTTTAGCAAGCTGTCCCTAAGAAGGAAGATTTATGTCCAGAACATAAACAGAACTGAAAAAGTTAGACCTGCCCCCAAATTCAAAGACCAGTCCAAAAATAGGAATATGAGATATATATTTCTCAGATGAAGAAATATAAATGGCAAATAAATACATGAAAAAAGTGTTCAAAATCATTAGTCATTCTTTTTTTTTATTTAAAGAGAAACAAAACAAAACAGTAAAAGGGTACAAGTAATACAAAATTTCAAAAAAAAAAATAAAACAGTAAGAAATCACTAGTTAATAAATTACATATTGTCATCTTAGAAATAGTTGATCAAGTTACAAAATGAAGCATAAAAAGTGGACATTCAAAGTGAAACTGCAAACAATTGTGTTCAGTGATTCAACAAAAACTTACTAATATGGTCATCTATCTTACACACCTAAACACACTTGCAGTTGTGTCCATTAGAGCACTTTCTTTTCCTCTCTTTTTTTCAATAACATTTAAACATTTTGGGTTTTATTACTCCCACAGTTTTTATTACTAATCATTAATCTTTCAAGAGATACCAATTAAAACAACACTGAGATTTCATCTCACTCCTAAAAGAATGATATCATCGAGAAATCAGGCAATAACAAATGCTGGCTGGGCTGTGGGAAAAAGTAATCTGTCTCCTTTGTTGTTGGGAATGTAGACTGGTGCAACCACCATGAAAATCAGTATGGAGATTCCTCAAAAAACTAGAATTAAACATTCCATTTGACCTAGCTATATCTCTTCTGGGCATCTTCCTAGAAGATCATGCACAGTGATATATGTACATTCATGTTTACAGAAGCACAATTCACGAGAGCTAAACTTAAAAAAATCACAAAGAAGCATCAGCTGAGGAATGCATTAAAAAGATGTGGTATTTTTACGTAATGGAGAACTATTCAGCCATAAAGAAGGATAAACTTCAGACTTTTCTAGGTAAATGGATGCTCCTTGAGACCATATTTTAAGTGAAATAAATCAGTTTCACATTTGTAAATATCTAAATGTTTCACTGATGTGAGAAACTGAAAATGTAAATAAGGACCAAATAATAAATATTGTGAAGTGGGAAAAATTTTTTTTCAAAAGAAAGAAGAACTAGGGAAGTGAAAGGGGAAAAGGAAGGAATGTAAAAGAAAAAAAAAAGAATAAAATATAAACAAAGCTTTGCAACTAGAGAGGGGAAGAGGATTTGTAGAGAGGAGTGGGTATTGGGAAAAAAGGAGGATTCCAAGTACATCAGTACAGTTACAAATTCCCTTGTGATGAATATGATCATTATGTATATCCAAAATGTAACGAGTTAATCTAAAAATAAAAAATAAAATGAGAAATTAATTTCCTTTTAATCCTGCAGTGATCATACTTACAAAGATGAGATCACTTTGCAGAAATGACCTGTGTTTCCTTAGGAGCGGCTGCACTATAAGCAAATACCTTTCGTCTTTTTCCTGAAACAACATGTGAGCCCATGGTGTAAGAAGTACAGCGCCACTTATAAAAGTGATACAAATTACATTTGGTCTTCTTGAAACCTCATTTGGTGCACTGTGAGAAAACATCTTATGATTCCGGCAAAAAAAGACCTTACCCTAGACTAATATTGTGTGGAAGACCATTCCACATGGCGTAGCTCTGGGACCTGGAATCAGACAGCCCAATTTAACGCCATACCACAACCACTTATAAACTATTCTACCTCAAATAAGTTATTTAAGGTCTTTACATCTTAATTTTCTCACCTACAAAATGGAAACAGATATTTTAAAATGTTGCAAGCAAGGAAAAAATGTACACAAATTATGTAGCACAGTGAATGTTAAATGTGAAATGTCTGATAGACGTTAGTTATTATGTCTTAATTTTTAGCTTTCCTACGAAATAGTTTTATAAGAAGATGGAGATATATATATGCTATATGTAATCCCTAAAATTTGCTTTAATACAAATACTAGAAAAAAAGTATGTGTATACACACGTATTACCTATGCTAAAGCCATGACTAGGTTAATTAAAAAGTTAAAAATAATAGTTTAAAATGCAAAAGGAAGTATCATGAATACTTCTGATTTACCCTATTGTATTCAGATTTCTCTGATAATCTCAAAAAATTCATTTTCCTGTGCAGAAAAGTTGCTTGAATATGACACAATATGCAGTGAGAAAGACTTTTCCAATTCTTTTCTTGCTTACTTACTGAATTAAATATATATCCTCCAGGTAATACAAACATTAATTCAGCGGGTGGCATACACAGATGTTGCTTGGCTAACTTCTCCACAGTGAGAATATCCCATGTTGGTTTCTTCTGAACCTTTAAAATTTCTAACTCGGCATGTATCACTCCATAACTATTCATTACAGCTAGTTACTTCCAACGTGAAGTAGATGACATTTAAAAGAAAAGTTACTAAATGATTGAGCGTGAAGTGATCTATGACTGTGGACTCAGATATTCGTTGCCATTCATACATTTATTCCTGTTTTATTACAGAAGGTACAGGGTACCAAAGTGAAAAGAAACTGAATATTTTTTCCCTTAGGACCTTGTAAGTGAATTAAAGACTAAAATATGTTATTAAATAATTATAGTATTGTATAGAATGGGATAAGGGCACAAAAGAAGTTGAAACCCAGGGGATGGGATTTTTAGAAAAGACTTGATATTCACTTGAGGATAGCAAGACATGAAGCTTAGGGTGAGGAAGAAGACGAGCTAGGCTCATGAGTAAGGCTACTGTCTGTAGACCTGCAAAAACAATTGTGGAAGAAAGATATTTACAAATGGAGAAAAAAATGGATAATTCTAGTTCTCAGAACTGCAAAGGTGGGTTCCCCAAGTGGCTGGTACCAAAAGACTAAAAAGTTTAATTTCAAAGGAAACATGGATTCCTATCTTTCTAGGGTTGTAGATGGAAAATAAAGAACATTTTAAAGATAATGAGTATTTTAAACCTTGATAACTAAGAAAAAGGTGATGCTCTTAAAATAATAGGAAAATGAATAGAGAAATTCAATCTGGGAGAAATCTGATAAATTTAGGTTATGCAACACAGAATTAGATTTCAGTAGGATAGCAGTGGAAATTATTGCAAACAATATAGAAAAACTGGTCTATATAAAAATCTATGAGGCAGGCTTCTGACAAGCTCTAGTTACACAATTTGAGGTCAATATTTATAAATATTTTCACTTTGTATTCTTCCTAGTGTCTACTCAGTGTCTATCTGAGTAGTCACCCCTTAAAAATACAACTTTGAATGAATGCACTAAGGAAAGCATCTGCCTATGGGATCTAAGTAAAAATGAATAGAGAGGAATTGGCCTATGTTTAAACAGGAATATTTTTGGTAGTGTGAATGTAATTATATAAGCTGAAATATCTAAAGTATATATGAATACAATAGCCTCTGCATTTTATATTGCTATATTGTATTATCACTATATTTAATTAGTTTTAAAATATTCTGAGCACCAGGATGATCTAAAAAGCAAGATTTCTGTTTTTAAAATATTGGTTCGAGTATACAAATGGCAGTTGTCTTTTCCCTGTGAAAGGAAGGGAAGAAAAACGAGTTGGATCTACCACTAAGCTTGAAAATTTTATGCACAGTTAATGTGGGTGAACTACAATATTCTTTTTCTGTTCTTGAAAAAATAAAAGAGTAGTATTAAAACAAATAATATAACATCTGTATGTGTGCAAGACTCTACACCCTCAAAGCTTTTATTTTCACTTAATTTGGAAAGTATCCCAGTGAAAAATGAATTCTTATTCAACAAATGATGGAATAAGAGCTGTGAGGAAGCGAGGTTGGGGATGTCATCTGTTTGAAGTCATATGGCCAATTAGTCACAAATATTTTTTGCAAAACTTTGGCACTACCATTGTGTATTCGTTACTTAATTCCCACTGTTCACTTTCAGTTCACACAACTTAACCTTCTTATGTGGTTCAAAAGTAAGGCTTCCAATTGCATTCAATAAATGCTGAATCGTAAATATAGTACCCACATATTTGTGTCTCAGTATAAGGTAATGAAAAAAAAAAAACTGAAAAAAGCCATAACCTTCAAAAGTTGTCATTTCTCCAAAGAACATAATTGGGAAAAAAATTATTTTTAGGACTAATAAATAAAAATATTCCAAATATTTTTCTTGTGTATATTTGGATATCTTATAGAGATATCATGGAAATTATGTAGGAATTACATATCTTATCAAGATTTCACTGTCAATAGTTCTTAGATATTGAAAGCTAATTTGATTATGGCAAATGCATTCTCATTTGACTGTGATTTTATTATTACGTTGTCCTGTATTTTAGGAATGTGTACCATTTCTTCCAGAGGGAGTGTGATGTTTAAAAAAAGAGAAGTGCTAAGCCTGCAGGAAGATGATGAAAGAGTCTCCATAAGATTTGGTGTCCAAACACTGAAATACAGAAATATGAGGAAGAGAAGGAGGGAAGGGAGTCCCGAGGCCAGGAAAGCCCGGAAGAGACAATTGAAGCTCACGAGGAAAAGGAAGAGAGAAACCTCAACACAGAAGGAAGAGGTGGCAGGAGCTGCCTTCTGCCTGAGCCGGGACTCACTGCATTGGAGAACAGTTCAAACCTGTGAACACAAGGTGACTGTTGGCGACCTAGATGCCTCCAGGGGCACATTCCTGAGTGCAAAGGAGCACTGACACAGTGGAGTGGCGCTCAATCAGATATCCTGTGGAAGAGGACCACTGGACAGGGGCCATCGCGGAGAGGGGCCACTGAGCTCGGAACTCAGAACAACTGCTGGCCCCGTCCAGTGGCCCCTAGCAGATTTCACACTCAGGAGGTGCACAGTGCTGCAGGCTGATGAGTCAGGTTACAGTCTCCCAGCCAGAAACCAGCCGCAGCTCTAGCTAGGGTTATCTACTGCTCTCTCTGCCTTAAAGCTACTGCTGGCTTGCGGGCATTAATCAACCCTGGATCCTGCTCCCACCAGGGAAGCAGACACACACCTTGAGGTAGACATTTTTTTCCTTTCTTATTTTTTTTTTTTCTCTCTCTAGTTTTCTCCCTAGCCCCTTTTACACATTTCTCTTTCTTCTTCCTAACATTGCCATACCAAGGGATTTTTTACTGCACATAATTCTGTAGTTTGTTTTAAATTTTGTTATACAACCATAAACCTAGTGCATATAGTTAACAGTGGCAAATGAATACTTAGCCCAATCTGTCATTTTCTAGACTATGTTTTACGTTATTGTTATGGCCAAGTTTCTGGTCAAAGTAACATAATCATTTTAACCTCTTGTTCTTCCTCGTATACTAAGACTGAGATTTCCTAAGGGTCTCTCTCTCTCTCTCTCTCACACACACACACACACACACACACTATAGGCCAGTGCCAAAGAACCCAGAGCTGGGCCAGGTGGGGTACAGCTTCTCATGCTCAATCAATTGAAGAGCTAAGATCATGCAAGAGACTCAAAACTCAAAAGCCAGATACACCTAGAAGACACCTCTGCTTTCTCTGGTATCTTAATGGTTATTTCTTTTTTTTTTTTACCCTTTTTTTCAATTATAATTTTATTAGTACATTTACAGTGCATAATGACCGTGTTTCTTGTGGGGAGCTGGTACATGGGCACAGCACTTCTTGTTCATTTTTCCTGCCTTTCTTCCCTTTCCCTGTCTCTTCTCTACTGGATACTAACACTCCTCCAGAGTAACGAACTTTGTACCTTCTTTTCCTTAACTTAGATTAATATTTTCCCTCTTCCCACCTCTCCTTACTTGACAGACTCTGGTAATCACGTTCCCAATCTCTGCTTCTATTAAATCTGCTATCTCAGATTCCACATAAATTCTTTCATACAGCATTTGTCTTTCTGTGCCTGGTTTATTTTACTTAGCATAATGTCTCCAGTTCCATCCATGTTGTCAGAATGACAGAATTCCTTCACTTTTAAAGCTCTTTAGTATTCTGTGTTCTTGGATTGGAAGAATTAATATTGGTGAAATGTTTATATTATCCAAAGCCAAGTAGACAAATTAATATTGTTTATATTATCAAAATGTTTATACTATCAAGAGACAGCTATAGATTTAATACAGTCCCTACCAAAATTCCAACAGCATTGTTTTACAGAAAAAAGAAAACACCTAAAATTCTTTTGGAATCTCAAAAGAATCTGAATAGCACAATAGCAATCTTTAGGGGAAAAAACATGGAAGTATACTACCTGATATCAGAATTTACTATGAAAATGATGGTTGATATACTATATATGACTACATAATACCATAATTAAAACATTATTATCTGACATCAAAGTGGATATAGAAAAATATAGCATAATAGAGCTCTCAGAAACAAATCCATATGTTTTTACGATCAGTTGATTTTTGACAAAGGTGCCAAGAACAAATAGTAGGAAAAATACAATTTCTTCCAAAAACCATGTTGGGTAAACTGGCATTTACATGTAGAAAAATGAAGTTAGATCTTCATGTAATACCACACAAAAAGTCAAATCAAAGCAGATTACAAATTCAACAAACTAAGAAGCTTTGGACAAAAAAAGCAAACAATGAACAAAGTAAAGGCACAACCTACAATGTAAGAAAAATATATCTTATAACTATGCAACTTATAAGTGGCTAATATATAAGGAACTCCAATGCCACTGGCAAGAAACCAAATGACCTGATTAAAAGTGGGCAAAGTCTTTGAACAGACATTTCTCCAAAAAAGAGATTAAAAATGCTCAACATCTCCAACCATCTGTGAAATTCAAATTAAACCATAATGAGAAATCATATCATACTCCTTAGAATGGCTGCTTAAAAAAGGCAGATCAGAGCCAGAGGTGGTGGCCATCACCTATAATCTCATCAATTCAGTGGCTGAGGCAGAAGGATTGCCACAAGTTCAAGGCCAGCTTAGAATATCTAGTGAGTTCAAGGCCAGTCTGAGTCACATGGTGATACCCTATCTAAATAATAATATTAATAATAATAATAATATGACAAGTGTTGGCAAGGATATGAAGCAACCAATCCTTGTATAATGTTTTTGAGAATGTAAACTACTACACATATCATGGCAAACAGTATATTCTCAAAAACCAAAAATTAGAACTATAGTATGATTCTGCAATCCCACTTTTAGGTACATATCCAGTGGAATTGAAATTAGTATGTTGAACAGGTATCTGTACATCTATATTCATTCCATCAATATCCTGGGTTAGAGTTAGGGTTAGGGTTAGATTCCATTACAGTTAGGGTAGAAAGCACTTTGTAAAGCAACCCAAATGTCTTTCAGTGACTGAACATATAAAGAAAATGCAGTTCCCTCTTTTCCTCTCTCTCCCTCCCTCTGTCTGTCTCTGTCTTTCTCTCTCTCTCTGTAAGAATACAATGGTGATATTTTCTTTTTACATTTTTTTTTTTTAATCTTTTTATCGGTACCAGGGATCGAACTCACGACTGCCTGCTTGCAAGGCAGGTGCTTATGCCGCTGAGCTAAATCCCCAACCCCAATGGTGATGTTTTCTACTCAGCTGTACTTTCTCTCATTTCATGAAGAAAAATACCCCCCCACACATAGATGTTTTTACTCATTTCCATATACTGCTCAAACTGTGCTGGGGATGATCCCAACTCTTCTTCTGACAATGTGTAAGTACATGATTTAGAAACAAACATTTAAAGGTAAAGTCCAGGGCTGCAGCCCTACTTAATATTTTAATTAAGTTTTGCTTCAGAGAAATAGATATGTAATTTTACCTATCCTAGTTTACTCATTAGTTAAAAAAAAAACAGTAAATGTGCTTGTAACAATTTCTATTTCTCAGCAATGTTATAAATACCGTATTGCTAACCTGATACTAACTTTTTAAAAATTCTGTTATGTTAAACATGGCATACATATATACATAAAACAACATAAGGACATATATATTCATGTCTATGAACTTCCAAATATCCCTTCCAAAAAGTTATCAAAGAGAAACAACTTCCAGTGTCTCTGAAACACCAGTAAAACAGGTCTGATTTTACAGCACCCAAAACCTCACACACCTTTGGTGCAGTCTTTATTAGTTTTGACTGCCAAGAATGGCTTTAAAACTCGTAAGATTTATCTCACTTTTATTAATGTTTTACTGGCACTAAATATTTGCATATCATACTGAAGAAGTAAAAGTTTGATTTATTTTTATAAATCTATAATAAATAAATCAGGATCATGACTCTGGCCAAATAAGCAGTGGCCTTAAATTTATTTTCCATTTTGACCTTCCAATACAATCCATTATATTTAATCAATTCAATAACACAATACTGCACAATGAATTCACAGTTGATTACACATTTGTATCTAGTTTTTTATTTGATGATTTTAGAGAACAAAATCCATGGGAAGTTTACAGGGAGATCTGGGCTTGCACCTCCTCACCTCACCTCTCTTAGAACATTCTTCACGCAGTGAGCTTACTAGTGTGTATACTTTGAACCTCACCTTTTTTTATTGGTGCACTTCAGTTATTTTGATTCAAAGGTGATTGAACCTTAGAGAGACAGAGAATATGAATTTTCTGTAACAAGATGTTTACAAATAGCATACAATTCATACATGTTTTCAATGTTTGTCCTATTTTTTGTTCAAGAAAACATTTATTGAGTTCTAGTTTTAGGCTGACTTTGGTATCAGGTTTTGTAGATGCCAATATCAATAAAATTGAATTCTTCTCCACAAGTCTGCCTCTCAGTAGTTATGTAACTACCCGTATATTGGGTGAGGGTGAAAGGTACAGCTCTTTACTGATATGTCAAACTACAAACATATTGATTGTAAATATCACATAAGTGATGAAAGCTTTTAGAAAGTACATGTATAGATCATGCTATTCCAAGCTGTTCTTCATAAGGAAATAGTGGATAGTTCTTACTTCCTACTTAGACTTCTGTGACTTCTGTGCTTTGGCATCCTCTTACACTGCTATACCATTCAGTGGTGCTAAGTGATTCCACACTGTATTGGGAAAAGGAGTTTAAATTTGTTACATCATCTTTCTGTGCTTTAGTGGAGTAGTATTTTTCTTCCAATGCTCCCTAGTAAGAACTGGCAAATAGGAAACAGGCCCAACTGAAGCGGCCCATCTTGTGAACACCTGGACCGCATTGTACAGTGAGAGGCATCAATCAAAAGCAGCAGAGAGACACTTCAGTAATTACAAAATCTTCCAAAAGTTAAATAGGCAATTAGTGGATTTTCCATCTTATTTTTTAATTTTCACGGGAAGCTCAAGTGTATTCAATTCTTTCACTTGCAATTACAGGGCTCATTAACAGGAACTGGTAGTGCTTTGTGTGTGATAATTACACTCAGTTGTTGACTGGAAGTCAAAGAATTACAAATAAAATTAAGTCAATATTAAAGTAGACCGTATTGAAGAAGGTATGAGAAGAGTTGCTGGTAACTTTCATGTTAGATAGTTACACAGAATGTCTATTTATAGTTGTCTGGACATTTAGATCATGAGTTATGAATTTTATTTAAAGACTGACAAATATTAAACATTCATGGTTTAAACTACAGTTGAGATTTATTTTCTGAAATGTTCTAGATTGTTTTTAAGGATCTGCACGATGCTAAACTACTCAACAAAGTTTTATTACAATATATATTTAGAAATCAAAGATGAATAAAATACAGCCTATGTCTTTGATATCACAACTATGTTTTTTAAAAGCAGGTGTAAACATCCATAGTTATTCAGATTCTTAGCTCTATGGCAAGTATTAGTTTCAAGTCTTTTTTAAACCTATCTTCCCACTCTTGCCCTTCCTTTCTCCAAGGAAGTTACTTTCCCTTATCAAAGCTCAGTGTTACAGAGCTCAGAGTTAAGTTAATTATCTTTACTACCACTTCCAGATATTTTCCTTTCATCCTACACAAAAATACTATTTTAAATTTTATGTCTTCAGATTATATCTAATATTGCTCCTCATCACAGTCATATTTGGCAATGCTAGACCACTGGAAACTTTGGCTGCTCAGTTTCTACCTTTCAAATCTTTAACCTCCCCATCTCCTGACCTAATGAGTTTGCTCCCTTTACTTTAGTCCTTTACTCCCGGGTCATGCTTTCTATTCCTCTACCAGTAAGACTAATCCACCCCAAGACTATTGTCTTTTCTAACACTCAAACTCACTCTGTTACGGCTACCAAAACTATTCATCCCCCTAGGATCAACAAGCAATTGATTAGATGATTATTTTACTTATACTCCATTGGTCTCTTTACTTACTTTAAAATCTATGAAAAAAATAAAAATCTATGGCCTATTATTAGTATTTCTCTTAATGGCTTGACTGTTTATTCCTACTAACTACATAGACCATCTGCATGTTCATTCCTGCTAAACTAAATGGGGCATCCACATGTTCTAAACAGTTTATTATATTCCTCCTTCTTAAAAAATAATATAAATAACATCTATCCTGACACTATATCCTTAACTAGTGACACTGTCCTGATGCATTTACTCACTTTTTAAATGCTTGTCTATAATTGCGTTCAATTTTCTACTTATTTTCTATCTGCACAGGAGAACAAAACAGGATTTAAAAAAAAAAAAAAAAAAAACACTTTCCAATACTAGGATGACCCTTTTCATCTCAGTGGTTAGATCAAAATATCTGGAATTGGTCTGGACTTCTATTTTTCTTTCACACACCACCAGTCTATCAGTACATCTTGTTGATTTCTTTATAACCAATCCAGCGTCTAATTGCTTCTCGCCTCCCATTGTTGTTACACCCCAACCCTTCATTGTCATCCTCCTCACGCATTAATGGATGAGTGCCCCATTTCCTTCTGTTCCTCACTAACATCTAAATTTTACACACCTGCTACTTTGTTTGCATATCACTTGTGAGCCATACTAACTTCTTCATTATTTCCGGAATGAGATAGGCGTAAGCCAGAAGCTTTAACTTTTTACCTCCGCCTTGAATGTTTTTTCCTTCAGAGAGTTACAAGGCACACTTTCAGGTCAGATGTTATTGATATTATCACTTTGTAGAGAGAGAGTTCAAATAAACTATTTAGAGAAAAGATGAAAGAACATGCGGATGCTCCATTTGACTAGCAGGAATGAAGCGTAAAGGTACAAGACCAAGCAAGACCTAAGTAGCTATGAAGAAAAAGCAAAAAGACTGTCCCCACTGCAAGAATCTCCCCAATTCTCAGATATATCCTTAAAACTATAGCTGCATGCTGAATAGTTTTATGGACTGATACGGATGGCTCCAAATATTTGTACCACGTGACTCTCTTCCTTCATATTTCATGTTCACCAAGAAAATATCAAACAAGTAGTCTATATTTCCATGAAACATGCTATTCTGGCCCAGAATGAACTTGTCATATAACTGTGTTCTTTCCATTCATTTTTTCACCACATACTGTTAAAAATAGTGTTAAAACTACTTCAAAGTTATTGAATTAAAAATTATTTAAGTGTCCACTGCAAATAAATCTTTCTATTCAGTTAGTAAAATATGTGACAAATTTTCACTGTCTCTGCATACAACATTGTAAACAGATCTGCAGTGATATATCTAATAAAACTAGAATTCACAGTGATACTATAATATATACAATGATGGTATTATACAAAAGGGAGAGAATTATGCTATCAGTCGAACTGGAGAATCTTCAGAAAGGTGATAGTTTACTCGAAATGGAAAAGTGTATTTGTGATTTTTAGACAGCCATGGTATAAAAGCTTTGGTAAAGAACCATTTCCCATCTAAAGCTACCATAATGTGTGCTGTTCAAAATATTGTTTTGTATTTTAAAAGAAAAACTGAAACATAGGTAGGAAGAGAAACTGAGGTATTGTAGGAGACAACTCCAGTGACTTCCTTTGAATCCAAAACAATTACTGTAACTCTGATTAATTGGAGACTCATTTCCTTATACAGATCCGTGAAAGGCTGGCTAGGGTATTTCCTTCTCTCTTCAATTGGCTCTGTGCATTGCAAATAAGGCTAGCTGAGGTGCTAATGTGCAAAGTCTATAGCCATCAGACAGTCCTGTTTCCTTGCAAGTGTTCTCCCCAATACAGGATTGAGCTGGTGAGATGTTAGAGCAAATAGCTCTGGGAATGTCAACTGGGTAAGCCTCAAGATTAGAGGCTATGACTCCCCAGGGCACAAGAGTTTGCATGTCAGAAATCAAAGCCCCCAATACAATTCCATTGCTACCTAAACTGGGTTATGTAAATTGATTCTTCTGCATATCTTTTTTTTTTTTTTTTTTGTCTTTTTCATTTTTATTGGTACCAGGGATCGAACTCACGACTGCCTGCTCGCAAGGCAGGCGCTTATGCCGCTGAGATAAATCCCCAGCCCCTCTTCTGCATATCTTTATCTCTTCGAATTATAGAGATGCCATTCTTGTACCTGGCCAGCCAGCTCAAGGTACTCAGTAATCCCAACATGCTCACTATCACTCATCCCTGAGCTACACCCCTTTCTTCACAAGACAATACATGCTGGGAGAGTCCTAGGATCGAGGCCTTTTTCTGCATGTCCTCCCAAGGATTGGACTTAGGATCCCTTTGCTGCCCTTAACTTGGAATGTGTTACTCTCGCCACCGTGGGTTGGATTGGTGATGGTAGACTGGAATTAACCTGCTGGGATTCCAATAACATTTCAATGAGAATTATAAATATAACTTTCTGGATTGTGAGGAAAACTAGAAAGAGGATTACAATACTTGGATGACTGAACTCGATATTTGGGTTTACAATAAGATACTACTTTACAAAATTCTAAAGCATTACTCTGAAACAAGTTTCTCCTCTGAGAAGGCCACTGAGAAGGAGCTTAGCACCCGGATCATGCTAGCAGAGGGTCAGGCATAGAAAGCAGGATTTCCATGCTGAAGCAGCCACCAGAAGCTGTCAAAGACATCAGGGAGTAGGAGACAAAAGCTTGCTCTGGCACTCGAGATTAGCTCTAGGCTAAGAGTAAGGCTGGTCCTTAGAGAAGAGGACTCCTCATTTTCTTCTTGGAAAAGCTGGCTTATGTAATGAAAATCATCTTGTTTAAAAGTACAGTGTGTGTTAAATCCACGCAACAAAAAACAGACAAGAGCAAGGAAAGTTTTCCTAACCTGAGGATTTGGCGAAGTTCCTGGAATGGTCATGTATGCTATAGTTTGGTTTTTCCTCACATTTTCTTTAGGATAGCCAACTCCTCCTATATTGCATACCCCAATCCCATTCTGTTTGGAGAACACGACAACATAAAAATAACTCCAGACTTAGAAGAGGGTATCTTAGACTCAAATGTCATCTCTGTTACCAATTAAGCATGGGCCTCTAGGCAAGTCTCGTAACGTCTATGCTCCTAGGAGGGATGGTGACTAAGCACTTTCTCCAGTTCTTTTAGTGTAAGTACAGCAAATGATTATACCCAGAGATTCAGAAAAGTCCTCATCATAGTGCTGTGCAAAATTAGTTCAATAGATGAGTTTGGTCAGGAGCTAAACAATTGCCTATGTTTCCTCTAGAATATGATACAAACAAGAAATATGAACAGGAATATTGAAAAGGATGTAATGATTAGCAAAGACTTCGGACAGAAGTAGAAAAAGCCAGATTGAAGAAGTATGCAGAAAGGAGAGCAAAAGTTTTTGCATTTGTGCTGATGTAGTCTCAGCATTTGTGTGCCCTGGTTTGGGTTTATTTTTCCATGGCAGGAGCCAGTGTATGTTTGGGAGCAATGAGTTAATGTGGAATAACTGCAAGCACATCGAGGTGATCGTACTATAATATAAAGCAGCATGAACAAGGAAATGATTTAGAATTAGGTAAATCGTGGGCCCGCAACCACATACAATGTGATGAGGGAAAAGACTATTAAGCAGACCCTTCAGTTAGTGAGCTGGATTCTCACCAAGCTGGACAAGATGATGAAAGTTTGTGACTAAACAATTATATTAAACAAATTTAGGATCATATTAAGAAACCAGATCAAATGTCAGAACAGAATGACATCTTTTTCCAAACCTTTTACACTATTGAAACAATAGCAATTTGTTAGATTTTTTTTTGCACTTAGCCAGGTTGAATCAGGAAAGTTCTCAGGGACAGCCTTTGGCCAGAACTACACCAATTTCTTTGAGCCATCAAAAGCAAGAAGCTATTTCAGTGAACAAAAAGTGATGTAAAGAGGAGATCGTGGTGGACTACACACAGTCACCAGCAAGCAACCTCATTGCATAGAAATTCCTTAGAATCAGCTTGTATAGAAATGTCTCAAAATCTAAGGAAAGGCATAGATGAGGATCACTGGACTACTAAGTGACTTTTTAAAAACTTTCATTAGAGCCTGAGGACTATGACTAATTCATTAATGAATATTTTAATGTTATTATTAGAGAAGTTTTATAAGCTGGTTCTGAATGTCAAGGATCCTATTAGTTAGTAGTCTTTTTGCTGCAAAGTGAACTGAGATTTTAGGATAATGAAAACTAACTTCATATTTTGAAAGCAAAATCCAAACAACCACGACCAAAAGAATCTCAAGATTTTTAAATGAATACAATTGTTCAGAGACATTTGCATGTGTTGACTCAGTAGTAGCAAAAGAATGGACTTCTTCTAGATGAACAGTTGCAGAAAGCAAGTTCTATTCACAGCACATGCAGGAAATAACTGTAACCGAGGTAAAGAAAAAAAGAAAAAGCAATTGCTCTTCCAAACTGATGAATGCAAAGTAGAAACTATCAGTGGATTCCTGGCTATTCATAATAAAAGTATTCCCCCTAGGCAGCTAGCTAGTCGGAAGTCACTTCCTTCAATTTAAAACAAAGGCAGCACTAGAAATAGGGTAAAATAATAGTCTTTTATACTCAATATGATTGTGTGGTAACCTATCAAGCCTTTCTCTTTTTTCATGGTAAATTACATTGTTTGAACCTAACTTTGTAAACTCTAGACCCTGCAATTTATGGGGAAGTATTCAAGAAGAATCCCTACCCTCGGGAATTCACTCAGATTTGGCTTTAGATGAAGATTCAGAAATATGCAGTTAGGCACCACGGATTTCATTATGCAAAATGTGAATTCAATGAATAGCAGACAAGGCTTTCATCTGTTTCTCAAATTAAGCAAAATTATTTGAACTGTTTTCTAAATTTTTAACATATGCCACAAAAGTGGGAATGTTTCTGAAACTTGTCCAGAACAAGTGAAACTCATTTCAAAGCCACCATCCGTATCTGAACACTACAGGGATTTTCAGTGAAGAACTGAAGAAATAAATAGACGTTATTTCCCGGCCTGCGTTAGACACTATATAATTGTGTGAAAATTTGTTAAGTTCTACACGCCTCACTTTCTCTATGTAAGATACACACTGTGTGTCTTCAGAAGGGACAGGAGAGATAGTGTGTGTATAAATCAGCTGGCTTGTTCCTGAAAGTTTATACCTAAACATGACCACTAATAATAGTAGGGACATCTATCCTCTTATGAAGAAATGTCAAAAATATTTTAAAGGCCAGGTGTAGTGGTGCATGTTGTAGTCCTAGTACTCCTGGGGGCTGAGGCAGGAAGATTGCCCTGAGTTTGAGGCCGGCCTGGGCTACATAGTGAGACTCTGTCTCAAAAAAAATAAAATGAATATGTAAAAACTTGTCTCAGCTCAAATGCCTTCTAAGTGTTCAGTAGCATATCTGCCCAGGTTCTAGAGACTCCCTTTCTTTATTGTTTGAAAAGCAGGCAAACATGTTTGGTGTGGATGATTTCTCCTATGGTCATCTCCAGGAATATTCTTGGAAGAAATGCTTTCCACCAGGATTTCTTCCCCAATTCTCACACGCTGTGGTTTGGGTTGCTTCCAATATTTCGGTGGTGTCAGTGTGACAGGAGAAAGAGGTGAGGCCTTCAAAAAGTGACTGGGCCGAGAGGAGACTGCCTGGTACACGGTATTAAGGTTCAGATAATAAAGCATGCATGCAGCCTTGAGAGAGACCAGTCTCTCGTGTTCACACCATCTGCCATGCGATGTAGCTAGAAGGCCCTCTCTGGATGATAAATATAGCGCCTTGACCTTGGATGGTCAACCTCAGTACTGAGAGAAATACATACTGAGAGAAACAGCTGGTCCGTGGTGTTTCATTATGGAAGCAAAAGTGGCCTGAGCATCATTCAACTTCTGAGAAATAAAAAGACGGAATTTATAAAGATTGATTGTCCTTTTTAGATACTTATTAAAAACAAAACCAGTGAAACTTTCTCAAGGGGAAAGAAAACAGAAATTTAGAAATAAAATGTAGGAAAAATATGAAATGACTACACAAATGTCTAAAAATCAAATGAAGGCAATTTTGGTGCAGCAGAAATTGTACTACTGAATCACCAGTGATCACAAAGTCAAGGTTTGTGAGCACTGTGACAATTAATGCAGGAGGATAAATAAGAAGTGAGCCCTAACAGATGTTTTTAAAGGTGTACAGCTTATTAATTTGTATGGAAAGACTTTTCTTCATCCTTCCCTCCAAATCAAATACCTGATGAAAATCAAGACTAGAGACACACTCTCAAATTTGTGGCTCAGAACATTTATATGAAATAATAAAAATCCTTAAAATGTATGCTCTTTCCAAAAAGATAGGAAAATTAAAACAGGTGCAGCTCTTAATTACAATTCACATTCTCTCACTGAATCATGAGATTTTAAGAGGCAAAGTAAAAAGCCATAATCAACAAAATCCAGGAGCAATTTATTATTCCCTGAATGCAAAATTATTTTTAAATAGAAGTCTGTTTTTTATTTGGGCAATGGATCGTGTCTGAATAAAAATCTGTATTTTCTCAACATGTTTTAAAAAATGGACAAGCAAAAGGGAGCTAACACATAATTTTAAAATACAGTCAACATTTATTTTAAAAAGAATTTAGGTAAGTTATAACTTTCCAGTGACTAGCTTATTCACTGGAAAAATCTCTTCAACTTTGGCAAGTACAAAAATTAATAAATCACATTTGCTACCTTCTAGGTATAATGCTTAGAAATTAGATTTCTGGTTTGTATAAATATAAATCTTGTTATGAATTATATTCATTTAATTTCATTTTTAATTAAGTTCAGACTCTAGATTTGGTTAATAAGCACAGTGGTATACATTCATTTTGATGTTACAATTAACTGCATTATTTTCATTATATCTGAAGATACTTTTCTTGTATAAATTTCCTTTGGTATACATATTTCTTTTCTTTTCTTTTTTTTGTCTTTTTCCTTTTTCTGATGTGAACAAAATTAATTTTGTGCTGTTGTTTTGAAAATTCTGTGGTATTTCATGATACTTGGTAATGTTCTCTGTTGCATCGAAGACAGAACCAGGAACTTCTAATTTACAGGGTAGTTGTGGTAAGCATAAAAATGCCCCCCATCCCGAAAGATATTCACACCAAATCCCTGGAACTTGCAAATGCTGCCTTATTTGGATAAAGGGTTTTTGTAGATGTAACTAAGCATTATGAGATGAGATCATCCTCGAATATCCAGGTTGATTCCAGGATTAGTCAGAGTTCTCTGGTAAAACAGATTCGCAGAGATGGAGAGTGAAACAGGGAGAGAGAAAGATGGAGAAAGTAAAGGGTTTTGTTGTTGTTGTTTTTAAGAATCAGCTCTAACAACGGTAAGTACCAGCAAGTTCAAAGTTCACAGGCCAGACTGGCAAGCTGGAAATTCAGATAAAAAGTGATATTGTAGTCTCCTGCGTGACATTTGTAGAGTTTGTTAATAGGCAAGATTTTTTATGTTAGTCTTGAGGCAGAATTTTTTCTTCCCTATGAAACTTCAGCTTTTGCTCTTAAGCAGTTCTTCAGCTAATTACACAAGGTTGACAAATATTATGGGGATACTTTACATTATTGTAATAGTAATGATATCTACAAGTACATTTCCCAAAATGTCTAAAGTAGTGTTTACCAAACAACTGAGCACCATAGCCAAGTAAACACATAAAACAAGCTGGCAACAGACCTAAGTCTAAAGACTGTGTCTTATTAGAGAGGAACAGGATCAAGGCTAATGAAGAGATGTGGTTACAATCCTGAACCTGGCAATAGCTGGAAAGCGAACATTTTCCCCTGGAGCCACAGAAGGATGATTTCATGTTTGATTTCATGTTCGCAGCCTCCAGAACCACAAGAGAAAAGTTTGTTTTGGAAAGACCTAGCTTGTGGTAATTAACAATTACAACAATCACAGAAAATACAATAGCTATGCGTAGGAAATTAATACCTACTTCATCTCAATTACTTTTTGCCAAGCTAAACTTCTCTTACAATATTTTACATTATGATATGATACTTATCTTCCCTTGCCCATTTTTTAATTGCTTATATCGAGGATAACTAATCAACTGTACATTTCAAACCAATAAGCACCTTGTATGTAAATTTTCTAATACAGATAATTTGAACAACAAACACAGATTGATAACAATGACCTAAAAAGGAAATCAGAAAGTGAAAGTTTTATTTTGAGCCATGACATTGATTGTGGAAAAGAAGGGTTACAAACCAAGGCTATTTTAAAGGAAGAATCATTGCAATTCAGTTCCCTGCTGAATGAACGGAATGCAGAGAAACAAATGCATCAAATATAACTAAATCTTTGGAACTAGCTGATCAGGAAAACAAAGATACTTTTGACAAAACAGTGTGAGTCTAGTCTTAGACTAGACACACACACACACACACACACACACACACACACATTGTAGGCAGAGCAAGGGGAGGATAAAAGAGGAAACATAAAGATAAAAGTAAAAAAAAATGATGAAGATTTAAAATCAGAATATATTGAATTCGGGGATTTTGATAAATATTTTTGTGTAAACTTTTTCATTAACAAGGAGCTACTATTGAAGTTACAGAGGAACCAGGTCAGCAATTATAGATGAATCTATCCTTGATCATGTTATGATCATATTAAATGGTATTGTTATTGAACAAATATAAAAGTTTAATATAAACTTTGCTTCTGGATCTAAAATTGAACAAAATCTCCCTAAAAACTTGTTGATGTATATTTCTTTACCATTGATGAGAAATAACAATATTGTAAGACCACTAATAAGAATTCTTTCTACAAATAGCATTTTACGATTTCTGTGGCTTTTATATTGAGCCATCCAAATGAAATAAAAGTATTTTAGTTTAAAAAAATCACGACACTAATCAGGATAATTTTCTCCTTAACAGTAAGTGGAGAAGTTATTTAGTAATAGCTTACCATACAAAATGTGATAATCATAAAATATTTTTACAAATATCTTCAGAAAAAATTCATTTTATATAGTAAGAAAGTAAATTTACCTATGCTTTGAGGTGGTTTCATTTAAAAGAAATACTAATAACTAACTCATATCCATGTTGGAGGGATATTTCTATGTGCTTTCTGAGTATTGGCTCCTGTCCTCTTACTGACCCTATCGAGTGGATACTATCCTACTTTATATATGAGAACACTGAGTCACAATGTTGTTAAGAAATGTGGCCAGGAGGCTGGGGATTTAGCTCAGTGGCATAAGCGCTCGCGTTGCAAGCAGGCAGTCATGAGTTCGATCCCTGGTACCAATAAAAAGAAAAAAGACAAAAAAAAAAAAAAAAAAAAAAAAAAAAAAGAATCGTGGCCAGGACCACACAGCTGAGCCGGGGCTTTATCCATGATTTAGTCACTGTGCTCTACTACCCTGTGCATGACATGCTAAACTTGCTATTTATTTAGGATTATGTGGTATCCTTTACTTAGTGTCCCCTTACTTATGGAGGTAGAAACAAACTGTAAAACAAACAAACAAAAAATAAACTACAAAAGTCAAGCTTTCATTTACCCTTATTCTACGTTCTTACTTCAAATTTGAAATTCCTTTTCTTACCAATCACAGTTAACGTCCTGCAGGCTACAACCCAAGTCTACCAAAGTTCTGTAAAGCAAAAAGAAAGAAAAATAACCTGAAGCCTGAGGCACACCCTACACAGAGAGGCAAGGGGGCAGCTGGAAGTGAACACTGAACTTCCAATGAATTGCTTTTAAAAAGCTTTTTTATTTCTGATGAACCAGAACTTTCTTTCACCAGTTACGAAAGTCTGTTTAAGGGTCACATCCTACAATCTGATAATTTCTAAATCAATGAACTGAATTCAGTCCAGAGAAGTTAAGATACTCGGAAGAAAGAAATTAAAGTTTGATATTTTGAAGGTATGTCACACAAGTTTCAATTTTTTGATAGGGCATCACATTCATTCACTTTCCACTAATGATAAACTTAATAACTGTCAATTTCTAGGCAACTTTAGCATTAATGATCAAAAATGAAAAATAAGCAGCATCAGTCCTTTTCCAAATCTTGCTAGCAGTGTTATTTCTGTCACACATTGCCTTTTTGTGTTGGTGACCAATTACCACAATGATGCAGGATAGAGATGCCACTGTAGCTCCTTGCCTGAGCTCACACACTGAATGCACCATCTTGTCACACGGCCCAGGCCTCCTGAACGTCTTGCCTGCAACACGAAGTCCCTTCCTACCACAGTATTTGCTGCCACTGCTGAGGCACTGTGGATCTCTTATCCAATACATCCCTTGGGATGTGTGGAGAGTATGCATACAGTGATTCCTTGGCATCTTTGGGGACTTGATCTCTATGAGTATGAAAATCTTTGGATGTTCAAATCCCTTAAATAAAATGGGATAATGTTTGCCTATAACCTATGCACCACCTCCTTCTACTTGAAATCATTTCTATGTAAATACTGGTTATATCGATTATGCCTATTATTTAGGGAATTGTGACAAGAAAAATAAATCTATGCATATTCAGTACAAATGAGTTTTGAGGGAAGGGTACTGGGACTAGAACTCAGGATCTTGCACTTGCCAGGCAGGGACTGTGCTACTGAGCTATACCCCCAGCACAAATGAATAATTTGTCACATTCTTTTTTTTAATTATTTTTTATCGGTACTGGGGATCAAACTCATGACTGCCTGCTTGCAGGGCTGGTTTTTATGCCGCTGAGCTAAATCCCCAGCCCCTGTCACAGTCTTTTGAACTGTGATGCACAGATGCAGAACCCACAGACATGAAGGCTAAAGAGCTGACTATACACTCCTAGGTTATCTGCAACCTCTGATTTTCTGTCTTTCAAGACATTATTTGATACCATGCAAAAATATAACTCATCTAATACCGAAAAAAATTTCCATTTCTCTTTTAATATTTTGATATTCCCCAAACTCAAAGACTTCAGATGCTGTCCATTTCTTTCATTAAGGAATGCTCAGTAGAGGAAATCTATATTCTATGTCAGGTATGTCCAGGTATGTCAGGTATGTAGGCGCTGGCCAACGATTAACCGGATTCCCCAAGGTTGTGAACTTTAACAGTCCTCTGATGTGCGACTTTTAGCGATACAGTTCAAGACTCAGTGCTGGAGCACAGACGGTGCAGGCCACTAACATGCACCATGCAAGAAGAGCCCAAGGCATGCTCAGTCCACCTCCTGGGCCTGTCTTACACAATTAGAAGTACAGAACTTACTCCTATTAGACTTTACCTGTGCTCGTGTGACATGCCAAGCAAAACAGCAAATATTCATAATAACTATTTCAGCTCACCTGTCTGTGTGTATGCCTGTGGAGACAGGCATGGATTATGACCAAGCAGACATGTAAGTTTCCTTATCTAACTGTGAAAATTTGGCTTGTGATATTGTATACAGTAACAAGTTAAAAAGTTAAATATATATATATATATATATATTACACATTTTATATTCAGTCCAAGAAAATTCCTCTTCTCTCATTGTGGCCCAGGTAAACCAAAAGTTTGGACAGTCATACTTTATATTTTTAATAGATATAGTCAAATATCATAAATAACTATAGAAATAACAATAAAGGTCTAGTGTCTTAGATACTTGCTTCAACACTGTAGCTGGCTGCCATATTCAAAGCTAAAACTGATTTTTTTCCTACAAAAGACAAATGCTAAGACATAGTGACATAGAAGAGGGCACATCAAAAACACAAAATTGTTTCCAAAGGTGCTTTATGCAATTCATATTCAAAACAGCCATGAACAGATTCAACCCAGGGGTTGGAATAAAGGCTGGACTTCTTTTTCCCATAAGAAATCCCTATAAATGCCAAGAACTAGACACCCACAGGGAGGGATACTCCCAGTAGGGTAAAGAATGTTGATATCATGTTAGAGTAAGTAGGCAGTCCCTACTCCAGTACACACACACAGACCCAGAAGTCAGAAAAGTGTCACCTCTCTATCAGCATCTCTAGACCCCATCTGTCCCTACTGATTCACTAAATGCCTTGAATGACTGATTACAGTCACTGCATCAGAGAGGCTCCACACAGAGAAGACAAACTGCTAAAACTCTCCGCTCCAAAACACAGCTTCACTTGTAATATATGAGACAATTAAAATGTTTCATTTCATCCAGAGCCCATTTAATAGGCAAGAAACTGAGGCATAGAAACATGAAGTCATTAAACACAAGTTAGATAACTGATAGTAATAAATAATAAAGGGCCACCACATGTTAAAGCAGAAATTTCAGCACAGATCATGGGTCTCATGATCTTAATCAATTCACAAGGCTTTTTCTTGAAGTAAGAAAAAACTCCATGACAAGGTGAGTACATGCATTTCAGGAAAGCTGATGCCATGAAAAACAATAATCTTTCTTTATCCAGTTTTGCTTTCCACAGTTTCAGTCACTAGTGATCAACAATAATCAATAGAGGCTATGAAAAGCTTGCTTCCTGTGGGCAGTACACACAGCCAGATCCGTGCCTGTAAACCACTGCCATCATCAGAAGGCTTGCTTCCTGGGGGAATCCAGTGTGGGCAGGGAGATGCAGCCGGATACCTCCGGGGTTCCCACAGGCTGCCATTGGAGATCTTTGCTTCCTTTGGGCAACTAGTGCCCACTGGGATAATCAAACATACCAGTGTGTGCCTGCCACTATCGGGGGAGTCCTGGTGTAGACACACAGGCTGAGAGAAGCAGCCCTGCTACCATGACCCCTGGCCATCAAGGAAGCCTCAGTGTAGCTGCACAGACCTGGAGAAGCCTGCTGCTCCACACACTGCTACCTCCCTAGGAACCTGGGGTCAGAGAAACCCAGGTGCCTGTCCCATTCCCCTGCACCACGGACGGCCCAAAGGAAATAAGAAGACTATAGCAAACAGTAATAGCAAACATGGGGGAATGACCTAGCATGCAGATAAGTGAGGCATACAGGACTCCAACTAGCCATAACCAAAATAAATCTACAGCCAGACACATAATAATCAAGACCTAGAAATGTAGCACAAGAACAGAATATTGAAAGCTGTTAGAGAAAAGAAACAGATCACCTAGAAAGGAAAACCAATCAGAATTCACGGCAGACTTGTCAACACAAATCATCAAGTCAAGAAGAGTTTAGAGTGAAGTGTTTCAAATCCTGGAAGAAAACAACTTCCAACCCAGACTGATGTACCCTGCTAAACTATCTTTCAAAATTGATAGAAAAATAAGATAATTTCGACAACTGAAGGAATTCATGACCATCAAACCAAACATACAGAGATTGCTGAAGGGTATTTTAGAAAGATAAAAACATAACCAGCAGCAGAGGAGGATCGCCAAACCGGAGAGGCAATTGAATGAAGGGGAAAAGTGGACGGCCAGCAGCAGGAGGATAGCAGGGCATAGATGAACCAATGCACGTCTGCTGTAATCATTAATGTAGATGTCCTCAATTCATCAATAAAACAAGACACAGGAAGAGTGGATCATGAAATGAGGTCCATCAATATACTGTATACAAGAAACATATTTAACTTCAAAGAAAATTCATAGACTGAAAATCAAAGGAGAGAAAACAATTGTTCCACATGACAGGAGACCAGAAAAAAAGCAAGGGTATTGCCTACCATCCACGGAATGGTTAGCAAAGATATGGTATTTTCAAATCATGGAAAGCTATCTGGCTATAAAGTAGGATAATCTCAAAGCTCTTGTAGGTAAATGGATGCAACCAGATATCATTCTCAGGGGTGAAATGGTTTGGAGTCATACAGGTGAACAGTGAGTTATCTCCCTAGCATAAAGAACTGGAGGAGTTAGTGGGATCCAAAAAGTACAATAAATACTATAAAAGTGATACGGGAGGAAGTGAAAAGAGAAAATGTTAACCACTGTTAATTTCCTTTATTTTGTTTTGAATTCTTGTATCATTTTCATACTTTTTAGCTTTGGTTTTATTTTCTCTTGTTTTGTTAGATTTTACTTGTCTGATGGTATGAGCAATTATTTTGAAAATAAAAGGATGTATTATGATAACCATTGTTGAATTCCTATTATCTTGAAGTCCTATAATGTTTTCATTCTTTTGTTTGATTGATTTTATTCTGTTTTGTTTTTATTTTACTATATGTAATGGTATGGATAGCTTTTCTGAAGAAAACGAAATATTATGGTAACCACTGTTGAATTCATATTATCTTGTTTTGAAGTCTTATAATGCTTTCATTCTTTTGTCGTGATTGGTTTTATTGTCTTATTTTATTTGCTTTTATTACGTGTGATAGGATGGACAGCTATTTTGAAGAAAACAAGGCACAATATAGCAGTCATTGTTCATTTCCTATTATCTTGTTTTGAAGTCCTGTATTCTTTGCATTGTTCTATTGTTTTATTTTATCCTGCTATGTTTTGATGTTTTTTTCTCTTTAAAAACAAAAAAACACAAAAGAAATCAATAAACTATTAAATGAAAAATTCCAGAAACAAACAATTCATAAGTTTTAAACTATGTGTTGTTTTGAGGCTTATCATGAAGTCTTGTGCCATCTTGTTCCATCTAGCCTCGGAAACATAGCTTCCTTGTGTCTAGTGTGCTCATAATGTGTACACCACTTGCCCCTTTGCCACTACGAGGTCACTTAAATTATCAGATAACATCAAACACAGTATCAAAATTCAGACTTGCCAAGGCAATCCTGTATACTGTTCTTTTATGTGGAAGGGTGAGCTCATGCCTTGAGAGAAGAAGAGTATCATATGCTGAAGTCGCTAGGATCTACAGAGTATCTCCTCTCTAGTGCAATCGTGGAAAGAAAAAAAAAAATCCTACGTAATAGAATCATGAAGAAAGAAAAAGAAATTGGTGCTGTCCTGCCTGAAAGTGATAAAATTATGGCACAGTGCATAATAAATGCTTAGCTAAGATGGAAAAACACTACATGTGTGTACACATGTAGGAATACGTAGGGCTTGGTACTATCCATGGTTTCAAGTATTCACTGAGATCTCAGAACAAATTAATCATGCACCTGGGGAGAACAGTGTAAAGATTTTTATTCATGGGAAAACAGTTAACAGAAGACTCTTCCCAAGAATTTAGGATTAAGTATCATTAATATTATCAGGCAATATGAGGCCATAAAAGTCATAATAAAGAATTTATTAGTTTTTAAACTGATCCTTTCAGAAAAATGAGTCATTGACATTTACGTCTTGAACTGAATAAGAGAATACATGCAGCTGAACAACAAACTAGCAGAAGCAGCCAAGGAATTCTCCCAGAAGCAGAAGTACAGAGACACGAAGAATGAAAGAAATGCCCAGGACAGGTGGACTGATTCCAATATCTGGCAAGAGGCCTTTCAGAAAGAAAGAGTAAGAGATAAAGCATGAGAACACTATAACCAGTAACAGAATGAACTATCCCTGAGCCGAGGGAAACTTTATGTTCTAAGACTGAGAATAATGGTATCCACCAATAAATGGTAGATAAACAAGGGAAACAGATATATTTTGACAGCTCATGACGAATTTTCCAGATTTACTAGGTATTTATGTTTCACTTTTGGTTACTTTAAAATTCATAGAAAAAATATATATGAGTTCATCTAACATCAGTAGACCCTAATTTTAATTTCCTATTTTATCATTGATATTAATAGTTTTCTAATCATCTAGCCCCTAAATGCAAACTTTTTCCCTAGATTTTTCCCCTTTTTGGAAGTCATTCTACTGCTCTTCCAGTTAGGCAGACCTGAGACTGAGGCTAGCACAAAGGGAACAGTAAAGACAACTGCTGCAGGATGAGGTGCTGGATCCATGTGGGAGTTCACGGTCAACACACCTCATCAGCTCAGCTTCCCGGTGAGGTACCAGAGGAAGGCTCGGGAACCAACGCTGTGTCTGAGTCTGAGGCTCAGAAACACAAGAGTGGTCATCGTTAACACAGTCAGTTGTACTCTAAGGACTTCTCCTATAGAGCTGCTTGTTTGGGCTTCTCACCTCTAATTCATTGGTTCTTACCTTCCATTCTATATGTCTTTCACTTAATGATAGTTGTTACTTATTAGTTTATGTTGCTGAGACTTATTTTGGTCCTGCCTTTGACATTACTCTCATGCTTACATTATCTGTTAGTTAAAATTTACTGTGTTCTACTTTTGCTTCTATTTACAAGTCTTCTTATAAATCTGTTCACTTTTACTCAACAGATACTATAAAGAATATCTACTTCTATTGTGTTCCAGTATAGTGGGAATCACTCTATATAGGAACATGTAACTTGCTTGATTGTCTCTAATCTTTAGGAAATTGAATGCATAATATTTACTTTTATACAACTGCCCCAACAATTAATCATGGATCTGTTGAGCCCATTCACTCCTTGTTTGTTATCTTTCATAATTATTAAATTTTAGACACTCTTTTCTGGAACCATTCCCAAAGTATGTAAAGTTACATGTTTCTTGATTCGAGTCCATTTTTCTCAGTGGTAGGTAGAATTGAGACAATTTAAGTGTTTTATCCTTTCCATTTATAAAATAAAATCAGAAAGGAATAATTAAGGTCATGATTTTATTAGATGGCAATGTTTAAGTAATATCGAGACTCAGAAAGCTATGGTCACAAATGTCCTTAGAAGACTGAAAAAATTTCACAAAATTGCTACCAGCATTTCTTGATTAGACAGCTTCTCTTTCTCTTCAACCAAAGGAAGGGAATCCTTAAACAACTGTTACTGGTAGTTAACTGGTCTGACCAGGGCCACAGGATTAAATCTTCTAACAAAATATTTCTTAGCAATATTTTTATTATTGGTAGATCAAAAAGGGAACTATGAGCAAAGGCTATAATATAGTTAATTATTATAACATTAATAAATGGAAAAATATTTGGCCATCATTCATCTTGCCACCTGATCTAGGAACCCCCCCCCAAAAACACACACACATACTGTGAGACGACTATACAAAAATTATGATTGTACCATCAATTACTCACTACTTCTAAGTGGTAGATTATTGGGAGAGTTCTAAGTCTGGCTACTCCTTTATTGAAAAGGACCTCAGTTTTTTAGTTCTGGGGACTACACAAGCAGGAGCTTTCACAATGATCAGTTATATACTCTATGAGTCAACATATCTGTGGAGAGAAATAAATTAGTGATTTAAATATGTACAGAGAAGCAGAAAAGACAAAGTGTAGTTCTTAGTTTGTGCTATGTTTTTTTTTTTTAAACCAAGGATCAAATTCACAACCGTGTGTTTGCTAGGCAAGCACTTGTTCTATTGAGCTATATCTCCAGTCTCTCCTAATGTTTTTAGTACATTACACTTGGGTTTTGAAGATGTGTGTGTGTGTGTGTGTGTGTGTGTTTGTGTGTGTGTGTGTGTGTGTGTGTGTGTGTGTTTCTTTAAGAATTTTAACACAAACCAGTGCCATGTGTAGGCCACTGCCAGACCAGGAAAATCTAGACCAAGCCTCTCCCAATGAATCAGCAACATTCATATGGGAGAGAGAACAAGCCCACACCTGCAAGCAAGCTCAGTTTGGGAACCAGCACCACACACAGGCCACCATCAGATTGGGAACAACCAGACCCTAGCCCCTTCTGGTTTGTGGGCTAGCAAACAAGAAATACCAATCCACCCCCAACCTCACCTCTACCCCTGTAAGAGACCAGCTTATCCAGAGAAACACAGGCTGTGATGATAGCTATCAAGGTGAAATGTAATTGGATGCCTATGGTGTTTGGTGTTTCACTAATACTGCAGCTCTAGGGCCAGTGGTCTGATCATGGTTCAGAGGATAATGGTATGCAGTATTGCATCGCATGGATTTGCTTCTAAGGGTTGCAGCCATTGTTGATTCTCTATGGTCTTATTTAAAGTACTATATTGTTTCCATTGTTTTGTTGGTTGTGTTTTATTCTCTTCTGTTTTGTTTGATTATGTTAAATCCAATGGAGGAGCAACTATTTCAAAGATGGCAAGATAAATATCATGGTAGCCAATTTGGATTTACTATTGGCTTGTTTTAATATCTTTTATTGCCTTCATTGCTTCTATTCTATTCTGTTTGTTTTTACTATGTCTGAAGTTATCTGTAGCTATTTTGAAGACATCAAAAGGCATTATGGTAACTATTGCTAATTTTGTAATGTTTTGAAGTCCTGTATTTCTTACACTGGTTTGTTTTGATTGGTTTTATTCTGTTTTATCCTCTGTAAAATAAAATAAGAAATTCAAAAAGAGTCTTAATGCATAGATTTGTCATTCTAATTCTCCTCCTGAGCTGCTTCTGTCACTTTGGTGAACAGCCCGATTTTTATCCTGCCTACCACCTCCTCTGCCAACTCTTACTTCTGTAAATGGTTTACAAACACACTTACATTTTACCTAAATTTGTTTGGTTTTTTTTGTCCTTATCTTTGCCTCAATGTTTCTTGAATTCTATCATTTCATTTGTCCTATCCTTAAAGGTTATCTCTCTTTTGCCTATGTTTATTTCTTTTTCCAAATAGAGCTTACTCACCTCACTGAAGATACTCTGTGCTGTCTCCCAGGAATTTATGCCATTTTGTGATCACTTTCTAGATCATTTTTGGAGGTTTTTTTATGAATCATTTGATCAAACACACGGTGAATATTTAAATTTTAAAAATACACATTGCTATTAACCCCTGTCAAGATAATCCTCCTCCCAGGTATCTGCCAATCTGAAGCAGTTCTGCAAGTCTTTTGTGACTATTTTTAGTTCTGATGTAATGGATGACTCAAGAACCTGAATAAATTCCAAATTCCAAATTTACTTTTCATGGTCATTTTGACTTTGGGGAAGAACACGGAGTGATGTGGATATAGACACACAATAATGATTTACAAATGGGTCTTTAAATTGGATGGTACCTGGTCTTAGCATTCACTGTACTTCTTATCACAATCCATAAAGACACTCTTGATAGAGGACTTCCAAAACCACTTGGAAGTGGCAAAAATTATGGCATAACTATGTTTAAAATGAAGTGGAGTAATTTGAGGAGAATAAAGACAATGTGTCTTTTACTGTAATATACTTTTAAATTCAAACATTCACTGTATATTTTGGTTACACCTCACATAGACCCCTGTCGTGTCAATTTTCCCCCCTAGTATGAAATTATGTGGTTGTACCATGAGCACTGCGGGTTTACAATGGGCTTGAAATCAGAAGACCATGTTACCTTCTTCTTAAAGCAGATTTTTGCATTAGAACAGTGAATCAATCTGGAAAGGATCAAAATTCAGTAGGACATGGGAGATGGTCTCCCAAAAATTTTTAGTTTATTTTAAAAATTCTGTAGTGATTTCAAAATCAAAATTATTACTTCTTTATTTTTTACTAGAGCAATGGAGAAATATAGTTTATCTTAAAAATAGATGCAAGCAATAGAGAATTACACAGACTACAATATGACCTCTTGGCTGTCCTCACAGGTGCCTATCACTGTTTGATATACATTGCTCCATATCTTTTACTAAGTTTTTACTTTCAAACATGCATTTGCTTCACATTGTTGACAAAAACAGGGTACTACTCCGTAGTTTTTGAAAATGTGTATTTCCACTTAATACTTTTCTACAATAGCACATAAAAATATACCAAACTTTTTTGTAGATGCATTAATAAACCAAACATGCCTTTGCACCAAGTAATACAATGGTTAGATTATTGATTTATAGCAGCAACAATATTATTTTGTAAAAGATAAGTAGTGGTGTTTCACGTGTCAGCTGAATTTCTTGATAACACTAGAGTCTGGTTTTCTTCAAACTTTGATGAGTCTTGTTCACCATTCTGTTTCTACAGATGACTGTCTGCTTTAAAAATGGGTGCATTTACACAGACAAGGGGCAATATATCATTCCCTACACCCTCTAAACAGATTCTTTTCTAGAACTGGAAGCCAACTGTGTGATAATAGTGCCTAGGTTGCTTTCATTTTATCAGCTTTCAATTTTCAAACTTAATTTTCAGTCCCTAACTTTTTGCACTCACTAAATCTTCTCTAGTAGGTGAAACTGTTTGTATACCTAGCCATTATTGTGTAAGACCAGTTACATTAATATTTCTTTAAAGCACTTGAAAAGGTCAAAATCAAGATTCCACATCATACTAATAACTTTGTAGTCTTTGTGCGTATGTATTATTATACCTGCTTTGATTGGGCAGATGATGTTAGTTATACATGTCCTCTGTTTTCTGTAATATATTGTTTTAAAATACTATATATAAAATTTAAATCCTATGGCAATCACATATGCATTCATGTATGGAAGTTAGATAAACAATGTCTCTTATACCACCAGCTGGCTTAGTAGCAGTATTTTTTCTTGTTATTCAAATATTAAGAACATGTATCTTACAAAGTACTTACCAAACTTTCTCTAAAGTGGCTTTAAAATGTTAAAGGAGCAGTCTAAATATACAAAATTCCAATTTAAAACCCCTTGGCAAGGTGTTCCAATAAATACAAGTCTTGGCAAAGTTTTGCAATAAGAGATCAAAATGAAGACCAGATTATGCCCTCATTTGCAAACTTCATGAAGCAGGAAAGCTTTATTTTTGCCCGTCCACAAGTTGCTAAGAAGGAGTACGGTTATTAATAAAATCAATTAAGGAAATAATCAAAAGATAAGTAGAGAATTTTTTGATCATTACTTGCTGTGGCAGAGAACTACCCAATTATTTAGTAATTAATAAACACATCAAACAGCTTTTTAATGTGATAAAGCACATTCTAAGGGAGGATTTTAGTCTCATATTGTTTTCAGTTAAATACTTATTCTGTAACTCAAGTACATTGACAGCCTTTTATTTAAAAAAAAAATTATACATTTAGAGTCAAATAATAGCTCTTTAAAGGCTTTTCCCAAAAGTCCACTTAGACTTCCTGATTTTGAGGAGCTGCTTCGTGGTGGCCTCTGGTTTGGGATAACATGAAGGGAACATCTGAGAGTGATTTCTGCTCCCTCTTCAGGGCAGTGCCAGCTATCTGAAGGCAATGTGAGGGACACAGCTTGAACAAATTATTTCCTTTCACAAGAGAAGCCTTGTAGTCTGCAACAATGTTCCCCACTGACATAACAAGACACTCTACTCTTGTCAGTAAAAAAATTTTCAGAAATATCTTCTCGGTGTGACAACTACTTAGTGTGATAATTTTACTAACGAAAACCAAAATTCTCAAGTCTAAGCAAATAAGTGTTGCATTTTATTTTTTATTTAGAAACTCCACATTAAGTTCTAAAGTAAGAATTTGGAGACACAGCAGTATACCTCGTGGTTCAGGGTCAAATTAGAAATGGAACTTCATTATGTAACCACTATCCTTTCCCTCTTCCTGCAGCTTTGGGGAAGGAGAAAATCAAAGCTGAAAAGCAGATTTTAGTTACCAGCCACATTTTCCTGTTCTGGGTACAAACATTTGAAATTTATTTACTCACTTAGCAATTTTGAAACACATAATAATACACTTTTATTAACTGTACTTACCATGCTATGCAACTAATCTCAAAAGATTTATTCCCCCTGTGTGATGGAAACTTTCCACCCTTTGATCCCCACCCTCCCCTCCCCCACTGAGCTTCTGCTAACCAACGTTGTGTTTTATTACCCATTCAAAGAGACTTCAGTAAAAAGAAGGACTTGTAGAGAATGTAAATAGCAAAAAAGAAGGGATATAAAATAGAAGCAATGGAAAGAAGAACGAGGGAAGGAGAAAGAAGGGAGTGAGAGAGACAGAGAGGAGCAAGGGGAGGTAACACAGTGAGAGGCACAGATCTGTGAGTGGTTTGCTCTCTGACAGCAGAGGAACAGTTAGAGCCTTCATGTCAGGGTCTTGCTCCATTCCATTCTGCTCCTGCTGTAAACTGCACTCCATAAATTAACCAAACAAACAAAAAACCCAACAAAGAAACAAACAACTTTGCGTGTACTTTATTTTTAAAATTTGTTATTAGTATTATTATGAGACAGGGTCTCACTGTCTGGCTTTGATTTCATGGTGATTCTCAGGCTCAGACTCCCAGAGCAGGGATTACAGGTGTGTACCACCACTCGCAGCTGCACGCCATACATTTAAGGAGACACACACAAAAGCGTTGCATGTACTATAATAATTCTATCCAAAGTGATTAGTTTTCAAAGATACATTGAAAACCAAAGCTTCAAATTATGAGATAATACGAGGACAACAGATTACAAAGCATACAGAGAAACTCATGGGAGAATATGCATGTAATTAAGGGAGTAGCTGTGTATTTTACTTTGTGACCTTAAAATGAAACTGCCTGCCTTTAGTTTTGGATATTGGAGATTTGTGGATGCAGGTAATAAACTCACTAAAAGCAGATCCTATCTAGACTACTGACGGTGCTAAGAACCTAAGACCCAGTTAGTGTAGAAAACTTAACTGCAGGGGCTGGAGATTTAGCTCAGTGGCATAAGTGCCTGCCTTGCAAGCAGACAGTCGAGTGTTCGATCCCTGCTACCAATAAAAAACGAAAACGACAAAAAAAAAAAAACAAAACAAACAAACAAACAAAAAAAGCTGAACCACAGTAGGGACTGTCTATTATCTGTTCTGCATAATTTATTCATTTCCCAGTCCTGCCTTCTTTTTCATTTTTAACTTTTTCCTGTTCCCGTCTTTAATTTTTTTCTCTTGCTTTCTTCTGTTTCACAGCCACATACTTGTAAAAGATGTAAAGCCATATTTTATTTTTCTTTTTAAAAGACAGAAAGGCAAAAGATATCCCTAGATTTATGAGACAAATAAAAACCTGACACTATGTTCAATAATTACCAAAAAGCTAACTATATTAAAAATGGAAAGTCATTAAAACATATTCAGAGATCCATTCATAATATGATGTGAATATTCTATTTGATGTCTTTAAAGAGGAAAGTGATAAAAGTGAAAGAGTTGCCTTTTATTTCTTGTTTTCTGCAGTTCAAGTGGAATTAGATATTACTGTTGCTTTGGAATTAGTGAGCTCAGTATGCTGCCACTGAGGCTTCTTACAATATATTCTCTAACGCCTATATTTTATTTGAGCTTTGCTCATTTCAGTTAGTGAATTGCACCCAACAAAGCTTTTCTATTATATAAAGACAGAATCTGCACAAAGGAAAATCTGGAAGATGAACAGGGATTATTGATTGTCTCCGGATGGCTAGTGACCTATTTCTCTAAAATATTTCAGAAAAGGTTTCTTTCCTAGTATATGATATTTAACTTTGTAAGATCCTATGGCCAAGATCCCTTAGCTGGTTTATCTTGATATCAGCATGTGAAAAATGAATATTTGCTGGCTATGAGATATGAGACATTACGCTCCCTAAAAAAAGCTTAAGGGAGATCAGATAAAACCTGAGGTGAGCTAAAGTAATTTGATGCAGTTTTGAATATGAATATGGTCAGAGACAAAGCTGAAAATTATTTCTATTATCTCAAAGCCTTTAAAGGATCAAATATATTTTGGTAATTTATCAAATAGACTTTTAAGTTTGACTTTTTTTCTTGAATTTACAGAAGACATGAGAGTAAGGCTAGCTACAAAATAGGGGAAATACTAGTATTATATGTTAAATTTTCAGTAACTTTAAGACTTCCTATAATTAGATTATTAGTCTACTAATTAGTTAAAATCTAACCTCTTCTGAACAAAATCCTACAGAAGTTCCTTGTAATCAATTTGACATTTAAGAGGTACAAACTCTGATTTTCTACATACATTTTCACAGCAAATAGAAGAATAGAAATTCTGATTTCTTTTGGACTTATCTGTTAACATTTTTTTTATTGCTGTTTAGTCATTTATTTGAGGTTATGCTGCTCTGCAGTTTAATTTTCCTGTCTTTCCAAAAGAAATGTTTAAGATGTTATAACTGTTAACTGACTGTATCCATTACTAGATGATAAACTCATTTGGTTAGAAAATGTGTTATTTTAAATAATGTATCTGTATGTACAACTTTACTGGAAGAATTTTTTAACAGATATTTGAAGTAATCACAAGATCAAATCTATAGTACACATGTTTACGATCAAACCAAATCACAGTGAAAATGTCACATTTTAAAACTTCCTAATAACAAGTCAGGTTTTTTTTTTCTTGTGATGACATTACCATGAGCATTTCCTTAAACTTCACCTTTATATTTTAAAATATACTAAGAGAACAGTATCATATACACAGCATTTGGTTATAAACTAATCTAATTTTTATCATGGATAATGTAACTCACCTTCATCTGTATGATACTTGGCTCTCTAACCTTCAAGAAGATTAGAATGCAGGCATAAATTCCAGGCATAGTATTATTTCTACTTAAATGTAATGTGTTATTAATAAAGTGCCTCACTGGCCTCGTACTTTTCTGCCCTTTAGCACGGTAGTTTAAAGGCATGGGTACAAAGGCAGGCATTGTGACAGTTATCTCTGCTGTCTACCCTTCGCCCTCCTGGCCTCTGAGTTCCTCCACAGGCCCGCTGTCACCCTGCAGAGTATACTTCTTTAGCTCTTCAGCAGACGCATGTCCTCATGATGTTTTCTGCATGTCTTGTTCAGTTCTTAGTGAAGGACACCAACAATATGAAAAGAATTTCTTTGGGACTCAAAAGCCAGTAACAGTAAAAGACAATGCATTTCCTCTATCTTTTAGTGAATTTTAGTCAGTATGCAAAAATATGGATGTCTTATATATTTAAAAAATATTTATTTCTTTTGATTTTATGTTCTGTTTAGCAGCCGAGTTTCTTTCCTCAACCTCAAAGCAAGAAGCATTGAAGGCCCGGGATTTAGCTCAGTGGCACAGTGCCTCCCTGGCAAGCACAAGATCCTAAGTTCAATTCCCGGTACAAATAAATAAATAAATAAAAGGCTGGACTTCTTCTTGTACTGTGTACACTTTAGTAAGCACTACTTTGACATCAGTCAATCATGTTTTGAAAACTCTTCATCCAGGTCATCTATAAATCTTTGTTACCAAATTCAGTGACTTACAACTTAAAATTAAAATGTTTGATGATTCAATGATAGTGTCTCTGTTTTTTTAGCTACATTAGATGCACGTGACCTTTTCTACCCTTCTTAAATAATTTTTTCTTGTTCTCCATGACACCACCCACTGATAAAACTTTCCCAATGCTTTCTTTACCTTATTCTGTAACATGACAGCAAATACAACAGCCGAATAACCAGTATTAGAGATGACTTATTCTCACAGTGGAAGGTAAAATCTTTGATGCTGTAAAGGATAATTGCACTGTCAGGGGCCTTCATTCCGTATGGTGGATGGCTAACATTCTGCAACTCAGTGTAAAGATTGTTGAATCATCCTATTTATTACAACGAATAATACAAAAAAAATCAAAACATGCAAGATTAGGAAATATGGCAACTCTCTCAAGTAACCTACTACTCATCTTTGCTTCCTATGCCTCCAATCCTTTCTCTCCAGTCATTTATTCTTCTAAATCCATTTACAGAAAAAGATCTGAGAAGCCAACCTATTTGGCACATAGTATAGATAAACGGGTTAATTCTCCCAGCAGCCTGAGCATTTAATAATAAATTCAAGTTTAGTACAGAAAATATTCACGAAGCCTCAACAACAATAAAAAAGACAAAACAAATAACTGTAACTCCAGGAAGCTTTGAATTTCTGACCACAAAATTTACATCACAGTAAAGGAAAATATTTCAGCTTTCTCATTGGGCCAGTAATAGCTATACATAAAGTGTCAGGCTTTAACATAACTGAGGCCAGGTATTTAACTCTCATAGCCATAGTTTGATATACTAGCCCTTGTGGGAGAATTCTTGAAGTTACTATCATCATCCTACTGGGGAACCAGGAAATCAAGCTATTTTTCTGAATATGTTTTTTTTTCCCTCTTTTTACTGGGGATCGAACTGATGACCGCATGCTTGCAAGGCAGGTGCTTATGTCACTGAGCTAAATCCCCAGCCCCCACATTTTTGTGTTTCTCCTAATGAGGATTGGATAATGCATGTCATTATAACAAACAGAAAGTACTACGGGATGTTCCACCTTGGAAGTGAAATACTGATCTAGTGTTTATTTTCCACATAAAGAGTGAGCAAAATTAAATAAAGTAAAGAGCCATTTTGCCTGGTAATATCTCTATCCTGCAACCTGTAACTGCTATATTTGTGTCTAGTAAGAAAGTGATTGATTTTATCTCTAATAAATTTTAAAATTCTTATGGATTATCTTTTTCAAACTGAGAGTTTAAACACTATATTTTATCAAAAATAATTTGAATGTTTTATATGTATAGGGTATCACCAATGAAAGTAATGGCTTTAGTTGTTTAAAAATAGTAGACAAAAAGAAATGATATTGTAATGAGAATTTATCATGCTAAAATTGTAATAAAAGCTACAAATCATTCAAGAGTAGAGTATATGAGTATTAAAAACTTGCCTGAGTAATTATTATGTGAAGGGAAATGGGTATTAGTGACATTCAATGATATAATAAATTTATATATAAATTTAAAAGTACAATATAAAATGATATCAGGTCACAGAGGAGATTTTGGATATATTAATTCTAAACATCTTAAAATTTTCTTAGAAAGTGCTTGGAACTTTATTCTACCATTGTCCTTTCTCTATGTTTTCCGATTTATTATTCATTAAGACAGACATTCCTAAAAGATGTGTTAACAAGTAATTTTGAGGCAAAATAAATCAGGCACAAAAGCTTCAAGATTGCATGATTTCTGTTATCTGAGAAACCTAGAGTATAAATAGAGAGTAAAATGAAAGCCAGGCAATAGGAACAGCATGGTCGGCATGGTCGTAGACCTTTTGCATATGGGAAGGGGATCTAGGGATGGCGGAGGAGGGGAGAGGGAGGAAGGAAAGCACCAACCACTAGGATACAACATGTGTCTGCACCAGCTCCCTTCACCTCTGGGCCGGGCTGCCAGGCAGGTTCCAGCATGCCCATCTCACTGCAGGAGCCCAGCAGTGGGTGCCAGCTGCACAGCTGAATTATTCTAGCAGTCCTAGTTCCTTTCCTCCTTACTAGGACAAAACACCCAACACCAACACCTTAGGGGAAAATAGGTTTATTTAAGCTCGTGCTGCAGTCTGAGTTGGATGGCTCAGAGGCAGGACAGCCTAGCACTCAGGCATGACAGAAGAAAAGCTGCTCAACTCGTGATGAACAGGAAACAGAACCAAAGGGAGGAGCCACAAAGGAAATAGGACCCTGTGAATTATTCCTAAAACGTCCCATCTCTTCTACCTCCTAGCAGTAAATTAGCTACAATGACCCCAATAATCCAATCTCCTTTGCAAGGGGACATAAAGATTGGGCTCTGAGCCTTCTGAGTTGGGACAAATAGGATTTTCCTTAGTCCTTCTGTCTATTCATTAGTACTAATTTTCCTCTTTAAGAAACTACCAAGCAATTTTTCTGCTTTGAGCTTACTATTACTTACTGTTCCGAAAATTAAATCTGCCACTCTTTGCCCTCAACTATGTCACAGCCTTCCAAAGTGATTTACACAGAGAAGACACTAAAAGAGTTTAGGAAAACCTTTCTAAAAACCACTTTTCTTATTTCTTCGAGAAATACTCTCATTATAGATAGGCTGCAAACTGTCCGTTTTGGTACTTTACATAAGCATCAGCTTCTCTAAAACCCAAACATTAGCTTATTGTGAATGTCAATCAAGTTTTGAGTTGTTTGTCTTTCTGACTTCCAATAACCATAACATAATATTTAAATGACTTGAGTCCATGTGAATTTATCAGAGATCATTAAATGAGTAAACACACAGCCAGGCTAAGGCTTCGCCACCTCCTACAATGAAACGGGCAGAGAAAGGCAGTTTGACAGTTCAAATATTTTCCCAGTCTCAAATGCATATTATTACAAGTTTGAACAATTTGGAGGAACACATTTTACAATGAATACCTTGTCACACAATCTGGAAATTGGTACTCTGTTCGCCTGATGAAATTGGTACTCTGGAAACTGACATTTGGAGACAAGAACCCATTCCTTGTGACTTAGGAAATACCTTAAATATACAGCTTCTCAGAGTTTCATGCAAATGGTCACTGATTGATGTTTGAGACCTGAAATTATTTGAAATTGCCTTTATGTGAGATTTCAAAGAAAAATACTTAAAGACTTCAACAGACTGCAGGGACACCCCAAGAGCTAGATCGTTAGTGATGATCTATAATATGGCCAATAGCATAAAACTCTGGACTGAAGTTCAAAATGCTCAATTGCATATTACTTAGTTAATACATGAAAGAAATGGTTTAATGTTCTCTTAGCAGGTCCCACTAAAAATGACAGTGTCACTGCCAAATTTGAGCAACCTAGACTAATATCCAGACTTTTTCAAAATGAACCTATGAAAAATCAAATATCATAAAGTCAAAGAAAGTTTCTTGCAGGAATAAAACCAATCTCTTTGCTGCAATTGCTACGTAGTAAAAGAAAAGTTTACACCCAAGGGGAAAATATTTCAAACACTAATACATTGGACACAATTCTAGTGCATAAACAGTCTGTAAAATTCTTTCAACATTCAATAACAAAACTTAGAAACCTCTCCCCTTTCCTCTAGCATATACACATGTACTAATGTATTGTCTATTTTTTTTAACTTAAACTGTTCTCCATAATTCACCTCTGGTAGATAGTATAAATAATGCTAGTGTCCAAAATAAGGAATCTGGCATACAACTGCTGTCCTGTTTTTGGTGAAACTTTAATTAGATATAAATCAAAATCAGAACAGCATTTCAAAGAGAGCATTTCAAATCTCCTAATTCCTCAAATTTCTTTCTTCTACCAATATTTTTCTTGAAAAATGTATCATGTTGGTTCCTGATGATTTCTGTTATTAAGGATTAGACATTGTTTTTTTTGGTGTTTTTTTTTTTTTGTTTGTTTGTTTGTTTTTGTCTTTTTCCTTTTTATCGGTACCGGGGATCGAACTCACGACTGCCTGCTTGCAAGGCAGGTGCTTATGCCGCTGAGCTAACTCCCCAGCCCCTAAACATTGATTTTTAACAACGGAATACAAATTGTGTAGTGTAGTGCAGACAAACCATTCCCTATCCAACACAGTATTTGTGTTACAGATAGGAAACAGAAGGAACTAAGCACATGATAAAGAAAGAAAAGACTGAAATGGTCAAACAAGGTGCCATGGAGAGGAAAGAAATTCCCTATAAATAATCAGCCACACTGGAACACCCCTACAATTCGAATTCATTCTGGTCCTTCCCATCACCTGTATGCAGGGTGCAGATACATGCATGAAAATCTACAATATGAACTCCTTGGGCTAAATACAAATTCATGATTATATGTAAGAGACAGTAGATTAAGACTTTTTAAAAATGTAATAGCTATGTCCAAGAATAATTGCATAGCCACAATGACTGTTAAAAAGTTTATTTTCAATTTGAAGGATAATTGGTTGTGCCATTATTAGAAAGTAATAGAGGAATGGTTCCTTTTAACTTTTCAAGGAGATAAACATAAAAAGTGGCCTTTTTCACTGTTCCTAAATCTTCTTGAGGACAAATGTTCTGGAGACATAAAGGAAAGCATAATTACACAACATTCATGCTCTGCCCTTTTCTTAGGCAAAGATATCTAAAGTCATTTCCTGCAGAGAGTTAAATACAATGCAAATGTAAATTTCAGCAACTCCCCCTGAGACTGAAATTAATGTGCTAAACAGGTATCTTTTGAATTTACTCTCACTGCATACCATCGAAATGAATGAAATAATCAAATTCAGGTTAATAATATTTATCTCTTCCACCTCTCACTGCTGTGGTCCAGTGGTTAAATCTCACCACAAATTAGGGGTCAGTAGCTCAAGTGATTCTAAAAATAAATATCTCATTCAATATTGATGATTCTTGAATTTTTATAAACTCTGCATTCTGGCTGGGGATTTAGCTCAGCAGCATAAGCTTCTGCCTGGCAAGTACATGGTCGTTAGTTTGATCCCTAGTACAAAAAAGTTAAATTAAATTAAATTAAAAAATCTCGGCATTCTCTTCTATACACATGATCAAAAAGCTGCTTTTAAATGACGGTAGGATTTGGACAACTTTACACAACTCTCAGGGGGCTGGTTTTCTCTACTAACGTTAAGACTGAGCTCTTGGATACTACCTGCTCTCTGTCAAGGATTTAGAAAGTAGTGTCACAGACACTTCAGCAAACAGCACTTTTTTTCTTCATTTTTAGAACTTTATGTAATTCAAGAGAAAAAGTCCCACTTTTAATAAAAAATATTCCAAAAAATAGATTTTTGAAATGCAAAATTCCATCCGCTCCATCTTATTCTTTAGTAGAAATGGACATAGTGGTTACTATGAAGGTTTTACAGACAGAAAAATGCATCGTATTTTATATGCAAGTTATAGATATGCAAATTAGTTTTACATAAGCATTCTTCCGTTATTTCTTTTGATCATATAAAATTAAGAAATTGACCCTTTTATAAATAACTTCTGTGACACTGGTTTTACAAATAATTTCTCCATTGCATAATTTGATTTTGATTTCACCAAATCTAAGAGCCTGGGTCCTCCAGCCACTGTCTGCACACTACTCAGTGGGAAAAGAGGAGGACCCTGGCCCTGCATTGGAGAATATATCTTTGCTTGTCAAGGTCCTTAACTACAAGGATGGTGGACTTCATGCTCCATCTATCTAGTCTCTGTGTCAAGGGACAGGAAATTAAGTATGACTTGTCTGGGAGGCTCCTCTCTGTTTGCCTCCACTGCTGCTTCAGAGTAAAACACTCTCCCTTCCTGTGCATCTGTCACCAGCTAGCAAGCGCTGTTTGCTTTAGTAGGAATGGAAATTAAAATTAAAGCACAAATTTACAGGAGAAAAGCTGAAACTGGATAATTAGAGAAGACAGGAACAGACTCCAGTTTAAGTATAAAAATGTGACACCAAATTTGTTAGATATCAGATACCCTGAATTTGTGCTTGAAAAAGAAAAATGAATTTTAAAGTACAAGGAGTTTGAGATTAGGAAAGGTTTACTGGGGAACAGGAAAAGCTCTTAAGAGAAAGGAGGGGTCCTGGAAGTGGGCTGTCACCTAGGCCTTTGTCAGGGGTAATTTACATAGCAAAATCACAGCGTGAACACACGGTGGGTCAAACTATAATTAACCTATAGAAATGCAAATATAGCTGCTTAGCTAATGTTGGTATAGTAGAGAAGAGAGTCATATAGGAAGGGTAGATGGAAAGCATTTTTGGGAAATGAATTGAGATGCTCTGATCACCTACTTGGGTGACTGATGTCCAGCGAGACTGTATTAGAACAGGTGATGCCAATTATCAATTATAGTACAATTCTAAGTTATTGTTTATCCCTTATCTGAGGCATGCAGGCCTGGATGTTGCATCTTTATTTCAAGGCCTGGTTATTTTTTTTAGATGTGCCTCTAGCACTAATTTTCATGTCTTTATTTTGTTGCTGTTGTTGACTTCTTAGCTCAGTTTCGTTTATACTGTATATTAATTTCTATCTAATTTAGCTGTCTTAATACGATACATTCTGGTACAGGGTTACCAGGTCAACCTGTAAAGTCGAGAAGTCAGTTTTGAAAGATTATCTGACGGGCAGTGGTCTGGTTGATCATTAACTCATTAACTCAGTCTTACAGTTATATGCTGAAATTCTTTTTTTTTTTTTTTTTTTTTTAATCAGTACCAGGGATCGAACTCACGACCACCTGCTTGCAAGGCAGGTGCTTATGCCGCTGAGCTAAATCCCCAGCCTATGCTGAAATTCTTATGACTGTCCCAGCAAAAGCCCACAAGTCATGTTTTTAATGAGTAGCATAAAAAGTTTCAGGATTCTTCCTGTCCCCATCCCTATGGCAGTCCCTGACTTTGCCATGACTATGTCATATTGTCCCTTTTTTCCATACTATCTACTAATCTTGTGTGTTCTACTTCAAATATGCAACTTTGGTCCTTTCATGAGAACATACATTCTTTGAAAAATCTATGCTGTACCTGAAGAAAGAGATCTGCTTTTTTTTTTTTTTTCCCCCCCCCTTTGGTACCTTCTATCAATCTGGTCCAGATTTCAGTTTATTTAGTGGAAATCTATAGTCCAGTTTGAGGTAAGGCTCTTTACTAGTTTCACTGACAATGAAACAAATTGTTGAGTTATTCTTCCATGTTCAATTTATAATTCTCCAATACATATCTCACACACCTACACACACACACACACACACGCACACACTCGCCCGCGCAGGTTATGTTCCAAAATGAGAGAGTGAAACCATTTCTACTTTGTTATCTGTCCATTATCCCACTGAAGAACTCTCTGCTCATGAGCAAACACGTGTAGAGAGGCTAAGGGAGAACTTTGAGCTAGAACATAGTAGATCTAGGGCTGAGCTCAAATCTCCAGAGCTCTCGCAACATCTGATTTCTTTTCTCAATAGCTCACTCACATTATTTGTCCACTTTTTCAGCAACCTTTGGCAATTTAACAGGAAATGATTTTAAGCCAATAAACCCAGAGATATGTTTAAAAAGGAGAGCAGCTGTAGCATAGCAACCCAGTGTCACAGTACACAGTTCTAAAGTCATCTCCGTACTTTAAACACTTAAAATTTAGTGTTCTGAGGAATTATGATAGGTGAGCGGACAAATGCAATAAAAATAACTAGAAAAATGTCAAGAGAATTTACAAATGAACACAGACATTAACTCTGGATCTCCTCAAACAAAGTGGTGAGACACAAGGAGTGAATTATATGGGAGAACTTTTGGCATTCATTTTGCTTGGTTCATTCCCTGAAGAGTGCACATTTCATGGGCATTATTATATAATTCAGTCCTGGTCATGCCACAGAATGACACTATAAGACAGTGTGAGCAATTATTGCCTTGTAATATTAGACCATGACAATACTGAAATGCTAATCCATCTTCCTTCATTTTTTTCAGATAGCCAGGGCACGTAGAACCAGAACTTCTCTCCCTGCTGCTCAGGACTACATAAAATGTCTTGGGAAATTTTTAAAATGTCCAGCTTTTTAATTTAGAGTTTGATGATCATTGTGCTATTCATGAACTACTTGTTAAAGCATCTCTAAATGAACAACGAAATGGATATTCATATGTAAGCATTTGATTTAGAGAGCGATGGTAGAGAATATTCAGAAAGGCATATTCACTGATGAACTACATACCTTGTTCCTAATTTTAACGTCATAGGACTTACCTGCAGAGATCTTTAGTTGCTATTTGATTTTGGAAAATAAAGGAATTTAGAAGCATGTTTCCAGTCGCTAAAGACCTGATTTAACTAATTTTAATGAGCAGTATTGATTACTATTTTCATAAAATAATCTGTACCTGGTGCTTCAGCTTGACCTCACCTATGCTGTTTGCATCTTGAGGAATACGTCAGCACAGCTTATTGATGTTAATCTTAGTGCTACTTAACAGGCATCTATATGGCTCATGCTGCTGTATTCTAACTAGAGTGACTTTAGTTTGTATTGTTTTCTCTTCTCTATAAATGCACTATAGTTGTACTCTAAAAATTACCAAATGTATTTTAGATTTTCACTGAACTCTAGATATGGACATATTGTATCAACTGCATTATTTAGGTTCATATCAAAAACCTTGCCAACAACCCAAATTCCTCCCCTTTTTCAATTCTACTGCCAATTCTTCAGGAAATCCCATGAGTAGCCTTTAAGGTATAATGAAAAATCTGCCCATTCCTACCTCTACTATTACTTTGTTGGTTCAAGTCATGACCATCTCTCAATTGGATTATAACAGACCCCATCTAATCTCTCTCTAATCCATTTCTTACTGTTACCACACATGCTCAACACACATTGAAATAAAGGTAGATCACTATTACTTTAATTAACAAAATACTTCTCTGCATTTCCAATTCACTGTCATAAAACTGCTTATATCTCTACTTTAAACTTCTCTCTTCAATTCCTGTCCATTCTGCCCAGCCATACCAACCACTTAGCTCTTTCATTCATATCAAGCAGACTCACATCTGAGGACTTATACTTTGCTGTTCTCTCTATTGAAGACATTTAGTCACTGTATTATTTGTGGCCTCATTTGTTGTGCTCTGTTGGAGCTTTATGTAAACGCTATTTTCTCAGGGATAATTTATCGATTTAAAATTGCAACAGATCGCCCCCCTACACCCCATCAGCTCTTCCTGTCCTGACATTCTGCTTGATATTCTTATACTGTCATGGTTATTACCAGAGTAAATGTTAGCTAATTTTCCTACTTGCTTATTTTTATTTATTTCACCTTTTTAGAATATGATTGCAGTGAAATGAAAAACTGTGTATGGTTTTTTCACTATTTTGTACACAGCCCAGCCCCTAGAAACTGTGCCTGAACCATAAATATCTGTTGAATGGAGTCTTTTCTAGTTTTGAAAGAAAACCAAGTAAATGTTAATGATGAGAATGATGACAACTGCACATAATAAAATGTTGCTAAAGTTGGCAGTGTTCAGATTTCTATTTGGGGAAATGAACAATTCTCTTTAAAAATGTGAAGTTGTACCTCATAAATAGGAAAAAGATGAATTCTGAATAATTTAAGAAGTTTATAATCTGTGGGCCTCCCGCTGGAGAATATTCCAAGATTAAAAGCTAAAAGCCTTTCAGAGTATTCATGTAAAATGAAGTGAAATCTGCTTGCATTTCATTTGTGATCTTCATAAACTATGGCAAAAAAAGTGACATAAAAACAAAAACTTATGTAACTATTAAAAATAGGAGGGTGTAACCTCTTGTTTGTCAACATTTTCTGAACATTCAAATTCTTTCACAACTGGGGTCACAGGAATCCCCTTTAAAGATACAACTGGACTACACATAGACCTCTAATTAGGGCATTAAAAATCTCCAGTAATTTAGATTTGTGTTGCTTGTACAGTAATAGAACAACTGACCTGGGTCCTCATTAGTCTTGGCTTTTTGACTTTGAGATCTCAGTATCTTTGTTTCTAAGTGGAGAAACAAACAAAATTGTTTCTTTCTAGCCAGGGGGAAGGAAATTAGTCAGATGACTTTAAGTTAATAGGTCACTGCTTTGAAAGCCTTGTCACATTGCTTCAAAATATGTAAATACAAGATAAATAGATTGATGCTCTTACTTCAGCAGTCTTGAAACTAGTCTTTAGTCTAGAGAGAAAGACAGTCTCTTTAGGCACCACAAAGGGGAGCATTTATCTTGTTGACATGCTTGTAGAGGAGGGTGGGAGTGAAACTGGGAAAGCAATTATTTTTGGTTTTTATACATGTATAAGAATCTTTTCATAATAAACTAGAGTTCCTAAAACAATAAAAGTTTTAAAATTTGCTTCTTTTCTTACAGAAGAAAAAATGTAACTGGCTGCATAAACATATATTCTAATTCAAGTATGAAAGTCAAAACAACTTGCAAACAAACATCTGGGGAACCTTACTGGTAGATACACGTGAGCAATAGCCCAAAGCAAGATTCAGTTCAATCAGACCTGCTAATCTCGACTTCTCTTTCCATAGTAAACATATTTATTTTGAAACTTGCATTCAAAGTATTTTCTCCTAAATCAAAAAACATTCTCAGATGTAAAACTACTTCCCAAATACCCATGGAATTGCAAATTGAACTAATTTACTTTGTCCTGAGAGTTAATTACATTTCATCACTTGATTTGTGCCAACACTAAGATCATTAATAGGTAACTATAGTCAAATTCAAGAGTGTTATGGGTGTAAAAATAGAATGTAAATAATACTAAAAAAACTTCCCCACATTTAGGAAGCCTGAAAATAAGAACTTCGTGATCCTATTCCATGTATTGAATTGGGATGGTTTCACATATATTAGTGAAAGTATTAAAATTAGATAGAATTTGTAAGTGCTTGGTAGAGTGTCAGATCAGTAGCAGTAACTATTAGTGAAAACACATCAAAAGCGTTATTAGTACTCAGTGAAGCTTATTTAGTGAAGTTTCGTTTTTCATGAGATACTTACACATCTATGGGACATCAGTGTCTTTTCCTTCCACTATTATCTCTTTTTCTTTTCCTGGGTCTCAGTCAGAAGAGCTAGAAATTTCCTCCGTCAGGTGGGGAAAGAAAAGTTAAAGGATAAGGAGAAGAAAGAGAATAGTTCAACATGCACAGGAGTTTGAACCAGAAAGAAAACAAGAGAATGCAGAACTGATTATTAATACCAGCCTCAAAGTTTTAAATTATTTAAATAGACTGTTAATAACTAAAAATAAAAGACTTTTAATTTATTTGTGTCACAAAGTCTATGGGATGTTTACAAGTGGAGACGCCCCACACAGATTAACCTATAAGAAAGCACTTGATGCCCATGTCTGAGAAGTGTGGTTAGCTGACAGCTACCCACAGTCTGCCTGGGCTTTTTAGCCAGGTGTTTGGCTTAGTTACTCTGCTCTGAGCTCTCCATAGGGCTGCCAGAGATGCCCAGGTATGCTTTGCTGTCTGAAGGCTTCCCTGGCCCAACCAGTCCCTTTTCTTTTCATGGGTCTTAAAGTGTAAAATCTCAGGTGTCTCCTCCCCAGATCCATGCTGGGAAACAACATGTTGCACTCCAACAACTCTAAGAGTGCAAGTTTATCCCAAGATTTCAACATCTCTCATTCATTCTTATTTAGCTTTGATTTTCCAGCCACATACCTGAACTTTTGAGGGCTTATCTCATATCCTGATTGTGGGGTCTTTTAATCCCTTCTCTCTTAGCTTGAGGGGAAGATAGGTAGCAGTTCAATAGTGTCCAATAAATCTCTTTGAGGACTCTCTTACTAGGCTTGGGGCAGTGATGGCATCCTATATCTTTCTCATTTTGGAAATAAGGGGCTGCTGGGACAGTGGGGCTCTCTCTGAGGGAAGCTTAGACAAAACCTGTCTTTGGAATGCATCTCAGCCAAAACCTCTTTTTCACTATTCTGAAATAAACAAGCACAGTATATAAAATATACTTCATTAGTAGAAATGAAAATACATATAATTTATGTGATGAATACTATCTTCCAAACAACAACTAATATAGAAAGAAATCCTTCCTATTGTCTGAAGCTATCTCCTGTCTGTATTAAATGGGAAGAAATGATTTGTTGATATAGATAGCAGACCCTAACTACAGGGAATAGAACACACTATCCAGATATATTCCAAACCCATATCCTTGCAATTATGCAGTTGGATTTGTTGATAATAAGTAATAAAAGAATAAGTGATAGGAATTAAACATAAATGAAATAAAAATTATGCATTCACTTTGAATTTAATGTTCACCAAGTACCTATGTTCTCTGATTTATCAAAACTGCAAATTTATTAATTTAAATCTATTGAAGACAACTTCTTTCTCCTCCAATTTTCTGCCCCGACTCTGTGAAATATATGTTTGACTTAGCCATGTGTTAGACTGTGAAAAATGTTTGACTTAGCCATATTTCTGTTGTTTATTTCAACAGAGTTTATTTATATTTAAAGCTGGAAATAGCAGGTCCTTATAAATTTACTCAAATGTCACTTTATGACACTACCTTCCATTTTTCCTGAGGGGAGACACTGTCTGTTTGGTTCTCTCTCATGCCCCAGCCTCTTGTTTAACTCAGGCACAGATTTGAATGAGTAGATGAACTCATCCATGAATGTTTTTTTAAAATAGTATACAGAATAATTGTTTTACTCATTTTCTGTCACTGGGACACAATACCTGATGCCTACAGCTTTAGGAGATGGAGAGGTTTATTTCACTTCAACTGTTTCAGTCCGTGGTCTGCTGGCACCAACACAGAACCAGAATGGCAGAATGTCATGGTGGAGAAAAGGTGCGTACCTCATGGTGTACACAAAACAGAGAGAAAGAAAGAACCAGGGACAGTAATATATCCTGTCAGGGCACATCCCCTGTGACCTACCTTTCACAGGGGCGCACCTCCTGAGGGCACCTTCGGCTGCCAAGCTCATCAGTGGATGAGTCCACGGATGCATATAGTACCCCATGACCCAATCACCATCTACACACTTAGGGCTTCTCAGGGACATAGTAGGTCCAAGTCACAACCGCAAAGTACATGATACTTGTATTTTATACAAGATATGTCCGCTCTGTAGAACTCAGCCAATTCAAAATTTACATAATTCATACTAACCTAATGACCAATGGCACTTTCACTGGCTGCTAGCCAAAGCTATAATGCCATGTTAATGTTATAAACAAAGTATACATTTAACCATCCAGGTTTGAGGTTTTACAGTACTTTAATAAATAAATGGAAAATGTGTTGGTTGTTCTAGTAAATATTTTGTGCATACAACTTGACAATAACATATCATGCTATTTCAAATGTTTTGAAAACTAAAGTATTAATGAACTCCATTAAATGATGATGTGGCACCAAATACATATCAAACAATTAGAGTCTAACGGTATCCGCCCTTGAAAGACCGTCAGCCTCCTCATGGGTTAGTAATGGTGCACAAAAGTGAGTGACTCCTGGGGACACCCAGCACAGTGCAGTCCTCATCTTCTTTCCAGGACACCATCTGTCTTCTGTCTTCAATAAATAATATCCAATTTTTTTTCAGAGAAAAATTAAGACTAGGGATTATTTTAAAGTCTACTGTTTTTCAAAAGTTTTCAAAGTGAAAATCATTTCCTGTTCTGTTTCAGTGGAACCATGTAGTAAGGCAAAAACTATTTTTCACTGTTCCTGTGGAAAAATATTTTATTAAGATATGCTATCAAGCCTTAATGATCATTTTTTTTTTTTTTTTTTGGTACCAGGTATTGAACTCACGCACTTGCCAGGCAGGCACTTAAGGCCCTTAGTGATCATTCTTTAGACCATGTTCAAATCCTCAGAGGATAGCCCAAGCAAGGCTCCTAAGCCCCAAGGAGTAACGCTGAGACCCCAGTAGCTCACTCATTCTGACTCACAAAGGGCCACCAGCGAGCACAGGGAGAGGGGCCTCAGAACATAGCTTACCATGAACTGCAGAACTAATAGTGTCAAACTACTACTATACGATGCTTTCCAAATACAGAATTTAAAGAGCAATATTGAACTAACAGGTCATTTTCAGAAAACAAATAGTGACTAAAAAGTAACATTAAAATTTTCCTGTCTTTGAAGAATGCACTAAGCACCAGTGTTTTATCAGAGCCGGATACAGGCTGTGCTAGGAACTTAACCAAGCTGAGTGTGGTCCTGCAGTTCTGTACTCTCAGCAGTCTAGGAGGCTGAGACTCAAGGATCTTAAGTTCTAGCCCAGCCTAGGCAACTTAGTGACTTAGAGAGGACTTATTTCAAAATAAAAAAATTAAAAGGCCTGGGTATGTAGCTCAGTGTAAAGGACCATGGCTTTAAAACTCTAGTATCATAAAAAAAAGAAAGAAAAAAACCTAAAATGGAGTTTTGATTATAAAGTAATTGTACTTGCTTTTCAAACAAAATAAATTTTTAGTATAGACAGCTTTTACTTAAACTGAGGCATCCATAACAGGGAGAAATTTTTAAAACCATATAAAAATTCCTCTAAGCCTGCATAAAACTGGCCATAAATGGGACCTGTTTCACTTAAGACAAAAAAATTGGAGCTCATAAAAATAGTTTAATAAGGTTACTCAAATTATGGCTAAAATATCTAAAATAATAAAAATATGTATCAGCTTACATATTAAATTAAAAGATGTCTTGAAAACAAATGGAAAACAATTTTAAAAATCAAAAATCTAATTTCAAAATAGTAAGTGCAAAATAGACAAAAATACTTGGTCTCCTGTAGTAACTATTATTTATCCAAAGATAGAAAGGATAATCTACAACTAAAATTTTTAGTTTATGGCAAAGATAGGATATGACATATGAGACATGTTTTAGTTCAAATTCTCATATCTGATGGAAGACAGTGTTGTTAGGGGGTTGGTTAGGTGAACAAGTTGTTTCTGTGTCTACAGTGTGTTTCTAACACTGATTTTCTCTGTGACGTCTGGCTGGGTTACCAGAAGTCTTTATCCCCAGGAGCTCTAGTAGACCTGGAGTAATATACCAGAGAAAATCTCATAGCTTTTATGAAAACTGAACAAACTAAAACAACGAGAGATGAGAAAGCTAGGAACATGGGGGCTGGGGATTTAGCTCAGTGGTATAAGTGCCTACTTTGCAAGCAGGCGTCGTGAGTTCGATCCCCGGTACCGATAAAAAGGAAAAAGACAAAAAAAAAAAACAAAAAAAAAAAAAAACAAAAAAAGAAATACTAGGAAGGAGCACAGGGTGTTCAAACATATCTAAAATATATGGTGGATCAATTGCAAAATTACACTTAATAACTAAATCAAATATCTCATTTTATACATGAAGAAATGGTGTCCCAGAAAGTTTAAGCTTCTTCTGACATTGAGGCCTGTGTGTAGACTTGAAAGCACAACAGCTTGGACCATACATTCCATTCTAATGCTAGCTCACTTGTTTATGTGATATACAATCTTGGGTGACACATTTCATTTTCTAAACCTCAATTTCTTCATTTATTGAATGGGAACAGTACAGTTCTTAACATTTAAAGATATCATGAGAATGTGGTTAAGATTATGAAAATGTATGGCACAGAATCTACGGCACAGGAAATATGTAATAAGCAGCAGTACTTAGTGTCCCACACAGTCCAGTTTGAGTCCAGGAGATTTGGGGGGAACAAAGCTCCTGGCTCTAGACCTAGGCAAACAGGGTACTCCACCCACTCCTGCAGGGACTGGGAGACCGGATTTTTGCTAGGATACAGAAGTCCTATTTCTTGGGATCACTGTCAGAAGTCTGGCAGCAACTGTTCCCAGCACAAAGGAAAAAAGGAGCAGGAGACAAGACAGGTGGAAAGACAGTCAAGTGGACACAGACAGAGAAGGCAAGAAAATAGATGGGGACAGGCGACAGCAAACAAAGGGCAGGGAGAAGGGAGAGAATAAGACGGGGACAGACAGAGAGACAAGAGGAAGAGAGACTAACAAGGAAGATCAAGGCAGGGAAAGCCAGACAACAAGCCAAAAGGCGTAGAGAATGATGAAGATAGAGATGCAAACAGTGTGGCAAGTAGTCACAGGCAAAAAGGGGCCAGAGAGAGACAGAGACAGAGACAGAGACAGAGACACAGAGAGGGAAAGAGAGGGAGGGAGGGAGAGAGAGCGGGCAAGAGGAAGAGAGAAAGAGAAAGAGATTTTTTCCTGGCACTATTTCCAGATTAGCAAATGAGCCTGGAACTGGGTTCGTACCTGTGATTTTCAGTCCTGTTAGGGAAGTGGCCATAATTGCCATGGTTTCTATTATTTACCAGGTAACGTGTTGAATGCTCAACCAGAATAACAACAACATAGAAATAGCTCCTAAATGCAGGCAATTTCTATGCACCTGGTGTTGTGCTGCATGCCTTGATTAATTTAATCCTCTCTAGTTCTATTGTCACATGTATTTTTATTGATAAAATAAATGTCCAGAGGGCTTGATAAGCTGTCCTAGAATCACATTCATTTTTATGATCAACTACTGGTAATTACCTCCAGAGACAGGGTTATCGTGCCTCGTAACTATGCTTTCCCTGCAAAAAATTTCTAGATAATTTAGTGATAAAGTAGGTCCTTTATCTGTTCTAGAGTCATTAGACTTTTGAAAATTGCTGAGTTCAATGCCAAGGCAGAGTTTCCTGATGCCCGTATATCAAGCCCCTTCCCCACAGTTTAAAGTCCTTCTAGTTAGGCTCCATTACCACGGTGACCAAGGCCCAATTTTAGCCAGTATGGCAGCCAATAAGTCAGCAAGGCAAGGACACCCCAACAAAGAGGGTTAGAAACACAGGAAAACTAGTACACTGAGCACACCACTGCCTATTATTTTAAATTAGATTTATATGCGTACGTGTGTGCGCATGCGCACACTGCCCTTGGAAAAAGTATTTCTTTCAATTTCAACTTTTAAAACAAATTAAACTAGCTAGGCAACGTTTTAAGAATTGCTGTAGATAACAGAATAGCCAGCATGCCGAGAATTGTGATATATAGCAGACTAAAATGCCATAAATATTTCAATCTATGGTATTGCTCAGTTCACAGTTAAAATAGATTAACCTGCTAAGCTTTCAGAAAGGAGGAGAATTTTTTTGTAACTTTTATAAAATGGCTTAATTCTTAAAACACAACCTCATTTAAAATGTTTTCCAAAATGATATGGGATTTTAAGGGCAGAAGATCCTCATTTTCAGTGAATTGGTTCCAGACCATGTAAGACTGTAAATTGTCAAATTAAGCTTGGAAACTACAAGGCATAAATCCATTTACATCTATAAAATATATCACTGCTATTTAGAGATCCCACCTGACAGTCTATAACAACTTCTGCTGGTGTGAAGTAATGGATTTTACTGAAAGAAATTGTGCCTACCTGAGTTTTCAGCAGTCAGTCAATTTATTTAAAATATAATTATCTTTATTGTAATACATGTGGTATACATTTTAATCACTTCATTACTCACAGGTTATTTTTTTCAAATTAAATGTGACGTTCACCAAAATGTTGAATTGTTAATTACTAGGAGGGAGTATGGACAAACAGTAATCTCCAGCTATGAATTGTATAAGCAACTGCTAAGAAACTCATGCACATCCATGTCAGAAATTTCAGAGAAACAAAGCCTAACCTGAAAAAGCCAAGAGAAAAGGGGTAACAAGTGATGTGCTTTGGTTGGAGGCAAGAAGCCCTCCAGACCACTTTGTCTGTCTTACTGATCTCCTCCTCAATCACTAGCATCTCTGACCTGATCTATTGATTTTAGTGAACCTTGAATCTCTATGCTCCCGTCTCGGCTCTTCAATCCGTTACCAATGTGACAGCTAAATGATCTATATAAGCATAAGCCAGATAATCACTGCTAAGGATACTGGGACCCCTCCCCACCTTGAGATCCATATGCAAGGTTTTAGGAAGGAGCTTAGCTGACCGGCACACGGAAGTCATTGAACAGAATTTGTATGCATGTAAAAGAGGGTCTAGAGAGTTTCCGTGCCCTCTGCCACGTGGAAATACAGCAAGAAGAGAGAAAGCTACCTATGGATGGGAAGGAGGTGCTTTCCAAAATGCCAAGTAAGCTGGTGCCTTCACCTGGCATTTCCTGCCTCCAAAATTTGAAAAATCAAGTTTTGTGGTTTATTGCCCACTCAGTGTATGGCACTTGGTTATAACGTCCTGAAAATATAAAGATAATACCACTTTATTTTTTCCCTTTAGCTTCTTTAATTAGAAGACAATATTTGGATCTGATAAGACTCCCTGATCTGGCTGGTGCTGGCTCTCTAGCTTGCCTGAGTCCCTCTGGTCCTGGTTTCACTCTGGCCACACCGACCTTCATTCTCAAACCAGCTCTAGGCACTGAGCCTTTCACGTGCTGCTTCTTTTCCCCAGGACACCGTTGGCTGGATTTTCCACAAACCTGTTTTATACCAGGTCCCAAACTAAGTGTCACAAAATTCATTTAAATTATATCAATACTAGAAAAGCATAGTTTACTTCCTTACAAAATACCTCACTGATCTGTCATTCAAATTTAAATTAGGCCTCTTCAGTTATTCTCTTCCATCTGAAGCCAAATTATGCAGCTAAGAAGCATGAAAAATGCCAACAGCACTAAATCCATAAAGGTTGTAATATGACACTGAAATTAAGTGATACATGGTACAGAAAATATGTATTTATCAGATTTCCTCTCGGGGAAGAAACCTTTGTGTTAGGTCCCACTGCATAACCTGCTCCAGGCCATAAATAAATCATTCATCAAACATTTGTTGAATCAATAAATGTTGAGTAATAACACTGTACTCAGTCCCCATGCTGCCACTCTTAGTTTTGATTTTGTGTAACTCTGAAGCATAGGTAACTGATCTGTAAACACGGAATTAAAGTAAGATCTGTCCAGCTCTTTCAGTGTGATTTTTTAAGGATTAAATGAGACTAAGTATGAAAAAGTGCTTAAACCTGTAATATATGCCCTAATGTTTGTCAGTGTCATTAATCTATTCAATTAACTGCCACAGAGGCTTCAAATATTTCTTTTTGCACACAGGATAGGAGCTGGGTTTGGAAAGACATTGTGCTCAATATCAATTATATTTGCAATTTTCTTGTTATCAACTTATGCTTTCAGATAATAATTTAAAAAGCAGAATTTAGATCTGCTTATCTTGAGTTGCAGATGCTTTCTGAACACTGCCTCAGTGTTGTGTCTAGTTTTTTAATCATTGTCTATCTACAGTTACAATGACCTTCTAACCTCATACCATTTCTCCAGGCATGTAGAAGAAAATTAGCTCTCTGAGTTATCAACAAGAATCAGCAAAGGGGACACTGTAATGTGGTTAAGATTGTCTTATATTGTGCCCCTAAGAGGAGTCAAAACAAGGGTTGGATGACATTGTGAGACTGCTGCACACTGCAGAGGGATATTTCGAGGGGCTGCACATTATTATTATTTTTTTAAATATCAAATAAATCATTCCAAACTCACTATGAGCTGAAAGCACACAAGAAATTCTCATACTAACCAAGAAAGACTCAATAAGATAGAGTGCTGGTACAGATGTTCATAGTAGAAGATTTAAGCGAACTTAGTTTGACATCTTACAAAGTTCATTTAAATGATGTCAGTACTAGAAAAGCATAGTTTACTTATAATATGGGAATAATATAGACCTCCTGGAGGTGGGGGCACACACATGGGTAAGGACACAGCCTTACATGGGCAATACACATTTTGAGGTCTTTTGTTCATCCATTCCAAGGAAAGCTGAAAACACCATTAAACAAGCAGTACAAATAGCACCCTCAAGAACTGTTTATATTGACTGCACATTTTAAATGAAGTAGATTGTTCAAAATCATCTAGAGTTATTACTGATACCAGATATTAGGAAAATAATGATAGAACAGTTCATGCCAAGATTTTTTTCTTGTTAAGATCATTTCTTTTGAAAGAGCTGTTCTGAAATTAAAAATGGTCTTGCTACGCTATGCTAACATGTTCCATAGTGCTTTGTAGTTATAGAACAACTGTCTACCCCTAGGCAGGCTAAATTTGCAACTCACATGTTCTTTATTATCATATCGACCAAAGAAAGGGAATAAAATGGACAGTGTTAGAAGGATAACCTGGGTCTGATTCATTTGCCAGCATCTTCTCAGGGTGTTCTCTAGCACCCAGGGATAATTTTAGATTTCGCCATTCTTTATTGACTGCCTGCACACATATTCCTGGGAGTTTGCAAAGCTGAAGATACACAGCATAGAAATTAGCCAACATTAACCTTACTGGAATCTTCCCTTTTATATGACAAACACACTGGCTTTACACAGTTACTGACTTTTTCATGAACACTTTTGTTCTTTTTAAATTTCCTATTATATTTCACGTGGATTCTACCATGTCTATATTTATAATAGTTATTATCAGATGAGTTGAAAAGCAGACCTCCAAAGAAGTAAAATTACAGCATAGTCTGAATCAAAACCTAGGTTATGTTTGATATTTTAATTTCTTCAGAAGAAATAAATATCAAACAAAACTTTACCATTGAGTAGTTCCTTAAGCCAATTATCATTCATAGCACCTACAACATATTTTTATTTTGGAGAGGGTTGGGCAAACATAAAATTTAAAACAAGACTCAAATACTATGTTCTCTTCTGTAGAGATTATTCACATTTTTGAAGAGGTATTCCATAAAAATCACTTTAATTTGAAACTTTCTGGAAAGTATTTTGAAAATCTCCAACAATTCTAAGAAATGGACTCTTGGAATATCTGAGGACATTATAGCCACTTCTTATGGTTCATAGTCTGCTTCAGGCTTATGAGACCAGCATGATTAAACTTCAAACTTACACTTTCAAAAATGTAACAACTGTACGGAATATATGTAGATTTTGAATTTCAACTGAATTGAATTCCACACTTTACTAGAAGCTTTACAGAATCTTTTTATGAAATTAAAGACACAGAAAGCATGAAGAAAAATAGCAGCTTGGTGTTTATATTCAGTGTAATACAGCTACCATAAGGTTGAAACATATCCAAAATTATCTGTGAGTTAGAGAGGCGATGTCTAAATAATGTGATTTCATGGAAGGCTTCTTTGAACAAATGATCTTGCTGAATGTAAAATGATTAAATTCTGTGCTGAGAATATATCACTCATTAAATTCATCACTTTACCTTCTAGTTAAAAATGCATTTTGAAAAAGCAAATGATAAATTAGAGTTGATTGAACAGAGTGGAAAAAGAAGACAAGCAATCATTTACAGAGAGAAAATCTAATAGAATTGGTCCTGCTCTCAGAGACTTTTTCGTTTCTGCAATTTTTGCTCACATCAAATATAACCATATATATTTGGGGCTATTATTTGGGGCACATTATTAAGGGTGACATTAACAACAAAAATCCACATAAAATTTTATGCACAAAAACTAAAAGTTTCCTAGCAAAATTCCTCTTAATGCCTATTTATTAAGACTGCATAGCTAATGTTAATATAGTAGCAATGTAAATATATTACTCAGTGAAGTGGCACAAAAACACAAAAGTCAAAGTTAAATAATGGTCTTAGCAAGCTCAAATTACTGAGAATAATAAGCTAGAATAATAAGTGGACATAGTTGTTGGGAGCCGCAGCCCCGAGCCCGGTCGCCTCACTTGGCGGACGTGAGGCCTGTAGTAAAGAGTAAAGCCTGAGGTAGATTACCCCTCCCATCGAGCACGTTAGTTTCCTGCTTACCGCGTAAGCAACCCGCTCAACAATATAGTCTGCCTGGCAACTGATGATGTTAGCCAATCAGCTTGCCTTGCTTACTTTAACATGATTGGACACTGTATCCGTATATATACTGGTGCCACCCCTGGGGGGGAAGAAGAAGCCCGGAAGTTGAAGCCCAGAAGGAGCCGCGGGGAGCGGACCAAAGGAGGCTTTGGCTGGGAGCGATCCCAGGGCAGGCTGTACGGAGAAGGAAAATAAAAGAAAAGGTTGTCCACTGCCAGACTTTGTCGTGTGTCCTTCCTGCCGGCCAGGAGCGACATCGACATTTGGTGGCCCGCACGGGGACTGATCACCCCCGAGACGTGACAGCGGACAACGCTCCAGTACAGAGCTGCGAGACAGGTGAGTTGGGGATAAGCCTGGGCTCTGGGTGGCGCGCACCTACAGGGCTTTTAGACTCCCCTCAGGCTCACGCGTAAGTGGCGGATTCCTTGGGCCTCACGCGGTGAGTAACATATTAAAAGATGGGAAACATGCTAGGTAGCAACACTAAGAGCGAGGGTGGTTGTGGAGAAAGCTCTCAAGAGCTTACAAAAGTACGCAGGGTATTTGAGCAGGCCCAGTCGGGGAGCTCCCGAGAGGGGCCCGTCAAGGGGAACAAAGATGCTAAGGAGAAGGACGGGGCTCTAGCCTCGGAGTCGTCTGACTCCGAGGACGAGGGAAAGTTGAATGGCAAGGAGGCCAAAGAGACCAGCTGTCAGGAGCCTAAGTCGCTCGATAAGGAGTTGCAGGGTTCCTTCCCAGCGTTGCGCCGTGAATTGCGCTCCGCTCAACTTGGTCTGCGGAGGAGTAGGGAGCTCCTGAGCGCTCCCCGGCGCAAGAGGGAGGCGAAGCCTTCCGCCCCACCTTGGGGGGTGTTCCCGGAGGCGATCCCTCGCCGCGAGGCGGCCGCCCGGGAGCTCCCTTCCCCTTCGCCAGAACAGGAAGTGATGCACGGGCCCCCATTTTCCGCCCAATCATGGCCGCCGTCTTATGCTCCGCCGCCGGCGGGTCGGTATTTTTACAGGCGGCTTTGGCAGGGGGGACGTTTGTCTCATGAGGTACATCCACCACCTGGGATAGATAGTGGCCCCTACGGGATATTTCCTGTACAAGTAGCTATGGGCCAGGGACGTAATGCATGGGAGCCTTTTGAGATAAAGCAGATTAGAGAACTTAAAAATGCAGTTACAACCTTTGGGCCGACTGCGCCTTACACCATTGCCATGCTGGAGAACCTGTCTTCTGGGCCCCTCACCCCCGCGGACTGGATTCAGCTGGCAAAGGCGTGTCTGCCCTCGGGTAGTTACCTGGATTGGCGAGCCTGGTACGCAGAGTTCTCTGCAGAGCAGGCTGAGAGAAACGCCAGTCGGGGAAACCGGGGGTGGAACAAGGAAATGCTTATGGGAGAAGGTCGGCACGCTGATGATCAGACTCAGTTCCCCGGCGCTGTCTATGAACAAATCAACGCCATAGGGCTCCGCGCCTGGAAGCAGGTAAGTGGTGCCGGAACAGCCTCCTTGTGTCTTTCAAAAATAATTCAGGGTACCACAGAGCCATTTGTTGACTTTGTGGCCCGAATGCAAGATGCCGCCAATAAGATATTTTCTGATCCAGGAGTGGCTCGACCGCTGGTAAGGCAGCTGATTTTTGAGCAATGTACAAAGGAGTGCAAGGCAGCGATAGCTCCTCATAAGAACAAGGACCTCAACGCCTGGATTAGGATATGTAGAGAGATAGGGGGGGCCGCTCTCCAACTCGGGAGTGGCTGCTCTCCTGGCCGCGGCTGTACAGCAGAGGGGACCTCGCGGGTTAGAAGGGGAATGTAAGGCTAAAGGGTGTTTTGCCTGCGGGGAGCCAGGACACATTAAACGTCATTGCCCAAACAATACAGATGCTAGGCCTCGCCCTAGGAATGAAGAACCATATGTTTGTGGGCGATGCAAGAGGGGATCACACAAAGCTGAGGAGTGTAGGTCGGTCTTTGATGCTCAGGGCAACCGTATTTGTGGACGAGATGCTAGAGGGCCAAAAAACGGCCAGAGGGGGCCCCCTTCACAGGCGGGCCCCCGCCCCAGAGACAGGACAGCTCAGGATGGCAGCCTTCAACAAGGGCCACCCCTGGGTCAGCAGGTGTGGACCTCAGTGTCGCCTCCAGACTTATATTAGTGCCTGATATGGGTGTTCGAGTGGTTGAAACCACCTTTAAGGGACCGTTACCCAAAAATTCCGTGGGTCTGGTGATCGGGAGATCCTCCACGGCCCTTCGGGGTCTCATAGTAGTCCCGGGGGTCATAGACTCAGACTACACAGGACACATTAAAATTATGGTTCAATCTCTTGTGGGTACTATGGTAATCAATAAAGGAGACAAGATAGCGCAGCTCTTGCTGCTCCCCAGTCTCCACAAGAGATTCCCCTCAAAGCAGAAAATTAGAGAAAGTCAAGGTTTCGGTTCCTCAGGGGAAGTCTTCGAGGGACTCCATATAATACTTGATAAAAGGCCCATGCTCTCACTTAAGGTCAATGGCAAGAATATAACAGGGCTCCTAGATACAGGAGCTGACCGTTCCATTATCTCCAAAAAGGTTTGGCCTTCCAACTGGCCCACCAACACTGCAGATAACACGCTGCAGGGCCTGGGGATGGTGTCAGCTCCTCAGGTTAGTGCTTCAACCCTGCTCTGGTGCGATGAGGAGGGTCATCAGGGCCATTTCCAACCATTTGTGTTGCAGTTGCCAGTGTCTCTATGGGGAAGGGACATCCTCACTCAGATGGATGTCACGCTTACGTCAAACTGCTCCCCCCAGGCTAAAGATATACTCAGGAACCAGGGATATACCCCCGGCAAAGGCTTGGGCAATGCCCTACAGGGTCGGACATCCCCAATACCAGTAGAGAACAAAAAAGGTAGGCAAGGGCTGGGTTTTTCTTAGGGGCCGCTGAAAAAGCTCTCCTACCCACTTCGATCAAAATCACCTGGAGGTCAAATGATCCGGTTTGGGTACCTCAGTGGCCCCTGCCTAAGGAGAAGCTATTAGCCTTGTCAGAAATAGTCAGTACACAACTTAGGTTAGGACACATTAAGCCGTCAACCTCCCCATGGAACACCCCCATTTTTATAATTAAGAAAAAGTCTGGCAAATGGAGGCTGCTCCATGATCTAAGGGCGGTCAACGCGCAGATGCAGCCCCTGGGGGCGGTCCAGAGGGGGCTGCCAGCTCTCTCAGCCATCCCTCAGTCCTGGCCAGTTTATGTTATAGATCTTAGAGACTGTTTCTTCTCAATCCCCCTGCATCCAGAGGACACTCATAGGTTCGCCTTTACTTTACCCACCATTAACCAAGAAAGCCCTGATCTCAGATACGAGTGGATAACGCTGCCCCAAGGTATGGCCAACAGTCCCACTATGTGTCAGATTTACCTTGATTCCCTACTGGCCCCCCTACGGAAATCCTTTCCCAAGATAAGATGTGTGCATTACATGGACGACCTTTTGCTCAGCGGCAGGGACCCAGACATGCTAAATAATATGCTCGGCCAGTTGGTCGAGGCCCTGAGACAAGCTAATCTGCATGTTGCCCCCGACAAGATTCAGGGAGGAGAAATGGTGACCTACTTAGGCGCGAGAATCTCCCCTATGCTAGTCTCTCCGCAAAAGGTCACCATTAGGACGGATGGCGTTAGGACCCTAAATGACATGCAAAAGCTATTGGGAGACATTAATTGGATTAGGCCATATTTACATATACCAAATTCAGATCTCAAACCCCTGTTCGACCTTCTAAAGGGAGACCCAGATATAGCCTCCCACAGGAGGCTCACTCCTGAGGCAAGAGCTGCCTTACAGAGAGTGGAAAAAGCCTTAGGTGGGGCTACCTTACACAGAATTGAACCAGGGTGACCCTTTGATGTCTGTTTGCTACAGACTAGTCTACAGCCCACAGCGGTGATTTGGCAGAAAGGACCATTACTGTGGATACACCCTAAGGTCTCACCTGCAAAAGTCATAGAGCATTACCCAGAGGCAGTCGCTTCATTGGCCCTTGAAGCGCATGATAGAGCTGTCCAACATTTTGGCTCAGGACCACAAGCCATCCGAGTACCCTATACCGCCAGCCAGATCAAGACCCTGGCTGCCTGCATAGATACATGGGCCATTCTGAGATGTGTTTTCCATGGGGATATAAACAATCAATACCCTAAAGACCCTATCTTGTCATTTGTCACTCAGCACCCTATAATTTTTCCAAAGGTTACTGCCTCTGAGCCATTAGTCCCAGCAACTACAATATACACAGATGGCTCCAAGACGGGGATAGGCGCCTATGTGATCCTAGGCAAGCCCCCGGTTACCATACAATTTGAACCTGATCAGCCTCAGGTGGTGGAACTGCAGATCGTTAAAATGATTCTTGAACGGTTCTCAGAAGCCATTAATATTGTCTCCGATTCTAGGTATGTGGTCAATGCTATGCAAGTGCTTGAGACTGCCGGTTTAATTAGATCCACTTCCACAGTGGCTGGGCTGTTCCTGTCTATCCAGACATTGCTTCAAAACAGACACCATAAGGTCTTCACCACCCACATAAGAGCACATACATCCCTGCCAGGGCCCATGGCACAGGGGAATGCGGCTGCTGATACTGCCACTCGCCCGTTATGGATTTTTACCTTACTAACACCAATCGAGCGAGCCCGTGCCTTCCATGATAAGTTTCATGTCAATGCCAAGACACTAACAAACCATTTCCATGTTTCCAGAGCAGATGCACGAGATATCGTGCGACTATGTGACTCCTGTGCCACATACAAACCTGCCATACCGATGGGAGTAAACCCTCGAGGTTTGATCCCTGGTGATGTTTGGCAGATGGACATCACACATATACAGGAGTTTGGGACTCTTAAATACACCTGTTCTCACGTCATATTCGCAACAGCAAAAACAGGTAAAAAAGTGTCTAATGTGATCAATCATTGCCTGGCGGCTTGGGCCGCATGGGGCAAACCAAAAATATTAAAAACTGATAATAGACCAGCCTATATAGGCAAAGCCTTCAATGAGTTCTGCAAAATGATGGAGGTTCAATTAAAACATGATATCCCATACAATCCCCAAGGTCAAGAAATCATTGAGAGGGCTCATAGAAGCCTCAAAGAAATTTTACAAAAACAAAAAGGGGGAGTAGGCCAAGGCCTGGCCCCAAAGGCACGATTATCCATGGCACTATTCACACACAATTTTTTAAATTTAAATAATGATAATTGCTCCCCAGCCGTGGAGCACTGCAACTCTTCCCCCAACCATAAAGGGTGGGTGAAGTGGAAAGATGTCCTGACAGGACAATGGATGGGCCCGGATCCAGTGGTCAGCTGGAACCGAGGCGCGGTTTGTGTTTTCCCACAGGAATCGGGACGAGAACCACTGTGGGTACCAGAGAGACTGACACGGGCGACAAAGCCCTCGACTGAAGATCAGACCTGCCCTACCGGAGATCCATCACAGACCAACCAACAAGATTAATAGAAATAGCGGTAGCCCAAAATGGACAAGAAGATCCTCAGGCATATGCATGGCTCGCTCGCCTAGCCTACGACCGAGTGTAGGGGTGGTGAGCTTCCCACACTCCTCCTCTAAAAAATTATGACATAGCTGGGTAGGAGAGTCAATGACGGGTAAGAGCGTACTCCCCCGGTGCGACTCAACCTAAGCCAGGCCCTACCCCATCCTGCACGTAAGCCGCTGGACTGTTAGATGCTGCCCAGGTCTAAATTTCTCTCCGAGGGGATTTCTTTACGGAGAGGAAATGAGTGCAAGCTTGTGTGCATCCAGGTTCCGTCCAGTTTGTGCCTGGCCCTAGAAAAAGGACGAGGGCCTCAGGGCCTTGACAGACCATGGGACGGCCGACCAGGGTCTAAGCCAAGGACCTACGGTGGGCCTACGCATAGGGCATAAGCCTCTGCACCCAGTCCAGGAAGGGCTACGATGCGCACATTTATAAAAAAAATAAAAAAGGGGGAGATGTTGGGAGCCGCAGCCCCGAGCCCGGTCGCCTCACTTGGCGGACGTGAGGCCTGTAGTAAAGAGTAAAGCCTGAGGTAGATTACCCCTCCCATCGAGCACGTTAGTTTCCTGCTTACCGCGTAAGCAACCCGCTCAACAATATAGTCTGCCTGGCAACTGATGATGTTAGCCAATCAGCTTGCCTTGCTTACTTTAACATGATTGGACACTGTATCCGTATATATACTGGTGCCACCCCTGGGGGGGAAGAAGAAGCCCGGAAGTAGAAGCCCAGAAGGAGCCGCGGGGAGCGGACCAAAGGAGGCTTCGGCTGGGAGCGATCCCAGGGCAGGCTGTACGGAGAAGGAAAATAAAAGGTTGTCCACTGCCAGACTTTGTCGTGTGTCCTTCCTGCCGGCCAGGAGCGACATCGACACATAGTATTCACTGATTTCATGGGTATATGATTAAATTACTTTTTATATAATGCTGTAAATCAAATTGTCAAATTCATGAAGCTTTCACTCAGGGGTATTTTAAAAAGTACTGTCTTTCAGAAGATAGAAGAAAATTACTCTATGACCTATCTCATTTATATAAAGAATAAATATAGTGAATACTCCTATACTTAGTGTATCTATTCTAAAATATGGATTTTTTTCTAATGGATAGTACACAATTACATATATTGGCAAGACGGTGACTGTAGTGGATTGGTAACTGGTGCTTAACTTAAATACCAGCTGAACAGAATCAGTGTGATGCTGAGCATGGATGGCCCACCTGAGGACTGTTGCCAGCATAAAAAGGAGACCTGGGAGGAACAGTAGCATTGCGGGTTCTCCTAAGTGTTAGGAGCCATTGATTCTCCTGGAGGAGCTTATCATGGCTAGCTTCCCTAATAAGAATCTGGCCATTACCATTGGAGGAGCTCAGAACCTTGTCACTGAGAGTGGCTGCGGTTCACTTTGGGGGAGTTCTGTTCCTTACTTTGAGCATTGCTTCCTAGCTCCAGAGGGGAGGTTGGGTGCTGTTTAATCTCCAGGAGAAGCTTGTCATGCTGGCTCCCTGAAATGTACTCGACTGTTCTCATCATTGGAGGAGTTTGGGACCTCCCTGCTGGGAGGTACTTTTCAGGGGACTCCTGGTCCTTACTTTGAGCATCACTTCTTGGCTCCAGCGTAGAACCCTCCATCTACTGGCGCAGATCCTTCACCTCCTGGCATAGACTTTCTAGCTTTCACCGCTGACCTCTGGGCCTTCTCACTGCAGATCCAAAAAACAGACTTACCTGAGTCATTGGTGTGGGCTCTAGGCCTTCAGTTGATCTCTTGGGATTGTCATGGGCTCTAGTTCTTCAGTTGGACTCCTGCAGGTCATTGTCATGGGATCCAGGCCCTTGGCTGGATATCCTAGGTCATGAGTGATAAGGACAGATTTCCTACACTTTCTTGTATTTAACTCTGGGTGACCATTATAAAATAATATAAATTCTGTGCCTTGTATATAATTGTTCTCCTAACAATCCCTGAATACAATAGTACACATGAATACCATCATGTTTCTAATTTTATTAAAACTCCACTAATTAGAAAGATAAAAGTCCCGAAAACTCGGAAAGCTGTAACAACTTTTGAAACTATGACAGATTTCCTCCTTTTTCATTTTCTAAATATTTACCATGCAAATGAATTTACATAGAGTTTTCTGACAAGGAAAATGACAATGGGCAAGACTAAATAACTGAAGTAGAAAGAAGTATTAAAATCTATCTTGGTTTCAGCAAAATTTGGCAGAGTAACCTTTTGTGATATTTGTAAATGTGTGTGTGTGTGTGTGTGTGTGTGTGTGTGTGTGTGTGTAGAAAAAGCAGGTTGTGCTAGAATTCTTTCCTGGTTAAATAAATAGAAAATTGCATTTCCATGGAAACTGACAGGAAAAGGATTCTGTGTGTGTGTGTGTGTGTGTGTGTGCATATGTGTACGTGTGTATGAATGTGTGTATTTTTCTTCATGTTAAGAATATGAACAAAAGATCACATTGTTCTGATATGCCTAATCCGGGAATTTAATTATAAATAAATATATTAGTAATTTCAAAATCACTCCTCTACTGCTAGTCAGGTATTATCAGCCACAGTACTTATGGTAGTGGGAAGGACAGCAAAGCAAGCACAAATTTAGGCATAAAAATCAACAGTTTCTTAGTAGAATAATAACCATGACTCCTTAATTAAGACTATATCAAAAATGTTAGCATCTGCTCGTTGGAGTTGTAAATCTCAGTAAGTCTCGTAACTAAACCTATCACCTTAAGTATATAGTAAGTATATGAGAGAAGATGATACATATAAAGGTAATACAACAACAAATAAATAAAGGGCTCACATAAATTTTATCAGCTCAGCAGGAAAAGGCTTCTCTCAATTTGCTTATAAGGAAAATGCACATATTTGCTACTTCGCATACTGGAGATGAGAAAAGCATAGTTCATTCTCTTCACAGCATATACAAGAGACATGAAAAGAAAAAAAAATAAATAATTGGAAGTACTGTGGGATGAGGAGAATTAGATAAACATTATGCCCTGGATAATGATAATGCCTAACTAGCAATATCAGAGAGATTATTACATTACTAACATGGCTATTTATAATTCAATTCCTATTTTAAAACTAAATCAATGCGTCCTTTTCTTTATATTCTGCTTAATATGGGAAATGATATACATTCACATGCACACACACACACACACACACACACACACACACACACACACAGGCACACACAGATAAATGAGCACAGACTTGAAGGATCTGTAAGGACTTAGTGGGCCAGGGTGGCCAGATGAATCAGGTGAAAACAGGGTTCTCAGGGTAAGGACATAAGACAAAAAGACACTGTATAGGTGAAAGTCTTCAGATGTAACGTAGATGAGCTTTAGTACAGAGATGCAAGTTCTGAAGCTTCGTCCTCCAAATCTCTGATTCTGCATGCCATTGCCCCCAGAATGTCTGATTCTATACATCTGGGAAGACACATTTTAATATGTATCTCAAGTGACTCAGATGCACTGGTCCTGGGTGGTTACCCATGGCCCGAGGGCAACATAAAAAGTCATGGGAAAATGTAAAGAGCAGGGGTGGGCTCCACAAAGTATGGTCAGCTGAAGGCAGGCCAAGCCCTGGAGAAATAAGAGGCCCAGGAGCTCACATGCTGCTCAGGTAGATGCAGCCCTGAGATAAGGGACAACCTTGAGAACGTGGCATTGTCCTTCTGTGCCTTTTCTTCATATTCTGCTTAATACGGGAAAAGAAAACACACAGAATTTGATGCTGTGGTTCAATATTTACAGAACACTCACATGGATGTCAAGTTGCAGTTATTACAGAGAAATCTCATGGATAAGTACTGCCAGGAGTTTAAAGACCCAAAGAAGAATAAGCCCCTATGCACCCATTTTTAATGAATATTAAAAGAGTAATTCACTAGTAATTCATGGCTGAACTTCAGCATGGCAGCTTTTATGGCACCACTGAAGATGAAGTGGCTGGTGACATCTGCTCACATTCACAGATTTTTTTGGCTTTTAGAGAGAAATGTTTCTGGACTACGGCGCCAAAAAGGAAGGCCAGGGACTAGATTTAGGCAGTGTCTTAGTGGTGACATCATTTGGCAAATCATCTAGTACACCAGCTTCTCAGAACAATCTGTGGCACTATGTGATGAGTGGGGTCATTCTGGACATCACCACCTGAGGGGCTCAGAGAGATTTCAGGATATGGTAACAGAAGAATGGAAAGATTTTCTGCAGCCCTTCACTCAGGGTAACACTGATGGTTCAGAAACATGACTGGCGTCCCTGGCCCCTTTGTCCAGAAACACGCTCTTGTATTTAGTGACCCTAGTGTGACTCCTGTGTGAATACCTTGCTCAAGTGCTTCGGAGTCAGGCCCTTCCATGAGTGGCCCCATCAGTGTGCATGCAGGTGTGGCTGTCATCAGTCTCTTCCAAATATTATTTTTAAGAAAATAGTTTTATAGATGAACACTCAGGCCAACCTACTGGAAACATCCCTGGACCTTCGATGATTACCCACTGAAAGACCGAAGTATTATATGCTGTGTCCTCTGCAGTCAGTGCTGTGAAAGCAAATCTGCTTTCTTCAGTGGTGTACAGTGGTTGTACAGGCATCAGAGAATGGATGAGTGTGCTGGAAAGAGACTAAAAGCTATCTTGCTATCAGAGTAGACTAATGCTAGCCTGGTACTACAGTGTGTTAAGCGTGTTTCCACACATTTGATTAAAATCCTTTCTGTACAAGTCACTTTGTTGGTTTTCTGTTGGGGTAGGTAGGGAGTCTTCAATTTCTTCTTCCTGTCCAAACCTCTCCTGCCAAGATAGCGATCCCCTCCCCAGCTTAGAATGAGTAGGGGTAGCAAGTACTCTATTGGATATCTTTACTCAGTACATTGTTTGGTAGACCACTACCAATCTAGAAATGTGTTTATTTCATCTACAGAAAGAAGAAAAAAAAGTTTAATTTCTAATGCATATTCTCAGTATTTTATATAGTAAAAAACAAGGACCTGTTCTACTTTTCTTTTTTAATTGGATGTTTTGGTTTTAAAGGATAAGCTATAAGCCATGCATTTCTCCATAATAATGTGCACCTTATTTTTCAATCATGAGTAAAATTTGAGGTGTTCTGCATTAAAAATAAAAAACCCAAGAGGTACTCTGCCAGGGAAAGACAATTGTTATTTTATGAGATAAGACTGTGTAAGGGCCAGTCAGACAGGACTCAGAGGACTAATTAGGTGGAAAATGAAGTGATCGAGGTATAAAGGAATAAAGGCTTAAAATAGAAAACAGGGGAGCCAGGAGACAGGGATAGAGATGAAGTGATGGGATCAGGAAATATTAAGAGATAAGATCAACAAGGTGGACGATTATAGGCGATGAATGAGTAGCAGGAGGCAAAGGAGGCCACCCAGGCTTCTCCTCTGAATGACAGGGTGGTTGATTTTGCCCATCACAGACCTAAAGGATGAATTAAAAAAGAAGGGAAAAGAAAAAGAATGCAAAAAATGATTTGGTTTTGGGATTTCAAGAAAAATCTCTTTTTTGGGGAAATAGTCTACCTTCCATTTGAACAATATTCATGTTTATGTATACATCTTTTAGCCAAGTTAAATACTAACACAATGAAGCAATTTTTGAAAATGTGCAATGTCATCTAGTTTTAGAATATGTTAAGCCCTAATAATATTGCCATGGTGATGATAATTATAAAAGCTACTTTTCTTCATCAAATAGATGCAAAATAGCTACTTAAATGTGAATTTCTAACACATTTTCAAAATATTCTATAAAAGGTATTAAGATGGACCCATAAAATAAACAACAAAGCTGGCCAGTGACTAACCTATCAAACCATTTGATAAATAAGAAAACTCCAAGAAATCTGTTTGAGCTAATATAATCATCACAAAAGTCTTCATAATGAAAGAACATTAAGCTGTAGAAGAACAGATAAAGCATAGGTAGAATCTGAAGCAGAGTAGTGCAAAAGTCCTTACTGTCTTAATTAACAGGCTTATTTCCCAGTTAATTATTAAGTATGTTAAGTAGTTAGAGACATATGGCTGCTTTTTAATTTAAGCAACAATATTTCTGGATACTTGTTCACACACCAGCATATGTCTATCTGGGTAAGAGGCGCATTGATTTATTCGGCAAACAAAAACTTACTGTGCTTCCACTAAATTAATGTAATTTTCTGTTTTTTTTGCATTCTTATCTTCAGTAGAAAAGCATTCTCCCTTTAAATAGAAACTGTGGTCTCCCTTTAAATAAAGACCAAAAAAAAAAAAAAAAAAAAAAAAAAAAAAAAAAAAACAAAAAAAAAAAACAAAAAACCAAAAAATTGAGCTATGAGAGGTCTGTCTCTAATAAAGGACATACAGGTGCTCCTCCAGAGTCAATGCTGATCCTCGCAGAGGCAATTCTCCCCTGTTCTGCCACCCAGCAGGCACTCAAAGCAAGCACAGCAGTAACCATAGAGGAAGCTCTTGTCTTTAACCTCTTGATCAGAAGAGCAAGCTTCCTTGCTCAGATGCTTCAAGGTAGTGGGTGAGTTTCTCATCTTCTAAAAATGTCATAAAAGCAAATGGATAAAGCCCTTTCTCTGGATTTCTTATGTTGAGTCCACTCTATCTCTTCTTCCTATCTTCATGATGGTACATTTAAATGCATTTACAAGCTATGTTTTAGCAAGGTTTATAGTCTACAACAAAGGATTGATTATAGAGCAATGTAAACAGTTTTATTTGCCCCTTGTTAGCATTTAAATTGTCTAGAACAAATGATAAGCAATTAAAGATAAACATCATTCACAAGGAAGAAAGGTGGAAGGAGATTTTGACCAAGTTGATAAGCCTCTTCATTGGCAAAAATAGCACAGTAAAGGTTTCTCAGGAGATCAGTTGGCCAACTAACTTTTTCTTTCTTTTTTATTACTTTTCACCACCATCAGGATGCCAGTTTCCCCTCTGGTGTCTGAAATGTTAAAGACCTATTGGGGAGGCATAATAACTAGAGAAAGTCTGGGACAATGGGGAGAGCAGCTTATTAGAGGACCTTAAGTTTAGAATAGGGAACAAACAGCAGGATACTAACTACCCTGCAGCTTTCAAACTCTGGAGACAAGCAACAAGGTAAACACTGACCTCACATTTTATTGGGGCCTGAGGACTGCCAGGGTGGGCCACACAGTGGGTTTGAGGTCAGCCTGAACTATTCGGTAAAATCCTGTCTTGAAAGACAGAAAGGACGGAAGAAAGAAAAGTGAAGAGTTGCCAGGAAGGCAGGAGAGAGTTAGGGAAGAAAGGGAGAGGTGGGGGGAAGAGAGAGAGAGAGAGAGAGAGAGAGAGAGAGAGAGAGAGAGAGAGACAGAGAGAGAGACAGAGAGAGAGAGAGAGAGAGAGACAGAGAGAGAGAGAGAGAAAGAGAGAGAGAGAGACAGAGAGAGAGAGAGACAGAGACAGAGAGAGAGAGAGAGAGAAAGAGAGAGAGAGACAGAGAGAGAGACAGAGAGAGAGAGACAGAGAGAGAGAGACAGAGAGAGAGAGAGAGAGAGAGAGAAAGAGAGAGAGAGAGAGAGAGACAGAGAGAGAGACAGAGAGAGAGAGACAGAGAGAGAGAGAGAGAGAGAGAGAAGGAATATGGAGGAAAAGAGAGGAGATTGAGAGGGAAGAGAACAATTATTATTATTATTATTAAAAAATAATTACCCCCAAAATCTGATTTGGATCCAACTTCCAAAACTATTGCCTTACTCATCCTCACCTCATGGTTAGACTCATAAATGACTCAGCTACCTTCAGATCCTCATCACTGTCACCTACCCGATGCCCGATGGAGACCCTTCTTCCTTATGCACGTCACAGCCATCCTCACTCTAACCAGCCTCTCTCCCATATCCTCTGTGAGTCTCCAAAGCCTTTGATAGATGGTGCTCCCAAAACAAACTCCAAGCTAAAGTTCTAGGTCTAATGTACCATTTTTATGTCATGTCTAAGAAATACTCAACATGACCCCTGTATTACAAGCATCTTAAGGCTCTTTCTTTCCTTGAATATTCTTTTCTTTTTTTTTTTTTTTTTTTTTGTCTTTTTGAGACAGGGTCTGGCTTTGAGCTCACGTTGTAGCCCAGGCTGGTGTGGAACTCCCAAGGATCCTCCTGCCTCAGCCTCCCGAGTGCTGGGATACAGGCATGAGCCACCACGCCCGGCTCTTGAATATCATTTTTCCTCTAGAATGACAGGCTAACACAATAATCAGCTATAGCAAGTACATCACTTTATATAATCAGTATGGTCAGCACTTATCTTAAAATCTGTACATAGTCTTATGTTCTAGTGTTATATGTTAACTTCCCTTTTAAATGAAAATTTCTTGAAGACAGTGATTTCATGTTTTACAACTTTTTATCTTTCACAGAGATCACTAAAACAACACAAAGAAACAGGTATGAGATGTTAAAATCTTCGGTAGTATTTAAGAATACTAGAGAGAATCTTAGCATTGAAGTAGAAACAAATGTGTAACAATACAGTGCAAGTTGTTGTTTATGTTCACTAAGAGAATAATTTGTTGAGAATTCTCTGTTACTTTAAGTGTAGGTCAAGGACACATCTGTAGTGTCACCCAGAACATATTAGAAATGCAGACTTGCCAGATAAACTCCAGATCATCTAAATTTGAAACCTGCACTTTAACAAGATGCCCAGGTGATTAAGGTGACATTGGCAGTCAAGGGCCACCAATAACTAATTTTTTTCAGTCAACTGCTACCGAATATTCTATAGTCTAGAAGAACTCTTATTATGGGCTGTATCTACACAGAATTGGGATCTCTCTTTAAAAGTCCTGAATATTTGAAATATACAGTTGAAAAGGAAAATCCTAAAATTTGAAGATGATAAAAGTTCTGATTTTTTCATTAGCAATTGCTTCGATGGCTTATCAAAGTCTTTCACATGATTTTGTGGAAGCCTATCACCTTTTTCCAATGTGTTAGCACTGTGCTTCACTTGCCTCCTGGATAATCCAACACAGCTTTTAAAAATATAAAATGTCATTATCATGAACTCTAGCAAGCAAAATATGCAGCATAAACTCATTTTTATGAAACATTTTTAAACACATCGCCCCAACCCGAATCGTCACAGAGCTCACTTTCTCCGCTCATCTCACACACCAGGCTCTCCTCACCCTCAGCCCAAACACTTCCAGGAGCTGTGCAGCACAAACTCTGCAGCCTGGCCCTGCACTCCAGTCTGCTGGGCACACTACAGAGTCTGTGTCTCTTCCACGCTAGGTTTGCCACTTTCTGAACCCTAACATTCCAGGCATATTTAAACATTTTTGGAACACTCCGAAATCCACGACATTACCCACATTTACACTGCTTACAGAATGCTCTTTCTTGTTCCTGTTCTCCAGTCCAGAGAATGTCTCCAAGTACAACCCAACAATGTAAAGTTCATCATCTACCTTCACACCCCAGTGATCTAAATACCCTGCATTTTTAATTTCAGGACAGACATTTGACACACAGTGACCAGTGATTCTGTAGCTTATTTATCCTTTCATGTACAATTCACTGTAGATTAAGTTTCATATCTTAGGTCTTTGAGATTCCCATTATCTTTAGCAATACTTTAAACAGACGGTGGAAACAATCAATAATTGCTTTATAGCAGAATGAAACTAAAAAGACCCAACCATTAATGACCATGTTTTATAGACAGGCAGAAATTGTTCACAGGATTGTGTGTCTGACAACTTCACTCTTTCAACTTAATATTTCAGAGCTGACCACATTTAAAATTTGAAACTGCAAGTACTAGAGTGCTTAGGACAGAAGGTTTTCATTATTGCCTTGCTATAAATATAAAAGATCATAATGATATCTGATTCAAGATTTCATGTACGTTAAGCATGTATTTTGTCACTGAGCTACATCCATGGCTCCTGAAGTTACCTTTTACAAGTACTTTAAGTTAAAATTATATTGGAATTCCTCTTAGATATAAAATACAATTAAAAAGAAACTGGCAATTCCTCAACATCATAATTTATTAAAACTCCACAATTATGTTTGGAATACTACCGTGAATTTAAGTTGAAATTCAGTTATTGTGTTAGGTCATATACAACAATGTATATCATAGAAGAGACTTTAAGTTACTTTTATTTTTATTTGACATTCATAATACAATTTATTTTTAGAGTGACTTTAAGAATCTTAGCTGATCTCTTATCTAAATAATGATATTTTTTTTCAAGCTGAACTTTGTAAGAAGTCAAGAAACTTTGATATGCTGAACTTAAATCCATGCTTTTGAAATAGAATTCTCAAATTGCACACTGTGAAACACACACAAATCATGTCTTTGAATAACATTTAAATAATATTCATTTAATCCATCACTTTATTCCATATAGTAGAATAAATTTACTTAATATAACATAAATTTCCTGCACCCAAAATGAGTTTGAGATTATAATGATATCAGTTGATGAAAGTAAATTAAAACATGCATAAATACAATTCAAAAGTGACAAGTCTATTCCAAACCTACTTCATTATCTTCCAATGTTATAAAAATTATTCTATCTCTTGAGCATATTTTGCTCATTTATGAATATTCATTTTTAAAATTATTTCTTTTAGAATTAAGAAAGTAACTCAGAGTTATATTAATCCCCAAATACCAATTTTAAACACTAGAGTAGTTTTAGAGCTCCTCGTTCCTATCCTAACCACCAACCTCATATTTTTGCTTCCTTTCTTTGCTTGTTCAAGCAGATATTATTAACAAATTAAAACAGGACAAACAGGCAAATATTTAGCTATGTTTAAATAAATACGTACGCTACAAGAAATATTAAGAGAATTCTAAAAGATATGATAGAATTTAACTCAAGCCATCTCAATGAGCAATTTCTCTCAAAATTAAGCTCCAAAGTCTTCAAGATTCATAAGCCAGCTTTGCAAACATACATTTAGTTTTACTTTATTATATATAAAAAAATCAGCTGAAATTAAACCATGAGGTCTCAAATTGTCCAGGAGAGAACTTTAAAATCCTACTTGTCTTACTCACTGGAATAGCTGTTTTTTTCTGTTCTCTTATTTTTAAAACTTGAAATATTGTTTAGCCCTTCCTGTTCCATCCTCAGCTTTGCATGTCTAACACCTAAGCCTGTAGCCATGAGAAAGACAGAAGCCAGAGAATGCTCTCCCATCCCTTCCTCTGCCCTGAATGAACCCAGCACACCTTTCCCCAGGCATCACTGGAGCCACAAGGTTTGGGGTAAAACTGTTTTCAAATCAGTTCACCATTTAGCTAGATAAATATCAGTCTCAAGGCTGAAAGAGCATTCTAGCAATCAGAAACCCCACAAGGAACTAAAACGATCACCCCTTTGAAAGCCTCCTGTCTTTCAGGAGCCACAGATGCTAAATATCCTTTCTACGTGCCAGCAAATTCCATTAGAGCATGGCATTGTACCTCATGAAAAACTCATTACCTGAATAGTAATGCTCCCAACCACATTATGGTTTCGATAGCAAGAACCTGAACTGTCACTGATACCCCAGCCAGCGTCCTAACAATTTAATTAGCAACAACCCTATCAGCAACATCGAAAACCAGGACAAGTTTCTGACACAGGCACATCTGATCTGCAGCTGTTGAAGGACAGCTTAGAACAAATCCGTTTGAGTGGGAAAGTCACCTGAGAAGTACCGATAACACTCATGAGCAAAGCAACCCGAGGAAACTGGCCTGGACAAAGGAAGTTTTTAAAACGGCAAGCAGGAGCAGTCATTCAAAAACAAAAGGATGAAAACAATTACAGAGCCACCTGAAGCACAGCAATTGAGGTAGATCACGTGATTAAAATAATAAAGTCCCGAGCTCATTTGTCACTGCTCTTCTACACCAAGAGCAGAGACTTAAGGGGCATCTCAGGTTCTAGTTATTAAAACCTCTTTATGCCTCTGTAGAGTCAGTCTCCTTAAATCACACTTTTGTTCCAGTGGCTCTTTCACTGTTATGTGAGGCTTGGGACTGTATTCTGGGTGCCTGGACAACAAGTCAGCTGGTGGGGCTCCCGTGCGTCCTGACAAGAGACCAGGTGTTTACACATCTGGCATCCTGATGCCAGGTGACAGATAAGAATCACCTCCTGTGTCCTCATCTGCCCTTTCCCCCGGCCTGGGCTCAGAAGCATCCCAGCCACGACACATGAGATGACAGGAGATCAGTGGCCTCTGCATCCTCTCTTCTCCTGCTGACTCCCCCAGCCCATAAAGCCCATTCTTTTAGTGAGAAATTGTCATAGAATTTGTCCTGAATCCTGTAGCATAAAACTCAGAACCCTAGCTGATTTTCCCCAACAATAACATTTTGAGACACAAAAAGAAGCCATTAGGTTTCTCATATAGGCACCATAATTTTATCTACTACTACGCTAAAATCATAATGAAAAATGATTTTGAAAAATGAAAAATGCAGAATGGGGCTCAAAGAGTAACTCAGCTGTAAATATAAGCACTGTCAATATCTTGAAAGGACCTGGGAAGAATTTTAAGTAACTGTCTTGTTACATGCTTTTTCCCTCCTTTGGTGTACACATGATTATGTCAGACGATTAAATATCTGAATGTTAATTACAAGAATGTAGCCTTTTGTAGATACCAAAGAAATTACATTAGCGAGGTGCTGTTCAGAATAAGAGAGCAATTTTTAAGAGCCTCGGGATCTTTTATCATGTTTTTCATTTTCATGAAATAATTGTACTGCCTATATTGTCTGTCCCCTAACTAAAAGCAGTGGTACATAATTCTCACAAAATGCTCACATGGTTCTGTTCTTAAGGAATAAAGGCAAGGAGGGAAAGGATGCGCTCAAAGGTGTCGGGGCAGAAGGCTCTTTGTCATGGTTCTCATCCCCTTAACTGGACCCTGCTACCAACCTCTGCCATAAGCACAGGAGGAAATGTCCAGGGTGTTAATGGCCTTTACCATCTGGTCATTTCCCAGTGGCCTACTTAAAAGTGAAAGTGGGGAAGAAAAACTAAAGAAAAGAGAAACTTGAAAACAAAAGATGATAACAGCCAAACCCTACTTCTACACTGTTTGAATCCTAACCTGTCTTTTCCTTGAATATGAATCCCATTTTCCTGGATTCAGAGAGGTGAAGACTTTGGCCCAATTACTAGTGCACATATTAAAAAAGAAGGCAAGAAGTGTACTATCTTCTATTAGTTTTTAATACAATTATCAACTTACTACGGTTGTAAAAGAAAGACATGGAGCAGACACATAATGAAACCTTCATTGGTAACAGACACAATAGACTTGAATTTAAAATCATGCTCTCAGGATCTTTTAAATTAATAAGTACAATAGATGGATCAGGGGAGAGAACGGGAATCGAACTCAAGACCTTATGCTTGCCAGGGCAGTTGTCTTTTTAATAAGCCATAAATCTATATTAAGGTGAAATTTAAAATCAGACATAACTCTAGCCCTTAATTCTGCCATTGCAGGCAATAAATTAAAAATTATCTGTTTGTATGTTATCAAATGTGTGGCAGCATGTGTTTCCTTTCAAAATTTTTTACCAAAATTCAAGATGCTTTCTCACTAAGAAAAGGAAAAATGTACTCTACCTTTACCTTTATGAAAAACAACACAATTGTTTATGAAAACAGCGTCTCTCCTTCCAGTTATGATTTTTTTTTTCAATTTTTATTTGTATAACTAGATGTCTGCAGTACACTCAAGCTGGGAAGTTGGGACAGCACATAACTCAGTTTTAATTTTTTTTCTTTTTGTCTTTTTCCTTTTTATCAGTACCGGGGATCGAACTCACGACTACCTGCTTGCAAGGCAGGCGCTTATGCCGCTGAGCTAAATCCCCAGCCCCCTCAGTTTTAATTTTTCATCCCTCTCCTCTCTCCTTCCTCCATCTCTTCATCACATTCCCTTTTCCTATTATCTATCTTTTCTTGTGCTCTTTATTTATACTTCAGATTTCTCATATAAAAGAAATCATGTGACACTTTAAACTTGTGTATCCAATTCATTAACATTATGGTCTCCAGGTGCATCTATTTTTCTACAAATGGATCAAATATATTCCTCTTTCAGCAGAATAGTGCTTCATTGGGTATGGATCCCACACCACATTTCCTTTATACAGGTATCTGTTGAAGGACATATAGGCCACTTTCAAGATTTAGCTATCAAGAGCTGTGTTGTTGTAAGCGAAGGTGTGCATGTATCTCTGTGGCATACCTGTAAATCTTTTGGAAGATACTTAGAAGCAGAAAAACTGGCATGAATGGGATTTCTAGTTTTAGCTTTTTTGGAGGATCTCCGTAATGATTTCCATTTTAAATATGCTAATCATTTTCATAAAAATACTTTCACCACTGTTCACCTTTAACTTTTTCTGAGAAGTGATGCTGAAATTCAATATAAATTTCTTAGCGAGAAGAGATTTCAGCTCTGTGGACAATGATGAAATAGAGATGGAATCAGAAAAATGGAAGGAAAAGAGCATTTCTAGCCCATCATGGTGCCCTGATTCCAGATCACAAGGGCAGCTACTTATTTATTTATTCTCCCAGACACCATGCAGCTACACAATTTTGCAAATAAAATATTATTATATAGAGTATTTTAAATCTTATTTTACTTTTTCCTAAGTGATGGGGAAAAACTATTAGAACTAGAGTGACACATTTTTAAAAGCAGAAAAGCCTGCTGTGTTAAAAAGAAAAGACTTTCAGGTGACTGGATTGAGTGACAGAGAGAACAGGGCAGAGTGAGACTTTGGGGATAGGGAGGGTTTGATAATGAGAAAGTTGTTAGATAAAAGTCAGGCGTCCTGTCACTGTGGGAGGGAGTCCACAGCCTGACTCTGTAATGTGGTCATACATTTCTCAGGACCTCCAAAATGAAGAAGACACACTCCCCTCAGTGCCATTATCATTAGGTGGCCAAGACCTGTCTGGAATCTCAGTTCTTACTGTAAAGCATACAATCAGGAAAACATGAGACACAGATGTTGTATTTTGTAAGTGTCATAGTCTCCTCTGAGCCTCTTCCTAACTACAAATGAAAAGAACCAGTGAGGTAACATTATTTTGAATCATAGCATTGGCTTTTTCTTTTTCTTTTTCTTTTTTTTTTTTTTTTTTTTTTTTTCACTTTTTACTTCATGGTGAGTGCAAATGTACACAGGAACTGACTTATGATAAAGGTACTGTCTTCATTTAAGGGGAAAGGGTGGATTACTCAACAAATAAGTGTTGAAATGATAAGTAACCATATTCCAAAAACAAAAGACAGGCTGCATTTCCACCTCATCCTTCCAAAAAGTAAGTTCCAGATGTATCAAGGATTTAAACCTTCTTAAAAAGCCCAAGTGTTTACAATAAAATGGTGCACTGTTTAATCTCATCTTGGAGTAGGAAGTTCTTTCTTAGAAAGACAAAAACCACAAAAGTCTTAGAAAAGATTAATAACTTTGTACTTAAAAGTTCTGCCTGAAAAAATATAGCGAAGTTAGAAAAAAGTCAAACAACAAACTGAAATATATGAAATATTGAAGTATTACCAGCATATGGAAAACAAAGAATCGATTCTTATACTGACCTAAAAAATGAGTGAAAGACTACAAATGACAAAAGAAAAATGCACAAAACCAAAAAGAAATACAAATAGATTTTAATCACATGAAAAGAGCTTGAGCCTGTTAGGTGGCTTAGTAATACAAGTTAAGACAGTTGGATGGACTTCTCGTTTTTAACTAAGATTAGCAAAATTCTATAGACAGATCATAAACAATATTACGCAGTACCTGCCTTGAAAAGTGTTTGCATAGACCTTTCTTTAAGTGGAAATTGGGACAGATAACATATAGGAAAATTTAGCAAAATTTATCACTTAGCATAAACTGATCCAACATTTTGCTTCAAATCTTAATTTAATAAGTATATTTCAATATGTATATATCACAATATTTATTGCAGAAGTGCTTTTAAATATCAAAAACTGAAAAGAATCTTGAAAGAATTTTGGTTCAGGCCTGACACTGTAGCTGGTGAAGCCTCAAGCAGGAACCAAGGAGCTCCTATCTCCCCCACCCCCAGGGATTTACCTGTGACTCTATCTCCCCCACCCTTAGGAATTTGCCCCAGGTGCCAAACAAGTGCCAATGAGATACCTGTGGATCTCTAATGGTCCAAGGGCACCACCTTAAGCTTAGGCTACTTATACACTCCCCCCCCCATGCCATGGTGTCCGCCTGAGAGAAAGCCAGACTCCAGCAGTGCGGGGGGGGGGGGGGGGGGTAGGGAGGTGGGGGATGGTGTGTTGTTTTCTTTCTCTGAGTTCTTAGAATAAAGGCCTTTTGTTTTATACTTCTAATCTTTTGGACGTACTATATAATCTTATCAAATCTTAAGCCACATGATTAGACTAATTATTACTTTTATGGAATTATAGCCAAGTAGTGAAATATTGTGCAGCTAAAATCAAATCCTCATGTGTTATATACAAAAATCGTAAAGACACACACCAAGAGATCTATCAGTAAGCATTTGGTCATTGAAGTATACACATGCTATTGTAAACCCAAATATCAAGTTCGGTCATCTAAGTATTATAATCCTTTTTCTAGTTTTCCTCACAATCCAAAAGGTTATATTTGTAATCCCATTGAGACACCATTGGGATCCTAGCAAGATAATTCCAATCTACCACCACCAATGCAACCCATAACAAGAATAAAAACACTAAGACATATTCCAAGTTAAGGGCAGCCAAGGGGTCCTAAGTCCAATCCTCACAAGGACATGGGGACAAAGGGCTGGATCCTAGGCCTCTCCTAGTGTTTATTATCTTGTCAAGAAGGGGGGGGGAGTGGCGGGGGTGGCTCAGGGTGAGTGATAGTGAGGATGGTGAGAATTCTGTGAGTAACTTGAGCTGGCTGGCCAGGGGCAAGATTGGCATTCTGTAAATTGCAGAGATAAAGATATGCAGAAGATATGCAAAAGAAAAAGCCAATTAAGGTAGCAGTGGAATTGTTTTGGGGGGGCTATCACTTCAGTTTCTGATATGCAAACTCTTGTGCCCTGGGGAGTCATAGCCTCCAATCTTGAGGCTCCTACCCAGTTGACATTTGCTCTAACATCTCACATGCTCAATCCTGTACTGTGGAGAACACAATGTGAGGAAATAGGACTGTAGATTTTGCATATTAGCATCTTATCTAGCCATATTTGCAATGCTCAGAGCCAATTGAAGAGAGAAGGAAATACCCTAGCCTGTCTTTTACATATCAGTTAAGGAAATGAGTCTCCAGGTAATCACAGTCAGAGTATGTGTTCTGGATTCAAAGGGAGTCACTGGAGTTGTCTCCCACATCTATGATAAGAGTAATATATCTGAATATTTTACTTTTAAATTGCTTTAGATTTCAAAATGATTACCAAAGGATTGCAAGAAGTCTAACATGGCAAGAAGAGTTAAATGTCATTTTACAGTTACTTTTGTTTAATTTTAAAAACCTACAAGCATGTGTAGCCTTTTCAAATGAAACTGAGCTTTAGAAACATCAGAATGAACGCTGTGTGGCATTACTGCTGTAAGTTTCTTTTCTGAAGAAAGATGCCTTGAGTATCAAATAATGGTCATATATTGTTTTGTGTGTATTTTTTCTTAACAAAGTAATTGTAGTAGCCAAATTGCTTCGGTTTTCTTGAATTTGTTTTTAAAAAAAGGTTATCCTCAAGAGTGAAACAGAAAACAGGTTTCTTCACAACATATTTTGAATAAACTGAAAAATATACAAATTTCAGTAGCTTTCAGTCATCAGACATTCAAGAAGGGAAAGAAACCAACAAACGTTTTCAGCAAGTATAGCCATGAGCTAACCATTGGCATTGGGAATGGATTTGCTCATTCGTTCTAAACACTTTCATATACTCAGGAATCATGTTTTGCATTAGGGATATTAAAAACAACTCAGAGACTATCTCTACTTTTATTGGGTTTGGAATGAAAAACATGTAATAAACAAGTAAAGAAATAAGTTGTTACAATGTCATAAATGCTACAAATAAAAAGATGCTAATGGAGTTGGATTACATGCCTGTGATGTATGTGAGGTTGTGTTAGGATAACAGACCTCAGAACTGCAATGTTTTTGCCAGTAAGATAATAAGTTTGCTTGATTTTGAAAACCTCCTCTTCAAAAATTATTCTGCAAGAAATTTATTTATGACATTTGTGAAGAAAGAGTCTGACTGTGCATTTTTTAAACAAGTCCTTTATTACAATGAACTAACTGAAAAAAATCAAGAAATTTTGGTGTATTTTTGGAAGGCTAAAATGATTTCTGGCATTAAGCTCTATAATACTTAAAAATGTTGAATCATGCTTTTTACAAAAATAAACACACATATTGCCAAATAAGTCTGGGGTTCTGAGAGGTAAAAATATAAGCATGTGACATTCAGGTCCCTGTGCACTTTGCTAGGACATACAGATGATCTATGAAATAAAAGAGTTTCCCAAAAGATCTCACAGGCAAGCAATTCCATCAGCTCTAAAGCGATGATAATGCGATGGAACAGCACTGGCTGGATGCATAGATAACAGCAGCACCAAAAAGAAGTCACCAAGGTGACCTAAGAAACTAATATGGACAATTACAAAAATATTTAATCACAGTGACAACAGATTTTGTGGCTCTTCCTCGACACAAAATAAATGAAAGAGAAATCACTCTGATGAGGGTATTCATATCCTTTTTTTTCCCCCCAAGATGGGAAAACAGTCCTAGGGAGGTTCATCTACTTATTCAAAATAAAGTAGTTGGCAAATTGCAGGATCAAGCTTTAAAATAATGTCCAATTGGTTCCAAGCCCAGTGCTATATATTTAGAAGTTGGATGAGCTGGTGGTGGGAGGAAGATTAAGTGAGGGAAGAGGAACATTTAAGCACATGCCTTACCTTTCTGTATTTGAGATGCTTTGGAGATGGATCATCCTTAAAACAAAGTAAAGCAGGTAATAATAATAATGTAGGTACTGGGATCAGAATTAATGGCCAAAACTATAATTCTGATTCCAAAACGCATTAATTTTCCGCGTCAGTCATTTAAACTTTCAGAGCTCCCAGTTTTCACTTGAAACAGAACATAAAAGGACGCATTTCCTAGAACTGCAATGAAAATAAGCAGCAATATTTTTTTTATCTTTATTTTGTGGGCACATTTGATATTTACACAGCGTTCACATTCATCATAGGGAATGCGCCCCTGTAATGATTATCCTGTTTCCCTTCCTTTCCTTCAACCCCAGTGCGTTCAGAGCAGTATTTTGAGTGTCAAATTATGGAGCAAAAGTTCATTATTCAAAACGGTGAAAATCTTGAAGAAAACTTTATATTATTTTACCTATTTCAGTAATAATACTACTAATTTATTTAAGATTAGGTTTCCCATAGCAAATGGAGATAGAACTTCAGCAAATAGGGGAGAAAGAGACGGAGGGACAAACACAGCAGTGTCCTAGCTGGGGGGGGGGGTCCTCCCTGAGTGGCACATCTTTGGGGTGGCATTATTGGCCAAAAGGAAAATTGGATTGTAATAACTTACTCTGTTCAGATATGTTAAGGGGCTAAGAACTGAAGCAGTGCCCCAAGCAGCAGGAACTCTAACTGGGGGAGAGAAAGGGCATGAAGAAAGAATGCAGATGTGCCTTGTACGTGCATGGATTCCTCACGGTGAATGTGACACAGGGCACTGCAAGCATGCCCTCATACAAGACGAGCAATTCTAACAAAAATGGGCATGCGTGAGAATTTATCCTGAAGACTACTGCTTTAGAGTAATACATTTCTAGATAATGTGATGAGAAATTCATTAGACAGTTGCCTCAAGTAGGCCAGATTATTGCCATTAGAGACAGTTTTAGAAAGAAAAACTTTGAACCAAATCAGCTATTTAAAAGCCAAATCCACAAAAGATGACAACATTACAAATGGTTGCACCACCATAAAACATAGCACATGTTCATGCAAGAGGACTACAACTGGTGTAAATTCAGTTCCTTTGCTTATAGCACTGCCAATATGACACACCAAAATTGCTTTCCTGCTTTACAGAGATGGCATAAAAATACATGCCATTTGAAAACCTAAAGACTGTGAAATATTTTTCAGTTGTCGAGAGATGTTTCAAATGTTCAAGACCGTAAAAAAAGTTTAAGTGTTAAAGAATATTGTACTTGAACAGTTTACTCCAGCACATTGTAGTAAATAAAAATACGGACAACTCAAATACACAATTTGCAAAAAATGTTTATATAATTCAAATACTTTTTTTTACATTAAATGATACTTTCTAATTATTCTGTTATGAAATTTTGTTTTATTTTTCATAGATGAGTGTTTTTATATTTTATTAGATTCTCTTTATATTGTATTAATCTAAAATATGAATAGGGAAATCTGATTTTCTCTGAAAACTGTATTAGCTTAATCAAAGAACTCAGTCTGGTGAAGAAATACACTACTGAACAGTAGTCAGATTTTAATTGACTTGTACTGCCATGATTTAAAGTAAAGAAAGTGTGCGCCTCAGCAAAGATGAGGATCGTGATGAAAGAGAATGAGCACAGTTCCAGCACACTCGCTTATACTGCTCTTGGCTATCTGAACTGCTGAAAAAATTTCCAGGAAAAAAACTTAAAAGAGAGCTCATCTTTATACATCTCCAGTGCTTCTTGGGCAGACTGAATGGAGAAACAAAGAAGAGCTTACATTGCTGGGTGAATTCTGCCTTCCACCTACGCAGAGACACACACTGCACTGCACCAACCAGACAGTTGCAGAAAGCATTTCCTCTCAGTCACTCTGAACAACATTACTCCTTGCATTTTTTAAATATAAAGATTCAAAGTATTTACTTCTCAAGATTCCTATTCAAGATAGGTACAGTGCCCATGTTCTTCCAAAGTGCTATGACTGCTTCCTGGTTGTATTGCTTATAGAACCTAAATTTCATAATTTAGACAGTGGCAGACACTGGTTACTGTAAACGTTGGTTAAAATGATATTCCAAAAAAACACAGAAGCTCTCTGATCAAATCTCAGCATCGTTACATAGTACTTAGCTTTACTATTATACTCGTTACAGAAGAAACGTTATAGTATTAGTACTATCATTGCACTGGGAAAAGAATCCAAATGGTAATTAACGTACTGATAAAATTTCACACTTAAGATACCAAATATAAATAAGCGTAAACGAAAAACAGACATGTAGAAGACATTCTGATTCCTCTGTACTGTCAGGTCCCACTTCAAATCATTTTCACACCTTTTAACTTCACCTTCCGTATTTTCTTAGAGAAATTCATGCTAACATCATCTGTTCCCTAGATTCCTAATAGATTTTTCTTATTAGTGTTTTAGATTCCAGTCTCCCCTTCAAATTATTTCCTTACTCTACCACCACAGGCTAGCATACATCCTTATGTTATCAGAAATAGAAATTAAAAGTAAAGCACAAATTGAGGGAAAAAAAAAAAAAGGCTTCAATTGAAAAGTTCAAGATAGAAAAGGATTCCAGTGTAGGTAACTCTAAGGGCCACAGACTGATGCAGTAGTTCAGACTGGCCAATTCACAAAGACTAGAGGCCAGCCTTTCGATACGAGCTGGTAACGTTGGGTTTGATCGATCATGATCTCTTTCTTAGTTCTGAAATTTTTAGATATAGTTTGTCCAAGGGAAGGACTGTCTCTGTCTGGGGTGGTCTCAGTAATAAGGTCTCCTCCTTTCCTAGAATCCAGATTATTACGCGTTTAGGACAATGGCTGGAAACATCTAGGTATAGATGAATATTCCTAAAAACTTCTTCCCTTGATGTCCTCAGTCTCGAAGAGGAAAAAGATGATGTAAACTCAAGGTTAATCACTCATGTTCAGACAGTAACTAGACGGTCATTCCCTAGGTCATCAACATACCGCTAAGGAAGAGCTAAGAAGAAATCGGATACAAGATTTACAAAATGAAAGCCGAGCTGTGTCGTACCTTTAGTTGTCTATTATGAGGAGTCATGGTTCAGAGCAAAAATGCTTATATAAGCTTTGGCTGTGGCAAAAGAAACCACGAATCATGCTTCTAAAGAACAGAAGGTAAGAGCCACAGGTAAGGGCCTGTTTCCATCCTGCTAGCTCCTACTTTTGTAATGCCCGAGTCACTATTAGTACATGCCTGAGTCACTACTCAGTCTTCCTAAAGGGTGAATTCAATCATATTATTTCTCAAATTATTTGGTCACCATCTTTGAAGTCCTTTAGACCTTGTTTTCTCACCATCCCCTCAAATTTATTTGGTTTCCCCTCTCTCCAGGCTTCTTGTGGGTCGCTCTTTCTGAAATGACCTTTCTGGCATCATCATTAAATCTGCTAACAGTAACTCCTCTACCAGTGATCAGCTCAGGTACCATCTCCTTGGGAAGGGTGCACACGCACAAACTGCTGGTGTCCTTCTGTGGTACTTCTGCAAATGTCATGATATCAGCTTCCTGTTTCTCTGCTGCCCAGGTTCTACTGGAAGCTTCTTGATCCCTGAGACATTATTTTATTTTATTTTCCTTTGTCTCGAACCCAAAGAATCCATTATTGCTAAGTGAATAAATGAGAAAGTGAGCCATGAAATAAAAGGGAGATGGGAGTAAAGGAGGAAAAAGGGCGGTTGGATAAGACCAAGGCATGCTGTATGAATATATGGGAAAATAGAACTAGAGCTGGGGATTTAGCTTAGTGGCATTAGCGCCTGCCTGGCAAGCGCAAGGTCCTGAGTTCGATCCCCAGTACCACAACAAAAAAACAAAAGTGTATATATATATATATATATATATATATATATATATACATAAAATCACAGAGAGTTCTATTAATGAGTACTAATTTAAAAAAAAGCCTACCAAACAGATAAAAAATGCATCTGGGGTATGACACAAGATTTAGTTACATATTAATAAAAATAAGAACTTAATAAAGAAGAATTAGCACAGGTTTATATATACACACAAAATGTATCTGAGATGGCCTCCAAGCTTTCATGTGCTTGGAAAATGAGTAGGTCATGTGAATGCCCTATTCATCAGTGATGAATCCACTGATGAATTTAACAGCTAAATGTTAGGAAGTGAATTCTCCAACTTTTATGATTGATAGATTAAAAGGCCAAAGAGCAGAACAAACAAACACACACACACACACACACACACACACACACACACACACACACACACAGAGTCGTATAACTTTCGTCCCTAATTTTAATGCTTCCAAGTTGTTTTGACTTAAAAGTTATTGAGTTCCCCCTAACCTGTTCCATTTATCATCCCTATTTTTAATTTAATTTTGGCACTGGAGATTGAGCTCAGGGTCTCACAGGTGCTAAGCACATACCATACCACTAAGCAATTCCACCAGTCCCTAAAACATTTTTAAATCCTATTTTTCAATTAATTTTGGGATTCCTTATTAGAAATTCATTCTTTCATATTTATCATTTCATATTATTCATAAAAATTATAATTTTCAGTTATGCTGTGGTCTTTCCCATTAAAGAATTCTATATGCCTTTGATCTATTAATTGATGAGAAATATCTAATCATTTTGAGATTTTATCCTATACTAGGTAGTATTTTAGAAGAATGGTTAGCGAGCCTGACTGCCTGGGGTGCCTGTAAGGATAAGTAAAGTCTGTAACACAACCACAGTCACTCATTTTCCGACTGTGTTGCTTACATGCTACGAGAGAGCAGATGAGTAGCTGTTCAGAAAACATATGGCATCAAAACTTGAAATATTTACTATCTGCCCTTTTACAGAGCAAGTTTGCTGAAATCTGCTTACTAAACCACAAAAATAATTCTAGGCAGTGGGTATTATAACTATCCCTACTTTATGTATAATAAACTAAGGTACCACGAGGTTAAGTAATTTACTCAACATAACAGCAGCAAGTGCCAGAGCTGGAACAAAGGTTGTAGGATATGTTATTAATTTAGTAGGAAGGAGCTAGCATGGTTTGAATCCATCTGCAAGTTCATGTTGGAAGCTTGATCGTTAATTGAGGCAGTGTTGAAAAGTGGGTCCCAATGGGAGATATCTGATCATGAGGGACTCACAACCCTGAAAAGATTAATGATAGCATGGATTTATATACTTCCAGAAATATCTTTTACTATCATCTTGAGTAGAGGTTTACATAATTACTACAAAAGATCAGAACTATCTCTTAAAGTCAGTAATTCCATGTGGTTACATCTTTGATAATAATCTAATAAAAGTTAATTGACTCACACAAATGACAGTTCTAATATAATATGACCATATATGTATTTATTCAGTAGCATTTATTAAGTTCCTAGTGTGTGCTCAGGATATAAGTGAACAAAACTAATTCCTGCTCAGTTATCCTAAAAGTTTGTCATAAATTATGTTGTGAACTAGGTTAAACTACCTTTAAACTAGCTTTAAATAAAAGTCTTGCTTTAGGGACTGGGGATTTAGCTCAGCAATATAAGCACCTTCCTGGCAAGCACAAGGTCATGTGTTCAAAAAATTCTGGTAGAAAAAACAAAACAAAAAACAAAAAAGCCTTGCTTTGATTGTTAAAAAGTGAAAAAATATAATAAATGTACTTTTCTCTTTCAAAATAAATATACAAAGAGGAGTAAAATTGTTATTATTTGTGCCATCCCATAGTGAAATTCCAATAGTTATCACTTTTCATTCTGGCTTTCTATCTCACTATACACTTGGTTTTTCCTAAGAAAATTTTACACATGTTAGTATAGTGTTAATATTTAATCTTTCCCCTTGTGTCAGAAAAGCGATTTTCATGGGAATGTTATAACTTGGGGAGGAGGGAGTTAAAAGGAAAAAAAGCAACAATATTTGCCCATCATGAAGTGATTCTGTAACTAGCACAGTGCCTGTCTGGTGAGGTCATACACACACTCTGAGTACATTGTAGAAAACAATGAAACAGCGTCATAAAGAAAAACCAGAACACACAATGGTCTTCCTTTCTTCGAAAATATACATAGATTTTTGTGATTTAAAATATCAGATATTAACACTGACTATCAGAAAACACAGAAAGCAGTATTATTATAAAATACTATTAGAAATGGGGCTTTGTGATCATCTTTACCGTTACTTGATTCTTTCAACAGTGTTCGTAAATTCATCTGCTTCTGAACGTACTTTATGTGAGGAAAGAAGGAGAAAATATTGATGCCTTATAAGTGAATGATATGAATCTAAGATACATGAAATCATTTAGATATAAAATGGTTCTGTCATTCTATTTATCCAAATGCAAGAGATAATATGCTACTTTATGGAGAATACATTTCTCTCATGGAAGATTACATGTTTTTAACCCCGAGTCCAAATGCCATTTCGAAGCAAACATCATTTAAGATTTCTAAAAATTAATTTTATTGTATTTGTTACTTTACTAAAACAAAACTTACGTAAAGATTATTTCAGTCATTCAAAAATTTACTGCTTATAAAAATCATGGTACAATATAAGCATTAAAGGAGAATTTTAAGAACAACCTGAAACAGTTACCACATCTTCAGTTAATCATAAATCAAAACAATTTAAGAGCCACAAATGTTCTAGAAGTGTTAGGAATTTTTCTAATATATTCAACACCAGTAAAAAGAAGTGACCCAAATAGAAGATCATTCTTCCTATGCTATTTTTCCTACTGATCATTTACTATTCAAGAAAACACAGAATCAAATAATACGTAACATAAATATGCCATGCCCCACATATGACCAGGACAGGAAAAAGATAGCATGGCAATCTCTTTTAGAAGGGAATTAAAATTAGGCTAAAAACAGTAACAAATGTCTAAAATCTCATTATGATGTCATATACAAGTGATTTATATCTATGCTATAAACTTAAAAACTTTAAGTGCTAACTTTCAAAATTAAAGTTGTAAAGGAGTTGTTATGATGGATTAAGTAACATCTCCCATCATATATTGCATCTGTCCTAACATCTAATTAGTTTTTTTTTTTTAATGTATAACAAATACACTTTACATCCACTTCATATGACAAGGACAACATTTGGTATTTTTCTAGTACACTAACTGGGATGGATCTGCGGTGCTCATATTATATTATGAGTTTTCTCTAATTTTCCAAATAATACTATGGACAGCAGTGTTGAATCTCCAGCACATGGCCAGAGACTTTTACGAACATACTCATAAGCATAACTCTTTCTACCTCCAAAGTTTATTACAGGATAGTGAGGAAATTCTTGCTTTTTGTATTTTCTGTTTTAACATTTAATTTTAGTTCATATCAAGGTTAAATATCGATAGTAAACTTTGCCCAAAAAAAGTACTTTTACTAATTGAAAACCAAATTTTTAGAATTTTAATAATTATAAACTAAAATGTATTAGTATGATTTTCAAATGATATTAATTTTCCAGATTTGTTCAATTTGTCTTTAATCAAAGAAAACTCATTTGCAAAAGCTTCTCTGAAATATAGAAAACAGCAATAAACTAATCATGATAGTATTATAAAATGCTAATACATGAAGGATTAAAACATATTCTCAAAAGCTGTGAATCCTTGATTAGTGCTAACCCTTAAAAAATGAGGTTTCTGATATGATGTACTTTGTAGCTAATTATCAAGCAGATACATTTCCTTGTTTGCTACACTTAAAGTTTTTTACTAAAATGCTTTAGGATGTTTTGTTTAATATTCAAGAAAACTATGATGATCATAATTGAATCTTCACTGATGACTAATAGTTTGGGGATAATTTAGAGGGATAATCAGAATATAATTACCATTCTACCTTAGAAAGAACAGATCAGACTACATTTGTTTCTTGAGAGCTTGGCTATGTGCTTCTCTGATACACTTTCCCCCCACATGCATATAGTCTTAACATTAAACATTAGCTTAATGTTAAATACTACACTAAAATGAATCTGTGAGTGCCTGAGCACCTGAAGGTAATTTCCAGAGGTTTATCATTAGCATTCACCATACTATTGGTATATAGTTGAGTTGTGTCTAACGAATATATATGAACTAAATCATTCATGGACCACAGCACTGAATCATAAAAAGGAAAACCACTATTTGTTTAATCTCCTCCAAGATCAAAGAATATTTAAACTTAATCTGAGTGTGGAAAAGATACAATAGAAAAATAGAAAATCCATTACAATAAAACTACAGTTCAAATGTTCTTCTAGAAAATTGTAAACTTGATTTGTTAAATAATGTATTGTATTGTTTATATTTATAGATAATATTGAAAAATATGTCTCTAGGATGACAAAGAATGCTAATCAAAAAAAAATAAAGTAGATTTAGTCACACCATCTTGGTGAATATAAATTTTTAAAAGTTACAGTTCAACACAGTATTAAAAAATTTGAACAAGACTAGCAGTTTAATCCTCCCTTTCTATAAAGTTATTAGATTAATAGATTTAAAAAGATAGATAAGGGAAAAACAGATCAAAATTCACAAAGTATGTGTATTGTATTAAGCTTTTAACAGAGTACATAGATTGTGGTTATTTTCAAAGTATACTATAAAAGTTTTTTTTTTCTTTAAAAATATAACTATTAGTTCTCTGTAACATGGAAGGTGGATGTCACTATACATTTGTCCAGACATACAGAATGTATGACACCAATAATGAATAAGGTAGACTTTGGACTTTGGACAATTGAATAATTATTATGTGTCAATGTAGGCTCATTAATTATCACAAATGTATATTTCTTGCAGGGGTGCTAGTAATGAGAAGGCTAAACATGTGTGGAATAGTGGGAATGTGGGAAATCTCAGATCTTTTCTTATATTTAAAACTGTTTTAAAAGTAACAAACCCTTAATTTTAAAATAGGCAAGCCAAAATCATACTAAAATTTAACCATCTGGAGTAAACTAAAAATTCAAATACTGAACACAATGAAAGACGCAAGACATGTAAATTTTAAGCCAACGTCAAATCTCAATTGTGATTTAATTTTTAACATATTTTTCTCATTAATTTTTGATTGAAATTTTTACTAATAAATCAGTAACAATTTTTCTAACAACTGCATAAATCTAATGGATGTTTGTCTTACTTTCAAACTAAGTAAATATATAAATAAATTACACCAGTTTTAGTTGAGAAGCTAATCATAATTTCAATCTTAAAAAACAAATTATCAAATATACTTAATGTTTTTCTGTATTCAAATACATTAAAATTTTTATACATAAATATAAATTAGGGTAATATATAATCACTGTAAAAATTCATAAAGGCATAAGAAAGTCCACATACTCATTTCTCAATTGCAAAACCTATCAAAATTATGAATTTAACTTTACTATTATTTATACATATACATCCATATGAGATGCTGGAAGAATCTTGATTTTCAGAATCACATGTAATTTATTTTTATATCCATGAAGAAAAATTATAGTCTCTAAGATACTTCAGACTTTCAAACATATTAATTTTAAAGTTATTCAAAGAGCTATATATTTATATCTCAAAGTATACAAACATATGTCAATATATCTAATTTGACAAAATGGGAGGTTATTAAAATTTCAATATAATCTTCTGTGGCTAAATGCTGTATATTAAGTAACTTAGAAATTATATGACCTTTTTATTAGGTATTATAAGTTAAAATTCTTTGAGGGTCAAAGATATATGTTTAATATTACTTGAAATATTTCATTAGACACAGAATCACAGATGACTTTATCAAAAGCAATATAAAGCACTGAAGCCAACAAAATAATTAGATCTCCCCCTAAGGAAAAAGAATATATAAAAATAAAGGACATTAATGTTGAATTCACAGCACTGTAAAGTCCTGTAGAAGTAATTAACGCTTATTCTAGGAAGGCAGAATGCTGTGTTTGAAGTAGAAAAGAAGGACAACAAAGACTGAGAAAGAAAAAGACTGAAATTGTGTGACAACAAGTTTTAGACTTTTCTTTCAGTCCTTCATTGATAAAATTCCCCTTTAAAACCATCTTTTTATTCTTCTGAATTGTCATTTCATTTTTCAGCCATTATACTGAGCAATAAAATGACTTGATATTTCCATATATGTCTAAGAAAGTTGTTTTAAATTAAAATTGTAGCCCAGATCATATTATATTAATATAATGACAGTTACATAGTCATAGTAAACTTAATATTTTTCAATCTTCATTTCAAGTCAAAGTAAAAGAATACTTACTTAAAGGAAGTGATAACCACTGAAATGTGCATGGCTGGTAAAATGCTGTGATTACTGAATTCTTTTAAAATATTTTAATGAATCATTAATGTGTCTTACTATGAATTATTAACGTGTCCGCCTATGTTCTTAAAATTACCTTACAGATAACTACAACCCACTTCAGGTGATGTCAGACAAATGTACATTCAACCTATTTGATGAAGATTCACTGTGCCCGGCGGGCTGCTTTGCTTGAGCTCCCGTGATGGTGACTAGCAAGGATCACAAGGGCACAGTCAGCCCAGAGTAACCTATGCCCAAGGAAGGCACCAAACCAGAAAGTCTGCTTATATTTTCTCACCTTGTGGGTCACGAGTGATTGAAAATACAACTGAGCCTTTGTGTGCTTTTCTTTGGATTTATTTGTCCTTGGAGGTCCAGTAGGGAGCAATGTAACTTGCTGTTTTCTGCAAGATATCATCATGCCTCAGATTATTTCTCTACATTAGTTTTTATGCTGGAAAAACATGTTCCAGTATTAATTATCAATGCAGATTTTTGATACAGAAAAAGGTTTATCTGAAATGTGTAAAAGCAGCTATAACTCCTTCACCATCCACTGTGTTGCCCACTTCAGTGCTCACTGAAGGAAGCCTGGGCTCAGCTCTCTGTTTGCAATCTCATTCTCCTGCTGTACCCCAAGTAGCATGCCCAAAACATGCAGTTTTTGAAGTAATGAAGTGCACCAACTACCCATCCACATTTGACAAACCTGAGGAACCATAGGTGGTCAGAGGCCTGTTTTTATCCTCAACCATGGTACTCTGATTTTCACTGGAGACACTTCAAGCCTTCTAATGATTACAGTCTGAATTTGAAAGTTAGGGACAGGAGCTCTATCAAGGGCACTGGATAGTAGGGGCTAGTATGACACATTTTAAACACTGCATTTGGAGTTATTGCTCCTCTGACAGATCTAGCACATTCGATCATGGCATCATCAAATCGAAGAGAGTCTATGCAAGGACCAGTTAGCTTCTTCCTGTGGTGAGAATTTACCAGACAGGCACATTCCATTCCCTGCATATGATTTGGAGGACCAGGCAGAATTGTAGCTAGCTCAATATAAAGGATCTCATGTGCTCAAAGGCACCCCTTCCCATTAAGAGGTATTAAAAAAAAAAAAAAAACCCTTCTCGCCATGACATTCCACTTGCCCCACACAGATTTGAAGTCCTAACTCTTCATAGTAAGTTACTTGGGATAAATAAGCATTTTTTATAAGTGCAGGAGATTCAAGGGATGGCAGTCTATTAAGAATGCAAGACAGATAGGAATTTGCCTGACCTACATAGTAAGAGAATCTCAGACCAAATAGCCAACATATGAAGAGTCACGGTGTGCACAATAGAACATCATTAGAAAAAGCAAAAGTAGTTTGGTTTTTTATCGAGCGTGGGATAAGTTTTTGTTGAGAAGCAAGCAGGGGTATGGCGTTTGGTTTCTGTAAAGACATTGAAATATTGTAAGCATAAAAGAGCCTTATGCAGAATGACATGTTTTTAAAAAAAATTACTGTGGAAGCAATCACTGGTAGTGTGGAGACCATGAAGACACAGTTCATCTAGGAAAGGTAATGAGGCCTTTAGTCATGATACATTGAGGAAAGGGAACTTTACAAAACGACAAAAATCTACTGAGAACTTCTAACGGAAAACTTATCCAATAATGGTAGGTATTAGAAAGGGCAAAAGATAAAAACAATCATTTTGAAATTCTGAAGGCACTAAAATGCATTACAATTTTCTAAAAATTTGGGAGCAATTTTAAAAGCAACATTTTATATTTATTAGAAATGTGTTCTATATGCAGATAATGGTGATTATATGCATATATAATTCATAGGCATAAAAATAAGCAAAATTTACTCAGTTCACTGACAGTATGATTAGAGGTAGCCAAGATCATGTACGGAGTTCTAGATTTTCTAACATTTTTCATAAAAAGATTAATTGAATGAGATAAAATGGGACTGAGTTCTCTTGAAACCCATATAATCTTGCACTGAGCAGTAGGACATAACAATCATTACTACTGACAAGACTAAATTCTTGAGAATGCATGACCAGGATGAACAGGATGTATGACACAATGGTTTCATAAACATCATAGCCAAAAAATACAAGCACTGCATTTTATGAAAGACTCTTTAAAGAGGACAGAGAAACCAAGAGTATCACATGAGATAGTTAAAACCATAACGTCAGAACAATGAAAGGCATGAGACTGGTCATCAGATGAGAAAGCATGAGTAACTTACTGTAAAATCTGGTCAGCTGGAGAGAGAGATCGTATAAAAAAGGAAAAGGAGCTGCACAGGAGACAGGGCTCAGCAGATAAGCAGGGTGATGAGACAGAAAAGAGCTTTGAGAATGCATAAGGCACTAAAAAAAGACATGGGCAACTATGCAAACAGAATGCGCTGAGGATGGCACTGTGTATGAACTGTACATTCAAGGATGGACCAGTTGGGTCTTCCCTTCTCATTTCTAGCCCATCACAGGCCTGGTTCTAAGAGCATCATGAGCGAAGGTGATGGGGTGCAGGGGATTTTCCCACATTCATCTGGATACACAGACACACATGATACAGACAGCAGAAAGGAGGCCAGCGGCTGCTTTCATGATTCAGGCTTCTCTGATAAGACTTCCTGAAGCAGATTAAGAATTTTACTTAGCTCAGAAGTGCCATTATCATCAAGGATTTGTAAGTTACACAAAGCATCAGGATACCTTTTTCTATATATGCAGAAACAGTGGACAATACAGAACTTATATCATCATGTCGGGAATACTACAAATGGAAATCAGGAAGGGATACATTCCAGGAACCAGTGTCAAATATCCTCAAATTGTCTCCTCACTCGCATGACTTTGGATCCTTTAATCTTTCTGCAACACTGAGCTCTAAATACCAATGAGATTTTTCTGAGATATTTTTGGCTTGGTATGGTCACACCTTTTATTTAATACATTCTTAACTGGACTGAAGAATACTTTCATGTTATCTTTATGAGGTGAATATACACTAAAATATGAAAGTGGAAACCAAATTCATAAGCATAGAGACACTCTTCCCTTTTAGGAAAAGATTGAATGAAAGAATTTTAGTCCAATACACTCTATTGAGCAATAGATGTTTAAAGGCCATGGCAAATGAAAAGCAAGATTATAAGCATAAATTTGTAGAGCATTATTAACCTCAGACACTGAGGAGCATGTCACCCCAACCGCCATCCCTTATGTTACACTACAGCAATCCCCACAGCTATGCATTGGGTTAAATAAAAAGTATTACTCTATGACATAAATATTGACATGAATTTTGTTTATCAGATCATCAAAAGACACAAAAAAGATAAAAATAATTATAAAAGTTTGCAGATGGTATTCTGACAGTGGGTTATTAGGGGGAATTAGACACATTTAAGTTTTATTATCTACTTAAAAGCAAAAATGAAGCATACAGCCCATGATGATACTTTCAGAAAGACAATTAGGCTAAATGGAACAAAATGACAATCCACATGTTTGTAGTGATGATGCTATATGCACATTTTATGTTCAATTAAGCTTTTAATGGATTTCAACATGAGGAGTTCTTTTTAAAATGGAATCAATTAAGCTTTTGTGGATTTTCAAAATTAAAGTATCAAACCAAGTGTAAGTGCAAATTCTATCATTGTAGATCTTTGCAACTAATTTTTTTTTTTTTGTTTTGCTTTTGGCCCTCTTATATGATTGATAGTGGTATCAAGTAGTTATTTCTGCTTAGAATGTTCTTATCCTTAAAAATAAAATCTCTCCCTGCTGAAATACTCAATGCTGGTGAGTTAGTTTTTGCCTAATGAGACCTCAATTTTCAGGATGCTAAATAAGTATAGCTAATAGTCACTAGAAAGGATAAACCCGCACCTTGCAACTAGGGTTTATTAATTGGACATAGAGGCCTTAAGTGCCAGTTGTGTCTGTATCCCCAAATGGATAATGTAATACTTAGAAAGTCAAAGTATGGTGTAGCTCCTGGTCCTCATATGCTTACAGGCCATTTGAATATACTACTATAATAAGAATAAAGATGAATGACCATGCAAAGGATAAGGACCAAAAAAAACTGTGAAACAGTATGGGCTAGAAGAGTTCTGAGCAGGGATGACAAATGGGAACAGTTGAGAATGCCTTTGCCAGAGAGGTTGACGGGAGCCAGATATGAACTAAGAGTAAGATTTGCCAAACAGCAAAAACACTCCAAGCACAGAGAGTCCTTCAGCCAAACACATTATTAAGGACAAGCGAGTAAATTTAGGGAATAAGATGTTAGATAACTGGCCTTTTGGAGCTGGTAACTCTGGAATAAGGTGAAATGGTTTTAATCTTACATACTGATTATAGCCACTTTAAACTTTTTGACTTACTCCTGGCAGCAGGTGACACTGAACTTTTACATGTTCATAATCCAGATTTAATCAGGTCAAGATTTCAATCTGATCTATACAACAAAACCTGTCCCTTGCCATGAAGATTTAGAACACTGTCGGTTAAACGAGGAATATTAAAAGTTGCAGCTCTTTCATATTTTGAATTAGAATCGAGGAAATACATATAATTATGTAGCTAAATTCCCAGTAATAGAAAATTACTCTGAAGGAGTACCTATTTCTCACCCCTGAGTAATTCAATGCATTATTTCAGTTTAGCGTTCCATTTAAGAGTTCTAATCCCCTACCTCTTCCTCCCCTCTCCCCTCTATTGTAAGCCAAAAGCAGTGATTAGCTGTCCATCTGTCCATCTATCCATTCCTGCAGCCAAATAAATATATATGTGGAAAGTCTATTATGTGTCAGGTAGTATACTAGGTTGTGGGTATACAAATGTTTACAGGACAAATATTCTCTTGGGGCTGGAGATTTAGTTCAGTAAGATAAGCACCTACCTGGCAAGACTCAAGGTCATGAGCTCAATCCCAGAACCAAAAAAAAAAAAAAAAAAAAAAAGGCAAAAAATGAGTAAATACACAAACAAAACAAATGAGTCATGATAAATCTCAAAAAGAAGCAAACAGAAGGCTGAAGTACAGATCTAAACAGGCTAAAGAGGGAAGGGTACTCTGAGCAGCGTTTCAGTTGGGATCTAAAGGGGCTGAGAAAGGCATCTTTGGAGACCGGGAGCCTCCTGACAGGCAGAGGGGTAAACTTGTGCTGAGAACTCTGACCCAGGAAATAGCCCGGGGTGTCTGACCGACAGAAAGAAGTACAGCTTAGGTTCTGTTTATTAGAGAAATAAACAGATGCACAACGTTTAACTGGTCTTTTGGTTCACAAGCTCTTTTTTTTCTCTTCTCTCAACAGAAACTGCCTTTAATGTATTCATTAAGGAACATCTTGCTCAATCTGCTATTGCTGGCTGACCTTCAGCTAGTTCTCAAGGGTACAGGTGGCCTTAAAGAGTTCATTACCAAGATGACTCCACAGCTGAAAAAAAGAGAAAAACACTGAAGATGATAGAAAAATAGATTGTTTACCATTTCTCCAAAGAATCTGGCAAAATCATTTACATCGTGCTTGGAAATTACATATTGTTTGAGTAAAAAAAAAAAAAAAAAAAGAAATGAATTACACTATTCAAGAGAAAAATTTTCTATTTATGCTTGAGGATTAGTCAGAAGCAAAGAAAAGTTAGGCAGTGTTTCACCTTAAGTGTGTGTGAAAAATAAGAAAATGTGTTTACATGCAATCAGTATAGTAGTTAATGGCTTAACTACAATTAACTAATGCCTAATTGAAAAAAATACATACTATAAACATAGTTCATTTAATTACACCTAGCAATGTTTCATCAGTAAACACTAATTGATTAACTCATATTAATATAAATTACTTTAAATATAGTGGTATTTATATTGATTGCAGAAATCTAGTTCTAAACTTGTACTAACTTATTTAACCTTACCCATGTCACTCTTACCTTTGTATGTGTATGTGTGTGTTAATGTACATACATGTATCCATGTGTGGGTTTAGGTACAGGCAAACCTTTGAAGTATAATTTTATAGGAAAAGAAGGAAAGTACTTGTAACAGTATCAACTTACTTCAACCCATAGACATCGATTTTTAAAAGATACAATAGTTCTACAAGACAAACATCAATATGTAACACTGATTTCACTATAGTATTCATTTTTATAAACAGACATCATTTTACCTAACATGCCAGAAAGGTAAATCAGTGACGAAGAATAACAAAAAAAGGTGAATTAAATGCAGACTCCCAGGTTTCCCTTCTGGAGATTCTGACTAAAGTCTGGACAGGAGCTATGAAATCTACATTGACACATGCTCCATGTTTTCCAGATATAGATAGACTATCTGTGGTGTGCACTTTGGGAAATGCTGCCTTTTAGAATCTGAAAAATCTTACAATGTTTTAACGAGACACCTCGGTCAGTATGCTGGGAATCTTGTCACAGAATGCCTACCATTTCAGAAAAATCTGCACTCAGTATCATTCGTTCTCATTTGTCTCTGAACCAGCAAAATGTCAGAAATGGCTGTCCATTACAACACAGCTACATTATATGTCACAAGCAGTAGGGAAAACCAGTCAGATCACATGGCTAAATAATGTTCCAATCATGCGTGGAGATGAAAACTCTTCTGTCCTGCTTTTCCTAAGGTACATATTAAAGCACCAAATTTTGACCTCCTCATGTAGTTAGCACAATGTATTTTGCACTTACCATTTAGTATGTTTGCTGAATTACATCAAGTAAAATAAATTCAACATGGAAAATTATAGAGATACAAAAATTAGATGCAAGCATTTGACTTAAAAGGGGCACAACAGAAAGGCAAATACTACATATTTTTACTTATTCATGAAAGCCAAAAAGTTGATCTCACTAAAATATAAAGTTGCACGGTAGTTACCAGGGGTTATGAAAAGTTTGGGGAAAGGAAATTGGGTAGAGGATGGTTAAAAGATACATGGATGCAGCTGGATGAAAGCAAGGACTTTTATTATTCCATAACAAGTAATAGAACTGTGGTTCACAACAATCTAATTAATGTTTCAAAATAGCTAGTAAGAAGAGCTTGATTGCTCTCAACACAATAACATAATAAAAGTTTCAGGTAATGGATATATTGTTTATCCGGATCTGATGATTACCTATTGTATACATGTAATACAACATCACACCGTATCCCATAAGTATATACAATTATATGTCAATTAAAAATTAGGGGTAAAAGGGGGGGCTGGGGATTTAGCTCAGCGGTATAAGTGCCTGCCTTGCAAGCAGGCAGTTGTGAGTTCGATCCCTGGTACCGATAAAAAAAGAAAAAGACCAAAAAAAAAAAAAAAATAGGAGAAAAAAATTTTAAAAAAAGAAAAATTTGGACATACACAGCCAAGTTTCAAAAAAAAAAGTGTGCTACACAATTTACAAATGTTTTTGTCAGTTAACATTGATTTATACATAATATGAATTTATCAAAATATACTATGATGTGTTATTCTAATAGAACTGAAACAGAATGTAGACTTTCAGACAGTAGACTTAACAAGAAACAATCTACTTTGTGATGCCTGAAAAACAGATATAAGAATGGATGTAACTCAGGATCACACTCATAAGTGAAATCAGACCCATATGTGTAAACATCGTATTATCTCACTAGTGTGAGAAACTGAACGAGAAAATAAGATAAAATATACACAACAGATACTGTGAATTGGGAAGAAACTGTTCAAAAGAAGAGACAAGCTATGATGGGAGAAAGGGGAAAGGAAGGAAGGGAAAACGATAAAAATATACGTATACACAGATAATTTAGACACTGCTAGTTTCTCTTAGTTCATTGTAAGGAAAGGTTTGTGCTAATATTGTTTGGACAAGATATCATGCCTATCTCTTGCACTCTAAATAACTACCATAAAGACAACAATACCCAATGTATTAATTAGTGTAACTGTCCTACCAAACTGTTTTGAAACTCTCATTTCATAAATCTTTTTTCTTTTAAAAAAAGAATTGCTTCTTCTTGTGTCTGTATGCAAAAGAAATATTTTTGTTTTAACTTGCAGTGTATTACAGGAAATTATAAAATCATTTATGGGATGGGAGGTGAGACTTAGTTACTAAAAATGTGTCTCTATTTTCTCAGGATTCATTCCTATCACATAATATATGCTCCTTTCTTGCCACTTCAACCAAGCAGTCATGCAGACTTAATAAAAATGCCTTAACATTAAGTTAAATTAAATTTAAAAAATTAGAATGTTATTTCTAGATGTGCCCTTTAAAAACCCTTACTATGCTGATTCCAAACACTTAGGCAAATTAATGGCTGCCAGATGAAGTGCATAATGCTTGAGGACATGGCCAGGCTTAAGCCTGGTTTGCCTTTGAATGATTCTTTCTATTCACTCACCATCTTCTGTATAATTAATAGCCACTCTCTCAAATCACATGCCAATTAATGAGATGTAGATAAAGGCTTGCAGGTCTGTACTCCAATTCAGTCTTAATGAAAGTCAACATCCTTCTGCCAAGAAAGCCCAGGTCACATTTGGCTTTCTCACTTAATTAGTAAGGTTTATAAGGAACCCAATAATAGCACTGTCTGGTAAATATTAGACCTCCTAAATAAATGTCATATTTCTAGACAAAGGAAGTTAGAAGCTACTTTTCAATTTCTCCAGAAATAACTTTGTTTTATTAAGTCAGAATACTACAAAGAAAGCAAGATAAATACATATGTGTACATATCGATGATCATATTTTATAAAATACTTTTAATCAAATAATCACTTGAAAATACTCTTAATTTGTATTACTTAATGCTTATAAATCAAATGTTAACTTTTTAGATTTGTGTAAAAGGTTCTCCATTAAGTGATTCTATTATCCATTAAACTCTTTCTAACCCTTTATAAAAAAGTGCTGTGCACATTAAACTTCCAATTCTATGAAATAAATATTTTATTTCACAAATGAGGCATTGAGATCAGCTGAGTAGTAAAATCTGAATTTTAAACACAAGGACCTTTGGTTATGAGTGTTTTTCCCATTACAACTCTGTCAGTCTAATTTGGTAATATAAATAGAAGATGGTCAGAATCATTCATTTATTGCCTTCTTACATTGCTTTAGGCACAAGTAACACTAGGCATGTTGAGACCCTACACAAAGAGTCCTTTGACTTTAACTATAAAGTTATTTACAGTATCCTCAATGTAGAACAGACAACTTTGTCCCTAAGAAAGAAAATAAAGTCAAGTATTGGATCTTGTCTTATTGTTACTTTTTAGGGCCTTTTTCATCCATTTGCAAACCAAAATTAAAACCATTTCAAGAAAACTAATCCTCAAATAGTAGGTTAGAGATTTTTGCCTCAAGTAGAGACCAGATAATACTGAACACTTTTATAGTACAGTAAAAGGCCTCTTTCAGCAGACTCTGTAAACTCCAAACTATGGTTTGATAGTTTTATCATGGGAACTGTGTAGCTTTGTACATCCAAAATGCACTCAGACAAAATAAAAGTTTTATTTATATATTAGTAATATTTTATTAAGATCTTATCATCTAACTGAATGCCTGTGACATAGGTTGTTATACTGTCGCCATGTTTGGCACACAGAAGCTGAGAGAGATAAATGTTACCTGGTAAGTATTTTGGAGAGTCAGGTTTGAAACTTGTGCAATGCAGCAGGATTTACAAAATAAATTGCCTATGTTTCAAGCTGTGTACTGATTATTTCAATTCAAAAATCACTTATTGGATGTCTGTTATATAAAAGACACTGGATTATTTCCAAAAACGAATTTATTTGGAAGAACAAATTAAATTTAAAAAGACATATTCCAGGCTATTCTGCCTCTACATAAACACTCATTGATGTTCCAAAAGCTGTTATCCTCTAATCATCTGATGTTTCTTATACTTTGAAGAGAATTTCTTACCTAATAGCCTACAAGACAAATATAGAATATCACCTGAAATAATGGATGTCATCATAAATATCAAGATGGGTCACAGATTTCATTATTGTACTCATCAGAATATATACGAGGAAAGAATTCAGAAGATAGAAATATGAGAAAGTTATTTAGTCAAATTTACTTCATCTAGTAGTTTTTAAAACAAAGATTTAAAATTTTGCTCTTATTAACCAAAATGCCTTTTTTAAAACTAGAATATTTATTGGGGCCAGAGATACAGCTCAGTAGCACAAGCTCAGTAGCCTACTTAGGTTGTGAGTTCAATTCCCAGTAACACTCCTCAAAAAAAAAAAAAGAAGAAAAAAAAAGAAAATTTATCAATAAACAAACTAAAACACAGTATTTTATACTGTAAAATAAAATCTCTGGTGACACATAATGAGACTTAGCTATAATTCCTTTACCATTGCTGAAAATAACTATAGCTGAATAAGATGTGGGGCAAATGTGGCAAATCAAAATGGGTTGTCATTTATTACTTTGTAAGTAACTGTAAAGTTAAAGTTAGTTACTATGTGTCAAAACTTATTCCTCCCCCTATTCCAAGTTTTCAAGTTTTCTTTTAAACGTGTCATTTGTTTAAATTCTGTGAAAGGTACAATGAAATCTTTTCCTCAGTGATTCTCAAGCATTGTATTAATACAATTGTATCTACCTAGAGTAAATTCAAAGTACATCATAGCATCAAAATAGCATATGACAAATAACATCTGTGTCTCAAAGAAAACTTGGATATCAATTGATTTAGCTAGTACAACTGACATTTAAAGCAAATTTTTGATCAGCTGTACGTCAACAAATTATATTATAGATATGTGTAATAAGAAAATTCTGAAGTAAAATAAAATAGTATGAATGCATCACAGATTTTAACCCTAATAAAATATTAGAGTATATCTAGCCAAACTTTGACAATTTTACAAATGGTGGGTCTAAGTTCTAAAGAAGTAGAAGAATTTGATCAAGGTCAAATGGAGACATTTACCAAAAGTTAACCTGAAAATCAGATTTATAACATCAGTTTCATAGTTTTTTTTCTATAAAATATGGTTAACACACACAACTACCCAAGCCTTTGCTTCTTAGTACTAGAAGGAAATCCCTTGACTCCAAATATTTGCTGAAACACATACCAAGAAAATTCTACCTAATGTTAAAGCTTGAATAACCAAACATTTGATGGAAAGGCTTTTAATAAGATCTTAATATACTCATGAAAATGTCACACTAAAACTAAATTTGAGAAGAAAGTAACCTACATGAATCTGTGTATGCACGAGCTATATATGGGATTAGTCCCAGGGCATTAGGATTTGACCCACTTCTCCAAGCTATGCTCATGTGCTTACTCAAAAGTTAGCTTACTTGCTACTGTGTACCCTTTACACACAGCCCTGGATGCAAGATAGTGAAAACAGTACATTTAAAATTCTCCTGGCTTGAGTTTATACTGTACAAATTTGCTAAAATAATCTTCACAATACTAGAATCTTAAATGTGCACTGAAATAAGAGACAGACATGATTTCAACAGAAATAAGTATCAGCAGAGAGGATTCCTGGCAGGCATGTGACCTGACACCCCTCAGTTTTTGGTATCTGCCACCCATCTTCCATCCCCTGAACACACACACACACACACACACACACACACACACACACACACACACACCGCTGATCTTGGCACTTTTTGTTTTGTGGGGTTTTTTTTTTTTTTTTTTTGTCTTTTTTGAGATGGGGTTTGCTATGCAGTTCAGGCTGGCCTTTAGCTCACTTTGTAGCTGAGACTGGTCTCGAACTCGCAACAATCCTCCTGCCTCAGCCTCCTACAGGAATGAGCCACCACACCCACCTTGTTTGTGTGTGTGTGTGTGTTTGTTTGTTTGTTTTGTTTTGTTTTGTTTTGTTTGGTACCTGGACTCAAACTCAGGACCTCACACCTGCCAGGCAGGTGCTGCGCTCCTGAGGTATATTCCCGGCCTAATAGCATCTATTGTTCTAATTGCAACCAAGACAGTCAAAATACTCAAACTTCAGGACTGCTCCAGGACTGTGAAGAGCAGATCTATACCTCTAATGACAGAAGCGCCACGGATGGTTCCTTGCATTTAGCCCAGTAATACAGTAGCTACAACACAGAATCTTATGCAGCATTTTAAAACATTTTTTCATTCTTTTTTAGGTTCAAATAGGTAGAAATGGAAGGCTACACATCATTCAACCTATATTTTGTGGTAGCAGACTAAACATATTTCAAATAAGGTATTTATGTTCAAGGGACAGAAAACAGATGGAAAAGTAAAGACCAAGAACTTTTTGTTTCCAGTCAAGCCACAAACTAGAAGACAAAGTAAAAACATCAATGTTTATACACTGTGAGCAGCTTCATGGCTACAGAATTTGTACGAAGAAGAATAAAGACCATTAATATTAAATTTTAGATACCAGAATTAATAATGTTACCTTAGGTAATTAAAATTATATCTAAAATGACCAAGATTCTGTACATAGGCCAGGCATGGTGGTGCATTCCTACAATCCCAGTATTCAGGAAGCTGAGGCAGGCGGATTGTGTGAGTATAAGGTCAGCCTGGCTATATTATGAGTTTAAGACCAGCCTAAACTCCACAGTGAAACTCCACCTCAAAAAAAAAAAAAAAATCTGTAAATGGCATTTGTTCCACACAGAGGAGAAATTACCCTGAATAATTCAACTGTAGACTGTTAAATGGTAGCTGCTAAAATGCATTGCTTCTAGCTGGCAATCCCACACAAGAGGCACATAATGCAGACCAGAATGGATAGAGAGCTTTCAAAGTCCTATATGTGGATGCACACTTGAGCTATCTCAGTCTTTCGATACAAGGAGAGTTACAATTACCCTCTTCTCGTTCTTGACCCATTCTTTCCTTCCCCCAGCTTTTCCCTCCCAAGCCAGGCAACAGTTAGACTGTTGGAGCATAAGATGCTCTGGAGGCGGCAGTGGGGATTCCATTTTATCCACTTGCTGTCCCACGCCAATGTGTATATTTAGTGTCAAATCAGGCCGGTAAGCAGTTAGCTCACTATCACATGGCTGCCAGACACTTTTAGAGTTTCTTAACTGCAAACAGCTTCCAGCCCAAATAGAAAACCTGGATCCTGAGGAAGGAGACACACCATTAATCCACTCCTGCCCTGTACAGACTTCCCTGAAGCCACGAATGTAGTCTCGACTGGGACATCACCCCAGTGTCCACCCCTGACTGGCACACGCCCTTCTGAGAGACAGGATGGAGAAAGTCAGTGGCCCCGTTCCTTGGGAATGTTTCATCATGAGTAAAACAGGACATGTACTCCTTCAAACTCGTTAAGGAAAACACCCTGACATTATATAGGACCCAAGATCAATCAGGCCACTACTGTGGAAGAAAATGAAAACATGGATTTTCTGAGTCAGACAATAGCAGAAGCATTCAAATGATGACGAAGGGCAAGAAACACCCAACAGCAGGTTGTAGACTGTGTACAGTAACTACTCTGGGCTCTTTCCCAAGCATAACTAAAAATAGGTCAATTCAGACGCTGAATAGAGGGCTGCATTGTGAAAAGCAGCTGAAAATTGACTCCCCAGTGACATCTGCTAGTTATTTTCCCACTAAGTCACACTTCACTAATATGTTAATAGTACACACTGCGAACAGAGTCCTGCTAAATGTTATACCAATCCCCTGAGGATCAGCACAGAAACTAGAAAATGCGGCTGCTGCAGCTTGGCTTTGACGCTCAAATACTGTGGCCAAGTTTTAAGCTTTCTTCTTGCTTTTTCATTTCTATAAAAAATAAATTAAAAAACGGTTGTCATGCCTACTCTAAGGATTAAGGGAGCTATCAAACAGGGCACTAGATAAAAATAGTTTTATGAACATTAAAAGGCTGTAGAGGTATAATGTATTTGCTCGTAAATATTATCTGCTTCCCTGGTCTGAGAAAGAAAATAAGATCATATTTCTCTTGAATAATCAATAGGATTCCGGGCCTTGGAGGAGCAGAGGTCATCCTTCTCCTTCACCCCACAATTTTGTTAGGCGAGTCATAAGCAATGGTCAATTTTGGTCATGCTCACCCTGGGGACAGAACCCTGGCAGCCACTTAGAGGTTCTTGGCACCCGTCTTGAAGTTAGCAGAACTCCAGCAAAGTGTGTAGCATAAAGATAGCATAATCCAACAGCTAGCTCTTCCGTCAAGGGCCCCAACATCCCAGGGAGTTCAACTGTGATCACAGCCCTCGTGCTTTTACCCTCACAGAGGCAACAGCACATTTTAGATAATTCTTTCTACTGGAGTCATCATTTGAATTCAGTTCTCAAAGCCATAATTCTCACAGCAAGTTAATATGTACCAAAAAGAAGAAAAGGAAAGAATAAAATCAGAGACCAGAGACACGGTATCACCATTATTAGAAGAAGAATGGTTTCTGTGTTTAACTAGGGAGAGAGGACTGGAGGACCGGAGAACAGAGAGAAGCAAATGAGTTGAGGGTGCGGGATTCTCATCATCTACAGGAATGATTTTGATCTGTGCGTTGCGTGTTAGAGGAGCTAAGCAAAGGTATTTAGCAGAGGACAGGTCATATGCACAGCTGAGAAATAGAAATACAGCACAAATCAGAGAACAGCCTTGATGCATAAGGATTTTGTAGTATTTCTGGTCACAGAAGATGCTAGAAAAGATGAGGGTGTTATTTAGAGGGAGCAAGAAAAGAAGTGGACAGTTGGAGACCAGTAGGAGGTAAATAAGGACAAGGCTTCAAAACAGCATGGACTGGGTTAGTGGGAAAGGAAGATTTCACGTATAACCAACCTGGGAGATGCTATACTGTCATTTAGATCTGAAATGGCCCTCAAAAACTCATGCATCTGGAAGGTTGTTGGATTATAGGGGTGTTGGTAGGAGATGGGGTTTGGTCTGAAAAGTCCAGTCACAGGAGGTGTGACCTGAGAGGGCGTATGCGAGTTACCTCCTCTCTCTATTCCTGGCCAGGATGGTGTGAGACTGTCCTGTACCAGACCTCCCACCACACTGTCTCTGTGATGGAGTCAGCAGAATAAGCTCAGAAACAACTAAGAACTATGACCTTCAAGAAACCTCTCCTCCTTTCAATTACCAGCGTTGGGTCTCTTGTCCTAGCAATGAGAATGTGACTAAGAGAGGAGTAAAGTCATTTGCTGACATCAAAGGAGTAAAGGGACACGCTGGAGTTAAAGCTTATGGGTTCAGTCAGGATGCTGATGAGTGTGAGTTCTGAAGGGAATGATTTATCTAGGACAGAATAATTCAGATGGAAGACATGAGAAAGTTCCTGGTTATAGAAGTTTGCAGAGTGAGTTGGGGAAACAAGAAACAACATTTGAACACAGTGATAGCACTAAGATGAGCAGAATGCTTCTGAATTTAACTGGAGAAAGTAGAAAGGACAGCTGCAGACAGAAGAGTTTCCTGATTTGAGATAAAGGAGCAGCTTCTAAATGATGACTTTTTCTTCTTTGGGATGGAGAAGCAGGGTCATCAGTAGAGAAGTGGGAAAAATATAGTTACCAAAAGTTTAAGATATCAAACAAAGGTTCAGAATGATTTTAGCCTCCTTTAGTTTGTTTAATCTCAGCATAAATGAAGATCTTGATAACTGCATGTATGTTTAAGTGTATGGGATTGACAACCATGTTACTAAGTTTCTGTTGGACAGTTGATCAGAACTGTTTGCCGTCTTGCTGTTTGAATTCCCACTTTATATGTCCCATTTTTGTATCTTGAACAACTATTTATAAAACGACAATATGTAAACATCAACTAGTGATTTCTTACTGTTTATTTTTTTCTCTGAACGTGTGTATTATTCCTACCTATTTACTGTTTTGTTTAGTCTTTAAATAAAATTTAATAAAAATATATCGAACAAAGGTAAGAATACTTATAAATTCATGTCTGATTGTACTTTTATAATAGATTTAGTGAGTAGAGAGTTATGATATAGATTGCACTGAGATAAGAGTTTAAAATTAGGAAGACAGTGGCATAAAGAAAGCTTGGAGAGTTTTAAGAGTTTGTATATCAGAGAACAGCCACTAGAACTAATCACATATTGTCCAGAGTGTGTTCAGATATTAGATGAATTTATGATCAAAATTAGCCACTATCCCTTATAAGTAAGTAATCCAAAGTTTTATTTTTCAGCTGAAAGGGTTCAACTTGAAAAGCTCAGGCAACTTCAAGTAATAATTTTATCTGTATTGCTATAAGGTTATTTTAAGAGATAATAGGACAAAGTGAATATACTTTTTTTTTTTTTTTATGCTCTCTCAAGTCAAACCCTGACAGCACTAGTATATACCTTCCCTGCTGATTTTTATATACTGCACTTAGGAGAGTAAGCATTTTCTGCAATCTTAGCAATGTCAGAAAAGCTGAATTTAAAGAGGGAAGGAAGGAAGCAATTACTTCTTTTGGTGTATTCCATGCATTAGCTGTAATTTCCATTACCCATTTTCTGAAAACTCACGTCTGTACCATTTATGGTGAGAAGCAAGTCAGACTTGCCACAATCAACCAAACATTCCAATTCTAGTCACTCTGGGAAGCATTTCAACTCCGAACATACTGTGGAAATTTTCTACTGGTTTGATCATATCCACTGGTGGACATAACTGTCAGAGCAGTCTGGGAAATAAACTGTAATCTGATAACTCAGAACACTAGACATAAAATAAAGTAATTACAAGGAAAGCCCTTTATTGTGGCAATCTTGTATACCCTAACAACTAAAGAGGGCGTATAAAAAATGTTTTGTAAAGTTACAATAAATAGATTTTTGTGAGAGTGATAACTACATTCCTTCTTGATAAAGCAAAGTTATGACTTTTAAAAATAATGAATGTACTCAATGACTAATTTACTAGAACACTGCTGATAAAGTTTCTTGCCAAATTGCCAATTAGTACATTACTTTTAAAACTTTAAAACAGAGAAATCCAACTAAGATTAAAAATAAAGTATAATGACCTCTGTTATAAATTCCCTTTGTTCATGTGTTCAAATCTTTTTTATACTATCACAGTCGTCTATTTTAAATGATAAAAGATATATAAATTTCTTAGCCGGACTGTAATACAATAGCAATCCTTGGTTTTGTTTTGTTTATTAAAACAATCTATCAAATGACAGAAATCCCAAAATTAATGACTATTTTACAGTTCATCAGAAAATAAATATTTTTGAGACACTGTTCTCTGGCCACAAACCTTCAAAACCTTCTCCAACCTCTGGAAGAGCAAAGTTCAACCATTTTTTCAATCTGTACTTAGCAAGTATAGGTTATAAGTCAAACAATACCCACCTTTCCATAGACAAAGGGAAAAAGACAAAGAAGCCAGTAAGGAGAAAAAGACAGCATAAAGGTCATGTCAGAAGGATGTGTCTGGTGTTTTGGAAACGAGCTGGGCACTGTACTGAGAGGGCCCCACAGGGTCATTTCTCACATGAGCAAATGGTCATCTGCTCCCATAAAACTAATTTAAAATCACTGAGAGTCCTCAGCATCAGGGATTTTCTGAAGCTTGTCTGAAAATATATACAGCATCAGACATGTTCAAATTTTTCAATTCCACTTTCCAACGTAAAGAAATGATAAGCAGTAACAATGCAATACTATAATCAACTATGATATCAGAAGTGTTAAATTGCTATTGTTAGAAAAGATATAATGTGAATTCCAATAATAGAAAAACAGTAATTTAAACTTCAATAAAACATACATCCATGGCAGAAGCTGCAATTGATGTAAGATTTCAATATTATAGCTCTCAGCATCTTTGCCATAGTGATGACAGAAATTGTAATGCAAATAGTCTAAAAAATTTATTTATGGGAATCACTTACATTTATAAACTTGCCTCTTTTAGCTGTGTATTCAGAAAGAATAACAATGAACTGATGTATTCTAGGTCATCAGTATATCTTTATTGTTAACTGTCTTAGGTAATTATTGAAAGTGACGCATACAGATTAGGAATTTCTTAACTCTCCTGGGTTAGAATAATATAAATGCAGAAAAAGTAAGGATATTATCTGGACTCAAATTATTTGTTAACAATATCCAAATTTCAATCTATCAAGTTACAAACTTCTGCCCTAACAGTAACTTTAAGAAACCTGAAAGAAATGGAAATTTCTGGATATGAGAGCAGTGTATGGCTTAGAAACAAAGTAACAGATTATTGCTGGAATATGATAATGAAATCTCATAATTTAGTCTCTCAGCCAATATCACTTACTTATCCATCAGACAAAAGAATCTAAGAAATGAACAAAGATGAATAAAATTTAAAATCTTATTCATGACAGTAACACCTTCCAGTAATTATAACATTAGCACACAATGAGTACACAAAGCAAAATATGATAATTACAGGAGCAAGAGAAATAAACCTTTAAGTACACAAATGGACTTCTCTAGAGCACATTCATTTGGAATTTGCCCAAGATTTCATTAAAAAGGATGAGATTCAAGCTGAAATTGAATGAAGAGAAGGAATTTGCTGTTTACCTAACAAACTTTGAGTAACAAATTATTTATGTAGTCTAGCAGGAAAATATTGAGTCCTGTATTTTGTTCTTTCAGAGATTAATGTTTATAATTTTTTGGCTTTAAAAATAATGTCTTGTTCAAATAAATGGCTTCTCTATCTTGCTAAATAAAAGGTACTGGACATATTTTAACTAAGATTTTATGACTTACTTCTGTTCTTCTGCAAATCACCTGTAGCTAACTATCATTCTTTAGGCTTTTCTCTTTCTCTCTCTCTCTTTTAATACGATGTAAGAAAGCAATCTGGTTGGAAAACTCAACAAAGTCCTGTATGAAAGATAAGAAAGAGTTATCCCGGGCTGGGGATTTAGCTCAGCGGCATAAGCGCCTGCCTTGAGTTCGATCCCTGGTACCGATAAAAATGAAAAAGACCAAAAAAAAAAAAAAAAAAAAAAAAAAAAAAAAAAAAAAAAAAAAAAAAAAACACGAGTTATCCTTTACTCAAAGATGTGTGGAGCGTATAATGTGGCATTTCATCTTGTTGTGTACTTTTGACTCTGTCTGAAAGTTGAATGTAACTGTCACTCGTTAATTGTGCGATTTCTCTAAATGAAAAACTAGCAATTAAGCGATATTTAATGGATGACAAAAATAATTAACCCAAGTCACAACAATTTAAAGGGACATGAATTCAGGTTTAGGATCAGCCCTCTGGCAGTGTCTTCCTTACCCCATGACCATTTTCAGTTCTCCAGTTGGCACACAGAGCTCCCAGGCAGACGTCCCACTCCAGAGAGAGGGCCATCAGGAAATGGGCCAACTTATACATCAGGAGAGGGAAGCTAGGCTGCCCAATTAGAATAATCAGATAAGGCTTCCATTCAAACACAAGTAGACCACCAAGACTCACCAGATACCCAAGTAAACAGAAAAAAAAGAGAAATAGGAAAGGTTGGAAATTCACAAAGAGAAGAGAACTTAAATACACAAGCTATTAACTCTATGATTCAAGAAGAACACTCATAAAATAATTCTGTACCCTGAAAAGAAACAGTTAGATAACATTACAGATATTAAAAAATTAAAACATTGTCTACTTTAAAAATGAACTAATTCTTAGTTCATCAAAAAGAATAGTTTGTGCTATCATTGCTTGATGGTTCATTTTTTATGCTTTCATTTTGTAACTTAAGCAACTACTTCTAAGATAGCAATGTAATATATTAACTAGTGTTGATTTCTTACTATGATTTTTTTTAAATTCTGTATTATTTCTACCCCTTTTTCTGTTTTGCTTTTTAAAAATAAAAATAAATGAATAGGATGTCTGGGGCAAGAAGTGAACATATCAGCCAGGATGAAAGCTTGAGAAGGAAGAAAACTAAAAACCATAAATTAAGCAGAGAAAATATCACACAGCAGGCAAAAGAGTTGTCCAAAAGATGGACATTTGTTCAGAAAGGTAAGGCGAGGTATACAAGAGAAAACTACCTAAAGAGAAATAGAAAGTGTCCCCAATCTGAAAGGCAGATATGCTTACACTGAAATGAATATGAATTCACAACAGCTAGACATCAATCATGAAATTTAAGGGGTTTTGGGGAAAACAGAAGAACATGATACCTACTGACACACGTGCCGTAAGGAAGAGATGAATTTTAGATAATCGGATTGTCCTCACAGATTTTAGAACATAGTTTAAAAATACTTTCAAATTTTGAAGAATCACTTTTTTAAACCTAGAATTTTGTACTAAAACAAAACATTCATTGACTATGAAGAAAAAATATTTTTATGGATGAAACTGGAAGACATTACGTTAAGTAACACAATTGAGGCACAAAAAAGCAAACACCATATGTTTTGAGCTATAACAGTGGAAGCTAAATTGTGGGTTCCAAGAAGTGGAGAATAGAATAGTGGCTGCCAGAGCCTGGTACAGGTGTGAGGATGGAAGGGATGGAGAGAGGGTAGCTAATGAGTGCAAAGGTACAGCTGGATAGAACTTCTACTGTCCACAGCATGGTAGGATAACCACAGGTGACAACAATTACTAGACTATTTCAAAATAGCCAACACAGATGGTAATTCTAATTTATAGATGAATTTAGTATGAATTATGTTTGACAAATAGTGGTATCTGGGGCTCTATTTCAAGGATCAATTATTGTTTATACTGAGAATTTGTATGTAATGGGGCTCTATCTGTTTCATTATAGAAAGGATGAGATCTGTTTTCTATCGCTACACCTCTTAATACATTGCCTATTATGCATATCATGTTCTGGTTCAATGTTTATCCAGTAATAAAAGTGTTTTCTTTTTTTTTCTATGAAAAAGAAGCATGTTCATAGTTCCAGGAATTCATTGTTTACCTTCTGAATGAATCAAATATTTGATGATGTACTTAAAATTTGAAAAGGCATCCAAGATTTTAGGGAGGGAGGTGGGCAGTAATGGTATAAAAGAAACAAAATCAAGAAGACTTGCTGTCCAGGGAAGGATAAAGCAGAGTCCTTGGCAAGGGTCATGCAACCAGCTCAGAAACAGGTCCAGATTTGCATGGGGAGCTGCAGGACTGTGGGAGAAGTAGAAAAGAAGGGAAGGATATTTGATTTAAATATAAATTGATTTAAAAACCTATGTATATAAAATTCATGTGAAAACCATAACACAGAAATTTAGTAATTTAAAAAGTACACATAATAGCATATAGAGTCCTATGCAATTTCTAAATTTACTTGTTTGTTGAAATTTGAAAGAAAAGCTGCTCATGAATGTGCTACGAAGTCAATCAGAAAAGTGTGAGAAAAGAGAAAGAAGCAATTTAGAAAATAGCCAGACTGTAATATATCTAGAAGAACACATTGATCAAGAAATTAAACGGTTATTTAAAGATGAGATTAATGATCCAGGGCTTTAGCTCAGCAGCATAAGTGCCTGCTTGGCAAGCATAAGGTGACAAGTTCTATTCCCAGTACCAAAAAAAAAAAAAAAAAGAGGTTGAAACTAATTTTCAAATGTAAAAATTTTTATAATGCTATCAATTTAAAAAAGATGTCCCTAGTTTCTAAATGTCTTTTTTAATTTTTAAAATTTGTTTTATTTTATTTTAAAGAGGGAAAAACAAAACAAAATAAAGAAAAAAAGTAAGAAACAAAAGAGATAAACAACAATAACAAAAACCCAAAACAATAATATAGACTTTCAACATAAGTGGTAGGAGCTTAACAAAGTTGTTATTTTGCATAGTTATCTGCAAAAGTCACTTAGATTACCAGATACAGACATGCAAAATTGATCTAATTTTATGAGTGTTAACAGTTTTGTTCCAAGAACTAACAGAATTAGTAGTACAATCATCTTTGCTATCTTAAGTGTATATGTACAAATTTAGAACTTTTTTCTTCTGCTACTTTTCTCTTGTTCCCTACTTAAATTATTTTTTCAGTTTGAGAACTTTCTTACACTTTCAGAACGTTTATTGCATATTTTGGATCTTACTTATTCTTTCACAGTTTCTTATACTAGGGAGATGATGCAGTATGTACATTTAATATGATGCTGGCTGTTGGTTTGTCATAGATGACTTTTATCAGATTGAGATAGAGACCATCTATTCAGATTTTCTGTAGGGCTTTTATCATGAATGAGGTTGGACTTTATCAAAAGCTTTTTCTGCTTCTATCGAAATGATCACATGATTCTTACCTTTGGCTCTATTGATATGGTATATTACATTTATTGCTGTGTGCAAGTTGAACATCTTTGCTTTCCTTGGGATGAATCCCATTCGGTCGTGGTGTAAAATCTTCTTGATAACTTGCTTAATTCCGTTTGCCAGTATTTCACTGAGGATTTTTGCATCTATGTTCATAGGTAGATTAGCCTATAGCTTTGTTTTTTGGTTGGGTTTTTCTCTGGTTTTGGTTTTAGGGTAATATTTGCTTCCAGGAATGAATTAGGGAGAATTGCTTTCCTTTCAATTTTATTGAAGAGCTTGGTAATTCACATGTTTCTAGGAATCTGTCCATTTCTTCTGTGTTATCAAGCTTATGAGAGTAAAGGTTTTCAAAGTAGGTACTGATGGTTTTCTATAGTTCCAAAGAGCCTGTAGTGATTTCATCTTTTTCATTCTTTATTGTATGAATTTAAGGAATTTTTCCTTTTATTTAATAAGGTTTGCTACAGGTTTATCAATGTTATTTATTCTTTCAAAGAAGTAATTCTGATTTGTTAATTCTTTCTTTATATTGGTTTCTTAATCTCAATTGTGTTGATTTCTGCTCTGACCTTTAAAATCTCCTCCCTTCTTTTGACTTTGGGTTTGACTTGCTCTTATTTTTCTGATGTTTGAGGTGTAGAATCAGGTTATTTATCTATGTTCATTCTGTTTTCCTGATGTGGGAATTCACCGCAATAAATTTCCCTCTAAGGACTGCTTTCATTGCATCCCACAGTTTCTGGTAAGTTGTATTTGCATTTTTGTGTGCTTGTAGATACTGTTTAATTTGTTAATTTCCTCTGTGACCCACTGATTGTTCAGGAGTGTATTACTTAATTTCCACATGTTTTGCAGTTTTTGCGGTTTCTTTTGGCATTAATTTCTAGTTTTGTGGCAATATAATCAGATAATATGCATGGGATAATTTTGATTCTTATGTATTTACATACGCATGTTCTCTGAGCTAGTATATGGTGCATTTTGGAGAACGTTCCATGTGAAGTTGAGAAGAATATATATTCTGCTGTTGGATGAAACACTCTGTACATGTCTACTAAGTCCATTTGTTTACAAGTTTGATTCTCTTCTGTTCTTCGCTGATTTTTTTGTCTAGTTGATCTCTTTGTATAAATGGTACACAAAGGCCTCCTGTTATAATTGTGTTATTGCTTATTTGATTTTTCATTTCTATTAATATTTGTTTTATATAGCTGGGTGCTCCCATATTTGGTGCATACATTTAAGACTATTATCTCTTTCCCTAATCAATGTGTAGTGACTTTATCTCTTTTGATCATTCTTATTTTGAAGTTCACATTCTCTGCACACAGAATAGCTACCCCCGCTTTATTTTGGGTTCTTGTTGCATGAAGTATTGTTTTCCATCCTTTGATTTTCAGTATATGAATTTCCTTTTGGGATAGATGTGTTTCTTGAATACAGAATATGACTGCATGCTGTTTCTTGATCCATTCTGGCAGTTTGTTTAATTGTTGAATTGAGGCCATTTACATTAATGGCTACATATTAACTTATTTTTGTCATGTTACCTGTCTGCTGTTGGTTCTTTACTTTCCCCTCTGTTTAATTGCTTACCCTTGCTTGGTTCTCTTCTTCTGTTGGTATTCTTGAAGCATAGTTATTTTTATGTCTATCTAGAATATCTTTCAGTATTCTTTATAGTACTGGTTTTGTGGTCATGAAGTTCTTCAGCTATTCTTTTTCATGGAAGTATCTTGCTTGTTCATCAGTTTTGAAGGATAGTTTTCAGGATACATCAATCTAGCCGGATATCATTTTCCTTTACAAACTGAGATATTTCACTCCATGCTTTTATCTGCCTTGTTTGTGCTGAGAAGTATGCTGTGGTTCTGATGGGCTCTTCTTTATAGGTGATTTATTTCTTTTCTCTAGCAGCTTTTAATATTCTATTCTTATGTTGAATTTCTGGTATGTTGATTATTATATGTTTGGGTGTAGGTTTACTTTGGTTATGGCTAACTGAGTTCTATATGTTTCACTTATCTGTATGTTAGTTTCCCTTCCCATGTTTGGGAATTTTCTACTAGTGTTTCTGTAAATAATCTTTTTATATCTTTGTGTTGTTACCTTTTTTGTTGACATCTATGAATCGTATATTGTTTTTCCTTGCGTAATTTTGCAAGTGTTGAATTGTTATTTCCTGACTCCTTGTCAGTTTTAAAAGATCTTTTCTTTCCTGTTCACTAGCTTCAACCTTGTCTTCAAGGTCCGAAAGTTTATCTTCACATTCATTCAGGCAGTTTTCCATCTTTTGATGGAGTTTTTTATTTCATAGATGTCTCTTTGAATCTGCTTCATGCATTCTCTTTCTTATATTGTTTATTCAGGATTTCTATCATTTTGCAGTGCTCCTCTATTTTTTTTTAACTACGCCTTATTTAGATGTGTTCAGCATCTCTTTTATTATGTTGATCATTTCTTCTTTTATCTAGGAGATTATTTCTGATCTGATTTTTCTTTACAGCTTCATAGAGTTGTGTCTTTACTTCAATTCCTATCCTTGTATAGGTTTCAGGTGTGTGACTTACACTTTCTCCCATGTCTGTATCTCTTAGCTTTGTTTGATATGGGCTGGAGGTTTGAAACTGCATTTTGCTCTTTTATTTTGCCATTTTCCTGTATTCTCCTGGGGTAGCCAAATGCAAAGTCTCAGTTGTATCCTGGGTTGAAGATGGCTGTTTGTACTGGAGGGAGTTTCCCAGCTCTGTAGTGATTGTTAGGCAGGCCTTTCCAGATCCCAAGCAACACTTGCAGGCTCCCTAAATGGGTGGAGTATGCTGGGTGGACCTTAAGTGTGTCCCACATGGCTGATTAGGGTCACTGCCATGACCCCACTGGAATCCAGTAGTGCGCTGAGGCTCCCCAGATGCTTGAAACTCTGCGCAGGGCCCTATCAGTTCTGGAGTGGCACACCAAGGATCCACAACTGCTTCGGATTGCTGGGCAGGATGTTATACCAGGTTCTGAGCATTGCAGAAGGCTGCATGGCTGGGTGGGGTATGCTGTGCTTCAGGCTGCACCACGTGGCACACTGAACTCCTTGGCTGCTTGGGGTAGCTGAGCAGGGCCCTCCTAAATTTCTTATATTCCTATGTTTTCTATAGTATATAATTCATAGGAAAATTAGGATTAAATTAAGTTAGGATTAAATTCATGTACTTTTCCCAGGGAATAGTTTTATGATCATTACCCATCATAATTTTAATCTGATACACTTCACAGCAAGACCAAGATCTATTGCTATATCTGAACACACTTGGATCCAAAAAATCCAAAAGGTATAATAATCAGAATATAACACTGAGTAGTAATATAAACTGTGCAAAATGTTTCTTTGCACAATTCTCCAAAATATACAATTGTACTGTCTGTGAACTATAATTGGATATTATACATATTTTAAATGTGAGGAACCGGCTTGAATTATCCTTACAGCTGTTTTGCCACGTTGAAGTATTTTAGTGTCAATCAGCCTCACAGTCAAGAATAGGGTACTGAGAACAATAATATTCACCCTGTAGTGTTTGGTGATTAAATGAACCAATACATTACAAATACCGGGCCCAAGGCCTAAAATATAGTAGACATTAAATTTACTTTCCTGTCTTCCTATCTCAGTGCTTATCCTATCTTTATTGGTGTTTCCAAGGCAACCGTCACAGGATGTCAAAATGCCTTCCCAAAGGATGCAAAAGGTAACTCAAAATCAGTCCTCAAGTAGAAAGGAAATGCTCTGTCCGGACATAAAGTAGAGAAATCTTATCAAAACCAAAGTAGAATGTGAATAATGAAGTGGGCATTTTCATTAGAGGAAATAAGTACAAAATGACATCCAGTATACTCTGAGAAAGACTTTATAAGAGGAAAATGTAGATGAATACATAGGCAAATTACAAACCTAGGGTGACTGTTATATTTTTTAGGAGAAGCAATAAATATAAATAAATACTAAGGAGCTATATAAATAATAGAAAGGGTTGAAATTTGCCAAACTGAAAAGTAGCTATTAGGCAAATGATCACAATATAAGTAGCAGTTTAGGTTACAAGCTGATGTCAAATATTTTTAAGCAAAATTAACCTTTTTCTGCTTTTAAAAGAGCTTTGGTTTAGACTGTTTCCTCTTTGGGAGGTGTTTGACTACTGATTCAATCTCCTTAGCCATTATTAATCTACTTTCTATTTCTTCATTATTCAGATTTGATAATCTTAGCAATATAACTTATTTTAGCATATCAAATTTATTGGAGTATAATTTTTCAGTCTTTTATGGTCTGTGTTTCTTTGATATCAGTTGTAATGTCTCCTCATACTTTTTATTTTATTTCTTTGGACATTCTTGTCTCTATTTCACTTATTTCTACTGTGACCTTTGTTATTTCCTTACTTTATTTGTTCTTCTTTTTGTAATTTGCTGAGATGTAAAGTTAGGTTACTTAAGATCTATTTTTCTTCAGTAGGCTTTTATGAGTACAAACTAACTTTGAGCACCACTGCTGCTGCTTCAATAAGTTTTATCATGTCTATATTTCCATTTCTGTTTTTCTTGAGGTGTTCATTCACCTTTTGATTACTTCTTTGGTCCATTAGGTATTTAGGGGCATTTTCCTTTAATATTTGTCTTCTGACTTAATATATGACCTGACTTAGAAATGGAGAAGGTTAAATTTTGTGTATTATACTATGAGTCAGTAAAATGTTCTGTATGTAGAATTCTTTTTGCACAGAAAGAAAATAATCAAGAAAAGAAAGAGTCAACTCACAGAGAGAAACAGACACAAATAATTTATCCGTTAAGAAGTATGTATCCAAAATATAAAAGAATTTTATACCTAACTCAATAGCAAAAAATAAGCAAACCCATTTTAAAACTGATAAAGAACTGCAATGAATATTTTTCCACCAAGGACAGACAGAAGTGGTTACCTGGCATATTAAAATGTGCTCAGCATCATACTCATCAGGAAAATGTAAGTCAAAACCACAGTGAGCTATTACTTCACACTTGTTAAGCTGATTTAAGTCAAAAGATAGCAAGTATTTGTAAGGATGAGCAGAAACAGTAAAATTATACACCACTGGGGAAAACGTCAATGGATATAGTCATTGTGGAAAACATAACGAAGGTTCCTCAAAAACTTAAAAGTAGACATACCATATGATCCAGAAATCCCACATCTAGTTATACATGCAAAGAAAATAAAATCATTATCTCTGGAGATACCTGTATTCTCTTATGATTCAAAATAGCTAAGGTATAGGGAAAAAACAGGTGTCTGTCATTGGATGAATGGATTAAAGATATCACATACATGACAAGTAAAATATTATTTAACCCTATTAAAAAAGAAATCCTGTTATTTTTGAAAACATGGATGATCTTGCTGCAAGATATCAGATATACACAGAATCTACAAATGTCAGACTCATGGACACCCAGGTGTGAGCCAGAGGGGTAAATAAGGGAGTGCTATCCACAGCACAGAAACTTTTGCTTAGAGGAACAAGTGCAGGAGACTTAATATACAGCACGGTGATTTCAATTTTTAAAAATTGCAGAGAAAATATAAAATAAAGTAAAATTATCTACAAATACTTTATTTCAAATGCAACAAAGAGAGCATATGAACTTATCACTATGTTTTGATTGAATTTAAAACACAACTTTTAAAAATTCTTTGAATCCTATACTCTGAAATTTTCCCTTTGCCTAACTTTGAATAATATTTCCTTTTATGGAAAAATCCATTTTGAAAATATTTTACTTCCTAAATTCCCCCATTTGACCCCAGAATTATTCTTTAGGATGCAGCCATGAAGTAAGGAATAATAATTACTAGAAATTCTCATTTTCCTTTTTAATAAAATGACTTCAACCATGCTAATTTCAGCCTACACCGAACTAAAAAAGAAATAGGTAATGCACAAGTAGGAATATTCATAAAGGTGAAAAATTCAGCTCAGCACCCTCACTGTGCTTCGCCTAGTCAGCTGAACCACTGTGCTGCTATTCAATCACTGCTAGGTGTGGGAAGCCTGTTAAAAATAAGTTTTGTGGTTAGAATAACATTTTTATAGGTTCACATCGCTCAAAGTTTCGGTCTTATTTTTTGCTTGAGAGAGTCAGAATTTACATCTACAGAATTAAAAATAGAAAGAACATATTAGCCAGTTGAAATGTTGTTTAAAAAAAATACCTTAATTGACAAAGTTTGAGACCTACTGTTCAAGACAGCATGATTTTTCCCTAATAAGAAAATAAACTGAATTTAAAAACCCACGGACATTTGTACATGCTGCATCATCTGCAAGGTATGATGTCAAATAAAGCGGAATAAAAACGGAGTGAGAAATCCTCAATTTTTATCTACCTTTCTTTCCTCCAATATTGTCCAAATAGAAGAATGTATAGAATCTTCTATTTTCTAGATATCCTTAATGCATACCAGGGTTTCTCAAATTTCTCTAAACAGAAGAACGCTCATCAGAAGATGAGATACACATTTTCAGGTGCCTGATGGTGTAAGTTAACGCTTATTTCATATCCAAACATAAAACTTCTAAAATTAGGCTTTAAATATCCCTTAATACAGCTTTATTTATTTTATTATGCCTTTTTCTTCTTAAAACTCTAAGCCAAGGCTGATCATTCAGGAAGCCAGTGCCCTATTTATTCTGTGGGTTTTCACGGGGTGCCTAGGCCAATTTGAAAAGAACAAACAAGTGATTTTTGCTTTTTGTTTTCTCCCAGCAGGCACATGTGTCATGTCTCACATTCCTGCTGCCCACGGAGCATCCTAGTGCCATCTTCTGCCCCAGTCCCTGGCAACAGCTCCAGAAGGCTGGAATATGAGTCACAAACCTTTACCCTGGAATCATCAGGTATTTACAGCCATATTTCTTTTACTAGAGCAAAAAGGGTCTAACATGTAGGTCTTTTTTGGGGGGATACCTGAAATCGAACTCAGGACCTCACAAACAGGTACTGTACTGCTGAGCCAAGTCCTTGGTCCCTGGTCATTTTATTTCAACTTTTAATCCGATGAATGGTGGTGAACTTAAACAAATTTTTTTAAAACAATTTATATCCTGGTATGGAATATTACTGTACTAAAATTATAATTTGACAAACTTATTTGCTAAGAAAGTGACCAAAAAATAATTGCAATTTTATTTTCTAAACTGGTATATTTTTCATTGATAACTCATAATCACATGTTTATGGAATACAGGATGGTGTTCCCATACACAGATGCCAGATCATAAAACTTAGCATAACAATCATTTCAAACATTTCTTTAGATGAGACCATTCAGAACATTCTCCTCCAATTATTTGGAAACACACACTGTAACACTGCTAGCATAGTCGTCCCATCACACTATTGAGTAAGAAAGTATCTTCTGTGATGCAGCTGTAATTTTGTCCTCACTGACCAACTCTTCTGCATAACCTCCTATTTCCAACCCTCCCCAGCCTTTTCCAACCATTTTTAATCCAAATATCATTTTTTTGTACATTGTGAAAGGTACAAAAAAAAAAAAAAAAAAAGACTTTCCTTGGTTCCCCTTCTGTTATATTGTTCCACTCTTGTAAGACATATGTATTATTTTTATAATTAAAAAAAAAAAAACACAGAACTTGGAAGTTTCACTATAAGCAGTATAATTTTTTTTTTTTTGAGACTGGGTCCTGCTATGTAGTTCAGCCTGGGTTTGAACTCACTATGTGGCCTAGGCTGATCGCAAACTCATGACAAGCCTCCTGCATCAGACCCCCAAGTGCAGGTATGTCAATTTAATGTAATTTTCCAAAACCTAAGAAGTCTTACATATTTAAGAATGTACATTAAATTACTAATGTGTGGATTTGTCCTCAGCATATTTTAGAGGTTAACATTATGTCTAAAGCTTTAACAAGAAAACTTGTTAAGAATTCTGTAATGACATAATTTGGACAATTATCTTTCTGAAAAACTTTTAATTTCTCATTCACATGTAAGTCATCACTACAAATACTGAGAATGAGTTCACTTGGCAAGGATCAAAAGAAGACCCATTATTTGTTAAGTAATTTGATGATTAGAAAATCATTTTACCTCTACAGCAAACAAAGATTCAGTTTGCTTACAAAACAGCAAGATGCCTACTCACGATCCTTTAGATCCAGAAAATAGGTTTCAGACTCTTAACACTTTGCACAGAGACCCTGGATGGTGCATGTAAGGAAAGGGAGTATGTTCATCCCCCTGTGTTGTCAGTAACTAAGGTAATCCAAACCGGAAAAAGAATTTAGAAATCCCTAGTCAAGTCTTTAAAGAACTTATAAATGACAAGATCACTTGATTAGCATAATCATTAAGTTAAATCTAACATAATATATCGAGAGCATATATTTTTTAATAATTCTATAACTGATAACATAATAGTTCCTAGTGAATCTGAATAACTTGCACGATAATAAAAAATCAGAATTTAAGATACATTTGATCTTTATATCTCACATCTTAAAGTGTTAAATTATCTCATTTTGAGGCAGTGCTTATAAAGGTCCCTTGTGTTACCTGGTTATACAGGCTTTGTATGGAGTATCGATGAGCAGTGTATTTCAGCCCATCATTTTCAGCCTGAGTGAAGATTGCTCTTGTTTCAAATGTAATTCTGGACTTACTAGAATAAGGTTTACTACCTGGTGTACATACAAAGCATCATTCGTATAGGATAAAGCATTCCATACTGTAAGTCTTCATGTAGCAAAAATCTAGGTTTCTATTTAATTTTAACCTGAAATTTTACTTATATTATAATCTAATCTAATTATACCTGGAGTAAGACAAGCAAATAACAGGCTTAGTTTTTCAGCCCTCACAAGAGGTTTTAATATCATATGCTATAATTTGGAGAAAAAATATTGCAATAATAACTAAGGTATGTTTCCATTCAGATATCACAAAGTTGAATTCTTTAAAAGTCAGAGAAAACATTCTTCAGACAAGAACATAAGACAAGGATTGTAGCCTTCTGCTCAGTATTCCCTGAAGCTCTACAAAGTGACCAAAGTGTGGCACCTCATCTTGAAGAGTGCATATCCAAGTAGTGTGGGATAAAAAGCAAGTGTGTAAAAGAGAAAGAACTCTCTTAGGTAGAAGATGCTTTCTATCGAAATGCAAAAAGAAAACTTTGTGCTACCTAAGAAATGAGGCAGAGCCTGTGAGCCAGAATCCAAGGTAGGGTAATGTTAGAAAAGAATTAAGTAAATTATCAAGCAGGGAGTTTAAAATCTCGTATGCAAGAGGCATTTTAATTGTTCTTCTGGAATCAATGTTCACTCATATTTCATTCTTGAGGAATTCCATCTTACTTCAGTCAAGAGAACTAGACAATGAAACACAGTCCTTGTTAGTCACCTTTCTGGTGCCAGAACAAAATAGCAGACATTAACAACTTACAGGAGAAAAGTTTCCTTTGGCCTCCTGGCTTCGGGCCATAGTTAGCTGGCTTCAAGTGGAAACTTAAGGACAGACAGGCACTGCACAAGAGAGCTGCTCACCTCATGGTAGCCAGGAAGCAGAGAGAAAGGAAGAGATGGGGACCAGAGGCAAAATACAACCCCAAATCAAGCCCTGATGACACACTTCCTGCAATTAGGCCACATCTCCTAAGTTTCCACTGCCTCCAGATAATGTCTTCAAATTAAGATTTTAACAACTAAAGAAGTTAGAACTGCAATCCTTCCATTATCTTTAGATCTAAACCGTAACAGCCATGTTCACACCATTCCTTACAGCTGAAATGTAAAAAGTTGAGCTATGATAACAAATCAGAGACGCATGGCCCAGGAAGCTAGAAACAAGAGAAACAAGAACAGTGCAAGATGCATCCCTACAAGTTGCTGATCATTGAAGTAGTTGCTTTTCATATCCAATGACTGCAGAGGCAGTGATGCAGGGTCAGTGCTTGGTACCTGATATCTGGGGCACTGAGGCTTGTGTCAACACAGGACATAAAGAAAAATCCATTGCCCTGTCCCTACATTCAACCGGGTTTTTAGGCCAGGACAGCATTTTGTGCATGGTCAGGTCCAAAGTCCTTCAAAGAATCTCCTTCTGTATAAAATAGCCAAATGTGATTTTTTGTTTTCAACCAAGAATCGTGACCAAATGCCACGTAAAATTGTTTGGCCTTGATTTTTCGTAGCACACATAGAACCAAAAGCCAATTAGTGGCAAAATAATTTTCAGGAAATCTAGATTTGATGTTGACATGCTATTTCTTTTTATTCTCTAATGTATTTCAGGAAGCCAATCACATTTCCTCAAACTTTTACATAAGGACATATGCGTTACTTAATTAACGGTTAAGCATATACATTTATCTTATGATTAATACTTGCTGCAACTTTAAAATTCTGATTAGGTGTAAATCTGCAGATTATTTTGTGCCAAAATTTGTCTTGGGAACCAAGCAGTGACAGCTATAGCTCAGTTCCTCAGTCTTTGCAGGCAGGAACTCCTCTGCAGCATCTGGTCTGCTTTTGTTACCAGCTGGGCAGGTGAACACTGCTCAAGCAATAGCCAGTCATCTATGAGCCACATAAGATCATGCTTGACATAGGGCGCTGCAGCCTGGACTCCGAGAGGTGGGAATGTGGTGATGTAATAGCCATCAAAAAATGCAATGCTTCAGATGCTCAGTCATCTGAACATGCAATTGACTCAGCATTTGATAAATGATAAATACACCAAAAGGTTCCCTACTCTCTCAGTGCAACAACTTTAAGCTGTCTTTTCCATTTATTCTTCCTTCTCTGTCAAGCAATTCCACTTGTGAATAATTCCACTTATGCAGATATCTGTTATTCCTGTTGCCAAAGAATGAACTTTGACAATGTAAGCTGTGCTGAATGAGTATTTGCCCAAATGAGAGATAATGAAGAATCAAACTTTCAGTTGGGTCACAGGCACAGTGACACAAGGTAGAAATAACCATTCTGAGACCTGCTCAATCCAATCTCCTTTTAGAGGCAACTTTAGTCAAATTCTTGACCAAATCACTTCAGTCTCTCCAATCTAGCTGATTTTAAATTACTTCTGTCTCTTCCTTGCTAAAGTTAGCAGGTCTAACTTTAGGAACAAGATAAAAATACAGGCTGCCAAAATTAAACAAGTTCTTTGATCTTATTTCATATTTCATATATGACTACTTGACTACTAGGAGAAAAGATGATACATAATTAGATAACCTCTTTTATGTCTGTGATCAGAAAGAAAGGTTACTTCAACTTGAAAGGGGCTGCTCAAAACAAATTATGTCTCAAATGTTTTCCTGAAAAATGTGAATTTGAAAATGAGCATTAGAAGTTTCTTACAGTAATAGCAAGTAATAAATGCATAGAAAAAAATGCAACAAATAGAGTTGTTTATCCTTTGCACAGATGTATGTTTTACCACAATAATTAAAATAGTGCTGTTTTCCTTCTATATTTGTAGTTTGCTTTCCTTCTATATTTCAACTAGCATGATTCACTTAATGGAACTTCCATCATGAATACAGATTTCTTTGTGCAGTCTGAAGTACGGGCTTGAGGAACTTCTCAGAAAGCTAAGTTTAATTATCAGTTCTAGCTAGCATCCCCTTTTTTTCCACACCCCATTAAAAATGCATTATTTATGCTGTCTGACAGGCAAAATTTTCCTATCTACCTTCTCAAACTCAGTTATTCCTTCAGAACATGCCAAAAAGTGCTGCATCAGTTATCTCTGTAAAAGGCTACTGTAATTGTGTAATTCACTGTCACATCGTATCTGCGGCTGCATCAAATTCAAATGCATATACCTTTCATCTGTCAGTGACATCATGTTTTATCTCGTCATTTTCTCACATAAAAGAGAACTGTGAATTGCCGTAATCACAGCATCTACAATATCTTGGGTTTTTTTTTTTTTTTTTTTGGTTTTTTTTTTTGTTTGTTTTTTGTTTTTTTTTTTTTGGTGCCAGGCATCGAACTCATGACCTCACACTTGCCAGGCAGGCACTTATGCCACTGAGCTAAACCCCCAGTTCCTTTTTCTTTTTGAGACTAAATTCTGCTATGTTCTTCAGGCTGGCTTTGAATTCACTATATAGCCCAGGCTGGCTTTGAATTTGTAAGGATCTTCCTGCCTCCCCGTTTGGAGTGCTGGGATTACAGGCATGTGCCACCATGCCCAGTTGTATTATAACATTTTCTATCTCAAATAATCAACTTAGACAATCATGTTTAATTGTTGCCTGTAACTGTCACATGGATGCCTGACAGTTTATTTAAACATTTCCCTCTCTCAATTAGGTTGACACATTTAATAAATATCATTACACACAAAGCTGAAATCATCTGTTTCCTTGGGATAAATGATTAAAAGTAAATTGCTAGGTTAAAAGATAAATCACACACAAACATTGAAATTCTGAACTCAACTTGAAATTTTTAAAGTACACATGCACATCAAAATTTTCTTAACAGTTGATGCTTAAAAGCTTCAAAATACATATTTTTAAAGGCATTAAATTTCTAAGTATAATTTTATAAATAATTCTCCAAGGTGCATAAGGGTTATATAGAAGAATTTTGCGATAAATGATTTTAGGGTTATATAAAACAAACTATATAGATAGGTTTATTATCAACTATCCTAAGAAGTTTTACTAACTAGTATGCTTAAAATAATCTCACTGAATTAAGAACTTGTCAATGACTTTTAGTCATGTCTATGCTACAAGTACATACACACAAAATTTAGTAAGTTTAGATTATTTAAAATATGGTTTAAAATAAATACCTCTTTTGCCCTATTCTTTATTTAGTATTTTAGAAATTTTTCTTAAAATATTTTTAAATTGGTCTTTCTCCAGCATTAGCTGAATAATTACACATTTCCAAGGAGAGAGTTCTTTAAAGCACCCATTGAAAAACCGGACTGTCCTACTAACCAAACCTGACATGTTAATGCTAATTTCAAAACATTCCTCATTCTCACCTCATTAAGGCCGCCTCATCAAGACCACCTCATTAAGTGGTCTTCCTTTCCACAGAGTCACACTGCCATAGAATGAATGAGTGATGCTCCTGAGACCACCCAGGCTCTCAGAGTTGGGACCGGATCATTTCTAAATCTGCCTTGGGCTCTAACTTTTTTTTTTTTTTTTTTTTTTTTGACAGTTCAGCTACACCATACTCCAGTCACAGAAAACGTTATCATGAGGATTTACCTTTGTATTCCAGTGTCTTTTTATCCATGTTTATCAATCCCTGCTTCTTAAAGCATTTTTTTAGACATATTATCTCATGTAACTAACACCATCTGGTGGAAAAGATAGAGGATCTATTATTAGTTCTTGATCCTGAAAGCAAGGTGATAAACTAGTTAATGTCAGAAGTGACATAAAAACTAGGTCTCCTTATCTCTGAGCCAGTCAACGTTTCACTACCCTTCCTAATATTTTCTGGCCCATTTGTATAAAAGTAAACTTATTTGTTAAAATATTATCAACGATTTACTGCATTGAAACCAAAAAAGAGCCTAAGAAATCTCAATACTGTATGCCTTTAAAGAAAAAGCTTTTCTCTTTTTTAAAATGGTATTGATCACTAGTTCAATTCTAACTCAAAATTTAAAAAAAAGATTTTTATTTTCTGGAGCATATGGAAACATTATTGTGTTTAGTATAGACAAGCTACTACACAAATCAGAAAAATGTCAAAAAAGAAGCTGTTGGTAGATATAAGTAACCAAAAGTTCCACTGTTCATCAGATCTTGGAAGATAAAATAGGTGTGGTGGTTCACTTCACCAGGTTATGGTGTCTACATGTTGCTCGAGGGGGCTTGTTAGACAGATTGCTATTTGTGGGTGGGTCGCACCCAGTCATTGAAGATCTTACACAAAAAGAGTGGGGCATCTGAAGGGCATGAAGAGGCTCCAGCCTGCCTTTACACTCAGCCTCCAAAGTGACTCCTCCTCTTTGCACTACACAATCTGTTCAGCAGATTTCCAACTTGCCAGCGCTCATAATTATTTAAATCCCTCTCCCTCTCTGTCTCTCTCTTGCTCACTTGCTCTCTCTATATATATGGTCTATCATTCCATGAAATTATAAAATTCATAATTATAAAACTATGAAATTCAAAAATTCCTAATACCTAATGGCATTACACTATCAGAAGACACCACATACCTCAAATGTTTCTATTTATGCTCGTATAAATAAGCATGAACTGCCAGTCATATAAAGATATAGAATATAGGGGCTGGGGGTTTAGCTCAGCGGCATAAGCACCTGCCTTGAAAGCAGGCAGTCGTGAGTTTGATCCCCAGTACCGATAAAAAGGAAAAAGACAAAAAAAAAAAAAAAAAAGATATAGAATTATGTATCATACCTAATGCTTGCAATTGGTAATAATAAATGACTATGTTACCAATTTATGCATTTATCATACTATTTATTATTATTTCAAAATAAAGGTTAACTTACAAAAAAAAACATTTACTGTAAAATATTACTATTTCACTTTCAGCAGTCTCTTACAACTTTTGTTTACTTTCTCTCTTGGTTGCATTCTCTCTTCTTGTCTAGATTTAATCCCACCTTTGTGTAAGTACACACTATGAAAGTCACACATCATATGAACCATCTAATGATCCCTTCCTCTGAATGCACCTTTGTTAAGTGGTACATGACTGTATATGTTCACACTCACACACACACACACACACACACACACACACACACAAGTGCACATATACACAAGGGGATCACGGATGAGTTTTTGAAAAAAATATATCCTGTCAGTTTTGTTTCTTTAGAAAACATTGACTAATAAAGTAGATACTTTTAGTAACATTGTGTCCCATGCTTTTTCCATTCCCTTCTTTTGTTATGGAAAACTGGACTATAAGTACTGGATTTATCTGCCTCTCTTACAGCTATAGAGGACTATATGACATAAATTTAACCAGGCTATGTAGGCAGAATCCTCATGGGGAGGATTTCCATGTATAAATGCATGCCAGGAAACAGCCTTTCCCCTTCCTACCTAGATACTTAAAAGTGTCTGAAATTTACAAGTGTAAGGACATAACCAGTATGAAAAGCAAAGACAAAGTAAAAAGATGGTGATAGCACCAGCCCATGACAGCCTCACTTAGCGTGGCCTACTCACCTACACATCTGGGAAAACTGAATGGAAGTTACTGTGGCCAAGCTTTCTGCTTTCTTTAAGCAAGTGCATTCAAACTGTGTATTAATTAATAGCTTTATGTACATCTATCCAACTATCTAAAGAACAAATACCCATTGTATTCAGCTGTAAATGTGTTTCCTTATGGAAAAGTTAATAAAAACATAATTTTTACAAATGTAAGTATTCAATGTCCAAAAATAATTTAGTAAACATTTAACTATTTCCTCCAGTGTAAAGCTTGAGGGCAGCAATTAGTAAATGGCTTTATAAGCTTTCAGCTTGGGCTATGTTGAAAGAAATCAGCCCTTCCAATCAGCCCAGTCAAAACCACTAAGTATGCTAAGGACATCTCTCTGTCCACAGATGCAAAGAGTTGTAGAACAACTCTAAAAAGAAAAACTATATATCAACATTTATAGGCTCCCTATCTTTTAAAAACTGATAGGATTATTTCCAAAAGATGAGAAGTATAAAACAAAAGAGGCCTTTATTCTGAGAACATGGGAGAGAACCAGCACCCCTGACCTCTGGAGCCTGGCTTTCTCTCTGGCAGACACGTGGTGTCATGGGGGTATGTGAGTAGCCTTGGTTTGGGGTGGAACCTAAGGGGGCATTAGGGATGCACAGGTAGCCCATTGGTCCTAGGTTTGGCGCCATAGGTAATTTCCCAGGGGTGGGGAAGATGATGTCACAGGTAAATTCCTAGGGGCGGGGGAGATTGGGGCTTCCTGGTTCTGGTTGAGGCTTTTCTGGCTACAGAGTCCTGTCTGGGCCAAAACTCTTTCAAAAACTACATGTTTTAAATTATTTACAAAACCACAAAAAGTAGGACTTGTTTTCAGTAGATTATTCAAAATAGAAACCATTTTCATCTGTTAGTATGATGTATGAGCCTAAAGATGTTTCTATGGGCAGGCTGTAATAAAATCAAGCAAGGAAGAGACAGAAGTAATTTAAAATCAGCTGCATTGGAAAGACTGAAGTGCTTTGGCCAAGAATTTGAATCAAGTTGCTCCTAAAAGGAGATTAAATTAGCCAAGTAGCCTAATGTTCCCATGATTCCAATATCTTACTTTTCTTGGGACACTGGAAAAGAAACTCAATCCACAGTACTAGGAGCGCATCCCTACTTATAATGACTGTGGTTCCTCTGTGGCCATTATCTCTATCGGAGTCTCTCCAGTGCTTATTACCAACAGTTAAATTCCAGGATATTCACCTGCATAGTCAGCCTGTAACAGAATCTTGCTTTCCTCTCTTGGTGAAGTGATGTGCTTACCTACAGCTTTGATCTCTTGGAATAAAGGTGAAATGCTGACCTCAAGAAAAAACATGCAGTCCATCCTGTTCTATTTTCTCTATGCTTGGCAAGTTTACCTACTTCTTTCCCAAGTTAAGATCACCTTATGTGTGAAATTTTTCGGCCAAAATTTCATACTCTCCTGTGATGACCTCTTTTAAACATCTACAGTGTTTATCTATATATGACTCTAGTTCTGTGCACATTTCTTTTTCTTATATTTTTAATTATCTACCCTCTCTCCCTAGGATAATCTTCATGGAAAAGAAATTCTGTGCTTGTAATAAGGCATGGAATCTTATGCTTCATAAATACTTCTAATGCACTCATACAGATGTGGTCTTATGTCCTAATATTTCTTTATGATTCTATAATTTGTTCAAACTCCAGAAATGGGTGTACCTTTCAAAAGTAGTTATCTGGAATACCATCTAGCTAAGCATATGACCGGTATTAAACACTAGTCTGCTTCCTACAATAACAATAAATATAGCAATCACCACATCTATCTTTGGGATTTTCACAAGGATTTATTAACAATATATATCCTAGACACTCATGATTATGAAATATTCATTGGAAATCCTGAAACAATAAGGTTTTCTACAAAATTGTAGGCATTATTGTTTGTTTTTCAATTGGACTATTCCTGAGAAATTTCCTCTAGGTATATATATTTCTGAACAGTAAATGAAAAATGATCACTGTGACTAAGAACCAGAACAAGGTATGCATTTTCAATAAAAATGACATGTTCTTACAGATTCCAGTGTGCTACACAGGACCATGTGCTCTTTGTGCCTAAACAGAATATCAGAAGGAAAAAATATTTCTTAAGGGAAAACTGACAGCCTATATTTTATTATTTCCCAGGAGAACTGCAAGAGATACAGATTTGTATTTCTATTAAAAATGAACACTTGATTCTTATACATTTTTCCTATAAACGTGCCTACGGCTGAAAGGGATATAGCAATGGGGGCCTCTTTAATTCACACCTCACAGTTCTATTTTGGAAAGATGAAGTGAATCTCTATTTCCAAGAGCTAAACATGCCGAATGGAAAGAAGGCTGAAATATTTGGCAGCAGCTCTCCAGGAAGGATCTAAACTGTCCCCAGCCAGCTGTCATTCTCTTTCCAATTTCTCCGTACTATATATATTTGAACTTGTCTATTCCAATGTGACCTTGTGGTTGAAAAACAATGAAATGCCTTTGAACTCATAAGCAGGACATCAGCGTAATATTTGGAGAAGAATATGGTCTTTGGAAACAAATGAATCACAATTCAAAGAAAAACCCAGATTGGTTCTTAACCATGTGACCTTTGGCAAGTTACTAAACTTCTCTGAGCATCTTACCTCACTTGAAGCACAGGGCAAAATGACTTCACCTCTCTCAACCCCACTTAGAGTTCAGAAAAGTACCCAGTAAAGAACACTCTCTACAGGGGTTGGTACATAATTAACAATCAATGGTTTCTGGAAATGGCCAAAATCAAATTAAGTCAAATTGATGCTTATTATCACTATAATTTTATATGCTTGAAATGTACAGAAACTTAATTATTGCTCATCATAAGCATAATAAAATATCAAGAATTTCAGAATTTTCTATCTTGTCTAATTCTAAAATTTAAAAAGCAGGGCCCTTGAGCATAGGTGCTCGCCTGGCAAGTGGAAGGTTGTGAGTTCGATCCCTAGTACCAGGTACCAAAACAACCAACCAAATAAATAAATAAAAAGCAGAAAACTATAAAATCACATTGAGGTACAGATCTGCCCTCGGTCAGGCTGATTATCTATACTGCCCTACATTCCTATTTCTATTTCATAGCATCTAAGTGTTAAAATGATTTAGAGACTTCCCTAAATTTATTTCAACTGTTAATTGCACAATTTGAAAGAAAACACTAATCAAAATACCTCTATGATATCATGCAATAGTATCTATCAGTTTTTAAAATAAAAGAAAATCAGTTAGATCCCAAGTTTAGTTCCAGATCTGGATTAATTGGGTCAAGCCATGTTAATTATAGTCTATGGGGGAAATATGGCACATATGGAGTACCAAAACAGATTTTCAATTTTATAATATTCTAACATCTGTGACTAACCACTATAAATATAATTAGGTCAGCAAGAATCATATAGCACTAACACCCATTTGATTCACTTTACCTATGAACTGTGGAAGTTGGCAGTAAACAATATATCCCAGAAATGCATGCACATAAACTGGAATTTAACAATAGCATTCAGAAATGGAAACCAAAAGAACTGACCATCTTAATTCTTATTTTTAAAGTCTTTTCAATCATATCCATGTGTATTGCAGCATAACCCCTTCGAGTTAAATCTTGGAAGCAGCCTCCATATCCATTAACAGATGAAAAGATAAAGAAAATGTGGTATTTATACACAACAGAGTACTATTCTAACATAAAGGATAATTTATGAGTCATTTGGGAATATATGGGTGTAATTTGAATACATAATGTTAAGTGAAATAAGAAATATAAGCTTCAGTGTCACATAACTTCTCTTACATGGCACAAATAATTCAAAAAACAAAAGAGAACAGGGAGATAGATCTTTTGCAAATGGGAAAGGGCTCTAGAGACAGAGGGAGGGGGGAGAGAACGAAGGAGAAAGGAATAAAAATAAACAAAATGTGTTAAGTACATGTACCTATTCCCTAGGATGCATGTAAATATTATATACTACAAAATGTATCAATAAAAACGAAAAATAAAAAAAAACTCCTTTTAGGCAAAGAATATGATAAAAGTGGTGCTGTTTTTAAAAAATATTTAAGCATAAATGTTTGCTATAATCAAGAATTTTCAGTACTATTATAATGTAATACCCAAAACCTGATAATTGCTATACAAGAAAACTTGGAATGCAGTGAAACACATCTTCCTTCAATTGTTTTCAGACACATTTTACTATCATCTTCAAATGTGACAAAATGAATTTCACTTAGTATCAACCATTTTAAATAATTCTCCAAATGATACAGTTGGTGAAATACAATTTTTGTGTAATTTAAATGAGACTTAGGTTTTACAAGCCATAGTTCCCTAGGCTGAGTTTTGCATATACAAACACAGCATTAAAATACAAAACATAGCTGATGGAATTGTTTATTAAATGTATCAAAAGTTTTATAAGAAAAATATAATCAAAATTTGTAAAGTTTCATGAATGAGGGTAATTCAGCTGTATTTGACAGCCCAGAAGATATTTCAAAACCAGATGGAGGTCAAATAAAATTTGTTAACTGTATTAAACACTATGATACTAACAAACAAAGAAATGTTACCTTTTTTTTTTTTTTTTTTTTTTGAGATAGTCTCACTTTATATTTCAGGCTGGCACTGAACTCACTTGTGTAGTTCAAGCTAGCCTTCAACTTGTAGAGATTCTCCTGCCTCAGCCTCCCAAGTGTTGAGCTATAGGCACACACTTCCACACCCAACTAAGCAAAGTGATATTAAGGGAATAAAGTTGGAAAAAAAATAAAATTTAGTTAAGATTAAAAATTTAATTTTTTTAAAAATGAAGTTTTTATAGGACCTCATAAGACATCTGTATTTATAAAGTGTGCTTCAAGTAATTTTGTTTTATTATAGAAGTACCATTATTTTCTAAAACAATTAATTAACCAACATACCATCATTCTTTAGACTAACTTCCATGAAAACCAATTACAGTACATTGCTAAGTGTTTTTCAAATGCACATCACATATATCAAGGTAACAAATAATTATAGCAGCAAGAGGAATCATTGATTACATGGTTACAAACAGTGACCATAAAACTTCTGCAAACATCACTATATTTTGTCAGAAAATCAAATAGTAATTAATAAGAATTATTTTATTATGATGGATCTTTTCCTGGACTTTCCCAAATCAGAGATTCTTTCCAAATTTGATTTATCTCAACTTTACAAATCTTTAAGATTATTAACTTAAAAAAAGAAAACCAAGACAACATGAAGATTAAACATGAGAAATGCCAAATGTTAAAGCACACTAGAGTCACACATATCCTAAGGTAAGCAGTAGAGTAGGAAATGAAGGATGATTAATTTAAAGACAAAGTAATTAGTCTAAGTTGTATGCTCCAAGTGTATTTGTAGTAGAAGTACTTGAAATTTAAGATATAAAACAGAATTCTTTTTTACTAACCTACAAAACTTTTCACAGAAAAGATGTCATATTTATTAACTAGTTTGCTTATTTATTCATTTATTTTGTTTTATTTTTTGGTACCAAGGGTTGAACTCATGTCCTAGCGCTTGCCAGGCAGCCATTTATGTCGCTGAGCTAAACCCCTGGCCCTCCTTTATACTTCTTGCTATAAGATTATAAATTCCACAAGGACAGAGAATTCACCTGTCCCAAAACCCAGCCAAGTATCATTTCTAACACATACTTGACAAATCTGAAATAAATGAAAAAGACCTATAAGGACTAATTATTTTTTGAATAAAATTTAGGAGTTTGAAAAAGGTGAGAATTTACATATTGAGTCAAGAAGTTGTACAGTCCATTTCCTTTTTTATCCTCCCAGAAATGAAGGCACTTCTCTGAAAATAATTAACTGAGTTATTTTGAAACACTAGGTGGCAATAAATTTTTTTTAAGAGTGAGGATGGTATCTAGTACTGTCATAAAACTGGTGCTTGACTCTTTGAAAGTTGTCAAATTTTGTACTCTGCATATTTTTATGTGCAAATTTTGTCCCAATATTCTTCATTCATTTAGCAATGGACATGCAAGCTAGAGTTTGTTGGTATTGATGCCCTTTGACTTGCTACCCTATCTACCCAAAACAATGCTGGCCCTCGTAATTTTTGTACTCATCACACTTCCATAACCAATTAAAAAGTACTGCTATACCACTGTACTGATAGAAGATTAACTCATAGAATTAAGTGTATTATATCCAGAAGAAACTGTGGAAATATGTTGAAAAGACTCAGTGGAAAGAAAACCTCTCAAGGCAGATGCAGGACACGATCAGAAAGACTACACTATATGATATTATGGTTTTGAACCATTTAATAATATTATTGGATCAAATCACTAAATACAATTTACATTTTAGGTAGTTTTTTTAAATGACCAATTTTTAAAAATCAAACTTTCAAGAAATTGGAATTTGTCAGTCTATAGCTTGACATGATTTATTTTAAGTGTTTTGAGCTAAGGGTTTCAATTTGTTGCCCAGGTTGGTTTGGGACCCTCACTTAAGTGATCCTCCTACACAGCCTCCCGCTAGCTGGGTAAAGAGGCAGGTACCACTAACCCATTTGTGATGTAACTCTTATGTGACTTTTAAACAGTAACTGCTTGAATAATGAGTAAAATTTGCTTAGAAAAAATGCATGTACACAGTATAAGACTCACAATGAAACACCATCCCACTAGCCTAATCCCCACAAAAGTTGTTCAAGTAACATGAACTTCATTTTTCTTCTAGAATGTTCTTACAAAAAGTTGCAAAGCCACACTCAATACCTGCCCCCATTCCCAAACCTTCTTCCTTTTCAGTCTCATATTTTCTACTCTCTGAATCCCTTAATTTCCTTTGCCTTCTGGCTAGTTTGGGCCATCACATTTCCTTAGATTTGTCCACGGACTGTCCCCAGCATGGAAATGTTCTCCCTCAGATATCTCCATGGCTCCAATACCATCTCCTCAGTGAGTCTCCCTAACCAACCCATTTAAATGCACACCCACTTCCACGCATTCTTAAAGCTTCCTGACCTTATTTTTTTCAACTCTATAAAATAAAATAGAAACTTTTGTCCATGTTTTTTGACTTCTGAAACTCCAATATGTGGAAGAATTCTGGGAGGTTTAGATGATCAATAAGTTATTTGTTGAATAGATAAATAATGAGTGCGATTTAATGTACCCAAAATAGAAATTCTCCTTACCCACCGCCAGTTCCTGAAACATATCAATTACCAAATTTATTTTTCTATGTATCCTATACCTTGGAATATTGTCATCCAAACCCAAAGTCTAGATGTCACCTTAAATTTACCCATTCTACCCCAACGCCTCTAATCTATCATTAGCCCTGACAGTGTTCTCTCCTTAGATCTTTTCACTTTTTTTCTCCCTTTGCTTATCAACAATCAACCTTCACTGGGAGTATGGAATAAGAGCCATCAAGCATTTCTATGCATTAGGGCCTCCAACTCCTCTTTCCAAGTTAGAAACATTAAGAGGTCATCTGATCATGGTGATGACCTCACTGAAATTCTTCAAAGCTTCCCATTATCTAAAAAACTGAATTTCTATCCTAATTGTTCATTGGAAATACCTACAATGAGTTTCTCTCTAGACTAATCACACCCACCCCAAGTGATCCTTAGAATCACCAAAATACAGCATATAACCTATACCTCTGAGCTCAGTAACAAGTCCTTCCATTATTGGATTCTATGTATGGCTTTTATTTTTCATTTCTCTTCCCTGAAGATATACTCAAATCACACATATTACTTTCTATCATAGCATTCTTCCATTTGTACATGCCTGTGTATCATTCCTTGCCTGGCAACACCTCCATATATTATTTTAGGTTTAAAAGAATCCATGTATTTCTAGTTCTTGTTGATCATTGTTTCCCTTTACGTGGCCTATAATTTTCTCCAGGGTAACAGTCAGCTCTATCAGTGGACATAAAATATTGATTGACAGTGACTGGATAAAATTAATGCTACTTATTGAAATTTTTTAATATAAAAAAGCCAGCTGGCATGGTGTACCATACCTGTAAGCCCAGTACTCTGAGACCGAGGCAGGAGTACAAGTTTGAGTCCAGCCTGGACAACTTAGCAACTCAGTGAGACCTTGTCTCAAAAACTAAAAATTAAAAAGGACTGAGGATATAGCTCCATGTTCAATTCCTTAGGTTCAATTCCAAGTTCAACTCCAAAAATAAAAATATAAGCAAACAAATAAGTAAATATAAACATAACAGTTTGGAAAAGCATCAGTCCTGCAAGTAACCAAACAAAATACTCTGAATCCTTTTCGAACTTCAATTCAACAAGTCACCATTAGGGCAATCAAATCATTGAAAACATTCTGCCTTTTAAGAACTTTTACTATGCATTATGAAAATATACTAAAAACAGGAAAGGCCAGGGATGAAGCTCAGTAGCAAGGCACCTGCCTGGCAAGCACAAGGTTCTGAGTTCAATTCCCATTACCCCCCCCCCCCGCAAAAGAATCAGTTGATAATAAAAACAGCTAACATACCTTATATCTTAAATAAGTAAAAGAAATCTAAGAATGTTTTAAAATTCACTTTGACATTTACAAAATAAAATGATACCTGAATTATAAAATCAGACCACGAGAAAGCATAAAGTTGTGAGTGGTGATTCTATGTCCATTATCTTAAAGTGTGATGCCTATCTTTTGTAACAGATAATAATAGAAATGCAGAAATACTGATTTCTCTCCTAGAACTCCCCACATACAAAACAAAACAAACAATTTTAAACAAATAATTTTAAAATGAAATGAGCATATAAATATAAAAACTAATTTTAAAATATATTTTTGACATTTACGATCTGAACCCAGTAGTTACAAAAAATTACTCTGGAAATTTTAAACAATTTTCATGCTGCTGGCATCATTCACAAAAGATTCAGCTATAATGGCTAAGAGGCAGGATCCAGCATCAGAATATTGTCAGAGTCTCCCAGGAGATTGCGCTGCGCGGTTAGGATTAAGAATCCCTGAATCAACACTTTCCCTACTACAGCAAAGCACGTATGGCCAAAAGAAATAAAAATTAAATCCTTTCTAGTCAATATTACCTCATTCCTACAGGGGAAAAAAATGTAAAATTAAAATTAGAAAAATATGGATAGTTAACACTCTGCATGGCTTGCTGCACACCGTGTGGTACTCAGCACTGCCAGTCTATTTACCTTTTCATTCCCCACAAAGGCTCTTTAACTTTGGCACTATTTTTTTGCTAGCCTGCTCCTATAAAATAGGAGGCAGCTGTAGAATACTAAACCCTGCTGGCGGCACTCGGAATGCTGCTATGCACACTGACTCAGTCCATCCTCACAACAGTGCCATGCACTAAGTACTGACTATTAAACCCAGGTAGTAGATGAGGAAACTAAGGCACAGATGGGCTAAATAACTTGTCTTAAGCAGTACAGCTAGTGAGTGGGTCTTTAATCCAGATAGCCTAGCTCCGGAGCTAATTAAAGAGTAATATCCTAGTGAGTCCTCATATGCAGCAGGAATGAAATACATTGCTATGCATTAAAATTACCTGAATGCCTTTATTTTTCTCAAGGGATAGTAATGCAAACAACAGAAAAGAAGTGAACTAAGGAAATCAAGAAAAGTGAAATGAGTATAATTTTAGCCCAGTTTTGAGATTACTTTCAAACCCAACTAGAGATTTCATGGTTTAAACTAATTAAAAAAAAAAAAATTAGAGGTATATCTAGGAAGCGAATCCCAGTCCATCTAAAAGCAAGGGAATGGTCAGAAGTCTGATTTCTCCCCGTGTGTTCCAGGACAGGGGAGGGAGGCCTGCAGGCTGCTCAGTGCTCGTAGAAAGGGCTCCACAAATATATTTCAATAAATTCAATCAGCTGGCTATGTAAACAGTCAGAGGACTTCATTCTGAGGCAGGAAGCTAAATATATTTTATTAAATATCTTTCTTTCACACAATTTATTCCTATATAATAAAATATTAGATCACTAAAGCATATTCATAAAGGGTTGATATTTTATATTTTGCTCATGTAAATTTTGTCATAAAATTAAATTACCATTTATAAAAGTAAACTGACATTCTAAAAGTTCATTCAGTATCTGTGTGCCCTATTTGGAAACACTAGGAAAGTTGTGTGGAATTCTCCTGGGCCCCTCCTGCACCCCCACGGTGGGCTGTCGATCCCAGTCTTCTTCTGGCAGTGTTCCTCTACCTGTAGCTCTATATTCCCCTGATTAGCAAAGTGCAACCACAGATCTTTCCTTTACTTCCACATATGAGTTCCACTTTGAGTTCTCACTCCATAATGAACATACATAGTTCAAAGTTCTTGCTGGCCAACAGGAACAAAATATTTGAATGATAGCCATCTTAGTCACTTTTATTCATTGCTGGGATGAAATACCTCAGGCTGAGAATTAAGGAAGGACAGATTCATTTAGCTCACAGTTTGTGGAGGTCTCAGTCCATAATCTGCTGGGTCTAAGGCAGGGTGGCATGGTAGAGGGCAATAGCTCAACGTAGCAAAACAACCAGAGCAAAAATGAAAGAACACAGAGAAATGACTCTTTCTTTCCTGGGCTGGGTGTTGCACTCACACCCATAATCCCAGCATTGGAGCATTGATCAATCACAGATTCTAGAAGCCTGCCCCCATGACTGCATGAGACTTTAAGGAGACATTCAGACACAAACCATGGCATTAGCCATGGAGTATTCTCTGGCAAGTAGTCTAACTTTTAAAATAAAATCAAGCAATGTACCAAGCAATGTTTACTTGACGATAATGTGTTTCCACATTGAATCCTTTTTTCCAGAATTGTCCTTTGGTGTTGTAGCGCTGATTTACATTATGGAAACATCCAAATGAACCAAATTTTTTACATGTTACAAATGTACTGAAGACATGATCTGCTACATCACACAGAACCCTTCTTGTTCTACAGGGGTTTTTTTCAATTTGATATGCTAGGGTTTTATTTCATGTTAAGAAAATAAGAGTTCAATCTTATCTGCTATGGTTTTAGTCACATTTTTCTGTATATTTTCATTGTCTTCTGATTTTGTCACACTTAGTTTTAATTTTATTATATATTATTTTTAATAACACTCATTTAAACCACCTCTTGGGGGGTATATAAGGCCCCTGTAAATAAATAGTTTTATAATAAAAATGAATAAAAGCAAAGGGAATAATATAAATCTTAGATGCAACTGACTATAAAGAATGAAAGACAGTTTCCAAAATTACAAATGGTAATCGAAGATTTTGGAATCTCAAAAACTTAAGAAACTTATTTCATTCAATTACTAGTTCTAAAATAGTGCTTTAAAGTTTTAAAAAATTATATTTTCATTCAGTAAATGTAAAAACTTGTACTTCCTATACTATACCTAACACATGTCAAAGATAAAGTAACCTTAAATACATATCATAACCCAAATGACTGTGCATATGGTTAACCCTCAACTGGATTGTTGTTTAATGGTTAGACAGGAAATAAAGAAAACACCAGAATTGCCAGGAAAAGCAACCCCTCAAATTTTCATTTACTTAGAATTTTCTCATTACTGAGTAACATCAAAGACTTACAATTCAAGATATTGGGTTTTATTTTTCTAATTGTAATGAACTTTGTTAAACAAAATGTCTAATTTTTTTCAGTGTGATCTAATACAGAGGGGAAATATGCAGTTCTTAAAGTAATATGTGTAAGTTATCATGGAGTTTATTTTAAACTGTGTGGCAGTATTTTTCCAAGTTAATTTTATAACTGTTGGAAATCATCTTCTTGGAAAGCAGATTGCTATTATTCAGATGGTAAGGCATCAGTTATGAATAAAAATTAAGTAGCTGGCATTACAAATATGCAGAGACTTCACTGTGCTTTTCCATCAGCTTAGAGTATAATTTTATTTTGTAAAATGCAGAAAAGTGTGGCAGGACAGAAATTTTATAAAATCAAAGCTGGATGATTTCATCTGACAAGTGGGACGGGGGTGGAAAGCGTAGGTGTGAGAAGGTTACTGCTTTTAGTGATGTTAAAAATCAAATTGTGACTGAGTCAAATCAAGAAAACATTTTCTGAAGGCCTGAAATTTAAATCAAAGTCTTCATCTTACACTTAACCACATATATTAATATACTTTTTGGAGCATAAACCACCTTGTTATAAAGCAATTAGAAAGTAGAAAAGTTTACAAAAAGAGCTAGAAGCTAAGAAGATATACAACAGCCCTATAAAAACCATATAGATATTTCAAGCTTGACAGATATATTTAAAGAACTTATGTACAGTCTAATTACTGAAGGCGTAGGTGTGTGTTATTATTTATAAGTCCAGGGAAACACTCTCAGTACATAGCCTGTTGTGAAAATGGAATTTACTGGAATGGATATAATTTCAGTGGGCCAAGATTTAAAATAAAACACAGTGATGTGAAGTTAAGTCTATTCCTTAAGTCTCAGAATAAAAATCTGTTTAGTTACAGGAAATGGTTTTGTAAAACCACAGAAAAATTTTTACCAACAGAGGACACTGTATTTTTCTTAAAGAACATTTAGCTGAATGCAATAAATAAACGTATACTCTTTGGGTCCATTTAGTACAAACACAAAAATGGAAAATACATACTTGTCTCAAAATGATTCTCTGACAGATGAAATATGAAACCCACAGGGAGAGAGACCATTGGAATTCACATTATTTTAATGCTTGAGCATAAATGATCTTAATAAAAACAAAACTCTCAATTCTACTAATATGAATTATAGACATGAACCCACAAACATTCTAAATAGTTAAAAACAAATTCTAATTTGCTAACAATACATATTTATAATAAAATGTAACCATAATATATGATACACAGATTCAAATGCCAAATTTGAAAAATATTAATTTAAATTCTTCTGTAAGATATTTAAGAAGCACATTTCATTCACACTGGAAAGTGATTTCATCTTACAGAGGAAATTTTCATGAAATTTGCAACATTATCTGGATTATCTAGCTCAAAAAAAAATAATCAAAACTTTTGTGCCTGCCTGAGGCAGACAGTTAAAATAAATACGCAATGAAAATCTGATGTGCATAGGATATGAAGGAAACTGAAGACTGCTTGTCTCTGCCAAAGAATCAAAACACAAAAACAAACAGTTAAATCACTGTGTGCCAAACAGTATTTGATAACCATATACAGCTCCTAAATTGCCAGATTGCAGGTCTAGAAGAACAGTAACTAAGAGGATGTTAACCAAAAATGTGATCTGAGCCAACAAGAAATGAGAATAAATCCTATCATTCAGAGAGTAACTAGAACTCAATGACTTATTTTTTCATGAACATGCTTCAGTTAGTAATCTTTCCTTAAAAAATCTGAGGTATATTTGAGTATAACAGCAACCCATGCAGTCTGTTGATTATTAACATTTCCCACATGGCCTTAAAAACTGGTTGTTTCAATCCCAGATGGGGAATGGAGAATCTTAATTCAGATTCTTCATTGCCCCCAGGCACAGAGATCCAATCTCTCTGAGGCTCACTGGAATTTTTTTTCAGCAGAGGCCATCCCATTTAGGGCTCTAACGTGATCTGGGTACGAGAGATTGTAATACCAGGGTATTGGCACTGGCCTGTCACCAACACATTAATTTGCTGAGCACCTGAAGTACCTACCAAGATGCACAGGTAATTCATTCCAGGTATCATTAAAGACAAAGGAAAAGAGGAAAAAGAAGAAGCCACAGAGAAACAGCAAGAGGCCAACAGATGAGATGTGTTTGCCCAGATGGCCACGACTTTACCATCCTGAAGGACTGAAGTTACACATGATTGTCTCGAAGCCCTGAGGAACATCCAGCGATTCTAATTGCTGCAGACGACAAACTTCTGGGTGTTCTTTTGAGCTGCCTACAGTATGCAGTATCTTTTCCTGCCAAGGGTCCAAGAAAAACTCTCAAGACTGAGCCACTGTTCTGGCAATGAGTCTAGAAATCTACATAGAAATATTTTTTCTTTTAGGAGATATAGCCTGACATATTTGGAATTCTCTTAATATGCATATTAAATCATGACCTATTAAATACAATTTTTCACAGTTTCCTTAAGAGCCAGTTATTTAATATTACATGAACAAATTGAAGAAAATATTTGTGATGTATTTTTAAAAACAGACATGCATATTTCATAGTAAAGTTTTACCAGTGTTGTGTTCTTCATGTCTCTAAAATGCTCAAACATTCCAGTTTCTTATTCTTTGCCAAAAATAAGCAAACTTTGAATCACTAACTGAAAATTTACTTTTAGTTTGGCCCTTTTAAAATAGATGAATTATCATTACCAATAACTAAGTAAAATGTATGAGTCCAAGTTATATACTCGTATACAATCTCCATAGCATTAGGACAATAATAATATCTACTTTGTACTAAATACTGTATTAAAGACATTGTATGGGTCACTTCACATTTCATTTCATCTTTTCCAAAATTTATGAAGCAGACACTACTACAAAGGAGCTTTCGGTTGAATTAATGCTTAACATGTAATTTGCAATTTAAAATCTTAAGAAAATTCTATCATGACAGTTCTTTTTAAAGAAATATGGAAACACAATAAAGTTTTAATATCATAACTTTTACTAGGGCCAAATACGAAATTTCACCTATGTGGAAGATCCCAGACCAAAGTGGAGAAGACTGATGTTTCGACATGGTGTGAACAATGAGACATATGATATCATTTCAGCTAGTCTAAAATCCAAACAAGAAGCTAATAAATTTGTATAGGCCACACCCTCATTTGCCCAGCTGATCCAAGCTGCTCATGTCCAATTTACCTACTCAAATGTTTCAGGAAACACAGACACCCTAGTATTTAAAGATCTAGATATAATTTCTATATACATGTAATTTTGTAGTTTTATTAACAGTTTCTGTAATACATTTTTTGGTAATGAAATTTGCCACCATTTCTTTTAATTTTTGTATTAGGATCAAATCAACGCTTCTTTTAAAATCAATAATGTTTAAATGACCTTTGAAGATCTGCATTTCTAGACGATATAAATTCTATGTAATAAGCTTAGCAAGACATCAAGTCAACATTCTGTGACAGTCCTCCTCTGCAAGATATTTTCTAATGCTGAGAAACACTGGTGAAATTTGTTTTACTATGATTCTAAAGCCAGTGATGAAAAAGTATCCTCTAAATCTAAATGTTTCTAAAAAGTTATTGAAACTATAGGGTTCACTAAATTACACTCTATTAAAACTTAACTTTTTTTTTCTCAAAATCAGTTAAAATAAAGGTCTAAAATGCCAATTATTCTAACAGAAAGGATATATATCTATAAAAATTTCTCTTTCTTTAAAATAGAACAAGTGTTTATATTCTTATTTGATTGTTTTTATTTTATTTTAATGTATGTGGGATTGAAATGAGGACCTCACCATGGTGGAGATGCAGTGTAACCTATTTTATATGTAAAATATTAAATCACTGTTGATGCTGGATGCTCATGTGAAAATATTTTACTATCCTGGAATATCAGTACACATCGATGACTAGTAAATGGATGCCTGATGTTCATAGAAGAATCAGTGAAAACTTGGTGGGAGGGACATTTAAACATATGGTTTGTTAAAAACTTAATAAATGATGTTAAGACAATACATTATGATAATAATCTTTATTATCAGTTACAAATTAGTCTTTAGCATCCAGTCAGAGTAAATGTCTTCACATAAACAAAAAATAGTTGAATGTGTCTCCCTCATTATATATATTTATTTTGTATTTCAAATTGTTTTATATTAGTGAATATTTAAGTTAAATATTTAGCTTATTCTAAACTATTTATCTTTAAATTGTTTTATGTCATTCTTTATTCTGATGTATACTTGTAGAATACTTTTGTAAAAGAAATTTATTATTGTAACATCAAAAGGAGTTAAATATTTAAGATTTAATTTACATACTACATACTACAAATAACTAGTTATCAATAATTTTCACATTCTGTAATAAATGTAGAAAATACTTCCCTGTAATACTTTCCTGATGTAAGTACCACAAAGACTCTAAATAAAAGTTACAAATAATTAAAGTGACATTATACTTCTATGAGAAAAATAAACGGAATTGTGTGACTTTGAGGTACAGAGACTTCACAGGGAACGTATTTTCAGAAAGCAGTAACTCTGTATAAGTGACATGAAATATTTGAAGCAGTAAGCAAATGAGTTAAAGTATAATTTGCAATGATATTTAGTGAGTAGCTAACATCATATCAAAACTCCAGACACCTGAACACCACACTATACTGAAAACTGCAATATGCAAATTAAATGTTAAATCTATTTTTACTAGGCTCATCTATTTGGAAATCAAATATTTTAAGTAAAATTCTATTCCATTTCAAAACCAATTTCTAAAGGAAGAAAATAATGTCAAAGTACCTCCTAGAATAATTGCTGCAATATCATAACAATTTATAACTCAGATACTTTAAGGAATGTTTGGTGTTCAAAAACTAGCAAAGGATATACGTTTAAAAAGTTTAGGGAGCCAGTTAAACTACTAAGCAATTAAATGACACTGTCACAACACTTTTCCATATGTATCTTAGAGATCCAACAAATTTTAGTTTCAACAAATTATCAAATAGTGTGGATAAGATGTTGTGAATAAAAAAAAAAAAGATGTTGTGAATAAACCAGTACGTAAAACATCCTTAGTTAAGCTTTCTATGCTTTTAAACATAAGTTAAATTTCTCCCTTAAAAATATCCAATGAAACTTCAGATTTGAGCCATTTGAAAACGACAGATGTAGTCATATATGTAACCAACCAAGCAAACAACAGAAGTACTAAATGATAAAAGAAAGCTGCAATAAAGGAAATAAAATTAATCCTCTTGCTACAAATAGAATATGGATACACATGCAACTTTAAAAAATACCAACAAAGCAAAGCTCCAGAGATGTGGCCACCTGTCTGGACTGCTGCCCTAAGTTAGAGATCATGCTAATGCCAGAGCCTTAGACAGCGTTTAGTTGAAATTAAAAAAAAAAAAAAAAACAATCTCCTGTCATCTCTTTTGAGCACATAAAAACTATCACCTTCAAGCAAAGATAGAGACATGAAGTGGTCTGTACCTGCCACATCTGAACACTGTCATCACAGCTCAAGACTTACCTCATAAGACCAGACACACTGAGTCCCACCAAAGCGGCGAACACATCTTCCCACCTCCACGTCCTCGTGAGTTGTGTACATTTCTCTGAGGCATTCACCAATATGAGGCACCATTCTTCTGAGTACTTCTCGACTGAAGATCATGCCAGGTCCCCCCATACAGAAGTTCTCCCCAGGCTCCAGTCCTAGCTTCCCAAGTTCTTCGATATTGCCCAGGCCCGTCTGTCCCAGGTACAGAGGCTTGCTGCTATTCAAGGATCTAAGAAACTCTTCTAACTTATCACCTACAAAGAGAAAGGCAATCATCACTACTGGTGTTTCACGATTATTTAAAACATACAGCGTAGGAGATGTAACTTCAGAGTGTCATTAAACTCAACATTCGTTTTATACAGCTGGAAGGAAGAGAAACTTCTCAGAATATTCTATCACAGTAAAAGCATTAATTTACAGTTGTTAATTAAATCTGTAAAATTTTATCCACTCTTGGTCAAAGTCACCATAAACTAGCAAATCTAACAATCATGTTTTTCAGTAAAAAGATGAACTAATGGTAAGATGAAAAAGACAGGTTTCTACATTTGCAGTAAAAAATTGCCGAAAGTATAAAATAGTATCAAGTATTGATATTTGGTATGATTTTGGCAGATGTTGATAGCCAGTAAATAATTTTTTCCTCATAATTGAGTCACTTCAATGTTTTGCCATCAACTAAAATTAAATCACATGTGACCCACACACTTTGGGGAAATGCCCAAATGAAATTTATCTTGAAATTTAACTTGGGGAGTTGTCATTTCAGAAAAAAATAAAGATTTGTTAGAAATGCAATAGTGTGACTGGTGCCACTTACAGCTAGTAAATTCATCAGGAAAATACTCTTAAAATAAAATTTTGTAGCTAAAACATCTCAAAAGCATTTGCGTTTTACTACTTATTCTGATATATCATTCTGATACATATATATCAAATGCTTACCATATATATATATATATATATATATATATATATATATATATATCAATCAATGATAGACCAGAATAAGTTGGGTCACCTTCACATCTCAGTCAGCGTCCTGCCTGTCATTTCTGATGAGCAAGGCATCTGTACTATCTGGACCCCAAGGCTGAACCTGGAGCTCAGTGTTCTTAATGAAGAAGACATCTCATTCTTAATAGAAACAGGAAGAACGTGGCATTTCAAAGTTCTGAAGGATAATCTTCCAAAGCACGAAAGCAAAGGACCTAAGCAGGGGATGCTAAGGCCTCCTAGAAATCTTCAGCAAAGTGCAGCACTTCTTCCAGGAAACCTTTCTGATTTTAGTGAGAGACAAGACCAGCAGTTTACTCCCAGGAGTGTAACTCCCACAAGCATAAAAGTAAAAGTCAAATTAACTCAAGGAACATGGCACTTTTGGAGGAAGCATTTTTCTCTGAATTGATACCAGTAATACGTTTCAGAAATGCGATTATAAGACACCATTCTTTATTTTTGTATCCAGTTATCAATATTTCCTATCCCAACAAGAACTACAATGATTTTCCTCTTCCCAACACCAATAGAGAAACTATCGATTTATTAACGTTCTATTAGCAACTTTTTCCAGGACAGGCCCACAGAGTTGTCTGTTTCTTCTCGCACCACAAAGATACTACTTGGATCAGGAGAAAGCACCAAGGTACATACAAAGAGGCATAAAATAAGGAACAACTGCCCCCCCCACACACAACTATGGCAACGTGGAAAGCACAGAGAAACCTCTGCTCAGTGCAAGGCTGTTAGTTCCTTGCACCACCCCACCACCACCACCACCTCCGCAACTGTCTGGACTAAAAAGATGTACTCTTTTTTTTAGGAGCTTCTATCCCCTGAGTTTAGAAATTCTCTTGCCAGCTTGCCCATCCTCTGAGTGAAAGGCCGCGCCTCCTTTAAAACTGGCAAAGTTTTCTCAAGCTGGGGCTGCGTGTGGCTCTGGCAAGGAATCTCCCCCTCTGCTGTCCCCGCTAGGGCCACCTAGACACACCGGAAAGGATCTGTTCCAGGGTGTGCACCAACAGTTTGGAGCTCCCAACACCTAGGTAACTCGAAGGGGCGCTTCCCACCTAACAGTGCACGCATTCCCTCCGGGTTTTAGTGCGAGCTGGCGAGGCTGGAGGACGGCTCGCTGCTGCACCGTGGTGGCTGCGAGAAGCAGCGCGCTAGAGCAGCTGGGGATGCTCATGGATTCCGTGTGCGACAAGTTAGGCAAAAGGAAAGGCTAGGGACAGGGAATGGTCTGTGACACAGAAAACGACCCTTCAGTCTCAACAGCACACAAACGGTGGCGGATCAGCTGAAACAAAAGACCGGAGGACTAAAGCCAGAACACTGTGTCTCCAGACTGGCTCGCTTTTCATCTCTGAGGACACGCCCCTCTGAACCCATTTAAGAAACTATCACTACCGGGGCTTTCAGAGGAGGGCAAAATGGGAATGGCTTTTGGTATAACTCTAAGACTCCTTTCCTCATCTACCTCACAGGGCAAAGAGCGGGGACACGCGGTGGACAGAAAGGAGAGTGGAGAGTGAGCAGGGCGAATAAAGCTGGGCAGGTATGAGGAGGGTTCAGATGGCAGAAAAGGTGCAGGATGCAGAGCAATGGTGGGCGGGTGCGAGGGGTGGGGTCGGCAGACCGCGGAGCACGTGCGGGCAGAGATGCCGCTGGGGAGCTGGGCAGGGGCTGGGCAGGGGCTGAGGCTGGTAGCGGAAAAAGGAACGGGGAGGTGGGCAGGTAGACAGCAGGCCGTGGGAGGTCACCTTTGATGTAGACATCGTCGTCGGCGCGCATGAACCACTCGTACTTGTCCAGGTAATGGTCGTGCATATACTTGATCATCATGAAGGACTTTTTCTGGGGAGGGTAGGAGTCATCCACCCCCGGCAGCGCGATGACAGGTAGGGGTGGCGGAGGCTGGTCGAGCCCGGAGTTGGGGGGCTGCTGGCTGGAAAAGAACTCCACGCGGCCAGGGATGAAGCGCGCCCAGGTCCGCTGCGCCGCCAGCGCGCGGCTGCCCAGGTACTTCTGCGCGGTCATCACCCCCACGTACAGGAAGTCCCGGGGTCTGGTGCTCGCGTCGGTGGCGCCCCCGTCCCCGCTGCCGTTGTGGCTACTCCCGGGACGGCCACCCCTCTGCTGGCCAACCGCGCCCCCGTCCTCCTCCTCAGGGTCGCCTTCTGCTGCTGGAGCGCCCAAAAGCCCCGTTGCACCTTCGGGTTCCAGTCCTCGCCGCCGCTGCGGCAGCGGAGGTGGCTGCTGCCAGGGACTGTTCCAAAAACTGCTAACTCCTGGGGCCGCTTTGGGCAGCTGCTGCCCCTGGAGCTCCTGGCGCGCGGGGGACGGAGACCGCTCCTGCCGCGGCCGGGACTGGGGCTGGGGGAGCGGCTGCTGCGCGCCGGGGCCAGCGGCGGAGCGGCCGTAGTAGGAGCACAGGCTGGAGCCGCGTCTCTTCCTCTCGCTCAGCTCGGCCACCCGGGGGGCGATGAGCCAGGACGCGGCGGTGAAGCCCAGTACCAGCCCCAGCGCCACGCTCATCCACGGGCGGCGAGAGCGCACGGCCATCGCAGCTGCGCGGGGCGCGGACCTCGCTGAGCGGCCTCGGAGCTGCCGCGGGTCCCGAGCTCGCCCCACTGCCCAGGTCCCCTCCTCCGCCCCGCGCCCCCAGCCCAGACAGCAGCCCAGCCGCTCGGGCGCCTCCGCCGGCTCAGGGTGGCAGCGCTCGCCGCACCTCGCCCGCCGGGTGCAGCTGCCGGCCGAGCTCTTCGCGGCGCTCCGGGCCGGCAGAGAAACTTCTCCCGGCAGCGGCGGTGGAAGCGGCGGCGGCGGCGATCGGAGCTGCAGCACTGGGAGGAGGAGCAGCGGCGGCGGCGGCGGTGGCAGCGCGTCCGCGCCTAGGCTGCCACCCTGTCACTGGCGCGCCTGGTCCCTCCCTCCGCCACTCCCGCCCTCGCTCCCGCCCCCCGCGCCCCGCCCCGGGCTCCGGAGCGGCCCGAGGGAGGAGCCACGAGCGCCGCGGCCACGAGCAGGGGGAACGCGGGCCTCGGGGTACCCCGTGCGCACCCGATCCGGAGCCGGCCTCTCTCCGGAAGGAAACGCTGCGGGCCGGCCGCCTCCGGCTTCCAGGGCCGCCCCCCAACCCCGTCCCTCCTCCCCGTTCTGATTCCGTCCCAGTTCCCGCCCCGTCCCGTCCAGTCCCTGTGCACGTCCCGTCCGGTCCGGTCCCCGCCCCTGCGCGCCGTGGCCCCGCCGCCGTCCCCACCCGCGGAGATGGAGCCGAGCTCCCTGCAAGCGCGATCGCGCTTCTGTACTCTCCTTCCACAGCCGCGGCCAGTCCAGTGCCGTCAGGACATTGACCCGTTCCCGTTCTGTCCCTGCCCGGGTCATCCCCTGGGCCACTTTCGCGGTTTTCGTCCCTTTGATGTTAAACTCACAGCTGCTGCTCGTTGCTTTCTCTGTCCCCTCTCAAATCAGCAGATCAAACATCTGCCCCAGCCTCATGGCCCTATTGCTGTCAGTATCTGACATCCTCCCCAAATTCACTGGACGTTGCTCTAGCTAGGTATCTCTTAAGGAAATCCAGAGGAAGGGATCAGAAATGCCTTTCTGAAAGGCTGGGGTTGATGGGGGGGGGGGGTCGTTCCCCAAATAGCGTAAAGAGTTCCTCACCTGTAGAGTTGGAAAATGTGGGGCTACCAAGGGGCTGTCTCAGCTCCCCTCCTGGTGGTCTGGGCGCAAAGGTAAGAACAACGACCTGTTTTCAGTCCTGAATAGCTTAGTGTGCCTGCAGCATGGTGGGTGACTGTGGGCAAAGACCATCACACCCCAGACTGAGGGAGTGCTTAAATAAATGGCTGTGATCTGAAAAGAAAAGGAAGATAGTCCTTATTCTTGTCTACCAAGTGTATTCTAAGACAGTAGCACCAGACATTTTACATTTCAGAAGAGGAAAGAAATTTTTCAGCAACAGAATATCAAAAAAGTTAAATTATTTTGGATAGAATAATTTTGCACTAGTTGCTTTGTGAATAAAAGACCAACCCAAGTGTGGCATTTGGAAGAAGAAAACTTTCAAAAATTTCATTTAAAGGTTGTACGTCTAAGTATAGACTGGGGTGCAAGTGGTAACCCAAGCCTTTTCCTCCTGGGCACATTTCCGTCTTCTGCTTTCTACATCAAGCTCAAAAAGATGGTATTGAATGGCATTGGACATCATAGCTGGATTCAGCAAGGTGCTGGCAGAGGCCCTGGAACAGCAGGGCTGCCCGGAGCCCTGGGAGGAGCGGTTCTTTCCACACTGGCTGCGCAGGAACATGTCTGACTAAATGCTTCATCTGCTGGACAATGAAACTCCTTTTCCATGTCTAGGCCTTGCCCAGAGACACATGGGAGTACACATTATTGGACTGTTTCTCAGAGTTGTTGGATTTTAGTTAGAATGCAAAATCAGTCAAACAAAAAGGCCTCTGTGACTTAAAAGTATGTCTTTCCCAGAACATTTCAGTCATCTAGGGCAGTGTTGCCCAAAAGAGCATCTCCTATAAAGGAAATAGTCTTTATCACTGTTCAATAAGGGAGCCACTAGCCACATGCAATTATTGAGCACCTAAAATGTGTCAAGCATGAGTGAAGAAATGGATTTTCAAATTTAATTTGTTTTTACTTAAAAAGCCCCATGTGGTTAGGTGCTGCCAGAAGATTTTTACTATACATGGTGAAGAACAAAGAGTTCACCTACAGGCCAGCATAGGCTGCCCAGCAATAGCCATCTGGGCTCCATTCTAATACATGCATTCATGCCAGTCATCTATAAAAATGTTAAATCTCACTAGGCACAGGTACTCCACTCTGGAACTGTTCAGCATATTTAAGGAGAAAGTTAATTTCTTGCTGAGGTATGTATTGCAGGTTAAACATTAGACAGGGGTGGTGGCTTTGGACATGGATATATCAACAAAATGTTTACTGCCTCACACTGTGAATCATAGCATAGCACAGGACAGCTTGCTGAAGACTACTTTATAATACAGATTATGGTGCTGATAAATAATATCAAGAGAAAGCTTAAGTACTTTGAGAGAATTTATAAGAGCATGTGGTTTAGTCTGGGCATCTGAGAAGACATGAAATAAAAGATATAGAAGTGATATTCACTACTAGCTAAGTGACCTTGGAAAAGTTCCTTAAATTCTTCGAGCTTTAGATTTCTTCTCTGTAAACACGTTTCTGCACATGTGTATTAAGATATTAAATGTAAGTGCTTAACACAGAGTCTAGTTTATTGTAGACCTAGGGAATTCTCTTTCATGATAAACACTTGATATCATCTTACTTTTATGTTTCATTCTTTGACTTATTTAACAAATATTTATTTACGTTCTACTTTCAACCGGGTACTATTTTCAAGAATACAAAAAAAAAAAAAATGCAGATCAAAATTTCTAGGGGCTTGTACTCTTACATGTGAATGTGTGTGGGATGTTTTTGTGTAAACAAAGAAATAGTATATAATCTGTCCATGGTAAGAGTTTTTAAAAACTAGAGCGCGGTAGTGGAAGTGTGCATGTGTTGAATGAGACAGTTCAAAATTGATTGGTTGGAGAACATCTTTTTGATAATTTTAGTAGAGAATAGAGAAGAGTTAGGAAACAAACCATTAGGTTATCTGAAGGAAGACTTTCCAGAAGAGGAAGCATCCTCTTCTTCTGCACAGTGCATCATAGTAAGAGACAGGAAATGGGAAGGAACTGGTGACCTGCTAACAAGTTAGGCCAGGGCTGTGCAATAGAACTATCTAGAATTACGAATGGGAATTATAAATTATAATTTACAATTTTAGTAGCAATGTTTAAAAACTAATAGATGAAAGTAATTTTTGTTCAAACTAATATATATGTATATAGTTTTGACTCAAACTAATATAAACTAATATATCCCAAATATAATTTTAACATAGATATCAATATAACATCATTGGTGAGATATTTTATGTTCTTTACATTGGCATTAACTGTTTTTTGTTTTGGGTTTTTGGTACCTGGAATTGAATTCACCACCTCGCAGTTTCCAGGCAGGTGCTGTGCTGCTGAACTATATCCCTGGCCTTGTATTATTTTTTTAAAGCCATTGTGAATTACAATACTCTTAGAGTAAATCCTAGTTCACATTACATTTCAGATATTCAATAGTGAGACCTATGGTCACCATCTTAGATAGTGGGTATTTAGAGCCTGGCAGACATTTTTAAAGACTTAGACTTTTACTTTGGGTGATAATAATGTATTGTGAAGTAGGGGAATGTGGATTTTATTTATATTTTACAATACAGAACCAATCTAGTTGCATTTTATAGGAACACTAGAAGGCCTGTGGGGGAGAAGAAACCTAAGCAGACAAGGGCAGACTTAGGGAAAGCACCTAAAACATTATTGAAATGACTCCATCCCCTTAAACTAGAAGAAAAATAAACTTCATTTTCTTCTCCCCACCCAATGTCTGCACGTCTTCCTCATTTGCAAGTAGCAGTTTTGGGAAATGTTAATTTCATACATGTTAAGATTCCTATAGTTATTTGCCATTTCCTAAGAACAGTGAAGTGATTTTTCTCATACTTTAAAGAGATACAATAGTTAGGGTAGATAATTTCCTGGAAAATTTTTATCAAGTACTATTTTTTTTCAATTAAAAATAATGAAGTAACACGTTATAGGGAAAATTTTAGGAAATGTATTTATTTGGATAACAGATATGTTGAAGGAGAAATTTATATGGAAACTCTTTATCTTGAATAAACAGGAAAACTAGTTACATGACAAAATATAATAAGACTTACATACTGTATTAAAAGAGAACATAAACGTAGGTACATATAAGATATCTGGCTAAAAATATTCAGTATAACCGTGGCTCTAATCTAGCCAGTTTCAATAAATAACCCTGTGAACTACTTTATAAAATATCTATGAAGGAATTCGGCGGCATAGTTTGAGAAAACCAGTAACCTCCTAATATTGTAATAGTTCATAACAAAAATTCCAGAGCTGGCTCTTCCTCATGTCTGATACTTGTAGTAAATTCAGGCATATGCGTATTTGACCATTGTAACATAGGACTAATTTGCTACCTCTTCAGACTTGAAGTTATTAAAATACATTAAGACGTCATCTGGGTCATGCCAGTGTCGTTCCTAGTGTTAGAATAACGTCGATGTTGACCATCCTGAGGGCAGCTAGGGCTCAGTTGGCAGAGTGTGATTTGGCACAGTACTGTACTATTTTCATTAAATGGAAAGAGTAATAACTTTAAACTCATGGGGGGGAAAAGTACAATGAGTTTAAAGTGGAGGGTATCATAATTTGATCACTTGTAAAAGTTAAAGGCAAATATTTATATAAAGATTTCAACCTATGCTACCTTTAGAGGGTATAATCAAGTTTTGGGTGGTCCTGACACTTCTGTATTTTACTGATCTGTTTTCAATGTTACCATTTTTTTTCTTCACAGATCAAGGCTGAATTGGTTTCAATTGTGTGAAGCAACTGTGGCATCTAGTGGTTAATAATCATAATGGTAATTCAGTTTATTTCTAAGGGGTGAATTATGTTATAATATTTTTATATTGCCAAAGAATATTATAGCAATAGTGACGTAAGATTATCACTTAGCTACATTTTTATTCATCAGAAATCACCATATATAATGAATAGCTGACATACTCAAATAGGAAAATGTAATTTTGCTGAGATTGTAAAGTTATTTTAGAGTCTGATATTAATTTATATTTATATATTCACCATGATAATGTAGTTAAATTTTTATACTGATTGGATATTTGACGCTACAAAATTACTAGTTCTGTTTTTATTCATGATAGGTTATCAAAACTATGGTTTCTGAGAGTCCTTAATGTCAGAAGTACATACTGAAATATTTACTGATGAATTTGTGTGATGTCTGGGATTCAAATTATGTGAATGAAGAGCAGTCATAGGTGGATACCTATGTGTGTAAACACTGACTGAATATTATTGGTTAATATTAAGATGGATGATAAATTTGGAATTTCCTATACTAAAAAGTTTAAAGAAAGGGCTTAGATCTAACTCAGTGTTAGAGCACTTGCCTGGCATATGCAAGACTCTGGATTAAACCCCCAGCAATAACATAAATAAAAAAATAAATTTTAAAAATCTTATTTGTTTAAGATTAGTAGTCATTCAACATTTATTATCTATATATTTATTTTGAGCAAGCAAAGGTCCACTTGTCCAAATGACCAATGAGAAGAATATCACCTGAAAATGAATGAAATTTATTACCATTTAGAAAAGGGAAAGAAAGACTATATCAAAATTAAAAATCACTTCTTTCATACCTTTTTGGCCCCAGTGACAACCCTTAGGCGTAAGCAAAATACTCTTTAAAGCTTTTCCAAAAAAAGAGACTCACTTTCTGATGTAAGAATTTTTTTCAAGTAGTAATAGTCTATGATTAGGTAATGAGTTGAAAAATCTTCAGTTTTCTTAATCACCAAAATGAATTTATTCTGGAAAATATTTTATCTTAATTTTCGTTTACTACTCTCTGAAAATACTAATGAACTCCAGTATTTTCCATCTTAGAAAACTTAATATATACATGTCCCTTCTTTTTTTAAATTTCATTTCATCCTCTGTCAATTGCTTTCCTCTTACGTTCTGTGAATCAGTACCATTCAATACTCACATATATAATTTAAATTTTTCTACTGGGCTCAGTTTAAAAAGTAAAAACAAACAAAAATAACCATAGTAACAGTTTATTTTTACTCAATATATGTAGTTTTCACTATGAAGCCTAAAAGCACACTTTTTAAATGATAAACAACTAGATTTCAAAAGGTTTACAGAATTCATTCTGCTGCTTTCTAAGGTAATGTAAGACTACATTGCATACTAATATACAAAGTGTGATATATTTTTAGGTATGTGTTTGTATAATTAGAGTGTGGCTATTATATTATTTTCATAGCTACACTGTCATTATAAAATAAACATAAGGGAGAGATTACAGGCCTTTCTTTTTCCATAATCACTATTCTTTTCTAAACGTCAGAATATTTTCTTAGGAAGTAAGAGAGTTTCAATGTCACTGCACCCAATCCATTGCGAGGGGACATGACTTAGGCTTAACAGTTTTAGTAGTCTATCTAAGATTTTTGTGGTGCACATGGCAGGCACAATATGTAATTCATTTTACAGGTGTCGCATATGGATGGAGTTTACCTAAGTCTATAGCAAACTAATAAGTCCTTTAACAGTCTTGTGAGTTTTAAAGCTTTCAACAGATTGTTATCACAGGAATGGAGTAACTTTTACCTGCACTCTGTGAAATTTTTTGTTGATTTTGAAAACTTTACTTATTTTCATAAGATATTCTATTTGCTCACGTTAATGTAAAGTTTGTTCTTTTATAATAATATATTTAATTTTTCTAATTTTTAATTTATCATAAATACTTTCAATTCGCCTTAATTTTTAAGAATGGACAGAGGGTTCAAGAATAAAATGTTTGAGAACATCGGTCTTAGCAAAGGCCTTACTTAACCTTTTTCTTCTCCTGGAAGTACTATAAAAATTCTCTAGGTGAATAGTTGGGTTAGAATGCCTTGCTTCAGATGGAAAATTACCGTCATAGTTTAAGGTGATGTGAAAGTAACTGTCCTTGCACTGTTTAAGCTTTGAGGTGTTTTAAAATACATTATTGTCCCATGGCTTTAAAGTCACATTTTTTGCCTTCTGCAAATATAGTAGTTTGACTTACTTGTTTTATTTTTGCATATTAAGTATGTTTGTTAAAAACAAATTGTAGCAATGACTCTTCTCTATTCCAGATTTTTTGAATCTAATTCAAATCAGATTTCAAAAAATAGTATCTCTAACAAACTTGAGGGTAAACTTTTCATTTCTACAAAAGATTATGCATCGTTTTTAGGTTACAATAATTTTGTGTAATTGTGTCAAAGAAAGAATTCTCAAGTCAATTTTACAGCTTTCAAGTCATAAAGTTTAGTAAGGAAAGAAGATAACATTGCAATATCAATAAAACTGAAGACTCAATTATTTGTCTTTTGATGCCAATTAGAGCTCTAGGAATACAGGGAATGCTAAATCCAAATAAAACTGTGTGAACTAATTGAAAAAGTAAATTGGTGCTCATAAATGCAATTCCAGAGGAATTTACAAATGGTCATCATTTGGAAATTGTTACAAAAATATTGCACAGAATTCAAAAAATAGAGCAGGTCAGGAAGTGAATAACAAGTGAGTAACAGTAGTTCCTATGGCCTTATCTCCATATCTGTATCGAGTAAAATAAAGTCAAGAGTATAAGTTTCAAGTGAGGAATAAGAGCAAATGTTAACTTCAGAGCTAAGTTATTTCTCAGCAGTGCTTTCTGTTTTCATCTCAGAACTGGGCACAATAGGATTCGAAAGGGCACATGGCTGAGGCACACCCAGGCATAAGTGAGGAGTGAAGTATGGCATTCCTGAAGCCTCTGCTAGAGCTCTGCTCACCACACCCTTCAATCTACGCCACAGTTTTATTTTTTCCAAACTAAATTTACTGTCTACCTTTACAGAACACCAGACAGGAATAGCAGCAGTGACATCTGAATCAGACTGAAATTAAATTTATAATTTCATATTAGCAACATAGAGTCAAGACTCTGGGATATGGTACAAGCCATCGAGTCACCTCGAAACTTTTTTTGTAGGCACATAGAACACACTGGCTAGTACAGTTTACGAGTAATTACAAGGTTGGCATAGATGTCATTGTTTCTCCAAGTGAGATCCTCAGTATGTATTTCTAATACTTTATCATGGCATACCTATTAATTGTAATCTAGATTCCTACTGAATCAGAATCCCTGAGCTAGAGGCCAGGAGTCCTTATTTATAACAAGATGTGATTCTTAAGCACATTAGACTTTGTAAATCACAATTTGAATCATCCTTGATACTTTAAAGTCTTAACATATTTAATTAAAAAAATAAAAATCATAGCCATTATACCCTTCTAATGAGATTCACCAGTCTCTCAAAACAAATATATGCCTGAAGAAAGTCTAGATTCTCCATCCCCAAACAGGAGAAGATGTTCACCTTTTTTTTTTTTCCATATTGAATATTGTCTTAGTCACTTTCTTGTCATGAATATAACAATACCTGGCGCTCATAACTTAAAAGAAGAGAGTGTATTTGGGCTCACATTTTACTAGATTCAGCTCTCTCATGGTCATCTGGCTCCAGGAAAAAACAGTATAGTAGAAGAGCCTAGAGAAGGAAAGGTGTGCACTTCATGACAGTCAGGAAAAAGATAAAAAAGGAAGCATGGGGGAGGAGATAAATCCTTCCAGGTCACAATAATCCACCACTTCTGACTAGGCTGTACCTTCAAACATCCAGCAGCTATAATCTCATAATCCAGTCACCTCCCAAAGCCCTGTCTGTGAGTGCTTGAGGCATTGGGGAAACTCTAGATATAAGCCATAACATTCCACCCCTGCCCCTTGAAAACTTCATGCAAATTTCTCTAGGCAAAATGCATTTAATTCATCTCTAAGAGTTGTCAAAGTCCTAACAGTTTCAGCTCTGCTGAAAAATCCAAATCTAAAATCTGTCCCAAGATGTAAGGCAAACTCTTAGCTGTGAGCCTCTGCAAAAATCAAAAAGAAAGGTAAACATTTTGAACTTTCACATTTCAAAAGGAAGAGATGGAGGTAGAAAAGGAATGGGGCCAAAGCAAGATCAAAACCCAGCACGGCAAACATGAACTCCTATAGGTGTGTGTCCAGCATATAGGGTAAGCTGTGGCAAGGTATGAACCCCAACCAGCTTGGGCAGTACTGCCACTATGGCACCATCAGTTGTGTTCTCCTTGGCTTCTCATTTGGGCTGGCTTTGGTTACTGCTTGTGACTTTCCTTAAATGTTTCACACACCTCTCTTATCCAGTTTTGAGGGCTCTCTGTTGCACTTTTTTGCTTGACTTTCACAATTTCTCATTCTGCCCTCTCAGACGCTTACTATCTGGACTACCATGGCAGCTTCTGAAATCTGGGTGGAAATCTCTGTGGCCTCACAGCACTTACATTCATCATGCCTGTGAAACTACCACCTCATAGATGGTACTAAGGTCTGCCATCCACTTGAGAAGTAACAAGACCATTTTACATCATTGCTGAAGAGGCCTCTGAATGCTTAGATGGCTGAGCACATCAAATAAATTCCAGAGAATCAATTCCCTAGGTGGCCTTTCTCAGGAGATTTGCCCTTCTCAAAGCAAAGTGCTTTACTTTTCTAGGCCAAATGGTAGGCTCTTTCTGTTTCCTCAGATGCCCTCTAAAAACCTTTCTATTCTGACTGAGGGTATCTGACTTTTTAATTCTAATCCTATCTGCAATCAACTATCTTCTGTTCCAACTTTAGTAGCCACAATTTTATAGGAGCTTCTTTGCTGGTGAAACTCAAAGCATTTAAAATCAATCAGCTGTGCTGTTTGGTGTTGATTCTCAATGTAAACCCCAAGAGTACCCATGCCTTAGCCTGAATGTTGAGCTGCCTTGAAATTTCTTCTGCCGAGTTAGCTAACCTATCACCCTTAATCCAGACTCCTAAAAATCTCAGGATATAAATAAATGTAGACAAATTTTCTGCCAGAGCCTAACACATGTGCCCTGGATTCCATTTGCTAATGGAGTCCTTCTCCACAATTTAAAATTCCTAAGCCTGGATTGTATAATCTGACATTTTATCAGCAGTCTAATCTTCTGACCTCTGACTAGAATCTTCTATCAACTAGGCTTTGCAGCATTCATGATAGCTAACTTGATAGCATGTATAAACTTTTCCAGACTCCTCTCGTGAACCACTCCCAAAAGCTTCTGAATTCCATGGTCAATTAGAGCCCCATAAAAGACCAAAACCCATCTTAGTTATTTTCCTCATCACTGGGATTCAGTGCAACATCAACAAATTAGAGGGGGAGAGGTAGATTTTAGCTTATGCTCTGCTGGCTCCAAAAACAACATGGAAGAGGGGGAGTTAGAGGGGACATGTGCTCTTTCTCTGGTGGCAGCCAAAAGCAGAAAAGGAAAGAGTCAGGGAGGGACTGACTATGTCCCATCTTTTAAGAGCAAGTCAGTTATACTGCTCCCATAATTCAATAATGTCCCCAAAGCCCCATGTACAAGCACATGAGGTTTTGGGGAAATGTCTATCTGTCTGTTTATCTATCTATAGAAAGAGAGAAACATGGAGAGAAACAGAGATACAGAGATAAAGATTTGGGGGTAAGTAATTATTTGGAAAGAGATCTCAGAAAGCAGTAGATGAATAGGGGAAGTGAAAGAGAAAAATGAGAGAAGAAGAATAGCCAGTGGTTATGGTTTGTGTCTGAATGTCTCCTTAAATCCTCAAGCAGCCAAATCTAGAGTTTGTGATTGATTTATTGTCTAGTGCTGGGATTGGTGGTATCAGTGCTACCCAAGGTGGGTAGCCTACAAAAAATATAAGGGAGGAAAAGAGGCCTACTCCTCTCCTTGGTTGCTGCTTTTGCTATCCACCACCGCCTTGACCTATCCTCTGCTCTGTGCCATCCTGCCTTGGAGCCAGCTGATTATGGACTGAAACCTCCACTAAACGTCAGCTAAATAAATCTTTCCACCTTTAACTTTTGAGTGTTGAGTATTTTCTCTCAGCAATGAGACAAGTAAATAAGACACCAATAAAGATACTACCATAGATAACCAGAGTTTAATTCTGGTAGATCTGGTTGCCAGCATAGGCTATGACTTTAGATTTATTCCAAGAGAGAAAAAAGAATGACTTCTACCAATCGTTGATTAAGAGCTACTCCTAAGGAATAATAATGCTCCTATACCTGTGGTCTGCTCTTTGCATAGTCAGAGTATGCTCCAGAGTCCAGGGAAAGTACTTTGGTAAAGAGTTAAAGGGGCCTATAGTTGGGAGATGCAGTTGGCACACACTGATGGACAGAGATGTGGTCAGGAGCCTGGAAGCCTCTGATCTAACCCACAATTTAGAAGTAAGAGTCACTCTTGAAATCAAATTTTGGAATTTTTATATAACTTCAGGAATGAGCTAGGTGGATAAGCAATCCTTAATAACTCAAGTAAATTTTTTGAAAAATATGTCTTCCAAATTCATCATTTATTTTGGAATGTATATTGTAGATATAATCTTTTATTTGTAGCTATTGTGATTGCTGGTATTTTCTTGTTATTCTTACTATTAAATTCCTCAGAATTCCTGGGAGGGGGCCCTTGTTTGCATCTTACCATGCATTGGTTTTGGGTATTCCTTTTAGCTATTTTTATAAAAACATTTTACTATGGAAAATTTCAGATATACATGGCTTAGGATTCCTGGTACCCATAATTCAGTTTAAATATTTCTCAACTCACGATCAATCTGATTTTATTTATATTAGCTACTATTGGATCATTGAAAAGCAAATCGTAAACAGTATGATTTAGTCATAAGTAATTTGGTGTATATCTATCTATATCTGTAAAACAGCTTTCAATAACTGTGTCATAATACCTTAAATATGACTTGAAGGAGTGAAACTTTATTACGGCTCACAGGCTCAGAGGCTTCCATCAGGTTGCCTGACTCCATTGCTTTTAAGCCTATGGCTAGGTGAAACCGTAGTAGTGCAAAAGCATGTTGGAAGGCGGTTACTCAACTCCTGGCAGCCAAGGAGCAGAGAGAAGAAAAAGAGGAGGGACAAGACAAGACAGACTCCAAGAACACTGTCCTAAGAACCCACCTCTTCCAGCTCCTCTCCTGTGATTCCACAACCTGCCCGTGAGGCCATCAGATTACAAATCTAAACAGTGCTGAATTCTGAACAGTGATGTCTTGGAAACAGCTTTCAGAACATGAGTTTTAGGGGACACTCCAAATCCAAACCATGGAAATCTCTAAAATATTGCATCTTTAAAATAAACAAAATGTCATCAATATATAAAAATTTAATAATCACTTGTATTACCAAAACACTATTCACATTTTTAAATCTCATGAATTCTGTATAAGCAGTAGTATTTTATATATTTCTCAAACATCTCTAAGAGTTCTGCATACATCTCTTATTTTCCTTGAAATATGTTTGATTAAAAAATAAAAGTTAGGTTATTTGCCTTATGGAATTTCCTACATATGATAATTTATACATTCAATTACTGTATTGTCAGCATGTTTATCTCTATTCTGTACTTTATGAATTGGAAAATTGGTAGTAATATTGACAGAGTTGATGGTATAGGTTTGATTTTTCTTTTTGAACACAAGTACTTCATAGATAGTAGTGTTCTTTCAGTAAGAGGCATATAAGGTTTATGTCTCCATTTTGATGTTGAAAATTAGTTTTAGAATTACTAATTCATTAGAAGTTCAAAATGGCTTTACTCTAATTCTCCTGTTGTTCTTTATTAGCTATAATACTTCCAGAAAGAAAACATTACTAGTATTAAATTACCCAGTAGTATAGTCTGCATAAGGATTTGTACTTTTTTACCTTTGATTTTGAAGACCCAGAAATTTTAAAAGGTGTTTCAGCAGTATCCATCTCTATGCTCAGGTTTTTAGAAGGCTTTACTAAGTGAAATTAATTACAATAACTCTATTCCTACCAGGTAAATATATATATTAATTTTTGAGAGAAAAGAGCAGAATTTCAGAACAAGATACCAGGAGAGTAACAATGCTCAATACATTGCACATCGCCATCCTTAAATTAGTTACTCAGAGTCCAAGATATAGGCATTTAATTGCCCAAACATTAGCACCAATCCTTCTCCTCAATGATCCAAGAGAAGTTAGCAGTACAACTATCTTAATTGTCTTAAGTGTGTGTGTGTGTGTTTGTATATAATTTTTTTGCTTTTCCTTTCCTTCTTTCTCCTCACCCCAGTTTCTCCTTCTTTTTGAACAAGTTCTTCCCATTTCACAATATCTATTGTGCATTTGTATCTTATTTATTATTTCAACTTCTCACACTAGGGAAACAATACAATGTTTACACATGTGTGATTTATTTCACTTATAAGTAAGGCCTTGAGTTGCATCCATTTACCTACAGTCTCCAGTTTATCCTTCTTTATGGCTGAGTATACTCCACTATATTAAAAAAAAAAACCACATCTTTTTTTATCTGTTCCTCAATTGATGGGCATTTGGGTTGTTTCCAGTATTTAGTGATTATAAGTTGTGCTGCTATAAACGTGAGTGCACATATGTCGCTGTGGTATGATGTTTTTAATTCTACTGGGAAGATCTTCAGAAAGGCAATAGCTGGGTCAAATGGGACCACTAGTCCTAGTTTTCTGAGGAATCTCCACACTGATTTCCACAATGTTTGTGCCAGTCTACGCTCCTCCAACAGTGGCAAAGGGTTCCTTTTTCCTTACAGTTCTTCCTGCATTTATTATTGGTTGATTTCTTGATAGTAGCCATTCTTATCAAGGTGAGATGGAATGTCAGTGTTGTTTTAATTTCCATCTCTTGATTGACCAGTGATGTTAAACATTCTTTCATATATATATTTGCTGTCTGTATTTATTCACCTGAGAACTGTGTATTCATCTCAAATGCCCATTTTTGGATTGGGTCTTTAAATTTGGGAAGTCACATTTTTTTTATGTCCTTGTATGGTCTCAATAGCAATCCTTTGAGGAACATCTGGAAAGCATTATGTTTTAAACCACTTAAATAATTGTATATTTATTAAAAGTAATTTAAATTTTTAAATAATCGGTCACTTAAAATTTCACTCAGAAATAAGGCTACTTTGTTGAACAGGCAAGGCTAAAGGAAGTGACACTTATGACATTGGGGATTATGATGACAATTGCAGTCTTAGAGAGCCTTCAGCCTCTGATTTATTTCTGTGGATTTTTTTGTTGGATTAGTTCAAAAATAAAGTCCTGTTTCAAGCAGATAAGTAGTTATAAATAGAAGCAATTTTTTTAAAGAACTCACCTTGAAATTTTAGGACTCTGAAATTAAACCAGTCCTGATTCTTAAAAGAGAAATAGAAATTTTTTATTTTACTTGTATCTAAAAACAGCTCTCATCAACAAAATATAGCAATCAGATTAGAAGCTCCAACAATGTGGGATGAGGGATAAACGTCTCTAGTATGTCTTAACACTTCGAGCAGTGATGGTGACATTGATGATTGTGCTTGAGGAGCAGCACTGAGCAGAGGGCTTTCCCTCTGCAGTTTCACAGGACTGGATGTGAGTGAGCTTGCACTGTAAAGAAAGAGGTGCCCAGTGTTCAAATATGTGTGCACACGCACACTCTAGTTGAAGCTGTATTCTTAAGTCCAAGCAGAAGCAAAGGAAGCGAATAAGGTTAAAGTTAGTGTAGCTCAGTGTTATATTTGATGAAAGATTAGATTAAAAAAGAATCTGAAAGTTGGGAATTATGAAAACACTCCTGAAAATCTCTTAATTTGCCCGTAAAATGGTGATTGGTGGTCTTGGATACAAATCCCTCTATGATATACACTTAATGCCACTGAAGTGTGAACATGGCTGAATCAGAATAAGAGAAACAATATACTTAGGTGTGTGGACTCTTGCATTTGGAATAATTTTATCAAACCCTTGCAGACTAAAGTGGGTGAACAATTCTAAGATGCTGCCTGCTTTCAGCATTTAACTTCTGTGGAAAAACTTTATGGATTGTTGTGTGAGCTAAGTGAACTAAACAACGTGAGTACCTGCAGCAGAAGATCAGGAATAGAAAGTGCTCAACATTTACCTATTTGAAAATAACTTAAATGCATACACATGATTTTATGTAAGAAAATCTGATCATTTGCCCTGTATAAGGTGGCTCTTTGCTTATTGACTCCACAGATTACCCAGGCCCCTAGACACTGATTAAGCAAAAATTCACTAAACTACCACCAGAATGAGCCACATACTGTCACACCTGCAGCTCTCCTGAGGCTCTTCAATGTCATACAGCACACAGCCACATGTCTTCTGAATTAAAGGTAGGCATTCTAATTCCAACCTTGTGAGTACCCGTTAGTTTCAAAATGTGAAACAATTTGTCTGTTTATTTTCTCATTGTCGGTAAAGGTTTTTTGCCTGACTAGTTTGTTCTGTTTTTAAGTATTCATTTTGCTTTTCTTGCTAATGATTTTTTCCTTATCCTTCACGTAGCTTCTGCTTAAGGATCCTACTGACATCCTTACTGAGCATTATCTCCAACTCTGCGGAACTGAGATATATCTGATTAAACCACAATTTGAGTTGGGATTTATGAGATTTTCTTGCTACTTCTTGTATTATTTCAGAGACCGTTCTAATGAAATTTTGAATGATTCAAGCTGGAAAATTTTTTCAAGATTATTACATCTTCCATATTTATCCTTCCTTTCTCTTTGAAGTTGGAAGTCAGACACTGGGATGCTTGTATTTTCTTGTTCCCAAACTTTTTTTTTTTTTTTTTTTTTTTTTCAAAATGGAAGTAGAATTCTCTTGAGGACAACCATCCTTCCATGTTTTATAAAATAACATTTTATTAATGAGATCATTTTGACTGTCTAATGAGGTGAAGAAAAAAATGGAGAAGGGAATGAAGTATTTGAGGCCAGAGAGTGAGTTTATTTTCCTAAAACTTACGAATACGACAAAGATTTGTGGATCCCACAGTCATTAGGATTCGAAATCTCTCTAAGTAGCAACTTCTAGGAACTTTGGACTCTAAACATCATGGTTTCAATGTTAGCAAAGACTCAGAATATCCAGTGGGAGAAGAACAGATATCCATTAGACTGGAAAATACCACATATAGAGTAGTAATCAATGTGTCACCAGAAATCACTATGGATCCATAATTTCAGGAGCATCCCAGATACTTGTGCAGAGCCCTAAGACTTTAGACAGCTCTGATGAGGAAACGCATCACAGAAATGTCTTGGATTTAATTCCTCTCTATTCCTTCCAAACAGAGGCCAGGGGATAGGTTGTAAAAAAAATAAATAAATGTGACACACATGTATATTGAGCATGAATGCCAAGATGCACACTCTCTGTAATTCCACCCCCCTCCTCAAGTAATAGTAAACAGAGAGTTTTTAAATGAATTCCTTTTCCCAGAGCACTTTCCTTTCACATAGTATGTTTGTAAAGTATATGCTATTGGATCAATTTTTTGTAATTTCTGAATTTATTTCATTGAACATGTTTCTTAGTGATCATACTTATTCAACTATAGGATATAAATAAAACTAAACTCATCCAAAACAGGTTTTCCACTCCTTGGTTGTATACCCTCAGGAAATTAGTAAATAAGGCTTAGAATGCATAGGGTATTAGATTATATTTAAATGATTAATTATTATTGAACACTAAAGTATAAGTCAGAATAAAATTTAATTTCATCATTTAAATATATTTAATGTTAAAGAATGTTGCTTAGATTTGATGCTATCACATTTAGAACTGGGCATATAATTTTTTACAGTATTCTTAATAGCAGTACAGTGGGATATGTAGTTTATCATCAACAGTTTTGATGATTTACACATAATCTGAACATATATTGCATCAGTCTGTTTCTATTAGTTGAAATAATGCAGGTAAATTTTGCTTCATAGTGTTTTGTGAATTTTAATGTAGTGCTTTTGCTAAGTTCACAAGGCCTAATGTCAATACATATTAATAGACATTATGGACATGTAATGGTCTTTTCTTTGCATGGCTAATACACTTTGGGAGGAATCACAGGACCACTCTTTTAGAGTAGTACTACTGTTACATCATTGTGGACTAGGTGGGGCTGACCATTGTAGATATCTGTCTCAAATTACTCACCATCATTCAAGTTTAGGCTGTGACCCAAACAAGCATAATTGATCCTTCCTGGGATTATTTCCAGAGATACAATGAAAGATTCTGCCATTCCTTCATGACTATGACTGTGAGGACCTCCAATCCTGAGCCTAGGCTACAGGAAACTCCATTTAGTCAGACGGAGGACCTGACAGTAAATAAAAGGAAGCCACCACGCTGTTTTTTATCTATCTGAATCTAACAATATTTGGAAACACACTGTTAGGTTTTATAGTTATATGAAAACAATTTGAAACTAATAAGATTTTCCCTAAAACGTAGTGAAGTGTGCTTTGTAGTCCAATTGCATAGAATCAAACCAAGGCACTTTCATTTGCTAACTGTGACCTTGGACTAAGTACTTTAACCCTTTGCTTTTCAGCATCTTCCTCCGTAAGGACAAAATAAAAACATCAAGCTGCTATACTGGATTGTGTTAATTTAAATTGCGTGTGTGTGTGCATGTGTTTGTATGTGTGAGAGAGAACAATGCACACTGTCTGCTCCATAAATACCAGCATATATAAACTGCTATCCCAGTGAATAATATGCATGAGAAAAAAAATCCTTGGTTGCTGGGAATATAGTTCAGCAGCACAGTGCCTGCCTGGAAAGCATGAGATCAGGTCCTGAGTTCAATCCCTGGTTAAAAAAGAAAGAAAGAAAGAGAGAGAGAGAGAGAGAGAGAGAGAGAGAGAGAGAGAGAAAGAAAGGAAGGAAGAAAGAAAAAGAAAGAAAGAAAGAAAGAAAGAAAGAAAGAAAGAAAGAAAGAAAGAAAGAAAGAGAAAAAGAAAAACAACTTTGCTGCTCGGTGTGGTGGTGCACCAATGTTTAAAAAAAAAAAAAAAAAAAACCTGGTTAAGAATAGTGCATCTAAAGCAATCAACCAGTAGTATCAAAATTTATAGAACACTTAACAACAAAAAAATAGAGAAAATATAGGATATGGAAGTGAAATGGAGCTCAAGGAAAAATGACGAAATTCTTAGTAAAAAAAAAAAAAAAGGAATATTTTTAAAAATCCAAGATGTAAATTCTTACATTTGATGACACAAGCTAGTACAAAATGCATGAATCACTCAGTGGCCCAGACTTCTATTTATTTTAATTTTAAAATGGAATATTTGATTCTGGCAGTAAAATAAAAACTCTATGGGGAACACCAAACCAACAGATATTCTAAACTGGCAGATTTCTTATTAGCTATTTCAGTACTATGGTCATAAATTCACCTTAATTTTGTTTTCTAAGAGCAGCGTTAACACAATTATGTAATATTGTGATATTGTTTCCAATTTTCTGAAAATTTTGTACACGTAGAGCAGACATTTCTATAAATATTCTGTAACAGGTATTTAGTGGAATGTGGTTGTACTCTAGGGCTTTTAAGGTAAGTAAATTGATAATGTCTTCACACCAAATTCTTATATCAAAATTTAAAAATTAATTATATGGTAACAGCTATATTAAAATGATAATTTGTATTAAAATTGTTGTTTCCTTTTAAATGTAAGTGGTCAATTTCCAGGCATAAGTAAAGATGTAAGACTGTAAACTGGATAAAAAAATAATATGATAGAAAAAACAGAACAAACCCTCAAAACTTTCTGATTAGAACAGTATTTTTATGACCAACTACTTGTAAATGAATTCACCTGTTCTGTAAATCCTGGCCTCATTAAAACTCAAGGTAATTTTTATTACTTTTTCTTTAAAATAAATCATAGTAAATATGCTTTGGATTGGAAAGAGGAAAATATCATAAAAGACGGAAGGTTCCACAATTGTATAACACGTGATATGAACGAAATGAGTGAGTTTGAATAGTAATATCTCACTATGTAGTAGCAGCATAACTAAATAATTTAAAGAAATATTTGAGTAGTATAATCCATGTATTTCTCTGCTGTTGGGGTAATATATTTCTAAAATGCAAGGGTTATATTATATATAATTATGTGCACACAGCCATTATCACCAAGATCTTTTAAACCACTAGATAATTATTGTGATATTAAATTCACACACACACACACACACACACACACACACACACACACACGTCCAAAAAAATGCAAAGATTCTTTTTTTCTGTTTTTCTTTCAAATTCTCCTTGAGAAGAAATAGGCACATGTATTGAAGAGGAGTTTTAACAATGGCTCATTCTCCTTTGTTGTAAACGGCATCTTTCAGTTTAAAAAATCTCTAGTCTCTCTATTTAAAATTAAACTGCCTGTGAGACTCTTTTCCTTGTTAAACAAGTGTCAGGGTAAAGAGGAGATTTGTATTTCTTAAAGCATGGGGTAAAGATGTCTCTCATCTTGCCTGTTCCTTTCATCAGTGTTTGTCATAGGGAACCAAAAAGAGGACCAGAGTCCTTTTTACTCATCTTCCTATCAGTGCCTTATGCACCTCATGGTGGAGAGAGTTCGGCTTTTCAGGCTGCAAACTGTGTACAATGTAAAAGCAATTCCATTTTTCTCTTCCATCTAGCATCCGTCCTCCTGGTACTGGCCTAAAGAAAGGAAGTCAGGATGCAGGTATTTCACCTCTGCTCCCAGAATCTCTGTTGCATTCTCCTTCCTTTGTCCAAGATCAGTAAGAAAAGTTTCTCTTGCTCCTTTGACTAGGACAACAATTGCCCTAATGTTAGTATAATTTGGTTCTAGTCCCATCTTAGAGTAAAATCCTGTGGTCTGATTAGCAAGTTCTGGCCTCAAATAAGATGAGTAAATTTCTCTTTTCTAAGAGTGCTCCCATTCTGAACATAAAATATTAAATATCCACTCCTTTTTCCTTTTGGCATATTCATTGTAAAAATCAAAACTTTTGATTGTGGGAGAGTGGAGGAAGAGTGTGGGAGAGTGTGGAAAAGTGGAGGGTGAAGAATCACATATAACTAACTTTAAAGAGATAAAAAAAAAAATACCCATGTGTCATAGGCAGGGGTTGCAAGAGTAACAATCCCATACAGGACACGGAATTACCCAGAGTTAACACAAGAAGGTGCAGGAAATCTGTCCACAATGCTAAAGACCTAGAAAATCCAGCCAAGGGCCTGGAATCCCACAGCAGTGTCCTGCGTAAGTCCAGCTGAAGACTTAGAGCCTATGACAGTACCTCCCAAGAGTTCAGCTGGAGGCCTACAGCCCACAACAATGACTCATGCAAGTCTGTTTTACGAGCTGTGCTGGGAAGGCCTCAAGGTCAGCGGTGGAAGCTAGAAAGTCTATGCTTGCGGGTTGAAGGAACTATGCCAGTAGGTTAACGATTCTACACTTGAGCCAAGAAGAGACACTCAAAATAAGGACCAGGGCTCCCCTGAAAAGTACCACAGCCATCCTCAGTGAAGTCCTGAGCTCCTCTGAAGATGAGATCCACCAAGTACATATCAGGAAATCAGCATGACAAACTTTTGGAGTTTGAATAGCCAACATCTTCCTCTCCGGAGTTAGGAAGCAATGCTAAAAGAAAGGACCAGAGCTCCCCCAAAGTGAACCACAGACATCTTCAGCTACAAGATCCCAAGCTCCTCCAATGATAATGGCCAAATTCACATTAGGGAAACCAGCATGCCAAGCTCCTGCAGGGGAACCAACAGCTCCAAACAACACTTAGGAAAACCCACAATGCTCTCCACATCTCTTTTTCATACTGGCAACTTTTCTCAGGTGGACCAATTACATTCAGCACCCTGTTGATTCAGTTCAGCTGATGTGACCACCAGTTTTTAATCCATAACACCCAAATGTTATAAAAATGTATTAAATTTCAATTAGAATAAGTCAATCCAGCATTTATAAAGAAGTAATGAAAAGTAACATATACATTGTTATGGTTAGGAATAACACGATTTAAATGTGTTGAGACAAAAGCACAGATAAGAAAATTATGTAGATTCTAACACAAAATTAACCATCTAAAATAAATAATGAGAATGAATATATTTAGTGAAAATATGAAGATGTCATAAAAATCTGAAGATTTTGGAAATGGAACTATTTGTACTCTAGAAAATGTAGGAAAAAATCTGAATCATAAACCACTTTCTAAAATATTAACTAGCACATGTAACAAATAGGTTAACACAGTAGCAGTGAATTAAATGTTTTATAATTTTACTCAATAAAGAAGTCCAAGAAGATATTCAAATATGGTGTGTGTTGCCTAGAAAATCAGAAGTCCTGCACACTTTAGGACTATTTCATTGTAAGTGGTAAAAGATGATGCAATTCATCCTGCTCCTTAGAGGTTCTCTCTGTGTACTATCACTGCTTTCTCTTTAATGCAGTGGAAATTCTTCACGTGAAGCTATCCTTTAGAAACACAGTAATCAGTTGGAACTGTGACAGAATTTGAAGATTAATCTATTGCACAGAAGTAAACAGTGTAGCTGTTTTCCGGAGATGGATGCCATGACTGAGACAAGATGCTTCTTAATTTGAGGGACATGGACAGCATCTTCCCTCACTTGTATGAAAGATAGCTGTACTGTCCTAGGTGGAAACAGTTTTAAATTTTTGCCTGAAGCTTTACATAACTGCTGTATATTCAAAGGTGGGTTTCTTGGTTGTCTTAGTCTATTTTGTGTTGCTCCCACAAAACATCTGATGATGGGTCTATAATGAAAAGAGGTTTGTTTCACTCACAGGTATGCAGGTTCATGAGTTCGGCATCAGAATCCTAGTGAGGATGTTTGCATCACACTGCAGCAGAAATATGGAAAGAGAACTGGCCATGTGCCAGTCGGGCCAAGTGCAAGGGTGGCCTTGCTTTGACACTACTCCCACAAGGACTAACCCATTCCCTAAGGCCAGCAGAATCCCTCCTGACAGGTGGCTGCTGTAACTTCCACTACATCTTAGCTTTTAAAGACTCCACCACCACTTCGGTACCACCATACTGGAGACCAAGCTCCCAGCACATGAACCTTCATGAACCACACTCAGACCATGTTCAATTCACAGCAGTTTTGTGCTGTTCTTTCTCACCTTCAAGTCCATTCTCCCATATATTCATTTTGAGACCCTGGGGCCCAAACTACTAATCTAATCATATTACTGCTTCGAGCTAGCACCTTGCTGGTTCAGCTATTGTGCTCTAGAGAGAGACTCAAGACTATAAGAGGGAAAAGGAACTCATTACATCCTGTTTGCCTTGTGTTTGCTTCCTGTTTGCTTCCTACTCCCATGACCATTCTCTTACCAACACTTTAAATAATATTTCCAGCAGGGGAAATCCAGCTGTGTTTGAATCTGTCCCCCGCCCCAGCTCCCTCATGCACATTTAGAATCCACCTCATCTCATATCCTTTACAAGCTCTGCACTGGCCAGAGACATGAGATTGTGTTCCATGAGGCTTCATTTTAAGCTTCTATTGTAAAATTCCCTTTGTCTTCCCTAATGCAGAAAGGACAGTTGGTGCCTGCACTTGATAGTCTTCGCATGCTTTAGCGTTTTGTTTTGTTTTCAGCTAACTAGTTAAAATTACAAGTGCTAAATTGTCTTTTAAAAATGACAGTACATTTTTGTGAATATTATATATATGCTCAAAAGTTAAATGTTGGCTGTATTTTGGGGTTGTAATGCTATGCATAATAATAACATGTACCAGAGAGTTTCTATTAAATGTTTAAATTAATTTAACTTAAAATTAGAAAGCACACAATCATTGGTGGTGAGGTACTTTTATAAACCTCACTTACTAGGGAGGAAAAAGGGAACAGAAAAAAATAACTATGTTACCCAAGATTGTGAAGCATTGAGGCTGGGTTCCAAATTTAAAATCTGTCACACAATCTTAGGTTCTCCTAGCGGTAAATATTTATTGGTTCCAGATTATAACAATCAGGATTCAGTGCAGGAATTGGAAGCTGACCTATGTATTTCAAGCACCAAAGGATTTCCTGGGGGTGACAAGAATTTTACAAAAGCATTGAAAGAGCTGGGGAAAACAGATGTTACTGAACTTTCGATTTAAAAATCTTGGCTCTGACACTGAAAGCAGAATTCAGGAAATTGTTGCTCTCATCCATAATCCTGGAAACTGTGACTGTCTCCACATCACTGTTGGCAACACAGTTTTCTACTTTACAATGAAGTGACAGTTCTCTTCATGTATCTCTTTTCCAGCTTTCATTGCCTCTAGACCTATAATTAATACAAAGTCTCTACGTGTGCTAGGTGTGGTAGGCTGAATAATGCTACCTCTCCATGTGTCCACTGCCTCGCTCCATCGGCACATGAGTATGCGATTTTACCAGGAGAATGAGCTTGCCAAAGTCATTAAATTAAGGATCTTGAGATTGGTGGATTATCGTGGATTATTTAGGTGAACTCAATATTCACAAATGTTATCGTGAGAAAGAAGCAGGAAGATAAGACTCAGAAAAGGGGACTGGAAGACTCTGCTGTGCTGGTTTTCAACAGAGCCATGAAACCAGGAGCGCAGAAGACCTCTCAAAGTTAGAAAGGGCCAGGAAGCACAGGGGTAGAGAATCTCCCTTAAAACCTGCAGAAATGATACAGTCTCGAATTTTAGGAAGACTGACTTTCAAATCTCGAAAAGAATATGCTCAAAGTGTTTAACCACTAAAACTATGGTGAGTTGTTAGAGCAACAATCAGAAAGTAAGTATAGAGTCCAATGAGGTGACAATTTCAGTCACAAAATTTACAAGATTTTGCTCAATTTTATAGAGAAATCATTTAGGGAATGTGTACAGAATGGCCCAGCTAATGCCATACCCCTTGGTTCTTTGCTTTATATTTCAATTTTTATTTTTTTATTGGCACATATTGCAGCACGTAGGGATGCTATTCCTCTTGGGGAATTGGTGCATGTACATAAAAATATCTTAATTCTTTTTTCATCCCTTTCTGCTTCCCTCTCTCCTCCCCTCCCTACAGCTTTCATTTCCTATTCCTTTTGCAAACTATCTACTTCTAATCATCTATCTTTTATTTTCATAGTTGTGTTATCCAGGGTTCTAATAGAGAAACACATGTAACACAAGATATGCAAATGTGTAAGAAATTACAAGATTGGCTTACGATGGTCAGCCACAGAGTTGGATGAAGTGCGGAGAGGGTGTCTGTGCTCTGGAGGCTGACGGATTCCATCCAAGGTCTGGAGCTCATGGCAGTGTCATAGAGGAGAAACTGTGTGCTATTTAAATGTCTGTGTTTGATTTATTTCACTTAACATTGTGATTTCAGAATGCATCTGTTTTCCTACAGATAAATCAAGTTTATCCTTCCTGTGGCAGATTAGCACTCCATTATGATTTAGCACTTTTGATACCAGCCTAACATACCTATTTTAGAATGAGTTGTTATTGAGTCTTTAAACAAGCTAACCCAGCCCATCAGAATACAGAGAAAAAATGGTCCCTACAAACAGTGGAGTTTCTTCAGATTTGTGGAGTCATTTAACATCAGCCCAACTAACATCACTATTCTCATGTTGCTTCTCAGTAACCTCCCATATTTTCACATAAATGTTGTAGAGACTCTGGGTAATTCTGTGACTGCTAGATAGGACTCAGGGTGGTTTTTGATCCTATTTGGGCACATTCTCTACTGTCACCGATCTGATGTCTCTATTCTTTCCCAAGCATGCTGTGATTTCTCAACCTGATACACTGTTAATTAGTTGTATCCAGTTATGTCTTGCCCACTGTGTGGATTCCATCCTTCACTTAATAAAAGTTCATTTATCTTTTAAAAGAAAGTTCACATTTAATTCTTTTTCTTTCTTTCTTTCTTTCTTTCTTTCTTTCTTTCTTTCTTTCTTTCTTTCTTTTTTTCTTTCTTTCTCTCTTTCTCTCTTTCCTTCCCTCCTCCTCCTCCTTCTCCTCCTCCTTCTTCTTTGTTATTTCTTCTGTGACACAGGATCTCTGTACTGGTTATGTCTAGTGAAGCAACTTAATTACAGATAGGCAGCCATGGACAACAGAAGCCTGGGATTCGAGATGAGTGTGTCCCATCCCCGCTCCCCAACTCTCCCCACCAAGACTCAGAACAGCTTCCTGGAATGGGTAAAGTGTTGTCTATGCATGTCTTGTGTCACACCACAGGCCAGGGATTTTGAAAACACACCAGAAAGTTTGGGGATTTTATATCTGATAAGCCACTGTGATTGTTAAACTACTCTAGGGCATCCTGTCCTGGGAGGGATGAGGACCACTCCCTGGATGTCCAGAGGGTTCTCGCTAGCTCAGATTGCTGCATGTTCTGTCGTTATCCCCCAGAACCCAAGTAAGAGGTGAGGAAGGCTGAGTTTGCCCAGGTAGCCAAGCATCTGTCTTCCTGCAGCCTCAGGGTTCTCTTTAGAACCATTTATGTGTACGTATTGTCCATTATGCATCAAGTCCATTAAATTATTTTAGTGTTTGATTTTATAGGGAATTACTACTATCCCTTTTTCAATAAACTTAATTATTGAATTATGTCTAACAGTCCTTTAAAAAGAGTGAAAAGTCAATAATTTATGGCTCGATGAATAAAAGTGGCATCATAGAGGTTAGTAATTTTTTCAATTCCTACATGAGAGAAGTATTTATAGATTTTTACATTTCTGTGGTGGGATTGGCTAAGGTTGTAAGCTTTCAGTTTAACAAGGCATTTTGACTTTCTTAAAAGATTATATTAACATAATGCTTTAAATTTCCTGCAGAAACATCTATGAGAAGCATTAATGAACAATTAAAATTTTGGTGAAAGTATGCAATGTGGAGGAAATTAAACTCACTAACAAATAATTTGGCAAATATTCACTAGCTATGTTTGACCTCATTAGCCGTACTGGTCAGTTTCTTTTTCCTTTGGTACAACATTTGCATTCTTCCTTTCTTCCCCCATTTTGTTTTGCAGAACTGTTTCCTTTTTTTGCATACAAATGAGGGAACTGATATGCTTTTCCTCTCCTAAATAAGCTTATCAAAGTATCTTACTCAGAGAAGGTGTTCTTCCCGCACTTTAAAAATTGTTAAAATAGATGCAAGCAGTATGGGTGGTTTTATCTAAGTTTATATGCTTACAGAGTTATAACTGTATATTGACTGATGTTTCCTGGTTATGTAATCTTATTTACATTCTATAGTCACACCTTAGTTACTTTTGGAGACATTATTGTTCTTTCTTTATTATTTCTTAATTCTAATAATCACAAAAATCTTTTTTTTTTTAAAGTCAATTCTTCCTCTATCCTCAATGCTCTTCCTTTTGTTAAAGGAATTTTGTGAAATTAATCTATTTCCATTTTTTGCACTTTTAATTACTGTGTTTTTAAAATGAAAACCAAGCAAAATAAAGCAGAAGAAAGCCAATCAAAACAAGACAGTGTAAGTAACACAGAATTTCAAAAGAGGACAATAGGTGATCAACACTGATTACTATGTGTTTTTTAAGGTAATGCTAAACATCTTTAAAATTTACATTAAAATATTGAGATACTGTTCAGTTCAGAATATTTATTTCTGTAACCCATGGAGTGAATCTTCCTTCATCTTCTAAAATTGATATTTCTTTCTTTCTTTCTTTTTTTTTTTTTTTTTTTTTGGTACCGGGGATTGAACTCACGACCATGTGCTTGCAAGGCAGATGCTTATGCCACTGAGCTAAATCCCCAGCCCCCAAACTGATATTTCTTCAAATTCATTAATTCGGTGTCCCAGTTCAACTCTGGTTCCCATTAACTTCTTCCCTTTCCTTCTTCAGCTGATGACAGTCATGGTGGGGGGAGAAATGCTGGTTAAACACACACAGCAGTTTATCACACTCTGCATTCCCCACAATTGTCTAGTACAGCTGCCACAGTAAAGGCAAAGATCAAAATGAGGACCGCCTAAACCATGTCAATGTAGAACACAAAATAAGTAAAAAGAAGTCAGATTGTGAAGAAGTTGCTTGTTTCCACACCAGAGAAAAGGAAAAGCAGCCCCTTGAATAATACACGCAGGAAGCCATAGGTTTCATCTCTTTTCCTAAATGACTCTTACAACAATTATGATTTTAAGATAAAATCTAAATTTTGCATTTTTATAGTAAGCAGATTCATATTTGAGAATTTATAAGATTCTCATATTTAATCTAGAAGACTGCTAGAAACTTTTGGTAAATTTGTGTATCTTGCACTTCTCAAGGAAAATGTAAATGCATCTCAGTTATAGGCTACTTTTTCCCTTTGTGTTTTATTTTTAAAAATTCATCATAGCAAAATATAATAACTTTCTCTTCTTCACAAAATACAGTTTAACTGACACACTCAATATTAAGTCTACTTCATAGATGCTCTGGGAAACAGGAAGGGCAAACACAGTAATTCCTTAAAGGTGGAGAGCAGATAAGAAAACACTGATCTTAAAAGCTGGAAGGTTTAAAAACTGGAAATCCAAATAGCGATATATATGACCTCTGGCAAAAACAATTTTTTGACCAAGACCTAAAAATAGCCACAGGATTAGAGAGCATTCAGCATGGCCTGGACAAAATGCAGATAATATAAGATAGCAGATAACTAAAGGTATTCTGGGCCACTGAGGGCAGCCCAAGCCCCTCCAAAGCATATATAAGTGGGTTTTTTTAAAACCCAGAAACAGTCATCTGATAGCTCTCCAGTACCCATTACCACACTTGTGCAATCACTGGCCACAAACTGTATTTAATGCCTGGAGAATGTATTATTACTGAAATTGATTATATTTATAAGGAAGTACAGGATGAAATATTAGAGTGTAAAGTAGGAAATTAACTGTTAGTAAAACAACTCCATAGTAGCTATTATCAGAAAACAAAAGGTAAAAAAAAATGAGAGAAATACTGTAACAAATATATTCTGTTGTTGTTGTTTTGTTTTGGGTTGTTTTGGTACTAAGGATCAAACTCCCACCTCACACTTCTTAGGCAGGTGCTTGTGCCACTGAGCTAAATCCTCAGCCCCCAAAATACATTTTTTAAGCAAATGTTTAACTTTCCATATCTCTCATTGCACTACTATCAGTGTTTCATTCGTCTGCATATTCCTCTATATATATAGAGGTGAAGTTTGTAGGATACCACAACACACTGAGGTCAAGGTACTTGAGTTACGTAAGCCTGTTCTTAGGATAGTACTCATTAGGCTGAAAAGGGAAGGCTAATTTGGGGTAATAAATATTAATTTACCACCCCCCATTAGTTACCAAGTTCTAAGATCTCACCTACATCCCCATCCCATTTGTCTCCTTTACTCTTAAATGTTGGTGAGCAATTTGAAAGCCAGTTTTATAGACATCATGGAGCCCCTATTTCATCTGCCAGTCTTGTTGCCTTGGCAACATGCACACTGCTTTTCTTTTTGACTTATATTGTATAGTCAGTGATATAAAATTTGCGTTTTGAAACTTTGAGCATTTTAGATTAACGTGGTGTTTGTGGGGTTTTTTTGTTTGTAAAGAAATTATATTGAATAAATCTAGTATTAAAATATGAAAAAAAATAAAATAAAATTTATCCTGAACTATGGTGGACCACATAATTAAAATATCACCATACATCATCCCCAAGTCTTAACTGCCTTTAATCCTCCCTAGGAACCACAGAGGCAAATGATTGCCTTATCTTGCTTGCTTCCTGGTAATGCTTCTCAGATCGATTACTTTCCCTTCTGTATTCTCTTCACTTGTATACAGAAAGAGACTTCATCACCATCTTCTTCACTTTGGGGATGCTAGAGCAAAATCTACCCAGACTTACTGTACCACTGAGATTTACCTATTTGGCTAATTAGGAAAAAGCATTTGAGTTAAATACAATATTGAACGTCATGGAAGACACTGGTCTTACATAGACACTTCTTATGCATGCACGGTACTTACATACATGTATGCCTGGGAGTTTGAGAGAGATGAGCTGTAACCAGAACTGATCCAACTTTTACTTCTCATCCGTGAGAGTCTTCAGTCTCAGGGCTCACTGAAGCCCTCTCAGCAGCCTAATCTTGTGGGTCATAGGACAAAGGGATGATTAAGACTCCTTTCTTCCAGGGTAGACTTTCTCTTCTTGTTCGTTTTGTCAGTGAACAGAACAATGGGGATACTTTAACCATGACTTTTGTGTTTATCTCAGCTTTACCAGGGTCTGCAAGAGAAGAGACCCTAAGAAGCTGTCAGAAGTTTTCTCCATGTAAGACTTGTAAGCTCAAGCTGGTCCTTTAACAATTCACCTTGTTTTTCTCTGATAGGATTCTTAGCCTGCACTGCAAACTCAAATTCTTGCCTAGACCATCCCAAATGAAGCCAGGTATATAGGAAGATAAACCAAGTCATTTCTTTGAGATACTAGTCCTTTGCATGTATCGTTAGTGTGGGGTACAGGGTCTCTATTAGATTTATTGAGGATAATTTGATATTTAATAATTTCTTCTACCCCCGTTTTGTGAACTCTTTCACTCTGGTGAATACCTCTGCTTTCTTGGTTGTTTGCCTCTTGAATAAACCAGGTCTTTATCCTCGAAGGGTCTTCATTCTTTTTTCTCTGTCTTATTTTTTCTCTTTTTGTGCTCCTGTCAGTTTGTTGTAATGCCTTCTATGAGCATCATGAGGCATTAAACAAGTTAATGGTTCTTGAATGAACCCTGTGAATTCCTAATGCTCTGCATTATCCCAATTATGTAGCAACAAGTCTTATCTGTCAGTGATAAGCCGGTCAATTTCCTTTCTGAAACAGTGAATCTTTTTTGCACGCTGATCTATTGGTATGATAAATATAAAATGACCAAGCTAAAATTATAGCTCTGGATTTAATGGAACCTGGCCTCTGTTATTTGATAAAAGTTAATTCTATTTACTGAAGAATCACAGGCTGTAATCCAGAGAACTTTAAAGTAGAAATGGGCAGGAAGCAAGGATCTCCAGTGATCACTGGTACGAAGCGATGTATACTATTACCTCAGACTGCTTCCTCTTCTTTTCTTTGCATTTTGTTTTTTCTTTGAGACAGGGTCTCCTTGTATAGTTCAAGTTGGCTGTGCCCGAACGTGCAGCTGATCCTTCTACCTGAGTCTCCTGAGTGCTAGGATTACAAGGGTGTACCACCATGCCTGGCTGCCATGTCTCCCTCTTGGCTGAGTGTACCAGTCACAATTCTGCACCCACAGAAGAATTTCATCTTACTGATGTTTGTAGTCCTATACTATGTTAGGTTACAGTGTAGCAGCGGCATAATTTTGAATTTTTCATTTATGCTTTGTTGAAAGCATTTATTTTTTATTTTAATGGAAATGCCGACCTGGACAGTGGGTATGATTCAACATATATCCTGCTGCTACTATACCCTAATTCCTTGCAGGTGTAATCTCCATGCTGGTTCCTTGTCAATGTCTTCAAGAGGCCATTCTAGTAGTCTACTAGGTTGGTCACTTATTTCTAATGATGTATATGTGGGGACCAACTGATATTTGTCAGTGTTACACATGTTTCATCCAAGGTGATTTTTGTGAGATTCCATGGTGATAAGTCTCAAATTCTGTGTCATGTGATAGTAACCTTGATCAGGGTGCTAAGGGGTAGGATGGAAAACACAACACTCATACGAATGTCCATTTCAGTAGATACATATAGTTATCCTCACTAGGCTACAAAAAGTCAAATGTACTCACCTGGCTACCAGTTAATCATTCAGTTGCTTAAAGAATGGTTCCATGTTGGGGGTTCAGCATAGTTGTTTCTATTGATGGGTTCACATTCAGCCCTGGTGCCTGATATGGGTGCCTTAGCAAAAGGGAACACTGAATAACCATGCTTGATACTCTGCTTACTTCATTTAAAGGCATTTTTAAAGCATTTTTCTGCTATGGACAAGACCTAGATGCTTTCCTATATGTGAAATAAATCATCCTATCCTATGTGTTCAGTAACTATGCAGTGTGTGTGAACCTTGTATGAGCATAAAGATTTGCACATTAGATTCCAATTCAGTAACTCTTTTTTTCCACCTTCAATTTTCAAGCATTGCTCTTTTCAGGTGGATACGAGCTGTTTTCTCTGCCCAGAGTCTATGCATATTCTTACCTCACACTGCTTCCTTCCCACACCTATGGCATTTGGGGTCCAGCTGCATCAGCCTGATCTCCCACCCAGAGAGCATTTTACTTACTGATGCTTTCAGGCCTACAGTGAGTTGGGTTATAGCATAGCGATGTCATTTTGAATTTTGCCAATGTAACAACTTGCATCCCTTACATTTAGATACCTATGACTCCCTGCAGAGTGATAAGCCTGAGCTATGGAACTGACATAGTGTGGCAGAGACAAGCAACTTAGGTAAGGAATCTGAGTCATCTTAATTTTATTATTGTGCCGGCTTCCTTTGGCCTGATCTGGACTATCATTTCCACACTCTACATTACCTCTATATCTTTTTTAAAATGGTTTTTCTGGTAATACAAAAATGAACATTGCCATTTCCATCATACAGCCAGCCAATGTGCTATAGTTCAATGACTGGCTTCTGGTAGGGCCAGTAACATGTTGGAAATTACAAGCGATGAATAGTTTTCTGCTACAAATGACATGTCATTCTGCAAACAATAGGAGAGTGATCTGTGCTGTGATTCTTCTCTTGGGGCTTGTTAAATCTGCACATGACATCCTTACCTATCATAGAAATCTCTAGTACGACAGAATCTATCTACCATGACATATGATCCAAATAGCAATGGATTTTGTAATGCAGGCTTAGTATACTGAAGAGTCTCACTCTTATAGTTTTGGGGTATCACTTGGCCTTCACTAGTCTATAATCCTGTCATCTCCAGGGGGACATTCCTACAGAGTATATCTTATGCTCCATCTTTCCTGAAGACAGTAGGTCCTTGTTTATTAGTGCATTTCAATAGCTAAACTAAGGGAAAGTTTCCTTGAGGACATTCAGGAGAATATGATCAATTTTTCTCCTGCTCCCACAATAAATCCATTCTTAAATGGCCAGCCTTTTCTCAATACTCATTCATGGAATTTCATATTCTCCAAGCATCATCTTGTCCAATTTTAAGGAGCTCTGTCAACAGCTTATTATATGTGGTTATGGATGTCAATGCCAGAACACTAAGCTTCAAACTGTAAAATAACTTTATTCATAGCATGCTCTTTGGTATGCTGACAATATGCTTAGCCAGGTTCAGAGGTGCTTTTTAATAATTCATTTCCTCCAAAGTAGATACAGTGCTTTTCTCACAGGACATCCTGAGTCTGAGTCTAGTAGTATAGAAATAGTGAGAATTGGGACGGATCCCATGGTCAGCCAGTTTCATTATAAGAAATATATACTTTATAGGAGGTCTTTAAGTGATTTACAATCCAAAAATGGATGTGAACAATGAGCAGAGACACTTCTTCTGACTTATAAAGTTCAAAGTAAATCTGGGAGTCTAAGTTTCAAAAACAGCCACCCACATAGCTTCACCCTGTGTCCCAGGAACTCATTCCTCTTTTATGATGGCCTTGTCATTAGCCTGGAGGATTCTCCAGGCTGTTCATTCACCAGTCTTTGTAAATCTGCCAGCCTCAAAATTGGGACTTGAGCCTGAACTTTAAAATAATCCTGTCCTTTGATATATGGAGATCAAGAACTCTTTAGAAGTTATTACAGAGACATACAGGCTTTCAGACATTCACCTGAGTTGATAAGAGTCACGGTTCCTTCATGTGCTCTTTGAGAGAGGAGCCAAAACCATACTCTAGAGTAAAGACAGCCTTATTAGCAAATAGTGCTGAGAAAACCAGGTATCTGTGAGCAGCAGGTTGAATCTGTAGGGAAGTAGGAAAGTAAGAAACGGAAGTAAAGACAGCTGATAAAGAGTATGTGTTATTGAGCAAGTTATTACTGTGGTTAAGTGGTGCTTAATTCTACTGACAGCCAGTGTAAAATACATGGTCTCAAGCCATGCCATCTAAGGGGTCGAAGAGCTAGGATATATATATATATATATATATATGTATTCCAGGACTCAAACTCAGGACCTTGAACTTGCTAAGCAGACACTATACTACAGAGCTATATACCTCGTCCTAGAATATTTATATATTAAAATCTCGGAGTATGTGGTTGAAAGCGCAATTGTCTGTCATTGTAGTATATACACATAGAACGGATTCAAAATTCTAGGAATAGTTTTAGGAAAAAATATATAAGCTAAAAGGTAAAAGGGTCAATGTACAGTGCAGTGGAAAGGTCTCAGTTTGGGACCCAACAGTGTGTACTATAACCTGTTTACATTGCAGTGTTATGAGATTTAAATAAGTTGATAAGTAAGATAATAGTTATAATAATAGCTGTCACAAAACAAATGATTAGCATACGGTTATTTTGACTATTATGTTCTAGCATTCATTGTGACAAGTATTGGAAGTATCCTTCGAGGGGAGTATACAAAGGACTTTGAAAGGATCATATGGAAGAAAAGTTAGATAACAATTATTGAAACTTTTTAGTACAGAAAATGATAGAGCCATATTTGTCCTCATTTGGGCATGAGACATAACCTTTACATTCCGTAATTTACATTCTCCTTGGAAGAATGTGAGTGTTTTAAGAGATGTTTAAACAAGTTACCAATGAAGATGAAGGAGACTAAGACTTTCAGGTAGGAAGATCAGTGCCAACTGACTGCCACAAGTCTAACAGTTTTGAACTGCACTTTTATTCTTTTTTTTAAAGCTAAACTTACTTGTACCTCTGCATTCTCTTTTTCATTGAATATCCCCCACCAAGACACATGTGATTTGATTTGTTCAAAACCTTTTCTGCCATGGTAAGCATGAAATAAATTTTTTTTGTCTTTTTATCGGTACCAGGGATCGAACTCACAACTGCCTGCTTGCAAGGCAGGCGCTTATGCCGCTGAGCTAAATCCCCAGCCCCTAAATGAAATTTTGACATATGCTTATAGCTGATATCTTTCAGAGAGAGTTTGATTTTGATTTTTAATACTGATGGTATTGGAACTCCAAAGAATCAATGTACTTATTTCCTTGTCTGACTTAGAATAACTGAGTCACAAATGCCTGGGAGGACATAATACCTAAGTGGACTTATTCATGTGCTCCTGAACTGAATTTACTTTTTTCTTCAAAATAAACTACCTACAGCTCTCTCACTCCTCTAACCCAATTTACTGAGACAAGCTAAGGTAATAAGATTACTGCATGACAGAGAGCGAATGAATGGGCAGATACCCAAAGGCAAGAAAAGCTGCTGTGGAACAAGGGGCAGCTGAGAATGCATGTCAACAGAGGAAGGAGAGAGAGACAGAGAGACAGAGAGAGATAGAGACAGAGAGACAGAAAGAGACAGAGAGATAGAGACAGAGACAGAGACAGAGAGAGCTCAGTAAGTTCCATAACTTCTTGGTTAGATCAATCCTCTTTCTTCTGTAAGAAGGGAAAGACCCACAAAGGCCCCCTCTAGTGAAAGATCCTGGAATATAATGAATGTGAGGAGTAATGCAAGGATAAACTTGTTTTCCTTTAAAGAAAAATCTTCAAACAGCAATTTTTTGTAAATGAATTGTTAATCAGAAAACAATGGGATAATGACTCACTGAATATCAGTACATTGGAGTGACTAATGCGTATTGTCTTAATGTCAGAATCACCGACTGAGTGCTGACTGCCTGCAAACAAAGGAGCTCTGCTGGGACACAAATACCAGACTGTGACTTACGTAAAGGATACATACTAAGCTGTGACTTACTAGGTATGTACATTATCTTCTAAAGCACTGGGAGAAGCTCATTTCTGTAAGCTTAAAAATCCAACGGGAAATACAGACTGGCATTAATTGAGTCATAATAATATTCCTACCATACATCACACATGATGGAAGTTTTTCCCTACCTGCTGAGCTCACTGTCCCTCTTTGGAGGGTTTGGTGGTTTGGCCAGACAGTTGGTTTTCTAATACACATCTGGCTATGTCATTAACAGTTATTCTTGAATGTTATGGCTTTTGCCAGAGCGTTCTGCTAGTTTAAAAAGGGGAGAAAAAAAAATCAGAATATCATCTTGGGAAAGATTATTCTTGCAGACTGTTGTTTATAATCCAATTCAGCTAACCTGACAAAACTATTTTTTAATATTGTGCAAAACGTCTAAGACAAAATTCAATAAAGACTCTATGTCTATATTTGTACTTAAGGTTAGTAACCAACAAGGCCCTTTATTTATTTTCTTCCTTATTTGCAATGCATTGATTAGAGACATCAAAATGCTTTTAAATATAAAGGTTATTCCAACACACTAAAAAGTGTCCACTAAAAGCTTCTACCTTAGAGTTTCTCATAAAAATGAATATAAGTAGAAACACTCTGTTCATTTTATCTTCCTACCTCTTCATTTTCTCCTGTTTGCTGAACTTGGATATTTTGGGTGTCCAAGTGAGAGGAGATATTTCTAGTACATGACTCATCTCCAGGTAGCTGATAGAAAATGTCAAAACATTGTGCATTTATTCCCAGTGTAAATATATAACCTGCTTATTAGTGACAGTTTTATTGTTCTCAAAGTATTTATTAAACAGTAATATTTCATAACTATAAAAACTAATATGTTTATTATTGGCTATGTATCAGACACTCTTATAAATCCATATCCTAATTTATTTCATAATTCCAGTCACTCTGAATTGGACTCTGCTGTGGCTTGTCCCCTTAAAGCCTTATGATGTCATAGGTGGAAATTTTTCAGTGGTGGCTGGGTTTAGAGTCTGTGATGGTGGAATTGTTTCCTGATGCAGTATTGGAATCAAGGGCAGCAGGATTAAGGGGCTGTGTGCTAGCCGCCCTAAGTAACCCGGATGAAATACAAAGCATAGAAAGAGCTGTGAGTGTCTCTTGTTGCTTTCCGATCTTTGCCTGACATGAACTGCTTCTCCTCTGTGAGGCCACGTTGCTTTGGAATCAGTTCTCTATGGACTGAAATCTCTATACACCATGAGGGATTTGCAAATTAATAATAATAATAATAATAATAAATCTTTCCCCTTTAATTTTGGATATTGGGTACTTTGCTTCAGCAACATGAGAAGAGTGACTAAGACAAGCTCTATTTTTATCTTCATTTTATAGATGCAGAACTGAGGAGCAAAGAGGTTACCCAGGTAAGCGGTAGGGCTGCGATACACGTCAGGCAGTGTTCAGTCTGCCTGTGTTCTTAGCCACTACATTATAATGCCCTGTGCACTTTTCTTGCTCACATCTGACAGACAGGTAGATAAACATCCTGCCAGAACAGGGAGGAGAAACATTTCCATCCTGATCCCTTCTCTGTTCCTTTCTCTTCTCATGGTAGCTGAATGAACCTAAGAGAGAGGGAGGAAGCTCTTGCCTGCAGGAAGGCCGTGGCATTTCCTAAAATGGCACGAAGAATACCAGGATTGCAAGTGGACTGACTCTCTATTTAATAAAACAAAAGCAAAATCTAAAGCTTTAGTCTCAGTTCAACCATTCAAACTTGTAACTACCTAATTTTCTTCACTCACGATACACAGGGCAGGTCTAGAAGCCACCAAAGAGTCAAAGGGGGGGGGGGGGAATGAAACCAAGACAAAGTGAATCCTCAATGTTAGTTATGCTGTTAGCACCAGACTTCCTTGTCTGAAGCGTCACAAAAGTCTCCTAACTTGAGTTTACTCTTGTTCATTCTGCAAAAAATGATTGCCTTACTGGAAAACTCCAAATCTCTTAAGACTCCTCCATTTCTGGTTACCGCTCCACTCTCTTTCCTCCATGTAACAGCGAGCGCCTCAGCCCCACCGAGTTGCTTGCGGGTGTCTGCACACACTGCTGCTGTAGTCCGGAGGTTTTCTGCACCTGTGCTCCTTTCCCTCATTTACATACAAAGTTGACTCCTACAATCCTCCCGTTTTGAATGTTTTGAATGTTACTTTCTTAGAGGCTTTCTGTCACTTCTCATTCTCATGGAAGTATTTTCATTTACTTCCCTCTTTATCACTATTTCTCTTCTTCCTTGAAATCGTCACAGTTTGTCTCTACAGTCACTTGCAGTATCATTTCTCTAACTAACCGGCCGAACACCCATCCTGAGCATCGCAGCATCTGACTCAGAGCAGCCACCGGCAGGTGGCGGCAAAGCACAGTGGGAAAAGGTGGCTTTCCATCACAGGGCAGGTCTTTAACTGGACCGCACCATGGTTATTCAGATGACTCCACAGTAACCCTCCTGTATTAAGGATAAATCTGGGAACTCGTCTTCACTTTATAGGTTAAGATTCTGGGAGCCTAAAAGAATTATGAAGTTGTATCGTCCTGGGTTCCCATTCGATCCTGTACTGTACACCACAGTTGAGGAAAGGCAGGCCTACATGTTTCTGACGAACTAGGTATGCCATAGTTCTAATAGTCACACTGCAGGCACAGATATACATGAACTTATCTCAAAATAGATGACTATTTTAATACCTTAGTTGTACTGAAACTCACTCTGGATATAATAACTTACTTCCCTGTCACCTAAATTGTTCTCCAGGAAGCCAGTTATTTAATTCCCCAGATAGTATGAAAAGACACAAGTAACCAGAAAAAGAATTTGCATTCTAAAACAGGCATTTAGTTTTGCGAATAGGTTTTATTATGGAGCAGTGCTATAATGATAAATTTAAGAACACTTAGTTTTCTCTTCCAGAGAAATGATAACTTTCCTTTATGGATGTAACATAACCACAAGTGTTTGAACAACTGGAATCAATATGATCTCAGTTCAACTCCAAATAAGAGTTACGTCCCTTCAGCCAAGCTCTTTTAGTTCAGTTTGCTGAACTAAATAGGATAACAAGACCAAGAAATAAAAAATTTAATTATTATGTTCGTTTGTTTTTTAATATTATATTTCACTATAAGGTATATAATGATTCAAAATCAGCAGATGGTTTGTAATGAACCACATCAACGGAATCTCTTTTTCCTATTACAAAAATAAAGATTATTTCTGAGTCACATTTAAATAAGAAATAGTGTTAAGAGATGGAAGTTAAGTGATTTGCTACTTATTAAATCTATTTTAAAATCAGAAATAGTTTGGAAAAAATTTTACCCTGTTCCCGTCAGGGCTAGGCACAAATATTCTTTTACGTAGTTTCCCAACCTATGGATTATTAGGAAATGGGGATTTAATGCAATAGAACAGAGAAAGTTATTTCCGTACCCACAGGAGTGGTAGGGGGAAAGGGGCCGGTATTTTTATGAGATTCAGCAGCTTAGTGGCTTAAGAAAGTTCCTGTTAGTCACACAGTAAGAAGTAATATGTAACAGTTGACAGACCAGTTGCAGAGGTTTTGACAATAAACTAGCCTAAAGCTAGATCTCCAGACGCTTAAGTCCTTAAAATAAAAGTGACACTAATCTAAGACTCAGGATGGTTTACACCAGTGTTGGTTAATGTCTGTGTATAAAGTAAAGGTTAAAATTATCTGAAGCATATTCCTTTACTTTCTCCTAAACCAAATTGACAAATATAAGACCTCCTCTGAGAAGCTAGAGACCTTGAATCTTCATTCTGACCTTCCTTTTCTGCATCAACACAAACTATGGTATGAGAATCACTGAGTCTCAGTCACTAAAACCCCGCTTCAAATCTTCTCATTGATGAGATTAGAAACTTGGAGTAAATGATCTTTCAACTCTCAAGTTCCATTCAGCTCCCAGTTCCCTCATTTCATGAATTCAATTTGTTTATGCAGTCCATAAGTCAGTCAGTCATCAATAAATTCATTGATTCCCAATACTCCGGAGAGAGACTGTTTATTCAACAATGAATATCAAATGAGCTCAGACTACATGCCAGGCTCTGTTCTTTCTTTTAAGAATATGGCAGTGTACAAGAGGATGGGGGAGAGAGAGAGAGAGAGAGAGAGAGAGAGATTCCTGCCACCCTGTGACTTATCACCTGAAGGACAAAACAAGTTTGAAAAAAATAAATGAATAAAATATAAGCTGTCAGCAAATAATTGGTATGAATTACACCAATAGGCAATGTCAGGGGTTGAAATTTTGGATCCCACTTAAAAGGTGACTTTAGATCAAAGACTGTAAAACAAAAATTGAGGAGTCAAGCCACAGCATGCAAGGGGGACAAACACTCTAGGGAGAAAGGGCAAAGGTGTGTATGGCACGTCCAAAGATGGACATGGAGACCAATGTAGAAGAAGCAGATGTGTGAGGGCAGAACATTGGGAGATGAGGATCCATTCAGTTCCAGGGACAGTCCCATAGGAGAAGTGAGCATTTGATGAAGCAGAGTCGAGGGAATTCTTTAGAGAGGTCCAAACTTTAACAACATGAAGGAAACTGTCCTTCTAGACCCAGAAAAGGATGGGGGTGGGGTGGGAGAAAGGTATTCAACAAGGTCTCGAGTTGTAACACAGAAGTAGAGCCCCACCATGGTGACTTAACCAAGGAGTCTTATGGTTTGAACCTGAAATTTCACCTGAAAACTCATGTGTGGAAGGTTTGGTTCCCAGTGCAGCAGCATTCAGATGGGATTTGGGAAAGTGACTGGGGGCTCTGACTGTTGGGGGCTCCATCTGCTCCACAGCAGATGGACCATTGATGGGTTTACAACAGAATGCATTGCTCTGAGGTGATAAAAGCTTACAAGATAGGACTTAGTTGGAGAGAACTGGTTTTCTTAGGGCTATACCTTGCCTCTGGTGTTCTTTCCTTTCCCTCTCCCTCTTCCTCTCTTCTTTGTGCCCTCCACCAAGTAAACAGCTTTGTCCAGGCATCCCTTTCCACCACCGTGTGCTTCTGCTCTACAGCTTGGCAGCCAAATAACCATGGAGGGAAATCTCTGAAACCATGAGCCACAATAAATCTTATATCCTTTAAGCTGACTTCTTTAGGTATTTTGTTACAGCAATGGAAAGACGACTAAAAGAGAGGTAGAGAAATAAATACCTAACCTCTCTTTCCTCCAATTTTTCTGTCTTTCAATAGTATATTCCATTGTCCAAGCCCACTCAGCTGCCAGAGAACAAAGAAACTCTTGGTATCATCAGAAAGGCTAGCTTTCTGGAGCACTTTATCAGAATGGACAAGGAAAGGGTGGATCAGAGGAGCAAAAATATACAGCACATGTGATCAGACAGCAAGAATATTGAGGACTTGTAGAATTTAAAACTTTATAGGAAGGATGTAAGAATTATTTTAATACTGTCAACCCAGAGAACATTTGCAAAGACATCAGAAAATTCTTTTATCCATTCTATATTAATATTTTTCATATTTATTCAGTAACTTATTGGTAGATATAGAGGTATAAATCTATTATATATATCATATAGAGATGTCTAATCTTTTTACATGGGTGTATATATGTATATACATCTGTATATATATAAATGTATATATCTGTATATATGTACATGTATATATAATTTATATTATTCATTAAATCTATATGTTTGTGTGCATATTGAGAGAAAAATATATGTATACATTTCCTGACACAATGCTCTACTGTCTTTAAATAACCTGTATATTTCAAAATAATATTATTCTATACAATCACTACAGATTCCTTTACCTTAAAAATATTAATAATCTATTAATGTCTCATTTTTTTCATTGTAGATGTCTTCACCATGGATATTCTCTCATGACCTGTCTCAGACCATTTTTCCTAAGAACTCTGCTAATGGAATGGAGGAGTCCAAAGTAGGTTCAAATGAAGAGAGATGAAATCAGAAACAGCGTAAAAGACAATCCTTCTAGCATATTTTCCTATAAAGATAAAAAGGAAACACCCTCCTACTTGGATATCTTATTAGGATGGAAGAAATAATAGTGTAATTATTTACACATTGAGTGAGGCCAAAGAGAAATAAAAAGATTTGGGTCATAAATAGTAATAGAAGTTTAAGCACAGCATCTGGGAAAGATGCATGTTAACAGGCAGATGTGGAAAGAACTTGATGTTTTCTTCTGCTTGAAGAGAAAATACAAATTACTCATGCAGTATAATGAATAAGTAAATGGACATGAGGAATACGTCGTGACTGCCTGGCAACCACGAGGGTCTACTTGAGATTACTAGTCATGTTCTAAAAGTGAGATATGTAAGCAAGGTTGTGTAATTTTTCCTTAGCTACTTTTGACTGCCGAGAGTTGGAATTGACCTGACTGGTGCTATAACCAACTAAAAGAGTTGAAAGATAGAAGTTATTTTGTGGGAAGTGGGTATCATTGGTAATGAAATTTAAGCTAGGTGCTTAGATCACAGATTTGAAAGTCTTAGCAGTATTATAGGATTGATGTAGAGGAACTACAAGGAGTAAGCTAGAGAGATACATCATCAGAGAGGAACATTTTCTGAACTGACATTATGAAATATTGCAGTAATTTTTTAGTGACCAGATCAAGGAGCCGCTAAGAATGTGTGATGGAACAGTGGGAAAAATATCAGAAATAAGAAAAGTAGACTATTGTGTGGATCATTTGTGTGAGTGTAGACCTTGTCAAGAAGCATAGCAAGAGATTTACAGTTGTAAAGCATCAAATATTCAGAGAACCGAAGACAATATTCCAGCAGCAATCAATGAAAACAATAAAATAGCCCAGACATTGCACAGCCTGAGAGCGTAAGATGGAAAACTGGAAAATGAATGTTCTATCAAACAGCAGTAAGGTCTGCAGAGGACTCTGATTCATATCTGTATGCCACTGTCCAGTACTGGTCATGAAAGCAGCTGAGGGAAATAGAGAGAGAAGTGTCCTCAACTGAAGCTAATATAACATAGAGCAAAAGCTAAGTAAGTGCTTGGAGAAATAGAGGGCAAAATGGTAGATACTTTTGCAAAAATATTTTAATTCCAAGAAGGTATACCTAACAACCTCCAAAAGCCATGGGACATAAAAGATGATCAGAAAAAGCACCACACAGAGGCCTTTGGAGGTTGGAATGCACATGAGTGAGACATGATGGGAGTTGACCCAGCCTCTCCTTGTGGGAGTTTCTATGCCTGAGGATGTGGATGTGGTGAGATCAGACCCAGGGCTCCAAGCAGGCAGAAGAAAAAGCTGAATGTTTGGAAGGATGGCAGGAGACTCTCCAGCCCCAAGCAGGGTTTTTAAAGACCTCAACTTGACTTCTGCTGCTGGAAGTGTAAAATCTCACTGTGTCACAATTTTCCTGGAGGCTTAAGGCATGCTCTGTGTACAGAAGGTGATCTTTTCTTTCTTTTTTTTAAAATCGGTACTGAGGATGGAACGCACGACTGCCTGCTTGCAAGGCAGGTGCTTATGCTGCTGAGCTAAATCCCCAGCCACCAGAAGGGTGATCTTACTTTGTCCTCACAAGCTATCCTTAACTCTTACTGACAGTGGTAGTAGGATACATTTAATAATATGAATGTCCTCCTTTAAAATGCATATGTAGGCTGATGCTGTGTCTCATGACTGTAATCCCAACAGGAGGCAGGAGAATCCTGGTGAGTCTGCTAGCTTTGGCTGTGCAGTGAGGTCAAGGTCAGCCTGAACTACACAGACAGACTTTATCTCGCAGAACTAAATAGAAAAAGAAAATTTGTATATATGAGCATGTGGCAAAATAGCTCATCTCTTTGGTAGCAGTTCGTCAAATATTAAACTACAAGAGTAAAAGTGGCAAGAATACCTCTCTGGAGAATAGTCCTCATTTTTGGTACTTCTTACAGAGAAAGAAAAAAATGATAAAATGCTCACTGGGCAACGCTGGTGAATTCAGTTCCCAAACTCTCCACTTTTTAATCTCTGCTGATAAGGAAACCTGTCTTTTCTCAGCCTGGATCAATAAAAACTGAATTCCCTGTGAGCAGGAAAAATGTTAGCAGGCAAACCTGAAAGCATTTTCCCTTTCTGTGTTTCAGTGATGGCTTTCTGTGTGCACCATATATGTGGGGGAATGTCGGGTGCCTGTTGATAGACCGCCCCCCCCCCCAGGAACAGGCTAGAGACATGGGTACCAGAAGTGACTTTGTGCCTGTCTTATGCTGCTATAATATGAGAAGGGAAAATGGGATGAATTGTTAGAAGTGACATTTCCCCCACCACCTTGCACCTAATCTTTAAGAGAGAACATTCTGAGCCAGATGATAGAAGAATTTGCAAACTTACAGGTCCCAGAGGGGATACATGGTGGTGTAATTGAAATGTAAATGAGATAAGGTAAGAGGCCAGCGTGGAATTCAGAAAAAATACAGGGGAAAGAAGGCTGGAAGAACTGAGACCTGAGAACTAAATAAAAAACAAACAAACAAACAAACAAAACAAAACAAAACAAAAAAACGAGAGCAAGGCAGAAAAAGAGAGGAGAAGGCATAAACGCTCCTTTAATGATTTTAATGACTTTGTTTTGTGGCATTCAAGAGAGGGATAGTGAAATGCAGAGAAAGACCTGACTATAAAGTTATGCATTTTTAGAACCAATTTATTAGAATGATTTTCAGTGTTAAGTGGTTAGAAATTCTGCCCTGAGACTCAATTTTTAACCTTGAAAAAGCATTTTAAAGAGTTTCCTTATTACAGTGGTATACTATTTTGTTAGTTCTTACATCAAAACATCTTGTATTCTTTTCCATTTGTTTTGCTTAATGATATTTTTGGCACTGATGCACAATTTTAGTAAGTAGTCTACTCTCTAAAATGGACTGTATTTCTTTTTAAATAATCTAAAGTGTTTGCAAAGAAGAACAAACCAAAAGAACATTAAAAAGTAAAATGATTATAGCATGAATAATGCTAAGCTACAGAACAAGCACAGTCGACCCAGTTTACTTCAGCAAACTGAATTGGGATTGCTTGAGCATACAACTATGAAATATATGGACATTTACTCTGCAAAAATCATGATAGTGTACCAGGTTAAGCCATATCCATATATCTAGTTTTGTCTGAAATGTGGTGCTCATGTTCTTTCCTTTTAATTTTATGTTTTATCTCATAAAACCCAATTTATATATCTTTTTGTTCAAATTCCTATACCCTTTTGTGAGGACTGGATTACTACACCAAGGTGATGCTCTGAATGCCTCACCTGAAGTTCCATGTGCATACTTGACATGTTCCCTTAGTTATCACAATCCCTTTGGACTTATTGTAGTGAAATGGAACCCATGTTTTGCGATGACGGTGCACCAATCTGAATATCTTAAATTCCGAGGGTCTTGCACTGTTAACATGCAGGCCAACAAACTGAGGGAGGATGATTAAACTTGGCTGCCACCAATAGATCTGAAGCCTAGACGGGGTAAGAAGGGAAAGACGGAAATTGACCTGCTTGAAGAACTTCAGTCTTTCTGAACAAGTGCATCCTTTGCATTGGATATTGGGCTCCAAGTTCCCGATTTCTTCAGCCTTCCAAAGACTTTCACAGGCAGCCTTCCAGCGGGCTTTTGTGCCTTCACACTTGGACTGGCTCTGAGTCTTAATTCTTCTTTCACTTTAACTTTGGTTTTCTTAGTGGAGTACATACTGGATCCTCCACTCTCCAGTGTACAGACGGCCATTGCTGACATGGCTCTTACAAGAACGACTAGGAAAAATATAATGAATGATTAGTAATCGGGTTGGGAATTTAGCTCAGTGGCACAGCACCTGCCTGGTAAGCATAAGGTCCTGAGTTTGATTCCCAGAACAAGTAAAAAGAATGATTAGTAGTGATTCTTTTCCCATCACCTTGAACCTAACAAAGAAGTCCTCTTACATAATAATACATATGTTTTCTAATTATTCTGTTCCTATGGCATGTGTTCTTTTCACTAAACCTGACACCAAACACAACTGTTATCCATCAAAATACACAAGCCAGGGACACAGTTGCCCATTTGCCCCATTTTATCACCTGAATACATCTAACCCTTAGCAAATCCAACTAACAGGACCCCTCTGTGGCTTCTTTCATAGTCCTCTGCCACTACACACATCAAAATGATTATCTAGATACTACCTTCTCCCACCGTATGAAAATGCCCAGTGTGGTCTGCAGTCACCTCTGTAGATTGGAGAGTGACTCCTCCCAATATTAACTCGTGCCATTTGCATCCTTATTCTAGCACCACTGAGCTGGTGCCTCCAACATACAACCACCCCATGGTTTTAGGGACATGTGTCCCTTTATCCCTGTAGAAGACTCTATCCCTTTGTCTAGTGTCCTCTTCATCATTTTCTCCCAAATCATTTGTCCCTTCCCATAGAGTTGCCTGGCCAGATTCTCTCTGCATCTCAAGGCAGCCTACAGCTTCTTCTGCAGCAGGGCAGAGCATACTATATAAGCCTCAGAAACCTTGTATCATTCAGCCTTATTTACCATTGTGCCTAAGAGCATACCTGGTACAGGTACTCAATAAGTATTTGCTTAATTAATTAACATGAGAACATCCCAGGCAAGTGCAATGCAACTTCAGTCTTGGTTGTATTCCTCTTTGTCTTCTAAACAAAGCACCAAGAAAACTTCATTCAAAAGGTATAAAGGACAGGGACACACACCTACAATCCCAGAACTCAGGAGGCTGAAGCAGGAGGATCACTGCGAGGTGGAGACCAGCCTTGGATGCAGAGTGAGTTGGAGGCCAGCCTGAATTTGCATAGTGAGACCATGTCACAAAAAAATGAAACACACACACACACACACACACACACACACACACACACACACACACAGGAAGACTGCCAATCTAATTTATAGTACATCACATCTACATCATATATTTAAAGTGTCATTTTATATAATATTTCCTATCTTTGCATTAAGTTAAAATAACTAAAATTTAAACTTCAGAAATAAGAACATTGGCACTCTGAAGATCTGAGATTGGCTAAGGAATTGCAAAGTCAGAAACTGCGGAAATATCTCCAGAAATTAGGTATTGGTTTTGCTACAAGATTATTTCCACTGCAGTGTTCTAGTTTCTGTGTGAGCTCCCTCGTAGCATGGAAGCCATTCTAACATTACTCTAACATTCCCAGAAGTAGCATCAGTAACCTTTACCTCCACTTTCTGCCTTTGTCACCTCTGGGAAAACTCTCCCCTCCCTTTAATACCATCTTGTACCTATAAACATTTCAGACAAACAATCCTTTTCATTATCCAATTCTTCTACCCATCACCAAACTGACTTGCATATATCTGATAAAGATGCAATCAATTTCTATGAAAAACATTTTAAAGGTTACTTCAGTGAAGTTTCACTTTAAGTAAGTAAGTAGTTAAGTGACTGGAATTCATAAGAGATTTTAATACCCTCACTCAGAATGTAATGAAAGTAAGTTTTTAAAAAATTAGAAAATTGGATAACTAAGTTAACTTATGGATAACAATGCATTTTATATGCATTAATTCTATCATTTTCAGTAATCTTCCAATCTAAATATTATACTTTACAGATGAGGTAAAATTTTACTTTTATTTTAAAAAACAAAACAGAAAAATGTTAGGAATAATACAGAATTTCAGAAAAACAGTAAGAAATCAATACTAGAATATATTGGATGTTGCTATCTTAGGAGTAGTTGTTCAGATTAAAAGATCTAGGCATAAAATGATCAAACAATAACAGAAGAAACTATTGGTGAATTAACAGGAAATTAGTAGTATAGCTATGTATCTTGATATGTATATATATATATATATATATATATATATATAATATTTTCCTTTCTTCTTTTTTCCTTTCCCATATGATAAAAAATTATAATAGTTAAATGACTAGCATTGGCAAATAAGGAAGTATTCAACTTAAGATTTAACATTTTTGTTTTCTTAGGATTTTACCCAGTAATTTTGGTATTCAGTACTTGGGACTTGATCCGATGCAGATTTTGAAGTTTTGCCAGCTCATTTTGTTTAATTGCTCTTTGATCTTTGACAGACTTGAAATGACTTAATATGTTTTTTCTTCATCGAGTAAACATACTTGGGAGCCACAGATGGCTTTCTCAAGTTCTTTTCCCTACCGAGATTTTTACTCAAATTCTGGGTTCTGAACAATGGGCTAAAATTCTTCCCAGTGCTTTTCTCCTTGATGATTGCAGTTGAAGATTTCCACTGAGGTGACAGTCCTGGCACAACATAGCTCCAGAATTAGAGGGGCTTCAAGGAAACTTGGTGTGCAGGTCACATAATCAGGGGTCCACATTCTACTGGAACTCCAATTTACTGACTCCCTCTAAGCCCAGAAGAACATATTGTCTTTGTCTCATTTTCTTGCCTTTTGTATTCTTGTGCCAAGGGACGATAAATCGAATTCATTTTCCTGATTTTTTTGTATTTAATTGATATACTAGATGGATATGGGACCAATTGCTCCTGAAGAATTTTCTGCAAAAATATTTCAGTAAATAGGTGAGGTATTCCCATTTATATGCAGCTATTGCAGGTGGTCCAGCTCTTTGCTTCAGCCTTTCACAATGTCCAGGACAATGAAGACAGCTTCCAGCAGGCCACAAAGAAATGTCACACCCAGAGAAACAACCTTGCCTGCCAACGATAAGGGGATATTTCTAGCACAAAGCACTTTAGTGGTATCATCTCAAGACAAGGCATTCCCAAAAGACATGTGACCAGCTTTATCTCACTTGTTTTTATTGCAATTGTGATGTATCTAAATATATAGTTCCCTTAGTTACCAGCTGTTTTTCTATTAGAATGTGCTTTATAGATCACGTAACTCATAATTTTAAAAATGATTATTTTGACTTTTTATACACTTAATACATACATTCTAACTGTACACTGCAGATTTCCAGCAGAAACTTTTAATTGCCCTTTGCAGATTTAAACACTTGAGTACCTCAAGAATCCACCTGTAACATTCTAGGATGAGATTCTCATCTTTAATCAGCCAGCACAGTCTGGACTTCTGTTTGTGGCACCCGTTTTGTCCATAGTGTTGGTCCAGAATGACTCTTCCTTGTGTGACTATTTTAAGATAATCAATCTTTAAACTGAATTTTATCTAAGATTATGTATTATACAAGTTTCCTACTCATTGTTTTCGCAGAGGCTGTCTTTCTCCATCATTTTCTTCACCAGTAACCTCCATTATTCCAATAGAAAGAAAAATCCTTTTTCTCTGTTGCTTATCGTCCGTTTGCTTGTCTGTAACTCCTACTATCCTGATACTGCTACATTTTTCTGACTACCACAAAGGATGCTTTTAAAATATTTTCACACAGAAAGAATTTGCATAAGTATACCAATTTGTAGAGTATAGTGTAACATTTCAATAAATATATGCAATATATAATGCCCAAATCAAGGTAGGATATCCACCACCTCAAAGATTTATTCCTTATTAGTGTTAGGAAGTGAGTTCTCTCTTCTAGCTACTTTAAATATAGAATTAATTGTTAATTGTAGCAGAATTAATAGCTACTTTAAATATAGAATTAATTATTAGTACAATAGGATAACCATGGTTACCATAGTAACCATGGTTATCCTACTGTACTATAGAAAATTGGAAGTTACTCTTCTAGCTGAATGCATTCCTATTCATGTTAATAATACTCTCACACCCTTTCCAGATTCGATAATGACTATTATATTCTCTGTTTCAGAGATCAACTTTTCAATTTCCACATAACTTGAGGTGTGTAACAATTCTTTCATGTGTCTGATTTATTTCACTTTAACACCCTCTTTTACATCAGGTTGCCACAAGAGGAAGAATATCATTCTTTTTATGGCTGACAATATTGCATTCAATATATGTGCCTTATTTTCATTGTCCATTCATCTGCTGATGGACTTAGGTTGGCCTTGTACTTGCATTTTGTGAGTACAGCTGCAATGAACACGTGGGTGCAGAAGTTCTTTTGACACAGTGACTGCATTTTCTCTGGGTCTGTGCTAGGTGTTGAGATTATTGGAATACTTAGGAATAAATTTTACCAAGGAATGAAAGAAGTGTACAATCAAAACTACAAAGTATCCATAAAAAAATGAAGAGAACACACATGTAAAAGAAAGATATCGAAATACTAATGGCATTCTTTACAGAATTAGAAAGAAAATACTCATAAAGTGTTTTGAAACCACAAAAAGCCTGACTCAAAGCTCTTCTGAGCTTAAAAAAAAGTCGGAGGCATCACACTGCCTGATTTCAAAGTATACTACAGATCTCTAGTATCACAAATGGAATGGTGCTATCATAAAAGCAGATACATAGGCTGGCATGGTGTGCACACCCATCATCCCAGCATTCTGGGAGACTGAGGCAAGAGGATCACAGATGATGCCTACCTAGACAACTTAGTGACTTAATGACTGCCACAAAGTAAAAAGTAAAAGGGCTGTGAACATACGTAGCTCAGTGTAAAGGCCCTGGGTTCAATTTCCAATACTGAAAAAGTGAAAAGAGAAAACAAAGAATGATGAAAGAAAGAAAGAAAGAAAGAAAGAAAGAAAGAAAGAAAGAAAGAAAGAAATAGAATGGAATAGAGATCATAGAAATTATTCTGCTTATTTTCTTATTTATAGAAAACTGAACTTTGCATTCAACAAATGCAAGAGACATTGGAGAAAAAGAGTCTCTTTGATAAATGGTGCTGTTTTTATCACATGTAGTATAATGAAGCTGAATGTCTCTATCACTGTATACAAAAGTCAACTCAAAATTAGATAAAAAACTTAAATGTATGCCTTGAAATTATGAAAGCACTAGAAAAAAACACGGAAGATGCTCCAATTCATTGATCCAGGCAGATTTTTAAATATGACCCCTCAAAATGGGCTACAAAATCAAAAACTGACAAATGTGATTACATCAAACTAAAGCTATGTACAGCAAAGGAAATAATCAATATAGTCAACTGACAGTCTATAAAATGAGAGTATTTATAAACTGTTTCTCAGGCCCCAAGATGTTATTCAAGAAAAAGAAAAAGAAAAAAAAAAAAAAAAAAAAAGGACAAGACGTCTTTTTTTTTTTTAAAGAGCACTTTTATTTAAGCTGGCACCAGCAACACAGTGCAGATAGAGTTTGCAAAGCTGTGCAACTGGGTTAGAGTTTTGACTAATTTTTATAGTTCCTTTATGATTAGCTCATTGATCATTAAGTACATAGTGATGAGAAACAGAAACAAGATGGGTCTTTGTTCTCCTTTGCTTGAGGTCAGATGCATTTCACAGTGGGTGGCTAGCCAAGTCATAGCCCTTGGTCTGTCAATTCCAAGAACATTTGTCTCTCACAAAGGGAACAAAGGTTGACACAGCAAACAGGTTACTGGGGGGAGGGGATGACACATACAGAACAGCATGATCACATCAGTTAGTCTATAACTATGTGGTTGGTGCTTCAATTACGTGGTTACTAGGGTAATAAACACAGCACAGAATGACAATTCTGCTAATAACTATCTTTTTAACTATTTTTGCTAGTAACTATCTTTATAACTTTGCATTTTAGTTTTTTACCACTTTAGTACAACATCAGATAAGGGATAAAATATCAAAATTTAAAAAGGAACTCAACAGCCAAAAATAGAATGGGCAAATAACCTGCATAGACATTTCACTTAAGACATGCAAATAGGCAAAACATCTTAAAATTCCTTAACACTACTAATCATGAAGGGTACAGAAATCAAAGCCACACAATATATAATATTATATATAATGATGTATGTGTATGACTGTATCTTGTATTACTTGATGACGGAGGTCCATTTGAAGGTGAGTTTTGTCCTCAGCGTAGAATGTACGTACACAACCCTAGATGACTTAATCTCTGTGTGAGCTCCTGATACAGTCAGGACATGCAGTGAGCACAGATTCTATGAGACCTATGGCCAGCATAATATGACACATGGTTTTACAGGAAACTTGGTATGCTTTTCAGTAACAACTAAAATGTAGTAAGTTGTTGGGAGCCGCGGCTATGCTAGGCCACCATGCATAACAGCCATGGGGCCTGTGGGAAAGAGCAAAGCCTGAGCTAGATTACCCCTCCCATCGAGGGCGCCAAGATGGCGCCTGTGTCCTGCTTCCTGGGTGTCCTTGCCGCGTAAACAGCCTGCCTCACAGAATAATCTGCCTAGCAACAATTGATGTTAGCCAATTAGCTTGCATTACCCGCTTCGCTTTGATTGGATGATGTGCCTGCATATAAGCAAGTGCCTCTCCCGCTCGGGAGAAGAGAAGCACGAAAGGAGCCGCGGGGAGCGGACCGGTAGAGGCTTCGGCCGGGAAGAATCCCGGGGCAGACTGTGCGGAGAAGGAAAATAAAGAGAGCCTAGCCACTGCCAGATCTTGTCGTGTGTTCTTCCTGCCGGCCGGGAGCGACTCCGACAGTAAGTCCATAAAACATTATCATAGTTGTTTTTCTTATCAAATATTGCACACTTTACCCAATTGTATGTCCAGTATTTGCTGAGAAAAAGCACTATTGTTATCACAAACAAGTAACACTTGTACTGTGATATTATGCTGATTGCAGTGTCACTATATGTTAGGAATTTTTCAGCTTCATTATAAGTACATGAGACCACCATCTTGTATCTGGAATATGCTTAACTGAAACACCATATGATTGTGTCTAACTGTACAATGTAACGTTTTGCACAAATAGAAGACTTTCTCTTGTTCCAGCCTTGGAAATCAGGAGTGACTGTGAGGCTTGAAAGGCTCTACAAAATCCAAGACAAAATGAACCCTGAATTAAAAGAAGCTAAATAAATTCATAATATGCTTGTCTATAGGAAACTATCTGAGGTTCCATGACAATACTGACCACTGTCAATATGTGCAGATCTGTGAAAGTATAAATTTTCATCTATTTCCAATATGTAATATTATAGGGAAATGAAGCATTTCCAGTTTCTACCTAGAAAGAAGCCACATTCTACTAATTAGATATACTAAAGCCATCAATTTTAAAACACCTGACAATTTTATGCTTTTACATTTTACTTTATTTTATTCAATTACAAAAAAAATGATAAAAGGGGTAGATGTTATCCAAAGATCAGTGGTGATGCATGCAGTTTATAAGTTAGATTATAGTTTATAATTTACATTATAATTTATTTAAATTATGTCCTCCAGAGATTGATTTCATTTGTTAAAATGAAACTGTAACCCAGAGTCTAGTTTCTCTAGACAGGGCTATGATAAGCAGTAGCACCTCTTCTGTTTTTTAAACTGTGCCACCTGCAGGATATTTTAATCTTATTTATAGCATCTCTTCTTGTTAGTGACCTTGGGAATGTTGCTAGTTATTTGTTTTCATATCTTTAAAGTGAGGTTGACAATATCTACTTCCTCATTTTGTTGTAGGAGGTGAACGAGATTATTCATACCAAGCATTTAAGACTCTACTTACATGTACTGAGAGTTCAATAAATGTTAGAAATTATAATCCATTTAGGGAAAAATGTCTCTTGTCTATTCAGTTTGATACTTTTGATTTTTTTGATAGTGATTTTAGTTTTCTTTTATATAAAAGTCTAAAAATTAGAAAAAAAACTATTACTTTTAAAATCTGGTTTTAAATTTCTGAGTATGGTATTGCACACCTGTAATCCTACCACTTAGGAGGCTGAGGAAAAAGGATTACTGGGCTACATCGCAAGACTTTGTCTCAATAAATGAATAAATAAGTAAATAAATAAATAATATGATTAAGAAACAAAAAAGACATGGGTTTCAAGAAGCTGTGATGTATGGATACAGCTAAGGCTCCCTTGATATGGTCTTATAAAGTTTGTGATTCAGTCCTCGCTTCCAAATGTTGAGAAAATCTAGCTGATGACATTGAAAACTAAGTGCAAGAGTTTTTGGAAAGGATTTTGAAGACAGCTCTCAGTATCGTCCCCTGCCCTTTAGGTCCTTATCTTTATTTTATCATCTCTCTACTAAATAAACCATTCAGAAATTTCAAAGGATGGGAATCGTGCAATCCTTGGAAGACCTTGGTGGTGATCAGACTTGACAATAGTGGGCAGAACAGGGTAAATGCGTGAAGAGTGCTTGGAAGGAACCGAATCTTTCAAAAATATGTATGAGCATATTTTATTTTATTTTAGTCTTTTTGACACAGAGTTTTGCTATGCAGATTGGGCTAAACTTGAACTCACTTTCCATCCCAGGCTTACTTCAAACTCATAGCAATTTTCTGGCCTCAGCTTCCCAAGGACTGGGATTACTGTTGTACACCACCATGCCCAGTCTGGTACATTTTAGATATGCATAGTGATCATATTCATCAAAGGGAATTTGTGCTTGTACGTAATATATCTTAATACTACTTTTACCCTAATCCACTCCCCTCCTTCAAACACCATTCTCCACCTTTTTATAAAAGCTATGTTTCCTTTTTTCTCCTATTTTTTTTCTTTTCCCTTCCTTCTTCCCCTTTATTTCTGTTCTCATTTGGATATTTTCTTCCTATTTCTCAATATGTATTATATATTTTGGCCCCTTTTAAATACCAGGACCATTTGCTTGCCAAGCAGGTGCTGTGCCACTAAGCTATGGCCGCAGCCTCTATTTTAGCCCTGCAATGTTAAACTTACATATCTGATTTATTTACTTAAGAGTATGTTCTCAAGGAGCCTCAATTGCCCTAGAAATGTCTCAACTTTATCCTGCTTTATGGCAGAATAGTAGTGTAGGGAGCAGCTTCGAAAAGCTGCTGCTACCCTGCCCCTCCCGCCTGAGGGCATTTTGTGTGTCAGCCTACATTTCCCATGATTCTCCCTTTGCCTGCAATGCACATGACAAGCAAACTTCCTGTTTCAGCCTGCTTACATTACCCATAATCCACTCCTGCTTACATCATATAACCAGATGGGATGATGACCTATCAGATAACACTTCCTGTCTTCTTCCTGCCTTTGGCCCGCCTCCACCCTATATAAGTTGTAGCCATTTTAAAAATAAAGGAGACTTGAATCCCGCCAAGTCTCCATCTCTCTTTTCTCTTGCCCTGCCCCCATCCCCGATCCCCTCTCCAGGTGAGACCCATGGATTGATCCGTGGGCCGGATCATAGTAATACATTGTATAAAAAAACCTGTGGATGAGCATTTCTAAGATTTAGATATTATAAACTGTGCTGCTACAAACACAGGGGAGCATATGTCTCTGGTACCATGCTTTCAATTCTTTTAAGAAGACATTAAGAGTGGAATAGCCAATCAAATGGGACCTCTAATTTTAGGTTTTCTGAGGAACTCCCCACTGATTTCCACAGTGGTTGTACCAGTCTACGATCCCACCAAGATTGGAAAAGGGTTCCCCACAGCCCCACCCACATTTGTTATCGGTTGTTTTCTTGATGATAGCTATTTTTCCTGGGGTGAAATGAAATCTGTGGAATTTTATTTTGCATCTCTCAAATGAACAGTGATGTTGAATGTTTTTCATGTTTTTATTTGCTGTTTCTACTTTTTTTTATCTCAGATGTCCCTATTCATTTCAGACACCTTTTTTTTGGACTAGGTCTTGTAAATTTTAGGGTCCCGATTTTTTTGAGTTCTTTATATATTCTAGATATTAGTCCTTTGTCTGAAGAACAGTCATTAAAAATTTTTCCCATTCTGCGGTTAGTCCTTTCACTTTGTTAGTGGTTTGTTTGCTGTGCAAAAGTTGTTTAATACGATGAGAAGCCTGTTGTTGATTCTTTATAATAATTCCTGGGAGATCAGGGTTTTATTAATAAAGTCTTTTCCTATACCTATGTCTTCAAGAGTTCTGCCTATTTTCTTTGAGAAGATTTAGTGTTTCTGTTTTAAGATTTAGATCTTTGATCCGTTTCAATTTTAGCTGCATGATAAGAGATATAGGTCTAGTTTTAATCTTTGGCATGTGGAAAGGTAGTTTTCCCAGCACCATTTATTAAAGAGGCTGTCTTTCATTCAGTGAATTTTTCACCCCTTTGTCAAAGATACGGTGGCTGAGTGTGTGTTGGAGTTGTTTCTGTATCTTTTAATCTGTTCCACTGATCCTTGTGTCTGTTTTTTTGCCAGTACGATTATCTTTTTGTCACTGTATCTTTGTAGAAAAATTGCAAGTCAGGAATTGTGATGTCCTCCGTCTTGCCATTGTGGCCCACAATTATTTTTTGCCATTTTAGGTTTTTTCTGGTTTCAAATGAATTTGGAGGTTGTTTTCTCTAATTTTGTGAAGTATGCTATTATATTTTGATCAGAATTGCATTAAATCTGTATAGCACTTTTGGGAGTATGGCCATTTTTGTTGTATTTTTTTTTCTACCTGCCACATCTCACACAACTCTTGGTGTTCTCACGGCCAGGACAGTGAGAGGATGAACAAAAGAAGACAAGACAGAACACAGAAAACTGAGGGGGACTGTCTGGAACCCTCGCTGCTGGTGGGAAGGAAGGAAGGAAGCAGGAGGAGGTGGAGAAGAAAGAGAGGCTCCAATGGCTGTAATACATTTTTTATACACTTGGGCGTATAGTATCACATGAAACCTCTCTTCCTAGTAGTTTATCTACGTAGCTTGTCTCATGTGCTGTGTGTTCTTGAGACTAGAGAAGCTCATGCATGTGGCTTGCTTCAGGTACTCTGTGCTCTTGAGACTGGCCCTGCTCCTTCCTCACATGTGATCTCCAGCTTCAGCCATTCCCTACACCTACTCAAGACACAAGGGATGTTTTTCAACTTTGTGGCATCCTACTCAATCTCTTTTCATAGTACTGCAGTTTTAATGCAAAGTTCTTTTACTTCCTTTATTAGATTGATTCCTGTCCTTTCTTTCTTTCTTTCTTTCTTTCTTTCTTTCTTTCTTTCTTTCTTTCTTTCTTTCTTTCTTTCTTTCTTGTTTCTCTCTCTCTCTCTCTCTCTCTCTCTCTCTCTCTCTCTCTCTCTCTCTTTCTTCTTTCTGATGCTAGTAGGAAAGATACAGTTTCCCTAATTTCTTTCTCAGAGAATTTGTTATTTGTGTAAAGGAATTCTATTAATTTTTGAGTGTTGATTTTTGCCTAGTTACACTACTGAATTTGGTTATTAAATCTAGAAATCTTTTGGTGGAGTTTTGAGGGTCTACTGTGCAGAGTATCATGTCATCTGCAAATAATAACTTCATCCTTTCCTCTGCGTATCCTTTTTATTACTTTCTCTTGTCTAGTAGTTGTGGCTAATGTTTCCAGAACTACATTTTACAGGGCTTGTGATGGTGGGAATCCTTGTCCTGTTCTTGATGTTAGAATGGAAGCTTTCAGTTTTTAACCACTTACATAATGTTGGCTGATGGTTTGCCAAGGGTGAGTTTTATCATATTGAGATAAAGACCATCTATTGCAATTTTTGTGGAGTTTTGATTATAAATGTTTGTTGGATTTTGTCAAATGCTTTTTCTGCATCTATTGTGATGATCATATGTTTTTGTCCTTGGTTCTGTCAATATGGTCTATCACATTTATTGATTTGTGCATCCTTGGGGTAATCGTGATGTATAGTCTTCTTGGTGATTTGCTGCCTTCTGTTTGCCAGGATCTTATTGAAGATTTTTGCATCTATGATTTTGTAGTCCGGGTTTACAAGGGAAAGGATTCAATAAAAGACACATGATTTATAGGATTATTTCATCATATTTACCCAAAGAATCATGCAAAAGAGTCTACATGTTAGAGACCCAAAGATTCCAGCAGAGATCTCACAGTAATGTCCTGCATCAGTCTGTCTGAAGATGCAGAGCCCATGTTAATGTCCTATATGAGCCCAAGTGGAGGACTAGAGCCAACAACAATGTCTCATGCAAGTTTCTATCAAGGATCTTCACTGGGAAATCCCCAAGGTCAGTTGGGAAGCTAGAAAGTTTGCACCAGTGGGATGAAGGATCTGTTCCAGCACTCTGAGGGATCTGCACTGGAGCCAGGAAGCAATGCCCCAGAAAACAACAGTAGCCCACCCCTGTGACAGTGAGGACCTGTGTTCCTCCAACAATGGAAATAACTGAGTTTGTATCAGGAAAACAAGCATGACAAACTTCTCCAGGAGAATCAACAGCACACTATCTTCTTCAGTTCTCCTTTTTCATATCGTTAGCAGTAATTCTCGAGCTCACTTTCTACACTCAGAACCACACTGAATCAGTTAACTGGGTGTAACAAATTCACCATTGGTTAATCCACCACATACGTTCATTAGGATGATTGGCCTGCACTTTTTCTGGATTGGATCCTTCTCTACTTTGGTCTCAAGATAATGCTTGCTTCCAGGAATGATTTTTGGAGTACTGCATCACTTTAAATTTCATTACAGAATTTGGGAGTAGTGGCACTAAATCTTCTCCAAATTTCTCATAGAACTCAACAGTGAGTTCATCAGGACCTGAGCTTTTGTTGTTGTTTATGTAAGTTTTTAATTACACCTTAAGCTTCATTGACTAATATTGGTTTATTTAGAATTTTTGTATCTTCTTGATTGAGCTTTGGTAATTCACGTATGTCTAGGAATCCATTCATTTCTTCTATAATTTCATCTTATTATAATACAGGTTCTTGAGACAGTTGTTCATGATCTTCTGGGTTTCTGCATGATCTGTTGGAATTTCACTATTTTTATTCATAATTTCATGAATTTAATTCTTTAATTAATTGAATTTCATGAATTTAAGTCTTTTCTTTCCTTTTTTAGATAAGGTTGGGTAAAGGTTTTTCTATTTTATTTGTTCTTTCAAAGAACCAACTCTTGATTAATTGATTCTTTCTATTAGTTCCTTAGTCTCAACTGCTTTAATTTCTTCTCTTATCTTGTAATTTGATCTTTGTGGTAGCTTTATGCTTGATTTGCTTCTCTTTTCATAGTATCTTGAGGTTCAAAATTAGATTATTTGACTTCACTCTGTTTTGCTGATGTGACAATTCACTGCTATAATACTTATAGGACTGCTTTCATTCCATCCCATAAGCTCTAGTATGTTATACTGGCGCTACAATTTAATTGTAGAAACTAACTTTTTCTTTTATTTCATTTGTGACCTATTGGTTGTTCAGGAGAGATTTAATTTGCATGTGTTTATAGAATTTTTGTGGTTTCTTTTGCCACCAATTTCCAATTTCACTGTGTTACTGCCTGATGACATTCATGGTTTAATTTCAGTTTCTTTGTATTTACTTAAGCATATTCTATGAGCTAGCATGTGGTTAATTTAGAAGGAAGTTCCATATGCAGCTGAGAAGAAAGTGCATTCAGATGTTGTGGGACAGAACACTCTGTAGATATCTGCTAAGTCTATTTGTTCAAGGATTTGGTTCAGTTCTGATAGTTCTTTGTTGATTTTTTTGTCTAGTTGACCTGTCTGTGACAGTAAGGTATTAATGCCCCCCTTTTTGTTAGCATTTATCCAATTTTTCATGTTTATTAATATTTGTTTTATAGTTGTGTGTGCTGATTTTTGTATATTATGTATATTATGTATATTCACTTTTGTTGTTTTTCCATTGGCTTGTTCCCTTAACAAGTATGTAGTGACCTTCTAGTCTCTCTTGATCAGTTTGAAATTCAGTTTGTCTTCAAATAGAATAGCTATCTCTGCTTTTTTATGGGTTCCCATCACATGCAATTTTATTTTCCATTTTTTGGCTTTTACTCTATGAATTTATTTTTGAGTTAAGTGTATCTTGTGTGCAGCATATTGTTGGATCTTGTTTCTTGATCCATTGTGCCAGTGTATTTTCTTCTGATAGATGAGTTGGGAACATTTGCATTTATGTCTAAAATTGATAGATATTAATTTATTCTTGTCTTATGAATTTCCTATTGTTGCTTCCCTTTATTTTTCCTCTGTTTAATTGCTTTCCACCCTTGGTAAATTCATTCTGTTTGGCTTAATGGAAAGTTAATCTTGGTGATCTTTTTCTAGAATGTCTTTCAGAATATTTCAAAGTGCTAGTTTGGTGATCTTGTGTTTCTTTAGGTGTCCTGAATGGGAGTACCTTATTTCTTCCTCAATTTTGAAAGATATTTTTGTGGAGTATATCAATCTGGGTTGGAGATTGTTGTTTTTTTAGGGCCTGAAATACTTCACTCTAAGGTCTTCTTGACTTGAGGATTTGTATTGAAAAGTCAGCTGTGATTCTGATGGACTTTCCTTTATAGGTGATTTGTTTATTTTCCCTGACAGCTTTTAATATTCTGTTCTCATGCTGACTATGAAATCTTGCCTATTATATGCATTGGTGTAGTGCTTTCTTATTGTCATTGTTTCATTGCTGTTATTTTAGCATGACCATTTGGGGCTCTGCATGTCTCACTTGTGTATATGTTGAATTCTTTTTCCCTGCTTGGGAAGTTTTGCCCTTACGTTATGAACAGTTTTTATGCCCTTTGTATAATCTGATGTTTTGCATTGATTTTTCATAAATCTTATGTGATTCTTCTTTGCACCATCTAGCCAGTTTTGGATTAATTTTTTGTAATCTTTTGCTATTTATAAGAAATATTTCTTTTCACGATCACTAACTACAAACCTGTCTTCTAGATATGATATCCTGTCCTCAGTTTGTCTGGTTCTGCTGTGTGTACTTTCAATAGAATTTTCAATCTCCTGGCTATCTATTTCATTGGCTTCATGGATTCTAGTGCTTTCCTCTGTTAGGAATTCATGGTTTCTACCGTTTTCCTAAGCTCCTCTACTTTTTATCTGTATCTACTCTAGAATCACTAGCCATTTCCTTCATTATGGCCATCATCTCTTCAATTATTTGATAAATTACTTTTTAATAGCCTCACTCAACTGTTCTATTACTTCTGCTGTTACCATTTCAGATAGTTCATGTGAGTGGTTTTCCATTTGTTCCGTCTCACTGTCCTCTGGGTTTATGTTGGGCAAGCTGAGGGTCTGTGGTTGTACCTTGCTTCCTTGTCTTCTTATTTTCTGTTTTTAAATGTGTTTTCTTCATTGAAACTTGTAAATCGCTTATGGTAGATAGCTTTATTAGTAGCATCAAGGACTCATTGTGTGTCTCCAAGGTGTACCTGGAATATGCTATTGTGTCTGTTAGAAGGTTCTGCCTCTTCAGTTTTTTAGTGATGAAGAGTTGCTACCTATTTGTCCTCATTTCTGATTCCTTGGAACTGGGATACAGTATTATTTATGACTTATAGACCATCATGGTTTTGGGTTACTAAAAAGAACAACTGATTAGAACAGCTATGTCACCTTGGTTATAGGAGTACAATCAGTAATAACAGTAGGGTCTAGCACAGTGTAAAAAATGACAAACTGTGGTATCTGTTAGCCATATGAACAAGTTTATAGGTATATGACAAAATATAAAACAAAGAAAAAATTATGTACATTAAATATCCCCTCAATTGAATGATTTTCCCCTCTGGTGAGAAAGTTTAAAAGGGACAGGAGGAAAAATTAGAAAAATGGAAGAGAAAGAGATTAGAATCAAGGCTGAAGGACAAAGGAAGATTGCATAGGGTTTTGGAGACTGGTGGAAAAGTCAGGAGAAAAACAAAAAGGAAAAAACAAAAATGAAAACAAGACCAAAAAAGTATTTATACTGATGAAAAACAAAAATATGCAATTAAAAACAAACCTAACAACAACCAAAACTTGCCCCTCCAAAAAAATAGGTGGTATCTGTGATTTCAAACCTCTGGGGTTATTTCTCAAGTCTCTGGAGTCTACTTAAGGGCAAGTGTTTGGTATCACTGATAGACAAAGGAGGCTAACAGAGCCCTGATCCATATTGTATTATCCCAACAAGTCTGCAGTAGAAATGGTTTCAGGTAGAAGTTCAACTCTGCAGAAGTTCAGGCTGATCCTGTTCTCTGGATTTGGGCTGTGACCTGAGTTTTTCAGTTCACAACACTGAGCATTTCTTTCTTACTTGATTTGGGCTCCCTGATTTGGAGCATTTCCTAGGGATTTGCCTCACACAGACACTGGTAGTCTCAATACTGAGTCAACCCCAGTGTTGCTCTGAGTCCCAGGTTCAGTTGACCCCACCCTAAAATGGCAGTCAGTCCATACCCTCTCCAGAGGATGTAGGGAGTGGAGTCACACACCAGCTGCTACAGGCCACCACACTGCTCTGTTCCATTAGTGTATTTCTCCCTTAGGCCTCTAGGGTCCTGACTCTCACCACATCTCTGTAAGCTTGAGCCTCTTCTCTTACATCATGAGCCAAGACTCAGGTATAATTCACAATTTGTCACCTCCTTCTTCTCCCTTGAGATCCATCACCTTGCTCTCCCCATGGGCTCCAACTCACCCTTCAAACCTTTCCTGGGTCTTAAGGATCCATCCACCTACCTCCTCTTCCCCAAATAGCTGTTCTCCAGTGTCTGGACTCTCAGTATCAGAGTGGCTGACTCACCACAGCCCATCTTCCCAGAAGTCCAAGCTGCGTGCTTCTGAAGAGTGCTGAGATCCTGCTGTACATTTTATCATCTGCTTTCTGTGCTCTTCTGGAAGAAAGCTCAAACAAAGGAAACAAATATGCTGACACATACATTAAGAGTAGAGGGTTAAAAATCCACATTTGCCATGCAGAAATTGGTATGAATGCAAATTATAGGAAACATTTTACTTTTCAATTGTGTTAGCAATGATGTTAGATGAAAAATCTGTAATAATATTTTATATGCCTTTTTAAATGTAAATTATGAAAAGACTAGGAGAGAACAATATATGGGAGTGAAATACATTAAAATATTTTATGGAATATCTTTTTTTTTTTTTTTTTGGTACTGGGGGTCAAACTCATGACTCATGCTTGCCAAGCAGGTTCTTATGCCACTGAGCTAAACCCCCAGAGTAAAGAATGTTTTAGCCTCTAATCCATGAAATAAATGAACTTCATTCAGAAATTCTTCAAGTGTTCAGCCATGGATGCTGGTCTTGCATATCTGTCACTAGTATTGACTGAAGAATGAATTGCAAATGAAAACTATCTCAGAGTGACATCAAGCCTTCTAAGAAGGTTTAAATTCTATCTTTTGAAATACTTTTTTTAGAAGAAAATTAAAAGATTTCTGCCTCTAAAACAAAACTGATTATGTTTTGCCAGATGACTGCTGGAGTAACTAAGCTGAAAGTAAAGAAGAGATTATGCATTTCATCCATATTAGATTTACTGATATTTGGAAGCTTGCTGTTAAAATTCACATTATTCTCTTTATATCCACCTAGAATGAGAAATAGCAGCAAGTGTATCCCAGAAATATGAAAAGTATCACTTTTAATGAACATTTTTAGGTCTGCATTAAAGCTTAATAATTGAAAGGCACCTATAGTCAAGGAGGATTTTAAATGTTATTAGTATTAAATATGCATTAAATATAGTCATCAAAATTCCACTGAAAGATGTATTTTTATAAAAATCAGTATGATCTTTCACAATTTATTCAGAAATCTATTTGTATGCTTCATCATAATCTTATAAACTGGGAAATAAAGTTTTATAAAACTAAAAGTGTACAAAGACATATTTTCACTTTTAATGACCTCTTTTCAACCAATTATATGACTGTACTATTTCACTTACTGGCATGCAAAAACAAGAAAAGCTTATATTTAAAAATTACCTTATTATGCCTTGTAATGAAAAAAAATATTTGACATTCTCTGTTATGATTCTTATAAATACTTTCTAATACCTTTTAAACCCAATTTTTATTTTTGAAATTTTATAGTCTAGAAAATAGAACATATAGGGGACATTAAGTATGTCACTTCTCCCTGTCTTAAAAATATTGGTCTCAGTTGTTCACTAAGAACATGTATATGCCTGTGAATATATTAGAAGCATTTCTTAAAAATAAATGTAAGTGTAGAGATGTTATGCTTTGCATAAATTTTAGCTGTAAAAAATTATGATATGCTTCAAATATCATCTCTATATTTTATATAATGCTGTTTTATTTGTAACTGTATTTTAACATTGAGCCTCTCACATAGTTTTAAAAAAGCAGTATGACACATTTAATCAAAAGAATTCTTGGATCAAATGCTAAACTATGAAACTTGGATCAAATACTAAACTATTAAACTGGGAAACCAGGAAAAGACGTTTAAAAAGTGCTAATAATTGCTCAGAAAGAAGTTTGGTCAAATGCTGCTTGAATAGTAGTTCTCTATAAAATTGAAACAGTATCATCTGGATACCAAGAAGCTACCAGATTAAACAAACACGTTGGGAACATTTTTTTTGTACTAGAGATTGAGCCTAGAGCCTTTACACTGAGCTATATTTTCAGGATTATTTGTTCATTTATTTATTTAGTGACAGGACCTTGATAAATTGCTTATTTTCCTGGGTTGGACTCAAATATGTGTTCATTCAGACTTGCCCTTCCTGAGTGCTAGAATTTAAGGATGTTCTGCTACAGTTCCTACACTTTACTTGGAAATTATCTTGGTTACTTTTCTCTCATTTCTAGAACAAAATACCTGATGCCCAAAATGAAGGGAGAAAAGGTGTTTTTAGCTTAACAGTTTGTGGAAGTTTCAGTCCCTAATCAGCTGGCTCTGAGGCCTGGTGGCATGGTGAGGGGTAGCTATTCATGGTGATAGCAGATACCAAAGGCAGCTAGAGCAAAAAAGGAAGAGCTCACCTCCTTCTCTCCTTTATATTGTATGCTAGCTACCTGCCCCTGGGTTGGTTCAGCACTCACGATGCCAGTCCCAGGGCTAGACAATGAACCAATCACAAATGATCTATTCAGTTGCCTTCAAAAGCCATCCTCCATGATTGCATGAGGTTTTGGAGGAACATCCAAACACAAACTATAGCATTCCACTTCTGCCTCTGACCAAGACTCATGCACATCTTTTATGCAAAAACATTTATTTTTTCTCCTGGAGTTACCAAAGTCTTTACATTTTCACTATTGTTGAAAAATCCAAGTTCCAACTTCCTCTTAGATGTAAGAGAAACTGTTAGTTGTAAACCCCTGTACAAATGAAAAAAAAGTTAAACACTTCCAACATTCAATGGCACAAGATAGATGTTTCTATTCCAAAAGTTACAAAAAGGGAAAAACAAAGCACTGAGTTCAAAGCAAAAATCCAGCAGGGCAAACATTAGGTCCTGGAGTTTCACATTCAGCATCTGAAGTAATCTGGTTGTGAGCTCCAAAATCTTGTGTGATTTTATCTCCAGAGTACTCCTGGTGGTTGTAGCTCCCATGGCTTCTCACTTGGACAATCCACATTCCTGACTTTTCCTGGCTTATTCATTATATTTCTGGCTTCACCCTCCCTGCTTCATAGTTTGTCCTCTCTGAGGCACACTGACTGATCACCAAGACCTTCTGAAATTGTGATGGAAGGCCTTTTAACCTCAGAATTCTTGCATTCTGTATGCACCTAAAATCAACACCATGTGGATAATGCTGAGGTCTGCTGCCAGTTACAGCAATTAACAGGCTTCCTTCTCTCTGGTTGTAGGAATGGAGTGCCTAGATTGCTGATCATTTGAACCCGATTCTGAGGAACAAATTATCTATATGACTACTAGTCGGGTTTTTTTGTTTGTTTGTTTGTTTTTTAATCGGTACCGGGAATCGAACTCACAACTGCCTGCTTGCAAGGCAGGTGCTTATGCCGCTGAGCTAAATCTCCAGCCCCCATGACTACTAGTCTTGAACTTGGTGTGCCACTGTCATCTTGGAAACTGGTGTAGCCACCACCACCATTCTGGAACATGGCATTATGTGCTCTCTCAAAGCAAAGCATTGCACTTTTGCAGCTTTTAGGATGCAAGGCATGGGGACCAGCTGCTGCTTGGGATGCCCTTAGGACATCTTTTATATTCTCCTTTCTTTCTTCACAAGAAATCTCAGCTCTATCTTTGCAGTCCACAACTTTACTGCAGCTTTTTTCAGGCCAAACTCACATTTTAAAGCAAATAGGCTCTTTTAAAAAATTTTATCTTAAGGAAGGTAAAACTAAACATAACAAAATAGAACAAAGTCAATGAGAAGAAAATAATGTAAGTAACACAGATTTCAAAGCAAGACAACAGCAGATCATCACTGGCTCCATAATGTCTCTTGTTTTTTTTTCTAAATAGTTGTCCATATCTTCACATTATGAATTCATACAAAACAAAACAGTATTAAACTTATCAGAAAGAGTGATGAAGGCATTATTGGCCTTCAAAACTAGACAATAGAGAGGTAAACAATGGCTGCCATAATGTCTCTTGTTCTCTTCAAAGTAGCTGTCCATACCTTCATGTATGTTGAAATTAAACAGTACAAAACAAACGAAAATCACTCTGAACAAAGAATAATGGCAGTACTGGATTTCACAGCATGATGATATGGAATCATCAGTGGATACCATAATGTCTCTTTTTCTTCAAAGTAGCTGTTCATTTCATCATGCATTATATAATCAATTCTCATAAACTGTTTAGGAGAAATTCTATGCATATGTAAGTCTATACATGTATACCTATCAATCAATTCTGTATTAGAGGGAAAAACAAAACAAAAAAAAAATTACTAGAAAAACATGAAACAAATAAGACAAATAGGAACCAGAAAATTCAGCGGGTGGCTAGGGTGAGTCAGCTCTCTATCCAGAGCCCAGGAGACTGTGTTAAGATCATTGCTCCAGGGACTTCCGGGAGAACATGGTGGGTAGATAACAGCAGCTATGGAGGCTCTCTGAGATAGCCAGCTTAGATTTCAGGAATGGTGTGGTGTGCCAAGTTCTAAGCAGGGTGAGATATACCCTGCATACCCAGGAATGAAGAAGGTTGAGAGAAACCAACTGGAAATTCAATCCTGGTGCTAAGACTGGAACAGCTAAAGTCTCAGTGGTGAAGCTGGAAGCTGCGCCTTTGGAAACCGAGACTTGAATTTCCTGCCACTGCTGTTGCATCTGAATCAGCACAGCAAGGATAGAGATGCGAAAGATCTGAGAGTGGGAATCAGCGAACCTAATTGAGAGCAGAGCACCAGGGGAGCCCTGCATTGACCTACAGTGAGTAAGAGGAATGGGGACCCTAACAGAGACTAGGAGGCTCTAACAGAGGACATTCTGGGACTGGGCAGACTATCCAGAACAGGACACTGCAGTAACTTCAGTCATATATTCCCCTCTCAAGTGGGATTGGTGGGGAGTGCATGACCTGGGAGATGCCCTGAACTAAGACCCAGTAGGATAACCCAAACCTGGTCCCTAGGCCTGGCACTGCACCCTAATGCAGTGAAGCCTTCAGCAGATTGACTGACCTGGAGGGGCGGGCCCAGCATAGGCTGTTCAGGTCTGTGTTTCCCTAGTACACTGCAGTGGGTGGGAACACCTAGCCAGCATGATTCAAACAAACTGTAACCAACAAAGAAAGAAACTGTGCTTTCTATATACACTTGTATGAAAGGAACAAAAAGTATGGGAAGAGGGAGCAACAAGAAAGGGTCCTCAGTCCCCAATCCTGAGAACACTGATCCAGAAAAGGTAAATGCAAAGGAGAATAAGGACAAAAAAAGTGCAATATCAGGCACGGCATCAATAGACATAAAATGATATCTCCAGGACCTAATAGACAAGTTCAAAAGTGAAGTATTTAACCGAGTAAAGCAAGATTTAAGTAGAATAGTTAAAGAAAAGTTAAGCACCTCCCAAGAAAAAACAGATGGTGGAATGGAAGAACAGAAAAAAAGGGGAGAATTGTTTGATGGAGAAAATAGAGAAAATGTAGAATACATGAAGCAGGTTCCAAGAGATTATCAGGAAATTAAAAACTCTGTTGAAAGCTGGCATAACCTCTTGAAAGAAACTAAGGACAGATTATCTGAACTGGAGGACAGATTTGTAAGGTGGGAGCATGAAAGGAAAAACTTCTTAAAAATAACAAGGAAACAAGCAGTAACAATACAAAGGCTAGAAGATAACAAGAGGATCTATAAATTAAGAATTAAGAATGTAAAGAAAGAAGCAGGGATACAAACAAATGAACTGCAAAGGCTATTCACAGGAATAATCAAGGAGAACTTCCCTAATATGGGAAAAGGTAAAGACGCTCAGATCTATGAGGCATATAGGACCCCAGCCACCTACAACCCAAACAGAACTACACCCAGGCATATAATAATCAAAATTCCAGAAATACAATATAAGAATAGAATATTAAAAGCTGTCAGAGACAAGAAATAGATGACTTACAAGGGAACACCCATCAGAATTACAGCAGACTTCTCAGCACAAACCATCAAATCACGAAGAGCGTGGGGGGAAATAATTCAAGCTTTGAAAGACAATAACCTCCAGTCAAGATTGACATATCCTGCACAACTGTCCCCAGAAATTAATGGAGAAACTAGGTACTTCCAGGATAAAGAGGAACTAGGGGAATTTGCAACCACCAATTCAACTCTACAGAGAATACTGTAGGACATTCTAAAAGAGAAAAATACCAAGATTCCAGAAACAGTGACAGAGAAGCCACAGTGAATGGAGCAGAAAGCGAAATGAAGAAGACAAATTGACAACTAATGACAAAAAAAGAGCTCAACAGAAATGAGGCAGAAAAGGTTGGATGGTATGAACAGCTATTTTGGAGAAAATAAGACATCATAATAGCCAGTGCTGATTTAATATCATCTTGTTTTGAAGTCCCATCAAGCTTTTGTTTTCCTGTCTCCATCAGTCTTAACATGTTGTATCTTATTGTATTTTATCATATATGATAATATAAACAAACACTTTTATAGATAAGCAGATTAAACAGAAACCATTTTTCATTTTCTGTTAGTTGGTTCTAAATACCCTGTAATACTATCATTCTCTTGAATGGTTTCACATTGTCTTGATATGTTTGATGCTACAGTATATGAAGTTATACTCAAAGATTTCAAGGAAAGAGACACTATGGTAACTACTTTTTATGTCCGGATATCTTATGGTGAAACACTATTTTGCTTAAAAGGTTATGTTCTGACTCATGCAGTTGTGTTGGTATATCCTCTTTTATTTTAATCTCCTTTTTTATTATTTATTTTTTCATTTTTATCTTTTTAATTAAGGGAAAAAATAAATAAAAATAGCAGGATGTATTATAGTAACCCACTTTGATTTCCTATTAACTTGATTTGAAACCCTGTATTGCTCTCACCATCTTGGTTTGATGGATTTTCCTCTATTCTGTTTTGCTTGATAGTACCAAGTTTGACAGTATAGGCAACAACTGTGAAGACAATAAGATTCACTATGATGCCCATTCTGATTTGACTATTATCTTCTTTTGAAGTCCTGTAATGTCTCCAATGTTTTGGTTTTATTGGTTTTGTTCTTTACTGTTTCGTTCAATTTTATTATAACTGATGATATAGGCAATTCTTTTTAAGATAGCAAGAGGCATTATGGTAACCATTGTTTATAACTTTGTATTCTGTTTTTACATTATGTATTATGTCCATCCTTTTGATTTGACTGACTCTGTTTTGTCACATTTGGTTTTACTCTCTTCAAAAAAAGTAATAAGTACTGCGAGAGTAATAAAACCCAAAATGTGTAATTGTCATTGTACAAAAGAGAGGAAAAGAAAGTGCTCTAAAGGATATAACTGCATGTATATTTAAGCATATAAGATAGATAACCGTATTACTGAGTTTTTATTGGATCATTGAACAGAACTGTTTGCATGTCCACTCTATATGCTTTAATTTTGCAACTTGAACAACTATTTCTAAGATGACAATATCTAATCTATTAACTAGTGATTTCTTACTTTTTTTTTTTTTTTTTTTTTGCAATTCGGTATAACTTGTATACTTTTTCTGTTTTTTTTTTTCTTTTTCTCCTTAAATAAAATTTTAAAAACCAGGTAAGACAAATAAATAACAATAGCAAAGAGCCCAAAACACTGACAACATAGGCCTTCAAAACAAGGTGGTAGGTGAATAACTAGGGTTGCTAGTTTACATACTGATCTTCAAGAGTTCCTCAGATCACTAGACACTCATATGCACAATTGTTACAATCTTATGAGTGGCCTTTTGTTCTTGATTCACAACATATATCTGGTCCCAAGCCCCCAACAATAGCCATGGCATTTTTACATTTTTACATTTTTACAAGCCATCTTTACATTTGACTGCCTTGAAATTTCTTCTGCCAGGTTAATTAGTCTGTGACTCTTAATCCCAGTCTCAAGCAGTCTCTAGACACAAGCAAAACACAAACTATCTGCTTAGCAAAACATACATCATGTGGAGTCCTGTACTCAATGAAGTCCTTCTTTCCAGTGGAAACCTCCCGTGCCTGGTCTCTACTTGCAGGATATCTATCAGTCTTCTGGTTTTCTGAGCTCTGAGAAGAATCTCCCATACAGAACAGCCTAAAGTGTCCTTTCAGGTTATGCCTCTGAACTTTTCCAAACTCTTCCCACAAGCCATTTCCAGAGGCTCCTGAACCACATGGTCAGGTATAATCAAGCAATGACCACACTCTTGGTACCAAATTCTGTCTTGGTTACTTTTCTCTCATTTCTGAGGCAAAATATCTGACCTCCAAAACAAAGAAAGGAAAGATTTATTTAGCTTAACAGTTTGTGGAAGTTTCAGTCCATAATCAGCTGGTGGTAAGGCAGGATGGCATGACTGAGGGGCAGCCATCATGGCAATGGTAGGTATGAAAGGCAACAAGAGCAAAAAGGGAAGAGCATGCCTCGTTCCCTCCCTTATTGCAAGCTGGCTATTCACCACTGGGTGGGTTCAGCACTCACTTCACCAATCACAGTGCTAGACAAGGAACCAATCACAAACATTGGACTCAGTCACCTTCCAAAGGCCCACACCCACGACCACATGAGGCTCTGCAGGGAAATTGAAACAAAACTGTAACAGGAACAAAACCTTAATAAAGTACCCAAAAAGCATGAACAGAACCTGCATAAAGAAAGAAAAGAAGAGAGCAAGTATTGAAATAAACAAATTATATAACAATTTCTATGTCTATAAAATAACATTTAATGAAAAATCTTATATTATTGTTCCAATATGAAGTAGACAGTTGCCCTGGAGATACCTACAGATTTCCTTAAAATAAATTATAGTAAAAATTTGGACAAGCCTTCTACCTACTTTCAAGAGAACAGTGAAATTTTGTTTTTGTTTTTTTTCTTTTTAAAGAAAGTTAGCATTTTATTTTATTTTACTTATTTATTTATTTTGGTATTGGGTATTGAACTCAGACCGTGCACTTGCAAGGCGGGTGCTTATGCCGCTGAGCTAAATCCCCAGCCCAAAATCTTGTTGTTTTGATGAGCATTTTCCCAAGAGTTAGTAATGTTGGGCATCTTTTCAGGTATGCGTTAGCAATTTGTATATGTTATTTGGAAAATTTTATTTAAATCGTTTGCCTATTTTTAACTATTTGCTTTTTTATATTTAAATTAAAAGAATTCTTGATAATTTCAGGAAAATAGCAAATGTTAAAAGAAACATGAAGAACCTAGAATGTTTCTATGTTATTGGCTGAAATTTAAAATGGTGCACCTCTGAGAAACGTTTTGGCAGTTCCTCGAAAAGTTAAACAGAAGAAATATACAACCCAGAAATTCTACTCAGTAACATACACAAAAAAATTAAAATATGTTCACATAAACTTTGCATTATTTATAATAGCTATAAAGTAGAAATGATGCAATTTCATCAATGGATTAATAGATTAGCAAAATATGGTATAGACCCACAATGCAATATTATTCCACAACATAAAAGGAATGAAGTACTGATTTATGTTACAATATGGAAAAGTCTTGAATGAATTGCACTGTGAAAGAAGCCATATACTAAAGATCACATATTGTATGATTCCATTTAAATGAAAGCTCATACTATGCAGACACATGGAGAAAGAAACTACACTTAGTGATTGTGAGGACGTGGTGGACATGGGGAGTGAATACAGATGCTGAAGGTGGGGGTGATAGAAGACAGTGATGGTCGAATAGTGTTGTAAATATAATAAAGCCCCTGCTTGTCTATTTTATACAAATGGTCTATGTTATATGAAATTTGATGTTGCATGCTATGAATCTGGCTAACATTAGCAAGTTTGTTCACTGTAATGAACAAACACTGGTATCAAGTATGGGTCTAAAAATGTTATCTAATTATATATTGGTTCATTAAAAGTTTGAGCAATAAAGTTTAAAATATGCAAGTGGATTCAGTGCATCTTTTAGAAGCTGCCTTTTAAGGAGAAAAATCTGACATTTAGATTGAAGAAAGAAATTTACATTAGAGTCAGTAGCTCAGTTTACAAATTAGATCTAAGGGGGAGCTTAATTTCTGACTTTATAATGACAAATTTACATGATTCTACTGAAGATAGAAAAATTAAACAAAACAAAAATCACCTTCTTTCAAATTAGCCATTCTTTGCCCATAAAGAAGGAATTCAAATACAAAGGAAATTACTGTTATTCATTACTTTTTTGTGGTCTTTAAGAAAACAAGAATAAGATTAGAAGCAAGGATACAGAATATCAAAACAAAATAATAGTAGATCAATAATAGATAATATATTGCATATTGTTATCTTCAAAGTAGTTCTTATTAAAAGATATAACTCTGAAAATAATGATCAATCAAACAACAAAAGCACAAATCTTTTTTTATGAACAGAGAATAATAGTATAGTTATCTATTTTGTGTAGAGGTATGTGTGTGTGTGTATATACATTTGTATCTGTGTATAATCTTTCTTCCTCTTTCTTTTCTCCTTTCCTTTATATTCCAGTTTTTCTTTCCTTTTAAGCAATTTCTTTCTCTTTCATTTTCACAGTATCTATCGTATATTTTGGATCTTACTTATTCTTTCAGTTTTTTATACTTGGGAAACAATATGATATTTACACATGTGAATCTGATTTGTGAATGTGGCCTCAAGTTACATCCATCTTTGGGCTTTTTGATACTGGTTCTCACTGTGCTGTTCTGGCTGGCCTGGAGCTCACTAGGTAGCCTAAGCATTCATGCAGTCCTCCTGCCTCAGCCTCCTTTGTGCTGGCATTGCAGGTGTATGCCACCATATCTGGCTCATGACTCTTTTTAATGATGTAATTTTTCTGATTTACAAAGATTTCTATGCTGTTTTGAATTTTCTTTGTAAAGCTATGGCCAAGACTTCCTGGTAACTCATTGCTTTTTGTTAAAATAGCGTTTCCCTAACTGAGCTCTCAGAATTGCTTACTCGGAAAAATGTAATCCTGTAATTTTTTTGAAAGAGGAAAAAGTGTGCTTATTTAGAGGATGGAGCAAACTCTGTGTTCAAGTATGTTTGGGTATAGTGTATTCTAATAATGTTGTAAAGAACCAAAAAATAAAATTTAATCACTGTATCAGGACACTTATAATGTCCAATTGTTAAAATGGAATATAGCATCACACAAAAACAAGTTTGTTTACATTTACCTCAGTGTATCCTGAATTTATTTTTTATTAAGCCATTTTTCAAGGGCTACAATTAAAATCTTATCAATGTTCTTTTAACAACAACCTAGCCTACCTTTTGCTATTTTCTAATTCAACATATTTTGTTTTCTTTCTTTCCCATTTTTTATTCTTCACCAATATGTATTTGCAGTATGTATCAATTATATTCCTCATTGGAAGTTGGTACACAACACATCTCAATTTTATTTTCCTTTCCTCCACTTCCCCCTACACTATCCTTCCATTTCTTGGGTCCCCATTTCCAAAAGGTCTTTCTAATTTTTTCCTATAATCTATCTTTTATTTTGCTCTTTAATTTATTTATATTTTGGGTTTCTTATGAAAGTGAAACCATGAGATATTCATGCTCGTGTGTCTTAATTTTTTCACTTAACATTATGTGCATCCATTTTCCTACAAATGACTCATTCATCCTCCTTTATTGCTCAGTACACTCTATTTTGTATAAATATCACACTTCTGTGATTGGACCTATGGGCTCCATCTGCTTTAAACATAGATTCCCTGGTATCACTGTAATATGGCATGTTAAACTCTTTCAGGAAGATACCTAGAAGTGAATACCTGAATCAAATGAAATTTGTATTTCTAGTTTTTTGAGGACTCTCCATTCTGATTTCCACAGTGACTGTACTAATTCACATTCCCACCAATAATGCAGAAAGTTTCTTTTATCCTTGTGGCCTGTCGGCATTTGTTATTCTTTATTTTCTGGAGGATAGACATTGTTTCTGAAGTAAGATGATGTGCCTATAATCCCAGTGCTCAGCAGCTGCTACAGGTGAATTGTTGGAAGTTCAAGGCCAGCTGTACTGGCCCCGTCCATACTGTCTGTTCTAGACCAGCCTGACCTACAACGCTGTGACACCCTGGCTCAAAGCCAAAAACAAAAACAAACAAACAAAAATTGCACTGAAGATAGATAGAATCTCAGTGTTGTTTTCATTTGCATTTCTTTAATGGCCAGACATGTTGAACATTTTTTCATGTATTATTGGCCATTTGTACTTCTCCTGAGAATTGTCTATTCATTTCAGTTGCCCACTCTTAGATTGAGTTTAATTAAAAAGTTTCTGCACAGCAAAGGAAACAATCAAGAGTGAAGAGACAACATAAAGAATTCCCAGCTATTCTTCAGACAAAACTCTAATATCCAGAATAAAGAACTCCAAAAATCTCTTATTTTACTTGGACATTTTGAAAAAGAATGCTGTTTCTAGAAACCTAAGGACTAAGTTTGGTACAATTTAGATTCAACATTGGGTGGTTATTACCTCTTATGAAAAATATACACGATCTGCTGATCTCTGGTCAGTTGTGTCATCTTTAAAGGCAGAGGACAGTAATTTTTTCAGAGTATATTTTTCCTGGAAAAAGTGTAAAAGCTTGTGATTTAACTTAAACATATGTTAAATTTAGAAAAGTTTTGCATCTCATTTCAGAATATTAGAATTGATTAAACAAATAACACTTGTACTTTAGAAAATTTGGTTCATTAGGGTTTGATTTTAATATGTCATGTTAAATCTGTAGATTTTCCTCCTTCTTACAATATGTTCATTTTTGAGACTTCCTTGACTGACAAGTGTGCCCAATTAATGGCTGACATTTTCTAATTTCTATGGAAAATTACACATTTAATATTCTAGGAAATATTTGTTCTCTAATTTATACAGAGAAGAATTTTAAGAACATATAATCTTGGCTTTAGTTAGTAGAATTTCTTCATCACTGCCAGCATTACCGAGATTATAGTTAGTATGGAAGGCAAACCATGAAGGTCCAGCTGTAAGCAGCTCAAAAATCTAATCTATGAGCTTTGTAGAATAGTGCTAGAATTTCTACATTCAAATCAGATGGAAGTTTGCAAAGACCTCCCACAGTAAATGACATGACTGAGTTTTAAAGAATTGACAGAAGCTAAGAAAGAAGATAAATGTTCAAACAAAAAGGATATTATTAATAAGGTAAAAAGTGAAAAATGAAGCTGCTAGTTAATCATAGTTATTTATAACTGGGAGGAGAAAAGTTGTGTATTTGGGATGTGTAGAACAAAATTTGGGGGGGGGGAATCTCCAAGTAGAATACATATACTTGGAGATGGGAACGTGGAAAGAACAGTTCAAGGGCTATCAAAACAATATGAGCAAATGACAAAGTTCAAATTGTTTAACTAGCAGGGCAAATAAAGTAGATAAAATGTGTACTATATAGAAGAGAGCCTCTCCAGTGGTGAGTGTGGTTTATGTAAGAGTTCAATGATGTAAAGGAGAAGAAATTGGAAAAGTCCTTGCTATCTAATAGCTTTCTGGTTTGGACCTGTGTTTTGCACTGAGATAGAACACAGAGAGCAAAAGAGGTTTAGGAGATAAAATAACTCAGTGCTAACCCCAGAAAGTCTAAGAGGCTTAGGAGTTCTACAACCAAATATTCTTCTATGACAGTGGCACCAGGGGCGCTGCAGGTGACCTCGCTCACCAGTAACTCCCGTTTCTTTCTCAGACGCTTTATGGCATACAAAGCCTGGAAACGCACTGCTCCACGTGGCTCACTCATGAAGCAATGGGTTTTGAAGTGAATTAAATTTTGTGAGTAAGATTTACTCCGATGAAAGGGGGAACCTTGATCTTGTTTTGACTCAGAGCATAGCAGTGGCAGTCTGGATTCAAAGACACAGAGGCAGCATTTGATTCTACAATTTCTTTGTCATAGTAAAGGGACAGGTGTTTTAATATCCCATTTAATATATTATTTTGCTATTTTTCTGGAGATTTAGCCTACAGTATGTGTAGGCTAAATTTCTCTTAACCATTCTGGAAGCAAAGTAAAATTTTCGATGAAACCAAGTTAGCTGTGTCTCAAACAGGCATTTCTCAGCAGCAAGGAAGTGTGTAAGTCATGAAACAATGCAGCAAATGGGAATATGGACTAGATTTTCTTTCCTGGAAAGGACAATTATCCCTGACTACAAGACTGGTATAGAGAAAATCAGAAACAAGAATTAATGTTATGGCATGTTAAATTAAAGCTCTGGATAATTATTTTATTTGAAAAACTTAAGAACTTCAAAAACTTGTGCAAGAGAACTGGGTAAAATATAAGTGAATGTAAGATCTCAGGCCTAACACTTCACTAAAAGACTTTTTCTACCTCATAGGTCAGCAGATCATTTCTTTTGCCCAGAATACTTTGGAAAAATGTTATAAAATTGATCCATAATGCAAGTGATCTCTTTGAAGATATGGAGAGCTCCCTATACAACCAGAACAAGAGAAAACAAGATCACAAAGGGAAGTAAAACAGGCACAGATGTCACATTCAGCATTTCATCCTCGAAGTCTTTGACAATTCTTACAGGGTTTCAGAAGACAGGGAAACCAGGCAAAGGCCTCAGTGGAGAAGCCAGCAGAGCTTTGGGCAAATGGAGGACAGGGAGACTGAGATCACATTTTGAACTTACAAAATAAATCCTGAAGAGGACAGAGCCCTACAATCAAAGGTAGTTTTTCTCAAGGCACAGAGATTAAAAGCTGGACTGGAAAGCCACTACAAGAGGATAGAAATTAGGACATTTCACAGAACTAATAAAGCCACGGTGAACAAATGCCATAAGCAGCCCTACAGTGCTCCAAGCTTAATCCCAGCCTGTCAGATAGCAGCAACTATACTACATTGAGATAGTTAGGAACAGTGCTCTAGTTAACATACTTACATATTCCACATGTGCATGAATATGAAAATAATCCTTACAAGTTAAATGAGGAAAATGAAAACTATATTGGGCTAAAGGCTTCATCAGAACCTTCCTATGCAAAACTATCAAAATGGAAACTCAGATCTCAAAAATATGCTTTAACTTTATTAGATATTTTAGCAATGGAATTTAAACTACAAAAATACGATACATATACTCAATAGAATAACTACAGCGAAAGGGAAGCCAACATTAAATGTCAGCAAAAATGAAATGCAGTAGGTATTTTCACACATTGTCTAAATAGTCCCAAATTGTTATAAAATGCACATTCATGTCCAAGTGATTTTATTTTCTTAAAATTTTACTACATGTCTAATAAGAAGTCCTACGTACATTAACTGAAATACATATACAGACTTATAGGAGCATTATTAGAGATATCTTTAATTTGAAAACAACTGAAAAGAATTTACTTGGCCAGACAAAGAAAAAAGTGGATTCCAGAAGCAGTGAAAGGGAGGTTTTTCTTGCAGTGGTGACCAGACATACATACAGACAGACAGGCAACTCCAGCCGAGAAGCTCTGGACTTACTCCTAACATGCAGGAGTCCCCCGAGCCATCTGCCAAGCCCTGGGATGGGGCGGCCACTCTCAGGCAGTCTGGGTTCCTGCACACCTGTTGTTCCCCTTTCCCTTCTCTGTCCTCCCGTCCTCTGTATTTCTCTTTGTAGGTATTTTTAGCCTTTGGCTTCTCAGATGTGGTGAATTGCAAACGATGATCAAAATTAAACACCAGCTGAACGGAATCAACATGGTGCTGAGTGTAGAGGGTCACCCTGAGGATTGTTGCCACCATAAAGAGTGAAAGTGGAGAGAAAGATTAGTGTTGTGGGTCCTCCTAAGTGTTACTGTTGTTTGAAGCTGTTGGTTCTCCTGGAGGAGCTTGTTCTGCTGGCGTCTCAAATATGAACTCAGGTGTGATAACCTGAGGAGCTCAGGACCTTATCACTGAGAAGGGCTGAGGTTCACTTTGGGGGAAAAATGTTATAAAGTGTTATAAAGTGATGTTTGAGCATCACTTCCTCGTTCCAGAGGTGTGCAGTTCAGCCTCCAGGAAAAGCTTGTCACGCTGGCTTCCCAGTATGAATTTGGCTGTTCTCATCATCAGAGAAGCTCGGGATTTCATTGTTGCTGAGGGTGACTGTGGTACTTTTCAGGGGAGCCCTTGTCCTTATTTTGAGCATTGCTTCTTGGCTGTAGTGCAGAACCCTCAACTTACTGGCACAGATCCTTCACCTCTCGGGCATAGACTTTCGAGCTTCCACTGCTGACCTTGGGGCCTTCCCAGTGCAGGTCTGTAAAACAGATTTGCATGAGTCATTGTTGTGGGCTCTAGGCCTCTCTTTGGACATGTGGGAGTCCTTTTCACGGACTGTAGTTCTTCAGCTGGACTCATGCAGGACCTTGCTGTAGGATCCAGACTCTCAGCTGGATTCCTTGGGCCTCAGTGTGTGGACAGATTTCCTAAATTTCTTATATTTAACACTTGGGAGACTGTAACAAAATAATAGTGTAAATTATGTGCCCTGACTGCCTTTTTCTCCTTGCAAATCCCTGACTACAACACCAGATTTGGGGAAGGCTTGTTTAGCAATTATCTCTTACCCCAGAACCTTATCTCTGGTGTGAGTCTTTTTATAGCCTGCATGGCTTATATGCTAGTTGATCAAGCTAAGAAAGAATAAAGACTTGTTAGAACAATTAATGAAATATGGATCAATCCAAACTGTGTTTATCTCTTACATCAAATATATTGGAACAATAGATTGGCTAAATACATTGTAGGATATTGATAAAATGAAACTCTAAGCAGTACTGGTTCTTAACTAGAAGTCATTTTATTTGGCAACAACATATGGAAGATATTTTTAGTACTATAATTAGTGGGATATTGATAGCACCTAGCAGGTAGAATCCAGAAGTGTTGCTAAATATACTGCATTACACAGGGTGGCCCCAAGAGAGGTATTATCTGGCCCAGAATGTCAATGATGCTGAGTTCTAGAAACTTTCAGTTTGCTGTATCACTGTTACAAATTACAACAAACTTAGTGGCTTCAATGATGCAAATTTGTTATCTTAGAGTTCTGTAAGTCAGAAGTGCTGCAGAGGATCCACGGGCTGAGACCAAGGCAGCAGCACGATGCGTTCCTCTCTGGAGAGTGGAAGGGAGAATGTTTTTCTTGCTGTTTTCCCCTTTTAGAGAGTGCTCACTTTTTATTATTGCATTTCGCACCTCACTGTGCTCCTTGGTTCCCGCAACAATTCCTCTGTGTTCAGAACCATTGAAGGCAGCCACATTTTCCTCACCTCACGGCTCTCTGGCTTACCCTCTACCTCCCTTATGCACTTTTAAGAACTCTCGTGCTTCCACTTGAACTTACCTAAACCCCCTACCTATGATATTTTCTCTGTTTTAAAGCCAGTTGGTTAACTGTTGGGAGCCGCAGCCCCGAGCCCGGTCGCCTCACTTGGCGGACGTGAGGCCTGTAGTAAAGAGTGAAGCCTGAGGTAGATTGCCCCTCCCATCGAATATGTTAGTTTCCTGCTTACCGCGTAAACAACCCGCTCAACAATATAGTCTGCCTGGCAACTGATGATGTTAGCCAATCAGCTTGCCTTGCTTACTTTAACATGATTGGACACTGTACCCGTATATATATACTGGTGCCACCCCTGGGAGGAAGTAGAAGCCAGGTAGAAGCCCGGAAGTAGAAGCCCAGAAGGAGCCGCAGAGAGCGGACCGATAGAGGCTTCGGGGCAGACTGAAGCACAAAAGGAGCCGCGGGGAGCGGACCAAAGGAGGCTTCAGCTGGGAGAACCCAGGGCAGGCTGTACGGAGAAGAAGAATAAAAAGAAAAGGTTGTCCACTACCAGACTGTGTCGTGTGTCCTTCCTGCCGGCCGGGAGCGGACATCGACATTTGGAGGCCCGCCCGGGGACTGATCACCCCCGCGACGTGGAAGTGGACAACGCTCCAGTACAGAGCTGCGAGACAGGTGAGTTGGGGATAAGCCTGGGCTCTGGGTGGCGCGCACCTACAGGGCTTTTAGACTCCCCTCAGGCTCACGCGTAAGTGGCGGATTCCTTGGGCCTCACGCGGTGAGTAACATATTAAAAAATGGGAAACATGCTAGGTAGCGGCACTAAGAGCGAGGGTGGTTGTGGAGAAAGCTCTCAAGAGCTTACAAAAGTATGCAGGGTATCTGAGCAGGCCCAGTCAGGGAGCTCCCGAGAGGTGTTTGTCAAGGGGAACAAGGATGCTAAGGAGGAGGACGGGGCTCTAGCCTCGGAGTCGTCTGACTCCGAGGACGAGGGAAAGTTGAATGGCAAGGAGGCCAAAGAGACCAGCTGTCAGGAGCCTAAATCGCTCAATAAGGAGTCGCAGGGTTCTTTTCCAGCGTTGCCCCGCGAATTGCGCTCTGCTCAACCTGGTCTGCGGAGGAGTAGAGAGCTCCTGAGCGCTCCCCGGCGCGAGAGGGAGGCGAAGCCTTCCGCCCCACCTTGGGGGCCGTTTCCGGAGGCGATCCCTCGCCACGAGGCGGCCGCCTGGGAGCCCCCCCCCCTTTCGCCAGAACAGGAAGTGATGCACGGGCCCCCATTTTCCGCCCAATCACGGCCGCCGTCTTATGCTCCGCCGCCGGCGGGTCGGTATTTTTACAGGCGGCTTTGGCAGGGGGGACGCTTGTCTCATGAGGTACATCCACCTGGGATAGATAGTGGCCCCTACGAGATATTTCCTGTACAAGTAGCTATGGGCCAGGGACGCAATGTATGGGAGCCTTTTGAGATAAAGCAGATTAGAGAACTTAAAAATGCAGTTACAACCTTTGGGCCGACTGCGCCTTACACCATTGCCATGCTGGAGAATCTGTCTTCTGGGCCCCTCACCCCCGCGGACTGGATTCAGCTGGCAAAGGCCTGTCTGCCCTCGGGCAGTTACCTGGATTGGCGAGCCTGGTATGCAGAGTTCTCTGCCGAGCAGGCTGAGAAAAACGCCAATCGAGGAAACCGGGGGTGGAACAAGGAAATGCTTATGGGAGAAGGTCGGCACGCTGATGACCAGACCCAGTTCCCCGGCGCTGTCTATGAGCAAATCAATGCCATAGGACTCCGCGCCTGGAAGCAAGTAAGTGGTGCTGGAACAGCCTCCTTGTGTCTTTCAAAAATAATTCAGGGTACCACAGAGCCATTTGTTGACTTTGTGGCCCGAATGCAAGATGCTGCCGATAAGATATTTTCTGATCCGGGAGTGGCTCAACCGCTGGTAAGGCAGCTGATTTTCGAACAGTGTACAAAGGAGTGCAAGGCAGCGATAGCTCCTCATAAGAACAAGGACCTCAATGCCTGGATTAGGATATGCAGAGAGATAGGGGGGCCGCTCTCCAACTCGGGAGTGGCTGCTCTCCTGGCCGCGGCTATACAGCAGAGGGGACCTCGCGGGTTAGAAGGGGAATGTAAGGCTAAAGGGTGTTTTGCCTGCGGGGAGCCAGGACACATTAAACGTCACTGCCCAAACAATGCAGATGCTAGGCCTCGTCCTAGGAATGAAGAACCATATGTTTGTGGGCGATGCAAAAAGGGATCACACAAAGCTGAGGAGTGTAGGTCGGTCTTTGATGCTCAGGGCAACCGTATTTGTGGACAAGATGCTAGAGAGCCAAAAAACGGCCAGAGGGGGCCCCCTTCGAAGGCGGGCCCCCGCCCCAGAGACAGGACAGCTCAGGGTGGCAGCCTTCAACAAGGGCCACCCCTGGGTCAGCAGGTGTGGACCTCAGTGTCGCCTCAGGACTTATATTAGTGCCTGATATGGGTGTTCAAGTGGTTGAAACCACTTTTAAGGGACCGTTACCCAAAAATTCCGTGGGTCTGGTGATCGGGAGATCCTCCACGGCCCTTCGGGGTCTCACAGTAGTCCCGGGGGTCATAGACTCAGACTACACAGGACATATTAAAATTATGGTTCAATCTCTTGTGGGTACTATGGTAATTAATAAAGGAGACAAGATAGCGCAGCTCTTGCTGCTCCCCAGTCTCCACAAGAGATTTCCCTCAAAGCAGAAAATTAGAGAAAGTCAAGGTTTCGGTTCCTCAGGGGAAGTCTTTGAGGGACTCCATATGACACTTGATAAAAGGCCCATGCTCTCACTTAAGGTCAATGGCAAGAATATAACAGGGCTCCTAGACACAGGAGCTGACCGTTCCATTATCTCCAGAAAGGATTGGCCTTCCAACTGGCCCACCAACACTGCAGATAACACGCTGCAGGGCCTGGGGATGGTGTCAGCTCCTCAGGTTAGTGCTTCAACCCTGCTCTGGTGCGATGAGGAGGGTCATCAGGGCCATTTCCAACCGTTTGTGTTGCAGTTGCCAGTGTCTCTATGGGGAAGGGACATCCTCACTCAGATGGATGTCACGCTTACGTCAAACTGCTCCCCCCAGGCTAAGGATATAATCAGGAACCAGGGATATACCCCCGGCAAAGGCTTGGGCAATGCCCTGCAGGGTCGGACATCCCCAATACCAGTAGAGAACAAAAAAGGTAGGCAAGGATTGGGTTTTTCTTAGGGGCCGCTGAAGAAGCTCTCCTACCCACTTCGATCAAAATCACCTGGAGATCAAATGATCCGGTTTGGGTACCTCAGTGGCCCCTGCCTAAGGAGAAGCTATTAGCCTTGTCAAAAATAGTCAGTACACAACTTAGATTAGGACACATTAACATTGTCTCCGATTCTAGGTATGTGGTCAATGCTATGCAAGTGCTTGAGACTGCCAGTTTAATTAGATCCACTTCCACAGTGGCTGGACTGTTCCTGTCTATCCAGACATTGCTTCAGAACAGACACCATAAGGTCTTCACCACCCACATAAGAGCACATACATCCCTGCCAGGGCCTATGGCACAGGGGAATGCGGCTGCTGACACTGCCACTCGCCCGTTATGGATTTTTACCTTACTAACACCAATCGAGCGAGCCCGTGCCTTCCATGATAAATTTCATGTTAATGCCAGGACACTAGCAAACCATTTCCATGTTTCTAGAGCAGATGCACGAGATATCGTGCGACTATGTGACTCCTGTGCCACATACAAACCTGCCATACCGATGGGAGTAAACCCTCGAGGTTTGATCCCTGGTGATGTTTGGCAGATGGACATCACACATATACAGGAGTTTGGGACTCTTAAATATGTTCATGTTTCCACAGACACCTGTTCTCGCGTCATATTTGCAACAGCAGAAACAGGTGAAAAAGTGTCTAATGTGATCAATCATTGCCTGGCAGCTTGGGCCGCATGGGGCAAACCAAAAATATTAAAAACTGATAATGGACCAGCCTATATAGGCAAAGCTTTCAATGAGTTCTGCAAAATGATGGAGGTTCAATTAAAACATGGTATCCCATACAATCCCCAAGGTCAAGGAATCATTGAGAGGGCTCATAGAAGCCTCAAAAAAATTTTACAAAAACAAAAAGGGGGAGTAGGCCAAGGCCTGGCCCCAAAGGCACGATTATCCATGGCACTATTCACACACAATTTTTTAAATTTAAATAATGATAATCGCTCCCCAGCTGTGGAGCACTGCAACCCTTCCCCCAACCATAAAGGGTGGGTGAAGTGGAAAGATGTCCTGACAGGACAATGGATGGGCCCGGATCCAGTGGTCAGCTGGAACCGAGGCGCGGTTTGTGTTTTCCCACAGGAATCGGGACGAGAACCACTGTGGATACCGGAGAGACTGACACGGGCAACAAAGCCCTCGACTGAAGATCAGACCTGCCCTACTGGAGATCCATCACAGACCAACCAACAAGATGAATAGAAATAGCGGTAGCCCGAAATGGACAAGAAGATCCTCAGGCATATGCATGGCTCGCTCGCCTAGCCTACGACCGAGTCTAGGGACGGTGAGCTTCCCACACTCCTCCTCTAAAAAATTATGATATAGCAGGGTAGATGAGTCAATGACGGGTAAGAGCGTGCCTCCCCAGCATGACTCGACCTAAGCCAGGCCCTACCCCATCCTGCACGTAAGCCGCTGGACTGTTAGATGCTGCCCAGGTCTAAATTTCTCTCTGAGGGGATTTCTTTACGGAGAGGAAATGAGTGCAAGCTTGTGTGCATCCAGGTTCCGTCCAGTTTGTGCCTGGCCCTAGAAAAAGGACGAGGGCCTCAGGGCCTTGGCAGACCATGGGACGGCCGACCAGGGTCTAAGCCAAGGACCTACGGTGGGCCTACGCATAGGGCATAAGCCTCTGCACCCAGTCCAGGAAGGGCTACGATGCGCACATTTATAAAAAATAAAAAAGGGGGAGATGTTGGGAGCCGCAGCCCCGAGCCCGGTCGCCTCACTTGGCGGACGTGAGGCCTGTAGTAAAGAGTGAAGCCTGAGGTAGATTGCCCCTCCCATCGAATATGTTAGTTTCCTGCTTACCGCGTAAACAACCCGCTCAACAATATAGTCTGCCTGGCAACTGATGATGTTAGCCAATCAGCTTGCCTTGCTTACTTTAACATGATTGGACACTGTACCCGTATATATATACTGGTGCCACCCCTGGGAGGAAGTAGAAGCCAGGTAGAAGCCCGGAAGTAGAAGCCCAGAAGGAGCCGCAGAGAGCGGACCGATAGAGGCTTCGGGGCAGACTGAAGCACAAAAGGAGCCGCGGGGAGCGGACCAAAGGAGGCTTCAGCTGGGAGAACCCAGGGCAGGCTGTACGGAGAAGAAGAATAAAAAGAAAAGGTTGTCCACTACCAGACTGTGTCGTGTGTCCTTCCTGCCGGCCGGGAGCGGACATCGACATTTGGAGGCCCGCCCGGGGACTGATCACCCCCGCGACGTGGAAGTGGACAACGCTCCAGTACAGAGCTGCGAGACAGGTGAGTTGGGGATAAGCCTGGGCTCTGGGTGGCGCGCACCTACAGGGCTTTTAGACTCCCCTCAGGCTCACGCGTAAGTGGCGGATTCCTTGGGCCTCACGCGGTGAGTAACATATTAAAAAATGGGAAACATGCTAGGTAGCGGCACTAAGAGCGAGGGTGGTTGTGGAGAAAGCTCTCAAGAGCTTACAAAAGTATGCAGGGTATCTGAGCAGGCCCAGTCAGGGAGCTCCCGAGAGGTGTTTGTCAAGGGGAACAAGGATGCTAAGGAGGAGGACGGGGCTCTAGCCTCGGAGTCGTCTGACTCCGAGGACGAGGGAAAGTTGAATGGCAAGGAGGCCAAAGAGACCAGCTGTCAGGAGCCTAAATCGCTCAATAAGGAGTCGCAGGGTTCTTTTCCAGCGTTGCCCCGCGAATTGCGCTCTGCTCAACCTGGTCTGCGGAGGAGTAGAGAGCTCCTGAGCGCTTCCCGGCGCGAGAGGGAGGCGAAGCCTTCCGCCCCACCTTGGGGGCCGTTTCCGGAGGCGATCCCTCGCCACGAGGCGGCCGCCTGGGAGCCCCCCCCCCTTTCGCCAGAACAGGAAGTGATGCACGGGCCCCCATTTTCCGCCCAATCACGGCCGCCGTCTTATGCTCCGCCGCCGGCGGGTCGGTATTTTTACAGGCGGCTTTGGCAGGGGGGACGCTTGTCTCATGAGGTACATCCACCTGGGATAGATAGTGGCCCCTACGAGATATTTCCTGTACAAGTAGCTATGGGCCAGGGACGCAATGTATGGGAGCCTTTTGAGATAAAGCAGATTAGAGAACTTAAAAATGCAGTTACAACCTTTGGGCCGACTGCGCCTTACACCATTGCCATGCTGGAGAATCTGTCTTCTGGGCCCCTCACCCCCGCGGACTGGATTCAGCTGGCAAAGGCCTGTCTGCCCTCGGGCAGTTACCTGGATTGGCGAGCCTGGTATGCAGAGTTCTCTGCCGAGCAGGCTGAGAAAAACGCCAATCGAGGAAACCGGGGGTGGAACAAGGAAATGCTTATGGGAGAAGGTCGGCACGCTGATGACCAGACCCAGTTCCCCGGCGCTGTCTATGAGCAAATCAATGCCATAGGACTCCGCGCCTGGAAGCAAGTAAGTGGTGCTGGAACAGCCTCCTTGTGTCTTTCAAAAATAATTCAGGGTACCACAGAGCCATTTGTTGACTTTGTGGCCCGAATGCAAGATGCTGCCGATAAGATATTTTCTGATCCGGGAGTGGCTCAACCGCTGGTAAGGCAGCTGATTTTCGAACAGTGTACAAAGGAGTGCAAGGCAGCGATAGCTCCTCATAAGAACAAGGACCTCAATGCCTGGATTAGGATATGCAGAGAGATAGGGGGGCCGCTCTCCAACTCGGGAGTGGCTGCTCTCCTGGCCGCGGCTATACAGCAGAGGGGACCTCGCGGGTTAGAAGGGGAATGTAAGGCTAAAGGGTGTTTTGCCTGCGGGGAGCCAGGACACATTAAACGTCACTGCCCAAACAATGCAGATGCTAGGCCTCGTCCTAGGAATGAAGAACCATATGTTTGTGGGCGATGCAAAAAGGGATCACACAAAGCTGAGGAGTGTAGGTCGGTCTTTGATGCTCAGGGCAACCGTATTTGTGGACAAGATGCTAGAGAGCCAAAAAACGGCCAGAGGGGGCCCCCTTCGAAGGCGGGCCCCCGCCCCAGAGACAGGACAGCTCAGGGTGGCAGCCTTCAACAAGGGCCACCCCTGGGTCAGCAGGTGTGGACCTCAGTGTCGCCTCAGGACTTATATTAGTGCCTGATATGGGTGTTCAAGTGGTTGAAACCACTTTTAAGGGACCGTTACCCAAAAATTCCGTGGGTCTGGTGATCGGGAGATCCTCCACGGCCCTTCGGGGTCTCACAGTAGTCCCGGGGGTCATAGACTCAGACTACACAGGACATATTAAAATTATGGTTCAATCTCTTGTGGGTACTATGGTAATTAATAAAGGAGACAAGATAGCGCAGCTCTTGCTGCTCCCCAGTCTCCACAAGAGATTTCCCTCAAAGCAGAAAATTAGAGAAAGTCAAGGTTTCGGTTCCTCAGGGGAAGTCTTTGAGGGACTCCATATGACACTTGATAAAAGGCCCATGCTCTCACTTAAGGTCAATGGCAAGAATATAACAGGGCTCCTAGACACAGGAGCTGACCGTTCCATTATCTCCAGAAAGGATTGGCCTTCCAACTGGCCCACCAACACTGCAGATAACACGCTGCAGGGCCTGGGGATGGTGTCAGCTCCTCAGGTTAGTGCTTCAACCCTGCTCTGGTGCGATGAGGAGGGTCATCAGGGCCATTTCCAACCGTTTGTGTTGCAGTTGCCAGTGTCTCTATGGGGAAGGGACATCCTCACTCAGATGGATGTCACGCTTACGTCAAACTGCTCCCCCCAGGCTAAGGATATAATCAGGAACCAGGGATATACCCCCGGCAAAGGCTTGGGCAATGCCCTGCAGGGTCGGACATCCCCAATACCAGTAGAGAACAAAAAAGGTAGGCAAGGATTGGGTTTTTCTTAGGGGCCGCTGAAGAAGCTCTCCTACCCACTTCGATCAAAATCACCTGGAGATCAAATGATCCGGTTTGGGTACCTCAGTGGCCCCTGCCTAAGGAGAAGCTATTAGCCTTGTCAAAAATAGTCAGTACACAACTTAGATTAGGACACATTAACATTGTCTCCGATTCTAGGTATGTGGTCAATGCTATGCAAGTGCTTGAGACTGCCAGTTTAATTAGATCCACTTCCACAGTGGCTGGACTGTTCCTGTCTATCCAGACATTGCTTCAGAACAGACACCATAAGGTCTTCACCACCCACATAAGAGCACATACATCCCTGCCAGGGCCTATGGCACAGGGGAATGCGGCTGCTGACACTGCCACTCGCCCGTTATGGATTTTTACCTTACTAACACCAATCGAGCGAGCCCGTGCCTTCCATGATAAATTTCATGTTAATGCCAGGACACTAGCAAACCATTTCCATGTTTCTAGAGCAGATGCACGAGATATCGTGCGACTATGTGACTCCTGTGCCACATACAAACCTGCCATACCGATGGGAGTAAACCCTCGAGGTTTGATCCCTGGTGATGTTTGGCAGATGGACATCACACATATACAGGAGTTTGGGACTCTTAAATATGTTCATGTTTCCACAGACACCTGTTCTCGCGTCATATTTGCAACAGCAGAAACAGGTGAAAAAGTGTCTAATGTGATCAATCATTGCCTGGCAGCTTGGGCCGCATGGGGCAAACCAAAAATATTAAAAACTGATAATGGACCAGCCTATATAGGCAAAGCTTTCAATGAGTTCTGCAAAATGATGGAGGTTCAATTAAAACATGGTATCCCATACAATCCCCAAGGTCAAGGAATCATTGAGAGGGCTCATAGAAGCCTCAAAAAAATTTTACAAAAACAAAAAGGGGGAGTAGGCCAAGGCCTGGCCCCAAAGGCACGATTATCCATGGCACTATTCACACACAATTTTTTAAATTTAAATAATGATAATCGCTCCCCAGCTGTGGAGCACTGCAACCCTTCCCCCAACCATAAAGGGTGGGTGAAGTGGAAAGATGTCCTGACAGGACAATGGATGGGCCCGGATCCAGTGGTCAGCTGGAACCGAGGCGCGGTTTGTGTTTTCCCACAGGAATCGGGACGAGAACCACTGTGGATACCGGAGAGACTGACACGGGCAACAAAGCCCTCGACTGAAGATCAGACCTGCCCTACTGGAGATCCATCACAGACCAACCAACAAGATGAATAGAAATAGCGGTAGCCCGAAATGGACAAGAAGATCCTCAGGCATATGCATGGCTCGCTCGCCTAGCCTACGACCGAGTCTAGGGACGGTGAGCTTCCCACACTCCTCCTCTAAAAAATTATGATATAGCAGGGTAGATGAGTCAATGACGGGTAAGAGCGTGCCTCCCCAGCATGACTCGACCTAAGCCAGGCCCTACCCCATCCTGCACGTAAGCCGCTGGACTGTTAGATGCTGCCCAGGTCTAAATTTCTCTCTGAGGGGATTTCTTTACGGAGAGGAAATGAGTGCAAGCTTGTGTGCATCCAGGTTCCGTCCAGTTTGTGCCTGGCCCTAGAAAAAGGACGAGGGCCTCAGGGCCTTGGCAGACCATGGGACGGCCGACCAGGGTCTAAGCCAAGGACCTACGGTGGGCCTACGCATAGGGCATAAGCCTCTGCACCCAGTCCAGGAAGGGCTACGATGCGCACATTTATAAAAAATAAAAAAGGGGGAGATGTTGGGAGCCGCAGCCCCGAGCCCGGTCGCCTCACTTGGCGGACGTGAGGCCTGTAGTAAAGAGTGAAGCCTGAGGTAGATTGCCCCTCCCATCGAATATGTTAGTTTCCTGCTTACCGCGTAAACAACCCGCTCAACAATATAGTCTGCCTGGCAACTGATGATGTTAGCCAATCAGCTTGCCTTGCTTACTTTAACATGATTGGACACTGTACCCGTATATATATACTGGTGCCACCCCTGGGAGGAAGTAGAAGCCAGGTAGAAGCCCGGAAGTAGAAGCCCAGAAGGAGCCGCAGAGAGCGGACCGATAGAGGCTTCGGGGCAGACTGAAGCACAAAAGGAGCCGCGGGGAGCGGACCAAAGGAGGCTTCAGCTGGGAGAACCCAGGGCAGGCTGTACGGAGAAGAAGAATAAAAAGAAAAGGTTGTCCACTACCAGACTGTGTCGTGTGTCCTTCCTGCCGGCCGGGAGCGGACATCGACAGTTAACAAACTTAGTTCCATAAGCATATCAACTTTTTGCCATGTATTATATCACCAATCTCATGAATTAAGAGGCTGACTTCATTCGGGGCCATTATTCTGCATATCACGTCATAGTACATAGCAAGGAAAACAATTGTATCAGTGCTCCACAGAATAGCAAATCTCACAAACATCATGTTAAATGGTTCTATGTACATAAAGCTCAAAGGCAGGCCAAAGAAAGATACAGTGATGGGATATTGATCTTGTATTGAGCTTGTGGTTTGTATGTTAGTAGGGACTGAACACAGGACCTTTACACTGAGTTACATTACCAGATACCCAGTGCTTTTTGTTTTGAGGCAGGTTCTTGCTAAGTCACTGAGCTGTCCTGGCTGGACTCAAAGTTGCAATCCTCCTGCCTCTGCCTTTCAGAGAACAGATATTAGTCTCGGAACGTAGCAAATGACAGTCAAAAGCTTTGGTAAAAGCTTCCTAGCTGTCAGAATACTTACTGATTCTGTGTTCTACTGGTCAGAACCAGAAAAGCAGCTTCTCTGTCACCATATTCTGCAGGTGATTTCCAGGGCTTAAACGCATACAAGCTCACCCTATGCCCCATTTCTTTAACTCCAACATCCTGAAATTGCCTTAATCCTTGAAAACAAATCCCTGCTTAAAGCTATTGGGTAGATTATGTTCTCTGCAACTGACACTTCACCCCTATTATCTGGCATTAGCAATAGCTGAGCAAAATACTCTGTCAGTATGAAGTATGAATAATTGCACTAATATTGTATAAACATTATCCTTGTTAAGCCTAACAACATTAGGTATTATTATCATCTTCTAAGTGGTGCAGTTGGGTATCAAAGAGGTTAAGTTATTTAACCACAGCGAATCAGGAGGATGTTAAGACGTAAACCCGCATCATCAAAGGCTATGCACTCCCTGAGCTCTGTTGCTTGTTTCATGACCCTTTTGGAATTAGAATGTCCAATATATTTAATTCATACAAGGTTTTTTTCAATAAATATTTAAGAAGCTCAAAGGACTTGGAGTTTTTTTTTTTTTTGTTTTGTTTTGTTTTTTTTTTTTTAAACTAGTCTTTGTGTTACAAAGGTGTCATCAGGTCACTTAATCACAAACCATAAAATGCTAGTTAAAGCAGAAAAGTAATGTATTTAAGAATATCAGCAGGCTAAAAGCTTCACTGGGATGCTTTGGAAAAAAACAAAACAGAACTTAAAAAACATGGCACAGGACTGGACCACTGAGGAAATGGTGCTGACAGTCTCTATGAGGTGTTAAATGCCGGAAATGTGATCTGCCTGGCTCTGCTGTTGCCCTGATCCCTCCTAGTCTTCTGCACCAGGAACTCAGAAGCTGTTGTTGTCCCCTGCCTGGGACATCCTATATCAGAGGGCTCCCACCATTTGTTTCTCACTAGGAAGCCGGGTAGGTGTGCCTGACTATGATGTGCAGGTCACAGACCCTCTTTCATCCTGTCTGCTAGGAGATCAGAATGCACATCTAATTTCCTTGCTGGAGAGGCAATGTGGACATTTTCTCCAAAAACAAAATGACCTTTAAAAGATGATAGGCAGTAATGAATGTGAAAACCATCATTACACACAAGGTTGAAGCTTTATCTCCATGTTCTTTGTTACCTACCTTTAGTTAAGACACTATCTACTTACATATTGTGGGAGCCAGGTATTGACTCCATTCTGTTTAAAACAAGCTGATAGGTCAGAAAATTTTTTCTTTCATGAAAAAAATGTGGCACAGAATACTCACTGCACCAGTCAGCGAACTCACAAATGAAGAAAACAAATGATCATGAGCGTGCTGCTAATTTCTCAATTGTGAATAATTTCATTTTATTTTTGCATATATACAGGCTTCTGTGTGTCTGTGCTGGTAAAGGAACTTTTTTCTTTTGAGGAATCTCATGAAAATAATTGAAGAATGATGAGCTGGACATATAAATTTTAATGACTATCACTTTTAATTGGGCTCACTTCATTTTCCTTCTGAACATGTGATTTTCTTTCTTTCTTTCTTTTCTTTTTTTTTTTTTTTTTTTTTTTGTCTTTTTCGTTTTTATCGGTACCAGGGATCGAACTCACGACTGCCTGCTTGCAAGGCAGGCGCTTATGCCGCTTTCTGTATTGATTTCACTTTATGAATAATTTGTGGGTCTTTGAAAGATCACTGTTCACTGGGTACGGAGACATGAATTGGCAAGGCCTTGTATCAGCTTCTCAAAATAAAAAAGGGACTTAATGTTTGTTTAATTCCCACTACTACTAGAGAGAAAGCAAGAGACGTGGAAAAAGAGAGAGAGAGACAGAGAGAGAGAGAGAGAGACACAGAGACAGAGACAGTGTTTGAAAGTAATTTTTGATTTTCTATTGCGGCAGAAGAAAAAATGTTCTTTAAAAAATATCAAACAGTTTGATGATCTAGTGATTTGTGTGTAGTAGCTTGAAGGTAAAAAGTTAATATTCTACTACCAACTCATGACTCAGTTACAATATAACCTCTAGAGAAATAACGGCAAAGTGCTAGGCATGGTGGTGCACACTCATCATCCTAGCATTTCAGAGGCTGAGACAGGAGGTCACCATTAGCCTTGTGGCCATCTGTCCTTTCTTAGTGGCCTTCTCTCGCCCTACAGAGTGTACTTCTTTTCTTATCTTTAAAAAAAGTTCACTATACTTTTGCCTGTCATGTCCAGTTCTTCATTTAGGACAATAAGAACCTGACAATAATATCTGGAAAGGGACTACTGAACCCTAGAGCACAGCAATACTACTAGGATTAAATATTTGAGTCAGGCTAGATTTACAAAGAATAGAGGCTTATGCATGTGTAGAATCTATAAACAGTTTATGAGAATTGATCTTATGACACATGATGAAATGAACAGATACTTTGAAGAAAGACACCAAAATATCAGTGCAGATCCTGGAGTGTCATAATATAAACCAGCAATAGGATTATTCTTTTTTCAGAGTGATATTAGCCTGCTTGAGTTTGTTCAATCTCAACATAATTGAAGATATGGATAACTGCATGTATGTGTAAGTGTATAGGATGGATTACCATATTTCTAAGTTTTTGTTGGATAGTTGAACAGAACTTGTTGCTGTCTCACTGTTTGAATCCCCATTTTATATGCTCCACTTTAGTATTTTGAATAACTATTTGTAAGAGGACAATCTGTAATCATCAACTAGTGATTCCTTACTGTTTATTTTTTTCCTTTGAAAGTATGTATTATTTCTACCCGTTTTCTGTTTTGTTTAGTCTTTCTTTAAATTAATTTAAAAAAATAAAAGACACTACAGTACCCAGTGCTGATTCCGGAGTGTCATGATGTGAATTCCAGCAATACTATTATTCTTTGTTCAGAATGATTTTAGCCTGTTTTGGTTTGTTTAATCTCAGCATAAATAAAGAAATGGATAACTACATGTATGTTTAAGTGTATGGGATTGACAACCATGTTACTAAGTTTCTGTTGGACAGTTGAACAGAACTGTTTGCCATCTTGCTGTTCGAATTCCCACTTTACATGTTCCATTTTTGTATCTTGAACAACTATTTGTAAAATGCCAATATGTAAACATCAACTAGTGATTTCTTACTGTTTATTTTTTTCTCTGAACGTATGTATTATTTCTACTTTCTGTTTTGTGAGTCTTTCTTTAAATAAAATAAAATTTTAAAAAAAGAATAAAGGCTTATTTCACTCCCAGTTGTAGGGACTCCAGGGCAAGACTCTGGCATGGGCGTGGCTCCAGTGAAGTTGCTATGGAGATGGCCAATGGGATCGTGGCAGCAATAACATGTGTGAGAGGAAGTCTCCCATCTTGATACAGGAAACTAGAGAATGACTGGGATTCTGCAGTCCCTTCCAAGGGCCTGTCCCTAGTTGATCTAAGGATTTCCAGCTGGTGCCCACTGCATCAAGGTGCCACAACCAATTGTACAGCCAGCCTGGCAACGACATCTCCATCACATGAACCTTTGAAGAAACGCACTTAAAATCACAGCATGATGATATGGGATAATTTAAACTAGACAGCACATTCTGGTTGTGAAATAGTTATTCAGGAGATAAAATGATTAGTCCTTCTGGCATAGTAGTTAAGGGAAAACAACATTACTAACTGTAGGAGTTGGTCAGAGATCACAGAAAATTCAGACTGAAGAAATTGATTTTGCTAAGTTGCTGAACTGCAGAAGCTTTTGATTGATAATCCTTATAAACCTTTTAAGTGAAAGATTCCTGATCAAATAAAAGCCAGGTTTTGATGATTGAAATAATGAAGTCATACAGAGTTTTGAAGACTTTGAGAACTCTGAACTAATGAATCTATTTGAAATAGTTTTCATTGTTCCTGTTTTGGCTGAGTAGCACGTTCCTCCCTGCAAGTGCTAAAACTTCTATGAGTGCCTTACTGTTTGAGGAGGGTTTTTTAAAAGTCTCTTTTGTTTAAGCAATGAAAAGAATAGCAGGATAAAAAGTTTTGCCTGCAGTCATGAATTTAAAGTGCCTGAGGAATATTTAAGAAGTGGATATTGAATATGTACTGGCTTACCTAAGAATGTTAAATGATAATTTTGGATCAGACTAATTTTTATCTGGGCAAAATCAGTAGTGTGTCTATATTCAGTGTGATAGCTGCATTTAGAATTAACATTTTCTACATTTTTAAGTATAAGATAGACTGAAAATAGATCTAAAATGGCAAAAAAATAATCAGGAAAACCTTGGTATAATTTTAAGGAAGATAAAATATTCTGGAAGACAAAAATGCTATATTGAATTGCTCATATGTCCAAAGTTCCCCAACTCATTCCAAGGATCTCAAACTTTACCATCTCAGTTGTTAGAAAAGATAGTTTGGTAAGAATGGCTTTGGAGGGGCTGGGGATATAGCTCAGCGGCATAAGCGCCTGCCTCAAGCAGGCAGTCCTGAGTTCGATCCCTGGTACCGATAAAGAAGGAAAAAGACAAAACAAACAAACAAAACAACCAACAAATAAAAAAAACAGAATGGCTTTGGAATCTTTAAAGTGAACTTGGATGATAGTTCCTTCCGGGCAGGATTTCTAGTGGAAAATGCAACAAGTGAATGGTATCTAATAAAATTCCATAACTTTATCAAAGATGGCAAAGATTTGGTGTAGGAACTTGACTAGTACAAGTGAAGCAGAGGCTAATAAGAGCTAACATCTTAGGATGGAAAATGTATTTCACTGTATTATATTTTAGTCTCATCAGGAATATTTAATTTGTGAAACTTCTTCAAATGCAGATTTCAGGATATCTTGTACATTTTACCTTCCCAAAAAAAAAAAAAAAAAAAAAAATCCACCTAGCGTCCTGGGTCTCAGAGGTTCTGAACTCCACCAAGCCAGGCATAAGGCTCCAGCACCACACTCCAAGGATGCATCCTTGTTAGCTGCACAGAGGATCTAGACTCTGACCAGCCCAGCATCCCAGTGCAATCCATCAAGGGAATGCAGACCAGCCTCACTTGTCACAGAGTTATTGAGCCCAGCCCAGCCCATCCCAGAGCCCCAGACCCACCATCAGGGAGCTGTGATGAATCTTGGAGAATTTGATCTCTACTCATTAGAGCACAGGGCCCCCAGCTCCTTGATTAGTGTTGTAGCACACCTAGTCCTGTTGTGGGTCCTGGAGGTTCTGAACTCCCAGCCAGGAGCAAATCTCCTGCCCTGTACACCTGGGGTACACTCTGGCTGGCTGTGTGCTATAGAGGCTCTGAACTCCTTGTAGCCAAATGCAAGATGCAAGTGGTGCCACACTCAGGGTTGTGTTATGCCTAGCTGCCTGGGACCTGGAGGTTTTGAACTCCAGCCAGATGCTAGGCCCTGGTGACACATCCCTACTAGCTACCTGGGTACCAGAGGTTCTCAGCTCCACACAAACAGGTTCTAGGCCCCAGAACCCCAGAAACACACTCCAAGAGTCTGTCCCTGCTATCAGCAAGAGGATCTAACCTCTTCCTAGCTCTGTATCCCAGAGCAACTCAAAGCAGCACATTGGGGGAACATCCAGCCAGCCTCACAGGCCACAGAGCACATGGATCCAACACCACAGGTCAAGGGTGTGCCCCAGCTAACTGCGGGATATTGGAGGATTGAAACTCTGCCCAGTGCAGCATTCCAGTGCAATCCATCAGGAGAGTGTCCAGCCAGCCATATGAGTCCCAGAGGAATATAACAAAATGAAAGAGCAAGTGGCAGTCTCATTCCAGCCCACTGAGAACAAAGCCAAGAGACAGAAATGGAAGACACTGGAAGCTGCACAACCAAACTTTCTGAAATGATAGCAAATGAAGTAAAGAAACAACTCCATATGTTATAGAGGAGATCAGGTCAGGTCAGGTCAAAAAATGAAATAATAACATTATAAAAGAAATACTATGTGTGTATCTAAAGAAAATCTCAATAAAAAATGGAAGATAAGAAAATGATGGAAATCTTTAACAATATAAAACAGAATACATGAAACAGATTCAAAGAGATATTCAAGAAATTAAAAATTCCATTGAAAGCTTGCAAAACCACTTGAATGAAGCTGATGATAGACTCTCAAGCCTTGAAGATAGGATGGAAGATTATGATTATGAAAGAAAAGGTCTCTTAAAAATAACAATAAACCAGGAAACAATTCAGCAGCTGCAAGATGATGCAGAGAGAAACTGTGCAAGATTGATTAGTGTCAATGAAAAAGCAAGAATCAATACAAATGACATATGAAGACTAGTTATAGAAATAAAAGCAGAAAATTTTCCAAAATAGGAAGAGAATCTGATAGACAGATAAGTGATGCACATATAATCTCAATAAACCATAACCAAAATAAATCTTCACCCAGACATATAATAATTAGGATATCAGAAATTTAGCTCAAGAACAGAACACTAAAATATGTCAGAGCAAACAAACAGATCACCTATGAAGGAAAGTCTATCAGAATCAGGGCAGACTTCTCAGCACAAATCTTCAAGTCAAGAAGAACTTGGAGTGAAGTATTTTGGGTTCTGAAAGGAAACAGCTTTCAAACTGGATGGATGCATTCTGCAAAACTATCTTTGAAAACTGATGGAGAAATAAGATACTTCCATTACAAAGAACACATGTAGAAATTCGTAGCCACCAAACTAACACTACAAACAGTACTGAAAGACACTCTAGAAGTAGACAAAGATAACTACAATCCCAAGAACAACACAAAAGGAAACCACTAAGCAGGGCAAATAAACAGAAAAGGTAGAAAACCAACAAAGATAACATGACAGTGATTAGTCAGTACTTACCAGTTATATCCATCAATGTAAATGGTCTCAACTTATCAATAAAAAGAAACAGACTCATAGACTGAATTAACAAACAAAATCCTAAAATATGCTGTGTATAAAAGACACATTTAACTCAAAAGGAAATTCATAGACTAAAAGTCAAAGGATGAAAAACAATACTCCATGCAACAGGAACCCAGAAAAAAGCAGGGGTAGCTATTTTGCTTGCAGACAATGTGAACTTCAATCCAAAAATGATAAAAAGAGATAAAGAAGGTCACTATATACTTGTTAGTGGAAAAATTCAAGAGGAAGAGATCACAATCATAAATATATATGCGCTATATATATACACACACAATTCTACAGTTATAACAGGGTACCTTAACAGCCCATTATCACAAAGAGACAGGTCAACCAAAAAAATCAGCAAATAAATAGGAGAACTAAACCAAACTTGTGAAAAAATGGACCTAGTAGATGGGTACAGAGTATTCTTCCTAACCACATCAAAATACACATTCTTCTCAGATGCACACAGGTCAGTCTCTAAAACAGATCACATAGCAATTCAGAAAAACCACTTGAATGAAGTTGATGATAGACTCTCAAGCCTTGAAGATAGGATGGAAGATTATGATTATGAAAGAAAAGATCTCTTAAAAAAACAATAAATCAGGAAACAATTCAGCAGCTGCAAGATGATGCAGAGAGAAACTGTGCAAGATTGATTAGTGTCAATGAAAAAGCAAGAATCAACACAAATAACATATGAAGACTAGGAAGATGCAAAGGAATTGAAATAATTCCATGCATATTATCTGACCATAGTGCAATAAAATTGGAAATTAATGACAAAAAACCCACCAGAACCCCCCAAATACAAGGAAACTAAGTAACACTCTCCTTTACAACCAGTGGTTCACAGAAGAAATTAAAGAGGAAATGAAACAATGTCTGCAACTGAATGAAAATACAAATTACCAGAGCCTATGGGAAAAAAATGAAAATAGTCCTCAGAGAGAAATTTATAGCACTAAATTCCCACACTAGAAAAAAGGAAAGAACGCGCATAAACAACTTAGTGCTTCACTTCAAACTTCTAGAAAAAGAAGAGCAAGTCAAGCCCAAATTCCAAATAAGGCCAGAAATGATAAAGATCAGAACAGAAATTAATGCAGTTGAAACTAAGAAAACAATTTTAAAAATTAATGAATAGAAGAGTTGATTCTTTGAAAGAATAAATAAAATTGATAAGTCCCTAGCCAACCTTATCACAAAGAGGAAAGAAAATGCTCAAATCCATGCAATAAGAAATAAAAAGAGTGAAATAACTACAGAAGTTGTGGAAATACAGAAGATCATCAATATCCACTTTGAAAAATTTTACTCTCATAGGTTCGAGAACAGAGAAGAGATGGACAAATTCCTAGAAACACATGAATTACCAAAGCTGAATCAAGAAGATGTAATATGTCTTAATAACCCAACTTCACTTAATGAAATTGAAAATGTATTTAGAACCCTAAGAGCAAAGAAAAGCAACACAGAAAAGATTCTGATGGATTCACTGCAGAATTCTATAAGAAATTCAAAGAAGACTTAGTGTCAACACTCCTCAAATTCTTCAATGAAATCAAAAGGGAAGCAATTCTCCTTAACTCATCCCTGGAAGCATGTATTACCCTAAAATCAAAACCAGCAAAATACTCAACCAAAAAAGAAAATTACAGGTCAATCTCTCTAATGAACATAGACGCAAAAATTCCCAGTAAAATACTGGCAAACAGAATGCAGCAAATCATCAGGAAAAGTACACACCATGATCAAGTGGGATTCATCCTAAGAATACAGGAATGGTCCAGCATACACAAATCAATAAACATATACACCGTATCAATAGAAGCAAGGGCAAGAAACACATGGTCATCTCAATAGATGCAGAAAAAGCTTTTGACAAAATCCAACACTCATTCATGATTAAAAACTCTATAGAAAATCAGACTAGATGGTCTGTATCTCAATCTGATAAAAAGCCATATATGATAAACCAATAGCCAGCATCTTACTAAATGGACAAAAACTGGAAACTTCCAATATAAAATCAGGAACAAGATAAGACTGTCCATAATTGTCACTCTTATTCAGTATAGTTCTAGAAACATTAGCCAAAGCAATTAGACAAAAAAAGAAAGAAAGAAAAGGAATAAAGATAGGGAAGGAAGAAGTTAAATTATCATTATTTGAAGATGATTGATACTCTACATAGAAGACCCCCAAAACTCCATTGAAAGTCTCCTAGACATAGTAACCAAATTCAGTAATGTAGCTGGATACAAGGTCAATACTCAAAAATCAGTAACATTCCTGTATACAAACAATAAACTCATAGAGAGACAAGAGAAACTACACTTTTCACTATAGAATCCAAAAAATGAAATACTTAGAAAACAATTTAACAAAGGAAGTAAAAATCCATAAAATGAAAACTACATTATACTGAAAAAGGAAATAAAAGATTTCAGAAAATGGAAAGATATTCCTTGTTCATGCATAGGAAGAACAAACATTGTAAAAATGGCCATTCTCCCAAAATTGTTGTACAGATGCCATGCAACTCCAATCAAAATACCATTTTCATACCTTGTAGATCTAGAGAAAGAATTCCTAAAATTCATCTGGAACCGGAAGAGACCTAGAATAACTAAAGCAATTCTGGGTAACAAAGCTAGGACAAGAGACACCACAATCCCCAAATTGAAATTATATTACAATGTTACTGTGACAACATCAGCATGGTACTACAATAAAAACAGACCTGAAGATCAATGGGGTAGATTAAAGTATACAGCCACAACTACAAACACACTCAGCCATTTTTGGGGCCAAACATTTTTGCTGTAAGAAAGATAGCCTCTTTAATAAGAGATCCTGGAAAAACTGGCTCTCCATATGCCAAAAACTTTAAGACCCATGTCTTTCATCATGCACTAAACCAAAGTCAAAGTGGATCAAAGATTTAAATATTAAAACAGAAACACGAAATCTTCTGGAAGAAAATTAAGTAGAAATCTTAATGACATACGAATAGGTAGAGGATCCATGAACAAAAATCAAACTGCACACGGAACATTTTCCAGAATCAACAATGGGTTCTTATCTTATTAAAACTTTTCATGTCAAAGGAAATCTCTAACAGACTAAAAGGAAAACCAATGAATTGGAAAATTATCTTAGCCAACTGTCCCTCAGACAAAGGACTTCTGTATAGAACTTATAAAGAATTTTTTAAAAATCAGGCCCCCAAAATTCAAGGACCTAATCCAAAAACGGGCATCTCAGATAAATAAATACAAATGGCAAGTAAACATATAAGAAAATACTCAATATCAGTGGTCATTCTGGAAAATGCAAATTAAAACACCACTGAGATTCCATCTCACTCCAGAAAGAATTTCCAAAATCAAGAAGTAAACCAACAACAAAAGCTGGAGAGGATGTGGGGGGAAAAGGAACATTTCTCCACTGTTGCTGGGAGGGTAGACTGGTGCAACCACTGTAGAAATCAGTGTAGAGGCCCCTCAAAAAGCTAGGACTAGAGATTTCATTTGACCCAGCTTTCCTACTTTTGGGCTTTTTCCCAGGAGAACTGAAAGCATCATACCACAGTGATATATGTGCACCTATGTTTATAGCAGCACAATTTGTAATAGCAAATCCTGGAAAATGGATAAAAATGATGTGGCGTTTTGATACAATGAGATACCACTCAGCTATAAAGAAAGGTTGGATCAAGACTTGAGACCATACTCATAAGTGAAATAAATCAAACTCATGTGTAAATACCATATTGTATCCCCAGTGTAAGAAACAGAAAAAATTATATATGTTCCAAAATCTACAATGAATATTGTTTAAGGGTAAGAAACTGTTCACAGAGGAAAAGTAATCAGAATAAGGGGAAGGAGGAAAAAAAGGAAGAGAAAAGGAAATAGATATAAATTTGCATAAATAGTTTAGTCAGATAGCTAACCTGACTATACTACTAATTGTATTAGTTTTTGGAATAGAAGAGCTAATAGTCCTGTGTTTAGACCCATTTTATGTCTGTATCTGTTAATCTAAGCAACCCTCTTTAAGGTAACAAAATACAATAGTACAACCATTGTCAAATTCCTATCATCTTGTTTTGTAAACCTATACTGTTATTGTATTTTGTTTCTTGTTGTTTGTCTGTATTGTTTTTTGTTTGTTTTTTTTATGTGTCCTTTTAATGTTAAATAAAAAGAGAAAAATGAAAAATAGTGAGAACACATAGTAAAAATAATGAAATGATGGGGGAAAATATCTTTACTCTTGTTCTGGTGCATAATTTTTTAAAGTAAAATGAAACTCATTGAGCTAAGATGTTATCATTTTGTAAATTTAAAAGCAGATGTTCCTTTCATTCCATGGTCCCTGATCAACCATAATATCTAGCCAATTGTCAGAGTTAGGGATTATTAATCATTTTATGTGTATGTATGCTTTACTTTTATTATTCATCTAGATTCTAAACTATAAAAAATAAAGATGAGCTTTTCTTTCCTGGGCTCACATGAAAATCAAGCAAAGTCCTAGATTATATCTGGGGTTAATAAGCAGAAGATATTATCTGGACTCAGTATGTAGCTCAGTGGCACAGCACTTGCCTGGCAAGTGCAAGGTTGTGATTTTCACTCCTAGTATCAAAAATAAATAAATGAATAAATATAAATAAATAAGTAAATAAATAAGCAACATATTTATATTCATTTAGAAGCAAATCCTTTCATTTCCTACTTTGTCATCTTCATCCCATATTTTTAAAGTGAAATAATAAACCTTCCTTCAGATGTTATAGAAGGAAAACTCTGGGTCAATTATATTCATCACTAAGGTTCCGAACTACGGACTCTGTGAGCTGATTTTCCGCAGAAACATGGTGATGGGAAGTCCAGGTTTTACTAGATAAAGAAGGAACATAGAAACTGTCATCTGGCACAAGTTAACATAAAAAATGTAAGATAAAATGATTAGTCTATTTCTTTTATTTTTCAACATGGGATTTCTTTATTACTAGGATATTTGTATGAAGTAATTTCGAAAATATGTGAATTTGTATGAATACAAAGTCAAAACAGATTGAAACATTGAAGTTTCTACTTAATTTTGCCACTTAAAATTTTTCTTTTTTCTATTCTCTGCAGAATTTTCTCATATTCTTATATTCTTCCAAGTAGATAATTGAGGCTGTAGCCTCAAAATAGAATCAGTACACTTCTCTATCTAAAGGTGCTTATAAAAAAGGTACTGTGAATTCCCATCACAGTAGAATCCTGGTGCATGTTTCAGAAGCTACACTGAGAGACCCATCCCTCTGTGTTTCAGGTGTGCTGTCTTCACTGGTCATGCAAAGGCAGTAAGTGTATGGCAGTCATGCTTATGCTGTGTGCTCTCCTTTGACACCCAGGACACTCACTCAGACCTTCTTCCGAGCTTGGCGTTCCAGGTGGGCATCCTTATTGGGTTCGAAAACTTTGGGGACTTGGAATACTGACATCAATGTGCTTTTTCAAAAATGTCCTCTTGACCTGCATGTAAACATTTGCTGCATTCTTGTATCATACTGGATGAAAAGCACACTCTGCTTATTCTCCACATGAGTATCTTTCATTTCTGTTGTTCATTAGACCACAATGGGAAAAGACCGCATTCTAATAGTACCACGATTATGTGAACCCTAGAGTGGCATAGTTCAGATATGTCCTACATGTATGTTACACTATCTGAAATTATTCAACATGGCCAAGAAACAAATTACCAGTCAGTTTTTGTGATAGTCTGAATGCACATGCATTCATAGTTAATATCAATGATGCTCAGTAATAGCTTCTTATAGTCATTTCAGTATTCACAGGCTCTGTGAAGGATAATGTAGTGTCATGAATAATTATGGAAGCTACAGTGAACATGTTATTAGGAAATTCTGAGACAAGAAACTCCATAGTTTCAATATAAAAAGATTCTGAAAAGCATGACATTGTGTGTAATAATACAATTGCTGCCTCTTTTCTCACAGAGAGAGATATGAAATAAGACAAAAAGAGTGAATTTGACAATAAAGGAGATAAAGGATCGTTCTTAGAACTTAATAGGAAACAATAGTGTCTGAATATGGAGAAAAAATTTAACGGGCATTGACTGGACAATACACAGTTATGTGCCTCCTCCCTGGGGACTTTAAATCTTCAGTGATAGAACAATAGGTGTCACAAAAGCCAGTAAGTTTTATTTAAAAAATATTTTCACACAAATTGTATATACAGATGCGAGTCCCAAACAAAATATTTTCATAGGACCCTTTTGGCCTTAAACTCATGGGCAGTCCTGGAAATAGAAATCATTGAGACAACATTGAGTAGCCACAAAACAAAAAGCACAGTGTAGATATAACATGGATTAACTCTGATCTCTAATCCTCATAATATCTTGGCTTGTATTTTTAAACAATACTTTATAAAGAGGAATAATTGAAGCTCAAAATGCTAAGCCACAGAGCCCAGGTCACAAAGTAGCAAAAGTCAAGCAAATATGCTGGTGTAATTTGTCTAACGCTAAAGCTGTCTTACTAAATCCTGAGCAGGAATAATTGCAGAATAGAACCCTTCAAAGCATGTATTTCTGGGGTACTTACATATGCAAATAATGCTTCTGCTGCTGAAAATATCTTTTGCAATAACCTCATTTGAAATGGTTCAAAAGAGTATTTGATATGTAAAAATAACAATAATGTGTTAAAACCATTACACTTGGTCAAACACATTTGCCATTGCCCCAAGGGGTCACTTGTGTGCACTGCTTCACTTGCCGGGCCCCAAGGAGAAGGAGGATTATACAAAGTGTAAGAGGGATGGGTGGATCCAATACCCGGAATACATTACAATAATTGCAGATTGAGGTTCATTTTTGTACTCTCTACAGGCAATGGACATAACAAATTGATCATATGGGTTTTAAATTTAATGGAAACCATAAAAGAAATGTTGCCAGACATACATTTGATGTACATCAAGTTCTACTATATGGCACATTTAACTTTTCAAAGAACTTTAATATGAAAAATACAATATCATCCTCTTCAGGCTATGTATGTGGAGCTGATTATAGAAAGAACTTTTCATCTTTGGACTTTGAGTATGTTGTAATCGGGTCACATGCAATACTTGAATATTAGTGTTGCTAAAGGCTCTAGTTTGGTGGCTACAGACCAATGATAAAGCAATGTCTGGAATGTGCAAGGCCCCAGAGTAACAATAAAAACCAATTTAATTTATAGAGATGAAAAAAATAGCACTCAAAAGGGTTAAAGTATTCAGAGTTCCACATAAAAGACTAATGAAGAGTCCTATCTGGAAAACCAGTATTTATTTGCAGTGATGTAAATGGAAGCCTGCTTGATATAAACATGCTTTTCCTTTTCCTTTTGTCTCTCTAATTCTCCGCAGGAGTTAAACTAAGGGGATTTGGAGTAAGGGGCACACAGAGTAAATAGCCTGTGTTCAATAGCTGCTACACATTAAATTTTAAAATTCAAATAAGCAGCCAAAAGAAAGGGTGTTTTGAAGAATGAAATATTTTGTGGGCTTTATAGCCTACATCAGTTAGAAGTAGTTTTTCAGGAAGTCAGACAGTTTGTGCCAACATAAACAGATAAACTGAGGGGCTCAAGTTTGTATAGAGATCTCAGTGAACTGCTTACCATTTGAGGAACATCAGCCTTGGTAATATTCCTTTACTTGCATGATCCCCGAACAAAGAATAGAATTGGCTACATGGATATTAAGAGTCAGAATTTTTAGGCCTTAAATAATTACAATAAAATTATTGAGGCTTTTGAGGGGCTTAGAGAATCTATAAATTTCCACAAACTGTGAAGGAAGCACAGGTAGCCAGGCATGGTGGCCATACCCATAATCACAGCACTCTGGGAGGCAAAGGCAGAATGGCAGGTGCAAGCCCAGTCCAGACAGCGTAATAACTTAGTAAGACCCTTTTTCAAAATAAAAGAATGAGAAAATGGAGAGGAATGGAACTGAGTGCACAATTCCTGGGTTCAATCCCCATTACCACTAAAAAGAGAGGGAGGAAAGGAAAAAAAAAAAGAATGTCTGGTTACATGAGAGAGGAGCATCTGCCTGGAAGATGTCAGTTGGCTAGGATGCGGTGGAGGAAGAAGACAAGAACCATTGATTAAACTGGCATGTGAGTAGGTCAGCTAACAGAGGGAACGTGCCAACTATACAAACCCCAGGGCAGGAATCGGCAGGTAAAAGTGGACCAGGCAAATGATTACAGTCCAGAAAATTCACCCCTGATACCTCGAACTTCGATGATGTCACAAATTGAAAGAATTTTCAGAACTGAGTTTGCGCCTGAATTGACCAAGGATTGGCTGACTTTATGCTGAGCAATATCAAAGAAATATGGAGACCTGACACACATACAAAAGTAAATGACATTAAGGCTACTTATTTTTCTTTCTTATGATGGCCTGAGGCTATTGTAATTACTGTTACTACTGATTTTAGATGCATGTTCTTCCATCTAAAGCACTATGTGATTTTTGTTCAGATGGGATTATTTTCTATGTCTAAATGAATGTGCAGAGGAAGGATTGTCAACATACAAATCATTCAATGAGAAAAAAGAAGATTAAAATTCATTGATCTTTCACAAAATGTTTAGACCCTGTCACAATCTTAGATCAGAACTGGATTAAGTGGAAGTTCCAGATGGCTGTACAGAGCACCTTACATTCACTTACCTTGATTAGAGCCTGTAGTCAAAACATAGACATCCCATTAATGCATGTTGCTATATATGCATCTTTAGGCAATCACAAAATATGATTTTGCCTCTCTCCACTTTGAACATAAAATGTCTCATTTTTAATTAAAATATTTGAAAAAAATATACTCTTGCATGTGCACACTCCAATTACCTTCTCAGGAAGATGAGAATCTTTCATTTTCTGAGTACAATCAACCTGTCTCTCTTCATCAAAATGGTTTTTGACACATTTAATTTATGTGATGTAGTCTTTTAAATTAAATGCTTTGGAGCAAGAGTCATGAGTTGGGCTGATTTACGGTGTATGGTAAAGTGAAGGGAATGGAAGGGCTGATGGGGAAGCAGGCTTGGCTCAACCATGATGGAGGCCACAGCTATGACCCAGAGGCAGGACCAAGGTGTCTGGGTGAGGTCAAAATGGCAAACTTAGACAGGGACAACTATAACAGAAATTTTTGAAATGACTGCTACATGCACTGAGAGACATAATCCCTTTTGTGCAAACGATAGGAATGTTAAAAAAATAGCTTTCATGACTAAAATTTTGTTTGGGGAAAGCCCAAAGGCCAAGGTACAAATTTAAACAAAGAAAGAAATATATGATTTTTTTTTTCATTAGAGAATTACTTTTATGAAAAGCAAACTAACGTAATTAGGACAAGAAATGGATAAATTACTACTGTGGTCAAAAAATTTCAGTAAATACTTCTCAGAAACAAAGCCATGAAAAAGAAAATTATCCCGATGTTAAAACTGAATACAACAATTACTAGCTATACATGAAATATTATACATAGAAAGAAAAAAATCCGTACATTAAGTGATGACTAAATTCACAGGAATTTGAGCAATCTCCCCAAAGCTTGAAAAATTTACTCTATAACATACCAAAGATTTGGAACTTCAATTTAATTTAGTGAGGGAAACAATTGCTTTAGGCTCACATTTTTTAAAACAAACCAACAAAATGATTAAAGTCATTTGATTTTAAAGTCAGGATTGCTGATGACTGAGTCTTGTCAATAGATTCATCCCAATACAACCTTTTATTTCTTTTGCCTGGAAAGTCATGGTTTGGGTTGTCAAGTATCATCTCAAGTTATGCTTTTTTATTTGCCTTTTACCTTCTAGGACTATTAGGTCTCGAGTTAAATATGGGTCAAGAGGCAAAAAGGGGTGGGGGGAGTAGATTATGAGGAATACCAATGAAACCTCGTGAAATAGCTATCTCAGCAGAAGTCATTACAGGTTCTTTGCGCAAAAGTAAACTAACTTCCTCCAGTAGGAGTTAAAAGGATGTTTCTATTTGAAAACGATGTGGTCTTGGAAGAATTTTCATATTAAAAGTCCCCAATATCCTTGGAATCTGTCCTTCTCCCAACTTTCAAACCATATGAGTACAACAGTAACAAAAAAGATACCGTACGCTAGATATGGTGGCACACACTTGTAATGCCAGCACACACGAGGCTGAGGCATGAGGACTGATAAAAATTCAAGATAAATCTGAGCTACAATAGTGAGTTCAAGGCCAGACTGGGCTACATACAGAGACCCATTTGAGAGAAAGAGATAGAGATAGAAAGGGAGAAAAGGAGAGGAAAGAGACAGAGACAGAGTCACAGAGAGAGAGAGACTATAGCATTGGAAATTCAGCAGAGACACAGTCTGGCAGAGCACTGATTATCAGCAGCTCAGCTTCTCCAGAACAAACTCTCTGAAGGCTGGATGATAGTAGCCTGAAGAGAAAGTGATAAGAGGGAACAAGGTAACTGACAAAGTAGAAAATATGATTAAGCGATGCAGACCAAGTGGCCACACTGCAGAGGAGTACCCACAGTGCTGCAGATGGCTGGCTGCCACTGGGAGGCACAGTGACACTAACAACTTCTTTGCTCACAGAGAACTGCAGTAGGCCCAGGAGAGTCTTATGACATTAGAGACAGTGGGAAGAATGTGAGACTCTGCTTCCCGAACAGCCACCCATTGGCACAGTTGGTGAGTGTCTGTGGTACAAGTGCCCAGGACATGGTCCTGAAGAGAAGTGGTGAGGGCGCCACTGCGGGGAAAGGCTGGGAGTTTGAACCGCAGCCCCCGAGCAACCCCACGGCAACTACGTATTGCCAAATTCCCAGAGTGGCTGAGGGAAGGACAATCTCGGAAGATGGCCAGAAGTTGGAGAGCAGCTTGAAAGACAGGTGACCATCAGCTGGGTTCCTACAAACAGCAGATTCAATGTGAGTTATGTATGATTGGAGACTCACACTGGTGCTGTGTTCCTGCTGCTAAAGGAGACCCCAAAATAGTTTTTATGCTATGTGTTTTCTCATCTAACCCTGATAGATACCACTGTGATGCGTTAGCCTGATTCTGCTGTAGCTGAATCGGTTATTCAGGAATAATCCTGACTCAGTGGAAATTTAAAGCCAGTGAACCTATGTGCCAAAGACACCATCACAGCCAGGGAGAAGGAGATCAAGAGCTCCTAACTCAAGAATTCAGTCTGGATCACGCGCTAAGAATTCCTGCAACACAGCAGAAAGAGCTCCTGAGGCTGAGTTCACCCCAGCTTTGCAGTGGAGGGATCAGAGAAGTAACTGGGTTTTGAGCACTCAGATTTCAGCAAAGAAGCTAATTGTGTTATTTTATGGTTTCATGAGTAGATTAGGCTCTTACTCTTGCATATTTTTCCCATAGGCTCTCATTTCATAGATGTCTGTGTTCTCTTGCTGGTGTCAGTTTTTTTTTTTTTTTTTTTTTTTTTTAATCCAGGTTCTTTTTCCCTTCAAACCCCCAAGACCATATTATTGACATTTGTCTTTATTTTTTCCAAACACACAAAGTCCACTTCCTAAGCTTTTAAATTTCTCATACTTAGCCCCTCACAGTCACTCCTGTCTTCACTGGTATGATTCTTTAATCTTTCCCATCCTGAGTTTTTGGCTCTTACATATCTTACCTAGTTTATTGTTCTCCTCATAAACAAGTTCTGGTAACCACATAGGTTTCCTCAATAACAAAATAAGCCCCCTTTCCCTCCCTTTCCCCCCCAAAATAGCCTCTGAAAACTCCAAGTATAAATCTTCAACCCAAAGTATCCATTAAAATTTGAGCCCTCATCAACAAGTTCTAATCTGCCACTGGTCTCCCTTTAAACCTCCTGCTTAGTGCTTAATACTACTCATCCAACACCCCCATTCTCTCCACCCCACATCACCTACCTCACTGCAGAGCAAACACAAATAATGAAGTTATAATGTGCAGAGAGAATAGATCAAGGGGGGAAGAGTCACCATTAAGTACTACTATATAGAAATGTGGTAAGACTGAATTACACTGCTGTAAATTGAAGCAATTATCATGGCAAAACATAGGAACAGAGTCAAAAATCACCTAAATAGCAGAAGGGGTAAATATTAACTCTGTAAATAAAATCTGAAAATCATTCATGGAACGGCAACATCTTATTGAAAAGGTCCATTAAGCCATAAATTCTCCACACACTTCTTGGTCCCCCAAAAAAGAAGAAAAAGTAGATGGACTCATATAATCTAACATAATAATATATAATATGTCATATAATATATAATTTATACTATACATTTATAGTATAAATATATAACATGTTATATAGTATGCAATATAATTAACAATATATTAATTAGATTATATAGTATGTATATATTACACTGTATACTAATTTGCAACCTATTATATAATTTATACTATGTAATTAATACATACAATTGAAAATTATTATATTCATATCTTACATATAATCTAATCATAGATAGATAAATAGATAGAAGGAGAACAGAAAAACAAGTAAATAGAAATCTCCAAATTCCCCAACTCCCCTAAGACAGAGCAAGGGGTCACAAAGGGAGAGGAAAACAAATAAAAGATAATGTAAATCTATGAAGTTTTTCAAATGCATGAAGAAAATAGAGGAGTTCAGATGAAGCAAAAGTTAACACCAGTTATACTCAATATACTCAGTGAATTTTGGGGAAATAGTTGAAATAACGGGTGAGCTAACCAAAGCAGCTTAAAACTTGAACGACAGATTCCACAAGGATAAGGAATACTTAAAAAGATATCAGATAGAAATACCTGGAATAAAAAGCAATATAGAATTCATACATTGCATAAATGACCAGTGTGAACAAAAGAGTACCTGATATTGAGAACAAAATAGTGGATTATGATAAAGACAGCACAAGGAAGCCAAAAAGAAAATAAGAACCAGAAATGACAAGAAGCAGCTACTTTTTGACTACAAGAAGCCCAATCGAAGGCTAACCAGAGTGAGAGAAAAATCTAGAAGATTGTGCAGGTTGATTCATTAACATGCTTACAGAAATTATATAAGAAAAATTTTCAAATGTAAGAAAAGATTTTAAAATATAATTAAATGACCCTTACAGAACACCAAACAATTATGATGAAAGTTCACCAAGGCATCTCATTAAATTCACAGATATTCACCAAAATATCTTAGCATTATAAAAGTAGCCAGAGAAAAACAAAGTCACATATAAAAGTGAACAAATAGAATAATACCAGAATTCTCATCACAAACCCTGAAATCCAGAGAAGCTTGGAATATTTCAAGCTCTAAGAATAAATAATTTATAATCCAGATTAATTTATCCAGAAAAGCTATCATTCAAAATAGATGGAGAAATAACTTGTTTCCATGCAAAAGACCATCTCAGAAGACAAGTGCTAAACCAGCTCTAGAGAAAATTCTCGAGAACATTCTCTACAGAAACAGTGAATTGGACCCATCTAAAAATACAGAGGAAACTAATGAGCTCAGTGGATAAGCAGAAACAAAAATATCAGGAAAAAAAAAACAAAATATACATCAGCAGTAAAAAAGGCAATAATAATAAATAACCAACACATCTCAGTAATGTCTGTCAGTGTTAATGGCTTCAACTCTCCAAACAAAAGACTGGATCAAAAGATGAATCCAACAATCTGTTTCGTTCAAGAAACTCATCCATTCTCAAAAGAATGACTGTATAGCTTTTAGTCCCTGAATATAGACTAAAAGTTAAAGGGTGGAAAACAATATTTCATTCACCAGGACCCTGAAACAATCAGGAGTAGCATAGTATCAGACATGGTAAATTACAAGGTAACACTGGTTAGAATAGGCAAAGAAGGTCACTGCATACAGTTGAAGGCACAGTCCTACAAAACAGATATATCATTAATAAACATCAAATTCACTGAATACTGGCGCACCTATTTTCAAAAAATAAAAACTGCTAAAATTAGAAGATCAAATGAACAAACACATGATGAGAGTAAGGGATTTTCATTTTACTTTCCCACAGAGATAGATCAATTAAACAAACAAACAAACAAAATAAATATCAGAGCTGAACCAAACCTTTGCATACATGGGCTTAATTGTAAAGTACAGAGTATTCCACTTACCTACAGTAAAGTACATATTCTTTGCAGGAGCACATGGTACTTTCTCCAAAATAGATAATGTATAGTCACAAAATCTGCTTAAGTAAATATAAAGTATTGAAATCACTTCTTTCATACTGTTTCACCACTGTGCAAAGAAAATAAAAATCAACAACAAGAAATTTTGGAAAAGGTAAAAGCTCCTGGAATATTAACAACAGACTCCTAAATGACACAGAAGAAATCAAATATACAATTTTAAAATTTCTTAAAGTTAGTGAAACTTCTGGAGCCCTACAAAAGCAGTTCTAAGAGGAAAATTTATCACAATCAATGTTCTCTTTAGGAAAACAGAGAAAGCCCAAATAAATGCCCATGAATAATCTTAAGATAGTTAAGAGACAACAATAAACATCTTCTAACTGAAATTAAGGAAGGAAACTAAAGATGTGAAAAGAAATGAAATGGGGGCTAAAAACACTAAAAAAAAAAAAAAAGCAACAAATCTAAGAGCTGGTTCATTGAACAAATAAATGAAACAAATAAGCCGTTAGCCAGACTTACCAAGACAAAGAGAGAAAAGACTGAGATCAATTCAACTAGAAATGAAATAGGTGAAATCACAATAGACACTCAAGATCCAAAAGATAAAAAAGATTTTTAAAAGATTTTTTAAAATCCAAAAGATAGTAACTAGTTTGAAAAACTATTTTCCAACAAATTAGTAAATTTAATGAAATATATTCTTAGATACAAACTAGCAAAACTAAGCCAAGAAGATATAAATATGCAAACAAACAAACAAAAAGCAATGTAATTGTCTCTATGATAAAAAATCTACCAAGAGAAGCCCAAAACCTGTTGGATTCATGGCTGAATTCTATAGGATGTTATATCACCAATAATCCTCAAGCTTTTCAAAGAAATTTAAAGGGATGGCATGTTCCCAAACTCATTTAGGAAAGCTAATGTCAACCTGACACCAAAACTCAATAAAGACAACTAAAAAGGAAAACTTTAGGACATTCTCTTGAAAACGTAGGTGCAAAATTCTCAAGTAGGTATTTTCAAATAGGATGCAGCACATTATCAAAAAGATGATACAACATGATCAAATAGGTTTCATACCAGAGAGGCGAGATTGGTTTAACATATGTAGTTCAAAAGAATATAATGCATCATATAATCCGGAGCAATGTCAAAACCACATGATAACATCAATAGATACATAAAATGCTTTTGACAAAAACCGACAACCCTTCATGATAAAAACATAAAGAAGAACCATGCCAGCACATGATAGAGGCTATTTATAACAAATCTATAGCCAGTATTATTCTAAAGGGGAAAAACCATTTGCCCCATGATCAAGAATGAGATGAGGGTGCCCACTATTAGCTCTGCTATTCAACAAAGTACTTGAAACATTAGTCAAATAAATGAGAAAAAAATAAAATGACACATATAGGAAAGTAAATACTCAAATTATCATTCCCCACAGAATACATGATATTCCACATGAAAGACCGAATAACCCTACCAAAATAACTCTTTAGAAGTAATAAACAGATTCAGCAAAGTAGCAGGACACAAGATCAACATACAAAAATCATTAGAACTTATACATACCAACAGTAAACAGGATGAGAAGGAACTTATGAAAATAATACCATTCACAATGCTTTCAGGAAAAGTACAACTTCTAGGAATTAACCTAATCAAGGAAGTGAAAGAGCTTTACATAGAAAATTACAATACTCTAAAGTAGTACATTAAAGAGAGTATCAGCACATGAAAAGATGTCTCTTGTTTATGGATAGGCAGAACCAATGTTGTTGAAGTGACTATATTTCATAAACTGTCACACAGATTCATGCAGTACTAATCAAACTACCAAAAATACACAAGAGAAAACAACCCTAAAATTTCATAATATGCTGCAAAGAAGTAGTGATAAAAACAGCATGGTACTGGACCAAAAATAGACACATGAATCAATGAAAACAAAATTGAGGATATAGAAACCTCCTCAGACATATTCAACTATTTGATCTTTTTAAAAAAATTTTATTTAAAGAAAGACTAGACAAAACAGAAAATGGGTAGAAATAATACATACTTTCACAGAAAAAATAAACAGTAATAAATCACTAGTTGATGTTTACATATTGTCCTCTTACAAATATTGGTTCAAGATACAAAAGTGAAACATATAAAGCGAGGATTCAAACAGCTAGACTACAAACAGTTCTGTTCAACGATTCAGCAAAAACTTGTAATATGGTTATCAATCCTATACACTTAAACCTACAGGCCGTTATCCATATCTTCATTTATGTTGAGATTAAACAAGCCAAAGCAGGCTAAAATCACTCTGAACAAAGAATAATAGTATTGATGGATTTCACATCATGATACTTGGATTAGCACTGGGTACTATAGTGTCTTTTTTTCTTCAAAGTATTTGTTCATTTCATCATGTGTCATAAGATCAGTTCTCGTAAACTGTTTATAGGTTCTACACATGCATGTATTTCTATCCTTTCTATATTAGAGGGAGAAACAAAACAAAGCAGGACAAAACAAAACATATTCCTATAAACACTTAAAATGAAAAAGACATATAATGCTACTGTACAAGCAGTTCACCATGGTACTCTGTTGTCTCTTGTTATCTTCAATAGAATTGGCTATATCATCAGACATAGTATAATTGAATATATCAGTACATAACAGTATTGATAGTGTAAAACTACAAAAACAGGTAGTAATCAAACCAGAGTGGGTATTGTAGTGAATCTTGTCATCTTCAGTGTAGTTGCCTATACTCTCAGACTTGATACTATCAATCATAACAGTTTTGAATACAATCTGTCGATAACAAACAGCAATCAAACAAACCAGACTTAACTAAGATCAGTCATGATAAAGCAGTATAAATTATACAGAGTTCCAGATTAAGTTAATAGGAAATTAAAGATGATTACTGTGCTATATCCTGGTATTTTTGGGATAGCTTTCTGTGCTCTTAGATCTAGTGCATGTAGACAAACTGGGACAGAATAAATTCTGTCTAAGCAGAGTGGTGTGAGTAATATGGGTTTTAATTCCTGATACACTATTAACAATATCTCCTGCCATCTTTTTAAATACTATTTCTTCCCTTTCACTCCCCCAGGGTGCACAGTGCATTTTTGGGTCACACCAACACTCTCGGTTTTAAATTGGGGGGGCAACCTGCTATTTACCTTCTGAGCCTTCTCCCTCCTAGACTTGACCTCTAGCTGTATTTCTATTAAAGCCTGTCTTTCCAACCTATCCACAAATACTGGTCTAGTTGCCCCTATTACTCTCTGGTTCCCTGTCACATAGAGCATTGTTTTCTCATATTTGATTTTCGGTCCATATGCCCTTTTTCAGGTTAACTATATTTCCTATAAAGAGCATCTTGGTGGACCCTACCTCCTGATACACTCTGCCTGTGATTCTCTTTTTTAGTAAATCTCTAATATAGATATAGACCATCTATATTATTTTATAAATATATTACATTCTAAATCTCTATATTATAAATCTCTAATATAAATACAGACCATCTATATTAGAGATTATAGCCATCCTTCTCTGCCTCATTTCTGTTGTGCTTTTTCTGCCATTACTTGTCTGTTTGTCTTCTTCGTTTCACTCTGTTCCACTAATTGAGGCCTCTCTGCCAATGTTCCTGGAATCCTGGTACTTTTCTCTCTCTTTAGAATGTCTTGCAGTATTCTCTCTAAAGTTGGATTGTGGTTAAGAATCCCACCAGTTCCTCTTTATCTTGGAAGCATTTTGTTTCTCCATTAACTTTTAGAGACAGTTTTTCAGGGTACATCAATCTGGGCTGGAGGCTATTTTCTTTCAGGGCTTGGAATACTTTGTTCTAAGATCTTCTTGATTTGATGGTTTGTTCAAGAAGTCTGCCATTATTCTGATGGGCCTTCCTTTACAGGTTTTCTGTTTCTTGTCTCTGACAGCTTTTAATATTCTGTTCTTATATTTAATTTCTGGGATCTTGATTATAATATGCCTGAGTGTGGCTCTGTTTTGGTTGTAGGTGGCTGGAATTTTGTATGCTTCATATATCTGGATGTCATTTGCTTTTTCTATGTTTGGGAATTTTTCCTTAATTATTTCTGTGCATAGAAATAATCTGTTTGTACCCTTGCTTCTTCATTCACATTCTTTATTCTTAAGTTATAGATCCTCTTGTCATCTTCTAGCCCTTGTATTTTTACTGCTTGTTTCCTTATTTTTTTCATTGCCAACCTGTCCTCCAGTTTGCACAATCTACCCTTAGTTTCTTTCAAGCAGTTTTGCCAGCTTTCAATGGGGTTTTTAATTTCCTGATAATCGCTTTGAACCTGCTTTATGTATTCTAGTTTTGTTTAATTCTTCATCAAACGATTTTCCCTCTTTTTTTGTCCCTCTAGTCTTCCATCTGTTTCTTCTTGAGAGGTGCTTAACATTTCTTTTATTAATCTATTTAGGTCTTGCTTTACTTGGTTAAATATTTCACTTTTGAACTCATCTATGAGTCCTGAAGCTAACTCTTTAGTCCACAGGTGCTTTGTCTGATATTGCATGTTTGCTGTCCTCAATCTCCACTGTATTTACCTTTCCTGGATCAATGTTCTCAGGGCTATGGGCTGGGGACTTTTTCTTGTTGCTTCCTCTTCTCATATTTTTTGTTTCTTCCATACAGGTATATAGAGGAGGCCCTAGTTTCTTTCTTTGTTGGCTGTGGTTCTTCTGAAGCATACTGTCTAGGTGATCCTGCCCCCTCCAGTGTGCTATTGTGGTGCAAACAGGGGTGGTGTATGCTGGCCTCTCCTCTCCGTGTCAGTCAACCTGCTAAGGCCTTCACTGTGTTAGTGTGCGCCACACATAAGGAATGGATTTGGGACAACTTGTTGGGTCTCATCCAGGGGCGTGACCCAGGCCAAGCACACCCCACCAATCCTGTCTGGGAAGGGAACAATTGACTGAAGCCTCTGCTGTTCCTTGTTCTTGCCAGTCCTACCTGGTTTCAAGATGTCGTCCTGTTGGAATGACACTCTTTCTGTGGATGTGTTTTATTCCTGGCACTCACCACAGGTCAATGCAGGTCCCATGCCAACTTGGCTCTCTGTTGGGCCAGCTGACCCCCGACCTCAGTGTGACTGCGGTTCCAGTGAGTTAAAACAGCAGGAATTTGGGCAGCTCAGTAAGTCTCAGCTGTGCGAGTTTGGGCACTGCAGCAGGAGCACTGAACCTTTAGCTGTTCCAATAGTAGCACTGGGAGTGCATGTTGATTGGTTCTTTTCACCTTAAGTCTCTTCCTGGGTCTAGAGGATCCATCTCCCTCTATCCAGGACTCTCCATGCTGTGTTATTTTGGCATCTAAATTGACTATCTCAGCGATTTTCTTTCTGTAATCTGCTTTTTTAAAATCTACTTTCTTTACCAGAACAACTAGGTAATCTTTGACAAAAGGGCCAAATGTATATTTTGGAAGAAAGCCTATTCAACAAGTGGTGTTGGCAAAAACTGATTATTTGTCTGTTGAAGAATGAAATTGGACCCTTATCTCTCACCATATACTAAATTAAAATCAAAGTTGATCAAAGATCTAAACGTTAAAATATAAACATTAAACCTTCTGGAAGATAAAATAGTTAAATACTTTAAGATGTATATTTTGAAAGAATTTTCTAAGTAGAATCTGAATTGCAAAAGAAATAACAGCATGAATCTACAAATGGAATAATGTTAGAGTAAAAGCTTCTATGCAGCAAATGAATCAATCAGTAGAGTTAAGAGAAAACCTACTGAATGGAAAAAGATTTTTTCCAGATACATCTCAGACAGAAGTCATATATAGGATATATGAAGGACTTCCCAAAGTCAAACCACCTAAAATGAAAGACCCAGTCAAGAAATGGGCTACACAAATAAACACATTCTTCACATAGGAACAAATACCAATAGTCAACCAATGTATGAAAAAATGTTCAAGATCTCTGACCACTAGAGAAATGCAAACTAAAATAATGCTAAGATTTCATCTTACTCTGGAAAGAATGGCATTCATTTAAGAAATCAAATAATAACAAACATTGTTGTACTGTGTGAAAAAGGAACCCTCCTGCATTTTTGGTGGAAATGCAAACTAATGATATAAATGAATGAAATTCCTGAGCTACTATGTGTCCAGTACGAGTTCATGTTCTTGAAAATCAAATAATGAATTTTAGGAAAAATGGAGGTTAAGAGCAGAAATATTTATTGAGAGAAACAAAGCTTCTGTCTGAGATAGACAGAAGGGGCCTGAGTGGATTGCCATGGACTCCTTCTTTTCTAGGGATTTTTATAGAGTAAAATCATGGGTTAGGGATTTAGCTCAAAGGTTCAAGTGCTTGCTTGATAAGTGCAAGATCGTTAGATCCCCGATACCCCCCCAAAATAAATAAAATAAAATAAAAATCATGAGATGAGGTGGGTCTAAAGTGGGAAAAACTGGAAACTCAGGAGATACACAGGCATGAAGTGGGACAGAACTATGGTCAATTGATAAATTGTTCAGGTAAAATTGACCAAATCAAGGACAAAAGAGAGGAAAAGAAAGTGCTCTAAATGATATAACTGCATGTATATTTAAGTGTATAAGATAGAAAATGATATCACTGAGTTTTATTGGATCATTGAACAGAACTGTTTGCAGTATCATTGTTGGGATGTCCACTTTACAAGCTTTAATTTTGTGACTTGAACAATTATTTCTAAGATGACAATATGTAATCCATTAACTAGTGATTTCCTACTGTTAATTTTTTTCTGTAAATCTGTATAACTTGTACCCTTTCTCTGCTTTTTTTTTTCCTCCTTAAATAAAATTAAAAAAAAAAAAAAGGACAAATGGGGAAGTAAGTCACGGAGCAAGTGAGCATTCTTAGGGATCAAGGATTCTTTCTGTAGGGTTAGGATAGTGACCCTGGCTTCCCAAAGTGATCCATACTTAATCCCTAAGGATTATACTTACAGGTGTGGTTGCATTTGTTTTGCTTTCTGTCCAGAGAAACGGCCCACAGCAAGAGGTGTGTCTCCTCCAAAATCACCAGACAATTGGTCCTCTGTGCCAGTTTCTTCAAGGGCTGTCTGACTGTTTATAATATTTCTAACTAGCTCAGCGGTCTGTAACACTAGTACCAGCATTATGGAAATCACTAAGGAGATTTCTCATAGAAGGGAAGTTAGAAATTCTATATGACCCAGCTATCCCCCTGCTAGGTATCTTCTCCAAAGAAGCTAAGTCATCTACAATGATACATGCTTACCAATGCTTATAACAGCACAATAGTAGATAAATCTTCCTGGATGCCTATCAATAGATGATTGGATAAAGAAAATGTAATATTTACATATAATGGAATGTGTTTTGGTGCAATAGAGAAGTGAAAAGAAAAAAAAAAGGAAAAGGTTTATTGAGGACATGGAAAGGAGCACACAGTCATGGCAGTTGGGCTGTCTCCATTAACCAGACACAGAGAGGCAGAGGATTATATGACCTTTAATCGGAAGTGGTGATGGGGCAGATATTGATGACATGTGAGGAACTGATTGGAATTTTCTTTGTGCACAAATAGGAAAGGGAGTTTCAATTGGGCTGAAGAAAGAGGAAGTGGTAAATGTTCCAGCTTTGATCTTCTGCCATGTTAGACCACCACCCTAATTGTACAGTAATTTGTACCAGGGCAAGAACTTTTCAGAATGGAATGCTACTTGATTATAAGAATGGCACATTTAAGATATCTGTAGGAAAAAGAGTGCATCCGGAAAACGTAGTATTGAGTGAAATTAACCAGATACACAAGCTTAAGTACTGTGTGATATCTCTCTTTTGAGTGAGGCAAAGTACAAACAATGAAAATGTTAAAAGGTGGATAGAAAGGAACAAGGGATGGCTCTCCTGCAATAAGGAAGTGGTCCAAGGGAAGAAGGGTGAGGATGAAGTGGAGGGCAAGGGAAAATGAGATGAATAAAGATGTGCCCTGACTAGAACCTGATAACTTTAATTAATGTAAACACTGTATGCCGTAACAGATAAGACATATAATATTAGCCAGTATGAAAATGTGGATAAGGCAACTCAGGTTGGAGTGGGGAGGGTGAAGGAAGGGGAGGAGTATTAAAAGTTAAGCTGTAATATGCACATGTAACCATTCTCCAAGATGATTGAAAACTGCACGAATTGCAAACATGTACTAACAAAAAAATTGGAAATTCGATCTGCCTTTGTAATTCAGCCATCTATAAGATTAGATGATATGTTTGATTTTTAGTAATATTTACCCTATCATTATGGGAATCAGCCTTACTTTAGGATGGTTATTGAAATATCCACATCCTTGCAAAGAGCTTAAGCTTAGAGTTCAAGGTCCTGAATACAGTACACACGCATTTCTGCAGCTTAATCAACCAACTTCATCATATTTCTTCTTTTCATTATGGCAAAAATTACTAGGCCACCCAGCTGTTGGTATCGTCTTAATTTTGGACAGAGACATCTGTCCAGTGAATACTTGAGTTTCACAAAGGATGCTTCGTAGACTCAAATTGGGTCTCTTCCTTCTGTACAGGATTCCATATTAAGGACCCAAAACCTAGTCATCTCTCTCTATTGGCCCCAAGATGAATCATGGGAAATCTTGTGAACTGTGCCCCCCAACATACCACCAACATCAGCACTGGGCTGTGTCCTTGATCACTGGGAAAGGTTTGAACTTGCTGATCTAAAAAAGGAACGGCTTATTCACTATTATAACATGGTTTGGGTTCACTATGAACTAGGAAATGGTGAGAGATGGGTATGGAATGATAGTTTAAACTATTTTTCTTTTAATGTTTTTTGCTTTAAATGAAATCCCTTATGTTTAGGTTTTTGTAAACCTTTACCTCAGAGAAAGTCCAGAAACTTTGTTATTTAAAGTGGGTCCTGGCTGGAAATTTAGCTCAGTGGCATAAGTGCTTTCCTGGCGAGTGCGTGGTCATGAATTCGATCCCCAGTACCAAAAAATAAAACAACCAAAAAAAGATGGATCCCAAGGAAGAGAGATGTATTTGATGAGTCTGTTCATTCACCCACCTTTCTCTTAACGGTGTTAGGGAATGTTACGGTTTGTGTCTGAATATCCCCCTAAAGCCTCTTATAGTCATAGAGGCAGGTTTCTAGAGTTTATAACCAATTCACAGCCCTATTATGGTATGATAGGTGTGAGTGCTACCCCACTGACGGTGGGTAGCCTGCATACAATATAAGGTACAGAAAGTCTTATCTGTGTTCTCCATTTTGCTTTTGCTGGTTTTTGCTATCTTCCGCTGCCTTGAGGTGTTGCCCCTCCACCATGCAGCCCTGCCTTGGAACCAGCTAACTTTATTGTGAAATAAAACCTCCACAAACTGTAAGCTAAATATACTTTTCCTTCCTTCATTTGGGGTGTTGGGCATTTTGTCTCAGCAATGAAAGAAAAGTCAGTCTTTTAGAATGAAACCCTCAACCTGCTAGATGTCCAAAACACTGAGTTTGTTTTCTTTAAAATCAAGGAATGAATTCTAAAGTTAAGAGTAGTTAAGAAAAAGTTAAGAGTAGGAAGAATTTATTGAGAGAAAGAAAACTTCTGTCTGAGAGGGAAAAAAAGGGGCCCAGAAAGTGGGTTGTCCACCAACCCTGCTTCTCAAGGGTGTCTTATTGAGCAAAGCCATGAGGCGAGGTGAGCTTACAGTGGGACAGAACTATAGCAAATCAGTAAGTTTACAGTATAGTCACTTAAGTAATATGGATCCAATGACAAACCTTAGGATGGGTGTCAGGTGGGACAAAACTATGCTCAACCAATAGTATCACAATAGTATAGTTGCTTGGATAATACTGATTAAATGAAAATCAAGTGGAGGAACAAGTAACATAGCAAACAAACAGGGCAGACAAGGACTTTCTGGAAGGGCGTGTTAAGGAGGTTTGGTCCTCCAGCCAAAGATGACTGATGCCTACTTAGAATATCAATCACAGCTGTTCATCCCTAGGGGAGGAGTATGAGTGAGTAATTCTTTTTCTTTAAGTCTAGCCATTAGTGAATATGCCTCTGGCCACAGCTGTCTTCTGCATTGAAGTCTCAAAGGCTCAGTTCTTTCTGACTGCCTACAATACTTCTACCTAATTTAGTTATCTATAATAATAGGGAGATATAAGTCTCTGTCATTTATTTAATGAAGAAACTTCAGATGGAACCCCAGACATTCAGACCCAATTGCTGGACGTGACCTTTTGTCTGTATAACAGTCAGGACTAGAGGAGAGCAAAAGAGAAAAACTAGAATTATACTTGTTACAATTGGCAATGTTTGAAACTCACCCAGATAATTTAAGGTAAAATTGAGGTTCTCATTTTAAGTGCAAGAAGTGTTGACACTGTGCAAATAACATATCACACTACTGCCAGGGCTCTGCCAATGTGAGGCAGCCAATGTACTTGGTTCATGACACTGGAGGGTCAACTGTCCCTGTTCCCAGAAAGGGTCTGTGCCAGCCAAAGCTCATTTTCTGCTATGGAGAGTTGCGAAGAACCCTATAATGCTTGCCCACAGATACTACCCTCTCCTCTGAAGAAACTTGGGTAATGCTGGATGCCACAGGCAAGCCAATTCAATTACACCATTCTGTTTCTACTTCTTGAGAAAACTTTCCTCTAGCTCTCTATGCCATAGTTGGGGTTGAAGGCATCCCTCACTGGAGATTCTTTATTCCTGGTCTGATGTGTCATTTTGAAGGCTAGAGGTTTAATCATAAATTTCTAATTGTCCCACAGTGTCCTTCCTAGGAGACTTCACTGGCAAAATTTAGAGAAATTCTAAAATTATGGCAAAGGTCAAAATGAATTTTACCTGTTGGAACTATGCCAGGTCTCCTTGACCTAATTAGCCAACAGGTAGATCCTGCTACATCGTACTATAAAATGCCTAACTGAAAACATCACACCACAGCAATATATGTGCATCCAAGTTTATAGCAGCACAATTTGTAATAGCTAGATCTTGGAAACAACCCAAATGCCTGTCAACCATAGGATGAATAAAAAAGTAGAATATATTTTTAGAACAGAGTACTATTCAACTATCAAGAAGTAAATTTATAGGTAAATGGATGCAATTTGAGAACATACTCATAAATGAAATGAATTAGACTTTCATATACAAACATCATACTGTCTCTCTAGCATAAAAAACAAAAAGAGCAAATGGAATCCAAAATGTATGATAGATATTGTCAAAGTGAAAGGGGAAGAAACTACTCAAAAGGAAAGAACAACTGGGATGAGGGAAAGGAAAAAAGAAAGAAGGGAAATATATAATGATAGATAATTATACTACTAATCTATGTAAGTTCATAAAAAATGTTTGTACTTCCATTGTTTGATCATTTTTCATGCCTCAATCTTGTAGTCTGAGGAGCTACTTTGAAGATAACACTATGCATATTATTAATCATTGTTAATCTCCAATTTTGTTGTGCTATAATTATGCATCATCAGTTTTGTTCTTTGTTCATTAAAAAATTACCAAAAAATACATAATTTAAGAAAACTCTTCTTCCTCTGCATACCAGAAAAGAGAGCAATTGATTTGTGTCTCTTCACCCAAAGGCTAGGATTAAAAACTCTAATTTTCAAAAAATCAGATGGAGTGGCTGCTGGCTGGCCACTCTGCCTGAGAATAATAGCAGTTATGATAACTAACAGAAGAATCTACAAAACGAATTTTAAGACACGGCCAGAAGTCCTGACTCCCCATTATGTTAGAGCAATTCTTGAGACCAAAGGTTAGTTGTAGTTTACAGAGGAATTGCTTGCTAAATATCAGGCCATGCTCTTAGAAACCCCTGAGGTTTCTATAGAAACTCAAACTACACTTAATCATTTCTCTCTGACACCTACAGGCCAGAAGTTATTCCCTCTTGTGAACAAGTGGTCTCCATGACTTATGTAAGTAGGCAGGACATCAGTGACGTGCTCCTCTATGACCTGGAGGGGGTGTGATTCACTGAAAAAAACTAATTTTGTGTAAGAAGAATATCAAAATGCAGGGTTATGCAGTTGTCGGTTCACATCAGGTCACTGAAGCTGAACTTCATTTCCCAAGGACCACTACTAAAAGGCTAATGCCTCTTACTCGGACATTGATATTAGAAAACGCAAGAAGTTACACACCTACATAGGCATTAAATATGCCTTTCCGGTGCTCCATGCCCATGCAATAATGTGGAGAGAAGCAGCTTACTAATGAATAAGCAATCATCTATAAAACACAAGCAAGAAATTCTACAAGTCTAAAAGACAGTCTACTTTCCCTAGCAGGTTGCTGTCATTCATTGAAGGGACCCCAAAGAGACATGTTTAAAGCCTCCTTGGGAAATCAAAGGTCTGAGAAGGAGGCAAGGAGAGTAGCTCTCTAGCTCCTCGAGATCCCAGTCTTATTTTCAGTTCTTAGGAACCATTCTGGTCCTTTTCAAGGGATGCAGTACAAGCTATAAAGTCCTATATGGGACATGGTTCTTAAAGTTTTCACTGTACTAAGAGAAAGGCCAATCCTGAGAACTTCTGGAACATCTGATGCTCTTCTTCAGAAAGCAAAACTTTGGTATTGCTTGGGTATAAGTATACAAAGTCACTAATAACCCTAATTCACCAGAGAAAAAAATGAAACAGAAAATGGGTAGAAATAATACATAATTTCAAAAAAATAAACAGTGAGAAATCACTAGTTGATAAATTACATACTGTCCTCCTAAAATAGTTGTTCAAGTTACAGCAGTAAAGCATGCAGGGTGGACACTCAAACAGCGAGACTGCAAACAGTTCTGCTCAACCATCCAACAAAAACCTAGTAATATGGTTTTCTATCCTACACACTTAAACATACTGTGGTTATATCTTCCAGAGCACTTTCTTTAATGCTTCCATTTTTTAATTAGATGCATTATATGGGTAATCTTTTCTGAAGCTATGGCTTTCAGGCTCTTTCCTATTTGTCTAACCTCTCTTTTCCATACTTTGTCCTCCACAAGAAGCAAAGAAATCTGATCTGTTTCCATACTTAGGTTCTACATCCCCAACATAATAGCAAAGTTACTTTCTTTCCCCCATTGAACAGATGGCTCACTAGTCATTCTCTACTCATTGTCAATTGTCAGGTGTTTTTTTTTTTTTTTTTTTTCCTCCAACTCAGCTGGTGAACCACAGCACCCCAAAGCAGTTGGAGAACTCATAATTCCCAGTAGGTAAAAACTACAGTTCCTTCCCATCAGAAGCAGCAATAGAAAGCAATAACACAGGGGAATGAAACTCCCAGCCTACTAGATGTCCAGTATGAGTTCGTGTTCTCTAAATTCAAAGAATGAATTTTATGAACAATGTTGGTTAACAGCAGAATATATTTGTTGAGAGAAAGAAAGCTTCTGTCTGAAAGAGAGAAGGGGTCCTGAGTGGGTTGCCAAAGACTGTCTATTCTAGGGCTTTTATGGAGCAAAACCACAAGGTAAAGTGGGTCCATAGTGGGGAAAAATGGGAACTCACAAGGTGGGTATGAGGTGGGCCAGAGGTATGGTCAACCAATAAGATTTATTGTTCAGGTAAAATAGACCAATTGTGTAAAATGAGTCGCAAGTGGGCGTGGTTACAGAGCAGTGACTCTTCCTGTAGGGGGTTGGGATGGTGATTTGTGGCTTCCTCAAGGTGATCCATATCTATTTAGAATATCAATCTCTGATGTTTATTCTTGGGGTATGGTTGCATTTGTTTTGTCTTTTGTCTTGAGATCTGGCCCACAATGAGAGGTGTCTGTCTCCTCCAATGTCACAGGGTATCCGGTTTCTGCACTGGCTCCTTCAAGAGCCCAGCCCCAATCTGACTGCCTAGCATACTTCTAACTAACTCAGCTGCCAGTAACAACAGCAACCTTTATTCCATCAGCATCACAAAGAATTACAGGGATATTTGTCTCTTGGGGCGGGCTGGGGGATGAGACAAAAGATTAGGGCATGGCAAAGCTAACTGGGATAGTAGGTATAACTGGTTTATTATAAAATTCCAGGACACATAGAAGAACAGCCCACAAAGCCCTGAACATGGACTTGTCACAAAACTTGAATGAATTTTTAATAAGATAGCTTAGATTTGTGATTAAACTGAAAAGTAGGCAATGTAAAAATGCATATTGAGTTTTTGCCACTGCGTTCTCTCTTACATGGTGGTCCATCCTTATGCTGTACTTTTCATGATTCTTTGGAAAAGTGAGGTCACAGAGGAACAGACAGTCCCAAAGTCTAAAAAGAAATAAATTCCAAGACAAATGGAGGCCCTGAAGGATAGTGAAGATAAGATCCATTGCACAAACTCAGCCCTATGCCAGACCAGCAGAAAAGATAATTGTGAAGGTATTTGTAAAACCTACATACTATACTTCATGGGTAGATAAAAAAGTTTCCTACATTTTTTTGGGCCAAAACTCATTTGTAGAGCCTGTTTCCTTTCCTGCCTTTAATTTAAAACTTTTCTATCATTTGCACATACATTGACCAATTCCTTGCTCATGACAGAAAGAACCAAGAAGCCATTTCTAGGAGGAGACTCCAGCACCCCAAATCCTACAACACTAGGTTTTGAAATATCTATTTTATTTTTATCTACTCATGAAGTATAGTATGTAGGTTTTACAAATATCATCATAATTATCTTTTCTGCTGGTCCGGCATAGGGCTGAGTTTGTGCAATGGATCTTATCTTTACTATCCTTCAGGGTTTCCATTCCTCTTGAAATTTATTTCTTCTTAGACTTTGGGACTGTCTGTTGCTCTGTGACCTCACTTTTCCAAAGAACCATGAAAATGTGTATGTTTACAATTATTATTTCTTTCTGACATTGTAAAAGTAGAAATGACACATCTTTCCAGATCTCCAGAGCCCCAAGTAGAATCTGAATCCTGCTATTATACTTTTAATGTGAGACGTGCCTATGCCATGCATGCATTCTCTAGTTTACTGCAGCCTTCTTAAAGTGTTTCTTAAAGTATGGCATGTTATTACTTTATATAATTGCATTACTTTTCTGGACCCTGCAACTGTTTGAACTTCGGGATCCTGCCTTAGAGACATTTTCATAATGCTCATTCTAAGCAAACAGATTTCAAATCATTTCATCAGATATCATGCAATTTACCCTTAAATAGTTATCTTTATAAGGAACACCTTTCCAGGGCTCATTGTAAAACCTCTATAAGTAAAATTATTGCTACTGACACACCATTGCCTCAGCTCATTTTTGCTGCAATAATAAAATAGCTGAGACTGGAGAATTTGTAGACAATAGAAATGTTTTTCTCACAATTCTGGAGGTTTGGAAGTCTAAAATAGGGGCACTGGTAGGTTTGGTGTATGGTGAGATCCCGGTCTTTTCTTCCACAGATGATGACATTTTGCTGTTTCCTTACATGGCAGAAGGCACAGGAGGGGAAAAAAAGAAGGTAGAAAGGCTTGAACTCACTTCCTCAATCCCTAGTATAAACCTTCCCAATTCCACTCATGAAAGTTGGGCCCTTGTGATAAAAATCACCTGCTGAATTCCCTGCCTCATAATACTACCTCACTGGTGTGTTTTTATGGTTTGTTGTTGTTGTTTGTTTTGTTGTCGGCTTTTTTAATGTTGATTTGTTTTGATTTTGGTTTTTCTTGTGGGGAGGAGGTGGAGTGTTTTTTGAGACAGTCTTGCTCGCTATGTGGTTCAGGATGGCCTTGAACTTACTATGTAACCCGGGCTGGCCTCATGGCAATCCTTGTGCCTTAGCTTGTTGAATGCTTGGATTGCAGGCATGCATCACCCATTCCCAGCTTGGTGATTAGTTTTTAATATGCACATTTCGAAATAAGGACACATTTAGACCATCACAGCCACTGTATTCACTTTATATTTTCAGAAGTCCTAATTAAAATACAAATATATTTCTTGAGATAGGGTTGCATTGACTAATTATCAGTTTTCACAAAAGTAGAAGGAAAGTTCCTGAGCAGTGTGAAGTCAGAAAAGGTAAGTTTTAAAATTTAGAGTAAATTAAAGATGGAAATACAATACATAGCAAGATCAAAGTGATTATCTGGTGTGTGAAATACCACACAATATCCAGTTGGGATATAAAGATATAGATGGGTACAGTAATGAAATAGGTGTTATAAAAACCGTAAGGGCAAGGTGGGGCGTTCCACTTTGGAGTGAGAGCAATGATTACTAAACAAATCAAACAAGTTTTACCTTATTTATGTTTTTCCCCCCATAGGGCCAGTTTTGGTTGACCTTATTTAATCTGGTCTAAATAGCATGTGGGAATTCTCAAAGACCATCAGATAGAGAAGAATCAGGGTTTAAGTTCCTCTGAGTTAACTCACTTTTTTACTACCATCATTTTTTTAAGCTCAATAAATGTTTATTTAAGAAATTTATTATCTTGTAAAGTGTTTCTTTGTTCATTAATTTGCCTTATTGAAGGCTTTAAGGATTTATCTTGAAGATAATCCCTTTAAGGAGCCAGTATTTAACCCATAGTTTTCCTGTGCTTTTCATTTGGTCTTTTAAATTTCTAGTCTGATACAGATACAATGATGACAACTTCAAAATTTTCCACTTCCAGGTCTTGAGGTCTGATTTTTATTTAGGGAAGCGTGCTAAGGATTGAAATCAGGGCCTTTACACTGAGCTAATTCCAGTCCATTTTTTCTTTTCTATTTTGAGACAGTCTTGCTAGTTCACTAAGTTGCCCAGGAGAGGCTTGAACTTGAGATCCTCCTGCTGGAGCCTGGGATTACAGGCATGAGTCACTTCACACAACCAGAATTTGGCTTTTTAAAGCAATTGATTTTAAGATCTTTCTTGCAAGGTGAACTGTACAAAGCATGTTGGTATATTGGTAAATGAACTGAAGTAGGTTATTCCTTAATCTTTTCTGATACTGAAAGTTTGTATTTGTCTCTTGTTAAACATTTTCATTCATATTAACTAGTAAACAGCATTACAGGTCTTCTCATTACCCCTGCACTGTTTTTACTGTGATAGGGCACAATGCCCATCTCAGTTTAGCCGAGTTATATGTTTTTTCTACATCACTTTTCTTTCATAATCATTTTGGTTTTTTTTTTTTTTTGTTGTTGTTTTAGGCATGAAATGGTGTTTTTGGTGACTGTGAATCTGTGAATCATTTTACCATTAAAGATGTTTTCTCATCAAGTAGAAAGGGACATTGTCTTGCAATAGCAGAGGGATAGAAAGGTACAATGTCACCTTGGATTCCACATAGGCCAGGACCATTTCTCCTTAGGAGTAGTCGTTTTCCATGTTACAACAAAAAATAGAGTCATAAAATACAGTTTTTACTCCCTCATCTTCTTGTGCTTTAATATATACTGTCTTCATATTTTGGAGGCAGACATGGAAGCAGAAAGGGTCAAAATAAGCTTTCTTTGGCAGAACCCTTTATAGCTTCCACAAAATTACTGCAATGTGTTCATGCATTGGACTATTTCATTATTATGAGTAATGCATAAAGTTATTGCCCATTTTTAATACATAGACTTCCAACTGAGTAGATGACTTGCCTAAGATCACACCAGTGAAGACTGGCATCTTGATTATTTTTGTCTCATTGCTGGGACAAAATACCCAACATCCAAAATGAAGGAAGGAAGGATTTATTATGCCATTGTTTGTGAAGTTTTCAGGCCGTAATCAGCTGGCTTCGAGGCAGGGTGACATGGCTGAGGAGCAACACTTCAAGGCAGAAGCCAGTAAAAGTAGCAGGAGCAGGATGTACACAGGCTACCCGCTGCCCGGGGCTGGTATAGGGCTCACAGAATCTCCTTGCCTTCCTCTTGCACAGAATGAAGATATTTACAAAGTAAAAACCCTGGGTCCTTGATGATTCTTTTAGTTAAACTTCTAAACTTCTCAAGTTGGCACAATGTATCAGCCACAGAAATTGGTGAATGCTAACCACTGGGATCACGACTCCCCATCTAATATCCTTTCTGAGTAACACATGAAGGGAAAATTTGAGAAAGCAGTCTCGTTATATGAGGATAAGAACCCAAGAAACCCCCAGAAATCACTCTGTAATCAGATGTAAAGCAAACTTTCATTTTTTGCTTTAGTTGTCAATTTTGGCATAGAAATTGGCAAAGAACCATTTTTAGTTACTTTCTTAAGCCAAATAAATCTCAGGAGAAAATCACCTACCTGTTCCAAACTTCAGCAGCCGACAAACTTCAGAGCAAATAGTTTGATCAGGTTCGCTCATCCAGGCCTGGAAACTCCTTTTATTTATCTATGTCTGCTAACTTACCTATCTTTCCCAATCTATTTCAAATATTAGTTCTTTCTTGAAACCTCTGGTTTAACTCATCCAGAAATGATCCCCTTTTCCTCTGATATTCCAATGTAATTTACTTGGTTTATTGGTTGTTTTAGAATACATCACTTCCTAAGTGTCTTTCCAATAACTGTATAAAATGAGAGCAGTTAATACTGAAAAGAGAAATCAGATTTTAAACTGAATTGGGAAGAAGAGAAGACTCATTTATTAATCACTTACTTTAAAAATTGTTCTGATCTTCTGTAATGTACTAGGTACTATAAAAACGCTTGGGATATCACAATGAGCCAAGAGAGTTCCCGTCTTAATCGTTGTGTGTATTAATTATTTATTGCGTTGAACTCTAAACTTTACTGCAATGTATCATTTGGTTTGTACTACTCTTTTAACAAATCCTACCTGATATAACATACTTTATGCATGTGCATTCACTAAAAATAATTACAAGCCCTGTTTTAAAAAGAAAGAATTGTATTTCCTCACCTTTTTACACACTTAGGACCTCATCCACTGTATATAAATGAGCATTCAAGTGATTGTTGATTAAAAGCTGATATTTCAATATGACAAGGATTACAAGCTCTGGTGAATGGATGTTGAGCTAAATCTGATGATGTGAAAGAGACGCATCCTTCGGGAAATTACAGAGTGCTGTTTCCAGGAGAGAAGCTGGCACTGACCTCCAGCTGGTGTACCTTTCCAGGACTTTTGATGCCAGAGAGGGCAGTGGCAAAGGCTTGCACTGTGAAGTTAAACTAACCGAGCTAGATTCCCAGCCCAGGGATTTAAAGTCCATATTTTTTTGTACTATAATTATAGTAAGATTTTTCACGATTTTATATATATATATGAGAAATGTAATATATGGCATTGGTCAGTGATGCAGTTTGAAGCCTGACAACTTGAAATAGTGAATGATGTAGATTCTAGTTTGAGCCAAAGGTCCTGGAACAAGAACCATGAAAATAAGGTCGTAGAGCAATGTCCCTTCCTCCACCTGTTCTGTTTCAGTCCTGAACAGACTGGATATCTAACTGTATTACAGAGTTCAATTCATTTTACACACTTTACTAAGTGCTAATCTCTTTTATAATCATCCTTACAGGTATCTTGAAAATAATATATAGCCAGCTATCAGTGACTCAGCTGATACACAGAATCAGCTATGTCAAGCAATTACAACAATGCCTAATACATATTGCATATCAATTAAAATTTCTTATTTTTTAGGAGTCATAAGCCCAAATATTTGTATGAAATCCTGGTATACATGTTAGTTTCACTGAAATTTTAATTGTAGCTGTGTATTTTAAATCAATTAAAACACATTTGTGACTACTAACTTATACTCCTGAAGCCTGTGAATCTTATACTTTAATTTTGATACTATGCAATTAGTAAATTAATTAATTGAGCACTGGGGTTACTGAAGTAAATAAAACCAAAGAACCCTGCTCTGTGGCACATTTATTGTAGTGGTAATCATACATGAAGGAGGAACAAGGGAATGATGTGTATAATACAAAATAAGCAAATAGGAATGACGGGTTCTATGAGGAAAATTCACTATGGTAATGGAGGAACGCCTAATTAGAAAGGAGGAAGGAAAATGTTTTATGCAGAATGATCAGGGAGTCTGCACAAAAGGAGGTACAAATCTGGAGCTTATAGGATAGGTCAGACAGTGGAATAGCAGTTGGGGATGGTCAGTAAGTGAAATTTAAAGTCATACTATTTAAATTGCTGTAGAAATGAGGGTAAATGGGCAGCTATGAGGCCCAGTCATGGACATATCACATTTGAAAGATTTAAATTGAATAAGCAGCAAATAGGTGTGAGATGCAGCCGGGCACTGTCAAGAGAAAGGGCAACTAAGGAGCTGACTCAGAAGCCACACAGGAGCAAATCATGTTGCCAAATGGAGCAACTGAGCCCTGACATTGACCAGTGTGTTTGTAAATACGGAGATTATCAGTCATTTTGATCAGAACAGTTTTAGTGTACACAAAGAGAGTGGCTTCTTAAAAAAACAAAGAGAGGACAAACAGTGCTTTCAAGTTTATTTTAAAGAGAACAGAACAGAGAAGTGTGGCAAGAGCAGGAAAAAATATAGAAAAATGCTTTTTGTTACTGTTACCTGGTTTTTAAAGATGGATGATCATTCTTTTAGTATTGCTATCTGAATTTAAGGGATGGGAGCTATTTCAACATGTTGTAAAATAGAAGAAAGGGAAAATAAAATTACTTTAAAATACTGAACAAACTAAAGAGGGTTCTCAACATACACATTTATACTAATGAAAGTACTAGTAAAATATTTAGATTTTTCTTATTGTTTTATCGAATTTCAGTAAACACTAGAATTTTACGTTAGAGATTCTGTTGTAGATGGTAGATTTTTTTAAAAAGAAAAAAACCCCACAAATAACATAGTTTAAACTTTTCATTTACTTTTCAAACAGCAACTCATTTATGCCTACCTGTAAAAGCCATTTAATATAAATACAGTACTTCTGAGAATAAATTTTCATTTACCATTGAAGGATATATAGAGATGCATTAATGTGACTTGTGGGGTGCTTTATTTTAACAAACTAATTGATCTCTGTGTCTTTCACCAGGTTCAGCATGCAGAGGAATTTCATCCTCAGAAGAATTCTCCGGGCCGCGGCCTGTATTCACATGCTCACACCAGCCCAGCCCTCTGCTGCAACTGCTCTTTGCTTAGGCATAGCTGATCTTCTCTCCATGGTTGTAGCATGTCTCATCTCAAATGTAGGTTCTCAGTGTTTCCTACAAAGGTTCCTACCATTTCTCTGAACATTCTCTGAGAGGAAACATAATAGCTAAAGGCAGTTCCAACAGTGCCATGATTCACTCTGGTCACAAGCACATGTGACAAGATGAAATACAAAAGAATAGCTAACTATTAATACCAGTCCTTTGCCCTTTCCCTAGGATATCAGCTGCCAACTTCCCATCTGATGTGTCACTCAGGCTTCATGTGGAGATGTGGAAAAGATTCCACGGACAGCAAGAACATCTAATGTCAGTGTTCTCGTTCAATGAACCTACACTCATCAAGAAACAGAATAAAATGCAAGTGCAAGAAATCACAATCATTTTCTCCTTGCATTTAAAATTTGAGTTTCAGGAAGACACAACCTACTTAATGATTTTTTTCCCATTAGATGAAAGAGTGCAGAATCTTTACCTGGGGAAGAAAATTTAAAAAAAAAAAAGATATGTAGATACATCCCTGTAAAACATGGCATTTCTGAGAGATAAAGAGACAATTTGCCACTTTGAGACTAGCCTGAGAACAGAAATTTTCTATTTCATGAATTCTGGGGATTCTGCACTTTGGACAAAATAGGGCCTGTGCCTATCTGAAATTCCCTGTGGTGACTCTTTGCCTGGCACTTGCAAGAGGATCCAGACATGTCCAGAGGGTCATGGAAATTGATTTGGAGTGTGAACTGATGACTATTCCCAGGGGATACCAGCCCCCCAATCCAGAGATTGAAAAGATATATATTACTGCAATATAATAATAAACTGTTAGACATGCCTTAATAGCTGCCATCTCCAGCAGAGTGTACAGATGAACTTTCTATCACCTGCAAGAGATGTTACAATCCACACCAGGGCCACAAAACAATAAAAGGAAACAACTTTCATCTTTCTTGCTATGAACATCTGAAGGACTGTCAGAATGGACTTCTTCCTTGACTTGCACCCCTTTTAAGGGAGAGAGTAAAAACTCCAGAGTTCAAATTTGAACGTAATTTGGGTCTGAAGTAGTAATCCTTATAAACGACTGATTGGATTAAATTTAATCCTAATGTTAGCTGTCTAGGGCCTAGTCAGGAGTTCTTTTTCTTATTTCTGAAGCTGATGACCTGTACATAAATTTGGCATCAGGAGCATTACTTTTGTTTCCTAGAAACCAGTTAAAACTGGCAATGTATATGGCTACTGTCCTTATTCTTAGCTCAGACAAAAATCCTCCAAGGAATCATTATGGCATTGTCCATCATGCTGAGGTTTCTTTAGTATTTTTGCAAAAACAATACCTATTTCTAGCATTTCATTTAAAATGAGTACAAATTCCAACTAAACTGTCTCTCTCTTTTTTGTACTGGGGATCCAGCTCACAGCTTAGCGACAGTTAAGCCCCCAGCTAAATTTTCTAAAGATAAAATACATAGTTAATGATGGTCAGATTTTAAACACTGCAAGGGTAAAATTGCTCATGAAATTTAGGATTCCTCAGGAATCCTACATGCTAGAGGAGAGTACCTCCAGTTAGAGGATACAGTCATTGGAGCCTGGAGTGAGCATTTTAAATTTTGCCACAAGAGTGGGGATCACAGTGGGCACCCCACTTTGATCCTTAGTTTTGAAAGTTTCGCGGGGCTTCTCAAAATCTTTTCTCAAAATTAAGAGAAAAAGAATCACCCAGGGAGCTTGTTAAACAATGAAGATTCTGATTTAGCTGTCCTGGGATTCTGCATTTTTTTAAACAAGCATGAACTACAGTCTGAGTGAAGACATTGCGGAGGGTTTGGTTAATGAGTTCCGTGTACCCAGCTTGAACTTCCTGGATCTGAAGCTTTCTCAGTGTGGGACCCCAATTACTGTCACTTTCCTGTTCTGGTGCGCACTCAACGGGCCCAGCAGGATTCCCACTCCTGCTCTAGGGCTTAATCAGCACAATTAATCACAACTTTTCTTTTGAAAATTCTCCACTCATTTGTCGGAATTTTATATTTTGATACAACAGTTGCACTCAAAATATGCGGCCATGGTTGGCATCTTGGTGCATGTCTGCCATCTGCTGGTGAAAGGTAACTCTAAAACACTGGTAAATTAAAGATGATCCCTTCTGATCTTTTATTTCTGTTAATAGATTGATTTCACAGTTAAAGTTTAGGAAAAGTTTCTCTTTGAAAACGTAATGTACAAAGATGGAAAAGGTCCCTGAGCAGTGCTTACCGGACAGTCTTGGAGAGAGACAGCTTCTCCAGGAAGGCTTTGGTGCTGATTTGGACATGCGGGTTAGGGGAGTTTGGCTTCATCTCTGAATGGGTTGACGTCAGCTTGTCTGTATCAGCATCCTGACTGAGCTCCACGAGAGTCTGACTTCTTGGGATTGGTATCTAATTAGGGGTAGTCTCAGCAGGCCAAGGTGGAGATGTCAGACGCTATGCTCTGGAGCATTGTGATAAGCAGAACTCATTCCATCAACATCACTTACTAAAAAAAAATATTAGTGAATGTTCTTCTTGAAAATCTACTATTTACTTTCCTACTTTTATTAACATAAATTAACAAAATGGTGTAACCTTAAGTTTTTGGATTCTAGGATGAAATACATTTGCACCCAGGAAACGTGGAGATGAAGGAGAAAATGCCTGTTTCCAACATTCGATGGATCCTCACAGCCAGGAGAAAAGTAAAATTAGAATAGAGGAACATCCAGAAGAGTTAGAGATGGTGAACCTCTTAGAGACCAACTGCCCAAAGGGCAATCACAAACCCACATAACTCTTCCAAGGTGTCAGTACTGCGGTTAAACTCCAATAGTGAGGTCTTACTTTAGAAAGGTGAAACTCACACTTGGCTTATATGTCAACAGAGAGGGCTCTGTGGGCCACAGGTTTGCCACCACTGGTTTAGAAGACAGAGGTTTCACTCCAGGTTTGGTTTCTGACAAATCTTAAATGACTCTGAGTCTCAATCTTTCTCTTCAAATATATATTTATTCCACTTATGTCACAAGATGGTACTTGAAAAGAAATGAGAAGCAGAAGGATTTTGAGATTATGTATAAGATGTGACTACATCTGATGCACTTAGCAGTCCTAGACATCTGAAATGAAGGCCAGAATGGAAAGGTTGAGCTGAGCAGGCAGAGGTGGGGGTCTGCTTGACACACTACAGGTCCTGGATGTCTGCTGGGAATGGTAAAAAAAGAAAAGCCCATGATTCCTGTCAAAGACAATAGGAAGATTTTATTCAAATGGGAGGTCTGTTACTATAATGATTTTTTCATTGTTTAGTAGGGAAAGCTTGGTTCTCAACATGGTAAGGAAATTGGGACAGGCATTGGTTGGTGGAATATTACCAATCGGTACTATATATATATATATAGTTGTTCTAGGAGGATTTTTTTTCTTTTTATCGGTACCAGGGGTCGAACTTGTGACCCTGTACTTACAAGGCAGGTGCTTATACTGCTGAGCTAAATCCCCAGCCCCTAGGAGGATTGTTTTGAAGGCAGGCCAGGGGAATACAGAAAGTGATCAGACTCAGAGTGGGAGAGTTTCACTAAAGTGACTCAGCAAGATTCTTTTAAAACTGCAATAAAGGACTAAGCACAGAACCCAAGATCCAGAGTCTAGTTAGAGATTCTCAGAGAAACTTGAATAAAATCAGCTCAAGGACTTTGTCATTGTCAGGAATCGTTCTGAATAACTTGGGAAATGGCTCTAAAAGGTGTGCATGTAAGTGTTAAAGAAAACCAAATTGTTTCTTTTACTGTGTTTAAAGTTCATGAAAGAGATTTATGACCATTATATTAGAAAACCCTGATGACAGAAACAGAGAAATTATTGTATGAAGTACTGATTCTAAATATTTTAGTCCTCAAAATAATGTATTTTTAGAAAGAAGTTTAGTTAACCACTGTTCCTTTATAGTGTTGATTAATAAAGTTTTGAATCAGGCCTAGATACTGTTTTATTATTCAAATAATTCTCTCAACAGCACACCCCAAAACATTTAATTTACATGTGAGGGATTTTAATATCTTTTTACAAAGCTGAGGAAAACTAGCAAGTTTAATCAGCATAAGAAGAATTCTTGCCTTCTCTGTGTCAGGAACCTTTAAATAATAAGTACAAATAGGTAAGATTTGTGTAAACCTTGAATCTTTTATTCTGGCTGGGTAAATCTAGTCATACAACTTTCTGGACTAAAAAAATACTTATTTAAAAGATATAATTTTAATTTGAATTATCTTTTGAATGGCAACCGTTTTGTCTTTGGTTTTTATAAACGTATGTATGCATTATTATTATTAATACAGATATGTGATCCTGTTTCTACTCTATACTATATTTACATATTCAGTACGTTTTCTATATACTTGTGGCAGAGGTGACAGATAGAGCAATATGAGATAACGGAAAAATGATGCGAAGGTCGGATCATGATGCGGAGGTGCGGATGAGAACCGGACACGCAGCTCACGTTAGGAAGTCCAGGACGCTTCTGAACCAGAGCTCTGCAATTTCACCCTGAGTTTTTCCAGCGGTCTGTGCAGAGAGACATTTGATCAAGTACATGAGTCACAGTGCTCATAAAACGAAAGCAGAACAACGGCTCTGGCACAGAGTTCGTGCACTTTCTGAAGGCGTTCACTTTGCTTGAATATTCTCACCTTGAGTTGTGCCAGAGCTTGGACTAAGTGAATATTTGGCAGGAACCAAAAAAGTTATCTTTCCTCTAAAAAGCACAGGCTGTTAGACTTTGCGGGTGTGGATGTGGAAGCTCAGAAGGGTTGAGCTTTAATCACTGGAATTGGAGTTTTGAAGATTATTTCTCATGGATGATTAAACTACAATTCAATTGTATGTTGAAAACATTTCAAAACTGTTACTAAACAATGAGTAGCAGAAGAAAAGAAATTTTAAAATACTATTTAAAGCCCTCATATAGGAAGTTAGCAATATAGGAAGTTAGCAATGCAGAACTCAAAAAATCATACTAAATCTGAAGCAAGGAGTCAATTATTCAGTATTTCTAAAACCCTAACCCATGCCAGGAGGTCATAGGAACAGGCCTAAGGAATCGCGTGGCTTCAGCTTTCTTTAGCATAGGGGGCTTAGCAGAGTCAGGATTTTATGTGGAGGATCCAGCTCTGATTTCAGCTGTCATTGTGACTTACAGCCAGACATACCTCTTTCCTAGCAAGATGAGAGGCATCAAAATTAGTAGCTGCAAAGGGCAGACAGTTGCTTTTGACAGTCACACCACAGTGATTTTAAATTCAGAGACAAATTTAGGCCTAAAGTGAAAACTTTCCTTCTGGTAGATACTTTTGTGTGCCAAAGGCAGGCTCAACAGTGTGAACGCCAGATGGCAGCAATGTTCTCCAGATAGATCCAGCAGGGGTGAAGCTGTCTTCTGGTTTTCACTCACTAAACTCCCCAGTAGGTGACACTAACACTAACACGAATGCAGTTGGAAAGGTCATCAATGGATTATGTGAAAAAAAAAAATTAATCCTTCTATTAAATATGAGAGCAGCATTGTGAAAAAATACACATAGTTGGAATTCTTTTTCTCTAGAAAACTTCCACATACTAGTTGATTTTAGGCCTTCCACACACTAACCTAATATACAAAAATAAAATAACATAGAAATAAAATTTTTGGGGAGGGGTGTGAGGAAGAATCTAGAGAAGAGTATTAATTGAAAATAAATTAGTATTATTATTGTGAATTTATGAACTCAGAATTTCTTATTCCAATTTAAAATAAACAAGGGAGATTACAATAGCCAGTGTTGAAAACAATAATAGTTATTATTTATTGACCACATAGTATTTGCCAAGGATTGTATTTAAGTGCTTTAAAACCATTAGTTCATTGAACTTGGACTGGAGACTTCCAAGAAATTCCAGAGTTGAGCATAAGCCTATTTAGAGTCATCAATTCTGTATTTTCCATGACCTTTTGCTTTTTTTCTGCTTGAGCCACTTTACTTAAAACCGTAACGAAGAAGAAATTAGAATTGCATGCTGGGCATGTTTTTTGCTCACATTTAGATCTGTAGCATTAATTCAATGAAGGACAATAATATATTTTGATTCCATGGTCATATTGAAGGCTAAAACTAAGATTAGTTTTGGAGCAATAACAAGTGGTAAACTCATTAGTGCTGAAAAATAAATGACTGATAGTATCATAAATAAGAATAGGAGGAGGTGAAGGAGAACAGAGAAATTCTGCATTTTTGGCTGGGAAGAAGCTAAGGGTAATGAGATGGGGACCCGGCAGGCTAGGAGCTCAGGTTCCAGCCTGGCTTCATTCTTCGGTGGTTACCCTTACTTCTTTAGCAAGCCTTACCTGTGTATTGTCTTACCCAGCCACTGGTAACCCAAATGCAACACAAATGCTTTCAGTGTGTGGCAGAGGCTTGAATGTACTTTGGCTCCCTTAGAGGTAAACACAGGGAAGAGAAGCTGTAGCAGCAGAGTCATCCCAAATGATGTCTCAGAGGTGCCCACCGTGATCCTAGGCTTCCTTCAAGAGGACCTCAAATTCTTCATATTTCCTCCAATTTGGAGAGATTAGAACCCACCAAAGAGGAGAAGAGAAATAACAAGTCAGGGATTGCAAAGTAGATTAAGACAGTTATTTGTCAGTTTAGTGACCAGTGAAGCCAAACTTAAATGTGTCTGAGTTCAAGTATGTTTTAAGAAGAATACACAAAATAATATGACAAAGTCAAGGTCAAAAGCATATTTTAGGTTAATGGGAAGAGGAGAAAGTCACTCCAGTTTCACACACAAGACAGCTTTGGGGGGTAGTATCTTCTAAAGAAGAGAAAGGAATGGCCAGGAGGGCTTCAGGGAAGGGTGTTCCAGGGGAAAGGGAAGAGTAGTCACTTGATGATCTGTACCCAGAACCCTGTGCCCAGGTACCTGCAGGCAATGGAAGATGAGCCCAGGATGCCAATGAGCTGATATAAATCAATAATAACAACTGCCACTAACTAGGCAATTATTCCTGGGAGTATTGCATTATACTCACTTCTATTTCTCATTTAGCTTTAGCCAGATTCACTGTGGAATTGGAGTTATCCATTATCTGAGAAAGTATCTCACTTGGGGTCCAATAGTTAATAAACAGCATGATCAGGATTCCGACCCATTCTTTGGGCAGTATTTCATGTTTTTCTAGGGCCCTCCAGCTAGACCAGAGCTGGTGACATATACTGACTTCTATCAGAGCTCACACTAGACAATTTGGATCAATTAGTAAGCACAATTGGATCAAAATGCCATTGACTGTTGCACAATGACACCAAGATTAGTTCTGCTAAAATGGGAACACTAGGGGTATTATAAAAGATACTGAGAAAATAAAAACAGAATTGAACAAACTCTTCCTTCCACACATTTTTTTCCCTTCTGACTTAAACAGCAATAAAGGAAGATAAAGCAGAATGAATCCAACCAACTGACAGCATGACTAAAGGTTTTTAGCTTGTCTACCTGGTTCTTAGCCCAAAAATGATCCACTTCGCCTCCCTTAGTGCTATAGGTAGAAGGGCTGGAGAGGAACAAATGGTATGTGAATATGGTTTGAGTATTATGACAAAACTGCTGATAATCACTGATGCCGTTCTTTTCCTCTATAAAAATATTTAACTTTGCTTGTCTAATAACTTTTCTGTGGCCATAATCCTCAGAATTGCTTCCCAAAGAAAAAAATGCAGGCTGGAAGTCATATCTAGGTTTCAGAGAACAAGGCAGGACATATCACAAGCACACATTTCACCGAACAATTGTGTTTAATTGTACAATCAACAGTACATTCATACTACATGAAGACTTTTTTGCAAATATTTATAAAAATTGTTTTAAAAATTGAAGGGGGCTCTGTCTGTGGCAGTTTCTTTAGGTGAGCAAAGTGCTGAGAGTCACTATGGTAATGAAGACCGAGGCAACGAGCAGGAAAATCAAACCCATGCGACATAATTTTGACCTCTTGTCATGCTTCTTTTTCTTTTTCAATAAAGTGTCAAAACCCGGCGTGTACATGTCTCCCAGCCAAAATCGTAGGTCATTAGGATTTTCCTGAAAGAAAATTATGTAGGAAATAAGGTATCATCAATCGGTGATCCAAAGTGAGATTGGAAACAAATTATTATCAGACACCTTACAGATTTATATTCAAACTGTCCTGGGTGAGACGTAAGTGTCACAGCTGGGAACAGAAAGGCCAGCGCTCTCTAAACAGAACAATGTGCTGCTGCTACGGCCCTTAGCTGCCAGCAGGTCTGTGCAGTGAATGTACAGGTCTGCATCAAAATTCATTAGGAAGCCTGAAAAAATGCCTTATTAAATGAGTCACATTGGAAGGTCAGAAACACCACAGTGATTCTGTAATCTTTTAGATAATTTTGTATTTCTTACATCTCATGAATACTGTGTGTAAATCAGGTTAGTGAGTCGAAATAGAATTAAAATTCCTTGCCTTAGATGAACCTTAGAGACTTGATTTTGTCTGCATGGCAGGAATAAGCAGGTTTAGTGAGTCTTCCAGTAAATTCAGAATGACTTTCAAGGAGGGAGAGTAGCACTAGGTGTCAAGGGTCTGTTCCATGAGTCTCAACTTACTGGTCTTCCTCATAGAGTGTTGTAGTGTCTCTGTCGTGCTAAAGCTTTGCATGCACGTCTGACTTCCCAAAGAAAAGAGCTCATTTATGCACATCAGCAGTGGTGCTCACGTCTCATTTTGTTGGCTTCATTTTCCCTTCAGTGCTAGAGCATTCGCTTCCTGTCCGTATTCTTTCCTGAAAAGCACCCACAGGCTCTACTCTTCCTACAAAGTAGTACAGTTACTCTTTTATCATTTTGTGCTGTTTTTCAGTGCTCCAGATCCTGCATCTATTTCTGGCATTAGATAGGCAGACCAGAAATTTCTAGGAAATGCTGAACTGCAGTTTTCACACCACCATTTCAAGCCTCATCACCTCTCATCTGGATGATTGCAAGGGACTGCCCACCCTCTAGTCACTGTCCTTGTTAGCCTCTAGGTCACTGAAGTAGCTTTGGAGTTATGGGTATACGGTGGGAGAGGACTGCGCACACTCTTGAGGAGCTGTGATTGGATGCCTCAAGGTTACTACGCTCCTTCCATTGCTGTGGTTAAAGCATGCACTTCCTAGTCTTAGAAATGCTCAAATGTCATAATAAAATGTGAATAGCATGCGCAGAAGGATTTTAAAATCCTTGTCTAACTTATTCTCATCTATCACCTTGCTTGCATCCAAATCAGAGGACTCCATTTTGCATACACGTTTAATGCTTTTGTTCTGCATTAAAAACTTCATAATGGTGACTTTCCTCATTACATTCTGTAATTCTTGCTTTGGTGGTTAAATATAGGGTTCTTCTTTTATGATTTAAAAAATCATAACTATTTAGAAAAATAGAAACAGACTGAGGCATCCAGAATATTTATAGTAGTAAGTTACACCAAAATTTCAAAAATATGTTAGGGGATATGTTTATTAATTATGAGACAAGGATAGAAGTGGTAATAAAGAAGTCAAAGTAATAGAACAAAATTCTAGTGACAACAGAAGTCATGGGTTTCAGGAGTTTCTTTTAATTACTGCCTCCCTCAGACGTCAGTGTGTGGCCAATAGGCAGGAGGGTCCTGACCTTTGATATGAATGAAGTAAACATAGCAGACAGGATTGGAAAACAGACAGATACTGGCTTCAGTAAAACAATGCTCTCATTAGAGTTGGATTCTGTCTTCCTTAAATGTATCGTTCAGCCTAAAAACATTATTCTTCAGTTTTCTTTGTCTAACATTCAAACTTGAATTTTAGCTTCTGAAAATTAAACTAATTTCCTTAACTCAAGGCTAAAACCACGCTTACATTAGGTTAAGCATATCTATCTCCTCAAGCACTCAGCATTTCTTTATGCTGAGAACACATTCTTGCTTCTTTCAGCTTTGTGAAATACACAATATGTGACTGTAGCCTGCTATCAGTCTGCTGCACAGTAACACAGTGTGGGTGATTTCTTCTAACTACACCTCAGTGTCCACTCGTCAAACTGTCTCTGTCACACCTACCCTCAGACAGTCTCTTTTTGTAGATTTTGTGGCTTTCTCTGCAGCTATTCATAAACTAGGGCACTAGGAAAACTGTTCTACTGAGTGCACAAATTCTCTCACTTTCCAGTGATTCTATCTTCTTGCTGTTCAAGCCACAAGAATCTCCCTACCGCTGCAAACCTTCTAGATCTTTTGAAATTTCACCTAGGCCCCCGAGCTCATGTGAATTAACATTGTAGTGCAAACTTTTTATAATCACATATGACTTCCCTCTTCCAAATTTCCTCAGCATTTCCCGTTACAATTATAGACATGCTTCCATATCTTTTGCATAAATAGTATTGCAAATTTGCTCATTTAGATGAACTTTTTGAAGGCAGGGACATGATGTTTATTTATGCAGTTTCTGTCACATACAGAAACAACAAATACAAGAGAAGATGCCCTAGAAATGTATTGCCAATGTTTGAATGTGCGGGAAGTAAAGCAATACAATTTATTTTTCAAAGACTAGACTTAGAAGTCTTGATTTTGCGCCACTTGATGGAGAATATGAAAGAAAGAATAAGAAAAAAAGGGAAAGAGGGAAGGAGGGAAGGAGGAAAGGAAGAAAATAGAACACATGATAACTGTTTCTTTCAGGAGCATCTATTTTTTTAAGCCTCTTGGAAGTAAGGCTTAGTGAGAGGGAAATACATTTGAAGTACTAGATTTAATAAACATTGAAGATTCTACAACTATAGGATATTTTGAAGTCTGTGCATTTCAATAACCATATGTAGGATTTGAAAGGACATGGAACTGTTCCATTCCAAAGGAAAAAAAATGTCCTCAGGTGCTGAACCTATGAGATTTGGAACGGACACATGTTTTGAAATGAAGGGTACTTGGAAAATGTCAGCTTCCCAGACTGGAGCAGGTGGAGGCAAGCCAAGGCTGGTTAAGAATCTGGTCCTTTCAGAAAATGGAGCACTTTGCTCTCTGCTTTTCAGGTTTTTCTAGGTCTTTTATTCATGGGCAACAGATTTCAGGGGAAGAAAGTAGAAAAAAAAAAAAAAAGAAAAAGGAAAGAAAGAAAAACTTAAGTTGGGTTTAAGCTGGGTGAATGAGTTCATTGCATACTTTTCCTGTGTTGAAATGTTTTTGTTTTGTTTTGTTACTGAGACACAGGAAAATGACCAAAACGTCAATCTGCAATCTTAAATCACTGGGTAAGCCTGATATAAAATTATTCTCTTAAGTACTTCCTTGTGCTTTATGTATGTTTTTTAAAAAAATAGTATATACAGTAAGAAATCAATCTTTAAGTGTTTGTAAGCATAAATGGTTACACACTCTGGGAAAACATGTAATCCTGCAAATCAGTTATGAAAACCTTTCACCTTCTCCAAAATTCTATATTTTATGCCACATCATTTTATCTGTTTCTATAGCAAATCAACAAAATACTGACTAGGAGGGAAGAAGTTAAGCCAGGGGTCCCAATGCCCTGAAATCGGGAGATGTTTGTATCTAGTGAAAAATGCCTGCTTTTAAGTAACACGTGTTTTAGGATTATTTAACTGAGCTGCCACACCAGTCGAAGGGGTGATTCTCAGCCTTGAGTACCTTTAGATGTCCTGAGAGGTTTGTGTGCAAGGAATGCTTGTCGTATTCCTCAACAGTCCATGAAGGACTTTTTTTGCTTTCTTCTATAGCGTCTTCCAAACTCAGGCCACCATAGAGTGGATTATTCTTCATAACCGAGGACATGGATGGTGGCGGGCTATCAGCAGTGACTGAGGCCTCCCCACTGGATCCCTTGATTCGGTGAGCAGTAATGCTCTTCTTTTCTCTCTGTTAGGAAGCAAAGACACGAACCATGTCTTACAAATGGGTCTTCTGATAGTAAAGACTACAGCAGAGGAAATATGAATCTGGAAAATTGTTGATTTGGGCTAGATCTCCAACAGGTGAGGGCTATGGATAAGAAAATAACTTAAGGGTTGACTTTGATCTAGCATCCTACCGTTACTTGAGTTCTCTTTTTGCAAGTGGTTGTTTTCTACTGTGATATTCATTTGAATGCTCTTTTATAAGTACAAAAAGAGTATTGTTTAAGTTGCCTGATAGGATTCTGAACAAGGTCAAGATTTCTAGTTTATTTGCACTGTGACTTAGTGACATTTTACCTCTCTGTGTTTGTATATTCTGTGACTGAAAACATTGCTGTATTAATTCAGCAAATTCAAGATTAAAAAATGTCTTATAGTTATATCTTGGCTTTTTACAAATATTCTTCTGGTTCCTATTTCAGGCAGCTTTGTGCACTGGGCTGATTTACCATTGCATTTGTCTATGTGTCTATTGCTTGTTAGATGGTTCAAATAATGGATTTCAAATCTAAAAATGTTTTTAATAAACCACAATAATAACACACATAAAGAGACGTGCGTATATGATAAATGTATTGCTGACTACATTTTTCCCAATCAACATAAATATAACAGGGTATAGGACACTGTCCGCCCACCTTGCATTATTTCCATTTCTTCCTATCTCCCTGTCTAAAGTAATTAATATAGGTTAATTTGGACTCACTTGGGCATTTTATATGAATGGAATTAGACAACTCATGCCTTTCTGTATCTGCTTTAACCTTCAGAATTTTACCTTGCTTTCTTCCCCACCTTAGGGCATGAAGATATCATACAGACAGGAACTTTTTAAATTAAAAGTTGTTCACTGCATAAACTAAGATAAAAGTAAAACAAAAAGGCTTATAAAGTAACACTTTATCACAGAACACTAATGGGAGAAATCTAGCATTAGTTAATTTTAGGATAATACAGTTTTAGTCTTTAAAAACTAGCAATTTTTTCTAATTTGCAGAAATATTTCATCATGTGTTTCCTATACTGTTAGCCTTCCTAAACAGAGAAAGTTCAATAAAAATTGTATTCCTCCATCTCATTTCTATGACAATCAATACATTGGTAACTTTAGCATCTATTGGGATATATAGGTCACATATATATATATATATATATATATATATATATGTATATACACACACACATATTACTGTTGTAAACTGGTATGACATATACTTTCCTCTTGAAATGACTGGCAAGTAAAAAAAAAATCATCCTGATGAAACCATCCACGTTCTCTTTGGTGTTGGGTTTCCCTAACTTTCTTAATCCTTGCATTTTTCACATTCTTGATCAATTTGGAGATCCTCTCAGACATTAATAGTTTCTTTGTCATTTCAAAGTCAATTTATATTCTATAATTCCAAAATGTGCACTAAAATAATAACTCCTCTTGACTGGGCATTTATCTTAAAGATGAGTGGTTTCGTAAGTCTATCTGAATTGACTAAAGAGCAATTTGATAAGAAATTTAGATTGTTTGAGCTTAGCATAATTCTGAATCACTTTTTTTCCTCGAGGCCCAGGGATCCTTGATCATTTTTGAAGAGGGATAATTCTTCTGACACCGACAAATTGGGTTTGTTAGGTTACTTGCATATTAGGCTATTCCTTGAGTTTCTTCTTAAATAAGAAAGCTATATAAATGAAGAAAATAAAGTTTAAGGGCTCAAGAAAAAAATTACAAGCAATGACTATATATATACACACATAAATATATATACTTAAAAATGAATGTATAAAAGAACAAAATAACATACATATTCTAAGAGGATATCTGAGCCCTACTTCTAAACCATATTCTTTAAAGCTTTGTGGTTTATACTAGATATGACATTATTTATTTTTGTTTTATATGCCAATTTCCTGTCTATTTCATGTGTATAGGACATGTCAAGAGAAATTTAATACTAATCTTTATTAAGAATCTGATTTGGGGCTTGGCTTATAGGTAAGTGTATGCATGCATGATACCGTATGTGGTTCCTGAGGTCCTGAGCATCAGCCCAACACAGCACAGATAGGAAGAAAGAAGGGAGAGAGGGGAGAAGAGAAAAAGAAAGGGAAAGAAAAAAGGAGGAAACAGGGAGAAAAAAGATCATTTAATAATATATATTTAGGTGAGAAACTTTTAACAGGAGTATTTATATACATATATTTCAAGAATTAGAACAATAGTATTATACAGGAATGACACGAGCAGTTTATAAGAAGGACTGAAAGCATGTGTTAAAAGAATCTAGAATTTTTTTATTTTAAATAGAATAAAACAAAAAGAAGCAAAACAGAATAGAACAAAGCAGAGCAGAGTAAAGCAATATCAAAAACACAGGATTTCAGAAAAAGACAGCAGGAAATCAACAGTGGCTGCCATGATGTCTCTTGTTTTCTTTGAAATAGCTGCCTCTATCTTCACACACAATAAGTTAAAACAAATCAAATTAGTATAAAAGCAATAAAAACAAATGAGAGTGAGAGCCTTAAGGGCTTTCAAGGCCAGACACTAGGAAATCAATAATGGCGGTAGCCATAATGTCTATTGTTTTCTTCAAAATAGCTGTCCATACCTTCACTCATATTGAAATGAAATTACTGAAAATAGACTAAAACCAATCAAAACCAAGAATAAAAGCATTATTGAACTTTGAAACATACTGATAGGAAATCATCAGTGGCTACCATGATGTCTAGTTTTCTTCAGTACAGCTTTTCATATTATTACACATAATAAAATCAATTCCTGTAAACCCTTTAGGTGTAGTTCTAGGCATATATAAGACTATATGTATATAGAGAAAAACAAAACAACAAATAGCTAACTAATAAATATTAACAAATAAATAACTGTAATTATAGCTAAGAGAAATATGGAAATTTTATGCTTTCTAGTGTTAATAATTTGATTATAGACTCTGAATATTGAAATTCAATCTTATTTTAAAAAATTAAAAACTAATGAGTACAAAGCCCAGTAAAATTTCTCAGCTGAATGAAATGACTCAAGGCAAAGATTTTGTTAGAGGTATAGTTTCATGACTATTATTTCAGACAGCCTCTGGCAGTTGCTACGAAGCCAAAAGTTAGAGAAATCAAAGAAGAAAAGCAAAGAAATTTGTTTCTTCAAAAAAACTTTATGATTAATGATATATAGAACTTACTAAGGCTAAATAGATAGGAATTACATTAATAAATAATTGGCGAAGTTTTTAAGGAAATATATTTCAAGCATCACCAAATTACATTTAAAAAGTTTGATTATTTAAAATTAAAATGTAAGAAGAAAAAATAATCTTAGGTATCCAAATATTTATGAGTAGGAGACAACTTTGAAGCTGGTGATACTTTGAAGAAGGCTCCAACTTCAGGCACAAAAGAATGATGATCAAGAGGATGCTTCCCAGGGATGGAGCCAGGAACTCTGTAGAGCAAGTCCTCCTGAAGGACAGATACTGGACCCACTTCATTTTCTTCACCTTCAAAGGAAGAAGCTCTGTATAAAATATTCCCAGTGGTATTTAAAACTTCCGTTGGAGTAGTGATTACTATGTTTCTCAATTTTCTCAACCAGAAAGGAAGAAACGACTGTTGTAACTCTATTTTTCTTTCACTTAAGTGTATAGTATCATATGAGGAAAAATCTCTTCAACATAGAAACTGACTGACCTTTGGTTTGTTTCTTTTAAGGGCATGATGAATGTGTTCAACACATGGGAAGATAATTTTAAAGATATACACACATAGATACAGTGTACATATATACATGCATCTGTAAAACATGATATATAATATATAATGTATCTAATTTATCATTATTTATGAATATTATATATATTTAATTGAGTACAACTAGTAAAGCCTGCCTAGATGCTCAGAAAATCTATTTCTTCTTCATGGACACTGGGCTGTTGGGCTGGGGCATATGACTACTAAAACTCAAGCTTGACCACAAGACTCTGCCAACATCCATAGTTTACTCTCTCTCTCTCTCTTTCCCATCTATGAGCCTAGTAGAAATTCTGATCTCAGGAAGACTAAAATTCCCTTGAAAATGAGTGTCTTAAGACATCTGCACCACCTACATCCATCTAGTATGAAGGAGAGATACAGGGGCTGGGGATTTAGCTCAGTGGCATAAGCACCTGCCTTGCAAGCATGCGGTCGTGAGTTCGATCCTCGGTACTGATAAAAAGAAACAAGAAAGTGTCTTAAAAAAAAGGGAGAGATACATTTTATTGTGCAAAAGCCACTAAGAAGTTGTATATATTTGTTTCCACAATGTAACTTAGTTTAACTAATCACCAAGCCAAAAAAAAAAGTGTCAGATTTATGTAACTGTGTTAGATATAAAGAGGTTGTTAGAAAATGCATAAAAGTAGATCAGTAAAATATAAATTTAAATTTGTATGCATTTAATAAAATAGTCCTGACATTTATAAAGCAAAGCTTGAAATAATTAGGAGAAAATCATACACATAATTGTTATCAAGCATATGGAATAATATTAAAGATAAATAGAATTTGGTCAATAAAATCAATGGGTTTGATTAACCGACATATATGGAGGTTTTATTAAACAACTAAAAGTACTTCATTTTGAAATACACACTGAATATTTTAAAAATTAGCAGTTAAATCCCAAAGCAAATCATGAAACTCAATGCAGTGAAACTTTGGTTCACAAATGCTTTTAGTTTGCAAAAAATTTGTTTCACAAACAGAGGTTTTGGCAAAATTTGGTTTTTCTCTGTGAACTGTGCATCAACTGACAAACACAAGTATGGCCATCTATTTCACACAAACATAAACATGGTTATCTTTTCCAAAATCATGGAGCAAATTAAGTTCATGAACCAAGGTACCACTGTATGTGGGTACTTTAGTTACTTTTCTCTTGTCACTGAGACAAAACACCTCATGTCCAGCATTAAGGAAGGAAAGGTTTATTTAGCTTACAGTTTGTGAAGGTTTCAGTCTGTAATCAGCTGGTTCCAAAGCAGGGTGGCTCATGGCAGACAGGCCACTGTTCAGGATAGCAGAAGATGCCCAAAGTAACAAGAGCAAAAGGGGAAAGCAAACATCTTTTCCTACCTTATATTCTATGCAGGATACTCACCCTAGGGCAGGTGATGCACTCACACTGCCAATCCTAGCACTATACAATGAATCAATCACAAACCCTAGATTCAGCCACCTCCAAAAGGCCTGTCCCCATGACTACCTGAGGCGTTAGGGGGGCCTCCAGACACAAACTATAACAGTGGATCACCCTTTTGATTATAGTTAATTTAGTTTCAAATGAGGAAAAAAACTCGACAAAATGAAATACTGAATTTTGTGGACTTAAAAATAAATGTTAAAGTAACAGAACCAAAAAATTTAAATGCTTCATTATAAAATTGTTAGTTTGCACTCCAATAATATTTTGAAGAAATACTATGAGAAAACAGACTTGTATTATAAAAGGATAATGAAACAACTAAATAGTTAATAAGTATCCAATTTAAGCATTAAAAACAAAGCCAAATAATAAATGTAAGAAAATGATCAAAAAGAGATAATAAAGAATGCAACAAAAATAAAAAGTATTAAAAAAAGAAAAGACCCAATTATAAATGGAAAGGCTGAACAATGTTGAAAGGGGTTTATTTAAAAAAGCTGAAAAAAAAAAAACTCAGCAATATTGCTCGGAAGATGCAAATCCTTGAAGTTAGAAATCTAAAACAAATATGTGTGGAGACACAGTAGAGATAAGAAATAATGGTGAGTGGAGATGTGACAGGGCTAGAGTGCTTACTTTGGGTGCAGGGGGTGCAAAGTTTGGAACAACTTTTAGCTTAGCAATCAGGTTTTCTTATCTCCTTTCTTGGTAGAAACACTTGGAATACAATGTAAAATGCTTTCATTAGACACATGCCCCGAATCATTCCAACAACCAAAAATATTAAACTTTGGAAAATATTTTTATTGTGTTTACATGAAATTTATTATGAAGTTTCTTAGTTCCCTAGTGAAAGGATATAAGGAAAAGGAGTGTAAAGATAGTGAATTCAATTAATAACTACTTTTTCCAATAACAGCTGAATATTCAGAAATTGACAGTGTCCCTGGTAACTGATTTGCCCATTAAGTACTTACTTTTCTAGGCTATACAATATTGTGTTAGATGTAAGAATATCTTAGGAATGTGAATATGCAAACTTTTTTTAAAAGATCAGATGTGAATGTATTGATATTAAAATAATACATATAATTATGAACTCAATTTGATATTTGGGTTCTATTGGATTTTAGTTTTAGTCACTGAAGTAACAGCAATTTGAAAGTGGTGTTTGTGGTTTAAGTACTGTAACATTCCATGAAGTAACTGCATTCCAAGCACTAGGTAATATGTTACTGGAAACTTACTTGTCATAACTGAAGTTTATACTGAGTTCATGTAAGTATCAAATTTACTGCTTGGGTAATAAAAATGACAAATGTGTTGATTACGTTCTCTAACCACCACAACTATTCATCCATACCCACAAACATCTCTAACCACAATAACTACAAAATAATACCATTGTGTTATTTGCTGTTTCCTATATCCCAATAAAATGATAATTTCTTACATCTTGCGATATTAGTAATACATACTTCTATTTATACTCTTAGAATTTTATAGGAAACTACTTCTAAATTTTACCTTATATTTTAACTTATGTTTTATTTATTCTTGCTTTTAAGAACAGACTTAAAGTAAATATTGTGCTTATTTTGCAAGTGAAAACACTGAGGCTTGGATTGGTTAAGGGCCATAACAGATTTGTCTTCCGCTGGCTGTCAGTGCATTTGAGAAAAGAAACCATGTTTCTAATCGTTTATTTCATGATCTTATTATTGACTTTATGGTTTCCCTTTTGCTATTGTCATTAGTTTAATGCACCCCATAAGAGGAAGAGTTTAAATTAATGAGCTGTTTAACAGCTACAATTTTATGTGTGTCTAACACCTCAACATACCAGGCATCATCATTGCCTTCTTTCATGGATTATTAAAACTATTTAAAACATTCAGATGCTCATTTCTTTGAGATTATTTTCTATCTAATGAATATACCCACCCTCAATTTTAAGATGCATCCAAGGAGAGAATCATTTATTGATGCACTGTAAAATCTTGAATATGATTATTGTTACTCACAGTTTGTGCCACACCTATCCAAATCACATGAATTTGTACTTGATTTCCACCTCTCCTTCCCATGTCCTGCATTATTTTAGTAGTAAGCTGTCCTTCAGTAAACATCTTCTGACTATAAGTATAACTAAATCAAGTGTATTTGAACTTTTCAATTAATTATTAGCAGATACGTAAAGACATATAAAGCAGAGGATTATTTCCTTGTTTTTCCCTTCAATACTCTTTAAACCTGTAGAAAAAGTTGTTATTTTAAAATTGACATTTCAGATCTTGGAACAAAAGACAACAGAGTTTTAAACTGTAAAGTTCCTAATGAAGGAAACAGAATAGCACGAGTCTCAAACATTTTAATCCCAAAAGAATTTATGGGTATGTCTTTTTAGACTAAACTTCAGAGGATGGGGAAGAGCAAGGTTTTCGGAAATAATTTTTTTAATCTTTTTGTTCTGTGATACAAAGAACAAGGAAGGAAAAGCAGAAGAGCAGTCCATTTAACTTAAAACTAAAGCACAAAACACAACGGGTGTGTAGAGTTAAGGAAGAAGTATTTGAGGGTTACAAAAGTGTGGATGCAAAATTTTAAAAAAAGTCAGTTGCCCCAACAGCCTGCCTTAAAATGGAAATAAATTAAAACACTTATAGGTGGGGGAAACACTTACATAATCATTTGAGTGTACTTGATTTTGAATGATCTCATAGCAAATGTCCCAAAGAGCCCACAAATATACCACAAAGGAGTCACTTTACACCAGGACTCATGAGTAGTGACTGTTCTTGAAAGAAAACAAATTTCTGTTCAGGGAATTTGAACCACTCCAAAGGATTTAATGACTTGCAGGGGTTTGTAGGTCAGTCACATCTGTTCTGAAATGAAATGCTTTTTCCCGTTTCTAAATTGACTAACCCTTAATCCCATTAGCCTCCACATTTTAAAAAGAAAGATTATTCCTGTTTCACTAGCTGTGTAACGGTGGGGGCGTTTATGTTTCTTCTAGCACATGGAAGTCATCACAATCTGATTTTTCTCTTTTTGTCAGCAATAAGAAAGAAGAGACAAAGAAAGAACAAGAGAAACACTTGTATAGATCCATGTCAGATTTGAAGGGCTGATCTGGCTATCTAGTCCACACGGACACTTGTGGAAAATAAATGTTTCTAAAATAATAGCTATGACCTTTTCAGAGAGTTCCTCTAATTGGTTTTTTCTTTCTTTTTTCTCCTCCAGTCTCTCGTTAGACTTCCATGTTTCTGGGTCTGAGTTTTCGCTGTTTAGAGGGAAGGAAGCTGGTCTCTAAGTGAGGCAGAAAAGCGAGTTCATAGCTGTCTCTGGGGATTGCACTCCTTGCAGTGCAAGCTTCAGACGCTTTGTATTTATGCTGCACCCGAGACAAGGCGGACAGGTTTCATTCTAACGCCTTATTTGAAAATGCAACAATTGGCTTTGAAAATTCAGAAGGGAAGGAGAAAAATGAGTGTGATAAAAAATTTAAAATGAAGACAGGCAGAGAAGCCAGTGGTTGGAGAAGAGCGGACAGGTTGGAGAATTCACACATTTTATGAAGAGATTAGAAAAAAGTATATTATAAAAACGAGCAGCCTCTTGGTACTTACTTCTCCACGACTTCTTTAATACAAATAATGAAATGTTCCACAGTAAGAAATAATCAAGCCAGCCCCATAGCTATATGCCCCCACATCTTACCTGTGAGTAGACAAGGTTTTGCCAGTGTTGTGCAGCAGGGTAATTTCCGCCCAGCAATCTCACGAGGCCAGCCTGCTGCAGGGCGGGGCTCTTCATTAGAGACTTCACATCAAGCTGCAGGAATTTGTCAGGATGATTGTTATTGGGCAAAACAGAAAGATCCATGTCTCTCTTTTTCTACAGTGGAAACAAAGCCCTGCAGAGCTGCTCCCATCAGACTCCTCCATTATTAATGAGCTTGAGGATGCTCCAAATGGCATCTGAAACCAGGTGTGCTCGAGCCATTCTTGAAATGTTCACAAGAACAAAGCAACACACTGCCTTACTTCAAACACACACATGCACACATACACACACACACACACACACACACGCACGCACGCACCACTAAGGGTGCTTGAATGGGACAGATGGGGTTACAGTGATTACAATTAACAGGATGACAAAATTAGATATTTGTAGCACTTAATGTTTCTCTGTTCAGAATACTAACTAATAATGTATGGAGGATTAAGGGGGACAATTGTCTGTAAGAAGTATGCCAGAGTCTCAGTATTATGGTTCGTAAATTGGAGCACAAGAAATAATTACCTGTATTGATTTTTCTGTTTGAATTTTTCTAAGGAAACACCACTGCCTTGGCCCTGCCTGTGCAGCCTTACATGCGATACTCAGTGTCTTGTTTCTTCTCATGCTTTAGCTCCCAGAGCCACAAGTTCATGTGAAACCCAACCAGTTTCAGGTTGCCAGCTTGTTCTCACGAGAGAAATGGCGAGAGTTGCTTTAGAGTTGGCTACAAGAATTTAGTAGCCAACTGCCTTGACTCACTCAACTCTGAGATCCTTTAACTTGTGCTGCCAGCTGTATGGCTCCTGCAATGTCTGGTGTCCACTTGGCACATTTGCAGTTAATGGGAAAGGTGGCTGCTCATGGTGGGCGATGCACCATGATAAATGAACCCATCTGCTCTTAAGAGATCCAAGGTGCACATGTGGCTTGGACAGTACAGCCAGCCAGCAAGTGGGGACTTCAGTGGAGAGATGTGCACTGTTCTCACAAGACCCTCTACTTTAGATGACCTATATGCTTCACTAGGGAAGTATAGAATTCTATCTGGAGGAAGAGGAGAAAGTCTCACTTGTGAGAAAGCAAAGAATGAGTACATTGGAAGTGTCTAAAAGGTATAGATTGCTCTTTTTTACTTATGTATAAACCCTCTAATGCAGCAGAAAGGCTTCCTTCCAGGCAGTGGGATACACACAGGGTGTATAAGCATTAGGTTTCAGAACAGTGTCATTTCACTATGGCAGCCCTCAGCCAGGCTGCCCCTGAAGCAGGCAAGACCCTGGAGAATTCTTTTCTGCTCCCTAGTGATAAAAGGTGATGTGTTTTGACAAAAATGTGTACTACTTATACCTTTAAAACTTAAACAGTTAACGTAGTACATAAGAAACTTTTAGACCTGAGTTCTCCCATTGCTTATAATATTTTAAACAAATTTTAGGTGCTTTACAAATAAATTTACTGGAGAAATTAATATATACTTAATATGACGGTTTATGCAATAAACACCAGTGTTTCCAAAATCAAGTGTATTATGTGTATGTGCATGTGCTTGATATTATCTGGATTTTTCTGGCTGTTGCCAGGATAAATCTAATGAACAAATATTTCTTAGACTGCTTGTTTTTTATAAAAGATTCTTTGGGGAATATCACACATCTTCAAGAAGAACCTTACTTGTCTTTGGCTTGTGATATTGGCAAGTGGAGACACAAACTTAGATCCAAATATATTTGATTAAGCCTTTTTCTTAGCCAAAGCATGAGGTAGGTGACATGACTTTCAGTTTCCTTTAGGCATCCTTTTAGACTCCTCTTGTGCCTGTGTGCCGAGAGGGTTTTTTATTATATAAGTTTATTGATACATTTCAAATATACACAATGATCACTTTCCCATAGGAACATTGCTTATGGATTATCTCAATTCCGCTTTTTTGCCCCAATGTCTTTTTCTCCATTCAACCCCTTCTTCCCTCCTTATTTACAAGAGGTTTGCTTTCATTTTTCTTTCTTTTCCATTTTTGCTTTTTCCTTCCTTCCCTCATCTGCTTTTCCTGCTTCTCTTTCCCAACTAAAGGCCATTTTCTTCCTATTTCATAAAACCTTGTATACATTCTGATCCTTATTTACACTTTTGGGTTCTCACATCAGAGAAACAATGTGATAATTACACATATGTGTTCATCTTTCCATTCACAGATTTAATCTCAGACTCTTCTTCCATTGTCCTTTTATCATCGCTGTGAAAATTGTTCTCATTTTTTTCACTACTAACTTTGAAGGTAACCTCTGTGACTGTGTTATGGTTTGAGAACTGATGGTCAACTTAACGCCAGCTGGATTCCCTCAGCATGCATTGAGAGATGATGCTCCATCTAAGGAGGGTTGCCAGGATAAATAGGTGGAGAAGAAAAGAGGTGAGGAGGGTTGAGGTGTTAAGGAGACATTGTGGGTTCTCCTGTGAGTTGCTGTCTGAGCTGTTGGTTCTCCTGGAGAAGCTTTGGTCCTCACATTGAGCATTGCTTCCTGGCTCTGGAGGGGAAGACATGTGCTGCTTGGTCTCCAGGATGAGCTTTGTCACGCTGCTTCCTGGCAAGTACCCGACTGTGCTTGTCGTTGGAGGAGCTGGGGGCCTCCGGGTCACTGAGGAAAGCTGTTGTGCCTTTCAGGACAGCCCTGCTCTTTGTTGTGAGAGTGACTTCTCGGCTCCAGCGTAGAACCCTCATCCCACTAGCAGAGCTCCTTCATCCTGCTGGCATAGACTTTCTGGCTTCCACCGCTGACCCTTGGGTCTTCCAGTCACGGATCCGTAAAAGAGATTGGCGTGAGTCCTTCTTTTGGCACTGGGCCTCCAGTTGGACTCGTGGAGGCATTGTCCTGAGCTCTGGATTTTTATCTGGACTCATGTGGGACATTGCCGTGGGGTTTAGGCTCTTGACTAAATAATCTATGTCTTTGGTGTTGCGGATAGATTTCTTGCATTTTCCTGTGTTAACTCCCAGTGACTATTATAAAAATATTATTAACTCCATGTCCTAATCCTAGTTGTTCTCTGTGTACAGCCCCGGACTACAACAGACTGCAATCAGGGACTCAGATGCTGTCCCTTCTTCATCTCCTGCTGCCCACACCATCATCTCAGGAAACCTGCATCTCTTCTCATGACTGGAGACATCCGTTCCCCTCTCTGCTGACCACCTTCTAATCATCTCTCATGGTCCATCACTGATACCCACCTTCATAAAAATGGTACACAATTGTCATGCTAGATATTAAATATTTTCCTCCTTTGAGACTTCAGAGCTATTTATTTAGAACTTTATCTTGCTGTCTTTTGTTGGACAATCTATTCTGTACTTTTATGAACCTCTATATTAGATGGTACTTTACAAAACATCCATCTTACTTTATGGCCCCTTTTATATGAGTTATGTCTGAAGATCTCAATGAAATCCTTTGTTCAACAGATAAGGACTTCTTTTGTCTCCCTGTCTCTTAAAATCAACTACTAATAGAATTGATAATCTAATTCAATTTAATTTTTAAAAACGATTGCATGCTCTGTCTTTTAATTTTCTGTTTCAATAAATCAGTGCCATGTGTGGGCTACTGCAGGGATATCCAGAGGCCAGCCTTTTCCCATGAGTCAGTGCTATTCACAGACTGCAGGGGAAGAGCACAAGAAGTAACCAAGAAGCAAGCCCTTCTTATAAATCAGCACCATGAGTGGGCCACGGTGGGGAAAGCCAGATGCCAGGGTCTTCTGAAACGTGGACTGGGAAACAAGAATAACCCCACTCCCCACGCCATGATCAGCTGATCCAGAGAAACACAAGCTGTGATGATAGCTACTGAGTGCTTGACGTGTTTAGTGTTCCACAGACTTTGCAGGTCTAAAGCCGGTAGTTTGATCGTCTATTCAGAGGATAACAACACGCAATGCAGCATCTCTGGGGGAATCTCCTTTTGAAGATGGTAGCCATTGTCAGTTCCCTATTATCTTGTTTTGAAGTCTTGTATCATTTTCATAGGTTTTTTTTTTGGGGGGGGGGAGTGTATTTTATTGTTTTGTTTTGTTTGATTTTATTGTATCTGATGGAGTGGGCAGCCATTTCAAAGATAATATATATTATGGTAGCCATTTTGTTTTGAAGGCTGTTATTGCATTCAGTATTATGTTTTTATTGGCTTTATTCTGTTCTGTTTTGTCTGATTTTTTCTATGGCTGAAGGTATCTGCAGCTATTTTGAAGACAAGAAGAGGCATTATGGTAACCATTGTTGATTTCCTATTGCTTTGTGAAATCACCTGTGTCACTTACACTGGTTTGTTTTGACTGGCTTTATTCTGTTTTATTTTGCTTGGTTTTATTCTCCTTTGAGATAAACATTTTTAAAAAATTTCTGTTTCACCCATGATCAGTGAAAAAAAGTGACATGCTCTATAGTTGTTTTGGTAGTTTATAATGCATAAACTCATATTGAAAAGTTATAAGATCTGCTTTGTTTCTGCTAGTTTTGTTTAATAGTTACTAAAGATATATTAGACTTCTGAATGCTAACCATGCAGGTAACAATTTACTCTTTCTTTATGATAAATTTTTATAAAAATATCATTTTCCCCTAGATTTGTTTTTTACTCTAAGTTATTGCTTTTTATACCAGGGGAATTGAAAATACAGAATTAAATATACATTTCACTATTTGAAAACTCTACATACTAATCCTTCCTAGCTTCCTCTCCTTTCAAAATTGTACCAAAAATCAACTGAAATATCTGAAAATATTTCCAGTTGAAAACCCCATACAGTGTCCAGATGTACAGTGGAGTTTCATTGCACTCTGAGTTTGAAAATCATTTGAATCACTTTGGCTACAAAGAAAATCTGCTATTAAACTTTATAAATCTTTAAGTATCTATTTTGAAATATTTTCAAAACTGAAAAAGGGAGGCAACCAGAGTGACTGAGAACACAGAACTTTGAGTCAGTGTCACACTATTTCTTACAACTAAATTTTTTATTGGGCAAGTTGTTGTATTTCTGTAAGCCTCAGAGTTTTTTTGGTTAAAACTGAAAACATTAATTAACAGTATCCTATACAGTTTCTGGTTGCTTTGCTGACACAAATACCCAATCACCCCAAGTTAGAATAGGAAAGGTTTATTTCAGCTTACAGTTTATAGTGCTTTCAGTCCATAGTCAGCTGGTTCCAAGGTGGAACACCATGTCAGTGGGGCATTGCCGGGAAAAAATATTTTAGGGACAGCGAAGCAGGAGCAGGTGGCAGCACATGGCAAATCTCCCTTTCCCTTTTGTTTCATCCAAATTACAAGTCTTTTGGGTGATGTTACCCATGCCCAGGGAGAGCTTCCCATTACCCACGTCTAAAACTATGCTAAACCAATCAGCAGGCTAATTCAGTTATTAAACCTTTAATTCATGTCACTTTCACACACTGTAGATCCAGCTCTCTCAGAAAAGCCCCACTTAATGAGATGAACATGTAAGGCTTGGTGGGAGGGCATCTGGATACAGGCTATAACAACAAAATTTTTGAGAGATTTGTTAGGTAAAGCGATTAACAGAAAGTTAAGCATATAGTAAGTACTAAAACTATTTACAGTTACTTTAAGAGCACGTAAAAGTAGATTTCAAGTGTCTGCTATAAAGTAATCTAAAAATACTCCAAATGTTAAAGGCATCTTGGTTATCTGTACTTTAAAAGCCAGCTATATTCTCTGTCACCTTCTTCTGTTTGTGATCTGGAGTAAAAATTCATCAAAAAAATGAAATAGATTTGTGGAGATAAATCTTTTGCAAATTAAAATGACCCAAGAGATGGAGGGAGGGGTTGGGGACAGAATTAAGATGTGTCATGCACACGCACTAACGTCCTACAATGAACACAATCACTAACACAGCTCTACTCATTGAGCTGTAATTATCAGTAGTGAAAGTGTTTCCATGGAATAGAAGTTTAAAAATGGAATTGGAAATTTGTTTACTGACATAACTAGATTTACAGAATTCAAACCTTAGTCATCCATGGAATGATATGACTATATTGTTACTTAAATTCTCTCATATAGTCACTTGAAGTACAATTCCTGTAGAAGGTAAGACACAGAATTACTGAGTATCTGTTGCATTATAATTTATTGAATCAAATAGGCAAATGACTATGGGATGAATTAGTTGCTTCCAAATGTTGAAAAACTAATAAAAAGAAACTAATAAGATAATGAATTGAAATTCACACGTCCAGGGCAGGTTTAAAACTAGAAACCTTCCATGACTATCTTAATTAACCACTATTAATCACTGCTAAGATTCCTGAGTTATTAATTAACCACTATTAATCCTGCTAAGAATCTCGTGAGGATAATGCAACTTTAATGTGTAGGAACTCAATGTCAGAATTTAACTAAGAGGCCATATGTTTATAATTGCCAAGCACACCCTGGTCAATTGTTATATTTTCTAAATCTGTATCTGGACTCAGTACCAGAATATCCAAGAATAACAAGTAAAAATTGTGATTTGTGAGGTGTTATCATACATGCCAAATAATTACAAGATTTTACTAATTCATATTGACTGAATAGGGGTGTTCCTTAAGGGTGTTAGATTAAGGTAGAAAAAAATGTTGGGATTAGCCTGAAAGTTTTGATACTAGTGTACTGGGGAGACTGAATCCAGAAATTCTGGATTCCATGTGCTGGTATATAATTTTAACATGATAGAAAACTAGAACAAATGGTGTCCTATGCTGTACAAAGTTGAGATGCCAGACCTTCCTAGCTCTAATGCATTATACAGGAAGGCATAAGAACATTTAGAAATATTTTTAATGTAATAGATGTGCTCACATAATTATCTGTTAGCGACCCTTCACCAAGGCTCTAAATAATACATTGTTGAACACAATGTATATGAAGACAATGTATGTATAGGAATCTTTAGAGAACTCTATTGATATTGGAATGATATTGGAAAATACTGCTATGAAACTGAGCCTCTTGAATCTCGTGAGGATAATGCAACTTTAATGTGTAGGAACTCAATGTCAGAATTTAACTACAGAGGCCATATGTTTATAATTGGCACACAGACAAAGGACAAGAGAATCAAAATGGTAAAGGGAATTGCTGTAGTCTAAATGTTAAGTGTCATAAGGTGGAGCTTAATACACGTTACCATAGTAAGAGATGGAGATTTTAGGAGGTGATTATGTCACAAAGACAGAGGATTAGCATCCTTACATCTTTTTAGGGATTTCCTTGTGCTTGCCATCTCATGAAGACACATTTAGAAGGCACTGCCTCTGAAAAATAGATCCCAAATCTCCTGATTTGAACTTCTAGAACTGTGATACATTTCTGTTTATGAACTTCAAAGTGTGTTTTGTTGCAAATGGACTATGACAGGAATGGTTTACCTGCAAAAGTTTTTAGCATTGGCTGATTGATTAAGGAATCCCCTGAATTGAAATATAGGAGTATTATACTAAAGCCTTGCTTGATCTGTAGTAGCATTATATCTTTGTGCTTGGTGAAGACAAATCACCACCCAGAGAACTGTGCACTCTTGTTCAGTTTCCATAGAGAGCTACTTCACAGACCCACACATCATTGAATAAAAGTGAGGCCAGTTCTCTTTGGGGTGGGATCAGTATACACCATTCAAAATTCATCCTGTCAATCTATCTTCCGGATTTCTCCAGAAGGAATTTTCATGCAAGAAAACTGTGTTTCAGTGAGAAGCAACTAATCAGTCTTTTTGGTGTTTATACAGTTACTGACACTGAACTGATAAGAATTTGTGAAAACATCAAAATGTCATTGTAGCATCATAGTCAGGGGAAGAGATTACTGAAGTCAGATAATTTCACCAAGTTGTGACATAAATCTGTCTCATAGTGGCCCCAAGAATCTCTGAATACACCTACTCACAGACGTTGTCCTGGTTCTACAAGGTATATTTGCCACATACATAGTCTGACACTGACAGAACTACCACCCGCCCCACTCAGTCTCCTCGTGATTGTGGAATTGAGTCTATTGCAGTTATAATGGCAGTGAAGGACCTCAAACTGTCTGATTCCTGAACTTAGAAGATGAATCAATACTGCATTACTGCAAGAATTTTAGAATGTGTTCTACCATCAAGGACCAGAAGGATGCAAGTGTGGTAATTTTTTTTTTTTTTTCTGTCCTGAAGAGTAGATGAATTTTGGAAAGTTATTTGGTTAACCACAATCAAATGGTGGCTCCAACTTTGACTGAGCTTCTAGATATATTACCAGAGCAAAAGAATCTATACAAGGTGGATGACAGAACAATTTTAAATCCACACCTTAGTAAAAAATTATCAATGGCCATTTAATCTAGAAATTACTTTTGTATCTGACCTTAAGGTCATATCAGTTCTCTAATTCACAAAATCCGTGATCTCTGCTACACTGCATTGGAGATTGTAGTGCTCTATTACATGGATGACGTCATGTTGGTTGGACCTGCTGAATAGGAAGCAAGAGCTAATAACATTCCCTAGACTCCCTAATAAGGTTCATGTGTGCCAATGAGTACGAATTAAATTACTAAAGACTTAGAAACATCACACTTTGGTAAAATTTCTAGGATTCTGTGACATACTGAAATCTGCCTTCTAAGATAAAGGAAGGACAAGATTGTAACTCTTGTCAATCCTAAGGACGAAGCATACGGTCCAACTGGACTGCTAACTCAAATGTATGCTTCGTTTGAAAATTCTGTTTTCTAAAATTGATGAAGGAATACTCCCAACACTTCTACTTCTGTGCAGAGCACAGAACAAGAGGAGAGTCTGAGGTCACACCTGCAAATGATGCAACTATTATTTGGGCTGGATGGCACAGCAGGTAAGGTAGCACTTGGAAAAATTAGTGGTGCATAATGGTCCACTATGGAGCTCTGACAGGCTCACACTGGTAAGTCATAGTGAGATATACGGGATATCAGAGCAAAGGTTGACATTTCTCTACAAATAAATACTTTGCTTGCTACTCAATCTTTCTGAACGCTTATTGTTTCATCCTTGATCTCCCAATTCCATGAAATATGGGCTAGGTCATTATAAATTGAGTGATGTGTGATATAACCATGCAAAGAGCAGAACAATACCCTAATCATCAAGGGTACAAGATCAGTCTCGGGCACATTTTGAAGGCAAACATAAATTCCATGAGGAACTGTCTCTCACTTCTAAACCTCCTACTGCTGCATTGTCTCCTCTGGCTCAACCCACACCTCAGGTCTCACAGAACATTTCTTGTAAACAATTGACTGGAATAGAAAACATCTGGGCCCAGGCTGCTAATCATTTTTCACAATAGACTAGCACCATGAGGAGCAGAAAGCTGTAGATCTACAGCTCCACAGATGGAGATGGCCTTACATGAGAGTAGTAAGGAAAATTATTTCAATTAGAAAGACTGTGCATCAGGTTATTCACTTTGTCTGAAAAAAAATGGTTGGAGATAATGAAATACAGTAATTCTTTGGCTATGGATAATAGGTTGGCTGTTTTGGCAAGGACTTGTAAGCACCATAATTTACAAATCATGGACAAGGAAGCTACAGGTAAGGAGTACGTAGACTGACCTTCTTGAGTAAGTTACATACTTATACTTCATTTAACTGCTCACCAATAGCACCCTCAGGACATAAGGACAGCAATTATTAGACGGATAAAATGATGAGACCTATAGGTGCTCGTCATTCTCTCACACCAGTCACCTATATTTCTGACCAATGGGCTCATGCACAAACAAAGTGCTGTGGGGGATGGAAATTATCCATGGAGTCTTCAACATGGCCTTCCATTCACCAAGGTCAACCTAGCTGAGGATTCAAACTAATGATAAGAGACAAAATATACTTTTAATTTAGCAGTACTCTTAGGAAAGTGGTTTTAGCTCACCTTGCTTGTAGGTTGACTACATTAGGCAAGGTTCCATCATAAAAGAGCCAGTGGCTTGTTTTCACAGACACAGTCACTATAAGTGTGGATTTGCCTTTTCAACATGCAATGCTTTTGTCAAAAGCATTACTTAACAATTATCTCATTTACTCTTAGTATTCCACATAATGTTATTTCCATCCGGAGAATTTAATAGCAAACAAAATGTGGCAGTGGGTGGTGCTCTTGTGAATCTCTCACCATCCTCTCAATTAGCCTGAAGCAGATTAATAGAGTGATGTGATGATGTTTAAAAACAGACTTAGTTCTGGAATGCACTGGGTGGTCCGAGGTAACATTTTAAATGTAAGATGTGTATTTCCTGAATCATTGACCAATGTGCGGTGCTATTTCTACTGAAATTCATAGATTCAAAAGCCAAGGGATCGAATTGGGAACGTCTCCTCTTATTATTTCATTTATGTTTTTACTCCTATTCACTCACCATTTTTCACTAGATGTGGGGATATAGGCTAATCTTATATCACTGTAATTAAAAGATTTATATATGAATGAATAATTTAAAAACAAAATTACTCCAAATTAATAAATTAAAATGGTTAAGCCATTACTGAGTAAAGTGTCAAACACTGTGAAAACGCTAAGATTTTACTACACATTCAAATTATTAAGTTTCCCTGTTATGTTTTTAGAACAAAAGACCCAAGGCTCCTGGGTTACAGACAAAGGACTTTATTACAGCAATCTCAGTGCTCAGAGAATCTGTATTTTTTTGTACTGGTTCTCTGAGCACATTTTATACCGGGTACAATGAAAACAGTCAGGTGATATCTGTACATGCAGTGAATTATAAAAGAGAAACCTGAAAATTTTTTAATAAGAACTAAGCACCTTTGCCTTTGTTTCAGAGAAACATTATTTTGCATGATGGTTCACTATACAAACATTCTTTAGAAGATAATGTGGAACAAAAGCAGACAGTGTCTTTTCTTGCCAACCCAGGGAAATGTGAGAGACCTCTAAAGAAGCAGCTCCCGAAAGGAAGTTTCACATATTTTATTGAAAAAAAAAAGTCTAAGAAATCATGTGAATCACATACAATATCTTCTCACAGGAAAAAAAATTTAAGTTGGCTTTCGAACATTTCACAGAATTGTAAAACTTTTTAATTTTAAAAGGAAAGTAATACAATGAAACTACCACAATATCATCCCCCTTTGTGCTTCCCTATACCTAGGAAAAAGGCTTAAAAGTATTTAGTAAATTTCATAATTTGCAATCTATGTACTATACTGTTTCATAAATCTGCTAAACAGATACAAAATATGGATGATGGAGCAATGTTTTCTTTGTTCAAAATATTTAAAGTACTAAAATCTAATGACAACATGTTAACATAATACACATTTTTGTAGGATGTTACCATTTCTATAACAGTTTCTCTACACTATATCAACAGTGCCATGGTGATTCAGTGTAAATCATTACAGTGTTTCATTGTTACAATACTTGTGTTCAAGTACAGGTTCATGAACATGATCAAAGTCTCTGTTTGACTTTTTCATTATAAAAACAAGGTTAAAATTACAGTAGAATTTTTCCACGGATGTCCCTAAATCTTAATCAAATTCATAATACATTCTCTAAAATTCTGTTCAACACTATGAGGTTTGTTATGTTTACACATCTCCTGCAGATTACAGAAAATGGGCTAATTCTGCAGCAGGACACCAAAAAACAAAATAACAAAAACCCAAAATATTCCTCCATGTGTAACTAAACTATAATGCTAAGGTAGTATATATACTGGATAACTCAATGGTATTGGTGGAGAGAAAGTAGCACCTTAGAGACAGCCCTAACTTAAACCAAAAAAAAAAGTCTAATGATCGCTTTTTGTTCCTTTTTATTGTAATTAGGTTATTAGAACCAACTTATTCATTCATATAAAATTATTTATGAAGCCTTATAGCATAGATCAAAATGTCTGTATAACCAAAACACCACATGGGATGTTTGACAGGCAAAAAATAAATTAATTTGATTAAATTATATGTAATCTGATAATATTTGGTCTGAAAATCACGCTAGTGTGTGTGTTTATAAATACTGTAACACAAAGAGCTGTGAGCCAGCAGGCCAGAGGTCAGCTCTTTCGCTGTAGCTTTTGAGCATAGAAGTCCCTGCAGGTCTCACAGCAACGCTGATACCACCGCATGTCCTGACACAGATTCTTCTCACGTATCACTCGACAGTATACTGGCCACTGATCTCCCAGGCATTTGAAAGTCAGAGCAGCTGTAAAACAGAGCACATAGATTTAAAATACCTACGGATATCAGAGCTGTCATTAGCAGAAACAAGATTTTAGTGATTCAAATGTTGGTATTTTGTGCACTTATTTTGATTCATTTATATAACCTCCTGGAATATAAGAACAAAAAAATCATATACATATACAGAAACCCAGGAGTACAGTAAATAAGCAATATCTTTACTTATTGTTATTGTGTACAGCTAAATGTTCTCCTAAAATGCATGCACAAATAGTGGTACCTTTGGAAGTTAATTGAATTATAGGGGCATTTTAGTTGACTTGCTCTTGGGAAATGGATCCTGGTTGGAAAGGTGAGACACTAGGGACATAACCTAGAAGGTCATATTTCTCTTCTCTGCTCCTCTGTTGACTGAATGCTTTCCCAAAGCCAGGAGATAAACAGCTTCCCCTCTGCTACATCCTTTTGCCAAGCCATTCTACCGTGGAATCAACTAACTATGGACTAAAAACTCTGCAATCTGTACCAAAATAAACTTCTCCTACTTTAAATTATAGGTGTCAGATATTTTATGCAAGTGGTAAGAAAGTAATAAGACAGGGTTTTGGTAGCAGAGAATTGGGTCATTGCTGTGACTTATTATCTGACCAAGTGGTTCAGAAACCTTTGGAACTGGTTTGTGAGAGGTATTTCGAAAGGTTTAAGAGATGCCAGCTAGAGAAATTTTAGAATGCCTTAAGCCAAGCTTAAAGGAGATTCTAGTCAGAGCTCAAAACACCAAAATGCTGATAAACTAAACTTAAACTAAATGCTGATAAACTAAACTAAAGTTTCATTGGAAATAAGGTCACTGGCAGTTGGGTTCCAACAAATGTGTGTTGTGCTTTGGTAGAAAATGTGTCTACATTTTTCTTCATGTTCTGAAACTTTGTGGGAGACTGAGACTTAGCACAGCAGACTAATTAATCAAGAAGAAAAATTAAAAGGCAGTCCAATGTTCGTGCTGTGACATGGTTATTCCTTGTTGGTTTTAGTGTAATATACTATGAGAAAAAGGGGGGAAAAAGTCCGTGTCAAAAGTTTTCAGCTTTGGCACAAAGCAACTTTCAGAAAAGACGAAATAGAGGAGAACGTGTTTGCTAAAATGATTAATATTAAGAAGTACTTTGTCATAGGACAATTGAAAATATAGCTTAAAGGCATCACAGTAATCAGTATTCTTCTTTCTAGTCTACCTTTCCCGTAGACACAAAGTTGCAAAGTAAAAGAGTTGTCATTAAGAAAAGTGCCACAGGATATCCTGTTGGAGAAGGAAAATGCAACTCATGGTACTGATTTCACAATAACCAATTTATAGTCCTCAGACATATAGGCATTCAGAAGCCAGCCAGCCATGATTCAAGGGCTGGATACTGCTGCAGTTGGTGAAAGACTTTGGTATCAAGAGCTGGGGATTTAGCTCAGCGGCATAAGTGCCTGCCTTGCAAGCAGGCAGTTGTGAGTTTGATCCCTGGTACTGATAAAAATGAAAAAAAAAAAAAAGAAAAACAAAAACAAGATGATACTTTGGTATCATCTACAAGGTGTTGGTTTCATAGGCATGCAGAATGCAAAAGTTGTGGGGTCAGGAAGGCTTCCATCCAGATTTCAGAAGAAGGCTTGGGAGGCCAGGTAGTATGCCCCTAAGGGAACAGTGTCTGAGTGAAGTGAAGTGAAATGAATATAGTGGAACTGTGATAGAAATTGTGAGTAAAGCTGAAACTATAGTGGAGACCTCAGAAAAATGAAGAAGCCGGAACATAGAACACTGCAAGAAAGCCACAGGAATGAGTAAAGCCAATCCAAAAGAAAAGGTATGAAATCTGCAATCAACAGCAATATTTCAGGGCCACAGCCACCTAGGCTGTTTGGAGTTCACATTTCATCAAAACTTGTCCTAGGTGCTGGACACTGAATGGCAGGTTTGCCTTCCTCTAATTTCATTGGTTGGTGTCCTCCCATTGTCCCCTCTCCCCACCCTGTGTCATTCTGCTGGCAGCACTTAACTTTCTTTTGATTTTTACAGAGGACCACAGGTAAGGGTTTCTCCTAACTCTCAGAGGAGATCTTGGCTTGAACTTTTCAGCAATACTGAACATTACTAAAATTAGGTACCTCGGATTCAATGTGTGATATTGCTAAACTTCAATATCCTTCAGTTAATCTCCTTTTGTATTTTGTTAGAGAAGATTAAAAAAGAAAAAAATGTATTCAATATAACCACCTTCATAAAAATGCAAATTTATTAGTACTGCTGAGTGAAATTACAAAGAAATGGAAAAATAAAAATATGCTCACACTTATTTCACATTCCTGGGTTTTTGCACAGCAAGTGTGTAAAAATCAAAGTTGTTCATCACAAATGATTGAAATTTACAGCTATACAGTGTTCAAAATGACACTCTGATATAGAAAATTATCTTGCGGATTTGACCCTGATGTTTCAGAAGGAACAGTGTATTCTGTCATGTATGTTGAGTCAGTCTTGCTGCGTTTCTTACTTTTACTATTATTCAGCTCAGTATTTTACTTTTAAAAATCTGAGATTTTGGGTCTGGGGATTTAGCTCAGCGGCATAAGCGCCTGCCTTGCAAGCAGGCAGTCGTGAGTTCGATCCCTGGTACCGATAAAAATGAAAAAAAAAATAAAATCTGAGATTTTTCAACCATTTTACTTCCACGATTTGGGTATACCTTAAAGAAATAATAAAGACTGAAAATGCAATTTTAGTGAAATTATTTATTTATTTGTTTGGTCCTGGGAATTGAACTCAGGACCTTATGCTTGCCAGGGATGTGCTGTGCCACTGAGCAATATCCCTGGATGAAATTCTAAATTCTTCTCTCAATCCATTATTTTCTGACAAATGATAGTTGGACTTACAGTAATTACTAGAGAAAAGGATTATGCAGTCACTGAATACATGGTTTGGGCGCATCTGCTTTAGGATTGCTAAATTTTGTTTTAATTAGTCTTATTCTATGTGCAATGATTATTTCTTAGAAATGTTAATTATTTGGCTTGGAAAAGAGCATTTTTATATTTCCATGAAGAGTCAAACTTTTCCATTTCACTGAATCTTATGCTTCAAAAAGTACATATGATAAATCTTGTTTTTTGGTAATATTATTCTGTATGATTAAAATTGGTCTCCTGTAGATTATAAAACTTAAAACTAAAGATGTGAAGCATAAATTAGCCCACTAGCAGCAGGTAGGAGTGCTGTTAAAAGCCACTAATTGTCACAGAAAGAAAGCCTCGTTCATTCATTAGTATTTATTAAATATGTACTGGCTATATCTATATAAAATACATACTTGGTGGTAGTTCAGATCAAATAACATGAATTGAGCATAAATGTGAAAGTATTTCATGGCATAAAACTACATAAGTATCAAAATACCAGTAGTATCTGAAAATATATTATTCAGTCTTCCAAGATGATCATCAAAATACTTTTTGTTCAATGGTATGGATTTATACACCCATTCTTCACGAAAGTTCTTTTTAAAATTTCATGACTCTCCAAAAGATAATTTGTTTCCAGGATCACATGGAAATCTATTAACCATGGAGATATACTACAACCTCACTGTCCATTCTGTCATGGGTCTGCTCTGAAATTAAAACTTTGTTCCATTCTCTAATCCTTTACGACTTCCAGTGTCATGTGCCCAAGATTGTATTTCCAGGACCTGGTTCTTAGTGAACATCTTCAGGAATCAAATAGTTTAGGACTTTGTTTTACCCACAAGGCCATTTAGACTGAACCATATTTAAACAGATCCAGATAGAGCTACGTAACTAGCATACCTCTCAGATTTTAAAGTTATATGCAAAATAGGAAAAGTCGCAGGCATTTCTCTTACTAAAACTACCTACGTGTTGGTCGGCTTACCCAGTCTGGGTGATGTTATTGTATTTACATTAATCTTCTCATTGCAAGGCTGAAGGTGACATGGCCTGTACGCTGCAGGTTTTTCTGATGAAAAACATTCATTTCCGTGTCTTCCTGTGATCTTATGCATGCACTGGATAACGCGGGACTGCATTCCTTTGCCACAGGTAATTGAGCACTAAGAGAGAAAGAAAGTTTGTTAAGATTTCTTCTGCTGTTTTCCTTTCTTAGGCTGTGAGCCGTCTTCTCTGTATATTTCTCAAACATGAGCAACACCATACGGAGTTGATGTTAAACAATCAGAAAGATTAACACCGATGCTCTTAGCTTGGGCATCAACAATTCCTTTGAGAATCTCCAGCTGGCCTAGAGCAGAACTTGAGGGGTGGGAGCTGAAGGACACTAGAGGCTCAGGAAGGGAAATGAAAGTTGAGCATGTGACTTGAAGGAATGAATGATACCACCCTGCTTTTTGTCAGGCAGTTCTCCAGGGTCACGTTCCTGGTTTGTACCAAACAATTGATTTATTATTCTTTATGTTAGACACATATTCAAACTGTGGAGCTTAATCTTTGTTTATGTCTCTCATATCTGGTTGGCCCTTTTAATTGTTCTGGGCTTAAAATAGGTAGCAACATGCACATTTATCAACTTGATATATTTATTAACTTGATATATTGTTAAGATAATTCCTCTTTCTTGGAAGAGTACATGACATTCATGTTATGCTGATAAAAATATTCAAAACTTGGGTTTCTCTAGTAAAATGCACTTGTAGTGGATTCCTTGCTCTTCAGTTAAGTATAGTTTATATTCAATTCAAGGATATTTGTTTTGGTAAGAAGCATATTTGTTACATAATACTTTTTTACAGAGAACATTCTTGAACACATGTATAACATTATTTTTAATTTGTGACACAAAGTGATGCTAATTTAAGAAAATAAAATTAAAATTTTGTTAAAGATGCTCATTAGTTCTTTTTACTCAAATAAAATCTTAGTACATGATATTCTAAGTGAAAATTGCTAAATTCTTTCCAATAACCGTCTTTTAAATATACAGACTATTGAGATTTCTAGTGTTTATAATTGTCTCTATATAAATACTTATAAAGATCACATTCTCTACGGTATATTTCCTCTTTTGTGAGAACTAACAGGCTTATCTCTTCTTGTCTTCATTTCCCTAAGGATTTGTACAAAATCTTATTTCCTTCACACCAAGTCTATATTACTTAAATTGTCTTTAATTCCCTGTCTTCTAGTGAACCGCATATTAATTTGGCATGTAACAATTAAAATTTGTTTACATATAGACTCTCTCCTCATACAAAAATCATTGGTTCACCAGGACTTGTAAGATAAAACTCGGTACACCAGCGTCTTTGGACTATCATTTATCCACTTCATTACTACTATTATTTGCTCTTTCTGAGTCTCTCTATGTGGTCTAGGCTGGCCTTGAACTTTCAGTGCTCTTTCTGTCTCTGCCTCTCAAGTGCTGGATTACAGGTGTCCACTACCACACACCCAGGTCTACTTTCTTATTAAAAACCATATGTTTTATTATAGACTAATCAAGCCAATGCAATTTCTTTTCCCAGTTCTACAGTTGTGCTCATATTATTCATTATAAAATGCCTTGCTTCTTTTAAAAGCACAATCTCAATTTCATTTCCTTCATGAAAACATCTGTATCATCCCAACTACCTATGCACATTTATGTAATATTTACTGTTTACTCACACATTGAGACTACAACTCAGGAGAGATTTTTTTTTTAAAAAAAACTGGATACACACACATATATTTATTGCATACATAAATGCATAGCATTTCTAAGTCAGTGATATCATATGGGATCTAGTAGTCTGACTTAAAACAAGCAAACAAAACCGTTGATTATGCAATACAGCCTGAATGTGGAAATTACTGATCAAAGTATGTGCACTGCTTTTAATAACTAATTTGTATAGCTTGTTATCTTTAAATATTACCTTTTGATGCATCTAGTTTTCTGCTCAGTTAGATGGTAACTAGGACTAAGCCTGTCTACCTGTCACATTCACTAAAAAAAAAAAAAAAAAAAAAAACAAAAACTAACCATAAAATAATGGAATTTTATTCTGACATTATTAACATTAACATGAATCAGCAGATTACTGATCTGCTTTGTTTTGTTTCGGTGTTTTTGAGGGAGTTTTTGGTATGTTTTCCAAGCTAGTCTCAACCTGCTGGTCTCACGTGTCCCTCCCCTTCTTTCTATAAATAGCTGGGATTATAAGCATTTGCCATCATGCCTGGTTAAGTGATCTTCAAAGTTTTAATTTTTAAATATTTCTGCATAATATTCTTTTTGTATCTGATGAATTATTGACCTTCTATGAGAACTGACCATTTCATCTGGTCTTAGAAACCTCCATGTTAGTAGCACTTTATGACATGAGCATAGTTATCTAAACAAAGACATCATGCATCTTAGAACTGTTTTTTCAAGAAATGCAAACTAAACTAAACTAAGAGTTTTAAATAGATGAATCTGCCAGGTGTTGTGGTATATGTCTGTAATCTCAGCATTCGGAAGGCTGAGGCAAGAAGACTGCAGTGAGTTCAAGGCCAGCCTGGACTACATAGTGAAACCCTGTTTTAAAAGAAAAAAAAGATGAATTTAATCTGATAAGATAAAAAATGTCCTCAATATTTCAAAGTAACCCAACAGTCAGTCATAGCCTGGTCTTGATTATTGCATTTAATTCTCCATAGTTAAATCCAAGGATATGCAAACAGAAGTAATGTATCATTGTTTTCAGAATATCAAGAATGAAATAAGAAGACATATGATAATTCAGAATTATATGATATTAACAGATAATGGCTGAATAGTTCCTTTCATGAAAAATTGGAAAACAAAAGAAAACATGTTGTTACAGTCCTTGTATAATTAAGATTCATAATTATTTGGGCATAACCTGAAAATAACTGTATTATTGAAGAAATAATGAAAGTTTAGTAATTGGTTTTACTACAACAGTATCATTACTGCTTTTGACACTGATAGAAAAAGTGTCATTATTAAATTAAATTTTATAGTAGCTTTAATGCATAATTTTTCTAATGTTTCAATAATAAAAATCAAGATCTTACCAGTAGTACTAATCGTTTTTTCATAAAATATAATTCTGTAAAACTTCTATTACAAGTATGTGAAAAATAAACTGATATTTGAAATGGAAATAATAAAATTGCAAGATGTCTGCTAAATGAATTCTTATTTTATTGCAGAAAACAAACTCAAGAATGATCATAATTTTCCTGGGTTGATAACTGGGCATATATAATTCATTGTTTTATCAAATGACATCAGTATGATTTAAAACCAACATTTTTTTACTAAACAGTCAAAATAATTTTGGCCTCAAAATTAGTATACCTGACTTTTAATACTACATCTAGCAAGTAATATACCTGGGGCTTATTTTTCCTTTGTGGTAAGTAAGGCCACGCATCATAGCCACAGATTTTGGTCTAATTTCTGTTGAAGTAAAAACCTCCAAATAATTAATTATTCTATATTATATTGTAGTTTAGAAATAAGAGCGAAGGCTAATCTTATTCAATGTGCCACCTAACAGTGATGAGACATAATTTATAATAAAAAATTCCTCAAAACTGTAATCTGTGGCAATGTCTCTGAATACTCCATCATTTATCAAGTTTTCTAATATTTATTGATTACCACTAAGTTCAGAGTCTTCTGCAGAAAATAAAAAATGGGCCAAGGATACAGGTCAGTGGCACAGTGCCTGCCTGGCAGGTGTGAAGTTCTGAGTTTGAGACCCGGTACCAGAAAAAAAAAAGAAAAGACAGCAGAGATTGTTTATACTAGCACTCTGAATCTCAAGTCTTAGTAAAAATTTGTGAACAAACACAATGACATATAATAGATTTAGAATCAGATTACTAATTGCTGTGGGGATGGACAATTTCATCCAATTGTTTAATATGTAAATAATTAGTTGTACTAAAAAGCGACTCTTTCCTGATTTGTGATCAGAAGGAGCAGGCAGTATGACTTCTGAAAGTTCCCTTCCTAATGGAAAAAACTAAAATGGGTAAAGAGAAGGGCAATGTTTGGATCAAGAGGTTCTGCAACTCAACTGGTATGATCAGGGAAGGATTTATAAAGGTGACCAAGGCACGTCCCGTAAGAAGGAGGATTTTATATACAGTCCTTTTGATTTTACATATTATGTTCACACTAAATGCTTTTCACTTATACTTGTGTGGGTTAAGTTCTTTCTACTGTGTACATTGTATATGTGTTATCCATACACTGTAGGCTACAATACTCAAATTATTTAATAAGCAGTATGAAAGCATGGAGAGAATATGAAATCAAAGTTTTTTTAGAGCTTGGATATTTTCAAAATCTGCCTTCTTTTTACTTCCATCTCCTTTCTCAGTTGTTTTCTAATAAATTTTATTATATTTATTTATTTATTTAGTGGCTACCGGGAATTGAACTCAGGACCTCACACTTGCCAGACAGACACTGTGCCACTGAGCTGTATCCCTGGCCCTTTTTAATTACTTTTAAGTCTCATCTTCACACATGTTGGGTAAATTTAAAACTATTTGAAGCAAGGTAAAACTGTAAGCACCCACTAAAAGCCGAAATGATGAAATGCCAATAACAATTTACCACCGCCTATTAAAGAAACACAGGGTGTACCAGACAGTAAGCCATGATATTTCTTTTACAAGGATAACATATTGACTAGTGTGTTTTAAAAAGAGAGCCTTAAATTGTCTGAAAAAAAATGTTTCCTAGGTAGTTTAATATTACTCTGATGGACCTTTGAAGCAAAGTACCTCATAAATCAATTCTATCAGTGAAGACTCTTTCATTCTCCAAGGCAGCACGATTATGATATCTCAGTTTTATTAGAGTTAAAAGGAGCAGTAATCTTTAGAAGAGATTTAAATAGTTCCGAAAATTGCTCACAATAATTTTTGAGTAAAGCAGATTTTTTGACAGCAATACCAACGTGCACACACACACAAAAGTGATCTTAGTAGTCACTCTATACCATCAAAAAATAAGTCCTAAAGGTTTTGAAAATAAAATGCTTCAATGATTTAGTGATGTTCATTTCTATTTAAGAAAATTATGATTTTTCCTGTACTTAATCTTATGTGAATACTAAGACAATTTCAGCATAGATTTCGCTAATAAGGATTAAAATATCTTCTTGTCTTAGGATGTTAGTGATAATTTCTAAGACTATATTGCAGTGTATCTACAGTATGTCTTGCATGTCCAACAGTAAACAAGATGAGAGAAATTTGTTCAGTAATTTACATAACTAAAAATGATTAGAAAAATAGTTTGGAAAATGAGAATCATAAATACAAATGGCAAATCAATCAACTTGGTCCCAAGAAAAATTTACCTTCTTTTAAAGGAAGGTATACATTATTAAACTAAGTAACAATGTTCATTATTTAAATGTCTACTTCCATCAGTTCTTCTGATTACTAAATAAGAACTGCATGGTTTGATTTTGCCTAAAAAGATTTTGTGACAATAAACTAACAGGAAGGGATTTATTTGAGGAAGAATCAACAATATCGATGTTTGTAGAAATATGAAGTAGATTTTTACTTAACAGATTTTTCTGAAAATGATCAAAAATGGTCTAGCAATACATATCAATGTAAACATTTAGGAAGTTATTTTTACCAAAGTAGGTGAAACCATTGAGAGGAAAGGGTTTACCCCACAGGTTAAGATGCCAGGATGAGTTAGGAAATTTATGCAAGTAAAGTGAATCCAAAACTTATAGAAAATAAAAAAAGATACATTAAAAAATTCTAGCAAATTTTTAACTGTAACTTTATCATAAGGAGTGAAATAAACTGAGTAGCTATGATGTCCATCTCTTGGTTAAAGCAAATTGTGTTACTCTTTCTTCCATTTAAAAAGGTAAATGATTAGTGAAATACTGTGGAAAAGCAAACTACAGTAAAAAATTGAGCATCTTTATATAACACTATTTGTGGTATTAGTAAAAAAAATACTGTATTATTAAGAACTTAGTTTGATAGCTTAAAAATACGTAAACAACTTCGAGGAGTTCAAGGAAGGCCATGTACGTTGAAAGTCATTGGTATCATAGTGTCAGCATGTTCTGAAGCATTGACCATATACTACTGAATAACTGCAACCTGAAGAAATGAATTTTATTCAGGTCTAGTTAGATGCATTTTACACATTAGAAATGACTAGTCCTAAATTATGACATGAGTAGATAGCATAAATGTTTGATGAATCAAGTACTAGATAAAGTTATGAATGTATTCTGTTCTCTTTTCATTATTTTGTAAGAAAATGCCCTTTTCAAATATACTTGTATATTTCCTAAGAATGCACATATTTTAAAAATAATCTACATGAATTTTCCCCATATTTTCTCTGAATATCACTATGCTTAGGAGGTGTCCACTAAAAACCAGTGAATGATGGCAAACAAACTCCCAAATGCATCAAAGGATGCAAGCACGTTTAACTCAAAGAAAAGATGCTATCGTGTGTGTGTGTGTGTCTGTATATATATATATATATATATACCACTAATTCATCAAAAGGAATGATTTATACTTTCATTGTGTGATCATGTTTTATGCCCCTATCTTGCAATATGAAGAAGTACTTTGAAGATAACAATATTGAATATATTAACCATTGTTAATCTCCTATTTTGTTTTGAAATTCTGTACCATCATTTTAATTCTTTTTTCCATTTTAAAGTAAAAAAGGAGCTACACAAGCATCCATAAACAATCATCTACAAATTTACACGGTACCCAAATTAGATAAGACAATAACATCCCATGATTTCAGTAGGTTCTTCAAGCTATGTACATAGTACAACTTGAATCTACTTTTATAACTCTCATTCATTGAAAATGCATGAACCACGTACAAGTTTCTGTACTGGTTCCTTATATAATCCAATCATTATTATGTCTCTGTCACATTAACCAAACAACATTGCCTATGTACTTCTAGAGAACACAATTTTATTTGGGAACCTTTTGAAAAATGGGATATTTGAAAATACCTCTCCACTTTAGAGTAGAAATATTCCTTTCCTGCAAGAATCTCTGATTCATTTGTTTGTATTTTGCCCAGTCTGGATTCTGAAATCCACTAGATCTACAGTTTTTGTGTGTTAATGCTTTACACTCTTGTTGTAAGAAGCCAACAATTAGACTATATTTGTGTATTTAACTTGTATAGAACACTATTCTTAAATTGTGACACTGAGTCTTAAAATTATTATGATGTAAAAATAAAGATTTCTTAATGTTTCTCAAAGTGAATGTGAAAAGAAGAATTAAATAAAATATAATCTTGTCTAAAATTAAAGTGAATAGTAGGTGCTCTGACTGATTCTTGGTCTGAAATAGATCAGCAAGAAAAAGCAACAAACATTTTAATGTTTGAATAACATTAAAATGTTATTGAACTGGCTATTTGAGATTTGAGTCATATCATCTTAATGTCATATTTATTGAATAACTGAATAGTCTTACCTAAGAACCATGATTATAGAAAATATATTTGTCTATTAATTTACAATCTGAAGAAGTATGTAATTTGAACATGTCTAAAACAGAAGTGTCATATGTGAGGTATTGCGATTCTATGGTAAAATGCAAAATTTTATAACTATTGGTTAAATGTTTTAATTCTGGACTTTAGAAAAGCATAAACATTATTTTTGTGCTAGTAAGATACTTGTCAGCCTAAATATTTTAGATTAATTAAATTAAATTTTACACCATATGTGAAATTATGGTATAAATTTGTAGATTTAGGTTATATAATCAACCAGTTTGAGAGCATAGGAAACTACTAATCTGTGCATGCTAAATATAATTCTAAAGAAATTGTAAAATTCTTGAAGTCATAAATAATATAAAACATTACCATAGGACTTTTCCAAACAGGCAGAAAACCTCGTAGTAAAAAGTCACTGTAAAATATGTATTTAAAACCTTATTAGATTATAAAACTTTATCTAAACTAACATGGGCCTATTTCTTAATTCCTTAAGAAGGAAAAAAACACACTGCAATGTATTTAGCAATTAAAAATAATAATTCCCACCCTTGATCAGCACAGCGATTACCCAAGACCCCTTAGTTCTAGACCATGCCAAAGATATATATTTTGGAGAGAATATATATTCCCCAACAGCTAAAGAAGATTCTGTAATGCTTTATTCATTTCCAGCTGGCATCAAAATGAAGTAGGAATTCCTAAATTGAAGGAAAACTGTCACTGGTAGAGCCCAAAGATTTTTTTCCTCAACTAATGTGACAGCCAATCTCATAGGACTCACTATCTCTCATCTGTAATGATGACAAGGAACAATCAGCACCTAGGTGAACAGCACTGACTCTCCTCCTGTAACTTACTTTTGTTAATAATTGGATTATTCCAACATAGCTTAATAAGTAGGAAGGATCATTCACAGGGAAGAGAGTGCATCTCACAAGGCAACTAAATGATGATTTCCACTGGAAATTATTAGCACAGCATTCCTAGTCATTTATGTATGTGTTTGGCATTCTGTCTTTCAACTCTTTAACAAAGTGAACGTGAGCAATGCTAAAGAACAAAAAGATTTGATATTTTTAAGATTTGATATTTTTTGGGGTCAGTGTTTCACCATCTTTGTAAAATAGCTCATCTTCCTTATTTAACACATGGATCCTTTGATTTGAAACCGTTCTTAGTGGTCAGACATTTTAAGGTATTTTCTGTGTGGTGTGTGTGTGTGTGTGTGTGTGTGTGTAATTAATTTTGGGGGGTTTGTTTTCCAGTTTTAACTCATCTGGTTTCTTTAAGAATATAATTACAATAAATGAAAGAAATACGTGCGGTAAAATCAGCTTACTCATGATTTATAGAGAGCTGAGTATGTTTTGGAATGATTGTCAGAATAACCAAAATATTTATTATGCCAAACAGTACATTGATCAGTACAAACGTGGCAGAAAGGAAGACAATTACAAGCAATTAATAAGCAAAGTTTTAGATTCATGATTCTGCCAGGATTTAGCCCACAAAACACTCACTCTTACAATAAAAAGAGTATAAAGATAAAGACATTTCTATTTTAGTACAGTCATTGCAAGTAAGACTTCTCAGATCTTTTTGGAATGCTAGCAATTAAATTTGCTTTTCAAATAAAATACTCCCCAAGCGTAGACTAACAATCCTACATCAAAATGGATCATAGCCTTTTATGGCCAAGTAAAAGAAATGTATGTTTTTAAAAATTTTGTTTTGCTTTAATAAAGCCCGAACTGAAAATATGACAGTATCATATAGATATCTTTTACTTGTTCCAAGTACTAAACTATGTACACACTTGTTGATTCAAAAAGAAAATCCGTAGGTGAATTAAATTCCATTGATGCTTATTGCATTTCCCCTATAGTTTCAGTATTAACAATCTAACTTGATGATGGATCCTTCCTCCAAATGAATTGAAAGCAAAATGAAATAAGTTTGCTTGCTACCTAAAAATTAAACCCTGGAAGCTTTTTCTTTTCTTTTTATTTTTGCTTAAATACATAATGTTCACATAAATGTAGATTTACTTTTAAAAGTATACTGGAGAGTATTTGAGCTACTAGATAGAAAAAGATAAAGGCAATCATGTGGCTATTTAAAATTATATTGATTAGCTTTCCTGCAAGCTATGTTAGTTTCTGATATTTTTGTCATTAAAATGTATGAAATATGTTAGTTGTCATAGAACTAGAGCCAGAAAAATCCATAAACCGTGCCATAGAAAAAAAATAACAGAAAGCTTACGTCTAACACACATTTTTTTGTTTACCAGATTTAAAAAAACCTTGTCATTTAATCATTAAATATTCTTTTGCCCCCCAAAAGATTCAATTTTTGCATTTCTAAAAAATAATGGATTATATCAACAAGTATAATTTGTTTAAGCAATAGATGATGAAAAGACAGCTGCTAAAATTCCAGAGCTGTCACTACTAAAATCATTGGAGCAAAGTCTAACTAAATATGGTAAAAATATCTCAAATCAAAAACAAAATCATATTGTACAGTAAAGTAATGAAAACTTTTTATAATATGCAGAAACATTACATAGAGTTCCAATGCAGTATGTTTACTATTTAATATTTTTGCTAATGGTATAAAGCAATAAAATAATTGTTAAATTTCAGTGTTTTTTAAAAGAGTACTATATTCTTTTTATTTACTAAGATTTGTAAAGTTCATTTATTCTAAGAAAACAGCAGTAATGTGAAACAATACATATATAATTGAGAAAAAGAACACAGTTCATTTTTCCAAGGAGTTGTGAGGCTACATTTATTTAGTAATCCCTTTGATTGTTTAGGCATTTAAGATGATACTTCAGGACTTGGAGTGCTGAAAGAAGTATGTTCTAGGCAAGGAAAACTACAAAGACACAGGAATGTCTGAGTTAAAAATTCCTCAGGCTGAGCTTAGCAGAAACATTTGACTTGCAAGTGATGACACCGATTTGAACAAGTAGCTTAAGTTGGATTAATGGGAGGCTCTGAATGCCAGAGTGTGTCTGGGAGTGGGAGATGTGGTCAGTAGGAATTCTCTGTAAACATCTAGGCAACAGAAATAAAGACGTTTTCTTTTAGAAAGGGGTAGCTCTAAAAAAGGAGGAAACTTGTCACTCTAATCCTTGTGAAAAATTCAGAAGGAACCATGCTATGGTATTGGAAGAAAGACGCAATGCCCTATTTGCATACGACACAACAGTAAGTGCCATGGGTGACTCTGGCCTCGGTGGCTAGTGTGATAACACTGAATTTTTTATTTTAAAAAATTGGGAGTGTGATATAATTTCAGGAAATAAAATAAAGAATTTTGTTTTGAACAGATAATCTGAGCAGCAGTGGGGATTCCACTAGGACTCTTGCTGGTGAAGACTGAGTTGAGACCAGACACGAGGTCTCTTCAAATCCCTTTCTTCTCACTGCACCGTCTTGCCTGTCTTTCCCATTTCTGATGATTTTCCTCTGAATAACTGCTCTCAGCTCCCTGTGCAGCAGCTGAGTCTCTCAGATGCCCTTTCCAGTGGGAATTTCCCAGAATGCATTGCTACTCAAGCTGCACTTCCGGTCCAGCCACACTTGGGCTCTGAAAATTTAAATATCTATTTACTGAGGATTTCACACTTAATATTTCCATGTCATAACTCTTCTTGATCTGTCTACAAGATACCAATTTTTAACTCTTTTATGAGCACATGAAACAGAGTCCAAAGCAGATTCAGTCCACTCCTTCAAACTTAATTTTCCTGGAGGGTTTCCTGTCCCCTGTTTGCTCATATTGTTCAGGCCACAAAACTAACCATGGAGCCTTCAACACTTTGCATCTGTCTCTTCATCTCTCCCTAATCAAACCCCGTTATGCTCATTTTAACCTTACAAATCTTCTTAAACTCAACCATTTTGTTCTTCAGGCCTGATACTGTAACAGAAATAGCATTTATGTGGTTACTGTGTGTAAGACTCAATGTTAAGAACTTTGTATGAACTATTTCATTTGGATTCATTGGCTTATTTGAACAAAAGATCAATAAGTCAAATCAGAGCTGTCTAATTTCATACACTGAGCTGTCTCATCTCTTACAGCCCCAAATGACTACCCCTCCTTAAAAATCCTGCAGTAGTCTGACGTCTCCATACGTATGTTCATGACATCATTCTCAATATTAGAAACTGAAAGGATATAAGGGATTAAAAAGTACTTAAAATTTCAAATAGAAACTATTAAGCTTGCACAATTAGAATTAACACATAAATGCAGTAAAATTAGAAGAATCAAAGTCCCTTTCCTCCTATAGAGTCAAAAAAATTGTTCTTTGTATGTCATTGCAGGAAAAATTTTTTAAAAGCTATGTAAAGGTCATTTGTGTACTCTTGATACTATGTAATTCAAGTCTAGGTAATTTACTACTTAATAGTAGGACTTGGAGGAATTTTCTCACTATCATGTATTTATCTGCAAATGATTTTTAAAACTAAAGTAATATATGCATATTAATATATCACAATGTATAATAACTAGTTAATGCAGATATTGTATAACTTGTTTACAATTTGTTTAAACAAATCTAGATGGTGTCCAAATGTTTAAAACTCAGTCCACAATTCTTGATTTGTTAAATTAACTCATCTGACAGCGAAAAAGCTTTCAGTGTGATAGTTTTGTATCTGTTTATAGAATAGAAGCTCAGTTTTCTCATCTTACATGATTATTTATATTATAATAATTATAATCAATTATCTTCTCCAAATATCAATAGTTATAGTTATAATCAGAAAAATATTTGAATGCTAACACAATACAAAGTTGGTTCCAGGTTACAAATACTTTCAATTTGGTTTCAATCCACAAATCTTCTCTGGCTAGAAAAAAAAAAAAAAAACTATATAGCTGGTCTTTGCAATTTAAGTAATTTCATGTGAGGTTATCTATAGTTAATTGTGTTAAAGACCAAATCTGCAGTATCCCCTGAAAAAGTGAACTTTGGTCAAAAAACGAAGAGAAACAATTTTTGTCTCCTTTATTGAATTTATCAAGTACAAAAGAATGCTAAAGAATATGAATAGTAGCACAGGAAAGAGGATGTGCTTATTTTTCTTGGACAACAGCATTCCTCGTACCTGCAGCGTTTCCTGACTCATGTTGTCAAATTGCTCGGACTAGGACACCAACCTGGGAATCCTCAACACTGTAACATCTCCTCTTTCTCATTTCCTCCTCACCAGCCCAGTTCTGTTCATTTTAACTTTACAGAAACTTCTAATATTCCCTATTTTTCCATTCTATGAAGAAATTTAATTTGATTATTTAATTATTTGGGATTGCTACTAAGTACTTTCTTAAATTTGCATGGGAAATCATTTTGAGTCATTTAGTTTCTCTCTAAACTGTAGCAACTCTTTCTATTTAGTTGTATTAAAACTAAGAAGCTATATATACTCATTTTGATGACTTACAAGCTGCTTTTACCTGGGGTTTGGCATATGCCTACACTGGGTCAGTTCAGACATGTGGGACTCCATAATGGAAAGATTCTAGCCTGACCAACAGGCAGCCAAAATCTCTTTGGAACGTTTGGATCTAATGTTTTTTAATCCTTCGAATTAGTGCAAAAAGTTCCAGGCTGCAGAAGTGATATTTGAAAAGGTGATGTTTTCTGGGACCAGGAATGTAGCTTGGGGTAGAGCATGTGCGTACCACGTGTGAGGCCCTGTTTCAATCACCAGTGCTCATAAGTACGCGCGTGCACACACATGCACGCAGAAGTGTTATCTACTCATTTAGTTCAGAATATTCTTGATTGCACCAGATCAAGGTTTGTTTCTTGAGTTTCCTTCAGGTTCACTGAATCTTCCTTCAGTGGGAAAAAATATCTCTTGTAATTATTCTTAAGAATGATATGTGTGATATCTCATAATCACTACTATTTAAGTAGTGACAAGATTCTACATAAAAAAACATGAAAAGTCAAGCTCACGGTCTCTATGAACCTATATTTTAAAGCCAATCAATTAATGGAAAATTTCAAAACCACATACATTGTCTCTGTAGAATTCACTGTAACAAAAATGAAACAAAGTTTATTTTCAGAGATATGTGAAATGACACAAATTATGCCACTTAATATTATCCTCTGTCTAATCTGCATAAAGATAAGGATCAAAATGCTAGGAAGATAAATCTACATACCTTTCTAGACTTGTTTTAGATATTCAGTAAGTAATATTTTGTGAAACTATTGGTTCTTTGATTTTGCACTTGTCTGGATTGTCCTAATTTAATAATTATTTAAAGTAAGGACACTTAAAGATCATAATTACATGTTTAACCCAAAGAACTATGTTATTTTTTCAATTCAGTGTTCCAAAGTTAGGACAGCTTAAATGAGTGAATGCAGATTTATGTTGCCAGGCCAAGCTTTTCTCATCCAGTAAAGATCTTAAGGCCATATCCATATTAGAGACATGGTCAGAATGCGACACGTAATTGCATCAACAGTTAACCTAAGCCAGAGCAAAGCAGCAATTATGTAAAGCATACTTAAAGAGTTATTTCACTTGATTAATTTACAAATTTTATTTATGTTTCTTTTTAAATTGAATGCTAAGTACTTGGAAATAGAAACACTTATTTTGCCAGTTATTTAAGAGTTCAATATAAACTATATCAAGTATAATATATAAAGTAAATTTTTATAACATCAATAGTATTTGTAGAAAGCAAATTATTTTTACTAGAAAAACTCAGCTACATGCGAATGGTTCATAATTATTGAAATAAATTATTCTGTTTAGCTGCTGCGCCTGGCCATAGGTCTGCAGAGGAGGAGCTGGGCAGATCTGGGGTGCCCTCACTGGCCTCTCTGCGTGTCTGGAGGACTCTGGATTTCTGCGCCCAGACTGCTGGAGTTCCCTCAGGCTTCCAGGTGCAGTGAAGGAGAGAGGTGGGTTTGAGGCTTCCACATCAGCCTCCCCATTCCCGGCTTCATTTGGAGACCTGCTGAGCTCCCGATAGGTGGGCTGGCCCACACTACCAGCCTAGCCCAGCCTGTTTAGCTGCCGCGCCTGGCCATAGGTCTGCAGAGGAGGAGCTGGGCAGATCTGGGGTGCCCTCACTGGCCTCTCTGCGTGTCTGGAGGACTCTGGATATCTGCGCCCAGTCTGCTGGAGTTCCCTCAGGCTTCCAGGTGCAGTGAAGGGGAGAGGTGGGTTTGAGGCTTCCACATCAGCCTCCCCATTCCCGGCTTCATTTGGAGACCTGCTGAGCTCCCGATAGGTGGGCTGGCCCACACTACCAGCCTAGCCCAGCCTGTTTAGCTGCCGCGCCTGGCCATAGGTCTGCAGAGGAGGAGCTGGGCAGATCTGGGGTGCCCTCACCGGCCTCTCTGCGTGTCTGGAGGACTGTGGATATCTCTGCAACCAGGGAGGGTCCACAGGTTCCTGAAGCACTGCGGCCTGTGGTGAGTACCCTAACCCGGCTGCGATTGAAGAACTGTGGAGCTTCCAAGGGGCAGGTGGGCGCACAGTGTCCCTGAGGCCCAGCTTGTCTCGAACTGTGGAGTTCTGAGCTGGCAGAGGAGGGCCACTGGTTCTGTAGGCCTAATGGCTTGGAGTAGCGCGGCGCCAGAGTCCCAGTAGCTCCAAACATAGAAGGGGATTTTCAACAGATCCTGAGGAAGCTTTCAAATAACACTTGAAACACAGAAATATAGGAAAATGACAAAACGAAAGACCAAATTACAACCTCAAACCTCCAGCCCATCTCAAGAAACCCTAGGAGCGATGTATATAGAAGAAAATATATCCCATCCACCTCATATATCGGACACAATAGCCACTGAAATTGACAAGCAACTCCAGGAAGCTTTAAAGAAATTCAAACTCGAAATAATCTCCCAGATAAAAAAGGAAATGATAAAAGAAATGAAAGAGATTCTAAATATATCTAAAGAAAACACAGGTAAAAAATTGGAGGAACTAAACAAAAAGATAGAATCCCTAGACGAGCAATATAAGAAACAAACAGAATACATAATGCAGATGCACAGAGATATACAGGAAATAAAAAACTCCACTGAAAGTTGTAAAAACCGCCTTAATGAAAGTGAAGATAGAATTTCAGACCTTGAAGACAGGATTGCAGCTAGTGAACAGGAAAGGAAAGATCTTTTGAAAATAACAAGGAACCAGGAAACAACAATTCAACAACTGCAAGACGATGCAAAGAAGAATAACATAAGAATGATAGGGATTAATGAAAGAGAGGGAGACAACATGAAGGATATCAGGAGGATATTTAGAGAAGTAATAGCTGAAAATTTCCCAAGCATGAGATCAGAAACTGACATCAGGATCAGTGAAGCATATAGAACTCCAAACAGTCATAACCAAAATAAAACTACACCCAGACATATAATAGTCACCATCCCAGAAATCCAACACAAGAATAGATTATTAAAAGCTGTCAGAGAGAAAAGACAAATCACTTATAAAGGAAAACCTATCAGAATCACAGCAGACTTCTCAGCACAAACGATAAAGTCAAGAAGAGCATGGAGTGAAGTATTCCAGATCCTAAAGCAAAATGATTTCCAACCAAGACTGATATATCCTGCAAAACTATCATTCAAAATAGATGGTGCAATACGATACTTCCATGACAAAGAACAGCTGAAGAACTTCATGAACACCAAACCAACCCTGCAAAAAATATTGAAAGACAGTTTAGATACACAAAGGAAAAAACCACTAAGCAAAGCAAATAATTAAACAGAACCGAAAGATAAAGATGCAACAGCAGAGAGATAACGTTCCTACAATTAACCAGCATTTAACAGTAATAACCATTAATGTAAATGGTCTCAATGCACCAATCAAAAGAAACAGACTAGCAGAATGGATCAAGAAACAAAATCCAACCATATGCTGTTTACAGGAAACCCATCTAACCCAGAAAGATACTCACAGACTGAAAGTCAAAGGATGGAAAACAATTCTTCATGCAGCAGGAATCCAAAAAAAGGCAGGAGTAGCCATTCTGTTTGCAGACAACGTGAACTTTAAACCAACAATGACCATAAAGGACAAAGAAGGTCACTACATACTCGTAAGGGGAAAACTCCAAGAGGAAGAGATAACTATCTTAAATATATACGCACCAAACTCCAGAGCACCCAGTTATATAAAACAATTATTAACAGAAATGAAAACTCAAATTATCAGTAACACAATTGTAACAGGAGACCTTAATACACCACTGACACCAAGGGACAGATCAACCAGACAGAAAATGAGCAAAGAAATAACAGAACTGAATCACACCTGTGAACAAATGGGTTTGATAGACATATACAGAATGTTCCACCCAACAACATCAGAATACACATTCTTCTCAGCAGTACATGGATCATTTTCTAAAATAGACCATATATTAGCTCACAGAACATATTTAAGCAAATGCAAAAGAGTTGAAATCATCCCTTGCATATTATGGGATCATAGCGCTCTGAAATTAGAAATTAATGACAAAGGATACTGCAAAAATTCCGCAAACACATGGAAACTAAATAACACACTCTTGAGTAATCAGTGAGTCACAGAAGAAATTAAAGAAGAAATTAAACAATACCTAAAAGAAAATGAAAATGCAGATACAACTTACCGGAATCTGTGGGATGCAATGAAAGCCGTTCTGAGAGGAAAATTTATTGCACTGAGTTCCCACATCAGGAAAACAGAACGAATACAAATAAATAACTTTATGCTACACCTCAAACAGCTAGAAAAAGAAGAGCAAGTCAAGCCCAAAGCCAAAAGAAGAGAGGAAATTATAAAAATCAGAGCAGAAATCAATGCAATAGAGACTAAGAAAACAATCCAAAGAATCAACGAATCAAAGAGTTGGTTCTTTGAAAGAATAAATAAAATCAATAAGCCCCTAGCCAACCTTATTAAAAAAAGGAAAGAAAAAGCTCAAATTCATGCAATAAGAAATGAAAAAGGAGAAATCACTACAGACCCAATAGAAATACAGAGGATCATCAATACCTATTTCGAAAACCTCTACTCTCAAAAGTTTGATAACACAGAAGAAATAGACAGATTCTTAGAAGCATATGAAGTACCAAAGCTAGATCAAGAGGATATAAAACTGTTGAATAACCCAATCTCTGCTAATGAAATTGAGAATGTAATTGGGTCCTTGCCCACCAAGAAGAGCCCAGGCCCAGATGGATTCACTGCAGAATTCTACAAGAAATATAAAGAAGACCTAATGCCGACACTCCTCAAACTATTCAATGAAATTCAAAGGGAAGCAATCCTTCCTAAGTCATTCCTGGAAGCAAATATTACTCTAGTACCAAAACCTGAGAAAGACCCAACTATAAAAGAGAACTATAGACCGATCTCCGTAATGAACACAGATGCAAAAATCCTCAATAAAATATTGGCAAATAGGATCCAGCAAATCATCAAGAAGATTATACACCATGACCAGGTGGGATTCATCCCAGGAATGCAAGGATGGTTCAACATACGCAAATCAATAAATGTAATCCACCATATCAATAAAGCCAAAAATAAGAATCACATGATCATTTCTATAGATGCAGAAAAAGCCTTCGATAAGGTCCAACACTTATTCATGATAAGAACTTTACAGAAAATTGGAATAAATGGTCTTTACCTCAATATAATAAAGGCCATTTATGACAAACCAACAGCCAGCATCATACTAAATGGCCAAAAATTGAAAGCCTTTACTTTAAAATCGGGTACAAGACAAGAATGTCCTTTATCACCACTCCTATTTAATATAGTACTGGAAGTACTAGCCAGAGCAATTAGGCAAGAAAGAGAAATAAAAGGGGTAAAGATAGGAAAAGAAGAAGTTAAATTATCATTGTTTGCAGATGACATGATACTCTACATAGAAGACCCCCTAAACTCCATTGAAATACTCTTAGATACAATAAATAAATTCAGTAATGTGGCTGGATACAAAATCAATACTCAGAAATCAATAGCATTCCTATACACGAACAACAAAATTACAGAGAGGGAAATAAGAGAAACTGGACTATTCACATTAGCAAGCAAAAAAATGAAATATTTAGGAATTACTCTTACGAAAGAAGTGAAAGACTTATACAGTGAAAATTATATTACACTGAAAAAGGAAATTGAAGATGATCTCAGAAAATGGAAAGACATCCCTTGCTCATGGATAGGAAGAACAAACATTGTGAAAATGGCCATTCTCCCAAAACTGTTATACAGATTCAATGCAATCCCAATAGAAATACCATCAACATACCTTATAGATCTAGAGAAATCACTCCTAAATTTCATCTGGAACCAGAAGAGACCTAGAATCGCAAAGGCAATTCTAAGCAGCAAAGACAAAGCAGGAGGCATCACAATCCCTGACTTGAAGTTATACTACAAAGCAACAGTAGTAAAATCAACATGGTATTGGAATCAAAACAGAGCTGAAGATCAGTGGAATAGATTAGAAGATACAACCACAACTACGAACACACTCAACCACCTTATTTTTGATAAAGGAGCCAAGCAGGTTCACTGGAAGAACGACAGTCTCTTTAATAAATGGTGCTGGAAAAACTGGCTCTCCATTTGCCGAAAACTAAAGCTAGACCCATGTCTATCACCATGTACTAAATTAAAATCTAAATGGGTCAAGGATCTGAATATTAAAACAGAAACACTAAATCTATTGGAAGACAAATTAGGTAGAAACCTTGGAGACATAGGAGTAGGTAAAGAATTCATGAACAGGACTCAAACCGCACGGGAAATACTTCCCAGAATCAATAACTGGGACCACTTCTTATTAAAAAGTTTCTGCATATCAAAAGAAATCTCCAGCATAGTGAAAAGAAAACCCACAAACTGGGAAAAGATTTTAATGAACTCTCTCTCAGACAAGGGCCTCTTGTCTAAAACATATAAAGAATTAAAGAAACTCAGACCTCCGAAATTCAAAGATCCAATCCAAAAATGGGCATCTGAGATGAATATGCAATTCTCAGATGAAGAAATGCAAATGGCAAATAAATACATGAAAAAATGCTCATCATCATTGGTCATTAGAGAAATGCAAATTAAAACCACACTGAGATACCATCTCACTCCTGAAAGAATGGCCAGGATCAAGAAAACCGACAACAAATGCTGGAGAGGCTGTGGGGAAAAAGGAACTCTCCTGCACTGCTGGTGGGAGTGTAGACTGGTACAGCCTTTGTGGAGATCTGTCTGGAGATTTCTCAAAAAGTTGGGACTGGAAATCCCATTTATTCCAGCTATTCCACTTCTAGGCATATTTCCAGAAGAACTGAAAGCATCATACCACAGTGATATATGTGCACCTATGTTTATAGCAGCACAATTTGTAATCGCCAGATCTTGGAAACAACCCAAGTGCCCATCAACTGAGGAATGGATAAAAAAGTTGTGGTATTTCTATACAATGGAGTATTATTCAGCTATAAAGAAGGATCACATTGAGATATTTATCAATAAATGGGCGCAGCTTGAGACCATACTCATAAGTGAAATAAATCAATCTCGCATGTGTGAATACCGAATAGTTTCCCTAATATAAGTAATGATTCAAATATATAAAAATATGTGGTAATCATGATTCCCCATTAGGTGGCCTTGAAGCCTTATAAAGTTTTCACTCATTAATTAGAAAGGCTTTATTCTGGGCTTCTTGATATGAAAATATTTGAAGCTAGAGTATATGAAGTTTTACCCAAATATTTCAAGGAAAAAGACACTATGGTAACTACTATTAAATCAGGTTATATAGTGGTGAAGTACTAGGTTATTGAAACAGTCATGCTGTGACCTCTATTGTTATATTGTTATGTCCTGTTTTATCTCAATCTCCCCCTTATTGTTTCAAAAAAAATTATTTAGTCATTTCTTATGTTTGTCTTAATTAAAGAAAAAATTCAAAAAAATTAGGATATATAAATAGTAACTCTTTTCGATTTCCTATTAACTTGTTTTGAAGTCCTGTAGTACTCCCACGATCTTGTTTTGACTGATTAGACTCTGTTCCATTCTATATGATAGTATCAAGTTTGAAGACATAGGCAACTACTTTGATGACAATAAGATACACTAAGATACCCATTCTGGTTTGACTATTGTCTTCTTTGGAAGTCCTGTAATGTTTACAATGCCTAAGTTTTATTGGTCTTGTTCTCTACTGTTTTGTCCAACTTTATAATATCTAATAAGATAGACAATTCTTTTTAAGGAAACAAGGGACAACGTTGATAACCATTGTTGATAAACTTGTACTCTGTTCTACACCATGTGCTATGTCTATCCTTGGTATTGACTGACAGCTTTGTTTTGCCATATTTGACTGTATTCTCCCCCCCCCCCCAAAGAAAGTAATAAGCACTAAGGAGTAATAAAATCCAAGATGTGTAAATTTTGTTGTAAAAAAGAGAGGGAAAAAAAAAAAAGAAAAAGAGCTCTAACGGATATAACAGCAAGTGTGTTTGGGGGTGTTAAATAGCTGACTTTATCAATGTTTTTGGAACATTGAACACAGCTGTTTGCAGTCTCCCTGTTTGAATGTCCACCTTGTGTTCTTTGATACTGTGATTTGAGGAACTATTTTCAAGAAAATAGTGTGTAATCTACTAGCAGGTAATTTCTTACTGTTATGGTTTTTTGTTTCGTTTTGTTTTGTTTTGTTTTGTAGTTCTGTATTGCGTGTACCCTTACGCCGCTTTGGTTTGTTTTGTGTTTTTCTCTTTTTCCTCTTAAATAAAAAAAAAAAAAAAAAGAAATAAATTATTAAACATTCAATATATTTTTCAGGAGAAGATCCAAACGAAGTATAAAACACCATTTTGAAATTTACAAAATCTTTACTGGGAGTATGACTTCAAAATAAGTAGAATTCTCATTTAATTGCAATTTTTATGGTTAGAAAGAATGTACCGGTATTTAATATATTGCCCTTATTCATTAACAAGAATTACCTTAGTTCTTAGATTCTTCATCTATTTCATTCCTCTTCTATGCAAGTGAACATGCTGAAAATGGTTGTGTTTTCATTTTGCAGGAAAAGCTGTAAATGACTCATTGTATCCCAAGCTTTATATCTACCTCTTCTAAAAAAAGATACATCCAACTAGCCACACAAGCAAATCATCCAATGATTTACTGTGCCACCAGCATTACATCATCACAATAGACTCATAATCTCTAGTCCAAGTACCTATTAATAATGTCATAATTTGACATGTGGCCAAAGCTCTATATTTTCCAGAATTTTAAAGGACTCAATAAATTTGAATTATCGAGTTATGATCTTAAGAATAAACCAAGAGTAGTTATTTGCAATTCTAAAGTATCTAATTTATCATTAAAATAATTGCAATTGTAATTATTATAAACCACTCCAAGTACTAAATGGAAATGTTAGCTTTGTGAAAGCTTCATAAAGACCAAACTCTTTGTATCTAGCAGATAAAGCAAACTTTTCATTTGCTTTTCTGCTTACCTCCAGTAATGAATACCAGAAGTTGTAGAAGTTCAAATAAAGGCAAAAGGTCACCTTCAGGCAGAAAATATGTCATCGTGTTTAACCCAAAGAACTATGTTATTTTTTCAATTCAGTGTTCCAAAGTTAGGACAGCTCTAATGAGTGAATGCAGATTTATGTTGCCAGGTCAAGCTTTTCTCATCCAGTAAAGATCTTAAGGCCATATCCATATTAGAGACGTGGTCAGAATGCGACACGTAATTGCATCAACAGTTAACCTAAGCCAGAGCAAAGCAGCAAGACTCTCTTTCTCCCTCCACCTTTCCTCCTCGCGTTCTCTCTCCTCCCTTTCTCTAATCCACCTTCTAGTCTCAATGAAAAAAAAAAAATGAGTAATGTTCAAGGTTGCCTTACATCTACTTAAAAACCAGTGGTAACAATTTTGTAGCGCAGAGTTTTCTCTTTTACCACACCTGGAACTTCTTTTATCCCTTTCCAGCTGAGAGCAATTCTTCTACTTTCTTTTTTTTTAAACAGAACTACTCAAAATATGGATTCTAGTAATCACACAGGCTGATACAAACAAATGCAGTGAACATAGTCTGAGGCACACGCTATAGGCTTTTCTTCAATTTAGCTGACATTTTCTTTTCCCAGTACTGATCAGTGACCCTCAGACAATGGGAGAACCTCAAGATACATCTATATTATCAAGACAGAAGTGGGTGTCCAGTGCTACATTCTGCAGATAGTGGCAGAATATTCCTGATTAAAGCTAACACAACGATCAATTATCAGTGCTCTTAGGTGTATTGATTTCTGTAGTTTAAAAATATGAGTTTAATTTGAGTGAAGTTGACAGATTAATAGCTCTCAGAGGAGCACAGAAATCCCGTCACAAATGCAGACATCTTGTAGCCATTTCCGTTCCAGGCACACAGCTGATAAAAATAAGACATCTATGTGTTTTTTTCTGTCCCCGAATACTTTAATCACTGAAACTTAATCATCACAACCATATTCCCTTTCTCTGTAATTGTTTTGGGATGGTCTTTATTTTAACATGAAAGTGATATCTTAGAAGTTTAAAAGGAAGAGTGAAATCAATAAATTTCATATGGAGCCACTGGTTTTAATTTGTGCACACTGTCATTTGAATTTGAGATGCTGAGACCTCAAAGTAAGGGGGAAAAATGTCTTTAAGGAAAAGAGAAGACATATTCATGTGAAGAAAAACTGCAACAGGACAGAAAAAACCACCACAGCACAGTGGATCTTCTAAATAAGCAGAGGAAGAAACAGCGAACAAAATAGTTTAAAACAAAGATTAGTATCTATTGGAATCACCCATTTATTACCCCTCAGTCACACAATAAACCCAGTTAAAATTAACCTACTCCTATGACATTTAAGAACTGCCTATATAATTGCGACAGAATAAAAGATACATTTTTTTCAAATCTAGCATACACACACAAAATTAATTATTTTCATGATCTCTCTAGTTAATATTGATTTTTCTTAAGGCTTAACTAAAGGTCACAAAAGAGGTGTGCTTTATTAATCAAACGTAATAGTTTGTCATGCAACTAAGAACTGCTAATTCTGGTTCTGTATGCTTCTCATTGTATAGGTTTCTCATTTCATTTCAAATATAGCAAAAAATATGGTGTTCTTTTGTTTTTTATACTTATATCCTTTGGGCTTTGTAGTTAATTGAAGATTAAAAATACCTATGGTTTAAAATGGTTGTGTTCATCACCAAAATTGAAAAAAAATGTATATATACATACACATTTAGCAGCTTTCAAAGTTTTTCTTTGACAGAATTGTTTATTGAATATGTCTAAAATTTCACTAGCTAAAATAAATAACTCGCTGCAATAGAAAAAGAGCAACAGATAATCTTACCTTTCTTTTTAACCAGTGATTTCTCTACTTTTTTCCCTTTACTATCCCTTCAGTGATGAATGCCGAGTTAGGATACAAATAGCTTAACACACTGCTGTTGTGTGTTTCTGTTACTTTACTGACAGAGTAACAAGTACGCAAAATATTCAGTGGTGTAATCAATTTACTTCTCCACAAAAAGAGGCCATCCAAATGTCCCTGTAACTCTTGCTTTCTAAACCAAAATATTTCCTTATCGTGCAACTCTATTCCTTTCCTTTAGAATTAGGGAAAACATAAATCTTGAGCATAAGCAAAACTATCTTTGATTAACTCAGAATCCTCTGCAGCCTGAACACTGTTTACTTTCTTTATGGGGTTCACCAGTCAAGTGCTGCACAGACTGGACTGAACGGTTCTTACCGTTAGAATCAAAGGTAGATTCACAATGTTTACAAATGCATCTCCCAAGAATTCCAGTGTACATTTTCAGTTTGAAAGTAATGGAGAGTACAGTTCATTGTGACCTCAGATACATGATGTGCAAATCTTGTTAAAGAGGAAAATCATGAATAATCACACAAATAGTTTAGATTATAAGTGTTTAGGGCTTCATGAGTGGCCACACTGAGACTGCTAGATGGTCACAATGCTTTATATACTGAGATTGTTTCTCCCACAATATTCTTCAGATTATTTTTTAATGATCTCCACTGTGCTCAGCATTGCTGCATTTTTTCCATTTATACAATAAGGATAAAGGACCCATTATGTTTCATTTGGGCCACAGAATTTTATGTTCTGTGATCATGAGTATATAACATCAGAAATAAATATGGAATCATTTGTAATATACTTGTGTTTCTTAAAACCTGTAGTTTAGACTTTTCGCTCAGCTCTTACCAGAACTTTAAGTCTGAGTTTTGTTAGTACTTTATTAAGGGCACTTATTAGCTATTTAATTCTATACAGGTCAATAGCATAGATAGCCAGAATTTGAACCAAAGTACATTAACAGTACAGATCTGTTATTCAGCTCCAACCCTCTAACCCTTTGAAATTGCATAATCGATGGTCATGGTTCCCAGGGCAATGCTGACATTATTGAAGCTATTACGGGGTATGTACAAAATGGTGCTCACCTTGGACCAGTCACCCATCCTCCACACGTAGCACTTGGAGTAGTCCTCACAGTCCTCAGCCTCCCTGGGCCTGGTGGAGAGGACACATTTCTTTCTTGGGTTAGTACACCTGACAGTTCGATGGCGAACACCTTTGCCACACTTGACAGAACACTGAAAGATAATACCAGAAGTTTTGTATAGAGTTGATGATTGGGAAAGCCTATGAATTTTATGAAGCATTTGGTGTCTAATGATTATTTATGAGTTCATGACCCTTATAAAAGCCAGGTTAAAAAAATAAGGGCTAAGTTTTAGGCTAACACCAGGTTAGCACATGCACCAGAGGCCAGATAGAGCCTAAGGCAAAGAATTGCAGGTAAATTGTTTTGGGAACAACAGACCATTATTACAGAAAGTGATATAACACCAAGATAATTTAACAACAAAAATTTGTAGTGGTCAAAATGTAAAGAATCAAAATTTACTTTGTATCAAATTTCTACATATTTAAGGAAAATCTTAATTTTATTTTTGCTAAAATGTACTTTTCTTTATTCTCAATTGTAGGTGAAAGATACAAACTTGTCACAGGGTCCCCTTTGTTACAAATATTTTAACCAAAATGTAGAAAATTTTAGTAGAAACAGAAAGAGTTACATATGGCTAGAAATGATTTTTCTCAATAGGTTTAAGGATTAAAAATATAATTTAGCTCAAAAATAATCTATCTAATTTCACAAATATTTGAAGCTTAACTGATGATGATAGGATAACAGATTTAAGTATTCGTGCAGTATGCTTCATGACATACAAATCTAATTTACATTTATTCTACTTATAAAATATATGCACCAGTCATTGCATACAAATCTAATATGCGTTTTATTTTCTTTATTATAAAATATCCACAGAGTATTCCTATCTTCAAGTTAGGTGTCCATAACTCTATGGAATGGGCATCAAACTGGGTTGCAGTGATGGTTAGTTAGAGTGGAACAATTATGGCAAAACTTGACAGTCTGATGTATATTTGCATCTGAAGTAGGCCCACAGAAAGTGCTGAGCATACACTCAGCAATGATGTCACAGAGGAACAAGCACGCTGATTTCTCGTGTCGTTGCTCAGAGCCACACAGAGGAGGAGCACACTGCCCTGCTCACATTTACAGTCTTAGGCACCAGTTGTGTTCCAGAAAATTTGAGCATGGAACTGGCAGGCTGAATTATGACATATTATTTTTCCTGGCTGATGCCAACTATCTGCAGAGCAGAATATTTTTGACCCATTTCCTTTTAAAGAGTTTGAAAAAAAAATGTTTGGTTGAGTTGGAGGTGGGGTCTTTTTGTTTCTCTGATATTTATGTGACTCTTCTATATTGAACTGATTCGTTTTGATGAACAGTGGCATTTATTTTAAAAAGGAAAATTAGAAATGAAAAAGTTATGTATTAAACAGCAAAGTATAACTCTGAAAAGTCAGAGAGTAAGAAGAATTCAAGCTCTCTGCTAATGTGCTTTTGGGGTTGTTGGGTTAATTAAAATATATTTAGAAACTGGATTATCTAAGCCTCATTTTTATCCTCATTTTTAAAAGAACAGCTACTTAATTTACTAGAGCATTTTCTGTTTGTCATTTCCAGATTCTACTTAATACTCTGAAATCAAATAAATGGATACTTTTGCTGTGCGTGCATTGTCTTTGCATATGTGTGTAGGTTTAAAAGTGTGCGTCTCTTTGGGTGTATGTAGTCACACACTCACTGGAAATGCTTCAGAATAGTAAATACATGCAATGAATGTCAGTTATCATCATGTGAAGATATACATCATGATAACAGAAACTAAATCACTGTGGATTGGCATTAACCGTATCTGTGTGTCACAGATGATGAGGTTTTAGCTACAGGGTATGTGGTATAACAGGTTAGACAGCCCTGGCTCAATTCTAGCCCTAGAATTTGGGATCAACCATGTAATTTCTTTAAGCTCTACTACCTTCATTTATAAAGTGGGGTAGCTGTTACACTTCTTGCACTAGTGACTAAGCATAAAAAATATAATACACATGATGCATAAATACACTTTACTAATACAAAATGGTTGCTAAGTTTCCTTTCCCTTTTAAATGTTGAGAAATACGCAGTGAGTTAAATGTGTATTTTAATATGTGCCTATTAAAAACTGTTTTCAAGTATGCAAAATTCAAGTATGTAAATGAAAAAGCAGACTTGCAAAATGTCTATAAAATGTGCTCTTTGTTATATTTATAGAATGAAAAATAAACATTTTCATTCTTTATATTTTCAGAATTGAGTGTGTTCCTTTTATTTCAGTAAATTTAATGGTCTAGTTTTATAATATCACAGGTCATGCAGAGACATTCTGGATGTGACACAAGAAGACTGTATGAGCTGAAGAGCCCGAGAAGGGACAGGTAAAGGAACGGAGTGCACCGTACCTCAGACCACACTCCCGCCTCCCACACGGTCATGCAGTCCTGGCCCTCGCAGCGCTGAGCAGAGGCCGGCTTAGGTCCAGCACAGTCTCTCTCCCGGGCTCTGGTTAGAGTTCCATTGCTCAGCTGCTGTGTGCAGGCCACCTGTCTGCTCTGCATTCCCTTTCCACACGTTCTTGAACATGTGGTCCATTCAGTCATCATCCACCTAAAAGTGAAGCGATGGTCATTGAAAATAGGTTAGAAGGTTTCTACACATGTGACGTGTTCAGAGTCAGCAGAAAGTTACAAACTCCTTTTTATTATTATTTTAAACTGACATTATAATTTTCTTGTGCCTCTTTTTTTCGGTGGTGTTTTACTGGGAATTGAACTCAGGACCTCATGCTTGCCAGGCCGACACTGTACCACTGAGCCAAATCTCTGGTCCCTTGTTGGCTTTTTATCGCATTGCATATTCCATGTCCTATGTCAAGGGCTTGCTCTTATTAGAATTGCAAAGCACATCTCAAATTCTGTCCATGCGAATTTACAGGTTGACTTTTATTGCTCATAATAGTACAATATTGAGGTGCTATTAAGTATAAAATTGCTAATATTCAGGAGTTATTTCCATTCTTTGAATTGTAAGTCTTTTTTTTTTTTTTTTTACACTTTTTTTTTTTTCTTTTTTTTCTGTTTATGGTACCGGGGATTGAACTCACGACCACCTGCTTGCAAGGCAGGTGTTTATGCTGCTGAGCTAAATCCCCAGCCCCTTGAATTGTAAGTCTTTACAACAGCCCTATGTGTTCTGTGCTACAACTATCACAGCCATTTAGAGAAAAGGAAGCAAAGGTATACAGAGATCTAATAATCTACCAAACGATGGAGATGATCCTTCCGGAGAGAGCTGTAATGGGCTTCTTAGCCTTCCACTGCCTAGGTGATCACAGGATATAGGAGAGGCAGACTTAGATATGAATTCAACTTAGTATCATCTTACAGATATTCAGAATTCCAGCATCTTTCAGTTTCATTGGTTCACTCTGCCAGCATTTGCACCATTTTAATAATTAAAAATCTTCTTTATAATCATCAAGGTAGTAATATGTCACTTCAGTTTCAAAGAAATGAGTTCTATCTTAAGGACCACAAAGTAAACACCTACCAAAATCTACTTCAAGAATTTTTTTTCTCTCCCCATTCCCTCTCTGTGTTTTTGTCTGTCTCTTTCCCATTTTTTTCTCCTCCCTTTCCCATTGCACTATACTCACCTTCCTTCTTGTGAAGTGAGATAATACAACATCTCACAGAGATGAGATTAAGTGAGGTGATGAGATTGAGTGAGGTGAATGCAGTCAGTGTAACACAGCACTAGGTGTCTCTGTAAGGGCTACTTAAACACAAGCACTATATAGTACTGAGGCAGGCCATCTGATAGCTAAGATGGCTACAAGGTGACAATGGGTCAGATAATGTTTACAGAACAAAATGTGGGATGAAAATGTGATTGAGTCCCAAGCAGAATGGAACAAGATTCCATCATGCTACTGAGAAAGGTACGCCATTTAAAACTTGTTCATGGTTTATTTCGGGAATTTTCCATTGAAAATTTTTAGAGCACAGTTGACTGTGGGTGACTGAAATTGAACAAAGCAAAGTCACAGAAATGGAGGAAAACCTAGGGATGATATGGACATTCAGAATATTTAACAATAATGCATAGCTAAAGCATACATACATTGGTCCAGTTTTATCTTCTACGTGTCTAAAAAATAAACCATATCCTTTGCTCGACCCCCAGAGCTTTCTGTTTCACGACTTGACATTTGTTTATGTACGTTCTGCTGTCTGGACTCCTGAAAACTAGCTCTAACCCCTTCTTTCCAGAATGGTCTTTTCCTCCAACCAGTAGTATCTTCCCTTCTTCTGTGCTCTGTCACCAGGTGTGTGGTACTCACCGGGCTTACTAGCTACTTTCTGAGGCACACAGGGACTCAAAGGCTACCTTAGGAATTGGGCTTCCTTCCTTTGTAGGATATACATTCCTGAAGGGCATAGACCAACGCCTTGTTATTCTGCATCAGTAACACTTTTCATACGATAGCTTTTCACTAAATAGTTCTTGAAATGAAACTAGGCTTCTATTTTGCACATAGTCTCAATTATTTAAATCTTTTTTTTTTTTTTTTTTTTTTGTACCAGGGATCCAACTAAACAACCTCGTGCTTGCCAGGCAGGCACTGTGCTACTGAACTATATTTCCGGCCCCTCGATTATTTAAAAATAATTTTTTCATGAATAAAGTGATGTAATTCTGAATGATTTTATGCTTGTTTTGATAAAAGAAAAATTCTATCATGACATTTGTAGTTCAATATTGACTAGATTTTGTTTTTTGGTTTATCGAGTATAATGCCAACCTATCATTTTGCTTTAGTGTCCTCCAGTGGATTTTTCCCACAATAAATATTTAGTTTTCCAATTTAGTTTAATTTCTGTTTTATATTTTATATAAGAATATTCAGAAAATAATCGTAATTTAATTCACCTATGTATCTTGTCCTTCAACGACAGAACTCTGGGAATAGATCTAAAAAGAGAAGTATGTGTAATTTCACACAATCTCATTTAAAAATAAAATTGAGCTATTTCACAGATCCTTAAATGATAAGTTACTTTTCTTATGTCTTAAAAGCTGCCCAAAAAATCAGAAGCAACATGTATTCTAATAAGACAAAGTATTTCTGTATTTTAGAATTTATCTAATTTGAAATGACCCAATCTCCATAACATTAAGTCTCCTTCTTCTTATGAACCTATTTACTAGTATGCCAGTCCATTTTTCTGTTGTGAACATAGGGTGGTACCTATACTTTAGTGAATTTTTTTCAAAAATGTGAATGAAAATTAGAATGTTTTTTCTTAGGGTGGAAAATGAAAAAAAGAAAAAAAAAAGAGAAATAAAGGTTGTTCTTTGTCAACGAGTCTTGGAAGGTTTTCCTGTTTTGATTCTTAATAACTGTCTATGTCCATTACTTACTTTCCAAACTTTTAGTTGACCTCACTGACATCAGTTATCGGTGGTTCACAATGTTCTGTCCTTCTTTCCAAGGCAAGGAAGATAATACTCTCTAACAACAATAGCAACAACAACAAAATCTTTCCAGTCTCCTACTACAAAAATTTCTCCTCCAGACATGTACTGACCTTTGAGACTTTTCATTTTACAAAGTCATTATTGAAGCATTTTCACCTAAAATAGCTGAGGTCAATGAAGGCACAATTAATGATCTATATGTTACACTCTGCTCTTTCAAAGCCCAAATTGGAAATTGATTAATATGCTCCAGTTCTCAAATCAACTGATTGAAAATTTCTGACATATTAGGAAAAGCTGCTGTTCTATTATCAAAACCAAAAATTTTTAATAAATATCTTTCAGAATAATTTAGTATTTTAATATCAATTGAAGGAGACAGGAAAATAAATAAGGGAATTCTTAGGAATAGTGCTATCTCAAAAATTCATGTTCTTTAGCTGACAAGAGAAAGACAAAAATTTCTGCATATAAGTCTGTCTAAAACTGTATGGAAATGACTTAAGGACTGGCATCTTATCTAAAAATACCTACACTTGTAAGTCAACATGGCTATTGAACTGTATTATAAAATAATTTGACCAGCTTGCCTACTTCAGGAGTTTCACTGAAAAATATAAACTCCAGAAAGTACAATGTATATGACATTATTAAAAGTATATTAATGCACATTTTTTGCACTTTTTAGTATGCCATTGTTTTATTCTTTTGCATTATGTATTTGCGAGAGTATAGGACTGTTATGTAGGACTAAAAAGAAAGGAATGATGGTTAGCTTTTGATGTTTAAAATTCACTGAACCCACAACAAAGCACGCCTTGAAAACTCAACACTGTAAAGAAGAAAGCATTTTCTAAAATCTTTTAAACATTCAGTAACATGGCATGAACCAGATTGGAAGGGTATAATAACTAGATTTTAGAATAAGGTAGATAGGGCGCACTCACAATAAAAAAATAAGGAAATGGGGGAGGAAATTGATTAGGGAAACTAGAACTGAATATTTGCTTAGATGATAATATATTTCAAGAGTATTATTTAAGACAGAAAAGTGCAAGACAAAAAAGTCTGCAAATTTGTTTGCTCTTCCTTAACATCCTCCCATACCTACTCATTGTGGTAGAATATCATAAAGCTGATTATGTTAATTATATGTCCACAATGCTACAAATTGTATGCATATCTCACATGTAAGGTGTGCAAATTCACCAGAACTCCACTGAGGAGCTACAAAGGTGGAGGAATCTACTCTGAGTTTCTAGGAACACAAAACTATGCCTAACTCACTAAACCTCAAATCCCTGAGGGCCTGGTAAAGGAAAAATGAGTCCAGCCCCACAACCTCTGTCTTCTCATCCTTCAAACATTTTAGGAGCTTTGACACTGGCACAGAGCCCCACTTGAGCTCACCGTTGATTCAGATGAAAAAGCGAGCAGAATTTCAGCAGCCCTGTGTTAGTAGCCATGCCAAGGAGCTTTGCCACCAGCCACCGCAAAATTATATTGTGGTTCCAACCATGTGTCTCTGCTTCATCTTCCACTAAGTAGGATGGCCTCATTTCTTTGTAGCCCTGCTTACAAATTACTGAGCATTGTTATCTTATTTCCTATTTGTAAGTTGCCTACCTATATTAGTATCTAATACTCACTGCAGGACCCAGGACCCAGGTGAAAAATTTCATCAGAGAGGAGGAATTGAGCAATTAGGGCTGAGAACTCTGGGGGAGAAATGAGGAGCCAATCAGGCAACAGAAGGACCCCATTATCCCTCCTGGCGTCAGGGTCCTGACTGGCCTTAGTTCTAACACAACACTTCAGAGAACTAAGAAATAAATACCTAAATTCAACCACATAGTCAGATTTTGAAGAGCTATCTGGTAGGAGACCAAATAATTTAAATTACTCCCTCCTCTGTTCAGTGGTTCTTTTCACATGGCAGGGGACACAGTCAAAGTTGACAATTCTTAGCCTTAGTTTCTTTGATTTTGTTACTTAAAAGTTTGTGTTTTGGTGCACATTCCTTTGTAACTTTTTAGAAATTGCTTTCAATACTATTCTGAGAATTGTTTTTCAAAGGACAGCACTGGAATGGTCAAAGAGTTCCCTAATGATTGCTGGAATGGGGTTACCTTGTTTGACAGGGCTGCTCATTACACCTTCGAATTTGTGGCTCTGGCTTGCTTAAGTATTTGCATTTCTTGTTGTCCACAATGCTGATATTTTTGCTCATGATTTTTGTGCAGGACACTGTTGTCTTCCTTTCTCCTGAAAAGAACAAATAAAAACATAAAGGAATGTTACAGGACTTCGTGAAATGGGTTCCCCACATGTTCACAGGCTTGTAATTTTCATAGGTATTTAAAAAAAATTAGGTTGCATCAATGAGGATAATCCTACTTATAACAAAATTTATCTGTAGGTTTAAGGTTTTTGCCCTGTAAAATATAAATGGCAAGTGTTACATTACAAAGGAATAAAGGAGTCATAAATTATAAGATGTTAACTATTATAAAGAATCGTGGCCACCTTTTAGCACTGAGTGGTTGAAGGCTGCATGGAAGGTGCTCCCCTTATAGAATGAATTTAAATAGGCACGCATACGCGCACACTGCATCATTTGGTTGTATGTACATTGTCAGTGCTCATAGTGAATTACAGGCAGCAAGCTTATTTTAATATACTTTGATCTTTATTTTTGTTGCCTTGGAAAAGACCCCATGAATTTTAGAAGTCTTTATTCTCAAATAGTTGTGATTTTTTTCTAAGAAATGAGAGACTCTTACTATCTTTCAGAATATTTCATAAAACTCAACTTTTTACTTTCTTTTCTATGATACAATCTAGTTTTAGGAGACAGAAATAGCTATTTGCATGTTGCATTCATTTTGCATACTTGCACATTTCCTTACTGTTGACTTAAAAAGTCTAATAAATATGTATTAATTTCTGTTTCCCTGCAAGTTTTATATGTTAATTTCCTATGAATAAAAAGATAAATATATGTGTATTATATAACAATATATTTTATGTTTGATGCTATGAAATAATTAAATCATCCAACAATTTTTAAGGCAGACAGTCATGAAGGATTAAGAAAAAATTGCAAGCCTTCTGGGTCACAATGGAATAGCCCATTAGTTTGGCCCCTATGACTGTCATGCAGCAGTAATTAGGAGGCTCAGAGCAACTCGTGCTGGTCATACCAAACATGAAAGCCTAGGCTGGCTCTGCAGAGGTCACTGTGTCACTCAATTAACAGAAAGAGGAAGCTAGGAAAGGAAGAAGAAAAGAAAGGACAGAATGAGAGCTACTTTGATTACTTTTAAATATCTTTAACTTCAGTGGGGGATGGGAAGAGAAAATGGCATCATGAGATAAAAGTGAAAGAATAGGTATGATTTAGGATCTTCATTTCCATCTCAACAACACTGACCACGGTCCCACTGCAATTCCCAGTCTAGGAACACAATGGCATCTATGTACAGACACGGATCAGCTAGGAATTTTATCTGAGATTATAGCAAATCATGTTACTGAAAAAAGCAGAGCTTCAGAGGTAGTAAACATTGTCTGAATCATTCTCTTTCTGAGAACTCCTAGGGCTCTGCTGGAGTCTATAAGAGTTCAGTGCAGACAGCAGAGGACCAGACAGGCCACATTTCCCTTTGTGGGAGCAAGGGAATCTCCTCAGGGCCCTGTCACTCTGAAATGTGCATCTTCAAGACCAACAGTAGGGAGGGCCTTGAAACAGACTTACAGCCACAGGTTAGAATGTGCCCTTTTAATATGGATGGACTCGGAAAAATGTATGCCCTGCACATAATTGCGTTATAAAACTGCTACTGTTGCTACCAGCATCAAAGGTATGGGTTAGTAAGTGAAGCGCGACTGGGTAACAGTACCCTTGACTACAAAGTCATGCAGGAACTGCCTACTTGAAAGCAACAGCTACGCCCTCAGAGTTCTAAAGCCTGATGCTCCCTTGCAGAGGAAAGGCAAGCTTCCATGACCAGCAAATACAAAGTGGACTTTCCAGATGATTCCCACTGATCGGAGATAGCTAAATGCAAAATACTCGGGATTTTTAGTAAACTTCCTTCTGGTTTCTATATTTCAGGAACCCCTTTATGCATATTAAATGTATATTATGCAAATCATGAGTGGAGTGATTGGTAACGTGATCAATTTAAACACCAGGTGAACTAAATCAAGGTGGTGCTAAGAATGGGCCTTCTGAGGACCTCTGCCAGCATAAAAAGGAGACATGGAGAGGAAGAGTAGCATTGTGGGTTCTCTTAAGTGTTGTTATTTGGAGCCGTTGGGTCTCCTGGAAGAGCCTGTCATGATGGCTTTCCTGACATGAACTTGGCAGTTATCACTGGAGGATCTTGGGACCTTGTTGCTGAGGATGGCTGCAGTTTACTTTGGGGAGCTTTAGTCTTTACTTTGATCACCACTTGATGGCTCCAAATGGGAAGATGTGTGTTGTTCAATTTCCAGGAGAAACTTGTCATGCCAGCTTCCTGATATGTACCTGGCTGTTCTTGTTGGAGGAACTTGGGACCTCACTGTCACTGAAGATGCTGTGGTACTTTTCAGGGGAGCCCTGGTCCTTATTTTAAGCATCACTTCTTGGCTCTAGCACACAAAACTCAGCCTGCTGGCATAGATCCTTCACCATACTGGCACAGGCTTTCTAGCTTCCACTGCTGACCTTTGGGCCTTCCCAGCGCAGATCCGTGGGATACACTTGCATAGGTCATTGTCATTGGGACAGTGGGTTTTTATCTGAACTCTTTATATTATTGTTATGGGACTCAGGCTGTTGGCTGGATTTTCTAGGTCTTTAGCATTGTGGACAGATATCCTGCACTTCCTTTGTATCTGACTCCCTGAGTGACCATTTTAAATAATACTATAAATTATATGTCTGGTATGTAATTGTTCTCCTTGTGACCCCTGACTACAACAGAAAGCATATGTTAAGTATAATTTCTACATTAAATAGATGAATGTTACATTTATGAAATATAAATGTTAGTTTTAAAACCTAATTTGAAACACTAATAATTATAAAATACTCTCACAAAACGTGCCTGGCTAATTTAAATAATGCCATTTTTCCAAATATTAGATAGAAATATGAAAAACACATAATCTGAAAAGTTTTCAAGGAACACATATAAAGTCAGAGAGTAAATGTGTATTAATTATATTGCATTATTTTTTCACAAGGTACCTAGCCTTAGTTATGTTGCCCCATATCCTCCACATAGATATTGAAAAAATTAATATACCAAGAGATAAGATCATTTATATCATTTTAGAGAGCACATTAGTAATGTTAAGAAAATATGAGGGCGTGTAAATATGGCTACGACATTTTTGTCCATATTATAGCAAGGAATGTCGTAAGTTTTTGGCAGTTAGAAGGTCCTCAACCTTGTTTTTTAAAACTTTCATTGAAGAAAATCATTGGACTCAGGACAAATGTATTTCTCAGCTTCAGACAAATTATGCCTATGAAAATACAACTAAGATTTAAAAGTTACATGGAAACGCTATTATTTGTATGTGATATACATATTCTTATGTATATCAGAGATAGATTTTTTTTTTTGTAGATTGCCATCAGGTTTGAAGGAACTATGATGATGAGTATGGTAGAAAAAATATAATCGTATATACATATGTTAAGTTGTTGGAAAATTTACTGGGGATCACCAATATTTGTTAGATATGTTTAAATTTCTTTTAAAAGAGAACATTCCTAGAGCTTCAATAGCTCTGTCAGTAGAGTGTCAGAAAAAGAGCATTCATAGCTTAGGTCTTACTTGTCTACTAACTCCCACAAGGTAATACAAATAGTGAATTAGTTTGCCTCAATTTTAAAACGTGGTTTGAAGTATTTATGTAAAAGATTATTAGCAAAAATATTTAGCAAGACAATAGATACTTTTAAATTTTTTTCCCACATATTACTGAGAACCTAGTAATTTAAAACAGAATTAGAATAATGCCAAACATTGAAACTTTATATTGCCCAGTGACATTTCATTTTCTATTGCTAAATATATTCCTGTGAAATAGAATAATGCTATCATTATTATTATTATTATTCCTCTTTGCTTCTGAAAATAATCTGCATGAATCTGCTTCCAATGTTCCATACTGTGAAGGTACTCTCATTTAAATCATGAGTATACTGAAAGATCAGAAAGCTCTTTCTGGCTATTAAAATTGACAATATGAAGTTAGAAGCAATGCAATTCTTGAAATCATGCCCGTGCACTTTATTTGTAAACTGAAAAGGAACACATATACAAAAGCCCAGAAATATTTTGGTACTGACATGAATCTGGGTCCTGTTAACACAACCAGAGATAACTGGAGACCATACACTATGCCCATTGGGACAGAATCCAGACAGGTCACATAAGCACAAATTCCACAGGAGCTACATATCCTTGGGAGTATGTTATAAAATCAGACATTTAAAATAAGAAATAAAGGCATGTCCAAATTATTATTTAAAATGATCTAATAAAACATTTTTTAATCCAAAGAAAATGCAAAGTATTTCCAGGGGACCTGCTCTGTTTGGTGAAAAGAAACTACAGGGACTCCCTCCTTGTCAACAGAAGAAGGCAGGTTTGTACGATAGTGATGAAAGAACTTGAACTTAGGAATCAGGAATTCTAACCCTGACTCTATCCACTTGGTCAGCACAATCTTGGAAAGTCCTTTAATAACTATGCACTTAAGTTTTTGTATGCGTATAATTAAGAAATCATGTTTAAGAATACTTGATATTTCTATTCACTCTGAAACAAAAGAATTTATAGTGTCTATTCATTAACAGAAGTTGGCACAATATTCTAGGATATATTTCATATTTTGGGGGACATTTTTAACCCTTAAAAACTTGCCTTCTTAAACTGAATACTGAAAATTTTATATATTTGATTAATTCTGATACAGCTTGCATTAGATCATAACCACAGAAGAAAAGTAATCGAGGATAATTTAATTCACTGGGGAAACATTTTCCTTTTCAGCTTTCAAAATATAAACAGGTTTCGGTGACTGCTTTTCATTGTTATCAGGTGAACCACAGGCCTCTCCATCACTTCCCCCAACTCCACAGCCCTCTGCCACCAGGGTCAGCGGCCAACACAACATGACTACATTTACAGTACACAGACATATGTGTAGATTTCTATTGTGACTGTATTTGCTTTGGTTTGTGTTTTTTGCAGAGGATGAGAAACAGAGACGCAGCATCAGTAAAGAGCGGGCAGAAGAGTAAGAGGAATTTGGGTGTAGATTAGGTGTCAACAGGAGAAGCTAACAGGATGCAAAGACTGAATTGTGTAGCAGTGTGCGGGCCCAGGATAGAGTCTGAACTCTCCTGTGACTGAGATTTCTTTCCTTCTTTCTTTCTTTTCTTTCTTTTCTTTTCTTTCTTTCTTTCTTTCTTTCTTTCTTTCTTTCTTTCTTTCTTTCTTTCTTTCTTTCTTTCTTTCTTCCTTCCTTCCTTCCTTCCTTCCTTCCTTCCTTTCTTTCTGGGTTGGGGGCGATTTGAAATCCATTTGTTGTGATTACACCGTATCCTCAGAGCACAGCATGTGCTGCATAATCTCACCATTCACTGGCCCCACCCTAGAGGACAGGGTGTTGCAGGGGTCAGGTCCAAGCCCCCAAGCTCTGCACACTCTGGCAAAGGAGGCTGCTCCCACCTCTGCATCTTTTGAATGTTTCCAGCACTTTCCTGCTGTCTCCTGAGGGGACTGTCCCTTGGATGCTCTGCAGATCTCCACTGAGCCCAGCATTTTCGTGCTGACCAGGACCTCTGAACTAGAGGCAGAGTGGGTCTCTGCCTCCAGCTTTGGGTTGGACTATGTAATGCTTTACCCTTCTTACAGTTAAAAACCAGCCCCTACCCTCTGCCCACTCTTTCCTTTTAGATTTTATATTATTTAGTTTTTTTTTTTTTTTTTTTTTTTTTTTTTTTTTTTTTTTGTAATGTCCGTCCTGGAACAATTCTTAGAACTACAAACGATTAATGAATGATTCTCCCCACGTCACCTCTTCTCAATTCTTAGCACTCTTCCTGAAAACCTTACTTTTGTTACTTTAGTTTTGACCATTATTTCCATGGTCTTATTAATAGTCACAGTAACTGCAGCACAAAGTCACTTTTATCATTAACCTCTTGTACTCTCAGCACCTTACTTCAAACATTCTTCACTCTTACCAAGGCCTTTGAATCCTATTACCTTTTCATCATATTTTAAGCACTTTACGGATTTGTTTCTCTCCGCATACAACTTAATTTTAGATTCATCATTTTCAACTTGTCATACAGAATCTCAGGATAACCCTTTACTCCTCTCTGACTTTATCACATTCAGAAATTCTCAGACACCATCCAATAGAGCACTGGCATGCTCTGCAGGGCTGGAGAGCAGCATATTGTCATGAACACTGATGTCATACTAAATCCGCCACCATCACCTTCATGTGAACCATTTGTTAACACAACACAAGCAAAATAAATGTCCACATTCCATTTAAGCTCTCATTCTCAAAGTCGCCACTTTGCATCTCTCTTTTCAAAGCTCCAGTGACTCCTGCCCCACCCTCCCGCTCAGAAAGACGCAGGCCACTGGAAGAACAGCACTTTGAGCTCTTAGCACTCGCCTTTCCCCGTTACTGGTGATGGGTGCCCAGAGCTCTGTCTACACGGACTGCCCCATCGTGTCCCAGCTGGACATTGTTCCAGTACTTTTTTTCTTTTTTGCTTTATACTACGTTTCTGTTCTATTTTAGAAAACACACATTGACAAGCAAGATGCATACTTGCTCCTCTTACAAACAGCAACAGCCTCTCACGGTGTATATTCCCTTCCTTTTCACAGGGCCAGCCCCGATCTTCAGGTTTCAAATTTTTAAAACAATCACTACACATTTTTAATGTAATTGCTATGGATTTAAATTCAATGGTCTTAGTCTGCATTATTTATGTAGTAACTTAGTATCCAATATTCTCACATTTTTCAATGTTTTTTTTTATTAGTACATGATTGAGTAAATAACAATTACATTCCTCATGGAGAGGTGGCATATATACATAAATATCTTCATTCTTCTTTTCTGTACTCCTTTCCCTCCCCTCCCTCTCTTTCCCACTACCCTGGTCCCCTTCCCACTTGAAAACTCTCTATCTCTTATGTCCCCACATTTAGCATAGTGTAATAAGATCTGGTATGTGGTCTGTGTGTTCTGTCCCAAACATTCTCTCACATGCCACTTTCTGCACTTTCCCCAGCCTCTGCTGTGACACCATGAAGGCTACACAAATCAACAATTCTTTCGGTCAGAAAGCAAATATGTGGGTCACTTCTTTGTGCAAATCATTTCATATTAACTATAGCACATACATGCATCATATATATTTTTATATATTGAATATATATAAAACTTTTAGCCTCGGAAGTCATCTCTTACATAGTGCTGTACAAAATGTTATTAGGCAGATATGAGAACTGAAATAGGAGCTGTGGATCACTAGTATTCACATGGAAGCTGGTAGTCTCACGGTCTTTCCCTTCCTATTGACAGCTTCTGTGAGCCACAGCAATTCCCTTAACCTGTGGGACACAAATGCCTCATTTGTGACATGAAGATTAAGTGATTTCTTAGACCCCTATAGAATGCTGAAGTAGTTTGGTTCTTTTACCTCCTTAACCTTTAATCTAAAAATCAAAATAAAAACCTATGAGCACAATTTCAGGATGGTTGTATATTTATGGAAAATACTGACACATTTTTCAAGTAGCAAGCTGAATAATTAAGATCATTATGTTATTATCTTTACACATTCTGTATGTCTGGCAAAGTCAAAGCTGCTGCACACTTACATCCAATTCATGTCCACCATTCTGGTGGCAGCTCGAGATCTTAAGACTAGTAAGATTTATGGAATAAATGCACTGCACATACACTACATTAAAGCCTCAACGGTATGTAGGAAATTTGATATGTTAAACACAAACGCATTAATATTTAAACAATACAACGAGTAGTCATATTAGGTGAAGTATGGAACAGCACCGTGCCATTTCTCAGTTTAAATCAGATTTCCCCACAATGTAGTGTGGGGGTTTAGTCAATGCATATGCCATTAAAATTCTTTATGACTTTTGGAACTGTAGATTGAGGATTTGGGATCTGTCTTAATTATCATCGGTTAATCAAAGCTGCTGTTTTGGAGAGAAATATTTTCAAATCACCTCCTCCACACGTAGCATCGCAGTCCTCCCAGCCTGTGTGCGTCCACATGAAGAGAGGCTCGGGTGCTTTAGAGCTCTGATTCTCCGGAAGCGGATCTAACGGGACAGTGTATTCATAGTGAAGACCATAATTTTGATCTTGAAAAAGAAGCACCTAAAGTATACAGAGACAATCAAGGAAGAGGGCTCAGACTATGGCACATTTAATGTAAAGTATAAAACTAAAGATATTGATATTTTAAAATGCTTATTTCATAGTGAACATTCCCTAATGTGTAGTACAAATGTGATAGCACTCTTAAACGTTAACACTGCCATACTTTTGAAAAGATTGGAGCTATACACTTACCTGTGATGCTCACTTGAATGAGGTTAGAGATATCTGATCATTTTCTTTCAGTCTGATAGACAGCGATTTCCCAAAGCAAGGAACATGTGTGAAAACTTCAGTGGGAGTTGAGGGAAAGGTGCAGACATGAGAGTCTCAGTATTAACTATGACTTATTGCACAATGTCATCTGTGCTCCTTGAACTCATACAAAAACAAAAGACACATAGGAAGCTTCTGAGATAGCACAGGAGGAGGGTGAAGGGTTGCAGGAATCAGGTACAAAGTAAGAATGAGAACTTCTAAGCCACCTGTAGAATAAGAATCTTATTCCACGCATGTGTCAGTAACTATAAATTTTGGCAACTGATTTTCCATTTGTAGTAGAGATATTTTCCTTTGAAAATCAATGTATGTTAAAATAAAATTAAATGTTAGTAGCTGTACAGTTATGTACATATATATATAAACAGTTCAATAAACTGTAACGGGAATATGAGAAGATCTCAACTCTGAGTACTCTGAATGCAACCACTGGCAAAGTCTGAGTCTGTTTTGTTCTCCATGGGTACCCGATCCAAACTTGGAATCGTAATGGACAATTACAAACATTTAGTGACTATACATAGACACATCTGTGTCTATGTGGATATTTTTCACTGAAATAAAGAATGGCAATGTGTTTCTTTATAAATTCACTTTCAGAAAACGTAGCAAGTAACCACATAAATTGTATCAGTTTTACAAACATGAAGATCTGGAGGAGGAATCTGTATAATAAAGACTTCAGGGACTTTTAGGTAAATGGATCCACTTTCAGACTATAATCTTAAGTGAAACAGATCAGCAAATAAGTTTAAACATTGCATTACTCACTTGAATGAGAATCCAAAGTGAAAACATGAAGTAGAATAGGAAGTGATATGAAGAAGTAGGAAAATCTTGTGCAAATGGGAAGGGGAACAAGAGAAGGAAGGAAAAAGGGAATTCAAAAAAAGAAAAAATAGAAATAGAGATTTTGTAAATGGGGGGGGGAGCAGACCAAAAAAAAAAAAAATAAGATGTGCTATCTACCTCTATCTCATGATGAATGGAATCATTATGTTCTGTAAACACGTACTAAAAATAATACAATAGAGAAAAAAAAATATATATATATATAAATACATTTTCAATTATTGCTAAATGTTAGGGAACTTTGTTCAATGTTTAAGCTGTATCTAGGTAGCTATAATAACAGACAATTCAGAGTTAACATTGCATGGGAGAACCTTAAATGATATGAGGGTTAAGGGTTGAAGTATATTTTCTTTACTTCTTTTTCTCAAGATTTTGTTCAGTACATGAGTAGAGCTATTTTACTGTGTAGAACGGGAAACTAGTGTTTTGCCTTTATGAAATACATATCAATAATGAAAAAAATTTATAACCTGAGGATCAAAGTAATATACTTTGATTTAAATACGTCATTTGATGTTGATTACTTATTTTTATTTTGATTTAAATACGTCATTTGATGTTGATTACTTATTTTTTAGCCTAGTAAATTTAAAAGAAAGACTTTAATGACTTTTTTTCAAAAATCCCTTACCTTGTTTATAGCTATTTTAAATTGATAGAATGAACATTAAATAACAGCTATTTGCCAATCTATGCAGTTATGTGAAAACAAGCCTATTTTTCCTAAAACACTGCCTCTTCATTGATAGAACTCAGGTTGTTCTTGTATATCTGCTGCCATTTAAAACAGAGACATGGGCTACAAAACCATTAGCTATTTTTGAAACCATCTGACTTTGGCAGCATTGTCTGCAGGAAGGAAAGTGTGACCGCGAGGCAGCAGAGGGCGCAGGCATGGCAGTGGCAGGCTCGCCTTGCAAAACTCGGGACCAGCTTTCAATCTGTAATAGTCATTACAGAAAAGTATCCTACAAGTGCAGTTTCCCTTGGATTACTGACTAAATCCAGGTCATACAGATGCCTTCTTTTAGACATAATTCACTGACTTTAATTATGCTTCGCGGTTCCAGGAAAAACCTTGGTAATTACCAGCCAGATCAAGGATTCTGTACCAAGAAATCTCCTTCATCCTAACACTGAAGTTTCGTAGACACTACTTTTTAAGATTTTCAAATATGAAGAGGCTCAGTACAAGAACCTTGGCCATGTTCCACAAAAAAAGAAAAAGACCAAAAAAAAAAAATGTCAAAACTGTAGGTTACACTTACATTAACTCAAGCTTAATGGTATTTTTCTAAATGTCAATCATTAAAAATGTTTGTTCTTGATGTTATTGAATGACACACAGTTATAGAAGAAACTAAATATTGTTCACATGATGGTAATAATTTTTTTCCTCTCTTTCTAAGTGTAACAGGACACAGTGGTTTTTTCAAACTGAAATTATATGACTGAATCCAAAGGAATTGTTAGGAGAATATAAAATAATTTTCAGTTTGGTATAAAAATCTAAGCTTTATTCAGGAAGGGCAGCATCCAAAGATGAATTTTTATTCTCCTCTAAATAACTTACTGGACAACACCATGCACATTTCTTAACTTTCCTCATGCATGGTTCTTTTCAGTCTGTAAAATGGAGCAGTAATAATATATGTGTGTATGTGTGTGTGTGTGTGTGTGTGTGTGTGTGTGTGTGTGTGAGACAGAGTTCTTGTGAGGATCAAATGTTGTAATAAATGCAAGGTACTTTTGGCCAGTAATTCTCAGTGTTCATTGAATAGTGGATATTAAAATTATAATAAAATGGAATCACACAACTCACACTGCCTCCTTATTCATGCTGGCAAAATGCATAGATTGCAATTTCATAAAACCTCATAAATTCAGATTGTGGTCCACTATCAGCTAGAGTGGCATCAGTAGAAACCTATTAAAAATCTTAATCTCAGGTCCTGGCAATTAATGAAACAGCACGTGTATTTTACAAGAACCTCAGGTAATTTGCATCTTCATTAAAGTTGAAGAAACAAATGGATCAATATGTGACTTGAACCTCTAACCTCTACACTAGCAACACAGATGTTTCCAACTGAGAACATATTCAACTTAAATTGTATGAACACATTAAGTAATGTCATATCACACTCCAAATAATGACAGCTAATCATGTTTGAGCCGCCTGATGTATACAATTTAGGATGTTCCAAAGTGGCTAAAGTCTAGGTTTGCTTTTGTGCTAGAATACAAAACTTGTAGCCAGGTTTCTGACCATCAAAGGTGAGATCCAAAGGTGATCTTTGAGCATGATGCACTTGAGCATGATGATGAGCTTAGACACACTTTCATTTTTCTAATTCTCTCCAAACTCTCTCCTGACTCACATTAATCCTCTTACTCTGGTAAAAATCTTGTCATCCCAAACATTCACATTTTCATAATTCATTAGAGAAATCCATTAAGCTAATGAGAAAACAGAGTCACCAATGGCACTATTTGACCCATTTAAAAATTTCTTTTTCTCAGGCAAAATTACAATTCATCAAAGGCATTTAAATAGGCTCAGTCAGAGGTCATTTGATATTGACACAAAATATTATCATTTGCTATATTATAGCAATGTTTCTATAGATACCCACTTTGGTTAGGAAATGAATGTTTCTATGAAAAATGGATATATTATTCCTTAGTAACGCATTTTTATTTTAAGTCTGTGAATTCCCTATCACATCCTGTTCCACTTGTAGTAATGATCGTCTTTAGACATCATGGTTTAAAGCACATTTTAAATAGTGCCAAAAGTTCACCGCTTAAGTAATTTGGAATGCCTATATGACAACTTGAATTTGGAAAGCAAGAATAGAGAGCAAACGGTAGGAACATCTTTGCCACGAAAAATGACAATGCAAAGTTAACAGTTCTTTCCCCCTTACCAGGAGGTGCAGAGGTGTTGTGGTGGGACCTTTGGCGGAGATCTTCTCCCATAACCCTCGTCTTACGTAATGGACAGTAGTGCCAGCTAAACTGAACGCCCCAGAGTGTTCGATCTTCCAGTCACTGTTAATAGAGTGTTTGCCAGCATCGCGGAGAGCTATGAAAAAGTTCAAAAGTTATGCTATTAACAGCTCAGCATTATCCATAAGCATCTACTTCTCATTACTTGTTAAAAGCATTCCATTTATTTCTAAAGCAATGGTTCAACACATCCTGATATAAAACGTGAGGCATCTCCTCTTGGGAGACATCCACGATCATGGCACACGCCGCAGGCTCTCCTTTTCTGAAGATGTTCACACCGACCCAGCCACATCATCCTCCTTCTCACACTGTGTGTACAATACTTTGACCCTTATTCAGTTATGCGTTGACATATCATTGTGTTAAGCCATCTGCGTAGATCTCCTCTAGCTAATAATTCTGGGAATGTTGGAAAGGCTGGCACCTCCTCTTAACACATGCTGTGTGTCTCCCTACAGTTATCTAGAAAAGTGTGTGATTAAGGAACGGTCACCTACACAGCCTAGTAGCTAACAGATCAAAATGCAGCTTATATATAGTACTACCAAAAATAATATATTGGTTCTAAAAGTGGAGACATACTACCAATCATGTGCAATTTGGTATAAAAAGAATGAAAATTAAGTGTCACTTCCTATTGATAAACAGTCACTGTTTGTATAAGTTTTCACAGAATAACTTTGTTTACTTAAAATTACCTCCTTTATAATATGAAAGAGAGATGCCATGGTTGCCATTTGAAAGACACATTTTAATTTTCTTCCAGATGATTTTAACTTACTACTTTCTTCCAGATGATTTTAACTTTAATTAATGTGTGTGAGCACTCTCACATTAATGTATTCTCTTTCTAAAGGACACACACATGAAGATTTGTGGAAGGCTCAATACATATTACTTATACAGAACATTTTATAATCTACACTAATAAATTATCACAATTCATTATTTAAACTAATTTCCATTTATTGGTTATTTGAGTACTTCAAAGTTTTTTATATTGTAGATAATGCTTACATAAGTTTGCTGTACATCTCCTATGTTCCTTCAATAAATTTCCAGATTTGTAATTATAGAAGCAAAAAAGTTCAACATGTAAGAGTCTGTAAAACAACCTAAAATTAATTTTCATAAAGATTGACCATTTCTGAAAAGTTCACTGGAACTATTGGTAATGTAGAAATTAATCTTCATTGACTTACTACTTATTAGTATAAGATATAATTTAGGAAATAGAATGTTCTAGAATCCTAAAAAATGAAAAACATAGATATGTTTTCTATAATCAAGGAGTTTATAACCTAATTAAAGAAGCAACAAGTTATACAAGTAACTAATCTTTAAAAAGTTATTTTCATTAGTATGTGTTTGTAGTACATAATGCTTACATTTCAAGTATGAAGTTAGTACAACTTAATTCTTCTTTTCATCCCCTTTTACTCCTCTCCAGCTTTTGATCTCATTAGCTGAGGAATATCTATCATTCTGCTTCCTATTATCTTTTATTTTGCTCCATATAATTTGGATGTCTCATATAGAGGAAAAGTGATATTTAAGCCTGTGTGTCTACTTTATTTCTCTTAATATGATCTCAAGTTGTATTTGTATTCCTACAAATGACTCAGTCTATCTTTATGGCAGCATAGTACTCCACAGTGCATAAATAAACATATTTTCTTTTAGCCATTCATCTGATCATCAACAGAAGAATGGATATATGGAATGAACATGTGACACACTGACAATAGTGAAGAGAATCAAGAAAGGCTTGTCTGAGGAATATTATTTCCTGAGAGAGTTAGTTTACAGGGAAAAGGGAAGCAAAGAAAAAAATATTTAAGGCTGAGTGAGAGAACAATTGGGAACATCCTCAAACTCCATTCTGCTTGATCTGGGTTGGGAAGAGAAGCGTGCATGAAGTCAGCTGTAAGGAAGCAGAGCGTGAAGAGAGGAGGCCGGGGAGCAAGGGCGTCTAGATTTTTTAGGCACTCTGAGGATTTTCCTAGCAAAAAACACAGAACCTTAATAGAAGAATTTGAAAAATGCTACAAGAAAAATGGGTTTGTGCAGGGAAGATGGTTTAGAACACAAAGTGAGACTAATGGAGGCTTGAATGAAGACAGTATATAGAGTAATAGCAAGACACATTGAGGGTCACACGGACAGAATATGTGAAGACTGGATTGTCTTGACTGAAAGAAACCACTACACAGGATGCCAGGGGGTCCAGATGAGAAAGTGGAGCATAAGGGCAAATAATGGGGTTTTGGCAAATAAAAAAGTATCAAGAGAGCATGGTTGTGGAGAAATACTAGGAGCTCAAGTTTGAAAAGCCTAGTTTATTGTGTTTAATGATGTCTTTGCACTAATGATGTTGATTTCATTTTCATTTGTTGATTAGTTACTTGTATTCCTTTTTAGTTATCTTATATCAAGTCCACTGAAGGATTCTTGCTGCTTGTATTGCCATTAATATAAGCAAAATGTTAATGAATTATTAAAACCTACCTTGTCCATCTTAACTTCTACCAAGGGATTTGTAAAGTCTTAATTATATATTAAGCAATTAATATTAAAATTGAGACATTAAGTAAAAATTAAACATATATGCATTTTTCAGATTTATGAAAAATATACAAGTATTAATATTTTAAAATTTTAGTTCAAAGAAGAAATATATCGTTAGAAGACTCTCAAGATTTTCCAAATAACTATTGCCATGTGGATCAACTGTAGATAACTAAAAGTGTTTTGATAAAAATTAATGTTTTGCATACAATACAGATTTATGTTGTATTTATCTAGAACTTATTAGAGAGTCTGAGAAGTCCTTTTGGCCTAGATTTACACAGTGATCAATGAAAACCTCTTAATCTAGTATTTCAACATATTTTCATGGCAAAAATATGAAGAAATATTCACCAAAGATTTCCAATAAAATGCCTGACAAATCCTCTTGGGATTGCTAAAATATGATATTTAGATTCAATTCATATTTTGGTCTTCAATATCCTGCAGAAAATGACACTCACACACATACAAATCCACATCAACTTAATAGGAGACTAACTTTAAGACTCACTAGTTTGGGTATGTGATGGTTCTCTAATTTTGTTTTTGTTTTTAAAACATGTTTTCAAGGGTGTTGGCTTCTGGCCATGACTGAATTCGCTGGAAATATCCTAGCTCTCTTATCATAGACAAATAGGCAATATATGAAACAATTCTCAACTAATGAATAGAGGACGAATGATATGATCTCTAAAACTGCATCGTTTTCAGCCTGAAAATACTCTCCAGACCCCTCACTGGGTGGCTGAACCTGAGCAGAGCACAAAGGATGAGGGTTCAGTGAGATGAAGACATAAAGAAATGGAGCTCAAATTGGCCAAGACAGCTGGCATCTGTTTTAAGAGGCACGGCAGAAAGCAAACTACACAGAAAAGATCTAAAGCCAAGCAGAGGTGTGCTTGTGAAGCTGCGGGAGAAATTCTGCCTCCAGCTAGCAGCAAGATACTCCTGTCAGCCAAGAAACAAAAAAACTGCATAGGCCTCTGTGCTTTACAACACCTAGACTCAGATAGGACCGGAAGACGTAAGAATTGTATGTACTCGGAGTGGTCAGATCTTTTTGAGCACACAGAAAAGAACCTAGAAAGGCCACATACAAGAATTAAAGCTTAACTAGTCTCAGAGTTAAAGTTACTTTAGATCCACTCTCAAAAAGCTTTAAAAAGGTTTCAGTAAGTCCATTTTATTTAAAAATAACTCCTCAGCAAAATGAAATGCAATATTCAACAATGAAGAATGAAACAAGGTAGTCATCCAGCAACACCATATTGATCATGTCTGGAATCCAATCAACAATTACTGGAAAAGTGAAAATGGAAGTAAATACTTGGGAAGCCAGCATAGGACGGTCACAAAGTCAAGGCCATGCTGGGTACGTGGCAAGTTCAAAGCCTGCCTCGACTACGTAGCAAGACTTTGTTTCAAAAACCAAAATGAAAAGAAATTAGAAAATGGGATCTATCATAATCAGGGGGGGGGAATCACTCAATAAAATGAGATTCAAGAATAATAGAGATGATGACATTAGCAGGTCAAGCCTTAAGACCTACTATAATTTTTTAAAAATGTAATACCGAAGAGCAACAGAAACTATGAAAAATTTGCAAATTATATTTTTCAGAATACAAAAATAAAGTATCTATAACAATAATCTCACCAGGTGAGTTTAAGAGCATATTGGACTTTGTAAAAGATGTTAGTACACTCAAAGCTAATCTGAAATTTAGAGGAGAAAAAGGATAAAAGAGAAAAGAAACATCATTTATAACTCACGAGAAATACTTGCTACAGTTGCACATGTGTGATCAGAATGTCAGAAAAGGGAATTAGGTTATACTTATTACTTGTAGGCATGGTGCTCAAGCATATTTTAAATCTAACAAAAATTATAAACATATCAAATTTAAAAAGTATGAAGCAAGCATGTAGAAAAAGAATAAAGACAGATGTACAAAACTCACGATGATGGGAAAAACATTGTTTAAATTGATTGGAAAGAAAAAGATGTTACAAACAAGGATAAAAGACTTAAGAATTCACTAGGAATAGCATTGGAACAGATACAGGCCACAAGACTATGAAATATCACATTTATAATGGAAAAGAAAAAGAAGACAAACACACAAATAACATCTAGAATTCTACGTGCAGTGAAAATATTTTTTAGATCCAAAGACAAGATAAATACAATAGAGACAAAATCTGAGCAACTTATTATTATCAGACTTGGGCCACAAAAACAGTTAAGTAATTCCTCATGCTAGAAGCAAATGGTTTTAGATGGGAACATGCCAATGCAACTCAAAGAAGAAGTTGATACTAACAAATATATTAAAACATGGAAAATATTTGCTCATTAAAAGTAGTATCATACAGTTTGAACTTCATAACAAGGAATAGCTCCAGAGATAAAAAAGGACATTTAAAATGCCACTTATGTTGCAAGTAATTTAAAATTAAAGTAAGATGAAGTCCACTAAGGAAACCTAATAGTCTTTAGTGTATGCTAAGGCATCAAAGGCATAAATGAAGCAAAACCTGGCATAATCAAACAAAGAAAGAAAAATCGGTAACTTTTGATGGAGATACCATTCCTTTTCTTTCTTTAGTTGATAAAATAAGAAATATATTGATGAGAATATAAGTTATCTAAATTACATAGACCTAACTGTTATTCAGAGAAGATTCAGTAAGCAATTGTCGAATATATTTTTCAAGTATAAATAAATGAAGCATTAACTAATATGGACCATGGGCTATGAAAAATTTTGATATGAAATCACACTAAATGTGTTCCTTAGTTATAAAGACATTTTAAATAGAAATTCCTAACAAAGTGTCTACTGAAAACCTAAAACCATCTGAAAATTAAGCAAACATTTTATATATAGTCCATATAGAATTTTTAAAGGATACATTAACTGTAAATGTTTTCTAAGACCATTGCTTTCTTTCTTTCTCAGTGCTGTCCTTAAAAGAACAATAAAGATTATTGATGAAATTTAACATTTATACATTCCATTGGATCTTTGATTCTCAAGCAGAAAAATCAAAGTAGCAACATGAAAATAATTCAAACTAAAATCCCACTGTGGAATGCAACTTAAGCATTGCTTAGATGGAATTTTATAGCTTTAAGTTCTCATATGAGCAAAGAAGTAAAATCAATCATCTAAGTTTCTTCCTATGTTAGAAAAAGGGAACAAATTACAACTGAAGCAATAGAGAAAAGAACATAAAAGAGGACAGATGTCAATGATGTGAAAAATAAATTAATGATACATGCAATAAAAACACCAAAAGTTGGTTATTTAAAGAACTAAAATGACTGCTAAAACTTTAGTTTGGCTGATTTTTAAAAAATTTAAAATATCAGAAATATAAGAGAGAATATTGTATTGTTTTGTTTTTGTTTTGTGAAGTTGTTTTGGTCCTGGAGATTGAAGCCAGGACTTTGCACGCACTAGGCAGGTTGTACCATGAGATGTTGCCTTAGAGCCTTTCAAAACATTTTTCAGAGTCTGGGGATTTAGCTCAGTGGCATAAGCATCGACCCTCAGTACCAATAAAAAGAAAAAAAAAGTGTAAAAAATTTTTTTTCAGAAGTTTCCAGTTAGTTTGACCTCCAACTGGAGACTCTCCTTCCTCAATCTCTCAAGTAGCTGAAATTGTACAACACTGTTCTCATAGACATTATAATGTAATAAGGAAATATTATGAACAACATTAAGCCAACAAATTTGACAAAGGAAGCAAAATGAATTAATTCTGGGTCCTAGTGTGTTTATTAAAATTGTGAGTACATTTTTATATATTGATTTTATCTTTTTTTCCAGCTTGCTGTATATTTTCTTTATTTTGTTTTGCATCAATAATTTAAATTTCACTGCTAAAAATCTTTGGTTCTTTAAAAATATGCTTATTTAGTTTTACAGCATTGTTCCTCATTTTTAAAAAGTTTATGCATGTTTAAATATTAACATTATTTTTATGTTTCCTGTACATGATACACTTATATGATTTTGCTCTGTTATGCTCACTGTATCTATTTCTTTTGTATTCCTGAAACTTTTCATTACAATTAACTTATATTTGTTGACTTTCATAGACATTTTTTGAGTTTGATTTGAAAGTGTATTCTTTAAAAAAAAATATGTATTTTCATATGCCAGTCACCTCAGTAATCATATTAAGTAAATGTTATCTTGACTACGAGATTTCACAGTTACCTGTGCATTTGTGCTGCAAATCTGTATGTAGGTTTTTTCTAAGATATAAATTTTCTAAAAATTTGAATTGCTATCTGCTCCTCATGATAACAGTAGTGGTAACAGAGAAACATTTCTTTCCTTTAATCTTTTGCAGTACAAATGCATTTCTGTTTCTCCATCTCACCGAGCACACATGTAGCTCTTTAGCATTCTGTTTCCTTCCAAGGTCTTTTTCAAGTTCTCACTTTGCAAAGGCTTTTTGGGTTTGTTTTCTGTCTCCAGAATCCTTTCTGCTCTAAATCTAAACTTGGTTTCCAGGAATAGGGCTAAAGTGGTGCTTCAGACCAGCCTGACACTCGCTTCCTGTTTTCACTTTGCATTTGGCATCTGACGGTTTCGTAATTTCTTCTCACTTCAGAAGTGTTCTGGATTGAATGCTCATGCCCTTCCGAAATTCATGTGTTAAAATTCTCCCCACTAATGTGATGCTTTTGGGAAGTGGGGTCATTGGGAAGTAACTGGGATTAGATGAGCTCATGATGGTAGACTCATCATAAATGAGATTAGTCTTCTCACAACCGTCCCAGGAGAGCATTTTACTCTTTTCCCACCACTTAAGGATACAGCTAGAAGCTGGTAATCTCCAGTCCAAGAGAGGGCTGTCATCCGAAACTGACCATGCCTGCACCCTGATCTCAGACTTCCACTTTCAAAAACTGTGAGAAATATAGTTCACTGGTTAATAAGTCAGTTAGTTTATGTCACTCAGGTAATTTGTTGTAGCATCTCAAAGTGATAAAAATAAGAGATAAAACATTAAGTGTTTTCTTTATATTTTGCTTATTTAATTGGTTATATATAATACCTTCTATGCAAAATTGTGGCGAAGATGAAGTTCATCCACATGTCATTTTTAGATTTGTGACAAAAACATAAACTATAACTATTTTATAAAGATATAACATATGAGGTCCAAATTTTAGGCTTTTTGAAAGCAAAACAATAATGGCATAATCTTCCAGCAAGCAGATAATAATTGCATATAAAAATATACTCTAAATACAAAAGGTGTCAGGAGGTAATTCAGCATCTCCTCTGAATTAAAGCAGCTTGATGTAGACAATTAATTTAAGAATGGTCACTTTGCCAAGCTCCTGTTTTCATTCCTTTTTGCTAAAGCAATTTCAGAAAATTTCCTTTCAATACCCAACTTCCTTTCAATACCCAAAGGAATCCTTAGGAAGTATGATTTATATATATCCTTTTGCTAAGTCATTCAGCTTCAAATTTAGGGGTTTTACGGGTTCATTTTTTTATCTAAACTAGCCATCCATTTGTCCTCTATGCATAAGTAGTACTAAAGTTGCCAGTAACTTAGAAGTCACCTTTGAATCTTTATCCTCTATCAATATTTATGTCCAGTTTTCAACATGTCTTATCAGTTCAATTTTTTACTATCTTTGGAAACCACTGGGTTTCACTCATTCTTATACTCTTGATGAGTTTAAGCAACATGCCGACTTGCCTCTATTCTTGTTCTCTTCTACTAGTTAATTAGGATAATTATTTTCTCTAGTTCAGTAAATAAGGAAACTTCGTGGGCTCTTGAATAAACACTGCAACACAGTATTTTCAGCGTTGGTTTAATATCTAAAGAAACATTATGTTGTTTAGGAACATAGATGACATTTCTTCATATAAATTAAAGACCCTGCTAACTTAGGGCTATAGCTAAACACAAAGACAACGACCTATAATTTAAAGCAGACACTTAAAAACAAGAATGTAGATTTTTGGAGATATAAAAGGAGTTCATCCGTAAGCAGGAAGCTAAAGGAGAGGTGTATAAAGGGATTTAAAAGTCAAGATATGTTACATGCATGTGGCACTTCCGCAGAATGGATATATCCATTCTGTTTTCCAAGTACACACTTAAAACAAGATAGACGCTGTACTCATGAAAGGGAAAGAAAGTGCTCAAAAGGGAAGAATAATCGGGATGGGGAAAGAAGACATGGCAGAAAGGAAAAGACTATGTGCATATAGGTATCCACATAACAACAGTATGTATGTATACGTGTGCAGGATAGATAGCTATACTACTAATTCACTTTAGTTCATCAAAAAGAACAGTTTGTGCTGTCATTGTTTGATTGTCTGATCATTTTTTTAAGTCTAGCTCTTGTAACCTGAACAATTATTTCTAAGATAACAGTAAGCAATATATTAACTAGTGTTGAAAGAAAGATAGAAATTGAACTGAATATTGTGCAGAGATCTATGACAAGAAAATAGCATTGGCAGAGCTAGAGGTTGTATCCAGAGAATAAAACACTCATTTCATGTTTTACTCCCTAAATTAATTCTATAAATAAATTTATCACATTAATTCAAATTGGGAAAGAAATACAATGTGGGGAAAATTTGAGGAAAATATGTCAAAAGGGGACATGTCCTTTAAAAATCACAAGTGTTGCACATAAGTTAATGGTTTTAAAAAGGACAAAATAATGTGGCAGCCTGGCTCGATGCAGGGAAACACAGAAGCTATCGAAAGCCAAGGATTCAAACCCAACATTATGGTTTTTTAGATATAAGAAACATAAACTTTCGGTTGCTTTATTCTCTGATTTAAAAACTGGAATCTTAAAAGTACCTACTTCACAAAGGTGTGGTGGGATTTATTAATGAATATATGTGTAATATACCACCCGAAATAAGCCTTATACCTGTGTGATAACAAGCCATAAACAAATAATGGGATCCAGGGAGCGGTTAGTGCTGGGAAGGAAACAAAGCACGGCCACATAATAAGAAGGGGCTTAGCTGGAGGTTACACTGCATGAAGAAGGAAAGAAACCGCTTTAATTACCTGCCGTGATTTGCTGACATAAGCTACCACAATGGTAAAGAAACAGAGGGATGGAGGAGGACTCTCACTTGTGGCATAAACAACTGGATGGAAATGAAGGACAGTGCTGGCTGAACAAAGGCTCTGTGGAAGAGGCTGGCATCATAAAATCCACATATAATACAACATATCTTTGCCGAATACAGTGGGATGAAGTCAGAAAACAGTGACAGAAGAAAATTGGAAAATTCACCATTTGTAGATACTGAACACCACACTATCAAATAACTAATGTATCAAAGGGAAAAAAAGAGAAATTAGAGAATATCCCAAGACAAATGAACCAGAAAACTCCACATATTGAAGCTTATGGAGCATATAAATGTTACAAGGGGGAAATATATACCTTTAAAAACACTAAAATTAACAAACTTTACAATTTAGAAATTAGTAAAAGCATAAACTGACCTTCAAATTATCAGATGGGAGGAGAAATCAAGATTAGAGTGAGATCAATGAATATCAATGAAATTGACAGACCTTTAGCTGCATTTAAAGAGAGAGGGGAGAGAATATTGAATTTATTGAAGTCAGAAATAAAAGTGGGAATATTACAAAGAATGCTACAGAAAAAGAAAAAGATTATAAGAAAGTACCAAGAAGAAAGAAACGACAACAAATTGGGTAACTTTAATAAAATGAACCAATTTCTAGAAATACAAAATATATCAAAACTGAATCACAGAATTAGAAATCCTAAATAAACTTATAATAGTAAGGGAATTTAAGGAGTACAAAGAATCAAAGAAAAGCCCTGGATCTGAAAGTACCTTTGTGCACTGGGTTAAGTATGGATCCAGCTTTATTTCAGAGTGTGTGGGTGTTCAATTTTCCTAGCACTATTTTATGAAAAGAACATTTTTAACTGTGTTAAAATAAGTATGTATTGAGGGGTCTGTTTCTATGCTTTCTGTTCTATTTCATTGGTCTGTAGGTCTGTCTTTAGGCCACACTGTTGTGATGACTTTAACTTGATAGTTCTGGAATTAGCAAGTGTGAATCCTATAGTATTATTCTTTTTCAAGATTAGTTTGATTATTCCATAATAATGGAATAAGATTCCTCATAAGAGGAATGCCTCATAAGAACAGAGTTTTATAATTTTACAAAAAATGTTACTGAGATGTAAATGCATTTAACAGCACTGAACTTTAAAAATTTTAATTTTCAAATTTTATATTATATATATTTTGCCCAAAGAGAAACTTGATTGAAAGGGAAATATACATGTTTCAATCCACGCAACTTGTTCATGCAAAAGACAGCCCCTTCCTCCATACGTGGACATAGAAAAAGATGCCACCTTATGAATCTGGTAATGTGCCCTCACTGCTGTCCTCTGTCAGTGCCTTTATTTTGGCCTCTCACATGGTATGTGTGCCCTATTAGTCTATGGTATTTTGCTATAGCAGGGTGAACACATGAAGACAGTTACCTATTTAAAAAAACAAACAAAAAAAACCCCAAAAAAAACAAAACAAAACAAAACAAAAAAAACTTTGCAGATAGTATAGTAAAGATTTTGATGTGGGAAGATTTTCCTTGATTATCCCAGAGGTCCTTAATGTGGTCATACGTATCTTTTTAGAAGGATAAAGGGCTAATTTGAAGACAAGAAAAGATAACATCATGGTAGCAGATACTGAAGTGTTGTGACCACAAAGAAATACAAGTAACCACCAGAAGCTTTAGGAAACAAGGAATAAATGTTCCCTGGAGTCCCCAAGGATGGTAAGCTCTGAAAAAACTTTTGTTTGGGGGCTACTGAAACGAACTGTGGATCTCTGGCCTCTGGAGCTATGAGGACTCCATTTATCTCAATTGCTTTAAATAGCCAACCTTGTGATAACTGTTACAAACTCACCTGACAATAGTGCAGTGACATTTACCATGGTGGAGAAAAGTAAGGGAAGAACAAGTTCAGTATGTCATGGAAATCACATTTTTGAGCTAAACTTCTTACTTTGGGCTCATTATTTCTGAAATACTCATGAGACACTTGACAATTTACACTCAAGGAGGATATAAAGTAATAGAGTTAAATGCCTTTCCCCAGGGAGAGCAGAGCACAGCAAAGAGGAAGCTCCCAGTCTGCCCCACACGGGAACATCTAGAGATCTTGGTAAGTTTGAGAGCACAAGAAAAGAGACCAGCTGATCATGCAAAACGGCTACGTAACTGTCACAGCAGGCAAAAGACTTGTTCAATGAAATAAGGGTAAGTCAACAGATTTCAATGCTATTACAGGTAAAGCAGCATGTGAATACTGCTTTTGTCACAAGGGAAAACACTTTCTGACCTTGAAGAGGGCAGTAACACAGACAGAAAAAACAACGTTATTGATTTGAGGAGCCTGAGGGAAGAGGAACTGGCGGTACCATGAAGCTAAAGCCTTTTACAACTTCAGCCACATAGGTCTGGTTAATAAAACTCATAATACATTCTAAAATTTTATAGATTTGGGAAAATTACACTTGAAAAATGTATATTTCTATCTTGGAAAAAAGAAAACCTACTCAAATAAAATAGTCAATTATCTGTTATTAAATAAATTTATTGACCATCTAACATCCAATATTTTTGAACATTGAGTACTGTTATTTGAATTTGAATATATGAAATGATCTAATTTCACTTAAAAAGCATTTAAAAACCATTGTAGGTGAATTTTGTCAAATGTATATATTGGTAATAGGAAACTAATGAGTATGTCATGGATAAAAGAATTTCTTTTGCTACCTTTTTTCTTCAACTAAAAAGCAAATTGTCATAAAAACATTTTAACCAAGAGTGAATTATTTTTGACATTAGAGAGTAGAAACAATTAAATAAGATAGATTGTTTTCCATGTATAAAGGATTTCTTCTTTGGGAAATCTATCACTCATTCAAGGAAGAATTAAAAAGGTATAATTTTTCTAAAGAAACAATAATTTGAGTGTTTGTAAAAAATAAAACAAAATGATTATTTGACCCATGCCTGTAATCCAGCATTCAGAAAGCTGAGGCAAGAGGATTTCTGTGAGTTTGAGAGCAGTTTGGACAACAAAGTGAAACACTGTCTCAAGAAAAATAATAAAGATGATATCAATAAAATCTCTAATTCTTGAAGAATACTTATTCCCTGGCTTAACATAATAATATTTGGTCTCTATATGTATGGTTGTCAAGACTACATGGTCATGACTTAGATTTAAATAATATATAAGCTAGTATACTTTTAATACTTCATATTTTCTCAATATATTTTAAAACTATCAGTTGACTTAAAGTATTAAATAACAAGTACATCCTTTCTACCAGCAATACTCAAAGTTTTTTTTCTTTAAGTGAAGTAAGACAGAGAATCTTTTAACATTACAAGGTCAGGTCCCTTAATTATGTAGAATGTTTTTTAAAGCAAAAGATATCTTAATTCTAAAATAAGCATTATAAAAATAAGCATATAAACATTTACACATGCAGTGAATATGTAGACATCTTTGTGCACATATGTGTATAGATATGAAGTAAATGTTCTAATGAAATATAGTTAGAATAAAACATACCAAAATCATTCAGTGAGGTTTTTTTTCATTTATCATAGGCTAACATGTGGAAGCAATTTATATTCCCCCAAAACATATAGACAACCAGATTGCTTTTGCTCCTGGGAAGTCCCTGGGAGAGAAGGAAAGAAATTCTTCCTCGTTATGACAAGAGGTGCTTCCTGGGAAGTTCAAACATGAAACTAGAAACAGACTGATTTCCTTGTCCTCACAGAACTGTCAGGGCAAGAAGATGGACTCGTACTTGGCTTGGCTCTGTGTCTGTAACGCGGGTTACCTAAATAGCTATGTGCAGGCTTTTCCTCCACAACTCTGATTCTCCTTGCTCCAGTGGGTATCACCAGCACTTCTACGTAGCCTGTAAGAGTCAAGGAAATAGAAAATAAATCCGTGATTCTTATAAAGTCTCTTTTGTTACTTGACTTGCTGTCCCTCTTTGGATTTTTTTTTTTTTTTCTATGCCTATGGAAAGAAAAAATTGTTATGGATAAGTAAAGGCTGTCATGATTTCAAGGAAAGAAAATTCTTAGAAACACACTGACTTCTCCTGAAGACAGATGGGAACGTGTGTTTTATGTAGAAAAACTCTACTCATCTTAAGAACTATGAAGAGAGGAAAAGTGTAATGGGCTAGCTTAATTAGAAGCACAGTACATTGTGAGCTACAACAAATAACCTCAGATTGCACTCTGGGAACTCCTCTAAGCTGGAAAATGCAGAGCTGGGGAGAACACAGCTGGCCCAGACCAGTCTCTGGAGCAGTTTAATGCAAGGCAAGAAAATCTAAGCATTCCACAGAGGCGATTAGCAAAAGATTTTGAAACTGGAGCTGGAGACAAGTAAGTGTATGACTGCACTTAGTAATCTGATTGTCTCTTTTCCATATAAGAAAACATCAGGTGTTTCTCAGGAGAGATTCTCCAGGACAGGTTAGGAACAATGCTTAAGTACAATAAGATCTTAAGATAAAGTGGAATAAGATGAGGGCGTGAGCAGAAAAGGATCAACATTTCATTTAGTGCACAAGAGAGACATGGAGAGCAGATGTCTACTTTTAGTTTAATGGTTATGCTTTACAATTATATTAAATAACAATATGCTTCTCGGTGTTTGTACATCCATATATCTGTGAGAGGTATGATTTGAACTTTTAAAGAATCACTGGAGCTAATTCTAGATTTGTGTTAGAAGCAAAGTAAGATGGCCTCTACTTCAGTAAATTTATAATTAACTTGGAAAGACAGGTCATAAATATCTAACTTAAATATGGTTACATAAAACTGCAAAAGTAATTTCAATTGTAACATAAAACAATGCAGTTTAATTCTTATTAACTAACATCAGGTAGGGTTTTTAAAGCTGTTTCCTCCCTTTTCTGGCCACACACTATGTGAAGATTCTATACTTTTAATTACTAAGATATATTTTAGGATTCAGAGGAGAGAAGCATCCACATAAGTTGAGGCAAGTAAGTAGATGGATGGTCTTTGCAGAATGTACAAAGTAAGACAGCACATAGATACAGAAAAAGTATAAATTCAGTGATTAAAGAAGAACATGAGACAAATGGTGTTGGTAGCTCTTGGATAATTCTGTGGAATGAGAATGTACAAGAGGGTGCTGCTGCTGGTGTTTAAGATGATCAATTTGGAGCTACTGAATTTGATAAGGACATTGGTAATGAGATTCTCATTTTGAGGTCGAAAGCAACGTGCAAGATTAAAATGGGGATAGCTCTGGATGCCAGTGTCAGGAGGCTAATTCTAAAAGTCAGGACAAGAGCCTAAGGCAGAAAATCCCGAAGACACTGTGAAGCAACCAAAATTCAGAACTGAGTAACTGAGAAGGGGAGAAATCAACATTGACCACAGTGGTTCAGTGTTAACTTATGTGAGAATGGAGCCATCACTTACAGAAACAAGGACATTGAGAGATAAATTATCTTGGTGTCACACCCTGAGTTTATTTTTTCAAACTTCTTTTTTTAAAAGGTTGTGATTCTTTGTTTTTGTTTTTTGTTTCTTTGGAGGGGGTACCGGGCATTGAACTCAGGATTCCACACTTGCAAGGCAGGCGATTATGCCACTGAGCTAAATCCCCAGCCCCACACACCCTGAATTTAACAAAGTGGTACAACATGCAAGTAAAACAGATGGAGCCAGTGTTGTGGAACATCTGGAACTCTGGAGAGAGGTCAGGGTGTTGATGTACCTTTGTATGAGGTCACTGTAGAAGCAGTAAGTCATGGATTTAAATTGCCAGGGAGAAAAATGAGCAAAAAGAAAAGTCAAGGCCTTGACTTCGGTGACTGGTATGTTCTCAACAAAGAGAACTCAAATAAATAAGAATGCAAGACTGAAATAGAATAATCATGAGGAGGAAATCTGGCCTATTTTGTATAGGAAAATGTCATGGATAAGCTCTCTTAAAAACAGCAGCTGTTAAACTGTGTCAAAAGCTGTACAGAGAACAAATAGGAAAGCAATAGTCCAAAGAGTTTCACAGTTGGGGTAACTATTAATATGGGACAAGCACATTCAGTAATGTTTGAGTAAGTTATTAAATTTGAGGAAGTTAAGAGGAGTAGATGGAACAAAAGTAGGATTGTGAATCCTTGTTTGAATTTAGTAGTAAACTCAGATATACACTGTACATTAGAGCAATAATTATATTTAAGTGTAAGGTTATATGTTATATATAAAGCAATCCTTTACCATTCAATTAAAATGTATTATAGGACTGGTGAGTTAAGACTAATTTTAAAGAAGAGAGGAAGAAAAATTCTAAAGACAAAAGGCCAATGGATGTGTAAATACTTTTCAGTATATTGTTTGGCCCAATTGAGATGGTATATTTTTTGAAGACATGAATGCAAAAGTTGATTATTGCATAGCTTAGAATTTAGAGCATCTATAATCCTGGAGCTCTGAGGGGCTGAAGCAAGAAGATTTCAAAGTTTGAGTCCAGTTTGGGTAACCTAAAGACTCAGTATCACCCTGTCTCAAAATAAGAATTGAAAGAGACATAGCTCAGTGTGAAGCACTTGGGTTCAATACCCAGTCCTTCCAATAAATAAATAAATAAATGAGGCTGCAGTATATACTCAGTGATGTCAATATCGTAAGTTTGATTATGTCAGTTTGTTTTACATACAGAGATATTCTGTATCATAACCAAAGATTTCATTCTTTATCAGCTGTCTTAAATGCAAATAGTAGTTATCACCGTCACATAATCATGAAGCAATAATGTATATTTTCAACAAATGCAATATGATATTCCATGTAAAAGTTATTCCATGTAAAAGTGTTATGTTTAACCATAATGTTAACATTCAGTTAGATAAAGTTGAATAGCCCTAATTTGAAATGCTCCAAAAAAAAAAAAAAAAAAAAAAAAACCCAAAACAAGCAAATAAACAAAAACCAAATCTGTATGTGTATCACACTCGTACGATTTCAGATTTAGGAATATAATCAGATTTTACATTTTTTAAGATTAGGAATACTCAACTGGTAAGGTCTATGCAAATATTTCAAAACTCAGTTCTGAAATCTGCAGTGGTTTTGGTGCTAAGCAATATACATAAAAATATTTGTCATTTAAAAGTAAAGGGAAAGGAGCTGGGGATTTAGCTCAGCGGCATAAGCACCTCCCTTGCAAGCAGGCAGTCGTGAGTTCGATCCCTGGCACCGATAAAAAGGAAAAAGACAAAAAAAAAAAAAAAAAAAAAAAAGTAAAGGGAAAAAATGCTTTTCAGCACAGCACCCAAGCTTTAAAGATCTCTGTCTAATTCTACAACTTGCTACTACAACCCCTTGGTATTGTTTCATAAAATAGAATAGACGAGACTGTGGTGACTGAGAAAGCAAATATAATCTCTATGAGCACATCCTTCTAATACAAAAGAGTGTCTTCCTTATACTAAGAATAACACATTTTATGTACAGTGTCTCTTTGTGTATACTGATAATCATGTGGTCAAATACATGATTTGCTTTCCTTTAAGAAATTATTGCTTGATTAGGAAAGTTTCAATAAAAGACACAATAAAGGCATGAGGGAAAAAAGAAACAGCTCTTACATTTATTTTCTAGCTCCAACAAAAATGATTTAGCAATCTTTAAATAGAGCACAGGGACTGAAAACACCCACATGTATCTGCATGTGTGTTACTCACGTAACATATACTGTGTGTATGGCCAACTGGATCAAAAAGTCTGCATAGCCTTCAAAAATTCTAGGAAGTTAATAAACTATATGGATAAAATGTTCTCAGGAGAAGGGAATACAACATCCCTAAAGTCACAAGTAGATGAAGTGGGGCCGCGGGTTTAGCTCAGCAGCACAAAAGCCTCCCTGGCAAACGTGAGGTCATGAGTTCGACCCCTGATACCAAAAACAAACAAAAGCAAGCAAGCAAAAAACCCAAATAGATGAAGAGCATGTTAGAATTAAGAGCAAGCTTTTTTTTAAAGTTCTGAATAATGTTTTGTTATTAACTAAATTAAAAGGTTTTAATGTATCATGTTATGCTGCAACTGAGAATATGGTATTCATATTGTGCAAAACAGCCATATTTTTTCTCAATGTATTAAAAGTTAGCAAAACATCTAGTAGTCAATTAAACATAAAATTACGTGTGTGATCAGAGCTACCCGGGTAAGAATTTCTGAAGAGGTCAGAAGTTATAAGAGACAGAATTTATTCACAGATCATTTCACTAGAGAACTAACATTTGTGTTGCATTCTGTCCAGAATTAACCCAGCAAACCTGAAAAGGAAAGAGGCAGAACATTTGCCAGCATGAGATGCTGAGGGAACAGGACAATCTGAGCAATCGTAAGAAACCTGGTGGCTAAAACTTAGTGAAAAGGGAACCTGGTGTGAAATAAAGTTGGAAAGATACTCAGGGACAACACTGCGTAGGAGCTTATGGTCCAGTTTATGAATTCTGCTTTCTTCCCTATGACCAACATGAAACTTTCAGAGTTGCAAGGAAGAAAGTCAAGGAATATCAGTTCTGATATTATTAATACGTTAGATACCTCAGATATTTTTCAAATAAATGCTGCTAATATAACAAACAAACAAAATACAATACTAATGAGATATAAAATCAAATGGGGTTGAATTAAGTAACTGCGTGAAAAAGTAGCCACATAACTGCAGTTGTAATAAAATCATCACTGAAATTTTTAATGGTATTTTGTTCTTTATGTACCATAGAAAAATGAAATCTTATTGCACATAAATAAAGAAGTCAGTATTTAAGGTACTTGTATGCATTTCCATGTACATTAACTATAAAGAATTTCTCTCAAAAATTCTTACACCTTTGCATTTTTTTCAGTCTTTCAGATTTTACTTGGGGTTTGCACTGTAAACACTTCTTTCGTGATAACCACAAGGAACAGTTCATTAAAATTAAATTTCTTAGTTGAATGTCTGAAAGTGTTTCAACCAACTATGTCTTTTTAAAATGTGATCTGGCAGATTTTGACATGTGGGACTTATCACCTTTTTCATAGCTTCAAAGATTGAGATTTTTATCTCCCGTTTACCCTGGGCCTTAGTTATTTTTAGTTGCCAAGTTTTTCAGGCTAAGTTATCTTTTATTTTCCTAGGGTCTAACCAAAATGCTGCCTTCAATCTTAAGGCTATAGCTGAATTATAACTGAAGAACTCTTATCTAGAATGAACTCAAGTTTTCTTTTTTTATTCGAACGTAAAGGTCTTTTTCTTTGCAATAGAACTAACACTTATTTTAGTTTTGAATTTTTATGTTATTTTGTCTATTTTTTTAGTCTATCAGAGATTTTTAATCACAAGTTTATTGTTACATTTTAGGTTTACATCAGGATTACATTCATTATAGGAAATCTGTAATTTCTCTGTAATGTACATGTAATGTACATGATATAACTTTTTCCCCCCATTCCTCTACCCTCCCTTCAGCCATTCTTCCCATTCTTATTTACAAAACTTTTGCTTCCATTTGGGCTTTTTTTTTAAATAAAAAAATTAAAATGAGAAAAATGTTCCGTGTGATATGGGCACACTAATGACAATGAGGAGACATAAATGACAGATCAACAGATACATATCCAGGTAAGAAACTAACCGAAACATAGGAAACATTCCTTTTCACCACACACTTGAAATCTGAGCACAAAGAATTTTTGTCATAAAAAGCTTATTTGTGAGTCACCATATTTCAGTGTAGACCCTATCGCTTATTATGAATCTCTTTATATTCACATACATAGAACATTCATAGATAACTCATCCTCATGCCCCTAATCATTTCTATTTATAGATCAGGGAACAAACAGAGAGACAATGCAGTCTCTCTAGTAGTAAGTTGGAGATTTCATCCGCATCACCTGAACCTCCCTCTCTATATTTCCCAGTATGATTATTCCTTGAAATTCAGGAAAAATTTTAAGAAGTTTGAAACAAGGAAAAGGGAACATCGACAACCCAAGGACTGATATTTTCGGGGGTTGTTTCAGGCTGTTACAAACCATTATTTTTTGTTAAATATGCTTTGCATTGAAGAATAAAGTCTTTAGAAATCTGATAACAATAGCCAATGCAAATTAGATTATCCCCTAGCTGCTCTTACTTATTAAATGCACAACAGATGACTTCATGTTTTCATTACTGGGAAATGAGCTTGTTTGAATTTCTGGCTTGGATCACGTACATTGTATGTCATCAGAAAATATCATTCAAAATTCACTACAAATACCTTCAGTAGAATCATAACTATGATTTCTAAGTCAAAATTAATGTAATTTCTGTCCCCAAAGACAATACTGGCTATTAACTATGGAAAATAAAGGGCAATTACCTGCGCCTCTGGTGTGATTAAAATCCCCTTTAATGATTTTGCATGATTTTCCATTGCCATTGCAAACCCCACAGTGATCTTCCCTTGCAAGAGACCCTAATAGGCCATCACAACCAACTTTCTGAAAGAAAAGAATGAGAGGACATCATAAGTTAAATGATTTCTTTTCATTATTAAAGTAACAAATTTAGGATGAAACTAATTTCTGTAAACTAGACATATTTGATTGAAAAACTATAAAATGGCATATTTTCTGGTGCAGACTAATAAAGCAGGCTTATGCCAAATAATATAATCTGTAAAATGGCAAAAATACAGAATAGTGTGAGAATACATTTCTCATACTAAATATTAAAGAATATGCTAAAAATAATAATATACTAAAGTAATCTGGAAGAAAATATTAACAAAAATCAAATTTATATAAATTCACAAATCACATTTCTACCACATGCAGCATGATTTAGGTAATTAATTCTACTCAATAAAGAACACATATTTTTCAATGACTTCATTACTAAAGTAATGATAAATATTAAATATTTGACAAGGAAAACTGAAAAAATTATATTTAATATTTTATTTACTATAGCTATAAATATTATTACTATAGCTATAAATATTATCCTCATCTTTCAATTGCAGCACATAAATGTAATACTGTCTCACCCATCTGATATAAGAAAATATGAATATCTAGGAATACATTTTTACATTCTCTCAAATGACCTCTGTCACTAGAAATCTATTGAGATTGAATCAATTGATTCTTTCCTAGTGAATAATCTTTCTCCACCACTGATGTTCAGAAAGCATAGCCCTGGTTTGTCATGTTGTGCATATACAGAACTCAAAATTCAGCATGTGAATACTACCCAAAATGCATGGTAGGCTCACACGATTCCTCCTAATCAAAACTGATTCAGAAGATAAACTGATGATAGTTCATGTCAGGCAAGTTCTCATTATTTCAGAAAAAATTAAAATATTATGTAAAATACAAACTAAAACAAAGTCCTTGACTGTGATTGGTGTGGTATTGGGGTTCTGAAAGCAATCAGATTAAAAAGTGCAGTTACAGAATGAGTATCTGGAGATAGTAAAAATCACATGAACACTATTACAGTATTCCTTGTGTCAGAGCGCACATCAGTTCTGAAGGATACCAACTTGTGCATTAATGGAGAGCCAATCAAACCTTATTCCAGAGAAACAAAGCTTCCTCACGCAGAGGCAGTCACCACTGGACATGCTCAAAACATACTGAAGAGGACTAAGCAAAAATCATGAACTCCTGGGAGTCTTAAAAATAAATGTGTCCTTACAGTATAGATGAGGAAAACCCTTACGGTAGATCTTAAGTGATTTTAAGAATTAAAACTTTCTATATTGCTCTATCCCTGCTAGAAAACAAATGACTGAATGATGTTTCACAATTAATCAGTAGTTTCCTATCCCTGTAGCTAAGAGATTACAAATTCTATAAATCTAAATAAAAAGGAATACACATCTATACTATATTCAAGTGGCACACACTTCTAAAATGAAAGATATTAATCAAATAAAGGGTGGTCTTAAGTGCCCACCTTTATCCAAATATGTTCACTTAAATGCAAACACAGAGAATGAACACCTTTGACAAGGCAGTGCCATCTCAGTGGTGGCAGGCCCAGTGCCAATGGCATGCTGGAAGTGGTCAGCTAGCATAATGACACAGGCTCAAGCCTTCCTTGTTCTTTTAGTCACAAAAACTTTACTGAAAGCTGTTTGGAATGTCCTTTATTCACTAAGTTTAGTATTCCATATTCAGCTTTGGTGTTGTTCATTTTGTGACAAAACAAAATACCCTTAAACTTCCAGTTTCCAGATTGCTATCAGAATAAAAGGCACATTTTTAATTATATCAAAAGAATGAATGAAGAATTTTAATTAAAAAGTCAATGCATTTCAGTGAAGTCTAGTTTAAGCATGATCACCAGATTCACATATCACTTGTGTACAGTTTCTGTCCTTATAATTTTAATGTGTAGCCATCAATTGTAAAATCTCTGGCTTAGACAGCACCTTTAAATAAAAAGCATATCAATGCAGTCTATTTCATTTGGCATATATGGTTAGGAAATAATTTTGGAAAAATAAATTCACTTAAAGACATACACTAATTTGACAGATTTACATATAACTAAAAAGTAAAAGCTGTATTTATATATATAGTTCTGAAAATTAGATATATAATTCAATTATGTATGATGACTGTTTTATTGGTAGAAGAAAAACTACATTTTAGGTTACTACTTTATTCTGTTAAACAATGAAGGAAATTTTTGTAAACGTACATATGCTAATGACATTATGCTGCTAACATTACATGATTCAAAGCCTTAGATTTTACAGCATGGTAGCAAAATACAGATTTGTAAAGTAGCAAAAGTGTTTAAATTGCATGGTTTCCCAACTTCTTACCCAGTCCATCTGCACTTATTGAATCATAGATTGATTCACCCTTTCCTTAAAATTTTTCTCAAATTTTGGTGTCTATATATTCACTTACACATTTTTCTGAGGCAAAAATTTTCTTTCAATTCTTGGAAAGAATGCATAGTATTACGCTAATGAGCACTGATCTATTAACATCGCTTTAAGGGTTAGTTAATGTATACCTATTTGTTTCTGTGTTTCATCCCAGATTCACAGTTTACTAATCATCGTTGTGGGTTCATTGCTGCTTCACACACTTATTAAAGGATTTATGGTTTGTGCATTTCTGCAAAGTTTCTGAGAAACCACGTAGCATAAAGGAAACTGCTCTTCTCAAGGTCATATCTCCTTGCTGGGACTCCTTGGACTGAAACATGCATTGACGGCAGGGTCTAAAAAGATGGGCTTCTCTCTCTAGTTGTCGGAAACACTGAAGAGCCATGCCAGTGTAAGAGCTCCCCATGGAGTCAGTGTTCGAATGCCCAGGCCCGAATTTTTGCACTTCTCACACACGTGCTCATCAGGAGAACACTCAGAATAACCTTGCTCATCTTTCAGGGCAAGCCAACCTGAGAGGAGAGCTGTGGTTAGGAAAACGCTAAGCTCTAAACTTACATATTTCCACAAGTTCTTCATACTTTAATAGAAATTCTACAGATAGATGAACACATGAATGAATGGAAATGGAAATTATTTTCAGAAAAAAGACAGAAGAAAATATTCAATTGTTGTAAGAAAGTTACACATACATTTAAAAACTAATTGATTCAAGTACATTGATAATTAACTAAAGAAAGCTGACACTTCGGTTTCTGCTTCCGGACTCAGATACATAAAGTGCAGAAGTGAAGCGCTTGAATTGTTAGTTAGGAATGTTTGGACATAAAATGGTCCAATTTTAGACCTATAATATGCACACATAAAGTTCAAAATCTCAGACTTTTTGAGCTAGTAGTGGACTTCAAGGATTGCCTGGTCCAACTGTTTCATTACACAGGAAAGAAGCAGAGTTTCGGAGTGGGTAAAACGTGGTCAAGACTACAGTCAAAAGCATACCTACGTCTTCTGAATCTCAGTCCAAGGCATTCTACCATGCTATGAAGCTTCAGAACAGTCCCACAGTCCTCCCTCGATATACATGGCTTTCCCTGTGGAATGTCTTACCTGGCATCTGCCATTTGCACATATATCTAATCCCTGATAGCCACAAGAAGTCCCATCCATTACTTTTTCCGATAGAAGAACAGGCTGCTCTTTTCCAACAGGAGAGCAAAACAAGGCGCATGGTTTCTCTACATAGAGTGGTCAAAAAAAAGAAAGAAAGAAATTACTTCCTGAATATTTTTGTTTTAAGCTTTGCTTTCATATTGGTTATTAAATAGATATACAATGTAATGCTAATTGAGTAATGTAATTTTAGAACTGGCTCACACTAAAGGGTAATGGGTATTTGATGAGCTGCAGGAAAAAATAGGTAACCAATGACCATTAACCTCCTTAAGAAATCTGGTTTCAAAATATTTTCATAAAGTATTTTTTACTAGTTTCTGTCGTAAGACCTCTACCAAATGCAAACCAAACATGCAACCTGAAAAATGTTCTGCATAACTCAGCTTTTGCTCATAATTTTAAAATAATTTCCTGCTTATTTTAGTAACTAAAAGAACTCTATTTTAAAATGCTGATTAACAGTTACTTTATCTATGAAGTCTTTCTTGATGTCTCACTTTGAAATTACAATACACTATTTGTATGATACTTTCTAATTGAAAACAACTTCTAAAGGGAAAAATAAGATCTAAAATGAGTAATTTTCTTCAGGTTTTCTGTTACTATGATGTTTAAAAATAAAATATCTTCCCATTACATCTATCATAGTGTGCTGGACGGTTATGAGTCCAGCTAGAAACGTGGCTCCCTTACCACTTACTCAGAAATATGTCATTAGGGGCTGGGGATTTAGCTCAGCGGCATAAGCGCCTGCCTTGCAAGCAGGCAGTTGTGAGTTCGATCCCTGGTACCCGTAAAAATGAAAAAGAAAAAAAAAAAAAAAGAAAGAAAAGAAAGAAATATGTCAGTCAATGTGACATCTGTGTTGAGCACCACTTTTTAAGGTAAAGAATTCTTGAATGACTGGTAGTCATCATAAATGCTTCAATGAGCAATAAGAATGTTTGGCATTACAACATTTGCCACTTGGGCACCAAGAGGGGCAAACTATTTTTAAAATGTTGTCTCTATTCCTAAACTTCCTATAAAGGAGCTACGGTATTTGGTTAACACCAGTAGTATGATTATCCAAATCTGAAACTTCGGAGAAATTTCCATGCTACATTATTACTTTATTGGCTTTACAACAGTCAGGCCCTGTACTGTTTATTAAGCTTGTATAAATAGAATGGAAAATAGTTTACAGTGTCTGACACTAATCTTCGCTTATGTCTTCAGTAAAGTTCCACGTATGCTGATGGGATCCTATAAATACCAAATAACAGCCAGAGGCATGGAACAGTGGATCAGTTTGCAAAGAGAAGACAGACAGTTAAATGAGTCTTCAGAATTGAACATTTTAAGCAGTTTTCACATGTGGCTTCTGAATACTGCTCTGAACAATTTTGAGGAGTTGGAACAAGATCCCTTAATGTGCATGGTTTTGAAATTTTCCTTTAAGATTCTATTATAAACCACAATAAAATATTTCAGTGTGCTCTCACACCTCAAAGTAGGTTACGTTTAGTCAATGACTGCTTACTATGTCATATCTTTGGACTTACAGTTGCTATGATTGCAACACTTTAAAACTGTTATATATAATTCTTTTTCTGGAGTTTTCATTGAAGCAAGGAACAAACCAGATATATGAGTAATGTTGAAAAGAGCCTCTCAGAAAATTCCACTCACATTCCAAACAAGAAGTCAGATCAAAATTTTCGTATTTTTCCCTTTATAACACATTGTCAATACTCTTTGCTTAATTTAGCTTTACAGATGATATAAACATTTGATACTGATGTTCCTTCCTGGAGTGTCCCCTTGAGACTGTGACATTGTGGTGATCCATGTAACATGCCAGCACTTGGCAGGCAGGCTCTGTCTTGATTTAAGAGACGCACCCTTTCCAAGATATGCATTAAACATGGATTTCAGCCAAATTTCAGTACACATAGTGTGTAAAACACTTTTGTTTAAGGCCACACATCTGTTTTCTCCACATAGTCACAAACTCATTGATATCTTACATTTAATTCTGCTAGTCACTAACCCATCTAAATATAGGAATAATGGATAAGCTCACTCGTGTTTTAAGTCATCGTATGTTATTAAGACGACCTTTAAAAGAACTGCAAACTTCATTCTGTTTCATAGTGCTATAGCACACAAAGGTTAGTTATTATTGTGTATTGTTTTCAACTCACAGACTTAAGTATATAAAGTTATTAAAAATGTGTTCCAAAGTTATTAAAAATGCTAAGTGTAAATTAAAGCTGTGGTGAGATATGTCTTCACTCTAATAAAATGGCTATCATAAATAGCTAAAGATTGCAGGGGCTGGTAAGGGTAAGGATGGAGACAAAAGGGAATCCTTGTATACAGTTGATAGGAACATAAATTAGAATATTTACTACAGAAAATAGTAATAAGGTTCATCAAAAAAATTAACAATAGAACTGCCATCTGGTCAACAATCCTGCATCTGAGTACATAATCACAGAAAATGAAATCAGTATGTCCAAGAGACATCTAGATTCCCATGTCCACTGCAGCACCATTCACAAAGTTAAGAAATGAAACAACCTAAGATAAACGGATAAACAGTGCACATATACACAATGGAATATTATTCAGCTATAACAAAGAATGAAATCCTGTTATTTGCAGCAAAACTGATGAAACTGGATATCATTATGTTAGGTGAAATAAGCCAGATATGGACAGACACAATCTCATTCATATGTGCAATGTAAAAATGTTGATCTCATAGGAGTTAAAAGTAGAACAAAGGTTAGCAGAGGCCAGTAAGAGTGGGGAAGAAAGAAGAATGGGAAAAGATTTATGAATGTGCATCAGATTACAGTTCCACGGGAGCAAAAGGCCCTGGCGCATTACTGCATAACAAGATGATTATTTCTAGCAGTCATGCACTGCACATTTCAGGAAGCTAAAAGGAATGATTTTGAAAGTCTTCAACAGAGAAATGGTGTTAGAAGACATAGATACATTGAACTTGGCTGCTACACAACATATAAATACATCTAAACATCGCATGGTACCCTATAAATATGTAAAAGTTTTGTGTTTTATGAATAAATTCAAAATAAATTTAATTAAAAGTGCTAATCTGTTGGTAAAAAGTTCTTACAGATTACTGATTTTAAACATCACTTTATAAGAGTTAAGGATTTCTTTGCAAATTCTAATACTTTTAATATTTTAAATTGATGTTCACTAATTCTGATTTTCTTTTAATTTGGAGGAAAGATATTTCAATCTCTTACTTCACATGTGTAAATAAATCTCAAGTAAATTCTGGATTAAATCCAGTGAGTTATAAGTCGATACAGAATTAACTCAAATAATCAAATGATAATTTCCATCATGTGAATAGTTATATTGATTATATTTTTACCATCAAAACATATTGACAATATTTTTAAATTTATGGAACTAATATTCGTGAGAAATTTAATATACACCAAAGACTATATTAGAAGTACATATTAGAAGAAATGTTGATACAATGAAATATGTTATTATAGATTACAAACAGCCTAGTGGGAGAAGCACACACACTATTTAGAGAATCTGGGTAACTTTTTTAACTAGTGTAATTGATGTAAACGGTGTCCAGAAAATACAATCAAAAGTTTTGAGATAAATAAGTAGGGAGAGAAAAATAAGAAAAACAAGACAAATAAATAGGGAGAGGACTGGGCGGGGGGGGAGTGAGTATGCTTCTCAGGGGAACAAAGGGATTTGGCCTGTCCATTTCAAAGACTTAAAAAAGATGGAGGCCTTGTAGAAGTTAAAGCAGCAGGCTACACAACGTCCCCACGCCCGCATGATCTAGGTTTTGCAGATTACAAGTCAGTGCTCACTTCACCGAAACAGGAGATGCTACAAAGGTTAGAACATACACTGACAGGAATGATACGGTTTTGAACTTGCAGATATCCCAGCAGAGCTGCATTAGGGTAGTTGTGTATTCAAGTTTGGAGCTAAAAGTAAATTCTGGCTGAAACCATAAATTCGTGAGATAGTCACATATTTGAAGTCACAGCAATAGATGAGATCACCTCAGAAGAAATGCAGAGTGAAAACAGTAACATCTGGAATAGGCAGGAGAACAAGCCAGAGATATCACAAGGAGGGCAATTTGCTTTTGTATCTTGGAAATCAAAGCACAAAAGCGTTTCCAGAAGTAAGGCATGATCACTCAGGTGAAGGCTCTGTGAGCCAAGTAAGACAGGAGAGAAGAGCGTTCATTAGATTCAGCTAGCTTCAAGGTGATTAGTTGATGGCCACAGAGAGGACTGTGGTAGGGTAACGCAGATTGAAGGTAAGGAAAGAGCAATGAAACCTTGCAACTCTTTGAGAATAGCGGCTGTGAGGAAACAAATGTGTGAGCCCACACCTCAAAGTCCAGCCCGGGGGAAGGTATCATCAGTTTTAGCAGAAGAATCCGGAGTAGTTACTTTGGATGGTCAAACACAGGAGGGATTCAAGACGCCAAAAAGGACGAGATGATCAGTAACAAAAATGGAAGAAGAAGACAGGATAACACCCTGGGTACAGACGGAGGGACTGAACTTGGGAAGGGAAATTACAATTCTGTTGCATAGTAAGAAACAGATAAAAATGTTTGTAGACAGATTTAAGTGTAAGTGTTTGATATCATGAAGACAAGGTGGTGATCATCAGATGACTTTTAAAAATCCATCGTGTAGTGGAATAACCTGCCATCCTTTCCTTCCGTTATTATTCAAGGGCTTGACAGAGGGAAGGATTTTAACAGAGGCGAGCATTCAAATTGAGAACCAATGGAGTTTGGGTTATAGACAGGCGTGTTACTGAAATGATGTGAATCATAATCTAATAGGGAGACTATGAACTAGAGATGTATTGAACAATGTCTAATATAGTTTAGAAAATTCATCATCAATTTCGGCACCTGCAACTCAAACCTCCAGTCTACTCACCATTGAAAAGTATTAGCATTTTTAATAAGCCAGCATATAACTTTCCTGAAATATTTATTCTAAAATAATTAAAGGCTTAAAGGAATTGGCAAAAATAGTAAACAGAAGTCCTACAATTTTCATACTGTTTCTCCAGGGTTTACACTTCTTAACTATTTTAATCCAGGAAATCCAGAAAACCGGCATGGGTTCATGTACAGTAGTTCTGTGGCTTTTTATCACACATGTAGGTTTATGTAACCATTGCCTCAATTAAGATACTGAACTATTCCCTTTATAGTAATGCCCATCATTGCCCCCAGCTGTTGGGGACAATGAATTATAAATTGACATGTATCTGTCTCAGGCTGACCTTACCCTGCCTACCTCTGGGCCAGTTCTGCAGTGCAGAAACCCTGCTTCCTTTTGGTCAATGAGATTAGCAATCTCACCTTGTTCCCTTTCTGATGGTAAATGTGTCCATTCTTTCACCGCTGCTACAATGTTCCAAGACAAGCACCAAACCTGCTTCCTGCACTGGCTATTTAAGTGGTGGCTAGCTGGGGTCTTTTATCCCCAGAGGACATGGATCATTCCAGAGTCCTAACTAACTTGTGCAATTCTTGTCTTTTTCTCTCTCTCTCTCTCTCTCTCTCTCTCTCTCTCTCTCTCTCTCTTTTTTTTTTTCTGCCAAGCACTAGACTGGGGACTCACTGCATGCATCCCTGATGACTGGGCCATGTAAAGGGTTCTCTAATATCCTGCACTATCCTAACCTCTGTCAACAACTAATTTGGTACGTATCTCGGTAGTGTTTCTCAATTAAAAATATTATCCTCATGGAATTGTACAATATGTGTCAATTCTGATGTAGACACTCAGCATAACTCTCTGAGATCCATCATGCTGTTGCATAGACCAGTAGTCAGTTCTTCATAATCGAGTAGTTTTCCATAATTCAAGACTATAGTTTCTACACTGTATCTTAAATGTATGTTTAGTTATATGAGAGACTGCTAGTGGCTATATCATTTTATATTTCCACTGGAGTGTCAGAAAGATTCAGTTTATCTCATCTCCGTCAGTGTTTGATGTTGTAACTATTTTAAATTTTCTAGTAAGTACTTATTATGCTTTATATATATATATATATATATATATTTGTTAATGATGTGTTTATTAAAAGATAGTAAAAGTAGAAAAAATAAAGTTTACAAATATCTAGAAAATAATCTGTGTAGTAACACCACCATTATAAAAATATTTTGCAAACCTAGAAGCGCACTTAAAGAAGATAGGATTGATCTGTGGGCCATACCTTCATCCAAAACAGCTTGCCACTGAAGTACATGGTTTGGGTATGAAGTTCTAACACTATAGGCCTGACATTGCCAGTCTCTGAATCCAGGCAAACCTGCAGGACAAGGTGGATTCTCACAAATTCTGTATTGTTTTCTGGGACCATTACAATCCCTTGCTTCAGAACCTAGCCTAGAAAAGATAGTACAAGCAATCAATTTTACTTGAAAAAAAATTATTACTAATTTATAAAAATTTTAAAAAGTTATAAGTAGCATATAATACATTAAGTTAAAATCAACGTCTGAAAGATTGGGTACGTTCAGTGAAACTAGTAGGAAATCCATGTTTAGTTTTTAAAACATATTTTTCAATGTTTAATCGATTTATCTTCAAAACTACATGAGGAATCAAAGCCAACTTGCCATGAAAAATAACCTATAAATGTATAGGGCAGACTTTGAGGATAAAATAGAAAGTTTGCAATTCCCATAAAAGTATGGTTCTTAGAATTATTAAATATGATTTTAAATAAATTCTTTAAAACTGCTTATGACCGAACTGTGCCATTGAGCTCTGTTCTGGCAGTATCCAAGACTGAATCGACTTTCTAATTTCCTAGAATCTCTGCAGGAGCAATGGCACTGAACAGGCTGACATTGTAATAATCTCTGTCCGTATGTATTCAACATGTTTTTGGTTTTGATTAGTTTTAGCTTTTATTGCCATCAGTTTTGTTCTTACATTTTATCTCTCTGGAGCTCTACCATGTCCTACTCTTCTCACGATTTCCTTAATGTTCACATAACTTTTCAAATATGCATCTCCCTGCTTACTGAAATGCAGCATTCTATTTACCCAGAAAACATATTTTGTAGCTTTCATTATCAGAAGATGTGGATTCTACATTCTTCTTAAAAGGAAGGTTTTTATATAAACAGGCAGTTAGAGGAGCTTTGTTGTTTTCCAAAGTGGAGTAGAATTTGAGGGATTCTTTATGACATAGTTCATTGATAAAATATTTGTACTTCAAAACTGAAGAAAGCAACGCCCTCCCCTAGAGCAGGCCCTCTTAGTTTACCCTGGACATCTGCGCTCCCGACTGCTGGTCCCAGCACTGCAGGTCCGGCTACAGGAACTCCACTCAGTCCACTCTCCCGCCAGATGTTCAGGTGCTGAGGTCCTGCTGGTACACTCTCCAGCCTTACACCACTATTCCAAAAGTTATGTCTTAGGTGAACAAATCAGGGCACAACTGAAAATCATTTACTGGTCTATACAGTCACTGGGATTCATGCAAGTAAATTAGGTCTACATATACCCCAAAATATGTTGACTGAAAAAAAAGGCCAAAAGTAAGTTTCCACCTGCATTTTGTCATTGGAATATAATGATCAAGTTCTAGAACTAAGTCTCATCATGAGAGCAGCTCTTGGTTGCTTATTTTGTAACAGTGAGAATTCAGGATTTGTCACAGAGGTAAGGTGAAGATGATCGAGAAGGAATTTCAGGCTGTACAAAGAGAAAAACTGACAGAATCCGAGAAACAATAATTTAAAGGACAAAACATGAATAATTTACCAGAATAAAAACAGTAAACAGCCTTTTAGAACTGGGTTGATGGAGGTATTTCAGCAAGTGTAGCAGCTTTGATTTTTAATGTTAGTGATTCAGAGTATTACCTTTCCTGGTAACCTGGACACTGTGATGGAATTTGAGCACCATCCTTAAGACCTCTTGTTATTTTTTTTCTCAGAGAATTCTCACCAAGTTCATGTGCTAATATTGCCATAAGTTTTCTTTCGAAAGTCAAGATGTTTGAAAGATGAGCAATTAGACTGAAATTCTGTCACTTCGTTATACTTAGTCTGAAAATCTTAGTCTGCAGCATCTTGTAACCGGGAACAATAACTAAGAAAGATATTATGCCAAACAAATAAATAAATCAAAGGCAGTGCAATCATTATCATTTTAATTTTTATTTTGTTTTTCCAGAACTTAAAAGTAATAAGAATGACTTTCTCTGGAATCAAGGAATGTGGACAAGAGTATGATAATTTCTCTTTATTACTGAAAATCGGAAAAAATGATGGTCGCAGCAGACATGCTAAAGGTAAGAAAAATCATTTTGAAAACAAGTAAAAATTAGCTCGTGTATTGGCAGCTTGATTTTACTCACCATAAATGACTTTCTGTACTTAATAAGATCGTGACAAAATTACAGCGATGCTCTTAGTTTAGCTTGATTTTTTTCCAAGGTATGAAAAAAATCCTATTTATCTAATAGATTTTATTTTCTCAAGGGTTGAAATAAGAATTAACCGCAAAGCATAAGGAATTAAGTGAAGTTAACTATAACCAAATATGTAACAAAAATTCTGTTCATTCTGGTCATTATTGATGAATAAATATCTTCCCTTAAAATTTATTTTGAGAATATATTCCCCTTTTGAGAATATATTCCCATTTTGGAAGATGATATCATACTATTTTGTTTGAACAATAAAATAATTAGTCCTTGTCGATTTTCTTTAATAATGTCAAAATATAAACTTAAAGTTCTTTGGATACAAGAGGTTTTAAATTTAAGCTTGAAAAAATTAAATGTCACCAACTACTAATATACCAGCATGCTAAAACCTCTATTAAATGAATTAGAAATTTATCAAGATTGCAGTTTAAAAATTGGAAAAGGAGAAAAAGTAGATCACATGAATGTTTTACATCATATATTGGTTATAAGGCTTTAACAATGTCATGCCATTCATTTTTGGAAAAACACCCAGTGTAAAAGGGTCAAACTGCAATTGATCATGGTACTTGGCCTTCTTGACAGCTGTTTATTTTTTCCCAGGGTGCATATCAAAGCTCCTTGTCCACTTAGCACCAAGATGGCATTGAAAGGCTGGGGTCAAATTCATAACAAACTGAGTTTTCCAAGAAGGAATGGGATCTAGATGTGCACCTGATGTAAGCTAGATAACATCTGGCTGATGAATAAACCTAGAAACAGATACACAAGACAACGTGCCTACACAAACAGTGAAATTTAAAGAATAACTGCACAATATTTAAAGTCTGTCAATTTAGATTTAACTCATAGGGACCTGATTTTGTGTCTCCTAGGTGGTAGTGTGCTTCAACATTGCACAACATTAAATGCTTTTGTTTAAATGACGCAGTATATCCAACAGCATTCGAAAGGATACTTTCCATAAATGTGCTAGCAACATTTTCTATCACATATTTTCATTATTTTAGCCTCAAAAGATATACTACACATTGTTTAAAAAGTTCAGGATTTGTCTTATTTACAAACTCAATCTGATTCAAAAAACTGCTAAGTGAACATATGATATTGATATTTCTGAGACAATATATTAGCTAAAAATATGATATTTCTATCTTACCAATTGTTTCTATAGCTGTCTAGTAACTTCATGACAGCATGGATTAGAAGGTCACGAGGATGTCAATGTAACCTGATAATGATATTTTTTTTAAAGCAAATCTTGTACACACACAGTGTAGAAAAAAGAAAAAGAAAAGAAGGTAAAAAGCTCTTTACATACACACATTGTGACTACTAATAGATTGTACTCTTCTTATTTCCAATAATTCATGGTGATGGCAATATCAAGAATTTCAATGTAGGAACAGAAATAACTACTGAACTATATTATTGAACTATATATTGAACTAATTGAACTATGTTATACTAAACTACAGTACACAAAATCCTTTAAAAACAGCCTATAGTTTTAGCAAATTTTTATTTAACTTCCTTTTAGTATCTACTCTGAATAAATACTATACATAAAAAAGAAATAATACATACATACATTCATTGGTTTTTATTAAATCATTTATCAACTCTTTAATCTCATCAAGCATAAATGTAAGCACGTTCACATTTGTATGGCAAACTGCAAAATGACAGACCTTACACAAAAATTAAAATGTAAAGAGAAAAGGAGAAAAAGCATGTTTTAATTTGAAAAATGCTATCTACAAATAGGGCATCAAGCTCTATCTTCAGAATCATTCTGAATCTCAGAATTTTGTGTTAGATGAACTAGATAGATATACACAGCTTAATACCACGAGAATGTTACAAAAGTAAAATATCTCCAGCTTTGATTCCTGGTACTATGCACAAAAGCAGAGTGGTGGAAGCTATTTAGGCGATGGCTCCTCTAACGTAGGGACATGTGAGGAAGCCCACGTGTCCTGTGAAACTGAGAGGCACACCAGTTATTTTAAAATACAAAGCATGACAGAACCTCTAAGATTATCATTAACATAATTGTAGCGAGACAGAACATTATACTTTTGTTGAGCAATTACAGTTTAGATTACTAAAAGAATAAATCTACTTTAGAAAGCTCAAGACTACAAATTATCCTCAAAAGTATGAGAAAAAAAATAACAGTGAAAAATGTTTAGGACACCAAATTTATAAAAATGGAGAGGTTTTATGGTGCTAAAGAAATATGAAACACGATGAATGTCTTGTGTGATGTTTACAGCTAACTGGTTGTCTATTTGATTATCTCTGCATATCCCTACCTTTGTGTTTCAAGGATGATGGAAATTACTGCCTGTGCTATTGTATAAAGAAGCCATAAATTACTCAGCATAAGGTCATGAGACTTGCCTGCGATGTACACATTGTTGTACTTCTGTGTGTAATTTAAGTAGAAAATAGAACAAACTGACTCTCCAGTTAAGCACACTAGAAAATAGTTGGGACGATGTGTAAACAACTCACATTTCACAGAAATGTCCGCCAAGGAGCCATTTGAAGAAAAAATTTTTTAAAATTTTCTTTATTTTAGAAGAATAAAACCAAACAAAATAAAGCTTTTGAACCCTGTATCATTTTCATTGTTTTGTTTTGATTGGTTTTATTTTGATTGAATTTATTATGCCTGATGATATGGGCAGCTATTTTGAAGATAACAAGAGCATTATGGTAGCCATTATGGATTTTCTATTATCTTGTTTTGAAGTGCTGTATTACCTTCATTGTTTTGCTTGGATTGGCATTTTTTATTGACACTATCTAATGATAAGTACTTTTAGTCATTTAATTTTTTTTTAATTTAAGCAAGTTGTCCACTTTTTCTTTTTTAAATTAATCATAGACATGATAAAATATTATATGCTTATGTTATACAACCCAGAAATATATGGAGAAAAGATGTATTTTCCATATGCTTCACTCCTATCATTTCAACTCACTCCTAAAATGTTACCTACTAAGAAGGTTTGGAGTTTATAGCAATAAACTCTATCAACAATTTATTATAATAAATTCCATAACCAAACTCCATAAACAACTTCTTATATGTTTAAAAATATATACTATGAAATATATGCATTCCAATTGACACACAAACTGTATTTTCCTTAAATCTCAAATGGTGTCACAAAGAATCAATTTCTCTGACATGCCTGAAGAGCCATGTCTTATAATTCTCAACTAACACACACGCATGCACACACATTACAACATATTAACATTTTTAAAGTTTTAAAAACAACTATGCTATAATCATTCCTGTCTGTATGAATATTTTTGATGTTTCACATTGCAAATTACATTCTGAGAGAGGTGTCGTAGTGTGTGTGTGTGTGTGTGTGTGTGTGTGTGTGTGTGAACTTGTGCGTATTTAATACTTCTTCAGGACAATTTTCCTGAAGTAGATTTCGATGTTTTTAAATTGCTTTAAAACTAATACTCTACATGAATTACTCTTTTTTTCCTATGTAAGGAAACTCAAATATACCATAGAGTTTTTCTGTTACTGTTCATTTTCAAATGTGATAAACATCCATATTCTTCAGAACCAAGATTTCTAATCTTACAATCATTGAGTGGAGAACCGTTCCATATCATAGTGTCAAAGTTAAAAAAAACTTATAAAGTGTTGATCAGTTATCTTTTTATTAAATTAACCATAATTATAAATGCATATGGGTTCCAACTATTTCATATTCTCCAAGGGAAAATTATTTATATAACAGCACTTATTTTGATCTTGTAATGTACACTAATAAATTCCTATAGCCTTATGCAGCACAGTAAGACTAGTTAAATAGTTTGTTGCTCTTCTGAGAAAATATTTTAGAACTCAAAAGATTCAAAAGTGCATTGAGAACTTTTACTATTTATGATATCATATGTATTAATTTTATTTCTATCTGATTTAAATAGCAAAAATATGAATCCACTATTTTGTGGAAGTAGGTAGTTTATTTTCTGACCCTCAACATTATTAAAAATAACAGTAAAAGCTACGTCACTTAATTTATTTAGTTTTTTTGTATCAGGGATCAAACTCACAACCTCATGCTTGCCGGTACACCACTTTAATATGAATAACACTACTACAAATTTGTAACAAGTAGGAAAGTTAAAATTAAACACAGATGATATACTAATACTTTTATATACACTGAAATTATTTCATGCATGTAAAGAAGGGTCTTTATCTAGTCAGCAGGAGAAAATGCAAATGCATCACGTTGCATGTAATAGTTTATTAATTCTGGACCCCAAATGACTTACCTTACCAGGATCACAGTCGGTTCCATCCATTGGTGGGTCCAGTTTGGTCTTGCATTCTTTCTCCCCTTCCACCTTGCACCACAATCCTGTACAAATAACATGCTGAAAATGTGCAAGATAACCAATGAGGAGAAGGAGTCATAGTGTTGAGTTTAGGCCAATATTTTTAAAGAAATATTTTGATAGCATAGGTACTTTTAATATTACACATAACTGAAACAGTACATTTTGTTTATAGTGATGAGATTGATAATGATAGAAATTCTATTTAATAAAATTAAAACTTCTTTAAATAAAACACAATTGGTTATGCAAGATTATATAGACATAGCAGAAAATCTTAAGCTAAAGTAATATCTATACTTTGATATGAACCAGGCTGGAAGCAGAAGTATCTATATTGTGGAATGAATTCAGTGCCTTCTTTTCCTGAGAATATCCGCTTTGCACTTTGTGTCATGCTTATATGCCATGGTTATAGCATATAACCTTAGCACCATAGGATCTTCTGTAAATGATTACCAGTCAGGTTTATCTAAGTATAAATGAATTCTGGATCTGTGGGATAGACTCATAGGGAAAAATGAAAGGAAACTAAAATACATTCGGAAAAGTAGCTAAGAAGGAGTAACAGGATTCTGGGGAAATGCCAAAGGGAAGATGATTGGAAGCCATACACCCAGCTCTTGTCACGCAGAGCCTGTCCAGACACCTGCATAGCCAAACACCTGCCGACCCACTCCTAAAGCACATTCTGTTCTATAGGATGGGTGAGGATTGTGGGAGGGGCACTAATATTTTAGTAACAACAAGCATAAAAATATAAAATTAAGGGGAGATATTTACAGATAGCTAGAATATCTAAACTGAGTGACACAGATAGAAACCCAGACAAGTCAGAGACCTAGAGAGACAGAATTCTAGAGAAAAGCAGGTGTCAAAGACAGAAACAGTGGCAATGTGAAAGACATGGCCATGGAAAGGTGAGGAGTCCGCTCTCACGGGGAGGAGGCCTGCACGTGGGGCTCCCCGTCCACACCACTTTCCAGGTCTTCGATAATGTGTGGTCAACCAGAGTTCAGAAATATAAAATGGAAAATTTCTGAAATAAACAACTTTTAAGTTTTACATCACTTTTATGAAAGCATAGTGCTCTAATTATAATGTATTATACTTATTATTGTTACTCTATCATCTGATTTATAAATTAAATTTTATCATTGATAAGTGACTTTGCTTTTCCTACAAAGACAGAGAAGAATGAAATCACTTAGCAGTTGACCAGCAGGTTGGGAAATAAAAAGGCTGTCTTTGGAAACTGAAGCTGGTGGTTGTATTTAAAACAAATGTAAAACAAATCTACTAAATACATTAAGAAGAATGCATTTAATGCTTCATCTAGGACTGCTACAATTTGTAACAACTTGTTATGATTTAAATGAGAGGTGTTCCCAAAGATTCACGTAGTGGGGGCCTGATCTCCAGTGTTCAGAGACAGTGCCTAGAGAAGTGACCAGATAGGGCAGTGCTGACCTTGTTAGTGCAGAATTCACTGAGGAGGCCGCAGTTGCACTGGCCGTGAGAGGACAGTGAGTGGTGCCTTTAAAGGATGTATACGGTCCCTGTTCCAGTTCTCTCCGGTTCTTCCCATCTTTCTGTTTGTCATCTGTTATGTGCTGAGCAATTTTGCCCTACTACACCCTCTGCTTCAACTGCTGCCCACAAAAATGGAGCCAGACAACCATGGACGAACCTCCGAGACTTTGAGCTACAATAACTCTTTCCTTCTTCAAGATGCTTTTCTTAGATATTTGGTCACAGCACTGAAATGTTGCTTAACACACAACTCTAATATTAAATTTGCCACAACTCCTAGAATATTATTTTCTTATGCTTATTTTAAAATTTAGTCTTAGAGTCTCGAACTTCCTAACCTTAACAGTCTAAAAGTGTGCCATGTTTTTCTTCCTTATTTTTTTTTTTGCAATAAAGACATTTTTTTCTGCCTCAAAATATTTCACACCACTAAACCTTATTATATGTAAGATATAGTTTGCACTAGCTGTGGAGTTTTTATTTGCACATACATTTCTGAAAAATCCATCCTGGAAATTATTTGAAAGAATCTCCCAAAATACCGTGCTTCTGCAATATTTTAAACTTTCGAAAAGCCTACAGCTGATGATGAGCTTTTGTGTATACCCTTGCCTATAAAATAGCACATCTCTGACCTGAGAATTGTATATCTTAGATGTAAATTTACTTTTCAAGATCTTGTATCAAGAATGTTTTATAATTATAGAATCAAATGGTGAATTCCCACCAAGGCAGAAGTGGTTTATTTCTACTCAATAAAACTTCGTTTTTTCTGTAACAAAAATTAGTTTAGTCAAGTTTATTAGCGGCTATTGCATTCTGAACTAAAAACCAAATTGTCTGCAGCTCCTTTAGAACGATACTTGCCTCCTGAACACTATTGGTGGTCTTAATTACTGACATACCATTATCTGCTATTCAAAACAGCAAGTACTCTAATTGATTCCCACTTGAGGCACTGAAAGGATAAAAAGCAAACTTGGCAGCTTTTCAAGATAATAACAGTCAGGTAGAATAAATCACTCAGGAGGAGGTCTCATATACTTTCTGTTCTGTACGCCTAGAGATCTTATGTAAGTAAATTACAGCCTCAGTGTTAAAAATAACTTGGAGTCTGGAGTTCAAGCTGAACTGTCAAAAGCAGGGCAGAAAAATATTGAAGAAATGATATAGACTTTTTTCATTTTTAAAACGTGAAGTGTCAAACATGTGTAGTATTAAGAGCTACATAACGCCACACCTCTTCTAAGGGGCAGTGTGAGGTATTAAGTTAGAACAAAACATTCTTTACATGTTATACAGGCAACAGTTGCATAGAGTTTTCCATTTGCTTGGCAAAGCCTCTTAACATATCAGGTAAGAAGAACTTTAAGACTTAAAATGCTTTGCATATGAATATACAGCAAAAATGCACAATACTGTATTTTCCTTTTTCATTCTCTCATAATGAAAAAGTCATTAAATGCGTGCTACATAAATTGGAATATTTTTATCAAATAGGTTTTTAACATGTTTACATGAGTAGTCTACATTATATATTTAAATGAAAGATTAATTATCCATACGTTTATATCAAAACATTAATCTACGGAGATAATCTGAACCCATGTCTCTCTTCGTACTAATAATTCTATTTAAGATGTTCTGTAATTCACATTATGATAAAACAATCTTTTTTTTTTTTTTTTTTTTTTTCTTGGTCTTTTTCCTTTTTATTGGTACTGGGGATCAAACTCATGACTGCCTGCTTGCAAGGCAGGCACTTATGCCACTGAGCTAAATCCCCAGCTCCTTGATAAAACAATCTTAATGCATGTATCTGTAAGTAACAATCCTTAGACATGTAACTCCTTTTTCTTCTATGGAAAACAAAATTTTGCATGGAATTTTCTTCCCTCCAAAATATAGTTTTAATAACTCAAAATTTTATTACAAATGTAATTTTATTACAGAATAATGCTTAACTCTTTTCATGAGCACATTCATGAGCAAAGTTAAAAATAATTGTTACTCTTTCTACACCTGATCTAAAATTAACACTCTCTCAAGAAAGCTGCATTCTCAATCCACATAAACTCTCTAGAGAGAAGATAGAGCACATTTGTAAACAGAATTCATGATATCCAAACCAGAGTAAAATATTTAAAGAAAGCAAAAATAGTGATTTATCCCACTTATTAACAGTACAAGTGAGATTGTTCCTAAGGACATAAAGTTAGTTTAGTATTACGCCTTTGATTAATGTCATTAAGTATATAAATATATCCATAGACATAAAACATTCTTTTGTATATAGTCACAAAAATATGTGATTTTTTTTTTACTTAAAAAAAAATCTGAGCAAGGTAATCATTAAAGGAAATTTATTTCCCATTACAGAATGTTTGTGAAAGAACACAGCAAACATTAAAATAATTACTGAAATAATGAACAGTTTCCTTTAAGCTTAAGAATATGATAAAGATTGTATCTTGGCACACGATGCATTCAAAGAAGAAAAGTGGAGAAAAACTGTCAATGTAGTCTCCTAAAGTTGGTTAAAATTTTATACATGAGTGAAGATTAAATAGTTTTTCAAGGAAGCAAAAACTGAATATTTACCTTGAGCAGTTCCTTCCACAAATATTTGTAAATGATAATCTTTAAGAAAAAGTATCAGTGCAGTCAAAACCATTTTAAACAGAACCCCAGATGCACACACACAACAAATAATACCAAGAATAAACCAGCGGAATCATATCAAGTTAAAAAGCTTCTGCACAGCAAAGGAAACCACTGACAGAGTGAAGAGACAACCTTCCAGCTACTCACCAGACAAAGGACTAACATCTAGAATATATAAACAACTAAAAAAAAATTCCAAATTTAAATACCACTCAAAAAATGAGTATGTGTGATGTGAATATACACTTCTCAGATAAAATAGTAAAAAGCCATAAACACATGAAAAAATATCCAACATCTCTAGTCAATTGAGAGATGCAAATTCAGAGAAGACTAAGAGTTCACTGAATTCCAGAAAAAAGGGCTACATTCAAGAAATGACAACAAGAGCTGGACAGGCTTTCAGAGAGAAAGAACCCTTCTTCATTGCTGCTTGTAAACTGATAGAACTCCATACGAAAGTCAGTCAGTATGGAGAATCTTCAAAAAACTAACCCTAGAAATTCCATTTGACCCAGGTATTTTGGTTAAGTATCTTCCCAAAGAGTTAAAAACATCTCATTACAGTGATACACACATACAGCAGCACAATTCATAATGGCTAAATCTTGAAAGCAACCTATCAAGCCATGCAAGGATGAAGAAAATCTGGTATTTATTATATACAATATCATACTATTCCACCACAAAAAGGTAAGACATGAGGGGCTGAGACTTTAGCTCAGTGGCATAAGTGCCTGCCTTGCAAGCACACAGTCATGAGTTGGATCCCTGGTACCAATTAAAAAAGAAGAAGAAGAAGAAGAAGAAGAAGAAGAAGAAGAAGAAGAAGAAGAAGAAGAAGAAGAAGAAGAAGAAGAAGAGGAGGAGGAGGAGGAGGAGGAGGAGGAGGAGGAGGAGGAGGAGGAGGAGGGGGGGGGGAGGAGGAGGAGGAGGAGGAAGAGGAAGAGGAAGAAGAAGAAGAAGAAGAAGAAGAAGAAGAAGAAGAAGAAGAAAGAAGAGGAAGAGGAGGAAGAGGAAGAAGAAGAAGAGAAGAAGAAGAGGAAGAGGAGGAGGAGGAAGAGGAAGAGGAAGAGGAAGAAGAAGAAAGAAGAGGAAGAGGAGGAAGAGGAAGAAGAAGAGAAGAAGAAGAAGAGGAAGAGGAAGAGGAAGAAGAAGAAAGAAGAGGAAGAGGAGGAAGAGGAAGAAGAAGAAGAGAAGAAGAAGAAGAAGAAGAAGAAGAAGAAGAAGAAGAAGAAGAAGAAGAAGAAGAAGACTAGAGTCATTTATAGGAAAATGGATACACCTTGAAACCATGTTAAGTAAAGTAGATCAGACACACAAATTTAATCCATTGCATGATTTCCCATTATTTGAGAAGCCAAATGTATAAATAAAGAACAAAATAGAGGAAAAAACAGTAAACAAATAGCCAAATCAATCTTTTGCATACAGAAAAGAAACCAAAAGATAGAGAGCGGGTAAAGGGAGGGAAAAAAGAGATCAATAAAAAATACAGGGCTATATTATTAATACGTGTACCAAGTCCCCACAAGAATTGTGACCACCACATACTACAAACATGTGTAAACCTAAAGGAGAAGGGGTCCAAAGATGCAGAAGGAAACAGTAGGGATCTAAAAAGGACTTAAGCAATGTTATGTGTGTACCAACTACCCATGATAAATGTAATCATAATACAGTTCAAATATGTGACAATAAAACATGAAACATGACAGAAAGCAAAATTTCCAATAAGAAACTCACGCATTTTAATTGCATATGAAAAATTTTAAAAACTCAAAATAATGTGGAGACATACAATAGAATCCAGAGTTTCTATAACAAAAGTCAGCAAACTTTTTTGAAAAGTGTTAAATAGTGTACACTTTTGTTTGTTGATGTGTTTCCTTTTGCAAGTACTCAACACAATAATGGTAGCTTAGAAGCAGCCATAAAATATGTGTGGACAACAATAGTTTGCCTACAAGTAAAAGTTTATTTATAAAAACTGGCAACCACTTCTCAGGTCACAGTTTGGTGGTTCTTGATCTTCGGTGTAAACACCAAGATTTCTAGTGCACAGTTTGAAATAGAACAAACCAGCAAAATAATTAATTATCTTTTTTAAAGAAGGAAAATGTTCAACCTTAGGATGATACATATACTACAATTTTCATAAAATTTAAAACTGGGATTATAAATGTTGCCAATGAGATAAATGAAATTAACGTGGAATTAATAAAAAGATACCTCAACTGATTTCAGATTGAAAAGCACAATATGTTAAAAAAAATAACTGGATGGATTTAAAAGCAAAATTGAGATTATAGCAAAAATATTCAGTGAATTTGAAAGTAATTCAATATGGTTTTAATTTTAATTTCTTGATGTAATGGTAACAATGTCAAGCATCTTTTAAGGGGCTTGTGATATATGCTATTTTCTAAATTGTCTTTTGAAACACTTTGCTCATTGTTTTAAATTGCATGGTTTTTTAAATATTGAATGTAGAAGAATTTCTATATTATAGATGCCAGTCCCTTATCAGATAATACATATCACAAATATTTTCTTCTATTCTGGGTCTTGCCTTTTCCTAAGAGGTAATTGTTGTATTATGATAAATTCTAAGCTATATTTTTATTTCATTTTTTTATTTTATGGTTCACGCACATGATATCTTATGAAAAATAATTATCCTTGTGTTTCTTGATGTTCTGCAGTGGTATAGATGTCACAGTTATGATTAATTTTGGAGGATGATATAATGCAATTTTAAAAAACGTGTGTTCAGTTGTCACATAATTTGCTGACAGGCTTTCCTCTGACCATTTAATTTCCTTGTCATTTTTATTGAAAAACAATTGTACACATATGTGAAAGTGTGAAACTAGACTATTATGTTCCATTGATGAGTTACGTCTCTCTGTTTGCCAATACTAAACTATCTTCATTACTGTACCTTTCTTTAAGGTCTTAAATAATGTTTATGTGCCTTCAGACTATTTCACGTGAAGTCTTGTACACCAGAATACTGTTACTTTTGTAATAACATAATGTCAAACAATATGCTCGGTCTTCTGGAATTCTTCATTTCAACACCACCTTCTATGTTGGGCTAGATGAGATGAACACTCTACATATTTTCATGAATCAAGTAGAATAAGAGAAATATAAAATGGGAACCTGCCATGTTAATAGTTTTCAGCCACCACTTGATTCAATCATGCTAGAAAGCTTTCTGCATCTTTAATATGTGTAACACTCACACTATGTCAAAATCAAACATAAATGTTAGACCTTAAATTTCTTGGAGGTCTTTAGCTTTAGCACCTTCCTTCTTCCTCAAAAATAGGGCATTCTTATTAGAGCCACTTCTTACTGCTTCTAGGTAAACCTCTTTTTCAAATCTCTCTATTCCCAGACAGGCCAAATATATTCAGGAAGCTGTAACAATGACTTGATGTATTTGGAGCTGGGTCAGGTACAGGATGCCAGATGGCCTGAAGGCACCAGTTGCTCCGGAATAAGGAATAAGACCATCCAAGAAGTCAGCTATTAATTCTGCAAATTTATGCAGAAGAATGATCTATTACTGCTGGGGGTCAAGATGTTTCACAAGCATCTCTACATCTGTGCCTTTAAACATTGTGCAGATGCAAATTGTTATCCTAAGAGTAAATTCATATTGTTAATTGGGTCAGGATTATGCAATGTTGGAATCTCTAGTGCTTACATTTAAATATGTTTATAAGTAGGGAAGGGAAATATCTCATTCAAATGCTATGGGCTGAAAGCTGTCATACTGAGAATCATATTTTTTTTTTTCTTAGTGTGTACTGAAGACCACAGTGAGGCTGCACTCCATGGACCTTGCTAATTAGGTATTGCTGATTGGAAGTCAGATGGCCATGAGGATGCCTGATTAAATTACATACAAACTATGAAAACAACTTATCTGCTTTTAAAGGTTGGATTTCATGTGGTTATTGTGTTAAATCAAGTATTTATGTGGGCAAAAATGTAGAATCAATACTTCATCATTCAATTGGTTTGCTGAATCATTCAAAAATATTGAGTGAAGATATTTTTAAGTGTTAGAGATGCAGAGATAACAGAGAGCAATAATGCTTCTGATATTATGGAGATGACTTTCTAGGACATTTTCCTTTGTACAGAACTTAGATATTAGGTGGTCAGGCACAATGACTTCATAGGAAACCCCTCAACAGTTTATATTAATGTGGCTTGACAAATAGTACTCTTTAGTCTTCAACCTAACTCTTTCACCTTATATTTTTAAATTATGCCAAATAATAATTATTACATATTCAACTATTTCCAGATAACTTCAAATAATAATATGCCAAACCTTTGGGAACAACTAAGGAGTTCTATCCCCAGAGTTCATCTTACTTTATTATGCTTCATGTTTGGTGGCAGGTGATAACACTGTTTTTGAAAACAGTATCTTCTCAATCTCTAAACCTTAGTTTATCTTGATTATATTTCTACTTCAATAGATTACTTCAAAATTTCTTTGCTGCTTTCTCCTCATCTTCTCAAACTCTAACTATTGAAAGGATCTAGATTTTAATTCTTTAATTATTTCTCTATTCTGTCTAACTTATTTCCTAGTGTTACCATGTGCTCAATATCACTTAGTTGATAACATCCAAATAGTTATCTCTCCCGGGCCCATGTACTTGTTTGGATCTCTAATGGACACTTTAAACTTAAAACATGACCAAATTTAGATTCTAGGCTACTCTGCTGTTTCCTTTTGCTATATTCCTCCCAAGATAAATGCATGGCTTGCTGTTTCACTTTCTTTAGGTCTCTAAGCAAATGCCACCTTCTCGACAGGCCTTCCCTGGTCATTCCACATAAATAGCACCATCTTCAGGAGCCTGGCCCTTAGGGACTCTTCCCATCTGAGTTTATATTTCTCATTAACAGTCATCATCAGTTGACACCACATATGCACACACATACACACACACACACACATTACTGACCAAAATGTAGCAAATTCCATAAGAGTGACAAATTCCATAATGACAAATTATATTATTAGTATAGTATAGTGCCTGGAAAGTTCTGACTTTAAATAATTTCTTTCATGACTCTATCTGTCTGTGTATCTGGTTCCTTTGGCCCAGATTTGGAGGTAGGAATATAAAATTGGAGAGAAAACTTTATTTTCACAATGTCCAGTTTAAAGCAGGAAAATAGAAAAACATTTTTCAAAAACTCAAAGTATTTTAAGGAATGAAAAGCAATAAGTTTAGGTGGGTTTGTGAATATTATATATAAAATATCTAAATCAAAAAGTCTAGAAAAATTAAGAAATTGATGGAAATACTTTTAAATCCTGAGGATACATATGAATAAGAGACAATAAGAATTCAGTTTGAACATAAATTTGATCTAAGATTTTTCCCAAACAGCAGACAGTAGATTAGCAAAAAACTGAGTTCTATTAAAAGGCAGTAAAATGCATCTAACACTCCTTCCTAATATGTCAAGACCTTGAAAGTGTTGGTTGACTTATCCAGCCCTCAAATTGTTGAGCTGTAAAGTGGGACTAGATAATAACTAAGACATATTCTCATCATAAGAATGAAATTAGAACACAAATATAAATAACAAATGGCAGATATATGCAGTCCAAATATTAAAGAATGCTCCGAGTAAAATTTAACTAAATATAACACATCATTAAGATGATTTGTTAAAAAATATTTAAAAATAGTTGCTAGAGTCTGTTTTGTTCTGCTCTAGCAGGACACATGAGACTTGAGTAATTTATAACAAACAGAAATATACTCAGTCAATCAGTACTAAGATGCTGGCATTTATCAAGGGTATTTCTCCTACATTGTTACAGAATAAAAACCAAGGGGCCAAAAGAGAAGAGGAGGAGACCAAACCCGCCCTTGAGAACAGCAATTCTTTAAACAAATGCCGTTTTCTCTAGGAGGCCTTCTCATAGACAGAAATTTTGCATAAATTGAAATTTTCTCTGAAGTAATACACCTAAAATGGTAAGTACAGTTTACTTTTTGTTATCAAAACAATGTCAATTTCAGCATATAAAAATTCTGCTTACAAATTCAATCCTGCGGATAAAAAAAAAAAATCCATCAATATTTAAGAAAAAAGATTGCTGCTGGCATTACGGCACACACTTGTAATTACACCTACACAGCAGACTGTGGTAGAAGGTTACAAATTCAAGGCCAGCCTGGGTAACACAGATCATGGGTAACACAAAGTACAGTTTTAAAAAAGGCCTGAGCATGTTACTCAAGTGCTTACCTATAGTTTGCAAGGATGCAGATTTATCTTCAGTACAGCTAAAGAAGAAAAGAAGGAAGATAAAGTTGAGGAGAAGAGAGAACAGGGGGAGGAGAAGCAGAAGGAAAAAAAGAAGGGAAGAGGAAGAAAAGGAAGGCGAAGGGGAGGAGAATGGGGATGATGGGGATAAAAACAAGTATGGTGAAGGGTGATGATGGGGATGAGGAGACAGAGGAGGAGGAGGAAAAGGAAGAGGAAGGGAGATACTGCGACCGAGCTTCTAATACAGATATGGAGGTAAACCAACTGAGCACTGAGATCAGAAAGGTGTTGGGGACAGACCTAAAGCTACCTACGATCTGAATTATCACCAAGGTTGGAGAGTAATGCGGATTTATGTATGCTCTATGTGCCAACCATTGAGAATGAGGTCTCAGTCACATAGGTATGCTAATTATTTTGGAGCTCTCCTTACCAGACGAGTACTGCAGACTACAGACCTTTGCACATACGACATTTTGTACAGTTCCAACTCCTTCACACATCCATTTACTATAATTCTAAATGAAATATTCACTAAAGCTTACCCTGTGCCAAACACAGGGTTGGATTCTAGAGAAAACACACTCTGACCATGCATTGACCCATTGTGAAGGGTCTTTCACAACTGTATGTGAGATCGGTAAATAAAATAATAAATAATAAATAAATGAATACTCTTGATAAGAACTACATAGTTATGAGCAAAAAATAAATAAATAAATAAATAAATGCCACAATGACCTATGCTCTGTTCTTTTTAAGGAATTTTAATTGCTTATTTTTATCCAAAACATCAATGTTTTCAACAAAGCCAATCCCTTTGAAACAGTCACAGACTTGTGAAAAGTGGGTCATAGCTACTGGGGAGACCCATTTCTCAGCATGACTGCCAGTTCATCATTGAAGTACACAATGTGTGCATGTATGTGTTTGGGAAGAGGTGGAAGGGACATAGAGTAAGGAGGGGAAAGAAAAAGAAAGTAAATGCACATAACATTCTCACATCAACCAAGAGGTTCATTTTTCTTATGTTTATGCCTGACTTTCATCACTTCCCAAGAATAAAGGTAAATGGACAAAACTCTTCTTAGTTCTACTTTAAGGATTGGGGTACTTTTGATTCACAAATTCTAAAAGTCTCTTTCCTTCCTGCAATTAATATTTGCAAACAATAAAGATGAACAGTTAAAATATCTCTTCAGGACAACATTCTTACCTGCATCTCTTGACAGAAGGATGCCAAAGGCCCAAAGAGAATCTGACATTGCTCATCTGCTGTGTATATCATCCCTGGCAGCTTGGAGGGAACCATCACAGAATTGAAACTCTGCGGGTTTGTCTGTAGCAAGCAGTTACTTGCCTTTGACCTGTAACAAGTGTGTATGATAAAGTTTTGAATTTAATGTAAAAATTGTCATTAGCGCAGAAGCAAGAAACATTTTTTATAAGAGTTTTACTTTGCCTGGGGATTTAGCTCAGTGGCATAAGTGCCTGCCTGGCAAGTGTGAGGTCGTGAGTTCAATCCTCAACACAAAGAAAAACAAAAATCAATTTTACAGTTCCTCTTTTTCTGCAAAGATTTAACACTTTTACTGTTTTTAGAAACTCATTGAAACTGTTCTTATATAAATTATCGCACATATAAAAATCATTTACTTTTAAGTATTTAAAATATTCCTAATAAATAATAATAATATTCAAATTAAGTCTTTAAATTTATAAATCCTATTCAGATGGATTAACTCAGCTAATCTAAAAACCAAATGGTGAGTATTATTTTGTGCATGTATAAAATGTAGAAGCTTAGATTTACAGAAAAAACTTTCCAAAAAGCCATGCATGCAGATAACTGTAATATGTGCAGTTATATTTGGGGATTTAAAGAAATTATTCCCAACTGAGTATTAATAGTGTGAATATTTTTGTAGTTGACATAATACAACTTCCATTTATGAAATGATATTTAATTTTATTATAGCCCTGATCCAAGTGAAAACAGCCATACAAAATCTTGCATGTTCTAGAAACATTTTCATTAATCTCTACTGATGTAGCTACTGAAAATGTGTTCAAATCATTACATAGGCAAAATGCAATACTCCAGAGACTGTCATGACAAAGAGAACGCACATATATTGCACATATTTCATGACACAGTTATGGTAACGTCATAGACATTATATTTTAGTAGACTTTAATATCCATTTAATAGGAAAAATAGGCTTGCCAATTTAAAAAGCATGGAAAAATGAAGTTCATCTTTGTACTGAATTTAGCAAGCTAGATGTTCCTACACTTCTTATTTATACTTTTAGAGGCCTCAAACATCTCTCTAATCACTTTGCACAGAATATACTCTTTCAGTTGTCCTTTTGATAACCACAGAGATAAATAAAAATAAGGGTTTTAAAAGGAAAAATTAGAGGCTGAGGATTTAGCTCAGCAGCATAAGTACCTGCCTTGCAAGCAGGCAGTCGTGAATTCGATCCCCGGCACCAGAAAAAAGAAAAAGAAAGAGAGAGAGGAAAAAAAAAAAAAAAAAAAAAAAGGAAAAATTAGAACCTTAGCAATATTTCTCACTTCTTTTTCCAACCAGACAGAAACTAAGTATTACTGTTGTTGAACATGTAAAAGAAGAGAATCGAGATCAACAGTTATAATAAAAAAAATGTTTAGTGTTTAGAAGTACCATAATGAAAGCTGGCAATTTTGGTAAGCAGATGTTTTATGATAATAAGAAATGTGCAGGCGGTGAGTAAGGAGATTATTTCTGTTGGGAAACACGGACAACACACTTAAATTCCATGGCAGATACGTTTTGCCGTTAGAACAATTTTCAGCCTTGCAAATCATTTGCCCATCCTTTTGTTTAAAAAATATGGAAACTAAAAGCAGATACATTAAATAACAAGTTCCAATTCATATCACGAGTCCACAGAAGAGCCAAGGTTGCAGTCACATTCCATGTTTTCCATTGCAGAGGCTTCTCCACTTTATCAGACTGCATTCCCTAGTTGGCAGAGAAGGCACAAATACAAAAACGTTCACAACACTGTAGCAATAAAGAATCTCCGTAAGTACCTGAGAAATCTTTCCAAATCTTCTTTGCTACATGCAGACCATGAAACATCACCAAGGTGCTGTCCTTTAATCCATTCACCAGACATGATATGAAGACCATCAGCACATGAGGGGTGGTCATTGTCATGATTAATACCCATGCTGATTCAGTGTGAAATTAAAAGAAAAAGAACTATATTAGTAAATGCTATTTTAAAACATTTCGTTATTGTAATTAAAATAAGTCAAAATACTTAAATGGAAACAGATTTGTTTTAAAGAGATGTTTCAAAATTAGATTTTTGATTACATTTCAAACTTAGTTACCCACCTGTAAGTTAATGTTTTTATTAACATATAATATTATTCATTAATTATTTCCATTGTTAAAGAGGAGTATAGATAGTATATAGCATTGGTAATTACTATGGCAGTCTAACTATGTGCTTTTCATCTTTATCAGTATTCTCTTTCTCCACCTTCTGCTTTACCACAGTGTGAGCTACGACAATAAGATCTAACTATTCCATTCCTCTACTTTCTTGTTCCTTCATGACAATTTCCAGCTTTATACTTTGTTACACAGCCTCTCCAACCTTCCTTCTGGGTCACTGATTGCATCTTTTCATCAGGAATACCAAATAACTTGTCGTTTTCCAGTTATTTTGTTTTCATTTTCCTATAATTGTCATTTTGTACCTCTTATGTATCCGATACCACACAGTGGTTTTAAAACTTTGTGCTCACTCTATGTGACACGAACATGAAAAATGTACATTATGCTGATGAAAAGTAACTTACATAAAACTGGACAAACTAGAAAATGAAAATATCTGAACTGAGGTGGCTGCCTCTAGAACTCATGGAATCAACCTTTACACATTACATCTCTATTTTTTTCTATTTCCTACCAATCATCTTGGCAAAACTGTGTTTTTTGCCTGAACAAATTCTACCTGATCATCGATTCAATGCTGCTTACTTCTAATAAGCTTTTTTTTCACTAGCCCCTATATTAGAGAATTGTTTTCCACGTTACAATTCTGTAAACATTTCTAAAGTGTTTTCTGCATTGTATCATACATTTTTACTTTTGGTTAATTCTCCACATTCTCGAAGACAAGGACTTTTCAAAACCCTAAGACCTTACATAGAACAATCATACTCTATATAAACTAAATTCAAAAGATGAATCGTACTATCATATAGAAACATTTCTATTTCAGAAAAATTCATATAATCTCTCTTCTCACCAAGAGGTCATCAAAACAATTATTCACGAGTGAGGAGTTAATACTAAAAAAAGCAGAAAAAGGCAAGTTTGTTTTTTTTACATATGTAAAGTCTGAGATGAGGGCAGAATAGTTCAATATTCCATTTGTCTTGTTATGATCTAGAAGCTAAGAAGTAAAATTGTGTTTACTAAGTAATACTTTACAAAAATATTTACATACATTAAAATAATTGTTATCAAGGTTACTAAGAGAAATCACAACTAGAATAGTATTTAGGCTTATGTTTTTCAATTCCACATAAAATATTGATTATTCACTTATTATTCACATTAAAAATTGATTATTCAATTTCATTTTCATTAAGATAAATCAAATTGCTATGATAATGTTTGTTTCTGAAGGAAGGAATCATGAGTCATAAGTAAGTGACATGCATATGAATGATCACTAAGCAATTTGACTATGTTGCTAACTTTTGACTGAAAATTCTACTCTGAATAAAGCAAAAAATATTTTACTGAAAACAACTATTCACTTTTAATGTTAAAAAATTCATATTCTGATTTCCAATTGTAGCTGGTATCTTCAAACGGGGTCTGTGTAAACACATATTGTGAAAATAACTGAGAGAATATAGGGAAGCTTTGAAGTTAAGCAGGGAACATAGGAAAATGCATGGAATATATAATCAGCTCAATGATGAAATGTTAAGAAAATAGAATGGTTGTTGGAGTTAAAGAGAGTTTTAATTTCATCCCTTTTGTTCAGAGGGACAGAAAACAGATAATAATAAACATCTAAACAAGCCTTAGTCTGCTCATTTATAAAATACACTTTCCTGACTCGCATCTTCTGAAGACTTCATAAGGATGATGTAAAGTGCCTGAAATATCGGAGGAATTCATTAATGCTTTTTCACAGTGGGGCAGCAAGTCCGAGAAATTTTATTGTACCCTTCTAACTTCTCAAAATACAAAGAAAGATAAATTTACCATGAAGGTTAATTTGCTGAATTTGCTTTACGTAGTGACTGATAGTGACATTACATTGCTTAGGCATTAAATGAAAATTAAAACAAAAAAAGACACTGTGGGATAAAGTCACAAACTGACAAGGATGTGTTCATGTGCATCTAACCATTGCGCTGCGTGCCAGAATCACTTTCTTGTCTCCCCCCGTGACTGTGGCTGCAGTGTGCATCAATAAGTGACCCAGTAATTAATGACCACTTGCCAGATGCAAAAAGCTTAACTTTCCCATCATGGTGTTACAGTTTCAAACTATGCACCAGTGACACTATTTTTGAGATACAACTGGATTTTTTCAGGAATCATAAAACTTCTAAATAATACAGCCGTTTGAGTGAAAAAGATGGTCTGTTTCCAAGATTTAGTAATTCGGATGTTACCCAAAGGGGTGTAATATGATTTTCCAGATAGGGAAGACTGTAACCTCTCATCCAGATGATCATTTTCCATTTGAGATCCTGATTCTCATGTAAGAAATTAGCTTCAGCCACAGAGAGATCTGGTGATTCAAACATTGTTTACCATTAGTTAAATTTTCCTAAAGCTGTTGAACGTGTAACAGAAGAGATGCTATTAAATTAGGACAAGGCTTTCTTTTTTCTTCTTCTCCTTTTAAACAATACATCTGGAGTTACCAGGAGACACCGCGAGACCCTGATCCTTACAGCTTTGAAATAAAACAATAAATTGTGAACACTTATCTGTGCCAGTCACTGTATTAGTCATTTGTATCATTTCATCCTCACCTTACCCCCATACTGTTTCCATTACAAGGACTTCTATTCCACAGATGAGGAAGGCTCTAGGATTAATGGTGGGGCTGTGTCCAGACCATTAATGTCAGTATGATTCTCAGACAGATCTCTACACCACCCCAGTACAGGGTTACTCTTTCTGGATCCAACTCCCTCCCGACAGATGATTCACTATTTTCTGAATAATTTTAAATGCCTCTGCTGTTTTAGTTAGAAACACACCTTTATATATACAGCTCTGTAATCAAGTAACATGCATTGCGTGGAAAACATTTTTGAGGTAAGACATTAGCAACACCTCTTTTCACACTGTGCCACTGAAGTGCATTTTAATAATCTCAGTTTAAATTCATTTTGAGAAAAAGCCTTGGGCAAATAAACTCTCCACTAACATTGTACATGGTTGTCAAGTCAACTGAGAAAATATTTTTATCTTATAAAACTTCTCAACTTATTTAAAAGTCCCTGCCAGGAAGTTTTGTGATATCCTGCGGAAAGCTGGAGAACCATTTGGATTTTGAAGATGGACCCCTTTGATGTTTAAAGAGTCAGAGAATACTTATGAATTCACTCACATTTCTTGGATAATTTGGGAAGGATCTGATCTGTAAATAGTAATATTTTAAAAGAGGAGACTTTCTTAGCTGACTACATTAGTACATGACATAATGTTTCCCACTAAACTCATAGATTGTGTGAAAAACTTATTAAAAGAAAGAAAAACTATCACAGTGTCTAAGTGGAAGTGGATTGCATTTCCACAGAATGACAGTTCATTTCATATATTTCAGTGAGTATTTCTAATTTGATGTAAATCACTCCTGTGTATTCTTGTCAAAAGATATCACTAATTATAAAATATTTTTATGATTTGTATTTCTTTTATATTTAAACCATTTTAATGTACATAATTTAACTTATTTTAATAGGTACAAAAACAAAATGTGTATTTCTGTTAGTGTGTCAAAAGGCTACAAGAAGCAAGTCAGTAACAAAGTAAAAAATGATAGATTATAAAAAAAGGTGCTGAGAATGATTTATTTTTACTGTACTGTGCGATATATACCATACTTGTCTGGCAGTAGCATACACACTTGCTAAGAATTTCTTATGGAGAAGACTTAGGTTTGGCTTTCTAAATATTTATCATCTACTGAGCTGAGAACATGGCACAGCCTCATGCAGCAAGATGAGGCCTGAATCCTGTGAGCTGTGTCCCTTACAGCCCCCTAGCTCATCCCTTCCATTCCACCCCCACTGCTGTCAGGCCACACAGGTGCCGGCTGTCACCCCTGCAAGGTTGTCACAAAGTCTGTCTGCCTGAACTCCTGGCCATCAGCTTACCTCATTTTAGTGATGGACAGTTTCTTATAAATCTGTTAACATGAGAAGGGTAGTTTTCTATAAAAAAATCTTTAAATTTTTCTTGGAAGTAGAAATGCTAAAAATGAGAATCAGAACATTCACACTAGGATCACAGAGCACGCTGCTGGTAAGAATTCATGAGCCTCATTCCCACTGACTGAAGAGGGACCATGTATGGATAAGACCTAAGAAAACACCCTATCTAGATGACTATTATTTACTGAAAATTCTGAGAATCAGCCAACTATAGATAAAATCTACTCTTTATCTCATTATTCAAATCATCTGAAACTGAGGCCCATCTAATTTTGTCTGGAACAGTTAATTCTGACCTAAACTTTTGTATAGATCATTTCCACCAAAATGCTTTTCCCCATTAATTGGAATTTACAAGTCCAACTCAAACTTGAAGCCACTCTTCCTCTATAAAAAAAATTAGGAAAATTTTATCATGTTTCTGATGACACTTAACTTTTGTACCCTTAAAATACTCAGTATATAGAATATAATAAGTTGTTTTATATTTCTATTGAATTTTAAGTAGTATCTATCAATTATCAGTACCCACAACATAAGCATCCAGCAAGCAAAGTTGCCATTTAAATATCTTCTAACTATTCAATTCATTGTTTTAATAAATGAATTATCTACTAATTTATCAATTGACATAGAATTATAGAAATAGTTAAATAACCCAAAATAGAAGAAAAGTAGAAAATAACTTGGTCTCTTGTCATCTTAAAAAAACTATAAGCCTAAAAAGTTCATAGATGACTTGTTAAAAAAGATTGCTTGTCTTACTGTAGGTCACACATTCGCCAAAACACATTACAGAAAAGCAAACAGAAAGCCAATACTCACAAGAGCATTTATTAACTGAGTAACCCTTTTCCAACTTCCACCTACTCACTGTGACATCCAAACCTACATTTGGAGAGAATCTGGTATGTGACAGCGGCCACATCTCTCCTGGCTAAAATCTCATTATAATAATTATCTTGGACAAAGTGCTTGTTACATCAAGCTAAATAAAGTATCAAATATAAAAGCTAGAGTTAGTGGTCTGCAAGAGCCTTCATGAAAATCTGGGTAGGAAACACTAAAAACTATAAAATCCATCCAAAGATAAACAAAACATGTAAAAATTTCCTTTTTACAGTATAAAATAGCTCCACTACTACTACTAACTATTACTAATAATTATTATTACTATTATTAATTCACTTTCTAGTATGTGCCCACCAATGCACTATGGTATTAGATTATCGCTCAAGCTAATAATGGAATTTGAAAGAAAATGTAATCCACATTTTTGGAAGGGGGAAAATAAATACAAATGGATTGATTTGTCCAAAAGTACATTCTCACAGAATCAGGCAGAACAAGAATTCAAGCTCCAGGTTCAATGGCTCTGTTGTACTTTCCCTCTTACTGACCTCCGTAATAGTCCATCCTTTGCAAAGGAATGTGTGTTAGAGGGACACAACTGCAACATTAAAGAATTCTAAACAGTCCAATGTGGGAACAGTAAGCTTACATATAGCCATTGTCAATTTTAATGGATTAATCAAATTAATTATTTTTAATGAAATCAATTATTAAAGAAATTAATTTTGAACATTCTAAGGAGCAACAGAATTCTAGAAGAGTAATTTTCTTATCAAAATGATCTTTATTATTGCCACGATATCTGATATAAACTTGAGAGCTCTGAAATTTGAAACATCTAGAGTTAATGAGGAAACCAGTATGCCATTCATGTGTCAGGGCACCCTTGCAATTTTTAAAAATTATCAATTAAGAAATATAACCCATTTTTGAAAATTATAATAACTTAAGCTTCAGAGGCAACATAGGTGACCTATAATTGTCCCAAAAAATCCCACTATGTGCTTTTATAGGATGCTAGATTGTAAACGTTCATTGTAACTCTTGAAATATAAATGGGACCTGTAGTATCCATCTCATGCTATCATTTTACACACATGTGATACATGATAATCCATACTTGGAGCATCACTGCAGGTTGCTTGACACACAGGTGCACACAAGGAAGCCAAACTTAACCAGATCTACCAACAGTTAAAAACTCTCTTAAATCCTTCTTGATGACATATATTTGGGAGAAAGTAGCTCAGTCTGAGATGTCTGGTCCACTTTATGCTTCCTGATCTAATACTGCCCCACATACAAAGCTCTTATTCCTAATTGATTTTTCAACATCTTACTCCCTACATTTATATATTTGAATATGTAAGGCTCTTGAAGCATCATGGGAGGTGGATAGAAGAGTATTTTTTTCTATTAAAGTAATTCATTTTTACTCCATTTATTTCCCATTGTGAAGCCCTTTATCTTGGTTTTTTACTTCTATCTTACTGGCTATCTACTCTCCTTCAGAGTATGTGCTTTCTTTCCTATACTCGATATACTGATGTACACTACTGAATAATGTATGGCCAGACTTCACTGCTTCTAAGTTACTCCTCTAAGTTGAGAGGAATTAACAAAGTCTATGTGTGTTTGGCTTCCTCCAGGCGCATATGCAGGCTCTTAATGAACTAGCAGAATTTTTTATATTATTTTTTTCCCAGCATTATCGAGGTATGGCTGAGAAATGCAGATTGTAATATTTAGGTATATAATGTGATGCTTCAATACACATACACATGGTAAAATAATTATTAGAATCAAACTAAAGAGCACAGAACATTTGAGATCCTCTATCTTAGAAACCTTTCAGAATATCACATTAATAATATAGTCACCATGTTGTCCACTATGTTAATAGTACTTTTTTGTAACTGCAGATTTACATCTTTTGACAGATATCTATCCTTTGCCCTTATACCACAGTTCTTGGTAACCACTATTTTACTCTGTTATTATGAGTTCAACATATAATTTGTTTTAGATTCTACATTTAAGTGAGGTCATGAAGTACAGTATTTATCTTTTACCATCTGACTTATTTCATTAAGTGTAATGTCCTCAAGTTTTATCTATATTATCACAAATGGCAAAGCGTTCTTTTTAAGAACTAATATTCTACTTTGTGTATATTCATTTATCTGTTAACAGGAATATATTATTTTTATATCTTGATTATAGTTAGTGTGAATCAGCAGAATTATATATTACATAGTCTTTTTATTGTTAAAATTTTCCATGACTATAGGGCCTGCATTAAATATCTGGGCAGGCTCTAAAGTAGACTCATTACAATTGAAACATACTTAAGCTAATGTATTCTCATATATTTTATTATAAATACAAATTTCAAATGCCATCAGGTACAAAAAAGTGAAAAATAGTTTTTCATGTTTATATTTGCACAGCTATCAAACTTTAACATCTTTTGTCCACTCAAGGCAATTACATTCCTTGATCCAAATTAATTTTTCCTACTTCTGGAAATCAATTGTCTTCTACTCTAGAGCTCAAGATGACTTCCCTGGAATAAATGCCCATAGAAAGAGGCTTCCTCACTGTTGTGATTTGTATCTAAATGTTCCCATTGTACCTCATGTACTCATAGTTGGGACTTTGGGGAAACTATTGGATCATGGGGTGTGACACTCATCAATGGATTTGTCCACTGATGAGTTTAAGCCAAATGTGATGTTGGGAGGTGAAGCCTAGTCAGAGGAGGACACCTGTCTCTTTCTCTCTTCCCTTTATCTGTTTCCCTGATTCTCATTGCCAAGCTATAAACAATTCTTCCCTGCCACAGTGCTCTGCCATGCCACCCTGCCTTGGCCTGAAACCCCTACCAAACGTGAATCAAAATAGCCTTTCCTCCTTAAGCTGGGTGTGTTCAGTATTGTGTTCCAGTATAAAGTAGATAACTAGGAGCTTCAGTGATGCAACGAATACTTAAGAACCTATAAAGCATAATGCACTGCAATTCTCTTGTGGCTTAAAAATATATTAGATATTAACCCTGTATCAGAGATTTTTGTCCAGTTGGAGATAGATAGAAGGAAAATATATGTATATATCATTAGAAGTTGACACATAATCCACAGTGAAAGTGAGATTTTCAGTTAAATTTTCAGTTTTAATTTATAAAAGAAGAATATTTATTTTGGTCATTAACTTGTCAAATTAGAATAGACATAAATTGGTAGAAAGCAGAGCTGGGATAAGAAATAAAGTTAAGAATAAGGATCTGATGTTTAAAAATTACTGTTCTTTTGTAGTTACAGATTTTGTAATCACTGAAATAAAACAAGTGGTTATAAAGTTGTGATCATTCTCTAAAACTGATGAACCAAAAGCTAATGAATTCAGAGTTTATTCTTTTAAGCAGTGAAAAGTAATCAAAATTTCTTAACTGGGAAACATGATCAATATTTAGGAAGTAGTATCTTGTTAATGTGTGATATAAATTTTTAGAAAGATTTGGTATGAAAGCCAAGATGATCGATGAGGTGAGTTTTGTAATAATCAAAGCCTGGAAGAATAATAGGAAGAGAAGCAGAAAGAAGGATTCCTAGAAAGGATTCCTGTTTCAGGTGAAGAATGAATAGAATCTGGCAAATGATTATGGGAGGAGCTAAGAGGAGGAAGAATTAAAACTGTTTCAGATGTATCAACCACGGCCTGGGAGTGATTTCTGTGGTAGGTAATAAGAGGAATGCAGATGTCTGACCCAACAGATTATAATCTACCCTGCCTCCCCTCAAGTCTATCCAGGCACAATTTCAGAGAATACGTGCAAACTTCATAGATTCCCAAGGCTTATTAATCACAAGTCATCTGTATCTTGGTATGCTGGTGATCCATCAATTAGAAATTGCTGCAAATATTTATTCCCTTAGGGAATCAGCTTCACATATGTATGGAAATGCCACATCAGTCCATTCAGTTCTGAAGAATCTTCTGAATCAGAAAGAACTCAGTGGAAAAACCAGATCTCTATCCCAAAGCTTAGTAATAATATGTTAGTCCTTTTTCCTGGCATGGAAAACAAAACAAACAAACAAAGAATTCCTGGCCATATCACTAAGTACTCTATGTTTTTATCATGATGTAAGTACTGCTTTCCCCTAATTTAAGAGATTTCAGACAACTAAACATTTCTATTAAACAGTCTCATTATTATGAGATTCTCCATCACTAAATAAATTATATATATTTAATGCAATCTTTTTAATTTAAAAAATATAGATCTCTGGAAGGGCATTTAAAATTATTTTGAATACAGTTACAAGTATAAATTATCACAAGTGTGCTAAAGAAAACTACAACAATTGTAGGATACACTGATTTTCATCAATTAATTTTGTCACCAACTTTATGTTGATAGTATTATCCCAAGAGTACAATCCATTTTAAAGGACACCTTTATAACTAGCAGAAGAAAATGTGGATCCTTTAGACATTAAATGCTCAGAAAACAAGTATTATTAATGCAAAAAAAGTGATTGTATTCAAATTCTTATAAATATTTTTATTTTTATAAGTTCTCTGCTTTAATTTAAATAATACAGTTGAATTAATCAAGTAGGCAAAAATTGAGTTGTTAAACCATCCTAGAAACAAAGAAACAAATGTACATATAAAATAATCATACATGTAATGCAAACATTGAATTGTGAAACAATTAGGAATAAAATCACATAGATCTTTTAAGAGCACATTAAAGAAAGTGAAAGAATGCATAGGACACTTATCTGAAGAATGATTTGAAAGAAGCAAAAACCCGAGAAGAGGACAGGGAAAGTTTTCACACCAAGAGAAGCAAATGACTCTTCAAGTGGGAGTGAAAGCCATTTCACCTGAATAGGCTTGTGTAGCAACTAGTTAGATAAAAGTAAGGTCGTTCTGCAGTTTCAATTGGTGCTCCTATAAATGATGCTAAGGTTTTTTTCATATTAGTAAAGGGTAAACTTCTGTGAACTATGCTGTTAGATATTTTACCATGTTTCTAATGAAGTTCTAGTCGCTCTGTGTATTGATTTTTTAACTCTCTTTACATTAGGGCCACATTGCTTGTCATGTATGATAACTGAAACTCATCTGGCTTCATTCTATGTTTCTTTGTGCTGATACTGAGTTTTGAATAGCTCACTACATATCTCTTGCTTAAATGTTTCTAACATCCTACCTAGAATCACTAACATTACCTGTCAACTGATACGAAAAGTGCCAAAAAACAAAACGAATATCTGAATGTACAGAGTCTATCTGTGTATTTGCTGTGAGGTCTAGACAGTCATAGTTCTAGTATTTGGACAGTTAATTTCTTTCACTGCCTGTAGGTGCACGCTTTATTGATACACTTACACATACTTTCCTGTTAACATATGAATATTTTAACTCTCTTCCATTGACATGTTTCTTATTCAATCACCAGTACTATAACTATGTTATATCTGATAAAATGTTTCCTCCAGGTATTTTGTTTATTTAATAAAGTTTCTAGTATTGACTTTTCCATATAAACTTCATGATAAAGATGTCTAACATAGTAAAAGAAATGAAAATTCCATTAGTATTCATATTAAACATATATAGCTAACTGTCTTTATGTAATACATTTCTATCTAAACTCAAGAAATCCCCTTCCATTTATTTAAAATATTTTATGACTGTGTGTTTGTAAACTATTCTTTTTAAACTATTGAATATTGGGGGCTGCGAATTTAGCTCAGAGGCATAAGCGCCTGCCTTGCAAGCAGGTGGTCGATCCCTGGTACTGCTAAAAATGAAAAAGACACACACACACAAAAAAAAACTATTGTATATTAATATGGAAGTTTATTTGAGATTGTTTTAATCATTTTACATTGTATTGATTTTTTTGTCTTCAATATAAGTGGCATTTTTCTTTCCTTTTAATTCCAAATTGCTATTGTCTATGTATTCTAAAGAAAACAATTTTATATAGTTTTGTTAACAACCTAGGAATTTATAGTAGACTGTGTCTTATGAGCATATAGTGTTTATTTGTCCTCTTGTGGTTTTTAGCTGCATTTTAAAATTAAGAAGTATTGTAATAATAAATATATACAATATTTATGTATATCAATAATGAATTCATATATGCACATATGTAAGGGTGCTTATATAGACATATAAATTAAATGATTAATGAAAATACTACATGAATTAAAACTGAACACAACCAATTCTTTTGAAAAATTATTTCTGTCTGTTTATTAGATCTCATGCCTTCACCTTCTTTCTGTGGGCTCCTTTAGAAATGCTTTCAATCTGAAGCCATGAAGATTGGGTCATATATTTTCTCTTGAAAGTCTTTCTTGCCAAATTTAATTCTGTATCTTATCTGGAACTGATTTTCCTATGTGACCTTAAGGTGTTCAATTTCATTTATACACATGTTGAAATAAAATTACACTATCTCGTTCTTTGGAGGAGACAGTATTTTCTCCACCAATCTGTAGCATGTTATCCTAGTCATGCATCGGGGTTTCAGCAGTTGGGGCCATGGTTATGACTGTTTGTCCGTGTTTCAGTTATCTGCATACATGCCTCAGTTGCTACAGTTTCATACTAGATCATGGTTTTGTTGGAGTGAGATCCTCACATATTTTTTCCTAATCCTTTTCCATCTTTGCCTCCAGTTTCATCTTTTCTTCTAGAAGATTTTAGCTTTTTCCATTTACTTATGCATTTTACAAGTACTTTTTCAACTTCCATTAAGCATACAATGGGAATTGGAGGCATTCGTGGACTTCGGGGGAGGAGAAGTCAACAAGAAGCTAAGCTCTCCTCTGTGTCAGTGTCAGGCACTGCTGGCTGGGGAGAGCTGCATGCCAGCCCTGTCCTATGAATCAGCACCATTCATGGACTGCAGGGGAGGAGAACAAGAATTCAAAGAGAAGCTAAGACCTCCTGTGAGTCGGCACCACACGCAGGCTGACTTCAGGAGAGCTGGACCTCTGCCCCTTCCCAGCATGCAGGCAGAGAGAAAATAAGAGCCAACATTCCTCCCATTTTACCTTCCCATCCCATAAGTGACCATCTGATCTAGAGAAAGATAGGCTGTGATGATAGCTAATGGATCAAAACACAACTTAATACATGTGGTGTTTAGAGTTTCACTGACTTTCCAGGCCTAAGGCTGGTAGTTTGATCATCTGTTCACAGGTTAACAATATGCAATGTAGCATCTATGGGGGAATCTCCTTCTGAAGGTAGTGGTGATTGTTAATCTCCTATTATCTTGTTTCAAAATCCTGTATCATTCTCATTGTTTTGTTTGGTTGGGTCTTATTCTGTTTTATCTTGCTTGATTTTGTTGTATCTGATGGCATGGGCAGCTATTTCAAAGATGACAAAATATATTTTGGTAGCCATTTTGGATTTACTATTATCTTGCTTTGAATTTCTGTAATGCATTTATTGTTTTGTTTTTACCGGTTCTATTCTGTTTCTGTTTTGTTTGATTTTATTATGTCTGAAAGTATGGACAGCTATTCTGAAGACAACAAGAGGCAATATGGTAATCATTTTTGATTTCCTATTACCTTGTTTTTAAATACTGTGTCACACTGTCTTATTTTGATAGGCCATATTCTATTTTATTTTGCTTGGTTTTATTCTCTCTAAAATAAAGTTTTAAAAAATTAAAAACATAAGTAGAATACTCCTTCAATAAGGGAAAAAAATGATGAGAAAAAAATACAATGTAATGAAATTTCCATAAAATTTTGAACCATTTGCAGCAGACTTGAAATCTTTGGGATAGTACTTGTAATTTGCCCTTTATACAAGTCCAAATTCATTAATATTAATAAAAGTTCATATTCCTAATATTTATTGCATTTATTCTCAAATGTTTTGGATTTTATATCGTGATAACAAATTGTTCTCTTTTTAACATGATATTTTGTACATTTGGTATTACAACTATTTTTTAGATTTATCTTATATTCAATAGTCATAATAAATTCAACAATTAATTTCGTACTTTGCCTTTATATTTTTATGCAAGTATTACTTAACTTGAAAATTTAAAAAGTCGTTTCTTTCATTTTTCACCTGTGTTGTTTTTTAATTTCTCTGTTGTTCTGTGCGTGTTTGTTCTTCCAGTACATACAAAAGCAGGTTTATGTGATTACTAATTTTTTTTTCATGTTTTAGAAACAAAAAACAATTCATTTCATTTCACCATCAGTAATGATACTGGCCATTTCTTTTGTTAAAATACATGAAAAACATTTATTTTACTGGGGCTTTGCATATTAAATGTAAAAGTCTTAGTTCTTAATTTAAATCTATTAATGTGGGTTTAAATATTTTATACGATAAATGACTTGCTGTTCTGATAATGGTAACTTCATCTCTTTGCATCACTTGTATTTATACATTTTTGCTTTGTTTGAAAATTTCTGTAATTTTTGTATCATTTTTGGATGAAAATGGATGGTATCTTTCTTTCCTTGTGACTGTTCTTTCCAATTTTATATTGCCTGAATATTAATATTAAATAATTATTTGGACAGCATTTCTTTGTTTCTAGAAATTAATATTAATTTAGTAGCATTATTTATTGTTTGAATATGTTCTTCTATGTCAGGATTGGTATTTTCTTTTTGAAAATTTAGAAAGATGAATTGAATTTCTTTGCTTCCTTTCCAATACATTGGAAGCATGTTTTATTCCCCCCCTTGGTTAGTCTTTGTCAACTCATTTACATTTTCATAGATCTTATTTTGTTTTTTTTTTTTTGTTTTTTTTTTTTTTTTTGTCTTTTTCATTTTTATCGGTACCGGGGATCGAACTCACGACCGCCTGCTTGCAAGGCAGGTGCTTATGCCACTGAGCTAAACCCCCAGCCCCTCTTATTTTGACTATATTACTAATTTAACCATTTTTCCCTTGCACTGATTTTTACTTTTTGTTATTATTTTATTATAATTCACATATCATGTTATATTTTATAATATAAAAAATAAACAAGGGGCTGGAGATTTAGCTCCGTGGCATAAGTGTCTGCCTGGAAAGTGCAAGGTTGTGAGTTTGATCTTCAGTGCCACAAAAAAAAAAAAAAAAAAAAAAAAAAAAAATTAAGTAAGTAAATTCAATATTAAACTTTTATATGTGTATTCAGAGTTACTCTTTATCCTCTATTCATTGCTTCATCTGTATGTCTTAAATTTTGTTAAATAGTATTCTGGTTCTATATAATTTGAATACTCTAGGTTAATATTTTTATTTGATCTATGAGTTTTTCTAAACCATGCTTTCAAATTACTAAACAGGTTTTTTTAATTTTCTTAGTCTTGAAAAAATAATATAATAGTACAGTAATTCTTTTTGCAAAGATACAGTGCAAAAAGGAGCATTTAAGATTAATTCACTTCTCAGATGAAGTAAAAATGGCAAATAAACATGTGAAAAAGCATTCAACGTCACTGATCATTCGAGAGATGCAAATTGCAACAATGCTAAGATTCCATCTCACTCTGGAAAGAATGGCTATAATCAAGATAACAACTAATAACAAATGTTGACAAGGAAAAGGAAGGTCTTCTCTACTGTTGATGGGAGTATAGACTGGTACCACCACTGTAGAAATCAGTGTGGAGATTCCTCAAAAAACTAGGACTAGATGTTACATTTGACCCACTTAGTTCCCTTCTTAGTATTTTCCCAAAAGAATTATAAAGCATTATAACAAAGTGATATATGTGCACCCATGCTTATAGTGGCACAGTTTATAATAGCTAAATCTTGGAAACAAACCACATGTCCATCAATAGATGAATGGATAAAAAAATGTGACTTTTTATGTAATAGATTACTACTCAACCATAAAGAAGGATAAACTTGAGACATTTATTGATAAATGAATGGGATTTGAGTCTTAAGTGAAATAAATAGGATACACATGTAAAAATCAAACTGACTCCTTGGTGTGAGAAACAAAGTATAAATAAGAACCAAACTGTGCAAGAGATGGTGTAAAAAGAAAAGAAATTACTCAAAAGAAGTAGGATTGTGGAAGGGAAAAGAAAAATGAGGAATGAAGAACAGATGGAAACAAAGCTTTGTAAATAAGGAGGGGGAGAGAGGATGAAGGTGTGGAGAGAAAAAGCCAAAAAAACAAATCAAGGTATATTATGCATGGTCACAAATTCCCTGTGATGGACGTGACTATTGTATAAATCCAAACTGTACCAATAAATTTAATTAAATTTTTTAAAAAATAGTGTATTTTGGAGAAGTCTTTTATTGGCTACTGGTTCCCCATCATTTCAAGAAAACAGTCTCTGATGTTGTTCAAATCTTTCCCTGCACTTGATAAATCAGTTAGTCACTCACCCCACTATGGTAATAGTTACATCTCTTTCTCCCTAGAGTTTGGCTAATGTTTACCTCTGTGACTGGGAGCTGAGTCATTAGCTTCTGACTAATTGCTAGAGATTTTTTTTTTTTTTTTTTCTCGAGGGCCTAAAGAAAACCATTTTCTACCAGCCACCTGTTCATGTAGCTGGCCTGGAAAAGGGGCTCTAAAACTGTGGGCTCCACACCCCAGAATTCATTCAACCCTCATATTTCCCATCCAGTGTTAAAATTCAGCCACTGCGTCTGATAAATTGTTGCTCTTTTTTAAAAAAAATTTATTAGAGTCCTCCTATTTTTAATACATAGAAATTCCTCCTTTGGGCTTTCTGGCTTGCCTGTATATATAAAATCATTACACTCACCTTACCTTTTTTGAGTGTTTAAAATGGGGATGGGAAATTTCACTGTTTTCTCAACTTATATTTGATCCAAAATTCTAATATAAATTTAGTGATAAATGTAACTCTTTATTATTTAACTAATAAATAGAATTTTATTTATTTTTTGCTCAGAGCACAGAAGGTAATATATATTTTTAGAGAATTATTTAAATATTAAGAATAACTTATTATTTAGCTAAAATATGGTTTTATTAATTTCTGCTCAGAGCACAGAAACTAATACATAGTTTTTGAGATAATAAATTTATCTATTTGTTGAAGGAGTATGTTTCTGAGCTCAGACTATGTGTCAAATATAGAAACACTTGATAATAAATTTATCTATTTGTTGAAGGAGTATGTTTCTGAGCTCATACTATGTGTCAAATATAGAAACACTACTGTTAGAGCTGTTGGAAATACAACAGAAAACTTAGCAGATGACTAGATTTCATTCTACACCATTGGAGAAAGAGAGCAAAACTCTGAAAACTTTCATAGGGAGAATCAAAGGGAAATGGGGTGGGTGGCTATATTTATGACGTGCCGACTTGTTATAAATAAGCCTCAAGGGAGATTGCAACTTGGGCAGAAAATTAAAGAATGGAGTCAGCACTGTGACCATGAAGAAGAGCTTTCCATCCAGAAGACAAACAAAAGCAAAAGCTTTGCAGCAAGCATTTGCTTTGCACGTTTGAGTTGCGGCAGAGGGAGAGACCAATGAACTCGTAGCACAGTTAGTAAGTAGAAGACACTGCAAGGCAGGGGGCAGAACACTCATAAAGATTAGGATTTTACCAAGTTAGACAGGGAGCCTTTGGAAAGTCTCAAGCAAAGAAATCAAGCTATTTGGGTTTATATGTACATATATTTCAAGGGCTCTCTCTCTCTCTCTCTCTCTCTCTCTATATATATATATATATATATATATATATATATATTTCTCTGAGTTGCAATGAAGCTATAAAGGCAAGATCTAAAATGGAAACTTCATTTATGAGCTTACTGTAACAATCTCAATGATAAGTGATAAGTGGCTTAGTCTAGAATGGCAGAAGGAGAATTGTGAGAAGCTATAGAACCTGGATGTATTATGAGGATTTGGGTAGCAACTCATGAATTAAAATTGGACTATGAGAAACACAGTGTGCTCAAGAATAATTCCCTGCTTTATGGTTGACTTACTGGAAAGCAGAGTTTTCATTTTCTAAGTTAGGAAGACTTCAGAGGTAAGAACCATAGGAACTGAGAAGCCATTTCCACATGTACATGCTAGAATAAAATTCTACTCCTTGGCAACTTGAGTATACTTGAAAATATAAATACCATTTTATAAACCTTTATTTGATAAATGTTTAAAAGCCTAGGCAACATCAAACATATCCTAAATAACCAAATATGTGTATTTCATCTTTTGTCCAATAAATTTGCACTGACATTCCACACATCAGAATATTTTATTTACTAAATATTTACTAAGATAATCACTATACATATCAAGTCATTTGCATATTTAATTCACACTTATTCAATTATTAATAAGTACAGAATAACATGAAATGCATGTGGAATGCAACAATGATCAAAACACATGATTTACCACCTCTCAAGGCTCACATCCCAGTGCGCATCCAATAGATGGACATTCACAAAAGAAGTGGCACCTTTAAGATGTTAACAGAGGGACTGATGTACACAAAATGCTTCCTTTAGAAAATGGCTATTAATCTCATATTCACACTTTCAATCTCATCATCTCATATATTTCTCATATTCTCATGAGAAAGAGAATATATTAGTCCAAAAGGTGCAGGAAGAGGGTTCTGGGTACTTAGAAGGGGCGGTTTGCGTTGGTCTCTTGGGTGAGAAGAAATACAGCACATTAGAAACAGAAGAGAACATGGGTGCAGCTACAGTGCTGACTAGTATACTGTACTGAGAATGAGAGAAACATGAACTAGAGTACGACTGCAAAGATTATGTGGGGACAGGAAATCCAGAGCCAGCCCAGAAGTTAACTGAGGTGTTAGCTAGAGATACTCTTTCCATTTCTGAACAGTATCATAATTAATATCATGGGCTTTGGAATAGGCTCTTTTGGCTTAGAACATCCACTCGGGGACTTGCTAGCCACATTAGCATTAGTGAGCATCATCTCTAAAATACAGCTAACATCACTGCCTTTCTTGTTCAGGTGGGAGCTGAAGGTTTTCTTCTTGATGTATTAAACCAATGCCAAGTACCGACCTTCAGAACAAAGTCTCCCAATTTGCCAAGGTCAGAAAATGTTCACAGACTTATGTTATTAATAAGTATTTTAAAATTATTTCCCTGAGAGTTTATATATTTCACAATATCTATGATACAAATTACATTTTAGTAACATTTGGAGTTGAATTTTAGTAGAGCTATATTTAATAGTAAAGAAGGCATTTTATTGTTAGTTGGAATCCAGAGGACTGTATTGTTTGTAGAGCTAAGAAAACTCATGGTGCATGTATGAATGAGCAGGTGTGTTCTCTCTTCTCACATATATATGTGTATTTCTATATGTATATATGTGCGTATATACACATATGTAATGCTCGGTACTTATTTGTCTATTTATTTATTTATGTAACAATGTAATCTAACACATTATTGAGAACCAGCTCCACGTGTTGGCCACGGTGAGCAAGGAGATGGCCAGATCCAAGCCTTTCCCCATGAATCAGCACCATTTGTGGACTGGTGGGGACAGAACAAGGCCTCATCAAGAGGCGAGCCCTCCCTGCAAACAAGTGCCATGCTCAGCCCTCTGCCGGCAGGGGACAGCCAGATCCAAGCCCCTTCCTGTACACAGGCTGGCAAACAAGAAGAGCAACCCCTACTCCACTCCACCCCCTACCCCAACCCCAACCCCTCCGGATTAGCTGGTTGCTTACCAGCTGATCCAGAGAAACACTGGCTGCAACAATAGCTATTGAAGTGAAATGCAATTTGATGCTTGTGGTATTTGGTGTTTCACTGACCTTGCAGGTATAAGGCCAGTGGTCTGGTCATCTATTCATAAGATAGTGGTACGCAGTGCATCTGTGGGGGATCTCCTTCTGAAGATGATAACCATGGTTAATTCCCTATCACCTTGTTTTGAAGTCCTGTATCATTTTCATTGTTTTGCTGGGTTGGGTTTGGTTCAGTTTTGTTTTGTTTAATTTTGTTATTCAAGCTATTTCAAGGATAGCAAAATATATTATGGTAGCCATTTTGGATTTACTATTTTATTGTTTTGAAGTCCTGTATCATTTACACTGGTTTGTTTTATTTGGTTTTATTTTCTTTGGTTTTATCCTCTTTAAAACATAAAAATATTGAATATTTGTTCAAAAGAACAAATTTTATATTTGCAATAAATTGTGTCACAGAATAATGTCTAAATGTATTGCACATATAAGGATAGAGATATGTAATACAGAGCACTTTTCATGCTTGACTTTAAAAGACTAGATTTGTTTTTGTTTTGTATTTTTGCAGCTCAAACACAATGTCCTAGTGCAATGGGTAACAGGACGATAAAGGTCTGCTTGAGTAAAAATATTATTGAGCAGTTCATAAGAAACACAAAAGAGGGAATGAAGAAGGGAAGGAAGGAGGGATGGAGGAAGGTGTGGGCAGAGAGGCAGAAAGAATAAACAAATGTGTTTTCTACATGTTAGAATGAGGAAGTTAATTACAAAACCTTAGAAAAACTAAAAAGTACAAAATTTGACTAAATCTGACAAAAACCATTAAAAGTCAAGATTATGCTATAAGATGTATGAATATTTAAACATTATATTGATCAAGAGAATGACTTTAATAATGAAAAAATAACTAAAATGGGAATCTCCATCACTTCAATTAACTCATCTGTACAGTAATAACAGCCAATCCGTAACTCAAAATTTTGTAGCACTGGCTTATACTTTGATTCCTAACCTCTCAAAAAGAGAAAATCAAATTTCTCTGATTTTCTCATGGAGAAAATCAAATTTCTCCATGATTTTGGTTGCAGACTGAACTGAATGAGAACTGAATCAAATTTCCTTGTAAGTACAACATTCATTCTGAACACCGAATTTGATTCAGCTCTCATCCTACGTAGTTTGCTGCAGAATCATGGAAATAATCAAGTTGGTGAATTGAGGTACTCCTGTATATGAATGTACGGTATTTAGAACATGCTTGCTAATAAAAGAGGGCGTTTGTTTTAGTTAGATAGAATTTGGCAACCATTGGATACACTATGAGATACAGAAGCATGAATTGTATAATTTTTCAGTGAATTATTAACTCAGTAAAGTAGGTGAATCCCAAGCATACCTATTTCAAAGACATTTTTGGTCTTTGCATAGGTCCCGGAGAGTAATCCCTAAACTACTGGAGTATTCTGCCAAGGGATCTTTGATGAGAATGACTTTGGTTAACCAGGAGCCACAAACCATGACCGTTTATGCCAGCAATGTGATTTATGGCAGGACCTAGAGCTAGTTGGACCTCTGAAGGGAATAGAAAGACAATTTTTGACTCATGGGGAGCCAGCCAGGCCGACACAACTAAATTCTACAGTTAGCTCCCATGGTTGCCAATTCTCTGCATGTGTTTTCACAGATTATTTTTGGGAAAATTAAGCACTGGATGTAGCCCCATTAGAGGAAAAACACCTGAAACCTGGGGCCTGATGTCTCTTTGATGCAGCCCTATGTTGAGTTTTTCTTTGTTGATTTCAGTATATACCCTTCATGGTAGTAAACTCTAACAATAATGAGAGCATTTTACTAAAATTTTTAATTTTCTGCTAACAAATCAGTTAATCTGAGGATGGTTTTGTGGATAACCCCCAAAGAAACAGGAATTTAATCACAATGTAACAAAGTAGGGCCTGAAATCAAAGTAAAATGTTATTTCAACAAATGCTAAAGCATATATCATAAAGATATATAAAAATACAAGTAGATGTGTGCACATATCTATGTGTATTCAATAAGCTCTGTGAAATTTACGAACAATTTCCTAATGTATTTTTATTGATAAAAATAAATTTTAAACATCATCACAGGAAGTTCATGAGAATCTTGTTTGTGTCTTGTGAATACATCTTAATGCATTTTACCAAAAAATACTTTTCTTATCAAAATTTTAGTTAGAGAGTCAGAGTACAAATCGGGGAGAATAAGGAAGAAAGCCTCAACCTGTGAGCCTCCCAGAGCAAGGGCTGGGGAGAGAAGAACAACACTCAGACTGTCCCCCTCAGCGTAGCTCCACCCCCATGAACAACCAGCTGATTTGGAGGAACTGCATTGTTTGGTTGACTTTGGAGACCTAATGCTATGCAACTATATAGAGGACAACAATATGCAATATAGTAACTACTGTAGATTTCCTACTGTCTTGTTACTGTTTCAATTTGTTTCATTGCTGTTGTATCCCCTTTAAAATTAAAAAAAACAAACAAACAAACAAAAAAAAAAAAAACAAAGGAACATCACAAAAGTCCCCACAAATATTGACCTTAAAAGACAGTATAAGGAAAACTTTATGCCAATGTCTAAATAATTTGCATGAAATGGACAAATTCCTTTAAAGATAACAACTGCAAAGTTCATTCAAATAAAGTATCTTGAAAATTCATGCATTGAAGAAAATTTAATTCACAGTTGTTTCTCATAATAGTTTATGAGTAGTCCATGTTTTAAATTAAGCCTTAGTTGACAACATGATTAATCATTCAGTTACAAAAGGAGATACAGCATAGCACTGTAAATAATACATTCAATTCAGTCAATAAAAGAACTACTTAAATAATCAAGCATGATATATATATATATATATATATATATATATATATATATATATAAAGTATTTTTATCTTAATTTGGGGAGGCTGAAAGTTAATAATAGTGTATACATTCACTTGATGTGCTTTAGATTATGCTTCATTATTTAAGTGTTATATCTTCTTTTGTACACCACACTGTTATGATATTATAAGGATAATAATAGTCCTCCATTACTTTTCTTAACAGAGACTCTTTTGGCATCTCACTTAATGTACTACCTGGTAAAATAATGCACTTTCAGATATTTCTATGTAATTGCATGTAAGTTGGTATTTTCCCAAAGGAAAAACTGATATTTATTTTTGCTGATACTGTGTTAGATTCTTTTGCAATACTAAGAGAAGGAATTTTTATTTTCTTCAATTACTCGAATTATCACCCTTAAGACATTTTTAGCAGTTGTGTATGATTATGAAAGTGCTCTTAAGTGACAAGCTTGAATGGAAGCACTCTGTCATTCTAAAATTATGGGTAAAAGTACATACAATAATTTATTATTAGTTTTTAGTAGATAGTTTTAAGTTATAAAATTTAACAATAACAAAAAATGCAATCCAAAAGGAAAAATGACCAGAAACTTACACAGGTAGCTAACTCTTAATCAATCGGATTTCTAATAAAAGCACTCAGCTTGTGTGTGTATGTGTGCACATGATATTATAGATATTTATAGTCCATGAAGAGTTTCTCTACTGAGAGGTTATAAGTTCATGGACTTTTAAAATATTTTCTGTTCTATCATTTCTTCCTACAATGTGCCTTTTCCTACAATTATATGATAATAACATGATATAATTGAAACCAATTTCCTCCTGTTTTCTTCTCTCCTGTTTATAAAGGTGATATTATTCTCACAGTGATATGCCCCTCACTGCCCAGCTTCAAGAGAAAACTAGACTGCACCTTTGAGACAAATTTTCAAACTTTAGTAACCAAGTAGTTCAATATATATTACGTGCCCTGGTCCTCACCAATAAAATGTTAGGTATTGTTCACTAAACACTATTAAGTATGTACAGTAATGTATCCACTAATTTGCTCACTTTACTCAGTTCATAATTTATGCATATTTCAGTGTACATTATACATATGATTTTGTCAGATAAAATATTTACAAGTGAATTATTGACAATATTTAATTTATTGGGCAAGTTATGGATATATTGGAATCTATAATTTTTGATAATTAATTGAGTAATATATTATTATGATTTAATCACATTTATATAAATAAATTATGTTCTGTATAAATTGTTCTTTTAAGGTTTCTTCTACTAATCAAATTTCACTGCCAACTCAGCTGTACTTAACTGTCCACGGAGTGCAGGAGCATAATGAGAATTTGGGTTGGATATATAATACTAGAATGTTGAACCTATGATCACTTGGGGAAAACTGGCCCCCAAGGAAAGAGTAAAGATCCTACTAAGCTCTAAGGAATGGGTATCAAATGGGATTGTGGGTGGAGTATTGCCAGATAAGAAATTCTGAATTTTGAGCTTAAGTTCATACTTCTTAAGGTTGAAAACTAATTATGTGCTTTTGGTATTTTGTTTTGAACAGGGTCTCGCTATATAACTTACATTGTCCTTGAACTCACTACGTAGCCTAGGCTAGCTTCAAACTCATGATATTCCTCCTACCTCAGCCTCTGAAGACTGTTATAGGACTACAACACCATACCAAAGTTTGAAAGCACTGAAAGCCGATCTTGTAAACATGTCTTTGATCAAAGAGGCATCCAGAGGGATCACCTCTCTAAGTTCAACATTGTACTCCATCTGAAACCAATTAAAACACTTGCGTTTGTAGTGCTGCTATGTCTAGCACTGGGAAACACCATGATCAAAATTAAGTATAACTTTCCAACCCATTCCATTCCTGTTATTGTAAACTTCCTGAAAGCATATGTACAGGTTTGGGGTTTGGCTTTATTTTGTTTTGTGGTGCCAGACATCTAAATGAGGGCCTTGCCCATATTAGATAAGCCCACTACCACTGAGTTATAGCTCCAGCCCATGTCCATGAATTTTATACAACTTTAAAGGTGCGATCACAAACTATGGTGACTATTGAAATTACAAAAATTTATTGTAGTAAAGGTACATTGCCATTACTCTCCCTTAGAACACACAACCCATTCTCTGTCTCTCTGTCTCTGTCTCTCTGTCTCTCTGTCTCTCTGTCTCTCTCTGTCTCTCTGTCTCTGTCTCTGTCTCTCTCTCTCTCTCTCTCTCTCTCTCTCTCTGTTTCTCTCACTCTCTCTCTCTGTTTCTCTCTCTGCTTTCTAACGCAGCTCCAGAAGTCCTCCTGTTTCAGCATCTTTAACTGTACTGTCCTGGCTGCCTTGGATTCAAAACATTTATCCTTCAAGGTCATTGTGACTTTGAGAAATAGCCAGATTTCGTGCTGTGTCAGTCACATCTGGTGAGCAGAGCGGATACGGGCAGCCCATCACCTCCTCACCAGGCTGTCTTTCCCTGATATTTCTCCACTGCAGCAACTGTCTTTCTTCTGTTTTCACACTGCAGTAAAGACCCTCAGGAAAGTGGACTTACAGAACTGTTTCAGAAAGTAGCAAGGATGATAGGTGAAGTGGGTTCTTAAGAGAAGAGGGGTATTTTGAGGTAGATTAATAACAATCATGTGTTTTACAAATTTTTAAAATTTAAGCACACAGTATCATTCTTAATCAGTCCTGTATTATCCCCAATTTATTGATGAAAAATGAAAAGCCAAGGCTGGCACGTAACCTTATCTTAAAATCACAACAGAGGGACCTGAATTCAATGTTTTTAGTTCAAATCTTTGCTCTACCACTTTTTTTTTTGTAATCACCTTGCAAAGGTAAATGAACCTTTTATACTGCTTTCCTGTACAATGGGTCACTTTTCCTATAAAATGGGTCACTAATATCACACATGAGATTAATATGAAGACTTAGATATGCATTATATTTGTTTTTAGTACTAGTCTATGTAAAGGGCTTAGAATTGTGCCTTTTATGTAGGTAATGAGGCTTTGGTGATAATTATGCATCTCATTTATATTTTTAAGTACAACAACCTAACCATGCAAATTACACCCTTTAGTACATATGTGCTTATTAATACCAAATATAAGTATTTTTCCAGCTGCTAAGCTGTTTTATTGAAGTAAACTGTTTCCCTTAGATGTTAAAAAATACATAGATATATAGTTGCATGGTTATTACAATGTTCACACTGTTTGAAAATGTGTAGCAAAACCAATCACACACCATGTAAGGATTGTCTTAGACTATAATGTCATAAGATTTCCTTCAATGTGTCAGGAATAACTACAACTTTCAAAAGACACTGTAGATAATCTTTTTCATTTTCTTCTGTTTCTGCAAACTTTAAGAAACTTGAACTCCAAAGAAATATTCAAAAAACATATATGCAATTCAATAATTCACATTAAAAATTTGTACACTAAAATATAAAATATAATGATGACTTTTACTTACTTGTGACCCATTTCATGAGCAATTGTAAATGCAAGATTGAGGCCATTGTCTTCAGCAATAATACATTTTCTCTTCTCACTACACATTCCATTCAAGTAAGCTATACCTAAAACACACCAACATTAATCATCAAATGTCTGATTGAAATGGAAAATAATTATACTATGTATTAGTAGTAAGAAGGGCAATGAAAGTGGTTTCCACTGAAATGTATCAATATTAAGCTGTAAAGCTAGCTTTTATAAAATGAATTCTAAAGGAAAATTGATATATGTATCAATAAATTAATAAACTGTAAAGTTCTTTCACTTTCATGTTTTAGGTGAAATTATTTTTACCTATTTATCCAATTCTCCAAGTGTAAACTTAAATAATATAACATAAATATTACTTCTTAATTGCTACACAAGATAAATGGATAGTCACAACTCAAAAAATGTAAATAAAAAACCAATGATTGTGCTAATGTTTTTTGTTTCTTGTGGAGAATTTAATTTCAATGAAACAAGAAACCTAAAATAATCTATATATCTTTTTAATCGGTTCATCAGTTGCTGGGTATTTGGGCTGTTTCCAAGATGTAGCTATTACAAACCATGCTGCTATAAAAATGGTGTGCATATATTGCTGTAGCATGATGTTTTTTAATTCTTTCAGAAAGATACCAAGAAGAGGAATAGCTGGGTCAAAGGCAACTGCTAGTCCTGGTTTTTTGAGGAATCGCTACACTGATTTTCACAGTGGTTGTACCAGTCTAGACTCCCACCAACAGTAGAGAAGGGTTCCTTTCTCCACACAGCCCTGCCAGCGTTTGTTATTGGTTGATTTGGGGTTTTTTTTTGTGGTGCCAGGCATTGGATTCACAATCTTGCACTTGGTGCTTATGCCACCAGGCTTTGATTTCTTGATAACATTTATCTTTCTGGAATGAGATGGAATCAGCATTGTTTTAATTTGCATCTCTCGAATGATCAGTGATGTTAAATATTTTTCTAGCTATTTATTTGCCACGTGTACCTTTTATCTGAGAAGTATATATTCATTTCAAATGGCCATATTTAGATTGGGTCTTTAAATTTGAGGACTTGAATTTATTTTTTTATATAATCTAAATATTAATCCTTTGAGGAACAGCTGGCAAAATTTTTTTTCCCATACTATGAGTTGTCTCTTTATTCTGTTGGTGATTGCTTTTGCTTTGGAGTACTATTCAGTCATTAAAAACATGAACGTGAGACATTTCTAGGTAACCCTGAGCCTATACTTTTTTTTGAGGGGAGTACCAGAGATTGAACTCACAACCTCATGCTTGCCAAGCAGGCACTTATGCCTCTGAGCTAAATCCTCAGACCCAAGACTACACTCTTAAGTGAAATCAATTGGACATGTGTATGCACCACATTTTTTCTTGGTGTAAGAAAACAAAAGTGTAAATAAGGATCACATGTATAACAGATATTGTGAAATAGAAATAAAATATTCAAATGAGAAAGAGAACTAGGGAAAAGTGAGAGGAGAAGAAAGGAAGGGAAAAGAAATAAACAAGAGACAAAGGGAAAAAAATAAACCAAAACTTTTGTAAATATGAAGAGAAGAGGGGTTTGAACACAGAGAAGAACATGGTAAAAAAAAAGAAGAAGAAGAAGAAGCAAGACATATGATATTCAGGTACAAATTCCCTATGATGAATGCGATCATTATGTATATCTAAAGTGTACCAATAATTTAATTAACTTAAAATAAAAATTATCTACATATATCACAACCTTGAACTTACATTAAATTTGGCATGAATAAAATTGTGAATTTTATTTAATGAAATACTATTTTAAATAAGAAAATGAAAAAACTTTCTATCTTTGTGTAACTGAAAAGGTTTATTTTGAAAATATTTCACTTGACAAGATAATCTGCTGGGAGAGTCATATGGTAGTGAGATATTTTTTAAGATAAAATTTTCAGCAAGACACTTGGTTTAACTTCTCAGAGGCAAAAGCAGCTCCTATTAGTAGGGTATTAAAATTTTTTTGAGCATTAGAAAATAAAAAGCAATGACCTGAGATCAAAAGTCTCCTCATAATACTACAGTTTTGCTATAATTAGCATGTCGATGGCCCTTATTTAGTACAAAGTTTCCTGTAAGATTCCCATATGTTTTGGCTCATTTTTCACCATAGCTAAAACCATTGCAGTGTCCAGATTAGAAATAGTTATTTACTCATGGGTCACTACCTACCAAAGGCAACCTCTTTAATATGCTCACATTTCTTCCATTCTCAAAATATGCTCTCATTCTTCACATTTCTCAAAATATCCTATTTGCCTCATTTAAAAATAGTATTGCTACTTGCTCTCACTCTCTGTGTCTCTCTGTCTCTGTCTCTGTCTCTGTCTCTCTCCTATTTCAATACTGGGGATCAAATTAGTTTTCTGCATTATTACATCTCCGGCTCCCCTGCTCCAGCTGGGTTTGAATTTATGATCCTTCTGTTTTAGCTTTACAGAGTTCTGGGATTACAGACATACATTACCACTCCCTATACTCTATTATTTCTTCTATCTATTTCTAGTCTTGTTGCCCTGGTTAGAATTTCCAACACGGTACTGACATACGAGAGGTACTGAGGTCATTATTTTTACTTTTGACTTAAACAGGAATGATCACAGCTTCACGCTTGCATATAGTATTTGCTTAATACTTTCATTGCTATAGCTTATTAACTTTAATTAACTTTCCAATATCACTGCATATCTAAAGAAAAAAGGTGACATAGGTCTAAGATGAATGGGATATGGTTTTTAAGAAAATAATTAAGTGGCTGAAATAGCCACAGAGGGAATCAGCAAGAGATCTAAGTATTAGAGTATTACTTAATGTAAATGAGTCAGAAAAAATTGTTGGTTCAGCTGAGGATAGAGACCATGTTGTTTGGTGGGTCACTAAAATACCCAGTTGAGTGACATCCAGTCCACGGGGTGCAGTAAAGTCAAGGGTAACTGGATGCATTTGGGGTTGAAGTTTTGTACATCAGGTTTGAAGAAAGAAACACAGAATAAAAGTTGAGAGTAAAAAGAGAGAGAGAACATATAGGATTCCATGGGGAATAAAGAAGTAAGGGGGGAAAGCCCCATAATCTGGAGACCAGAATACAGCAGTAGGGTAAATGGTTTCCATTGATGAGGAAACCTATGTACACACTTTACCAAAAAAGCACTAATACTAATGATCCAAGTGGGGTTATGGACATGATTTTAGAGAAATTCTGTGACAAGGTTAGGAATTGTCATTAGAGGAAAGGAAGAGCAGAGGTACAGCTCAGTTAGACGGAGGTCAAATTGTTGACTTCTCTTGGGTAGATGGATTATGTGAGCAAGATACTGCGCCTGAGGAGAATGAAACGGGAAAGCGAGAAAGACGGTCAAAATCCACAGGAAATGTGGCCAAGAATCAACACTGATCGATCACAGCTGTAGAACAGAGATGTTTGTGCACGTCAGCTTCCAAGGAAATGCTAACGTCCAAGGTGGAAGAAATTTTGGACTCAGAAACGTGGAGGCAGTAAAATGTGACAAGTACAGTGCTGATTTTATCTGTACCAGCACCGCGGTCCAGGGGAAGGGAAAGGATGAACAATGAGCTCTCTGGAATTGCACAATGCTATAACTACCAAATTATTAAAAAAAAATGATTATTGTGTGGTTATGTAAAAAACATAATAACAAATATTATGATTTAAACAAAAATATCTCATACTATAAAATATAAGTACATATATAATAATATAAAATATTTTAAAGCAATAGTTGCATATTTACAGATTCAACTACAGCTACATATTTAAAAACCATACCACCGCATATTCATAAGAGAAACAATGACAGAATATGTGATAATTTCTAACACAAATTATATTAGGTAATAAAATTTTGGGTGAATGTTCTTCCTCTTGGCATCTTCCAGATTCACACAAGTGTATTTAATAGTTTTAAAATGAGAAAACTAAAAACTTTATAAACATGGTAACCATATCTATGAGATTTATTAGTAACTAATAGGACCTCATAATCGGGGTGTGGTTTAAAAATGTTTCAACTCCTATTTTTCTTTCACTTAAGTATAAAGGCAATCTTCAACAAAGCCTCTGATAAATCTGAATTTCCTTGTTCTTACTTTTGGCAGATCAAGGAGTTTTTCTCTGCCTTGAAGGTTATAGAGACTAATTGTAACCATGACTAATTTAAATGACTTGCATTATTCTGCTTAAAAGCCCAGGCCTTTCAGGTCTTTTCAAAAACTCACATGTTTCTTATTTTAATAAGGGCCAGGGCTTAAAGGGGGAAAGGATTTAACACAGCTGTTGTTAAAGATAGATGTAATACAGACCATTTCAAAGCAGTCTTAATATAAAGAATTCTTGAAACATAAAGCAAACAAAAACAGTTTTATAACTTTTCATCTAAATTGATACAAGTCATGCACCAGGATTCAATAGAATCTTTCTTCTGAAAACAAAAGATACTACTCTCGAGTATGATCAAGAACATCAGAAGCTCCTAAAGCTCATTTCTCCATAATGAACTAATGTGTAAACGGACCATGTCTACACAGATTGGAACTTCCTAAAAAAGTAAATCACTGGAGCAGTCCTGGAAATGTTGCTTTTAACTATCTGCTAACCAGCCTATGTTCAGAACCACAGCTGTCTAGGGCAACTCCTGCTACAACCATAGGTAAGCTACTTAGTCTCTCACTGCATCTTAGGATATGAGTTATTGACCTTTGAGGTCTCTGGGGACAAAAATCGTAATATGTGACTAGTATTTAAAGAACAGTGATGTTGAGGATACCTTTAGGAGTTTAGCTGACACAAACACACATTTTACAGTGAGATCGAGGCATAAAGACTTACATAGAATATTATGGGAGAATGGGAAAAAAGGACAGAAAAATCACAGCAGAAAAGGCCTTCAGAGAGAGAAACACTGTGTTGTCAGGGGTTAGACAAGTGAAGAGCAGGGCACGAGATGTGGGAGATCCTGAGCATATGAATGAGCATGAGGAAGAGAAAGGAAACACTGACAAGCACAAATGCTCCTCCCAGAGGTGGCGGTTTCAAAGCCTGCAGTGTGCAAGCCTTACAGTTTAGCTGTCCATCAACACTGCACACAGTGTATCCTCAGTAAGGGGCGCACAGGTGAAACCCCAAAACTACTACATGTAAATTACATCTTAAATAAAAGATGTAATTTTGAATGAAATGTATTTTATTCACTAATTAGAATGATGATACCTAGATGCTATGAGATTTATTTGCATAATTACATTCAACTTGGATTTGGAGCATATTTGAAAATAATAATTTATCTTACTAGCTACCTGTCTACCTGTTTACTTAAAAAATAATAATTTAGCATGTAAATATAATTACATATTATGAACTTGAAACCAATATAGTTATAAAAGTAGGCTAAAACTTGGTCTTCTAGATTCTCTTAAAAGTTTGAGTCATTTACAACATTCTTAACAATATGGCTTCTATAAATACAGAAAAACACGTGTAACAACAAGAGTACAACAAAAATATATTGTCTGGGGCCAGGGACTTAGCTCAGTGGCATAAACACCTGTCTGGCAAGTGCAAGGTTGTGAGTTCGATCCCTGGTACAAAAAAAAAAAAAAAAAAAAAAAAAAAATAAGTTGTCTTCAGCATCAAATAAGGTAGAAATATGTATAGAAGTTAAAACGTTTATATTCCAGCATCATGGTAGACTAAATCTTCACTTTTTTAAGAAATTTAATTTGAGCCCAGTTTGGGCAACTTAATGACTTACTGAGACCCTATCTCAAAATAAAAAGTCAAAGCAAAGGGAGATTGAGGATTGGACTGAGAGTGAAGACCCTGGGAACAATCTCCAGGAGAACAAAGCTTGCAAAAAGAATTCTCAAACACACAAAAAAAGTTTGAAAAAAATCTGAAGAAATAAGTTACTTCAGCAATGTATAAACTGGGTATCAAACACGCACAGATTTTACTAAGGCTGTGCTTCGAAATGTCTGCAGATACACCAGCTCCAGAGTAGGAATCAATTATTAAGCAAATAAGAAAGACTAGAACTGCTACTATCTACTCACTTTAAACAATCATGATAAAAACTTTAAGCCTACTAAATGAAAGCAGAACGTAAAGTGAAATATACTAGTAATCAAATTAAAGTTAGTGGATTAAACTCGCTTAGAGAATTACATTTTAAAGGATTGCATTTTACATAATTCCTCTTAAGTTGGTCTACAAAAACACATGTAAAATAACAATTAAAATGTTAATAATACAAGAGAAAAGAATCGCCTAATAAAATATTATAGTTTATATAATACTGTTTATGTTGTATAAAAATACCCTTAAAGTTAATCAGTAGGATATAATTACCAGGTTCACTTTATAATATTTGATATATGTATATATCATAATTTAATCTCAAATTATTGACAAAAATTAAATTAGACTAAAATATTATAAATAATTGTTTTCAATAACTGATAGGTTAAATATACTTAAGGATATAAAATATAGATTTTCAAATACTCCTTATAAAACTCTGTTCTTATTTATAAACATGAGCAATCACACACAGTTTCTATCATACAGCTTGAAGATACAGTACATAGCACAACCAAACACACATACAACTTTCCTAACATGAACAATGAGACAAGTTAGCACATATCCAAAGAATAACACAGTGAAGGTGATAGTCTCTATGATGCAACAAAATTAGAAGTCAAAGGCAGCTACTCTTCCAATTTCTCCTAATAAGTGAATATTTTGAATTATATAAATTATATAATTATATTACATAAATTATTGATCAAAGAAAAAAAAACTACAGTGGAAGTTAGAACTGAGGCTCCCACTTATTACTTTATTACTTGACAAAGCTGATGGCATGCAACACAGAATAATTCACAGCAGCCCAATATTTCTGAGGAGAAAAATAATGGGCAGACAGAAATGGAAATGATTTGGAAGCATTCAAGAACTATGGAAACAAAGAACACTAGAAGATTTTAAATCCTAAAATTAGAAGAAACTCATGCACGAAGGTGAGGAAATATCTAAAGACAGTTTTTCACCGGGGGTATCTGGAGAAAACAATTAGTTAAAAAAGTTGAACATGATCCAGAAGAGGACAACTGTAGAAGAAAAGAGAAAATTAATTGTGTGTGTGTGTGTGTGTGTGTGTGTGTGTGTGTGCACTTTCACACGTGTGTTGGGGTGAGGGAGTCATCCAGGACCAGGTTTTGCTGTCCATACAAAACTGAAGAGTTTAGGAGTCACAGGCTGGAAAAACAAATTTGGAGGGTACAGAGGCCAACCAGTGCTCTTTTTAAGACAATTGTCATTTTCTAGAACTGCACAGTGTTATTTTGAATATTTAAACACAGAGTTTCTGGAAGGCAGAGTACAATTTCATGTGGACTGAGACACAGCCCAGTCCCAAACAGAATTGGTATAATCAGTTCCCAAGCTACTTATCAAGAAAGGAAAAAAATCACCAAATCATCCTTCAATCGTTTCTGTTATATGGTAATTATCTGGAATCATTACTGCTACACACACAAAAATAATTAATCACTGATCAAAATATATAGACACACCAGGCCAAGATGTATTTACACAAACAACAAACTGTCATAACGGTCCAAATCCTGCATTTGGCACACAGGATTTTAACTGAGACTAATGTGATAAATAAAATAGAGGAAAAGAGAAAAGAAATTGAAAAGAAGATGAGAAATTATCAGATAATTAGAAGTTCTTGAAGAATTAATCAGATGTTTTTTAACTGAAAAACCCACTATTTGAAATTAAGAACTCAACTACATATAGAGTAAAAGAATTTAAATATACAAACTCAAGCAAAAGGAGGAAAAAGATAACATGCTTATAAAGGAAATAATATTCTTTGTAAGATATGATCACAGTTTTACATTCCTATAATTTGAATCCTATAATAAGAGGGAAACAAAACGTTAACTCTATTTGAGAGTTAATAGCAAACTGTATTTTTAAAATATTACATATTAATGCAAAAATGTTTTAAAATTTCCTAAGGTCAAGAGCCCTAACACTGATAAATCAAATGTAACATGAACTCTCCTTCACTGGTGGTAAGAATGCAAAAGGCACAGCCACTTTGGAAAACAGTGTGTCGTTTCTTAGAAAACTAAACATACCTTTACCAGCAATTGCATTCTTTGGTATTTATACAAAGCAGAAAGAAATTTATGCTCACATAAAAACCTGCATATGAATATTTACAGGAGTATTATTTATAATTCCAAAATTTGGGAAGGTGAATGGATAAATGAATCAGGCACTTTTATCCAATAGAACATTATTTAGTGCTAAATGAAGTTTCAAGCCATGAATAGACATAGATGAAACTTATATAAGTTATTAAGCAAGAGAAGCTAATCTATTATATTATTTTTAAATATGTGACATTCTGGAAAAGAAATCCACCAAGGGCAACAGAAAAAACATCAGTGATTTCCAGGGACTGGGAAGGGGGCAGGTAAAGCTCAGGTTTGGGGGCAGTATAACTTTATATAGTACTATAATAATGAATATAATTAATATCTACTTTTTAAGTCTTTAGAAGGTACAGTGCTAAGAACGAATATTAGTGTAAACTGTTGCTTTTGGGTGATACTGATGTATCAATGTAGATTTATCCATTATAACAAAAAGACTCAATGGAAATCACTGAACACTATGAACCTGTGGGCCAGGGCATACAGGGAAATACATGCACCTTACACTCAACTTTTCTGCAACTTAACACTGTTCTAGAAAAAAGTATGTTCTTTTTTAAATATCAGCAAGCAATAGGCAAGATCAAACAAAAACAAACTCAAAATATAAGTAAATAGATCTCAAAACCATTGAAAATAAAGCAAAAAGAGAGAAATTTATAAACACTAAAATGAACTTCAAAGTAACACAGCTTACAAAGAATGTAATCAAAGTATTAGGAACAGGAAATGATAAAATTAGTTATTTTATTTTATTTTGGGGATTGAGCCCATGGCCTTTGCACTGAGCTTTAGCCCCTTCCCTTTTTTATTTTGAGAAAGGTCCAACTTGTGACCCTTTAGCCTCAGCATCTCAGAGTGCTGTGATTACAAGTGTGTGCCACCACACCTCGCTTCGAATGACATTGTTTAAAGTTGATAGCAAAATTTCTGTTAATCTCTAATTCTACACTAAGTGAAACAACTTTTCAATAATGAGAACTGCACGAACATTATTTTCACACACAAAAGTAATTGAAGGTTTGCAGTTGAAGAAATGTGAAAGAAATTTCTCCTGGCAAGAAGAAAAATCATCCCAGATTGTGACGCAAAAAATGCAGGAGGAAACCAAGAATACCAAAGAGAGTAACTGAATGATACTAAGGTTTAAGTGTCCCCTCCAAAACTTATACTGAAATTCAATGCCACCATGACAGAAATGGGAAGTGAGATAAAACAGTCTGTCATCTAAGATCCTCCCTTTTTAAAAATATTTTTATTTTTATTAGAACATATTTGCATACACAATGATTACACTCATTGTGGGGAGCTGCTACCTGTGTATAAAGCATCTTCGTTTTTCCTCAACCCCTTTTTTCCCCCTCTCTCCCCACTCCCTCTACCTCTTGGTCACCCTCCTGTTTCTGCAAACAATCTGTGTCCAAGAATTCAAAAAAATTCAATTCTCCTAAATAAATACCCAATCAAAATATTAGCAACTAAAATGAATGGACATTTCTCAGAAGTACAAATACCCAATAAATATATGAAAAATGTTCATAATCTCTGGCTACTAGAGAAATGAACTACAACACTGAGATTCCATCTCACTCCTGAAAGAATGACTGTCTTCTAGAACTCAAGTAATAACAAATGCTGGTGAGGTTGTAGCGGAACAAGTACACTTCTACATTGTTAATGGGACCAAAAGTAGTAAAACCACTATAGAAATCAGCATGGAGATTCCTCCAAAACAAACAAAACAAAACTAGAAATTTCAAACTACCCAACTATTCCCTGTCTAGGCAACTTCCTGAAAGACTTAAAGATGTCCTATTACAATTATATGTGCATGCCTGCCTTTCCAGCTGCACAACTCACAATAGCTAAATACTGGAGGTGGCCTGTTTGTCCATCAATGGGCGAATGGATCCCCTTATGAAAAACTCGAAGCTGTTATTGTGGGGGTAGGTTATTGTGGAAGCGGGCTCCTGTTAAAGAGCAAATTTAACCCAATGCTTTCTGTCTCCTGCACTCTCACTTGCCCTCTGCCTCGCTGTGACTCAGCCAGAAGCCCCTTGCGCTACAAGGTGCAAGGACATGTTCTTGGACTTCCCAAAATACAGACATATGAGCCAAATAAATTTCTGTGATAGAAACAGAAAAGACACATGGATACAAAAAGTAAATACTGAAAACATGAAATAATAAATATCTTTCACAATTTAAACTACAGAGAACTAAAATGCATATAACAAAATATGGAGGGGAGATAAAATGGAGTACAAATGTTTGAAATTTCTAGAAACATCAGGAGATAATTAAAAAAGATATAGAATAATATTTAAACATGGAAACAATAGTGAAGCAATACATAATTACAATTATATAATTATATAACCATTAAAAAAGCGAGAAAGGAGAAAAGAGAGAGATGAAACAAAGCCAAATAGAAAAAGAATATGAGGGCCAGGGATTTAGCATAATGGTGTAAGTGCCTGCCTGGCAAACATGAGGTCGTGGGTTTGATCCCTAGCACAAAAAAAAAAAAAAAAGACAATGAATATGAAGATAGGATTTCGTATCAAAATTTTCATTGAGTAAGAAAATTTCAATCACAACAAAGATAGGATTAGACTTTTTAAAACTTCTATTCTGCTTATAAGGAATTAAACTTCAAATACAATAACATTAAAATGAATATAGAAAGAAAAATGAGAAACTATTCATCAAAACAGAGTGAGATGATTAATATTACAACTACTAGGAGTAGAACAAGGTGGTGGTTGAGTAGGCTCCACAGGTGATGGTCTCCACACAGACACTGCAGGCTGCACAGCTATTCAGTCAGCAAACTACCTTCACTGCAGCTAATCAGATGAGACCACAGTGCTTCCTTTTAGTGTAAGAAAATGAAACAAGTAAGTATTAAAGAAAGCAGGAAGGAAAGAAATACCAGCATCACCAGTCATCACTCTCCCAACTCCAAACAGCCCAAAAGGGAGAGAGATGCAGGGAAGGGATAATTAAATCAGGTGCTAGACACGAAACCCAGGAGCAGACCTGCCACACAGAATCACATTGCTAGGCAAAACCCTCTCTCTGCTATGGGCAGGCCAGTACATGTAGACTGAGCCTGTAGCACTGCTGTAGACCTGGCCACCAGCTGTCTTTACAACTCTTCCTCCAGTGTCAGGCAGCAGAGAAAGAACAGTGCTCCATCAGCTGGTAAGAAGGGTGTGAGGGCCAGCCCGGGACTTTCTCTAAAGAATACCTAGCACTCAGGGAAACATGAAGGCTCCACATGCCGACCAGAGCTTGCAGACAAACTTTCTCTACTGCCCGAGCATCCTGTCTTGGTGAGACAGTCCCAGGTTTCCACTGTATCATTTCCAGGCAGGACACACCTCTCAGATTGTGCTGGCTCCTGCAGCCAAGATAGGAATGACCAAACTTAAGAGCCAGACAGAGCGTTATCTTTATCATCTGTGCCCCAATCTTGAACAGTGCCAGTACAGCTGTCACTAGGCCAGTGCTCACAAACAGGGGTCTTGAAATTCCCTGGCATTAGGTAGTGACCATGACAGTTGAATGAACTCATGTTTCAGTCTCCATCACCACCAGCTACAAGAGTCAGGCTTGCTCTAGTCCTGAGATTATGTAGATCCTTGCAGTTCAGAGCGTCAGATGTAACCCAGTTTATCATCAGGCTGGAGAGATAAGGAGCTGCCTTCACTAACACTGCTCCAGCCATGGGCAGGACGGTGAGGTGCAAGACCCACATAAGCATAGTAAGCATAAAAATTTGCTTTTTAACTTAATGCCGGATGGATGAAACATGACACTGGCCTGTTCTAATGGCTCCCATCTCCATTCAGACTCCTTGAAAAGTTCCAGTATCAGTAGAAGACATGAGGCCCCAGTCTTTTAGACTTTCTGTTCTACCCAGCATCTCCTGTGGCTGGTTGCAGTGGCCAGGGGCCATGGGATTACCTCAGTAAGAGACAGCTCATACCAGTGGGGCCTTAGACCTACTCCAGTATTAGGTAGACTAGGTGGTCTGTGTTTTCAAAGAATGGTGAAGGTTGGCAACAAACAAGGGTGAGGCAGAACCCTGGGGATACCACCCTGAGATGGAAACAATTCTATAGAGTCCACTCACTGGCTATTAATTATGGATGAGGTATCTGGGCCACCCTCAGACCCATGGAGATACTGGTAGGGACACAGTACTCCGCCTAGGCACAGTCCTGGTCCTCTCTGAACAATACCCAGCAGTATATATGGAATGAATGTGGGCTTGGATTGCCCTCTTGTGCTGCAGTGACACAGGTCAGCAGGAAGTTCTAGGCAAACCAGGACCAGAGAACCATCCAGTGCTAAAATAGTGGAAATGATTATAGACTTAGAAAGAAAGTAAGTGATCCGCATAGAATTTCTGGAAAGACAGGCATATATAAAACCAAGTAAGGATAACTAAAAAAAAATCTGATCCTACAATGCTCAGATGATGTCAGATTCAACAAACATCAAGAATTTTCAGAACACCATGACCTCATCTAAGGACCGAAATAGGGTGCCTGAAACCGACCAGACAGTAATCAGTATGGAGAACTGTCAGAGAAATGAAAAAGCAGTTTCAAAGAAACTCAATAAAATTTAAAAAAGAACTTAAGAGAAACATTTTGGTATTCTGACAAAGAAACATAACAGAGAGATGAAAACAAAAAGAAATACTTGAGCTGAAAAATAAACTCAGTAAAATTTTATATATATATAAAATTTTACTGAGTTTATATACCAGTGGGGCCATATATATATATATATATATATATATATATATATATATGTATATCCACAGTAGGACAAATTAAAAAGGAGAAAAAATTAGTGAACTCATTTAAAAATATGAAGTTGGAAGTAGAAAAAATAGGAAAAATGAAGACAACTTATAGGAGAATTGAAATAATAGTTAAAGAACACATATTTTATTTTTTAGAGTTCAAAAAGGACTTAAGAATGCCAAGCACAAGGGCATGGTGGCACATGCCAGTAATCCCAGCACTTGGGAAGCTGAGGGTGGAGGATCACCACAAATTTGAGGCCAGCCTGAACTACATAGTATAGTGAATTCAAAGCCTGCCTGAACCACATAACAAGACCTTGTCTTAAAAAAAATTCAGAATTAATTAACTAATTAAATTTGAAAAAAAATTATTCACATTTTATTTAAGAATGCCAAAGACATAGAAAGTTTATTCAAAGAAATAAGAAAAAAATTACAAGCCTAGATATGGACACAAATATCTACGAAGAGGCTAGTTAAAGGGCACTGGTCAGTTAAACAAACCTATCCCAAACGTCTTATCAACAAACCTTAAAAGATAAGTGATAAAGAGAAGATTATTAGGGTTTCAAGAGAAAACAAACAACACACAGCGAGTATCTCAGTTCTACTGACTGCAGATTTCTCAACAGAAATTTTATAGGCCAGGAGAGCATGGAATGAAATTTTCAGAGCATTGAAGAAAAAATAAACCTGCCAACTGAGAATCTTACATCTAGCAAAGCCACACTTAAAAATGAAAGGTAAGAGACAGAAGACATACTTAGACAAACGCAAGTTGAAGACTATGTGTCCACTACACCTCTTCTGCAAGAAATACTGAAGAGAGCATTTCATTGAAAGAAAGCAATAATAATGAGTAAGAAGAAAACACTAAAAGACATAAATTCATTATAAGAAAGATTTTCAAAATATGGAACATTCTAATGTAAGCATAGTGTTTAATCCATTCACGTCATTACTATGAAGCCTAAAAATCAAAATAACTGAAAACACTAACTCCATTCATATTTTAAGAGCTAGAGAAGATATATAATGAGATATAAAATTTCAAAATGTGGGGAAGAATGGAGAGCAGTGTGGAGTTCTCTTATGAATATATTCTTTTCTGTTATTTATTTCTGTTCTCTTTAAAGCATTATAAGTTGTCATCTCTGCTACTTTTCTGATGTAGAGACACAGAACCCAACGTCCACTGCTTAAAGGGACACAGGTGGAAAGGGTCTGGTGTAAAGGGAAGCTGCTCACCTCTAGCAGCCCAGAAGCAGAGAGAAAAAAGCCAGGAGCCAGGGAGGAGGATTCACCCTTGTAGGTCATGCCCTGGGCACCCATCTCCACAGGACCCACCTCCTAACCTGAAGCCAGTTATAGTGTCTCTAGGATTCAGTCACCTTCCAAAAGCTCTGTCTTTGAGAACATAAAGAGTTTAGGAGTGGGGGGTGATCCTTAGTCTAAACTGTAACAGTTGTCTTCAAAATTCCTTATTATATACAAAGGTGTTTTTTGTAATTTTCATTGTACCCACAAAACAAAACCCTATAACAGACAAAGCAAACATAACAAACAACGAAATAAAATATACTACTTAAACCAATCACTTAACCATAAAGGACTTAAGAGAGAAGCAAGAAAGGAACCACAACAAACCTAGAAAACAAATACAAAACCGCTATATCAATAATGACCTTAAAGGCAATAGATTCTGCTAGACAATGAAGAGTCACAAATGACTAAATGAATTTTAGAAACATGATGCAACTCTTCTTGATTTACAAGAAAGTCATTTTATTGCTAAAGATTCACATAAACTGAAAGGGAAGAGAAGGAATAAGATCTTCATGCAAATGGAATGCGAAAAAAAGGAGGAGCAATCTAGTTATACCAGATAAAATAGACAAATCAAAAACAGTAGAGGCACAAGATCATTGTATAATAAGGCAATCAATTGAGCAAGAAGAAATAATACTTCCAAATATATGCATCCAATAAGAATACCCAGATAAAGCAAATACTAATAAATGTAAAAGAGATAGGCTCTGATATAAAAATACATGAAGATTTTAAAAAAATTGAACCATCACAGGTATCTTTTCTGATCACATGGCAATATAACCAAAAACCAATTTTAAAAAAACTTTGGAAACTGTATATATACATGAAAATGAAACAACTTACTTTTGAACTACTAATGGATCTAGGAAACAATCAAAAAGAAAGGTTAATTTTCTTGAAGCAAATGAAAAAAGAAACACAGTGATCAATACCTACTGATATGACCAAAGCAACAGAAAAGTTCATAAGCAACTACTGATCACATTGAAAAAGTACCAACACCTCAAATAACAAGCCCATTGCTGTCTTTCAAGGAAATAGAGAAACATTTGCACAGTTCCTAAAAATGCTGGTACAATCTGGAAAATACATCAACAAATTTTACAATTTGCCAGCTGAGTGTGGTGGTGCACATCTGTAACTGTAGCACTGTGGGAAGGACCAAGGCAGGAGGAACACAAGTTCAAGCCTAGTTTGTGCAGTTTAATAACTTAGCAAAAACCCTATTTCAAAGTAAAAAATTTTAGAAGGTCTGGGAATATAACTCTGAGCAAAGGCCCTGTTTAAGTCCTCTGTCTGTCTGTCTATCTATCTATCTATCTATCTATCTATCTATCTATCTATCTGTATCTGTTTTCTCTATCATCTAACTGTCTGTAAATTCCCAACTTACTAAAGTTGTCAAGAAACAAATATAAACTTTGAAATAGCATATAACCATGTTTACTCTGTTCTAGACACAGTGGCTTCTTTTGATCATTTCTCAAATCGACCAAGCATGTTTGTACTTTAAGATTTTTTACTGGCTTTCATTTTTCTGGAGAATTTTTCCCTGGTTATCTTTATACAGATCATCTTTAAACATTATTAAACACAGCACTTATTCATTTTTTTTTTTTTTTATGAAGGTATCCTCTTCTACCTTCTTTCTTTTCTTCAGTTCAGGGAATTGAACCCAAGGCCTTCTCACTGAGCAATAATTCCAGTCCTTTTTATCTGAGCTGAGTTCAAATTTGTAATCCTCCTGTCACTCTCCCAGAGTGCTAGGATAACAGGCATGTGCCATCATGCCTGCTAGCAAGGTATTTCTTTCTTTTTATTTTATTTTAAATTGAAAAAACAATGATCCAGAATTCTCTGTTAGTTCATCAAAAGGAACAGTTTGTGCTTTCATTGATCATTTTCCATGCCTATATCTTGTAAACTGACCAACTACTTTGAAGATAACAATGTGCAATGTATTAACCATTGTTAAGCTCTTATTAGCAAGGGTGTTTCTTGCACTCCACATCTGAAATTTTAAATTCTCTTCTCCCAACAGCAAAACTTAGGCTTTCCTGTACTTTCATATTCACTTTTTAAAATATACCAATTAATTTAGTTAACTGATTTTACTTACTGAGTTTACTTAACTCATAGTAAGTGCCTCCCCATCAAAATGTAATCACTGTAAGGGCAAAACAATATTCAGAAATCAATTTGGTTATTCCCAGTATGTGGATCAGTATCTAGAATTCTTAGTAAGAACTTGATAAATATTAAAATATTTATGGATTAATGTGTGTATAGTATAGTACAGTAATAATAACTTTTGAAATGGATCAATATGCCCTTTTCTTTGGCATTACTATGTAAGTAATCCCTTTTGAGTCATTTAAAGACTTCTCTCACATCCAGATAAGAAAGTTTAAGTATTGGTGTTGCCCTTTGGGACTCCAAAAGACTGTGGATTGGGAAACCCAAGGTTGGCAGAATATCTCTCCAGAGATATAACAAAAATGCCTTGTGAGTAAGCAGTGAGGACTCGGTTATCATTTCTGAGGCTACCTCGACTCTGACTGGCATGCAAGCTAGAAAGGAGGACAGTTTAACCAGGGAACACATAAATAACAAGGCTGAAACTCAGCAGTGTCTTTAGCAATATGACCCAGGAGGGTGGGAAGATAGTGGGGGACAGATGAGTTGAAGAAGGGCGCAGGGGCCCGGCTAAGGGAACACTCTTGAGCGCTGTTCCTGGCAGCGAAATCTGGCAGTGTGCTGTTGCCTTCCAGTGAAAGAAGTCCTGTAGAAAAGGACTCAGAAGGTAGTGAAAGAACCTAATTACTAGTCCATATCCCATTTCTCAGTTATTTGGGAAGGAGCAAAAGAGAGATTAGAGAGTCTATAGATTTAAAAACAAACATTAAACAAGAAAATAAGATATAAAAGGTACATCGTTCAAACAAGGAAATAATAACAATTGACAAATTTAGGTTTTGATTTTTTGTAATTAAACAAAGTGTAGACTCAGGAGAGAAATTTTAGTATAGAAAAATAACCGCTATTTTTTTTTGCCTAATTAGTATATATGTATATATATATTTTCTGCTGTGTATACATCTAAAAGAAAGTGCCCATCACTGGCCAGTATACTTGTTTGTTAGCTGCCCAGGTAATAGTTCCTGCTCCAGTTACAGTTGCTGGTCTCTTAGAAATGACTGGTCACTGTGATGCATAACTGGTCACTGTGATACAAATTTTATAAACCTATCCCCAGCTGACTTTCCATTCTGCCTCTGTACATCCTGCTTGCTTATCCCATATAGACCCTAGACCACCAGAGATCAGGACCTGACATTATGGGAATGATTCTTATCAGTGCCTGCTGATGTAAATAAATCTGCCTCCAAATCCTGGGTATTATTCTGGTGTTCGTATTTGCTGTTGTACCTGGTATGTCTACTGGGAAGACCAACTATGCTGACCTCTTTGGATGTCAGTTTTGACTCCCTTGGATAGGGCAAGATCCTGATGGGAAGGTATGTCCTTGGGATTTCTCAAATCTCCTTGGAAATCTGGTGGAACATTCCTGGCTGCTTGCTTGAGTGGCCCCCAAGGGCAGATGACATGATCCATCTATCTGCTTGTCTGCCTACCTGTCTGCCATAAGATCCCTGGAGGAACCCCAGTTGGTCAGTCTATCAGTCCTGCTCACTTTGAGTTGAAGAAGTGCTTGATCAACTCTTATTAGTTAAGGCTACCCTCAAGGGAAGGAGATTAGAGTATTTAACCTCTGAGTGTCTACTGATGACTGAGTAGAACAGATAGCATAAGCAATAGGCTGCTCCATGAACCAAGGCAGGGAAGCACTGGTCATGCTGGCTGTTTGGCCCCTCACCTGCAATTCAGGGGTGATCTACATCTGGCATAACAGGGGTCTTGCACCCTCCTTAGCTAAGTTCCCACAAGGGTGCAGCCAGGTAGGCATTCAAATGGTGTTCCTCTCAGGGGGTCCCACCCTTTGTCTGTTGTGCCATTGTTCAAGCATATACAACACACACAAAAGGAGCCAGAAATGAGAATTAGTCAGAACCATAGTCCCTGATCAAAAGACAAAGCACTTTTACAGAGTTAAAAATGAGATCAAATCATCTGTTGCACCTCAAAATAAAAAGAGAGAGAGAGAGAGAGGCCCATTCTTTTTGAGAATACTGCCTCAGCACTCTTATTGGCCACCACAGTTGCTGCCAACACTTATAGCTTGACTCCTTGCTCCCAACTCATCTACATCTAGTCAACTGAACAGGCTCCAGCTAGGCATTGCTTGCATTTCTCCACAAATGTTCCCCAGATGTGCCTATCCTGGTTAGATGTTGTCGTCTAACACCCTACTGAGACGTCTATCAGTCATTCCTTCTGAGTTTTACATTTTGACTGAGGAAAATTAGTCAACCCTGCTGAATGAGTGGTCACAGCCTTTATGAAAATCACCTTGCCAAGATAAAACCAAGTCAAGTGCTCCTCAAAGACATCAAAAGAGGGGCAAGAAACCCATGAAGTACTATTACCCCAAAACCTGATAAACAAAGGCACCTGGAGCCTGTGAGAAAATCCAGTCAGATAGATGACTATACCCTCTGGGTAGGAGTTACAAGGACTAGGGACTCCAAAAAATAAAAGACAAGAACTCTCAAAAGTTTCAACCTGGATTAGATGGCAACCCTTTCACTGGTCTGACAGACTCAGACTAGGTCTGACCAGGCTCTCTTCCTCAGCTTGGCCAGCTGGAGCCCGTATACCATCACCAGGACATCTTAGACTGTTGGTCTCACCCCTTTTGCCAGGTATGAACTTGCTGCCTTGGAAGACATCTCCTGTGTAAGCCATTCCCATACTGCTTCTGGGAAGAGACTTCTTCATGTTAGAAGCAACTACCTCCTTTGCACAAGCCAGCCAGCCTCCCTCTCTTTTAAGCCTGAACTTTCAACTCTGACAGTTCCCCAAGAGGAAGATGATGCCTACACCAGCCTGAGACAGATAACCACAATCCTGAATTTCTGAAAACTCTCCGCCCATAGCTATGAACAAAAGACACTTTTGAGCCTTGTCATCAACCACGTCATGTCACTGTGACCCCTTACCCCTACTACTGCCAGATCTCATGGAAAGCACAAACAGCCATTCAGCCACACAGCAGCCTGACAGACTGTGAATCACCTTGAGTGAGATCTCTGTGCTGTCAACAATGCAACCATCACCTCGAACTCTGCAGTTCCCAAGGCATACAACATTTAGACTGTTCTAGATTTAAAGGATGCTTCCTCTGGCGGAGTTGCTTCCTTAAGACACTTCAACTGGGAAAATCCTGAGACAAAAATACCAGCTCATATGGTATATATACGGTATATATATATATATATATATATATATATATATATGCCATAATACCTTATGGCTTCAACAGCCATAAAGGGTTAAGAACTCTCTCACTATTTTCAGGAACACCCTAGCTGCTATGGTCCCCTGAAATGAACAAAAAGAAAAAAAAAAAGGAAAGAAAAAAAAAAAGAAAAGAAAAAAGAGACCTCAAAACTGCACAATGTCTATAGACTGTCAAACTGGTAAAATACACCTCTCCTATCTGTAAAGCAAGTTCAAGATCACTGAGCTGCCAATGCTGTCATGGCTGCCCTTCATATGTATAAGCTGCCACCCACAGCCTAGACTGCTGGTCCCCTTCCTAGATCTAAGAATGTCTTCTTATACCTTCAGTTGGCTCCTGATAGGCAGCCCTTCTTTGCAACAGACTTAGTCTCAATCTCCTAGAGGGTCTAAAACCTATTTACCCTCTTTCGAGAAGCCCAGCTGACCTCACTAGTTTTCAAGAATGACACCCAAGCTGCCTGCTGGAAAGACACAAAACTTCTGCCACAGTGTCTGGCAAAAACTAGTTACAAGAAAGAAATTCCACAAATTTCTTGGCACTTTGGTTTCTATAGGATCTAGATCCTTGAGTTTACAAATCAATAATGCTTACTCAGACTGTCAGACACTGGGAGTGCCCAGTTTTCTACCTGTGTAAATACTTGGACCCAGTCACTAAGGGCTCCTTCCCCAACCTTTGCATTCAACTCTAAAAGCCACTGGCCTTCTGATCAAGAAAGCTGGTAAGTTCACCTGAGGCTGAGACCTAACTGTCCAAGTGCCACATGATGTGCTGGACCTCACCCATTACCATGACTGTCTGGCACTGACAGATGAACTGTTCTAACCTCCTGACAGATGCTGAATACATCCTGCTTATACATGGAGGTAGATCTTCTAGGAAGAGTCTGACAAGCTAGATATGCTGTGGTCACCTTGGACAAATCTATTTTGGCTAAAACTTCCCTCAACATAGTCCAATCTAGAGCTATGCTCTGCAAGCTCAAGCCACAGTGCTGACACCCATATACCTACAGCCAGCTGAGGTACCTATGTCACTTGTCCTTGACTGCGCTGAGAAGAAGTTTATAGTGTTCTGCTATGAAAATCATCCCTAGGTATGGTCTATCCTGGATATACAGCATACAGGTCACAAGAAATATAACCCTACAGAAAGAGCTTGGAACTAGCTACATCTGTAGGTAGGTACTCCTACAAATACATGTAATCCAGGCACATATTAATTACCTCTACAACTTTCAGAAACCCAGTCTTAGATCCAATGGAAAAAAATACCTGGACCACACAGCTCACAATGCAGACAGTACACACTCAAATCCCTGCTCTGGTCACTCTGGATGCTGACCAGTGCATGCATGGCTGAAGTCTGAGGGACACAGTTTGCAGGATTACTCCATACCTGTTCTGCCTTGATATCTGTGCCTTTTCAGGCTGCTTACCCAGTCCTTGCTTCTGCTAGGCGGTTGTTTTGTTTTGGTTTTGGCCTTGAAATCTATAGACCATAACCCCAAAAGAATAGACCAATGATAAACAGGCTTAAATTGTATCTTTTTGTAAAAACAATTTAGGAAAAAAATTCTATAATAAGACAATCTGGTTGGGCTTGGCTGAGACCCATCCTATGATCATTGAAAAAAATCTAATTTCACTGTTTCTAGTTTGGGTTTGGTTGTGTCACAGATTACATATAATATGTCCAACAAAGATTTGCCCTAAAAGAGGGGCGAGATGTAACAGAAAATGTCTTTGCCCACCCACTATACTTTAGTTTCTTAGTTTCCATGGTAATAATTCCTGTTCCAATTCCAGTTGCTTCCATCTCTTAGAAATGGCTGGTCACTGTGATGCTCATTATATAAAGCCATTCCCAGTTGATAAGCCACTCTGCCTCTGTGCTTCCTGTTTGCTTATCCCATATAAGCCTTAGACCACCAGAGATCAGGGTCTGATATTCTGGGAATGATCCTGATCAGTGTTCATTGACGAAAATAATCTACCTCCAAATCTGGGGTGTTATTTCAATGTTTCTGCTTGTCATTGCATACAAAGACAAGATTAAGCACAGGTAGACTTTAAGAAAGTATATGTATTTGTATATATGTTTCATTTTCAATAAATTTCTAAAGGAACATATGATAGTCAATGACACATTTTATGATCCTAAGGAGTGACAGAGTTATTTAAGTCTAACGCATTACTGGAGTAGTTAATATACACAGGATTCTACATCTCTGGAAAGTTTTTATGTGAAATACTAATACAGTGCAGGAAGAAGGAGATAAAATGTGGAAACTAATAGTGCAAAAAAGGAAGTCCACACAGTAGTAGGGTTTAGAGTAATCAAACAGGGCTGATTTCTAAATTCTGTTCTTTGGGGAAGTAGGGAGGATACCATGATAGAGATCACATTACAAAATTGGTGTTGCTTTTGCTGTTGTGTTTATACTTCCTTTAAGTTTTTTTTTAAACCTTACCACTGAGACCTACCCAAAATCTCCATTCTCCATTAAGATGATGAGAATGGGGCTCGGGATATAGCTCAGCGATGGATCTCTTATGCAAGAGGCCCTGGTTTCAATCTCCAGCATCAAAAAGCCCCCAAAACAACAACAACAAAAGTTATGTCTTTTGTCTAGGTGAGCCCTCCCAAAGCCTCATGCAGTCATGGGTGGGGCATTTATTCAGAAGTGACTGTATCTAGAATCTGTGACACTAGAATTGATTCATGGTGGAATGTGAGGATCAAGGGTGCTGGGGTTAAGGATGTGAGTGCTACCCTCCCTAAGTAACCTGGATGAGATAGAAGGAATAGAAAGAGTTGCAGTCATTCCTTATTGTTTGGCTACTTTCTGCCTACCTTGAGCTGTTTCTCCTCTGCACGCCAGTCACACTGGAGCCAGCCAATTTCAGACTGAAATCTCTGCACACTGTGAGCTAAATAAACCTTACCTCCTTTAACTTTGGACGTCAAATATTTTCTCCCAGCAATGAGGAAAGTAAGACAGATGGTGAGGATGAGTGAGGGTGAGGATTTCCTTTAGGCGATAAAAAGAGTAAAGATTTATTCTACTTCACATTTATGTCTTAGTTCTCTTTTACAAATAAAAATGGGTTACTGGGATGATTTGAGAAAATAAACCTTCAGATCCTTAAAGAGTTTAAATTAAGCTAGACATTAATGTACAATACTGTGGTTTTCAGATATCATTTATAAATCATTAATAAAGTGCATCATCTCAAATTCTTAATTTGGATTTCAAGGCAACTCTGAAAACACAATGCTTGTGAGACGTTGTGGGTTATACAAATAACTTTTGTGAATTCAGAAGGGGAATTAACTGCACAGTCTACACAAACACAGCTGAAAACTAGTATGCTCATTGCATTGTTAATTAAAAAAAAATAAGTCAGAATTCTTAGACTTTCTATATGATTTTATTCACAACCAAAGAAATGAGTTGTGTTAGTGATTTTTGTCTGTAGGCTGACAGTCAGGACTTTAGGACGTTGGAAGGTGAGTCACAAGGAAAGATTGTGAAGTAAGTTTAAGAAGAATTTTAAAGGTTTCTGACTGCATATAAATAAGGAATTTTGGCTAACACATTTTTATAATGTTATAATGTAATCATATCCTGAAGTCATTAAATAGGGACAATTAAAATTAAAAATACGCTACCAAAAAGCTGTATACACTTCTTTTTAAATATATACGCAAGATACTGATAGAATGCATTTAATTATCAACCCCATCTTCAAAACAATTTGACACAGTATTCTTTTTATAGTTTTTAATCATTCTGTTTCTCTTAGCAAGTTGATTTCTACGCAGTACAATCAGTGTTTCTTTTTATAGGAAAGAAATAATCTTGTGAATTGGAGCTTTCTAAAGAGTATAATTATTGCCATTATAAAAAGGTACAAGTACAAATATCTGATATTTAAATAAGAATTAATACTCAAAATATTAAGTTTAATATGGTATTTATATAATTTGTTAGATTAAGCCTGTATTTGCTTAAAGACTGGAAATCCAACATGTCAGTGTTTAGGTTTTTTCATAAAAACTGATTCTTTTATTTTTTTTTTAACTGAAGAGTAGAAATCTTTATTGAGAGAAAGACAGCTTCTGTCTGAGAGAGAGACAGAAGGAGTCCTGAGTGAGTTGCCCCAAAACTGATTCTTTCTAAAATTCAGTCATAGGCATTTTTCATGATTTTTCTGCATTAAATAAAATGCACTAGGAAAAAACGTAAGAATGAAGTTTTTGGAATTGATGTTTATTTCAAGTAAATCAAATTATTCAATATGTACAGTAAGTTTTTCTGGCATATCAGTTATACTTCCATAAAGTTGTTCTCATTTTTTATAAAAGAACGTGCATAAAAAATAATAATAATGAACACTGTCATATAGAATGCCACACGGTGAATTTCAACCTCATTGTTTAGTTGTGCACTCACTGGGAAGTTTGTCCTCTTTTCTGATAATCAGTATTTCCAATGCTAAAACTGGTATAAAATCAATGTTAATTAATTTAGGTAATAGATTTTAGGTACACGCTGGCCTGTCTAAAACATAGTAACCATTAAATATTAACTTGTTTCTCTTTATCTGTAAAATAAAATAAAACACAATCAATTCTTGAAAGAAGTAGTGTACTATTTTTCACCGATGATTTTGTATTATTGTGTGATGAACACAAACCTGCCATTTTTTAATGTTTATAAGTCTAAAAAATACAAAGTAAGTTTCAAGGAGTTTTCTACATTAAGGTGGGTTTTGCTTCTCAAATATATCAATATTCATATTGTATTTAACAGCTGCATTAAAAGAAAAGACTGTCCAGTAAAAACAAAATGCTATAATTAAAATAAGTAACTGTAATGGACCTGGAGAAGAGAAATTCTCTAAATTAACCACTATTGAGGATGATCCCTAAGAATAATGTATCCAAGTGTTATCCCAGCAATATGTCTGGCCAAAATAGAGCTATAAAGCATCTGATTTATTTTCTCTGCAGCACCTCATGAAATACAACAGCAACCAAGAATTAAGTAAGGCAAACGAAGCGTCCCTTCTATTGTGAACCACAGGGGAGAGGTCATTTTCTTATCAGATTTTCATTTCTATTCCAAAATATAGAGGCTGAGCGTCCCTGCACTGTTGCTAAAGAAGGGGACATGAGTTGTGCAAGAGGGACAAGAATAAAAACCTGAGAGTTTAATGGAGGAGGGGTGGGGCAGTGAACAAAGCCGATTAAGGAAGTCCGTAGAGGTCTATCACACCTACATTTAGCAGGGGGAGAAAGGGCCTAGAAATCTACAGGGTAATCCATTCGGAGCTATGAAGAAATTTAAATAAGTGAGAAGAGGAAAGCACAACCACCCTCCACTCTGAAATTCCAACAACACATTTGAACTAAGCAGCTCACTAAATCTGCAAATATATCAGATGTAAGTAAGTCCTCAGCTAAAAATATTCATATGTGAATCAAAAGAGACAAAACACTGGGCAGATGGAATCTTTTTCAGAAAGGTTTTTCAACCTAGTGGAAGATGTGAATGGCTGTGCTATGGTCAGTCTTCCAAGCTTTAATCATTTAGGTCTTGTTTCATTGCTTCATCAACACTTTCTGGACGTCAGCACAGGACTGTATACATATGTAATTAAATTTATACCTGGATATATTATTTTGCGATTACCTGCTGCATATACAAACACATACACAGCATATTTAAAAGTTTGATTTCTGCCTTTTTGACACTACCATATGAAATACATTGGATCTTTGTATATTGGTCATATGTTCTGTGGCCTGCTAAACTCATTAATTATTTTTAGGAATACTCTCATACATTCCTTGCTATTTTCTATGTAAACAGTCATACTTGAAAATATGACAATTTTGCTTGTTCCTTCATATTATTAATTCTTTTGTTACTTTCTTGCATATCTGAAAAATTTTTAAGAAGCATAGAATGGACAACTCTGCTGTATTTCAATATGCATGATAAAGGACCCAGTCTCTTATAACTACATATGATTTTAGCTATTATTTCTTTCTTTTTTTAACCTCTCTAAGAAGTTAAAGAGTTCCCCCTTATTCCTAGGTTTCTGAGAGTTTTTATCATAAGTGGAGGATGAAAATTGTCACATAATTTTCTTCTTTCTTAGTAGATGAAATCACATTTTTCTTTAGACAAAATTTTAATTATGTAGATTTTCAAATACTAAGCCAGTCCTATTTTTCAGAGCTTAGAAAAGCACTTCATTCTTTTCTGTTCTTCTTTTATACTGTTGAATTCAATTTGCTAGTATTTGTGTCCATATTCATGAAAAACAATGGTATGATTTTTAAAATTTTTCTCTTACCCTTGATTTGATTTTAATATTGGGATTGCCATAACTTAATAAAATCAGTCAAAAAGAATCCCTGTTGTTCTGTTTTGCACAAAAGAAGTCAAACTACTATTACTTCTTCTCTATCTAATAAAATTTCTTTAATGTTTTTCTTTTTATTCACCAGTGAGACCTCCTAAGCTGCAAGATAGCATTTTGAGATGATTTTGAAAGGCAATTTCAAATTCCTTATTATTTATAAGACTACAGAAGCTATCTGTTTCATCTTGTATAAGGTTTGTTAATTTGCAGTTTTCACAAATTGGTCCATTTCTCTTAATATCTAGTGACACTTCTAATGTTTAGTAATCTTTCATTGCGTATACTAATGACTGTCTTAGCTGATGCTTGTGCTTGTAACATGCCTCTTAATTCTTACTAAATTTCTTTACTCCAAAATCTATACAGATTGATAAAAATGTAGCCATTTGAACTTTTTAAAACTTTCATTTATAACATATATTTTTCATCTTTTTACTTTTAACCTTTTATATTTGAAGCGAATATAATTCAGGGAGCAAAGCATTATTTCCTTTGTTTTGTAAATCCATTGAAGGGATCTCTTTATTTTCCTTGCTATGTTTAAACTATGTAAATTTAATGTAGTTACTGATATGTTAAAAAATATATTTTGACACTTTGTCTTTGATGTTTTCTGTACTCTGCTATGTTCCCCTTCCCTATCTTTCATCATCTTTTTTGGATATTTTTCAGTATTCTATTTTACTTTATTATGTTGTAATGTAATCTATCTGTGTATTTTAGGTGATTTCTTGCTATAAGTTTTACATTCTGTATTCAATATTTAAATTTTACTTAGAATCTGTATTTTATCATTTAAAGTGAAACACCGAAAGCTTAGCACCCTGACGGCCACTTCTTCCTCTCTTACTTAGATTGTCTTGTCTTATACACATTGAACTTTTGTATACATCATAAACATCATCAATGTGACAATTTTGCATAATGCGGTGAAGAGGACTATCTCAGATTTGTATGTTTCTTCCCTTCATCACTCTTGCTGTCCTAACACTACCACAAGATTGTAGAAGAGAGGAGATAGAGCCAACAAATTATGAACATGTTTTTAAAAGAAGAATGTCCCCTACTTTCTTTGAGCATCTGAGGCTTTCCTGGTCCTTGACCCAGAACTGGAGAGATTCTTCTAGAATCTTCTCACGAATCCCTCCTGACTACTTCCAAATTTGAGCTATGTTGAGTCCAGGATGGAACACAAACACAAAGACAAAGAAACATATTTGGTGGTGCTTCAAACTCACATCTTCTTTCTGGTCAGTCTTCTAATTTTACTTTGAATAATCCTCAGGTCTGCCATTGACTCAACCTTTACAAAGGGGTTTAATAGAAGAGTAAGGCAGAATCTGTTCTTAGTTTATGTGAAACCAGACAGAGAGCCCTATTGCTGGGATCTGAAATGTTTCCCAGAGGCCTCTTCGCTATAGGTTTCGTCCCCAGTTTGGTGCAATTAGGGTGTGGTGAAAGTTTTTACATGTGTCTAGGTCCCTGAAAGCATGTTCTTGAAGGGCAGAGTGAAATGGTACCAGGTAAGCAGTTTTGCTTGAACAAGCTCTTCTGTATGATGTACCATCCCACCCCACCAAGTAATATAGCTAAAATTCTACAAAACGGAACCTCTGAAACTGGACTGCCCAAAAACTTGTGCCTTCTATAAGTGAGTCATCTCAACAATTTATCACTATAACAAAAACTAAATTTTTTTTCTGCAAAAATGACACAAATAAGAATGTGAATCTTGTAATTTAAAGAAAACTCCCAATGGAATTCTATTTTTTCATGATGCAAATCAAACATCTTAATAATCTCAATATTCTCTAGTTATTAGCATTTTCTAACTACTTAGTGGCTAGAATTGGGGGGAAAGTGACCAATACAAACAGCCAATTTTAGGGCTGGGATTTAACTTAGTGGCTCAAGTGCTTCAGCTCAGCAGCTTAAATGCCTGCCTTGCAAGTGTGTGGTCATGAGTTTGATTCCCGGTACCACAAAAAATAAAAAGAGCCAATTTTTTGAACAGCACGATATTATGTAGGTACTAAAGAACCAAAGCATTAGAGTATCACTAAAAGCATTTTAATTTGTATGGCCTTGTATATTTTCTGCATTTAAATGATAATGTTCTATATATAACAACAGAACTTATACATTTGCTTACAAATAACATGGATTATATCAACTACTATACTAATACTTAACAAAAGAAAAAAGCTAACTTATCGAGTTTCAATTTTCACCAGTACATCACCGTGAAGAAAAATAAATGATGTAGACAATATTTTTCTAAGATCAAAAAGGTCATGGAATCATATTAGGATCGTTAGTACTTTAGGAGAGATCATTTCCATACAGTATTTAGACTTGAAAAAAATATTAAAAATATTAAAATATCATATTATGAAAGAGACATGCATCAGTGTATTTGTACTTGGAAGCTGTGACAGTATAATGGTAGTGAAAAACTTGGCTCACACTAAAAGGAAGGTAAATGGGGAACTGTTTTGGCTACCTAAGCAAGAACAATAAAAGAACTGGATGCACTAAAGTCAAAATGGGTCAAAGATCTAAATATTAAAACAGAAACACTAAATTCACTGGAAGAGAAAACAGGTAGAAATAGCGAAGACTTAGGTGAAGGCAGAGACTTTATGAACAAAACCCAAACTGCAAGGGAAATACTACAAAGAATCAACAAGTGGGATCTCACTTTATTAAAAATCTTTGGCACAAGAAAAGAAATCCCCCACATAGTGAAAAGGCACCTCACAAAGTGTGAACATTTATAGCCAGTTGTCTCTAAGACAAAGGATTTTTATCTAGAACATATAAAAAATTGATAAACATCAGATTCTCAAATTCAAAGAAAGTATCACATATAGAAAGAAGTTAGACTTACACTCTTCCTTGCCCGAAGGATCAAAAAATGAAAATATTGCATGATAAACTGATCTAACTTTTCAGTACATACAGTATAATTCTACCCAGAAAGGTATTGGAGAGATGATCTCAGTGACTCTTTAAGTATTTCAGGGCTGCAAGCAAGCATTGGCTTAACCTTTTCTTCTAAAATGATTGCTTCTGCTGAAATGTGGTTTGAAGAATGCATTGTTGTTTGGAAAGGCAATGGCTGGAGATTCTCAAATGTAAAGTGTTGACATAAAAAGGGTTATGTAAACATGTGTTAGGATCTTAATGCATTTCTTTTTTCTTTTTTGTCTCTTTTTTTTACCTCCTGGGAGGGTGCAGTTGCTTCCTGAGTGGCCTAAACATCTGTTTGATGATATTTCAAGTACATAAAATCAGAATATTTAGCAATACAGAATATTAAACTCATCCCACCTGTTCAAAAGCATAAAGAGAACTTTTGTTAGGAATACCAAAGCATCTATGCCTTGAAACCATAATGCCGAGAAAGCAAGAGCGTCATGTAACTAGAAATCTGGTGGTAAAGAATCCACCATCTACTCATCAGCAAGTACTGGAAAAATATTCATAGGTATGAACTCACAGGGATTACCATCTGCACTTACAGCTTTTCAGCATTTACCAATTTTCCACGCTTTAATGCCCTTAAAAAGTCTCAAGAAATATCTATATGTACACCCAAACACACACACACGCTAGTGATCATTAACTATTACTGAAGATCAATCATTGCCAGTTGAAGGCAGAATTCCTCAAGAGGTTTAAGTGGAACCCTGGCATTCCACAGAACTTTTTCAACAAATCTCCTAAGACCTTTACAAGAAATATATGCAAGGTTAAACCTGTATCACATTTTATTGGTGGTGCAAAATGATGATGGGGAAAACTGTCTTGTCCAAATTAAGGGGGTGGCACCAAACATCACTGTCATTTCATTGTTTATCAGTCCCTTGTAGGAGAGGAAAATGCCAGTTTCACTTAAAAATGTCCGAGACAAAGCAGTAAAATTTATTTGCTTGATAAAATCTCAGCATGTGTTTATATGCATTTTAATATGTTGTATAACAAGTATAGTTTTTTTTTCCTGCTGTCTAAAATATGACATCACAATGAACAGTGCCACATGGTTGTTTTACTTACAAGTATGTATTTTTGTGAATCATTTTTATTTGAAAGCAAAAAGAAAAAAGCTAGTTATTCGGACTTGGAATGTGGCTGCCATTCACAATTGAACAAAGTGAACCTGTTGCTGTAAGAAAAAAAGAATGAAAGAAAGAAAGAAAGAAAGAAAGAAAGAAAGAAAGAAAGAGAAAGGAAAGAAAAAAGAAAAGAAAAGAAGAAAAGAAAAGAAAAGAAAAGAAAAGAAAAGAAAAGAAAAGAAAAGAAAAGAAAAGAAAAGAAAAGAAGCAAAAGAAATTGATGGCCTTATTTTGGCGAATCAGTACCTTTGAGTTTTCAGGTGAAAATTAAGTGTTGAAGAATTTGTATCTGTCCTCATCTGGTATCATGCAGTATGTCAGCACTTAGAAGAACTCACTAATCTAGTATTTCTCAATAGATCAATGATCCTAAGAAACATGAATGATTAAAAAAAAACATTTAAAGTATAAGGCACACCAATGGATATTAAGACAATAGAACACAAAAGTTCATCAGTCTACACACATCTACAAATCTTTAAGAGACCACTGCTTGGGTTTTAGTGACTTTTCAAGAGCTTTCTAAAAAAAAAACCTCCATATACTTCTCTATTTTACAACTTGTTCTCTATGATAAGGCAAGATAGGTCAAACAAAATAACACACAGCAACAAGATACAGAAGCAGATTCCACTCTCTCCTATAGACTGGACATAAGATTTGTAAAAACATAAAAACGCCATGTCTTCTCACTATTTTTTTGTTTTGAATAATGTTTAATTTTTATAAAATTCATGAAAGTGTATTCTTTATGTTACTGTTTAATGAGTTTAATTTTGTTTATTTAATTACTTTTAGAATGTCTCCATTAGAATTTGTAATCTGGGGCTGGGGATTTAGCTCAGCGGCATAAGCGCCTGTCTTGCAGGCAGGCAGTTATGAGTTCAATCCCTGGTACCGATAAAAAGGAAAAAGACAAAAAAAAAGAATTTTTAATCTGATAATAATTGATACACAGAACCTAAATTTATATATTTATAGTAATGTATAAATATAATTCATAACATTTAAAAAATTTGGGGGAGGTTCAATAATTCTCAATAATAAATGAGGATGTTACAACAAAAAATTTTAAGAATCACTTGGTTTGTTGCATAAAATTTAAATATCTGTGAGAAACTTTCTAAAGTTATTTAATATCAAAACATGTAATGTCATATTAATTATAAAATCAAGGCTGCAAATCAACATAGGTGCAAATTGTATGGTGTGACTAAGTAGAACATGTATAAAGACATAGACCATATGCTTTAAAAGTCTGCCTAGGAATTATCTCTTCAGTTGTGCAAAACTTCTGGTCGCAAATCACTTGTGCATGAAAATATTGGGAGTAACATAAGAAAAAAAAAACTTGCAAATGCACAGTTAAAGTCACAAATAAGGGCAGAACTCTTATGGACTTGGAGAAATGAAGAGAAATGCAGTGTTGTGAGCTTGCAATGAAGCCCTGGATGTGAGCATTTGAGAAAACTCAGATCCGGCATAGCTGCTCAATGTGAGGGCTCTAAACTGAAGCTCCTATAAAAAAGCGAGGAGGAAGACACACATGACTCCCTCTCCTTTCATGCAAACTGCCAAACTCAATAAAACAATAAATTAAAAAAACAACTCACTTACTGGAAAAAGATAATGGTGTGCAAACTTGACTACTTTGACCTAGATACTGGGTTTTTTTTTCTTTAACCCTCCTCTAAGAATATGCACATAGGTTAAGATATTTGCCCTATAATACCTGTATAACTTAATTAAGAATTAAGAATTTTTATGTACATGCAGCAACTCTTACATACTGAAAAGTATCTTAATAATTCCCCCCAGGTGATACCTTCTAATACATCCTTATATATTAGCTTTATCCATTCATCCAAATATATGCATATAAATATACAAGTTTATATGTACTTGTCAAATATTGATAATTGAAGTATAAAGTAATCAAAATCTTAACAGAAATATGAATTCATTATCATGTATTAGTTCTTTCATTTCTTTCTTCAGAGATACATACACAAACACACATATAAATATGTTCATTTATACATACACTAATCAGATCCTGACAAATTATTATCAGTTGATGAGTATTAATGTCCTCTTCCATGTCTTCAGTGAATGTAGGATAGTTTAGACATATGCCTACAGACAGACTTAATGGTCACAGTCTACATGCCTGCCAGTTTCAAAAAGTACTGCTGAAAGTTTTTGCCAAAAAAAGAAAATTTTCCAAATTGGTTATACCAATTTACATTCTCTCCTAAGGGAAATAATTATTCTCTAAATTAACAAAATTTCTAATATTTGGTAATATCAAATGTCAGCCTCACTAGTGAAATCTTGTGACCTCAAGATTCATTTCAGTTATTGTCAGTGAATCTGAGAACATTTTGTTTTGCATACTGATTCATTCTCTCCTTACAAAGGGCTGTTAAGATCTTCTTCCCAATCTGGCATGTCTGTTTGTGTAGTTCTTATGGAGCTATATAAGAAGTTGTTTTTATAACTGAGATTATAATATTTTGTGACTTGTGTTGTTGTAAATATTACTTACCACTAATTCAAAGATTAATATTTTTGACAGTACGATGTGACAGAAAATCAATAACAACTTAGAATTAAAATTTATCATACTTTCTTCCTATTTATTGTTCATACAGTACTATACGAATATAGAGTAATGGATATATCTTAAAATCTATGACAACTGAAAACATTTTAAAGTCCATAAAATATGCTGCCTTTCCTGGATAAAAGCTTGTTTTTTTCATTTTTCACTTTCATGTTGGCCTTGATACACAGAAATTTTTAATATTAATATAGTTGAATTTTGTCAAACATTTGATTAGCATTTTATGTGTATGGATTTTTTACAAAATTCAAATAATGTGAGATTGAGTTCAACTTTTCTGTGAGATTTATTATGTTAATGTCATTTACTGAACAACACTACCTTCAGCAAACTCCTCATACAGCATATAGTTTTTCAGACCACTAACATGATTTCCATTTTTCATCAAGTTATGTCTTTATTTTTGAAGTCTATATTATAGTCTATAATATCCTTCATATGTCTTTCATGTTTGTCATTAGATATATCTGAAGCATATTTCTATTTTCATTTATTAAATAAAATTTTAACTGAATAATCCCCTATTACTGATATATAAAACCCAACTGGCCTTACCTGTTTATTTCACATAGAGTCACCTTGCTAAATTTCCCTTTCAATTTTCATAATTTAATTCTATATTTTCTGCATTTTTCTTATGCAGACATTTACATTATTCACTATTGTTGAGACCTAACGTTTCCAGGATGCCGTTCAATAGAATTAGTAATGATAGAATTTTTTCCCTGTTTCTTAGTAGAAAAGAATGCTTTTCATGCTTCATAATTTAAAAATGTATTTAAATGATTCTTATAAATATCTTTCTCTGGTTAATAAATTTCTGATTTTACTATTTTGCCAAATGTTTTTTATCATAAATGTGTTTTGAATTTTATGAAAGAAATTTCTTTGTCCAAATTCAGTGATCATATGGTTTTTATCTTTAATTGGAATAAGTAGTTACATTTTAATGGTGGAACTACCCTAGCATTTCTGGAATAAATTTTACTTAAAATTTATTCCCACTGGTTATTTAAAAAATACATTATGAGATAACATCTGCTAGTGTTTGGTTTTGACTTTTTTTCATTTGTTTCCTAAGTAAGAACAGTTTATCAACTTTTTTTCTCTGTGGTCATCTCAAAACTTGGTTAGAAATTTATACTGCTTAAATTCATTCTGTTTCTGCTCTTTAAAATCGTCTGTCTTATTGGGATGATTCATTTTGGAAGCTGTTAGAAATCATCTGTAAAATCATCAAGTCCTCATATTTTCTTGGGATGATTTTAATGCATTTGTTTAATTTCTTTCATTGTTAAGGAATGCTATAAACCTTGTTGGATCTACAGTCTAAGTTAGAATTCATCAACAGTAACTAATTTTGTTTGCCAACACAGTTTGAATTTGTTATACTTTTATTTTATTTTTTAAGTACTGGGAATTGAACCGTGGCCCATGATACTGAGCTACAAATCCAGCCCTTTTGTTTTTATTTTGAGAGTCTCATGAAGTTGCTAACTTGCTGAAGTTGGGTTTTAACTTGGAATCCTTCTGCCACAGTCTTCCAAAATGCTCTAAGAGTCTAGGCATGGCCCTGCACCCAGGTTTATATATGTGTACTAATTATACTAATTTATACACCATGCTTATTAATATATATACTAATTTATTTTAAAAATCTAATGTCAAGCTCTATACTAGATCTCAAAATTCAACATAGTGCCAAATTTCCTGATCTTGCAGGTTAAATACTTGGAGTACTCTTCTCTCTTTATCTGTGCTTTACACTTAATTAATGGGGTGTGACTTTCTATTGTAAAGTATACAGATTTTGCAATAGCTTCTATAAAAATTATCTGTCTCCTTACTGCATTCTTTTCTGTTCCTTGGAGTTTGCTTCGGAACTCGCCAGCACAGTTTAGTTGCATGCAGAGCTTCCGGACTCTGGTCTGGAGACCCCGGGGAAGTTCTACTTTGCTGCTTTCAGGTTCTAGAAGTGTCTCATCTATCTTCACTTGTAGGACCTTCTTTCATTTTCAAAATTATCTATGAAGAGTTGAGTTCTTCTCAAGTCACATTTCTCTGTACCTTTCTTCAGTTATTAGACCTCCCCCAAACCAAAACTCTTGTTCCTCCCTCCTCTGCATACAAGGACCCTGTGATTACGCTGAGCTAACTGGCCAATCTAGGCTCTTTTCTCTATGTAAAGTTAGTTGATTCACTGCCTCGATCATTTTCTGTTAGGTAACTTAATATAGGCTCAAGTTCCAGGGATTAAACAAATACATTTTAAGACACTACTATTCTGCCTTCCAAAGAAAATAATAGAGTTTCACTAACAATACTATCAATCAGATAGTTTGTGCATTTATTACACTTTATTTCTTTTGAAATTTAGTACAACACCACAGTTCATTCACTCAAGATTTAAGAACTTTGCAGTGAGTGATGATACAATTATAAGTCGCTGACTGTCCAGGCCTGTGGCCCAACACAGATTGTTTCTGAACCAACTCCACAACTGTGGATTCCACACTTCAGCTCCGCCACCGCCAAGTTGGAGCTGGCTTTGCATTGTTTCCCCTCTGCATAAGACAGTAGAAGTGCCAGCCAAACAACAGCACTGATCTTGGACAAGGAAAATGTCTGAAATAGGGAATTCAACATGGCTGATTAAAGGAGAAGTCACATCACAGAAGTTCAGAACAGAACCACCAAAAAGGAATAATCTGGGAAATCCAACATGGCTGAACAGAGGAGGAGCCATGCTGGAGAGACTCAGAGACATCAGCAAGACACACAGAGATGAAGAGTCTATCATCAAAGAAAGAGACCTAAGAGATGCATTAACCAAACACAATGTGGTAACCATGTCTGAACTTTGCTTTGAAGTTTCTGACCCAAAGAACACTATCCAGAGACCTCTATAGAACATTCCACAAGGAAAAGAGAACTGCATTAGAACTGAGAATTAAGAGCAGTTGGAACCTGTAAGAAAAATGTGGAGTGGGTCTTCCATGGTAAACAGCTGGTGAATTAACCCAGCCCAGTGCCTGCCACCACAACTGCAGAACAAGAGCAGCAAGGACAAAGTGGTAAGGAATGGCTTAGCATCCAAACCTGGGTCTCAGAGCAGCGCCTGGGCTCTGAGCCATCTTCCATGCTGCCAAGTCAAGAGTGCAGGAGGGAAGGCCAGCAGCAAGAGACAGCAGTTAGCCAGAGAGCAGGCCTGCTGAGGGGCTGGACCTAGTGAGCACAGACCCAGCTCATGTGGTCAGAGGCCAGGTTCAACCTGAGTCATACAGGATTGGGAAATCACACTGGCACCCTGTCCCCACTGTATGCGGATGCCTGCATTCAGCACCATTCTGGGGGCACACAGCCACCTTAGACTTTCAGCATGAGCAGAAGCACTTCGTAGCTTAAGTTCTGCTCTTTAATCCTAGTCTGTGGGAAAGAACCATGGTTCCAAAACTAGAGAAAACTTTCTTTTATATCATTTTACTTATTCATTTATTTATTTGTTACAATTTTCCTTTCTGTTCATCACACACACACATACACAACACACATAATTTTTTTTCCTTTGAAGAGTGTGTGAGTATGTGTCTTTCTGTTCCTCTTGCCCCTCTCTCTCAATGTAGCTTATTGAAAGAGAAACCTCCCTTGTCTCTTTTTATTCCAATTTATATATATATATATATATATATATATATATACTCTACCACCATTTGAACCCTTTGTGCCTCTCCCATTTCCACCTTTTCATATTACAAGGTAAAAGACCTTTTTAAACTTTTAAAAATTTTCTCCCTACTTCTGGCATTACCCGGTCCACAACCCGCTGGGCTTTAATAATTGATTATGCAAAATTACTGTTGAATACCCTTTTATCCATACAAGGAAACATAACTATTACATTTACTACATATTAGCTGTGGGTCAATACTTGGGCTATTATGATGCTTACACTTTAACTATGATTTGTTTTTCTTCAGGGTGAAGGGAGACACAAAAGTGGGATTCCTGGTGTGTTCTCACCTTGCCCAGGTAGAAATCACTGTAACTGATTACTAGCCTGTTACTGCTGTAGCTGATTTGACTTCATCAAAATATTCCTGACTCAGGGGACATTTTTATGGCAGTGAATCAGTCTGCTGATTCCACCATCACACCTAGGAAAGGAGAGGAACACCAAGAATCCGTAAGCCAAGAAGTTGGACTGGATCAAAGTTTCCAAGAGTGTGCTAGAAAGAAGCAACCTGTTAGAAAGAAGCCTGAGTGCGAGTTAGTTTTCGTATTGCAGTGGAAACTTCAGAAAACTGATTGGGATGTGAGCATTTGGATTTTCTAGCTAATAATCTACATGTGAATCACATATGCACAGTCTTACTGTAATATTTAATCTGTGCTCCCATCGGATATCTTATATGTTTGAGTTGTTAGTTTATTTATTTAGTAGTATGGGGTGATGTTAAGTTCTTTCATGGTTTTTTGTCTTTATTAGGCTTTTACTTTTATGTATTGGTTTTCTATTAGCTCTAACTTAATAAGCATTTAGATTCTCTCTCTAGTCTTAGCTCCTTTTCTGTCTTCTTCACCATTTCTGTCACCTTCACCAAAGCAATACTATGACCATATATCTTTATTCTTTTACCAAATACACAAGCTCCTCCTCTAAAGTTTTTAGTTTCCCATGGTCAGCTCGCCACAGTCACACCTTTCTTCTCTAGCATTAACCCTCAATCCTCCTTATCTGAGTTGAGGTTCTCCCATATATTACTTAGCCTACTGTCCTATCAGTAGGTTCTGACAACCATACAGCGTCCCTCAATCACAGAGTAGACCCACTTCCTCCCATAACTCACACTTGTCTCTATAAAAATCCTCTGAAAATCTACACTATTCACCCTCCAAGTCAATTCAAGTACCCAGTAGAATCAGACACCACATTAAATTTTTCTTCTCCTCTGTCACTATCCCCTCCCCCTACAAACCTCAGCCTTAGAGTCTTACACTCTTCATCAATCACCTTCTGTGCTTCTCCCTCCATCTCACGTACTGTATTGCAGGACAAGCAAATAATGAGTGGTCAAAATGCCCATTAAAGACAAGGGAAAAAGATAAAGGAGAGAAGCGTAACTGCAAGGACTATCACATAGAATTGTGGTGAGATTGAATCTACTGAGGCTGATAGAACCAGAAGAAATTCGCCAGAGTTCAAAACACTTAAAGGACATAGCAGAAGTAGTAAATTCTTGAACTGGGCTCCCAAAGCTGACAATTATTCACAGGAGGTGATATTGTACCAGAAATCTCCATATTAACTGGAAACTCTCCTCACTGTTGTAGTTTTGTAGTCCTGAACCATACATATGCAAGGGGAAACAAGGCAACCGAAGATAATCAAGTTCATCTAGCTCTCCCAAGGCAGAGCAAAGGATCACAAAGAGAGAAGAAAACAAACACCAAGAAGCAGAGCTCTATGAAAAGCTCATAAAAGTGATTAAGACAATACATTACTTCAAAGAGGAAATGATCCAAAAGTCCACAGCAATTTCGCTCAATATACTTATGGCGAATTTTGGAAAAATAGGTAAAATCTAGCTATGCTAACCAAAACATTCCAAAATTTGAATGACAGATTCAACAAGATATGGAATCCTCACAAAAGGAGAAAAAGTGTTAGACAAAAATACATGAAGTAAAATCAAAAGAGTATGGAATTCATAAATTGCAGAAAAGAGCAATATGAAGACAGAATATCTGACACAGAGCACAAAATAGTGAATTAGGATGAAGTGTGCAGAGCAATCAAAAAGAAAATAAGAGGGAAGGCTTATCCAGCAACTAACAGATGACAATAAGGCAATCTAAAGCTAATTGGAATTGCAAAAACACTAGAAGATAATATAGATGAATTATTAGTGTTTATAGAAATCATAGAAGAAAAGTTCCTCAAATTAAGAAAAGAAGTTAAAATGCAAGTAAGTGTGGCTTACAGAACATCAAACAACTATCATGACAAAGCAGCTAAAGCATAGTCTTATTAAATATCTTACTAAATTATCTTATTAAATTTCCCCAGAGGGGAAAAACCAGAATTTTTAAAAGCTGCCAGAGGAGGAAAAAAACATGGATAAAGATAAATCAATTAGAATCACAGTAGACATCTTAACATAAACCCTAACGGCTAGGAGACCTGGGAGTGAAATATTGCAAACCTAAAAGAAAAACTTCCAAACCACATTAACTTATGCAGCAAAGCTATTCTGCATAATACTTAAGAATATTCTAGATAGAAATCATGAAATGGACGTGCTAACAGCACAGAGCAAAACTACACAGGCCACTGAACAAACAGCAACAAAAAAATAATCAGGAAAAGAAAAATAAAAAAATTCACAAAGAATAAAGAAGGTAAGGATAGTAAATAACCAACACATCTAAGTAATGCATTTCAATGTTAATGGCCTTAAGTCTCCAATTAAAAGAGACAGATTGACAAACTGGATCAAAAAACAGAATCCAACAATCTGTTCCATTCAAGAAACTCGTTGAATTCAAAAATATATTCACAGATTAAAAATTAAACAGTGGGAAATATTTCATGTCCCAAACTCCTCTAAGCAAATAGGGAAAGCAATTCTAATATCAGATTCAGTAAACTTCAAACTAAAACTAATTAGAAGAGACAAAGAAGATTACTACTATACACTAGTCAAGGGAACAATTCAACAAGAAGAAATAACATTGATCAACATACGCAATGAACATTGGAGCACCTATCTTCATAAAATAAAGCTACTGAAATTAAAAGATCAAAGAAACACTAACACAATGATAGCAGGGAATTTTAAAACCTCACTTTCACAAAGATCAATTAAACCAACAAAAAAGATTAAAGAAATATCAGGGTTGAGCCACACCCTTGAGCATATGGATTTAATAGCTAACTATAGTGTATTGCACCTCCCTACAACACAGTACATTCTTTTCAACAACACATGCTACTTTTCCAAAATAGATCACGTACTCCTGCACAAATCCAGCTTAACTAAATATAAAAGAACTGAAATTACTGCATGCATACTATCAGACCACTGAGCAATGAAAACAAAAAAATCAATTACAGAAAAAAAATTGAGGAAAGGCGAAACCTCTTGGAAAATTAATGACACATTCTTAAACAACCAACAGGTAACAGAAGAAATCAAAGAAGATACTAAAAAAATTTCTAGGCATTAATGACAATGACTGAACAACTCAGAGAAACCTCTGGGGTACTATAAAAGCAGTTTTAAGGGGGAAAATTCATCAAACACTCACATTAGGAAAACACTAAGTACAAATAAATATCTTTACGAAAAATGTCGACATCTGATAAACAGCAACAAACCACTCCAAACTCAAATTAAAGAGTGAAATTAAAACTTGAGAGCAGAAATCAGTGAAACTGATACTTAACCAAAGAGTCTAAAGAGTAAGTAAAATAGATAAGCTCTTAACCGCACTCACCAAAGGAAGAAAACAGGAAAAAAGGTGAAATCACAACAGACACTACCAAAATCCAGAAGGTAGTAACTGTTGCAAATATTTTAGTCTAACAAATTAGTAAATTTTGAAGAAATGGATTCCAAGTCATAAACAAACTACTAAAACCCAAGAAGACATAAATATGCTTAATGGCTAAATTACTAGCAATGAATTTGCCACAGTAATAAAGAATCTATCAACTAAAAAAGTTCAGGCTCTGATACATTAAAAGAAACTGAAAATGATGAATTACTCCCAAATTTATTTATGGAAGCCAGTGTCACTCTGATACCAAAACCAAATGAAGCTGCAACTAAAAAAGAGACCTACTAGCCAACCTCCTTAAAGAACATAGATGAAAATAATCTACAAGAATTTAACAAATACAATACAGCACATTATCAACAGATGATTCATCATGTTCAAGTATCACAGAATGAAAAAACTCGTTCAACATGCAAAAGTCAATAAATCTAATAATCTAACAACACATAAATGGGAACAAATTCAAAACAATACGATCATATCAATAGACACAGAAAAGGCTTTTGACAAAATCCAATACCACTTCTTGATTTAAAAAAAAAAAAAAAAACCTCTGAAAAAAACAAGTATAGAAGGAACATACCTGAATACGATAAAGGTTATTTGTGACAAAATGGGAAAAAATTAAATCACTCCCAATAAAAACAAGAACAAGACAAGGTTTTCCCTGTCTCCTCTTCTGTTTAACACAGTACTTCAAACATTAGCCACGGCAATTAAAGAAGAAAAAGAAATACATAAAGGAAATGGTGTACTCAAATTATTGTTTACAGATAAAATGGTGCTGTACATAGAAGACTCAAAGAACTTCACCAAAAATACTCTCAGTTAATAATCGATTTCAATAAAGTAGCAAGATCCAAGATCGGCATGCAAAAATCATTACCATTTGTGTATATCAACAAAGAATGGAATGAGAAGAAAATTATGAAAATAATGTCATTCACAGCAGCTTCAAAAATAAGAAATATAGAAATTAATCTAATACAGGAAGTGGAAAACCTCTACAAAGAAAACTATAGTACTCTGAAGAAGTAGACTGAAGAGGAAGGACATCAGAAAATGGAAAGATGTTTCCTGCTATTCGATAAGAAGAATCAATATTATCAAAATGGCCATATTGCCAAAACTGTTACACAGATGCAATAAGTCCTGATTAAAATAATGACATCATACTTTACTCGATCTAGAGAGAACAAACCTAAAATTCAGATGGAGCCAGAAGAGAAGAGACCCAGAAGAGCAAAAATAATTTGGGGCAATTAGAGCAAAGCAGATAGCATAACAATAGCTGACTTTAAGCTGTAGCATAAAGTAATACTGATAAAAACTGGCTGGAATTAGAACAAAACCAGCTGTGGATCAGTGGAACAGAACTGAAGACACAGAAGCCTCCCTAGACACATTCAACTATTTGACTTTCGACAAATGGGTCAAAAGCATACATTGGTGGGAAAATAGCATTCAACAAGTGGTGTTGGAAAAAATGGTTATGTTTCTAAAAGATGAAAAATAACCCTTATCTCTCAGTATATACTAAATTAAAACAAAAAATGCAGCAAAGATCTAAACAGTAAAACAGAAACATTAAACCTATGGGAAGAAAAAAAAAGTAAAATACTAGAACACATAGATGTTAGAAAGGATTTTTCTAAACAGAAACACAAGTGCACAAGAAATAGCAAGAATCAGAAATGGGATAATATCAGACTTTCAAGCTCCTGTACAGTGAAAGAATCATCGTCAGTAAAGAGACAATGTGAAAAATGGAAAAAATAAGTTGCCAGCTACCCCTCAGATAGAAGACTAATATCTAGAATATGCAAAGAGCTCAGGAAAAAATTGAACTGTCTAAATTAACGATCCAACCAAGAAATAGGGAAGAGAAATGAACTGACACTTCACAGAGGAAGAAACACAAATGGTCAACAAACATATGAAAAATTGTTCAACATCTCGTGTTATTAGAGAAATGAAAATCACAACAACCCCAAATTTCACTGTACCCCAGAAAAAATGGTCATCTTTAAGAAACCAAACAATAACAAATGCTGGCATGCCTGTGGTGAAACAGAAAGCTGCTTCACTGCTGGTGAGAATATAAAATAGCACAACTATTGTGGAAAGCAGTGTAGAGAGTTCTCAAAGAGCTGAAATCAGAAATGCCGTATGACCCAGCTATCCCCCTGCTATTTGTCTTCTCCCAGAAGCTTAAGTCATTATTCTACGGTGGTGTATACATACTGATGTTTACAGCAGCACAATTCATAGTCACTAAATCATGGATTCAGTCTGAATACCTATAAACAGACAACTGCACAAAGAACATGTGGTGTCCACAAATAGTGATATACTACTTGGCAATAAAGAATGACACACTTGAGACATTTGTAAGAAAATGGATGGAAATAAACTAGACACACAAGCTTAAATACTCGCATGTCATTTCTCATTTGAGTGAAGCAAAGAACAAAGAAAGAAAACAATAATGGATGGATAGAAAGGAACAAGAGATGGACATCTTATGATAGAGAAGCAGTTCAAGGATTAAGGGCCACAGGTGAGGAGGGGGCGATAGTAAAAACTGCCTTAAATAAAGAGATATATTGGCTTACACACAAAGAGTCTAAGTGTTAGGATGATTCAGTAATGTCACACAGGCAAAAGGCACTTTCCATCTCTCCATTTTGCAAGATAGGAGGGCAGATGGGTCCCAGTGTTGGGTTCCTTCATGATTAGAGTGACTAACGTAGCATTTTTCCTTCTTTTTATCCAGTGGTAACATATATAAACCAGTTCTAACCAGTCCTTTCATCACTTTGTCAAACCAAACATAAGAGGTCACACATCACTTCCCAGGAGCCAGCAGCAACCATGCAGGGCCCTAGAGGAGAAACAAGAGTTCCCATGAGCCAGCCAGCGGGCAGGCTGGGAGAGGGGAACACCAGCCCCACCCGGCCCACAGAAAGTAAGTGGTGGGTGTGGAGGGACACAGGCTGAGTTGATAGCCACTGAAGTACAAGAACACCTTACTGCTTATATTGTTTGATTGATTTTGCAGACCGAAAGCCGGTAGTTTGGGCATCTATTTAGAGGGAAAAAATAGGCAATATAGAAACTATGCGGGATTTCTTTGTCTTATTTTTGAAATCCAATATTGTTCTCATTGTTTTGTTTTGTTCCATTTTATTGTTTTTTTATTCAATGTTTTGTTTTGATTAGTTTTATGCTTTTCTGTTTTGTTTGACTTTATTATGTCTGATGGCAATTTTGGAAATAACAAGAGGTATTTTGGTAGCCATTGCTGATTTCCTATTATACTGTTTTGAAATCCTGTATCACATTCACAGTTTTGTTTTCATTTATTTTACTATGTTTTATTTTATTTGGTTATATTCTTCTTAGAATAAAAAAAATTTTTTTAAAAGAGTGAGAGAAAGAAAGAGAAAGACAGAGAGGTCACACAGCCTGACGGATTAGGGCAGTGCCATATATTGAATGGCTTAGACCTGAGGTCTTTAAAAAACTCCTTACTAAGCCTAGACTAATCATGAAGATATGTACTGAGTTCCTAATTTCTTTCACTTGCTGAAATATTATCACACTTACTTTTTTCTCGCTAAAGAAATCTTCTTTAAAATAACTGCTTGAGTAGAAGAAAAGTTATCTACTTTAAGACGAAGTTTTTTTCACAGTTAAAAGTTCACATGGTTAATGATTAAAACTGCATCAAGTTTTAATTTCTGAAGATTTAGGCAACAGAAGAAAAACAAACTTGCAGGAAGCAGATAAGTGAGTTAAGAATTTAATTTAGGAAGATCACTTCTAAATTATTACAGCTTTTCTTTAGGGGTCCAGATCCTTCTATGCTCCCAGGGTCTTCTAAATCAAGTATTCCCTGGGTTTCATCATTGTCTGCTTTATACTACTGCAGCCGTTTCCCACATTGTATCTAAGATTTCAACATATGAAGAGGTTGATGAGAATTTCAGTGAATGGAATTACCCGTAGAATGGTTTATTTTACCTGTAACCACTTATTTTGTTTCTATTCCTTTTCTTTGTTATTCATTTTACAAAGAACAAGTAACTCCCCAAAGAGGAGGCTAAAATATTGTTACTTTGGAAGGTAAGGTATAAATGAATCTATAAATATTCCAAATTGAAACTATGACTCTTAAGCATACCTTATCAATTGTATAGCTACAGTAATTAAAATTGAAAAAAATATTTGGGTGTAGTTTGATAGATATGTTTATATAAACATTTATTTTAACATATAAGCATATATATAGTCATTCTCTCAAAATCAGAACTATAGTTTTATAGATTCTATTCTCTATATGGTTATTGTAACAGTCAAGCAGTATTGTCAACTTGATTGCCTTCAGAGCTGTCTAGGGGATTAGTAAAACACACCTCTGGGTGTGTCTGCATGGGTTACAGAGGTGTAACCATAGGTAAAGTTTGTTCTCTGTTTCTTCCCTCCCTGGGACTGTTCCCTAGCTCCCATCTGTATGACATGAAGTGAGCAGTGTTGTCTCTCCATGCCCTCTCGCCATCATGGTCCTGCCTTGGAGCCAGCTGATGATGTATTGAACCTCTGAAACTATGGGCTAAATTAAACAGATTTGCATATTTTTCACCAGCTGACTAACATGGAAAATTGGTACCGGTGAAGGGGGACCGTTGCTATCACTACATGCTTTACATGCTTTGGAACAGATTTGCAAGAAGAATTTGGAAAAGTTTGGAGAACAGAATCTACAAAACTATAGAAAAATGTTATAAATTTGGGGCCAAAGGAAACAAGAAACCAAGTTACTTCTTTAGAGACCGTCAACTATAAACTGAACCTTTTGGAATCTGAATGGAATTAAATCTTTCCTTCTTAAATTGTTACTGCTGGGCATTTTGTACCAGCCATGGAAAGCTAACTAGTAACATTATATTTTATAGATTTTAGATAAGCAGTTCAAACATGGATAATCAGTTCAAACATGCCTCCTTTATGCACAAAGAATCTTCACAAGTCAGGGATATCAAATGGACTTTCTTTTGGCACACTTTGCAAAGAAGTTCAAGCATATATAACTCAAATATAAATCAATCATCCTACAGAATTATAATTCACAGTGTTGTTAAATATATTTCTGAAGTTATTAATAATACACTTTTATTGGATGCATGTGTGTATCTTTGGGAAAATAAAAAAAGAATTGGTAATAATCTTAAAACATTTAAAATTATCTCTAATATGTTTTTACATATGATTTTAAGCTATCTCATTCCAAGTGACATACTAACAAGTGATGAAACATAGTTATAAACACGTCTTTTACATTCTCAGGTGATTCTTAAAATTATCACACTCAAATAATTTTCCGTATTTAAACAACTGACATGTTCAGGGTCTCCAAATATCCTAAAAGTACGAGTACTTTCATATACACTTACCAACAGTATCACAGGGCTCATCTTTGTGTACACAGAAATCTTTCCTACAAAAAAAGAAAATCATACCAAAGATAAATTCTTTCGCACAATCAGTAGCTCTCATGTGACTCATGTTAAGTGTTACATGACGATAATAATTTTTACTTACAAAACTTGATAAAATTCCGGATAAGACTAATCTTTAATTCTAATAAAACATGACATTCAACTTCTATAGTACATATATGTTTGATAGAATCATATGACTTAATTTCCCATTTCATATGAAATATTTCAGAAATATATACCCATCTTGTTTTATATTTTTGAAAGAGTTCATTGCTCAATTACAAAAGATAAGAACATATTGCTGGAGTATGGCTTTGCATTTTGAAAATATATTGGAAGATATATTCCCATAACACACACAAAAAAAAAAATTGCAGGAGTTGTAAATATAAGAAATATAACTTTTAAAAAATACTATTTTATAAGATATAAACAATTTTAAATACCAATACCAGTTTGAATGATATGAATGAATATTTTTAAATAAATGAGGCAATAATATTATATAATTTTCCTCTCTATTTTTCCACTATATTGGAAGAGTAATCCCTGAGAATACTTCACTGTTGCTACCAATTATTTAAGATTTTGTAATCCACAATGTAATAGAACTTATCACTGACAGTTTTTGCATTCGGAGGCATACTCTCTGAAATTTGTATTTACCACTTACTATTTGTGTGACCCCTGGACAGCTTACTTAACATTCTTGTGCCTTAGCCCTCTCATCTAAAATACAAAATTGATTTTAAGCATAGTGCCATATTTCCTCTCCTGAAATTTTTTCAGTTTCAAAGCAAACTTTATTTGCTCCAAGAACATCCTATACTCATATTTTGAAATTCTTGTTTTTAATCATGTAAGCATACTTTTTATAATTCCTGTCAATATTATTTAAAAATATTATTCATTATTGTGGTTTTTTTTTTTTGCTTCTTATCGTCAAAGATGTTCTCATTATGCAATTTGTAGCTCTATTATGAATTTATTGTATTTTATTTATGGTTGCTTTATATGGTGTACATTAAGATGTCATCATCCCAGAATAGTTTTGAAAATGCTTTCACTAAGTGCTCCAATTTTTAGAATCATATTCATAAAAACGAAGGCCTGAGAACCATTTTTCCCTGACTTGAGATGATGAATGATACAGAATATTTACTTCTTGAAAATCTGTCTTTGCTGGTACAAGGAACAGAGTCCTCTCTCGTGCTCCTCCACCTTTTTTAAGCAGTTATTTCTTATTTACTTACTTAAGAGAAAAAAAGGTACATGAAAGAAAAATAAAAGGCAAGAGACATGCAAACAACAAAAAACCTGGAACAGTAACGGTACAGGTTTTCAAAACAAGATGATAGGAATTTAATGATGATTGTAATATTGCATATTGTTACCTTCAAAGGGTTGCTTAGATTACCAGACATAGACATGGAAAATTGATCAAACCATATGAGTATTAATTGTTCTTTTCCATGAACTAATAGAATTAGTAGTATAGTCATCTTAGCTATCTTATGTGTGTGTATATATATATATACATATAAATTTATGTCCTTTTCCTTTTCCCCTCCATCTTTCCTCCTTTCCCCTGTCCCAGTTACTTTTCCTCTTTGGGCAGTTTCTTACCCTTATACAAGACTTCTTGGATCATATTTGCTCTTTCAGTTTCTTACACTAGGGAAACCTTTTGCTCTTGTTGCTTCTGCTATCTTCTCCTGCCAGGAACTGTTGCTCCTCTGCCATGAGCTACCCTTCCTTGGAGCCAGCAGATTATGGATTGAAACTTCCACAAACTGTGAGCTAAATAAATCTTTCTTTCCTTAACTTTGGCATCAGCTGTGTTGTTTCAGCAATGAAGGAAAAGTAACCAACACACCTGGCAAGCGCAAGGCCCTAAGTTTGATTCCCAGTACACTGAAGAAAAAAATTATTGGTGCATTTCAGATATATGTAATGACCACATTCACTATAGGAAATTTTACCTGTGTATAACATAGCTTTTTTTCCATGCATCTACTGTATCTTCAACCTCTCTCTTCTCCTCCCTATTTAACAAACTTTATTTCCATTTTTCTCTTTCGTTTTCTTTTTCTCTCTTTCTTTCTTTCTTCCTTTCTTTCTTTATTTTTTTTGACTCAAGCATCAGAACTCAGGCTGTCTGGCATGATACCCCTTACTAGGATTTATTTCAGTGATCATGCCTTCTCCCACCTCCTTTGGCCTGGATAATATAATTCAAAGACACCTTTAATTTGCAGGACCAAATATCTACTGCACAGTTCCAGTCATCCAACTTGCAAGGTAATGGACATCTCCCAAATGCAGTAGACACAGTGCAGCAGTACAACATTTTGCCTACTAATTAATCATTGTGTGTTTCCAAGTAACAGGAACAGAGTAAAACATTTTTACTAATTTACACAAATATGTTATTGTTTCCTATTATTGTTAATCTATGAACAAGATAATCAATCTTGGACAATTTAGGTTGGCTGTTAGCTCTGTTTTGTGTGTTTGTTTGCTTGTTTTTGTTTTTTGAGCCAGGGTCTCACAGACTGAGTACAGGATGGCCTTGAACTCACCATATTGTCTATGCTGACATTGAACTCAGGGCAATCTTCCTATGTCATTCTCCTGAAAGCTAGGATTACAAGTCTCTGCCATCATACCTGGCTTAGCTATTAGTATTTGACACCTGACTTGGCTGTTAGTTCTTCAATTTTTAAAAAAAATATATAGAATATATAATTCTATTAAAATGTCATATTTCTTACAAATCTATTATTCTAACTGAATGAGTGTCACAAAGTGATGTCTCAATTAGTAATTAAAAAATAAATAGCAAGATATTGATGAACTAAATAATCATTGTCCACTTGCAATAATGAATTTATTATGATTTTTATTGTTTAAAAAGAATCTGAAAACACATTCTACAATTAGAAAACATGACAAATCAGAGAAGATATACAGTGGTACCTTGGTTCACAAACTTAATTCTTTCCACAATTCTGATTGCAAACCATACTGAATGAGAATTGAATCAAATTGTATTTCCTCTGACAAAGTGGGCTTCAACATAGAATGAAGCACCGAATTTGATTCAGTTCTCATCCAACCCAGTTTGCAACCAGAATCATGCAAAGAATCAAGCTCATGAACTGAGATACCACTGAATTGAAATTTTATCCCCAAAACATAACCACTCTACATGACCCCCATAATCTTCTTCCAAGTACACTAGTACTCAGCTTCTTTCAATATTCAAAATACAGAACTAAAACTTGTAATCTAGACCGAACAAGACTGCTCTCAATCATAATATTTATTCGCAGAATCATAATTAAGGAGGTTTTAAACAGCTCAACGGTTCCACGATAGCCCAACTGAGGTAAGCCTTTAACACGCCCACTTCTAACTGTCAGTACTTTTTCTTGGGGACCCTCTCTCTATATATATTACTTCATTATTTTCTGGTCATAGTACTCTGGTCATTGACATCACAAAATTTTCCCTCAGACTAAAACTCACTTTTTCAGAGGAGATAAAATGGTCGTTATAGTAAGAGAATGATTCTTACTATAATGTCCATGATTATTTAATTTTAGTGGACAAGATTCCTAGACATTCCCAGAGTTTCCCTCTTCACTGTCTTTCATCGTGTCTGTTTCAACTCTATTGCTGATTCTGAAAAGTAAACGAAATCTTGCCAGCCTATCAAGATGAGACAAAAATCTACTTTCTCTGAAATTCAATTTAACTATAGTGTTTCTGCATTTAAAGACTAACTCCAAATGATACAGGAACATGTATTTCCCTGGTGACATCATGTATAAAAAGTCGGTGATAACTATAGGTAAAGGAAAATGGAAAAGGTTCTCTAGAATATTGCTGATAAATAAATGGCAAAATACACTTAGATTTTGTCTGCTTAGGGAATAGGAATCAAATTTTTCCTTGTGACACCATGCCATAGGCCAGGTTGGGCACCATGTACTCTCGGGATACAATGGCTACACAACCACGTAAGTTGTTTCCTCTACACATTGCAGTGAGTAAGTTGTGCAATTAGATGTGGTAGCATTCACTGTTTCTTCAAGGCAATGCACTGAATACAGCAAAGGACACAAGGCAGTCTTTAAAGACTCAGAAAGTGATGACATTGTCACCTTGGTAACGCAGTAAGGTCCCTGGAATCAGTGAGAAAGATTTAGGACTTGTATTAAATAATGACAATCTTCTTCGCCAACAAACAAATGGAGAAAGAAACACCCAAAAGATACTAAATAATATGGCAATGCAGCAAATCAAAGGGAAACACAAAATCAAATCCTTACCTTAGGGCCAAGAATCACTGAGTATAAAATATATTCAGATGTAAGGAAAAAGAGACTATGTATCTTGCTAAATATATAACACATCATATCATGATGCATGAGCCTGCATCGTGATTATTTCATTTTTATTATGTGAACCAAGGGACTTCATCTGTAACTAAACAACATGATAAAACTATAACTAATGTACTGCTTACTGTCAAGGGCACTTAGGTACTTCACACAGACAATTTCTGTTCACTTAGCAAACAAATGCATGAAGCATATTGTTTACAAAACATAAAAATTGCACAAGTTCTTTTACCCAAGCATTGGAAGAACCTCTTGCTAAATTAAAGAATAAGTCACCAGTCGCATTAATAAAACTCAGATGAGACTATAATTCTTTCTAATCTCCAGTTCTTTATTTCTTCCTAGAGGACCAAAATAATATATCCATAATTTCAAAATGTGCAAAGATTTTTTTGTGTTGGGGGATGGCTGGGAGACAGACACAGTTATGAGGAAAGTGTCCTTAGTTAGTGTGACTGTAATGGTGGCCTGGTCTTTAGCTTTGCAATGAGCTTGTGAAAAATGGAATGAGAAAAGTATTAATTTCTATGGGTTCCATGCTTTTACGCTTATTTGCCAGGCTGAACTCAGACCAGATGCAGGTTTTAGCGAATGCATACCTTAGATAATTATTAAAGGTATACTGTGTGGACACACTACTAGAAAAAATATGGCTCAAGGATTAATTTTAGTCTCAGCCACAATGCATACTGTTCTATTAAATCCAAACCTATCTGAGATAATATATTTGTCAGTTTCTTTCTGTGTAATACAATAAAATAAGTAGTTTAAAGCTGACCCAATGCTTATGGGTTCACAGTAACAAAACCATAAAATATGTTTTCCTAACAATTTGCTGTTTAGTGTAATTTTTACATTTCACTCTGAAATCAGAGAAGATATGTCTGTCTTTGAAAATAGTGTAATTTAAAAATGAATTTTATTAATGATGGATTTGCCTTTCATGTTATGAAAATGTTTCAGTTTATGTACAACATTTCCAAAAGCTACTTTCGAATGAATATGACTGGCAAGTTTGACAGAAAATTTAATAAAATAGAGAAATGGCAGAATATCTTGATTTAATACAAATCGCAGAACTATATTTCAATGAATCATTTATGGGTATATCCCAGGGCACTATTAAAGTCTGCAGTGAGTCTTATTCTCAGATACATCTTCATTCTGGAAATTAAAGTCCACACTTCTTTTATTTCAATATATATCAGAACTTAAGCAAAATTTATTGGTCTTCTCCATTGCCAAAATCTAACAGTATCATTTCCATAAACTCGCATAATGAAACTATGATGCACACTTCATAGGCACAGAGTCATTATGAGCCAAAATGAAAATTTAAATCACAACTACACAAGACAGTTATGTAGACGGCCTTAGTAAATGCTACTAGGTCAGTTAGAAATAAAATATTTCACTCAATGGACTGATTTTCACTGCTGTGTCAGTAGAAGCAGAGATACAGAGAAAAAAGTGATCCTCCATATAAACTTTTTCCTATAAGGAAGAATTTGGTCGGTACCTATCAGTGTTTGGTATATGTATATCCCGAGACAGGGCAAGTCTTTTTTAAAACTTAGGTAAATATTAGCACATATTTATAGTTACAGATAAAAATATCATGTAACAACAAAGCAGAAAGTTCTATAAGTAAAAAAGTAATTCAACCAATTAGGACAGGGCCAGGGATTTAGCTCAGTGGTTCACGCACTTGCCCAGTAAGTGTCAGGTCATGAGTTTGATTCCCGGTATCAAAAAACAAAACAGAACAGAACAACCCCCCCACACACAAAATCAATTAGGATAGTTTTATGTAATATATACTATCTCTGTTTCTTCCTCCATTTGTAGATCTATATGCTTATTATCTGTTTCCTACTTGCTGCTGTGACAAACGAGCGCACACTTGATCAGATAAAAAAAAAAAATTCAGGGGCCGTGGATATAGCTCAGTGGTACAAGCGTCTGCCTGGCAAGTGCAAAGTTGTGAGTTCAATTCCTGCTAACAAAAAAAGTTTCCTGTCCTCTTAGATGCTCTGGTGTATAGCCCATTTTCTTGTAGTTTCTACACATTCTCTGTATTTTTCAACTGTGGCCTCTTCTTTAGCTTCACAGCCAGCTATGTATCATGTGCCAGACTGCCTTACTGACACTGTAGTTTTGTATTCTTGCTCCATGTTTAGGACTTTGAAACATCACTTTCAACTCCCTCTGATGACCCTAGATAATCTCACAACTCAAGATGCTTAATTTAATCACATCTTCACAACCAGTTTTCCATGAATGGTGATGCATTCACAGGTTCTGAGGATTAGGACATGGATGCATTCAAGGGAATGTTATTCTGTTTGCTACAGTGAAGGCCATGTAAAGACTTTGATGGCATATTTACAAATGAAAAATACTAAACATTACATATATACAAACTTTGTATACATATTAAGTCAACATGAGTTACCTTTGAATTGAAGAGTTGGATAAAAGGTAATTGTTAATACAAAAGTTTTTAAGTTTTATCGTGAAAATATTTTTATATTATGAGAGTATTTTTAAAATTAATTTTTAAATTTTGAACAGGAGAATAAGCTTGGGAAAAAAGAATTAACTTACAGTATTTCCTAGAGAACACTACTGAAGGACAAAAGAATGTTTGGAATAAGTTTTTGTGATAAAATATTACTTTTAAAATATGTAAAAAAACTTCAATTCTAAGAATAATGTTCTGCCTCCTAAGTGAATAGGTGAATATCAATTATTAACTATATTATATTTTACAACTTTTTAAATGTATGCAATATGTCATATTACTCTGTTTTATGAACTTTTTCTTTAAATAATACCTGTATTGCATGGCTAGGAAAGGCTAATAATAAAGTAGATTATAATGAAAAATAACTAGTTAATGTGTATCAAAGATCATGTATAAGGAGAGTCACAAGAGCATAGCTTATGAGAGAAAGAGACTGGAAACAACTTAAATGTTCTACTGTTGTGCAATAAATGGTAGTATCATTCATTCAGTGGATCACTACTATACAACAGTTAAACAGGCGGACCAACATAACTCTTTAGCACCAGAGCTCAAAAGCCTAACGTTGAACTAAGTTGCAGAAGGATTTGGTTATTCGTATCACAGCCAAAGTGCAGTATTATAAATTTTATGTGCATCTATATATATAAGGAAAACATAAAAACAGTCATGGAGATAATAAACCAGATAAGTATTTCTAAAGAAAAAAAGATGGAAATGAAATCAAGAAAGAGTTTATAGGGTAAAAAATATGTTTGTTTTGCTTTGTTATTTAAATATCTGAATCAAATAAAATAAAAACTTCTCCCCCCAAAAGAATTCTGATTTTAAGAGTTTATCACATAAAAAGTTTAATAAATAAAGGGATACTTGATTTTTTTTCAGTTTTTAATAGAAAAATAGCTTTAGATACAAAGAATGAAATCAATGTCACAGTAATAGACTTCTTTAAAAATACTTTTTAAAGAAGAAACTAATTTAGTTATTTTTATAAAAAAGGTAGACAATAATCTTTTTAAAGGGTTATAAGTAAAGATATGCATTCATTTCAAATTATTTAAGAAGTAATCAAAATTTAATTCCTTTATCTAATTTTACAAACTTCTGTTAACTCTTCACATTCTGTTTATTTAAATTATTTTGCTGGTAACATTGTTAAATATGTCTTAAGAACATGCATCTTCTCTATGGTACAGTTTCCTTTAAGAAATTGTCAGTGACAGATTGATTTGGTAAGATCATGCAATTAAACGTACAGGTCATTCCTAATCACTTCATTTTGGGGTCCTCTAAAAACTCAGCTCACATCAATATTCTCACACCACTACTCCACTCTTGTGATTTCCATTATTAATTCATACCATGTTTTCCAAATCTAAAGTTAAGCAACACTTGGATAGATCTAAGACAGTCTCTGTGCATATTCAAACTTGCCAAATTCTCAAAGGTGACCTGCACTTGTGATTTGTGGCATCTCATGCATTTGAATCTTACCTCTGGTATCCTCAGAAGGACAGATCACTGTGGTCCTACTTGCTGATAATTCCAAGCAAGAAATTGACCCGGTAGCCAAAGTTACAGTAACTATTGGGCTAACCTATACATTTTCTTTCATTCAGGGACAGAAGTCTCTTGTTTTATTTTGGAATGACTGTCTCGTAGTTGTTTTGTAGTTTTGTAGCTTTGTAGCTGTTTATTGCAAAAGTCAAGTATCAGTTCTACTTAATTGCACCTATATGTATGGTTGTATGGAGATTTTTTATGAATTATTTATAATTAGAATAGTTTTCATATGATTAATAAGAAACTACCATGAATTAAATAGATTTCTAAAAATAATGTTAAGTATATTATTATGAATTCTGTGATATGAAACACATGTTTAACGACTAAAATTAAGTTGTTGGTGAAAATGAATTATTATTTGTTATTCATTCCAAGCAAGACAAATTCATGGATAATACTAGTACACGGTACTTACAGTTTATATTGCTATTATTTATTTCATCGATTTATATATTTTCCTATTGCATTAGAAATATCTGTGAGTAGTAAATTCACAATGAAGCTAAAAATTAACTACTGATTGAATTGAAACTATTTTTCAGATGGATCCAGAAAATTGATAAATTTAACTTACTAATTTATTTTACATGGTGATGCCCGGAAAACATACAGTGTGGCTTTATGATTTTGAAGCTCCACCAAAATCAACACAGCTTTTCTCATTCCTCATTATCAATGGCTTTGTATGTTAAAATTTTGAGTGTGAATTTTTTAATTAACCAAATTGTTTGTCAATTTTCTATCCAACATTTTGTGAATCAGAAATCAGTTTTTCTACAATAAAGGAAATAACTAAAATCATTAAGCCAAAATTTTGGGGAACATGAAATTTGGAGTGAAAGCATAATATCAAGGGGTTCATGGGATTGACAGCACAGCCATTGAATCAGGAATGGTATTTAGCTGGCCGTGGAAAATTTACCTTGTTATAAGTATAGCTGCATCCACTGGCGTCGTGTCTTCTCCCCAGCTTGTGGACATCTCTAAGTGTATGTCATTCTTTTTGCCAAATTCTTCATGTTGCCACTTACAAAAGCTTTCTAGCATTTTCTCTCCATGGTGCCCAATATACAAATCTGCCTGCAACAGAAGACATTTTCCTTCAAGGCAGATTGCTCCTACATACACAAAAGCTAAAAACTGAAGGAACTTCCTGAATTACTAAAGCAGACTTCTAACCATAATGTTAATTAGAACCTGGAAGGCATTTATGCTTAATTTAGCCTGACCTAAAAATCTTAAAATTTTATGAAGGTACAATATTACAAAATCTGTTGAATACTACTCTAAAAAAATAAAAGGTGCAACAGAATATTCAAAAACTGAAATTTTCAGATGTGAATAATTCATTATTTCTGCAATTTAAGAAAAAAGGCTTCCTGAAACACCAGTAAAGGTGTTTGTCAAAATGATACCACAGACTATTTTCCATCTAGAATGAATTACAGATAAGAAAACACTTTAAAAGCACATGTTAAAGCGATAGAATAAATGTGTTATATGAAATGACTTTAAAATTACACTTTGGAAGCTTAAGGTTTGTTTTCAGGAGCCTTGGAAACTACGAACATTCCTTTTTTTGAATGAAATTGAGGTATTAACCAAAACTAAGTCAGTTTTATGTACACTTTAAGTGACTCAGTGGGTATTTCTGGATTTTACGTCAATAAAAGTTTGTGTCTAACTTTCCCTTCACTTTAAAGTTCTTAAACACAATTTCTCATCCACTTAATGAATAAAAACTCAAGACATTCTTACTGGAGTTTCATGGAGCAGAATTAGCTTTATCACACGAAGATTGACCTGCACACCAAGACTCTTGTGTTGGAAAAGGTTAAAAACCTAAAAACAAATAAAAATAGAAATCCTAAAGTAAAACTGAAAAATATCTTAAATTTTTTAAAGGTTAAATATGGGAAAGTCTCACTTTAATTGAGAAATCTTATTTTTAAAAGCTGGAAAGCAAGATGATTTTTTAAGGTAGTACCTTGTTTTTAAAAGAATAGTAATTATTCCATTTGTATTACAGAATTTAAAACTGGCACATCTAACCCAGGTTTACTGAGGCATAACTATGTAGATGAGACCAAAGTTCTTTGTCTACCTTATAAGAAATAGTAGCAGAATAGTCACGATGCAACTAAATATGGACAGAAATGTTAAAGTGTGAAAACTCTGTCCAATGATAAAACAAATGATAATAAAAATAACAAATGTATATATTGATTCAATGGTTCTTACCTTATTTTCTATGATAATGAGAATTATAAATGGATACATGGTTTTGTTTTTTTTTATTTCTGTTTATTCTTTCCTAATTATCATTTTCTTTTTCTTCCTTGAAGAAGGCCTACCCAAAAGATTATATGGCTATCTAAGAATTAATTTACTAGTAAGCATTCCTAGATACTAAATGTGTACTACATTTCTGTAATCTAGAATTTGTCAAGAAATTAAGCTACCTATGATTCAGCTAGTTAAAGTTTTATCTAGTAGTTGTTAACTTTGACTAATCAGCCAGAATCACATCTGACATATAATTTTACATACTCATATAAAGAACTTAGGAAATACCAACATCCAATTTTATACCATTTCATAAATAATATATAGCGTTTGTGTTACAAAAATCCACATAAGCAAATATAAAATTTCTGCTAATATTAACAGATCCTCTTTTTTAAATAAGGAAAATATAGCATAAAGTAACAGCAAGTTTCGCCACATCAAAACTAACAATGAATTACTTTTTTTATTAAAACATAGGAATCATTATTCTGCTATTTCTCAGGAGACAGATCAGTTTGGTACATCTAAAGATACCAAATCAGCATTTGTACTGCTGTTAATAAATAAAAAGAATAGTAGTGAGTTAATTTTTAAAGAACTTCATTATAAATACTCACACATTTCTTCCTTAGAGTTTTCTTGAAAAAATTCCAAGCGCACTTTAAAGTTTGCCTACCATATTTAAGATGGTTAGAATGAACCTCCTGGCTGCATCTGCTCCATGATAGGAAACCATTGCTGGATCTGCAACCACTACAGTCTCTATGTTGTATTCTTGAGGTAATTTGTATGAATATCGTTTCCCTCTTCCAGTTTCTGTTATTTTTTTAGACTTAGGTCTTCCTTTATCTGTAACAGAAAAATGAGCTTCTAAATGAACCTTCATGTTAGATAGGTTAGTAACAAATTCATATCAAGGGGCAAAATTTAGTAAATTTCTGCACAGATGGAACACGAAAGGCACTTGGTGTTGTACTATGAGCTTAATTATATTAGACAGACAGGGCTTCCACCATTTATTGTTTCTTTCTTTTAGGAAGCTGACATCACCCAGTCAGCCTCAGTTTCCTCAAGTAGAATTAATAATACGCCCTGCTTCCTAGAATAGCTGATAGCTTGGTTATTATATCATCTAAGTGAACGATCTATCCCAGAGCTCTATATAAACCAAAATAAATTGATAAATAAAGATATTATGATTTTCTTTTTGTCACAATTGACAAAATACAGGGCTACTTACTAGAAGCACCTGAAGGGACTGCCTCACACATCCCGAGGTCAGGCAGATGCCCCAGACTCCTGAATCACTGTGTCTGGAATACCACGGACTTGGGCTCCACCTCCCACAGAGAGTATAGGAAAGTTGTACCTCTGGGTGATAAAGATTTCTCTAACAGCCAAATAAAGTGGCTACCACTAGCACAACATAAATATAATTACATAAAAATTAAGCAACTTACTTTAAAATACCGTGCATGCTACTGTGAGAATGAAAAGTGCACCACCAAGGAGAATATACATTCAGTACTTTTCCGAAATAAAAGAAAAAACAACTATTCTAAGTCAGTGGCAGATAACAGACATATCTCACCAAAAGATATCTACATGGCCTACTAGTATATGAGAAAATGCTCAATTACAGTCGTCTTCAGGGAAATTAAAACCACTATAAATTAAATAAATTAAAATCTCTTCAATGACTAAAATGAAAGAAGCTGACTCTGTCCAGTACCTACATGAAAGCAAGGACAACTAAATTTCTTATACACATAAATGCTAGGAGTTTAAATTGTAATAAACATATGAAAAACCAGGGCTAGAGATTTAGCTCAGTGGCATAAGTGACTGCCTGGCAAGCACAATGTCATGAGTTCGATCCCCAGAACTGCAAAACAAAAAAAAGAAACACAAAAAACCTAGCTGACAGATTCTACTAGCATTGAACATTTGCATATCTAGTGATTAAAGATCTAAAATACATACTCAACACAAATTCCTACTAGCTACATATATAAGTAATTCACAGAAGCACTAATTTTTCAGTCATCCTGGAGACTGTACCTAGGGCCTCACACTTGCTAGGCAAGTGCTCTGCCAGTGAAATACACTGCTAGCCCTCTTTTGAGACAAGGACACACTAAATTGACCAGGCTATCTTCAAGTGTGTGATCTTTGTGACCCTAGGATTACAAACATGTGCCACAATACCCAGCCAGAGAACCGGTATTCTGAATAATTTGATTACCCGCGAATAGTAAAATGGAAAAATGAATTTTGGCCTTTTTATACAATGAAATATAATGGAATGCTACATAGTAACAAAAAGTAACCAACTGCAGCAATGTGCAAAAATATGGATGAGCCATACAAGTACTTTGAACAAAAGCCAATTACAAAATGTGGTGTTAGAAATCAGAATAGTGACTCCTTCAAGATAGAAGTAATCAATGCTTAAGGATGTGCACAAGGAGGATACTGTGGTGCTTATGCCCCCTGTATTTTGATTTCTACGATGGCTCATGAATTTGTTCATTTCAAGATAATTTAGCAGTTAGACAAATCGCTTTACAACTTCCTGTATGCATGAGGTGCTTCAATAAAGTATGTAAAACTCTATGATTTTGACAACTTTTTTGAAGAGTCACATATCATAATATACTATTTCAGTGCACAATTGAATCAGTTTTAATAAATTTCTACACTTGTACAATCATCACCGCAATTCATCATTAAAACATTGATCGAAGATTCCTCTCGTTGGTATTTACACAAATTGTTTTAACATATCAAAATTGCCATTATTTCCTTTTCCAAACTTTCTGTATTTACTGATCAACACTTATATAATTCTTTACTAATACTGACTTCAGGGCTCAGGCAGGTCATCTCTGAGATCTAATATGGAATGGTTTCCAGCACCACTGCTGAAAGCTTTCCCTTTCTCAGTTATCTGCAGAATTACTCTTCTGCAATTTTTCTAGCAATAACACAGACTGAGAATCTATTTAGTAAACCAAGCTTTGTCTAAATAGCACACACTAGAGGCCATTAGGCGTGTGAAGTTTTGATAATAAAAGCAAACATTTCTTTTTTTTTAGAAAATACACGTTATAAATACATAGCAAAGCAATGCAAACAAAAACTATCTAGTCATCTGAAGCCAAATTACTGTGTTTATAAGTAAAATTTATAGATCCAGGTACGGTACCAGAAGCTAGCACCAAAAATCTTGAAGAAACAAAAAGGTAGAAATTAGTTTTGCTAGAATCCTGAAGTCAATTAAATTTAAAATTTAATTGTGTTATTTTTCTAACTGTAGTTTTTTTCTATTTGTGCTATCAATTCTATCATATATATGTCGGCATCTTAGAATATAAATATATGGTAAATATTTAAAGGGAATATTCCCACAGATAGGAAGAAATGCATGTTGGCAGGATCAATACCTAACAAGTCGATCATAAAGAACACGTAACTATGCATAAATATGTGACACAGATCCAGTCTCAAATTGCATTAGCACTTTCCTTATTTTTACTGGCACCTTTCCAGATGCATTTGTCACTAGCCTAGAAAGAAAATGAGAACCTTTAACTACTACAAAGAACCTATGTACTGAAAATGCAAACTGATAGCATCTCACCAGCGTCAACTCCCATTAAACAGATGAGATTAGTATGAATGCAACCAGTGGCCAGAAAGTGAGACTTTTTTTCTATGTAGGCATTTTGTTTACTAATTTCTCCGTCACTTATTCACCCTTAGATTTTAGGGAGGTTTCTGGAACAGAGATAATTAACTGCCTCTTCAATTCATTTTCCTCTTCTTTTCTTTAGAGGTAGGAATGTCATTCCCCAGTTCCTTCCTTTTTGTCTTCTTAGAAAAGTTTGTGGCCACCCAACCCATTGCTGTAATTCAATGAATGTGATTGCTGTAGTTCAATGAATGTGATTATGTAAGTAAACATCGAAAAACGGAATACATTCAGAATTAGTATTTATTCTGGGCCACTCTTTAAAAGAAAAGTGTCCCCTGCTTTCTCCTTCTGCTTTATTTAATGGGCTAAAATCAAGACAAGATGTGGTGAGCTCAGGTGGACACTGCAGGAGGTACCACATTGGGTATATGTCAAACAAGAAGGTAGGAAGAATTATAGCCACTGGAAGATGCCCCAGCTCAGAGGAACCAATTTCTCTAGACTCACTTGCATACTTGTGAACTTTAACAGTTGAGAATATACCTAGATAGGTAAGTGTCTATCCACTTTAAACTGCTGTTCTCTATTGTAGCGTCTTGGCCTGTACCGTAATAAAGATGGCTCCCGTTGCCCTTCGGAGTTACATGTGTGCTGTGCATTCCTTACTGCATGTTTCTCGTGCATGTCCACTGCTTGGTTGTCTTCATCACATACTAGAAGGCTCCCATAAATGTGGGACAGAGTGTTTCTCTGGTTCAATCAATGCCACAAGGTAAGAACTATGAGTCCTAAGACTGGCTCTCATATTCTGTAATATATTTCTAAAGTATTCTAAATATTGTATCATAAATGTTGCCAGGTGATTTGTCAATTATTTTAATAATTATATCTATGTTAAATCAAGAATTTCAAATTGTCTCAAAGCAACAGGTTTTCATATAATATTTTATAGCTGTCCAACTTTAAATCAACTCAGAAACAGATAAAATAATCTATCTCGCAACATCTCTCCCATGCCTTTTTCTGGTCGTCTATACGTTGCTCACTCTATTCTATCAGTATTGCTACTGTCATGATAAGACCTTTGGGCTAGTTATTCCCTTGACCTTTATCACATTTATTCCAGGTGCTTTTAGCTTTTGCTTATCAAAGTAGCTTTCCTACCCACTATACGTAAAGGAACCCACTCTGCCTAGAGTGGAGTTTTCAATCTCTCCAACTAGTTTATCTGCTGAGCCTGTAAGACTGTTTGGTAAAAGGCATGCAGTAAAGTTGGAGATATGATGCTTTTATCTCTGCTACTTAAAAAATGTCACAAGGCTGGGGATTTAGTTCATTGGTATCAGCAGCTGTCTGGCAAGTGTAACGTCATGACATGAGTTTGATCCCCAGCACCAATAAAAAAAAAAAAAAAGTGTCACAATTCACCATAAATGATATTTATTTAAATGATTTGAGTTACTTTTTTTTTCTTTTCTTTTTGTCTTTTTTGTTTAAGACAAGGTGTTGCCACAGTTCTTTGAATTCACTTTGTGGTTCAGGCAGGCCTGGAATTCACAGTCCTCCAGCTTCAGTCTCTGTGTGTTGGGATTACAGACATGCACCACCATGTCCTACCAGCTTTCTAATAATGAGAAAGTAAATTCACTTCAACTACAAAAAGGAGGTAGCATATATCTACTAATTTGTAATCATCAGAACCTCAAAAGTGGTTGACACATTACAATCAAGCACTTTCCTATAAGTAACGCAGACTTTAAGATTATCAAAACAAACATCGTTTTTTTAGTAGGGTCAGCTTCAGATTGATTAAATCTGAGATGCTTGACAGACATCTGAATAGCAATTGTTACATAACTGGAGTCAAGAGAGTGTTTGAAATGAAGACAGGTTTCAGAACTAAACAGTATAAGGGTGAACACATAGATTTGAGTCATAGCAACCTGGAGAAATATATGAAAAGAAAAGGAGAAAAATTAGATGAATGTCCTAAGAGGAATCTACATGTAGAGGACATAAATATGAAAAAGACACACGCATGGCAGAGACAGAGATGTAAGAAAAATAAAAGGAGATCCAAAACAGGGACCAAAGGGGAGAGCTTCTAAAGGGAGGGGCTTCGAAACTATCTCAAGAGTGGTAGCTCACAGGTAAGAGAGATTTAATAGTATGCACCTTTTCATGCTCCAGCTAATGTTAGTTGTGTTGTCCCCAAAGTGTCAGCTTTGTCTTGACTTACATATTACATTTAAACAGACTATCTGGAAGATACGAGGTTCCCTAAGATCCTCAACTTTATGGTAAACTCCACATAAATTAGCTCTTGTTAAGAAAATGATGCATACTGAAATAATTTCATTTTATTGCTTTTGTGATGTTTTCATTGTCTCCAATTCTGCTTAGCTCATTCTTAACTTCTGAATCTTCAGATTCACATGCATACATAAAACAAGTTAATACTGCATACTTAGAGAAGAAATTTAAAACATGTACCATCCAGTATTCAGTTTGTGTCCGCCCTAATACTCTTCTGACAATAATATCCAAAACAGTTATAGATTGAGTGTGGGAACAAATTCAGTAGTGTCCCTGTTGGGTCAGCTCTAGGGATGATTTCTCTGTGTCGCTCAGACCTTGATTTGCAATTTGATCAAACTATTGCTGTTTCATATTGAGTCCTAGACATACTTCTCAGTTTACACTGGAAAGTTAAGCAATACAAATTGGCATCACTTCCAGGGCACACAGGTCCTATCATGATCCAGTGCATGGCTACTTTTCCAGGGCTGTATCTTATCGAATTGGAACACGGCTTCAGCTCCCCTGGCTGACGCTCTCTCCCTTTCTTATGCTTCTCTACATTTGGTTCTGCGCCTGACAGGCTTTTGCTTCATTAACATCTTAACAACTTATGCTAAAAAACATTGCATACATTTTTCATTTTCACATACACTCACATTTACTCCTAAAGACAGCCTTGAGCTTCAGAGGTCACTTATCTCCATTTGAATGTAGTAAATGGGCTTTTGAGAGGAAAACGTAAGTTTCCCAAGATTACAGTTAGCACGTGGTAGCACACAGACCTGAAAACCGGCAGAATGAAACACAAGTCCATCGTCTTCACTTACATACTCCATTCCTTTTTCTCATTCTACCTTAAAATTTTGTTTCATTCTCAATGCTCAGGTCTCTACTTTCAGGGACCTTGTGTCCTGAGTCTATAATTGTAGTTATCACTCTGTGGTATGATTTCTGATTTAGCAGTTTACTTCTTGAGAATAAGCATTTTATCCGTTTGGTCGTGTTTATGTTGCAAAGAAACATCCAAATGCCCATCAACCAGGGAATGGATAAGAAAGATGTGATTTTTAACACAATGCAGTACTACTCAGCCATCAAGAATAAACTTGAGACATTTCTAGGTAAATGTATACACCTTGAGACCATACTGTTAAATGAAATAAATCAGACACACATGTGTAAACAGCAACTGTTTACACCAGGGATGGTGTGAAAAACTGAAAGAATAATTAAGAATCAAAGCATACAATAGGTATTGTGAAATAGGAAGACATTTTTCAAAAGGAAAGAGAAATTAGGGAGGGAAAGAGAGAAGGAAAAGGAAGCAGAAAAGAAAAAATGATTTAAAAAATAAAATGGAGTCAAAGCTTTGTAAATAGAGAGGAGCGGAGGGGTTGAAAAGACGAGAGGAGAAGAAATTGGGAAAAACAGGAATCAAAACATATCATGTACAGTTACAAAATTATTATAATGAATATGATCTTTATGCCTTATGTGTATATCAAAAAGAAAGCTAAGGTTTATCAGTATAAGCGAAGTGCACAAGATTACCTAGCTAGTGAGCCTAAACCCAAAGCCTGTAACTTTCAGTTCTTGAGCCTTCTTGTCTTCTGTGTTATCTCTGAATAAAGAAATACAACAAAGACATCCTAGGGGCTGGGGATTTAGCTCAGCGGCATAAGCGCCTGCCATGCAAATGTGCAGCCCTGAGTTCAATTCCCAGTACTGATTAAAAAAGAAAAGACATCCTAAAGTAGGAAGGTCCCCACAGGGAAAAATATATTCATGTAATATATATAGATAGATAGATAGATAGATACATAGGTAGATAGATAGATAGATAGATATAAAATATATATATGCATAACCTATTTAAAGAATTAGAATAAAGAAAAGGAATAGTAAGAAGCCAAGTTGAAGTCATAATTCCATTTTAAAATGGTAGCACTATCACAAAATTTGTCATATTGTTAGTATACTAATACATAGGCCTAAAGTTACATGAGAAAAGCAGCAATCGAATACATTGGTACAAATTAAGTGAATATTTCATGTCATGATTTGCTAACCTTAAAATATGTATTATGAGGTCAATTGTATGCTGACCCCATAATCTGAAACTATGAAGTTCAGTAAATCACTGAATTGTGATAGCAGTAGTCTTTGCTTGCAAATGCTCGATCCAGGTAGGTCAACATGATTATGTAATAGTCATGCATAAAGTATGTCCTTATTTCTGATATATGTTATAACATTAAGAACATTACCTCCAAATATGAACCACGAAGTTAACTGAGAATTTTCTGAAAGAATTTGCTCTCTGCATAAGGGCAGATGAGCTCGGCTCTTGGTGTCACAAGTGCACATGAGTGATTAGAACAGCTGGAACGTACTGTGACTCACAGGGCACAGAGTGCAGATTTTGGGTATAACTCACACAAATCAAGCGCCTAACTGGAATAAGTCCAAGTCGTTGCTGTTAGTTTTACAGTCTCACTATACAAAAGCTTGGCTTGCTTCCTTACTGCTTTCTCTCTCATTTGCTGTAACTTTTTATCAGCGTTTGCTATCTCTTTTGCTTCTAAAGTTCTAACAATGAGGAGCAGAAAGTGTTTTGCATTTCTTTGATTGTATACATTGAATATTATGAAAGGAGACAGATTCACTTAACTACTTGTGACCTAATTTTTAGACTGACTGATATCATGACTTTCCACAAAAGAAAATACAATTCGCAGATTATTTTCAGGTACTTACCTTCTAAACAGACACATATTACAATATTTTCTGAAATCAATACCCTCACAATTGATAATGTAAACATTTACTATCTCTGCAAAATGATATTGTCACAGTTCACCTAACCTAGCTACAAGGCCATAGTTAATTTTAGAATTATTATCTTGGCTCTATATAAACACCTAATTTCAAATCTGCAAGCTAAAATTTAAAATCATTACAACAAAATCCTTTAGTAAATTCATACTTCTTCATATTGGAAACAAATACTGAGTTGTCTAGGTTAGATATCAAAATATTGCCTGGGGGTTTAGCTCAGTGTCTTAAGCACCTGCCTGGCAGGTGTGAGGTCATGAGTTTGATCCCCAGTACCAAAAAAACCCACCAACAAACAAAAAAACTAATCATTTCCCTAGGGAAACTTACAACTTGTTCCCTGAACATTTGTTTAAACTTTAAGGTTCTACATATGTGTAAAAAATCATCTTCTATTTTTGTTTTTGTTTTTGTTTATTTGTTTTGGTACCAAGAATCAAAATCACAACCTCATGCTTGCCAAGTAGGCACCATACCACTGAACTATATCCTCAGTTCAAAAAAATCGTTAGCATTCATACAAATGCCACTGATTTCTGAATGAAAGGGATAAGAAAGCACACAAATCAGTTATCTTTACGTACTGCTCTGAAGGACTCTCAGTCAAAAAAGAAAGAGGACTTCCTGGTTAAAAATGAACCTCTGAAAAGTTCCAGATTTATGAGATTCACCTACTGAAAATAAAATTTAAAAAGTATAAATCATTATTTGTCTTCCTATTCTGGTGTTAATTTTAAATTTCAAGATGATGCTTAGATGAGTTTTTTTTTTAAAAGATGTTTCTACTCAAAATAAAGATATCGGTGATGTTCTCTTTGAGGTGGACTAAAATAAGGCTATGAGCTCATAGTATTCAATTTCAGAAGATGTGGAATTCTCCCCGTGTCATTTCTATTCCAGTGAATTGAAGACTACCCCACAAGGGACCATGTCACAATTCAAGACAGCTAAGGGGCATGCTACATGGTAGTTCTTATGATTTTCCATTTTCTGATATTAAAATATAGTGTTTCACAGGAAACCAAAAGATAATTCTAAAATGGAAATATGTAACTGCTACTCCTAAATGAGATACCTTGCCAATAAAGCTAGCTGACCTAAGAAAGGGAGACTCAGAAAGACAGAGGGAGAGCAACAAAATGGGGAGGAGAAGGGGCGAGGAGGGAGCAGGTTTTGCAGGATTCATCTCACCCTGCACCTTTAACCAAGTTCGTCCAGGAGGAAGAATTACCTGAGATGATACCACAGTAAAGACTGCGAAGAGCTGACTTCTCCGTGGCTTTTTCCTCCACAGATCTCTTCTGCCTGTATACTCGGTGTGGGTGACCTGTTATGGCCACTGTATCATTGAGTGGTTCAATAAATATGAGGTCTTCATTCAGCTGTATAAACCCCATCTGGAATAGACAACACAAAAGAAATATCAGAACTACTACCGAAAATGTTACTTTTAAGATCTCTGAATCAAACATTCTGTTTAACATACGGACACACAATCCTCCAAGGGAACTGTTTGAGCAATCACACTAGTAATGTAACTGTTTTCCTCTTCCACTGCTGCAGCTTTAGGAAGTATACTGCACTAGCATAAGATTCTCTTAGTTAGTCTTAGCTCATGCGGGCGGGAGGCTAGATGCCAGCAACAGATGCACAGTAAAAAGCTGGAATGTTAAAGGCTCACTTTGGGAGGCCCATGGGGTCACTTACATGTACAGCATGTACAGAAAGAGCCACACGGTTTTTAATTACATGTACCACACAGTCCAAGTTTTTGACAATCATGATTTGGTGAAGTGATTCATGTAATATAACAAGCCAAGTGAAGGCAACATAGCGTTGAAATTTACATATAAAATATTCTTAGAGTCTTCTAATTATTTTTAAAACCTTTGCAGCATAAATTAAAGAAAAAATGAAGCATTTCTTACAAAAAGGAGACATGTTTTTGTCATTCAAAATCATGGAGAGAGTTAAAACTGTAAGACATGGTTATGATCATTAAAAAAACTTGCAACAAGCTATCCTTGCAATACACAGAAGCTAAGACTAATTATTTATTTCCTCCCTTTTTAGAACTATAAATGAATATGACTAAGAAAAATTTAATGTGGAAGATCATAATATGAAATGATCTCTTAAATTGACCACTATATAATAGGTATAGAATCCATTTGAATGGTATCACTTTAGAAGATATTTGTGAAGAAATAGCTATATGAGTTAATAATAATTAATACCTAATAATAATTTCTAGCAGCTAGCACAGAGCCCACCATATGCAACAGTCAGCAAATATTTGTTGAGTAAAGGCATGATTCTAAATTTGTCCCCATTTGCTTCTTTACAGGCTACTGTCTTCAAATTTAAATTTTGTTTTCATTTCAGAGCATATTATTTGTCTATACAGAAACACCAAGTGATGGTCAACATGAACCTAAATTTATTCTGCAATGAATTAACCCTACGTGAATTTTTAAAACCTAATGAATTTCATTTACTTGGGCTATTTATATCTCCAACAAAAGTTTCAAGAACCAGAATAAGCAATAATCAAAATTCAAGAACTAAAATAAGCAATTGTATCACTTTAATTCATCCCTTCTGCCCTCTCCCCGTGCCTTTCCTCTTTCCTGTCTGTTTTTTTCTCACACACACACATGCACGTGCACTCCCAAAAACGCACACATGTCACATTTGACGGTAGGAGTAAATATTAAAGAAGCATAATCTAAAGATCCTTTAAAAATATTAGTCATATTTATGTTTGGGCCAACTATTTTTCTATAATTTTAATACAACTTCCAATGACCTCTTTATTTTCCATTCATGTTTTACTAGCCTAAATTTTAAAGTGATTACATAAAATCTAGGAATGTTTCCCTGGGCCTTAATTTGATGAAACAATAAGAATATTAAACAAAAAATATATTAAGTAATAAACATTAAAGATGTAAAATTGAGAGGCAGTGTTCAATTATATGTCATTAATTTAGATTGTGAAAATATACACAGTATTTTTATGTTATGTTCTAGTAAACTCTTGAGATTTACTCAGTACTTAAAACTATTTAACTGTGGATAATGTTCAAACTATGATGCTCAGTTAGAACATATTAGCAATCATGTGGAGTTTACCAAATTCGTAAATTTGTGATCCAAAATGTCTTTCAACAGATTATAAACATAGTTAAATTTATATGAAGAAACCATTTAAAATTTAATTGCACTATATCATATAAAATTTAATGATTCCAAGAATAGATTCTGGCCTTAGACTATTTGGATTAGACTTATTAGACTATATAGCTATGAGAAATTTACATCAAACTTACACAAAAGTTTCCAGAGGGTTTTTGGAGGGTATTTTTAAAACACATGTAATACCATTAACATGGGTTCTGATAATAAACATTCATCATTATTTTTATTCTAACAATCAAAATAACCATACTAAATATAAGGATCCAAGTTTGAATATAAACTACATTCCTATTAGCACACTAAGTACTCTATGAAGTAAGAAACTTCATGATGTAACATCGCTATTGTCTTAGAATTTTATCTACAAACATTTGTAAAACAAGAAGGCCATTAAAAGTGGATTAAGTATAAATGGTGACTCATGAATACCTGTCTACTGTCTGGCTGCTATGCACCAGACGCCTTCCTTTCTGAGGCACACTGAGCACTAACTGTCACAAAGTACCTTTCCTGGCCCAGAACAGCACTTTGGGGCACAAAACAGTGGCCCAGCTTCCATCTGTATCATTTAAGACGCTGACTTGGATTAAACTAGAATTTCAGAAAATACTGAGGTTTTCAGTATTTCCACAAAGGGCTCATTTTTTTCTTTTAATAAAATAGATAGTTTTATCTACATGATGATTTAACAAGCGATGTAGAACATGAATCCATATGAACCTCTCAAGGTCCCTGCAATCTACAATCCACAATTAGGTAGCATTTGTTTTAGTTTTAGAAGAAAAGATCATATGAATTAAATGACATAATACAGTATCTGTAATAACGGCAAACTAAGTGTTTTCCAACAATTTTTTCAGAATATTTTTTCAGAATAATTTTATGTATTTTGAAACATTTTATGAGGATAAATGGTAATGAAGTCAGGAGTTATTTCCTTCTCCATTTCCATTATCATGTGCATTTTCTCAAATGATAGCATGTATTGCTTTACCATTTGTTGTTTGATTTCACAACATAGTAAGAATTTCAGTATTTTGCAATACAGCATTATTTATATGAAAAGTTACTAGCCATTTCTTTCTTACCTAGTTTGATATTTTATTTCCATTTGTGAGCCTCTGTGCTTTTTTTATTTAAAGGGAAAAAAAAAACAGTATAAGGATACAAGTAATACAGAATTACAAAAAAAAGGGTAAGAAATCACTAGTTAATAGATTACATATTCTCATCTTAGAAATAGTTGTTCAAGTTACAGGATTAAAGCATACAAAGTGGACATTCAAACAGTGAGACTGCAGACAGTTGTGTTCAATGATCCAACAAAAACTCAGTAATATGGTCATCTATCTTAACACACTTGCAGTTGTATCCTTTAGAGCACATTTTTTTTCTCTCTTTTTTACAACAAATTTACACATTTTGGGTTTTATTACTCCCGTAGTTCTTATTATTTTTTTTTGGAAGAGAATAAAACCAAATATGACAAAACAAAGCAGTCAGTCAAAACAAAGGATAGACATAGCACATGATGTAAAAACAGAATACAAGGTTATCAACAGTGGTTACCATAATGCCTCTTGCTTCCTTAAAAAGAATTGTCTATGTGATTAGGTATAATAAAATTGAACAAAACAGTACAGAACAAGACCAATAAAACCTAAACATTGGAAACATTACAGGACTTCAAAAGAAGATAATAGTCAAACCAGAATGGGCATCGTAGTGAATGTTATTGCCTTCAAAGTAGTTGCCTATACCCTCAAACTTGATACTATCAAACAGAATGGAACAGAGTCTAACCAGTCAAAATAAGATAGTGGGAGTAATACAGGGCTTCAAATCAAGTTAATAGGAAATCAAAAAGTTACTATAATATATCCTGCTTTTTTTATTTTTCCCTTAATTAAAAAAATAATAATAAAAATAAATAAATAATTTTTTTATGAACAAGGGGGAGATGAGATAAAAGAGAACATAACAACATAACAATACAGATCAAAGCATGACAGTTTCAACAACCTAGTGCTTCACCACAAGATAACCCGACTTAATAGTAGTTACCGTAGTGTCTCTAATTGTCCATCAGTGATGAATAATGAAGACAATTTGAAGTCAGAGACTACAAACACCTTATAAAGTCACATGCGTAATCTATAAAATTTGAACTCTTAGAAGCAGAGAATAACATTGGTCAGTGTGAGGTGCCAGGAAAGATGTTGGTTAAAAGATAATAAAATGTAGGCTGGGCATGGTGGTGCACACTTGTAATCTTAGCACTTAGGAGGCTAAGACAGGAACACGGTTGTGAGTTCAAGACCAGCCTGGGTTACAAAATGAGCTCAAGTCCAGTGTGAGCTATATAGAAAGACCATGCCTCAAAAAGACCAAGAGAAAAAAAAAAAAATCAGTGGCATACACAGGAAGAATTACTTCAAGACATTCATTAGATAACATGGTGACTGTAATCAATAACAATGTGTTGTTTACTTGCAAATTGCAAAGGGAATGGATTTTAAGCATTCTCATAATAAAAATTATTGCATATGTTAACTGTCTTCCATGTGTCTATGTACAATATGCTGTGCACATAGGTCTCTGTATTTTGCAATTAAAATAATTAGCCAATTAATTTTAAAACACAGTATATCACAGAAATAAATGTCACAAATTTTAAAGAACATGAGGATAGAAACAGACCATAATGATTCCAGGACATGAGAAACATTTTGAGGGAAAACAGGATTTAGGTGGCAAGAATGTGCCTCTTGAGACAGGACATCACAAGTTAGGACAAGCATGCAAGGCTGAGGTGACAATCCAAAAGGATGCCTGGTTTGAGCAAAGAAAGGAAAATATACCACAAAAGTAAGATAAACTGACATGACCGGAAAAAATCAACTGACCGTATTCTTGGTGGGAGAAGTCAGTCTTGAATCTCTCAGAATAATCAATTTATTGTCTCTGTATGGTATATCAGAGACTTAGTCTGATACCAGAATGAGCACAGCTGTGTTTATTTGTGCTAACAGAAGTTGCCGAAAGGATCTAGCGCTGGACAAATATCTGATGCACCACAAGATCTGTAGTTTTGTTTAAATTTGTCTTTATCTTTAAAACTATTTCCTGGTAAGTTTATGTTATGGTGTGCATCTCAGTAAATGAAGCATTATCATTTGAAATGTAAACATAACATAGAGCTTGGTATAATTAAAATTTCACGTTTGTTCTCTGATTTAGTAAACAAAATACTATTTCATTATTACTGTAGCTAGAAATAATTTTATGCACTTGTATATTTTATAAGCACATGTAAATCTGCATGAAATATATTTGACACTGTATCTATCTTATTTTCTTATCATTCTAAAATACCTATCCCCCCTCAAACTTTCCAATTTTCACTGTGTGCCCAGGAAGACAAATTTAAAACCTCAAATGAAGATGTGTAAGTGTAATAAGTAAACTGCTGTTCCCACTTTTCCCACTTAAACTTCTGACATAACCCTAGGAGCAAACTTCAATGGTGCAAACAAACACTATATTTTAATGTATTTAAAAAGAACACTCCGCTATCTGATTACATCTTGGCACACTGTACATATTCTGTGTTCTTTCCAGAAAGTCATTGTGTCTGGGAAGAGCTACCAGTTCTTCAAATGTAAGCAGAGCCTGTTGCCTCTTCAAAGTATTGCTTTCCCTATCCATTTCTACGCAGTCTACTGCACGAAGTCCACTGTGGTCAGTCCTCCTGATGAGACCATGTGCTACTGGAGAGGAACATCTGACCTAATTCTCATCTTCACGCCTTCAATATGTAATGCCTGATACAGAACAGGTGCTCAAGGAATGTTGCTTTTAATACAATGTGGTGTTCTTCTTTGAGATAAAAGAAAACATCAATTCATCACTCTAGAATGCTATTCACTCCACTTATGAACTCATCTGGGAGAAAATTAGAATTTCATTTCTTCCAACAGGCTTTTCCAAGATTGCCTGCTTTATAATGCCCAAGGGTGATTTTTAGGAAAAACTGTCACACAGCCAGACTCTTAACATTATGCTATTTTTATTTCCTAGCCAAAGGGCTTCAAAGAGAATCATAAAACTAACGTTGATAGAGAGAAATTTAGAGATCCTCTGGGCGTTACTGGAGTTTTAAAATCAAGAAAAGCAAGCTTTACAAATACTGCAGGCTTGTCCAGATTCACACAGAGAGTTAATGTTAATGTCACTGCTAGAATCTAAGTATCCTAATTTCCAAGTTAATTTTTGGTATGAGGTATCCGTTTGCTATCTATATTTTATTTAAAATTCTGCCTACATTCTACTTCTCACTCTAAGCCCAACTTTGGGAATTGCTATGAGACTATTCCACATTTATTTTCTTTATTTCTTTATTTTCTTTCTCCACTCTATTTGACCATTGGTCACTTTCCTCAGATTTTTATTATTCTAATTCTTGGCTTCTCCAGCAGCTGTTTCTGTGCCCTTAAGCAGGGTATACTCATCAATCCAAGGCTGGTCCTCAGACAGTAAGTGTGCTCTGCATCTATCTCTCAGTGGTTAGATAACTCCTTATACAGTGATGGTCTCCCAAATCCCCCAAAGTGCAGTTTCCTGTCAAGATGGACTCTGTCTCTCTCTTCCACTAACTTACTTCTGCTATATCATCCTTTCCAGGCTAGCACTTCCCCTGTTAAGTGCATACCTCTGCTTATAGATGGTCCTTTTTCTAGATAATTAGACTAAATAGCACATAGACCTTAACTATTTCCTTTGCAAGCAAACTTTTAATTTTAAGAAAACTAGTATATGAAAATAAATGTGCATCTGTGTTAGGTGTTCCATATGCATAGTTTCACCTAATCTTAGTCTGCAACACAAATACTAAAATTTCAGTTTTATAGTTGCAAAATGAGTTACAGAAATATTCATTTATGCCAAGATTACAAATTAGTAATTGCTGATGAAGTATTTAAACTGAAAACTCTCTGGCTTCAAGTGTACATTGTTTTTGAGAGGCTATCTGAAAAAAAAAAAACTAAGCTTGCCATATAACTGCTATTTCAAATAATCCTCATCTTCAAAAACTTTTGCACTAAAGTTTTGGACATTAAGCACCAACACCTCACAGATGGTAGATATCTAAAGTTTGATATCAATGGCAAGATGAGGCTGTATCTCTCACAAAAACAGGAAACAAAAGTACTTCATTGAAGGTTATAAACTTTATTTTTTAGCTGACTGTTTTATGTGATCAGACTTCTTAGCTGTCGAAGACCCTCTGGCTTACTAAGTGGACTGAGTGTTCATGCCCAGGTCTGCTTCAGTGATAGATTCCCTGCAACTCTCTAACTAGAGACTTGGGAAATTATCTTATAGTTTTAGTTTGCCCTTCTTTCCTCTTGTCTTTTAATTTATTGTCTTTTTTTTTTAAGAAACATTTTCTGAATAAAACTAGAAGTTTGTAAATAGTGGAGCATTTTTAAAATATACTTAAAAACAGAAATAAGCATTTCCAAACCCAACACACATAAAGAATAGTTCACATATAAATGCATACATCTCTTTCCAGTCAGTCAACATATACACACATGCATATACACTTATGTGGACATACGTAGTAGCATCATTGTGTGTGGGCATGTGTGTGTTCACATGCACTCATATGTTCAAATTTCATATTCTACTTTTTTCCTATATAAGAACACATTCTATTTCTTAATAGCATTAAACTGTCTTCATAATCCTTGTCTTGTCAAGGAATATTTTACCCTCCATATAATAATTTAACAGCTATTCAAATACTGATCTCTATATTCATTGAATGCTTATAAGTATAAATTATATACAACTGAGAGCTTAGAACATAGATGTGACCAGGGCTGGAAAGGGCCATCATCAGTTTGTGTCAGGGGGGAAAACAATGGATCAATCACCAACTTACCTGGGTGAAAGACCTATTAAATCTTTAATAACTATTTATTGAACTTTGTAATATTATCTATGCCCTGAATTCTATCGTTCTATTTCACAATAGAAGAAAAACTATTAAGCTATATTCTGGAATGATCCAACAGATATCTAAGCATCAACGTAGGAGCTGAAAGTGACAAGCACCAAGTATGAATTCCCTTTTTCTAAAGATATAGGAGATACTCAGAAATTAGACTACTTATGAAGGGAAGACTCACCCTGGACCTTGCAGTGTTCTCTAGACTGGAACATCCATTCTAAGCACCTGGAAAATGCTAACCTGTCACACTGCCATCACCATCGGAGCTTCTGACCCCTCCTGGCATCACTTACACCTCTGTTCCAACACAGCCAGAGAGCCCCCGTGCACTGTGTAGCAGTGAGGAAACTCTAGGTGGGGAAATGCCAAGGGTCTGACCTCATTCCCCCCTTCCACTGCATGGGGCTCAGGCTAAGAAAGCCTGAATGTGGAAGGCATGTGGCAGAGAAATTCTAACTGTACACGAATGTGGAAGGTGTGATGATTAGGCAATGACTATTTTAATTAGCAGAGACTTTTTGTAACTAAATTTACCACAGGCCTTCTTAAAACCTAAAAATAGACAACGCCACAGTGAAACTAGGGAAAATTTTACTATATCCCCTGAGTCCTATTTATTCAATGAAAAGTTATATATGCATAACATTAATTCAGAAAGTGCCAAAACCCATGAAGGAGTCAGAAAGGTATGCACAAATGGCCTGTAGAATAGGGGATATCTGAGAAGGGACCAGCACTTGATTCGTGAGTGGTCAGGTCAGCTTGCAGGGGGACAGCACTGTAGCCAGGAGAGAAAGATTCTGAGATGAAACACATGTGGTGTGTGTGTGTGAGGAAAAGCAAGGTCAGTGCAACTGGAAGACAGTGACACGGAGGGAAATGAGCATCAGAAAATAATCTGGGGCATTCCACAGCATCACCGCTTACTCGATTTGAATTTAAAAATAAACTCTGAGAAAGTCCTCTTTGGTTTCTAAGACGTCTATCTTTCCTTGACGGTGGTTTCAGATTTTGCTGCAGGGTGCTTCATGTTATATTCTTTTCACACAATCATATTCCATTTGTGTAACACACAGGGACAGAGTTAACGCCTGTGGTGTGTCTCGCTCTCCTATCTTACTGATTCTCTCTTCCTCATAGTCTTTATGGGACTACTGTTTCTCTTATAACTGTCATGCTTATCTATTTTTCTTTTGATACATGACAGAAATATGAATTTAAAAAGTTACAAAAATGTTCCTTCTGAACTCTGTTATGCATAAGCATTATCACACATACAATAATAGTTGTTCTTTGGGCTCTAAGAAATGAAAAGGAAGTGGTAAAACAGAAAACTAGTCCTCTCCCTACTTTAAATTCTCCAAAATGATTGGTAGGTATTATGGTTATTATGATTAGTATGTCATTTCTCCTTTTATCTTCCAGTTAGTTTTTTATATCAAAAAAGCAACTGATTTTTCATATATTTTATCCATTTATTTTGCTACAATCTCTTATTACAACTCTTAATCTTTGTCTAATTGTGTCTATATGTGACAAAAACATGCTAACAATAGGGTCAAATTCACTTTTAATCTCTTTCCTAGCCTACCAACAAGTTTAGCTAAAAGCTATGATCCACTACACATGTGGATAGTTAATATTCATTGTAAATGTACAGTTGATACCAACCATATAGCAGTGTGACAGGCACTGAGTATTCAAAGGTGAACACAAATATAATCCCGGTCTTCATGGACCTGATACAGTTGTGGCATACACAGAAAAGAAATCATGTCTTCATGGGAATATACATAAGCAATTACAAATTACAAACAAAAGTTTTCAAAGAAATAGAGCAAAAACTGTGCGGCTACATAAGTGTGCCCAACAAATCTTTTCCAAGGAGCTGGCATTTGAGGCAGGACCTACAGTATGAATGCGGTCAGTCTTATATATACACATAAAAACATATGAGTGGGGAAGACAGTGCCTCAATTTGCTGAATGTCACACACCAAGACTAGGACTCTAGAAGGTACATGGGAGGAGCTCAACATAATCCTCTTCATGTTCAAAAACATTAACAACTTAGAATTATAGTTTATTTATAATAATATATTTGTGTCCCATGTATATTTCACACAAAACATGCTTTTAAATGTGAAATAAATAAGTGACACAGTTTTAACACCAATATAGGGAGGAAGTACCAAAGGAAATAGAATTGATTCAGGAAAAATGGCAGAATATACCTTTTGCATTATAATTCTTCTGAGTAAGTATTCACTTTAAAATTTATATATATGGCACATGTAGATGTATAAAATCCATGACTTAGATTGCACTTTTAAAGAAATTTTGAGATAGCAAGACGCAAGACTTGTCTAGGGGAAGTTGCAGTGATCAAAGTAATGGGTGATTGCAGGATTAGTGTAACGTCTATGGGGAGGACAATCTTCAGAAGAGATGGTGTGATTCAAGCAGCTTCTTAAAGCTGTGGTGAGACACTTAGAGTACACTCGAAGTTTAAAAGAAGTAACTGATCATAATTAAAATAAATAATGTAAGTTTGGAAGAAAATCACTTTTGTTCTTTTTTGGAAAACAGACTAGAGAGGCAAAAGGGTAAAATTAGGAAGACGAGCCCCAATAGTCCAGGGGGAAGACCTTGATGGCCACACTAAGAAGCAACACAAGATGGCTTGATTAAGGATCCAGGAAAATGTAAAACTATTTGCGTTGACACTGGACTATCGCCCAAAGCAGGGGCCACCACTCAAATTTGTTAGTGGTATGATGGTAAGGCAACAGGAGGCGACAATTAGAGATGATTCCAGAGTTTCGACCTTGGATTTCAAGGAGGGGAGACGAACGATTGTAATTGGGATATAAAAGTCAGTTGTAGGGCTGAGACAGATGGGGGGGGGGGTAAGAAATCCATTTCTGAAGGGACTTAATAGTGTGATGTATCTATGAAATTTCATCTAAGTAGATGAACCAAGTAGATACATGGAGCATAGAGCTTAGTGGGGAAGTTTAAGCTAGAGACATGTTACTGTGAGCTGCCAAATGAAGACAAAATTTCAGTCCATAAGAAGAAATCATGCTATTCCCAGAGGATAAAGAAACAAAAAGAGAGCCTAAAACTAAATCCTTAGACTAATACTGAAAATTAGACCAGCAAAACAGACTGAGGAGGAAGAGCTGGTGTGGATAACAGAAAAAACGTTGTACATTTGATTTAAAAAATAAAACGAAGAAAAAAGAAAACCATTTATAGAAGTAGCTTCTTAAAAAGACAAGGATATGTTTCTCAGTTCGCTCAGACTAAGTTATTACCCCTGTCTAACCTCCATTGCTCAAGTTAAAATATTTAGGAGCGCTGTGCAAGATGATCAAACACATGTGCTCAGGCTGTTGTTAAATTCAACAGCAAAAACTGAGCAGAGAAACATTTCCATGGCTTCATCAATCAAGATTCTCCTAAGTCATAACAATGTGACTTTCTTTTGTTGCAAATGAGGAAACTGTACATGTTCCATATTGTTGTGTCAGGAGGAGAATTCAAATTTATTAAGTCACTTTGCTTGACCCATATTCTTTCTTATATAAAAAAGATGACTCCAACTTCCCACCCACCCTAGCATGTAATACATTGGTACATATTCAGTTGTACACCTAGTGTTTAGAGGGTTAGTCACTCAGTGATTTTTCAGAGCTATTTACCATGGTGATGAGCTCTTGTGGCACTTATCTCATATAATTCCAGCCCAGTTATGTGCTTTAAGTGGAACTGAATGAGACCACTGAGAAAGCAGCACAGCTGCACTTGGGGGAAGCACTCATCATTGCCAGGTCTTACTGGTGACCTCACAATTGACAGAGATGCTGCCAACCTCCTACATACCCCTAGAGAACCGATGCAAATTCAGTTCACCATGGAAACAAGATTAGTGGAGCAAACTATTCAAAGACCATAACTTTGGTACTCAAAGACATGGAAAATCTGCTGCAACTTATTCTCAGGATTCAGTGAAAGGTCAAATGAACACAATAGTTTATTTACTCAGCAATATTTACTGAGTGAATACGATGCCTCCGTTCATGCCCCAGGTGCAGGAAATAAGCAGGATACAAAACAGAGAATCACGTGAAAGAAAATAATATTCTCACATATCTTCAAAATATTTTAAGAATTTATTCATTGTATGCACTGAGTCCTCTCTAAGTTCCTTGGGCAAACCTCTATCCCCATTCTGAATGACATCAAATAATATCCAAGAAACTGTCAAGTGCTTTCTTCTGTAAAATGTGCAATACACCTCATTCTAAACAAACTCATTTTTATGTTTTGTTTCTTCATGGAGAGATCCCAAAATGCAAATGTATATATAACAAAAAAAAAACTTAAAGAACATGCATGGACATTTTTTCTTCCAAACTTTCTTTCACATGTGATCCATTAGTGAGGACAGAAACTAAAAGAGCTTGTTGTAATCTCAGACTGATTATTAGAGCCTGCCTTAGAAGATTATGTGCCTACAATGCTAATAACATAGAAAATCCTTGAAACTCAAACATTGCATGGAGCTGACCACATCAGGAATATTTTGTGTGTGCATAAAGTTTTAAGAGATTTATTAAAATTGGAATATCAAACAAAACAAAAACTTAGGGTCAGATACTGTTCCAAATTCCACCTACAAAAGCTATAATTCATCAGCATCATGGATGAGCTTCTAAAATCCTAGTTGTACATTGCAATCATCAGTGAAGTAGTAACAATCCTGAGGCAATCCAGTTGAGAACTGAACAACTGTAACTCTCAGAAAGATTTTTATAAAAGGTTCAATGCACTTTATTATTACCGCCTTATACCCTGAAATCAAGGTTCGCACCGTAAAATTCAAAACTCAAGAATGTGACACAACTCTGTCACTTAAACTATTTCTAATCAGAAGTTGGTTTTGTTTCCATTGCTATCATTTTACTGGGATGTTCTCTACTTTATAAACATATTTCTTGGGCGTGAAACTTGACTTAAAGCATGGCAGCAAATGTTGAGTGAAACTTGCTATCAGCATGCAAAAAAGCTGAAGTAAGAGACTAAAAAAAGCATCACTTTACAAACTTAATCCAGGCTCCCTGAAATAACAAGATGAAAAACATTTTCATTCTTAACTTTTGACATTCTTTATTCAGAAACACTTCTGATCTTCAGAAATGACCAGACAACAAAGTTCTCCACAAAATACTTACAGTGTATTTTTGTAAGTTTCTTTTTAAAAATATAATAATGTACTCGTTTGGTTGAAACAGATCATATGCAACTTCTCATAATCAATCCTCTTCCCTTATCCCTCAAAAGTAAGGTATCATGTATCCTTATACTTTTGTTTTTATCTCTGGTGCATCTCTCTTGTCCTCACAAATGTAGGAATGAACATTTGTAGACTTATTGCAAAAGGTTCACTGTAGTGAGTATATTCAGGGGAGATTACAGCTGGGAAAAGGCTATCTCAATCATTCAAATAAGGAATTATGAGCAATTCAGGGTCAGATGAAATTGCCAGTAGTGGAATTTGTCAGATTCATTATAAATTTTGAAGGTGGAACAGAGTCAAGTAATGTTTGGTTCTGAAGTTCAACAAAAAAGAATTCACAATGCAAGAACTACAGTATTCTTTTGGTCCATGTCACATGGAACTAGCTAACTGGCTGTCAAGGATATAGTAAACAAAGAGGAAAGAATAGCATGCATGGGGGCATCAGAAGGAGATCAGTTTAGTTTGGAACATGAGTTTGATACAAATATCCGTTAGACTTCAACATAAAGTGCTACGCAAGTGACTAGATACATAAGTCTAGAGTTCAAAACAGAGGTCTGGATAACACATTTGGCTACGAGTGATAAGATTGGCTAAGATCACCAAGTGATGTAGACAAAGAAGATCCATGTCCAAGCACTACGACATAAAAGGGTGCCCGAAACAGAGGAGAGAAGCTATCAATAGGACTTTTTTACGAAGAGACAGAAAGAGAGGGGTGGTATCCTGAATGGCAAGTGACAATAATACAAATCAGGATGGAAGGGAACTATACTTTGGTATTTCTGATGTTGCTGCTGTTAGAATAAGATAAAAAAAAAAAATCAGTATCCCCATAAGATTATTTTTCTCTATCAGCTCCACAGCCTCTACTTCTTGTAATATAGCTTTTTAAATAACTATTGTGAGATAAGAGCACATTTTTAAATTCAAACAAAAAGAGCAGATATAACTACTCACTTTCACCAATGCTAAATGTGACCCAAATTTCAACAGAAAATAGTGAAAATGTCAGATTTCAAAACTCATCAGACATATGTATATATAGCTTTTGAAACTTGAATTTCAATGGATATTGATTAATCTTTGTGGTTTAAAGGGAAAATAAAATATTTGAAAGCAATCCATCAAGAACAAAGAAAGAAGTAACAGAGATGTGATTTTTGGTGAAATAGATAATGCTTGCTTGTGGCTTCTGATTTCATTCTTGGCTGTAATGAAGAATAAGCATTAAGTCATTTTATTTCCATCCAAAGTTTTATTGATATGATAGATTTCTCTTTTATTCTTGTAAATTTTATCTGGTTATATGAAGCCATAAGCCTTCTTGATATCTATCCCACCAATAAATTCAATAAATTAATAACTACCTACAATTTAGTTTTAGCATTTATAAGCTAAATTGCAATCATATTCATAAAAATTTAATTAAAATCACTAAACAGTACCATGTGACTAGCTAGAAAACTCTTTTGTTTGACATTATATCTTTATTTAAATAGATGAAATTCTACCTAAATATTCTTACTTTGAATGATTACTTTAAAAATATAACTACAAAGCACCTCCTTATAAGAAAAGTTATTCAGGACTGTAAAGAAAAACTAAGTTGAAGTTAAAATAAAAATACAAAATGATTGAGAAAAAACTGGTATAAATATGATACTGTATCAACTTTATAAAGAGATTATCATTAAGACATTAACAGCTAAATAAGCAAAAGATACGTACAATTTGCAAAGGAGGAAAACAGCTAGAAAAATAGGTTTGGAATAATTCTTGGACAGTAATTAAATGCAAATTTCAACAATCAGGCACAATTTCATTGCTTCAAATAGTAATAAAACAAAAGCTTATAAAATTATAATACAGAGCTGATAAAAATAAAGTGACCCTGGTGCCTTCAGACTTCATTGGTGGCCTCAAAAATTAGTGCCCTCTGGGAAACCCTATAGAAAGTCACGTCAGTTACATCTTTTCAGCCTGAAACAGTAGTTCTGGTAATTCATTCATTGGACACATTCAGAATGAGACCTCCTTCCTTTATTTTATTACATTCAGTAAGATAAAATTGCTAAACAAAAAATTTGTAGAAGCAATTTCACTTTAAATTTAGAGATGGGAAGGTCTTCTTAAAAGTTACCACAAAATAATCCCATAATATAATATTAATTTATCAAAATTATAAATAATTGGAGGACATCTGCAAATTTTCCATTCAGAAAATAAGCAGAATAATAGCATATTTAGGAGAAATAAATGATAGTATAGGCTGAAAAAAATGTTTGTAAATACACAAACAAGCTGTAAGTTGGAAAATGTTAAACGTAATGTATGTGATGTTAAATTACTTTACATTGAAAAAGCTTTTATTCTTTGATTTGAAATACAACACAACTCAACCATAGGAAAATAGTCAACACTATATCGCAAAATTCTATCAATGATACATGTATTAAAAATATGACAGAGTTGCTCTATTTTTCAAATTGTTATGTCATTACACTCTACTCAAAATATATAAATAGATGAGCAGGATCAAAACCTATAGTGAATGTTCAATTAGAAATATTTATTATAGCTGAAGATACAATGTCATTAGTTCCCCTCAAAATATCTTCATCTCAACACACTTAGCCCATCCTTCTTTTCCGTTTTTTGAAGCAGCTCTGGAAGTCATTTTTCGGAGTCATTTGCTCTCCAGCTCTGCCTCAGTGCCATGCATCAATGCAAAACATTTACCTCCCATGATCATTTCACCTTTGGACATGAGCCGGAAGTCACATGGTGCCAGCTCCAATAAACAAGGCGGATGAAAACACACTGCAATGTTTTTACAAGGCTGCCTTTCCTTGGATGGCACTCAGCAGCAGTATTCCCTATATTTTTTCATCACACCTCATAAAAGCACTCACAGAAGAGGACTCCCAGACCTGCTTCAGGAAAGGGAAGAACAATAGAATAGGTTTCTTCAGAGAGCTGAAGTCTTTTGATAAAGCTCAATGACAATTTGATTTTTATTGTCATAGATTTTTTAACTAAGGCATTTATCACATATATGTATATATGCAAACATGCTTACCCACATTGCTATACAGTACAGGCAATACTCAAGCCCTTTCTGTCAAAGTGGTTTTCACATTATCAGAATGTTTAAAGGTCTCTTTGAGCCACCCTTAATCTTTAAAACTTTTAGTCATCTCTAAAATTAATCATTATTATCCATTTGATCTTATTTCTCCCAGTTATTTTTAAATTTTTATGCATGTACATGTAAGTACTCATAATACATAGAATTGAAAGATTTTAGAAACATTAGCAATGTAATTTTTATGTAACATTCTACAACTTTCTTTTCATTGTGGCTTAATTATACAAAAGCATTAAAAGAGGATAAATTTGGTGATGACTTTAGAGAGAAGATCTTCTTAAAGAAAACACCAAAATGAATCAATCATATAGTTATCAAATTTGTCTACATTTAAATATAAAAGTGCTAATTTTTTAAGATAAAATATTTATAAACATACTGGACAAATTCAAAAATATTTGCTATATATATACATAACATATCTTAAATATAAATATGCATGAGATGTAAAGGTAATATAGTAGAAGAATTCCAAATTACAAAAGAAATTCACAATACAAAAGCCCTAATGGCTGAAAACGCTAAAGAAAACTGATCAATAATAAAGGAAATTCGGGGCTGGGGATTTAGTTCAGTGGCATAAGCACCTGCCCGACAAGCACAAGGTAGTGAATTCGATCCCCAGTACCAAAATAAATAAATTAAATGAATAAATAAATAAGTGAAATTAAAATGGAAGCAATAACAGAATGACATTTTGCAACCATTTACTTAAAAACAATTTTAACTTAGACAATTAATTGGAGTTAATGGAGTAACAATACTCTGACAACGTTGGTGACAGAATAATTGGTACAAATACGTTGAGCAGAAATTTACAAGGTATCTTAAAATGGGTACATTTGATGATTCAGAAAAAGAAATATTTGCACAAGTGCATGAGACAAAGAGCAGTTTAGTAGTACAAATTATATCTCAAGATTAAAAAAGAACTGAAAACAGTCTAAGTGAGCTATGTTTGTAGTGACTTAACGAAGTGTTATCAAGTATTTTTAAAGGGTAACTAAAAACAGTTCAGTGTTTACTCTGCAAGTTCTCTAAGTAACCTAAGATAACAAGATACCTCTTCACCAACAAATATGAGTTTATCTGCAGAATTAGGAGTGACTTCACACTCTTACCTCACTAGAAGCCAATTTTATTTAACCAGTATTACTTTTGTACTTTATGAACTAAAAATTAATTATGTTCATTTTATTTTTCCATCCTTTGATTTAATTTAGCCCTAGAAAAGAGTAGGAATTCACTTCATTTGCTTTCATTACAGTATAATGAATTTATGCTTACCCTGTACTTTGCAGAGTACCTAGTAGGCTCTCTCTGCTCTCTCTCTCTCTCTCTCTTTCTCTCTCTCTCTCTCTCTCTCCTGCATACTGTTTTAAAGCTTTTAAAGGCTGGGCAGGAAACGGAGGGCATAGGACAATAATCAGATCAATCCATAAACTCCGTTGTGTATACATTTTATAGTCACTTTGGTCACTGGGCCATAGAAAGTCCCTAGTGGTATTTGAATAGGGTATCTGTCATAGTCTTTTGAAAGATCCATTCCTACCTGGCATTTTAGCACTAAAAAATTGACAGAAAATCTGGGAATAAACAGTAGTGAGAAAACTTCATTCAACTTCTCAATTGACCAACAAATGCTTTCTGGAAAACAGGGGTAATTAGATCTCAACTTCTTGTCAGATTTGTTTAAACAAATTAATGTACAAATTGCACATGAGTACATTATTATTTATATTAACCTAATTTAGTATTTTGAATTTATTAGATTAATTTCACAAATACTTCTTAATTGGTATTAGTTATTTAATACATTGGTACTAATTAGTTAATGCATTGACTAAAAGAAAATATACTTCTATTTTTTATCTTCATTTTATTTAACAAATACAGTTATAGCACTCACAATGACAGCAGACACTGCTCTAAGTATCTCACGGACTCTTACGAGAAAAAATCAAGGCACTATAAGAGGTTAAGTAAATTATCAAATACTTCTGGGAGTTTGCATTCAAACCCACACACTCTGGCTGTTGAAGCACGATATCCCAAAAGTAGGCTTAGCATTTCATTTTCAATCATGAATGACTAATAAGCTGGGTGTGGTGGCTCATGCCTATAGTTCTAGCACTCTAGAGGCTGAGAAGGGAGGATTGCTGTGAGTTTGAGGCCAGATTCGGATACATAGTGAGTCCAAAACCAGCCTGGACTACACAGTGAGACCCTGTCTCAAAAAAAAAAAAAAAAATCATTAGTGATTAATTTTTTCTACCTTCAAACTTACTGATAAACTTTTTTAAAAATTCAATTTTAACTATATGTGAAATGTGCTTTGCCTAAATAAAGTATATTTTGTTTTGTTTTCAGATTGTAACATATAGAATTACTTTTTATTGTAGGGAAAAATCCATATATTGGTCATTTCATTCAAATCAATTTAATCAAAAGAATCTTTAAGATTTAAAGAACAGACAAAAATTTTCACACTGGAAGAACACACTCAAGCATTTGTCTGACCATTTAAGTATGTGACTTTAGGTAAGATATCCTCACTGATAACTTATTTTTCTCATAGTGTAAGAATACAAAGAACTGTTATGCTTAATTTGAGTTTAATTTGTAAATGTTTTCATTAACTATTAAATATGCAACAAAGTCTGCTTTCCCCCTGAACAGTGCCAAAGCCATAGATACAGAAGGTGGACACTCCCAAAGCCTTTGTAGAACTAAAGACATCATTCCCAGGAAAAAAAAAAAAAAAGAAAGAAAGAAAAGAAAAGAAAAAGTGGGGAGAATTTCATGAAATATAATGGAATTGCTCATTTATGAAAAAACTAAGAGGCACTGATCAGAGTCAGATTTTCACAAAAGTTAAAATATATATGAGGACTCTGTATCAAGAAAAGAAAGGTTAAATGACTGCAGTTCATTTGAAAATTGAAGCTGTCAAGGATCAGCAGGCTTTGAACATGAGCTTCTTCATAATAGCTTCACTGAATATACCACCATGTGCCCAAGATGAGATCACCTTGGCTACCAACAGGATCTTGAAGACTAACATGCTCCAAACCAGGGAGATCAATATAAGGAGTGGTACAGAAAACAGAATTTCACCAGCAGTGGTGGTGCATGGCTGTAATCTCAGCACTCACTTGGGAGGTTGAAGCAGGAGGATCTCCATGAGTTCAAGATCAGCCTGGGCTACAAAGTGAGTTCAAGGCCAGCCTCAACTGCAGAGCAAAGCCCTGTCTCAGATAGACAGGAAAAAAGAAATAGAAAAAGAAAGAGAAGAAGGGGAAGGGGAAGGGGAGAAAGAAGAAGGAGGAGGAGGAGGAGGAGATGGAGGAGGAGGAGGAAAAGGAGGAAGAGGAGGAGAAGGAGGAAAAGAAGAAGAAGAAGAAGGAAAAGAAGAAGAAGAAGAAGAAGAAGAAGAAGAAGAAGAAGAAGAAGAAGAAGAAGAAGAAGAAGAAGAAGAAGAGGAAAAAGAAAAAGAAGAAGAAGAAGAAAAAGAAGAAGAAGAAGAAGAAGAAGAAGAAGAAGAAGAAGAAGAAGAAGAAGAAGAAGAAGAAAAAGAAGAAGAAGAAGAAGAGTTCTAAATAACCATTTATTTCAGTCGACACTGCTTTCTCTCCTGCTATGGCATGTTTTTCCCTAGATAGTAAGATTTAAAATAAGAATAGACACAAATTATCTTAATTAAGTATGTAAATTACATTTACTCAACGAGTTTTCAAAAATTTGGCCTTTGATCACAACTTCAGAATTATTTTATACTAGCTTGGGTAGTGCGCGAACACTATAAAATATAGCTAAATAGGCCCCGTTTTAACACTGACCTTGACACGTCATTGAAGGCTTGTAGCTTTCAAAGCATTCTGTATTTCAGATTAATTTCCTTTTAACACCACTCACTCATCAACTTAAAGGAACGTCCACTGCAAATTCAGTTGGTTTCCAGCTTCAAGAGCTGGACCAATGTTTGGCAGGTAAGGACAAGCCTGAGTATCTCTGTAAAGCTTCCTGACAACCAAACCAACATTAAGAGTGAAGCTAAAACAATTCTTTCCTATCATACAAATAAGTTTTCTGTTCATTAAGTGAAATTATATATATGAAATGACTTTGCATAACATTAAATCTCTGTAGAAAGCAAACTATTGTTGTGTTCTATCTCACAAAACCCAGCTTACTTATGTACAATTAAGGTTTTAATTTCAACATCAACGTTCACTATATTTCCTTTACTAGAACTGTTTCCAAGGTCTCTAACAGAAAATAAGTAAAACCAGAGGCCTAAATTCCTACCACACACCACACAGCTACAGCACTGCCTTGCAAATTTTCTGTAACTTATTATTTATTCAATTTATGCCACATGCAGACTTCAACTCCTTATATGGGTATGAATTAATTCAGATTTAATTCAACCACTAAAAAAACACATATGAATGGCAGTTCACACTAATTCATTATGTGCCAGAGTAAATTGATTCAGAATTGAAGACACATGTTTTACTGAATGAGACTCAAAATTAGTAATGCCACAAGCCTCTTCTATAGACAAACTGTGATTAATTATTTCAATAGAAATGTGGGTCAAAAAATGTGACTATTTGGAGTTCAGTATACTCGCATCAAGAAAACAGACTAAATATGCTTATTGGACACTCAAAAAGTAGTGGAAAAAATACAAAACTTCTAAACCATTTGCATATGTATATATGTAATATGCTTATATACATAACAATCCATCAATAGAAATTTCACCGTTTACAAATGGAGTAATACACTATATAAGATGGAGAGTCAGATTTGTCCTAATTTTACAAATAAGATATACTTATAAAACACACATTTCTTACATTTAAAAATAGTTCTCAAGGGACATAAATTCACAAAAATACTTTTATTAAGCTCCTACAGTTTTAAAATACTACTTTATTTAAAACTTTTTTATTGATTTAAAATTACTTTATTTAGCTTAACATGTGACAGTTGTAACTGTATGTTGAAAACCACTGATATTTATACAGTAAAGAGCACAATATATTGAAAAAATGACTTATGGTACTTTTTCAAACTTCTCTACATTATGGCAGTTTCCAGCTTTCTTTTACAGCAAAAATACCTTTAAATTCTTTAGCAAGTAAGAGAAATGACCACATAATTTATGTATCTAGAAGAAAATTACTGTTTTGGCTACCTCCAATTTACTGTTTCATTTGTACCAATTAATCTTAGAAACCATTTCCGCTCAAGCTGTGTCCACCATAAGATGCATTAGCAAGGAGATGGACTTCACAAAAAAGCACAGGGACAATAAATTTTATTGACATAAACTGGTTTCATTGTCTCATTATTATTATTATTTTAATTTCAAAGACTGTCATGATGTCTCCCTTTTGTTAATAATGTGTACTTTTACATTGATCAGGCTATCTAGAAATGTATGTTTTATTATTTGCTTCAGAAAATTTACTTTACTCCTTTGTTTTTACTTTGTTTTAATTTGCATTGATTTTGGTCTTTCATGTATTTTACTCATATATTTAGTTTACTTTTCTCTAGTTTTTAAAATTTAGAGCAGGGCCAGTTGGCATTCACCTGTAATGCCAGCACTTGGAAGGCTGAGGCAAGAGGATCACCATGAGTTCAAGGCCAGTTTGCACGACATACTGAAACCCTGTCTCAAAAAAATCAACAAGTAAAATAAAATGTAGGCCGCACCTATGTTCCTTCCTAGCGTAAACATTTAAGCAATACGTTTCCCCACAGCGTTTCTTTAGGAGCATCTCACGTTTTCTCTATTTTTCTTTTATTTAGTACAAGTATTTTCAAATGTCTTCTTTGACACACGTGATATTCAGTGGTCTGGAATTTCCAAATGTAAGGTGATGTTTGGAGTTTGTCAATATTCCTTTAAACTTTATGTTACTGAGGAACATATTAGTGTTTTCTGTTACTTAAATTTGAAACTAGTTGAGACTAGTTCAGTGTTGCAGAATATGACCTAACTTGATGATTGTCCATGTGTACTAGATATAAAGGATTCTATGTCAGTTAGGTCACACGATTTGATTGCATTACTTTTTTTTGCATTACTTTTTGTTTGCATTACTTTTTCTCTTTATTTCTGATTTTCTCCCTACTATATTTACTTATAATGCAAAGATGAGTAAACACTAAAATACAACTTGACAATATCAGGAGACAGTTGATGTGAATGTGCCAAAATGCATGATTGGATGAAATACTATAATTGCCATCAAAATAAATCAATAATATAAACATGATGCTGTGTATCTTCACAAACCACGATCTGACTAATAAATATATACTTAAGAGGAATTCTTATATTCACGAGACTTACAAAGTGGCAATCATTACTACATTGCCTATAATTCCGAACAATAAGGGGAAAAAAAGATCCATCGATGGAGTAATGGGTAAGGAAGTTGCTGTATTAAAGCAATTAAATGAATACTGCAGTTTAGATTGCGAACTAAAGATGCAGGCATTGAGGGGCTGGGGATTTAGTTCAGCAGCATAAGCGCTTGCCTTGCAAGCGTGTGATTGTGAGTTCGATCCCTGGTACCAGTAAAAATACAAAAATACAAAAAAAAAAAAAAAGATGCATGCATCAACTTGAATGTAACTCAAAACATAAAACTTATATTTTAAAAAAGCAAGTTCTCAAATGATTTTTACAGTATTCCAGTTATGACAATTTTAAGAACATAAAGCAATGCCATATATATATATATATATATATATATATAAAATTATAGATGCACACATATAGTAAAATTACAAAAATATGGATGAAAATATATATTTAAGAATAGCGGTTACATCTGGGTATTTATGAAAGAAGTTGGCCAAAGAGAAATACAACAAGGATTTTCCATGATAAATAAAATTTAAAATGAGTGCTGAAGGGCCAGGAATTTAGCTCAGCAGTATAAGCACCTGCCTAGCAAGCACGAGGTTATGAGTTTAATCCTTGGTACCAAAAAATAAATAAATAATGCTCTTAAGGAAAATGGTAAAATGTTAACATTTATGAAATCCATGCATTAGATGTATTAATATATGTTTTTCTTTGTACTCACAGTTTTGTAATTGAGATCTAGATATACCATTAAATGACTGAACAATTAATAGGAAAATAAACAATTATGAGCATAGAGTGCAAAAAACAATGCAAGTTATGTAAAAAAAAATCATGAATGATGTTAAATCTAAAAAGCATGCTAATATTCGCTATGGATAGAGACAGGAGGAAGAGGCCATTTTCAGGTATAGTTAGACTGTAAACTAATGTATATTTGGAAGAGGAATAGATAGAATGTACCAAATTTTTAATTATGACAGCCCTTTCCCCCCTCTTGCCTCAAAAGGGAGGCAAATATTTCCAGAAACGTTTTATAGAGGTATGCCAAATTCTGTGTATGCAGTTGTAGGTTAGGGAATTATTGTTATTTTTTAGTGTAAAAATGGTTCCAGCCTACAAACCTAGCAATATGGGAATCTTTCCTCATAGTAGCACAACTGTAACCAGAGCTGCCCATAATGTAATCTGTCTGAAGAGTTCCTTGGAGAGTGCTGCTGTACCTATTCCAGATTCATGTGGCAGTACTGACACGGTATACCATACTATACTCCAGAACAGTGGTTCTCAACTGAGTGTGACTGTGCCCTCTGAGAGACAGTGCGCTGGGGGTCCAAAGGGAAAGTCTGAGAATACCTTGGCAACATCTAGAAATGTATTTTGTCTGATACAAGTACATAAAGGTCAGCGATCCTATTATCTGTCCTACAATGCATAAGACAACACTGTACAACAGTTAATCCAGCTAATATGTACTACTGAAGTTGAGAAATCCTGCTCTAGAAAAATCGGCTGTATTATTTCTCTAATCTCAGCTACAACTATGGTCTTCCAGTTCACATATGAAGAAAGGGTCTCAGAGAGATTAAATATTTTATTCAAAGAAACAAAGTTAATAAGAGGCAGATTTCCTTGCTCTTAGCCACCAACTCATGTTTGCAGTCTACAAGAATGACTGTGTTCTCATACGATGGATTCCTACACAACTGTGAAAAGTAGATGTTTATGAATGGGATGAAGTGATCTCTAACCCACAGAGTTAGAGAAGATATTTTAATGTAATAAATGAAAATTAAATAATACAACTCGCCAATAAAAATTAGTATCCAAATTTATAAAAATCTCCTAAAAGTTACCATTAAGTTACAGAAGACAACACTGATAATGTCACTTATATGACATACGACTTTACACAGCAATAATATCACAAAAATGGAATTACCATGAGAAGGTAGCTTTTTTAGTAAGTATTCACTTAGCAAAATCTAAATACAAAATTAATTGAAGACATAGAAGGCAGCATATGTTTATGATTTAGTTTCCAGAAATGCAAATAAGATGTTAATAGCTAGCAGACAGTGGGGGGAATTGAAAAAGACCAGTGAAAGTGAAGTCAGGGAACGTCATTGAAGCACATGAACCCAATAGTTCTTGGCCATTACAAGTTGTGTGGTGATAGAAATGCATGCATAAAATACTGCAATTTTGCAAATAATGTATGATACAGTGGTACACTCTTTTAGATCATTATTTGGATAATTAATTTACATAATTCAATTATAAATAGTTTGAGTTTTCATAATCGAATTTTAGAGAACTAATTTGGTAGTTAAGACATCTTTCTGGAGGTTCTCTTTATTTGGAGAAAAATAGATTCAATAGATCCAAATTCCCCCATAAAGTCACTTCTACACTACACATAGAATAGCACAAGGTGAGAGTAGTAACTCAAATTGGTTTCCTGAAACAGGACTCTGGTTAGTTGGAAGGCTTGGAAGGTCCTTTAATTTTCAGTATACTTTGATGCCTCGATGTGGAAAGTTTGTTGTCCAAGACATGTGGAAAGGCAAACAGTTCTGCATGACTAAGTGATCCTTGAAAGGGCAGGGATTGATAGTGAAGAAAGCAGGGAAGATAATGAATAACGGAAGGCTGAAGTCCATTAATATACCTACATCCCACAATACCCTAAGTCTTCATCAAAACTCCCAGCATCCCTGAAATTATGGTGTGAATAGGTAGTTTGAGAAGGCAACAAGGCAGGTAAACGTTCTGTGCCACTGACACAGCAAACAAAGGCAACTATGTGCAGATGCAAAAGGAGGAGCTCAGAACGGAAGTTCACTCTCTTTTTTTGCTTATCCCAAACTTATGCAGAAATCTTAAGTCAAGTATTTAGAACGCACGGGCAGAGGAATGTGGGGCTCCAAGAAAAACACCTGCGCCACATTTGTGTATGGTGTGTATAAGTCGTTAGGAATGCTCTTGATGAATACGTATCAAATTGCTCAGAGAGGGTCTTGAGTTGGTGGATTCTTTTTATAGTTATATTCATCTCTATGTTGCTCCACTATTTTACAATAAATAGGCAATGCTTTGTGGCTAAAAATTGTATAAAATATGCCTGAAAGAAGCAAAGACAACCTGAGAGTGAATTATCTAAATGCATTATGTAGGTTAAGGAAGGTAACAGCTTCACTGTAACTTGCATCAGCCCCTACCCTGAAGCACCATGCTCAAAACAGAACTATGCTTATAGCTTTTGACCATAATCCTTTGTAATCCCTTTCAAGTCTTTTTTATCTGTCTCCATTCTGTGCTGGACATCTGTGAATATGATCTTATACAATTATTTTGAATTTTTTCAAAGCATTAAATTTTATTTGATTTTATTATTGTTCTGTTCTTTCATTGACATTGACTTTTATTTCTCCCTCCTGATTGGTTTCATTTCATGTAATCTTTTGTCCTAATGTCTTCAAACTTAGGATATTGACGTGAGATCTTCCCATTTCCCTCATATTTAGTACTATATATTTTCCTGTATTGCCTCATTAGTTGCTTTTTACGTGTTATAATATTATGCTTCATTTTCATTCCATTCCTATTGTTTCCTAACTTGCTTTGCAGTTGTTTTCTTTGGTACATGTTTTCTAGATGTTTAGTATCTTTATTTCACAATATTGGATTTCCTAAATTTCTTCCAATCACTGATTTTAATTTACTTTAGCTGGCGATAGAAAATTTACATTGTATAATTTTATTGCTTGAAATTTACTAAAATTTACTATGCAGACCAGAATAAGGTATTAAAATGGAATATGTACTTTATGCAATATAAAAATAATGTGTACGTGGAGTTGGCATTCTTTTTTACCCCGCTCAATGCAACAGCCTAGAACCTATCTCAAACTGTGACCTAGGACATATGCAGATTACTCATTTGTTTCTTTCATTTCAAATATTACTACTATATTCCACATTTTATTCAATGGCAGAAAATCACTAAGATATACAGACAAACATACATATATAATATATATGCATATCAGACTAAATACGTAATATTAATTATTTAAATATTAGTAATAAAAATATGCATTTGTGTTTAAATAGAAATTATGAATATGTATTTATGTAGGTACACTATATATAAGGAAAATATGTAGATGCATAATACATTACATAAATGACACTCTAAGTGTGTGTACATACATAGATAGATATACATATATAGATATATAGATATAATCTGCTAACTGACTTTCAGCTATAATTCCTTTATGGCTAAAAGTAGAAGTTTAAACTTTATTCCACTTGGCACTTGCTTAAGTATTAAATAAACATTATAATTTATGAAAGATACAAGCTGATCACATCACAAGTTAGGGTGAAGAGGCCGGGGATTTAGCTCAGCGGCTCAAGTGCTCACCTGGTAAGTGTGAGGTCTCGAGTTCGATCCTGAATACTAAACAAAAAAAAAAGGGTGAAAATAATGCAGTTACTTCCTTCTCATACTCTACTCCGCTACTTTTTAACTTAAGACCTAAAACATGGTAGTTTTGGAAAAAACTGCTATGTTTTGTAGTTTAGTTCATGCAACCAGTATTCAAATCACTCGTATAAATAAAGAACAGAGTTGAAATTGAGCAGATCGAGATTTGACTCCCATGCTTGCTTCCTTGGAAACGTTGGGAAACAATCAAATATCTGTTCAATAAAATTGATACATTAACATCTTCCTCATAAGGTTACTATAAAAACATTGTTTAAAAATGCAGGGAACACAACTGATTCATAAGTACTTTTCAACCACCCAATTGAAGTTACTGAACTCCAATTCAGAGCAACAAGAAAATGAACATACAAGCAAAAGCACAGGACTGAATGTGTAGCTTCTCGAGGAAGGTGTAATGGAAAGAAATGAGAGAAGGATTAAGTAGATAGTTGATTGTGCAAGTTCCAATATAGTCTGATGTATTCTCTTACAAGCCTGTGGTGAGTTATTAATAGGTTCAGAACTTGAACATGTAAGACCACGTGACCAAAGACTCAAAGACTTGACACTGTGCACTTGTGGAGCCTCCAGAGCCAAAGGCCAGAGCAGCCAAGTTATTACAACACTTACTAAATACTACAACTGAGCTAACTCCAGGCAAATGCTTTGGAAACTTTTTCAAGCACATTAGTGTGCAGTGATAGGCTGTCTCTAAGGCATGTTATTCCAACGCATTTTGAATGAAACACAGGATTTCTATACTTTTAACTATAAAGTACTCCAAGTATGTGTCATTGGATTTATTTTTTACCTTTCCATCCATTAACCCCTTTTATGGCTCTGCCTCCTTCGTAGGAAGGTTGGGTCAGTTCACACAAACTATGTAAACTCTTGGGACTTAATCAATAGAAGAAGCTATCAAAATAATACAAAATAAACTCAGAAAATTAAATTAACAATGACATTTAGCTCAGTGGCATAAGTGCCTGCCTAACAAACAAAAAGTTGTGAGTTTGATCCCCAGCAATAATAATAATAATAATGACATCTATTTCTTTAGCCTATCATTTACCAGCCCAAATATGACTTTCAAGAGGTATTTGTATTTGTCTTGTCTGTCTTCTGGAATACTCCAGATCACCTCTCATGATCGAATTCTTGGGTGCATGTGGTCCTTTAAATTATACACTGACTGTATGACTTACAGGATAAAAATGTGACTTCATATTGACCCCTAATCACCATAGGAAATTCAAATACATTGAAAAACTATAATGCTTTTCATGAATTATTGCTCAACACTAAAGATTTAGATATGACTCTTTCATTATGGAGCCTTTTTTCCATAACAATTGTATTATCTCCTTCACAAATGTTTACTTCTTAAAATGGAATAAATTCCACCATTTGTATTCATTTCAAATTTCATCAATTTCAAGATGTCAGTGCTATAGCGTAACATTTGAGAGCCACTAAAATAAAGAATTTATTATAATTAACTACACAGTCCCATATTACCTACAAGAATCACATTCCAAACCCTTCAGAAGTTGCCTGAAAACTTGAATAACACTCAACTTATTCATCCTATTTTTCCTAAAAATACAGTAAAGTTTAATATACATACTATTCATAGTAAAAGATTAATGACAATAAATAGTAAAATATTAAAACTATAGCACTATACTGTGATGAAATTGCCAAACATGACACTTATGTTTGGGGACATTATTAAGTAAAGTCAGAGTAACCTGAACACAAGGCCTGTGATCCAGTGACAGCTGACCTGATGCTTTACATAGAGACCCAGTGACTGCCAGGCTGAGAAGCACATGCAGACAGTGATGCTCAACAAAGAGATGCTGGCTCTCACCTTTGGGGTCAGAGAACACAACTGTGAAAGATTCAATTGTACTACTAAGAAAGTTGAAAAATGCAACACTTACTAATTATTTCTATAATTTTTCATTTAATATTTTTGGACGTAGGTTGAAAGGAGGTAACTAAAATCTCAGCATGTGAAGTTACGAATGGGTAGGGGAACCATTGAACAAAGAGTACGTCTAACCTTTACTAGCTTTTTAAATTGATCCTTTAGATTGACTGTCTAAGGGCCTTCGTTTCCTTTTTCCTTGATCATAATTAAGATACCTCTCAATATTCAAAATATCAAAGCACACGGATTATACTTTTTACATAAGGTACCATGAAGGTGTCCTTGGTTCTGTTTGACTGAATACACAAATAATTTTCATGCAGTCTTACATGTAGAGACTATGAATTCTTGTGAACGAAATCCAATTCCTGAAAAGGGCTGTAAAACTATATTTAGACTATATTTATCTATTTGCTTATTAACTTTAACCCTACAAAATTTTTGAACTTTTTCACATTGGTAGGACAAATCAAAGAGAGTCTGGTACCTGGGCTCATGTTCAAATCCTGATTGCCGGACATTTTATCTTAGAATAACCTAACAGTATTCCTCCAATGAATGTCTAGGCTGACTTATCCTCATAAATCCTTTGTGAAATTTAAATCATGTCAATGGTTTAAAATTGACCATTATAAATATAACATCAGCTTAATTTAGTGCCTTAGTAATCAACTGGGTGTTCAAAAATATCCCTTAATGATTTCTATGATAATTTGTTTAGCAGAGAGAGAGAGAGAGACAGAGAGAGAGAGAGAGAGAGAGAGAGAGAGAGAGACAGAGAGACAGAGAGACAGAGAGAGAAACAGAGACAGACAGAAAGGGAAAGAAACAGAGTCAGAGTTTTTTCATTGTTTGAGATGGAAACTCTTCCAAAACTGAATTTCAAATTAAGCACCATCTTTATCAAATCCCAGCAGGTTCTTTGTGGATATTGGCAATCTGATCTAAAACTTTGTACAGAAATATAAAAATAAAAGGATCTAAATTAGCCAAAACAATTTTGCAAAAAGAAAACCAAAGTTAAGTGATTTAAGTTTCCCTAATTCAAAACATTATAAAGCTACGTAAATCAATGGAGTATGAAACTGACATAAGGATGAAAATATAATTCAAAAGAACAGCATTGTTAATGCAAAAATAAATTCTTATATTTGTTGTCAACTCGTTTCTGCCAGAATTACACAACATACAACATGAGGAAAGTACAGTGTCTTCAAAAATGATGTTGAGAGACAAGTGAAGTTACTGGACAGCTGGAGAGAGACAAGGGCACGTGAATGTAGATCTTTACCTCACATCATTCACAAAGACCAATGAGCCATGAACTTAAATGTAAAAGCTAAAATTAAGAAAACTCTCACACAAACAGGAGAAAGTCCTTGTAACTTTGAGTCACACAATATTTCTACATGGACACAAAAGTAGTATCTTATAAAAGTAAAAAATAAAAAACTAGATTTTACCAATATTTTATACAGCCCTAAAGCATTAAGAAAATGAAGGCATCCGTAGAACAGGAAAATAAATCAGCAAATTATATATATGACACAAAATGTATGTCCAGAGTATAGAAAGCTCTCATAAAAGTGAGGAGTAGGGAAAAAATTTAAAAAGTATTTTAAAAAATGGGATCGACAGACATGTTAACAAAGATAACATATCGATGGATATATTCTGGAATATGAAAAGATGTTCACCATAGTTACGAGTGAAATACAAATTAAATCCACAAAAGTAGTTAGAATCCACAAGAAACAACAGAAAGTATTGTTCAGGGTTAGGAAATTTGTGCAAAACACTCAACCACCTCTACCTCTCCACTTGTACTTGCTGTATATCTTCATGATTTTGTATTGGTGTCTATACAACACAATTTAAGAAAATGGGCTCCTGGATGCCTGGCCAAAGGACTATGGCGTGTGTTCCCTGCACAAGCAGTTGAAGCCATGTAGAAGCAAGGGAACTAAACAAAAGTGGGGCAAAACCATCCTTATGCTTGTCCCTTATGCTTACGAAGCAAAAGAATCATTGAATACTCTCTCTTCCCATCCTCTCCCCTCCCCCTTCCCTTTCTCCTACCCTTCCCCCTTCTGCTTGGAATGGCAAAATGGTAGAGAACTTCAATACCATAAAATGGACCTGGTTCATCAGCGTTATTCTCTGATCGTCTCAGTCGAAATCTAAATATTCTCAGGGTGTTGCAACTATGTACATGCATTAATCATGAAATGAAATCAAGTTCCTTTTGCTAGAAAAAGAAAAGTCCTACACTATCTCATTCCCAAGCTCTTTCCTAATACTGACATGTAATCATCCTTTAACACTATGTGGGTAACACCAGCATGGCTGAGCTCCCCCCACTTTCTCATTCTCTCAGTCTGGGGCCTGGCATCGGAATAAAGATGAGATGGAGACAGGATGATGTACTCAGTAGAGCTACACTCGGCACACATTCCATATCGAATTATGTCCCGCACATGGCTAAGGGAACCTTAGCACTTCTTTTCAGAAAGCCTTCAAGTCATAATCCAAGAAGAACTCCTGGCTCTCCAGTCACCCCAAAATGTGTCAGGATTACTTCTTCACCTAACACGCTCCCCATGAGGAACTTGAAACTCTACCGATCATTTGTTTAACAAATACAAAGATATAAACACTACCTGGGGTAAAAATGGAATTGCAGCTACATGGTAACATTCGATTGTACACAAGTTCAACATAAATATGCTGCATCAGTGTTGCATAAAAAATACTGTCATATTGTCATAAGTATTTTCTTATTTTTAAAGTATACTTTGTTTTTGATTCAGCAAATAAACTTCAAATAAGTAAACAATTATTTATGTACTAATAAACAAAACTTCCTCTTACAAAACTGGTCTACACCTCAATTCTCGCAAGCAACTAAAATGCAGATCAATGTGAATATCCATTTATTATCATTTAATTTGAAAATAGAATATACATTCTATCAGCAGAATTATTCTGTTCATTTGAATCCACTGCATCATTTTCTTAAATAAGACTAGAGTTAGCTATATATTGTTCCAATCTAAATGCAGAAAGTCCCCCTATGTATCACTGGACTAGCCATGCTCTTCTAAACTTTGAATTGGAAAATGACAGAATGCTCCAAAGATAAGGACAATTAAAGACCCCTTATTTTGTCACAGAGATATCAAGCACTAACTGAACCAAAAAATAATGAACAATGAGCATGAAGTTCAAAAAGTTGAGCAAAACCATGGTTTCCTCAAAATTGTAAACGCCTTAAAGCAAGAAATATTGCTTCTATTTTCTTCCCTGAGCCTTTATTTTTTATTTTTATTTATTTTTTTGGGTACTGGGAATCAAACTCAGGACCTCACACTTACCAGGCAGCCACTGTGCCACTGTACTATACCCTAGGCCTCCCTGAGTCATTAGAACAATGTGTGGATACTTCAACAGCACCCCTGAAGAATATTTAGTATTCTTAACGCTACAGCGAGTAACTTTATTACATAAATCTTTAGATTTCTCTAAAGTCAATTCCTAGTAATAGAATTGGGGCAAAGAATGATAAGTACATTTAAAAGTGCAGTAGATACTCTCCAACGGCTGTCCTAGCTGAGTGTGGTGGTGCAGGCCTGTAATCCAATCACTTGAGAGGCTGAGGCAGGAGGATCACTGTGAGATGGAGGCCAGCCTGGGCTACATAGTGAGTTCAAAGCCAGCCTAAATTACATAGTGAGAACTTGTGTCAAAAAAACATAACATAACATAACATAACATAACAAAAGAAAACCTCTCCTAATTTGCTTTCCTACAGTGTATAAGTTTAAGTGTTCCCTAACTATGTCCTTCAGATATTCTCAATTCATTTAATTTGTACCCATTTTTGGACCAAAAATGAGTTTTAAAAATTCGCTTATCCCATCTTACTACCAAGTTTTTATAAAATTATAGTTCATATATTTTCATTACCTGTTTATAATAAATATTTAAAAATTTCACAAAGTTGACTTCTAGATGGCAAAACTACAGATTTGTTTTACACACTTCATAGATTTTCTATATTCGCATGTTTTAGCTTGTACTTAATATTTGCCTTTTAAAGTATTCATATAAACAGCTCTGGAATTAGAAATGAAGGCCAAAAATGTAATAGAAAAATGAGTAAAAGATATGAAGAGAAGATCTACCAGAAAGAAAATTAGAATAAAAAGCAATCAAAAAGACACATAATCTCATCAATAATAACAACAAAAAACTACCTTCAGATAGCATTTTTTTCTTAGATTTCACAAATTAAGTTTTAAAAACACTCATACAGACTCTTGTAATCATAAACACCTCACATCGTCTGCTAGTCTGAAAGCACAAAGTAACATCCTATCCATGAGCGGACATGTCTCCACACATTACCACCACACATGTTCTTTAACACAAATAAGCATTACTAAAGCAGAAAGTCCTATCTAGCTATAGCACTAGCTAGAGGAAGATCCTGGAACCAATTAACTACCCATCAACATCAAACTGATTAAGTATGCTATGGCACATACTTGACATCAGATTTTTAAAAAATTTTGAGGAAAAATAATCGTTGAGAAAAAGAACCTTTTTATGATTCCTTACAAATGCATGTGTATATATATATATATATATATATATATATATATAGTGTGTAGTGTAGATATTTAAAGTCAGACACTTATTTATACATATTTATGTGTTTATGCATCAGCCACTTTCAAATCAATTCACATGCTAGACTTGGATAGTCTATGTCTCTAGAAAGAATGTTAAGCAATAATTAGAGAACATATACTAGATGAAGATATTTCATTGCATCCTTTTGATAGTTCTGTATTGTCAAATTTGAGTCCTTATAATTTTGAAAATAATTTTAATTTGACCTCACATGTGAATGGTAGTTTCAGTGGGTACATAGTCCAAGATTCAAAACCATTTTTCCAAACTCTTAAGACACTTGATGCTCTGGCATTCTATTATAGATTCAATCTTTTAAGGTCAGCTGACATCCCAATACAGATAATCTCCCCCCATTAAACTTGCAGGATTTTCTCTTTAACTTCCTAATATGTTAACATTTTGGATCACTTTTTACTTATACATTTACATGAGATTGGTGGCTGGTCCCTTGTTCTGAAGGGTTTTTTTGTCCCTGATAAACTGATTCTGAGACAGGAAAAAATAAATGTCCCCATCTCTTTCTAACCAACATGGGTTATATGAAATCACTGAATTAAACACCACTCTGTACTCCAGCTGGTAGATGGGTGATTGAGGTCTACCTCGAGTGGGCTCTTCCTTGGACTAGAGATATACAGCGACTCCCACAGTCTCTGGGCAAACACCCAAACATTTAAATACATGCAGGCACAGCACTTTGCAATTACACAATTTAATTGAACATTAAATTTTAAGGGTGGTGATGTACAAGTCCAAAGTACTTCTTTGTTTCTGTGAGAGTTTAGGGGAAACAAGGCAAATGACAAAATGAAATTGCTCTAATCGTATTTGAGATGAGAAAACTATAAAAGGATTGAAGATCTTAAAATTCCAGGGTTGTACACACAAACTCTTGTGCTTTCCAAATATAAACAATTATTGGAAAGTGATGCTGGTGTATGCTGAGAAAGGCTCAACTGGAACAACATATATCTGACCTACGTTCAAAAGAGTAGTCTAAACTGGACATGGTAGCCTACACCTCTGACCCCAGGACCCTGATGGCTAAGGCAAGAGGACTGCCATGAGTTTGAGGCCAGCATGAGCTACATAATGATTTCAAGGGCAGCCTGTATTACAGAGTAAGATCCTGTCTCAAGAAACAAAAAATAAAACAAAAATGTCATCTATGGCATTATATCCAAAGTGCGGCAGGTGAGTCCCATGCAAATGAATGCAATTCAGAAACTTTAACTGATTTTTTTAAAATGACTATTATAAAAATGTTAAATCTAGACCCATGACTCTTGGCTGACAACTGTTCTTTCCTATATTGTATCAATTTGTTTTTGTATGATGCTCTGAAATTATTTCTGGGTTTGATCTTCCAGGTCACAAATTTACCTATCAGTTTGTACACTGAATTTAGCTTTTTCTAGTGTCCATACAATTTCAGCACCATTGTATCCCATCATTTTTTATGCGGAGCAATTTTCCCAATTTTTTAAATGTATTTTTCCACGAATATATATCTGTTCTTATTTCTCTGAGAAGTACAGTTCCATTATTCTATTTATTCTATTGATCTTGTTGCCTCTTGTATCAGTTAGGCAGTAACTGATAGCTCTTTTATATAGTTCACATCCTAGAAGTATCATTTTCTTGGGAGCTGTCTCGTCTTTTTTTCTTCCTGCTCACCAATCTTTGACTATCACACCTGACAACTTCTATTCCAGTTATTTGGAGATGGCAGACCCTTCTAATGGGTACAGACAGAAACAGTAGTTCGTCTTCTAAAGAGTGGGTGCTTTCTATGCTCCGAGTATCACCAACATGCCCAGGAAAGCTGTGTCTTTACCTTTTCTTCTCTTGCCCAAGGACACACACGTGGCCTCCAATGGCTGGCATAATCAACCTGCCATTCTCCAGGTTCCCTTCTGCATCTCCTACTCTCCCTCCTTGAATGCAAACAGCTCCTTCTGGCAGTTCATGCATGTTTTCTGAAGTCTACATGTTTTCATTAATGGAAGCCAAACTTTTCCAATCTTTCATGATATACTCTTTGATATACTAATGACATTCACTTAAAAATGCAAATATTCATTTTTTAAGCATATCTTTTCTGCGTGTTCTAAAACATGGCTTTGGGAAGAAGGTTAATGCAGGAGACCAATCTGTAATCTTTGCCTTTTCATTCAAATGTCAATTCCATTTGTTCTTGTCATGCATTTCTTCCTTCACTGCTGCCCTGATACCTCTCTCACTGGTTCTGTCTAACGTGAAGCAACCTAAAATGGGCTTATTCAAAACTCGCCACAGCACAGCTTACTTTGATAAAGTTAAAAAAAAAAAAAGAAAGAAAATATACAAAGCTCCAGATTCTATATCAATATATATTCTATATATATTCTATATCTTCATTTAAGTAAGTAGTAAAAGACTTAACAGCCATTAATCATCATCTTGCAAAAATAATCTAAGTAGCCAGCCATAGGCAAAGTATCTGTTAAATTCAGTTCAGTGCTTAGATGCAATTTTTTTTTTAAAAAGAGCATTGTGTGTTGTCAGAAAACATAATTGCTCCACTGTTTCGAAATGTTACTTTTATGTATTTTATTCATTCAAAGACTATCATTTAAAATGTAATAAAATATTTTAGATGTTATTATCAGTCAGTGATTTCACTTAGTGTCCACCAGAAGCTGGACCTTTTACAACATGTTGAAAATGCAAAAGAAAGAGCAAATTATTACTCTCTGAGCATGTCTATTTGCACATACCTCAGTCTATTGCATTCCTGTTTACATTTGTGACTGGAACATTGGACGGAGAGCTCCTTGAAACATACCACAGCTTCTTCATCTACAGCTCTCTGTATTTTCTGTATCTGCAAAATGCCTTTGTCATAAGAATTGTTCAATATATGCTTAATTGCTTACTGTCATGATATTCATGTGCCTATCCAATCTACTATATAGCTTGAATAAGATTATCATTCAGTAAAAGTGAGAATAGGGAAATAGCACTTCAAAGACTTGCTAGATAGGAAAGTATGATTTGTATATTTTATAAATATAAGATCAAGAAAAATTAAGTACTTGATGAGATAGTACACATCAAAAAAGTCTTTATTCTGGCACTTTTGATAAAATATTAATTAATATCCGGAGAATAACAACCAACCTTATAAATGTCTGCCACTGGATACCGAGGATCTATTTCCTCTTATAGAGAGAGGCCTTTGCATCCTATCCCATCATGCATTTCTTCCTTCATCACTGCTCTGGTACCTGATCTCAAATTGGTTCTTGACACTACGACTTGTCTAAAGTAAAAGGTGCCCCAAATAGGCTTGTTCAAAACTTGCCACAGGAAAGAGCATATAGACTAGTTGCTAGATACAAAAGTATAATTTAAGCTAAAACATTAAGTCCTAGGCAAAACTAGTCTTAGAGAGAGAGAAAGAATGGTACATGTAGTGGTGTCTTTACTGAGCAACTGGAAAACACAAAACTTTAAGAAAAATATTTTTCTAAATTAAAGCCATTTGTATTCATAAATATTTCATCTCATCTATAAAAATATTTTAAGGTTTTCCACTAGAATAACAGGATCACAGAATTCTAACAATGTAGGGCAGCATGAACATAGGCTGATAAACTCTCACTGTTTGACACCACCTCTCCACTGTCACAAGAGGCTCCTGCAGGCCTAGCTCCACAGTGATGGCAAACCTTAAGAGCTTCCAGTGGCATAACAGCCCACTGTGGCACTCTCGCCATTGGCCTATTCTCAGCACATCCTTGACCTAATCATAGAAGGATTTTTCAGTGTCGATATTCTGTTTGTTTTCTTACCAAGATCCAAACCCTCACATCTCCATTGGGCGCCTTCCCTCTACCTGACTCTTCAGCCATCTCCTCCTCCTCCTTTCTTTTACTTTTGCCTGGATAAAGTCTCCTCATGCTGCAGCTCTCAGTTAGACGCCTTCTACTGTTGTATCACCAAGCAAAATAGTTGATTCACCAGGAGGGCATGTCACTGTTTCATGACTCCTGTGTGACATCCACTTGGATATCCAGCCCTTCTCACCTGTGAGCTCCTAAAGGCAGGACATTCTAGTATCTAATACAGAACTTAAAATGTGTTTAACAGGATCCTACTTATAACACCCAATTTTAAATTCAATCATTTAATTCATTTTACTTATAAGCAAGGTAGGGAATGTGTGTCTAAATGCCACAGCTTAGATAACAAATTGTACTCTCTGTTTTTTAATGCATTGGCTCAAAAGGGAAGGGGGTTGGGACAGCAGAACCTGGATAACAAACCCACCCTTCTAGGTTGTTTGCCTAACATTTTTGCCCACAATCTGACTGCTATACTGCATTGCTGGCAATGTCAGTTTTCCAAAATAACAAAGATTTCCAAGTTCAGAAATATACATAAGAGGCTAAAAGGAAAAGTGAGAAGGAATCCAACATGATAAACCAGGAGATGTGGCAAACTCCCATTCAGTCCATGAGAAATCTACTCGTAATTCTAACTTTGCTTCCTTAAGGATAATAAGAAGACACAGCTCATCGAGAAAATCTAACCAAAAGCCCACATTTCAACACAGTGAAATGTTTCATCATCTATGGCTACTACCACACCAGGAACTTTCTATACATAATTATTTAATCTCTAGCCAAAAGCTAGTGGACAATGAAATCACTACAAAATATTTTCTCCAAGCATCAGTTACACACATACACAGAAAACTAAATAAATAAATTATTTTCCTTTTTAAAAGATTTTTAAAAGATTTTCATGTAATTGTTCCGTGCCATTTTTTTTCACTGACACCTAAAATATTCATATTTGTATATTCACCTTTATCAACAGCCCTGCCCAGCAGTTTACTTCATTTGACTACTGGATTTTAGAGAGGCATAGGTAAAAATTTTCAGTTTGATTTATTTAATTTACTTAATTCCACTAACTTGTACAAAAGGTGATTTTTATGTATTTTATCCCCTCGCCCAAACTCAGCGGCTAACTTATGGAAAGCAATAATTATTCCAAAGCTTTGCTCCACCCAGGTAAAAAACAACAGAAAGAAAGAAAAAGAGAGAGAGAGAGAGAGAGAGAGAGAGAGAGAGAGAAAGAAGAAAGAAAGAAACTAAGAAACTGAGCAGTTTACATTAACAGAGCAAGTGGCTTTTTTACTGTCCAAATCCCCCCACCCAGGCCTCTTAGCAAGGCTACTTGGTACTCGTGTACATGAAGTGCTGTCAAATAAAAAGTAAACCTCAGAAAACAAAATGTCAGGTCACAGAGCTCTGAGTCTTTGAATACTAAGTGGATTCCAGTGCCACGTCCTCAACAACAGCGCGGATCTCTCCCTGGACACGGTCTCCATCCACTCTTGCCTTGGACAGGATCAGGCAACAGGTGTCTAGCACGCCTGCGGATGTGTTCAAATTCTAGACAGCTGTCAGAGTGCAATTTCCAAGTGTTCTCACAACTTTGCAGCGGGACCAGAAAAACAAGCCCAGAGAACAGATGAGGACCTTTGAATGGGGAAGAGATACAGGAGGACGCAGACTGGTTCCTTTCAATATGCTGAACCATATCACGTGATGGGTTTATTTTAGAAACACAAGAGAACAGAAGGAAGGTGCACGATTGACAAGAAGTAACAAGGAGATACAATTTCACATAGTATCAAAGGCAGGGAGAGTCACCCAGAAGTCTCCAATCTATACACCTAATGAGACTTTCACGCCTAGTCTGGCCTGTCCATGTCTCAATGCGGGCCACCGAGGGGGGCACCCGGGTAGGGCAGAGCGAGGTTAAACTCAGAAAGAAGACGCTGAAGGGGCAGGGTCGGTGCATGCACAGGAGCCTGGCAGGAGGGGAGCAGCAGGGAAGGCTGGAGATAGCAAAGGAAGACGCTTACCAGGCCACCTCCACAGGTGCTGAAAGAGGCCAGCGAGCCGGGGTGCCGCAGCACCGCCCCGGTGTAAAAGCAGGCGGCGTCGGGGGGCGCGGGCGGGTGCGGGGCGGACGCCGTCCGCGTGGGGCCGGGGCCCGGCTGTGGCCACTGTTCCACGGCGAAGCGCGATGCCAGGAAGCGGCCGTCCCTCCGGAGCAGCAGGTACAGGTCCCGGGAGAAGGCGGGGACCCTCAGCAGCACCTCGTCGCTGTCCGGCTCGCCTCGCTGGGCCGGGGGCGGGGATGGGGGCGGCTGCCACGAGGCCGGGGCGCCCGGGGACAGGACGGCCGCGCCGCCGGATCCCCGCGGCAGCTCCTGCGACTCGAGCTCCTCGTCCTCCTCACCCCCCGGCGGCGGCGGAGGCCGGAACCGGGGCTCGGCCTGCCCCTCCGCGGGCTCGGCCAGCGGCGCCGGGGCCACCGAGCGCACCTCGCGGGAGCTGCTGGCAGCCTGCGCCCGGGCACCTCCGCCGCGCGCCCAGCCGGGGTCTGCGCTGCTCCCGCTGCCGCCGGCTGCGTCCACCGGCTCCCGGCGCCAGAGTGCAGGAAACACGACTTCCCACTCCTCGCTGTCGGGGGCGAACTGCAGTCCTGCAGGCGGGGCAGAGAAGTGCGGGGCTTAAAGTGCCGCGGTTGCAGTAGCATCAGCATTCCCAGGGTCCCGATCCACAGAGACTCTGGGGCTCACTGGAACGCGATGCAGACCACCCGCCTAGCTCCTCAAACGCTTGCAAACACTCAAGTCTGGCGATCAGATTACAGACCCCAAAGTACATAACGTGTGAGTGGGAGAGGGAGCGGGCCTCAATTTTGGTGACTGCACTTAGTTGATGAAAACTGGTGCAAAGACTCCAACACAAGTGATTTGCAAAGCGTACACCCAGAATGTAACCCCCACTTTTCTTCCAGATGCTGAAACATACCTTTACAAACAGCACTACTATAGGGAAAAACGGATCATTGCACAGTTGCAATGCAGCCGGGAGATGAGCGTTTCGCCTCAGGGCTGGAGCCCCACGCCCGCGAGAAAGCTTTGGTTGCCATCCCCGGAGTCCACTCGCCGTGCACCCATTGCACCGGCCCTGCCTACCGGCGCGTTCCCAGTGTCCACTGGGGAAGCTAGACAGGAAGCAGGAAAGTCACTGAAGCACTTACCTGAACCGATCCCGAGGGAGAGGAGCCCCAACCGGTAGAGAAGACAGCAGCAGGCTCGAAGCAGGCGCATCTCGGGCTCTCCCCAGACCGCGCTTGGCGGCCGTGGCTCCTGGCCCCGCGCGCGCCCCCACTGCGATCCGCCGCGGGCACAGCCGCTCCTGGAGCGCTCGGGACGGGCGGCGAACTTGCCCAGGCTCTTTGTCTGTCGTGGGTAGGGGTCTGGAGGGTCGGGCGAGAGAGTCCCAGAGGCCTCCAGAGCCCCGGCGGGGGTTGGGGAGGAGCGAGGAGGCAGTGCGGCAGCCCCGCAGCGCCCGGCTCCCTGGCGAGTTAGGTGATGGATCTATCTTCTGTGTTCTCCACGTTGCAGGAGCTCCTGAGACCGAGCGGGCTGGCGCCGGGGCCCAGCAGTACAGACCCGCACTCAGCAGAGAGGGAGCCGCAGGCGCAGGGCGCGCAGTGCCGCCCCGGGACCGGACCGGCCGGGCGGGAGCGCCACGGAGTCCGCGCCAGGCTCTGGCTGCACCGCGCGACGCACGCGAGGAGGAGGCGGCGCCCGCCCGGCCCCAGCCCGCGCGTGCCAAGCTCCGCACGCTCCCGGGACGCAGCGCTGAGAGCTGGAGCTCGGACCGAAGGACCGCCGGGGTGAGGCGGGGTCAGCAGGACGCGCTGCACGGCGCGGGGTGTGGAAGGGAAGAATCCTGAGGAGCAGACACGCAGAATGCACGCAGGAGTTCAGCCAAGCGTGACGTTGCGGGACAAAGGTCCCAGAGCACAGCACATGTGCTCACTCTCTGGGCCGGGATGGCTGGGGACCCAAATCCTCTCACCTGACTCCTGATTGGCCATTCCAAAAGGCTCCATTTGCATCCCCACCTTCGGCCCTCCGCCCCACCCCCGGGCGTGCTCAGGTAGCTGCGCTCCCCCTGGCTCTCTTTTGTGCCAGCGCCTTTTTTTTTTTTTTTTTTTTTTTTTTCTTTATTTCTACACCATCCGTCCAGCACACAAAGCAAAACTCAGTGCAGACTTGAGCTCAGAATTGCAGGCTCGTTTACTGGGGACCTTTGATTTGTCTTCCCATCTTTGTCTCTCTGGGCTGTGTCAGCGTGGAGATAATGTGATTCGTCACGGAGAGTACTTCAAAGGTTCCCGGGCAGGACGGTGCACATCCTGCAGTCTCACAGGCCCCCTGTCCCGCCTTATCACTTCTGCGCCCCATTCATCAATGGTATCAGTTTCTCCCCCGCCCCCTCTTCTTTAGAAGAAGATCAAGGCGATCAACGTGAAATGCTGTATTTTAAAGCTTTGAGGCCAGGTGAGATTGTGTTCTTTGTGCTTTATTTCACACATTAAAAAAACATATATTTGTGCTATTTCTGTCCTCCCTGGGGGCCACTCGACACCACAGATCCCTCCTCCTTTGCAGGCACTCCACATTTCTCCTTCAGACATCCAGATTTTCTCATCAGATAGGAGGATGATAGCGCTAACTTACCTGTCCTTTGTTTTTCCAGCCCTGGGCCAGACAGCTAGGAATGAAATTTCACAAAAAGTCAGTTAAAAATTTCAAGACTGAGGTTGATTCTCCAAGTCCTTTGTTGTTTTACCTTCTGTTCCTGGTGTCAAGGGTGACTGTTATCCCTCTAGGGGAGGCTGATGATCTTATTTCAAAGGAAACCCATTTCTGAATAAGCCGTGTCCGGGAGTACTTCCTTTGAATTGTCCAGAGGTTAAGAACTAAGTCAAGCTAGGTGAGTTGTTCAAGACTGTTCTGCCTGCAAATCTTGCCTTGTAAGTATCTCTAAAACTGGAGGAACCTAGAAGTATCCAGGTTAGGGAACCTACAGGGCTCCCCTCTCCCCAAACCCTGGGGGACTCAATTGCATAGGCTTAAAACTAAATTAAAAAAAAAATCAAAGGTTCTTTATTTTAAAGAAGTATATCAAACTATTAAGATTGAAAGCTAGTTTCAATAAAACACCTCTTCTAAAATGTCTTCAATTTCATACACACACACACACACACACACACACACACACACACACACACACAGATATGTTTCTCAAAATCTCAAAGTTTCCCAGCTTGGCCTCAAATTTGATATTCTTCCTCAGTCTCCTGAGTAGCTGGGATTATACGCATGTGACACAGTGTCCATTTTTTTGCACAGATATTTTTAACAACAAAGATGTGAGAGTAAGAAATCTGTATTAGATTGTACATTTACTGGAATACATTTGTGATTTGTTAAAACTAAATGATCTATACAGTTAATTTAAAAATGTTTCCAAGCACAGATTGCCACTTTTTTCCCTCATCTCCCCTCATATGCAATCTCTATCAAGGGTCTTTCAAGAAGTTAATTTTCAAGGGGCTGGGGATTTAGCTCAGCGGCATAAGCACTGCCTTATAAGCAGGTGGTCGTGAGTTTGATCCCTGGTTCCGATGAAAAAACAAAAGAAGAGGTTAATGTTTATTGTTAAGAAAGATTTACCTAAGTCTCAGACAGCTCTTCTCTTTCTTTCTTTAGAAATGATGTTATAATTTATTTATATATTTTCAAAGACTTTATAAATCATCTGGGTTGAATTAACAAAACTACCTATTTCAACTAGTTGGGTACCAATATTTTGAAAACTAGAAATGGTTTCCTTTGTGTATCTTTTGCACATCACCCCACCTAATTGCAGGATGCACTGAACAAGCATGGAAATTCTCCAGAAATTCTCCACAATGCTTTACAAACTGAGGGCAATTGATTTTTGATATTTTATTCCAATTCCAATTCCTTGACCCTGAGTTACAGTGCTAGCTCCACACAGATCAGCTACAAGCAATGGGATTTATTTGGCTTACAGAGGAACGAGCCTGCGTGAGGAATGACATCTGAGAAACTTTGTGCTCTACTCACCAAAGCCTTAGATGTACAAATAAGAATATCAGCTAAAAATGCATCGACAAGGGATGGTTTTGAAGGAAAGTGCTTGCCTAATGGAAACTGAGAAATCATATGTGATAAAATGGAAGAGAAGAAGCAGGCCTGGAGCAGGCTTGTGACCAACCTTGAAAGACCAGAGCGGATGGGGACAGCGTGCTGGTTAGATTAGGTCACCACATAAGTCGCCAGATGCGAAGTGGCATAACCAAGAACTGCTTTTGCAGTCTCAGAGAAAGAGCAGAGGTAAATAATGAAGCATCCAAGTAAGTGGAACCAACTGTTCTTATGCACAAGGTGCTTGCATGTGGCATTTTATAACCACGTTGCTCTATTTATAAAGCTGGCTTCATGCCTGTCAGTCTTTCTTATTCTTCTCACTGATTGACACCAAGCCGCTCCCAACTTGAAATTAATCTTAAATGCTTTTACGCCTTAAAAAAAAAAAAAAAAAAAAAAAAAAAAAAAAAAAAACCTAGATTTGTGACCCATAAGAGAAGAAAAACAAATGAAATGATCACAAAAACTTCCCCAGTTGATACCTGAAGGCAGTTCCAGACCTGAGTGAATTGAGAGAGTAGCACATGGTAGCAAAAATTTACAAACTGGAGTCCCAGAGAGGAGCTCACCACATGGCCAGCAGAGCGCATACAACCTATTCCTACACTCTTAGCTATTTCAAGCAACAAACATTTATCACCTCACACAGTTTGTGAAGGACAGAATACAAGACTGGCTAAACTGGGAATTTCTGGCTCAGGGTCTATGTTAGTTATTTTTCGCATTGCTGATACACAATATCTGACACACAATTTAAAGAAAGAAAAGTTTATTTGGCTCACGGTTTGAAGAAATTTCAGTGTGAAGATGGCTAGCTGGGCAGCAGGGTGGCATGGCAAAGGGCATCACAAAGGAGAAACAGTTCATGGCAGGCAGAAGGCCCCAAAGCAAGACACGAGATAAACAAAAAGCCTTTTCTGTCCCTCACATCCTGTCCAGGCTACATGCCCTTAGGACAGGTAACATTCACAGCCCAGGCGGGGCATCCATGATCCTACCCAGAACTATGCCAGCTCAATCAGTGGACTAATTTAGTCATTACACACCCTTCATTCCAACATCATACACTCTACATTCATCCGCCTCTGAAAAAGCCCCACTATGACCACATGAGGCTTTTGAATATACCTAGAGGTAAGCCACGAAAAGATCCCTAACGAAGCATGGTCAACCTGTTGGCCAATTTTACAGTTTCAGAAATTTAACTGGCGGTAGAAATTTCCAAACTTTAATGGCTTTTGGATGGAAGCTCAGCAGCTTGCTGCAAGAATCTCTGTAAGGGTGCTCACTAATGTGTGCCTCTGCTGCAAGTGATCTGAGAGAACACAGAGAGAGAAGCCAGGGTCCTTCTGTATTTCACACCATCACTGCCACCCTGTCCTCTTCCTTGTAAGGAAGTCACTAGGTCCAGTTTACATTTAGAGACGTATTAAAGAATTTGTGAGATGGATGTGGTGGCACAGGCCTGTAATCCCAGCACTTGGGAGGCTGAAACAGGAACATAGTAGCAAAACCCTGTCTCAACAAAACAAGAATTTGTGGATGTATCTTTAAAATCATCATTGATTATCCTCAGTCATAAATTATTTATATTCCTTCCATATACAAATTATACTCATCCTGTCCCAAGGCCCTCAAAACTTTCATCCTATTAAAATAACAGCTCAGAATCCAGAACCGCACCATCTAAGCTGCTTCTACGTTTGCATGAACGTTCTCACTGCACTACATGAAGGGAACTCCTCAAGTTCAGAGCCTTTTCTTTGTAGATATGAGAAACTAAAGGAGCAACGTATTCACCTCCTTCACATCCTGCAAACTGTGGAGCGGTGTTTTTAGTTACTAAGCATCTTTTAAAGAGCAAAATTTTTACTTTTGTTAAACCCCTGCTTGTTAATTGATGCTTTGTAGTTTATCTTTTTTATTTTATATTTAAGAAATTGCTCCCAAAGCAAGATAAAATCTTTTTCTTCTACATTCTCCTCTAGAAAACTTAAATATGATACTATTACTTTTAGCTCTATGATTCATTTTGACTTATCTTTATAACTAGGATGAATCAAGATACGTATTTTTGTATATGAACATTCAATATCACTATTAACTAGGAAATGCACAGATAGACAGTACCTATTAAAGAGATAAAAGTAAAAATAATGCCTATAATACCAAATGTTTGCTAGGATGTAGAACAATTGAAATTCTCATGCATTGCTCATGTGAATGCAAGATGATAGAGTCACATTGGAAAACAGTTTGTTCCTTTTTGTATGTTTCTAAAGTATACATTACTACATAACTTAATAACCATTTCCTGGATATTTACCCAAGAACGGTCAATATGCTTATATGCAGAAGACTTGTGCCCAAATTTCTGTTGTAGTTTATTTCTTTAAAAGACAAAAGTGGAAACAAACTATACGCTCATTAACTGATTAATAATGCAACAGTTTGGTAGTATATTCTTGTAGTAGGACATAACTCAGCAACAGAAGGAAACAAACAACTGATTTATGCAATAACACGGATAGCTCTCAAAATCAGTATTCTACATAAAAGAAGCTTTCATTTATACAAAAAGGCAAGACAAAAAACAAATAAACAACCATCCTAAAAAAAAACCAGAAGAAAGAAATCAGGGCCACAGAGGGCAAAACAGTATGAGGGAACAATCTTGGATGATAGAAATGTTCTGTGTCTGGATTGCGGTACTGGTTAGATGATTATGTTCTTCAAATCTCATTCAAATTGTACATTTAAAGTACTGAAATTTATGATATCTGTTTAATTATATCTCAATAAATCCACATGAAGAATGTGCTACTCCCAGTGCTTTGATATCTGCTATTACTTGGGTTTGTTTGTTTGTACTGGGAATCAAACCCAAGACCTCAGGCTTACCAGTCAGGCTCTCTGTCACTGAGACACATCCCTTGCCTGTTATCAGTTATAAGTGATGAGCCCATCCCAAAGATTCTGTGGGTCAGTAAGGTTCATTATCAGCACCCAAGTGCCCAGACTACGAGCCTGGGAAGGCATCCTTGACTCATTTGTCTTTTTAACCCCTACATTCACTGCCACCAAATCATGATTTTTTTTTTCAGCTTCTAAGTCCGTTCACTTCCTCTATCACATCTTGCAGTAATAACACCCCAGTAACTCTGTAACACCCAAGGAATCTGTCTTCTGCTTCTACTTTCTCTCCAGCCATTTCACTCTAGCCAGAAAATCAACTCTTTTTTTTTCCTTTTGTCTTATGGAGACAGTTTTGCTGTAGAATTCAGGCTGAACTTGAACTCACTGTATAGCCCAGGCTGGCCTCAAAGCCACAACAATCCTGCCTCAGCCTCCCAAGTGCTGAGATTATAGGGGTGAAACATCACGCCTGGCTCAGAGGACTCATTTAACATGAAAATAATAATATCTTGGTTAAAGTCCTTCAATCACTTTCTAGTGCTTTTAGGGCAAAATTGAAAACTGTGTAACAAAACATAAAGACCCCCTGCAGCCCAAGTGCCCCCTATATTCAGTCCCTCTCCATGCATCTCTTCCTTTTTAGACTTCTCTAATCTTTGACAGTCACTGTGGTTTCTCCTGGCTCAAGACTATACAAGCAATAGTTTGGATCGTGTCAGCTCACATGTGCACCTTAACGGAACTCTTACTTTTCACCTGCCTTTCTTGTTCCCTTCCTGATGTACAATAAGCACCAGCTCTTACTCCTCTATGCCAGCAGAGCTCCTAGTGTCTCTAGTCACAGTCTTCGCACGTCTGGTGTTTATTTGTAACTTTCAATTTAGTATCCAACCAGCTCAAACCACTCCTACCACCATAAAATTCTGTTCCCTAGGGGGGGGGGGAAATCATTGCGTGATTTGTGCTTTCCAGATTACTGTGAAACAAAAACATATTAACAAATGTCAGCATAATAGTATGTGACAAATAAAATGAAAACATGAATGTATACCCCCCCCCTTTCTCCCTTACTTTCGAAAGGACGCCTAAGTATCCTGCTGCAGTGCCTGAGTCTAATACGTGATTATTAAGAAGAAAGCTATTTTTTTCAAATCCCTATAGTGCAAAGAGTTATTTTCTTAGAAGAAAATAACACAAAGAAAGGAAAAAGGAAAAAGAATGAAAATAGACTGTGAAAGCTAAGTTTTAAATTTCATTGAACTTTTTAAGAAAATGATGATGAACAGTTTTTCAAAAGATTAATGATCACAGATTATTATGAAGGATTTTATGTTCTTTCAGAATTTCACCCATACAAAATTTTAAATTCTATGTCATTTGTGGGGATCAGGGAGCATGTGAGACTTGTGTTTTATTTCTGTGTGTGGCATAAAATTCTTAGACTACATATAAAATTCAATAAAGAAATTGATTCTCTTCCTGTATTTTAAGATTAACTGAAAAGCAACAAAGGCTGACATTAAAATCTAAAAATGAGTATTTTTCAGTCTTCAAAACAGGAGAGTATGTTATAATAAAGTTTCTCATCTTCATATACAACCTAAAACCATACTTCAGGGTTTTTCACATTTCAGTTAAATCTTATACATAGTAATTTTTTTGCTAGTGGAATTTTCTTGTCATTTACGCAGACATTTTGGGACTACAGTTCCAAAATTAAGAACTATTGCTTGAAAACCAAGTGCTCCTAGCTTGAACTTGCATTCTTTTAAGGAGCATCCCACTGTAATCAGTGATCATTACTGAAAGGATGTTACCCTCAAGACTGAAAACCACTATTCTGGCACAACTCTTAAAAGTTTTTTTTTGTTTTGAATGTGTAATATTGTATCCTTTCTCCCATCTAGTGTGTGTCAATCTAGCACCATTTGCAGTGCAAGTAAGTCCCTGATGTATGAGCATTTGTTTCAGCTGTGAATTTTCACAGGTGTACTCTGTAAGACTCATTCGGTCAGGTAAGGAACAAATCCAATCTACAAACAATTGTCTCAGAAAGAACTCATTCATAAGTCAGGGACTTACTTTATTAGATCTTAGACCCAATGCCCTAGCCTGCTAAATATTCAGTAAATGTTACTGGATAATTGAACAAATGAAACCAAAGTTAGCATCATCCATATGCAGGTCATCATCCTTCCAGATTTGGGAGAATGATTCAGATGAGACTAAGATACATGTTTATATGTATGTTTATAGTTTTGTGGATTTTTTTATTCTTAGTATTCTGTGTGTGTGTGTGTGTGTGTGTGTGTGTGTGTGTGTGTGTGTGTTTTACAGGTAGCTGAGTTGGATAGAGATGTTGTGGGCAGTCAGACAGGGCTGGGCCCTGAAGGAGCCAGTGCAGAAGACCAGTTATCTTGCAAGCTATGGGGGAAATAGACACTTCTGCTGAGGGCCTGACCTCAAGACCAAAGATTAAACAAATGCACCCATATACTTCCTAAGGTTGATCATTGGGGATTGATATGCTAAATAGGTCTCTATCACCTTGAGGAAGCCAAGAGTCAATAACCCAAACTCCTACTGGAATAGCCACTGCTCTGTATGCATGCCTGGTTGCTAAGTAACTTACTTCCCCATTTGTCCCTGATTAACCAATTTTATGTGAGCAATTAATCCGATTGGTTGACCATAGTTCTGTCCCTCCTCATGCCCACCTTTTGAGTGCCCATGTTTTACTCACCTAAGACCTGCTTCACTTTGGTCTGTAGAAGTCCCTAGAAAAGATAGCATCTTTGGCAACTCACTCGGGTCGGAAGCTTTCTTTCTCTCAATAAATATACTCTGCTCTTCACCCTTGTTGTTCCTAAAATTCATTCTTTGATTTTTAGAGAGCCGTAACTCATACCAGACATGAAGTAGGTTGGGAGTTTCTTTTCCCTATACCGTGTGTGTGTGTGTGTGTGTGTGTGTGTGTGTGTGTGTGTGTGTGAGAGAGAGAGAGAGAGAGAGAAGTGAAATAATAGTTTTTAGAATTATTCTAAGACAAAAAGCACTCATTAGCAAAACACAGTTGAAGGCAATCATTAGCATTAAAAGGAAAACAGAATGTCAAATCAATGAGATGCTGTGAACATTAGCTTTGCTGAGGATTTACTGACCTTCTGTCAGTGTTACAGAGACCACACAGTTGAGAATCTTGGTGAGCTGGGGTGGGGAGGTGAAACACTGACGTTCTCTAAAATACACAAAAATCCAGGTGTGCATTCTCGTTGTCCACCACTGTGCAGGCTCAGTACCTATGCTTACCTAACAGAACATCCACAGCCTGCAGATCCAGAACAAGCGGCACACAAGAACAGGCACACTTCAGAATTCCTCCCATGGGAGTGGGCTGTGACTTCAAGAGTCATTCAGAAGGCTGGGTCAGCTGCAGGAGCATCTAAACCAGCTGTCTATGGTAGGATCCTGGCTGTAAGGATGCCTTCCAGTGGTTTCTACTTTTCAGAACTTGGTCTTTAGCCTTTTTGTCAGTTATTTAGGCTACATATTGACAACATTTCATTAAATTCTTTTCTGTTAAGGTAAGCCAGAATTCCCTTGTGTGGTTGCAGGTTAAGAACCATAACCTAAACTGTTTTCAGGGAGCAGCTTCCAGTCCAAGGAAACTTAGAAAAAATTAGTGACTTGTGCATGGTTGGTAATCAAAATTCTGTTAATATTCGTTGATGGGACTCAGTCAACCTATGACAAATAACAACAAATATTTTCTTAAATTATTGTCTATGGCATCTGGAATGACATGCACTGAAAACAGAATATTTCTGTGACCGTACACTTGCCATACAGAAGTTAAGGTTTCCTTGTTTCTAACACTCCTACACAAAGCCAAAAACATTACATTCTAAACTTCCCAGCTCAGGGCATGTACTGAAAGTCAATGTTATGATTGGAGTACAGAATTTTCATGCTCTTTTCAGTCCAGAACTTCCTTGGTGTATTGGTAAAGAAAAAAGAAAATCTATCAAAAGATAGGAGATGGGAATGCTAGAGGGATTGATCATGTGAAATTCATGGACCTCTAGGAGGCCTATAAGCAGCTCCTTTCTCCTAGGCTTTGAGAAACAAATTGATGAGAAGAACATCATCATATTTTCTTTTTTAACTTTTTCGTGTGTGTGTGTATGTGTGTGTGTGTGTGTGTGTGTGTGTGTGTGTGTGTGTGTGTGTTTTTCAGGGGAGGGGTACCGAGGATCAAACTCACAACTTCATGCTTCCAGGCAGGTGCTTACACTGCTGAGCTAAATCTCCAGCAGCAGCATCGTATCTTAAAAATACATTAGTAGTTGGGCATAGAGACACATGCCCGTAGTCCCACTACTCTAGAAGCTAAAGGAGGATTGCAGCCAGTTCAAGGCCAGCATGAGCTATATGGTGAGACTTCGACTCAAACAAACAGAACCAAAACAAACAATGGAAATTATTGACAATTCTTAAAGGCTGCAGAGGCTGATGAGGGATGCTGTCCATGGTCTCCCTAATTCCAATGAGGTAAGTAAAAGCCAAGACAACAGCAGTACTTAACCTCAGAGGAAAAGAGAACTCTGCTTATTAGGAAAATCAGCAAAATGGTCTGAAACATAGAGCGTTTTGTGATTGCCAATGTCATATGATTGCTGATAGTGAAATGGCTGAGTAGGTTTCTAGATCATATTTTATCTAATTTTAAACACTATTAAAAAGAACACAGAACAATCAAATGTGTAAAAATACTGTCTTCTGATGATGACCTATGTAATAGGGGATCACCACTTAAGTGGCAAGTTCCCAAACCTAACTCTGTACACAGTTCAGAGTCTCTTAATTAAAGGAAAGTGTGTAACCCCTGATAAGATCTGATAGCAAAATTTTATCAAGGGGAAACCAGCAATGGGTTTTGGTGGAAACAATGGTATGCTTTTGCCTTACTTGTTGAATGAGTACCAAAAACAGATACAGCAAAACTGCTAGATATTTCTACACAAAGGTAACAGTGTGGTGATGGAATATCAAATGAAAGTCACTAGAACCTTCTTACCAAGCCAAAATAATCTGCATTACTGGGGACATGACAGCATGTAGTGGTGACATTTTTCAAATTCCTATTTGCTTGAGTAGATGATACGTGGTCCCTGCAGAGTAGTAATGAAGTGTTGTGTGATGAGTGTTAAATGCTTCTAGATGTAATCTTTTTAGCTAGAAAATTAGTGGAATGTCCGACAATTAATAGACAGCTACAGAGTTGGTAATTTTTCTCTGTAATGTACAGAAGTGGAAACGGGTCAGAAGCTTTCTTTCTCTTAAGAAATGTATTCTGCTCTTTACGCTTGTTGTTCCTAAAATTCATTCTTTGATTTTTAGAAATAGATCAAAGTACAAATTTCCTCTCAATAATATTTACTGCTTAATGCCTGTCACAACTCAATCCACAGGAACATGGAAGATATCCTCTCAAGGGGTAAATATAGTGCTTGTTCATTAAGTTCATAATGACAGTGCTAGAATATGTGGAATATGAAGGGCAGTGTAAATATCAAAGAGTAATGTTATGGTCAGGATGGAGAAGTCCCTCAAAAACTAGAGCATTCAACAGTGGGGTTTTAGGGAAGTGATGGGGTAGTGGGAAGTTATACCTGACCTCCTATGAGGAGGAGGGGTCTGATGGAAAGAGGGACAGGGTTCCTCCCCAGCTCCCCCCACCCCAGCTCCCTGGCCCACTGCCGGACTCTTCTACCATGGTGCTTTTGTGCTTGAACCTGGAAACCACAGACTGAAGCTTCTGTAACTGTAAGCAAACATGAACTTCTTTTTAAAGTTGGGGTGTCTGTCATTTTGTCCAGCAATGAACATCGTGATTGAGACAGTGAAGAGTTAAAGGCCTGACACTCCAGCAAAATTTCTTAGAGTGCAGTGATTTAGGGTAAGTCAAGATCTTACCTTCAAAGTAAAAACATAATTTATTGTACCTCATGGCTCAATCTGTACCAGTTTTGGAGAAAACATGTACTTCATTTGAGTTAGCTTTTCCTTTCCATTTTATTTATTTTCATACAAGGGATCCTTTCCATTTATTGGAGAATTCAAAGATTGGTATGGTTTGGGTACAACTCAAAGCAACCCATTACTCCAACTGCACACGTTGAAGTGTAGATGAGGCTACCACTGCGTGGTGCAGGAGGCCCAAGGGTTTAGGAGAAGCCTGAGGCCTGTGTGTGTTGTCTCAGCCTTAGATGGGGCAAGGCATGATCAAAGAACTGAAACAAAGGTCTTAACATTTGGGAACGTTACTGCCTACTTTAAAGAAATAGCTCTTTTTTTTCTAGGCCCCAAGTGAGTATGCAAACCTAGCTATGGAGTAGCAGGGGACCAAGTAAACAGAGCTGCCAGTGATGGCATTGCATTGTAGAGCCTGAACACCAAAGACAGGACTGCCCTGTCTGGCTCACCACTATTTCTCAGATTCTGGGATCATAACTGGTATTTTAAGAGTTACTTAGTAAGCATTGGCTGTTAGCCCAAGGCATACACAGCATACGTCCTGAAGAAGACAGGAAAACGTTAAAAATGGAAGGAAGGAGAAAAAGTGAAAAGGAAGGAGAAGAAATTTTAGCTAAGCATATCCAGAAGCACCTTCTCCTCAAACATAATTTATACATAGAGGGCTAGATGTAAGTGAGTTTTAAGGACCCTATTCTTAAAGTGTTCTCTCAAAATAGTATATCCTTAGGGTCATCTGAAGTTTCTTCCTCAAACCTTATTCCTTATAGAAAGTTATCTCTGATACGCTGACTAAGGAGGAGTAAATTCAGCCCTGGCTTTTACGATTTTCTGTGAAATTTTCTGACACCAACCAAACACAAGTCGATTGATGCAATGTTACGGATTCCTTTTGGAGCCTCTGAAGGACAATTGGGTGGGGTAACATAAAGTAAATTTCCATAGCGATTAATGAACAGTGGTCAACTACCGGTCTGCTAAGATTGTAAGGAGTCAGTAAGAAACCTGATGATAGGGTTGGTGAGAAAGAAGTCTGTATAAAAATCACACACACACGACTTTCTTGAACCCAGAAGACAAAACACTTGTATTCTGTGTGAATGCTCGCAAAGCCCCACTCTGTGCAAATGGTGCACATTCGCAGTCAGACAGACAGCACTGCTGAGTACACCACCAGCCTCCCTCCATAGGTTCATCCTTGATCACGACAGTGTGATCAAAATGCAGTAGTGACACATGTGACAGTGATTCAGAAACTTGCCTTCCTCTTTGAGAAGGTTTACCCAGGCTCTTCTGGGGCTGAATCTTTACTATCTCTGCAACAAAAATGTGTTCATACTATAAGGAGTATTGGACTAAATTTTGGTTGGGAATGCTTTTGGTTCGATAAAAAAAGGCTAGAAGTAAGAAAAGGAAAAACATTAGCTTTCATTCAGAAAACATAAAATATAGAGTATAATATTAAAAAGTAAAAAAGTAGAACAGAGGGTCAACATTCTTAATACAGAAAGGTTTCCTATATCTTTTTTTTAATTTAAAGAGAAAGAAGCAAAAAAGGAGAAAAAAAAGGTAGAAATAATACAGAATTACAGAAAAATAAACAATAAGAAATCACTAGTTGATAAGTTACATATTGCCATTTTAGAAATAGTTGTTCAGGTTACAAAATTAAAGAAAATAAAGTGATAGTCAAATAGTGACACTGCCAACAGTTCTGTACAACGATCCAACAAAAACTTAGTAATATGGTTATCAGTCCTACACACTTGCTTTTTTATGTATTCAATGTGTGTGAAGATGGGGACAACTATTTGGAAGAAAACTAGAGACAATAAGATAGACAGTGAAGATCTCCAGTGGACTTGCTTTGAAATCTGTATTTCTTTAAATTGTTTCTTTATGAACTGTTTTGTTCTGTTTTGATATGTTTAATCTTACCCTCTTTAAGGTCTCCTATATCTTAATTTTGAAAGAAGACCAACAGTCACAAATAAAAGTGGATAAAAGAATTAATTAATTGAGGGAAGAAAAAATATAATTGGAAAATTTAAGAAAACCTGTTCAACTTGACCATCAGGAACAATAATGTATCTTATGGCAGAAAAGATTCTATTTGAATTTTTTTCACCCACCACAAGTAGAAACAATGAAAGAAGGATGCAAGAAATGGAAGTATCATATTCTCCTGTTAAGTGTGTACTAAATCCTCTTTGGAAATTGAAGTGGCTGTCTTTAACAAAATTTAAAATGACGCAGAATCCACATTGTAGATTCTGGAATCCCATGCAATGCATATTGAAGACAGAGAAATCCACGCACCTAAGGATATTATATATGGATGTTTATTGCACCATATTTTATAGTGACTCTAAGTTTACATCATTAGGAACAAGATTAGATAATTTATGGTTAATCTTACCTTGGAAAGTTCTCAACCACTTTAAATTTACATAGATATTTTCTCTGTCAATATGGGGAAAGATATATGCTACATTACAAAATTTTAGAGAAGTTATAATGTAACATGTAATATTTTTCTGACATGTATTTGTACGTGTATACAACAACTTCTTGAAAGAAATATAAATGTATGTTGTGCAGAATAAAGGCAATTAGAATAAGACTTAAAACAATGTTTTCTACTATGCATTTAATTTTCTTTAATTAAAAAAGCCTACTAAAGAAATTTTAAAGGTGCTTCACTTCTGTGCATAACTGACTTGTTAATAGTTATGTAGTGAAAGTGGAAAGAGAAAATCAGTCATTCTAAAACAATTCCCTTCTGAAAGAGGACTTTCAAGAATACCACAAATTGTTCAGGAAAAAGTCTTGCCTTTTTTTTCTACTATGACTTAGCTGTTAATTATTTGGGCATGTGTTTTAAGCCTATGACTGATGATGCCCTTGAGGTTTTTTTTTTTCAACTTGGGAGACATTTGTTTTAAATTTTTACAATTTAACAAAAATACACTTGATCCATAGAAAAAACTACCCTGGCTGGAATACCTCTTACTACATTAAGGTCAAATATCATATGACTATTTAAATTAGAACCAGAAACTTATGCTTTCCTGTTTCTGAAAAGCCTTTTAAATGTTATCTCAGGATAAACAAACTCATAAAAATTGAAAATAGATTGTAAACTGATTTTCCATCTCAGAAGCATATTTATATGTGCTAAGTCTTGGTTTTTGTTTTAAATTGCTCTGAAATGTTGTCCCTTCCATGAAAGCAACTATGTGTTTTCTGTTGACCTAAATAGTAATTTATATCGCATTAAACTTGTAATTCCCAAATGTTCATGTAATTCTACATTGCATTTACATGCTTAAATAAAAGACTCACTTAAAAAATAAAAAATAAATATATACGTGTGCTTGATGTTACCTCAAAAACTCATTTTATAAAAGTTTCTTAAGTAGGATTTGCTTTAGAGCAAAACCTACTTCTAAAGGCTCAAGTACAATGCAGAAAACTTTTTAGGCGAAACAAAGACATCAAACAGCTGTGAGCAAATGATGTGTAAATACAAGGCCTTCTTTCTGGTAGCGCCCCTTGGAAAATAAAGGCAGAGTAATTTGGTAATTAAAATAATTTACTGTATTACAAATATTTATGTATTTGACTTCAAATTCTGCCTGAAAATCTGTCACAGACTTTGAGCGTTATCTCTGAACTATATTACAGAACTTATAAATGAGTGTGCAAATTATTTAAAGTCAACTGGTTGGAAGAAGTCTAAAAAATTACAGTAATGGGCTTCTTTTATATAAAGTTTCGCTACAAGATTAAATGGGGAGGAAATGAAGAGAAGAGGAAGAAAAATTTATGGATGCATATAAACCCGAAAGCCTCACAGTGATACAGTTAATGCAAACTTCCTCAGCTGTCTAGTTCTGTAATAAGCCCCCAGGGCAGGGGCTGTGCCTGTTCACTGTCAGCACTCAACAAATAGCATTATTCACAGCAGTACCTAAGGTTAGAATCTGTATGATTATTATTTTTTAATAGTGCTGTTCAACAGAACACTAATTGAATTGTCATTCAAGTTTTTCTTGATCTTGCCTTATGTGCATAATGCTGAGTGGAAACACTTAAACTGATCGCTTATACTTTTAAAAACACAACTTAATGAGAAAGTAATTTGGTAAATTGCTGGAGGCTGTTTTGTATCACAGAGAGGGCTGTGTTCCCAAAGAACAACTTACTTTAACGGAATTCCCTGGAAAGTTTAGCCTAAGCTGAAATAAAAAATTGTTGCTGCCTGAAAGATGGCATACTTGCATGATTCACAGAAATTTCTAGAGTACATAGTATTCTCAGTTTCATGTACAAAACCCTTTTCCTGTCTTTTACCTCCAATTTGCCTCCTGAAAATTTGGAACTTGATGCCAAAATTAAGTTAATTATTGTAACACAAGGTGATAAAATCAGTTAGGACTCATTTATAGATGATGAACGCACACACAGAGGTGAAAAACCAAAAATGAGCCAGGAGATAACTTTCCAATTGTTTTGTTTTATTTAGTTTTATTATTTGAGTAACCCAAAAGAGCTAAGGTAAATGAAAAGCACTGAGTTTTCATGTTAGTAAAAATATAAATAAGATGCTATAAATAACAAGGGAATTTAATTTTCAAAGTTCTGAAAAAATATTGTATGTAGAAAGCTTTGCTTCTCTTCCTGTGTCATTTTGTGTTTTCTTGTGGACTAGCCTTTGGGATCACAATTCTATTTTGTTTCTGTTTGATTTTTTTGTTTTAACTCCATATGTAATTCTGATCATGTGGTATTTGTCATTCTGTGCCTTTTTTCACATAACATCACATCCTCCAGTGTCACACATGCTGTGAGTGTCAACATTTCCCTATTTTTAAAGGCAGGATAATACTCCATTGCATGTCAACCACCTTTTTTGCATCCATTCATCTGATGATGAGTATCTGGTTGGCTTCGGTCCCTTGGCTATTATGGGTAATACTTTAAGAAACGTGGAAGTTCAAGTGTCTCTCCAGTATACTGCTTGTTTAATTGCTTCGGATGTGGGATTACTAATAGTGGGATTACTAGTTCAAATAATAATTCCTTTAGAGTTCTGAAAAATTCCTTAGTATTTGCTCTAAACGCTGCATAAAGTCATTTTTTTAATGTTTTTTTTTTTTTGTGTGTGTGTGTGTGTGTGTGTGTGTGTGTGTGTGTGCGTGTGTGTGTGTGTGTGTGTGGTACCAGGGATCGAACACACAGCCTCACCCTTGCCAGGCAGGTGCTTATGCCACTGAGCTAAATCCTCAGCCCCAAAAAGTCATTTTTGCTTCATCTTTTTGGTATTACCAAAAAGTTTTGAAGCCATATCTCATTATGATTTTAGTATGTATTTTCCTGATGATTAATGATGAGCATTTTTCACCAGTAATGTCCCTTCTTTGGAGAAGTATCTGTTTAGATCTTTTGCTTATTTTTAAGAACTGAGGGTTTTTTATTATTGTTTTTGTGATTGTTCTTTTGTTTGTTCGGTTTTTGCTATTTAGTTGGAGTTCCTTATATATTTTGGATGTTAACTTCTTATGAGATGATTGATTTATAGCCAGGATTATAGATTAATGGTGTAAATGTCTACCTGCCAAGCACAAGATCACAAGTCCGATTCCTGGTACCAAAAACAAGTGATGTATGATTTGTAAATATATTCTCCCTTTCCCTAGGCTGTAATTTAGTGTTTCCTCTGGTGTGCAGATACTTTTAATTTGATGAAATCTCAGTTATCTGTTTTGTTCTTCTCGACTGTACTTTTGAGGTCATATTCAAGAAATCTTTGCCAAGACCAGTGTCTTGGAGCATTTTCCTTATGTTCTGCTGATTTTACAGTATAACTCTTTGGTTTAAACCATTTTTTTGTAGATATTAGGATATAGTTTTTTTGTAGACATTATTCATTGTCTGAATTTTATCCACCTAGTATTAGAGTTTTTTGTAGACATTTTTGTAGACATTAGGATATAGCTTCCATCTTTTGCATGTGTGTCCAGTTTTTACCAAAACACTTACTATGTCCTTCCTCCATTCTGTAGTCTTCCTCTTAAAGATAAATCAGCCACAAATGTTAGTATATACTGAGGTCTTCCTGGGTCACTGGTCAATGAATCTATTTTTTTTTACTTTATTTTTATTAGTACATATCTGTCATACATTTTGATCATATTCGTCACAGGAAATTTGTACCTGACTTAACATAGCTTAATTCTTTTTTCCCCATTCCCTTCCCTACTCTTCAAACCCTCCACCCCTCCTCATTTACAAAACCTTTATTTCTATTTCTTCCTCCTATTGTCTTTTTCCTTTTTCTCCCCTGCCCCACCTGCCTCCCTTGTTCTCCTCACCATTTGAGCATTTTCTTCTACTTTCCTGTACCTATCATCCACTCGGTAGTAATTTATGCTTTTGGTTTCTCACACAAGTGAAGCAATGTGATATTTAAACATACATGTCTAATTTAATTCACTTATAAGTAAGGTCTCAAGGTGCTCCATTTACCTAAAAATGTCTCAAGTTTATCCTTTTTATGGCAGTGTGGTATTCCATTCTATATAAAAAGCACATTGTCCTTATCCATTCATCTGTTGATGAGCATCTGAACTGTTTCCAAGATTTGGATACTATAAATTGTGCTGCTACGAATATGGTTGTGCATATATTAATTGCTGTGGAATGATGTTTTTGATTCCTTTGGCACAATGGCAAAATAGTATCATGCTCATGTGATTCCTATAGCTTTGCAATAGGTTGTGAATTCTGGTAACATAAAGCTGTGGCATTGTCCTTCTTGGGCAAGATGGTTTTTGTTATTTGGAGACATTTTGCAGTTCAATATGAATTTTAAGATTTTTTTTTCTATTTTTGTGAAAAATGAGACTAGAATTTTGGTAGGACATTCGTTGAACCTATTGTTTTAGGTAAAATGAACATTCTAATAATACTCTTTCGATCCATAAGCATGGGTTACTTTTCTACTCTGTTGTCCACAAATTCTTTCATCAACATTTTATAATTTTCAACATAGAGATATTTTACCTCCTTGGTTAAATTTTCATTTAAGTATTTCTGTTTGTTGGTTTGTCTGTTTGATTCTCCCTGCGTAGTCCGGGCTGGCCCTGAATTCATGAAATTGTCCTGCCTCAGTCTCTCTATTTTTGGGATTACAAGCATGTAGCACTATGCCTGACAACATTTCATTTTTATGGCGCTATTGCAAATGGAATATATTTTTCTGCTTGGAATCACAAATCATAATTGAGTCTAGGGGAGGTCCATGCTTGTCCTGAGCTCCCCTTTGGGTCAGATTGGGATATGGAAACCTTCCATTCTTTTCTGGCCACTGTTGAGAGCCCGAGGGCCAGTGACTGCTGTGGCACTCACAGAACAAGACAGGACCTGCAGGAGGTGATAAGTCACCTGAGGAACACGTTTCCTCCCTGCCTCCCTACCTGTCCTTGTCCTTGCAAGAGTGCTTTGTTCTGTTCTCTCACTGGCCCACCTTAGTCACCGCTACTGTTCCCAGAACCCCCGACATTCACTCATTGTCCTTGACTCGGTTGTAGTGAATAACCACCAAGGTCTGTGTACTTCGTGGCTTTTTGTTCCCTGTGAACAACTGGTCACCCCGAATCCCTGCTGCACCACCTGTGTCTCTTGCTTTTTTCCCCACAGTGTGCTGCAGTGGTCCCCAATAAATGGTGCCATGGAAAGGGTCTCCAATGTTTTTCTGATAGTTAGCATAAAGAAATACTTCTGTCTCATGATTTTCAACACTAAATTTATTTGTCCTAACATTTATTTGTTGGAGTTTTTAAGGTTTTGGTATAAAAATTATGTCATCAGTACACAAAGAATTTCACTAATGTTTTCTTCTAATATTGAGATTTTTTGTTTTGTTTTACTTGTTTAATTACTCTAGAAAGAACTCTAATACTAGGTGAATAAAATTCAGGCAAACATCCTTAACTTATTTCTAATGTTAAAGAAAAACTATTTTTTTGGAATTTTTGTATGTATATAGTTTTTAATATGTTGAGGCATATGCCTTCTGTCCTATTGTTAAGAGATTACATACTAAAAGGATTTCAACTTTGTAGAATGTTTTTTGTTTTGCATCTATGAAGAATGTATTTTTCTTTCATTAGGATTTTAATGGTCTATCATATTAATTGATTTTCATATGTTTATCCTTGCATTATGAGATAAATATTATTTGATTGTGGTAAATAATTCTTTTTATATGTTATAAACTCACCTTGTTAGTATTTTGTTGAAGGTTTTGCATCTATGTTCATCTGGAATATTGGTTTATAATTTCCTTGTAGTTCCTTTATCTAGTTTTAGTATTATTTTAATACTAGTCTTATAAATTAGTTTTGGAAATGCAAGTCTTCAGTTTTTTAGAGGAATTTGAGAATTACTGGTATTATTTGTCTTTAAATGATTGATTGAATTTCATTGTGAAGCTGCTGGTCCTAAGATTTCCCTTATTGGGAAATTTTCCTTTACTGTTACTTGTTACTTACTTGTTACTGGTTTATTCAAATCTTATATTTCCTGAATCAGTCCTGGCAGATTGTATCTTTCTAGGAATTTATTTATTTCTTCTTGGCTATATAAATTTTTGTTTTGTTTTGTTTTTGGTACTAGAGATCAAACTTACGACCTTGTGCTTACCAGGCAAGCACTTGAACCTCTGAGCTAAATCCTCAGCCCAAGTTATACAAGTTTTTTGACATAAAATTGTTCATTGTCTTTATGATCTTTTGTATTTCTTTGGCAATTTGTACCATTTTGATGTGGGAACATTCTGACTTATCACAAATCATTAAAGTCCATTGCTCAGTGTTCACTAACTCACCAAGTGGCTTTTCTATAATTCATCAGGTCATCTTCCTGGTAAAAGTCTATGGCAATGCATATTCTAGATAATAGTCTTTGAAACGTAGCACTGATTAACAGTAGACTATCTAAACTTTAGATACTGCCACTTTTAAAATTGTGTCCTCCAACAAGTGACCTAAATCTCCTACCACTCATTTTCCTTATTTCTGAAATGAAGTTATTAATTTTATCTGCCACATGTAGTTATGAGAACTAAGAATTGGAATATTAAAGGTCTTTATTTATTAAAAGTCTCTATATCAATTAGTATAAGAAAAGTTCTATCAACTCTTCCATATCTCATTCCATGCTTGAATTCATTTTAAGACACTACTGAGTTTGTTTACAGCCAACTAGCATACTCATTATAAAACTGAAATTACAGACGTAAGTAAAAAACAAGTCTGTATGTAAATCTGCTCAGTGGTATAGTCAATGCCTAGCAAGGCCTTGAGATCAATCCCCAGCACAAATGCACAGAGAAAAAAAAAAAAAAAAAGACTGAAAATAGTTTCTTCCCTACTTTTCTCTCATTCATGTCTTCAAAGAAATTTGTATATACTTCAAAACTTGCTTAATCAGAAGTGTACCATTCTTTTTTTTTTTTTTTTTTTTTTTAACGGTATCAGGAATTGAACTCACAACTGCCTGCTTGTAAGGCAGGCACGTATTTATGCCGCTGAGCTAAATCCCCAGCCCCAAGTGTACCATTTTTAATTGACTTTCTTTTATCTGCTGCAGCCTTTTTCATTGTGAAGTTCAAATATAAATTTGTTTCTAAAAGTCTTTCACAATTGTTTTCATTTGATTTCTGTGTTCGTGAAAATGCTTGATTCCCAGGCTTATAAACTCGTCTCCAAAGAAAACTGACAAATGACACAGATCCCTTCCACAGCCCACTGGAGCCCACCCGAGAATTTGGCTTGAAAGTTTAGTATATATAGGTAGACCATAGAAGTGCAGAAAAAGGCCAAATGATGTGAATTTACATTTCATCTTTCCCGGTAAACTTAGTTGTGTGTAGCTGGAAATAATTAAAGTATGGAAATTATCTAGGCTACCTAGTATGTGACAGCTGTCAGTATGAATTAAGGCAGCTGATGGAAGATGAAAAAAGCAGCAGTAGAGACATAAATCTTTTGATTCTGTGAAGTATTTTTCTCCTTTCTTTAGATTTTAGGAATTCAAAGTTTGGTTCTGGAGTCACACTGCCTGGCACAAATCCCCCACCACCTACCAGAAATGGCTCTGCAAGTGATGCTATGGCAAGGGAATTTCTCCATCTACTTTTAAAGACAGTGGTAATAGTGGTTTCTTCATGGCAGTGTTGTGATCTTGAATGAAGCATATATAACATGCTCACATAATTAAGGTCAGGAAGTTCAGATATTACTGCTTAACAGGAGAACATACCAACATGGTTTTTAATATATTAATTTTAAATTGAACTTATACCTATTTATTAATGAAGTTCAGAAGTGTCTGCACTAAGTATAAAAAGTGTCTTTTTCCATTGTGGATAAAAGTTAGATTCAAGTCAGAAACTGGGAAAATACATATTTTACAACATATTTTACATTTTTCATTGGTGTTTAAAGATACCAGATCAATTAATATAATAGTGGTTTGATATCAGAGGAACTGGAAATACAGTTTTATGCCTTTTTAATGTGAAGTAAACGGTATCTAGTCCAATTTATCTTACACAAGTTAGAATAATACAAAACAGGTATTTGCATTGGAAATTCATATTTTTATTTTTCTACCTGTTTTATCTTCCTAATGCCAATGTAAAAGCAATGGCACCAGTAGAATATTTCTAAATCCAGCTCTTCTTGAATTTGTAACTAAATAGGAGGAAACATTAGAAATGCCCTACTTGTGATACTAAGAAAAACTTAGAAACACTTATTGAACTTTATAGAATGATTGTTTTTCACTGTATATGCAAAGTTGATGGAAAGGATATTGTTCTATAGATTATCTAATACTAGGAAAAGCATTCAAAGTTGTAACAATTTTTTAAGCACATTTGCTTTTTAATGAAATTTTGATCTAGTTTTAGTGATATTTGTTCATTTCAATCTAGATCTAATATGATCTAGACTGGAAATATTTTAGCCTATCATCTAGAATTATGTTGCTAGCCTTAAAAAAATAGAACTCTAGCAGCTAAAACAATTTAAACAATTTAAATCCCCAGAGCCTTCTCTTGCCTGCAGTCTGCTGGGAAGACATGTCATATTCTGCTTTCCACAGCAGAAGTAGTCAAAGTAAACAGACACAGAGGTCGATAAATTATCTTGGATTATGAGGACGGATACAGTATAGTTTTTTGGCTTCATAAAGGCAGAGAACCATTTCTGGCTAAGGGAAATGTAACAAAGGAAAAAAGTTCAGGCACATTGACATTGCAGGCTGGGAAAAATGCAGGAAGCCAGTTACTTGGAGTTCGAAAACATGAAGTAATAAATTCCCACGTGAGCTTCCAGGATGCATCACAGTCCTGATAATACCTGGATTTTGGACAACATAGCTGGATTCTAAAAAAAATGCACTTACATTTTATAAGCCACTGAAGGTACGGTGATGTGTTATAATATTAATAGAAAACTAAGATAAAGTGTATGAAAATCATACACAGTAATTCACATACCAATTACAATCCTAGTACAACTGCAGGTTACAGTAGAAAACGCACACAGAAGGATATTAAAAGGTAAACATCACATTTCCATCTTTCTAAGGCTCTCCTGTCTTTATACTATTATTTTATTTCTTCCATTATACTTCATTTAGTTAATACTAAGCAATAAACTTAAGCCAAACATGTTTTATTTATGAGTCCTAGACAATTCCAATGTCATGTGGGACATTATGTTGATGCAATGGTAGCCTACAAGTCCAGAATTACAAACAGTGATCTCAGAGGTCACAGCACAGAAAGACTCATGGGCCAAATGAAACTTTTACAATCACATTTAAAACACAGTGAAAGCCAAAGGAAAGCTTCAGAGCAACTTAATAAACAGAGTGTGCATGTAAGCCGAAAGGCCCACATCACCTGAATCCGGTGGTGAGTTATCTTCACACATCCTTCCTCTGTCTCTCGTGCCTTTCTGCATGGTGTGATTTCTGGTAACCACAAGGGTGGAGCAAGAGGGGCCCCAGACAGAAAGATGCCCCGGTCAATCACACAAAGCTTTACTAGACAGACACAAGGAGAAGCATCCTTGCTCAGAGCTGTAGGTTAGCAGTTAGCCTGTGGGACAGACAGATTTTATTTGTATTTCTTGAGTAGGAGAGATACTGAGGCCAGAGTTAGTGTCAGCAATGCACCAGCAATTAATCACCAAATTAAGTACTCATGAATCCCGAGGGCATCATATGCTTCCTGTGTATTGATGGCTTTCTCAGTATTCAAATAGTATTTCATATCCATATATATTATATATCCTGAGATTTATTTTCTATGTTTAACACTAATATGCTATTATATACTTATATTTGCTTAATATATCCTATGATTTATTTGCTTACTAGATATTTATACACTTAAAATGTGGAAACTTTCCATGCATGTTTTACAAATTGCAGGTGTATTTATGCTTACAACTAAATTCAGTATATTGTTAAGTAAGTGGACATTTCATCAGGCTTCATGGTTTCCTTTTGTGTAAATTGCCATGACAGTGTTAAAGGAAGCCATCGCTCTGGTTCAGTATGATTACTTTAGAAATTACCTGCTGATCAAGCCAGACATGATGGTATACACTTGTAATCCCAGAACTTGAGAGGCTAAGGCAGGAAAATTGTCACAATTTCAAAGCCAGCCTGGGCTACACAGTGAGTTCAAGGCCAGTTTGATCTACATAGTAAGACTGTGTCCAAAAAAATTCAAGTCTAGAAAATCTGTGTATTAGATACTTCATTGGTTATTTGAATTATGAATAAAGCACTAGAGGTAATTTGTTTGTAATAGTAATAGAAAGAAAAAGGAAAAAAAGACAATGAAATAGCAGTGAACAAGAGACGTGGACAGAATCAATGCATAAGCACAAGCCAAAAAGAACAGAGATAATTAGCAGGAAAGTATGGTAACAGGAAAAGATGAAAAAGATGAAGATACAAACCATCAGAGGCAGCAAAAGTATCTGATAGAAATTAATGAAACAAGCATCAGTAGGTTATTTATTCAGAAGAGATAATTGGTAGACGGTTTTGTTGTTGTTTTTGGTACTGGGAATTGAACTCACAACCTTGAGCTTGCCAGGCAGGCACTGACACTGAGGAAGAGTTATTTTAGATCTTAAAAATCTAGGCTGTGCCACAATTTCTCTGACTCTGAAATTTTTCATGACACTTAGTGAGGTTTTTCTGTGTTGGCATGTGACATAGCCCAGTGATTAACACTCCTGGTTGAATAGCTGTATCCTGCTTTGAAATGTACTTAATTTTTTCAAGATATGCTTGCACAATAACCTGAATAATTTCATAGTAAGAATTCTATCAATTTTAGATTACTTGCAGAGTGTTACTGCAATATCACAAAGAATGATCGCATCTATATTTAAAAGGCACCAAGGAATATTATTTGACATAAGGATTGCATGTATTTTTCAGGTTAATGTATGCATCAAGATGAATCAAGCTACCATCACTAAGTCTACTGATGATAATCTTGAGAAATTGTCTGTGAGAACAGAGTGGTGTGGCAATAAATTATATGGTCATTTTGCTTGCTAAGCTATGGTTTCTAAGAAAAAAAACTTAAATCGTGGAAAACTAGAGTCCTGTGCAAATGAATATTTTTTGTGGCTGTTTTAAGAATGTGCTCTGCTTTTTTTATTCATGCATGTTTATATTCTGGTTACATTTATTGTGGGAAGTTTGCACATACACATAATACATCATAATTTTTTCTTGTTACCTACCCATGGTCCATAGATTCTCATTCAACATTACTGTACATCCAAGGTTAGGCTAATTGCTCTCTCCTTAAAAGGCATCTGACAAGATTCTATAAAAGGATAATCACCCATCTGTCCTTTCTAGATACTTTCTTAGAGATCGTGAGATACTTTCATTATGGTGTGAAATAAAGATAGTTTCAAACCATTATCTATTATATGTTATATTTTCCACTGAATAAGGGTTTTGAAACAGCAGTGATGATAATTTTAAACTCTTGTATTTAAAACAGTGCTATCCTGATACACGTATAAGGATATACCTTAATAAATGCAACTGAAATAATAGAAAGTGTTTACTTCAGTTAAATTCTTATTTTAGAAAAGCATTTGTATAATATTTGTCAAGCAGGAGGATAAAGAAAATGACAAATAAAATATATACTCATGTGCTAAACATTACCAGCTTAATTATCCTTTATTGCTCTCTATTTAAACTTCAAATTTTATAATTCTGTTAACTGGAACTATTATTGTTTCCTGCATTAATCAAGTGTTTCTTCTTGGAACATGATATGTAAATTAAGGATGCAATTGATTAGACATCATGATAAAGTTTAATTTAAGAAATCCAAGTTTTGAACATATCCTTGCCATTTGTTTAAACTTGAAGGCAATATTATCAAAATGTTTACCAAATGTGTCAAGATTATAAATGTAGCCAAATGTCAAAGTTTGTGTTTCCCTCTCATCCCTCCCTTTTATTTCCTCATAGGAAATATGTTATTGCAAAAGGCTTTTGGTTTACATTACTAGATAACTTTGGTATTTAACATGCTAAATAAATTGCTTTTAGGCTGTAAACTTACATTCTATTTAACTGACCACTGTTGATTTCCTACTCCATGATGAGAGATGGATTCTTTAAGAGATAAAATAATCCTACCCTTTTTGAAACTGCTAATAAAAGTATCATTATTTTGACATTATCATCTTTGTCTTTCTTTTTCTCTGTTTCTTGTTCTTTTTTTCTCGTTAGCATACCACGTATAGTACAACTTAATGACTATTTTCACACATCCTTCGGTGAATATTTGTGTTATAAACACTCTGATGACTGTGAAGAATTCTGCTATGACCATTAATGTACAAGTGTTTGTGTAAAGATATGTTTTAATTTTTGGGGGTAGCCAGATTAAGAGAATTTTAAAAGAACATTACAGTTGTATCTCTTATTTCAGTTTGCTATTTGTTAAAGAACATTTTCACAAGGAGAATAAACACTGGGAAACTTCTTGTGACTTGATTAAATCTGTTGTGACTTAAATAGCACATATAAAATATAAAATGCAATGTAGACAGTACAACTCTCCCTGTTTTAGTGAGAGTTTAATGGTTCAATGTTATTATTATTCCTATTGGAGGAATAGAGTTCAAAAGGACCTCGGAAGAACACACCAAAGAGATTAGCTGAGATATTTTTATGGACACTAGAAAAACATATAATCTTCTAATCTGGGTCAAGAACAAACTTTTGTACCATTGTTTTTATTATTGTTTTTGTTCTCTTTCTCTCTCTCTCTCTCTCTCTCTCTCTCTCTCTCTCTCTCTCTGCTTTTTGACTAGGGATCAAACTCACAACCTTGCACTTGCCAGGCAGGTATTTATGCCACTGAGCTAAATCTCCAGCCTTTTTTTTTTCCACATTAAAAGAAAAGAAGAAAATGGTTGAATTATTATTTTGTTTTGTTTGAGATAAGATCTTAGTATGTAGCCAAGTCTGACTTCCAAGTTGCAATCCTCCCGCATCAGCCTACTGAATGCAAGGATTATAGATGTATGCTACCCAGCCTGGCACGATGGTTTGAATATCTGTCTAAAATATTTATTATCCTAATACTAATATTGCTGCTTTTCTTCCTTTGTCTCTCTGGGCCATCATGTCCTCACTAAAGGGAAATACTTGAACGAGAACACCGTCAGTCAAACATAGTGCATGTCAATTGATAAGATGCACTGTATTGTTATTTATTATATTTAAAATAGCACAATTATATAATATGTTATATGCTTTATTATATGACATAAAATATCTATATCTGTCTATATCCAGATAGATATGCCTCCTATGCACAACTTGTTTTAACCTCTAAAACATAGAGGAAAAGAAGATGTTTATTTACAACATTCCCATTTTAAAGACTGCAAAGAATGACCTGTGGCAGGACATTCTAGACAGGAGCTCTAGGATTGCACAGGGGCATGTGGCTCTTTCAATTCTATCAGATAGCTTTTTTTAATGTTCCTAGAAATCCCAGTGGTTCAAAGGTTTGCAGTTGCAATACTATAGTATTCATCGTGGCAGAAAGAGATGTTCAGTTTTCTGAAATAGAAACAAAACTTATTTAGTGATTATCCATAAAGAAATAAAAATTTCTGGCAAATACTAAAAATTTAAGGAAAGATTATTACTTATTAACACTCTTTTCTTTTTTCATAGTACCTGTAATATCAGTCAGCAAAACCTTTATTACACTCTCCTCCCTTTAGAAAGTCTAATATATGATTTCTGTGAATGCGGCAGCTATTCGAAAACTCCACTAAGAGATTATTTGGTTGCCAGTAATCACCTCATTTTTCTTCCTACATCACACTGTATTTTCTTTATAACAAATTTTACAGTCAATAATGGTCATACTTATCTGTGTGGTTACTTTTTATTCACAGGTTTTTACTGTCTTTCTTTTCTTTTCTTTCTTTTTTTTTTTTTTTTTGTTTTTGTTTTTGTTTTTGCTTTTGTTTTTTTGTTTTGGTACTAGGGATAGAGCTCAACCTCACACATGCCAGGCAGGCATTTTGCTGGGGAGCTGTATCCCAGCCTTGTCTTCTTGAACTAAACTGTAGTTTATTGGTTGCAGGAAAACTGTCTTATTTCATGAATACCAAAAGGGTTTAGCATATTTCTTGGTCTGTGGTCAATAGTATTTGATCCTCAAAAGAGATGAACAACATTATATCAGTAAACAGTATAAGTAGAAAAAAACTAAAGAACGTCATACTTTTTGGCATCTCAGTGAATATCTGATTATTTTTAAGCATGAATATTGATGTCCAAGTATTTCAAGTATCTATATATCATCCATCCATCTATGAGTTGCACTTTTTTGACTAATCTCTTGTACTTAAATGCTGTTGTCAATTTTTCCTGATACCACAAGATGATAAACTTGTGGAAGGTTAATGGTCAATGCATAAAGCATCCCTTTATTTAATGCTATAACACGAACAATGATGCATGTTTACATTAAAACTTTGCTCTGTACCTCCATCCTCAATAAATTTCTGGATTTACTTATAAATACAGATATCAAATAAAAAAAATTTCTAAAAAGTTCAGAAATAACAAAAATATTCAACCGGTTAAAAAATTTCTTCATTTGGCATAATTAATTAAACTGTATCACAAAATTAGTGACAATCAGCATGGACTAGAGCAGGTATTTAACAAATGTATTATTATTAATACTTCACAACTTTAACAATTCACACACGAACAAAAGGCAGTCATTCCAAACTACATTTTCTGTGACTATATGGCTTCAGTGTGAACAGAGCGCAGATTTTATAAACACTTTTCACTAAGATGCCTTTGCCCTCTGACAAGGACGCCCATTCACATGCAGGACCTTGGTGTGCTAAGCTCTTTGGGCAGCTTTTGCCCAACCCATCAGAGTAGATTTGAGAGTAGTGTGGCTATGGTGATTAAAGACTGGCTTCATTTCAGACCTTTGTTATCAGTCTTCTTTGTTTTTATGTTGTGCCAAAGAGACTCAGAAGTGAGGGATGTAGTGCACTTTCTATCACAGGACACATTCCACAATAAGATTCAAAGTTCCTTGAGAGAGGAAAATGTAGAAAGGTCTCAATCTTTACAACTTTGCTTTTAAAACCGAAGTGTATTTTTAGCAATGCTTAGAAGGTCACAAAAGCTCTGCAGTTGATTGCTGTGGGTGTTTATCTCCTTTTTCAGCAGTGGTGATAATGCTGCTAGCTGATCCTCTGAAGCTGCATGTGTTAAGGACATGCTAATCAGAAGCATACAAATTCTTCTTGTTTCATGGGACTCTAGTATCACTAAATTTCGTACCGATTTTGTAATCACTGGCTTGTCTCGTTACTTTACAGTTTCCAAGAAAGCATATAATGAAATATCTTGCCAAATTCACTGAAGGAGAAGCTTTTGAAGTACTTTTGATCTTAAAAAAGCGTGTTGATCCTTTACTGAGGAAAGTGCTGACAGGTTGCTCTCTGTTATTCTCCAGTGCTATCTTACTAACCCTGATGAAAGTGACACACTCTGAGTTTTTTTTACCACTAGACGAGGCCAATGGAGGTCAGCTTGCTCAGGACAGCGCAGAATACTGCATTCTAATGGCAACTTTTACTTTCCAGCCTTCCAGCAGCCCTAACAATCCAATAATTCTGTATTTTTTAAAACTATGATCTCTTAACCAATGATAAAAGGAAAAGATAATGATGGACATAAACTAAGATAAACTTCAGTTATTTGTAGGAGAATGGGTCTACATTGAGACCATAATGTTAAGTAAAATAAAGCAGGCACAGAAGTTTAAACCTTGGATGGTTTCTCTTAAATAAGACACCCAAATTATAAGAAAGCATAGATAATAGGAAGTAGGAAGATTGCTCTTTCTTAAAGGGCAAGGGATCAAGAGATGGAGGAGGGATGGGCATTGCAGGACTTACTCAGGCTTCAGTCAGAGCCACTTTGCTGAGGCAGTGCCACTCCTTCCATCTTGCTTCTGCACTCCATGAAGCATGGTACCTGTTCACACTTGTTGCTCTTACATGATGGAAATGTAGAAATTGTCTTGAGGTGGAAGAAGAACAGTCTGGCCACCAAGTAGGTTCTTTCCTACAGGAAGAGTGCAATGTCCTGACTCCACACTGTCTTGTAGAGTGACTTTAGGTGACACCTCCTCTCAGCTGGTAGGGATTCCCCGAAATAGGGTTAGAGAATAGAAACAGATAACCCATAAGGGAAAACCAATCAAAATCACAGCAGATTTCTTAACAAACCAGCAACTCAAAAAAGAGCTTGACGTGCTTCAAGTCTGGAAAGAAAACAATCTCCAACCCACATTGATGCACCATCAAAACTATCTTTCAATATTAATGGAGAAGTAAGATACTTCCAAGACAAAGAACCACTGATGAAATTCATGACCACTAAACCAACGTCACAAAGAATGTTGAAAGATATTCTAGAGAGAATGATGACTGCAGTTTCAGAAACAGCACCAGCAGTGAATCACCAAGTGGGAAAGGCAACTTGAATGGAGGGAAAGGTGGCAGGAGGATAGCATGGCGGAGATGAGCTAGTGCATATTGGCTGTAGCCATTAATGTAGTTGACCTCAATTCACCAGTAAAAATAAACATGGGTAGAGTAAATTGAGAAACATGATCCATCAATTTGTTGTAGACAAGAAGCACATCTGACTTGAAAAGAAATTCATGGACTGATGGTTAGAGGAGAGAAGACAATGTGATGGGGACCCAGAAAAAAGCAGGGTTAACTTACCCATCACCACAGAATGGATAAGAAAGATATGGCATGTTCATACAATGGAAAGCTACTCAGCTACAATGAAGGATAATCTTGAGGTTCTTGTAAGTAAATGGATGCAACTTGAGATCATCCTCATGAGTGAAATGATTTGGACTAAATGCATGAACATGATGTTGTCACCCTAGTGTAAAAATCTGAAGGAGTTGATGGAATTCAAAATGTACAATAGATATTGTAAAAGTGAAAGTTGAGAAAACATCTAAAAAGGGAAGGTGACAGCTATTGCTAATTTACTATTATCTTGTTTTGAAGTTCTATATCATTTTCATCATTTTATTTTGTTGGATTTTATTTCATTTGAAGCTATGGGCAGTTATTTTGAAGATAACAAGCTATATTATGGTAGCCATGGTGGATTCCCTGTTATCTTGCTTTGAAGTCCTGTATCACTTTCATTGTTTTGCTTGGATAGGTTTTATTCTGCTATGTTTTGTTGATTTTATTGTCTGATGGTATTGGGTAGCTATTGTGAAGATAAAAAGATGCATTAAAACATAAACAAAAAAGGCATTATGATAGCCATTGTTGATTTCCTATTATCTTGTTTTGAAGTCCTGTATTGTTTTCATTGTTTTGTTTTGATTGGCTTTATTCTGTTTTATTTTGTTTGGTTTTTTTCTCTTTAATATTAAAAATAAAAAAAGAAATGGCAGGAGGAGGAAGGGAGGGAAAGGAAAGGGAATGAAAAGGGAAATTAAGATATGTTATGTACATGTATCAATTTTATACAAGGAATGTAAACTACAGGCATATATTGGTAACAAAGCTATACTTGTGATAGTTGTTGCAGAATACACAAACGTGTACACATATGTGTTGTATATATGCTCTTCCTCATGGAGAGCAGGATATTGATGATTTACAGACTCACTGGCATGTACAGCTTTATTCTGTCCAGTACACTGGATGGGAAGTTCTGCTATAGTCTACTGGAACCACTTAGTGATGTTATGCAAGATTTTCATGATTATATATATATATATTTTTTTTATTTTATAAAAATCTTATTAACTGAAGTAAGCAGTAAAGCAAATATTTATGAGATGTTTAACTTATTTCAGGCGATAAATATTTAAAGCCTTAGATTAAATAGGACAAAAAGAAAAGATATATCTGACAAACATGTACCAGTTAGAATTATGAAAAGCACAGTGATCGGATAACTGTGGAAGAGGCAATAGAGGTTCACTCCTAGATATGCAGAGTGGCTATGGATAAAGTAAAGAAGTAGCTGAATAACTATTTTAAAAATTATTTTCTTTGTAATGAAGAATATGCAATATTTTGGTGTAAGCTAGGAGCTTATTTTAAGAACAAATTTGAAACACTTAGACATTTAGATTATTTTCCATTGCACAACTGAAGATAAAATTCTAAATGACAAGATAGAATTCTAAATGATGAGATAGGAATATTGATTAAGAAATTTTGGAGAGAAATAATGTTTTGTAAGAAATAATTTTTTTGGGAGTTGTAAAAAATAGATGATTGAGGAAGGCATGGATTATAGGAGAGAGTTATAACATAAAAAGGAAAAGAAATAATAATCAGACTTTTAAGCCATCCACATTTAATGGTGGGGTGAGAAAAGGGCTCAACAAATGGAGATATAAAAGAAACAATATTAGTAGAGAATCAAGGGAGGGTGGGGCCTCAGAACAAGTTGAGATAAGGTGTTCTCCAGAGGTGTGACATCACCTGATTCTTGCTGAGACTGATAGGGTTGAAGTTAATCTGCTGTGCCACATGTAGTAGGAATCTATTTCACTTAGCAATCATTGTAAACAAACTATCCCTACTCTTTGGCAGCTGGAAGCAACCATAATTTATCACTTTTCATGATTTTGAGGTTTGACTGAGCTCAGCCAGAAGTTGTTTCTCTATACAGAAGCTTCTAGGAGTTCCAAGATGGTTGCACTCCCACATCTATGGTCAGATTCCTGTGTCTGTAGCCTCACTTGAGATGGTGGCAGTGATGGGACCATCTGAGTCAAGTTCCCCTTTGCAGAAATTGATTTCTTCAAGTGACAAAGGGTTTTCAAGAAAGGAAGGAAAGAATTTACAAATATTTTAAACTCTGTGCTCAAAAGTTCTATAACATCCCTTTTGGCATATCCTATTGATCAAAATAAATCACAAAGGCAGCTCAGATTCAAGGGATAGGGCATGTATGTTACTGCTTGCTGAAAGGAATTAGCACTCACCAACGGGAATGAAAGAGATGGTTCATTTCCTTATCTTTACACAACTTCCCTCAAGTATCCTTTTATGCTACTTGAGTACTTTCAAGCCTTTGTTTCTTATTTGAGTCCCAACACCTCCAGTATTAACATGATGTTCCACAGCTCTACTTTACATTCAACAAAAAGTAACTCTATTTAAAATCCACTCATGAGATTCGAGCCAAACACTGGCCTCAGAAGTCAGAGAAGTTCACATCTTTACCTAACAGCAAGAGCTGGATTTGGTTGTGGGAGAAGGACTTTGGAAAAACGAGCATAACAAAAGTTCTCATCTGCATGAAACTGCAAAACCCAGAGTTTACTAGCTTCCCACCCGAGAGTGTGAGTGCAAACAGTCTAGCAGCCTCATGCTATTTCTTTGCTTCAACGCCCAGACATCTTTATATCACTTGTAGCCATGGGCATCAAATAACGTGAAGGGGGAAGGGAATTTCTAAAAACAACAGACTCTTTGTCCATATTTGAGTGTGCCAGAGCAATAATTTAGTGTGCAGAGGAATATTGTAAACAGGGACTACTTCTGAAAGACAAGTTTTCAGGAAATCAGTTGCCTCATAACATCTTCATGGTGTGTGCCTTAGCTTTGTTTGACTGAGGGACTCTTTACCAACCATAGGCATACAGATGGTTACACTTTTGTATTCTGTTTTTCATCAGATTCTTAAAACAAAGTCATCTCTGCTTCTCTAATTAGATAACTTGAAGCACTCTTTAATATTCTCATTCTTTTGGTTTCAAATATACATACATCAGGCCATGTTCATATCTTGCCATCATTTCTCAGGCTCAGCTAATTTCATGAAAATAGAACAGACAATCCCACAATAAAAATTACTTTTACTTGTAAATTCTATAGGATGTATGAATCAAAAAAAAATAAGAATATTTGTGTTAGCGTTCCTGACTCATAATTGAGGTGGTTTGGTTGTAGCAGTGAGTGTAGAAGTTTTACATTATACTGGTTTGACATCATCTAACTGGCTGTAAAATCTTAATTTGTCAAGTTAGGATAATTTCCTAGCACTAACAAATAATTTATACAAAGAATCACTACTTATACATCACACAAATCAGTATCCATGTGTAAATTTATAACTTTGAATTTTAGTGAAAAGACTATTGCTCTTCTTGTAGACAAATCTAGCCTTACTGGATATGAAAATGTGAACAAGTTATTTAACTGCTTTGGAATATATTTCTCAGTTTTCCACTGTTAAGAAGTAAAACTCAGTTGCCAAAACACTGTATCTCCATCTATTCCTTGGTTCTGATAACAAAATAGAAGTTACTGACAAAGACCAATACAATTTCTCAAGACAATTTTTCTGTCTGCAATTTAAACAACCAAATCATTTTATAGGCCTCAGAGAATCACAATGTCAGCATTAAGATGATCACTCTTAATGTCCAACTATGACTTTCCCTCATTCTAGTAACTCTTCATTTGTACCTGTAAGACATCTTACTTTTCCATTGCATAGACATATTAAGTGGCAAATCACTAAGTTCACTTTAAATACTATGAGAATTAAGGAGTTTCCAGGGAAGTTTTGCAATAAGAGTCACATTTGACCTGCTTACAAATTCAAACTTAGGTAAATTTAAAATTCCAAGCTATGTTTAACTTGATTTACATTTGTTATAAACACTTTAATCATATATTAGCTGGTACTGATGGCTTTGGGCATTTTTTAAAGCTACTAATAGCATAACTTTTTAATCATTCTTCATGGAACAAAAATAAACATGGAGACAAAAGAAAATGAATAACTAACATATTGAGAAGGAAGCCTTGAGTTGAATCATCTGCAAATCTGAACCAATCTGTCTATCATAGCTGAGAAACAAATAGCACTACGGACTTTGAAATTACACAGATGAGGTTTGGTTCCTAACTGTGCAACTGGTTGACAGGGCACCATTTGGAGAATTACCCCACAAATCTAATGTTATTGCCTTGTTAGGGTAATATGAGCAATATTCTCCCAGGCTGTTATTAGAACTAAGCTCTGTCACTAAGCTCGATGTATAAATGTTCAAATGTCTGTGATGGTGTCAGTAATCATCAGCAAAGCTAAGAGCCAGCAGATCTTTCATTAAGAATCTCATATAATAAAATACAATGACTGTTAACAATGTAATATTTTCACATTTACAATCATTACTCTAATGATCACTGTGATCATGTTTGCACGTGGGTGTGAAATAAAGCAAAAGTACTGGGCTTAACTTACACTTTAAGAATCTACAAGATACATCATTGCATATATTAAAGAAATTGATTAAAACTGCTAGGTCAAAGATATCTATCTGTAGCTGTTAACAGCTGTGTCTGACTTGGAGGCAACACTTCCACCAATTTTCTTAAATTAAAACATATCTAAGGGTTTTCTGAGTCTTTTATATTTGTGCTTAAACATTCTGATTACTAATGTAATATATAATGAAAATATTTTATTTTAGAAAAACATAGAATATCATCAAAAATCCACCGTCCAGGTATATCTATGTTTTGTATTTACAGATTTTATTTTTATAATATAAAGTTTAATTTTACATAACTAGGATATGTGAATACAAACTTCTTTTCAAAATGCCATCAGTATCTTATAATATATCAAATTGCTTTACTTGTCTAGTACTACACAAATATGTAGCTGGAATTTTGTTATGACATGATTTTCTCAATAAAGTTGTGGATGTAAATTTAATTATTTCTCTAGGAAAACTGTCTTAAGTACAATTTTGCCTTTTTTTGTGTGCCGGGGATCAAACTCACAACCTCGCACTTGCCAGGCAGGCACTCTGGCCACTGAGCTAAATGCCCAGCCCTTTTAAGTAGAATTCTTAAGACCAAAAGTTAATCATATTTGAGAACTATATGGCAGAATTATAATGAAGTTCCTCTGAATTATTCAGTTGATAGTCTTGGGGTTAAAAGGTAAACTACATCTAGTCTCTTAGATTTCTCTAGGTGGTGTTTATGATTTATTTCTCTAAATATAGTACCAATTGTTACATATTTATCTTTTAGCACGTAGGGTATTTTCTATCCTGACATCTAGTTTATGTACGAATTTCTTAGGTTTCTAATAGGTATATTCTGTATCATAGATAAAATGTCATGTGTCCTATAGCATTCTATGTAATTCTGCATAACCAAACACTGTTCTGTGGAATATTAATAGTGTACTCAGTAACTCAGTAAATATTGAGAAATTTGAGAATGACGATAACTCAGAGATTTATAATACATGATTAAATGAGGATATTCACTTATTAGTAAAACAAGCTAGAATAATACTGCTTTATTGATTTTTTCCAAAATGGGATCAAATAAAATGGTCCTAAATGACCTTTTCTCATCCTAACTTTCTAAATTTCTGAACAGTATTTCTCTTTTGGGTGAAAAAGTGTCTTTAATCATACAGATGATACTACAGGTCTTCAAATAGATAAAGTAACTAAGAGCATAATCCAGAGAAAACTATCATAGGATGTGACACTGACTTCCAAGTTTTACAGAGCAGGTAAACAAATAGATGCCAGGAAGGAACAGAAGCAAGAGCTATACAGGTGTACAGCACCTGTACAGCAGAATATTTTGAGGAAAAACACTGCCATATATCAAGTGCTGCTACAAATGCGAAAAACTGGAGTAAAGGTCTTTAATAAGATCATGCAAGTGGAGGCCACTAACAAAGACAGTTTCTGTTGTTCAATAAGATCGACTAGAACCAAAAGTCAAATTGGGATGAAGTTTGAATGGATAGTGAGAATACAGATGCAGCGTTTACTAATACATTCTTCAAGGAATTTGATTACAGATGAGACAAGGAAAAAATGGAACTGGCAAGTGGTGATCAAAGTTTCCTTTAAGATACACAATGTTAGTATTAATCTTTCTACTGTAATAAATAATGTGTGGGGTAATAAAATGAATCAGGAGTGAGGGATAGCAAACAAGGAGCTAAATCCTTGAAACACTGAGGGGTGGGGGGTGTGCAGCAGTTCGCTTTGTTTTGAAATGCCCAAACAGCACTGCCGTGGAGCAATCTTAGCATGACAGGCTTTTCAACCGTATAAATTAGCTGCTGCCTTCCTCATCCTCAGATTCTTCTAAAGTCTTTGAGGTAAAGACTGAAGAAAAGTATTCCAGTGACACAGTTTAAAAGATGGCTATAAATCCCAGCCGTGAGAACACGAAAGTGTTGAAGACTCAGAAGTATCCTGATAAAGATCACAGTAGAAGCAGCACTGTTAATATCATGCAAGCCTTTTTTCACTGGCCCTTGAGAAATCACAGAAACATCTAGGATAAACGTGAAGCCACGCTAAGTAGACGTTAGGGCTCTAGGCTGAGAGTAACCAAAACAAATGTCCATTATATCAAGATAATGTAAAGTACTGTGGACACAGAACAGATGTGAAACAAATTCACTTCGTTTCAGGAAATGTGGCAACTGTACTAACCAGGCCAAAACCATTCTGAGAACAAAATCTATGAAAGAATATATACTCAGATTTTGTGTAGCCCAAACCAGGCAATCGATGGCTTCAAAATCTTAACAAATCCTCTTATTCGTGTCATGAAGAAAGATTTTGTATTTGTTTACTGACATTTAAAAATTAAATGAGATTACTGGGGGAAAGAGGGCAAACTAAAGCTGACACTTAATATGTTAACTGAATCTGAACCTTTTCCCCAAAGGGAAGTAAAGAAAGGAAATATGGACTGTTACATTTGAGTCTTTGTGTGAATTTATGTGGTTAAATTCTTAGCAACTTTTCGTTTGATTTTAGTTTGGTTATAATACTAATGTTAGATTAACCTCCTTCTGAGGAGGTTGATCAGTGAAGTTAGACTTTTCATATGTTTGACTATGAACTCATTTTTGGGTCCTCTGAATGTAGTATACAGTATTCTTATTAAAGCTAACTACTAAAAAATATTTACTGTGCTTGATTTATAGACTCATCTAAAAGAATAGTTGTTTAGTCTGTATAGTTTGACTGGGGTTTGGAAATATAAATTAAAATGAGAAGAACTAATCCCTATTAACTATCGTTAATACTTCTTTTATATTTTATGGAAAAAAAGTAAAGCAAAATTTCAAAACAAAATAATAGGAAAATAACAATAGTTAATGCATTGTGTATTGTCATCTTCAAAGTAATTATTCACAGTGCAAGATATGTACGTAAAACATTCTCCAAATGACAGTAACCTAAACTTCTTTTCAATGAACTAAGAGAAACTAGTATATAACTATCTTGCATTTAATAACTTTCCTTCTTTTCCCTTTCCCCAACCCTAGTTCCTTTTTCTTTTTGAAAAATTTCTTCCCATTTCACAATATCTATTGCACATTCAGACTTTATTTACCTTTTCAGTGTCTCACACCAGGGAGATAATATGAGATTTACACACGTGATTCTCATTTATTTCCCTTACAAGTTGCATCCATTTAACTATCAAAGGCTCCAGTTTATCCTCTTTATGGCTGCGTTAGTACTTCATTGTACAAAAACACCATATATTTTTATCCATTCCTCGGTTGATTGGCATTTGGATTGTTTCTATCATTTAGGGTATCTTCCCAGAAGAAATAAAAACATCATATCACAGTGATACATGTACATCTATGTTTATAACAGTAATCCTTTCAAAAATATTTGACAAATCTTTCTTTCTGAAAGTAAAGATCTTTTAATAAATGCAGAAATTGAATATTAGCAGGCTGTGTTTAAAAACAGTCTTGGCATCCACTAAGATTTTTTGAATGAATTTAATTTGTATTCAGACTATATTGCATATGTATATAGCCAGCTCATAAGACACACAGCAAGAATCTATTTAAGAAATTTGGATTTTTGAATGAAATACATTTCTTTCTTGTCTGTAGCTTACTATGTTCAGTGGAATATGTGCTCTTGAGTTTTGGTCTTTTTTTTAAGCAGAGATAATTTAGTTCCAAAGATAGCACTTTCATTGATATGAGATAGTTTATATTATGCCACTGACCTTGGATCACATTAATTCTCAATTACTGAAACATGACTGTGATTGTTTTGGTGTCATATTTTCAAAGAATGACAGAAAGGATTTAGGACATAAATTTATCCACTAACTTGAGTCCATAATGAAAAGACTGAGAATTATATTCACCAGCAGGATTTGCAGTAACAGAGGGCCACACAGGGTGAAAAGAAGTCTTGGAAAATCAGTCTTTGCTGTTGCTCTGACCCAGGAACATCTAATAAACCTTGTCAAAGTAAATAACATTATATAAATCACTCGGACTATGTAATAATAAAAAATATTACATATAGTTTGATTTTTTAAAAAATGCTGAATGATAAAAGTCTTAAAAGTATATGTTTCAAAATGCCAACAATATCATATGAAAAAATTATGTTGTAGGATATGATGCTACCATATCTGAGAAATTGCTTAAATTCTAAAAATAGTGATCCTACCAAGAAATGGAGGACATAATGTAGAGTTCCTTGTACAAATCTGTTGTACGTCACAAAGGATATGAGTCATTGAGGATATAACCCTTGGCTTCTGTGTCTTACAGACGCTGACCAATCAGGGACATCTTCTTTGAAGTTATCACTTAATCAATATTCAGTTCAGCTGGCCTTTCCTGGTGCGTCCTAAACTCTTACAAGCTCACACTGATTGTAAATGGAAAAGCTAAGTGTCCTTTCTTAAATGTGACAACAAATAAGAACGTGGAAAGGGTGATTTTAGAGAGTGACTTCAAAAGCAAATTCCAACAAAATCTACCCTAATACTAAAAGTAAGAGGCAAGATTTATTTTATCATATAAACTACACCATTGTCTAAAAAAACCTTCTTTATCCATTTATCAATAGATGGGCACTTGGGCTGTTTTCAAGTTTTAGCTATTACAAATTGTGTCGCTATAAAGAGGGATGTGCATGTTTCACTGTGCTAGGATGTTTTTAATTCTTTCTGGAAGAAAGCTGGGTACACCAAGAAGAATAGCTGGGGACAATGGAGCCATATTACTCTGCCATAAAGCAGAATAAACTTGAGACATTTTTAGCTAAATGGATACATCCTGAGGCCATACTCAAATGAAATAAATTGGACACATGTGTAAATATTGCATTGCTTTTCTGGTGTAAGGAAAGAAAAGAGTAAGTTAGGACCAAAATGTACAGTAGATATTGTGAAATACCAAAAAAAAAAAAAATGTTCAGATGGGAAGGGAAATCAAGGAGAGGTGAGGGGAAAAGGATGGAAGGGGAAAGAAAAACATGATGAGAAAAGCAGTTAAGAAAGGAAACAAACCTTCGGTAAAGAAGGAGATGAAGAAGGGTTGAACAGTGGTGAGGGGACTGGGGAAAAAGAATCTTATATCATGCACAGATACAAATCCTCTATGATGAATGCGGTCATTACGTATATCTAAAATGTACCAATAAACTTCAAAAAAGTAAAGTGAACACAGATTTGGGTTTCTTAAAACAATTTATTTTGTAGTAATTTTAAAGAAGTTTGATTTTTTAAATAATTTCATGGAAGTATAATAAAATCCATGGATTCCATCTGCTCTGCTGTGGAGAAGTAAAAAAATCCGTAGCACATGACAAATTAAAAATAAAATCTCACACTTGAAAGATTATAGCTATTCTCTACTGAGCTACCTAGTCAGGGGGGAAAATCTAAGTTTTATGGCATTTGAATACCATAAAGACAATTCTCCCATGAGCAAATGAAATATTCCTATATTCCTTAAAATTTTTTTTTCTAGGGATATGAGATGAAATTATCCACTAGTGACAATACGGAAGTTATAGAAGGCTGTTACCTGGAGCAGGCTCACTCACTCTTTCCTTGGAAATGTGTGAGTTTCAAGAGGAAATTAAGCAACGAAACAGTAATTTTCTCAAGTGTCATTTCAATGAGCAAACAGAAATGCCTACTTATTGTTCTCAGACTTTTCCTAAGAGTCATATACTGTTTAAAATACAATATACATTTTATCATCAAACATTGCCTCATGTTTCCATGAGAGATTCAACATTTATATTGACATTTAAATCACTCAAAACCAACAGTTTCATTCACGCTTCCTACTCAGGAATATTTAGATGGCATAAAAAGACTCTTCCTGAGAAGTTTCAGTTAAGAGGTCAGCACTATGGGATAATTCTATTTGAAGTATGTATGTGGGGGGAAGTAATTTGAAGCAGATTAATGGCAATGTTTCTTTTTCAAAAATGTAAATATCCGTCCTATATTTGCATTACACCGTGTCTGTAAATATGCCGAGTGGAACGTCACAGCATATAAAAACTGAGCAATGTCTCAAGTGGGCAGAACGTAAGAAAGTAGGCGGAGGGAGCACGTCCATGGCTAGGAATGCCCAGCAGAGGGAGGGAGGTCAGCTGGACAGTCCCAGGAAACACTTGGAATAGGAAATGTTTACGCTCCTTGGATAATCTACATCATGCAGACACACACACTTCAAAGTTTAGACTCAGTCACCAGTGCTTTGCATAGTGATGCCGTATGGACAAAGAAAGTATTCTTTAGAAATGATGGGGGGTTATTCAGCTTTGTGGTCCTAGGAAAGACAACCTGAGATACACAACTCAAAAAACAAACAGGCCAACAAAAAAGTATGAGGCATTTATTTTGACGTTTGATTTCAGAGACTTCAGCACATGGCTAGCTGTCTCTAGGCCAAAAATACAATGATCGTGGCAGAGGTAAACTGCTCAACTCATGGTGGCTGGGAAGCCAGAGAAGGTTGGAGAGCCACAGAGAAAGGGCCTGGGACCAGATATACTCCCCGAGGCCACCACAGTCCACTTCTGCTGACTGGGCCCTACCTCCAGAGAACCCGTCCAACTCTGAGGCCACTGTCAGTGCCCTACCAATCCAGTCCCCTCCCCAAGAGTCTCTGAATGTGATCAAAAGGACAACTGAGATTAACTGCCTTAGGCTACCACCTCTAGGTTGACAGATCCATTCAGGAAACAGAGTCTTGGTTATACAGCAATGCATCTGTCCCCTCCGGTGGGCAGAACAGTGTGATTTTGCCATCATTTCTTTGTTTTAAATTTCCTTTTTAAAAATGACTCTCAGTTAACGTAGTGAGACAAGTGCAATAAATTTACTCCCAGAATGCTTTTAAATTCAGGATATTTTAAAACCAAAACAGATAGCCAGACATCATTTCAAGCATCCATTAAACATATCTATAAGGAAGAAAGCATTGAGAATTCATCCTTACTTCTTTGTCATTCGTATCATAAAGATCCTTGAACTCAAGGTTTTCAGGACAGTGTCACAAAATAAACATACCTCATAAAACCACAGATGGCTGGCTGCTTGGAAGAAAGAGTAAGCTGTCATTAGAAGCATTGCTATTAGTGATGCGTGGCACGTGTTTCAAAAATAAGAGTGCTTTTGAAGTTGATATTAGTGTAGAGGCATTTAAACACGTACTTAAAAGTCGATTTCTACATTCTTTTATATATTAGATTGTAAGGGCAACCATGATTTTTATAGGTAAGGAATATGTCTTATTCCTTGTTTATAAGTAGAATAAACAGAATCTTTATTATCATAAACTCTATGAGTTACTTTATTACAACATGTGTATATATCAAGATATGTTATCACATTTACATCAAATTCTAGTGACACTTCTCATTCTGGTATATAAATTCTTATTGTGATTCTATTGTCTTTTTTTTATTGATACTGGGGATCAAACTCATGACCTCATGCTTGCCGGGTAGGTGCTGTGCCACTGAGCTACATCCTCAGGTGAGTCCAGTGTCTCTGAGCACCAAAGTGAATTTCAGAGGAAGCTAGATGGATCCTAAGTGTTTCCTATCAGATTCTCTACATTTTGGATAAACAGTCAAGAGATTATTCCTATTTATACTTCTTTTTCTGATAATTATTAAAGGTTATATTTTATTTTATTTTTTTTTCTTCTTTTTTAAAAATTTTATTTAAGGAGAAAAAAGAAAAAAGCAGAAAAGGGGTACAAGTTATACAGAATTTCAGAAAAAAATAACAATAGGAAATCACTAGTTAATAGATTTCATCTTAGAAATAGTTGTTCAGGTTACAAAATTAAAGCATATAAAGTGGACATTCAAACAGTGAGACTGCAAACAGTTCTGTTCAATGATCCAACAAAACTCAGAAATATGGTTATCTATCTTATACACTTAAATATACATGCAGTTATATCCTTTAGAGCACTTTATTTTCCTCTCTTACACAATAACACATTTTGGGTTTTATTACTCCCACAGTTCTTATTACTTTTTTTTTGAAGAGAATAAATCCAAATGTGACATAACAAAACAGAGTCAGTCAAATCAAAAGGATGGACATAATAGATAATGTAAAAGCAGAATACAAGGTGATCAACAATGGTTACCATAATGCCTCTTGCTATCTTAAAAGCAATTGCCTATATCATCAGTTATAATAAAATTGAACAAAACAGTAAAGAACAAAACCAATAAAACCAAAACATTGGAGACATTACAGGACTTCAAAAGAAGATAGTAATCAAACCAGAATGGGCATCATAATGAATCGTATTGTCTTCACAGTTGTTGCCTATACTCTCTAACTTGGTGCTATCAAGCAAAACAGAACAGAGGGAAATCAGTCAAAACAAGATGGTGAGAGCAATACAGGGTTTTAAATCAAGTTAATAGGAAATCAAAGTGGGTTACTATAATATATCCTGCTTTTTTTTAATTTTCCCTTAATTAAAAAGATAAAAATAAAAAAAGTAAATAATAAAAAAAAGCAGATTGAGATAAAACAGGACATAACAGCACAGGTCAAAACTTAACAATTTAAGCAAAATAATGTTTCACTAACCAGATATCCCAACATAAAAGTAGTTACCATAGTGTCTCTTTCCTTGAAATCTTTGACTATAACTTCATATACTGTAACATCAAACATATCAAGACAATGTAAAACCATTTAAGAGAATGACAGGATTACAGGAAAATGAAGGTTCTCATTCATATAATGTTTGAATGTATTGTTAGGAAGGCTTTCATAATATGTCTTCACTTTTTGTGGGTTCTTTTGTTAAGTCATTATTTTTATTTTATTATTTATGCCTGAATAACTCTCCATAGAACTTTATTTTATTTATTTATTTATTTATTTATTTATTTATTTATTTATTGGTACCAGGGATCAAACTCATCGCCACATGCTTGTAAGGCAGGCGCTTATACCGCTGAGCTAAATCCCCAGGCCCAATAGAGCTTTATTTTATTTGCCTTAAAAAAAAAAAATAATCTTTTGGCTGGGCTGCTGGTTGACTTTAAAGTGGTGTGTGGTGTGTGTGTGTCTAACTTTTGTGTTAGTTTTCTTCCTCTGTCATAAGATTTTAGTTTGTTCTTTTTGTAACTTTTATTTGAAACCTTAGGCAATTCCTTTTTGCCTGTATTTCTGACCTATACATTGGAATTTATATATATATATATATATATATATATATATATATATATTTTTTTTTTTTTTTTTTTTTTTTTTTTGTACCAGGGATTGAACTCATGACCTCATGCCTGCCTAAAAATGTTTCTTTGTCAATCCTTGACCTGTATAGCTCTGATACTTCTGAAGATTTGGAGATAGTTATTTTTCAGAATGTTTCTCAACTTTGGTTTTCCTGTTTTCTTAGGATTCAATATAAGTTATACAAGTTTAAAAGGAGCATCACAGAAGTAATACTGGGATTTTTGTAGTGTTGTCTTTCAGGTGGCGTAAAGCTTTTATTTGTTCTGTGGATGATGATGTTCACATCTCGCAGATTTCTCCACTTCAAAATAAAGAAATGCTTTCCGGAAACTATGTGAGTACTTTAGAGATGATGTGAGCAACATATTTCTCATTTAGTTTTATATTTATTACATTTACATTTATTACATTTACATTTATTTATGCCAGCACTGACTCATGGTTTAAAGATTCATTTAAGGATTTATCTATGAATTATTTGTCTCACTGTTTATAAAGTCCTTCAAATATGCAAGGAAAGTACCTTCAGATTTGTTCACATGTCTACACACAGTTTGGACACTTTCTTACTCTCTGGTAGCATTAGAATTTTCTGGATCTTCTTATACTTTTCATGCTCCAATTCTGAATTCAACTATTTTTTTTTTCAAAGAACAGTAGTTTTGTTACTGAGGAATGGTATTTAGAAACAGAGATCATGGTGTTAGCATGGCCTCTCCTGTGGAGTGTTACTGTATCTGGGATCTTGAGGGATAGAACTAGGAAATATGTTTGTACAAATTTACAAACCTATATTTCTTTACCCACTAATATGTCAAAAACCAGAAGCTCCTTCACTGATACCTCAAGTTCTAACTTACTGTTTGATTTTAGTGTACTTCTATTTTGTATTTGTAATCAACTTCCACACTGAGAAGTGTGATTTCTATTATCCTTCATATAGTTATTTATTTAATTAATCTTTTTATATGTAGATCTTCCATGGACTTGCTCCCCCCTCATTTGACGTAATACTCTTCCCTGCACTAAATTATCTTACTTGGGTGGTTTCCACTGTTGTCTGACTGGCCCAGCCACACTTTGGTGTTTCTTTTCACCTCGCTAGAATTGACTCTGAGCCCCCATGTTGTTAACCTGCCTAAACAGATACGCTCCCTAATCTACTTGGTTTCTGACATCTTAAGATTTGTCTCTGCCACATGATAATATCCTCCTCAATTTCTCATGCAGTGGTACACCAATTTGGATTTCTAAATTAATGTCTTCTCATCTTGCTTGGCTTTGATATTCACTCTAGATCAAGGTATGTCCTCTCTAATAACTTTGGAATGAATTGTTTCGGGTGTGAAGGGAAAGAAATAAAACAATGGTTTAATTTATCAATACATAGTAGTTTCTTAACATCATTTATCTTTCTTCCTTTGTCAGACAGTTTCTTAGAAGACAGTCATGCCCTAGGTCTCCACAGGAAATTAGTCCTATGATTCTTATAGGCAACAAATTTCACAAATCTTCAAGTTCTTTTTCTAAAACAGAATTTTCTAAATGACCTATACAAATCCTCTCTTTCCTAGTTTAAATCATATCTACATTAGGTTACTTATAACAACTAATAAAATATAAATTACATAAATAGTTATATTATATTACTTAGAAACTCAATACAAGAAAAATTCTGTTCGTGATCAGTATGTATGCAACCAAAAACTTTTTGAAACTGGGTTCTATAGTCAATGGATTATATTGAATTATATATAAGTTAATGTAAAAAATAGATCATCCATATGGTTTTATAATTTATACATTCAAGTTTAGATTTTCTTTCCTTTAACCCATTTTTATTTCTTTTTTTTTTATTTAAGAGGAAAAAGAGAAAAACACAAAACAAAACAAAGCAGTGTAAGGTTACATATAATACAGAACTACAAAAAAAAACATAACAGTAAGAAATCACCTGTTAATAGATTACATATTATCATCTTGGAAATAGTTGCTCAAATCACAGTATCAAAGAATACAAAGTAGACATTCAAACAGAGAGACTACAAACAGCTGTGTTCAATGATCCAAAAACATTAATATAGTCAGCTATTCAACACCCCTATACACACTTGCTGTTATATCCGTTAGAGCTCTTTTTTTTTCCCTTCCTCTCTTCTTACAACAAAATTTACACATTTTAGATTTTATTACTCCTTAGTTCTTGTTACTTTTGGGGGGGGAGAATAAAGTCAAATATGGCAGAACAAAGCTGTCAGTCAAAACCAAGGATAGACTTAGCACATGATGTAGAACAGAGTACATGGTTATAAACAATAGTTATCAACGTTGTCTCTTGTTTCCTTAAAAAGATTTGTCTATCTCATTATATATTATAAAGTTGGACAAAACAGTAGAGAACAAGACCAATAAAACTTAGACCTTGTAAACATTACAGGACTTCCAAAGGAGACAATAGTCAAACCTGAATGGGCATCTTAGTGAATCTTATTGCCTTCAAAGTAGTTGCCTATACCCTCAGACTTGATACTATCCCACAGAATGGAACAGAGTCTAATCAGTCAAAACAAGATCGTGGGAGTATTACAGGACTTCAAAACAAGTTAATCGGAAATCGAAAAGAGTTACTATTATATATCCTAATTTTTTTAATTTTTCACTTAATTAAAATAAACATAAGAAATAACTAAATAATTTTTTTAAAGAATAATAGTTACCATAGTGTCTGTCTTTTTCCTTGAGATATTTGGATAAAACTTCATATACTATAGCTTCAAATATTTCCATATCAAGAAGCCCAGAATAAAGCCTTTCTAATTAATAAGTGAAAATTTTATAAGGCTTCAAGGCCACATAATGGGGAATCATGATTGCCACATATTTTCATATATTTGAATCATTACTTACATTAGGGAAACTATTCGGTATTCATACATGTGAGATTGATTTATTTCACTTATGAGTATGGTCTCAAGCTGCGCCCATTTATTGATAAATATCTCAATGTGATCCTTCTTTATAGCTGAATAATACTCCATTGTATAGAAATACCACAACTTTTTTTTTTTTTATTTAAGAGGAAAAAGAGAAAAACACAAAACAAACCAAAGCGGCGTAAGGGTACACGCAATACAGAACTACAAAACAAAACAAAAAACCATAACAGTAAGAAATTACCTGCTGGTAAATTACACACTATTTTCTTGAAAATAGTTCCTCAAATCACAGTATCAAAGAACACAAGGTGGACATTCAAACAGGGAGACTGCAAACAGCTGTGTTCAATGTTCCAAAAACATTGATAAAGTCAGCTATTTAACACCCCCAAACACACTTGCTATTATATCCGTTAGAGCTCTTTTTCTTTTTTTTTTTTCCCTCTCTTTTTTACAACAAAATTTACACATCTTGGATTTTATTACTCCTTAGTGCTTATTACTTTCTTTGGGGGGGGGAAGAATACAGTCAAATATGGCAAAACAAAGCTGTCAGTCAATACCAAGGATAGACATAGCACATGGTGTAGAACAGAGTACAAGTTTATCAACAATGGTTATCAACGTTGTCCCTTGTTTCCTTAAAAAGAATTGTCTATCTTATTAGATATTATAAAGTTGGACAAAACAGTAGAGAACAAGACCAATAAAACTTAGGCATTGTAAACATTACAGGACTTCCAAAGAAGACAATAGTCAAACCAGAATGGGTATCTTAGTGAATCTTATTGTCTTCAAAGTAGTTGCCTATGTCTTCAAACTTGATACTATCATATAGAATGGAACAGAGTCTAATCAGTCAAAACAAGATCGTGGGAGTACTACAGGACTTCAAAACAAGTTAATAGGAAATCGAAAAGAGTTACTATTTATATATCCTAATTTTTTTGAATTTTTTCTTTAATTAAGACAAACAAAAGAAATAACTAAACAATTTTTTTGAAACAATAAGGGGGAGATTGAGATAAAACAGGACATAACAATATAACAATAGAGGTCACAGCATGACTGTTTCAATAACCTAGTACTTCACCACCTTATAACCTGACTTAATAGTAGTTACCATAGTGTCTTTTTCCTTGAAATATTTGGGTAAAACTTCATATACTCTAGCTTCAAATATTTTCATATCAAGAAGCCCAGAATAAAGCCTTTCTAATTAATGAGTGAAAACTTTATAAGGCTTCAAGGCCACCTAATGGGGAATCATGATTACCACATATTTTTATATATTTGAATCATTACTTACATTAGGGAAACTATTCGGTATTCACACATGCGAGATTGATTTATTTCACTTATGAGTATGGTCTCAAGCTGTGCCCATTTATTGATAAATATCTCAATGTGATCCTTCTTTATAGCTGAATAATACTCCATTGTATAGAAATACCACAACTTTTTTATCCATTCCTCAGTTGATGGGCACTTGGGTTGTTTCCATGATCTGGCGATTACAAATTGTGCTGCTATAAACATAGGTGCACATATATCACTGTGGTATGATGCTTTCAGTTCTTCTGGGAATATGCCTAGAAGTGGAATAGCTGAAATAAATGGGATTTCCAGTCCCAACTTTTTGAGAAATCTCCAGACAGATATCCACAAAGGCTGTACCAGTCTACACTCCCACCAACAGTGCAGGAGAGTTCCTTTTTCCCCACAGCCTCTCCAGCATTTGTTGTCGGCTTTCTTGATCCTGGCCATTCTTTCAGGAGTGAGATGGTATCTCAGTGTGGTTTTAATTTGCATTTCTCTAATGACCAATGATGATGAGCATTTTTTCATGTATTTATTTGCCATTTGCATTTCTTCATCTGAGAATTGCATATTCATCTCAGATGCCCATTTTTGGATTGGATCTTTGAATTTTGGAGGTCTGAGTTTCTTTAATTCTTTGTATGTTTTAGACAAGAGGCCCTTGTCTGAGAGAGAGTTCACTAAAATCTTTTCCCAGTTTGTGGGTTTTCTTTTCACTATGCTGGAGATTTCTTTTGACATGCAGAAACTTTTTAATAAGAAGTGGTCCTAGTTATTGATTCTGGGAAGTATTTTCCGTGCGGTTTGAGTCCTGTTCATGAATTCTTTACCTACTCCTATGTCTCCAAGGTTTCTACCTATTTTGTCTTCCAATAGATTTAGTGTTTCTGTTTTAATATTCAGATCTTTGACCCATTTAGATTTTAATTTAGTGCATGGTGAAAGACATGGGTCTAGCTTTAGTTTTCGGCAAATGGAGAGCCAGTTTTTCCAGCACCATTTATTAAAGAGACTGTCATTCTTCCAGTGAACCTGGTTGGCTCCTTTATCAAAGATAAGGTGGTTGAGTGTGTTTGTAATTGTGGTTGTATCTTCTAATCTATTCCATTGATCTTTGGCTCTGTTTTGATTCCAATACCATGTTGATTTTACTACTGTTGCTTTGTAGTATAATTTCAAGTCAGGGATTGTGATGCCTCCCGCTTTGCCTTTGCTGCTTAGAATTGCCTTTGCGATTCTAGGTCTCTTCTGGTTCCAGATGAAATTTAGGAGTGATTTCTCTAGATCTATAAGATATGTTGATGGTATTTCTATTGGGATTGCATTGAATCTGTATAAGAGTTTTGGGAGAATGGCCATCTTCACAATGTTTGTTCTTCCTATCCATGAGCAAGGGATGTCTTTCCATTTTCTGAGATCATCTTCAATTTCCTTTTTCAGTGTATTATAGTTTTCACTGTATAAGTCTTTCACTTCTTTCGTAAGAGTAATTCCTAAACATTTCATTTTTTTGCTTGCTAATGTGAATAATCCAGTTTCTCTTATTTCCCTCTCTGTGATTTTGTTGTTTGAGTATAGGAATGCTATTGATTTCTGAGTATTGATTTTGTATCCAGCCACATTACTGAATTTATTTATTGTATCTAAGAGTCTTTCAATGGAGCTTAGGGGGTCTTGTATGTAGAGTATCATGTCGTCTGCAAACAATGACATCTTAACTTCTTCTTTTCCTATCTTTACCCCTTTTATTTCTCTTTCTTGCCTAATTGCTCTGGCTAGTACTTCCAGTACTATATTAAATAGGAGTGGTGATAAAGGACATCCTTGTCTTGTGCCTGATTTTAAAGTAAAGGCTTTCAATTTTTGGCCATTTAGTATGATGCTGGCTGTTAGCTTGTCATAAATGGCCTTTATCATATTGAGGTAAAGACCATCTATTCCAATTTTCTGTAGAGTTTTTATCATGAATAAATGTTGGACCTTATCGAAGGCTTTTTCTGCATCTATAGAAATGATCATGTGATTCTTATTTTTGGCTTTATTGATATGGTGAATTACATTTATTGATTTGTGTATGTTGAACCATCCTTGCATTCCTGGGATGAATCCCACTTGGTCATGGTGTATAATCTTCTTGATGATTTGCTGGATCCTATTTGCCAATATTTTATTGAGGATTTTTGCATCTGTGTTTATTAGGGAGATTGGTCTATAGTTCTCTTTTTTAGTTGGGTCTTTCTCAGGTTTTGGTACTAGAGTAATATTTGCTTCCAGGAATGACTTAGGAAGAATTGCTTCCCTTTCAATTTCATTGAATAGTTTGAGGAGTGTCGGCATTAGGTCTTCTTTGTATTTCTTGTAGAATTCTGCAGTGAATCCATCTGGGCCTGGGCTCTTCTTGGTGGGTAAGGACTTAATTACATTTTCAATTTCAGTAACAGAGATTGGGTTATTCAACAGTTTTACATCCTCTTGATCTAGCTTTGGCACTTCATATGCTTCTAAGAATCTGTCTATTTCTTCTGTGTTATCAAACTTTTGAGAGTAGAGGTTTTCGAAATAGGTGTTGATGATCTTCTGTATTTCTATTGGGTCTGTAGTGATTTCTCCTTTTTCATTTCTTATTGCATGAATTTGAGCTTTTTCTTCCCTTTTTTTAATAAGGTTGGCTAGGGGCTTATCAATTTTATTTATTCTTTCAAAGAACCAACTCTTTGATTTGTTGATTCTTTGGATTGTTTTCTTAGTCTCTATTGCATTGATTTCTGCTCTGATTTTTATAATTTCCTCTCTTCTTTTGGCTTTGGGCTTGACTTGCTCTTCTTTTTCTAGCTGTTTGAGGTGTAGCATCAAGTTATTTATTTGTATTCGTTCTGTTTTCCTGATGTGGGAACTCAGTGCAATAAATTTTCCTCTCAGGACGGCTTTCATTGCACCCCACAGGTTCCGGTAAGTTGTATCTGTATTTTCATTTTCTTTTAGGTATTGTTTGATTTCTTCTTTAATTTCTTCTGTGACCCACTGATTACTCAAGAGTGTGTTATTCAGTTTCCATGTGTTTGTGGGATTTTTGCAGTATCTTTTATCATTGATTTCTAATTTCAGAGCACTATGATCCGATAACATGCAAGGGATGATTTCAGCTCTTTTGCACTTGTTTAAATATGTTCTGTGAGCTAATATATGGTCTATTTTAGAAAATGATCCATGTACTGCTGAGAAGAATGTGTATTCTGATGTTGTTGGGTGGAACATTCTGTATATGTCTATCAAACCCATTTGTTCACAGGTATGATTCAGTTCTGTTATTTCTTTGCTCATTTTCTGTCTGGTTGATCTGTCCCTTGGTGTCAATGGCGTATTAAGGTCTCCTGTTACAATTGTGTTACTGATAATTTGAGTTTTCATTTCTGTTAATAATTGTTTTATATAACTTGGTGCTCTGGTGTTTGGTGCGTATATATTTAAGATAGTTATCTCTTCCTCTTGGAGTTTTCCCCTTAGGAGTATGTAGTGACCTTCTTTGTCCTTTATGGTCATTGTTGGTTTAAAGTTCACATTGTCTGCAAACAGAATGGCTACTCCTGCCTTTTTTTGGATTCCTGCTGCATGAAGAATTGTTTTCCATCCTTTGACTTTCAGTCTGTGAGTATCCTTCTGGCTTAGATGGGTTTCCTGTAAACAGCATATGGTTGGATTTTGTTTCTTGATCCATTCTGCTAGTCTGTTTCTTTTGATTGGTGCATTGAGACCATTTACATTAATGGTTATTACTGTTAAATGCTGGTTAATTGTAGGAATGTTATCTCTCTGCTGTTGCATCTTTATCTTTCTGTTCTGTTTAATTATTTGCTTTGCTTAGTGGTTTTTTCCTTTGTGTATCTAAACTGTCTTTCAATATTTTTTGCAGGGTCAGTTTGGTGTTCATGAAGTTCTTCAGCTGTTCTTTGTCATGGAAGTATCGTATTGCACCATCTATTTTGAATGATAGTTTTGCAGGATATATCAGTCTTGGTTGGAAATCATTTTGATTTAGGACCTGGAATATTTCACTCCATGCTCTTCTTGACTTTATCGTTTGTGCTGAGAAGTCTGCTGTGATTCTGATAGGTTTTCCTTTATAAGTGATCTGTCTTTTCTCTCTGACAGCTTTTAATAATCTATTCTTATGTTGGATTTCTGGGATGGTGATTATTATATGTCTGGGTGTAGTTTTATTTTGGTTATGACTGTTTGGAGTTCTATATGCTTCACTGATCTTGATGTCAGTTTCTGATCTAATGCTTGGGAAATTTTCAGCTACTACTTCTCTAAATATCCTCTTGACATCCTTCATGTTGTCTCCCTCTCTTTCATTAATCCCTATCATTCTTATGTTATTCTTCTTTGCATCGTCTTGCAGTTGTTGAATTGTTGTTTCCTGATTCCTTGTTATTTTCAAAAGATCTTTCCTTTCCTGTTCACTAGCTGCAATCATGTCTTCAAGGTCTGAAATTCTATCTTCACTTTCATTAAGGCGGTTTTTACAACTTTCAGTGGAGTTTTTTATTTCCTGTATATCTCTGTGCATCTGCATTATGTATTCTGTTTGTTTCTTATATTGCTCGTCTAGGGATTCTATCTTTTTGTTTAGTTCCTCCAATTTTTTATCTGTGTTTTCTTTAGATATATTTAGAATCTCTTTCATTTCTTTTATCATTTCTTCTTTTATCTGGGAGATTATTTCAAGTTTGAATTTCTTTAAAGCTTCCTGGAGTTGTTTGTCAACTTCAGTAGCTATTATGTCCGATATATGAGGTGGATGGGATATATTTTCTTCTATATACATTGCTCCTAGCGTTTCCTGAGATGGGCTGGAGGTTTGAGGTTGTAATTTGGTCTTTCGTTTTGTCATTTTCCTATATTTCTGTGTTTCAAGTGTTATTTGAAAGCTTCCTCAGGATCTGTTGAAAATCCCCTTCTATGTTTGGAGCTACTGAGACTCTGACACCGCACTACCCCAAGCCATTGGGCCTACAGAACCAGTGGCCCTCCTCTGCCTGCTCAGAACTCCGCAGTTCCACACAAGCTGGGCCTCAGGGACACTGTGCACCCATCTGCCCCTTGGAAGATCCACAGCTCTTCAATTGCAGCCAGGTTAGGGTGCTCACCACTGGCCGCAGTGCCTCAGGAGCCTGTGATCCCTCCCTGCTTGCAGAGATATCCACAGTCCTCTAGGCAAAGGAAGGGACTTCTGCAGGCACTCCAGATCCACCCAGCTCCTCCTCTGCAGGCAGATGGCTAGGCGTGGCTGGGCTCAGGGGTTAGTGTAGGCCCGCCCATCCGTCAGGAGCTCAGCAGACTTCCAAGTGTAGCCGGGAGGGATGGGGAAGCGGCTGTAGTGGCCTCTAACCCACTGCTCCACTTCACTGCACCCAGAAGCCTGGGGGGTCCGGAACAGTCTGAGATTTGGGCAGACTGTGCTGGGCACTCACCACAGGCTGAGGTGCCTCAGGAACCTGCGATCCCTCCCTGCTTGCAGAAGTATTCAGTCCTTCAGACAAAGGAACCTATTTTTATTTCTATCCATCTCAAATATCTGATCTTCCACTTGAGATCATATATATTTCTTCTGAAGAGGTATTTCTTTCTTCAATAGTAGGTTCTGCTAGAGATAATTCTTTCAGAATTTGTCTAAATTTTGTCTCATTTTAATTTTTGAAGGGCATTTTTGCTATCTACGGAAGTTTGGTTGGCAGTTATTTTTTTCAGCACTTGGGAATGTTACTGAGCTGTCTTTCTGTTTTCCATTGCAGTTATAGAGAATTCAGGCTTTAATTTAACTGTCGCATATTAGAATATAATTCACAAAGTATGGTTTTTTTTTTTTTTTTTTTCTTGTTTTGTTTTTTTTTTTATTTAAGAGGAAAAAGAGAAAAACACAAAACAAGACAAAGCAGTGTAAGGTTACACATAATACAGAACTACAAAAAAAAAAAAATAAACATAACAGTAAGAAATCACCTGTTAATAGATTACATAATATCATCTTGGAAATAGTTGCTCAAATCACAGTATCAAAGAATACAAAGTAGACATTCAAACGGAGAGACTGCAAACAGCTGTGTTCAATGATCCAAAAACATTAATATAGTCAGCTATTTAACATCCCTAAACACACTTGTTGTTATATCCGTTAGAGCTCTTTTTTTTTTTTTCCCTCCCTCTCTTTTTTATAACAAAATTTACACATTTTGGATTTTATTACTCCTCAGTTCTCATTACTCTCTTGGGGGGGAGATAATAAAGTCAAATATGGCAAAACAAAGCTGTAAGTCCAAACCAAGGATAGACATAGCACATGATGTAGAACAGAGTACAAGGTCATCAACAATGGTTATCAACATTGTCTCTTGTTTCCTTAAAAGGAATTGTCTATCTCATTAGATATTATAAAGTTGGACAAAACAGTGGAGAACAAGACCAATAAAACTTAGGCATTGTGAACATTGCAGGACTTCCAAAGGAGACAATAGTCAAACCAGAATGGGCATCTTTGTGAATCTTATTGCCTTCAAATTAGTTGCCTATACCTTCAAACTTGCTACTGTCGCACAGAATGGAACAGAGTCTAATCAGTCAAAACAAGATCTTGGGAGTATTACAGGACTTCAAAACAAGTTAATAGGAGATCAAAAAGAGTTACTACTATATATCCTAATTTTTTAAGTTTTTCCCTTAATTAAAATAAACATAAGAAATAGCTAAATAATTTTTTTTAAAGAATAGTAGTTACCATAGTGTCTGTCTTTTTCCTTAAAATATTTGGATAAAACTTCATATACTATAGCTTCAAATATTTCCATATCAAAAAGCCCAGAGTAAAGCCTTTCTAATTAATAAGTGAAAATTTTATAAGGCTTCAAGGCCACATAATGGGGAATCATGATTATCACATATTTTTATATATTTGAATCATTACTTACATTAGGGAAACTATTCGGTATTCATACATGCGAGATTGATTTATTTCACTTATGAGTATGGTCTCAAGCTGCGCCCATTTATTGATAAATATCTCAATGCAATCCTTCTTTATAGCTGAATAATACTCCATTGTATAGAAATACCACAACTTTTTTATCCATTCCTCAGTTGATGGACACTTGGGTTGTTTCCAAGATCTGGCGATTACAAATTGTGCTGCTATAAACATAGGTGCACATATATCACTGTGGTATGATGCTTTCAGTTCTTCTGGGAATATGCCTAGAAGTGGAATAGCTGGAATAAATGGGATTTCCAATCCCAACTTTTTGAGAAACCTCCAGACAGATCTCCACAAAGGCTGTACCAGTTTACACTCCCACCAACAGTGCAGGAGAGTTCCTTTTTCCCCACAGCCTCTCCAGCATTTGTTGTTGTTGGTTTTCTTGATCCTGGCCATTCTTTCAGGAGTGAGATGGTATCTCAGTGTGGTTTTAATTTGCATTTCTCTAATGGCCAATGATGATGAGCATTTTTTCATGTATTTATTTGCCATTTGCATTTCTTCATCTGAGAATTGCGTATTCATCTCAGATGCCCATTTTTGGATTGGATCTTTGAATTTTGAAGGTCTGAGTTTTTTTAATTCTTTATATGTTTTAGACAAGAGGCCCTTGTCTGAGAGAGAGTTCACTAAAATCTTTTCCCAGTTTGTGGGTTTTCTTTTCACTATGCTGGAGATTTCTTTTGACATGCAAAAACTTTTTAATAAGAAGAGGTCCCAGTTATTGATTCTGGGAAGTATTTCCCGTGCAGTTTGAGTCCTATTCATGAATTCTCTACCTACTCCTATGCCTCCAAGGTTTCTACCCAATTTGTCTTCCAATAGATTTAGCGTTTCTGTTTTAATATTCAGATCTTTGACCCATTTAGATTTTAATTTAGTACATGGTGATAGACATGGGTCTAGCTTTAGTTTTCGGCAAATGGAGAGCCAGTTTTTCCAGCACCATTTATTAAAGAGACTGTCGTTCTTCCAGTGAACCTGCTTGGCTCCTTTATCGAAGATAAGGTGGTTGAGTGTGTTTGTAGTTGTGGTTGTATCTTCTAATCTATTCCATTGATCTTCAGCTCTGTTTTGATTCCAATACCATGTTGATTTTACTACTGTTGCTTTGTAGTATAATTTCAAGTCAGGGATTGTGATGCCTCCTGCTTTGTCTTTGCTGCTTAGAATTGCTTTTGCGATTCTAGGTCTCTTCTGGTTCCAGATGAAATTTAGGAGTGATTTCTCTAGATCTATAAGGTATGTTGATGGTATTTCTATTGGGATTGCATTGAATCTGTATAAGAGTTTTGGGAGAATGGCCATCTTCACAATGTTTGTTCTTCCTATCCATGAGCAAGGGATGTCTTTCCATTTTCTGAGATCATCTTCAATTTCCTTTTTCAGTGTAATATAGTTTTCACTGTATAAGTCTTTCACTTCTTTTGTAAGAGTAATTCCTAAATATTTCATTTTTTTGCTTGCTAATGTGAATAGACCAGTTTCCCTTATTTCCCTCTCTGTGGTTTTGTTGTTTGTGTATAGGAATGCTATTGATTTCTGAGTATTGATTTTGTATCCAGCCACATTACTGAATTTATTTATTGTATCTAAGAGTCTTTCAATGGAGCTTAGGGGGTCTTCTATGTAGAGTATCATGTCATCTGCAAACAATGACAACTTAACTTCTTCTTTTCCTATCTTTACCCCTTTTATTTCTCTTTCTTGCCTAATTGCTCTGGCTAGTACTTCCAGTACTATATTAAATAGGAGTGGTGATAAAGGACATCCTTGTCTTGTGCCTGATTTTAAAGTAAAGGCTTTCAATTTTTGGCCATTTAGTATGATGCTGGCTGTTGGTTTGTCATAAATGGCCTTTATTATATTGAGGTAAAGACCATCTATTCCAATTTTCTGTAGAGTTTTTATCATGAATAAATGTTGGACCTTATCGAAGGCTTTTTCTGCATCTATAGAAATGATCATGTGATTCTTATTTTTGGCTTTATTGATATGGTGAATTACATTTATTGATTTGCGTATGTTGAACCATCCTTGCATTCCTGGGATGAATCCCACTTGGTCATGGTGTATAATCTTCTTGATGATTTGCTGGATCCTATTTGCCAATATTTTATTGAGGATTTTTGCATCTGTGTTCATTAGGGAGATCGGTCTATAGTTCTCTTTTTTAGTTGGGTCTTTCTCAGGTTTTGGTACTAGAGTGATATTTGCTTCCAGGAATGACTTAGGCAGGATTGCTTCCCTTTCAATTTCATTGAATAGTTTGAGGAGTGTCGGCATTAGGTCTTCTTTGTATTTCTTGTAGAATTCTGCAGTGAATCCATCTGGGCCTGGGCTCTTCTTGGTGGGTAAGGACTTAATTACATTTTCAATTTCAGTAACCGAGATTGGGTTATTCAACAGTTTTACATCCTCTTGATCTAGCTTTGGCACTTCATATGCTTCTAAGAAACTGTCTATTTCTTCTGTGTTATCAAACTTTTGAGAGTAGAGGTTTTCAAAATAGGTGTTGATGATCTTCTGTATTTCTATTGGGTCTGTAGTGACTTCTCCTTTTTCATTTCTTATTGCATGAATTTGAGCTTTTTCTTCCCTTTTTTTAATAAGGTTGGCTAGGGGCTTATCGATTTTATTTATTCTTTCAAAGAACCAACTCTTTGATTTGTTGATCCTTTGGATTGTTTTCTTAGTCTCTATTGCATTGATTTCTGCTCTGATTTTTATAATTTCCTCTCTTCTTTTGGCTTTGGGCTTGACTTGCTCTTCCTTTTCTAGCTGTTTGAGGTGTAGCATCAAGTTATTTATTTGTATTCGTTCTGTTTTCCTGATGTGGGAACTCAGTGCAATAAATTTTCCTCTCAGAACGGCTTTCATTGTATCCCACAGATTCCGGTAAGTTGTATCTGCATTTTCATTTTCTTTTAGGTATTGTTTGATTTCTTCTTTAATTTCTTCTGTGACCCACTGATTACTCAAGAGTGTGTTATTCAGTTTCCATGTGTTTGTGGGATTTTTGCGGTATCTTTTATCATTAATTTCTAATTTCAGAGCGCTGTGATCCGATAACATGCAAGGGATGATTTCAGCTCTTTTGCACTTGTTTAAATATGTTTTATGAGCTAATATATGGTCTATTTTAGAAAATGATCCATGTACTGCTGAGAAGAATGTGTATTCTGATGTTGTTGGGTGGAACATTCTGTATATGTCTATCAAACCCATTTGTTCACAGGTATGATTCAGTTCTGTTATTTCTTTACTCATTTTCTGTCTGGTCGATCTGTCCCTTGGTGTCAATGGCGTATTAAGGTCTCCCGTTACAATTGTGTTACTGATAATTTGAGTTTTCATTTCTGTTAATAATTGTTTTATATAACTGGGCGCTCTGGAGTTTGGTGCGTATATATTTAAGATAGTTATCTCTTCCTCTTGGAGTTTTCCCCTTACGAGTATGTAGTGACCTTCTTTGTCCTTTATGGTCATTGTTGGTTTAAAGTTCACGTTGTCTGCAAACAGAATGGCTACTCCTGCCTTTTTTTGGATTCCTGCTGCATGAAGAATTGTTTTCCATCCTTTGACTTTCAGTCTGTGAGTATCCTTCTGGGTTAGATGGGTTTCCTGTAAACAGCATATGGTTGGATTTTGTTTCTTGATCCATTCTGCTAGTCTGTTTCTTTTGATTGGTGCATTGAGACCATTTACATTAATGGTTATTACTGTTAAATGTTGTTTAATTGTAGGATTCTTATCTCTCTGCTGTTGCATCTTTATCTTTCTGTTCTGTTTAATTATTTGCTTTGCTTAGTGGTTTTTTCCTTTGTGTATCTAAACTGTCTTTCAATATTTTTTGCAGGGTTGGTTTGGTGTTCATGAAGTTCTTCAGCTGTTCTTTGTCATGGAAGTTTCGTATTTCACCATCTATTTTAAATGATAGTGTTGCAGGATATATCAGTCTAGGTTGGAAATCATTTTGCTTTAGGATCTGGAATACTTCACTCCATGCTCTTCTTGACTTTATTGTTTGTGCTGAGAAGTCTGCTGTGATTCTGATAGGTTTTCCTTTATAAGTGATCTGTCTTTTCTCTCTGACAGCTTTTAATAATCTATTCTTGTGTTGGATTTCTGGGATGGTGATTATTATATGTCTGGGTGTAGTTTTATTTTGGTTATGACTATTTGGAGTTCTATATGCTTCACTGATCCTGATGTCAGTTTCTGATCTCATGCTTGGGAAGTTTTCAGCTATTGCTTCTCTAAATATCCTCTTGATATCCTTTATGTTGTCTCCTTCTTTTTCATTAATCCCTATCATTCTTATGTTATTCTTCTTTGCATCATCTTGCAGTTGTTGAATTGTTATTTCCTGATTCCTTGTTATTTTTAAAAGATCTTTCCTTTCCTGTTCACTTGCTGCAATCCTGTCTTCAAGGTCTGAAATTCTGTCTTCACTTTCATTAAGGCGGTTTTTACAACTTTCAGTGGAGTTTTTTATTTCCTGTATATCTCTGTGCATCTGCATTATGTATTCTGTTTGTTTCTTATATTGCTCGTCTAGGGATTCTATCTTTTTGTTTAATTCCTCCAATTTTTTATCTGTGTTTTCTTTAGATATATTTAGAATCTCTTTCATTTCTTTTATCATTTCTTCTTTTATCTGAGAAATTATTTCGAGTTTGAATTTCTTTAAAGCTTCCTGGAGTTGCTTGTCAACTTCAGTAGCTATTGTGTCTAATATATGAGGAGGATGGGATATATTTTCTTCTAAATACACTTCTCCTAGGGTTTCCTGAGTTGGGCTGGAGGTTTGAGGTTGTAATTTGGTCTTTCGTTTTGTCATTTTCCTATATTTCTGTGTTTCAAGTGTTATTTGAAAGCCTCCTCAGGATCTGTTGAAAATCCCCTTCTATGTTTGCAGCTACTGAGACTCTGGCACCCCTCTACCCCAGGCCATTGGGCCTGCAGAACCAATGGCCCTTCTCTGCTTGATCAGAACTCCGCGGTTCCAGACAAGCTGGGCCTCAGGGACACTGTGCACCCACCTGCCCCTTGGTAGATCCACAGCTCTTGGATCGCAGCCGGGTTAGGGTACTCACCACAGACCGCAGTGCCTCAGGAGCCTGTGATCCCTCCCTGCTGGCAGAGATATCCACAAACCTCCAGACAAAGGAAGGGCCTCCTGCGGGCACTCCGGATCTACCCCGCTCCTCCTCTGCACGCAGATGGCTATGCGCGGCTGGGCTCAGGCCGAGGTGCCTCAGGAACCCGGGACCCCTCCTCCTCCAGACAAAGGAAGGGGCCTCTGCAGGCGGCTCCGGGTCCGCGCAGCTCCTCCTCCGCACACCGACGGCCAGGCGCGGCTGGGTACGGGCCGAGGTGCCCCAGGAACCCGGGACCCCTCCTCCTCCAGACAAAGGACGGGGCCTCTGCAGGCGGCTCCGGGTCCGCGCAGCTCCTCCTCCGCACACCGACGGCCAGGCGCTGCTGGGTACGGGCCGAGGTGCCCCAGGAACCCGGGACCCCTCCTCCTCCAGACAAAGGAAGGGGCCTCTGCAGGCGGCTCCGGGTCCGCGCAGCTCCTCCTCCGCACACCGACGGCCAGGCGCGGCTGGGTACGGGCCGAGGTGCCCCAGGAACCCGGGACCCCTCCTCCTCCAGACAAAGGACGGGGCCTCTGCAGGCGGCTCCGGGTCCACGCAGCTCCTCCTCCGCTCACCGAAGGCCAGGCGCGGCTGGGTACGGGCCGAGGTGCCCCAGGAACCCGGGACCCCTCCTCCTCCAGACAAAGGACGGGGCCTCTGCAGGCGGCTCCGGGTCCGCGCAGCTCCTCCTCCGCTCACCGACGGCCAGGCGCTGCTGGGTACGGGCCGAGGTGCCCCCGGAACCCGGGACCCTTCCTCCTCCAGACAAAGGACGGGGCCTCTGCCCAAAGTATGGTTTTTACCTTCTGGTTGCTTTAAAATTTTCTTTCTTGTTTTAGTTTCTAGAAGTTACTGATACTATTACATATAGCTTTTCTCTTATATTTTACATTGGTTGTTATCTTATTTGCTTTAAAAAAATGGTACCATAACTTTCATCAGTTTTGCAAAGCTTCTGTCCATTATCTCTTCAAATACGTTTTAGGGATATAAATATATTTATGCTGAACATCCCTCCTGTGCTCGCCATAGTTCTTATTTTTTTCTTCTTTACACTTGTGTCTGTGTATTAACAAAATTCATTATTTTTAGTTTGCACTTAATCCAGTGAATCCTTCATTATAGTTATTTTAATTATTTACTCTTTAGCTTTTTTTGCTTATTTGCTTATTTTCTGTTTGTAACTTTTCTCTGAAAATTTTAATCCTGCTTTGAGCACTTCATATATAATTAGTAGAATTGTATCAAAATTTGTTGTAAATAGAGCCTTTGTAGGTCTGTTTCTATGCTATATTGTTCCTGCTCATTTTTAGCTATGCTGTGTTATCTGTTCCTATGTTTGAAATATTTGAATATGTTGTTTGAACATTTTTAGAGAGACAATGTGGAAGAAAACATGCTATCTTGTAAAGTTTTTTTGTTTTATTTTTTCTTTTGCTAGCTGTGTAGAAGACTAGAAATGTGAGCTGGCCTCAGTACTGCTTGAAGGACTGAGATTTGCTGACTGTGAGCTGCTGTCTCTGGCAGGACCTGGTGTAAGGCACCATTCTGCGGTTGGGACCAAATACTTGATGTTTCCAATTGAGAATAGGAAATGTTTTTGCTTTTGTTATTGTTGTTGCTCACGGTTTCAGAGGTTTCCGTTCATGGTCAGCAGCCGATTCTAAACCAGGGCTGTCATGGTGGAAGGGATAATGAAGGAAACTGCCCTTCCCAAGGCAGGCAGGCAGCAGGGAGAGAGGAAGTAAAAAAAGCAGAAGAAATAATCTAATAAAAAGTATGCACATCAAAGCCACACCCTCAGTGACTTACATGTTATAAGTGGGCCCTTACCACCTAATAGCACATTCAGGTACAGACTGATTAATAAATTAATCCATAGATAAATTTACCACACTCATGATCCAGTCACTCCTGTAGGACCCACATCTGAACATTGCTGCATTGCAGATTAAGACCTAAATGCAAGGGCTTGGAGGATGCTCCACATTTAAGACACAACAGAACTATGTATAAACAGAGCTATTACCTAGGATGGCCTTTGTATGCCCAAAGTAACTGAGTCAACTCTCCAATTCCTCCCCTTTTGAAGTTTGGTCAGCTCTAATTTCCCTGTCCATATTTATGTTATACAGTAAACGTATCTACTTCTCTTCTGGGCTTCTGGAATCCCTAGTTCAGAAAAAGCAAATACTTTCAGGAAATGGCAACCACACAGCTTACTTGAGTGGCATTAAACCCAAGACTATCTTTTCAGTGTTTAGTGTTTTCAGTATACATGATCATTTCTCCCAGGTTTTCTAATTTCTGTGTAAGAGTTTTTGTTCAAATTATCTGATCTACTAGGGGGAGAAGCACTATCAACATTTTAAATTATTCTTTCATTGTTCAAGTATTATTTTGCCTCTTCAAAATTCTAATCCTCTACTCATTTTAAATTTGTTATCAAACACATCCCTTATGATTATATAACTTATGAGCAAAACATCTAATTTATTTATTCTGTTAAAGCTTTGATCAACAAATACTAGAAATATGTTTTATAAAAATTTATTGAATTTCTAATTGATCACCCAACAAATCTGTAAATGAGAAGCATTTGTCACAGGAAAAACATGATCATTCATTAACTGCTATCTGATTCTTTTTGTTAGATGAGGGATTTTGGGAAAGCTTACAGATAATATGCAATAGGGGATTTTTGTGGTGTTATTGTCAGGATTTAAATAATATTGCCACAAAATAAACAGTGAATTAATGTTTTCTTTCCCCAAAGATGCAAGGTTGTTTTTCATTTCTGTTACACTCTGTCTATATTGCATAATTTTTAAAAGTGAAACAGATTTCTTCTAAGGAGTCATCTTCAATGCATGCTCAGCTTCTTGTATACCTAGATGGCTTATTAGAGCAAAATAACATACATTAAAAGAAGATATGAAATAATATACATTATATGAAATAATACAAGAGCAATTTTGGACCTAGTTGTTTGTCATTATTTTCAGAACTTTTTTAAAAAGTAAAAGTGAATGATATATACTTTTACTCACTGGTTATGTTTTGCATTGTCAGGCTATGCATATGCCATCAACTCCCTAAAATGTTACTGTACTATCCCATTCACCTCTCTTTTCTAATGTACTAGAAACTACTTTATTAAAGTCATGCTCATTAGAAAGCTTTCTTTTATATAAGCCATGTATTTCATAAAGGAAGAAAGTGTGAATTTATAGTAAGCAATGAAGCTCTTTTATATTTAGTAGTGCATTTTGGTAATCCATTAAATTTTAAATATAAAGGAAATATGCTGCCGATCACAAAAACATGTGTAAGGCTGTGAGGATACTATATATGATTGTATTTGTAGGTTTTTGAAATGAATTCAATGCCTGTTGGGGGAACTTGGTAGGCATATTTACAAATCCTTTGTGGAATTTCTACAGTGACAATTATTCATAAAACATTTGTCAGAAGTTTATAAATGATTACAGGAAATCTAAAAAAAATTGCTTTCTATAGTTATATATATTTATAAAGTCATATATATATATATATATATATATATATATATATACCCCATACCAGGGATTGAACTCATGACCTGCAGGAGCTGTGCCATTGAACTATATCCCCAGTTCCATATAGTGTTATATTTTTATATTTTAACAACTTTATAAATCCTTTGGAAATATTTTAAAATGCTAGAAATTCTTGACCTTCCTTAATAATAATATTGAGCATTAAATAGCAATATAAACAACAAAAAGCATGATTTTTAAAATGATCACATAAAATAAATTAATACATATTGAATACTAACTATGCACCAGATACTAACACTTCCATACATTATAGAATTTGATTCTTAATACAAGAATCAGGTGTCTGAGTATTGAGCTACCCAAATAAGACAAAGAAATAAATTCAGACAACTCCAAGACACAGCTGCTTTTTAAAAAAATCATAACTTTCTTGAATCCTTTGTAATTTCAAATTTGTTCAAATCAGCTACATGCCACCTAGTGAAATTAACAAGAACTGCAACTGGTCATTCATTACCAAAACACACTTCTACATGTGTTCTTCTCTATTTCCTCCCCCTTCTTTTCCTTTCTCTCCTCCTCTAGCTTTACAGATTGAAAGTCATTTTTTATGCAGTAGTAATGTAAGAACTTAACCAATTACACAAGCTTGTCCCAGACCATCCTAACACCAGAAGTTTGTGTTTCTAATTAACAAATAAAAATCTCAGCTTTGATATTCATAAATATGAAATAAATGAAAAGAAAGAAGCCTAAGAAAAACTCTAAGTGAATATAATGAATGTCAATTATAGTTAAATAAAAATAGAAAATTAATTTAATACATCTGAATTCATATACATGTATCATAGCTGAATATCTTGTATAATACCTTGTACTCCTTAAAAAAGCTGAATTCATAAGCCTAAAATTTCTTTCAAAGGAATAGAAAACTTCAATTTCTTTTCCATAATATCATTCAGTTGGTCTGTTGCAGAAATTAACTGACTTACCTTCACATATTTCAAGTTAAGCTTATCTGTACATTTTAGGTATACATAATGATCACATGCAACACAGGAAATTTGCACCTGTATACAAAATAACTTACTTTTTCTCATTTCTCTACCCTCCTTTATTAGAAAGATATTGAGAAAGAGATAACATGATTTAAAAAATAAATTAAAAAATAAGAAAAACTATGATTTCAACAATCTTACAAGATGATGAACCTGTTACATGTATTTTCCCTAGTTAGGAATGAGTTGATCCTACATGGACTCAGGCCATTTGTCAGATCACGGTTTTTGTTTGTTTGTTTGTTTGTTTCCAGATTACATTTTTGAAAAAGAGACTTAGCACCCCGTTCTTCAGTACTGCAAGACTAAAAGGGCAGCCTCAAGGTGCAAGGTACTGAGATGTGTACTTTTTGTTATACTCAGGTATTGCATGAAACTCTCCCTTGTGATAGATGATTTGGAAAAATACCTTTGCCCCACTAAATCTCTCTCAAGATAACAGCTGGACTTTCTGTAGAAACTGGGTTTTGTGCTCTGCAATTTTAAGAGTTTAAACCAGCCCAGAAAAGGAATAGACAGCAGGCACACAGACAGAAGGCAGGGGCTGTCCATCTGTTTGATAAACTTTTCTCAAGACTCATCTCACAGAGGCCCAGAATCTGAGTTGGGATTGGCCGAGATGCACGTTAGCAGAGGGAAAGTGCCAGGAAAACACTTTCCCTCCAGGGCAGTTCAGCCTTCCTTTATATTTAGAGCTGAAGATGTAGGAAAGCCCCCATCTCTCTTCTCATCATGTCCTGGGGAGGTGAGGACTTCAGAAAAAGGCCAGCATTTGTCCTCAAGCTGACTGATGGGGCAAAAGCTGGCAGCTGTTAGCTTCATGTGACAGCTCTCTTGACAGGCCAGATGTGGTGAGACTCACAACAGCATGAGACCCACGCCGCTTAGGTACCCATGCTCCTCATCACAGGTGCCGGCGTTAGCTCGAGCTGTTCAGTCCCTTGCCGCATTGTCCTCAGAATAAGGAGATGTGGCAACTTGTAAGGAAGGAAGCACACGTGGGGGCCAGGAAGAGAGAAGCAGACATAAATTTGACAATAAAAGAACATCAGTGTTAACACTGAGTTCTGAAACTACACATATAAATCCATAGAAAGCCAGTTTTGATGTAATCTTTTGTTTTCCTTTATTTTTCAAGTTGTCTCTATAAGGATGAGCAACATTTATGCCAGCAATGTGGGCGTTTTACAGCTGTATAAGAGTTTCCAAAGATTCAGCCTTGAAATGGTAAAATGAGCATTCAAAACACTGATTTAACCAATAATATAGAAATAATGAATTACTTAGTAAATATTTTAAAAGAATAAATAGAAGACAATCGTTTAAAGTGGTATATACACAACTTGTGGTGTTTCCCCAAAACCGAAACTTGTCTAAGTGCATTTATTATTTCCCGCACACACACATAAACACCCTGCACACACATTTCCTTTCTCATCTTGGATTTTCCTGTAAATAAGCAGACTTCCCAGGCCTGTTCTTGATGCCAAATGAACCTCTTTCTTTTGCTGATTGAGATCTGGCTCAACAGCCAATGTTTCCCGCTGGGTTCTTACAGAGGCTGCATTCATATTTTATCCTAATTTATTCATTATCAAACATCAAACCTTTGGAAGATAAAACAAAGAGCTATGGAACAATGCAGGCAGAATTTACTGGTTTGTTTTCGTCTTTATACTCAGATGAAAGAAGTCTTTAGTAGCATTGTCTGTTCCACTAATACATCATCCAGGTAATTGGGGGCAGGTTTGGGGAGGTGACAGTCTGGGACAAATCAACCTTCTGCATCCATGGATGCACACAATAATCTCCAACATCCAAAGTATCTAATGAGAATTTCAGGGTCCAGTGCATTATATTAGTTGACCCAATCTTGTAATTAAGTATCAAACGTCTCCAAATTTTTTGTGTGAACATTTACAAGTTACATAGCAAGATCTGCACATGGGAACAGAAGATCTTAGTCATTCTTTCCTTCTTAGAGGAAAGCCTTAATGACAGCTCTGGACAGGCACCAGATTTCAAGATCAAAGACTCCAGTTTCTTGTCAGTTTTGCTGCTTTGAGAATGCAGAGCAGTGGATAAAACACATATTTTCATTAGTAAAAGTAGATCTCACATCTTTCAAGTTTTTTTAGAAGATGAGTGAAATTATATGAAAATTGTTTCACAAAATGTTTAATATATAATTTTGATACTGATATTGTTACTTGCAGTAAGCAGATAAATCAGCAAAGATTATATACTTTATCATACTCAACCTCACTAGAAAAATAACTACACACTTGTTATGATTTGCCAGTAGTATAATTGCCCAGATATGTAGGATTTTTCTCCCTCCCTAAAATTCTTACAAGACAAACTGGTTTAAAACATCAAATCACATCATTGCACCGTGACAATATGAAAAATGATAATTAAATGAATTATGATCGAATATAATGAAGTATCAATAGAGATACCGAGGTACCCCAGGAGAAAAGGTAAATTCACAGCCAATATGGGCAAAGAAACCCAGGATTTTGTAGAAGTTTTCTGGGTGAATGTTTCCCTGATCTCACCACTGTTGACTCTGTTTTGGTGTTGATACCATGTGACAGCACGACTGTCCCTGTCTAACAGCAGGCATGCTATTGAGACCCTGGAAACTAATTTTTTTGTCATATTTTTGGCTTTCTTGGGCATTCTGAAGTCTTAAAATGACACATGATTTACTGCCAAGGCAGTTCAGGAGCAGCCTGGAAGCCAAGCTATGAGCTAAATTTCCCATTATTCTCCACCATTCATGGGTATCCTGAGGATTAAAATAGGCCCTTTAAACATGCAAGAAAAATAGAAAGACTTCTGATTCTGCATTTCTCACTTTCTACTGGGCATAAAGCAGTTTGGTCATTTAATGCAACTGTTCTTATGGAAGAGTTCGCTACTTTTGGTAGGTTCGTAGGTAATGAAAAGGAAGCAGTAGAGGATTATTTAGACTTGGAAGATTCAGGCTTCAGACCTGCTTCTTCTCAAATACAATGCTTTGTATCATTTAATAGCAATCCTAGACTCAGCCTGATTGGTACAATTGCTGCATGGCAGCCCATCCGAAACACTCCAATTACGTCCGATTTGATTCTCTAAACGGCCTTGTTGGATAGATACCATCCTCTATTGCATGGTTAGTAATCACTTAGTTGAGAGCAGTTTACCAAGCTGTTAATTATGGCTTACCTCTTTGGAAAAATGAGCTAATATGGGCTCTCTGAGGGTTTTTGTAAGAATGCTTTGTTCCTCTTGGTCCTGTACCCTCTTGACAAGAGATCTACATGTGGGTTGGTGATATTTGGAAAGGAGATAATACAGCAACTGAAATCAGACTGCCCTCACTTTGGATGGTAGAAGGATAGAACCTTAACAATAGGGAAAGGAACACTGGAGACCCCAAGAGCAATGTGGAGGGTGGAGGTATATAAATGATAATGATATGAAAAGGCCTGTGATAAATATCGTGAGCTCAGACAATGCTCTGCAGAGCACAAAATACCCATTTCCATAAGCTGACTCAAAGGACACTTTGTGATAACCTGGATATGAAAGGTTAGATTATAAAAATTGAAACTTGAGTGACAATGGGTTATAGCAGTAGGTTAGGGTACTGCTGGTACAGTGGTTGAAAATCCTAAGTACCTAAGCCTTCAACTTAGAAATACAACAAAAATCAGGAAAGATGTTGTTTTCCACATTATACAAATCTTTGCTTTTTATTCAATTATTTTATCATTTGGAATTAATTTATTTTATAGAAATATCAGCTTGACTATAAAATAAATTTAATATTTACTTAGAGACATATTTAAGTTGACTTTTATCACTGTTTTTTTTAAAAATGTGGACAAAAGAAGGTAATGAGCATTTGGCCTTTAAAAAGAGAAAAAGTTCTACATGACAAGGACTCATTACCTAAAACCCATCAAAAAACCTAGTTTCTCTTCCATGTGTTATAAATAAACTCAGAGCACAGTATATACTCATCTATACAAACTTTTGTATGTATATATATCCACATATACAAGCATGTGGACATACACATACCTATGTATTTTAGGTGATAATTATCTGAAATGTCAATATTTGTTTAAAATTGTGATTCAATAATTGCAATTTATTTTACTTTATTCCCATGTTTAAGAATCATCCAAGTTTTACTAATATGCATTTTTGTTTGTTTGTTTGAATTTTGGTCCTTGGAATTGAACTCAGGACCTTGAGCTTTCCAGGCAGGTGCTGTACTGCTAAGCCATATTCCTGGCCATGATATGTTTTAAATATGTCTTATCTGAAAAACATAGCCATATAATTACTGGAAAAGAAGGCCAAAAAAGTTTTATTAGAAAGAATCCAGGACCTGGCAACTGGCCCAGATGTTGGAATCCAGGTGACTGACTCCTCCCCGCTACATTGCAGGACCTAGCATCTGGCCTGGGAAGAGTGCAGGTGGCTGGCGCCCGCTGTGTCAGTGGGACCAGGCCACCACCAGGGAAATGCCACCATCTTTGGTCCTCTACCCTTTCTTCTACTTTCCTTTCAGCTATTTTTGTTTTACACAGTATCATTTTAAAATTTCCCCACCACAGGGTAAAAGCACTCTACCAAAGGAAACACTTTGCATACAATCTTCTAATTTATGATCATTTTCTTTATTTAACTGTAGTTTTTGCTCCTATGATTTAAGATATAAAATTAACAGTTACCATGGCTTGTCAATTTCTAAGCTACACTTGATGCTATTACTAATTATGCTACTTTAACTAGTTAGCATGTCATATCTGTTATAGCCAGACTGTTGTTCATTCTGTAGCAATAGGGAGAAGTTCTGGGATAGTAAACTCCCCACAACCCAACACCCAAAGACTGCAGACTCAGCCAAACAGACACCAACATTCCACTCTAACTTAACTGGGAAGGTAGGATCATCTTGCTGCTGTTAAATTTCCTGATCTCATATAATTTTTATGAGATCTTTCCTTTCATGATCACTAACCATGATCCTGTCTTTATAGTCTAAAAGTCTATCTTCAGTTTTGTTCAAGCAGTTTTGTCAGTGTTAGTGTAATTTTTAATTGCCTTGATATCTCATGGAATCTATTTCATGCATCTTATTTCTTTCCCATATTGTTCAGTGAAGGTTTCTGTAATTTTTCTATGATCTACTTTTTAAACAATCTGTCTCTATTCTAGATTTGCTGAAAAATTCCTTTCTTATGGTTTTCATTTCTTTATTGAACTGAGAGACTATTTCTGATCTAATTTCCCCCATAGCCTCAAGAATTTGTTTCTTTATTTTGGATGTTAGAGTTCAGAAGTTTCAGGTGTATGTCTGATATTTTTCTCCTTCAGTGTCTCCTGGACTTGTTCTGAGTGGACTGTAGGTCAGAGACTGCATTTTGCTTCTGTGTCTGGCCATTTTCCATTTCAAAAAATTTTATATTTTGTTTTCTGTGCTGACCCTTCTCAATTTTTGTAGTAAGCAGCTATATCACTACTATTCAGGCCTCTCTAGGAAAACTCTGTTCCTCATGGATATCTTTTGTGTGTAGAAGGTTCTCAGTTTGTTTATGTTCCAGAATACCACCTTCCCAATTAAAAAAGTATCACTGATGATGGCTCTAAATGTGTTTGTTTGTTACAAATCAGTTTGAAACAACTCTTTCCCAGTGTAGCATACAGGATGTTTACTATTTTGTCTTCATTTTATTTTATGGATAATCAGTGTATAAGATTTGTATGAGAACATTTGACATAACAATCTTCAACCTATGGCTAAGATACTATATATCATCACTTCTTTTTTTGCTGTTTTGTGAGACAGAATCTCGCTATGTCATTCAGGCTGGCCTTGAACTTGGGTCGATCCTCCTGCCTTGTGATCCTCCTCCAAAGTGTTGTAATTACAGCCACCACGCCTGGCATCATGATTGCTTTCTATTTACGTTCCACCATCCTTGCTCCATTAGAGTCATAAAGCTCTAGCAAAGCCATTGAAAAATAGATTTTTCTTAGCAAAATCACAAGCTATATTTTGTGATAACTCCATAGTTACTGAGTATCAGTCTAGTTATTTTAAAAAGTCCAAAATGCTAAGTAACTTCATAATATTTATAGAGTAAACACTTAATTGTGTATGATTTTTCTGGAGATACGTTGATTCTTAATCTGATTGTATTTTAAAAGATTCCTATATTCAATTTTGAAGCAATGGATTTTTCTCCTATTTAGAAGTTCTATAAGGCACAGAGCACGGGTAGTTCGCAGGTTGGAAGAAGATGAATATGAGCAGGTATATAATGCAGGAGTAAAGGACATACAGGCATAATTAGAAAGCTGGAAGCAAAGTCAGTGCTGAGAGCGAACAGCACATAGTTGAGAATCCCTTAAAAAATTATCTTGCAGAGACTTTTTTGTTCTAAAGTCATTTTATCCCTGAAAAACAAAGGAGTGTACTTTCTAGTGTAATAGCTTCCAATGAGTTCTGAGCAAAGTTTTGCATATTTGTGAATAGATTCGCTTAAATTCATTATTACAAGTTCCTGTCAGGAATCTTCTACCTATTGAAGACTAAGTTCTTTAACATGTGATTCACATTATAATCACCACTGTTGCTTTAGGAAAACATGCTTTTATTGTGATAAAAATAGTCAGAACATTTAAATATTTATAACAAGTGGGTCAAGCCGTCCCCCTATCTGATGAATAACTTCAATGGAGTTTTAAATTACTAGTTAACTTTCAGCTGCTCATTCGGGTCACGTTTCCATTACTTTCTGTTACTGTTGAAATTGATGAACGATTCTATGAAAAGGAAGTCTTTAAGAAGAACGTTAGAGGTTTTCAAGTCTTTCTGTTCTCTGTCTTCCTTAGGGCACTTTCTCCTGAAAACTAATGAAGCAAACACATTTAAGAGAAAGGACAAAATTCCTTAGGTTTAAAACTTGCCCTTCAGGACCCAGAGTACAGTTCTTTCTAAAACCTCTCTAATGGTGGGTAACTAAGCTTCTTTTTGAATGATCAGGCTCTTCAACACAACAAAATAGTAGTAAAGAGATGGATGCAATAAGTATATAAGTCTTATATCTTGCACACTATTTCAGTGACCAAAAAAATCCCAAGAACCTTGGAATTCAGAGTCCCTAACCAAATCTATTCACAAATATGCAAAACTTTGCTCAGAACTCATTGGAAGCTATTACACTAGAAAGTACACTCCTTTGTTTTTCAGGGGTAAAATGACTTTAGAACAAAAAGTCTCTGCAAGATAATAGTTTTGGGGAAACTTCATACATGTTTTATTAATTTTTACTAAAGATACCTTGGTTTACCCGCACAGTGATCTTCTATGCTTTTGTGCACACAGATTCATAAAGTGTGGAATTGCCAAATTAAACAAATACTTTTTTCTTAGATACAACTCTCTAAAAAGGAATAGTAACATTTGAAAATTTTATCCTATAAACAAGAGGTTATGCAAATTTCTTTTTTGAATTAAAGAATAAAAATAATACTAGTGTATAAAAATACCTGTGAACTGTGGGAATTGAATTTTTTTCTTCCTCAACTTTGAATGCAATTTTTCACTGTAATATTTTCTAATTAATTGTTGGATGTAGTCAGTCATCTTGATTTATACGTAAATAAGTGACTTCATATGATGCTAATTACCTTCTCCAAATTTCCCACTGCTTGTTAATGACCTAACTTCCCTAATAGTGGACACCTTCAGTAATATATTACACTTCTCTTAATTCCATTCACCTTGACTGAACTTTATTTATTTGAAATATTATCATCCTCCATTACACAGTGTTAGTCATTTATCTTTGTGGCATTATTCCTCTGTTCCCAAGTTTTTTGCTTAGCTTCCAGAAGATAATGTCATCCAAGAAACTTTTCTGTACTTTCAGACAAAATCATTTGATTCCCAAAATCAATTGATTCCCAAAACCAGTGATTATTTCCTTCAAAACACCTTTCAGAGAGGTAATTCTATGTGAATTAATAAAATCATTTGATTAAGGAATTTTCACCATACCTATACAATCTCTAGCAAGCCAGGATGTATATTTTTTGAGTTCTTGTGTACCTTTAACAATTTGCAAAGTATCTGAAAGATAGTGACAACTTAATACACGTTCATCAGGGCTGGGAACACAGCTCAAGGGATGGAGCTCTTGCCTAGTATTTGTGAGTCCCTGGATTTATACAAACAAAAGAAAAGCATCCCCCTGAAAAGCTCCCTGAATGAATAAATGTGTAAACATCCTTCTAACAGAAATCAGAGGTCATGAAAAGTACTTTGTGAACCTCATGCAACTTTCTTCATTACTCACTTTAAAGACATCTTCAGACTCTCTTGAAACTGGAGATTTTCTAAGATCTTTACTCAAGGTCAAGTTAAAGTTGGCTTGTGTTTATTGCTTAAATATGGATGTGAAACTTTTTACTCGGGCTGTGATAGGTACCAATTTAACACAATCTATAAAAATGCTTCTCTCTATGATAGTGGTAACAAAAAAGTACATTTCTTTCCAAAGAAACTACTCAGTTTCTACAACTCTTTTGGAATCATTTTTAAACAAGTCTTGAGGAAACAGATTCTGGTAACAGATATTAATTAATTGAAATTATTAATCAATTTAATTAATTAATTAATTGAAATCCCAAGATGAATAATTGTAAGGAAATATAACGTAAGTATGATACTAAAATTGATAGAGTTATTTCCAAAAGATGAAAAATATTAACAAAAGATGAGAAATATAAAATAAAAAGCGGCCTTTATTCTGAGAACATGGAGAGAGATGACCGGCACCCACACCGCTGGCGTCCGGTGATCTCTCCGTCGGACACGTGGCGTGGGGGCCTGTAAATAACCTCGGTTTGGGGTGGAACCTAAGGCGGGTATTACGGATACACAGGTAGCCCATTGGTCCTAGGTTTGGCGCCATATGTAAATTCCCAGGGGCGGGAAGATGGCGTCACAGGTAACTTCCTAGGGGCAGGGCAAGATGGGGCTTCCTGCTTCCGGTTGTGGCTTTCCTGGCTACAGTGTCCTGTCTGGGCCAAAACCTTTCAAAAATGATTACATAGAAATTGCTTTTTGCTTGCATAGGGAAAAAATGTATGCAATAGTCCTTAATGTATATTAGCAGCAAATTAAATCTATACTGTTTTGTTTCTGTTCTTTGAACATTTGGAAAGCTGGAAAAAAAATGGGCAACTGAAAATGTTTGAATAAAAATGATAATAGATCATATAAAAACTTATTTTAAATGAATTTTATTTTTGTTATGTAGAAAATTATGATGCACACCAAAATGAAAATAGAAAAGTCCAACAAACAAAATCTATAATACATTTGAATAATTATTTTTTACAAGCATATCATCATATCAAGTAAAAGAAAATAAGGGACAACCCTAGAGATACTTGTAAATAAGAGGTATATTGGAAAACTATAAATGAACTATAAATAAACCACTAATTATGTACAGCAGTTTATAAAGGAGAAAAATCTTTTTTGTAATTTAAAAAAAATTATTAGGATACTTTTCAGTATATGAGAATTGGTGCATGTACATAACAAATCTTAATTCTTAATTAAGTTATGTAGGTATTATAAGACATATATCTTAACATGTGTGCATATTCTTAGAGGAGGGTTAAAGAAAAAAAAACAATATCTAAGTCAAAGTAATCAAGTTTGCACACCATTGTCTTTTTCCAGGAAGTGAGTTGTATTTCTAATTTATTATTTTATTGAGTTGGGCACTTTGCATGAAAGGAGAAGGAGCAATGTGTGTCTCCCTCCTCATATTTTTTTTTTTTAGAAACAAATTCTTTTTTTAAAATTTTATTTAAAGAAAAAAAGCAAAACAGTAAAAACGGTAGAAATAATACAGGATTTCAAAAAAGATAAGCAGTAAGAAATCACTAGTTAGTAAATTACATATTGTCCTCTTAGAAATAGTTGTTCAAGTTACAAAATTAAAGCATAAAAATAGACATTCAAACAGTGAGACTGCAAACAGTTCAGTTCAGCAATCCAACAAAAACTTAGTAATGTGATTATCAATCCTATGCACGTAAACATACATGCAGTTATGATCCTTTAGAGCACTTTCTTTTCTTCTCCTTTTCACAATAGCAATTACACTTTTTGGGTTTTATTACTTCTACATTTCTTTTAATTTTTTACACTAGAGACACAATGAGATATTTATAAATATGATTCTTATTTATTTTACTAATGAGGATAGCCTAAGTTGTCTCCATTTATCTATGAAGGCCTCAAGATCATCCTTTTTATAGCTGAGTAATATTCCATTGTATAAAAGTACCACATCTTTTTCATCCACTCTGTAGTTGATAGGCATTTTGGTTGTTTCTAAGATTTAGCAATTATAAATTGTACTTCTATGAACGTGGATACAGATATATCACCATAATATGACCGTTTCAGTTTTTATGGGAAAATACCCAGTAGGGGAATAGCTAGATTGAATGGAACTTCCAATCCTAGTCTTCTGAGAGATCTCCATACTGATTCCCATAGTTGCTGTACCAGTCTATACTCCCAAAAACAGTGCAGGAGTGTTCCTTTTTTCCCACAGCCTTGCCAACATTTGTTATCAGTTGATTTGTTGATGGCAGCCATTCTTTACAGAGTGAGATAAAATCCCAATGCTGTTTTAATTTGCATTTCTCGAATGACCAGTGATGGTGAACATTTCTTCATGTATTTATTTGCCATTTGTGTATCTGCATCTGAGAACTGTGTGTTCATCTCAGATGCTCATTTTTGGAGCAGGTCTTTGAATTGGGGGGGGGCTTGTATTTTTCAATGCTTTATGTATTCTGGATATAAGTCCTTTGTTTGAGGGGTTGATGCTACAATTCTTTCCCATACTGTGGGTTTTCTTTTCACTCTGCTGGTGATTTCTTTTGAAGCGCAGATACTTTTCCATAAAATGATACTCCAGTTGTTGATTCTTTGAAGTGTTTCCTGTGCAGTTTGCTTTGGGTTTATGAATTCTCTGCCTACCCCTATGTCTCCAAGACTTCTACCTACCTTATCATCCAATAGATTTAGGATTTCCAGATATTTGTATTTAGATTTTCAATCCATTTAGATCTTTGATCCATTTAGACTTCAGTTTTGTGCATGGTGATAGGCATGTGTCTAGTTTCAGTCTTCGGCGTGTGGAGAGCCAATTTTTCCAACATCATTTATTAAAGAGGCTATCCTTCTTCCAGTGAACATGTTTAGGCCCATTGTCAACTATCAGGTGGCTAAGTGTCTTTGTAGTTCTGTTTGTATCTTCTAGTCTATTCCATTGATCTTCAGGTCTATTTCTTTGCCAGTACCATGCTGGTTTTATCACCATGGCTTTGTAGTATAGTTTCAAAACAGGAATTGGGATGCCTCCTGTCTTGCATTTGTTGCCCAGAATTGTCTTTGTTATTCTAGTTTTCTTCTGTTTCCAAATGAATTTTAGGAGTGTTTTCTCTAGATCTGTAAGGTATGTTAATGGTGTTTTGATTATGATTACATGAAATCTGTATAACAGTTTTGGGAGTATGGCCATTTTCACAATTTTGGTTCTTCCTAGCAAGAGCAAAGAATATTCCATTTTCTAATATTCTCTTCAATCTCCTTTTTTTAGTATAGAGTAATTTCCAGCATATAGGTCTTTTATACTCTTAGTTAGGTTGATTCCTAAGTATTCCATTATTTTAGATGCAATTTTGAAAGGCGATATTCCTTTCAAGAGATAATTACTCTCTTGGTGATATTTTTGTTTGTGTACAGGAATGCTATTTATTTTTGAGTGTTGACTTTGTATCCAGCTACACTGCTGAATTTGATTATTACCTCTAATAGTCTTTTAATGGAGTTTTTTGGGTCTTCTATATAGAGTATCATGTCATCTGTAATAGTGATAATTTAACTTCTTCCTTTCCTATCTTTATTCCTTTTATTTCTCTCTCTTGTCTGATTGCCCTGGCTAGTACTTCCAGAACTATATTGAATAGGAGTGGTGATAGTGGATATCTTTGTCTTGTTCCTGATTTTAGAGTGAAAGCTTTCAGTGTTTGTCCATTTAGTATAATGTTGACTGTTGGTTTGTCATAAATGGCCTTTACAAATTGAGGTAGACACTGTGTATTCCAAGTTTCTGTAGGGTTTATATCATGAACATGTGTTGGACTTTATCAAAAGCTTTTTCTGCATATATTGAAATGACTATTTGGTTTTAGTTTTGGCTCTGTATGTATTATATTTATTTGCATATGATTAACCATTCCTGCATTCCTGAAATGAATCCCACTTGGTCGTGATCAATAATCTTCTTGATAATTTGCCAGTATTTTATTGAGAATCTTTGAATCAATGTTCATTAGTGAGACTGGCCTACTGTTCTCCTGTTTGGTTAGGTCTTTCTCTGGTTTTGGTATTAGGGTAATACCCAATGTCTCCAGGAGTGATTTAGGGAGGATTGCTTCCTTTTCAATTTCATTGAAGATTTTAAGGGGTATTGGCATCAAATCTTCTCTGAATTTCTTGTAGAACACAACCATGAGTTCATCAGGACCTGGGCTTTTCTTTTTTGGTAAGTTTTTAATTACATTTTCAATTTCAATAGCTGGCATTAGGTTATTCAAAATTGATATATCTTCTTGGTTGAGCTTTGGTAGTTCATATGTTTCTAGAAATCTGTCCATTTCCTCTGTGTTTTCCACTCTATGTGAGTAGAGATTTTCAAAGTAGGTATACATGATCTTTTGAATTTCCATGGGATCTGTAGTAATTTCCCTCTTTTCAGTCCTTATGGTGTGGATTTGGGGTTTTTCTTTCTTTTTCTTGATAAGGTTAGCTAGAGGTTTGTCAATTTTCTTTATTCTCTCAAAAAAACCAGCCTTTTGATTCATTAATTCTTTTTTTTTTTTTTTTTTTTTTTTTTTTTTTTTTTTTTTTTAGTTTCAATTGCATTGATTTCTGCTCTAATCTTTACAATTTCCTCTCTTCTTTGAGATTTGGGTTTAACTTGCTTTTTTTTTCTTTAGAAGCTTGAGATGAAGCATTAGGTTGTTTATTTGTGCTTGTTCTGTTTCCTTGATATGACAATTTATTGCTATATAGTTCCCTCTTAAGACCACCTTCATTGCATTCCACAGATTATAGTATCCTGTTTCTGCATTTTTGTTGAATTGTAGGTATTGCTTTATTTTTTCTTTAATGTCACATGTAGCTTACTGCTTGTTCAGAATATTATTATGGAATTTCCATGTATTTATGAAGGTTTTGCCATTTCTTTTGCCATTAATTTCCAATTTCAGTGCACTATGGTCAGATATTATGCATGGGATAATTTCAGTACCTTTGCATTTACTTAAGGATGTTTTATGAGATAATATATGGTTTATTTTGGAGAATTTGAAAAGGAGAAAAAATCTTATAGTACAAAACATAATAGTAAGTGTGAATTGAAGACTGAGGGGTGAATGGGACCATGGGGGTTCTATTTGAAGTGTGTTTCCTGAGGCCTGGAAATTACATTCAGCAGTGATGAATTAAAACAGAGCTTTTAAAACATTATGGTTGAAATCCTAGATTGCTATTGTTTGAATTTTTTTGTTGTTTGCTTGTTTTTGTTTTGTTCTTTTTAAAATAAAAAATGAATAAACAAATGGAGATTCACAGGCCTGCCTGCCCTGTTAAGTCAAAAGTATAATCTGGAAAGGTCTTTAAAGGATTCATTTTTGTACTGAATTTGAGCAACATTGTTCTAAGCTGTAGAAGAGAGTGGACATAGTATCATGAGAGAGAGATAAAGAAAGGGAGAGAAAGAGAGAGAGAATGTGAGATCTTTATTAATGTAAGCTCAGAATAACATATCACCTTTTTATCATCTTCTATTTTCCAAAATAAGATAATTGTTTTTGTCCACTGAGCATAAAAACAATAGGTTGAAATTATTTTAAGAAGAATTGGAAATCTAAAAGTGCCATGCATATCATTTTAATCATACAATTAACAATCATATCTTCTTATTTCAAAAGACACTTGTGTTCATTATATTGGAAAATATAAGAAAATGCAAATAACATAAGGCCATATTTTGACAATAAGTACACTGTCTATATTTGGAGCACTAAGTACCTTTCTGCCCAACATTTTTGTGTATATGGAGTTTTATGTGCATGTGTGTGTTGGCTGGCCTTCACCCCACATCCCGTACTTCTGTGCTTGGGCTTGCTCCCCAAAGGTTTGAGTTTTGTCTGCTTTCACATCTAAAGCTTCTTAGTCACTATGAGGGAATGATGGCTTCTAATTAAACATAAATCTGAAAGGCTCAAGTGTTGTTTTTAAACTTGATTAATTTCAAATGTCATTGTTTTCCTTTTTAAAGCTAAATAAATATAAGCTGATTTATGATTTTGGCTGACTTCTTTTTAAAAAAGTGAGTTAAAATGGCAGATTTTCTTATGCTTCATTTCACATTGGGTTTAAGACAGAACTGTCAGAAAAAGAAAATCAGAGAAAACAGTCAAAGATGAGGCCCGATCATCATCCATCATAATTAAACCATGACAGAGCTAATCTGGAACACGTCAGCCTGGGGGTGGGGCACAATTTTACTTCGCTCATTGCTTTGACACTTTCCAGCATCAATCCCAAGAGAAAGGCTTTCTTTAAGGATTCCTTTATTTCTTTGATTGGATCCATTTCAAACTTGGAAGATAATATTTTATAACAATTGTTATTACCAAGATCTGTTAGTGTTTGAATAGTATATAGAAAATACATGGAGTGTTTAATCTCTTTCTTTTTCTCTCATAGATCCATTTGTATATTAGTAGATGTAGATAATGTCATGCTTCTGCTCCTGTTTTTTATTCTGATTGTGGAAAAGAAAGAGGAAACACAAATATCCATTTATCTTTAAGGGAAATGAATGCTAGAAATTGTATTAGACTTCTTGCTTATGCTGCCGAGCTAAATCCCTCGTACTTCTCTTACTTCTTGGTTCCCTTCCTATTTGAAAAAAAATCATTCCTTTATTTCCTATTATATATCTTTTATTTTGTTTTTTGTTTTTATTTTGGGTTTCTCATATGAGAGGAGCTATGCAGTATGTAAGCACGTGTGCCTTATTTCATTTAACATTATGACCTCAAGGTACAACTATTTTCTTAAAAATAATCTTTCTTTATGGCACAGTGTTAGTCCACTGTGTCTAAATGTCATATTTTATCTCTTTTTCTATTGATGAGCATATAGGCCCCATCCAAGATTTAGACATTTTGAATTATACTCTTATACACATGGGTGTATATGTGTCACTGTAATATGATGTCTTTAACCCTTTTTGGAAGATATCTAAAAGAGACTATCTGAGTCAAATGGAATGGCTAGTTTTAGGATTTTTTGGTGGGGACCTCCATAATGCTTTCCACAGTTGTACTAGTTTGTAGTCACACCAACAATGTAGAAGACTTCGTTTTTCCAACCTTCTTTGCTATTGACTTTTTGTAGTAGCCATTCTTTCTGCTATAAGGTGAAATTTTACATTTCTCTAATGGCTAGAGATGTTGAATGTTTTTCCATGTACGTGTTGGCCATTTACACTTTTCCTAAGAAGTATCTACTTAAATCATATGCTTGGTTTTTTGGTGGGTCTTTTATTTTAGGGAAGCCTTAAGTTAATTATGCATTCAATATCTTAATTATGTGTTCCAGATATAGCTAACAAAAATTTTTTCCCATACTGCAGGTTGTATCTTCACTGTGTTGTTTGTTTCCTTTGCTGTCCAGAATCTTTTTAATTTAGTATGATCCAATGTGTTGATTCTTGATGTTATTTCTTATGCAGTTGAGGTTATGTCCAGAAAGTCTTTCCCTATTATATCTTCAACAGTTTTATCTATTTTCTCTTCCAGTAGATTAAACTCTTTTAACATTCACACTGTTGATACATTTTGGTTTTAATTTAGTACTTGGTGAGAGGTCTGTGTCTAGATTAAATCTTCTGCATGTGACAAGCCAGTTTTCCTAGCACCATTTGTTAGTGACTACCTTTCCTCCAGCCTATATTTTTGACCCTTATTTTCAAAGAACAGGTAGCTGAATTTGCCTGAGATTATTTCATTATGGTAAGTATTCTTGAAGTGCTAATAGTCTTTAGTGGCAACAGGTATGGTAGATGTTGCATGGTCATGACTTCACAGGAATCTCCGTATGTGATTGGTGTATAATTCCATCAGATAAATACTTGACTATATTACTGAACTATAGTGGCTATGTAATTCATATTATGTGCTTGGAAATTATTCAGTAAAAGTGCAAAAATGGAAGACCATTTTAAATTAAGGAGTTACAGGAATAGTCTTATTTTAGAACAATAATTTCAACTGAAAATCATTTATCCTGTAGGATTCAGCTTTCATTAAATATTTGTCAGGGTTTTAATTCTGTATAAGCCACTTTCTCCCACCATCAAAGCATTCTATAAAATTGTTTTGGGGTGAAATAAAATATATCATTTCTGGTTCAAAATTCTCAGGGTAGTTCTTACATATAGAGAGGATATATCTATATATTTTTAAAAGATATCTATAGTTTTACATTTCAGGAGTCTGTGATTTTTAAACCCTATCATTAGTATATTGGGAGCATTCAACTATAATGTACTGACTTCCAAGAGACTAAAAGATTCACTGCTTATTAAATATTTATTGTTTTGTAACTTAAAATGCATTTCTTTTCTGTGATGCCATCCCAAATATCTTAATCAGGAGACATTTATTGTAAGACAGAATTGCCAGTTAAAGAGATCCTAAGAAAATGTTTTTTTGTTGTTGTTGTTGGTTTTTGTTTTAAATTCAAGAAGTCTTTCCTGTTCATAATCTAGTCACAGTTAATTTGGACCAAGACTTTTACTTTGTGGATAAATCAGACATAACCTTAGAATCTCTGCAAGGTCGTAGACTCCTTATTGGCCAAAAATCCTACTTATACTATCACAATTTCTAACGAAAGAATCAACTCTACTTCTGTTGGAAGAAAAAACAAAGAAATAAGCAAAAATATTTTAGTATCTGCCTTATAAGTCCATCCCTTGTACCTTACTAAGAACTCACTGAGACAATTCAGGATTGACTTTACTTGCTGATGGCTCATGCTTAGGGTAGGAAAAAAAAACTATTCTGGCTATTTTAATACAGATTTTATTTTACTTCAGGATGTAATCCCATAATGAAGGACAAAAAGTACCAAATAACAAAGCTCATTGCCTTCATTAGAATTTGTTAACTGGCTAAGGAAAGAAAGTTCATTTCAAAACAGACTGAAAATATGCACCTAAGTGTCAGAACAAGGAGACACTTTGAAAACAATGCAAATTCCCAATTTGAAAAGAATTTAAAATATTGTAAAAGTTAAGGAAAGTCTAGATAGCCTTGAAGGTACAAAGGAAGTAACTATCATAAAGGTAATCTACTGAACAGAAGAACTGGGATTTAACTCAGAGGCACAAGCACCAGCCTGGCAGAAGCAAGATTCTGGGTTTCATTCCTTGTATCCCCCCCACCCCCGCTAAAAAAAAGAATTTAAAGGGTATGAGAGAAGCAGTACTGTCACTGATACATCAACCAAGCTGTTCTTGCAAAGGATTTATGGTATCCAACCAACCTAAATCCTTGGTAGATATGTTTGTTCCAAAGAGTGTTGTTTAGTCTCTAATTATTTGGAAAATTTCTAAAATTTCCATTTTTCACATCTAATTTTATTCCACTGTGTTAAGGAGAAATACAGAATATGATTTCAATTTTTCTAAACTTGTCTTATTGCTTAATATATGGTCTACTCTAGAGAAAGTTTCATACACTAATGAAAATAACTTATGCTCTGCAGTTATTGAGTGGAATATTCTGCAAATCTGTTAAGTTCATTTGATCCATAGTATAACTATGATTTTTTATTACTGCTATGTTCAGACAAATTGACCATAGATGAAAGTATGAATGTTGAAATCTCCAACTAATATTGTATTGGAATCTGTGGCCCCATTTTGGGTTAGTAATGGATGTTTCATAGAACTCAGAGCTCCAATTTGAGGTTCCAGTAATTGACAATTAGCATATATTCTTGTTAAATTAGTAATGACATTATACAGTGACATTCTTTGTGTTTACTTATGCTTCTTTCTTGAAGTCTATTTTGCCAGATTAGAATGCAGCAAACCATCAAGACGATTATACACCATGACCAAGTGGGATTTATCCCAGGAATGCAGGGATGGTTCAACATATGCAAAACAATAAATGTAATACACCACCAACAGAGCCACAATAAAAATCATATCAATAGACACAGAAAAAGCTTTTGATAAAGTCCAACACATGTTCATGATAAAAACCCTACAGAAACTCAGAATAGACAGTATGTACCTCAATCTTATAAAGACCATTTATAACAATCCAAAAGCTAACATTATACTAAATGGACAAAAACGGAAAGCTTTCACCCTAAAATCAGGAACAAAACAAGGATGTCCACTAGCACCACTCTTATTCAATACAGTTCTAGAAATATTAGCCAGAGCAATCAGAAAGTGGGATAAATAAAAGGGATAAAAATAGGAAAGGAAGTTAAATTATCATTATTTGCAGATAACATGATACTCTATGTAGAAGACCCCAAAAACTCATTTAAAAGACTACTAGAGGTAATAAACAAATTCAGTAGTATAGGTGGATACAAAGTCAACACTCAAAAATCAATATCATTGCTGAACACAAACAAAAAATTCACTGAGAGAGAAATTGGAAATATCACCTTTCACACAGCATCCAAAAATATCAGCTACTTAGGAATCAACCTAACCAAGAATGTAAAAGATCTATATTGTGAAAATTATGCTATGCTAAAAAAGGAGGTTGAAGAGGATATTAGAAAATGGAAGGATGTTCCTTGCTCTTGGTTGGAACCAACACTGTGAAAATGGCCATGCTCAGCTTCCAGAGTAGACTCTTCAGCTTTCTGGCATAGACTCTTCAGTCTTTCATGGTAGAGCTTTTGGCCTTCTGTCACAGAACCATCAGCTGCTGGTGTGGACTTGCACAAGACACTAGGGTGAACTCCAGATCTTGGATTGAATCCTTTGGCCTCCAGTGTGTAGACATCCTCTGCAGGCTTCCTCATCAGACTCTGTGGCTGACCATCTGGCTGGATTGTAAATCTTGGAGAAATTGATTTGGTGCTGCTTGCTATCCAACATCTTATGAGAAGTATGAAATCCTCACCACAAATTTCAATATTTTATCTTGTCTCACCTGTGATTGAAACTCTATGGGAAACTGCTAATGGCATGGCATCTACAGTTTTCATTAGTAGAAATCTTGGAATCTGGAAATCCGGGATACAGCAGTTCCAGGGTCAGGCAGGCCTCTCCTCACCCCTGACCATGACTGGTGAGGGTTGAGCATTCACTGAATTTGAGTATTTGCTTCAGTACAACCCAGGAGCACTTGATGTATATCCTAAGGAAATAATTAGAAACACCAAATAGCTAAAGAAAATTATGTCAATATTACAGGAAAACTCTGGAAGCACCTGATATGTTCAGCAAAATTACATGGGGATGAGAAAACATGGGCATAGAAGAGCAGGACTACCACCCTTAGGGCCCCTTGGCAGAGATGCTACAGTGCAGAGCCCTGCATTCTTTCTGATGCTTCTGAGCCTCTGATTCTGCAAGCTTGACCCTCTAGATGGCAGAGGGTACAGTGATCAAGCCCATCCTGGGTCAGGATCCCCCAGGATCTTGTCCTGGTGACACAGGCATTTATGTGGCATGTAGCAGGGCTGTGGCATTTGGACCTAGGGCCTGCCTCCAGGAACTGACTGCTCTGAGATTAACTTAGATTTTCCCTTTTAAAACCAAATTGCTACTTCTGGGAAACATGGTGGATAGATAACAGCAGCTACAGAGGCTCTTTGAGATAGCCAGCTTAGATTCCAGGAATGGTGTGGTGTGGGGAGATGTAAGCAGGGAGAGATATACCATGCCAACCAAGGAATGAACTAAGCTGAGAGAAACCAACTGGAAATGCAATCCCGGTGCTATGAATGGAACAGCTAAAGTCTCAGTGCTGAAGCTAGAACCTGTGCCTCTGGAAACTGCAGCTTGAATTTCCTGCTACCACTGCTACATCTGAATCAGCATGGCAGGGATAGAGACATGAAAGCTCTGAGAGTAGGAATCGGCGAACTGAATTGAGAGCAGAGCTGGTAGGGAGCCCTGCATAAACCTGCAGTGAGTGAGAGGAACAGGGACCCTTCCATAGAGTAGGAGGCTCCAACAGAGGACATTCTGGGAATGGATAGACTAGTCAGAACAGGATGCTGTAGTGACTTCAGTCACACATTCCCCTCTCAAGTGGGATTGGTGGGGAGCACTTGATCTGGGTGACGCCACAGACTAAGACCCAGTAGGCCAGCACAAATCAGATCCCTGAGCCTGGCAGTGCACTCTAATGCAGTGAAGCCTTCAGCAGGTTGACTGACCTGGAGGCGTGGGCCCAGCATAGGCTTCCCAGGTCTTTGTCTCCCTAATACACTGCAGTGGTCAGGAACACCTAGCTGGTGCAATTCAAATAAACTGTAACTGACAAAGAAAGAAACTGGGCCTCCTAAATACGCTTGTATGGAAGGAACAAAAAGTATGGGAAGAGGGAGCAACAATAAAGGGTCCTCAGTCCCCAATCCTGAGAACACTGATCCAGGAAAGGTAAATGCAAAGGAGAATGAGGACAGAAAACATGCAATATCAGACATGGCACCAATAGACATAAAGTGATATCTCCAGGACCTCATAGATGAGTTCAAAAATGAAGTATTTAACCAAGTAAAGCAAGATATAAGTAGAATAGTTAAAGAAACGCTAAGCACCTCTCAAGAAAAAACAGATGGTGGAATGGAAGAACAGAAAAAAAAAAGGAGAGAATTGTTTGATGGAGAAAATAGAGAAAATGTAGGTTCAAAGAGGAACCAGGAAACTAAAAACTCTATTGAAAGCTGGCATAACAGCTTGAAAGAAACTAAGGATAGATTATCTGAACTGGAGGACAGATTTGTAATGTGGGAGCATGAAAGGAAAAACTTCTTTAAAATAACAAGGAAACAAGCAGTAACAATACAAAGGTTGAAGATGATAAGAGGATCTATAACTTAAGAATTAAGAATGTAAAGGAAGAAGCAGGGATACAAACAAATGAACTGCAAAGACTATTCACAGAATAATCAAGGAGAACTTCCCTAAAATGGGAAAAGGTAAAGATACTCAGATGTATGAGGCATACAGGACCCCAGCCACCTACAACCCAAACAGAACTACACCCAGGCATATAAAATTCCAGAAATCCAATATAAGAACAGAATACTAAAGGTGTCAGAGACAAGAAACAGATCACTTACAAGGGAACACCCATCAGAATTACAGCAGACTTCTCAGCACAAACCATCAAATCACAAAGAGCATGGGCTGAAATAATTTAAGCTTTGAAAGACAATAACCTCAAGCCAAGATTGATATATCCTGCAACAACTGTCCCTAGAAATTAATGGAGAAACATGGTGCTTCCAGGATAAAGAGGAACAGGGGAATTTGCAACCACCAATTCAACTCTACAGAGAATACTGCAGGACATTCTAAAAGAGAAAAATACCAAGATTCCAGAAACAGTGGCAGAGAGGCCACAATGAATGGAGCAGAAAGTGAAATGAAGACAAACTGAGAACTAATGACAGAAAAAGAGCTGAACAGAAATGAGGCAGAGAAGGTTGGATGGTGTGAACAGCTATTTTGGGGAAAATAAGACATAATAATAGCTAGTGCGGTTTAATATCATCTTGTTTTGAAGTCCCATCAAGCTTTTGTTCTTCTGTCTCTACCAGTCTTAACATATTGTATCTTATTGGATTTTATTATATGTGATAATATAAACAAAAACTTTTATAGACAAGAAATTATACAGAAACCATTGTTCATTTTCTGTTAGTTGGTTCTAAATACCCTGTAATACTGTCATTTTCTTGAATGGTTGCACATTGTCTTGATATGTTTGATGCTAGTATACAAAGTTATATTCAAAGATTTCAAGGAAAGAGACACTATGGTAACTACTTTTATGTCGGGATATGTAGTGATAAAACACTATTTTGTTTAAATGGTTATGTTCTGGCCTATGCTGTTTTGTTGTTATGTCCTCTTTTATCTCAATCTCCTTTTTTATTATTTATTATTTATTTTTTATTTTTTTATTTAAGAAAAAAACAAATAAAAATAGCAGGATATGTTATAGTAACCAACTTTGATTTCCTATTAACTTGATTTAAAACCCTGTATTGCTCTCACCATCTTGTTTTGACTGATTTTCCTCTATTCTGTTTTGCTTGATAGTACCAAGTTTGGGAGTATAGGCAACAACTGTGAAGACAATAAGATTCACTATAAAGCCTATTCTGGTTTAACTATTATCTTCTTTTAAAGTCCTGCAATGTCTCCAATGTTTTGGTTTTATTAGTTTTGTTTTTTACTGTTTTGTTCAATTTTATCATAACTGATGATATAGGCAATTTTTTTTAATATAGCAAGAGCCATTATGGTAACCACTGGTGATCACCTTGTATTCTGTTTTTACATTATGTACTATGTCTATCCTTTTGATTTGACTGATTCTGTTTTGTTATGGCACATTTGGTTTTATTCTCTTCAAAAAAAAGTAATAAGAACTGTGGGAGTAATAAAACCCAAAATGTGTAATTGTCCTTGTAAAAAATAGAGGAAAAGAAAGTGCTCTAAAGGATATAACTGCATGGATATTTAAGCATAATAAGATAGATAACCATATTACTGAGGGTTTTTTTGGATCAATGAACAGAACTGTTTGCAGTCTCACTGTTTGAATGTCCACTGAAGTGCTTTAATTTTGTAACTTGAACAACTATTTCTAAGATGACAACATGTAATCTATTAACTAGTGATTTCCTATTTTTTTTTGAAATTTGTTATAACTTGTACACATTTTCTGTTTTTTTTTCTCCTTAAATAAAAAATTTTTTTTAAAATGGCCATACTCCCAAAACTATTATATAGATTCAGTGCAATCCCAGTCAAAATACAATCAACATACCTTACAGATCTAGAAATAATATTCCTAAAATTCATCTGGAAACAGAAGAAACCTGGAATAGCAAAGCCAATTTTGGGCAACAAAGGAAGACAGGAGGCATCTCAATTTCTGACTTGAAACTATACTACAAAGCCACAGTAATAAAATCAGTATGGCACTGGCAAAGAAATAGACCTGAGAATCAATGAAACAGCCTAGAAGTTGCAAATACTAATACAAAGACACTCAGCCACCTTATATTTGACAAAGGGCTATATGTGTTCACTGGAAAAAAGATAGCCACTTTAATAAATGGTGTTGGAAAAATTGGCTTTCCACATGCTGAAGACTGAAACTAGACTCATGCCTATCACCATACATTAAACTAAAGTCAAAATGGATCAAGGATCTAAACATGGATCAAGGATCTAACAGAAACACTAAACTACTGGAAGACAAAGTAGGTAAAAACCTTGGAGACATAGGGGTAAGAAGAGAATTCATGAATAAAACACAAACCGTACAGGAAATACTTCAAAGTATCAACAACTGAGATCTCATATTACTAAAATTTTTTGCACTTCAAAAGAAATCATCAACAAAATGAAAAGAAAACCCACATGTTGGGAAAGAATTTTAGCCAACAATCCCTCAGAAAGGACTTATATCCAGAGCATATAAAGAACTGAAAAACATCAAGCCCTCCAAATTCAAAGACCCTCTCCAAAAATGGGCATCTGAGACAAATACACACTTCTCAGATGAAGATATACAACTGTCAAATAAATACATGGAGGAATGTTCACCTCACTGGTCATTAGAGAAATGCAAATTAAAACAGCGTTGAGATTTCATCTCAGCCCAGATAGAATGGCTGCCATCAAGAAATCAACTGATAACAAATGTCAGTGAGGATGCGGGAAAAAGGAACACTTCTCCTCTGTTGATGGGAGTGTAGACTGGTGCAACCACTGTGGAAAGCAGTATGGAGATTCCTCAAAAAACTAGGATTGGAAGTTCCATTCCAAATCAGTTATTCCCCTCTTGGGTATTTTCCCAGAAAAATTGAAAATGTCATCTCACAGAGATGTATGAGCACCCATGTTCATAGCAGCACAATTTGTGATAGCTAAATCTTTGAAACAACCAAAATGCCATCCGCTGCACAGTGGATGAAAAAATGTAGTATTTTTATACAATGGACTACTACCCAGCTATAAAAAGCGATGATCTTGAGGACTTTATAAATAAATGGAGGCAACTTGAAAATATCTTGATTAGTGAAATAAAGAAGACTCACATGAGTAAATATCACATTATTTCTCTAGTGTAAAAATAATAAAAATTGACAGAATAATGGGATCCAAAAAGTATAATAGATATTGTGAAATCAAAAGGGAAGGAAAGTGCTCTAAAGAGTAAAATGGTATGTATAGTGCATAAGATAGATGACCATATTACTGACCTTCTGTTTGAACATTAAACAGAAGGATTTGCACTGTCAATGTCTGAGTGTCTAGCTACTATTTATGCTTTGATTTTGTGACTTTGGAAACTAGTTTTTAAGATGACAATGAGTAATGTATCAACTAGCGATTCTATGATGATAATTTTTTGTACTCAGGATTGTTTTACTTTTTTTTCTGTTTTCTTTAATGCTCTTTCCTTTCTTTGAAAAAAAGAGAACAATATGCAATACAACAACCACTGTTCAATTTCTTTCATTCTGTTTTGAAAACGTATAGTGTTATTATTTTGAGTTTGCTATTGCTGTTTGTGCCTTTTGCTTTTTGTTTTTCTTTTCTGATTTTTCTCTTTTTTAAATAAAAAAACTCTATTTTGCCAGACATAAGAATAACTACTCCATTTGCTAATTTTAGGTTTCCATTTGCTTGGAACACCACTTTCGATCCTCTTTTTTTCAATTTCTGTGTATTTTTACTATTCAAGAGATTGTCCTTCAAGCAGCATAAATTTGGATACCATGTTTTTTTATACACTATCTTTTAACTGGTAAATTTAATCCATTTATATTCAACATTATTATTTCTAGGTAAGGACTTACTTCTGTCGTTTTGTTGTTTTTCTTGAAGTTGTTTGGAATACTCTTTATCTTTCTCTCTCACTGTTCATCTTTGTGATTTAATAACTTACTCTATTAATAATGTTTGCTTTTTATTTTTCTATTTTGTATGTATTCTCTATTAGTGGATATGCTCCCACTATGATACTTATCTTTTTTTTTTTTTTTTTTTGAGTGTAAGCAGTCTTTGTAAGGTTGGTCTAGCAGTTACGAATTCCCGAATTCCCTCAAACGTTGCTTCTCTTGGAAGGACTTTATTTTTCTTTCATTTCTGAAGGATAGCTTTCCTGGGAATAGTATTTTTGGTAAGCTGTCATTTTTCTTTCAAGATGTGGAACACATCATTCCGTTTCCTCTTTGCTTATAGGATTTCTGCTAGCGCATCTGCTGCTAGTCCAATGGGGATGCCCTTCAATGTGACCTGTCACTTTTATTTTGCAGATTTTAGGAATTTCTCTTTGGCGATTACTTTTGACAGACCATAATGTGTCATGGTGGAGATACTTTCTGGTAAACTCTGTCAAGGTACACCAATCTCTCCATGCCTTCCCATAATTTCATTTTCTAATATCATTTTGTTGAATACAATTTCTACATCAAATTTTTCAATATTTATTTTTTAATGGTGTCCAAAGAGTATTCAAAAATCTCTTCAAATCTTCTCATGTTTTCCTGTAGTTTACTATTTCTGTTTTTCTTTTCCTGTTTATGTACATTTTTTTTCTCATTTCTTTTCCTTCTTGTCTTACTGGGATATTTCAGAAGTCATCTTTAAATTCAGATTTTTTTCTTTAGCCAATTCATGAGGTCTTCACCTGAAATTTTTTTTGAAACAGAGTCTCACTGTGTAGTTCAGGTTGGCCTTGAACTCACTGTGTACCCCAGGCTGGCCTCAGACTCATAGCAATCCTCTTGGCTCTGTCTCCAAGTGCTAGGATTACAGGTGTATACCATCATTCCAGGCTTCAACTACTTTTTCTATATAGCTTACTGAGCCCACCATTCACAGATTCTGTTCAGCATTTTTTCAAAATCTTTTTTCTGATTTATCATCCATATTCTGCATTGTCTTTAACTGTCCATCTGCATTCTCTGGATATCATTTAGATTTTGAAATAATCATTCTTTTAGATTCTTTGTCAGGTGTTTCATCTATATTCATTCCTTTAGAATCTGTTGCTAGAAAGTTGTTATGTTCTTTTGGAGAAATCATGTTATTTTCCATATAGGTATATAGTTTTGTGCTTCATCTGGTAGATGAATGATCTCTGATCTCTGCCATTTTTATGGCTCAGTTTTGTTTGTTTTTGTTTTTGTTTTTTGGTACTGGGGATTGAAATCAGAACCTTGTGCTTGCCTGGGAGGGGTGCTTCTTATGCTGAGCTATATTACTGGCCTGCATTAGCATTCTTAATACACTTTTCTTGGAGACTTGGCTTCTGGTGCCAGTTTTCTATTCAATGTTGGCTTCATGTTCATGTGGGCACCTATTGCTTCTTTTCTTTGAGTTCAGACAAAAGCCATACTGTGGCTAGGTTGGGGAGACACACTATCTCTGTGGGCTATGCAAGCAGGAGGACACTTTAGTGACTCAGGCAAGTGTGGGGCAGTGTAGTGGTGATAGATAGTGTACTGTGTGGCTACTCACTAAATGTGAGAAGAGGTGAGTCCTATTGAGCACACATGGTTTCTTCAAGTGCTATTGATGCTAGATTCTGCTACTGTCAAAGACTCCAGCACTGACCGCTCCAGCAATGATGAAGGGTCTGCAACCCTTGTCCTCTAGCCAGTCAGTGGTACAGAGGGAGAGGCTATGACAGAAACCACAACACACACTGTTGTACACTTGGGACAGCTGAGCATGATGATGCAAGATGCAAGGGTTTATCAACTTAGTAGCTTTATAGATGGGTGGTAGGAGGAACTGTAATGTTCTCTGCTAGTGCAGTGCATGTTCAAGAGTGGAATTTGGCTAGTGCTAAACACTGTTCTTCATGGTCCTCTTTGGCCTGGGTGTCCACGTGGCAGAACAATGGCTGGATCTTGGACTTTCCTCCAGCTGTAACATGTATCCTTTGATACCGCAACATACCCGAAGTTCCTAAAGACTTTCTCTGCTTCTCTTTGTAGTTCCAGAATCGCCAAGAGTGCCTGTGTTACCTCCTTACCCTGACGGTAGCTGACCGTAGGGAAGAGGGGTAGTGAGAACCAAGTGGGTATCTGCCTTCAGTCATGACACTGACACGAGTCTGCATTTGGATTGTTAGGCTCTGGGTCTCACAAGAGAAGAGCCCTGCTCTCCCTGTTCTCTAGGGTGACATTCTCTGATCCTTTCCATGCCTCAGCACCCAACCCTTCCCATGCAGGATACTCAGTAGGCTAAAGTCATAGGTCCTCTGCTGGGTTCACTTGGATTTATGAGGCAGATACCTCCAACCCCCAAACAGGAGGAACGTTCTGAAGTTTCTGTCTCATAAACCAGTCTGATACTAGCTCAATTTTCATTGGCTACAGCACTCTTGGTGTTTGCTGGGGGAGGATATGAAACCCACTTGCCAAGCAAAGCTACCACACATATTTCAGATTACTTATCTGACTGGGCTGTAAGCTTTTTAGGAGTGTGGAATTGTCCTATATCTTGGATTTCCAGCATCCATGCTGATACTTTTTGAAAATCCTCTTTTTCATCCTTCACCTGACAAAGAGGAGTTAACATCAACTGTGGGAATGCAGATGGTGGGGAATTTTGTTTCTCTCTCTTTTTTTTATTTAAAGAGAAAAAAGAAAGGACTTAAAAAGCAAAGCAGTAAAAGGGTACAAATAATACAGTATTTCAAGAAAAAAAATATACAGTAAGAAATCACCAGGTAATAGGTTACATATTACCTTCCCAGGAACAGTTGTCCAAATTACAAAATTAAAGCATATAAAGTGGACATTCATACAGTGAAATTGGAGACAGTTCTGTTCAATGATCCAACAAAAGCTCAGTAATATGGTTTTCCATCCTACACACTCGAACATACCTGTGGTTATATCCCTTAGTCCACCTTCCTTTCCTCTCTTTTTTACAATAACAATTAGACTTTTTGAGTTTTATTACTCCCACGGTTCTTATTACTTTCTTTTGAAGAGAATAAAACCAAATGTGACTAAGCAAAACAGAGTCAATTAGAACAGAAGGGTGGGCATAGCACATGATGCAAAAATAGAATACCAGGTGATCAAAAGTGGTTACCATTGTGCCTCTAGCTATTTTTAAATTGAGTTGCCTATATCATCAGGTATAATAGAATTGATCAAAACAGTACAGAACAAGACCAATAAAACCTACACTGGAGACCTTACAGGACTTCAAAAAAAAAAAAAAAGGATAATAGTCAAACCATAATGGGCATCATAGTATATCTTATTGCCTTCAAAGTGGTTGCCTATATGCTCAAACTTGATACTATCAAACAAAATAGAATATAGAATAATCAGAAAGAACAAGATGGGGAGAGCAATACTGGGGTTCAAATCAGGTTAATAGGACAACAAAAAAGTTACTATAATATGTCCCACTATCTTTAGTTTTCCCTTAATTAAAAAGTGAGAGAAAATAAATTAATTTTTAAAAAGGGGGGGATATTGAGATAAGAGAGGACATTGTAACAGAACAACGCAGGGCAGAACCAAACCATTCAAGCATCATTGTGTTTCACCACCAGATAATCTAACATAATAGTAGTTGCCATAGTGCCTCTTTCCTCGAATTATTTGAGTGTAACTTCATATGCTATAACATCAAGCATATCAAGACAGTGTGAAGCCATTCAAGAGAATGCAAGGATTACAGGGTATTTAGAACCAGCTAATAGAAAACGAACAATGTTTTCTCTATTATCTCTTTGCCTATAAAGAATTTTGTTTATACTATAGCATATAGTGAAATGTTAAAACCAGTGGAAACAGATGTACCACAGCTTGATGGGATTTCAAAACAAGATGATATTAAATCAGCACTAGCTTGTATGTTGTGTTGTTCTCTTCAAAATAGCTATTTGTACTATCATAGATACTAAAATCGAACAACCCAGGTTAAAACCATTGTGGTTAATAAGTGAAAACATTATATGCCTTCAAACCAATACGATTGGGAATCATGATTACCACATACTTTTATGTATTCTTATCATTTCTTACACTAGGGGAACTATTTGATATTTATACATGTGAGTTTGATTGTGAGTACGGTCTCAAGCTGCGTCCATTTATTTATAAATGACTCAATGTGATCATTATTTATAGCTGAGTAGTACTCCATTGTATAAAAATACAACTTTTTTATCCATTCTTCAGTTGATGGACACTTAGGTTGTTTCCAAGATCTGGCTATTACAAATTGTGCTGCTATAAACATGGGTGCACATATATCACTGTGGTATGATGCTTTCAGTTTTTCTGGAAATATGCCTAGAAGTGGTATAGCTGGGTCAAATGGGGCTTTCAGTCCCAGTTTTCTGAGAAGTCTCCAGACTGACCTCCACAATGATTGCACTAGTCTACACTCCCACCAACAGTGAAGGAGAGTACCTTTTTCCCCACAGCTTCTCCAGTATTTGTTGTTGTTGGTTTTCTTGATCCTGGCCATTCTTTCAGGAGTGAGATGAAATCTCAGTGTGGTTTTAATTTGCATATCTCTAATGGCTAATGATGATGAACATTTTTCATATATTTATTTGCCATTTGAATTTCTTCATCAGAAAATTGTTTATTCATCTCAGATGCCCACTTTTGGATTGCGTCTTTGAATTTTGGGGGTCTGATTTTTTTAAATTCTTTATATGTTTTAGACAGAAGTCCTTTGTCTGAGGGGCAGCTCACTAAGATTTTTTCCCAGTTTGTGGGTTTTCTTTTCACTGTGCTGTAGATTTCTTTTGATGTGCAGAAACTTTTTAGTAAGAGGTGATCCCAGTTGTTGATTCTGGGAAGTATATCCCGTGCGATTTGAGTCCTGTTCATGAATTCTCTACCTACTCATATATCTTCAAGGTTTTTACCCAATTTGTCTTCCAATAGATTTAGTGTTTCTTAATATTCAGATCTTTGATCCATTTAGATTTTAATTTAGTACATGGTGATAGGCGTGGGTCTAGTTTTAGTTTTTGGCATATGGAGAGCCAGTTTTTCCAGCACCATTTATTAAAGAAACTGTCGTTCTCCCAGTGAACATGTTTGTCACCTTTATTGAAGATAAGCTGGTTGAGTGTGTTTGTAGTTGTGGTTGTATCTTCTAATCTATTCCACTGATCTTTAGCTCTGTTTTGGTTCCAGTACCATGTTGATTTTACTACTGTTGCTTTGTAGTATAACTTCAAGTCAAGGATTGTGATACCTCCTGCCTTTCCTTTGCTGCTTAGAACTCTCCTTGCTATTCTAGGTCTCTTCTCGCTCCACATGAATTTTAGGAGTGATTTGTTGAGTTCTATGAAGTATATTGATGGTATTTTTATCGGTATTGCATTGAATCTGTATAACAGTTTTGGGAGAATGGCCATTTTCACAATATTTATTCTTCCTATCCATGAGCAAGGGATGTCTTTCCATTTTCTGAGATCATCTTCAATTTCATTTTTCAGTGTATTATAATTTTCCTTGTACAGGTTTTTCATTTGTTTTGCGAGAGTAATTCCTTGATATTTCATTTTTTTGGTTGCTAGTGTGAAGGGTGTAGCTTCTCTTATTTCTCTCTGTGTGAATTTGTTGTTAGTGTATAGGAATGCTATTGATTTTTGAGTATTGATTTTATGTCCAGCTACATTACTGAATTTATTTATTATATCTAGCAGTCTTTCAATGGAGTTTTGGGGATCTTCTATATAGAGTATCATGTCATCTGCAAATAATGATAGCTTAACTTCTTCTTTTCATATCTTTACACCTTTTATTTCTCTCTCTTGTCTAATTGCTCTGGCTAGTATTTCCAGCACTATATTAAATAGGTGCGGTGATAAGGGACAACCTTGTCTTGTGCCTTATTTTAAAGTAAAGGCCTTCAATTTTCGGCCATTTAGTATGATATTGGCTGTTGGTTTGTCATAGACAGCCTTTATTATACTGAGGTACAGACCATCTATTCCAATTTTCTGCAAGGTTCTTATCATGAATGAATTTTGGACCTCGTCTAAAGCTTTTTCTGCATCTATAGAAATGATCATGTGGTTCTTACTTTTGGCTCTATTGATACGGTGTATTACATTTATTTATTTACGTATATTGAACCATCCCTGCATGACTGGGATGAATCCCACTTGGTCATGGTGTATGATCTTCTTGATGATTTGCTGCATCCTATTTGCCAATATTTTATTGAGGATTTTTGTATCTGTGTTCATTAGGTAGATTGGTCTGTAATTCTCTTTTTCAGTTGGGTCCTTTTCAGGTTTTGGTACTAGCATAACATTTCCTTCTAGGAACGATTTAGGAAGGATTGCTTCCCTTTCAATTTCATTGAAGACTCTGAGGAGTGTCGGCATTAGGTCTTCTTTGTATTTCTTGTAGAATTCTGCAGTGAATCCATCTGGGCCTGGGCTCTTCTTTGTAGGTAAGGATTTAATTACATTTTCACTTTCATTAATAGAAATGGGGTTATTCAGTAGTTTTACATCTTCATGACCTTAGCTTTGGTACTTGGTATTCTTCTAGGTATCTGTCCATTTCCTCTGTGTTATCAAACCTTCGAGAGTAGAGGTTTTTGAAATAGGTGTTGATGATTTTCTGTATTTCTATAGGGTCTGCAGTGATTTCTCCTCTTTCATTCCTTATTGCATGAATTTGAGCTTTTTCTTCCCTTTTTTAAATAAAGTTGGCTAGGGGCTTATCAATTTTATTTATTCTTTCAAAGAACCAGCTCTTTGATTCATTCTTCGGATTGTTTTCTTAGTCTCTATTGCACTGATTTTTGCTCTGATTTTTATAATTTCCTTTCTTCTTTTGGCTTTGGGCTTGACTTGCTCTTCTTTTTCTGGCTGTTTGAGGTGTAGCATCAGGTTATTTATTTGTATTAGTTCTGTTTTCCTGATGTGGCAACTCAGTGCAATAAATTTTCCTCTGAGGATGGCTTTCATTGCATCCCACAGATTCCGGTAAGTTGTATTTGTGTTTTCCTTTTCTTGTAGGTAGTGTTTAATTTCTTCTGTGACCCACTGATTACTCAAGAATGTGTTATTCAGTTTCCATGTGTTTGTGGGAATTTTGTAGTATCTTTTATCATTAATTTCTAATTTCATAGCGCTATGGTCCGAAAGCATGCAAGGAATGATTTCAACTTGCATTTATTTAGATATGTTTTGTGAATATGTTATGTGAATATGGTCAGTTTTAGAAAACGATCCATGCACTGCTGAGAAGAATGTATATTCTGTTGTTGTTGGGTGGATCTACCCTGTATATGTCTATTAAGCCTATTTGTTCACAGGTGCGATTCAGTTCTTTTATTTCTTTGCTGATTTTCTGTCTGGTTGATCTGTCCATTGGTGTCAATGGTGTGTTAAGATCTCCTGTTAGAATTGTGTCACTATTAACTTGGTTTTTCATTTCTGTTAGTACTTGCTTTATATAACTGGGTGCTCTGGAATTTGGTGCATATATATTCAAGATAGTTATCTCTTCCTCTTGGAGTTTTCCCCTAACCAGTATGTAGTGACCTTCATTATTTCTTCTGATTATTATTGGCTTGATGTTCACATTGCCTGCAAACAGAATAGCCACCCCCACTTTTTTTTGTTTTTTTTTTTTTTTGGTTCCTGTTGCATGGAGTATTGTTTTCCATCCTTTGACTTTCAGTCTAGGGGTATCCTTTTGGGTTAGATGGGTTTCTTGTAGACAAAAAATTGTTGGATTTTGTTTCTTGATCCATTCTGCCAGTCTGTTTCTTTTAATTGGTGCATTGAGACCATTTACATTCATGGCTATAACTGTTATATATTGGTTTATTGTTGACATGTTATCTTTCTGCTGTTGCATCTTTATCTTTCAGTTCTGTTTAATTGTCTGCTTTGTTTAGTGTTTTTTTTTTTCCCTAAATGTATCTAGGCTGTCTTTCATTATTCTTTGCAGGGTTGGCTTGGTGATCATGTAGTTTTTCAGCTGTTCTTTGTCATGGAAGTATCTTATTTCTCCATCAATTTTGAAGGACAGTTTTACATGGTACATCAGCCTAGGTTGGAAATCATTTTCCTTTAGGATGTGAAATACTTTACTCCATGCTCTTCTTGACTTTATTGTTTGTGCTGAGAAGTCTGCTATGATTCCGATAGGTTTTCCTTTATAGGTGATCTTTCTTTTCTCCCTTACAGTTTTAATATTCTGTCCTTTTGTTCAATTTCTTGGATGGCCATTATTATGTGTCTGGGTGTAGTTTTATTTTGGTTATAGCTATTTGGAGTTCTATATCCTTCATTGATCTTGATATCAGTTTCCAATCTCATGTTTGTGAAATTTTCAGCTATTACTTCTCTAAATATCCTCTTGACATCCTTTATGTTGTTCCCTTCTTTCTCAATTATGCCTGTTAACCTTTTGTTGTTCCTTTTTGCGTCATCTTTCAGGTGTTGAATTGTTATTTCCTGATTGCTTGTTATTTTTACAAGGTCTTTCCTTTCCTGTTCACTGGCTGCAATCTTGTCTTCGAGGTATGAAATTCTATCTTTACATTCATTGAGGCAGTTTTTACAGCTTTTGATGAAGTTTTTGATTTCCTGTATATCTCTTTGTATCTGCTTTACATATTCTGTTTGTTTCTTATGTTGTTCAAGGATTCTATCTTTTTGTTTATCTCCTCCAATTTTTTTTTTTTTTTTTTTGGCTTTTTCCTTTTTACCAGTACCGGGGCTCGAACTCAGGACTGCTTGCTTGCAAGGCAGGCGCTTATGCCACTGAGCGAAATCCCCAGGCCCTCCTCCAATTTTTTAACTGGGTCTTCTTTAGATATGTTCAGCATCTCCTTCATTTCTTTTACCATTTCTTCTTTTACCTGAGAGATTATTTCTAGTTTGAATTCCTTTAAGGCTTCCCAGAGTTGCTTCTTTATTTCAGCTACTATTATTTCAGGTATTTCAGTTATGTGGCATGTATTTTTTTCTATGTCCATGGCTCCTAGGCTTTCTTGGGATGGGCTGGATGTTTGAGACTGCATTTTGGTCTTTCGTTTTGTCATTTTCCTATATTTTCGAGCTTCAGGTGTTATTCCAAGAGAATGAGAGAGATCAGCCAGGCTGGAATGGAATTCCCTGCCTCTTCCTTACTCAGTGATCTCGACAGGAAGTCCGGGCCTGGTCTCAGGCGAAGAAGAGAGCTCCGCCAGGCTGGGATGGGGCTCCTTGCCTCCTCTGGACCCACTCCACCCAACAGGAAGCTGGATCCTGGCCCCCAGGTGAAGAAAAGTACTGTGCCTCTGCTGGACCAACTCTTCCCAACAGGGAGCCGGAGACTGGCCCCCAGGCAAAGAAAAGAGTTCCTGGGCTGGGGCGGGGTTCTCTGCCTCTGCCTGCCTCACTCTTCAGACAGGAAGCCAGACCCTGTTCCCCAGGCAAAGAAGCAATTTTGTTTCTCTTTAGATGCCATTTTTCCATCTCTCTGAGTCTTACAAGGTTCCCCCTTTCTTTTGCTGATTTTCAGTGTTCTCTCACAGTTACCTCCAAATGCACCTAGATACTTATTATCTTTGCTCTTCTTATGGAAGAGCAGGTCGCGTCACCTCTGAGCCTCTGAATGTTACCCGTCTAAAACTTATAGCTACTACCATTAAGAAACTGCACAAAGCACCACCACTTAGACAAAGGCTAGAGTGTATGTATCTGGGATGAGAAAATCATTGTCCATGAGACAAATACAATCTGTCAAGTATTGTTTTGAACAATCCTTTGTTGAATGATATACTAACTCCATATTGTCCATTAGTTGTATTATTCTGTGAACTTTCCATGAACAATATCCTATGTCTTTTGGGTCACAGAAGGTATATATATATATATATATATATATATATATATATATATTTGCATAACTGTAAATATGCTAAAACACATTGTATACTTCAAATGGATGAATTACAGTGAATTATATTTCAATGAAGCTCTTACATTTCTGACCATGTTAGATGCTGGCCATGGTTTATTTCATATGAAGCTGACTAAAAATATATAGGAAGCTGCCAGATTTTTGGTTTTGATTTGAAAGAATCATATTGCAAAAAATCCTTGATCTTGTCTGACAATTCATGCTACAGTCTGGCCCATAAAGAAAACCCCACATTCTGAAGCATGCACAAGAGAGCATTAAAAGACAAGAAGCTCAAAAGAAGGTGTAGTTTTTAGTGAACATTTCAGGTTCAAGAAAGATCTTATGAACAGAACAAAACCAGGGATTTAAAAAAGAAGGAAATTCCTACTGTGCTAAAAAGCTAAGATCTGTATGGCAAATTTACTCCTTGAAAGACAAGCAGTCCATAGTTTCTGCCAGGTAGAGTTTGTTTGATAGGTATCAGAGAGTGCTGTGTGTTTCTAATGCTTTCCTTTTCTGAATAAGGGTTTTATTCTATTGACTTCTGTTTACCATACTCACTGGAACATGCATATACAGATATACATTGTAGTGGGAGAGGAGGAGCAGATGACTCGTCTTTGAGTTTTAAAATCTCAGTACCAAAAGAACCTATAATAATGTTAAGTCTAAGAGTATGCCATACCAAGAAATGTTGGATTCTGAGCTAGATAAAGTAAGTGTGTTCTTGTGTTATCTCTTTTGAGTAAGAGAACAAATATATACATATATGTGTTATATATATATAACATATATATATATATATATATATATATGTTGAAAAAATGGTATCCATGAAAATTGGGTGTTTTAGTGTCTCCTCCCCTTTTCACATCATTGGTACTCCAAGTTTCATTCTGGGAAAACATGAGGGCTGGGAGAAATAATGGGACCTGGTGTATGCAACCACAGCTTTGAAATATGGTAGCTCTTTACATAATCAATCTGACAATCACCTATTAAAGAAGCACTGATTATTCTACACCAGTGATGGATAACTTTCGAGCTTTCAGTGATACAAACGATCCCCGCAGCACACATGCCACTGTTTGCCACCACTATTTACACTGACTATGCTGACCCTACCTGTATGATCAGGATACTGACAGCAGTGCCACTCGGTGACAATTATGGCCTCACCCAACCTGCAGATGCAGGTGAGATAAACATGCCTCTAAGGAAAGATTTCCCAAGTACTATGCAGTCTATCTTCATATCCCAGAGTCATTATTTTTTCAAATTACATCTTTGCAAAATAAACACCTTTAGCAATTACGATGGCCTTTTTTCCCCCTGACTATCCATGTTATGAGGTCTCCTTTTCCCGCCAAATGCATTGACTAGGAAAATTGTATGACTAAGATAAATTTTAATTGCATACCTCATAATACAAAACAAGATAAAATTAGTGATAGGGCACTTTATTTTTGTTTTCTGACTTTGCTGAAAATGAAAATCAGAATTTATCTTTATACCACACATAGAGAGAAGTGATATTGTGTCTACAAATATGTATTTTCTGTATTTATATTTCATATAAAAATTTTATGCCACCACATATTTATAAATGGAAATAGGAATTTTTCTTATTTTTGTTTCCTGAAATGCTTTATCTGGGGTAGTTGATTTTGCCTGTGCAAAGCTATTTCAGTAATTTAAATAATTGAAATATGACTTATTGTGATTTTATGAATAATTTTCCTGATATTGAGACTTCTTTACATTTTAAATTTATATAATTGTTTTCAGAGAATTATTTTTTTCACATGCCTGAGATTCTATATTTTTGACACAGTTTAGAGAGTTTTCATTTTTATTGGTAAATGAGGCTACACTGTGGATTTCCCTGTTTTGTGTTACTTCTGCCAAGTTTTAATGGGTCCTGGGGCAGCTCTATAAACATGAGAATTTTTGTTAGAATCAGATTACATTAGTAGATTAATTTGGGAAAATTGAATTCTTTTTGATTTTCTTTCTCTCTACTTTCCAAAGAGTAGTTCTCTCTGTTTCTTAGAAGTTCGATTCAGTTCACCAATGAAAATATTTGTACTTGATACTTTTAAGAAAGATCAAGTTGGCACTTCCTTTTTCTTTATAGTGTAATGTGTAGTTTCTGCCTCACTTAACATTGTCACTGGATGTGGTGGTGCATGCTTTAATCCGTTACTCAGGAGGCTAAAGTAGGAGCACCTCAAACTTAAGACCACCTTTGGCAACTCAGTCCTGCATGAAATGATGAAAGGAAATGGATGGGGATTTACTGTGCATCAATTGTAAAAATCTTTGACCAGTATGAATAAGGCCCTGCCAAATCAAAACTCTAAAACAAAATTGAGAACATTATCTAGTGGATTATATCTTCATATTTTAACTAAATGAATGGTGTTTCTCTTTTTCTTCCGTAACGGGTTTTCAGTTTTATCATTTAAGTTATTTTTATTGATACATAAGTATATAGCTTTATGGAAAAAATATATAATTATTAAATGTAACATTGCTACCACTTTATTCACTGTAAGGCATTTAAAATTTACTCAGTTATTTTGTAATGTGTGATACATTACTATTGAGGATAATCACCGTGCTGTGCAGTATGTCTCAAAACTTTTTCTCCTAATCTGAAACTGTGAGCTTGTACCTTTTCATCACACAATCATCTTCAGTGGATATGTGTGTGGTTTCCATTTCTTGCTCTTGTGAATAATGTTGCCGTTAAATATTTCCCTAAATAGAATTACAGGATTACATGAGGGTTCTATTTTTAGACTCTTAAGGGATTTATGTACTGTTTTCTGTGCTAGCTATGCTAATTCAATTTCTACAACAATGAATAAAATGTTTCTTTTATTTGAATACTGTTATTTTTTAATCATTTTATTAAAATCACTGACAACATACTCGCTGCCCTATTTCCTCAAAATTTTATAGATTTTATTTCTGTAGTAGGTAACTTCATGGAAGTTTTTACAATTACTATATTTTTATTCAAATGTAACCAAGTATTATTTCTTTCCAAGGAAAAGATGCTTCTGTCAATGAATCTTGCATGACAGTTCCTAGTTAGTCTTTCTAAAAGGCTATTTATATTACTTTATTACTATGTAACTGAGCTATTACAAAATTATTTGAAAATTGCAAGTTAAATGTTATATTTTAACATAAAATGTATGAATTTTTGAAAAAATTACATAAAACCGCAAACATAGAAAATTAATAAGCTCTACCTTCCAATATACCTTTATGCATGCATGCTAACGCACAGTAGCATAATATAATATAACATTGAATATAGTCGCTTGCAAAACAGAAAAATTTCAGTGATGCTACTTGAAAGTTTTTAATACAAAGAAATATTTTAAAATTTTGAGATCAGATCAAAGCGTAATAGTTAATGTTTCTGCTTCCTTGCTTGAATCGCTGCCTAAGTCTCTTGCCCTAGAACACACATATCTTTTGAACGCCTCCAGAAAGAAGAGAAAGTGATTCAGATTACATTTCCCTTTGCTTCTCTCAGTTGTCTGACAAGCCTGCTCGAAATTCCTTCTTAAACTAAGAAGGAATTAAAAATTTGCTCTTTGTTTTCTGTGTGGATGGCTAATCTTCCTTAAATAAATTCCTCTGATCAACCCACTTCTAACTAGATTTCAACCTTTCTTCTGCTGAAGAACTTTTTCACGGAAATTTGAAAGTGTGGCAAATATTATACACTAAGAATAAACATGCAGTCTTGATGTAACTGGCATTACAAACAGCTTCCCCAATTAATATAATGCTAGTTTTTGAAAATAGCCCTTAAATGGGAATTTTTTTAATGCAGAAATTTTCAAGATTATTTTATTTTTTCCTTCACCTATAATAATGAAACCTTCTCTCACTGAAAAACTATCTTTATTAAGTATTCTAGTGGAAATGTAAAAGCAATGAGACATTTGACGGACAGCTTCACTCCATGTGACCAAAGTCCAGTAAGATTAATTCCAATTATCTTATCCAAAAAATAATTATATTTAAAATACTTGTATATAAAAAGAATATAAAAGAGAATGTCTATGCTTCAATTGAAAGAGAGGGTCAGTTATATGGTTTTGCAGAGGCCAAGATTTTTCAATTAATTGCTGTTAATCATATGCATTAATACCTGATGAAAGATATTGTGTCATGATAGCTAACAGTTAAGCTATCAATTGTCTTAGGCAGCCAGATATCATGTCTGTGTTATAACTTTTTTTTACTCAATGAATGAACTCAACATATACTTTTAAGCTGACATACAGCTGAATTAAATAATTAGTAGTTTTTTTCCTTGCAATTATATTATGCTTTCCTCATTACAATCAATCACCATGCCATTATTACTTTACTAATACTTTAGTCATAATAAACTCTGATTGTTTTGCTGATCCAAATGCATGAAAAGGCTGTGAGCTCTTTAAGTGCCGGTACTGTGGCTTTTCGTGTTTTATTGCTACCAGAACACAGGAAGTTGAATATATTCCTTTTGATCTGAATGAAAGTACACTAAAGTTATTCTTTTTATTTTCTTCTCTGTTTTCTTTTTTTGTTCACAGAACTGCCCTTTTTTCTTGCCAATGGAATCCTGCTTTTACTTGGACAACAGTTATCTAGCTGCAGAGTTCAGGCCAGTTACCTTGGCCCTATGGGCAGTAGTTGTAGTAGGGATATGACCCGGACCCTCTTAGTGAGAGGTAAGGGTAAGTCTGGAGAAAGGGCTCTGGAAAAGAAAAGAAGCCCATGCAATGAGAATGCTTCTCACTTCTCTTTTCCTTCTTAGATCATTCATAAAATGCAATATCTCTGGTTTTTTTTTTTTTTTTTTTTTTTTTTTTAATCGGTACCAGGGATTGAATTCACGACCGCCTGCTTGCAAGGCAGGTGCTTATGCCGCTGAGCTGAATCTCCAGCCCCAATGCAATGTCTCTGTTCAGGGCATGACAGTGGACACTGCTGACACTACATTGCATTATTTTTTTCCCCTTAATTGTCCCAGAAAACTTCGTACTCAGTGTACACAAAACTAAGTGCGCATCCTCCTCTCCTGGGCCTGCACTTCCTACTGCCTGGAAACTTTGCAGCTTTGCAGAGCTCACTGTATCAGTAACCTGCACCAGCTTCTCAGCTCTTCCTGTCCAATGTGAGTCCTGTTCTCTGTTCCAACCCTAGATCATATTGGAGATGATCATAATTATGCATACTTCTTCTCCAAGTCATGCCTCACAGACACACTTTATCTGTTTAGGCATTTTCTCTCTGCATGTTCTGAAAGATCTGGCCAGTGAAGGCATCTGAATCTTGGCTTTTCCTTATGAGGATTTTTAATTTTCAAATTCATTCTTTTTTTTTTTTCTATTTGAATTTTTTTGTCTTGAGTCATTGCTGATAACATATGACTTTCTAGAAATTGGAATATTTTATTCAAGTGTCTAACTTATTGGCATACAATAATCATTGAATTTCAGTAGGCTCAATAGTAAAGTGTTTTCTCTTATTCTTGTGATTAATAATATTGCTTCTTTTTATTCTTTTTTCTTTCTTTGTTTATGTTTTCGGTTTTTATGTGTGTGTTTTTGAGACAGGGTCCCAATATGCAGTTCGGGATGGCATTGAGCTCACTTTGTAGACCAAGCTGGTCTCAAACTTGCAATGATTCTCCTGCTTCAGCCTCCTGAGTGCTGGGATTACAAGCGTGAGCCACCATGCTTGGCTATCCCTTCTTTGCTTGGTATGGCTTTCTGAAAACTTGCTAATTTCATTGATGTTTTCTTAAAAGACCAACTTTGTCTTTATTTAATCTTATTTTACTTTTACTTTTTCTTATTTAATTCATATCCATTATAATTTTTATTATTTCTGCTTTACTTGATATCATTTTCTGTCTCTGTCTCTTTTGAGTTTCTTGTAGTGTAGGTTTGGGTTATTAATTTGAGAACTTTTTCTACTCCGATGCATAGTATTCAATAACTAAAATACAACAGAATTTAGTGTGTATATTATTATAATGTTATATAAAAGTGATTTTAAGACAGATTTTCAATGTTTCATAAACAATGCAATTATATTTATCTACCTTCTTGAAAATATTTTGAGAAAAATGTTTAATTCTTTCTAAAAACAGATTCTAATTAATTGCAAATAAATTCTTCAATCTTTGCATGTTTTTAAGTAGCTAATATGAACATAAACATTTAAGAATGAAAATATATAAAATATTAGAAATTTAAATAGCATGCTATACAAATACTATTTTTAAAAATTTAATTGTAAAGTTTTGAACAATTGTGTCCAGAGTTCTATAACTATCTTTAAGTGATTTAGTTGAAAGAATTACAGCCATTAGAAAAGTCACCAATAAATTCTTTTAAAATGTGTATATACTGACTCTGTCCAGTGAAGTTTCTATTTCTCTTTTAAAAATTTCCATTTCTTTTAAGCATATTAAATTCTATCTTTATTAATAATATTTGATGAGGCATTTTTCTAAAAACTTTATGTATAGTTTCCTCTAGTTTATCTATAAACCTATGTGCATATATATATATATATATATATATATATATATAAACATGTAAATGTCTTATGATTTCCTGTTAAAATTAAGCATTTTAGATTATTTATTGTGACATTTCTGAACCCGCCAGTTTAGCTCACTGTTCGTTTACAGGATAGGTTGTTCGAGTGACAATTACTCAGAAGCTCAGTTGATCTAATTCTATGAACTAATGTATTCTACTGGAATGCACAGCCTAATGTCGGTGCTACATGTTTTTCTTTCCATTCTTTAAACATGTCTCTCTAGTGTTTGCTCTTTAGTTTAGTCTACACTTTATTATTGAGCCTACAACCTCATTGACTAGAGGTGGTATGGAAGCACCTTAGCTTTCACGGTTCAGAAACTTTACGTATAGACCCCTACTCCGTCAGGAGCAAGGGCTGGTCCTCAGCCCACGGCACCACTGGGTGACAGTGAAAACTGTAGGGTACGGCACCCTGTGAAGGGAAGTTGGGTGGCGTGTTATCATCCCTGCTGCAGCTGCCCTGCTTAGATCACCACCCAGCCCTCGACTCAGTCTTTTGCTTCTTTACAGGATTTTCTGGAGCAAATTGCTTTTTCCTCTTTAAATTTTGTCAACTTCACTGTCATCATCGCTGCCTGCAAGGCCGGAAGAAGCAAGTCCCTTGGATTCAGGCTTTGCTCCTCTGCAGCAGTCCACAGAGTAGTAGTTCGCAGCTACTCTAAACTTGAAAATATTTGACATTAAATTTAGATGCAACCAGAGTTTCTCTTCATAGTCAGCTTTTTAAAGATGTATGAGAACCATAGTTCTTGTGTATAGTTAGAACTTACATTGTTACTGTTAAAATAAGTGAAAATCATGTTCTTTAGTCATTAATGACACAGGATTTGAGTAAAACATTTGATATGCCTTGTTTCTGATCTACTTATTACTTGATTTCCCTTAAATAAAAATATATAAAATATGAGTGATCTGTAGTGAAAGTGTTTAAATATAACAAATCAGCAGGTGTGGATGTTTTGAAATAAATTTGTCGATTACAATGGCTAGAAATTGTCCCTCCTGAGACTATTTGCTAACATGTGACTTACATTCTCTCTGAGAAGACTCAGGGTATTAAGAACGAAGCCAAAGAGAAAAGGAAAAGATTGTTTCCAATAAATAATAGTTGGATTTAAGAGAATTATTTTGTTTTAAACAGAAAGCTTCTCAGAGTTTAGGCATAGGTACTTTTAAGTCTCATTTTACAAACTGACAATAGTATAAATTTTTAAACAAAATTCTTTGGATGCAAATATTGCTGTTGTATTCTTTTGTCTTTTCTAGAAATTCATTGTTAAAATATCTTCCTAAGAGCACACTAGATAGAATGATGATTTTAATTAAATGTTTTCCTTTTATACTAATTGTTTTTCTGTGCCTCTCTACAGAGTATATGTTTACCAAATGGAGTGAGAAATTTAGCTAAACTGTTGAAATGATTTCAGAAGAAAGATAAGTTTGAGGTTTTGTTCTGGTGGTAATACATCCCCGGCCATTTCTGTTTATTTGTATATGTATGCAATTTTTTTTTATTTTCAGATAATTTCTCACTAAGTTGTAAGGCTGTCCTTGAACCTACAATGTTTTCGCCTCAGTTGTGATTGCAGGGATGCACCACCACACCCAGAAGAAATATGTACATGTTGGTATTAAATTTGAAACGTAAAACCATCCACCTAAGTGATTAATGATACAGCATGACCCACCTGCGGAAATCACTAAACAATCTATCATACACTGTGTTGATGACATTACAGGAGTCCAATCACTTTAACAGATTTGTACTGTTTCCATCTCAAATTGTACTGTGCATACTAGATTAAAAAATAGAAAAAGAGTGGTAACAGTTTAGTCCATGTTTGTATTAACTTTAAGAGCTAAATAAATAGATTTCACTTGTTTTATTTATTAAGCACTTTTTCAGTTGTTATTTCTTATTGCTTCTTGCTATAAAAAAAGGAGAAAATAATACAGGTTACCCTTAAAGCTATTAGTCAAGTGACCTAGTTTCACTTCTCCCTCTTCTGTGTAGGGCCAGGGCTGATTTTTCCCAGATGACCATATTTTTTTTAAAAAATTCTCATACAGGCATTCCTAGAGTTTTAAAAAGAAAGTGTGGACTTCCTCCAAAATCTGTGGTCAGAACACAAATATTTTTAAAATATCTCCTTCACAGCCTGCTGTAGCTATCATGAATAACAATAGTAATTTCCTTAAAGACTGAATTTTTGAAAGATTGTTAATAAGATTTGAAAAAAATACTCATATTATTTCATACAACGATCATTTATACACAATTTTAATGTTTTAAAATATTTTTTATGATGCTAGAAGCTGAGATTTGCTGCTGGTGAAAAAATCATTATCAAGATTTAATAATAAAGACATTACAATGCCCAAATGATAGAGCCATAGGAAGATTATTTTAGAAAGGATACAAACTACTTATTTAGAGAAAATTAAGTCCTTATCAAGTATTACATTATTTTAAAATTGTGTTAAATTTGATACTAGTATTGAAATTTCCAAAATTTATGAGGGTTTTTTTTTCTATTAAAGAAAAAATTTAGGAAGGGAAATATGATGACTTTTCCTAGTGAATAATCTCTGAGCTTAATCTACTACCGATATACACTAATATCACACACACATATATAATATGTAATAGCCAGATTTTTCTTCCTTTTTAATTATTTTATAGTAAAATAGTAATGATTAATGTAATTGTTTGCTTGCATTAGTGAATCTTTTGATGAGACAGAGACTAAATTATAGATGGAAGTAAAGATCCCTGGAGAAAGATAAAATGAATATTGAGACTTCTGTATTTTTCCACAATGGACGGATGGTGAGAAACCTTTCTTGTATGAAAGATGGTTGTTACTTGTCTTATATCAGGTAAAAACATACTTGTTTTAATGAAAGATCAAATATATATCAAAAGGTGTTTATTAATGATTGAATTGTAACACTATCTTGTAAATGTGTTCATAAAGTCACATTTTCACACCATGTTGTAAATTTCATAGATGTTTCCTTACTTACTTGAACGATAATTTAAAAACATAGCTCTTCCTGCTACTTACATTCCATGTTTTCCATTACTGATACTAAAAACATTCTTAATTTTTGTGACAATAATTCGTGAAGGGCAGCCAGTGTCTGCTTTGTCAACTCATTGCAACTTGAAGTCTCTGGAAAAAGAATTAACTCTGTCTCCCTGTAGGGACTTCTGTAATATATGACTTGCAAAATACCTGACACTGTAGCTAAAGATATCCCACTGAGGAAAAGTGATAGCCAATTTCTGGGCTCTGATGGAGAGATCTCCCTTCACTGGAGAACTGTAAATAACTCTGAGTACTGAAATACCCGTTATATTATGAATAATGTCAGAAATATATTCTACTGGGCCGAAACCACTCAGTAGAGCTCATTGATTAAATTAAAATGATATGAATGATAATACGCTTTGGGTGTGGCTTGGATATGTATGTGGAGGTTCAAGCAAGGTAAGATCAAGGTATTCATGAGCACACTGCTCTCCACCTTTGGGTACTAATTATACAATCCCCGAATGAGGAGCTCTTAAACCCAGTTTCATCTCCTAAACTAAAGTGAACCTCCCAATTATGTCATGGAATTTTCCAAATTCAGAGGTGCAGCTCAGTTTGGAAACATATTATTTCTTGCATTTGAGAGCAACCTTAGTTGTTAATTCATGTTCAAGTTGTAGAATGGACAGAAATGAGGTCAATGTACCTAGCAGGACAAGAAGAATTATATTGTTTTCCTGGGAAAATAGCTTTCATTTTCATAGACTCACAGCAAATAATCAACTGTCTTACCATACGATCAGACAAATGTGTCCTGGAGGATTAAAAAATTAAGATTGTATACCTATGCAAACAATGCAGTTATGGAAATTTTATAGGATTTCCAAGGAAGAAAGTGGGCCATGAAGTCACTCAACATAAAACCAGTTACTGGCTTAGAAGGAGATTGGGATAAAAAATAAATGCCCCCTTTTGACCTTAGAAGTGGCAACTATGGAGATGGGGGGTGCTCAAGCTATGGAGCATTCTGTACAATAAATTATTAGACACTCATTTATCATATCATAAAACTGTGAATGTGGTGAAACACGTGCAGAATATCCAAAGAAAATAAAGATGTGTAAAACTTCTTAGAGAAAATAGCTGATGTTACAAGTGGCATCCATTGGTCCTGACCTGCAGGGAGTACACATTTGCCTCTGGACCTCACTTTTCCTATGGATGAAGCAATAACTGAGAATACTATAAAATTTTGGATGGAATGTTTATCAGGTATATTTTAGGCCATCTTTCATTTAAAAAGGTATGCATTTTATTAAAAAGCATAGTATGATATGGACTTACATTTTTGCATATGCAGAATAATGGTTTAATTGAAAATAGAAAAAAGCAACTGAGACTAAATTTGATTTTCAAAACATGAAGGCAGTAAAGTATAAAGGGAAAGTTGAAGGAGAGACCTCTCCTGGTAGACTGTACACAAGCAACACCTAAGACACTCTGGAATATTCATCCGATTCACTAGTTACACGGCTACAAGGGGAAGATGGGGACAATAGGAAATTGCGGAAATGTAACCTGGGTAAGGCACTGCCAAGGTGAGCCCCAGAAATACTGACATATAGAATAATAATGTGGATTGACAGCAGTGGATGCCAACACTGAACACAATTTCCCTTTCAGTAGAGTTAGAGGAAAATCTCATCATACTCCTGAGAATGCAGACTCTGCTACTGGACAGAGACACAGCCCGCACAGGATGACCTGAGTTATGCCCAGTGACTGGGCGTGGGAAGGGAAATTCTCAGCGTTTCCCAGTGGATTCATTCAGTGTCGTGATGGAGAGCAATCTTATGAAGTTTCCTTCACCTAGACAGGCTATGTGGGAGATCAAAAACCTCCGCATAGCACCCACTTCTCTCTAGGGAAGAAAAAGGTGTGTTCCTTAAGAATGGGCTTGGACCTAAGGATATTTGAGAGTTGTGAACTTTAGAGGCATCTTTTATCCTTTTTTAAAAATCATTCTTGTGTTGTAACATTAAGGCTTTCAGAACAGTTGGGACGAAAATCTCTAGGAGTAGTGAGTCCTTATCTTTTTAAATAAATAAATAAATGACTGTTACCTAGGATAACGAGAATCACAAGGGAGGAAACAACCAGTGTCTGGGCCCCAGGAAACTAGATTTGGGGCCTGAAATGATATGGGATGTTTGTTACCAAGCAACATAAAACCCAGCTGGAGGGAAGTGATGCCCCCATCAAAGAGGGAAGTCTGCACACTGTGACGGAAGAGCGCAGCCATGTGAAGTGTGGCAGGGAGAGGGGCTTCGGGAACTGAGAGCGCCCCTGCGGGGACTGGTGGAAAGCTGAATGGGCTTCTCATCTCAGTGCGGCGGCCATAAACTGCTAAGAGACTTCCACAGTCTATGTAGCAGTGCACGGCTCCCAGAGCACAGGCTTCCAATTTCCAGAACAGAGGCCTAAGAGGCATGGAAAGCAATGCATATCCTTCCTGGGCCCTCATGTCCAGGTACAAAAGTACTGAGATCCTGGAGGTGAGTCTGACGACTTTTTATCTGACGATATGTGTGATCACGAAGGGGCAGCGTTCAAACTACAGGCTGCTCTAGGTGGTTTTGTCTACTTGGAGAGAGGCTGATGCACAGCAGTAGGAGTCCTGGGAAAATAATAGTCATTATAATTACAAGGACCTCACAAGAGGAATATTTGCCTCGGGGTTTTTGTTTACCTTTCTGTGTGTTTCTTTCTTTCTTTTCCATCGGTATTATTTTACCTTGTTTTGTTCTGTTGTTTATTTTAATGACTGTTTCTTAGTGCTATTTGATTTTTCATGTATTTATTTATTTTCCTACTTCATCTTAGAAGTGTCTACTCATTTTAGATACCTATTTTTCAATTGACTTAAAACTAATTGATTTCAAGGTGGTGAAAAAACCAATGACATAGAACACTTATTCACTGAAATTATAGCAGAAATTATTTCTTATATTTGAGAAACGGTTGAATGTCTAGTTACCAGGGGCATTTAGAATACAAAGGCATGTCTAGATACATGCCTGTTACATATCGTAGTAGAATTGGCATGTGCTCGGATAAACAAATGAATATTAAAAGAAGTAAGGAAAAAATACTATATTCTTGTTCAACAGCCAAGTTCTGATCTTATGAGTAGGTCAAATTGTTTACTTAATGAAGAATTTTTGTACCATCTATAAATTACAATGTTCAAAGCAAAGAAATAGTCAAAGGAAACTAACTTGATGTCTACTTTTATTTGTGTAATTCTTACATGCTGTACTATAAAATATAAAGGAACATAAAACTATAGTATGGTACTCTACAGTACAATCAGCAAAAATTCCTGTACTATATAAATAAGGTATAGTGCACAAAAAAAGACACTGAGGCTTTATAAATAAGATACACAGAATCGTACAAAAAATGGTTTGAAAGTCTTATAAGTACACTTCAGTCATTAAGTTCAAACAGTCATTCAGTAGTAGGTCATTAAATGAGAAATATCTATAAATCGAATGCACTTAACAAATATGATAGGAGGTAACATCCAACAATAGAAAACTGCACATTTATTTTAGCAGCTCATGGAACTTAAAAAAAAGGACCACATTTTAGGGTATAAAATTAAATAGATCTATTTTTTAAAGAAATAATCTTGTCTCTTCTGCCAGGTCCAATGAACTGAAACCAGAAAGCAACAGCAAAACAAATCACAAAGATACACAACCACATAGAGATTTAGTAATACATTTCTGAATAATCACTGCATCATTCAAAAAGTTAGGAGGTGGTTTAAAAATTTTTAGATGTAAACATAGTGGAATTACATGTCTAATTCTATGGGCACATGAAAGCATCTTGAAAAGGGAAATCTATACCTGTGAGCTTACATCAGAAAAAAATCTCAAATATATAACCTGATGTTGAATGTCAAATAATGGAAAAACTAGAACAAACCAAACCCCAAAAAAGTAGAAGCAAAGAAATCACAAAGATCAGAACTGAAGTGAATGAAACACATACTATAAGGGGAAGAGTAAAAAGGAACAAGTTACATTTAAAATAATCAGAAAACAGCACAATGGTAATATGTGCATAGATATTAATAGTCACCTGAATGTAAATGGATTAAACTCACCAATCAAAAACATAGATTGACCAAATAGATCCCCCAAAATGATCACATACATACCTTTTACAAGGGATTTATTTTATTAGTAAAGATTTTCACAAGGAAAAGGACTGGAAAAAGATACGCCATGCAAATGGGCATCCACTCTAAGCAGGAGCAGCTACACCCATAAAAAAGAAACACAATTTGAGCCAAATACTGTAGAAATAGATCAAGAAATCATTTATTGACAGAAGTACTAACTCAACAAGAAGATGTAACAACTGTCATTATAGGCACACAGTGAACTGGTCAAATATATAAAGCAAATATTACTTGACATGAAGTTAGACTTCTATGCAGCAGAAGGCACACTACTCTCATCCATGGACAGACCACTGAGGTGGAAAGCCAACAGCTCCAACAGCAGAGCCACAGATGAGCCATATTATGGAGCAGATGAATCTAACAGAACAGAACATTTCTTTCAACATCTCAGATGTCCATTTTCTCATGTGTACATGGACCATTCTCTAGGACAGATTATGTTAGTCTACTAATTAAGCTTTAAAATTTAAAAATTAATTAAATGTGTGTCATCATCTCACACTACAATAGAATAAAACTGGAAATCCATAAGAATAATATAAACTATACAAATACATAGAAATTGCACAATATGCTCCTGAATTAGCAAGGCATAATTGCAAAAGAAATCCAAAACCTCCTTGAAACAATCAAAAATGATAAGAAAACATACTAAAATCTGTTGGATTCAGCAAATGTGGAGTGAAAAGTGAAGTTTATAACAGTAAATGAATGGATTAAAAAAGAATCCATATGATACAACAATGAAGCTCAAGGGTTTAGGAAAGCAAGAATAAAACAATGCACAATTAGTACGAGGAAGAAAGCACAAAACCAGAAAGAAGAAATGAAATCAAAGGTTAAAAATTATAAAAGATCAGTGAAACAAAGTTCTTTTCAAAAAGATAAACCAAATTGATGAATTTTTAACTAGAGCAACCAATAAAAACCAAAAAGGATAAAACCAGATATGAAAAAGCAGACATTACAATTGAGACCACAGAATACAATGAATCATGTGAAGCCGCCCTGAACATTTACGTGGAACACAAAATTCTAAAAAATTGCATAAATGATTATTGACAGTCAATTTCTCAGGATATAAGGAAGAAAACCAGAAATCAAAACAATTAATAATATTATAACCTTTGAAACAGCCCAGGTGCCCATCAGGGAATCACTAGATTTAAAAAATTTGGTTTTTATACACAATGGAGTACTATTCTGCCATAAAGAAGGATAAAACTGAGGTATTTTGCAGTAAATGGATGAACCTTGGGACCATACTTTTAAGTGAAATAAATTGGACACAGATATTTACATACCTCATTATTTCTCTTGAGTGAGGAACTAAAAGGGTAAGTAAAGATCACAATGGAAGATAGATATTAGCTAGTAGGAAGAAAATGTTCAAATGTCAAAGGCAACAAGGAATGGAGAAATTGGAAGGGAAGGAGGAAAAAAGTAAAAAAGAGAATAGAGGTTAAAAAGGAACCAAGCTTTGCAAAGAAGGAGGGAAGAGGGATTGAAGGGAGCACAAGAAAATGAAGAAAAAGAAAAAAATTTATTATGTATAGGTACCCATCCCCTAGGATGAATATGATCATTATGTATATCAAAAGTATACCATAAAACTGAATTAAAAAGTACTGGACCAGTAATTAAATCTCTTATCAAAGATAAGTCCAATATCTATATGGCTTTACCTCTGAATTTTGACTAGAAATTAACAAAAAGAATAAATTCTAATCCTTTGTAAAATAGCCTAGAAATCTGAAATGCTGGTCTTGTAAAAGAAATTTGTCATACTTTCTTCCATTTCAGATTTCAGATTGTACACATTTTTTGCATTACCAATACCAGGCAAGGATAAAGCACCAACACTAACAACAAATCCATAGTCCAATATCCTGGGTGAGCATAAACGCTAAATTTGTCAAGAAAATACTAGTAAGCTGAATTCAACAGTGTCTGTGAAGATCATGTATCATGAGTAAATGGAATTCATACAAAGGATGCAAAGGTTATTTTAACAAAGTACAAATTTGTTACAAATGTCTTCACAAATATATTCAAATCAATGGATGTACGCAAATCAAAGGATATAACAAATCTACAGAAGAACAACTATGACGTTAATAGATGCAAAAAATGTATTCAATAAGATTCAAGATCACTCAACAAACTAGGTACAAAAGAAGCATATCTCAAAAAGATATATGGAAAAGCACACAGCCCTTATCATACTGCACTTTCTGAATTTCCTCCATGATCTGGTAAAAGACAAAGCTGTTGTCTTTACTATTCTTGTCTAATGTGTTACTAGAAGTCTTAGTAAGAGCTATTAGGCAAAAGAAAGAACATCGTAAGGAGAAAAAACATCAAATTATTTACACTTCAAGAAGACTTTATTTTAAAAAAGCTAAATACTCCACCAAAAAGTTGTTATAACTAAGAGGTAATTTAAGAAATGTACAATATTGCATTCTAATACTATGGAGTATTGATACACTTAACTTGTTCAGTTAATTTGCAAATTTTAGATTGCTACTCTGAGGTATTTTTAAAAATTTGTATGAAAAGCTAGCTAAACAAATGATCTAAAATTAATTTAGAATTACTACTAAATTTCTTGGTATAGTGTTTCTGAAAGAGTTGCCGGCCCAGATGAAACACTGTAACCAGAAAAGGCTGCAGCTAAACTCCTCCCCCACCCTGCCCCCTATGGACTTGATTGTAATTCTATATCCCCATCCTTAAGGACCTGTGCGCCAATGAGATATCTATACATCCCTAATGGCCTTTGGGGCACTGCCCTAAGCTTAAGCTATTTAGATCCCCCACGCCACGTGTCCGGGAGAGTTCGCCAGAGAGAGTTCGCCAGAGAGAGTTTGCCAGAGAGAGAGAGCTCGCCAGACTCCAGCACGCCAGTCTCCACTCCCCGTGTTCCCGGAGACACCACTGGCCCCGGGTACAGAGATGCCCAGGGTCGGCGACGGGGGCCCCCTCCCCGCATTCCCGGAATAAAGCCACCGCTGACCACTACTTTTACGGCCGTCCACTCCGCTCCATTCCTCCCACGGACTTCTCCTCTCTTTCCCCTTCTCCCAGACCTAACAGTTTCTATAATCTAGTAATTTTTAATCTAAAATTTTTTTCTCTTCTAAACTACAATTTCATATAGAAAAAGTATTTTGCATTACTCATATTTCTTAGTTTTTAGGAGTACATTCTTAGAACTTTTAAGTCTCTGCTAGTGACAGTCTTATGTTTCATTTACTTTTAAGTAAACATAGAAGAATGTTATTCATGTATGCTGCATTCTGGATAAAAAGGCGGGCCAAACAACCTGAAACAGACATTGGACAGACTTCAGCAACAGGAAAACAGTAAGTGAGGGCAAATGTGCTATAACAATGTCTGCGGACACGTGTGCTTATGTGCTTGTAAGTAAAGTCTTCCACACCTTGAAACAACACAGGAGAGAAAGTACTACTGCTAACCCTGCAATCACGCTTCTATTTTTGATGTATTATTAGTATAAAGAAAATGTTCAAATGGGAAGGAGAACAAGTATGGAGGGAGAAAGGAAAGAAAAAAATAGAAGAAAAATGGAAACAAACTTTTGTACATAAGGAGAGAAACAGGGATTGACTATAAGGGAGGGGATTGCAGGAAAAGAAGAATCAAGATATATTATGTACAGGTACAAATTTCTTATGATAAATGTAATTATTATGTATATCAAAGGGTACCAATAAAATTAATCAAAATAAAGAAGAGAAATCAAGATTCTGAAAGATTCTAAAAAGATACAAGTGTACATGTTTAGCACAATTCTAGCAGATTTTGTTACAATTGCCCGGCTGTATCTAAAATTTCTATGCTAATACAAAGAATCTAGAAGCCAAAAATTTCTGAAAAATTAATGTTGAGAGACTTACTTTAATACATTTGTTGTATGGCTATAAAGCTACTTTAATAAAAAATTTTGGTGTAGACATCATTCATAACAAAACAGAGTTTAGAAATAGATCTGTGCATTTGATTTTTGACAAAATTTCTAAGGCAAATTAATGGGACAAATGATACTCATTTCAACAAATATTGCTGGAAAAAATTGAATATTGTCGCCCAAAATTAAGCCTGCAATTGACATTGTATAAAAAATTAACCTATAATGCATAATAATAGGTTTACTTGTATGAAAAAAGGCTATATATAATCCAGAAGAAAACTAGAGCAATCTCTATGATTAGGAGTTAAACTTTCCCCAGAAAAAACATGAAAAGCACAATCTTTAAAAGAAAAATAGTAACAAATTTGATGTGTTGATAGAACATTTTGCTCCTCAAAAGGTGCTGTATAAGGAATGACCATAATGCTTACAAAGCATATCCCACAGAGGATGAAGTAGATAAAGGTACAAAGAGCTAATTACTCAGTAGTAAGAAAAAATAAACCAAATATTTGATTAGACATTTTAAGAAAATCTATAAATAGAAAATAAGTATGTGAAGATTCTCAGAATTAATTATCAAGTTAATGAAAATTATAAGCAAAAAATGCACAAAATGTGGTATATGCCCATAACAATTTTAAGTCTGGCAATATCAGTTTTTAATGAAGATTTATACCCCCTGGCACAATCCCAAACTGTAAAACTGTGCAAGTTAATTGGTTTCTTGTAAAGTTCAGCGTGCACTGCTGAGGATTTAACATAGTGGCAGAACGTTGGCTGAGCATCCTGAAGACTATGGGTAGGAAATAAGGAATGGAGGAATTAAGGGAGGACTGAGAAAGGAAGGGAGGACGGGGGGATAGACAGAAAAGAGGGGAATGTGTGTCTTCCATACAGACTTTAAGTTCATGTCTCAAATTTCTAACTCTATGGCTAATTAAAGGAAATTTTAACCTTTCAAAAAATAAAAGACATAATTCTGTAAAATGAGAAGATAATACATTATGAGATTAAAAAATTTGAGTGGAAACAATACAATGCAAACATTTTAGCATTGCAAATGCAACAAACACAATAGAAAAGACATCAACAGAAAGCATCAATTCAGAATTGATCAAGCAAGAGAGTCTGTGAATTCAAAGATCAGATTTGTGAATTTAAAGATCAGTTACTCAAAAATACACAGGGGAGAAAAAAAGCAAAACTTGTAGAATTTATGAGAAAACATTACAAATGGAAACTTTGAGGCACTGGAGTTCAAAAGAGTAAGGAGAGATAAAAGGGTAAAAGTGTATTCCAAGAGATAATGGTATCAAACCTTTGAAATACAGAAGCGATACAACATACATACAAGTAATTATAAGGTACTAGTATAGAAATTCTTTACTGTCTAGCCAAGAAGAAATACAAATGCATAGACATATGACTTATCAGTTTGAATTATGAAGGCCTAGAAAATCTGAGAAAACCAAAAATAAGTAAGAAGACTGATAAAGATTCTTTTATCAAAGTCAAGTTCAGGATCTGATGGCTGCACTTGCAGATACTACCAGACATTTAAAATGAATGAACACAAGTTTTTCTCAAACTCTGCCAAGAGAGGATGGAATGTGTCCAAACTCCTCCAGAGGGTCACAATTGCCCAGTGTTTTGTCAGGCTTCACAAAGGAAAAGATTTAATACAGGACACATAATTTATACAATTGTTTGTAATATTTACCCAAAATGCTAAATGCGAAGAGTGAGAATTATCTGTCCACAAACTAAAGGCCCAAAGAATCTAACTGCGGGCCTGGATTCCATGGAAGTGTCCTGCACAAGTGCAGCTGAAGTTCTAGAGCCCATGTCCTCCAAAAGTCCAACTGGAGGCCACAGCAATGTCTCATGCAAGGATCTGCACTGGGAAGGCCCAAAGATTAGTGGTGGAAGCTAGAACATCTGCGCCAGTGTGATGAGGATCTGTGCCAGCAGGCTGAGAGATCTGTACTGGAGCCAAGAAGTAACACTCAAGGTAAAGACCAGAGCTCCCCGCAAAAGAATCACAGCCATCCTCAATGGCAGGTAGGACCCAAACTCCAAAATACAATTTGTATTCTTGATGAAAATGCATGTAAAATTCTCAACAAAATTTTTGCAAGTTAAACTCAATAGCATATTAAAAGATTATTAACTATGACCTAGTGACATTTCTCCATGAGATGAAAGGATAGTTCACCAGAAATTACAATGTGATACAACACATTAACAAAAGAAAGAAAACATATACAGCAAAATTTGACAAAATTCAAAATCTTTTTATGGAAACAACCTCAACAAATCTTTTTATGAAAATAACCTCAAAAGTTAGGCATAGAAATTATGTACCTCAACACAATAAGTGCCAGATCTAAAATCACATTCAGAGGACAAAAGTTAAAAGCTTTTCTTCTAACACAAAGAACAGGAAAACAAGGCCCATTCTCATCACTTCTATCCAGCAGAGTACTGTATGTGTTCTCCTAAAAGCAATTAGAAAGGAGAAAGGAAAGATACCTCCACTGGAAAGAAAATTACATTGTTCCTATTTGCAGATGATACAATATTACATATTAAAAAAACCCTGCAGATTCTACCAAAAAGGACACTAATACGAACAGATAATTTAGTAAAATTGCAGAGTAGGAAGCACTTATTTCCACTAATACCTGACTACCTGAAAAAGAAATCTATAATTAATTTTATAACAGCAACCAAAATTAAAATGTTTAAACATAAAATTAACCAGGGAAGTTTAAGACTGAATAAAAGCCATAAAACACTGGTGAAAGAAGCTAAAGAGAACACAAATAAATGTAGATTCTCTGTGGTAATTTTTTGCAGGGATATGAACATGTTCATATTATCCAAACAGATCTACAGATGCAATGTAATGATTATCCAAATGCCAATAATAGTCCTCACAGAAGTCGAAAAACATCCTTAAATGCTTTTGTAACCACAGGAGATTAAAATACCACAGCAGTGTTAGAGCACACAACACAATGGTGAAGGATTGACACTGCCTGATTTCAAAAATACAGTTCCGAGCTCCTGCAGCAAAACAACATAGTATTGGCTCAAAAACAGACACAGACCAACTGGACAGAGTAGAGTGCCCAGAAGCAAGTCTATACCCTTCAAGCCATCTGAGTTTTTACAATGGTATCTATACTTACAAAGAAGAAAGAATGGTCTTTTCAATAGAGATATGAAGACTAAATATCTACATGCAGAAGAAAGACATACTGCTATTAATCCACCTTAAAACACTCCCCCTTGCTTCTAATAACTTACCCCATCTTTCTTGGCAGCATGTCTTTTCCAGTAATAAATTTTTAACAATTTAAAGATTTAATGTATTGTTCCATTATCTCCTGTATATTCTAAAAAAAGCAATATAATACTAAAGAGCTATCTGCATTCCTATGTTTATTACAGTACTATTTGTAATAGCCAAGACAGGGAGTCAACCAAAGTGACCATCAGTGAACAAGAAAACACGATTGCTTATACGACAGATAGGCTTCATCCCTTAACAAGAGAAGGCTAAAATACTGCTATTTGTGTGAACATGGATGAGCCTGAGGAACACACTGTGATGTGAAATAAGCCAGGCACAGACAGCAAAACACAAAATGTTCTCACTTAGAGAAGAATCCTCAAAAGTTCATTTAATAAAACTAGGGAGGAGTGTGGTCATCAGCAGAGCAGAAGGAAGGAGAACAGGGTGTGTCAATCGAATTATGACAGATCTCACTTCTAGAGGAAGAATAAATTTATGAGATTTATTTCAAGGCATGAGGATTACATTTAACCATAAGTTATTCATCCTAAATGTTCATATCACAGAAACAATAACTGTGTGGGGTAATTCGATTTGGTCATTTCACTCTGTGTATTTCCAAGCATCATGCTAAAAACAGGTTACCTGTCATTTCTAAATAAATTAAAATTTCTAATTATAAAACACAAAAATGCCTACTTTTTATAACCTGTGAAGTAAAAACATTAAAACTCATCAAAATTTCATGTAAGACGTAATTCTGAAAAATCTTAAATCAAATCAAATTCAATCAATTTTCAGTAATTTATTCAATTATAAGAGCATATTATCAAAGAAATATCAAAAACAGCAAAATACTTAAAAATCTATTTTGAGGGTTACCCTACAGATTTCTAACTTTGACTTCATTCAAGATTAAAGTGCGATTTATTCTGTACATTTTTTTAAACATTCCTGTGTCTAAATACTTCCCTACTTTTAGAACTTCTATTCCAAATGTTTGGAGACTTTCAGTCTGGCATCTAGGTTTAAATTGTTCTTTTAACTTTCCTTCTGTTCAGTTTTCCAGTTTCCTGTTAAATATGTCTTCAAATTCACAAATTATTTGTGACCAGTAATAGAACATTTTTCACTTTTGAATTTTAACTAAATATATATTCCTTTTAAGGATCTGTAATTTCTTGTCTTATTTTCTGGTTATTTTGTAATCTATTATTTTACAATTGTTATCATGTTTCTTAGCTATTTTTCTCATTGCTGAAGCAAAATAGGTGACACCCAAAGTTAAAGGAGCAATGGTTTCTTTATCTCAGCGTGCAGAGGTTTCCATGCACAGCTGACCGGCTCCAAGGCAGGGGGCACGGCAGAGGAGAAATGGTTCATGGCAGTAAGAAGGCACAGCAGCAAGCAACAGGTGACGAGACACAAGAGAGGACCCTCTTTCTGTCCTTAATATTTTAAGCACCCCAAGAACAGGTAGCACTCATACCCTTCGCACAAGTATTGCATCCTTGATGTGAGCACCACACACCCCACATTGAGCTACCTCCAAAAATTCCCGTCTATGACCGCATGAGGCTTTGGAGAGACATCTAGATACAGGCCACACATTATTTGTCCCTCAAAATCTTCGAAGTTTTAAAATATAAAAGGAAGATATTTTCATATTTCTGGGCTACTCTTTATATTTTATTGAGCAGGAATTCGTTCCTAACTATTTATTCTGGGCTGGTCTTATTGTAGACACATATAAATTTATAGCTATAGATTAGTGAAATATGACCAAAATTCTGAAGAGTGTACTTTAATGGGTAAAAACAGTAATAACAATGACAGCAAATACCACTCTGCCTTTTGTTAAGGATGTATAACGTTTCAAGCATAAATAAACGAAAACATAATTTTATACAGATTCTGTGTAACAAAGTTTTAGAAGACCCACATCTCCAATGTAAATTATAAGTGCGCTAGCTGTGTAGTTACACTCATTTGGTCCCCTTCCTGATTTGTAGCACCTCTGCCTCATCACCATGATAGGTATATTAATTAATTAAGTTATTCATTTATTGCTGATGAAATAGAAAAATGTGTCTTGTACAGCCTTCATTGTGAAATCCTCCCTTGACTTGGCAAGAACAGTGAGTAGGAGAAAAAGAACTTTGGAGTCCTGGCACAGTCTGGGGAAAAAGCTTGCTAGTGTCTATGACAGATCTAGATGTAACAAGTCTGGTGACAGAGTGGGGTCTCCAAAAACAGTTAACTGTGGTGCTTGAACAACACTCACATTAATCCGGAAAAGTTTGCTATTTAGTAGTTTTATGTTTGCAAATTATACATTTGAAATATTTCAGTGTTGGGTTATGTTTTATTTTAGGTGAAAGAGTTTTAGAAGCTTATCATACTAGGTGATTCTTTTTAATGGAGCCAATATAGCTATGAAGATTATATTCGACTATCATATGTTTTGTTTATATCTTCATAGGAACTAACTTTTGAATTTGTTTCCAACCTAAAGTATCAATTAAAATTTGGTTACAGAATAATCAATTGAGCTTATTTTGTGGATAGCTAAAATAGTGGTTTGACTATGGACTTTTAATTTAAAAAGAAAAAAAAAACTATTTTCTACAGATCAGGTATATATCAGTTTTATTTTCATTGACAAATCAAACTATCTATATATGTTTTTAAATGTTTGCAAAATATTCACATGATTATCAGGTTTACTGCTCACAGTGTTGGCTTACATGTTACAAATATTCAACAGTAAAAGAAGACAAATTAAACTCTTATGTCGATGTAGCCACATGATTCATACGTTTTACAGGCTTCGCTTGAACTTGCTATTGTGATCCATTTACCATAAGATTCTCCTTTTTTTACAGGTTAAAAAGATGCCTCTTTTGGTTGCTATTTAGATGATGGAGAAATGCTCCTGCTTAATAAAATGCTAATAAAGATACTTTGCTAAGCCTGATTCTCGGAGTTGCCTTAATTCCTCTGGGTCATCATATTGAGAATTTAAAGGATTGTTTTTCTCTTATTTTTTTTCCTCGCATTTGAAGCAATTTTCTTGTAGTTCCATCTTAGTTGCTTATTTATGAAAATTAAGCTTGCCAAATGTTGGCTTTAAAGTTTTCCTCTCAGATCCTCATACTTTATTCAAAGGCTCTTCTATATCTACACGTCCTGAGCCATTCTACCAAGCACTATGCCTATGGTACACCCTTCAATTATCACAGCTACCCACAAGTAGTTAATATTAAAATAACTACTTGTAGAAATGAAAAATATATCTTTGAGAGATCAATTACTTTGCCTAAAGTTTTGAATAAACTAGGAACTACTTCAATCGTGGCTAGTATCTAGACATGTTTTATTACAGTAGAGGTCTGTATTCTGAGATATGTTAGAAGTGCACCTCTGTGAATTCTCTTAAAAACACTCTGAGAAAGCCCCATGACAGTTCTGTGTACTAGCTTAAGTACATTTTCCAATAATAGCTAGATGCAAGCCATTAACTGTAATGCGATCCTGGTTTGATCAAGCTAGGCATAAAATTCACTTACAGGGAAAGAGTGAGGATTTGAGTGTGGGCTGAATAACACATAATATTGTGTAATTACTGATTTTTTTTCCCTGTGGCTAATGGCATTAAAGGCGTGTAAGGGAATTCTAGGCTTAGGAAATGCTTAATGGAGTATAGTGGGATGAAATCATGAGGCCCCAAATTCAAGTGTTTTGTAAACATACACAGATATATACACAGACATGAGGCAAATACAGTACAGTGTTAACAAGTGCTATGCAAATGTTTACTATAAAGTAATTTTAATTGTGTATGTGTTCAAAAGTTTTGGGGTAAAGCGAGGTGCTTAGGAGGAGGGAGAAGGGAAAAAAAATGGAAGAAGAGTGGGAAGAGGGAACACACTGCCCTAAAATCATACTCTGAGTTCCAGCCTTTCATTATCACTTTATTGCAAAACACTGTTACATTTATGAGCTTCACTTCCTTATTTATAAAATGTGTCACAGGAATAACTATCTTTATGAGAAGTCTAGCACAGGGGCTGCAAAATATATTTTAATTGTTCGTCATGGCCAAAAGACTGTTAATAGAGCACACACACACACACACACACACACACACACACTTATGTGAAATCACTTTGGGGACTAATCTAACAGACACTTAATATAGTAACAACATAACTATGACTGGCTATGTGATGGTTTTACTTTTTTTATGAAAATTTTATATAAGAATCTAAGTTTGTATTTCTTCCATTCAACTTCACACAAAGTTCAGTAATTTTGATTTACAGTTTTTTAAAAAATAATGTAAGTTTGATATGGAAAGTTTCTTGCGTATGAAGAGAAAACAGTTCTTGATCTAAATAAGTAAAGCATTACTTTTTAATATGATATCAGTGTGAAGTCTTTTCAAGTGAGTACGTGCGCCTTGGCTAGTGGTCTCTAAGTATTTAGAAGTTTAACTAATAGAGCTTTTACCATCAAGAGAACTCATTCTGTAAGTATAAGTGATTTCTCTCAGCTTTAGTATGGTGAATATACATGTTGACAGCTAGCAGAAACTTTCTCATTTTGGTATTTTCCAATATTTTTGTAATATTCATTATTCTCTCATTGTTGTAGCTTATACAATTTTAACTTTGGCCAGTTAAGTGGTATCATAAATACTTCTAACTTGTGTTGATTTGAAAAACATGGTTTCTGCTTCACTTTGATCAAAAATAAGCCAAAACAGATTTTTCTAACAGAAAATTTAAATTCTGCTTTTTTAATTGTCAGCCTACGAATTGTTGTCATCGTTGTCTTTGCATTCATATATTTAATGACATTTATGTGGATGTAGCAATTGAAAGTCACTACTAAAATGACTTTCAAAATATAATTTTTATTCTCATCTCCAAATTGTCACATATTTCCTTTCTCCAAAAATTATACAGCTTTTTAGGAGGCCTTATCAAGATTTCCTCCTCTCTCTAATTGATAAAATAGTACTCCCTGCATCAAAATGTACTGAAGGCACTGTTTACATAGCAAAATCCTAAATAATAATAGTTATGCCAGAGTTATTTATAGCAAATACTGCTTTGCTTCTGGCATTTTTTACTTCTTTCATTTTCGTCCTAGCAATCTCCAGTTTCTTTTTAGAGATTCACAGGAAGCTGACTTTACCCTACTTTGTAACCTTATCTAAGACTATCAGTAAAATTCATATCACTAGTGAGTGGATTAAGGTTGAGCATGTAACGTAAGCCAACCCAGTAGAAAGTATGCCAAGGGCTTGCTGCGAATGCTGAAAAGCTGATATTCATCCTTCTGTTAATGTGCAGAAGTGAATGGCACGGGGAGCTGCTGAATGCCGTCTTGGATCCCCTGAAGTAGTCAGTCCCTAGATAACACAGGTGGAAAGAAACCAGGTCTTAGATAGCAAGGCAGCGCCAAAGGATTAACAATACTTCTGTATATTTTGGTCACCATATGCAAAATGAAAAGGCTCTTCATTTTTTTTTCTGCTAGTGGCTTCTGATTTTATTATTTGATAGCAGATCACATGCATTAGCTATTGTCTGTTCTAGGGCGTGGGTAGCAAAAGCAGCACAGCCTTGACTTCCCAGCAATCAATATAACTGCACCGAACTCCTACTATAAACCTCCTAAAAACGCAAATCTTCAGTAAGGAGAGAAGCAATCATTCTAGTACAATTTATTCTTAATCTACAACTCAAAAATTTACAAACATCAAAGTTTATGATTATTAAAGTAAATATTATTTCCATGGTATGCCACCAACAGCAATTCCCCTTTTGGTTTTGATTTTATATTTTTCAAACCAATATTAATGCAGAAAGCATGAGCTTTTTTATACACCTCTAATTAGAATTATGAACCGGTATTTTATATTAGCAAGTCCTTAACTACATTTTCAGTTCACAGTCCAAGTCCTCAGAACACATCAAAGGCTTGCTTTTGCTTTTGATACAAATTCTAATTACATGTCTAACTCTGTAAATATCTCTCTGTGTATATTCATATATATATATATATATATATATATATATATATATATCTGATTATGCATTAAAGGTATGGATCTAACCAAATATATATTGTTAAGTGGGTGACTTCCTTAATTCCCAGTCCCTCAGTTCTGTTTCTGTTCATCTCTGTTATAATGTACAGAAACAGCTTTCTGAGTTGGCACGAATGACACTGAGAAACAAAACAAAAAGCCAATGTCACTCAGTTTACCTGACCATTGGTATTTTGTGATCTCTTTATATGAAGTACAAGACTGCTTTGTTTCCTAAAGAGAAAACAGCTTCGTGAAGCAGCCAGCTCTCTTTTCTCTCTCATTCCGTCCTCTGCTCCACCCCTTCCCATCCTCCTAAGAATGAAATCAGTCTACAATCTGTCCTCCAGCTCAAGGTACCTCATGATAAACGTGCTAACAACCTTGAGTTCTTTCCAGCCCTCCTTGGCTACAGATCACAGAAATCTTCCTTAAAAGGGGGATAAAATGGACTTTCAAAGATTAGAATTACCAGTTAATAGACACACAGGAGCCAGAAGGCATAGACTTCTGAGAAGATAAAAATACTGACTCTTGTGATGTCTTTCACGTTCCAGTTTAACCAAAAATCAATTCCCTGTCTATGATACAGTTGCCGGGTTGCAATCTTTTTATAGAATGTGCTTTGAAGTTTTCTGTTTTAGGTCTTTTTTTGCTTTCATCTGTGTTCGGTTCCATCTTTGTTCATTAAAACACCATCAGAAAGCTCTTATGTTTGAATTCTAAATTAAACGGGCCACATGGGGGAACTGTGCGACCAAGCCAACAAAAATTAAAACAAAATAAAACAAAATCGTAAAGACAGGATAATCACATTCATAGCTTTACTTCAGAGCGGACACCTGCAGTAAAGATGCCCTGAGATAATCAGTTTCTTTTATTTACCGTTCGCTGCTGTCCTAAGAGACAGAGACAAAAATAGAGTAAAAATAGCATTGCAGTAGCTTTCCTTAAGTCTTTTTAAGCACAACTTAAATCAATCATTTGTTATTTTTTATTTGATTTTTCCTAGTATCTCCAAGCATAAAGTGTACATGTACACACACATACTATAGAGCATATATAGCATATATGCAAATACTTTATATGAGTAATCCTGCTTTTATTAAAGCATAAAATGATTATATTACTGATTTTAGTTTTCTATCACCATTCTTTCCATATGTACTCTATTTATTATGAGCCAAATCTGGACCGGGTTACACGGTAGGTGCTAGATACAAATATACTCTCTTATAATTGATCCACAGATTTCTACTTAATACAGTATTACTTTTTAAAAAACTGATATGATTTTAGATTTCTTCAAAGTGGAATTTGTTTCTTCATGTTAGGCAAATATTCCTAATTTGCTAAATCAGGAAACAAACACTCAGATGTAGAGTGACTTGCCAAATGTTAAGAAATAGACGGGAAGTTTGTCTGTTTGTTTTCTCTTCCCACGATTACCCGTGGACAGATGAATCATAAACATGCTTAAAGTCAGTTAAATATTTATAATATAGAATTTAAATATAAGTGAAAAACAATGAGTCAAAAAAAGTTACTTTTTTGTATAAATTCTTCCTATCTTTTCTCTGTACAGAGAAGTGGTTTTGAGCATGGTGTCCACTGCTAGAATTTTCTTTGTGGTAAGGCATGGTGACCAGCAGGACGAGAGTGAAGGCAGAATCAGCCCTGCGGGAGGAAGGAGAAGAGACCATGAGTGGCTGCCAAATGGGAAAGGGAGACGTGTACATTGTACCAGCTCTGTGATGAAGCAATGCTCAATTTCCCTTGAGTAAACTAAGTGCTAAATCAAAACTTGCAAACAGTGTAATCATAATTACTCTTGCTCTACAAAGCCCAGACTAATTTCAAGGCATCAAGTTCTGGAAAAACATTCTAACGCAGTGAGCTTTCTATCTACTAAATAAAGAATGTAAATGTGAAATTGTCTTTTTATTTTTGGTATTGTGTATAAAATCTTCGGACTCTTTTTCTCTTGTGAATTCACTGTATCAGGGAATGAATAGTAGTTCCTGACATCCCGTAAAGCTTTGTAGAAAATGCTCGCTAACGTCTCAAGTTACTTTCTCTAGCAAAGTATTATGTCTCACTACCAAACTTTCTCTCACGTTTCAGAGACATTCCAGGTTTGAGTTCTGTAAATCTAATTTCTAGATCTTTCCCCCAACACCTTTTTTATCTTCACAATCTTTTCTATTCAAATAAGTGACATGTCTATTATTCCATTCATACAATCATAAAATTACACTCATTACTATTGACTTCATTAAAAATATAACCATCTTTTTTGCAAAGTATATTTAAAATTATCCACTTTTCCCAATCTTGACTCTAATTCAAATTCAATCATCCACATACTGGACTGTGAAATACCCACTTTTGCTCCTTTTCCCCTTATTCATACTTTTTCCTTTATTTGTAACTTATTAACCATAACACAGCCAGAGTAATCTTAAAATTGAGTAACTTTTCCTGCTGGAAATCCTACAGTACCTTTGTGTTGCACGTTAGATATAACCTAAATCTTAAACACGTCAGCGAAGCCTGATATAACTGTTCCCTAGCAGTCTCTTTGTCCTCATTTTGGAACAGGCTTCTCTAACCGGGCACATCTAGTCTGCTGATTTTTTCTTTGTTATCTTGGGCACTCAACACTCTTCCTTTCATTGTTTTTAGTCTCAACCGTCCCCTTGGTATGCCACTCTCCAGTTTTCACCAGGCTAATTTAAAATGCCTCTTTCTCATACATACACATTTTCAAATTTTTAATAGGGTTGGGGAGAGATGGGTTGGATTAAATCCAGGACCCCCATATTGAGCTACATCTATAGCATTTTTTCTTTCCTTTTTTATTATTCATGTATATAATATATCTGTTTTTGTTTGAGACAGAGTCTTGCTGAGTTGCTTAGACTGAACTTGAACTTGTGAGCCTCTTACTCTGGCCTCCCTTGACTGCTGGTGATGGTCTGAAGATACGTGAGGGCTAACAGATGTTACTCAGCCTGCGGGAGGGCCAGTGACCTGGCCCCAGCAAAAACCTTCAACCAGTACAAATGGGAGTAGATGGATCACTGTGCCAGCTCCCTGCTGCTCTCAGTCAGGGTGAAAGACACTGTACACGAACTCTAAGCATTCCCAGAAGAGCTGAGACTCAGTTGCCCAAGAGACAAGCAGAAAATAAGCCTTACAAGACTTCTTCTTCCTATTTTGACTCGTCTCCTTGTGCAGTGTCGTTGCCTGTTCTTAGAGTCTTCCTGAGATTCTTTCACAATACTTGTGCATGTCATCTACTTCTCTAAATTTTTCTAGCTCCTTTATTTTATTCTTCTCTAAGGTAGACTTTTCCTATGAAATAATCTTCTGTTTTCACTAGACTCTGATTTATTTTTAAGCCGTGTTCTCAGATTCCTCAAGGGATTTTTATTTAATACAAATATATTTGAGTTTAGAAATTCCTTTTCTTCACAATAAAAATTTGTTTTCAAGAATAGTTAATAGCTATGATTCAAAGATCATTTGGGAAATCAAAATTTGAGCCTGACTCTGTGTTTGCTTTATGGCAAAAAATACAAATGCTCTTAAAGCAGTGGATGTCTTTGACTGAATAAAAGAAGGCACACATTCAAAAAATAGCAGAAAATGCAAGCACATTACTGTATTTCAATAACACAGTTCATATCATTTTAATAATGAATCACACAAATGTTCACATTTCCATAGCCCTACTTAGATTTTGAAGGTTGCTCACTTCAGAATGAAATAGTGTTTCTGAAAAGTTCTCTTGCTCCAACTCTCCTTCTCCTTGTCCTAGACAATAATTAATGAGATTCTTCTATCACAAATTACAGCTGAGACAACAACCTTTCTCCTAAATCATAGAGCATTTTGGGAGAGCAGCTAGAGATTTTTCCATTAATAAGTATATTCCCACAAATACGAATATACTAAAGTTCACAAAAAACCAAACATGATTTTTACAATATTTAAATATTAGCAAACTGAGTGCTGAAAGCAAAATAGTCACAGCAAAATTAAGAAACCTGCTCTTTTTCTTTACAAAGCACCCAATGTTAACACAATTTAGAAATAAATTGCAATGACTAACCAGATATTCATTAGGAAAAAGAGGACAAAAAATTAAATTTTTGCAGGGTAATAAATGAAAAGCTAAAATAATTTTTACATAGTAAATACTTTTTAATGAACCTATAGCAAATGAGCCATAAAAAATTTACATCTTTCTCTAGGAAGTATTAAATCACTCCCTTTGCAAAACTGAAATTTATTTTTCTTAATCCTAGCTAACCTTGTTCCTAAAACAGACAAGAAATATAGACACCAGTGATTATCTTGGAGATTCTTTTTATTTATGACAACATATTTTTTGATACTTATTTCTACCTCTTATTTGTTTAAGTTCTCATAGATTCTGAATTTCACTCAAAGGCAAAAGAAATCAAGAGTGGCTCTTTTCACTAAACAATAGAAGAGTATCATGTTTCTTACAATGTCAAAAACAAATAAAAAGCCAGCAGTTGCAGAGTGATGAATAGCAGATCACAAAGTCTTTTTAATCATGTCATTTAAAGCAAAGTCTTTTTTTGTTACATCAAAACTATAAAATTACTTCATAAAATCCAAAAGCACATACTTTGGAATAAAAGCTACAACATTAGATTGATCCCAAGTAATTTGAGCCAAATGTTTCTTAAATTATACATAGATTCTAATTTGCTTTTCTATATAAATCTGCACCAAGTATATAGACCAAACATAAATATTTATTTCAGCAAATCCTGATATTTGAAAGTTTTTAGTTGACTTTCATTGACAATATGTCTTTGAAAACATGCTAATATTTCTGTTTTTAAATGTATTCTCATAATTTCTTGACAGTATCACCACAAAACATACACTTATGTTATTTTAATAGTAAAGAAGATAAAATCCTTAGGATACAGAGGATGTCACTCTTTACTGAATGTTCCTGCATTAAGGTAGTCAAATAGACGCCTTCTACATTGGGCATTTGTAAGGTGGGCAATACTAGATTGTCATAAAACCTCTTATTTTATTGATTTATACGGACCGTTTCATACCTTTGAAAGGGAAAAGCCACAAACTAAAATTTGTATTTGTCCAATTATTTTAAGTGTACCTTTAAAATCATCTGGAAGCCAAATAAAATATACAATGCCAAAACAATCTTGTTGAAACACTGTGAGATGATATAGTTTGTCGAGTATTTCTGGTGATTTTTTTTTTTCATGTAATGTGGGGCATACTAGAGGGGCTGAATAGGAAGAAAAATGGTTAGAAAAAGTATAAATGACCAAATGTTTAGCACTTTTTCCTCCTAAAAGACCTCTTTTTGTCTACTGAAGTGTCCAAGCAGTGTATGCACAAAATTGACGATGCTTATGGTGGGCATGGCATGAAAGCATAAAAAGCCACCGCAGGACCTGGGTGGTCTTAAGGGGAAAGAAACATTCTGCAGGTTACACACAGAAAGCCTTAGATCACACAGCCTCAGGGAGCTGAAGGGAAACATCATAAACCCAGTGTGAGCCTATAATAAAGTTGGAAGGAAAGTCTATCCTAAAAATCCTTAACATTTAAAAGCTCTATTTTAGAACCAAAACTAAAATTGAAACCCTGTAAGCCAGAAAAAAAGTCTAAACAGTAGAGTGCAATTTGTCAACCCCTAGGAGAAGGAGTGCATGAGGTGCATCTCTGAGCAGATGCCAAACTACTCAGTGTATGACAATAAGACACCCAAAATCATGTTCCTGGTTAGTTCATGCATTCAATCATTACCTAAATATTTATTTACTGAGTACGTACTATGTACCTAGTAACATTCTAAGGCCTGAGACTATATCAGTGATCAAAACTAAAAAATATTTTCTTTATGGAAATAAATTTTGAGTTCTAGGGAATAGAAAATCTGCAATAATATTGTAAAATATGTACTGTGGCAGGAGGTGATAAATACTGTGGAAAAATCAGTTCAGAAGGATGAAGTAAGTGTATTATATGAAATAAATAGGACTAAACTTTAAATACCACACTCAAGAAAATTTTCATACAAAAGGGCTTTTATCAAGAAAACAACTAATAACAAATGTTGGAGAAGCTGTTGGGAAAAAGGAACCCTTCTCCACTATTGGTGGGAGTGTAGACTGGTACAACTCCTGAGGAAATCAGTGTGGAGATTCCTCAAAATATTAGTTAAATTAGTGGTCCCATTTTACCCAGCTAGTTCCCTTCTGGGTATCTTCCTAGAAGAATTAAAAATATCACACCATCGAGATATATGTGCACCCACAATTTGTAATAGTAGATCATAGAAACAACCTAGATGGCCATCAATCAATGAATGGGTAGAAAAGATATTTTTATATAATTGAGTATTACTCAGCCATAAAGAAAGATAAAACTGAGACATTTATATCTAAATGGATGCACCTTGAGACCATAACCATAAGTGAACTAAATTAGATACACATGTAAATATCACAACATTTCTCTGATGTGAGAAACTCAAAATGTAAATATGAATATAAACATACAGTAGCTATTGTAAAATAGGAAGAAATTGTTCAAAAGGAAAAAATAGAGAGGAGGATAAGGAAGGAAAAAATGAGAAAAAATGACAAAAGGAAAACCAAGCTTTGTGATTTGAAAGGGAGTTTGAAGAAAGAGGATAAGAACTGTGGAAAAAAGAAGGAATAAATTATGTCATTTACAGATGCAAATGCTTCAAATGAATGTGGTGATTACATATACCTAATTGTACCAATAAATTTTAATTTAAAAAGTTTAAAATAATATTTTTCATTGATCTAAACGCAGTAAGATTTCTGTAGTAAGACTAGTCTAGAGGGAAATAAATTAGCTAGGGTAAAATCTCGAAAGAATGCATCTGAAGATTCTCTTAAAGTCTGAGGAGGTAATATATTTGAGATGCAGTGAAATGTAGGGTGAAGGAACTGGATCTTAAAAGACAGAATGGTTTTAAGGACTGTCTATCCTTGAGCTTTTATTCTGAATGAGAGCCTATTAGATGATTTGTGTGTGTGTGTGTGTGTGCGTGTGTGTGTGTGTGCGTGTGTGTGTGTGTGTGTGTGTGGTGCTGGGGATCTAACTAGGGGCTTGTGCATGCAAGGCAAGAACTCCCCAGCCCATTAGATGATTTTTGAGAGGACAGATGATTTGTTAGGGATCCCTGGCAGTTGTGGAAAATGCAGATTGTAAGGAGGCAATAATAGGAATAGTAAATCAGGGCAGGATGATAGAGAGCAACAGTTCAGATGAGAGCAGGTGGCTGTGCGAGGTAGTAAAAGTTGCTGAAATGTGATTAAATTCTAGAGCAGGGTATTCAGCCTTGGCACTATCTATGCCTTGGGATAGTTTTATTGTGGAAAGTTCTATCTGGACGATACAGTATTTAGCAGCAGTCTTAATCTTTACTAATCAGATGGCAATAGTAATCACCTTTTCTCTCATTTGGGACAACAAAAAATGTCTCCAAACATTTCCAAATGTCTCTGTAGAGGAAAAAATATCAACTCTGGTTGGGAAGGACTATTCTAGATATATTACATAGGCAAAGCCAAAAAGGCCTGGAAAGAGATGAGCCAAGTATGAGGTATTAGTTGGAAGGTAACTAAACTTATGTCACCATGAGACAAAAAATAGAACAGCATAAATGAAGCAAATAATCGAGAGTGTTGGTATGTACCATTCAATGAGGTCGCCCAAGGGTCAGCCTGGGAGGAGGGCATCCATACAAATAGATCAGAAATATTAGGAAGCTCTCAAGAACTGAAGCCAATCTTCAACTTGAGAAAGGGCAGAGAAAACATAGAGACAAAACAATTTTAAGAGTGTGAGTTGAAGTGGCATACTTCACTTTTATTCATAGTTCATTGGAGAAAGCCTAGTCACATGGCTGCACATAAATGAAATGTGGTTTTGAGCTTGAAAGACAAATAATCACTCAAAATGTAAGTAGAGAATATTCTATAAAAATAAGACTGATAACAGGGGGTAGTTATCTCTTCCAAAAATGTCTTAAAATATTCATGATATGATCAACTGGAAAGGTCATGTTACTTTTGTAGGAAAGATTACCAGTGGAACCTACTCATCAAAGATGTCAGTAATGCATGGTGTGGCTGAAATTTCAGTTTTGTGGATATCACATTTAAAATGCTTATTTAACATCCAAGTAGACATGATCATTAGTTCACAAGAAAGTTTTGACGTAGAATAAAATTGGGAAACTTAAGGTTGTTGTGGGTAAGTTCAGCAAGTGAGTATATAAGAAAGTGTTTACAAATTCCGAGAGATCCTAAAGTCACCTGAGGCTTACATTTCAAGAAGAGGAAAAATCAACATATGACCCTGAAAATTACCTGCAATAGCAAGTCTAAAGAGAATCAGCAAAGTGTCCCACAAATTTTAAAGAAAAATAAATTTTCAAAATGATTATGTGAAATTCTGCTACACAGGAAGAAAATGAAACACCAGCCATGCTGATCTTCATCACAGAATTTCTGAAGAATTAGTAAATGTGAAAAAGTCAAGATAAAGCATATGAAGAGAATTGGAAATAATTGCCATGAAAATTTATGCAACGAATTGTACTCTGAAAAGAGCAGAGAAATAGAATAGTTTCTGGGGGTGTGTGTGATAAAGTAAGAATGTTCATAAATTAATCAGTTCCATAGCATATCTACAGACTACAGTGACTACCCAGAGAGTAGGGGAAACTTGTAAGAATCTGTATGCTATTTTTTTCAGTACCTCAAATTTGACTAACTTGGATTCTGCTATCAGTACCATTTTATTCATTCTTCTTCTTAAAAAAGAAATGTGTTATGGAAAAATGTATATTTTTATTAAGAAAATGAATTATACAGGAGAAATATATATATTTCTGTGCTAGAAATGTTCTTTATAGCAGTTTTAATACTTAGTCAATATATACCAGCATGGCCATATAAATTTGGGCATTTTTTGCTAGTCAAAAATTCATAACTAGTAATATACCTCTTCTATGGAATATACAATTAAGAAATGAATGAATGACGCTCCTGTATTTTTGATACCCAAACTGTATGAGACAATAAAGGAGTATAATGTTATGAGCTTGTCTTATTAAGAAGCACAGATGGAAAAAATACAAATAAAATGTAAGGACACTGGATGTTGTGGTATATTTACGGTTTATATAGCCAAATTGGAACTTTTTTCTAGGAAAGATTGAGATGTTTTGACTCTAGAAAAGCAATGAATGCAATTTATAGTACAGTAACATACTAAGCAGTTGCTTTAATAAACCTCTGAATGCAAAATTCATAGAAATAATTATATATATATATATATATATATATATATATATAAGCATTGTGTGACTACTTTGTTAGTATGGTAACATTGATAAAATTTATGATTTTGTAATATCTTTAACTCCACTCAACCTTTGTCTATGGTGTGTTAGTTATTGAAAATGAACTGCATTTTGCATAGCATTTTATTTCCTTGATTATATCTGAAATGAATTATGGTATCATTTTTGTGATTCATTGAGTTTAGGTTTCAGATACACTAGAGTATCTCATCAATCTTTACATTCAGCAACACCTTTAAAAAGTGTTATGTATCAGTACAAATTTCACTAAAATTGAACTGTAAGATCACATGTGACTGGGCTTATCTTGGAAAGGCTTTCCATGAACAGTGTAAAGCTTTCACACTCTTTGATCTATTTGAGTTTTCTTCGTGTCAATTTTGGCACTGCATAGCTACCTACAAAAATATCTCCTGCATCTAATTTGTCAATTACTCTGGTATGAGGGATCATACAACTCTTTGCATTACTTCTGCTATCTTTGTAACTATTCATTTCCCTTCGTATTTTATATCTTATGTTCTATTCATTAGGAAGACTGGCCTGTGAAACTCTTTGTCAGTTGTGTCTTTCTCTGGTTTTAATATCAAGGTATTGCTTGATTTCAGGAATGAAATTGAGAATAGTCCTTCCTTTTCATTTTCATTCAAAAATTTGAGAAGTAGTGGTGCTAGGTCTTCTCTAAATTTCTTGTAGACTTCAGCATTGAATTCATCAGGGCCTGGGCTTTTATTTGTTGGTAAGGTTTTAGTTACATCTTCAATTTCATTGATTGATGTTGGTTTATTTAGAATTTTTATATCTTCTTGATTCAGCTTTGGCAATTCATGTCTAGGAATCTGTCCATTTCTTCTACTTCATTAGATTGCAAGTCTTTGAAGTAAGTATGGATGATTTTTTGGATTTCTGCATGATTTCATCCTTTTCATTCCTAAGTGAAAGGATTTTAGTCTCTCCTTGTTTTTGATACGATTATCTGAGGGTTTGTCTATCTTATTTAATCTTTCAAAGAACCAATTCTTCAATTCAGGAGTTCTTTGTTTTTGTTTTAGTCTCCATTACATTGATCTCTGCTCTGATCTTTGTAATTTCCGTCCTCATATGAACTGTAGGCTTAACGTGCTCTTCTTTTTCCTAGAAACGTGAGTTTCAAAAGTAAGTGTTGCAGCATGAGTGAGCTGCAGGAGCACCAGGGAGAGAACAAGTCAGCATCTCTCACAAACCCTCTGGTGAGGGCTGAGAATCAAATGTCCAGTGTGGTCTCCCACCCCTTGACCCCAGTTTACAACTGGATAGTTTTGAGGTCAGCCAGAATTGATAGCAACTAAGGTATATAATGCAACTAAATGCTTGCATTGTTTGGCTGACCTGGGACCAAAGGTCTGAGCATCTCTTGGGAGGATGCATTATGCAAATATGGGGGATTTTCTGGTCTTTGAGGGCAAATATTGTTTTCACTGTTTTGCTTTGTTCTGATTGTTTTGCTCTGTTCAATATTCTATTTTGATAGTTTTTATAGTGTTTTGTTTTTGGTTTGATTTTTCTGCACCTGACTGAATGGACAAATATTTTGATGATAACAAGATATACCATGCTACCTATTATTGTTATCCTGGTATCCTGCTCTGAAGTTCTGCACCAGTTTCACTGCACCATCTTGATGGGCTTTGTTCTGTCTCGTATTTTTCTATCTGTAAAAAAAATAAAGTTGTTTATTTGCGCTCACTCTCTTTTCCTGATATGAGTGTTCACTGCTGTCAGTTTCCCTCATAGGACTGCTTTCATTGTGTCCCATGAGTTCCAGTATGCTGTACTGAAATTATCATTTAATAGTAGAAACTATCTAATTTTTTCTTTAATATTATATGTGACCCACTGTTGTTCAGGAAGATATTATTGAATTTCCATGTATTTACAAAGTTCTTATGGTTTTTTCGCCATTGTTTTCCAATTTTGTTGCATCATGGTCTGGTAATCTGCATGGGATGATTTCAGTTCCTTTGCATTTACTTAAGTATGCTCTATGAGCTATTATGTGGTCTGCTCTAGAAAATATTCCATGTGTATCTGAGAATAATGTGTATTCTGATGTTGTAGTGTAGAACCCTGTAGATAACTTAAATTTATTTGTTCAAAAGTATGGTTCAGTTTTAACATCACATTGTCAATTTCTGTCTCTTTGACCTATTTGTGACAGTGTAGTATTGACATCTACCAATACAGCAGTCTTAGTGCTTATTTGATTTTTCATGTCCATTTTATATATTTAGGTCGATTGGTATTTGTAGCATATATATTTACAATTGTTTCTCTTCCTCTTGGCTATTCCCTTTAGAAGGATGTTGTGACCTTATTTGTCTCTCTTAATCAATCTTGACTTCAAATCTATACTGTCACATGGAGTGTTGTTTTTCATCCTTTGACTTTCAGTTAATGAATTTCTTTTTGAGCTCAATGTGTTTCTTGAAAGCAGCATATTTTGCTGCTTGATCTGTTCTGTCAGTTCATTTCTTTTTAATTGATAAACTGAAATCATTAACATTGATGATTATAACTGACACTGATTTATCATTGTCACATTATTTTCCCATTGCTGACTCCTTTTTAATTCTGCTCTGTTTACTTGTGTGCCTTGCCTAATGGATTCATTCCATTTGGGCTGTAATCCCTGTTTTCTGTCTCTAGAATGTCCTTCAGAACATTGTGCAGTGTTGATTTGGTGTTAATGAATTTCCTCGGGTGTTCTATGTCATGGAAGTATCTTATTTTCCATCAATTTTGAAAGATAGTTTTATGTTGTACATCAGTCTGGGTTAGAGGTTACTCTCTTACAGTTTGATGCACTGCACTCCAACATTTCTTGCCTTGAGAGTTTGTATTGAGAAGTCTGTTGTTTTTCTGATTGGCTTTCCTGTATAGGTGATATACTTCTTTTTCTCTAACAGCTTTTGATATTCTATTGCTTTGTTGAAGTTCTGGAATCTTGACTATTATATGTCTTGATGTAGCTTTTTTGATCATCGCAAATTGGAGTTCCATATTATTGTCTCATTTATCTGTATGTCAAATTCTTTTTTTTTTTTTTTTTTTTTTGAACCAGGGAAGTTTTCTGCCATGACATCTGTGAATGTGTTATTTTTTTAAATGTCATTTGTGCTATCTCTTATTTTTTAAATTGACTCTGGTCAATTTCATATTACTATTCTTTACATCATCTAGCAGCTGCTGGACTCATTTCTCATGATCCCTTTATGAAATCTTTCTTCTAATGATCACTAAACACAATGCTGTCTTCCATATCTGAGATTCTGTCCTTACATTGCCTCATCCTGCTGTACATAGTCAATGAAAATTTAATCTCCTGAATATCTGAACCTGTTTTATAAATTCCATTTCTTTCCTATGTTGGGCCTTCACGAATTCCATCATTTTTTTAAGCTCCTCTATTTTTTTATCTGTGCCTACTGCTACAGTCACTAGGCATGTCTTTCATTATGATCACCATCTCTGTAGTTATCTGAAAAATGATTTCTGATTTGATCTTTTCCTGGATCCTTGTTCATTTACCTTGTTACTTGTGCTATTACACAATAGGTGAAGTATATAAATAGCCTAGATATCCATCAACTGATGAATGGATAAAAATAATAATCATATATATATGGATAGATAGATATTTCATCTGTAAAGGAGGATAAATTTGACTCACTGGCAAAAAAAATTGCATGGGTGTTAAACCATAATGTTAAGTGACATAGAAGATTAAATATTGTATGGTTTCTTTATACTTATGAGAGGCCAGGTGGGTGTCTTTTGGATTGTCCTACCTCATTGCCCCCTGGGTTTGCCTTTGGTGAGTTAGACATCTGGGATGCATCTTGTTTAAGGGTCTTCTCATTTTCTTTTGTTGTTGTTGTTTAGTTTAATTCCAGGGTTGATGTTTGTAAATTGCCTATGGTGAGTCATTTTATTGCTAGTATTTAGAACCTGTAGGAAATGACTACTTCTTGGAGATATTTTCCAGGACAGGTAGATTTTGGGTTTTGGGTCTATTGGGAAATCTTATTTCTTCAATTTCTTGGAAATGAGAAGTTGCTGCCTGCCTAGCCCAGCCCCTGGTTCTTTGGCACTGGCCAACAGTATTTTCTATGAACCTTATGCAATCTTAATCTTTTTTTTTTTTTTTTTTTATCAGTACCAGCAATCGAACTCATGACTGCCTGCTTGCAAGGCAGGCACTTATTCTGCTGAGCTAAATCTCCAGCCCCTTGCAATCTCAATCTTGGAATACCAGGAAGAATGGCTTATTAGAACCATTTAGTCGCTTTGGCTAAAGTGGTACAATCAGCAACAACAAAAGCATCAAACACAGCCTAGAAAATGACAAACTGAGACAGCTATTAATATGCCATGTTTAACCATATGAACTGGATTTGTGATTATTTAACAATATATTTAAAAATCATACACAGTAAATAAGCCCTCAATATAACAATTTTACCCTCAGATGGAAAATTTAAATGACTTAGGGTGAAAAATAAAGAAATAGAAGATGAGGATGAGATTAGAACCAAGGCTGGAGGACATGAAGGATCACACAAACTTTGCGAGACTGGTACAGAAGACAGGAGTCAAAGAAAGAAGGAAGAAATAAAAACAAATCATAGCAACACACATACTAGACTCAGCCGGGGCCACTCGATGGAGATAGCAGTGATTCTGAGTCCCAGGCTAAACTGGCCCTCTCCAAAATGGTTTCTGGCCAACACCCTGTCTCACAGCACTTCTGAACCCATACCACTCATTAGCCATTTTGGTCCTCTGTGTCCACTGAACCCTTGTACTGGTGAGGCTCTCTGTAGAGGCCTCTGGGGTAGCCAGCAGTCACTCTGTGTCTGCAGATTTGAGTTGCCCCATGCATTGAGTTTGAGCTCAAGGAGATATTTATTACCTGACTCAAACTCTGAGCAATCCTACTGCCTCATCTTACTGAGTGCTGGGCTTACAGACATGTTCCACTACACTCAGACATTACCTTGTTCTTCAGAGTTTCTCCCTGTGAGATATTTGCTTCAAATCATTTTTAGGCCTGGGGATTCACTTACCTCCTTCTTTTCTTCCTCTTGTTACTATACTCCAGTGTCTGGCCACTAAATCTTAAAAAGATTCATTCTCTGTCACCAACTTCCTAGAAGTCCCTGAGGAGCTGTATCTTATAGAGGGTCAAATAGTTTCTTGAGATAAGATCTACTTGAAGAAGATGCTATGACCCTTACTTAAATGACATGATATTTAAAGTATTACAAAAAATAAATTGATAATGTGCTGGAATGATTTGAGAGAACTGAGTCCAGTTTTGAAAGAATTTTTAATTTTTTATTTTATGAATAAAAATAGAACAAAATTTCACAACAAAATAATAGGAGAATAACAATAGCTAATACACTGCATATTGTTATCTTTAAAGGAGTTATTCAGAGTATAAGATATGGGCATTACAATTTCTCCAATAAATATTAGCACAAACCTCCCTTGTCAATGACATGAAGGATCACACAAACTTTGTGAATCAGTTAATGGTATAACTGACTTGTATTTTTTGCCTTTTCTCTTTATCCCTTCCTATATCCTTTTCCCTTTTTGAAAGAAGTTTTATTGATATATGTACATATATTTTGAAGCAGCCTCTCAAAGTGATATCTTCAAGCCCATCTTAGTTATAACGTTATTCACTGCAGATAAGAAATACGAGTAACCTATGCACCCAGCAACTGATGAATGGGTAAAGAAAATGTTGGTCATACTGTATTCACAATGCAATGCTTTCCAGCCATACAATGAATGAAATGCCATGGCATGAATGAAATTTGAATGAAATTTGTGGCAACATCAATGGACTTTGGAATTCTTATAGTAAGTGAAATATCCAGGCACAGAAAGATAAATATTACTGCACATAAAATCTAAAATTGTTAACTTCATAGTTGTGATTAGAATGATGGCGATCACCAGAGACTGAGAAGAGCAAAGTGGAAAAAAATCAATGAATACTAAATTATGGTTAGAGACAAAGACATAGTTATGATGTGCTTTAATAAAGCTTTTGGATACTGATAAAATGATGTGCTGCTTGTTTTTAAAACCCACAAGAAGAGGAGGGAGTGGGAGAAAGGAAAGGAAAATAAAAATGAGAAATGAAGGATAAAATGGAAACAAAGCCTTATAAATAAGTAGAAGAAGAGGAGTTGAATGGGGGGAAATGGGAAAAAAGAAGAATCAAGATATATTATCATGCACAGTTACAAATTCCCTATAATAAATGTTTTTGTTATATATATATAAATTTTATCAATAAATTTAATAAAAATGGACAAAAGTAAAAGGCAAATGTTCCTGAAGATGTTTTTATCCTGATTTAAACATTATACACTGCATACTTTTTTGTAACAACATGAGACCTCATTAATTCAACATAATTTTTATGTTTATGTATAACCAGTAAGAAGTAAATTTAAAAATTAAAAGACTTTCAAAAGCATGTTTCTAAATTGAGGTATGCAGCTTGCTTTTTTTTGGTATATGTTTGTTGTACACAAATTGCAGTATATATACATACATATTTTCATGTTTTTTATCCCTTTCCCTCTCCCTATTTTTCCCTCTCCTCCTTTCCCTGGATACCAATTCTTATCTCCAAACTCTGATTCCTTGTTTCTTACCATCTCTCTTTTATTCTACTCTTTAATTTATTTATAGTTTGGGTTCTCATATAAAGAAACTGTATAATATTTAACCTTCTATGTCACTTAACATGGTTTAACACCCATGTATTTTCTTGCCAGTGAGTCAAATGTATCCTCCTTTATAGTTGAAATATATATATCTATATCTATCTATCTCTATATGTATGATTATTATTTTTATCCATGCATTAGTTGATGGATAGATAGATTATTTACACAGTTCACCTATTATGAATTGTGCTGCTATAAGCATGGGTATGCATGCGTCATTATAGAATATCTTCAACTCTTTTAGGAAAATATCCAAAGAGATGTAGCTGGTGCAAATGGAATTTTTATTTTTAATACTGACTTCCATATTGGTTGTACTAGTTTACATTCTAACAACCTACACTGTTTTAAAATTATATTTTATATTATTCTGCCATATTTTATAAAATACAGTATATTGTTAGTATATATTTTTTTATTTTTAGTGCTAGAGACGGAGTTATTTCCATATGATGGGCCTGTAAGTTTTAAATATAACTCTTATATGCACTGAGAAACCGAAATGTGTGTTACTTGCCTTGTGATACTCACTTTCCTGTGGTGGTCCACAACTGAACCTGCACTGAGATACGATTGTGTTTAAGCTGTCAATAATAGTAGCAGTCATGAAACTATGTCCTTAATATAACATATTTGAAATGTATAAGGTGAAAACTAATATATTTACTAGAAGAAATTAAGAATTTACATTAAGAAAATATAATGTAAATTTCAAAGGAATCAGCAAACCAAACTTAAAGAGCCTAGATAATATGTAAATACATGAGAGATTTGCCTGATAGATAGGCTTGTACTCAACAGAGAATATGCTGACATTTAAAAGTGTATTTAACATTAATGAAACATGATCCAACAATGTAAACATAAAATTCCAAATAGCTAATACCTGTAGGTGACATCTATAACAAGATCAAATAATCTATAGAAAGATAGACTCTCTCATCTAATGGAGATCAGTCTTATTCACTGATTTCATTTGGGCTGTCTTGCTGTGACAGAAAATACTTGGGTTTGCTCAATACATTTTCCCCCAGGTAGCTCAATCAAGCTGTAATGGTCTTGGTGACAAAGTACAAAAGGAGAGTCATAGGAAAACAAATGATGTCACATAGGGCTAGTTTTGGGACCCACAGCACTATGATTTTTACTTTATTTCTCAAAAGAAAGGTAAGAGGAAACCAAGATTTAGAAGACAGTGAACTATATCTCTTTGAGAGAAGCTAGTGATTTACAGGACAGAGTACAGAGAAAGTAAGGAATTAAGATAATTAATGCGGTCTTTCTGCCATCTGAGACCCTAAAAAAGAAGGAAATTTATGTGAAATTTAGGAACTAGTGAGTGTACATACAATTCTTTATTTTTTTTTCTTTTTTTGTACCAGGGATCAAACTTATAACCTCGCATTTTCCAGGCAGGCTTATGCTGCTGAGCTAAATTCCCAGAATACATACAAGTCTTGTTGGGAGAATAAGAAAGAGATTACCTATATGTACACATATATCATCTCCAAAGTAGTAAAACAAATCCAGGATTTATCCCAGTTTACAGGATACTATCTTAATATATTTCATTGACAGGATATTATCTTAGTATACTTTGCATTTTATTATTTTAATAACGCATTAAAATTTTGTTATTAATACTATTTATAGTTGCTCTGCTTATTTATTTTTTGTTTCTTTGTGCTCTTACTTATTTTTGCTCTCAATGTACAGCGAGGGATCTTTAGAAATTACTGTGACATTTTCAAAATAGAAGTTATAGTGAATGTCATCACTAAGTGCTGTGATTTGAAGAATATTAATATTGGAAAATGAATATGCTATTATATAATAATGGTTTCATTATGTGTTATTTTACTGACACCTATGTGTCCTTGATTATTTTCATTTTGACTGTGTATCAGTTCAAAAAGGATTTGAAGTCTTGAATGGTCTTGCCTCATTAAACTACTAAGTATTAAGGATATTAAGAGTCCATTGCTGTGCATACCTCTTGAAATGCAATACTGGGAAGAAAAATCTTTTACCAGTTAGCCCTATATCATCTCATAGCAGAAATAAAAGGCTTTATGAAATAATGTCTGTGAAAAAGAGTTTAACAGTAATATGGAAAGCAATTTAAAATTCCAACACAGGAGAATGGGTAAATTTTATGCCTCCTAAAACAGCAAGCCAATGAACCATCTTATTGGTGTATGTAAAGAACCCTCTATCTTTAGAAAAATGTAAATATCTTCTACAAAATATTGTTATCACTAAATCCATTAGACAGACATGGACATATTACCTGTTCCAGATGGAGCTGGACTTACCATTACAATTTTGGACAGACAAGACCTGAATGGCTACCTGATGTAGTATAGGTATTTTATTTCCTGACAAAGGGTACTATTTAGCCCTAGTAAAGAAATACATATGCTAATATTTAATTACATTAATTTCATCACATACATATGATGCAATTAATTTAATGTAATTAATATAAAGATACAAATACACTTTTATATATGATCTATAGTATATAACCACTTAATTATAAGAAATTTAATTCCTGCTAAATAACACCCTTTGTCAGGAAGTAACATATATCTGCTACATCAGTGTAACCATTCAGATCTTTTGTCTGTCCAGAACTGTAATCACACAGCATAATTTATATAACTTCTATCTTTTTATTTCTATCACATGTACTTGGCCAGAGAGTAGTGATCAAATTATTTTCTGAATTTTTCTCTATTCCATGAGCTGTTTCTTTCTTTTCTAGCAACTGCTACATCTCTCTGACTATATTTTCATGGATTTAATTAAAATACCGTGTCACAGATATGCAATAAATTGAAGGTCAAATTTTGACAATGGTTTGTAACTGCAAAGATGAGTCAAAGTAAGTTACTTTTTAAAAGTTTCTTTATTATTTCTTATTAGCTCATGTTTGTAGTATCCAATGCTTATATTCCTGAAAGCAATTGGGGCAAGCACAAAATAAGTCTTAATTTCTTTTTTCGTCCCTTTTTCCTTCCCTCCACCATGTCTTGACCACCTTCCAATTTTGGGTATGTGTTTGCACTGTATAATGTTTACATTACTCGTGGGGAGTTGGTGCATGTAGATAACACACTTTAAATCTTTTTTTTTTTTTTCTTTTTTGGTACCAGGGATAGAAGGCATGACCTTATGCTTGGTAGGCAGGTGCTTAAACTGCTGAGCTACAATCCTCTCTCCTTTTCACATCCTAACTCACCACTCTCTCCATCTCCTGATCTCCTTCTATTTTTAGGAAAGATCACTCTGCTTCCTATTATCAGTCTTTTATTTTGCTCTTTATTTATATTTTGGGTTTCTCACATAAGAGAAACCATGCTGCACTTAAGTTTGTGTGTTTAATTTATTTCTCTTAAAATTATAGTCTCAAGATACAGCCCTTTGAAAACAGTTGACTCAAGAAAGCACAAGGAAGCTACATTTCAAGGAAAATACAAATGAAATAAACTTTAAACCCCAGAGGGCTCTCCATGCGCTCATGGACCAACATTCTAGAGAGCCCTTGGATAGCTCTGTGCGTAGGTCCAAGCCACCCAGTCCTAGCTGCCCACTGAACACGTTAGACAGAGTTTACACTGAGGGGGGTGTCCTCTCCCCTTGTCCCAAGGTTGCTTGTGCCCACCCCCACCTCAGTTCAGGAGAAGAAATGTAAAGATGGGACTTTTTCATTTTCAACCCAAATTTTGGCCTTTGTATATTAAAACTTTCTTTTGATTGAAAGATTGGAAATATCTAGAAAGTTCTGCAACATGTGTAAAAGGTTATTTTAAAACTATGCAAAATCTAACTCTACAGGTAGCTTAAAACATAAAAGTTAACCTTTAGTAAAAGAACTTCTAGTGGGAAATTCCTCCTTAGTACCTTTTGTTTTTCTCATTGTGGCTCTAAACAGAAGTAGATTCCTTGCTTAATTCTTTAATGCAAATCTCCACTCTTTCTTCACAAAATTCTTTTGCTTTACTTTTAGAGGGATCTGGTTCCTTCTCAAGCCTTGTAGCTCATTCTCTCAAACTGAATTCCTGAGTAGAAAATACTTTTTCTTAAAATACTTTACTAGGAAAGTTTAGCAAGTCAGCTGTGGGTTTTCACAGCTAAAGTCTCTTCTGCTCCATGTATCACCACGTCTGTAAGGTAAAGACATGAATTTTGTTTTTTTTTTTTTTTTCCAAATAGCATGCTACTATTTTTCTTACTGTATTCATGCATACATTTCATCATATTGTTACAAGCAACTGAGTTAGATAAAAAAAATTATAGGCAGTCAGGCAAGGCTGGGCCCTCAAAAGAGCCAGTGCAGAAGTTCAGATATGTTGCATTGTTGGGGAGACAGACACCTTCCCTGTGACCAGACATCAACACCAAAGATAAATGCACCCCCATACTTCCTAAGGATAAATATCGGGGATTGATATTCTAAATAGGTCTCTAGCACCCTGAGGAAGCCGGGAGTCACTAACTCAACTCCCTACTGAAAGAGTCACTGCTCTTTATGCTTGTTTCCTTGCTATGTGACTCGCTTCCCCATTTGTCCCTGAATTAATCAGTTTTACCCGAGCAATTAATCTCATTGGTTGGCCATAGTTCTCAATCAACTCATGCTCACCTCGTGAGTTCCCATGTTTTCTCCACCTTAGAACTGCTTCACTTTCTGCTTTTACTCTATAAAAGTCCCTAGAAAAGACAGTCTTTGGCAACCCACTCATGACCCCTTCTGTCTCTCTCTCACACAGAAGCTTTCTTTCTCTAAATGAATATATTCTGCTCTTAACCTCCATTGTTCCTAAACTTCATTCTTTGATTTTAGAGAGCACAAATTAGTACTGGACATATAGTAGGTTGGGAGTTTTTTTCCCCTACATCAATATGAATATAAACAAAAAAAACCTTTATGTATAATAAAATCTTATTTTCCTAGTGAGAATAATGTATTTCTATTGTTAAATTAAATAAAGTCAACTTCCATTTGTTTGACCTTCTTTTTCAGGTGATCCTTACAGCATTTTTTTCAAAGCACGTTTTGGGAACTCTTGGAGGTCTACTAGGTTAAGATGATTTTAAATAATCATGTGATATGCTATTTGCCTGTTTTATATTTTTACATCCTTTTATAAATGGTCTGTTAAAATTTCCAGAAGTCACAGTAAAGGAGAAAAGCTTCTTTTATTCTATTTATTTTTCCAAACTGTCCCATAAAAATGGCCTCCTGACTTGTTAACAGATGCCCACAATTCATTTCCTCATTCCTCATCCAGGCCCACATCTTGGGCACCATGTTTCTGTTTCCTGTTCCACCCACCTGTTCCCTATGAAGTCCCATATTGTATATTTCTTTCTTGTGAGACCAGCTATCCATTTTATTATTATATCCTTAGACTAATTCTTGACATTAAGACCTCTGGCTTAATTGTGGTTGTTTCTTTTCTTCTTCATAATCTTCCTCCTTCTTCAAGTACCAAATTAATTTCGTTGTACAGGCTTGACATCAGTTTTAGAAACTGTTTGTAAATTGTAACATCCACTCAAAAACATTGCTGTTCCAGTTTAATGTCACTGAATATATACTTCTGTCTAGTCAGAATCAACATTTTACAATATCCAGGCTTCTACTACATGGGCAGGCTGTATCTCACTTATACTTATCTTTTAGGCTTTCTCTAAGAAATATTGTGGAAGTCTCAGACTAGAGACTGTCCTTTCATTTATTTAAATTTCTTGTTAAATGCATGATTTTAAAATAACATTGTATCCTCAAGGATTTGAATTTTATATTTCTTGCTACTATATGGAAATAAAATTGTTACATATACAGATTGACGTGGATCATCTGAAATTCTGTCTGTTGATTTGCTTTTCTCTTTACATTGTATTATTTCTTGTAGTTTCAGTAATTTTTCATTTTATTTTGAATACTATTTTATTTATACTTAGAAGATTATTCTTCCATATAGACAAATTTTGCTTTACAAGGCAACGAAGTTGATTTGATTTATGTAGCAACCATCCTCTCATTTTTGACTGGGTTTTTTGAGCCTTGCCTGTGCCGTCAGGTATCAGACACATTTGGGCAAAATTTGCACACCGGTTTTTGATCTTTCCTTCTTTTTTGGCATTCCCACGTCCTGTTCTCTGGTTTTTTAGATAACATACTATTAGTTTTCTACAGAAATTTTAGTCATTCCATTGGTACAAACTAGAACAGTCCCTGGACTAAAAGCTACAAAAATTAGAAATTCATTATTATTTTTTTCTTTCTATTTGTCTAAAGTCACTCATGAGTTTCAAACATTAGTCTGTCTTCGGTCTTTTCAAAGAATTTTAAAGTTATTTCATCTACAGTTTATAGCTGATTTTTTTTTTTTGGCGGGGGGAAGAAGGGATGGAACGGGGCTTGAACTGACAGATGTTTCCTTATTCTATTGTATTTGATAAAAAGCTAAATTGGCTCATTTGATTTGTTGTTTTCTCTTTTTTATATTTTCTTGGTCTATTCTTCAGGTATTTCAGGTATTTTTGATTGTAACAAAATGTAGTGGCTCTAATGTTATTTCCTTGGAAGACAGTTTACTTAACCTTCAATAATTAATGGGATCATGGGAGATCAACTAAATTCAATCATAGATTGCGTTGACTGTGTTTGGGTTTTAATGGATCAGCAGCTCTGTTCCTCTGATTCTAGGATACTGCTGGTCAGGATTTCCGGGGAAGAGTGTACTGCATTAGCAAAAAGGAAAACTTTAAGTTTGCTTCTAAATCCTAGATTTTCCATCCTTAGCACTGAGTAAAAACATTAAAAATATCCCTTTTGTTTCTCATGGGCTTTCTGCTTAATATCTAAGCCTTTTATTGTGTAGTTTAAAAATTTGGCCTCTTCCCTGAGGGAGAAGCCAAAACTAGAGAGCATTCTTTTCTGTTCCACATTTCTTTCCAAGATGTTGGCCCTCAAGCCTTGTGGGCTTTGGCAGATGTGAACCTCATGTGTCATCTCTCCAGTCCGTAAGACTGCCTGAGGCTCTCCTCCTGCTTTTTCTGCCTCTCGGCCAGGAATTTATTTGTGATCTCTTACCTTGCATATCCAATTGACATAAGTGGTTAAAAGCGAAGTAGTTCTCTTTGATTATAATCATTTTGAGATACAGGTCTTTCAAGTTCTTGTTGCCAACTATGCTTTAGTTTAAAACCCAACTAGCATATATATGTAGAATATGTATAAATGTGTGTATGCATGTATGTATTTGTTGATCTGTAGCAAACTACTCCATTGTAACTACAAGTGGAAGTTATTAGCACATTTTTAATGAATAGATGTAAGACCTTTTAAAAACATCTTTAACTGTATGTTACCCTATGTAATGCACTCTATTATTCATTATTCAAAGAAAAATATTTGCATTGAAAAAATTTATTTTGTTGTCGTTTAACTTCCCTTATTCAGGAAAAAAATAACTCCTATGAAATGTATGTAAAATAGTGTATATAAATCATGCAAATAGAGTTTCAAATTTCACTTAGAGAGTTCAGGTGAAAACCTACAAATGTCTTCTAACAAATAAAATTTTAGGAAGAGAAAGATAAAAAACATAGCCACATTGACAAACATGGAGATATTTCAAAAGACATATTCTGTGTGACAAAGAATTTCCAAGGTTTTCTTGTTGCTGTCTAATTTTGTTGCTACTCTTTATTAATTATAAGACGTTTCTGAATATATGGCAAGTTAAAGACTTCTGAAGACATTAAGGATCATGTTAACACAGCATGATAAGTCCCAGTCAAATCTTCTGGAAAGCAGATAACTAAATGATTAAGAAAATGATGCAACTATTTTCCAAAAATAAGAGGAACCAGATGTTCTCTTTTCTCCTGCACATTTGTAGAATATCTGTACTTATAAAACCTCCTTTAATAAGATAAAGAATTTTTAAAGGGCAAAGTTTAAAAGGAGGGATTATTGGATGACTCAATGCTGTGTTCACTGTGCTTGGTACAAGTCTTTTTCTTAAAACAGAATTTAGATATTCTTATAAAATTAAAGGAACATATAGGTTTTACATTAAATGCCAGTAAAATTCCTTTTTTTATTCTCATGATATTACCATTTCCCTCTCAACATAAAACTCTGAAGCAAAAAATATCCCTTCATCTTTTTACATTATGGGCACCGATATGTATATGGCTGTATGTTGTATACAGACTTACGTATGTAGACAGAAGTTTTATTTAGTCATAAATTCAGTGCCTTTTGTATTAATCTCATTGTATTCACCTGGCATTCAATACCAAGCATTTTTCATGCCAGTTCCTGAAGTTCTATGTCATTATCCTTTCACTATGACACTACTGTTTTAAGTAATCTCCCAATCAGCATGTTTTAGTTATATATTTTTACATTTACATAAAGTTGCAATAAATATTCTGGATATCAAATTTTTTTACAAAGGTTTGACAATTTACAGAGGATAAAGTTTTAAAAATATGAATGTGGCAAAATGTTTAGTAGAGGCCAGAAATTTTGCTCAGCGTCCTAAGTGCCTGCCTGGCAAGCACTAGGTCATGAGTTTGATCCCCAGTACCAAAATAAAAAATGTTTGGTAAGAAAATTTATAAGTTCCTAATAGTGTTTGCAAGTATTTGATTCCTTATACTTAACATTAGATATCATAAATTTTTAATCAGACAATGAGTAACTTCCTCTCAGTGTTGTTTAATTTTTAAAAATTAATTTTATTGGTACACTTTTGATATACATAATGATCATACCCATCATAGAGAATACATAATACGTAATATATTTTGATTCATCTTTTCTTTCCCGTTCCTCTATCCTTCTTTCAACCCCTTGTCCTCTTCTTGTTTAAAAAAGCTTTGTTCCCACTTTTTCCTTTTACATTCCTTTCTCCCCTTTTCCTTCCTCCCTGCCTTTTTCTCCTTCTCGTCTGAACACTTTCTACCTACTTCTTAATATCTATCATCCATTTTAGTCCTTTTTTATCTTTTAAGTTTCTCACACAAAAACAATGCAATTTTTAAGTATGCATGTCTGATTTAATTCATCTAAAATATGGTCTCAAGGTACATTTATTTACCTAAAAATGCTCAGCTTTATCCTTCTTTGTAGCAGAGTGGTATTCCATTTTATATAAAAAACATATTTTCTTTATGCATTCTTTATCCAGTGTTGAGGAATTTTCTTTAAATTTCCCTGATTCATTGCTCATTCCAAGGCACTCAGTTTTATGTTCATGAATTCTTTCTTTTTTATTATTCCGGCTAAAAATATCTTTTTCAGTAGTTTTCTAAATTTGGTAGAGTATGTCTTCTTCTGATAAACACATTTTTCAGCTTTAGGATTTGACTTTGAATTAAACTTTTAAACTTTGTTGTCCTAAGCTTTGGCTCCATATTTATTTTATTGTCTACTCTGTTTCTTTTCTAAAATAAATGCATTGTATTTCCAGCAAAGATTGATAATTTCTCTAATTCTGCTTGAAATTCTAATCATATTTTGCCTTATGAATTTTAAAGGTATTTTAGGTGCAAAAGTTTTCATGACAGTTAGGAAGTTTTTGGTAGTTTTGCCTTTTGGAGAATGCTATATGCATATAAATGTCCACTCTCGATTTTTAACCCAGTTATTTTGAAGACTGATTTTTTTTAAATTTTTGCATTAAATTCATATATGTTACCCTTGAAAATTTCAAGAAACAAGAATTTGAAAGATCACATTCCATTGTTATAGGTGTTCCAAATATGAATCCCTAGGCAATGTACTGTTAAATTTTTATTTAGCGGTCTATACATATACAACTTATTCTCATGTTTGATTAGATGTACATCTGTTGCTTTATTTCACTGAACTTAATTTCAATTTACCTAACTCCATCTTCATGAATTATTTCTTTTTTAGTATTTTTTAAAAATTAACCACTATAAGTCAGTTTGGGAGCAAGTTATTCTTAATATATAGTAATTTTAAACTTTTTTGATGCTTCTGAGAGTTATGAATGGTAATTTAGTAGCTTATGCAAAATCTAGAAAGCTTTGGATAATGTAGATAGGTTAGATCACTGAGAAACCAAGCTAATGAGCCAATCTCACATGCCAGAGGTATAAATATACAACATTAGAATGAGTCTGTGAGACAGCCAGATGCAGCACGTTAGAGACAGATGTACGCAAAGATGTTCCCCTTCCGCTGTCCTCTTGCTCGGTGGAATCCACAAAAACCCAGTGTTCTCACACTCTTTTGTTTTTTCCTTTGTGCCCATAAAAATGCGTTATAAAATTTATGAAGCTTATCTGCATTAAGTATTGTATTTTAAGTATTTTAAGGTATTCCACATAAAAGAAAGGAAGCTCTAAATGGAATTTTTCCCTTGCCTCAGAAATTATGCCAGTTACATTAGAAAAATTAAAAAAAGAAAAGCATCTTATCCATATATCATTAGTATGACAATTTAAAGTATACAGGTATATTCACATTTATATTTGGTAATGTAATGGTAGGTAAATATAACTACATTGTACTGTAATAAAAATACTTAACAGAAACATACATCTGTAACATGTAGAAACTATGTATTGTGACTAAATCTTTATGTTTGTCATTAAATTGGCTAACTTATAACCCTCCTTCTAGTTCTGTGGTTTAATATGTTTGTTACCCAGGTTATAAAACCCTCTATTCATATTGCTTAGCTGTTAAATAAATGATATCAGATAGCATATACAATTCAATAAAATTCCCTGCCCTTCACATCTATCAATATGTCTATACAGAGAATACACATGCAGGTGTAATACACACATACATCTACATTTATATATTCAACATTTAATACAATGCTTGAATGACAGACATATCATAAGTACTTAACAAATATTAGTAATTTTCATTAAAAAGAATGTGTTATTCGGTTTATAGTTCATCACAGATTCTTACAGATAAGAAAGCAAATCTTAGCCAAGGAAATATTCCTCAAAAATAAAATTCTGAAAGAAATGTAGAGGTTTATTCATAATTAATACGAAGTAAAAAGGTCAACAAAACTACTTTTAAAGGAGTTACGCTGAATTCCCCCAAAGCATGAAAATTTGATAAATAAGAATATTATAAATGTCACATTTGTATCCAACAACATTTACTTTAAGCTGAAAATACAATCCTTCAAACAAGAAATAAATGCACATGCTAAAATAGTGGTTTTGCTTCCTATTGTCTCCACTTGTTTATTAAATACATTCTCACATCACTCATGAGTCCTCCTGTCTCCCAACGGATTGGCTAAATTTCACCTCACTGTCTTTAGGCTTTTCATTTTTACTTCAATGTACATAATGATTGCATTGCACAATACGTCTTAACTCTCCTCTCCTTCCTCCTCCCCCATCTATTGGTCGTCTTCTCGCTTGCAAAAAGACTTTTCTGTCTCTTTCGTATTTCTTTCATTTAACTTTTAATTTATTTGTATCTTGGTTCCTCACAGTTGAGGTTTCTCTAAATACCTTGGAACAGCAAAACATGCTTATAGTGTGTTCCACAGTTAGATAGAGTGGTTGACTAAGTCTCTAATTAGCTTTCATGCAGAGTATTTAGTCAACAAAATTCACAAATTCATTTGAAGGCCTCACCTTTAAAACTTGCCAGTAACAATTTGCTAAAAGGAGAGGTAACATTTAAATAAGTAGAAATTAGAGGCAGCGAAATAAAGCAATAAAAATAACATCATCAAGGGCTGGCATATTAGGACAGACTGGGCTAGTCTCTGCTCATACCCTGATACATGGTCTTTCCATTAATCCAACAGTATTGTATTGTCGTTAAGACTTCATGTTATTGTTTCCACAAATTCCGCACAATTCATATTAGCTGTATTTGCACTTTAATGTTTAGTTGTAAATTGTATCATTTTATCTCTAAACCTGTATGTCTAAAACACACACGTTAGGGGCTGGAGATTTAGCTCAGCAGCATAAGCACCTGCCTTGCAAGCAGGCAGTCGTGAGTTCGACCCCCAGTACCGATAAAAATGAAAAAGACCAAAAAAAATAAATAAATAAAAATAAAAATAAAAGACACACGTTGAAGTTTGAAATCAATTTTATAAAATATCTTACTGAACTTTCTTTGTATTTATATACCAGTGGTCAAATTATTCTACTAAACTGTTCAACTATGCAGTCACCTGCTAATAAGTGAAAATATTTATTTCTTTCAATTTTATGCACTTTGACATTTTCCTAGGTGTAGAATATGCTCTAAAAGTAAATTTGAGTAATGATAGTGTTAGTGATCATCTTTGTTCTATTCTTAATCATAATACGAAATATTTTTGTTCAATATTTGCTTTGTTAATTTTGGTAGTTTCTATATAATTATAAAGGTCAAAGAATAAATATTTCTATTTAATATTTCTTGTATGGAACTGTGAAATGCCTAATCAAATTTCTCTACAGGTCATTAATGTGACAATAAAATATTTTATCCTCCCTTTTTCAATAAGTCGCATATATTAATTTATGTTCTTATATAGGAATAGCTAGCATTTTTAAAGTGAGCTGCATTTTGACAGCATATTATTCTTTAAATTGTTTTCTAAAATGCATTTATTATTATCATGTTATTAAAAACTTTGTTTCATTTATACATTTTTAAAAGAAATGAGAATACACTTTTACACTCTTTGGTTTATGTTTTGACACTTTGCTGAAATGGACTTTAAAGTAATCAGAAGGTTGACATCTTTTTATAAAATGAAATTCTTTAAATAGCATTGAGAATTTTGTTTCTGACATAAATCATCTTTAAAACAACTTGGTGAGCTAAGTCTGCTGCTATTTATTACTTATCATTAATTTGCATGGATGTAATACAAAGGCCTAGTGTTCTCATTATTTTTTATTTTTAAAAGTTTATCTCCTTAATTTCACATTCCATATAAAGAATACTAAAAAGCAAAATTTACACGTACATTTAATTCAAAAATGAGGTTTAACACAGTCCTTAAATTTTCTTCATCCGTACTTGAAAATGTTTCTACAAGAGAAATTTGAATTCAAATTTATTCACATTTTTCAATATATTTTTTCACTTTTATGTCTGTGCTTTACTGCTCATTTTCACTTTTAATGTAGTAAAATTATGAATGTTTCTTAAGAGTAAGCTATTGTAGTCTTATAGTAAATTCTAAATTGGGTATTATTACTATATCAGCTCTGTTTCTCTCTTTTTTTTTTTTTTTTTTTTTTTTTTGATGTAGGATCATCTATTCTGGGTATTTTGCTTCACCATATAAACTTTAGAGTCAGAATGCAATAATCCATAAATAATTTATCAGAAATTTTGATAGGAACTGTGCTGATCTATAGGTCACTTTGGGAAGAACTAATATTATTACAATAGTGAGTTTTTCTTTCTATGAATATAAACTATGCCGCAGTTTATTTAGTGCTTTGATGTTTTTCATCAGAGTTTTGTAGTTTTTTATACAGCACTTTAATGTATTTTGTTTGATTTATCCCTAGATATTTCATTCCTAGAAATGGTAATGTTTTTAACTTCAAATTCTTCTTATTCATTGCTGATATATAGGAAAGGGAGTAAATTTTATAGTGAGCTTTGTAACCAGAAAGCTTTTTATAATCATTAAGAGATTTTGTTGTACTTGATGATTATTTCACATTATCTTTATAGATGATCACATCATTTGCAAACAAAGCCAAGTTTTCTTTCTTCCTTTCCAGCCAGTATATATTTTATTTCCTTTGCTTGCCTCATGGAATCTTTTAGGACTAGCAGTGTGGTACTGAATCCAGAGAGTGAGACAGAATATCTTTTCTTTGTTCCTGTTCCCAGTAGGAAAAAAAGTTTTAAGTTTTTCACCTTTAGCTATGTTATTACGTTTTGGAATATTTTTTACTGAGAATTTTTAATCATAAACAGATTTTGACAAAATGTCCTGTATCTATTTATATGAAATGTCATTCTTCAGCTTGTTGATGCGCTGAATTCTCTTAATTCATTTTCAAATACAGACCCAGACTTGTGCATCGAGTCAGGTTGATTATTTTTTAATGTCTATAATTTCTTTAATAAATGTTTGACATAAGTCACTAGTGAATATTACCTATGCCAGATATTCTGGATTTTGAAAGATTATTATTGATTTGGTTTTTCTGGTAAATACAGGGTGAGTTTTATACAGATTGTCCATTTCTTGTATGATTTAGGATAGATTGTGTCTTGCAGGCTATTGGTTGATTTCATCAAGTATTCAGATTTGAGAACAAATAAGTATTCACAACATACCTTTGTTACTCTAATAATTACTGGATCTTTAAAAATGTACTTTCTCTCATTTTTAATATTTATATACATACGTATTATATACATTAGTATATATATATATATATATATATATATATGTCTCTTTCATTTTTTCCTATGTAGTTTGTGTGATACTTAGTTTTGTATTGATATCTTGAAGAAGCTGTTTTTATTTGTGTGATTTTTCTCGGTTCCAGTTTTTATTTTCTTTCTTTTGTTTACTTTGGATTTGATGTTTTCTCATTTTTCTAGTTTCCTTATGCAAAAGCTTAGGTTGCTGATTTTAGATTTTATAAAATTATGCATCCAGTGTTATAAATTCCCTTCAGAGCACTGCTCTCCTTGCATCCACAAATTTTTATAACTTTTATATTTATTTGGTCCAATATACTGTAAAGTGTCTGTTAATGTTGTTTCTTTGATCATGTATTATTTACAAGTATATTATGTAAGGACTACCAAAAATGTAGAGAAGAAGAAATCATTGCACATTATATATTTGTATACCTATTATGAAAATGTTATTGAAGAGTCTCAAAATATTAAACATGGAAGTCCAATAGAAACCAGGAGTATCACTTTTTGGTGTATAACCAAAGAAAATGAAACTAGAATATTGAAGCAATATCTGCATGTCCGTATTTATTACAACACAGATTGTAATAGCCAAGGAAGAAAAAACAACCTCAGTATCTACCATCTGATAAATTGATAAAGGAAATCTGGTTCACTGTACACAACTGGATAGAAAATTCATTTACTCATAAAAGTGACAAAATCCTGTTGTTTTGACAACATGGATAGAACTGGATATAAATGTTTAATGAAATAACCCAGGCAAATAAAATCAATTACCATATGATCTCACTCATAGAGGAGACCTAAAATGTTGATCTTATAGGGGCTGAGAAAGGCATGTTGGAGCACCTTGAACCATGGAGAGGGGAGAGCAGCAGGCGGTCAGCTTTTGCTGTTGTTCAGTATGTTGAGGATATGTAGTAATACTCTGTTTCAAAAGCCTAGAGAAAATGATTTGGAAAGATTTTACCATAAATAAATGATAAATATTTGAAGAAAAAGATAAGTTGAACTTAAACTTATTGAGGTAAGAGTAAGTTAAGAATATTTTAAGTTTCAAAAGTATATTATGACAGTACAAGGCATGCTGTCATTTATCACCCTTAAAATAGCCTCCCTAGATTTGAACACTTTCCCTATCACCCCTGTCACTTTCTGAAAAGCTCTAGAAGTCCTCTTTCATGAGTGTCTTTAGTCATGTCGCTACGGTTATTTCTGATGGCTTGAATTCTTCAATCTGCTTATCTTTCGTGGTTGTGTTGTCTTATTTTGTTTGAGGCAGGGTCTTGCTACATAGTCCAGGATGGCCTTGAACTCCCTATGTAGCTCAAACTGACTTCAGACTTGAGGTGATCCTCCTGCCTCAGCCTCCTGAGTGCTAGAATTACAGAGGTACACTGTCATGCCCAGCATAGATATGGTCTTTCTCACTTTGAGGAATGCTCAGAAGCCACAAGGTGCCAGGCCTAGTGAGTATATGAGGAGTTTGAGGATATGCCATAGTTTTTCTGAGTTTGCCTTCCCATCATTATGGCACTTGGCAGCAACATTCACCATATTTTTTGATCATATCTTATAAAAATAAGAAAGAGAACTTCCAGAATTGCTTCAGAAAGTGACAAGCATGATGGGATAGGCATCTTAGAAATAAAAGCACGTATTCTGAGGAGGATTAATAGCAACGTGGTTTTATTGCAAAATATTTATTTTGATTTAATCATTATCCACATATAATGATCTCACCTTGTACACTGTATACATGGATGGACTAAAATATTACATGCTACTCTGTTGGTATGTACAACATTTAAGTTGACATGTTGCACATAAACATTTTAAAGAATAGTTGAAATCTAGTTACTTTTTTTTTTTAAAGCATGCGGTTTAATTTCAAATTGGTTTTGAGGCCTCATTTACTTTTCAGAGTCCTACATAGATGGCTTGCCATGTATTCTGGCCTGAGTGTTTAATCTCTCAGTGGAAAAGATAAGGCAAAGTCTGCTTATTTAATTTTGGTGGGAGCCCAAACTTTGGTTCTTTTGGTTAATCATGATTTAGTATATTATGTGTTCTCTTTTCTTTTTATGAGAATGATACAGAATCATGAAAAGTACTTCAGACATGATAAAAGATGATTTTTGCTTTTCTTGGATCTCATAAGGGGAAAATAATTAAGCTATATTTCTTCCTTCTCCTGATTCATTTAACTTGGGTTTTGAAAATAAAGAAAAGGGTATGAAGTTAAATTTCAATCTGAGTAGGCACAATCAACAGTGAAGGAAAAAGTATGTTTGATGACCAATAAGGCACCTAAAGAGGACGTATGATGGAATCAGAAGCTGAATCTTCTGAAAGCCCTAAAATGCGAGGTACAGAGTACGTCACCCCTACCAGATGCAAGAGGTTTTCTGTGATAGAATCAACACGTTTTGTAATCAATGGAAAACAAAGAAGAAGGGAAAGAGAAGTACAAGAAAGACAAGACTCTGCTTAAAGAAATAAGGCTAATCTAGTGGTCATGTTAAAAATTCTATTGTAAATTATTTAAACTTGGGAATTAAGACCAAGAAAAGGATAGAGTTAGAAATTTAATTTTTCTCCTTTGGAAAATGAAAGCAATAACCATGGTAATATTGGAAGACTAGATAATGGAAATATTCTGTCCCCAAATATAATATGAATAAATAATATTTTCCTGGAAAGCATGACTTAGACATTATGTTCTGATTCATGAATGTTATCTCTCTAAGATATGGCAGAGGATAGTTCATGTCCTTAGGGAAACTGTTATCAGAGCTTTTATGGTTGTCTTAGTTACTTCTCTCTGGGACAAAATACCCAACACTCACATGCCAAAGAATGAGAGGTTTATTTTGGCTAACCATTTGTAGAGGTTTCAATCCATAGTCAGCTGGCTTCAAGGCTAAGAAGCACCGCCAAAATATATGGCAGAGGAGGAACCTCATAACATGGTAGCAAGAAACAGATCAGAGGAAGAAAGAGAAGGATACATTTTCCCAGACCATGCCCCCAGTGACCCACCTCCTCCAGCCAGTCTGCCTCTCCCAAGAGCACATGTCCTCTAAACCAAACAGTGAGCTAACCCACTCATTGTTCATCCATGAGTAATGCCCATGATCTAAATTTCTCCCCCAAAGAAGCCCCTTTTATTAGCATATTAGGCCCTGGGGACATGTCTAGATAAAAACTGTGACAATTGTCTTTTTCCAGTCATCACCTTTTCCCATTTTGTTGTTCATCTATCTGGTACTAAGACCCAGTTCTGTGAATACTCGCATATGTATTTCTTTTTATATCGGAAGGGTATACAGTGATTAACAGGTGGGCTCTGAAGTCAGGATGAATTTGACATCTAGCTCGACTTCTTTCTAGCTACAGGCAAACGGCTTTTGGTGAGGACTAAATGAATTATATGTAGAATGCAGGTTGGTGCATACTGAACTATCAAGATCTCAAAATGAAATTAGTCCCTTCTTCCTGAGATATAAGCTCCACATTATTTGTTCTTCCTTACCAATCTTTTTTCCCCAATATTTCCAAGTTCATTTAGTTTTTGGCATAAAAATCTTATCTCCAAAGCAGATTATATCTTGTCCAGGGGTAGGATAAAAGTTGTCCCTATATTTTTAATTTTCTACAGCCATAATACACTACTGTAATGAGAGAACTAATATTTCTCAAATATATAGTATGGGCCAGAAGAGAGATCAAGGGAAGAAAGAGAAAGATGCATCATCTCACTGAAAGATGCATCATCTTATTTAATCTTCATAAAGACATCATTTTAAAGTGATTAGTCATACTCATTTTACAGATAAAGAGAAGGTTTAGAAATTAACTGGCCTCCTTAACGCCACATCAATAATAAGGGGTTTTCTGATTCTAAATTCTATTCCCTTGACTACTGTGCTATCTAATTTCCTAATTGCTATACTTTAAATGTGTAAAATGTTGAAATAACTGGACATAATCCTTAAGTTAGAGATTTTTAAAAACTGACCCTTGCTATGCAGCAGGCACACTACAAGTACTTAGTACAGGTCTGAGTGAGTAATGCTTGATAATTTTTACTTCAAAGAAGAACATTAATGATCAAGCTTAAAGAGAGCTTAAAGAGTCACGGGAACCCTAGCGCATGCCTGCACCTTGTGATGTTGTATAGACACTCAGTGCTCAGAATGGTTTGTGATTCTGGAGCATCAGCATTACCTGGGGCCTTGCTAAGAATACAAAAAAATCTGCAGCCTCACTCAGATGTACTACATCACAAAATATATTTTAATACGCTTCCCAGGTTAAGAATTTTCTATAGAAGTCATGAACTATCAACGCTCCTGTTTTAGAATATGTTAATTTTACATTTAGAGTTAGGAAGATATTTTCTAAGAACTACATGTAAGAGATAATGGGGTAAAACATTAAAGAAATGTTTAACAGTGATATTTTAGGAGTTTATTTTTAAAGATAGCTTATTGTTTATTTCATTAAGAGGAAAATCTTAAATCTTGTGTATGTAGAACACTATGATTAATAATTTTAGACTGAAAGATTCCTGGAGGCAGAGTCTTTCGCTCATTTTTTGCAGTACAACAAATACATTGAATAGTGACTGGGACACAGGAGGCACACAGCAAATATATCCCAGAGTGACTGCACTATGTCACTTACTGTCATTAGGATATATTTCTCAAAGACTAAGAGGAAAAGGAGAAATAATTATAAAGGGAATACTGGTTCAAACATTAGAGATGTGATTAGACTTAATCTTAATGATATAGACAGGATTATCTTTCAGTAAGAATATATACAGAAGAGACTCAGGATAGTATATGCAATTCTGGGTAACTAGGGCAAAACAGGAGGCATCACAATCCCAGACTTCAAATTATATTACAAAGCTTTAGTGATATAAACAGTATGGTACTAGTACCAAAACGGGCATACTTATTGATGGAAGAGAATAGAGCAGGAAGCAATAACCCCAGGCATATTCAGCTATCTGATCTTTGACCTGAAATATACCCCTTAACCCTTGACTCCTCTCTGCTTTCTGCCTGACTTGGCATGAAGAGTTCAACTTGGATCCAGCTGTCTAGGAACTAAAAGCTCTACAAACTGAGAGCCAAAACACTTCCTACCTCTAACGTATGGATGTTGGGTATTTGTTCAAGCAAGGAGAAAGTATTGAAATAGAAACAATCTGTTGCAAGATAATAGTAATTAAGAGTGTCCAAATGGAAACAATCTGCTGGAAGACAAAAGTAATTACAACTCTTGAAGACATAGGCATAGGCAAGAACTTCTAAACAGAACCCCACTGGCACAAAAATAACATCAAGATCAGCAAATGGGATCATATCAAATTAAAAACTTCTGAATAGCAGAAACAAGCTCACATAGGATGAGACTGCCCACAAAATGGAAAAACCTTTTGCCAGCCATTTTTTGACAGAGGACTAAAATGTACAATATATAATGGATCCCAAAATAGTTAGATTTCCCAAAAATAAAAGACCTAACCAAAAAATTGGGGATTAAAATGGATAGAAATTTCTCAGAAGAAAAAGTATGAATGACCAATAAATATTTGAAAATTGTTCAGCATGGCTGGCCATCAAAAAATACAAATTAAAACAATATTGAGATTCCCCCTCACTCCAGAAAGATTGTCTATCCCTCAAGAAATCAGATTAAAACAAATGCTGGCAAGGCTGCTTGGTAAAAAGGAACCGAGCCAAATCGATGGTGAAAATAAAAACTAGTACAATCAGTATGAATATCAATATGGAGATTCCCCAAAAACTAAAAATAGAATATTCATGTGACTCTCCTGTTCCCTTTTAGGCATCTTCCCTAATGCGTCGAAAACATCATCTAACAGTGATACATCTGTAACTATATTTATAGCAACACAATTCATAATAGCTATATCTTAGAAGATGTCTATATGTTCATCAACAGCTTTATGTAAAAAGAAAAATGTACGTTTAAATGTATATTTGTAGATGTATTTACACTGTTTATTTTCATTGTAAACAGAAATTTTGAAATGCTTTTGATTACCTTACTGAAAAGAAAGCAAAACAACTTATGAGATTTATGGGAATTTATTATCCTATATCCATGTATATTAATGATGTATTTATGACAGCAGCAATGTTTGAAATTGTATTTTTTCATACAAATTTATTTCTCTTCTAGGGAAGATAATTCTAGAAGGTTTTGGCAAAACTGCCATCAAGACCACAAGTAAAATATACACAAGAAATAAAAAGTTATTTTGTAAAAATATAATGAGAACAGAGCACTTATAGAGGAATATTGTTCTTCACACACTTCTGATGCTGCCCTGCTCACACTTGCTTCTGAAAATGATCTGTTTACTTCTCAGATAACTCTCCGGGGCAAACTCAGAACAGTACTTTCCTGTGACAAAAGAAAACTGGAAATATTTGCAGGGGAATTAAACTGTATTTCAATTTACCAACCAAAGTAATTCCAAAGAGTTGATGGATGAGAGGTCAAAAATGTCAAGTGCTCCAAAAATTAAATATTTCACTCATAAATCATTCTAGTCAGGCATGTGCAAAACTAATAATACTTGCCCCAACAATTACCATAATAAAGGAGACATTTTAGTCAGAGTGACAATATTACCGTTCTCTGTAATCTCTGACAGTAGCATGTTTGACAGCACAGGTAGAACAAAAAGTAGAGATATTCATTCTAGAGGGTGGAACCCTTTGACGCATTTCCAAGAAGCAATTTGAGAAAGCAACTCATACAGCAAAAGAGAGTGAGAAAAATAGAACTTATCTTTCAACAGAAAGATCCATGAATTACATATAAAACGTTAGGAAAATACAGAATTGCAGTCAACTTTGCCTGAGTTAGACAAAACAGGTCCAAGGGCCTATGTGGACGGAACAGGACTCCTCTTCACCTACCAAGAGACTAAGAGACAGTAAACAGGTTTAAGGCAAATAGTTAGATCTCAGGTTAACTACACAGATACAGGCCACTATGTGTACAGAACGAAAGGTGCATGAGGCTACTGACCTGAGTGAATGTCTCAAGACCTTTGGTCCTTTCTTTAGCATTGTGGCTAAAAATAAGTCACTAAATGAATGAAAAACATAATTTTTAAAATGTATTTACACACACATATGCGCACAGTAACTATTTTAGATCTGGTCAACTTTTACTGAAACTATATTTGAAACATTTCTCTTTAGCACATAAAATATCTGCCTTCCTTTTAAAGACTATATAACATTATATTGGTTGGATATCCTATCACTTATTTAACTAGTTAATAAATTCACATGACTGACTTTGTTTTTGCTCTTTGGTATGAAAATAATATAGAAATTCTTTGTATGAAAATATGTGTATATGTGTCTGAACAAATCAATAGGGTAGATTTACAGATACTGAATCGCTGATCAAAACATGTTTGTGTGGGTAGACAGCACGAAACAGTCCTTTAAAGAAGTTCAAAGCGTTAAATCCATCACCAAAGTTGGACTGTTTTGTTACAAGTGCGCCCACCCACATTCCATCTTTGCAAATCTAAGAATCTAATGGGTGAAATAGCATGAGAATTTTGGTTTAAATTATCATTTTGAAAATCATGAATGACATTAACACCTATTTTTCATACACTTAAGAGCCTTTGAATTTCTTTAATTGTACAATTGGGATTTAGAAGCCTAGTAAATCCCAGACAATTAAGAAACAGTGGTTTCTTATTACCTACAGTTTTAATTTGGACATATTGAACCAATCCTTCAAATTTATATAAAACCTTTTTTGGGTTTGTTTTGGTTTGTTTTTTGGCCACATTTCACCCTTGTGCATGTACGCAGGAAAGAACGCAAACCAGGTTTCTGCAATGCTGCATGTGACTCCTGGGAATCCACCTGGCCTGGACTCCTGCTGCTCTTCCCGCGGGTGTGCTCCCTCCCTGTGCAGCGAAGAGACGCGCTATGGAAGACTGCTTTAAAAACAGACCCTGATGGAACGGGAGGCTAACAAGCCCCACTTGCTCTAGGTTGCAGCTGCAGAAATTCTGCAAAAGGAGCGATTGCTCACCCATCCCAGGCCATTCACAGCCTGCTTCCTACAGTGACGCCATTGCTAACAGTGTCCCAGGGCGCCCATAGATGAGAACATGGGGAAGATGGGAAATGCAGTTAGCCCAGTACTCTAAATAAAGACACGAATTTCCTTACGTGTTATAAATGTATTTCTCGGGAGGCAATTGTTATTTTAGTATTTTTATTGTGCAGAATCCTTACATTCTCATGTGATCAAATATATCACTTTTCTCTTTATGAAATGTGAATTTTCTCATCCAGTTCTTTCCTATTCTGATATTATTATATTGAGCATATTTTTCAAGTAGCAGTCTTTTGTTGTTTTTGAACTTTTAAATTTGTGATCGGACAGAAGTCAAGGTGTACGCCTATGCTGTGTGATCAGTAGAACATCTGAGGCAGTTTGAGAGTTTTTCAAAGTTACCATCACCGGTATGTATTAAATTTTAATATGACCTTCACTATATATTAAATTTCTACATATGTGTAAAATTATTTTACAATGTCTGTTTTGGTAGAGCGACTTTTATTTACATCAATCACAGAATAAAACTGTTTTATTCTAAGTGAAATTTTTTAAAATGATTTTAACTATTTTACAATCTACTTGGTTATAATTAACAGATCAGAAAATATTGATTAGGTAACCAGACAGATTATTCTCAATTTTTTGCTTATAAAATTTTTCCATCGAATTTGAGGTTTTTAGGAATAGTGTCACATTACAGATGATGGTAATTTTGTTTCAACTTTTTAAGTTTTAAAACTTTTTGGTCAATTTAATAAGAGGAAATAACAATTATATATATATATGAATATATATGTGAATTATATATATGAATATAGATATTTCTTATATATATATGAGAAAATTCACATTCCATAAAGAGAAAAGTGATATATTTGATCACAGGAAAATGTAAGGATTCTGCACAAAAAAAAAATACTACAATAATAACGCCATACTGAGAAATATATATTTATAACATGTAAGGGAATTCCAGTTTTGTTATTGAGTATTGGGCTAACTGCAATTCTCTCTCTCTCTCTCTCTCTCTCTCTCTGTCTCTCTCTCTCTCTCTCTCTCTCTCTCTCTCTCTCCCTCCCAATATTGGAGGTAACAAAAATATAAAAGAAGAATTATCATTAGACTTAAAAGAACAGATAAACTCTAGTACAATAATAATTGAAGCTTTCATATCCTACTCTGCTAATCAACAGATTATTTTGACAGAAAATCAACAAATAAAAAAGCAGAGTTAATTTCATCATAGAATAGACCAAATAGACCTAATAGACATTGAGAGAGTATTTCATATAATGACTGATGACCACTCATCTTCCTCATCAGCACATGGAGCATTCTTCCACATACGCCATAAACTACACCAAAACCAAGTCTCAAAAGAGTTTTTAAAATTAAAATCATGTGTTGGGGGACTTAGCTCAGTGGCACAAATGCCTGCCTGGCAAGCACAAGGTCGTGAGTTCAATCCCCGGGACCAAAAAAGAAAAAAAATTAAAAGTATGTCAAGGATCTTCATAATCAAAAAACTTTAGTTTCTGTAACAAAGACAATTTAGAAAGCATTGAAAATATGCAAATACATTAAAATTAAATAACACTGTTGAGCAATGAGTAGAACAAGGAAACAATGAAAATGTTTTTCTAATTCTTGAAACGAAAACAGGAACTCAACATGAGATACAGGGGAAACCTAAGAGGGAAGTTTGTTAAAAAAAAAAAAAAAAAGCAAAGATCTCAAATAAAATTTTGAAGTATCTCAAGAAACAAAAATAGGGCCAGGAGTGTAGTTCAGTGGCACCAATGCCTGCTTGGCAAATGTCACGTGGTGAGTTCCATCCCTGGTACCCCCACACACACACAAAAAAAAGAAAACAAAAAAAAAAAATGACACAAAAACAATTCAAACCCAAAAGTAACAGAAGGAAAAAGATAAGACATGAATGAAATGGAAATTTTAAAATATAAATGATCAACAAAACAAAAAGCTGGTTCTTAAAGGGAAAATCAATAAAGTAGATAAACTCATAAAAAAGAGAATTAAACTCAGGGATAAAAAGTGATACAACTGATCCCACAGAATAAAAAAATCATTAGAGATTACAATGAATAAGTTAACACCAACAAATTTAATAACTTAGAAGAAATGGAGAAATTTCTGGACACATAGTCCAGCAAGACTGCAAAATTAAGGCATATAACAAATACTCAAACCAACCAATAGCAAGTGAAAGAATTGAATCAGTAATACACAATCTCCTATCAGGGAGATGGGGAAAAGCTCAGAATCAGATGACTTTACCACTGAGTTATAACAAACATTTAAAGGAGAAGTAATCCAATTATCTTCCAATTACTCGAAAAATAGAAGACTAATCCTTTCAAACACATTCTATGAAATTGATGTTTTCAGAGCACTCACAGAAAACTATAAATCAAAATACTTGGTGAACACAGCTGCAAAAATCCTCAACAAAATACTAGCAGCATATTAAAAAGATTAGTCACCATGACCAAATGGAATTCACTGGAGAAAAACAAGGGTAGCTCAGTATACCTGAATCAGTAAATATGATACACTACATCATCACAATGAAGGACCATAATCTTATGATCATCACCAAAAAATTGGCAAAATTCAACATTCCTTCACGGTAAACATGGTGAACGATTTGGTATAGAAGAAGTAGTTAAGCATAATAAAGGCTGTTTATAAAAAGCCAGCTGCTAACATACAAAATGATGAAAAGCTGGGTGCTTTCTCTCCAAAATTTGGACTGAAGAAGAGAAACAGTTCCGCCATTTTTCCTCAACATATTTGCTATGGTTTAGATCTAAAATGTCCCCAAAATATTCATGCGTCTAGAGATGGGCTTTTAGAAAGTGATTTGATCCTGGGGCACGGCATTCGTCAGTTATTTAATACACTCAGGAATCCACAGCTGAGCATGCTGGTAGTTCTTGAGAAGACCCTGCTTCTCTGCCCTCCGCCTGCTTCCTGACTGACATGACAGGACATCAGCAGCAGCTTTTCACCATCTCCTTCCTGCCTTGGATCCAGCCGGCTACAGACTGAACTTTCTAAAATCTGTAAGTTAAATTAAACCTCTTTTTCCTTTCAATTACAGGAGTTCAATATTTTGTCACAGCACTGAGGGAGCATGACAATAACCACTCAGACAAATTGGGAAAGAGAAGGAGGTAAAGGGCATTCAAATTAGCAATGAGGAAATCAAATACAGAAGATGTCAGGATATTTTGAAATATGCCATCGCCAAGTTTTATATTATTCAAAATTAGATTGTGGTTTTCTGGGCCAGTAGTGCTCTTGTAATCATGGTGAATATTCCTAAAACTCACTGACCTTTCTCTAACAAGTATAACAAGGGCCAACCCTACAAACTAACAATCCTAAAAGGGCAAGTATCCTCTGTATTCCTAGGGAAAGCAGAATTAAGACAAGAATCAGACAGACTATCTTGCACAGACTAAGCCAGCTTAAAAAAAAATGCTAAACCTCCAAAGAAGGGCATTCTGAGATTTCCACACATGCACATGTAACATAACACTGGCTATTAAGAGATGTAAACATTTGGATGGGTAGGAGAAAGGGCGGAGTAATACAATTGAAACCTTTACCTTTTGTTGCATAATGAAGACAGTAATATCTTCAGGTTATTTTTGTTCATATCCATTTTGTCTATTGAGAAAAAGAAAATTAGAGCCATTGATAAATTCTCCCTGAGAAATTTCTGCGTAAATTAGATAGAAAATAAGTAAATAAATGAATGAATGAATGTTGTACTTAAAGATGTATATTGCAAATTCTCTGAAACTCACTTTATAGAGTAGAGAAGATGTATAAATAAGAATTGTGGTGATAATGTAGAAACAAAAGCTCGACTAATAAAACTTAGGCAGAGAAAAAGAAGAGAAATGGCAAAACAAATAGAAATCACCAAGAAAGATGATGTCTTTCAAACACATCAATAATTGCAAAGCTTGTATGTAAAAAATATGGTGTAAATATTAACCAGAACAAACGTGAACTGGTAATATTTTTATAAGAGAAGTAAACTTTGGAATAAATACTAAGGAATTCAAGGAACTCACAGAAATATATAGTGATAAAATGTTTATCTATCGAAAGTCATAGAAACCTAAAACTCCATCCACAAAACTAACACTTTCAAAATACGTGAAGAAAAATCTAATAGACCTAAAAACAGAAATAGAAAGATCTACAATTATACTAGGAAATTTAACATTCCTGCCTCACTAATCACCAAGAGCAACTAGCTATGTACACAAAAATCCAGTAAAATGCTATTAACCACATTCACTATGTGACTATGACTGTTCAACTTGATGTTAATTTGATTTAATTAAGAAACACCTAGAATATTGGCAAGGAACATTTTTTATGTCTGCCTAGGTGCATTGTAGAGGAATGGTGTTGGGTACTGTGTATGTTCCCTGGTCCCTTTCTTTTCTGAAGCTGTTCCTCTGCTCTACTTCCAGATCACACGGATTAAACAAATTACATTCCCTTCCTGCCATGATTTTTCCACCTTGGAGCCACTCAATATGGAATATTCTGACACCATGAGCCAAATTTAATCTCTGTTTCCTTAAAGTATGGATTACACAGACTGATATGATGACACTTAAATTGGTGGTCCAACCTTTTTGGCACCAGCCATTCGTGTTGTGGAAGACAATCTTTCCACCGAGTGGAGAGAGGAGTGCGTGTGATTCAAAGTGTTCGGCTTACATCCTTTCTATACACAGTGTAGGGTATGAGCTCCTATGAAAACCTAATACCAGGCTGATGTGACAGGAGGTGGGGCTCAGACAGTAATGCCAGTGAAGGGGAGCAGCTGTAAATACAGATGAAGCATCAATTGCTTGTCTGTCTACTTGCCCAACATTCCTATTTGCCACAGACAAATATCTGTCAATCACCCACAGGCTGGAAACCCGTGATATGAACAATCCACCAAACAACAATACAGTGCATATCTTGTATGTGCACATGCCTCTAAAGAGTGTGAGATGAAAGTTTAATCTTCATTATTTCTAAGACATCCCCAAAGTTGTTTTTCTGCTAAGAGTGTCTTCCAATGGAAAGGCAGTCTTGTAACAATGTTATGGTATATCTTCATTCAACTTATTCACCAGCTCTGATATCATACAAATTTTGGGTCTTCCCCAAAGTCAAAATCAACGTGAAAGCTAAACAATTTGAATGGTTTCTAGGTATCAAGACAGCCATGATGATACAACTAAAGACACGAAAGATCTTCAGAGCTGCTTCAGAAAGTGACAAGAAAAATGAGTAAACATGTTTAAAGTTAGAGAAATTTGGAGAGAAATTAATAGCAATTCCCTTTTACTGTAATATGTAGCTTAAACTACATATTCACCATGTGTTTTGATCACTTCTCACAGAATTTGTGTTTAATGATTATAATGCCAGGGGGCTGGGAATTTAGCTCAGCAGCGTAAGCACCTGCCTGGCAAGTGCACGGTCCTCAGTTTGATCCCTGGTCTAAAAAAAGAAAAAGGAAAAACAAAAGGATATAATGCCATTAAATTATATACAACTAGAAATTTACTAAGTCAAATTTCAAAAAGAGAGTAACAAAATTAGAAACCACTTTCAATTACAGGAAAATGAAATTGCCAATTTTATATGATCCAGTTAAACTGTTTAAAATTGATGATATTAAACGTTTATATTTGAAAAGAAAAAGCTCTCAGATGATTTTAACTTTGATCTTATGAGCCTAGAAAATTAAGTTCAGAGCAAGTAGAATAAGAGAAAATCATTATCAAATAATACTAGAAGGAGCCAATAAAAATTTCAACAGACATCATTAAAATTGATAAACTTCTTGATAGATACAAGAGAGAATTAGAAGAAAAGTAACTAGGAAGACAGAGAGACAGAGAGGAGAGAGAATATTAATACCAGAAATATGAGATGAGGTATCTTTTGTAGCTTCTAAGAAATTAAAAAGATGACAATATTGTTTATACGTTTGCCTATAAATTTAAGCATATAACAAAATATTTTAAAAGTTCAGGATTTTAATGTTTACTTAAGAAGAAATAAATTCTCCAAGTAGCTGCATATCAATCAAAGAAATATAATTTATAGTCAAAATACTTCCAGAGAAACATTAAGATCCAGAGTTTTTTGCTGATAAATTATTTCAATCATTAAGCTCTTTAAGGAATTAGAAACATTTTCAAAAATTTTAAATATAAAAAGCAATGGACACAGTAAAAGAATATCTGTTAAGAGCACTTGAACTCAGTAGATCCTAACACAAAATATTAGCAAATCTAACCCACTCAAACACAAAATGTAGCATTGTATTATCAAGTGGGGTGTTTCCTGGGATTAGGTCTGATTTGGCACACCAAATTCAGTCAGTGGAATTCATTATATCATCAAAGTAAAGAAGAAAAATTACATGTTTGTCTCAAAGACGCAGAAAACATTTTTCATGTTCAATATCTTTCATTGCATAAATCAACTAATACAGAAGGAAACGTCCTTAACATGATAAAGAACAGCTACAAAAGGTTTATAGTCAGCATGCTGACTGGTGAAAGAGTAAACGCTTTTTCACATAATGTGACACATAAGCAAGGATGTTCTCTTTCATGTTTTTCCTTCAAAGTCACTGCTTTGCAGGGAAAAGCAAAAGCATAGAGTTTAGGGTTAGAGTTTAGGAAAGCAAAACTCAAAACTATCTCTTCACAGATTATGCGATTGACTAGGTAGAAAATCTCAAAATATGTATAGAAATGTTATTGGTAGTAATAATCGAGTTTAGCAGTTTAAGGATACAAGAACAAATAGCTAAGTGAATGAATAAGGTACTAAATACCAATCGTGAAATGCTTAAAGTTGAAAATGATATTACTATTTCAATATCAAATGATATTACTATTTCAAAACACATCAATACTTAGACATAAATTGATTATATACACATACATGAAGATAAAATCAAAAGAAGAGATGCACCATATTTATTAGAAAACATTATTGGTAAAATATTTATTCTTCTTGATTTAGATTCAAAACATATCAATCAAAATCTGAGGGATTTTTTTAAATATTGACAAGGTTAGTACAAAATTGATAGGAAAGTCAAAGAAACTATAATATAAAAAATAATACTAAAAAGATAACATTAGAACACAAGTATTACTTGATTTCGACTTAATATGTAACTACATTACTCACGGCAGTGCTGAGGGGATGAAAATATAGGAACATGATATCCCTAGAAATCCCAGTAAATGAGCGTACATTTATACAGATTTTGAACCTTACCTCACATCGTGTACAAAATAGACCTAAATATAAAGTTAAAATACATTCATTAAAATTTTGAAATGTCCACTTTTATATTACTAAAACTATATAAGATATATGAGGTAAATTTAACAAAGTAGTATTCAAGACACGCAATATAATTCATATGCATTATGGAGATCGGAAGGACAAACTAAATAATTTGAGAAGTATAACATGTTTAGCTTAGAAGCTTGACTATTGCTAATTGCAATTTTGCTTCTATTTGATCAATAAATTTAGAAAAAAATCCCAAAGTTCCATTAGGTTTATTAATATAAAATGTTGATTCTTAAATTAAAAATGCAAAATAGCCTAAACAAAGTTGTTTTTTGGTTTTTTTTTTTTTTTCGTCTTTTTCCTTTTTATCGGTACCGGGGATCGAATTCAGGACTGCCTGCTTGCAAGGCAGGCACTTATGCCGCTGAGCTAAACCTCCAGCCCCTCCTAAACAAAGTTTTAAAAGAACGAATTTGTAAGTCTTATTTAATGTCAATGTCTATAATATTACTATAATATATAAAATTGTTTGTATAAGAACAGCTATAAAGAATAATTAAACAAAATAAATTTAGAAATGTGTCTGCATATATAATTTATTTTCTATTCTGTGTTCAACATAATTCAATGTGCTTGGGAAAATATTTCAATAAATAACTGGATATCTTCCTCAAGAAAAAATAACAAATCTTAACACTTAGCTCACATCTTACTAAACAATTATCATTATGTGTATCATCTATTTAGCATAAACTTATACATAAAGCTAAAGGAAAACACAGAAAAAAGATTTTTGAAAACTTGCCTTTTTAAAAATATAAGATACAGAAAGCATGAATCATGAGTAATTTTTTTTTCTTTAAAAGTCACTGTAAGACTCTACTGTTTTGTTCAACTTTATACTATCTAATGAGATAGACAATTCTTTTTAAGGAAACAAGAGACATTGTTAATAACCTTGTACTCTGTTTTACATCATGTGCTATGTCTATCCTTGGTTTTGACTGACAGCTTTGTTTTGCCATATTTGAAAAAAAAAAAGTCACTGTAAGAAAATAAAGTGACTACCAGACTAGGAAAAAAAATACTTGCAATGTAAATTTCAGTAATCATAAATAACAATATATAAATTATATTTCATGAAAATTAAAAACTAGAAAATGTTGATAAAAATAATACTGTTGATATCTCATAGAATTTTTAAAAACAAAACAATTATATAAACTGAACTCTTGAATATGTAATGAATGAAAGCAGCACCTTTTTAATCTCCTTGTATTGTGCGAATGGGAACTGTAAAAGCTGATTAGATCTTGAGATAGTTTAAGACAGAAGAGAGGCAAAATGTAAAGTTTTCAAACTGACAGTATGGAAAAACTTGAAAAAATTATTTAATTATTTCAATAATCAACAAAGGAAAAAGAAACCCTAGAAAGGGACAGTACAAAATAAGTTTAAGATTGTCAGAGTGGTTTTTTTTTCATGAAAGAAATCATCAAAAAAAAAGAATCATTATATCAGAGAAATACACATCAAAGATTTTTCCACGCTATATTTTAAGATACTGATAAAATTTCCACCCGTCATGAAGATATGAAATCTGCTTTTCAAATCTGAATGAATTTAATAAGGCACCAAAATTTATGGAAACCTAGAGAAAGGAAGGTAGAATTTATGTTCTTACTGCCTTGGCCAAGGTTAAATGTTCCTACAAATGACATTAAAACACACTAACTGCATTCTAATATAATCTAATTCATTCTCTGACTTAAAGGTTTTTCTCTATTCACACAATGTCTTAAAACGTTTTGTATTCACTTGGCCCTGATAACCAGTCACCTTCCTTTCCAAAAACACGCCACAGATGGAAAGCATACAGTGAAGGTATGTTTCACACCATTCATTATGCCTACCAACTCTGCTAGCTCAGCACATTCCTGAACTAAATCCCTCCTCAACTGATGTTGCAGAAAAACTATGACATTAAATGATCAATGCTGTGCCACTAAAGTCTAAGTATGAAAAATGAAACTTGAAATGTTTATTTTAGACTCAATAGTGCACATGCTGAAAAAGATTTAAAATATTCACAAGAGTAATTTTTCTTCTTGGTCGCTCCCCATCTCCTCTGCTTTTGGAACAGACTAATCATGATTCACATGGGTTTTAAGATTTTGTCAATCATAAAACAAAGGGACTTGCTGTTATTTGAGTTGTGGATAATCCCTAAATGATATCTCCATTCATAGTGATGCCAATCTGGAAATACTTGGTATTTTTCTTGTCTGAAATTTTCAAGCATTATTTCTTCAAGGAGCTATTAAAATACACCATACCCCACTATGCTACTTCACCTCTGGCAACAGTAGCTTATGGAATTTTCTTGTATAATAAATGTTGGAAATCTGAAAAAATTTAGCAAATTAATCATCTAAAGAACTGTTGACTTTTTCTAATACGTCCATCATTTAACTAAATAATTTACTGGTTAACAAATGTAATTCTGAAGCTTAACTCTTAGTATCATATACACAATGAAGGCATTTGTTGTTTAAACTAGCAAAGGACTATAAAAATATAAAATCATAATTCAATATGGGAGTTCATACAGTAATTTCAACACTTGCACATTTTTGTTTCATATTTCATTTAGTAAAAGTTTAACAATATATTTATCATAAGCTTTTTTTCAAGCATGTGCATGAATCTTTACATTTAGAAGAATTCTGATTAAATCTACTTTTTAGTCTTTGGGTAGGAATATAAAAAACATGTCCAAATATCTGTATCTTATCTTTAAAAGCTCTGAAAATATAGATCTCACTGTTTTGTTATGAAATAAATACCCACAAATCTGCTTTAAAGTTATGGCCTGTTCTTTTCTTGAAGGTCTTGCTCACTCATTGGGCAAAGAACAGCTTCTCAATCATTATCATGGCATGGTTGGTGTATTAATCAGGCTCCTCAGAGAATCAAAGCCAGTAGATACACATGCATACATTTATAGCCATAACACACATGGAGATTTAATCTAAAAATTGGTTTAGAACAGTAAGAGTCCGAGAGGTCCCATGATCTGTCTCTTTCAGGCAGGAGATGCAGGAACACTGTTAATGAACCAGGTAAGTCTGAGAAGCACAGGAGCTAATAGTGTACATTTCAGTCAAAGGTCAAGAAAACAGTGATGCATTCCAGCACAAGCAGATGGACAGGAAGGTTAAAAAAAAAATAAGGTGACTATCTCCTTGCATCCTCTTTTACATCCTCCTTACAGCCCCAACGAAAAGGGGTGACCGTCACTGCACTGGGGAAGACAATTTACTAAGTCTGCTGATTCTGCACAGAGGTGTCACCACAGATAGACCTAGAATGATCATGTAAGTAAATATCTGTGCACCCTCTGATCCAATCAAACTGACAGTTATGTGTCAGTTGTACACATAATACAATCAGAAAGGAAAGAACCAAAGAAGCTTAATCAGCTTCCCACTACACAGAATATTATTTCCATCCTTCGGTTTTCAGTCTGTGAGGGTTTTATTTGAGAGAGGCTTAAATGTGTTTCTCGTATAGATCAAAGGAGAGATGGAGAGAGTGGGGAAAAGGAAAAGTTAGGGGATGAAGAAAGGGGTCAGGATGTGTTGTGCACATATACCAGCTCTGATAAGGAATGTAAATGTTATTGTACCCAAATATTGAGTACAGTCCTCCAAGCATTGTAATCCCTTTTCCAGTCTTCGTCACAATCCAAAATTTATATTTGTAATCCCATTGAGATATTAGAATCCCAGCAAGACATATTCCAAGTTAAGGGCAGCCAAAGAGTCCTAAATCCAATCCCCATGAGGATGTGTGGACAAAGGCCCTGATCCTAGGTCTCTCCCAGTATTTATTATCCTAGGAAGAAGGGGGTGCTTTTAGGATGAGTGACAGTGAGGATGGCAGGAATTATGTGAGTAACTTGAGTTGGCTAGCCAGGTAGTCAGAAAAGCATCTCTTCAAAATGCAAGATAAGGATATGCAGAAGGATCAATTTGCGTAATTCAATTAAGGTAGCAACTGAATTCTTTTTGGAGGCTGTTTCTTCAGTTTCTGATATGTAAACTTTTGTGACCTGAGGAGTCATAGCCTCCTTACCTAGAGTTCCATACCCAGTTGACATTCCTGGAGCCAACTGGTTCTACTATCTCCTTGTGCTTATATATTTTAGATAGAGCACTATGCAAGGAAACAGAAGACTGTCTGATGACTTTAGAGACTACCTCAGCTAGCCTTATTTGCACATGCTTAGAGCCAACTGAAGAGAAAGAAATACCATAGTCAGTTCTCCACATATCAGTATAAGGAAATGTCTCAATATAATCAAAGTTGCAGCAATTTTTCTGCATTCAAGGGGAGTCGTTCAGGTTGTCTCCCACAAATGTTGTGTACTACAAACATGAACCAGAAAAGGAAAGAAATAAAAGGATGAAGAGATGGGTGGGAGTGGGAGACAGAGAAGGGAAAGCAGAGGGAAACAGAACTTAAGATGTATTGTGTACATGTATTCATTTCCCACAAGAAATGTACCACAAAAATGTACTAATAAAAAAACCAATAATATAAAATATTTAAGAAAAAGAAGTTTCATCCAATCATACATTGCTGGGCACCAAACAGCTCAAATCAGTGAATACTGCTTTACATTTCAAAAACAGTACACTCTGGCATTAGAGACTCAATTTAGATTTATGACAAAAATCTGAACTAAATTAGCTCAATCAGAATGTAGACTTTTTATAAAACCTAAATACATGCAGCTCTACAAGTAAAGGAGTAAGTGGCACCTGGAAAGTCCCCCAGTAGCCAGGACTCACTGCCAATCTCTAATCACTGCTTGTTCTTGCACGTGGGCTTTATACTTTCTTACATAGAATAATTTCTTCTGGACCAGTAGATAGATGACCATTTGAATCAGTAGGTCCATGCACAAAGAGGAAAAGATGAAACTAAAAAGCTTCCCCCACAAACTCTAAAGAAACATAAAATTTTTATCTGAAATAAAAGCCTGAGCTCCAAAATTTTGAATAACTACAAAGTACCTTGCATTGAAAAATATGCAATTACATCATATAAGTGATAAAGATCTCTAAATCTCTCAGAGCTGAAGAAAAGGAGATAGACATCCATGAAGAGGAATGAGAATCAAACACTGGATGTTAGAAACAATGCAGAGTTCAAAGCCCAAAACACTACATACATCCAAATTCTCACTCACGAAAGAAACAGAATTATATTTTTCAATGATGCAAAGATTCAAAACCATTATCTTCTGGGAACTCTTTCTTAAAATATTTACTGTTGTACCTCCAAAACAAGACCCCAAGATGTTGTCCAAAAAATGTGTCAAGACATCTTTAAAGGAAAAGAAGCACTCTATTTAAGCTGGTACCCAGCAACATAGTGCAATGGAGTTTGCAAAGCTGTGTAACTGGGCTAGATTTTTGTCAGGCTTATAAAGGAAAAAACAGCAAAGTAAGGGGTGGGAAGGGAACAAGACCTTTGTTCCCTTTTTGCTTGAGGACAGAGTTTTTATGGGAAGTTTCACAGTTGGTGGTCAGCAAGTTCCTCCTTTATGGGAATTTGAAGCTTGTGGTCAGCTAATTCCAGGAACATCTGTCTTTTGTTATGGGGGCAAGGGTTAAAACAGGGTGTTGGTTGCTTTCTGTCATCTATTTCTGGGAACAAGCATTCCTCAAAGAGGGGAACAAAGGTTAACACAACAAACAGGTTACCAGAGCGATGATGCCTTCAGAACAGTATGGCAGTATTTTGGTTAAATCACAACGTGGTGATCAGTTGCTCCAGGGTGGTCAGTTACAGGAAACAGTTGTTTTGCTAAGGGAGTTAACAGGGTAATTAGGGCAGGTAACTAGGGCAATGGCGAGTACAGAACAGGATGGCAGTGCTCTTTGGTTAGGGTACAACATTTGCCAGGAAATGTTTTTAAATAAAAGAGGTAGAACCAAAAGAAAGGAAATCATAGATCTACAAATTATACAAATCCGTTCCATCTCTTTGGTTTTCAAAGTTACATATTTAAATTATTAAAAATTAGTTATGATCTTATACCATGTCCTGAAAAATAAGAAAGAAAAGAATCCCAGGATAAAAGTGATATAGGGGAATGAAACTTTCGACCTACTTATGTCTGGTCTGAGACTATGCTCTCTAAAGTTGAAGAACGAACTTTAGGAACAATGGAGGTTAAGAGTAGAATATATTTTTTGAGAGAAAGCTTCTTTCTGAGAGAGCAGAAGGGGTCCTCAGAGGGTTGCTAAGACTATGTCTTTTCTAGGGACTTTTATATAGTAAAATCTTGGGGTGAGATGGGTTTAAAGTGGAGAAAACTGGGAACTCACAAGGCAGATAGACATAAGGTGGGACAGAACTATGGTTAGCCAATAAGATTAATAGTTCAGATAAAATTGGTTACATTAGGGACAAATGGGGAAGCGAGTCAGTAGAAAGGGAGCATTCTTAGAGACCAGTGATACTTCCCTAAGGCATTCTTAGAGAACAGTGATACTTTCCTAGGGGGTTGAGAGGGTGACTCCTGACTTCCTCAGGGTGATAGGGAACTATTTAGGATATAAGTCCTTAGGATATGGTTGTATTTGTTTGGTCTTTTGCCTTGAGACTTGGCCCACAGCGGGAGGTACCTGCCTCCCCCATAGTTGAAAGGTATCTGGGCTTCTATACTGGCTCCTTCAGGAACCCAGCCCTGTCTCCAGGCCTATAGTATTTCTAACTAACTCAGCTGCCTGTGACAAAAGGAAACCAACAGGAGGAGTTTGGAGCAGGAAGATGTAGGAATGTTTTAAGAGTGAATCATACTAGACAGAAATTAAAACTGATATTTTAAAAAGGTGTTCCTGCAGTTAGATAAATGACTGAGTACTGTGAGAGTATTTGGGGAAAAAAGGAAGTACTAAACATGAAGAATGCAGTCATTAAAATATTATTTAGAAGTTGTAAAACTAATGACATTTAGGTGTAGCACATTTCTTTAATCTACAGAGAACAATATTTCCATAAATATGTAAAGATAGAGTACTGTACTAACTTAACTGTAGGTTATGATACACTTGTATCTAGAATACTATGAGAAAGGCATTAAGAACTAAATTTTTACTTCAAAGAAAAGTCTCAGATGCCTAGAACTTTTCCTAAGAGTTTACAAGAATCAATTATATTATGTGTGATGAAATGATCAGCTACTTTGAAGAAAAAACAGAAATTATGGTACCTGTTGCTGATTCTGTATCATCATACTTTGAAATCTAGTAACATTTTTATTCTTTGTTCAGAGTGGTTTTAATCTGTTCTGTATTGTTTAATTTCAACATACATGAAGGTATGGACAGCTATTTTGACGAGAACAAGAGACATTACAATAGCCATTGTTGATTTTCTTATTGTCTCATTTTGAAGGCCTGGAATGCCTTCATTACTGTGTTCTGATCAGTTTTATACTATTTGGTTTTGTATGAATTCATTGTGTATGAAGATATGGACAACTATTTAGAAGAAAACAGGAGACATTATGGTAGTCACTGTAGATTTCCTGTTGTCTTGCTTTGAAATCTGTGTCACTTATATTGGTTACGTCTGATCTGCTTTGTTCTGTTTTGTTTTAAACTCTTTAAAATAAAAATAATTTAAAAATAAAAGTCTCAGATACTATCCAAAGGTAGTAGGGTATACAGGTAATTTATATAAATTCAGCTAAAAACAGACAAACATGAAATAAATAAGTAAATAAATTCAGTTAAATACAAATGCAAACAACTCAGAGTTGAAAATATTTTCTTTTTTAATTTTATTTTTGAGAGAATAAAATCAAGCAAAATAAGACAGAATAAAGCTAACCAAAATAAGACAGTATAAGTGACATAGGATTTCAAAACAAAGTAATAGGAAATCAAAAACAGTTACCATATTGCCTCTTATTGTCTTCAAAATAGCTCCCCATATCTTCAGATGTAATAAAATCAAACAGAATACACAGAATAAAACCAATAAAAACAAAACAAGATAATAGTAAATCCAATATCATGACCACAATATATCTTATCTTTGAAATAGCTGCCCATGCCATCAGATACAACAAAATCAAACAAGATAAAACAGAATAAAGCCCAACCAAACAAAATAACAAGTGGTATTTTTTTTTTTGTACCAAGGATCAAACTCATGACCTCATGTTTACCAGGCAAGCACTTGAGCCACTGAGCTAAATCCCTGGCATCTCAGACAAAATAATAAGAATTATACAGAAATTTCAAAACAAGATAATAGAAGATTTAACAATAGCCACCCTCTTCAGAAGGAGATATACTACATTGAATATTGTTATTCTCTAAATAAATGATCAAACTACCAGCCTTAGGCCTGCAAAGTCAGTGAAATGCTAAACACTACAAGCTTTAAGTTATATTTTACCTCATTAGCTATCATCACAGCCTGTGTTTCTCCAGATCAGTTGGTCACTTTTAGAAGGAAGGAAGGGAGGAACATTGTCTCATCTCGTCTCCCTGCTCACATGCCAGAAAGGGCTGGCTTCTGGTTCTTTTCCAGGCAGCCCACACATAGCACTGACTCACAGGAAGTCTTAGCTTCTTGTTGATTTCTTGCTCTCCTCCCCTGCAGCCCACCAACAGCACCAACTCATAGCAGAGGGCTGGTGTCAGGCTCTCCCCGAGTTAGCCTGCGCATGGCACCAACTCACAGTAGAATATTTTTCTTTATAAAGTTTATAAAACAGTTTGCGTACTTATTATTTTGACTAAAAAATGTTGATTTAAAAGAAGCAAAAATACCCTGCTCCAACGCATTTACAGTAACCTGAGGCAACCACTCATAATGGGCTTCACTTTATTTTACTGTTTAGTAATCAATTTTCTCTATCCATAGATATCACAAAGTATCACCTAACACCATGGAAACCTCTAGCACCAGCAGATTTGCTAGGATATAAAACAGTAACAAACTGTCTCTTTAATCTGGGACTATTCTATATTGGTCATCTTTTAACATACTCATTAAGTGTCACATGTTACATATTTCAAAATGCAGTACCTTCTGTCATTTTGTTATTCATAAATAGCAAGACCAAACTGCTTTGCCACAGATTTCACTGATCTGACAATTTTTTATGATGTTTATTACTTATCCTGTGTGATTTTCTAGTATCTTTATAATGTGGCTGTATTTTCCATCTTCTCACCGGGTTCAGTTAACAAGATACCATCAAGATAGTTAACTCCCCTGATATTCTTTAGAGTATTGAGAGAGGCAAAGAGAGCCAGAGAGAGAGAAAGAGAGACAGAGGGAGACAGAGAGTGAGTGACAGAGAGAAAGAGAAAGAGAGAGAGACAGAGAGAGATAGAGAAAGAAAGAGAGACAGAGGGAGACAGAGAGAGTGACAGAGAGAGAGAAAGAGAGAGAGACAGAGAGATACAGAGAGAGAGACACAGAGAGAGACAGAGAGAGACAGAGAAAATCCCTATATCCCTATCTACACATTGAAACTGAAACCCTGATGCCTGCTGGAACCACTGTGGAAATAACTTGCCAAAACTCCATTTAACATCTCTATAGCTTTCTCTCTTACAGGAAAACCAAGGTGATATTTCAGATTTCCTGGCAACACACAGTATCACAAATAATATCCAAGAATCTTCAGTGTGGATGTTCAACTTAATCCAGCAGTTAATGTGGTAATTGGTTATACATTTCCTTGCAAATGGATCAGAGAAATGCCTATTATATGTATTTACAGTGTCCAATATTTTCTCAAAGGGGTCTTCAATCCATGGGTTCTGGGTCAGTGAAGTGGCTTTGATCTTGAAACTGAAGGAACTGTGAGTTTTCCATTGCAAAGCCTGACATCAGCCGTCTGCTTGCCAACTTTTGATAATACATGTATTTTCATACAAGTGAAATCACACCCAAATTAGTCATTTATCTCTCTCACCATTTGAATACCAAGACCTATTAGTCATCTTCAGATGTCAGTGGATGAAAACATCTTAAAACAATTATGCAGAGCTTTGCAGAGGCAGCTAAGTATCACCATCTGGCTTCTGCAACTTTTGAAGATCATCATTCTCTTTATCCAAGGAAGCCTATGAATCCCCTGGAGTTGATCCCATATTGCAGACAAAAGCTATCACCCAGCTTTTCAAATATGTTGATGTTCCTCTCAGTAAGGTACTGTACTGTGTCAGTGAATCAAATCTGTGTGACGTACTAGAGTGGGAGCAATTTTGGCTTGGTAATTTTACGGGTCACTTTTAAATTTGGTTCAGATTCTCCCTGTTACATTACCTTTGCTAAACTTTGGTTTTCCCTCTCACAACTACTGAGTTGAAAACATCTACCTTTCAAAATGTTTAAAAGGATTTTTTTAAAAATCTTTTTTGTTATTTTCTTAAGGATTTAAAGAACTTTAGCACAATGTCTAAGGCATACCCAAAGTGTTTATTCTTCTTTTTGCTTATCAGAAAGAAAACCACAATATTTTTTTCACTTTTTATATCTGCTGTTTACTACTTATACACATTCTACTCACTTTGTCTAAAAATTTGACTGACCATTCTCAAAAGAGTGAAGGTGTTAAGCATGTCAGTGGTTCTGTCCTTTATTTCCCTAGTTTCTTTATCCAGATTTTCACAGCTCCAACCCCACCCTCATTTCCCATGAGTAAAACATACATAAAATATATCATGAAGATATATAGTATAATTTTAACAAATAAAATGATGAAAGTTAAGAGATTACTAGAGCTTGGAGAAATTACAAAGCATATACTAACATGTTTATCTAGCTCAGGAATTTAAAATCCAAAAAGAGTAGGGAGTAAAGCACAACGGTGGAAAAGAACTCTGCATCCAGAGACCTCATGTGGAAGCATCAATTTTAAAAATTATCCACCTGAAAAGATGCCCTCACAAGAGATAAGGAAGCCAGATGAGATGTCACAGTGCCAGCTTGTAGCACAATAAGAAAAGATGCATTGAAGAAGGGAAAAAAGACAATTTCATGTTACTAAGTCATCTTTTCCCTCGCCCCAGGCAGCACAGTAAGGAGAGAAAGTCCATTTGCGTACAGGGGAGAGAGTAAATTTAGTACAAGACTTTGCATTGGAATCAAACACCAAGCATGCCACAGTAACCCATCATTAGACATGCACTCACAGCCATAGACTCCAGGCCAGATCCCACAAAGTGAGGGGAAAAATCATTATAATGACAGCAGGATCCCCAAAATCTCCAGTTTCAGGCCTACAAAATGAACTGTCTCTTTGCATCACAACTGGATTGAATCTGATAACCCAAGAATCCAGATGGACATAAATAGCAGGCAGGCCTCAATGGCCTTCCGGTTCCGGCTTTCCTAAGCACTGTACCACTTTCAGTAACCCTAAACTTCAAGCACAACCCAGTGTCATGTTAACCTTTAAGTTCTGTGTTAGTTAATTTTTACTCGGCACTGAGACAAAATATCTGATGCTCAAAGTTGAGAAAGGAAAGGTTTATTTCATACAGTTTTTGGAGGTTTCAGTCCATACTCAGTTGGCTCCAAGGCAGGGTGGCATGGCGGGGCTGCAGTTCATGGCAGCTGCAAACAGCAAGGTGGAAACCAGGAAGAGAGAGAAACATGCCTTCTTTCAGGCATTACATTGTATGCTGGCTCTACCTTTAGGTGGGTGTAGCACTGACACCATCAGTCTAAGAGCTAGACAATGAACCAATCACAAATGCACAATGCAAACTCATGAGGCTTGGGGACCACCAACATAAACTAGGACAAGGCGTGAGGCTTTGTAACAATACCAGAAAGCACTTTCAGAATCTTGAGAAGGTGTGACTGATGACACACTTTTCAGATAAAGTCAGTCTGTGAAAACTAGAATAAATGCGTATTGTCTCAAGTATAGAAACACAAAAACTTTGCAAGAATGTGAAAGACAATCAGTGAAACATCATAATCACCAAAGAGACAGAATAAAGGGCCAGTGAGTAACAATAAAAAAAAGTAGGGGATTCGTGAATTGTCTGAAAAAAGAGTTGTACGTAATTGTTCTATGGAATTTCATCAAATTTCAAGAAAATACTGCGAAATGGTTAAACAATGAGGGAAAAGCAATAAATGACCATATTTGATATTTAGTAGAGAGAGTAAAGAAATAGCAGTTTCAAAACTTTGGTTCTGAAAATAGAGGTGATAAAATAAAAATCCCAAAAAGAAAATCAACAGCAGGATTAAGCAAGCAGAATAAAAATCTGTAAACTCAAAGAAAAAATAAGCCAAACAAAACAAAACAAAAAATAGCTAATGAAATATATACGAGAGCATCAAAAGATCAAATCATAAATGTGTCAAAGGACAAAAAGATAAAAAGATAGAAAGAAGTAATATCAGAAAAACTTTTCAAATCGAAAATTATGTAAATATCCAGATACAAGGAGGTGAAACCCCTCCAGACAGATTCAATCCAAATAAGATTACTACAGAAAAAATTGTATTCAACTGTTAAAAGTTAAAGGTAAAGAGAAGATTCCAAAAGAAACAACCAGAAAAAAAAAAAGCAAATCACATACAAGGGACTTTGAATATGTTACCACTGGATTTCTTAGCAGAAATATTATAATCCTGGAGAGTACTACAACATGTTCAAACAGATAAACAAAGAACTTCGAATCAAGAATGGCATAAGTAAAGTTCTCTTTCAGGAATGAACCATAGGTAAAGATTGTTCTAGATATACAAAAGCTCCAAGAGCTAAATCAGACCTGTTTTATAAGAAATAGTAAAGAGATTTCTTTAAGTTACAAGAATAGAATGCTTGAAAAATAATGTAAAAGTATCTGAACCTTTCAATTCAGAAGTAAAATAGGTATACAGACAAATTCAGAATACACTAGTACTGAATTGTGTGTGAATCATTTATATCTTTAAAAAATCAAAAGCACTAAAATAATTTTTACAATAATTTGTTAAGTCTATGCATTTAAAAATTCAAATGGGGAGTGGAGGTAAAGTGTTTGCATATGTGTGCTCTAAAGTAAGCTTTTATCCATTCATAATAACCTTCTTTAACTATAATGTACTGTTGTAAGCCTCATGATAATGATGAAGCAAAAGTATACTACTTACATGACAAGTGAAAAGCAAAGTATAAAAATATACTGCTAAAGAAAATCACTTAACTATGAAGGAAGACACAAAGAGAAGAACTCTGGAAGGCTGCAGAAGGCCCTGTCTTGGCCACTTAAGGAGACACTGCCTCAAAATGAATGAATAAATACATAAATTTTAAAAGAGACAGTGCAAAGATTCTGTTGAAAACAATAAATCATTAAAACAATGAGAAAAATTAACAAAATGACTGTAGTATATCCTTATATATCAATAAACTTTAGTGTTAATAAATTTTCAGAACAGTAAAATAAATTTCAAAAATATACCAACAAATGTAATAGCATAGAAAAAAATGAATGCGTTTCTTGACATATAAAACTTTCCAGCATTTAATTATGCAGAAGTAGGAAGCCTGAAAACATTGATAATGAGGAAGGCAATTGATTAAGTAGCTAAGTCTCTCATCAAAGAAAATCTCTAAACCTGCTGGTTACACTGCTGCATTCTAAAAAACATTTAAAGAATTAAAAACAGATTTTCTCGAAATGCTCTAAAAAATGAATAGGAAAGAATAATTCCAAACTTATTTTTAAGGACAGCATTGCCCTGATTCCAAAGTCAGACAAGGGCACTATTAAACCACAGTCCAATATCCCTGATAAACACAGATGTGAAAATTCCCCATAAAATATTAGCAAATGAAATTCAGTACCATGTTAAATAGATGACTCACCCTGATCATATAAAAGATACAAACATGGTTCAGCACACACAAATCAATAAATGCAATGCACAGCATTATTTGAATGAAGGACGAAAGAGATCTGATCATTAAAATGAATGCAGAAAAAGCGTTTCAAAAATAAATCTTTTCATGTTAAAGGCTTTCAACAAGTTACCTATCAAATGAATGTATGTCAATCCAATAAACATGATATATGAAAAACCCAGAGCTAACATAACCCTCAATGGGGAAATACTTAAGTCCTTTCCTTTAACATACAAGGCAAGACAAAGATGTCAACTCTCTTCACCAATAAACAGTTCTGGGAATCCTACTAAGAGAAATGGAAAAGAAATACACAAATGCATGTAAATTGAAAAGAAAGAAGTTGTCACTCTGTACGTATGACATAATATTATAAGAAAAATGTTCTTAAACTCATTATCATTGAACGAGGGGTGGGGAATATATACAGCATAAATATGATCAGCAAGCAAGATTCACATCTTGAGCAAGACAGAGTGGGATGGCAAGCTATTTCATTACACACTCAGAATGGCACCCTCACTTTAGAATGCCTAAGTTATTTATTTCTGAACTCTACCATTTAATATTCTCAGGTCGTGTTTGATCTCAGAAAACTGAAACTGTGGAAAGTGGGGCCATACTGTAGTGTAAAATGTGAATATGCCAAAAATGAAGCACAAAACTTGACCACACTTAGTGTTTTGCTGCAAAAGTTCTGGAGCAGTTTATGCAAATGCTCATCCCCATTCTCATCATTCATGACTTGAAACTTGCTGAGACTCTTATTTTGTTGAAAATGAATAAAATGCCAAAACATTGTCACTTTGATTTTTTTTTTTTTTTGGCTTCTACTGACTTTTCTGTAGGAAAAAGTCACATTCTTTCCTATCATTAAATTGTCAGTCTTTTCCAAATTCTAAGCTTAAGTTTGTTTTCTAACTGCATGCATGATCTGATTGATTTTAATCTTGTTTCCTAAAAGGGTGTTTCCTGGAACAAATACCTGCACAGATTCCAAAACACATCACTCTGCTATGATATGTAGGTCGTGTTCTACCACCCGTATTATTTCATTCTGTCTCCCCTCTTCCCACGTTTCTCTCAATCACTGAAATTTTTATTCAGTAGATAGCATCTGTGAGAAGAAATTATTCCTAAAAGATCAAAACTCAAATCTAATATCAACTAATGAAAATACCAAGGTTTCTATTTGTGATCTTATCAGTAAATAATTCTCTAAAAATGTGCAAGCTCAGAATGTCATATTTTACGGAAAAGTTTTTGCCTTTGTAACTTGGACCCATCATACTATGCAAGTTCATTAGGACTTCTCCCTAGATACCTCACATACTATCTAATAACCTTCTTTCTCATTCTTTGTATGTTGTCCAACCTCGCACTTACGGACTAAAAGCTTTGGGAAGACAATGTCTACGCCTATTAATAATTTCCATTCTTCTGACGTAGCTCATATAAGCTGCTATAAAATTTATCCTTACTAAACAACTAATTAGTTCCTATGTATCAATGTACTCCTACGATAACTACACCTCCTGAGCTGATCTGTTTTACCTAGAAGTGAAGCAAAGATATCTAAGCAACTTTTCTTTGATGTTTTGACATTGGATTTCACTTACAAGTATTGTAGACATTATCCTGCAAAAGACTGTGAAGTTTTCTTAAACACTGTATTGCTGCACTAAATATCATACATGAAAACTATGAATAAATAGCTAATTATATTTAAGCCATAATTGAAATGCTGAAGTGGTTGTTACTGGAACAAAAATTAACAGACTGTTTTGGCACTGCAAAAAAATATATATGCACATGTACATATATGAGAAATATATGAAGTATATATATATATAATATATATATATATATACACATATACATATTAAAGATTTTCAAAAAGCATTCAATACTTTCCAAAAATAAGTTTTTAAACATGTGCCCCCAAACCACAGTTTAACAGGTTGAAAGTGACTTAGCATAGATATTTCCCCTTGTACAATTTTTGATAAAAGATCAAATATACCTCTTATGAATCACATGGAAATATAATACAAAGAATAAGCCAGAGCTCCTAGAAATCAAAAAATCAGTCACAAGGGAGTAGTTATTAGAGTAGCTGATATCAGTCAGATAAATTAAGAAAAAAGAAAAAAGATACATGATGACCCAAAAATCTAGAAAATAATTGGCTTTAGAAAAAGAAGAGTTGTAAATATATACTGTATTTTCTTGCTAATGATAATAGAGTAATACCTTATTGAAAACTTTAAGATGTGGAAGTCTATCAGCACTTTAGAAGTCTGAATCAGCAGGATTGAAAGTTTGAACCAAGCAAAGCCAGCTTAGCAAAATCACTGCCTCAGAGGAAAAAAAAGAAAAGGGTAAAAAAGAGGGAAAAGGGATATACCTCAGTGAAAAAGCCCTGAGTTCAATCCCAACTATGGCCAAAGACAAAGACAAAAACAAAGCAACCCCCCCACCAAAAAAAAACCTTAACAATAATGTTCAAAATATCTGATGTGTAACTACAAGTCAAAAGAACAAGATGAAGATAAAATTTTAAACAAGTTGATGTTTTATATAAGCTATTAGTTATAGTAACAAAATACTCAAAACATTCAGTGTTTAGTAGTGAGAACATTAAAATGTATGTTTTTGAAGATTCACTTGGGAAAATACTTACGGAGACAATAACTGCTCAATTGCCGTGCCAGTAATATATTAAGCACTTTACATGCATGATGTCACTTTGTCTTCAGATTTCTAACCTAGATTCTATCTTAGGGGGTAGAAATTACTACTCCACTTTTAAAGATAGACTGTCTTTAGAAAAGTCAGTCAGTTTGCCCAAACTAGTAAATGTCCAAAGTGGAAAATTCTGTATCATAACTCACTATCTATTTATTATGCATTTTTAAGAGAGGAAAAAAAGAGCCCAGGTTATAAAATTATACATTCGCTGTAATTTTAAGTATAAAGTCTAATAAAATAGGATGAAAGGAAACAACATTCAAACAGAGGAATTCCTAAATGGTAGATGCATAGGAAAAGAATTCCCTTTCACACCTTTGTATAATTTCTAACGTGAGCATGCACAGTAGAACCCTGCACAACCTGCAGTTTCATTCTCCATGGTTCCAGTTACCCATGGTGATCTGAAGTCTGAAAATATTAGATGAAAAGTTTAAAAACAATCCATGCATGAGTTTTATATTGCACTCTGAGTTGCATTCTGAACTCTCCCCCTGTGCCACTGCTTCCTGCTCAGGATGAGAACTGAGCCTCCTTCCAGTTTACTAACACTGAATATAATACCTGCAGATTCAGCAATCAGGTCCACAATGTTGTAGCCAAGGAACTCTGATTTCAACCAGTAGTGGCCCCACCGGGAAAGAGTAATGATCATGGTGATTCAGATATGCCAAGGAAAAGCTGTAAAGTTCTTCCTTTAAGAATCTTCCTGCATCCACACAAGAAGTGGGGGAGTGTAATACAAAATATTTTGAGACCACTGTCAGTTGCAAACATTTCTGTTCAATATAGTACGGAAAACATTAGCCAGAGCAGTCATACAAGAGAAGGAAATAGAAGGGATAAGTTTAGGAAAGAAACAAGTCAAAATTAACATTATTTGCATAAATAAAACAAACAAAAGTTGCACAACAGGAATCAGGAAGCTTTTTCAAATGGGATTTGGAGATATAAGAGAGAAGGGAAGAGAAAGGAAAGAAATAAAATTAAAATATGGTAAGTACATGTACCTGCTTCCTAAAATGAATATAAGCCTTATATACCTCAAATGTATACTACTATATATGTTAAAAATAAAAAATTAAACATATCATGTATAATCCCACTCTTATTTTTCTATTTTATATTTCTACCTATATTATATGTATATGTGTATATGTATACATGTATATATACATATATGTGTAAGTATGTGTATACATATGTAACATGTATATGTAATATTATATGTGTATATAGGTAAGTACACACAACAGACGTATTTGAAATAACTTGTTGGCTCTTTTTTTACTCTTTCATAAATTGTAAAATGAACAAATGTCATTTTAAAGACAAGAAGTTATTTCTAAAAACAACTATAAATAATAATTAAACTATTAAGTCCTATCATTATCAGTATTATGCCATTAACTTAATGGTGATATTACAGTTATCTCAGCAGTATTACATTTCACAAAGCATTCAATAGCTACCAAAATCTTAGAAAATTGTCATTCCCCAATATTACCGAATACAAATTTTAGTAATGTTTTACTAATCAATGACTTGAAAAGACAACAAAAGAAAACAAGGAAAGCATAAATAACAGTCTTGGGTTGACTAACATATACATTTTTGTAGCAGATTATATAAGTTTTAATTAAATAGTAATTCAATGGTCAGAATTCGATGATAAAAAAAAACTTTAGAAAATTAAGCTTTACAATTACCGAGCTTCTTAATTTTTATGCTGTTAGTTAACCCTTGCAGAGTAAAAGCTACAGAAGTAAATTTTGGGCCATGAAATTACATAAACTGTTTCTGAATTTGATCCACATAGGAAGTGTGGATTGCAACACATTGCAACAGTTGCTTCTAGCAGAATTTAATAAGATACCTGGTTTAGACCTTTGAAGCCAGGCAGCAGAATTCTACATTACAGTGTTTTATTTATTTTTGCTGGCTAGAAGACAGTATGACAACAAGATAAGTCATTGTCATATGAGATATCTCAAAACAGAGATTTTACTAATATTATAATGTCTGACACACATACTAACATCTGCACTCACATATATATTCATGCCACAACATAATGCAGGCACATACGATGTTATGTGGCAAGTACCTCTTATGCCATTGGTAGAATTAAAATATTTACACCGTGATCATGTCTTACTAGTAAATCCTAAATTGTTGCTGTAACAGATTACCATAAACTCAGTGGCTTATAAGGCACAAATTTATTATTCTACATTTCTAAATATCGGAAGTCTAGCACAGATCTGTTTTTATAATTGTCAGCTGTTTTTTATATGCATACACACATGCATGTGTTGTTTTTTTCAGCTTCTCACGCTAATGAGACACTATAGCACAGGTCTTATTGAGATAAAATTAAGATATCAGCAGAGCTGCATTTCTTTCTGGTTTCTCTGAAGAAAATCTCTTTTCTTAGAATTTTTAATTTCAGAGCTCACTTGCATCCTTCGCTTGCGCTGGCCCCTCCATCTTCAAAGGTGGAAGAATCCGTAAATCTCTGACTCTGAATTTAAAGTTTCTGACTCCCTTTTTAAATTATGAGAATGCTTGTTTTCCAGAATAATTTCCCTATCATAAGGCATTTACTTATTCACATGCATAAATCTCTATGGCTGCATAAGCTAACATATATTGAATGTTAAGACAGAAATGTTTGTGGAGAGGCGACAATTCTTCTTCCCACCTCCTGCATTCAGGTTTGTTTTTCTCCTTGAATTTTTAGGCAATTTTAAAATAACTATTTTGTTTCTGTAAGTGCTTTTCAAAGAAAGAAAATAAATAAGTGAAAGACCCCTTGCCTTGCTGTAACTCAAGAACTCTCCTATGATGCACTTTTGCTTAAACCAACTCTTTATACAGCCCGCTGTGAGTGAGGTTTTTAACTTGGACATTTAAGGGGAAGCTACTTGGAGTGCCCTTGAGGAAGAGCAGCCCATTTCAACAATGAATGAGCTGGGGAGAGAGATCATGTTTAAAGACAGTGGAGGCTGGCATGGGGCTGACTGAAAGACATGGTCATATAGGAGAGGTGACTTTAGATTTTATATAGGAAGAAAGGAACAGAATTAGCTTTAAAAAGTTTCTTTTGAGTATGAGCACCTATATAAATATGAGGACTGGGCAAAATTTCCAAATCTACAACTTCATTTTATTCACTTGCCAAAAGAGAAAGCGTATGTGAAGGGATACCACTGAGCCACCTGGTAACAATGCCTTTCACTTAATGTGCAGACCGTTGATGGACAGAGACTGAAAATCAACAAAAAGCTACAACTATTTCCAAGTAGATCCAAAGCCACAAAGACAGTGCAAGCCTGGAGGTGAGTGGATATCTCTGTCCTCTTAAATGACCAGCTCTTTATTGTATTATCTGTGCCAATAGGATGCAACCCAACAAGAATAATTTATGTATTTTTATCATTTTAATATTTTTCTAAAAGCAACTGACATGATAAGAACACTGTTTTTCTAAAATACAAGTATTTATTTACCACTTTAATATCAGAAAGAAACATTACAAGGAATTGAAAATAATGTTAAAAAATTAGAAAATGGTCTGTGTTTGCTGATTAATGAGAAACACCTATAAAAATGGAAATTTATCTTCACATTCACATATATATTAAACAGAGCTACTATGTATGAGCTAGAGTTAGAGAAATGTGTTACCCAAATATAACACATTTCTAGGGACCACAGACATGTACTGACACGGAACACTTTCCCAGGCCTCAGGAACTGGCAGTTAGCAGGGAAAAATCATACCTCAGAAGTAGAAAAAAGGAGGGGATGGATTGCCTGTGAAACTTCAGTCAGCTGCCTTGTGTGGGATCATTCTGCTGAGCCTGGTCAAGTACTCCATAAAAGGAACAAGGAATTGCCTTAGTGGAAGTAAGGATAAAAGAAAATATAAATGGTACAATCTTCAAATTCATTACAGTCCTGTGTCTGAAGGTGACCAGGTATCATTCTCTTCGCCATCTTAAAACTCAGGTTTCCCTGTTCTCTCTTTTATTAGTTAGTTGGCTCAATAAATACACTAAGCTCCAAGTAGGAGAAAATGTTTTTCTCGTAGCCAAATCTTGTTCTCTGAGAAAGAAGACCACAGGCAATTTAGGGAGGGGCTGTATTTTAAATAGTTCCTTGAATACAAACAGTCTAACACTTGGATTTATTCTCATACAAACCATGCTATAAATGAGATTCACTTCGTTGAAGATTTTCAAAAGTGTATTTAGCCTATATTCTTGTAGATGTACAGTTTCAGATGCATAGTTATAGCTATTTATCTCTTTAAAATTATTTTTAAAATATATTTTCTAGTTCACAAATGCTTCTATTTGCAAACAATGCAGCTCACAAATCTGCTAAATTTTGCTTCCATCCGCAAACTTTGTATTGAGGGAGACAGTACAGCCATCTTCCCCACACAACACAAGCACAAATACAAATACCACCGTCTTTCCTCAAATCAAATTAAGTTTGCAAGCTGAGGTACCACTGTCTATTTCTCTGCAGACTATATATATATACATAACTATTCCTACATCTGTGTACGTAGGTACACAAAATCTCAGCTCAGGGCTCCAAAATCACAAATGTACACAAATTCCCATCTCTGCTTTTCTCAGTTCTTTCTTAGAATTATGATATTATGGAAGAACAGAAAACAAAGAAATTGTTATGAAAAAGTACTCATTAAATGATATTTAAGAGGGTTGTTACTAAGCCAGTGGCATTTCAGAACGTGTGAGAGAATGAGCCATTTATTATCGGGAGAAGATGCCACAAACGAGACACACAGTTCAAATTCAGGTTGTCACCTATTTTTGTGAAATTTGTAAACTAAAAATGTGTCTAAAATTTCTGCTTGTACTTCTGTGAGATTTTTACTATTCATTAGTACATGTTGGCCTGACAAATAGATCCACTCTTGGTGGGCTGTTGGTACATGCCCGTAACATGTCTCAATTATTTTTTCATCTCCTATTCTTCCTTTCCTCTCTCCTTCTTCCGTTTTGATCACCTTTCCATTTGGAAAAGAACTGTATCCCTACTTCCTATTATCTGTCTTTTATTTTTCTCTTTATTTGTTGCTTAGCATTCACTTACAAGAGAAACCATGTGGGACATACGTGTCTGACTTCTTTCACTTAATATTATGATCTCAATGTGCTTTCCATTTTCCTAACAATGACTCATGGTTATGTTTATGTCATAGTACTAATTTATGTTGTATAAATATGATATTTTCTTTTTTTAATTTAAAGAGGGTAAAATTAAACATAATCAAAAAGAACAAAACAGATCATAAGAAAACAATATAAGAAACATGGATTTCAAAGCAAGATCACTGCAGATCTTCACTGTCTATCATCTTGTCTCTTGTTTTCTTCCAACTAGTTGCCCATATCTTTACATACAGTGAATTCATATTGAACAAAATAGTACTAAACTGATCAGAACAGGATGATGAAAGCATTTTAAGTCCCCAAAACTCCATTGAAAGACTCCTAGATATAATAAATAAATTCAGCAATGTAGCTGGCTACAAAAAATCAATACTCAAAAATCAATAGCATTCCTATACACTAACAACAAAATCACAGAGAGAAATAAGAGAAGTCACACACTTCACACTAGCAACCCAAACAATGAAATATTTAGGAGTTATTCTCATGAAAGAAGTGAAAGACCTATATAAGGAAAATTATAATAAACTGAAAAAAGAAATTGAAGAGGATCTCAGAAAATGGAAAGACATCCCATGCTTATGGACAGGAAAAATAAATACTGTGAAAATGGCCATTCTCCCAAAACTGTTGTACAAATTCAATGCAATCCCAATAAAAATACCATCAATATCCTCATTGACCTAGAGACATCACTCCTAAAATTCATCTGGAACCAGAGAGACCTAGAATAGCAGATATTTCTAAGCAGCAAAGGAAAGGCAGGAGGCATCACAATCTCTAACTTGAAATTATACTACAAAGCACCTGTAGTAAAATCAACATGATACTGGAATAAAAATAGAGCCAAAGATCAATGGAATAGATTAGAAAATACAACCACAACTACAAACACACTCAACCACCTTATTTTTGAAAAAGGGGCCAAACATGTTCACTGGAAGAAGGATAGTCTCTTTAATAAATGGTTTTGGAAAAATTGGCTCTCTACATGCTGAAAACTAAAACTAGACCCATGCTTATCACCATGTACTAAATTAAAATCTAAATGGATCAAAGATATGAATATTAAAACAGAAACACTAAATCTATTGGAAGACAAATTTGGTAAAAACCTTGAAGACATAGGGATAGGTAGGGAATTCATGAACAGGACTTAAACCGCACCAGAAATACTTCCCAGAATCAACAACTGGGATCACCTCTTATTAAAAAGTTTCTGCATGTCAAAAGAAATCTCCAGCATAGTGAAAAGAAAACCCACAAACTGGGAAAAAAATCTTAGGGAACTGTCCCTCAAATCACTTTTATCTAAAACATATAAAGAATTAAAAGAAAAATTCAACATGGCATTTTAAGTCTTCAAGACTAGACAATAGGGAAGCCAATAATGGCTGCCATAATGTTTCTCGTTCTCTTCAAAATAGCTGTCCATAATTTTACGTACATTGAAATTAAACAAAAGAAAACAGACTAATACTTTGGACAGAGAATAATAGTATTGCTAGATTTTATATCATGGTGCTATTGAATTAGCACTGGATATCTTAGTGTCTCATTTTCTTCAAATTAACTGTTCATTACATCATACCTTATAGAACCTATTCTTGTAAACTGTTTAGAAGTTCTACACATGTGTGAATCTCTACATGTATACGTATCCTTTCTGTATTACAGGGAAAAACAAATAAAAACAAGACAACACAAATTCCTAGAAAAACATGAAACAAAAAAGACATAAAATCACAGGGCTCTTGGAAACAACCTAAGTTTCCAACAACTGAGGAATGGATAAAAAAAGTTGTGGTATTTTTATACAATGGATTTCTACTCAGCTATAAAGAATGATCACACTGAGCTATTTATAAATAAATGAATGCAACTTGAGACCATACTCATAAGCGAAATAAATCAAACTCACATGTATAAATACCATGTAGTCTCCCTAGTGTAAGAAATGGTAAGAGTACATAAAAGTTTATGGTAATCATGATTCCTCATTACAGTGCTTTGAAGCCTTATAATGTTTCCATTCATTCATTGGAATGGTTTTATCCTGGGTTGTTTGATTTTATTATCTGTGATGGTATTAACAGCCATTTTGAAGAAAACAAGACATTATAATAGCCAGTGCTGATATCATCTTGTTTTGAAGTCCTACCATACTTTTGTTCTGTTTCCATTGGTTCTATCATGTTGTATCTTATTGGATTTTATTATTTGTGGTAGTATAAACAAATTTTTATGGATGAGAAAGTAGAATAATCATTGTTCATTTTCTGTTATTTGGTTCTGAATGCCCTGTAATACTTTCATTCTCTTTAATGATTTATTATTTTGTTATGTTTGATACTATTGTGTATGAAAGTATGCACAACTATTTCAAGGAAAGAGATATTATGATAGCTACCGATATATCAGGCTGTCTTGTGGTGAAATACTGTGCTGCTTAAATTGTTCTATTTGGATCTGCTTTGTTATGTCCTCTTTTAACTTAATCTCTTCAAAACAAAAAAAAATTTAAAAATCACAATACTAGGTAATCTACAGTAGTTACTATGATGTCTCTTGTTATTCTCAATATAATTGTCTATATCATCAGGCATAATAAAATTGAACATAGCAATATTAATAAAAACAAAACATTGGAGACATTATACAATTTCAAAAGCAGCTAATTGTCAAACCAGAATGGGTTTCCTATTGCATCTTGTCATCTTCAGAGTAGTTGCCTCTGCTCTCAGACTTGATACTATCAAGCATACCAAAATCAAATAAAATCAGTCAAGACAAAACAGCGATCTACCAAAACAGATTCAAATAAGATCAATCATAGTAAGACAGTGTAAGTAATACAAGGCTTTGGGTTAAGTTAATAGGAAATTAAGGATAGTTATCATAGTATATCCTGCTATTTTTGGAATAGCTATCTATGCGCTCAGATCTAGTATGAGTAGACAGATGGGAACAGAATAAAATCAAACTAAACAGAGCCTTAAGACTAATGTGGCTTTTAAATCCTGATACACTATTAACAATATCTCTGCCTTACTTTTTAGACAATTCTCCCCTTTCACTTCTTAGGGTGATTTGTACACTTTGGGTCCCACTAACTGCTTTAGTTTTTTGTTTAGGGGGCACCCCATTATCTACTTAAGTGGTTCTGAACCTTTTTACCCCTGAGCTTGATCTTGAGCGGTATTCCTTTACCTACTAAAGCCTCAAGGTTTTCCTTCCATAAGGAAACTATAAAGATGAGTAGCTCTCCACTGCACAAAAGTGTCATGACTTTCTAACCTATCAGCAGTTGCTAGACGAGTTGTACCTATTTCTCCCTGGTTCCCTGTGGCATACAGCATTGTTTTCTTACCTTTAACTTTCGGTTCATTAACCCTCTTTCATGTAGATTATATTTCCTTTTCAGAGCATTTCAATGGTCCCTATCTCTTGATCTACCCTGCCTGAATTTCTTTTGGTTAGTGTATCAAGACCATATATATTAGAGATTATAGCCAGTCTTCTCTGCCTCATCTCTGCTATGCTATTTTTCTGCTGTTGGTTGTCTACTTTTCTCCTTCCCTGTTCATTGAGGTCCCTCTGCCACTGCTGCTGGAATCCTGATGATTTTTTTTTCTCTCTCTCTTCAGTATTTTTTGTAGTGTTGGATTGGTGGTCACAAACTCTCACAGTTCCTCTTTGTCATGGAAACATCTTGTTTCTCCATTAGTTTTGAGAGACAGTTTTTCAGGGTACATCAATTTGGGTTGGAGGTTATTTTTTTTCAGGGCTTGGAATACTTCACTCCAAGCTCTTCTTGATTTGATAGTTTGTGTTGAGAAGTCTGTCATGATTTTTATGGGTTTTCTGCATAAGTGATCTGTTTCTTTTCTCTGACAGCTTTTGATACTCTGTTCTTGTGATGAATTTCTGAGATTTTGATTATTATAATTATGGGTGTAGATCTGTTTTGGTTGTAGCTGGCTGGAGTTCTATATGCCTCATTTATCTGGATATCATTTCCTTTTGCTATGCTTGGGAAGTTTTCCTTAATCATTTCTGTGAGTAGCCTTTATATTTCACTTGTGTTTACTTTTGCTTTTTTGCTCATGTTTTTCATTCTGAAGTTATAGATACTCTTGTCATCTTCTAACCTTTGTATTGTTACCTTCTGGTATCTTGTTATTTTTAAGAGATCTTTCCTTTCATGATCACACATTGCAAATCTATCTTCAAGCTTTGAAAGTCTAACTTTAGTATCTGTCAAGGGATTTTGCCAGCTTTCAATGGAGTTTTTAATTTTCTGGTAATCTCTTTGGATCTGTTTCATGTATTCTAGATTTTATTTATATTCTTCATCAAAGGTTTCTCTTCTTTTTCTGGGTTCCTCCATTCTTCCATCTGTGTATTCTTGAGAAGTACTTACCATGCCTTTTATTAATCTTTTTATATCTTACCTCACTTGAATTAGAATTTCAGTTTTAAGTTCGTCTATGAGGTCCCAAAAGTATTTCTTTATGTCCACTGATGCTATGTCCGATATTGCACATTTGCTGTCCTTTTCTGTATTTACCCCTCCTGGACTTATTTTCCCTGGGTCAGTGGCTGGAGGCTTTCTCTTGTTTCTTTCTCTTGTCATGTTTCTGGTTTCTTTCAGACAGGTGTATGGTAGAGGTCTCAGGGCCTTTCTGTATTGCTTACAGTTTTTCTGAAGCATGCTGGCTAGGGGATTGCTTCTCTTTCCAGTTTCCTATTGATCTGTGAGGTGCACTCAGGGACAATGTGGACTGGCCCCTCTCCTCTCAGTCAGTCAACCAGTGAGTAGCTTCAGCACATTAGTCTGTGCCATGCAGACATCACAGGTTCAGGACAGTTTCATCCCTAGCTATTGGGTCCTGACCAGGAGCATGACCCACTCCAAGAAGATCCCACCAGTCCTCTTTGGGCCAGGGGTAACTGACTGATGCCACTCTGGTTCTAGGTTCAGGCCCTTTTTGCCCAACTCCAATATGTCATCCAGCTGGTCACCCCCTCTGCACGGCCCAATTCCTAGCACTCACCACAGGTTAATGCAGCCCTGCATGTTGGTTATGCTCTGCTTTGTGCTGCTTCCTCCTGCCAAGGGCCCTGGGCTCACCAACCCCCAATCTCGGTGCTACTGGGACTTCAGTGCAACTATGAGTCATCTGACTCCAAGGCACACCAAGCACAGTGCAGGACTGGCTCCAGTGAGAGTGCATCTAGATCCAACCTTTTATCCACATTTTTTCCTTCCTTCCTTTGTTTCTTTTCTTTCTTTTCTTTTTCCTCAGTTTCTTCCTGGATTGTGAGAATCCCTCTCCTATCATCTGGTCTCCTCCATGGTGTTAAATTCTAGCACCTGAGTTGTTTTTCTCAGAGAGGCTCTCTACCCTGCTACCTATCAATCCAAGATCTTCCTAGTCCGTGGAGCTTTTCTTTATGCATTTATGTGTTATAAAGGACATCTAGGCCATTTCAAAGATTCAACCATTCTGAGTTGTACTGTTATAAACATCAGTGTGCAAGTATCATTGTGCTATGTAGTACTTAAACCTTTCTTGAAGATAGCCTGAAAAGGATTAACTTGGATGAAATTTCTAGTTTACATTTTTAGAGGAATCCCCATGCTGATTTCCATAGTGTTCATGTTGGTTTATACTCTCACTGACAGTGTAGTAGGGTTCCACTTCTTCCACAGCCTCAGCAGCATTCGATTTCACAATGGTAGCCATTCTTTATGGAGTAAGACTGGCATCCCCCTCTTCCTGTACCTGCTAGTGGTCAGAAATGTTGAGCATTTTCTCATGTGTTTATTATCTGCTTGTACTTCTTCTGAGAAACATCTACTAATTTTATTTTGATTGTGTCTGTAACTTTGAGGAGTCCAATTTTTAAAAATTATTTGTAAATTCTAGATTGATCTATCAGAGGAAGAGCTAGCAAACTTTTTTTTTAACTCTTTAGGTGGACTCTTCAATCTTCCTTCCCTTGCTAAGCAGACTTTATATTTTTTGTGAACTATATTGGCCTTGAACTCACTCTGTTGCCCAGATTGGCCTCAAACTCAGTGATTGTCCTGCCTCCCTAGTCCTGGGATTAGAGGCATGTGCCACCATGCCAGCAACTGGATATAATTTCAACTGATGACTTTTAATGCTAGTCCTTGTGCCACTTGGAGCTGAGCCCAAAAAGTATTTCCATATGCGTGTATCTTCAAAAGTTTTACCTATTTTATCTTCTACTATACAACATATTCAATATGTATGTTTTTGATCCATTTTGATTTCTATTTGGTGAATTGTTGGTAAATACAGGTATACATTCAATATTCTGAGTGCATATACCCAGTTTTCCCAAGATCATTGGGTAAATAGGATATTTTTCCTCCACTGTATACTTTTGATTTCTTTGTCAAAGATTAGATGTCTTATAATCCTAGCACTTGGGAGGCTGAGTAGGATTGCCATGAGTTCAAAATCAGCCTGAACTACATAGGGAGATCCTATCTCAAACCACTTCCCCCTAAAAAAAAAAAGAACAGAAAAAAACAAAAGAAGGTTACATGACAATGTACTTGGGTGTCTTTTTGTCTTCCATTGTACTCCATTCGTTTACATATTTTTGTTCCAGTATCATGTTGCTTTTATCAACATAGTTTTGCTATTTGAAATCTAGATTCAGGGAGCCTCTTTCATCACTTTTGCTTTGCTAGGATTGCTTTTGCTATTCTGGGTCTGTTGTGTTTTCATATAATTTTAACATAGGCTTTTTAAATATATAGTACTGTGAGGAATGCTGTTGATATTTTGATTGGGATTGCATTACATCTGTATATCATTTTTGGCCACTTGGCAATATTGTTTCTGCCTATCTAAGAACAGGGGATATCTTCCATTTGCTGATGTCTTCTATGACCTCCTAATTTAGAGTACTGTAGTTTCCATTGTAGAAGTCATTCATTTCCTTGGTTAGACTAATTTGTAAGTGTTTAATTGTTGTTGGTGCTATTGTATGTTCTTGGTTTCCTAATTTCTTTATCAGAGAGTTGATTGTTGGTGTAGAGGAAGGCTGTGTTGATTTTATATCCTGAAAAATTTATAAATTTAGTTTTTAATTCTATGGGACTTTTGGTGGAATTTTTTGGATGTTATATGTAGAGGACGGTTGGGGATCACAGTTTTAACATTGAAACTAGGGAATAAAGGCCTTACTGGAGACCTTAATGGTCCTTGATGCTGTGACACTCCAGGAAAGATTATGTCAGCACAAGATCACTGCTACCTCTAAGTCAACTAATGTTCCCTATGATTACCATGTGCCCTTAATAAAAGGTGGCTAGCTTGGAGTGTCATTGTCTCTTTCCAAACTGAGGCATCCCAGCCGCCCCTTTTATGACTACTAAATTTGTTTTTGTTTTTTCTTCATCCTTCACTGTACCCTCATGCCAGCAGTTGGAGATCTTGGCCAGGTATCTAGTAGAGAACCATGTGTTCTGCAAGAGCCACAGTGATAATCTGATTCCTTTCCTTCCTAAACTTATCCCTTCAGTTTATTTATCTTCTCTAATTTCTCTGGCTAACCTTCAAGTACTGTGTTGAACAAGAGTAGTGACAGTGTATTGCCTTTTCTCATTTACTAATTTTCCAGGAGTCAGAAAACCCAAGCATTTTAGGAGAATAGCAGATCTCCTCATGGGTCACACTATGCACCTTTATCCTGAGGAGCCTTTTGCAGTTTGAGCCTCGATATATGGATCTAGAGGCAAAAGTCGGTGGTGATATGAGTCCCAAGGAATGTCAGTGTTGTCATGATTAATCAGTGCCAGACATGTTTCTTCAGGTATACCAGGACAGGCCAACACCACAGGGAGTGGAGGAGAGGATGCCTCCACCACTGTAAATGGGAAAACCTCTTCCTCTGGCAACATAATCTCATTAGAGTCTAGTAACTTGGTATCTCCAACCTCATCAGGATCATCCCAAACATCTCCATCTCAGTGTATAGTATCTCATTATTTTCCCATCAGTGCCCTCATGTTTACTTCAGGTGTTCTTTGAGACTAAGCACTAAATTTAACACTGTATTTCAGTCAGTTGAATTTTAAAGGCCTGTGTTTGAATTCCTCAAGTCTTAGCCCTGTAGCTAAAGTAGAGGAGATTCTCTTTCAGGATGTACTTAGAAAGTTTAAATTCTTTGTGTTTGTCTGGAGTTGGGAATTTGAATCTTTGAGCTCCTTTTTTTCCTTTATTAATTTATACTCACCATTGGAAGATCTCTCAGGAATGATTTAAACTCATTATTTTCCTTCACTAATTTGTCCAGAGATGTAAAGAGTATTCAGCCAGCATCATTATATTTCCTGATCTGCCAAAAATATTAAAAAGTATCATATTTGGAGTCACTAAATTCCTTACATCTCACAAGTGGTGAATTAGGATAATCAAATGGATCTGCAACGCAGACTACTTTAAGCAGTTCATGCCAAGGATTATTAGTATTCCCCAGAATGTCCAGAGCAACCATTGCATCTTTAGGTCTCATCAAATTAGAAAACCAACTCCAGGAGCCACTAAAGCCATTAAAGAATTTCAGCTTTATGATTTTATTTCTTTCAAGTTATCCTTGGTACCAAAATCTGTACTAGTCAGTGCTTCATAGAGAAACAGATAAATACATAAGAATTTATAATATGGGCTTACAATGGCCAACCAGAGTCAGCTGTGGGGAAAAATAGGGCTGTCTGTGCATGCTGGAGGTCTCATGGATCCTGGCGAAGGCCTGGAGCTCACTGTAGTATCCTGTGCAGGTCTGTAACAGGAAGCAAGTGTCTGTGATGAAAGGCTGAAGAGTCTGCTAAAGGCTGAAGAGGCTGCACTGAAAGATGACATCCAAGGTGACATCCAAGATGAAGATAAAGACTCGAGCTCCTCCACAGAAACAGAAGCGAGACTTCCTTCCTGGTTTCATGATTATTCCAAACAGGTGGCAATCTTGTTGGTTGCTGTCACTCATTCCCAGGGTGGGTCTTCTGCCTTCAGCAAATACCTTCAACCATATCCAAAACTATGCTGATCTGATTTAGTTGTGGGTTTTTACTCAATACACACTTAGTAAACAATCACAACACATTTTTTTTTTGTATTTGAAAAGTTTTCTACTGTGATTTCTTCAGGCCAATTTTTAAAACATGTGCTGTCCACTGATTATTTTTCTCTAATTCCAAATTATCTTAGTTTTCTTCATATCATCTAGCAACTATCGGACCCACTTTTCATGTTCTTTTGTAGCTTTTTAAGATGTCTCTCAATATTTGTTCACAAGCAGTACCCTGTTTAGTTCTGATACTCTGTCCTTAGGCTGGTCTGTTCTGCTATATCTACTTTCAATACAATTTTTTATCTACTAAATTTCTGCTGGAACATTTTCATGTACTCTAATTCTTTTTACCCTCAACATTCATGTTTTGTATCATTTTGTTTAGCTCAGCTAGTTTTTTCTTAGGGCCTTCTGTAGACTCATTGAATATTTTGCTCACTAACTAGGTCCACTATTTAGTTACATCTTATTTAAGCACCTTGTTGACCTGCTGGTTTTTTAATCTTCTTTTTCCATCTGAATAACTAGCTGTGTGGTTTTGATCCCCCATGGGTCAGCTTTGGGGGAGTTGGGAGCTTTTAGAGGCACTGTGTTGCCTGTCTTCTCATGTTTCTATTTGTTTGTTTGTTTCTTGTTCTGAGAGTTGGGGGTTGATTACAGTGGAAGACTTTGTTGATAATATGTAGATCTGCTTAATTTTTGTATCCTGTTCAGTGATGCACTCAGAGGATGGTTAACTATAATCCTTTGCGTCTGTGGCAGAATACCACTACCTGCATCCATGGGGAGGGGAGTGTGCAGTTTATATGACTCTGTACCTAGTTCTTTGGAAATGGACCACTATATTGTTAAAAAACATCAAGGTAATCAAGGTAGTAACATAGAGTCAAAACCAAACAGTAGCAACAACTATGTCATTTTTTAAAAATTTTATTTAAAAGGAAAAAGAGAAAAAAACAAAACAAAGCAAAGCAGTGTAAGGGTACAAGTAATACAGAACTACAAAAAAAAAAAAAAAAACAGTAAGAAATCACCAGTTAATAGATTACATATTATCATCCTAGAGATAACTGCTCAAGTCACAGTATCAAAGCATACAAAGTGGACATTCAAACAGTGAGACTGCAAACAGTTGTGTTCAATGATTCAACCAAAAACATTAATATGATCAGCCATTTAAAACGCCTAAACACACTTGCTGTTGTATCATTTAGAGCACTTTTTTTCCTTCTCTTTTTTACAACACAATTTACACATTTTGGGTTTTATTGTTCCTTAGTTCTTATTACTTTTTTGGGGGGGGGAGAGAATAAAGTCAAATATGGCAAAACAAAGCTGTCAGTCAAAACCACAGATAGACATAGCACATGATGTAAAAACAGAGTACAAGGTTATCAACAATGGTTACCATAATGCCTCTTGTTTCCTTAAAAAGAATTGTCTATCTCATTAGGTATTATAAAGTTGAACAAAACAGTAGAGAACAAGACCAATAAAACTTAAGCATTGTAAACATTACAGGACTTCCAAAGGAGACAATAGTCAAACCAGAATGCGCATCTTAGTGAATCTTATTGCCTTCAAAGTAGTTGCCTATACCCCAAACTTGATACGATCATACAGAATGGAACAGAGTCTAATCAGTCAAAACAAGATCGTGGGAGTATTACAAGACTCCAAAACAAGTTAATAAGAAATCAAAAAAAGTTACTATTATATATCCTGCCAATTTTTTAAATTTTTCCCCTTAATTAAAAAAACCATAAAAATTAACTAAATAATTTTTTTAATGAATAAGGGAGAGATTGAGATAAAAAGAGGACATAACAATATAACAATGCAGGTCAAAGCATGACTGTTTCAGCAACCTAGTGCTTCACCACCAAGTAACCCGACTTAATAGTAGTTACCATAGTGTCTTTTTCCTTGAAATATTTGTATAAAATTTCATATACTATAACTTCAAATATTTCCATATCAAGAAGCCCAGAATAAAGCCTTTCCAATTAATAAGTGAAAACTTTATAAGGCTTCAAGGCCACATTAATGGGGAATCATGATTACCACATATTTTTATATGTTTGAATCATTACTTACATTAGGGAAACTATTCAGTATTCACACATGCGAGATTGATTTATTTCACTTATGAGTACAGTCTCAAGCTGCGCCCATTTATTGATAAATATCTCAATGTGATCCTTCTTTGTAGCTGAGTAATACTCCATTGTATAGAAATACCACAACTTTTTTATCCATTCCTCAGTTGATGGACATTTGGGTTGTTTCCAAGATCTGGAGATTACAAATTGTGCTGCTATAAACATAGGTGCACATATATCACTGTGGTATTATGCTTTCAGTTCTTCTGGGAATATGCCTAGAAGTGGAATAGCTGGAATAAATGGAACTTCCAATCCCAGCATTTTGAGAAATATCCAGACTGACCTCCACAAAGGTTGTACCAGTCTATACTCCCACCAACAGTGTAGGAGAGTTCCTTTTTCCCCACAGCCTCTCCAGCATTTGTTGTTGTTGGTTTTCTTGATGCTGGCCATTCTTTCAGGAGTGAGATGGTATCTCAGTGTGGTTTTAATTTGCATTTCTCTAATGACCAATGATGATGAACATTTTTTTATGTATTTATTTGACATTTGTATTTCTTCATCTGAGAAGTGCATATTCATCTCAGATGCCCAGTTTTGGACTGGATCTTTGAATTTTGGGGATCTGAGTTTTTTTAATTCTTTAAATGTTTTAGACAAGAGTCCCTTGTCTGAGAGAGAGTTCACTAAAATTTTTTCCCAGTTTGTGGGTTTTCTTTTCACTATGCTGGAGATTTCTTTTGACATGCAGAAACTTTTTAATAAGAAGTGGTCCCAGTTATTGATTCTGGGAAGTATTTCCCATGCGGTTTGAGTCCTGTTCATGAATTCTCTACCTACTCCTATGTCTTCAAGGTTTCTACCCAATTTGTCTTCCAATAGATTTAGTGTTTCTGTTTTAATATTCAGATCTTTGACCCATTTAGATTTTAGTTTAGTACATGGTGATAGACATGGGTCTAGCTTTAGTTTTCAGCAAATGGACAGCCAGTTTTTCCAGCACCATTTATTAAAGAGATTGTCGTTCTTCCAGTGAACCTGCTTGGCTCCTTTATCAAAGATAAGTTGGTTGAGTGTGTTTGTAGTTGTATTCTAATCTACTCCATAGATCTTCGGCTCTGTTTTGATTCCCATACCATGTTGATTTTACTACTGTTGCTTTGTAGTATAACTTCAAGTCAGGGATTGTGATGCCTCCTGCCTTGACTTTTTTGCTTAGAATTTCCTTTGCTATTCTAGGTCTCTTCTGGTTCCAGATGAATTTTAGGAGTGATTTCTCTAGATCTGTAAGGTATGTTGATGATATTTTTATTGGGATTGCATTGAATCTGTATAACAGTTTTGGGAGAATGGCCATTTTCACAATGTTTGTTCTTCTTATCCATGAGCAAGGGATGTCTTTCCATTTTCTGAGATCATCTTCTATTTCTTTTTCAGTGTATTATAATTTTCCTTGTATAGGTCTTTCACTTCTTTCGTAAGAGTAATTCCTAAATATTTCATTTTTTTGCTTGCTAATGTGAAGAGTGTAGTTTCTCTTATTTCCCTCTCTGTGATTTTGTTGTTCGTGTGTAGGAATGCTATTGATTTCTGAGTATTGATTTTGTATCCAGCCACATTACTGAATTTATTTATTGTATCTAAGAGTCTTTCAATGGAGTTTAGGGGGTCTTCTAGACAGAGTATCATGTCATCTGCAAACAATGATAATTTAATTTCTCCTTTTCCTATCTATACCCCTTTTATTTCTCTCTTGCCTAATTGCTCTGGCTAGTACTTCCAGTACTATATTAAATAGGAGTAGTGATAAAGGACATCCTGTGTTGTGCCTGATTTTAAAGTAAATGCTTTCGATTTTTGGCCATTTAGTATGATGCTGGCTGTTGGTTTGTCATAAATGGCCTTTATTATTTTGAGGTAAAGATCATCTATTCCAACTTTCTGTAAAGTTCTTATCATGAATGAATGTTGGACCTTATCGAAGGCTTTTTCTGCATCTATAGAAATGATCATGTGATTCTTACTTTTGGCTTTATTGTTATGGTGGATTACATTGATTGATTTATGTATGTTGAACTATCCTTGCATTTCTGGGATGAATCCCACGTGGTCATGGTGTATAATCTTCTTGATGATTTGCTGCATCCTATTTGCCAATATTTTATTGAGGATTTTTGCATCTGTGTTCATTAGGGAGATCGGTCTATAGTTCTCTTTTTTAGTTAGGTCTTTCTCAGGTTTTGGTACTAGAGTAATATTTGCTTCCAGAAATTACTTAGGAAGGATTGCTTCCCTTTCAATTTCATTGAATAGTTTGAGGAGTGTCAGCATTAGGTCTTCTTTGTATTTCTTGTAGAATTCTGCAGTGAATCCATCTGGGCCTGGGCTCTTCTTTGTAGGTAAGGACTTAATTATATTTTCAATTTCATTAACAGAGATTGGGTTATTCAACAGTTTTACATCCTCTTAATCTAGCTTTGGTACTTCATATGTTTCTAAGAATCTGTCTATTTCTTCTGTGTTATCAACACCTATCAAAATAGGTGTTGATGATCTTCTGTATTTCTATTGGGTCTGAAGTGATTTCACCTTTTTCATTTCTTATTGCATGAATTTGAGCTTTTTCTTCTCTTTTTTTAACAAGGTTGGCTAGGGGCTTATCAATTTTATTTATTCTTTCAAAGAACCAACTCTTTGATTCGTTGATTCTTTGGATTGTTTTCTTAGTCTCTATTGCATTGATTTCTGCTCTGATTTTTATAATTTCCTCTCTTCTTTTGGCTTTAGGCTTGACTTGCTCTTCTTTTTCTAGCTGTTTGAGGTGTAGCATCAAGTTATTTATTTGTATTCAATCTGTTTTCCCGATATGGGAACTCAGTGCAATAAATTTTCCTCTGAGGATGGCTTTCATTGCAAACCACAAATTCCGGTAAGTTGTATCTGCATTTTCATTTTCTTTTAGGTATTGTTTAATTTCTTCTGTGACCCACTGACTACTCAAGAGTGTGTTACTCAGTTTCCATGTGTGTGTGTGGGATTTTTGCAGTATCTTTTATCATTAATTTCTAATTTCAGTGCGCTATGATCCGATAACATGCAAGGGATGATTTCAACTCTTTTGCATTTGTTTAAATATGTTCTCTGAGCTAATATATGGTCTATTTTAGAGAATGATCCATGTACTGCTGAGAAGAATGTGTATTCTGATGTTGTTGGGTGGAACATTCTGTCTATGTCTATCAAATCCATTTGTTCGCAGGTGTGATTCAGTTCTGTTATTTCTTTGCTCATTTTCTGTCTGGTTGATCTGTCCCTTGGTGTCAATGGCGTATTAAGTTCTCCTGTTACAATTGTGTTACTGATAATTTGAGTTTTCATTTCTGTTAATAGTTGTTTTATATAACTGGGTGCTCTGGAGTTTGGTGCATATATATTTAAGATAGTTATCTCTTCCTCTTGGAGTTTTCCCCTAACGAGTATGTAGTGACCTTCTTTGTTCTTTATGGTCATTGTTGATTTAAAGTTCACATTGTCTGCAAACAGAATGGCTACTCCTGCTTTTATTTGGATTCCTGCTGCATGAAGTATTGTTTTCCATCCTTTGACTTTCATCCTTCGGGGTTAGATGGGTTTCCTGTAAACAGCATATGGTTGGATTTTGTTTCTTGATCCATTCTGCTACTCTGTTTCTTTTGATTGGTGCATTGAGACCATTTACATTAATGGTTCTTACTGTTAAATGCTGTTTTATTGTTGACATGTTATCTCTCTGCTGTTGCATCTTTATCTTTCTGTTCTGTTTAATTATCTGCTTTGCTTAGTGGTTTTTTCCTTTGTGTATCTAAACTGTCTTTCAATATTTTTTGCAGGGTTGGTTTGGTGTTCATGAAGTTCTTCAGCTGTTCTTTGTCATGGAAGTATCATATTTCACCATCAATTTTGAATGATAGTTTTGCAGGATACATCAGTCTAGGTTGGAAATCATTTTGCTTTAGGATCTGGAATACTTCACTCCATGCTTTGTCATGGTTTATGTCTGTGTCCCCCAGCCCTCATGAGTTTGAATTGTGCATTTGTTATTGGTTCATTGTCTAGTGCTTGGGTTGATTGTGTCAGTGCTCCACCCACATAGGGGTGGAGCCAGGATGTTATGTAATGGCAGGAAAAAGGTGTGTTTTTCTCTTTGCTGGTTCGAGTTTGCTGTTGGTGGCCACCATGAACTGCAGCCCAGCCATGCCTGCCTGTCTTGGAGCCAACTGAGTGTGGACTGAAACCTCCAAAAACTGTAAGAAATAAACTTTTCCTTTCCCAACTTGGGCATCAGGTATTTTGTCTCAGCGACAAGCATAAAGTAACTAAGACACTCTTCTTGACTTTATTGTTTGTGCTGAGAAGTCTGCTGTGATTCTGATAGGTTTTCCTTTATAAGTGATCTGTCTTTTCTCTCTGACATCTTTTAATAATCTATTCTTGTGTTGGATTTCTGGGATGGTGATTATTATATGTCTGGGTGTAGTTTTATTTTGGTTATGACTATTTGGTGTTCTATATGCTTCGCTGATCCTGATGTCGGTTTCTGATGTCATGCTTGGAAATTTTCAGCTATTACTTCTCTAAATATCCTCTTGACGTCCTTTATGTTGTCTCCTTCTCTTTCATTAATCCCTATCATTCTTATGTTATTTTTTTGCATCATCTTGCAATTGTTGAATTGTTGTTTCCTGATTCCTTCTTATTTTTAAAAGATCTTTCCTTTCCTGTTCACTAGCTGCAATCCTGTCTTCAAGCTCTGAAATTCTATCTTCACTTTCATTGAGGCGGTTTTTACAACTTTCAGTGGAGTTTTTTATTTCCTGTATATCTCTGTGCATCTGCATTATGTATTCTGTTTGTTTCTTATATTGCTCATTTAGAGATTCTTTTTGTTTAGTTCCTCTAATTTTTTAACTGTGTTTTCTTTAGATATATTCAGAATCTCTTTCATTTCTTTTATCATTTCTTCTTTTACCTGGGAGATTATTTCGAGTTTGAATTTCTTTAAAGCTTCCTGGAGTTGCCTGTTAATTTCAGTAGCTATTTTGTCCGATATTTGAGGTGAATGGCATATATTTTCTTCTATATACATTCCTCCTAGGGTTTCTTGAGATGGGCTAGAGGTTAGAAGTTGTATTTTGGTCTTTAGTTTTGTTGTTTTCCTATATTTCTTTGTTTCAAGTGTTATTTGAAAGCTTCCTCAGCGTCTGTTGGAAATCCCCTTCTATGTTTGCAGCTCCTGAGACTCTGGCACCCTGTTACCCCAAGCCACTGGGCCTGTAGAACCAATGGCCCTCTTCTGCCTGTTTAGAACTCCATAGTTCCAGATAAGCTGGGCTTCAGGGACACTGTGCCCCCACCTGCTTGTTGGAAGCTCCACAGTTCTCCAAGCGCAGCTGGAAAGGGGAGGCAGATGTAGATGCCTCCAACCCACTTATCCACTTCACTGCACCCGGAAGCCTGGAGGGTCCCAAACAGTCTGGGCTTTGGGCAGAGTGCACTGAGCACTTACCGCAGGCCGCGGGGCCTCTGGAACCTGCGATGCTCCCTTGCTTGCTGAGATATCCACAGTTCTCCAGACACATGGGGAGGCGGATGCCATGTCATCTTAATTATAGTTAAAAAGTCAGCAATAATAATAACATCAAAAACCAACTGGATTTTTGATGCCTTAAGGATCACTAATGTACTACACTTAAGCATAAAAGAAAGATTTATAATTATAATGTGAGCACTAAGCCAAAGCAATATTGACCTACAGAAAATACTTACTGGTTCCAGGGGCATAACTCAACAGCATGGTGCCTTCCTCGCAAGCACAAGGTCCTGAGTTCTATTCCTGGTGAAAAAAAAAAAAGTAAATACTAAACAACTTTATGTCTATTAATTGATAGAAGTGTCGAACAAAAATAATAGAGTTAACTATCTAGATCTTTATAAAGTATAATGTTTATACAAGTTAAGATGGAGTTGGGAACTGAAGAATGAGAAAAATGAAATCTGAAATACTAACTGATGGATGATGAGAGTAAAGTGAGAATTAATATCATTGGATAACAATTAATAGAAAAGAACATATGCATAAAAGAAAAAAGAAAAAATAGAGACTAAAATAAAGAAAAATAAGAAGGGAAAACAATTAAAAATAAGAGAAGAGAAAAAAAAAACCAACTCAAAATCCATGAAGGAAAGAAAAAAATAAATGAATCTTTAAAAAGGAAAAAAAAAAAAAAAAAAGACTTGTTTTTGAATGAGTGATTTCTTTCCAGGGTCTGCAGTCCTGGAAAACAACAAGTTACAATTTTATCCGCCTAGCTATATCGCATGTGGGACTGTGAGGTGGGGCCCCTGTGTTTGTAGGCCCTGTACTGTGGCAAATATTCAAGCCAAAGCATGTCCATATTCATATTGGTAGGTAGAAAAAGCAATGAGCCCTCTGGTCTCTGTTCAGTGTGGGCTGTGGGGCAGGAGTTCAAGCAGACCATTGGACTTAATGCCAATGCTTTCAGATTCAACCTCCTCTGAAAATTACATTTTCTGGACCTAGCTTCTTCTCGTGGATGGCAGGGCTTCTGTCCTTCCTGACCAGAGCTTAAACTCTCAGGGTTCAATTTCCAGCCCACATCCTGTCTTACCTGTCTCTCATGTAGTCATTCGGGAAGTGTAACACTGAAAGCCCTAAGTGGAGCTGTTCTGTGGCTCAGTCTTAACTCCTTCCCAAGAGGAAACCCAGTGAGACACTGACTGGCAACATGGCAGGCACTGCGCTGGGTTTCTTCTCCAACTCTACCTTGTCATGAGAGAATCACTTTCCGAGCAAAACTCTGCACTGTTTCTATAGTTTGCAGTAGCCACGGTTTCTTCTTGGGAATAGTGCTATGGGCCAGATCTGTTATTGCTCTCTGAACCTACTGAGTCTCCAAGGTTTACATTCTCTCCTGGGGCATGGACCTTGTCCTTGTCTACTCTCAGTCTGGTTACTTGGTGTCTCCATTACTGGGTGCTAAAAGGAAACAAAACAGTAGACTTAGAGTTTGGGGGGTGAAATCCACAGGTGCATAGTTGGTTGGGGGTGAACGTCACACATGGGTACAGTTCCTCCATCTGGTTTTCATATTTCCAACTGTTAAAAACTATTCAAAGAATTTTTATAACACATCAAAATTCCAATTTTGGTCTCTGTAAATAAAATTGTCTTGATTAAGGCTATGCCCATTTGTTGTAGTGTCTAAAGCTATTTTCACAGTATTATGGCACTGCTGAGTACATTTTTCAGAGATCTGACACAGATTCCCTGCAGTGGTCTCCACCAGAAAGTCTAACTGCTAATCTGAAGCAAGAGTATTCCAGACTATATTTTAAGACTATATTTTGGGGACCTATAGATTAGTAAGATTTAAATCTTTAATACAGATTTTAAACTTTGTTATTTTTCTATATTGAAAAAATAGTGTTTCTTCAGGAGTCAAAATTTTTACAATAACACTAGCATTTTAATATTTAACTGGCATGTCTTTACCAGTTATGGTAACTGATATATCTTTACCAATTATATTTCCATTGCAAGTATTAACACCTGTCAGCCAATGACATAAGGAACTCAACAATAGTAGAACAAAGTTGGATTTAATAACTTTTTGCAGGAGTGAGAGTACTGTTAGAAAACTTGAAGTGTCTCAATAACAAAATGTTAGAAATTTGTTCTTATGTATGGTTATTCAGGAGATGGTTCAAGGAAATAGTCCTTGTCTGACTTAATTATCTCATGAGAAGACAGTCTCTGATTGCATCTTAATAATTCATCTGTGAAACTAGAACAAAGATAACCTGTGGTTTTGAGCCATTACTGGTCTCTCATACTAACTCTGAGAAGGGTATACCAGGGCACTTTTTAGAAATCTATTTAGGAACATGTCTACAGAGAAGTCTTGCTACACTGTGTAAGAGAGAGACCCCCTAATACTAGATAGCTTGTGAAACTATAACATTTGATCTAAGAACATCGTAGACTACGTGAAGCCAGGTCAGGTTCACCTACCACTACCAAGGAAAAACTGAGGGTCAGTCCAGTTTTCAGTTATTTTTCTTTCTCTTGTTATTCCCTTTTATGTATCATGTTGTTGGATTTTTAACATGGAACATGAGCGTCTTAATCTTAGTGACACATTTATCTTATTTTTCTTTGGAGTTACTTCTGATATTTTCATATTATCTTTTGAGTTGTTTCTCTATGAAAATGTGGACTGTACACAATTTTCATTTCACAGGCAGATTTTATGGCTCAAAGTAATAATGAATGATACTCCTCAGGATCTTACAATGAAATGAAAAATCCAGAAAAAGCAACTTCATAGAAACAGAATGAAGAGAATTGGGGTAAGAGTCAAGATTTATCACAAACGGGTGTCAGGAATCTCTTAGTAAGTGGGCGTCAAAGGAGATTGTAGTGGTGAAAATCTTTTAATTTTACCTAAAGTGGGAGAATTTTTGATGAGTAATATAATTTGAAAACTGTAGAGTATGTTATATTTCTAAATAATCCATACATCAGAGATGCATAGTGTCTAAAGATCAAAAGAGAAATCAGACAGTATTTTTATCTGAATGAAAATGAAAAGGTAACATACTTAACTGTTTTATATAATTTTAAAGATTTACTACATTTGAAAAGAAGATCTATAAATCTGATCAAAGTAGCTATATAGAGAAATTTAGAATGCTCCAAATTGTAAATACAAATGGAAACATATTTTATCATCAGTTTCTTTGTTTCCTGCTATCTTTACAATCAATGTTTAACTGGTATCATTTCAAAATAGCTTACTATAATCACAAGAAGTTTGGCTCAGCTTTGTAAACCATATGGTAACTACAAAGGAAAAAATCTGTAGTAGTTACACAGAGAGGGAGAGAGAGAGAGAGAGAGAGAGAGAGAGAGAGAGAGAGAGAGAGAGAAGAATCAAAACACACTACTAGAGGAAAAGCACTTGACCTTAAAAAGACCATAATTTGACATTAAAAATACTACAAAAATTAGAAAACAAGAAACAAAATGGCATTAACATCTTACCTGTCAATATTTATATTAAGTATAGATTAAAACCTTTAATGATAAGGCAGAATGACATGGTGGCTATAAAAATAAGGACTCACATATGTTACCTACACGAAACTCACTACAAATATGAAGATACAAATAGACAGAAATTGAACAGTGTGAAATAATAACATCCATGTGAATAGAATCTAAGATAAAACAAGAACTGTATTTCAGTGTTAGTCAAGAGCTGACATGATACTGAATGGAAAAGAAGCTGAAAATTTTTCTTTAATATATAAAGAAACACAAACACACATTCTCTTTTCATAACTTTCATTCAATATTGTTCTAGATAGAACAATAGGATAAAAGAGATGAAGAACTCCTACAATGAAGGAGAAGAAATTAAAGTATTTGCAGAAGACTCTACCCATTATAACTATAGTGATAGAAAACAAAAGAGCAGTTATCATGGGCCAGAAGTAAGCAGAGAAGACTGATGACAGAGACATAAGGAAACTTTTGGAGTCATCTAATTATGATTCTGAGTATTCACTGTGATGAATATACTTGGAAAATTTGGTAATAAGTAAACACTAACCAGGATACAATGATGCTATTTTAAAAATAAAGTTTTTATTGTTTTTAAAGACTTTAGCATTTAACTGCATTTGAAAAGGTATCAACATAATATGGTTAGCACCTAACGCAGATAAGTATGGCACACTGTTCCAGTGTCAAAACTTGTTGCCTAACTTATTTGTGCAACTAGGATCTCAAAAGTCTCCTGAGAGGTTCTATGAAAGATTTTATTGTTCCATAATTTTGCATTTTATATTGTTGATCAACTTGTTCTGGAGAGACAGTCTATCCTCTTTGTACGGCATGCCTGATTTAATAGACTTTGAGGTACCTGCTTTTGACACTACTGCATATGTCTCACTCAGATGCTAAATGAGTTATATGTTAGCATCAGGAAATAACATTCAATTGAACTCCCCAACCTTTGATAAAGGAGGATGGGACTTCAAGGACCTGGTAAAAACCAGGCAGAGAAAGAGGAAGTTGTTCATTCAATTTCACATAAATTGCATTTGGCTTGCTGTGAAACTTGTACATTTATCACGATCTCAACTGTTCTACTGGCCCCAAAGATATCATTTCCTGGGGTGTATTTATATGAGTTCTTTTTCCTAATTTCCCCGACCTTCATCCCCTGGTAGCATCTGGTTTTAATGAATACTTTGAAAGGCAGTGGATTATTCCCAATAAAAATACCTGCCTTGATCTTGGACCCTTCTGCTTGGTGCTTTTTATCTTTTTGGTAGAGCTTTTCCATAAGGATAAACATATTTGCTTCCTCAGACACATAAAAATATCTTATTTTTTGCCAAAAATGCTACTATCTCCTTTGTCCTCCTGGTTCATGCCATTGGAATAACTTTTTAATCCTTTCTCTCTTCTTTGATATCCAGCCTCTAATCAAATCTTTCCAAACTTCTTATCCAAACCTAAGCTTACATCATCTGGTGTCTGTATTCTTGAAATGACTTTCCTTTTCATGTCTCCATTCTCTGTTCTAAAATACATCCACATGACTACTATAACAACTTTTTTAAAAGTCTTTGCAATAAGATTTCCTTCTGTATGCATCTCATCTCATCCTTGTGTTCCTACTGTTCAGCTTTCTACTGCTCTGATAAAATGACTGACATAAATCAACTTTATAGAGGAAGGATTTATTTTGGCTCACAGTTTCAGTGGCTTCAGTCCATGGTTCCTCAGCTCTGTTGTTTCTGGTACTATGGTGAGGCATAGATCGTGGTTGGGAGGGGATGGTAAAGCAAGTTGCTCTCCTTATGGAAGTCAAGAAACAAAGACAGCAAATAAGAAAAGGGATGGGGGAAAATGTAGCCTTCCAAGGGCCGCCCCCCCCCCAGTGATCTACTTCCACTGGACCCCACATCCAAATGTTTTTGTCACCTTTCAATAATGTCATTAAATTATGAATCAACCAATGGATTTTGATATATTCAGAGCTTTTATGGTCCAATTATTTCCCCCAAAGCCCCACCTATGAACATTACTGCACTGGAGATCAGTCCTTCAATATATAAGTCTTTAAGGGGATATTGCAGAATTAAACCATAACACTGCTATCATTGATCAATCTTCAGAGTCCAACATTTAATGCCTTAAAACAACTGCCTTTTCTATATTTCTTCTATACCTAAAGAAACTTTTTTTCTTTTCCCTACTTAAGCATTTACTATGCACTGACCTTTACATTATAACAATCCTAAAACATAGATTGATCAAGAACCAAAAAAATCAAATTAGCTATTCTGAGTGGTATTCTTTTCTCCCAGGTCATTTTGACTCCAAAGCCTAAAATCATAACAGGTTGCACAAGGCCCTATAAAAAAATAATTCAGGCCTGGAACTACTTTTCATCAGATTTATCAAATATGGAGTTTGGGCATCTCACAGGGAATGGAAGGAAACAATTAAACACTGATCAAAAAGTAAAGACACAGGCATTGGGAAACCATTTGGCATTTACCAGTGGCATTCTTTTAAGGTCCAAGAGGTTGATCACCATGGTTCTTAATGGGAGCATATCTTGAAATGTATGTCTGGGTAACAAGAAATAAACAAAAAGAGAGCTGACAATGATAGTTTACACTTAACATAGCACTCCACCCTTCCTAAAACTGTTCCCACAACCATTTTTTTCTTTGTACCTTCTAATGATTACAAGCTGAGGAAATTATTATCCCAGTTTTACTTACAGTAATGTTTAAGTACTATGAGATTAAACAATTCTCCAAAATGATGGGGCATACATGCAATGCATTTGAGAACAGGAGTAAATCTTTATTCCAATCCAATGTTCTGACTTTGGAAGTTACAGTTTTCGTGGACAATAACTCAATCTCAGTGGCTTCCTTTATGATACGAAGGTATATTTGCAAAACAGTGCTACCACCTGCTGGTAAGTTTTCCAATAATTCACATAATAACGTGCTAATATAGCAACAGCAACAACAAAAAACAAATAAGTAAATGAATAATTAGTTAAACTTATCATTATAACTATATTCACCTACTATATTTTCCAATTGTTCTTGTTGTCTCTCTTACATCTTCCTAGGCACATCTTAATTAAGCAGCCAATGAGTCTTGCAATGGTTAAGTGTATAGACAATTATTTCTGATCTTGAGATCTTTGTGTACATTCTAGAATGTGCTTAATTTTACTAATTTTTAAATATACCCTATGATAGCAAATTTAATGCCTGCCCATACTATATGTCAATAATACTCAAATGTATATGAAACATAAAAATTGTACTGGTAGAAAGATAACTTAAAAATGTAGATTTCTGGGGTTTTTGTCTTACTCTGTGTGCTGCCCAAGTGAGCACAAGGGGTTTTGTTTTAAACATGCCAGGTTTGTCCATTAGATCAAGTAAAGGAACTCCTTGACAACCCACGTCTTCAGGAGAGAAACACAAGGGAATTCACTGAAATGTAGTGAGCTGTTATCATCTAAGAACCTCCCTCTGTGGAAACACTTCTTCCCAAACAGAATTAATTTTTTTGAGTTGTCATAAAATTGATTGATGGAAGACAAAGTCCTAAATGATAACTGAATTTCCATAGTTTTATAAGTTAATGAAAAGAAAAACGTGCCTTTTCCCATTGACAATAAAGGAGAAAATCAGGCAAGTAAGAATTAAAAGTGCCTTTAAGGTAGATATTTTGTCAAAATGCTTTGCCCATTTTGAGTCTCACCTAGTCAGAGCAGAAAAAATAACAACCAGAAGGAACTCTAAGGACTGTTGGCTGTAATTCCAGTAGTTAACAACCTCCAGATGTTGCAGTCCATTTCCCCACAATTATTAGGAGAAAAATCAAAGAAATATTATCTTTACTTGGAAATTATTGGGCATGTAAATGAGCACTGTCAGAGGGGAATAGAGAGTAGTTGAGAACAAGCTGACCTGCAGAAAAGGAAATGAAGCCATTAGTTGCCTTACAGACTTGCTCTGTATCCCGTCATTAACTTATAAAACTGTGCTGCCAACGCAGCATATGAGACTCTCTCGGTGAGAGAAATCACCTGCTGTCAGTAAAATAAAGGACATAAGAACAGAGTCTTGTGAATCTACCCCTCATCCTTTGATCTCTGGCTTCCCAGCACCTAGTTTTACATAGCAAGCTATACCTCCAAGGTGGTAAATGGGCAGATCGGACAGGAATGGGTTACTTGGGTCTGAAGGAACTGAACAAGACTTGACTTGGCCAGTTAATATTGAAAGAATTTTATGCACAGGCATGTTTTCTTCTATCATTAAAAGTTTCCTCCTCATCCTTTCACAGGTCATACTATTGGAAACTATTGTATTTATTCACAGATAACTTCGAATGTAGATAGAATGTGAGCTATAATAGAATAACACAGTCAGAACTGGTAACTTCCCAAGAAGAGATAAATTGGACATTTTTCTAACCAAAAAAAATTCTCCTGCCTTGCCCTATCCCCAGTGGCAACCATGTGTAATCTACTAGAAATCTGTCTACTTAGAAATCAAAGCCAGTGGAGATGAGCGCATGCTACCTAAACAATTGCGCCTGCATGTGCAGTGTCAGCGACATCCAGCTTATCAGAAATACAGTATGCCAAGTTCCATTCCAAGCCTTTTGATTTAGACTCTCATCTGCATTGTAGAGAGATTTTCAGTTCATCTGAATGCACATTAGAGTTTTGGAATTAGGATAAAATCCAAACTCTTCCATTTGACTCAAAAGGCCCAGTAGGGAGTAGACCACTTAGCTTCCCTGCTGGTCCTCTCCACAGCTCCAGTCCATGAGAATGGTGTAGAGTCCCTTCCTCCTAGATCCTTAAGGATCCATTTGATTTCCTGAACACATTTCCCCACACCACCCCAACTCCTTTCTTGTCACTCCCTACTTACTCTTCCGATATTCATCCAAGAGACTTCCTCTGGTGGACTGAGGTGGATGTTTCCACTGGGATCTTTAATGTTACTCTATATGTCCTAATCACAGAACTTCTCTCACTAGTGTGGGTCCGTGTCCTCCAAGACAGTAAATACTCTAGAAACAGAAACAGTCTTGCTTCTTTGTTATGGAAAACAAAGCCGGCAAACTTCTCATGTTGACTGAACCATAAATATTCACCTAAGAAATGTTGAAGGTTAAAGGGAAAAATATGTCCCATAATCTAGTTGGTTGTGTTTTAATTTCTTTTTGCTTTCTACCATATTATACAGAAAAATAATTTTGTAGTTTTGGACTATGAGGGAACCTAGTTCTAGAAAACTATCCTGTCTGTAGTAGAAAGATGCATTCAGAGAGTTACTTGGATGCAATTAGAAAAGAAGAATAATTCCAAAAACAGTGTCCCAGATAAAAGAAAGTACAAAGCCAGATAAAATATCCGGGAAAATGTTAATTGGAAAAGAACAAATGCAATATGCAAAAATTTGAGAAAACAAAATTGGCCCAAGATGGTATGAAGTGGAATAGGAAATGTGGAAAAATTTACTATGTCAAGGAACATGAAATGCTTGTAAAGAGTTGTCTGCAAACGCAGGACTGGATGGTTCAGAAAAAAGTGAATACGCAATCTGTTCAGATTTTTATTTTTACTTCAAAGATAATTCTTTTTCTTCTCTTCTTCACTTCTGCATCTGTAAATAATTATCACATAATTAACAGAGAATAGAATTTAATACTCCACATGATGAGATTTGCATTTTTAAAACGCTTTCACATTCTATGTAGCTGCAATGGAAGAATGAAATATTGAGTTTCTGGATCAGAAGCTAGAAGACCAGTGACAGTACATGCAGCAAATAATTATAAAACCCTGGACAGAGGGAGTGGTAGTGAAGATGAAGAGGATACAATACAATTCAATGATATTAAAGGCAGGGTTCCTAAAAGGGACCCTCACTAGCTATCTGTCAAAAGTAGTTTAGTATCTGATTATATCCAACATATTGCTGAGGAAATTGTAACTAGTTAACCTCAATATAGTAACATTATTAGTATATATAAAGAAGGAATAGAGTTTGATCTGCGTATCTGTTCACTGCAAGGTTGAGTCAGAAAATTGATTTTTTAACTAAACTTTTCATATGATGTACTATGACTACAAATAAATAGGAATCTAAAATATCTACTGGTTGAGTATTAACTTCAAGAGCACTTTTCCATCTTTGGTTTTATGATCGACCAATTGCAAAATTTATGTAGAACTCTAGAACTAAATCTTAAATGAACTTCAGGGAAGTCCTAAACCTCATACACATTTCAGAAAAAAAAAAATGAAAGCCAAATTTAGAAGACATTCTGGAAATAAAAAGAGGTTCTTTCTAAGAGAACAAATAAAGCACCATTAAATTAAGGCCTACCGGTTGTACAGGCTCTTACTGTGGCCAAAGAGCACCAACTCATGGCCTGAAGTCTGTTTGAGAACCCTGCACAGCTAGCAATGTGCTCCCCTCCTCTCACCACAATAAACGTCTTTAAACCTTTAACATTATAGTGCGACTTTTAATAGTATTTTTCATGACTTCATTATTCAGTGCTTGAGCATAGACTGCATAAGTGACAGAGGAACGCTATGTGTATGCTGGGGTGGGGTGGTGCAATTCTAACTCTCTCTCGTATGAAGCCAAATTGAAATTTGTGAGCTTAAGACAGTACACATACTTGTGTGACTCAGTGAGTATATCATGTCAATGGCCAATCACCTACATGTGTGCATACCTCTGAAGACAAATACTTCATTTTATTACTACAGACATAGAAATTTTCCTTTTTAATTTTTTATTTCCAACTTCTATTATCTCATAAAGTAATTCAATGTGTTACAATATAATTGTTAACATAGATTTAGCAGTTTTGATATAGGAAGTACAAAATCTATCAAAATAGGAGCCTTATTTGCTCTTGATAGCGTTATAATTATACACACACTATCACTAATACTAGAAAAAAAGGGTTGCATATTTATTAGTATTAATGAATGACTTCACTATCACTGCAAAAGTAAACAGAACACCAAAAAAGAAAAATTATAGATAAAGGAATTGTTCAGTGAGAAACACACAAATGAATAAAATGTTGTGGTGACAAATAATGTCGTGTTTAATTTGTAGGAAAATGAGGTTAGTTTTCAGAGAGTTCAATTTGAGAAGACATTATATATAAAAACATATTGTAAACTTATTAGAAATGTTTCACAAAGACAAAATAATAAAGCTACGATCTCAAGTAAAAACTCTTTTAAAGATGTAACTCAAACTCCTATAAATGCTAGTTATGTGGTAGAAAATGCAATTGCAGAAAAATCAAAACCATTTACTGATGGTAAGTTTATTAGGCAAGCAAAGCATGGAAAATGTGAAAGATACAATCTGTCCTCATAAACAAAAGCAGATCTTTCCAAAATCAGTCTGTCTCACCATACTGCGGGCAGGTGAATTGAAGACATAGGAAAATATACAAATAAATATTTGGAAAGTAAACACTTCTCCATATATTTTCCTGCTTCTTTAATTTTAAATAGTATGTTTTGGTAATAAATGAAAGTAATGTTATAGATAATGGTTTAATTGGTCATCTTTTATAGAGGTAGTGATAACGAAAACAATATCACTTAAGAAACCACTTCTTTAATACCATTGAAAGACACAACTGAACCTCTTGATTTCTGTAAAGCAGTAAAAATTACATTAAAGCAATTTAATGTTTGTCAGTGTGTTAGATACGGCTATTGATGGTGCCTCAGTGATGGTTGGAAAAAAAGAACTTAAAACAATGAGATCGCTGTTATCAATTCATGTCTGAAAAAACATTACTGTATTATACATCAAGTGAATTCATGCATAAAAGCTTGAAATGTGGATATCATGCAAATCATCATCAAAGCTGTGAATTTCATAAAGATTGAATCATCACCTATTTCAGGAATTTTTGGATGTCACTTTTTATGTAGTATATTACATTTATCGACTTGCTTATATTGCACAAATCTTGGATCTCTGGGATAAAGCCTACTTGATCATGGTGTATGATCCTTTTAATGATTGCTGCATTCTGTTTGCTAGTATCCTGTTGAGGAGTTTTACATTTATATTTATCAAAAGATATGCCTGTAGTTTTCTTTTTCAGTTGGTTCCTTGTTTAGTTTGAAATCAGAGTAACACTAGCATCCAGGAATTAGGAAGTACTCCTTCCCTTTTAATTTTATTAAGGAGTTTTAGGACTATTGCTGTGATGGCCTACCCAAAGGTGATAGAGTGCAACAGAGAATCCATCAAGTCCTTGGAGTTTTTTAGCTGATAGAATTTTTATTACTGCTTCAATTTTATAGCCTTTTATTAAATTTTTCAGAGTTTCAAAGTTTTCTTGGTTCAATTTTGGTAGTTCATATATATCTAAGAATTCATCCATTTATTCAGATTCTCCAATCTGTTGGAGCACAGTTATTACAGTAGTTACTAGTGATATTCTGGATTTTGGTGGTATCCCTTGTGATTTTGCCTTTTTGTTTCTAATTGCCTTGATTTTTGTTTTTTCTTCCCTTCTTTTGCTAAATTTGACAAAAGAATTTTCTATTTTGTTATTCTTTCAAAGAACCAATTTTTGGACTCATTGGTTCCTTGTATTAATTTAAATTCAATTTTGTTAATTTTCAACCTGATTTTCAGTATTTCTTTTCCCGTATTAGATTTTTGGCATGGACTATTCTTATTCTTCAGGATCTTGAGATGAATCATTAAGTTTTCCAATGTGAGCATTCACAGAAATAGCCTTCCCTTTTGGTGCTGCTTTTATTGTATCCCAAAGGTACTGGTATGTTTTACCAACATTGTCTTTAAGTCTAGACATTGTTTAAATTCTTCTTGGATTTCTTCTGTGAACCATTAAGTGCTCAGGATTATGTTATTTCACTTCCAGATGCTTGTGAAATTTCTGTGGTTTCTGTTGTGATTGATTTTTAGTTTCAATGCACTATGATCACCATACAGAGAAAAAGCCTTTGACAAAATTCAAAAGCCATTCATAATTTTTAAAAACTGAACAAAACAGGTAGAGAAAGAACTTATCTCAGTCTGATAAAAGCCATTATGACAAACCACTGACTAACATCATATTAAATGACGAAAAATTGAAAACTTGCCCTCTAAAATGAGAAACAAAACAAGCATATTCACTATTGCCACTCTTGTTTAATATAGTTCTCAAAATGTTAGTAACAAAACAAGAGAAAGAAATACAAAGGGTACCTAATGTACAGGGAAAAAAGGAGTCAAATTATCATTATTTGCAGAAGACACTATCCTCTACATCAATGATGCAAAAAATTCCATCCCAAAGAAAAAAAGAACTAACAACCAAATTCAACACTGTAGCAGGTTACACAACACAAATATTAATAGTACTTCTATACACCAATAATGTACCCTGCAGGGGAAAACTAAGAAAACAATACCATTTTCAATAGATTCAAGAAAAATTAAATACCTAGTAATTTACTTAACCAAGGAAACAAAAGATGTCTGTGACAAAAATACATTTCTCTGAAAAAAGAAATTTAAAAAAAACTGATATCAGAAGATAGGAAGACATCCACTTCATTTGAATAGACAGGACCAATATTGGCAAAATCACCATACTTCCAAAACTGAAATATAAATTAATGCAATCTCAATCAAAATAGCAACATTCCTCATTGAATAGCATTCCTCATTGAAATACAGAAAACAACCTTAAAATTCATATAGAATCACAAGAGACCTAAAATAGCAAGAGCAATTCTGGGCAATATAGCAAAACAAGCAGCATCACAATGTAAAATTACAAGTTACGTTACAGTTCTATAATGATAGAAACAGCATAATACTTAAAAGCAGACATATGAATCAATGAAATAAATACAGGGTACAGAAACAACCTCAGGAGCATTCAGCTATTTGATCTTTGAAAAAAGGACCAAAAGCATACACTGAAGGAAAGATAACCTCCTTGCCAAATGGTGCTGGAAAAACTGGTTATTCACTTTCAGAAGACTGAATCTGTATCTGTATCACTCACCACATGCTAACATAATATTAAAATGTATTAAAGAATTAAATATTAAAACAAAAAATCCTACTGGAAGACAAAACTCATATGATAGTCAAGGACTTTCTGAACAGAACCTCAATTGCACAAGAAATAACTCAGTGTATGTTAAAGGAGAAAAAAATCCAGAGTGTATGTTACATTTTGACAATAAGTACTAAATGTGAAAAATGTTATTCATTAAAAGATATTGTTATATATACAGAAAACAATCAATGGAAAACAATCCTGAAATGCCAGGGTAAGTTTATAAACAAACTTGTTTGTTATGAATATGCTCAAAAAACTGAAAAAATGTATTTTTAGATAATTAAAAGAAATGGTGGTTTTAATGAAAAATAAATAGAGAACAAGCTGATAAATGAAAATTATAAAAACTAACATGAAAAATTCTTTTTTCAGTGAATGTGACAGTAACTCCTAATTTTTCAGACCTAGAAAGCCAGTAAAACACAAGAAACAATTGATGTTAGATATTATACAAAAATAGTATTATTTTTTCCCAGAAAAGGAAGATAAATTAAGAAATAAAACCATCAGAACGTCTTGCTTGCAGGCATTTCTATGACATTATAGAAAAGGATAACATAGGTAATTAGCTAATTTCACTGAATTATGGAAAGTGAAATAACCTAAGAAAAAGATAATGGTATCTACTGTTTTTTGAAGTGAAGTAGAAAAAAGGTAGGTTTAGACGGAGAAAATCCTCCAAAGACTTATATAAGGCTTCTCTCAAATATTTGGCTGACAATCTTACTGATAAGAAAAGCACAGATCAGTGTGACTGGAAATAAGAAGAGCAAAATCACAAACAGCACCATAAAATCCCAAAAATTATTAGTTATTATTTCACAAACATATATGCCAAAACATTAGAAAACTCAGGAGAAAAGGAGAGATTCCTAGGTACATAGGAAATATCAGACCCAAGCAAAGAAGACTTAAAAATCTTGAACAATACACTAACAGGCAATAAAATTTAAGCAGTAATCAAAATACTACTCACTACGAAAAGACCAGGACCTAATGGATTCAAGATCAAATTCTACAAGAACGTCAGGGACTAACTCAAACTCTTTCACGAACTGTAAAAGGAAAGAATGCTTCCAAAATCATTCCCAGAAGTTAATTCTTAAACCAGAAAAAGATCGAACCAAAAAGAGAACTACAGGTCAATTTCTCAAGTGCACATTAATACAACAAACTCTTTCATGAACTTTAGAAGGAAGGAATACTTCCAAAATCGTTCTCAGAAGTTGATTCTTAAACCAGAAAAGGATCCAACCAAAAAGAGAACTACAGGTCAATTTCTCAAGAGCACATTAATACAAAAATCCTTAACAAGGTACTGTCAAACAGAATGGTACAAATAATCAAAAAGATCACAAAACATGACCAAGTAGGCTTCATCTCAGAGATGCAAAGATGGCTTAACATATGCAAATCAATAAATGCAATTCATCACTTACCCAGAAGCAAGGACAAAAGTCATCTGATCATCTTAGTGGATACAGAAAACACCTTTGATAACATCCATCAGTAATCTTTAAAAAAAACCTGAAGAAAATAGGCATAAAAAGATCTTAACAATCTGTTAAAGTCATTTATGGCTAACATAATACCAACACATATTAAATAGGGAAAACTGAATTTTCTCTCTGAAATCCAGAGCAAGACAAAGATGTCCATTGTCACCACTTCTGTTCAACATGGTATTTAAAACATTATTCAGAGCAATCAGATAAGAGAAAAAATAAAACTAACACACAAAAGAAAGGATGAAGATAGAATATCACTGTTTGCAGATGAAAGTATCCTTTACTTATAAAATTACCCTGCAAAAAAAAAAAAAAAAAAAAAAAAAAAAAAAAAAAAAAAAAAACTCCATCAAAAGACTTCCAGAATCAATAATCAAATTCAGCAATGTGGCAAGATGTGAAATAAACAAAGAGCTCTATGACATTCCTGTACAGTGACAATAAACTTCTTAAAAAGGAAGTAGAAAAATACCGTTAGTGGTAGCATAAAAAACTATAAATTAAACTACATGAGGAAGTAAAAGACCTCTACAATGAAAATTATGTCTCTTGTAAAAAGGAAATTAAGGAAGACATCAGAAAATTGAAAAATATTTCTTGTTCCTAGATAGAATGAATATAATCAAAATTGCTATATTCCCAAAAATGACATGAAGATTTCAAACAATCCCAACATAAATACCAGTGGTATTTCTTACATATCTAGAGAAAACATTCCTAAAATTTATGTGCAACAAAAAGGGACCCAGAAAAACAAAAGCAATTGTGGTAACAAAAGCAAAACATGTGGCATAATAATCCACCACAATCCTGCTATGTATAAAGCTATAGTGATTAAAACACCATGGTACTGGCACAAAAAACAGGCAGCTGGAGCAATGAAACACAATAGAAAAAGTGAGAAAAAAAACCCAGGGACATACAGCTATTTGATTTTGACAAAACATATATTGAAGAAAAGATAGTCTAATAAGTAGTGCTGAGAAAATTGGATATTCAGATGTAGAGGGTTGAGTCTACACCCATTTAGCTCACTGTGCACTAAATTAAAATAAAAATAGATCAAGTATTTAACTGTTGAAACAATCTGCGGGAACATAAAGTAGGTACAACTCTTGAAGACATAGGCATTGGCAAAGACTTTTGAATAAAACAATCACACACACACACACATACACACACACACAATCAATAAATAAAATCATATAAGCTTATAAGCTTCTACACAGTGGTCTGCATCTGCCTGCATTCTGCCTCACAAGCCAAAAGTGCACACAGCAATTTCCAGCCCACAGGGAAGCTTTGATGCATTACTCTGAACCCAGTAAGGCACCACTCACTGTCTCACATCACCGGAGGATGCACTGGAAGTCCCTCTGGGCCTATTTGGGCCCTGCCAAGAGTGAACCCCAAGTGGCCCACAGGTGCCTGCATTCCTCCTCCTGAGCCAAAAGTTTGCACAGTGACTTCCACTCCACAGAGAAACTTGGGTGCATCGCTCCAAGCCCAGTAAGACCCTGTGCAGCATCTCATATCACCAGAGGATGTAAGTGTGAGCAATGATTTCCATCTTATGAGAAAGCTTTGGCATGTCACTCTGAGACTCATAAGGGTCCACCTGGTGATCCCAAATGACTGGGAGCCACCTGGTAAGTGTGTTGAACCTCCAGTCAACTAGGAAAATTCCTGGCAATAGGGATAGATATTCTCAACCTAAGAAACAACTGAGCCCTTGCCATTAGCTGCCCTAAGAGAATATAGGAAAATGACAAAATGAAAGAGCAAAATGCAATCTCAAACCTCCAGCCCATACCAAGCAAGCTTAGGAGACACTGTCATAGAAGAAAATGTAAGCCATACACCTGAAACTACTGAAATGATAGCAACTAATGTAAAGAAACAACTCCAGGAAGCTACAAAAAAACTCAGATCAGAAAAAATTTCCCAAGTAAAAGAAGAAATGATAAAAGTAATGAAAGAAATGATGAGCACATCTAAAGAAGACATAGTTTAAAAATTAGAGGAACAATGCAAAAAGATGGAAAACTTAAATGAACAGTATAAGAAACAAAAAGAAGAAGAAGGGAGCAAAAGATAACAGCTGGTTACAGAGGCTCCCTGACATAGTCAACTTAGAATTCAACATAATACAGCATGGGGAGCCCCGAACGAGGGAGATGAATTCTCTCATCCCAAGAAGAAACTAAGGTGAGAAGAACCAAACAAACATACAGTCCCAGTGCTATTATTGGAACAGCTAAAGGTTCAGTGCTCCCATTGCAGCAGGCGACTTGCTGAGCCGTTCCAGGTCCCACCACTTCAACTCACTGGAGGCTGTGTCACACTAAGGTCAGGGGTCAGCCAACTGAATGGAGAGCTGAGCTGGCAGGGAGCCTGCATCAACCTGTGGTGAGTGACAGGAGTGGAGCCACTGCGCAGAAGGGGGGCATCCGGCATATGACATTCTGGGACCAGGGAGGACTAGCAAGTACAAGGGGCAGCAGTGACTTCAGTCAGTGGTTCCCTTCCCAAACAGGATTGGTGGAGTGAGGTAGGCCTGGTTCACACAACCTGGCTGAGACCCAATACGTTATCTGAAATAAATTCCCTATGGTGGTAGCGCACACTAACACAGTGAAGACTAAGAAGTTTGACTGACCTAGAAGGCAGGTGGTACACAGTAATACAGTGCAGGCCAAAGCAGCTTGACTGATCCAAAGGGGAGAGACCAGTATACACTGGTGCTGTATGCAACTCACTAGCACACTGCAGTGTGAAGGGTCATCTAGCCAGCATGCTGCAGAAGAATTGTAACCAACAAAGAAAGAAACTGGGGCCTCCTGGAAGAAACAAAAAAGATGGGAAGAGGAAACAACAACAAAAAGTCCCCATGTCCCAAACCTGAGAACATTGTTCCAGGACAGGTAAATACAAAGGAGAATGAGAACAGCAAAGATGCAGTATCAGACATGGCACCAGTGGACATAAAGAGATATCTTCAGGCCTCATAGACAAGTTCAAAAGTGAAATATTTAGCCAAGTAATGCAAGATATAAGAAGATTAATAAAAGATATGCTAAGCACCTCTCAAGCAGACAAAGATGGAAGAAGGGAGGAACTCAAACAAAGGAGAGAACCATTTGGTGAAGAATATAAAAAAAACATAGAATACATGAAGCAGATTCAAAGAGATCACCAGGAAATTAAAAACTCTACTGAAAGATGGCAAATCTGCTTGAAAGAAAATAAGGATGCCCAAACCAGAGGGCAATTTTGTAATGTGGGGTTATGAAAGGGAAAACTTTTTAAAAATAACAAGGAAACATGCAGTAACAATATAAAGGCTAGAAGATAACAAGAGGATCTATAACTTGAGACTAAAGAATGTGAATGAAGAAGCTGGGGTACAAACAAAGGAACTACAAAGGCTATTCACAGAAATAATTAAGGAAAACTTCCCAAACATAGGAAAAGGAAATAGTATTCTGATATGTGAGGCGTTCAGAACTCCAGCCACCTACAACCGAAACAGAGCTATACCCAGGCATATAATAATCAAGATTCTAGAAATTCAATGTAAGAACAGAATATTAAAAGTTGTTACAGACAAGAAACAGATCACCTATAAAGGAAGGCCCATCAGAATAATGGCAGACTTCTTGACACAACCATCAAGTCAAGAAGAGCCTGGAGTGAAATCTTATAAGCCCTGAAAGAAAATAACCTCCAACTCAGATTGATATATGCTGTTAAACTGTCTCTAGAAATTAATGGAGAAACAAGATGCTTCCAAGACAAAGAGGAACTTGGCAATTTGTAACCACCAATCCAATCTACAGAGAATACTTCAGGGCATTCTAGAGAGAGAGAAAAGCCCTGGGATTCCAGGAACAGTGGCAGAGAGGCCTCGGTGAATGGAGCAGAAAACAAAATGAAGAAGGTAAGCAGACAACTGATGGCAAAATAAGAGCATAACAGAAATGAGGCAGAGAAGATTGTTTATAAACTCTAATCTAGATGGCTTTGATACACTAAATTTAAAAAAAAGAACCACACATGGAGTAGATCAGGAGTCAGGGTCCAACAAGACGCTATTTATAGGGAATATAATTAACATGAAAAAGAGTACATGGACTGAATATCAAATATGAGAAAACAATGTCTATGTGACAGAGAACCAGAGAGTAATTGGGGCAACTAGACCAGTATTTGCGGATAGGTTGGAAAGACAGGCTTTAAAAGAAAGACAGATAAAGGAATACAATTGGAGATCAAGTCCAGGAGATCAAAGGTTTGGAATCACTTAGATAAATAGCAGGTTGCCACCCTCCCAATTTAAAACCAAGGGTCTTGGTCAGACCCAAAAATGCACAGTGTACCCTGGGGAAGTGAAAGGGGAGGGAGAATCTTAAAAAAGATGGCAGAAGATATTGTTAATAGTGTATCAGGATCTAAAACCCACATTACTCCCACTCCTATCTTAGATAGATTTTATTCTCTTTTTATAGATTTTATTCTGTTCCAGATGGTCTACTTGCATTAGATTTGAAGGCACAGACAGCAATCCCAAAAACATCAGGATACAGCACAGTAATTATCTTTAATTTCCTATTATCTTAATCTGGAGCCCGGTATGACTTATATTGTTTTATCATGACTGATCTTAGTTAAATCTGGTTTGTTTGATTGCTGATAGTATCCACAGATTTTATTCAAAACTGATATGATTGATAGTATCAAGTTTGAGAGTATAGGCAACTACACTGAAGATGACAAGACTCTACATTACACATTCTGGTTTGATAACTTCCTGTTTTTGAAGTTTTATAGTGTATAAAAAGTTATGTGTTTGTTAATACTCTTATGTACTAATGTATTCAATTATACTATGTCTGAGCATATAGTCAATTCTATTGAAGATAACAAGAGACAACACAGGAACTATGGTAGAATTCTTCATACAAAGGTCTTATATGTCTTTTAAGTTTCATGTGTTTATAGGAATAAGTTTTGTTTTGTCTTGCTTTGTTTTGTTTCTCCCTCTAATATAGAAAGGACAGAAATACATGTTAAGACTCATGCATATGTAGAATCTATAAACAGTTTATGAGAACTGATCTTATGACACACGATGAAATGAACAGATACTTTGAAGAAAAAGAGACACTAGAGTACCCAGTGCTGATCCTGGAGTGTCATAATGTGAAACCCAGCAATACTATTACTCTTTGTTCAGAGTGACTTTTAGCCTGCATTGGTTTGTTTAATCTCAACATAAAGATATGGATATCTCAACATGAAGATCTGGATAACTGCATGTATGTTTAAGTGTATAGGACTGATAACCATATTACTAAGTCTTTGTTGGATAGTTGAACAGAACTGTTTGCAGTCTCACTGTTTGAATCCTCACTTTATATGCTTCATTTTAGTATCTTGACTAACTATATGTAGGAGGACAATCTGTAACCATCAACTAGTGACTTCTTACTGTTTATTTTTTTTCCTTGAAAGTATATACTATTTCTACCTGTTTCCTAGTTTTTTTTAGTCTTTCTTTAAATAAAATTTTAAAAAAGAAACAAACAGAATGCATGAAACAGATTCAAAGAGATATACAGGGAATCAAAAACTCCATCAAAAGTTGGCAGATCTGCCTCAACAAAAGTGAAGGTAGACTTTAAGACCTAGAAGCCAAGATTTCAGCTAGTGAGCAGGAAAGGAAACATCTTTTAAAAATAACAAGGAACCAGGAAATAACAATTCAACAACTGCAAGATGATGCAAACAAAAACAAAATAAGATTGATAGGTATAAATGAAAAGGAAGATGACAACACGAATGATATCAAGAGGCTATTTACAGAAGTAATAGCTGAAAATTTCCCAAACATGAGAATGCAAAGTGACACTGAGTTCAGTGAAGCATATAGAATTCAAAATAACCATAACCAAAATAAAACTATATCTAGACATACAATAATCAACACCCCAACATAAGAACATAAGAACAGCCAACATAAGAACAGACTATTAGACACTGTTAAAGAGAAAAGACAGATCACCTATTACGGAAAGTCTATCAGAATCACAGCACTCTTCTCAACACAAAAAATGAAGTCAAGAAGACCATGGAATGAAGTATTTCAGATCTTAAAGGAAAACAACTTCCAACCCAGAGTGATGTATCCTGAAAAACTGTCCTTCAAAACGGATGCAGAAATAAGATACTTCCATAACAAAGAACAGCTGAAAAACTTCATGACCACCAAACCAACACTGCAAAGAATATGAAAGAAATTCTAGATAGACATAGGAAAAAAACACTAAGCAATTCAAACAATTAAACAGACTGGAAAGGTTAAGAAACAACAGTATAAAGATAACATGTCAAAAATAAACCAACATATGTCAGTTATAATTTAATTTAAATGGCTTCAATTCACCAGTTAAAAGAAACAACCTGGCAGAATGGATCATAAATCAACATCAACCGTATGCTATACATAGGAAATCCATCTAACCCAGAAGGAAACTCATGGACTGAAAGTTAAAGTGTGGAAAACAATATTTCATGAAAGAGGAACCTCCCAAAAAGCAGGGGTAGCTATTCATTTTGCAAACAATGCAAACTTCAAACCAAAAATTATCAAAAGAGATAAAGTCACTACTTAGTTAGGGTAAAACTTCAAGAGAAAGACATTACAATTTTAAATATCTATGCACCAAATTGAAAAGTAATCAGCTATACAAAACAAATATTAACAGAAATTAAAAATCAAATGAGCAATAACACAATTATAACAGGAAACCTTAATATATACCATTGACACAAAGGGACAGATTAACTAGACAGAAAAATCAGCAAAGAAATAACAGAACTCAATCACGCCTGTGAACAAATGGACTTGATAGACATATACAAAAAGTGTTCTACACAAAAATATGAGAATATACATTCTTCTCAGCATATGGAATGTTCACTAAAATAGACCATATACTAGCCCACAGAACACGCTTAAGTAAACGCAAAGGAACTGAAATTATCCCAAGCATGTTATCAGATCATAGTGTCATAAAACTAGAAATTAATGATAAAAGAAATTGCAAAAACCACACAAACGCATGGAAATTGAATAATACATTTGTGAGCAATCAGTGGGTCATAGGTGAAATTAAAGAAGAAATTAAACAATATCTACAAGCAAATGAACATACAAAACAACTTACCAGAACCTGTGGGATGCAATGAAAGCAATCCTCAGAGGAAAATGCATTGCAGTGAATTCCCATATCAGGAAAATAGAACAAACACAAACAACCTGATGCTACAGCTCAAACATCCAGAAAAAGAAGGGAAGATCAATCCCAAAGCCAAAAGAAGGGAGGAAATTACAAAGACCAGAGAAGAAATCAATGCAAGAGAGACTAAGAAAATAATCCAAAGAATTAATAAAACAAAGTGTTGATTCTTTGAAAGAATAAATAAAATGGATAAGCCCATAACCAACCTTATTTTAAAAAGAAAAAAAAACCTCACATTCATGCAATAAGCAATGAAAAGGATGAAATTACCTATTTGGAATGAAAACTTCTACTCCCATAGGCTTGATAACACAAAAGAATTGGACAGATTCCTAGAAACATATGACTTACCAAAGCTTGGTCAAAGAAATGTAAAACTGCTGAATAACCTAATTTCAATTAATGAAATTGAAAATGTATTTAAAACTTATCAACAAAGAAAAGTCCATGTCCAGAAGGATTCACTGCAAAATTCTACAAGAAATTCAAAGAAGACTTAACACTCCTCAATACTCTCAAACACTCCTCAAACTCTTTAATGAAATTCAAAAGGAAGAAATTTTTCCTAACTTATTCCTGAAACAAGTATTACTCTAATACCAAAACCAGAGTACAGGACAATCTCCCTAATAAACATAGATGCAAACATTCTCAATAAAATATTGGCAAACAGAATGCAGCAAATCATCAAGAAAATTATACACCACAACCAATTGGGATTCATCCCAGGAATGCAGGGTTGTTTCAACATATGCAAATCATTAAGTGTAATCCACCATATCAATAGAGCTAAAATAAGAATCACATGATCATTTCTACAGATGCAGAAAGAGATTTTGATAAGATCTAATACTCATTCATGATAAGAATGTTACAGAAATTTGGAATAGATGGTCTTTACCTCAGTATGATAAAAGCCATCTATGACAAGCCAACAGCCAGCATCATATTAAATGGGCAAAAACTGAAAGCCTTTCCTCTAAAATTAGGAACAAGGTAAAGATGTCCATTATGACCACTCCTATTCAAAATAGTGCTGGAACTACTAGCCAGAGCAATTAGACAAGAGAGAGGAATAAAAGGAATAAGGAATAAGAATAGAAAAAAAGAAGTTAAATTATCATAATTTGCAGGTGACATGATACTCTAAAAAGACGACCCCAAAACTCCACTGAAAGACTTCTAGGTATAATAACTAAATTTAGTAATGTAGCTGGATACAAGTCAACACTCAAAAATCAGTAGCATTACTATACACTAACAGCAAACTCACTGAGAGAGACATACACTAAGGCACACACTTCACAATAGCATCCAAAAAAAATGAAATACTTAGGAATCAATCTAACAAAAGAAGTGAAGATCTATTCAGGGAAAATTCTAAAACCCTGAAAAAAGAAATCAAAGAGGACCACAGAAAATGGAAAGACATTCCTTGTTCATGAATTGAAAGGACAAATATTGTGAAAATGACCATTCTTCCAAAATTGTTATACAGATTTAATGCAATTCCAATGAAAATACCATTAGCGTACCTCACAGATCTAGAGAAATCATTCGTAAAATTCATCTGGAACCAGAAAAGACCTAGAATAGCAAAGGCAGTTCTGAGCAACAAACACAAAGCAGGAAGCATCACAATCCCTGACCTGAAGCTACACTACAAAGCTACTGTCATAAAATCAGCATGGTACTGGAATGAAAACACATCTGAAGATCAATGGAATAGATTAGAAGATATAACTGCAACTACTCCTAAGTTGCCTTATCTTTGATAAAGGGGTCAAATACATTCACTGAAAGAAAGATAGTCCCTTCAATAATTGATGCTGGAAAAATTGGCTCTCCATATGCCAAAAACTAAAACTAGACCCATGCCTATCACCATGTACTAAACTAAAGCCAAAATTAATTAAAGATCTAAATATTAAAATAGAAACACTAAATCTGCTGGAAGACAAAGTAGGTAGAGATCTTGAACATAAGGCTAGATAGAGAATTCATGAACAAAAATCAAACCACATGCAAAATACTTCCCAGAATCAATAACTGGGATCACATCTTATTAAAAGTTTTTGTATGTTGAAAGAAATCTCCAACTGAATAAAAAGGAAACCCATGAATTTTGAAAAAAATCTTAGTCAACTGTGCCTCAAACAAAGCATTTCTGTCTAGAACATATAAAGAATTTTTTAAAAGACCCCATAAATTGAAAGACCAAACCCAAAATGAGCATCAGAGATACATACACAATTATTGAGGAAAAAATACAAATGTCAAATAAATACATGAAAAAGTGTTCATCATTACTAGTCATTAGAGAAATGCAAATTAAAACCACAATGAGATTCCGCATCACTCCAGAAAGAATGGCCGGGATCAAAAAAACTACCAACAACAAATGCTGGAGAGGCTGTGGGGAAAAAGGAACTCTTCTGCACTGTTGGTGGGAATGTAGACTGGTGCAGCCATTGTGGAGGTCAGTCTGGAGGTTCCTCAAAAAGCTGGGATTAGAAGTTCCATTTGATCAAGCTATTCCACTTCTGAGCATATTCCCAGAAGAACTGGAAATATCTTATTACAGTGATATATGTGTACCCATGTTTATAGCAGCACAATTTGTGATAGCCAGACCTTGTAAAGAACCTAAGCACTCATCAACTGAGGAATGGATCAAAAGTTGTGATATTTTTATACAATGGAATACTACTCAGCTATAAAGAATGATCACATTGAGATATTTATAAGAAAATGGATGCAACTTGAGACCATACTCATAAGTGAAATAAATCAAACTTACATGTGTAAACATCATAATGTCTTCCTAATGTGAGAAACTGTCATGATTTATGTCAGTGGCCCCCAGGTCACATGCATTTGCATTATGCATTTGTGATTGGTTCATTGTCTGGGCTTTGGATTGAAAGTGTGAGTGCTACACTGGCCTATGGACGGAGCCAGGATGTTATGTAATGGCAGGAAGAAGGTGTGTCTCACTCTCTCTTGCCAGTTTTTGCCTTGCTGTTTGCAGCCACCACGAACTGTGCCCAGCCATGCCATTCTGCCTTGGAGCCAACTGAATATGGACTGAAACCTCCAAAAACTGTAAGAAATAAACCTTTCCTTTCCCAACTCTGGGCTTCAGGTATTTTGTCTCAGTGATGAGTAAAAAGTAACCAAGACAGAATTGGTAAGAGTACATAAGATAAAAAATCTTCAATAAATACTGTGAAAGGATAAGAATCGACTCAAAGGAGATAAAAATAATATCTCAGGGAAAAGAAGGACAAAGAAAAAGAAAGAGAAAAGAAAATATATTTAAATTTACATAAACACACTTAGGATAGCTAAGACGATTCTGCCACAAATTCTATAATTTTTGGAACAAAACAGTTAACATTCATAGGATTGGAACAATTTTGCATGATTGTGTCTGGTGATCCAAGGAACTCTTAAAGGGTATTATGTAAAATAACAACCTTAGTTATGTTCCTACCCGCTTGTTTTGAAGGCCTATATCATCATTGTTTCGGGCTCTTTGTTATTGTTATTTATTTGTTTTTTGTTTCCTGTTTTTCTAGTAATGTGTTTTGTTTTGTTTTTCCATCTAATATAGAGAGGATAGATATACATGTAGAGGTTTATATCTGTGTAAAACTTCTCCTAAACAGTTCATGAGAATTGATTGTGTTGCACATGATGAAATGAACAGCCACTGTGAAGAAAAAGAGACATTATGGTATCCATTGATGATTCCATATCATCATGCTGTGAAATCCAGTAATGCTTCTATTCTTTGTTCAGAGTGGTTTCAATCTGTTTTGTATTGTTTAATTTCAACATACATGAAGGTATGGACAGCTATTTTGAAGAGAACAAGGAACATTGTGGCAGTCATTGTTGATTTTCCTATTGTCTGGTTTTGAAGGCCTGTAATACCTTCATTACTCTGTTCTTACCAGGTTAATACTATTTTGCTTTGTGTGAATTCATTGTATGTGAAGATATGGACAAATATATAGAAGAAAACAAGAAATATTATTGTAGCCACTATAGATTTCCTTTGTCTTGCTTTGTAATCTGTGTCACTTATCTTGTTTTCTTCTGATCTGCTTTGTTCTGTTTTGTTGTTTAATTTTGTCCTCTTAAAATTAAAAAAAAATATTCTGCACATCAAAAGACACAACCAAAATACTAAAGAGACAACCTACAAAATGGAAAAAGAATTATTCCAGTTCTTCCTTGGTCAGAGGACTTGCATCTAGAATACATAAGGAAGTAAAAAAAAAAAAAAAAAAAAAAAAAAAAGGCTCTCCAAAATAAAAAACAATAAAAACGGGTACCGAAATCAAATACATACTTCTCAGAAGATGTACAAATGTTCCTCTTAGCCTAAAGCAGCCAGATAGCTTCAGTGCAATGCATAGCTTGAGCTCAAGGTCTGCACAGTATACTCCACCTAGCTGGGCAGCCATGGTGCCCACGCAAAACCTGGAAGGGATGTGCTCAGCAACTCCATGCAGCTGGGGAGCCTTAGTGCACTGCTTGGGATCTGGGAGGGTCCTGCTCAGAAATCTCATGCAGCCATGGAGCCTTGTGTGCCACTTGGGTACTTGTGGGGCCCTGCCTAGTGACCCCACACAGTTGCAAAGCATGAAGTGTCATGTGGCATGAGCTGAAGGCCTGCACAGTGTACTCCATCTAGATTTGCAGACTTTATGACCACTCAGGACCAGGTAGGGCCCTTCCCTTCCTGGGAATGACACCAACCAGGCAGGGAGCCTTGGCATGCCATGTGGGGCATGCTGAAGGTCTTCCCAGCATACTCCATCTATTCAGTGAGTCTCCAAATGCCACTCATGAACTGATAAGGCCTGCCACTCAGCTTTGGAAACCCCTCCAATACAGACAACCACTCTCAACCCAGGAAACAACTGACACTTTCCATTGGGTTGCCATATGGAAATACAGGAAAATGACAAAATGAAAGAATAAAATGCAATCTCAAACAGCCAGCCTGGAAGACATAAAGAATAAGAAAGTGTAATTCACACACTTGAAACTTCTGAAATGATAGGAACTGATGTAAAGAAACAACTTCATGAAGCTGTAAAGGAAATCAAATCAGAAATAATTTCCTAGGTAAAACAAGAAATGATAAATGTCATGAAAGAAATGCTGAACACATCTAAAGAAGACATAGCTTAAAAAAATAGAGCACTGCAAAATGATGGAAACCTTGAATGAAAAATACAAGAAAGAATTAGAATGCATGAAACAGATTCATAAAGGAAAGCCCATTAGAATTGCAGTAGACTTCTCAATGCAAACAATCAAGTCAAGAAGACCATGGAGTGAAGCATTTCAGATGCTAAAGGAAAATGGCTTCCAACCCAGATTGATGTACCCTGCAAAACTTTCCTTCAAAATTGATGCAAAGTAAGATACTCCCACAACAAAGAATCGCTGAAGAACTTCATGACCACCAAATCAATCCTGCAAAGTATACTGAAAAATATTCTAGACAGACACGAAAATAATCATGACTTCAAGAATACCAATAGAAAAAAAAAAACCAAGCAAGGAAAACAAATAAACAAAGGGAAAGGTAAAGAATCAACAGCAGAAAGATAACATAACAAAATAAGCCAATACATATCACCTATAACCATTAATGTAAATGGCCTCAACTTGCCAATTAAAAGAAACAGACTGGCAGAATAGATCAAGAAACAACATCCAACCATATGAGGTCTACAAAAAACCCATCTAAACCAAAAGGAAACTCATAGGCTGAAAGTCAAAGGATGGAAAACAATACTTCATGCAACAGGAACTCAAAGCAGGGGTAACTATTCATTTTAAAGACAATATAACTTCAAGAATGATGAAAAAAGAGATAAAGAAGATCATTACATATTGGTCAGGAGAAAATTTCAAGAGAAAGATAATAATCTTAAATATATATGCATCAAAAATGGGAGTATGCAGCTATATAAAATGAATATTAATAAAACTGAAAAATCAAATAATCAATAACTCAATTATAATGGAAGACTTTAACACTCCATTGACACAAAGAGTCAGGTTCACTAGACCAAAACCTGCAATGAAATAGTAGAATTGAGCCAAATTTGTGAACAAATGGACTTAGTACATGTGTATAGAGTGTTCCACCCAATAACATCAGAATATACATTCTTTTCACTTTCACACAGACATTCTCTAAAATAGACCATACACTAGACAATGGAACATACTTAAGTAAATGCAAAAGAATTGAAATTATTCCATGTATATTGTCTGATCAAAGTGCTACGAAACTAAAAGTTAATGACCAAAGAAACGACAAAAACTCCATAAACACATTGAAATTAAATAATACACTCTGAAAAATGGGTCACAGAGGAAATTGAAGAAGAAGTTAAATAATATCTATACACAAATAAAAATGCAAAGACAACTTACCAGAATCTGTGGGATGCAATGAAAGCAGTCCTCAGGGGAAATTTACTACAGTGAATAACCACAAATGTGAAACAAAATGAACACAAATAAATAACCTGCTGCTAAACTTCAAACATCTAGAAAAAGAAGATAAAGTCAAGCTCAAAGCCAAAAAAGGAAGAAAATTATAAAAATCAGAACAGAAATTAGAACAATTGAGACTAAAAGAACAATACAAAGAGTTAACAAATCAAAGAGTTGGTTCTTTGAAAGAATAAATAAAACAGATAAACCACTAGCCAACCTTACTAAAAGAAGGAAAAAAACTCAAATTCATGCAATAAGGAATGAAAAAAGTGAAATCACTACAGACCCTGTGGAAATACAGAAAATCATCAATACCTACTTCAAAATCTTTTATGCTCATAGATTTGATAGTACAGAAAAAATGGACAGATTATTACAAACATATGAATTATCAGAGCTGGAATAAGAATATGGAAAACTGGTAAATAACCCAGTTTCAGTTAATGAAATTGAAAATGCAGTTATAATCTTACCAACAAAGAAAAGTGCAGATCCTCATGGAGTCACAGCTGAATTCCTCAAGAAATTCAAGGGGGACTTAATGCCAGCACTCCTCAAACTCTTCAGTCAAATTGAAAGGGAAGCAATTCTCCCTAACTCCTTCCTGGAAGCACGTATTACCCTAATACCATCATCAAAGGAAATCTCAACCAGAGAGAAAACTACAGCCAATCTTCCTAATGAACATAGATGCAAAAATCTTCAATCAAATACTGGCAAAAAGATTGCAGCAAATCATCAAGAAGATTATACACCACAACCAAGTGGAATTCATCCCAGGAATAAAGGGATGGTTCAATATATGCAAATCAATAAACATAATATGCCATATCAATAGAGTCAAAGAGAAGAATCACATTATCATCTCAATACATACAGAAAAACTTTTGTTAAAGTCCAACACTCATTCATGATAAGAATCCTATGCAATACTGGAAAAGATGGTCTTTACCTCAATATGATAAAATCCATCTATTGCAAACCAACAGCCAACATCTTGTTAAATGTACAAAAACTGAAAGCTTTCAACCTAAAATCAGGAAAAAAATAAAGCTTCCACTGTCACCACTTTTATTCAATATAGTGCTGGAAATATTAGCTGGAGCAATTAGACAAGAGAAAGAAATAAAAGAATTAATGCTAGGAAAGGAAGAAGTTAAGTTATTACTATTTGTAGATGACATGATAGTCTACTCAGAAAACACCCAAAACTCCATTGAAAGACTTCTAGATGTAATAACCAAATTCAGTAATGTAGCTGGATATATAAAGTCAACACTCAAAAATCAATAGCATTCCTATATACAAACAATAAGCTCACTGGGAAAGAAATAAGAGAAACCAAACACTTCACAATAGCAACCTAAAAAATGAGACATTTAGGAATCAATCTAACAAAGGAATAGATCTATACATGGAATATTACAGGACTGTTAAAAAGGAAATTAAAGGAGATCTCAGAAAATGGAAAGACACCTTGTTAGTGGGTAGGAAAAATAAACACTGCAAAAATTGTCCTCACAATACTATTATACAGATTTAATCAATACACCATTAGTATACCTTACAGATCTAGAGAAATCATCTACACAATTCATCTGGAACCAGAAGAGATGTAGAAAAGCAAAAGCAACAAAGGTAAGGCAAGAGGCATCATAATTTCTGACCTGAAGTTATACTACAAAGCTACTGTAATAAAATCAGCATGGTCCTGGAATAAAAACAGACCTGACGATCAAAGGAATAGATTGAATGATACAACCACAACTACAAACAAATTTGGTCACCTTATTTTTGACAAAGGGGCCAAACATGTTCAGTGGAAGAATGCTTCTTTAATAAGTGGTGCTGCAAAAACTAGGTTTACATATGTGAAAAGCTAAAACTAGGCCCATGCACTAAAGTCAAAATGGATCAAAGATCTAAATATTAAAACAGAAATACTAAATCTTCTAGAAGACAAAGTAAGTAGAAACCATTAAGATATATGGGTAGGCACAGAATTAATGAACAAAAATCAAACTGCGTGGGAAATTGTTCCCAGAATCAATAACTGATATCTCATCTTATTAAACCTTTTGCTTGTCAAAAGAAATCTCCAACAGAGTGAAAAGACAACCCACAAATTGGGAAAAAATCTTAGTCAACTATACCTCAGAAAAAAGACTTCTATGTAGAAAATACAGTGAGTTAAAAAATCAGGGCCCCAGAATTCAAAGACCCGATCAAATATTGGGCATCTGAGATGAATACACAGTTCTCAGCTGAAGAAATGCAAATGGCAAATAAATACATGAAAAATGTTCAGTATTATCGGTCATTAGAGAAATATAGGTTAAAGGACTGCTGAGATTTCATCTCACACCAGAAAGAATGATCAAGACCGAGAAAACAACCAATAAGAAATGTTGAGGAGGCGGTAGTGGGAAAAAAGAAACTCTTCTGCACTGTGGTTAGGAGTTTAGACGGGTGCGACCACTGTGGAAAGCAGCGTGGAACTTCCTCAAAAATCTGTAATTGTGGATTCCATGTGACCCAGCTATCAGTCCTGGGTATATTTCCTGAAGAACTGAAAACATCATACCACGGTGATATATGTGCACCATGTTTACAGCAGTACAATATTTTTTTTTTCATTTTAAGAGGCTAAAACCAAGGAAAATAAAGCAATACAACCAATGAAAACAAATTAGTGTAGGTGGTAAAGGACTTCAAAACAATATAAAATCAACAATAATTACCATAATGCCTCTTGCTTCAAAATAGCTGCAGGTACCTCCTGGCATAGTAAAAATAGAACAGAGCCAATAAAAATAAAACAATGAATGTGATAAAAGACTTCAAATCAAGACAATAGTAAATCCAAAATAGCTACCATAATATATCTTACTATCTTTGAAATAGCTGCTCATGCCAACGGATATAACAAAATCAAACAAAATGAAACCTAACCCAACAAAACAATGAAAATGATACAGGACTCCCAAAATGAGATAACAGAGAATTATAATGCCAACCACCTTCAGAAGGAGAACTCCCTAAATGTCATTTTGTGTACTGTTATACTCTGAATAGAAAGACCACTGGCCCTACAAGGTCAGTGAAACACCAAAACACCACAAGCATCACATTGCACTTCACCTCAATAGCTACCATTGCAGCCTGTGTTTCTCCAGATCAGCAGATCGCTTACAGGTGGGGGCTTATGGCTCTTCTTCTTTGCCCATCCATGTGCCAGAAGGGGCTGGGGCATGGCTGTCACCTTGCCAGTGGTAGCCCATGAGTGGCACTGGTTCACAGAGAGGGCTTGCTTCTTAGCAAATCCTTGTTCTCTCCCCTGTAGTCTGCAAATGGCACATAGATAAAGGATTGGGCTGTTACTGTTTTGGGTTTTTTGTTATTGTTTATTTTTCTCTTTTGTTTCTTATTTTTCTTGAATTGTTTTGTTTTATTTTGTTTTCTCCTCTTTAAAATAAAAAAGTACAAATGTTTAATAATTACATTGAAAACCAGTCGACATCCCTAGCCATTGGAAAAATACAAATGAAAGCCACTTTGAGATGTCACCTTACCAGAAAAAAATGGCTATTATTTTAAAAATCTAATACTAACAAATGATGGTGAAGATCTGGGTAAAAACGAACTCTTCTACATTGTTAATGGAAATCTAAACTTGAACAACCACTATGGAAATCAGTGTGGTGAGTTCTCAAAAAATTATAAACATAAATTCTATTTGACCCAGCTATCCTTCTTTAGGTATTTTCCCCAAAGAGTTAAAATTTAATATTACAGGGATATATGCATACCCATGTTTACAGTAGCACAATTTTTAATAGCTAGATCTTGAAAACAGTATGTATGCCCATTAACAGATGAATGGATAAGGAAAATGTGGTATTTATACACGATGTAGTTCTACTCTTTCATAAAGAAAGACAAACAAGGAACTCGTAAGTAAATGGATACAACATGAGAACGTAGTATTAAGTGAAATAAGTCAGACACCCAAGCTTAAATATCACATGAAAAACTCAAAATATACATATATGCATATATGCAAATGGGAAACAGAATGGAAGATGGACAAATAAGAAGTAGGGACTCAGATGGTTCCCCAAATTACACATTTCATTGTTTCAAAAATATTTTAATATACATGATAATTACTTCATTTATATTACTGGTTTACCTCAGTTCACTGAACACAAAGATTTGTGCCACAATCTGGGTTTTTTTCTTCTTTGTAAGAGAGAGTTTATTTTGTTGATGTCTTATGACTCTAAGTGACTACTCTGATGGTAATGATATACAGAAGGCATCTGATCATCAGATGTCCATGTGTTCGCGAAGGGCAGATAAATCCGACATCAGCCTTCATAGCTTTCCAAGTCCAAAGTAGCCAGATGGCTTCAGAGTAGCTTCAGTACCAATGAGGTTTTTTTAAAGTTTGAGCAAACATAAAAACATTAACTCCTGTCCATAAAATCTCATTAAAATGCTTTGACATTCAATAATGGAAACATTTGAAGCAGTAAAAGTTATGATACAGGTAAGACATATTACACAAAGGCTAGAAATGTAACATCACAAATAACCACATAAACATTTGGCCTCCTTCTTTTTCCTGTGCTGGGATTTCCCACCCTTGGTATCTTAGTCAGATTTCCTATCTCTGTGACACAACACTTGATTCCCAACAATTTAATTGAGGTCCGGTTTAATTTGTCTCATGGTTTCAGTGTATTTGTTCCATGGCCCGCTGCTTCCCAGGCAGAAACATCATGGGGGTAGAGCATGGCAGAACAAAAATGCTTAGTTCATTCCAGTTGAGAACCAGAGCAAGAAAACAGAGAGATCAGATACAGATTCCAAATCACAAACTCAGTGACCCACTCAGACACACCCATACCCTTCCAATCCTTCTGTATAGTTCCCAAGCCAATCAGGTTGACAGCTAAGCAAAAATGGTATAACGTCTTCAAACTTATTTAATTGGTTTTATCTTCTTTTGCACCTTCAGCAAAAGATCATCACCACCAAGATTTTGTTCACAAGAACTTGCCCATGTTCATCATCTCATTTTCACTTCACAGCAAATGGATGTGAGCTCAACTTGTGCACTCATTAGAAATCTAAACTGTTTCCCAAAATAACGGATTTTAATTTAATTACTTCCATGTTTATTTCAACAAGTCTTTAAAAAGTATTATGATGTGCTCTTGGTGGACTAGCTAAGTTAGCATTCATTGGCTTGGCTCAAAGTGCAGAACTTTTAAGATCCATCTTATCTTCCACATCTTGTGTCCAGTTTAACAAAGAATTTCTGAGGTATAAAATTAGTTTTTTATTATTAATTGTACAAGGCAAGAAACTAAAGATAGAAACAAGAATAGAAGTAGGTTTGGTGACAGAATGCAAGACAAATGTGACTTTCCCAAGCCGAAGATGGCTGCTTTTAACAAGGGACCCAAGTCTAGTTCAAGTCCAGACTCTGCATTTAAGGAGCCTACCACTGCAATACCAGCACCTGTTTCACTGCTTCTAGGGAAATGTACAGCTCTGTAGAATTTTTCTGTTCTACTACAGATTAAACAGGTTAAGATCAAAGAAAATAATTATCATTATAACTCAGCCACCATAAGGCTTTGCTCAAAGCAGACATTAAATACATACTGATTAAATAAAATTTGTTGTTTATGTAGCCTTACCTGAAGAAGTTTTCAATCAAGCCAGGCATAATGGTGCATCCCTGTAACCCAGCACTTGGAAGGCTAAAGCAAGAGCATTGCCACAAAGTTGAGATCAGCCAGGCTTACATAGTGAGTTCCAGGCCAGCTTGAACTACACATCAAGACCCGAAAGAAGGCTAAAAGAAAATGAAAGGAGAGAGAGAGAGAGAGAGAGAGAGAGAGAGAGATCTCAGTCAGCATACTCAAGTTCACTTTTAAAAGCTGGATTGTATTTATCTTGTGCAAAGTAAACCAAATGCCAATTAATGCATGTGTAAAATATAAGGTCTAACAATATTCAACACTAAAGCACTGTTTATAAAACCACATGAGGTACTTATGGCTCTTTTGGCCTAAGAGTATTACTTAGATCATTGTGAAACATAGCAATTGTGGTAGAATACTTCATTCCAAAAGTGTGTGCACTACTCTTTCTAAACTTAAAATGCTTTGCATAAAGACAAAATTCAAAAGATACATAGATAAATAATCCTGGTTAAACATTAAACTTCTGAAAGTAGACTTACAATGCAGTTACAGCATTCAAATTTAAATTAGGTATGCTTTGATTTTGTGTAAGTATATTCCAGGGGATCAGAATGAATAGATGAGGTTTATGAGGACACAGATCATCCAGATAAAAGACAACAAGTCTTTCTTCTTTGCCTCATGTCAGGAGATGTAAGTGTGGCAATCCACGGTTCCTAGATTTGCCTGAGTCATAACAAAATAAGTGGTGAGCACTTTCTTCCCTAATTAACACGGGTAGGGGATTTTCTACTTCTACTCTCATCAGTTTTTAGGCCTATCTTCTCATTCACAAATGAATAATTCACACAGTTTTGGTAAACATAACCTACCAAGACATACTGTGATTTATTAAATCAGGTGAACAGAACTTTATGGAGCAAGGTCATGTGGGGAGGCATGGGTGGTAATGTGTTCTCCAAATTCAGCAAAAACACTCAATCCATAATGGCTCTTATAAATTCAAAGAGCAGAATAGCTGGTATTTTTGTTGTGAATAACTGGTGCAAGGGTAAATTTTAAAAAATAAAATAAAAACGTAAAAGCACAGTGTTAAGAGAACACACGGGGAAGCAGCAGGGAGTGGTGCCACCTTGGCATCAGTGTCTGGGATGTTCAGGCTGCAGGTAGCATCATAAACACTTTTGGACCCTGAAATATCAAGTTGATGAAGGCAAGAAAAGAAATACACCAAAGTTCATAGGGACGTAAGCATTCTGGGGAAGACCAGAATAGTAATACATATTTAAAGGGAAGGGAATTCAACCACTGAACCATTATCAGTCAGGATCCAGGACAGTGGGCTAAAGGTCATGTTTCCTGATGCCTAAATCCAAAAAACCACAGTGGACACAAAAGTCCCATTATGCTTGGCATTGCTCAGAAAATGTGCTAGGAAAAAATCCAGAGTGAATCATCTTATTGTGATTTCAAAAATATGTTCAGCTTTAGTTTGAAACCGATATGACTACTGTATAGTAAGTCTGATAAAGAAAATCATACAAAGCACAACCAATGAATAGATGACCAATTAGAAAAATGAGAACAAATAAAAATTAGCTTTCACCCAATTAAAAAATCTGTGTGGAAACAAATTGATGATCAGGGCTTTCTAATGTACTGAGATATTCAATCATGAAGAAGACCAGCAGAAGGAAAAGAAATTTCCACTTACAGAGCACCAGTGTGTGCTTTGTGCACTGCTTAAAAAGAGAACTATTTAATAAAAAATAAATGACATATAAAACTTAGTCTTTTCTTAAATTCATGCTGAAAAATTTTAAATATGAAAAATTTAAATATACATATCTTGCTGGTATCTTCATGGAATATTAAGAGTCAGCGTGTTTTGGCTCTTTAATTTCCTGAGATGAATAGAAAGAGAAATAACCAAGCCCTCCCACAATAATCCTTTGGTGTCCTTTCCAGAGACAGAATGCAGGCCTAGATGGAAATGACTCATTCATTTAATCCAAGCCTTGGAAGCACATAAAGGAACATTTAAAGTTTGTACCTTTTCTTTAATCATTTGTCCATAAACATTTAAAGAAAATCACTAATAAAAATCTGAGATATTTGTAATACAAATCTTTTATTTTTCTCTGTATGTGTCATATATGTAAAAATACAGCAGCAAGTTAGAGTCTCCTTTCTTCTGTCAACCAAATGGAAGGAAAAAAATATATCCCAATGGCCTGAGAGAGCCCAGAATATTCATCCCTCTGCTTCATGAAGATCTGATTATGCAGTTATTCATCAGGTTCTCATTTAGTCAATAGAATAATGAAAACAAAATCACAGTGAAATCAACAATGAGGATGAAATTATACCAAAAGGCAAGTTTTAGAAAGCTATATTAAAGCTTTTCTTCCTTGCTGGCCATTAGGCTAGCCTCCTGGATGTTGGTCAGGAATCACTTGCCAGTGAGAATGATGAAGAATTTTCAAGATGTGTTGATGGAACATTGGAAGGTCCTCTTTTACCTCTGCCTGCTGGCATTCTTCTGTGTCTGCTTAGGGTTTTTATGAAGGAGAGAGTTATTTTAACATCAGAAGACTTTTAAAACTGCTATGGCAGTCAAAATTCATGATATTGCTCTCCAATTACTCCATAAAGTAGACAATAGTAGTAATCTTGATTGTCGCTGGCTCAAGCACAAATTTTAAGTAACCTCTCCTCAGCAGTGCATCACATCTCAGTGCCAAAGTTGAAACCAAGAATCCAGTTCTGTTAATGCTAACAATAAGAATACAGGTGTTTAAGACCATTGATCACAGGTGAGTTTAACAGAAAAAGAATTATAGAGGCAGAATGCTAAAAAGCTAGCCTAGGATTGGCAGTGGAAAGTTATTACTCAAAAGTAGCACCCTGATACCAGCTTAAAACAGCAAAATGCTCTTGATTCTTTTCCTCATTAATTAGATAATATCTGAATAAATTGATAATAACTGAGAGAATTGTATGTAAAGAAACTGGAGATTTTAACAATTTTCTAGGAGTCTGAAAAATGTATGTAAATCTGCTGATGAAAAAGTAAGGGAAGCTAAACAGAGGTGAAAATAAGACTCCCCATTAGAACCCCAGAATGATCTAAGGACAGAGTATGTAGGCATAGAGTACAGTAATGAATGGAATAAAATAGACGCATTTAATGTCTGTCTAAAGAACTAATACACTCGTATACAACACACCACACACCTTACTTCCCTCTTCCCATCATGTAACACATGCTCCTGAAAACCTTTGAAAAGGTGTCTAGAGAGAACTATATTTCTTGTATGGGTGTGGATATCCAGAATTAACCCTCACTATGGATTTGAGAAAACATCTCATTTACAACATAGCAGTCTGTCTCTGACCCAAAAGAATACTTGTCAATCAACAAGGCTTACCCAGAGAGAGAATTCTCAGATAGGCTTTGCACTCAGGAGGGTCCTATAAGGAAAGGTACTTACACAACACCAGAAATCCATACTGACTGCCTGGCTTAAACAACTCGTTTTAAAATTCTGAAATATGAACAAGTAACCTTTGATTACTAGTCATTCAAAGACACCTACAGGCAAAGAAAAAAGTAAGATAAACAAATAAAAGTGATTTGTTAAACATATACTTCAGAAACAAGAACCGTTTAAAAATGGTAACAATCCTCCCAGAGAGATCATAGGATATTTTGCATCCAAAAACTGGTGGCTGCTCATTGGGCCTAGAATTCAAATAGAATTAGAATCACAAAATTCTAATTAGAATTACAAATTAGAATCACAAACAGTGATTAGAAATTAGAATCACAATCAGTGCATTCTAACAATTTGATTTCAAATAAAGAGTGAATGCCTTTAGTCTATAAATAGAAATAATTAAATGCTGTATCAGGTTTAGAAGTTTAATAAATCTTAGAAGAGATTTATTTTCTAAAAGATAACAAAAACCAGATGATACTTTAAAAATTATTTACTAAAAACTAAACCTAAAACAAATTGTAGAACCCTAATCTTTTAACAATTATTTTAGGAAAATAATTCATTTGACTTGGATGTTTAGTATATACACATCGTAAGACAATTAAATTTTGCCATATATATGTACATGCGTGCATATATGTATATATAGAATAATATGAATGTTTGTATTACTTTTCTACATTTAGGCTCAATTCATAGATCAAGCATAGAAGCAATATTGTCACCAACACAAATGTAAAGCTATCTATCTTATATATTTGTATTAATTTTCTATAATATTTGCAAATAACTTATATTGTGATATAATAAATTAAGCAAAAAAGTCTTTTATCTTTTAGAGGCTGTCATATTCCCTTTCTCCTGACTGAAACATAATACCGGACATCCAAAATCTAGAGAAGCTACCATTTTCATTCTATAGTTTGCTGCCTCCAAGGTAGCAATTACAAGATGGAAGAGACTGGTGAAAGAAGGCTGCTGATTTTGTGGTATCCAAAAACAAGAGAAGATAAGAGTCTCCAGGGAGAAACATCCTTTGGATTATGCCTGAAGTCTCTGTTCAGGCCCCACCTCCCAATCAAGTCAGTTATATCCCCAAAATGCAGTCATCTACAAAGCCCACCTCTGAGTGTGTGAAGCTTTGGGGGACATTCCAGATATCACAGCCTTCTACCCCAGGACTCCAAAAAGGTAATACGTATAACTTTACATAAAATGCATTTATTCCATCTCCAAGAGTTGTCAAATCTTAACACTTTGAACATTGCTGACAAGTCCAAATCCAAATTTTCTCTGAGATTCTAGGCAAACTCTTAGCTGTGAGATACTGTGAAAAAAAAAGAAATTGTTAAACACTGTCACCATACAATGCTCAGGGTAATGTTTCCATTACAAAAATGAGTAATAGGGGTTGAACAGAATGGTATCAAAACAGCAGGGAAAATGTAAGGTCCTGTATTCTGTGTCCAGCTCCTGGGGTAAGTTATGAAAATAAGATATGAACTCCAAATGGCCCCACCAGTACGACATTGCAGGTGGCAGCCCATATGGCTTCTCCCTTGGAGGAACTTCACGCCTGGCCAGCAGCTTTCCACAGACAGTCCATGTTCCTGGCTCTTTCAAGGGCCTGGGGTTGGTATTTCTCTGTTGGTTTCACTCTCACAGCTTCACACACTGTTCTTTCAGGGGCATGTGCATACCTTGCTAGGCCTTCCACTGAAATATGGGTAGAAGATTCCCTGATCTCATATTTGTATTTTGCATGCCAATAAAACCAGCACCACATGTCTGATGCCAAGGTGTGCCTCTAGTTTAAACAGTAGTTGAGCTTCCTTGTATCATGGCTGCAGAGATTTCCAAGAACCTCGATAACCAAGAACAGTGAATAGAATCCTAGAGGGCAAATTACCCAAGCAGTTCTTCTTAAGCAGGTTACCCTGAGGCTATCTTCTCAAATGAAAACTTACAGCTTTGCACCCTAGGATGGGTGAGGTATGGATTATTTTTGAGCTATGTCAATGGATCCTTCCTAAAACACAGTACTTCGGTTCCTTTTAATGCTAACCTTTCAGCAGCCAATCTCTCCTGGGCCCCAACTTTACAGACTTTCTGATCACCAGGTGAAAAAATCAAATTATTCAACTCTGCTTTTTGGTTCTATTTCACAGGGTAGATATGGCTAAAAGTTGCCAGTAGTACCCATGCTACATTTTCAAATTTGAACTGCATTAAAATTTCCTCTGTTTGATTGATTAGTCTACCACCCTTAATCATGGTTTTCCACAGCCTCAGGGTACAAGAGAAATGCAGACATTTTCTTTCGCTGGAGCATAAGGCACATAAGCTGTAGTATAACTGCCAGCAGAGTCCCTCTTCCCAACTGAAGCCTCCTGAGCTTTGCCATATGCACTTCTAGTGCTATAGCCTGAGCTCTAACCAAAATCCCCCATCAAATTTGCCTTACAACATTCTAGAGTTCTTCTAGCTGATATCCCTAAATCTTTTCAAACTTCTCCCACAAGTCAATTCAAAAGACTTCTAAACCACATGGTCAAGTAGTCACAGCAACAACCTCATGTATATTCATTCATTTGAATTTTGAACTGACACCAGGAATTACTTGGTTTACTTTTGTACTTCCTGCATAAAATACGATGCTTCCTAGGTAGTAGCCATGCAATAAATACCTATGGAATAAATAAGCAAATACATTGTAAGTGACAACCTGAGAATGATTAGAGACAGAAAAGAAGGACATGAAAAGGTTTCAGCAGAGATCAAAAAATTATCAGTATAGTTCATGTACGTGACTTAAAGACATGAGGGAAACACAAGTGATCTTAAAGCATAAGACTGACAGAACGGTGCTGAAAACGCAGTTTAGTATGAGACTGTGATTCCTGCTTTGCATGGACTTGTGCGCGCGCGCACACACACACACACACACACACACACACACACACATATGATTAAAAGAATGCTTGAGTCAAATATAACCTGACTTAATGAATCAAATAGTTTTAAATGTTAACCCATGACATTACAGGTTTAAAAATCCTCACAATTTGTGTGTGATCAAACATTGCAGCAGATTATCAGAAAAACTATTCTTAGCATCATAAAAATTCCTTTTTGCCTTCTGTACTCTACTTCCTTGTGTAAATGAACCACCAAAATCTGTCCCAAATTTCTGTAAGCCTATTTTGTGCCATTTAAAATCCAGAAAAATATTTTTGTACACTTTTCCTAAATTTGTCCTAAAATACTATGTCACACTTGCTGTTTTTAAAGCTGGATAACTAACCATTTAGTTTGAAAATACCATTTTGGGGGTTTCTCTTAGAGCTCACCTCTAAAAGCAATAAATGACATCTACATCCCAGTTGATTGTACTTATGTGATCTTTGGCAAAAAATTCAGTTTTGTCCATCTTGCCCCTGTCCATTGTGAAATCATTCCAGACATGTGTACTTTGTTTCCTGATTACCTTAAGAAAAAGTATAGTTTATTTTAGTAGTATAGAAGCCCATAAGAGGAGCCAGAGACCCAGAGCTGATGCTGAAGTGACATTTGTATGAGACAAGCCACCTCACCTCCCTGAACCTTTATTTCCCTAGTAGAAAAAATGAGAGGAATTGACCCAATACTCTCCCTTTCTTTAGTTAGGATTTAGTGGAATATACTTCATCATGAAAGTCAAAGTGTAGTCTCGTTTCATGCATGTGTGTGAGCATCAAAATACAAAAAACACTACTTGTCATGTAAACTAAATTACTACACATTGTTATAAAACAATTTCAAGTCTGTCTCATCTTTAATATTTTAAAGGGTGTATGCAATGGATGCCCTTCTTGAGTTATCTAACTACTTTTAGACTTTTATTTCCCCACTAAGACCTGCATTCTCATGGTATCTTTGGGAGGAGGAGAAAAAAATATTCCCTCAAAGAATTAGCCTCACTTTAAGAGCTGACTAATCTGAATGCTTTGGACAGCCAAATTTTCTCTATATTTTGGATTTTTTTTCCTTTTCATACTTTCAAGTAATCTATACTTTCTAAATATGGTGTCAACCATTCAACTGTTCATCCACAAACAGTGATTCATGGTTTTACTCATCAACTTTAAAACGTCAGAATTTAAAATTTCCAAAATGATAATATTCTTAACTGCTAGGAATTATATTTACATATATATATATTTATTTATATATACATATATATGTATATATATATATATATTTGTTTAGATAGTTTTTACTAAACAATTCTCTCCAAATTTCAAAACCAGATGGAAGTTAATCTTATTTTCAAAAAATTATAAGGGAAATGCAAACATTTCCCAATATAGCAATGGTCTAGGTTACAAGTCTAGAAGCATTCCTCATTCAATATGAGATGACCCCATAAAGAGCAAAGAAGAAAGTGCTAACATCCTACAAAGCATATGTCCCTCAATATTAACGTCTGTTAAGTGAAGATCTTATTAAATTCTATGCACCTAGAGTTATCTATGAGATACAATGTGGGTTGAAAAGTATTAGTGCTGTATTTCACACTAAAATATCATTACTATCATAAAAACAACACATTCAATTAAGAGCTGAGATGAAACTTAATGACATAATTTTTTCCTAATCACTCGTGAGAAGTTATCTGATCACCTTGTGCCTCAGATTCTATATCTACACAAAGGGGATATATCAGTAATATATATTCATCAATCAACTTGGAAGTGTTCTGGCTGAATAATTGTAAGTTGGGCAAATTTATTATTTGATAAGTGTGACGCTGGGTTAAATGACTGTAGTGGTCTTAGATAACCTGTTAGTAGGAAGATTTAGTCCAATGTACTTTTGATTTGGTTATTGTACCTAGCTAGTTGATACCTAACACTTGTTCAATGAATCAACAGATACCCAGGCAGGTTATTATATTCCAAGAAATATGTTAAACTCTGAATTTAAAACATTTATTTCTAAAACTTAAATTATCTGCATTCTTGGTCCCTTACCAAAAGAAACCTTCAGAATAAAACAAAAGCAAAGCTAGTCAAGGAGTAAAACTCACTGGGAACACTGGAGGGCACCGATCTCTGATGGATTTATAGAGTAAATCTCTGGTGTCTCATCAACCAGTACAGCTAGTGCTCTTTTATTATGGCACATTTTTCAATGTGACACATCTTCACTGACCTATGCTGCCAGTGATAAAACCTATACAAAGTCTTTAACTATTTAGTTCATGTAAAACTGATTATTTGGAAGTAATCTCCAATTTTATAGCAATCTATAAGAAATATGAGAATATACATATATTACCTACTCACGTAAATCTCATTCATGTGGTTAGTGTGCTTTGAGAATGTGTAGAGCAAAAATAAATATAACATATATTTAGAGACCAGTTTTAATGCTTATGATCAGGATTTTTTATAACTTTCAATAATCACCAAAATGTTAAGAAAGCAATGTTAAAAGTCAGTTTTATTTTCACAGGAAAAATAGTAGAACCATCGATCTCTCACAAATGTTTTGTGAGCTCTTAATAATATCTGACATCCCTTTTTAACAGAGCAATCTCTTCCATTCCCAAAATGAAAAGCTCCCAGTAAACAGTAAAGCACCCACTTCTGATTATAAGCTGTTGTTAGAAGGTAAGACAAATAGGCTTGAGAACAGATTGCAAGCAGAAGAGAGCTCCCATAGGACCTGGCCAACAGAACATAGGAATGGATACTTTCCTTGATAGAGCAGAATCAGGAAGTAGAAGACAGTGTAAAAAAAATATTGTGGTTTTATCCGGGGTTCTATCATAAAGATGTTTGTGATATCATCATTTAAGTGTACTTAAAATGTACTTCATACTTGCATCTCAGGATCCATAGGGAATTACAGTCTTATTTAGGGATCCCTAAATTCTATGAGAATTTTTAATTTTTATATTTTCAATGTGATACTGAGTGTAAGGAAAATTTGTTTGGCTACTTGGGAAACAAAAAGTATGTTTTGCCATGCTGTTCGCAGTTTGAAGATACTTTTAGGCATAAAGCATCATTTAATATTTGTCAAGCAAGGTGTCTGAAATCTGTTTACAGCCTGAAATAGTTTCTCCTTGAGAAGAAGCTGCTCACTTTTGAGAAACAAAGACTACACTGAAAGAGCTGCAAAGAAAACAGCTGCTAGAGATGCCCCAGTCATTTCCACTCTGTCTGAATTAGACAGGAAAGAAAGGAGAATTCAAAAGGATTCCAAAGCTCTGTAAACAGACCTGCAAGAAAAGCTCAGTACATCATGGTGCACAGAGCTTAGAAACCTGCTACAGAACTGTAACATGCATCTGAAAGCAAGGGAAGAGGAAAAGCTTCTTTGGACATCAGTTTGAGAACAGGATTTTAACTTTCCAAATCCTAGCAAAATTTAAGTTCCAGCATCAAAAAGTACTTACATTTAGTGTTTTTTAAAACCTGGTCACTGCAACATGAATCATTTGAGAAAACTTGATAAACAAACACAGGTTTAGCCTGTCCTCAGACCAAATTCTGCTTCATAAAATTAAACTTTCCAGGTGATTCTTATTAGCAATGATCGTTCAGGTTTAACACGTAAGTGTCCAAAAACACAGCATATACCTTTAACAACATTATTTCTTCTCACTGTTACCAGTTTAAAAGTAATAGACATTAAAAATGACAAAAGCGTTAAGTACAGAGGCGACTCTCATGAAGACAGCTGGCAGAAGGCTGAGGAACATAAACTTTGCTGCTCAATATAGGCAGGGTGACTAAATGAAACCCCAAGAAAACAAAAAGGTAGTTTAGGCCTTTTTGTGCAGACATGCAGAGAAGGAAATAATAAAAATAATTAAACCTCAGAGGTCCATGTCAGTTTTGTAGAGTTCTTCAAGAAGTGCTTGAGACAGAAAAGGAAAGAGTGTTCTAAATTTAAGTAAATGGCAAAGTTAGATAAAGTACATTATGATTAGAAAATGAATGATTATGGACCAGCTAAAGGAAGCAAGAGGGAAGGGGCCCTATCAACCCCAAAAACCATATCTGAATTCTTCATGTTCTGTTCAGATCAAACTCAAACCTACAAATCCTGACATCTGACTTACAGAAAAGCTACACAAGGTATGGAATCGTAATTTACAAAGCAGATAAAGGAGTTCAGTATATCATGATAAAAGGATTAGTTCAGCAACTCTCATAAAAAGTTAATATAAATTATACTCTGAAAATGGGAAAACTTAAAATACAAAATACCTGACCACATACAAGCTACCAAGATTGAATCAAGAAGAAACAGAAAAATCAAAACAGGCCAATAATGAATAACAAGATTGAAGCCATAACTAATTTGTTCACCAAAGCAAAATCCAGGACCCAATGGCTTCACTGTTGAATTCAGGAAAAAAGATTTAAGAACTGATACTAATTCTTTTTAAGTTATTCGAAGAAACTAGAAAGGAAGAAACTATAAAATTGATTCTGTGAAGGCAGCATTATTGTTATATCAGACAAGAACACAATAATGACAAAAAAAAAATTCTAGAGGCTAGTATCCCTGATGGACATAGGTGCAGAAAATCTTAAAAAACAACAAATCAGACAGACAAACTAGCAAACTAAATCCAACAGTACATCAAACTAATTCTGTTTCCAATCAAAATACACTGTGAATGTTTATTTTTTTTTAAATTGATTACAATGAAACACATGGCTTTCAATCCTCTTTGAATTATCCCCCTCAACTATGAACATACTAATGTCATCATACTTTCCAATTTCTATTATAGTTCTGGAAATCCTTTTCCAGAATCCTTTTTCCTGAATGCCTTTTTAAAAATTTTTATTTAAAGAAAGACTAAACAAAACAGAAAAAAGGTAGAAACAATGCATACTTTCAAAAAAAAAACAGTAAGAAATCACTCGTTGATGATTACATATTGTCCTCTTACAAATAGTTGTTCACATTACAAAAGAGAAGCATACAAAATGGAGACTCAAACAGCAAGACTGCAAACAGTTCTGTTAAACTATCCACAAAAACGTAATAAAATGGTATCAACTCTATACACTTAAACATACATGCAGTTATCTATATCTTCATTTACGTTAAGATTAAACAAACTAAAACAGGCTAAAATCACTCTGAACAAAGAATAATAGTATTACTGGATTTCACATCATGACACTACGGAGTCAGCACTGGGTACTGTAGTGTCTCTTTTTCTTCAAAGTATTTGTTCATTACATCAAGCAGTATAAGATCAGTTCTCGTAAACTGTTTATAGGTTCTACACATGCATGAGTCTCAACATGTATTTCTATCCTTTCTATATTAGAGGGAGAAACAAAATAAAGCAAGACAAAACAAAACATATTCCTATAAACACATGAAATAAAAAAGTCACATAAAACAACTGTACAAAGTGTTCTACAATGGTTACTGTGTTGTCTCGTGTTATCTTCAATAGAATTATTTATATCCTCAGACATAGTATAATTTCAGTATAATAGCAGTATATAACAATATTAATAAAAACAAAACTTTGTAGATACTGTAAAACTTCAAAAACAGGTAATAATCAAACCAGAATGGGTATTGTAGTGAATGTTGTCATCTTCAGTGTAGTTGCCTATACTCTCAGACTTGATACTATCATAACAGTTTTGAATAAAATCTGTTGATATCAAACCGTAATCAACCAGATTTAACTAAGATCAGTCATATAAAGCAGTATAAATTATTCGGGGCTACAGATTAAGTTAATAGGATACTAAAGATGATTACTGTACTGTATCCTGTTACTTTTGGGATAGCTGTCTGTGCCCTCAGATCTAGTACAAGTACACAAACTGGGACAGAATATAATCTATCTAAGCAGAGTGGTGTAAGTAATGTGTGTTTTAAATCTTGGTACACTATTAACAATATCCTCTGCCTTCTTTTTAAGACTGTTCCTTTCACTCCCTCAGTGTGTACTGTGCATTTTTGGGTCTCACCACCTCCCTCAGGTTTTAGATTGTGTGGGGCAACCTACTATTTACCTAAGTGGTTCTGAACTTTCTCCCTCCTGGACTTGATCTCTAGTTATTTTCCTTTACCTATCAAAGCCTGCTTTCCAACCTATCTGCAGGTGTTGGTTGAGTTGCCCCTATAACTCTCTGGATCCATGTCACATAGAGCATTGTTTTCTCATATCTGATTTTCAGTCTGTAAACCCTTTTTCAGGTTAATATTTTTCCTATAAAGGGCGTTTCAGTGGACCCTACCTCCTGATTTACTGTGCCTGTGTTTCTCTCTTTTCTTCTTTTTTTTTCTTTTAGTGTATCAAGGCCATCTATATTAGAGATTATAGCCAACCTTCTCTGCCTCATTTCTGTCGTGCTCTTTAACTGCCATTAGTTGTCAGGTTTTCTCCCTCATTCCACCTTCTGCTGCATTCACTGAAGCCTCTCTGCCACTGTTTCTGAAATCCTGGTACTTTCTCTCTCTCTCTTTCTCTCTCTCTCTCTCTCTCTCTCTCTCTCTCTCTCTCTCTCGCTCTCTCTCTCTCTCCAGAATGTCCTTCAGTATTTTCTGTAGGGTTGGATTGGTGGTTACAAATTCCCCCAGTTCCTCTTGGAAGCATCTTGTTTCTCCATTAATTTCTAGAGACAGTTTTTTAGGGTACATCAATCTGGGCTGGAGGTTATTTTCTTTCAGGGCTTGGAATACTTTGCTCCAAGCTCTTCTTGATTTGATGACCTGTGTTGAGAAATCTGCAGTGATTTTGATGGGTTTTCTTTTATAGGTGATCTGTTTCTTTTCTCTGATGGCCTTTAATATTCTGTTCTTTTGTTGTACTTCTGAGCTCTTGATTATTATATGTCTGGGTGTGACTTTGTTTTGCTTGTAGGTGGCTGGAGTTCTGTGTGCGTCACACATCTGAATATCATTTCCTTTTCTTATGCTTGGAAAGTTTTCCTTAATTGTTTCTGTGAATAACCCGTGTAGTTCCTTTGTTTGTACCCCTGCTTCTTCATTCATTCTTTATTCTTAAGTTATAGATCCTCTTATCGTCTTCTAGCCTTTGTATTGTTACTGCCTGTTTCCTTATTTTTAAGAAATTTTTTCCTTTCATGATCACACACTGCAAACCTGTCTTTAAGTTTTGATAGTCTGTATTTAGTTTCTTTCCAGCAGTTTTGCCAGCTTTCAATGGAGTTTTTTATTTCCTGGTAATCTATTTGAGCCTGCTTCATGTATTTTATGTTTTCTTTATACTCTTCATCAAATGTTTCTCTCCTTTTTTTGCATTCTTCCATTCTTCTGTCTGTGTCTTCTTGAGAGGTGCTTAGCATTTCTTTTATTAATCTACTTATATCTTGCCTTATTTGGTTAAATATTTCACTTTTGAGCTCGTCTATGAGGTCCTGAAGATATCTCTTTATGTCCACTGATGCCTTGTCTGATATTGCATGTTTGCTGCTCTCAGTCTCTTTTATATTTACCTCTCCTGGATCAATGTTCTCAGGTGTGGGGGTTGGGGACTTTTTCTTTTTTCTTCCTTTTGTCATGTTTTTGGTTTCTTCCACACAGGTTTATAGAAGCACGCTGGCTAGGTATTTCTGCCCACTCCAGTGTGCTATGGAGGTGCATACAGGGGCAGTGTATGCTGACCCCTCCCCTCTGGGTCAGTCAGCCTGCTGAGGCCTTCACTGTGTTAGTGTGCACCACGTATAGAAAATTGGTTTGGAACAACTTATTGGGTCTCAGGGGCATGACCCAGGGCAAGCATACCCTACCAATCTCATCTGGGAAAGGAACAAGTGACTGAAGTCACTGCTTTCCTGTTCCTTCCAGTCCTGCCCAATTCCAAAATGTCATCCAGTTGGTCACCCCTTTCCTGTGGAAAGGTCTTATTCCCAGCACTCACCACAGGTCAACACAGGTCCCTTGCTGGTTCCATTCTCCATTGGGCTCACTGACCTCTGACTTTAGTGTGACTGCACTTCAGTGCAACTGCAGCTCCAGGGAGTCCAAGCAGCAGGAATTTGGGCTTCTCAATGAGTTGTGGCTGTGCGAGTTCAGGCACTGCAGTGAAAGCACTAAATCTTAGCTGTTCCAATAGTGGCCCTGGAAAGCATGTTTGATGGTTTTTTTTTTTTTTTTTTTTTTACCCTTTAGTTTCTTCCTGGGTTGAGAGGATCCATCTCCCTCTCTCTGGGCCTCCCCACAATGTTTTCTCAGTATCTTGAGTTGTCTGTCTCAGGGAGCCTCTGTATTCTGCTCTTATCTATCCACCATCTTTGCTAAACACTTCCTGAATATCTCCACCGTGATCAAAAATACAGTAAACACTACAGCCAAACACCACACAACAGAAAGGCAGTCCTGTAAAAATATCACACTATGTCCTATCTACCTCACTCACCCAGTCTGGCACTGTGTGAGTTTTGGCACTTCCCCTGAGTAAAAATGACCATTAAAGACAGAACTCTTAAGGCAATTTAGGACCTTGGGGCAGCCATAATACCACAACTAAAGACATTCACAAAAAAGAACTTTCAGAAATGTTTCAGAAGACCTGACAGGGGCCTGAATTCAGCCCTGGGCCCTAAGCATGCTTGGGTGGAAACCCAGCACGCAGGGAAGCCTTGGAACCTTTCTCCCAGGCAGTAAGAACATGCCCTACATCTGAAATCACCAGAGGATGTATGGAATGTTGAAGCAGGTCTAACTGGGCCATTCCCAGCAAACTCCAAGCAGCAGGCAGAGGCCTGAATTCAGTCCCAGTCCCAGAGCATGTGCAGGTTGAGTCCCAGAACATAAGGAAGCCTTGGAACACCACTCCCAGGTGGGAAGACCATACCCTATGTCTCAAATCATAAGAAGACACACAGAAGTCCCCACAGGCCTAACTCACCCATGCCCAGCAAACTCCAAGTGGCTAGCAATTGCCTGTGGTCTTCCCCACGAGACAAAAGTGGTGATTCCAAGCACACAGGGAAAGCATTGAAACATCACTAGAAACCTGAAAATATAGAAAAATGACAAAAAAAAAAAAAACAGGCAATCTCAAACTTCCAGCCCATCCCAAGCAAGCCTAGGAGACATGGACATAGAAGAAAATATAGGCCATACACCTAAAATTACTGAAATGATAACAACTGAAGAACAACTCAGAAGCTATAAAAGAACTAACATCAGAAATAGTCTCCCAGGTAAAAGAGGAAATAATAAATGTAATGAAAGAAATGCTGAACACATCTAAAGAAGATATAGTTTAAAAATTAGAGGAATAATGCAAAAATATACAAACTCTGAACAATGTAAGAAACAAACAGATTGCACGAAGCAGATTCAAAAAGATATGCAGGAAATCAAAAATTCCATCAAAAGTTGGCAGAACTGCCTCAACAAAAGTGAAGATAGACTTTAAGGTCTCGTAGACAAGATTGAGCTAGTGAACAGGAAAGGAAAGATCTTTTAAAAATAACAAGGAACCAGGAAATAACAATCCAACAACTGCAAGATGATGCAAATAAAAACAAAATAAGATTGATAGGTATAAACAAAAAGGAAGCTGACAACACAAATGATATCAAGAGGCTATTTACAGAAGTAATAGCTGAAAATTTCCCAAATCTGAGAATGCAAACTGACGTGATGATCAGTGAAGCCTATAGAACTCCAAATAACCATAACCAAAATAAAACTATATCCAGACGTATTATAATCAAGACCCTGACATAAGAACAGAATATTAAAAGCTGTAAGAGAGAAAAGACAAATCACCTATAGTGGTTGATTGATTGTATCAACTTGAGACATTTAGAAGCTTAACTAATTGGGTTTAGTAACTCTACACCCAAGGATGTAGAAGAAGACCTACCCTAGGGTGGCTCATCACCTGGAGGTATAAAAGGGAAGGAAGAAGGATGAATGCTTTCCATTCTTGGAAGAAGCTCCAGTCTTTGCCTTTGGTTTGGAGCTTGTCTCCTGGCTTCCGGTGTAGACTCTTCAGGCACAAGACTCTTCAGCCTTTCACTGTAGAGCCTTCAGGCTTCTGCCACAGAACCATCAGCCTGCTGATGTGGACTTGCACAAGACACTAGGGTGAACTCCAGACCTTGGGTTGAATCCTGCAACCTCCAATGTGTAGACACCCCCAGCATGCTTCCTCATTGGACTCTGTGGCTGACCATTGTAAGCCAATCTTGCTTCTTTTATATCAGTATATCTCGTGTTATATCTGTTCTCTCTAGTAAAACCCTGACTAATACATCACCTATATAGGAAAGCCTATCAGAATCACAGAATTTCTCAACATAAACAATGAAGTCAAGAAACATTGGGTGAAATATTTCAGATCCTAAAGGAAAATGACTTCCTAAAGGAAAATGACTAATGTACCCTGAAAAACTGTCCTTCAAAATAGATACAGAAATAAGATACTTCCGTGACAAAGAATAGCTGAAGAACTTCATGACCACCAAAACAACCATGCAAACAATACAGAAAGGCATTCCAGATGACCTTAGGTAAAAAAAAAAAAAAAAAAAAAAAAAAAACACTAAGCAAGATAAACAATTAAACAGAGTGGAGGAGTAAAGAATCAGCAGCGGAAAGATAACATATCAGAAGTAAACCAATATACATCAGTTATAACCATAAATGTAAATGGCCTCAATTCACCAATTAAAAGAAACAGACTTGCACATAGGATCAAGAAACAACATCCAACCATATGCTGTGTACAAGAAACCCATTTAACCCAAAAAGAAGCTCATAGACTGAAAGTCAAAGGATAGAAAAAATTACTCCATGCAACACAATCGCCCCCCAAAAAAGTCGGGGTAGCTAATCTGTTTGCAGACAATGAATTTCAAACCAAGAATAATCCAAGAGATAAAAAGGCCACTACATATTAGCTAGGGAAAAAATTCAAGAAGAAGAGATAAAAATCTTAAATAAATATGCACCAAATTTGGGAGCATTCAGCTATACAAAACAAATAATAACAGAAATAAAATATCAAATGAGCAATAACACAATTATAACAGACCTTAACATACCATTGATACAAAGGAACACATCAACTAGATAGAAAATCAGCAAAGAAATAACAGAACACAATCGCACCTGTGAACAAATGGACTTAGTAGATGTATACTGAGTGTTCCATCCAACAACATCAGGATATGCATTCTTCTCAGCACACGGAATGTTCTCTACAATAGACCATATAGTAGCCACAGAACATGCTTAAATAACTGCAAAAGAACTGAAATTATCCCATGAAAGTTGTCAGATCATAGCACCATGAAACTAGAAATTAATGACAAAAGAAATTGCAAAAACCACACAAATACATATAAATTGAATAATACACTCAAGCAAACAGTGGATCACCGATGAAATTAAACAATATTTTCAGCCAAACAAAAATACAAATACATCTTACCAGAAGCTGTGGGAAGCAATGAAAGCACTCCTCAGAGAAACATATATTGTGGTGAACTCCCACATCAGGAAAACAGAATTAACACAAATAAACAAGCTGATGCTGCACCTCAAACATCTAAAAAAAGAAGAGCAAGCCAAGCCCAAAGCCAAAAGAAGAGAGGAAAATATAAAGGGCAGAGCAGAAATCAATGCAATATAGACTAAGAAAACAATCCAAAGAATCAATGAATCAATCAAAGAGTTTGTTCATTGAATGAATAAATAAAATTGATAAATCCCTAGCCAACCTTACTTTAAAAAAGGAAAGGAAAAATTCAGTTTCATGCAATAAGGAATGAAAAGTGTGAAATCACTACAGACCCTATAGAAATACAGAAGATCATCAATACCTATTTTGAAAACCTCTACAATCATAGGTTTGGTAACACAGAAGAAATGGATAGATTACTAGGAACATATAAAGTACTAACCTGGGTAAACAAGATGTAAAACTGCTCGATAACCCAATTTTAATTACTGAAATTCAAAATGTAACAATCCCTAATAATAATGAAAAGCCCAGATCCAAATGGACTCACTGGGAATTCTACAAGAAGTTCAAAGAAGATTTAATGCTGACAATCCTAAAACTCTTCAATGAAATTGAAAGGCAAACAATTCTCCCTAACTCATTCCTGGAAGCAAACTTTACTCTAATACCAAAACCTGAGAAAGACCCAACCAAAAAAGAGAACTACCAGGCAATCTCCCTAATGAACATACACACAAAAATTCTCAAAAAAATTTGGCAAATAGAATGCAGCAAATCATGAAGAAAATTATACACCATGACCAAGTGGGATTCATCCCAGGAATTCAGGGATGGTTCAAAATACACAAATCAATAAATATAATCCACCATGCCAATAGAGCCAAAAGTAAGAACTACACAATCATTTCTATAGATGTAGAAAATGTTTTTGATAAGGTCCAAAACTTATTCATGATAAAAAAAACTTACAAAGAAAGAAATAGATGGTTTTTACCTCAATATGATAATATATATATATATATATATATATATATATATATATATATATGACAAACCAACAGTCAGCATGATAGTAAATGGCCAAAACCTGAAAGCCTTTAAACCAAAATCAGGCACAAGACAGGGATATCCATTATCAGCATTTGCATTAAATGTAGTACTGGAAATACTAACCAGGGCAATTAGACAAGAGAAAGAAATAAAAAGAGTAAGATAGTAAAAGAAGAAGTTAAATTATCATTATTTGCAGATGACACGATACTCTACATAGAAGACTCCCAAAACTCCATTGAAAGACTCCTAGGTATTATAAATACAGTAATGTAGCTGGATACAAAGTAAACACTCAAAAATCAATAGTATTCCTTTACACTAATAACAAAACCGCTGAGAGAGAAATAAGAGAAGCCACACCCTTTACAATATCATCTAACAAGATAAAATAATTAGGGATTAATCTAACAAAAGAAGCAAAACATCTATTCAGGGAAAATTATAATACCCTGAAAAAAATTGAAGAGGACCTCAGAATATGGAAAGACATCCCTTGTTCATGGATAGGAAGAACAAACATTGTGAAAGTGGCCACTCTCCCAAAATTGTTATGCAGATTTAATGCAATTCCAATCAAAATGCCACTAGCATACCTCACAAATCTAGAGCAATCACTCTTAAAATCTGTGTCTGTTACATTGTTACCTTACGATCTGCTTTGTTCTTTTTGTTATGTTTAATTTTACCCTCTTTAAAAATAAAATTTAAAAAACAAATATTTCAGAAAGTGGCAAAAAAGACAGAATAATGTGTTCTACGTGCCCTGTTCTAATTTTTAAGGTTAGCAATAACCATACTTTTGATCATTCTCTATACTCCATGATCAAGTAGGATTTATCCTAGAGTTTCAAGGATAGTTTAATGTACGCAAGTCATTAAATATATCTTATCTACAGAAAAAAGAAACTATATGATAACCTTAATAGATGCAGAAAAACATTAGTCCAAGTGATTACAAACCCTCAATAACTAAGGTATAAAATGAACATAACTCAACATAATAAATGCTACATATGGCAAATACACAGCCCAGCTTACATCATAGTGAATGGGGAAATGCCAAAAATATTTCCTGTAATTTGAGGAGCAAGACCAAGATGTCCACTTTTGTCACTGATATTCAACACATTATTGAATGTAAAGCAATTAGTCAAGAGAAAGAAATAAAAGGTATCTGAGTTGTAAAAAAAAAAATCAAATTGTCTTGTTTGTAGAGGACTTGAGTTTATACACAGTAAAACCTAGACTCTATGAGAAAAAATACTCAGAAATGATAAATAAATTAAGAAAATTGAAACCATACAAAAATCAACATGTAGGCCAGGGATATAGGTCAGTGATATTAGTGCCTGCCTGACAGGCACAAGGTCCTGAGTTTGATTCCCAGTCAAAAAAAAAAGAAAAAAAATCAACACATAACTGGGTATAATGGATTAAGCCTGTAATCTCAGCTGCTTGGGAAGCTGAGGCTGACTGGACTGTCATTTCAAACTCTTGTTTGTGCGATTTAGCAAGACTCTGTCTCCACATTTTAAAAAGCATCTAGTAACATAACTCAGTAGTACATCACAAAGTTGATGGCTCAGTTCCCAGCATGGGGTCAGGGATTAATATATAAAAATTCATAGCATTTTGTATGCTGATAATAAGCCCACTAAAAATAAATAAAAATAGTAACTTAGTCACAACATCTACAATAAAATATTTAGAAATAAATATAACCAAGGATGAATAAAAATTATAAACCCAAACTAAAGAAAATTGATAGGACACAAAAAAACAAAGACAACCTATGTTTATGGATTGAAATACTTATTATTAAAATGCTTATATTAAGCAACTTTTAAGTAGTTCATATCAGTGCAGTCTCTAACAAAATGTCAATGATATTCTTCAGGGAGAAAAAAAAATCGTAAAATTCATATAGAAGCATACAAGACCCTGAATAGCAAACCTAAGCAAAAGAAAACAAATTTGGGGTTATCACAACATGATTATAAAATATACCACTGATATTAAAATTATGTGTATTACCAACACATTGCAGCATTGGTATAAAATCCAACATATAACCTAATACAATAAACTGGAGAGTACAGAACAAAGGGAAATTAAATTATATACTCACAAACTGATTTTTCACAAAGATTCCAAGAATATACACTGAAGAAATAATTGCTGCTTCAATAAATAATTCTAGAAAAACATATGCAGGAAAATGAGACTAGAATTCTTTTTACCGTATAAAACTCAACTCAAAACAGACCAAACACCAAAATGTAAGAACTGTATCTATAAATCTATTAGAAGAATCACTAAGATACTCAAAGGCATGAGCAAGAGAAGCGAAACCAAGAAACTTCTGCGCAAAGAAAAGTTAACAGAGCAAATAGACCACCCTACTCAGTGGAAGAAAACACGCAATCAAATCATCTAGTGAGCGTTAACAAGCAGAATACACTGCTAATGTAAATGTAAATGTAAATTAATAAATCCATTATGGAGGGCTCTCAGAAGCCTAAAAGTAGAATTACTACGTGATACAGCCACTCCACTACTGTGCATATCTTCAAGGAAAATGAAATCACATCTTTACATAAAAAGGATGTGTTGTTTTAAGTTAAATGCTACAGAACTGTCCCCACTTGATGTTTGTCTTTAAAATTACAAGCATTTATTCCTTGTAGGATTATGTTTTATGACCAGTTCTTGTTTTTCTTAGAGTTTTTTTTTAAACTGTGAGGTCAGCTGAAAGTACAGAAATGTGTATCTATACGTATTATATGACATCATTTGTTTAAATTAAAGTTCTCTTTGTTGACACTGTCCTTATCTTGGGATATCTGATGATTTGACTTATGATATTAAATAAATTGTGAACAGATGCTTAAAATTCTGAAAGAGTTTTTATGAGAAATTAACCGTCAATCAAATATAACTGATGATTGGGTGGGCTGGTATATTTCATGTAAGAAATACAAGTTGTAAGTGTGAATATTTTGAATATGTTTCCTACTTTGTCTCTTAACTTTCTAATGATTCAGTATATCATTCTCTTAAGATTGGATAAACTTAAAAATGATAATTGTTTAGTTTTAGTAGCTACCTTTTTAATACCTACCTTGCTGGTTGATATTCTCAACCTACTCTCAAATCTGAATGAAGTGTAAGTGTATGTCCAGTTTATTTGCTCAATTAACTTGAGTGTGGCATCTTGAGAGATTTTAATAGCTATAAGTAAAAGTTGTTCATCTTTGAATTTATCAGCTTACTCCTGTATTCATTTTAAGAGAGACAGTAAAATCGACTATTGTAAGAATGTAACTGAATTCAGTTGTCATCTGTTTCTAAGGAACGCTAACAAAAAAGGATCCTTTTTGCTTTTAAAATGACCTAGCAACCAGGTCTAATTAGTATAGTGAAAAAGAAGTAGCCTTTTCAATAAATCGTGTTGTGAAAATGGACATTCACTCATAGAAGAGTGGTAGTCAGCCCTCATTTTCACTATTGTACACAAATAAACTCAAAATTAGTAAAAGCTCAAATACAAGACCTGAAACTTTAAAACTACAAAAAAAAAAAAATCTCTGTAACTCTGGTCTGGAAAATGATGTTTTGGGATAAAACTTCCAAAGTATAGGGAACAAAAGCGAAAACAGACAAAGCAGACCACATCCGACTGAAAATCTTCTGAAAAGAAAGGGAAACAGTCAATACAAGGAAGACACTGACAGAGTGGGAGAAAATATCTGCCAAATGCCCGTCTGACAAAGCATATGTCCAACATACACAGGAAACCCGAAAAACTCAACAGCAAGAAACAACCTGAATTGGCGTTTTTGAAAAGAAGACATACAGTTGCCAACAACTGTATGAAAATTGGTCAGCATCACTAATTAGGAGGCAAGCCACAATGCAATACCATCTTATACCTGTTAGAATATAAAAAAATATTAGAGGTAAGAAGTGTTTATAATACACTTAAGAGTAGTAAAAAGGGACCTCTTGACACTAGCACGTAACTAATTCAACCATTGTGGAAACAGTATAGAATTTGCTCAAAACATTAAAATTAAAACTAGTATATGATCCAGAAATCACACTACTGTGTGTGTATATATATATATATATATATGTATATATATATATATATATATATATCCAAAAGAAATGAAATCAGTGCTTTGAAGGACTATCTGCACCTCACATTTATAACAGCACTACTCAACAGCCAAGATATGGTATCAACTTTAAGTATTCACCAATTAATAAATGAATGAAGAAAATATGATACACAGGGATACATACACACACACACACACACACCAAAAATATCAGAAAAGCCTGTCATTTGGGATAATATGAAGATACCTGAGAAACAATTATATTAAGTGAAATAAGGTACAGGAAGACAAATGCTGTGTGTTCTCACTTATGTGTGAAATACAAAAGAATCAAACTCATAGTAGTAAAGAGTACAATGCTGATTGCAACTCTTGGGATGATTGGCAGGTGGGGATATGGGAAATTGGGGCAAGTGGATACAGTTAAACAGGGTGAAAAACTCAAGTGTTCCATTGAATGGTGTGATGACTATAGTAAATAATAATACTTTATACTCTTAAAAATTGCTAAGAGTGAAGTTTAATGTTCTCTCCAGGCAAATATGCGCAATAACACCTACATCGGTTATCTTAATTTAACCATTCCACAATATTAATATGTCAAAAGAACATGTTATGCCACCAAAGTACACAATATTTTTCCAAATAAAAAGAAGAAAAAATGAAATAATAACCTTTTTGACTGTAATATTTAGATAAATTAATGAATATGAACTAGTTTGTATATAAAGGAAATATACAGGCTTCTCTCTAAATACTACTCCTAAATTGTACATAGAGGATTTGTCTTTGTTCTTAATAATCTGAAACAGATCTATGTAAGTATTCAGATGAGAAAAAAATAATTTTAATCTTTATTTTATTAAAAAATTAATTTTTGTAGTTTTTCCTATAGCCATGGTCTTTAACTCCATTTAAAAATATTCTAACATGTTAGAACTAAAAAATTAATTCACTTTCATTTCACTAAATGTTTTTGACTACAAAACAAAGTTGTATTACATATGGTATCATTGGTTATTTGCAAAATTTATAACTTTTAATCTTATTTATTTTATTTAAGGAGAAAGAGAAAAAACAGAAAAAGGGTCCAAGTAATACAGAATGTCAAAAAAATAAACAGTAGGAAATCACTAGTTAATAGATTACATATTGTCATCTTAGAAACAGTTGTTCAAGTTACAAAATTAAAGCATACAAAGTGGACATTCAAACAGTGAGACTGCAAACAGTTCTGTTTGGTGATCCAACAAAAACTCAGTAATATGGTTATCTATCTTATACGCTTAAATATACATGCAGTTGTATCCTTTAGAGCACTTTCTTTTCCTCTCTTTTTTATAATAACATTTACACATTTTGGGTTTTATTACTCTCACAGTTCTTACTACCTTTTTTTTTTTTAAGAGAATAGAACCAAATGTGACATAACAAAACAGAGTTGCATTTTATTTGTTTTATTTTTTGGTAGTGGGATCGAACTCACGACCTTACACTTACCAGAAGATGCTTATCCCGCTGAGCTAAATCCCCAGCCCCATGTAACTTTTAGTCTTGAATTTATGACTGTATTAGAATTTCCCTAAAGAATGCCCTAAGGTAAGAACTTTGCTTATTATTTGCAACACAAGAATTCATCTGTCATGTTGAAAACATGAAAAATTGAAGTTGAGAGAATTAATGGGGGGGAGCATGAAAGAAAGAAAAAAGTTAGCTCTAAGCAATCATTTTTCTCAGATTCTGACTAGTTATTTATAATACAGGAAAATTGAGGGCATGACTAAATACCCGCTGTGAGGTGTGATAACAAAACTTTCAGCAGAGAAATGGAATTTCACTGCTTGCTCATGTGTTTTTGGTGCCTCCCCCCCTTACACTGCGCATTCTTTATTCAGACTTCGCTGTATGTATCCACAGTACAGAATAGACGCTATATATAAATGTTCATTAAATGTATGCAGTCATACAGAATGAATAGTTCAAAATCTCCTACAGTTTTTGTATCTAGTAGCACATTGTTCTTGTTAGCTAAAAATAGAAGGCATATTAATTTAAAAATACTTATTTGGCTGATTAATAAATGTGAATTTTTATAAATGACAAGAAACGAGTTCTCATTTTTCTGCATTGGTCTAGCTTTTTTATATTTGAGCTGACAGGCCTGACAGCATCAGTTATTAAACAATGTCACCCTAAAATTTTTAGAAGAATCTGAAAAGCTTTGAGGATGCCTGGTCGACCAGACACCGAAGCAAACTGAAAAGACCACAAACTGAGAAGGTGAAGTCTGTACCTCTGTATCTTGTCTGCAAAGGAAATTGGATGAGGTGACTTTATAAGTTACATTTTGCTGGAAAATTTCTTAAATTTCCAACTAAGCATTCATGATTTCACAATATATCTCCCCACCTAAGCTTTATACAAGGAACATGAAAGATATATGCCTTTCTACAAGCAATAAAAAAAAAAGAGAAAATCAGGAGGAAAACAGACATAAGAATCCATTATTAATACATTTTCCAAACAGACTATTGGAAATTATGCTGTGACTGGAAATCTGGTATTCTCATTTTCTCCAAATAATTTCTGTTATCTAATCCATCTTTATAAAAGAAAACCTGGGATGTAAACTCAACAAGCGTGAAGACTGAAGACTCTGCCAATGAAAATGTTTCAAGAAAATAATAATGAAACAAATTCAGTGTCAAATTTCCTACTGCATCCCATAGATACAATTAAAATAGTTAATAACAAAGATCTTACATGATTTCTGAAATGTAAAAACTGAACAAATGATAATGCAGTATTCCTAAAATTATTCCTAAAATATTCCCAGAAGGAGCAGCATGTGGGGGGTGGGGGGTTCCAGACCAAGAGTTCTGAGAAGTTGGGTGTCTGGGTATCCAAAATTGAAGAGTGCTTCCTTTCCTGGAATAGCTTCATCTAATTTTTCCAATGTACCCTAGAGATGTTATCATTTTACACTTCTTTCAAGATGGAAAGGGTTGAGAACTGTGTTAGCATGACACAGATGAATGGATCTGTAAATCTGAGTAATACATATGACTTGCTGGCCACTTTGACCAAAGAACCTTAGAATGAACCTTCAGGTATGTCTGCCTTCAGGCTCATGCACATGAGTTAGCTTTCCAGCACGCTTCACAGCGCTGAAAAAGTGAAGTTCGTTGTGGTCCAGTAAAAAGAATGAGAATTTAAAAATCCACGAGGTTAAACTTCACAAAAGTTAAAATCATTTGGCTTATTGGAGAAGGAATACATCTGATTCTTGATTGTAAGGCACCTCATTTTCAAAGGCAAGGTAATTAATTTTTTGTCTCATTTGTGTTATAGAAAAGCATGCAACATTAAAAAATAACCTGCCATTATTTGTCTAGAAGTTGAAGAGAAGTGAAGGTACTTGAGATGCATGATTTAGTTTTGCTTAGTAACTTTTAAAATTTTTATTAGTACGTGTTTGCAATGCAAAATGGTTACTTTATCACAGGGAGTTGGTACATGTAGATAATACATCTGAATACTCCCCCATCTCTTGACCCTCTCTCTATTTGCAAAAGCTCTATCTCCCTGCCTTATATTATCTATTTTTTTTCTCTTCAGTTATATGTTTGATCATATGTAAGAGAAACAATGTGATACCTGAGCTTGTGTGTCTGACACAGAAAAGCTCTGCCCTATCAGATCAGCTTCAAAGTATTGAAAACCAGCACAGCGCTGAGAATGTAATAGTGCACTCCCTGCAGTACACGAGTGTAATCACAGATGAACAAACTGCAGTTTATAAGACCAATTTATATAATTTGATTTATCTAGTGGCCTGTACGATCCCTTGGGGAAGATACCTTGTTGACTCAGCCATGTAGCATATTATGCCTGTAGCATACTATTGGTCCATTTTTAGAAGACTGGAGTTATGGCTGTATCCTCTACCTTATCAGAATTATCTCTCTATCTCTGACAATGTAGTAAATATAGGCATTTGGGCATCTTAACCTGTGTTTTGAAAAACTTTCCAGATGATTTTTTGTGCAGAGAGCATGAAAACTAGAGAGAAGCATAGCCAGTTTTAAAAACAGCAGCTTAACTCTGAAGTCATCTTCAACAGTGCTAGCTGAATAGTTCATTAGAACAATCAAGAAAAAAAATCTCTAAGGTAATTTTGGCAACAAGCGAAATTCTCCCAAATCGTGAGATTTTTCTCAAATCATAAGTGGTGATCAGAGGACTCCACAGTCAAAACATTTATTAGGTGGAGATAAATTCATATAATTACAGAGTGAGGAAAACTGAACTGAGGTAAAAAGTTGTTACTCAATCCTGGTGGTATACTAGTGTCACTTTGTGGCCGTTCTTTTACACATTAACTCCAGAAAATGCCAGCTAAAAAATTATCTGCACATGAAAAGCAAATCAATTAAATCAGAATGTCCTGTGTCAGGTTTAGTTGTGAACACATCTTTAAACTCCATAGTGAGTCTAAGGTATGGGACTGGTTAAGGGTCACAGTCCTAAGGTTTGAATGTGAGGCTCTCAGGTCACATGAAAATCCTTAGGCAATGTTCCCCAAGCTATAAGCTGAATAGGACTCACCTGGGCTGCTTCTGTTAAAGGACAGATTTTTTTTTCTCAGTAGTACTGGGGTGAGGGAATAGATATAACCAGCAAGCTAAAAAAAAACAATATCTGGGCCCTATGCACAGAGATTCTGGCTTCATTGTTACAGGGCCTGGTCTGGGTAATAGATTTTAGGTGATTTTAACAGGCAGCAAAACTTGAGCCACTGCCTTAGATACTGAAAAAACTAACTGACTAACTGCAAATGAGAAAAAGTTAGAACAGGAGCATTGCAGCTGATGGATCAGTCCATACACAGGGCTCATGGCCTAAGACCAACACTCAGAAGTAAGGGTTTTTACTTTTTCTAGATTTGCTTTGGTTCTGCATTTTGCTGTGGTAGTGAACAGAGCTGACCAGAGCCTCGTTTTTCAGATTTGTGAACTTTGTCCTGTACCTGGCACTACCTGTTTTATTCCATTTATTTATACTACTTTTTTGCCCTGTGGGCAACTGAGTTTGAGAGCTCTGGGTCATAACACCTACTGCACTTTGACTGAGGATCACCTGGCAGCTCCCCAGCATAGCTGCCATTAATCAAAAGTATCTGCGCATAAACAATTATCCTCAACCAAAGTTTTAGACTTTACATTAAGAAGTTGTCCTTCACAAATGACATTCAGGAATATTCACCACCACAGAGCCAGCAGTAAAGCCTGAAGAGTCCATAAATTGCGACTTCAATCCAGTATATTCCGGGTACTGGACCAGAATGTGTGAGGGTATCCTGGGACTATTTGATAGATTAGGAGACTAATATGGAGAAAACACTTACCAAAGGGCCTGGTTTATAATGAAGCACTGCTAAGTTTCTAGCAACTGTTATTACACATATTATGCCTCTCACATAGGCTTGGGAGCTGGGCTTTTTCAACAGACTATAAACTTGTAATAAAATTTCCTATATATTTTATACATTCAACTAATGAACCAAACTACACAAATTTTAAAATGTTGGCCTTTAAAAGCCTGCAGTAGCATGGATCTGCAGTGTTCCCTAAAGTCACGGTAGTCACAGGCTTGTTCATTAGCAGGGCACCACTGGGAGGTGTGGAAGTTTTAAAGGGAGGCCCAGCGGGAGTCTGGGGTCATTAGGGAAATGTGGTCAGTGAGAACTCTCTCTTCCTCTCCTTTCCCTCCCTCCACTTTCCCCTCTGTCATTCTGATCATGAAGTATTTGCTCCATCACACGCTCCCACCAGGAGGCACTGCCTTACCACAGGCCCAGAACGTTTGCGCCAGTGTCTGTGTGTGGCCTGAAACCTCTAAAACTCTGAGCCAAAGTAAATGTTTTCTCTTTTAAAACTGATAATCTAAGGTATCATTACAGTAATGAAAAGCTAACAGAGCTTTAACCCTATTGGAAAGAGCTTGTCACTTGTCACTCCCCAGTTACAGCTAGTACCTCATGTCTGCCTGACTACTGTATGTGGTCTTTGCTTCATCTCTGTCATGAGACTAAGACCCTCAGAACCAGTAATTCTTTTCTTCAGGCTGTCCGTAGTACAGGGGCTTTTATTTTGTATGTGATGTACGAATCCCTACAGACAGAATAAATAAAGAGGTTCAAAGATAGTAATTCCCAAGAATTCTTGAGAGCTAAGATTTGTTTACACTGTATTTCTTTTATGTTAACATCATTCACAACCCATGGCATTGGACTATTAGTGAGCATACATCTTGTGTTGTTGGATCATGTTTATAAAAATAAACCCCTCGAAACAAAGTATATGTGTGTAGAACCAAATCTTAATTATCAACAGTGATAGCAGGCTTGTCTGCCTGCTAACTATGCTTTGCAATTTTACAGTAGAGTGTAGATTGAAATCATTTAACACTTTCCAAGTATTTTCCATTTATTTCTTTATTAGGCCTTTTAGTGTACATTTTCAAATGTTAAGATATTCTATATTTATTTTGAGCTGTGTCAACCAGAAAAAAGAGACCTAAGCAGAAAATTTAGCAAATTTATATTTTTTGTAAATTTATATTTTTGCAGAAATTATTTCAACAAAACAAAAATCTATATACTATGCTTCAAAAAACCAATAAACTTTTCATTAACTCATACAAAAAAGTCTCAAACTATGCAGCCAAAATAACTATGTGCCTCAATCCATCCCTTCCAAAAAAGTGGCAACTTAAAAATTTTTCATAACATTTTGCCTTTTTTAATCATTGGATTTTTGTTTATCACTATCAAAATCACTGGAAATAAGGTTGCATTCCCTTGTAATGCATTTACATTCGTGTTTGTATTACCTGAAATATACTCCTGTTTAAATTATAAAGGGTACCTTTGATTGAACAATCATGAGTCATTTTCTCTCCAAAGAATCCATTTAATACTTCTGGACAATCAGTGTTTGTGCTAATTGGCCCAAATCCCTGCTGCTCTCTGCACTACAGTATGTGTACCTGTCTATGGGAGACAGGGCCCTGAGGTGTCTGTGCTGCTGCTTGTCTAGCTGGCTATGCCAAAACTTTAAGATTATGAACATACCTAGGCATTTTACAGAATAGTTCACCATGTTGGTAATTATGAGAAATGAGATGACAATTCCGTTTGAGTAAACACCAGACTTGCTATTTACTAAAAAATCTCAGTGTAAACCTGACACACATAGTGTGTATCTACTCCACCATCCTTGTGGGATGCAGGGCAAAGGAAATTAGTACAAAGTGCTGATGCTTATGCTGCTTGCAAAACAGTAATAATCTTTTGTTTCGGATCCAGGAATTTGAGGCTTACTGCCAGGATCTATGAAACAGTAATAGGCTTTTTAGCTTGTTAGAAGATTAAAATCAAATCCTAGACCTGACACTGTCTGTTAGCTTAAAATTCATGTTGAGCATATTATTTGGCAACTAATTTGATTATTAACTACTCAGATTACATGAACTCATTCAGCATCAGAAGAGAAGAGCTACAGGATAGGTTTCCATTACTTGTAATTTTAACTTATTTTTATTTATTTATTAGTATTTTGTATTGGAGATTAAACACAACTTCGCACTTGCCAGAAAGGCACTTACACTGCGCCAAACCCCAGACCACTGTTGTAATTTGAATAAATTCTTATGATAATTTTGGTTATAATCATAGAGGTCACGGAAGAATTTATATTTCACCCACTTTAAAGCTAATATACTTACAAATTCAGAGGAGTTAAAGATTTTTAGTTTTAGATAAGTAAAGAATTATAAAGATGAAATATGCAGGAAGTAATTTGTTAAAGTCAATGAGCATTCACCATGGATAAAATAAGATTCCATTTATCACCAAAAGATATGAATACAAATGTTGGGGAAGGTGAAAAAAGTGTCTCTGGCTCAGAAAATTGCCTTTTTTTTTTTTTTGCACCAGAGATCAAACTCATAATCTCATGCTTGCCAGGCAGGCACTTAAGCCATGGAGCTAAATCCCTAGCCCCAAAATTGCATTTTAAAATGGAAGTTTAAATCAATTTAATAGACTTAGAGGAAAATATTTTTTTTTAAAAAAGGAAGTTGCATTTAGTGCAAATGATTTCTAACCAAGTTTTCTAAAGAAATGATTTAATGTAAAAAATTGTCATGAAAAGCATTAAGCTATTCAGAACATATCAAAGAGGGTGTCTGACTATACCAGGAAAACACTCGGGATTAAAAAGCTTTTGAATAGTCACATGCGCTTCCTGCATCCTGGTTCATTCTAGGTTTTTGTCGTGCCTGGCAACGTGCTTGCTGTACAGGATGTCGACAGGGAAATGGTCCTCTTCAATGTGGACAGGGACACTTTTTATCTTTAAGTTTTTTGGTACAATTTAGATAAATTAGATAGATAGATAGATAGACAGACAGACAGATAGACAGACAGACAGACAGACAGACAGACAGACAGACAGATATAGATAGATCATATTCACACAGGAAATCATACCCATATATATTTTGATACTCCTTTTTCCCCAGTTCCTTCCCCTTTCTATACCTTTTTCCTTCCTATTTACAAACTTTATTTCCTTCCATTTTATCCTTTTAATCATTTTTTTCCTTTTTTCTTCCTTCCTTTTCCTATTCCCTTCCTAAGTTCCTTTTTCCTTTTAAACAATTTCTTCCAAGTTCACAATATCTCTTGTGTACTTTGGCCCTTATTTCAGATTCTTTCAGATTCTTACACCAGGGAGACAATGTGATATTTAAATGTATGTCAAATTTATTTCATTTAAAAGTCATCTTGAAATCCATTCATTTATCTAGAAATGTCCCAGGTTTTTCCTTCATGACTGAATAGTGCTCCATTATATAAAAAAATCCACATCTTTTCCAAATCCATTCCTCAACTGATGGATGTTTGTGTTGTTCCCAAGATTTAGTTATTACAAACTGTACTACTATAAAGTGTGTATGCATATATGGTTGTGATATGATGTTTTTAATTCTCCCAGCCAGATACCCATAAAGGGAATAACTGAGTCAAGTGGGACATCAAATTCTAGTTTTTGATAAATATCCACATTGATTTCCACAATGATTGCACCAATCTACACTCCCACCAAAGGTGGAAAAGGGTTCCTTTTTCTCTACAGCCCCTCCAGCATGTTACTCTTTGATTTATCAACAATAATCAACCTTTTAGGAGTGGGATAGAATCTCAATGTTGTTTTAATTTGCATCACTTGAAGGACCAGTAATTGTGGTTTTGTTCATAAAGACTTTGCCTATACAAATGTCTTTGCTTATTGTCTCCTCCAGCAGATTTGTTTTAATATTTACATCTTTTATCCTTTTGATTTTAGTTTACTGCATGGTGAGATATGTGAGTCTAATTTGAGTATTCAGGATGTGGAAAGCCAGTTTTCCTAGCACTGCTTACTGAAGAGGCTATCTATCTTCCAGTGAACGTGTTTGGCCTCTTTGTCAAAGATAAGGTGACTAAGTGACTAAGTATGTTTAGAGTTGTTTCTGCATCTTCTCCTCTATCCCATTGATCCTTGTTGTTTTTTTGTTTGTTTTGTTTTTGCCAGTATCCTGCTGTTTTTATCACAGTACCTTTGTAGTATAATTTCAAGTCAGTAATTGTGATACCCACTGCCTTGCCTTTGTTGCTAAGAATTGTTTTTGCTCTTCTAGGTCCTTCTGGTTCCAAATGAATTTCAGGATTTTTTTCTAGTTCTGTGAGGTATGCCAATGATATTTTGATTAACTGTACTAAATCTGAATAACAATTTTTGGCGGATGGCATTTTCACTTTGCTGGTACATTTCTTAAGCCCTTGGACCCACTTTTTGTCATTTCACCGCATGACCATGCAAGTGTAACACACACATTTATTATTTAGAGTATTTCTATTTATGAAATATTAATTTTAATTGTATAATTTTTTATTACATTAAACAATGGGTGCTTGACAGGAAAAAAATCACAAAAATAAAGTATTTCATTTTTAATAATATTTGTTTAAAAACCTCAAATGTTTAACTTTAACTGGTTTTTGGTGTACAGAGTCTGAAAAAGAATAACAGAAACAAAGTCCTATATGAACTATAATAAAAACACCCAATAGTACAAAAAATAATCTTTACTTCAATTATCACACCTAAGGCAGTCTTTACCCACTACAATAGCACATCCCATTACATATGTGTCACTTACACTGACGCATGTCTTTTGCTTTACTGGCCTTTTTGTAGAATATACTTGACATATAGCTAGTCTTGCTGTTTTGTCAGAAGGTTCTTATTGTACTATGCAATGTGTAGTTAACGGGAACATAAAATATCAATAAAATAGTGTTAAATTCTGAATACACTAGCAAGCATGAAGTTGTGAATTCAATCTCCAGTACCCCCAAAAATATTCTGAGTATGTATTGCATGTTTAGAATAAGCATCAACATTTCATACCAGTTGTACACTACTTACTTACAAAACTTATAAGACAACATCAGAAATAAATTCCTATATGAACTACATTGAAAATGCCAGTGATACTCTACAAAAACAACTCTACTACAGAAAGGATCTTTGCTTCTACTGTCACACCCAAGGCAGTCTTCGCACAGGACACCTGCATGTCCTATGCACATGTCTCTCTTACACATGGGCTTAGTTTTCTTTTCCTGTGTGGCAGGCCATGCTTGTCACTCTCTTCTTCCCGTTTGTCTTCCTCTTCTACTTTTATTCCTCTGTGTTATACAATGTGCACTTAGCAGGGTCATAAGTTGTTGATAAAATGTCAAATGTACCATGAGTATTTACAATAAACATGCACATTTTTACATCATTTTTTAGCTGCTTACAAAACTTAAGAAATATCAGAAGTAAAAACCTACATGAATTGCAATGAAAACACCAATAGAACTCTACAACAAAAATAATCTTTGCTTCAATTTTTATACCCAACGCAGTCTTCACACATGAAAATTGCATGTCCCCTATACAAGGATTCCTTATATAGGTTTTTTTTTTTCCTGTCCTTTCTTGTAGAGCACAATTGACATCTTTCTGTTTTTCCTGTTGTTGTGGTAGGTCTGAGATGCTGCAGCTGCCTGTTCACCTGTCACCTCACCAGTGTGGGAGACCACATAGGGAGGTTTGTGTTTAATTGGCCTCCTCTGTGAGTGCTAAAGACAAAGGCAGTGTGAAAGCATGAGGACATGTCGCAGGCTCTAGGGAAAAGTCAGCATAGCTGAGATCTGATTGTTTATCAGGACATATATTGTGGATGATAGGATGCAGATAAATCTTGCGTTAGTCTAATTGCTTGTTGCCGTGTCTGACTGAATAAAAGCAAGGTAAGCCAAATGCTCAAGGCTCCTTGTTAAAGGAAGACAAGAGCCTCCTGCTTCCCCATACCTTAACTCAATTCTGCATCTCTTTTTCATCCTTGTTTGATCCCCAGTCTGGTACAAATCTCATAAACTGGCTCCTACAATTCTCATTTTTTGGTGAAGTTTTTCCTTTACTGTGAATGATTTTTTTTTTTTTTTTTTTTTTTTTTTTTATGAGTTCCAGTCCCAAATTTCTAAGAAAATTTCTCCGTGGTACTTTTGCACTTGTCATTTTCTTTGTAAACTATCAAACTATGCTACACATTTAGTATCCATGATTCACAACCACTGGACAATGCTTTGTGTTTTGAGTGAGATCATTTTTTGATATGTAACTCATTGACATGAACTTTGGCTTTGCTTTTGGGAGGTTTCCTTCTCAGGCTTCTACTTTACCAAGGTTTCCCTATCAATATTCCCATCATGGTGCAATGTTGACATCAGCAGTACCAATTTGCTTTTCTTTGCCATATACAAGGCCAAAGTAAGTCTTGCTGAAATCCACAGATTGCACTATACAACTGGTTTGAAATTGGAACATTTCATTTGGAATTTCTGCTTTGTTCCTCTGTATAGTTCTTGTGCTTGTCAATTTATGCTCTGTTAGCAAATGCAACACCAATCAGAAAATGGTAAATCAATTGTTAGATGTCACATTATGATTAGTTTGGGAGAGGGGAGCAAGTCTGTTCACAACATCATTTGATTTATTACTATATGAATAGGCACCTAAAGGCTGACAGTTCCAGAACAAATGCATAAATTGAAAGTATGTCTTTGGATCTAAAAGGGCATACATTTTTATGCTATATTTTGACCCATCAATTATCCCTAAGTCCTTTACATTCCCATGATCACCATGAGAAATCCCTGCTAAGTACAACAGACCTATGGATGCTTTCAGTTCAGCTAGTGTGGTGTCCTAATAAACACATTTTTGAATACGGCTATCAGTGTATACAGAACATTTTACTTACACTTCAGCCTTTGTATATTTCATAGCATCTTGTACCATTTCTTCTGTTACAATTGCCAACACTGAATGGCAGTTCTGGCTATCTTTCAAATATCTTTCTCTGCCAAAATCTTAACCATATTTTCAGACCTGATTCTAACACTGAAACAATCCATTTGGTTGCATGGCCATTCTGCAACATTTCACCTAGTCAAATATATACTCACATTATTGTTCTCTTGACCATCTGAATCAAGGAAGTCTGAGTCCCCTGTCTGTGTAAGTTGATTGTTGATTCATTTAACTGTCACAGGAACTTTGACTAACATGGGGAACATCAAAATCATTGTTATCATCATCATCATCCATCCACAACACTCTTCTGTTATGAGTATATATTTTACTGTAATGGAGCATCATCATCCATGCATGAGTAATCAAGTGATGCACTTTTGACCTCCTCCAAAACTTGCAAATCTGTTTTTCATGTGCCATTGTACTTAATTTGGTTACTTCCACCAGGGGAGGGAAAAAAAAAAAAAAAAAACCTTTAACAAACCTGGGGTGGTGTGGGTCTGCTGGGCCCTCTTTCGTGCTCAGGTAAACAGCAACTGTTCCATAGAGGATAATGTGAGTTTAAATCCTGGGTTATTTTTGCACACATGCACACCTTGCCTTTTGTTGTACCAAGTGGGTAAAGACATTGCTCCTGTATCCCTCAGAGAAAAGTACTGAGAGTCACACAATTATTGGCTACTAGTATGCTAAAGCAAAAACATATTAAAAAAAGTAAGGGATGTGTATGTGCCATCTGTTATGCTTGGAGGGATATTAAATTTCTGGTTAAAAGTTGGAGTAAAAATTTCACCCTACTTCCAACCAACTGGAAGACCTTAGGCAAGTTACTCTGGTTCTTAGTGCTATTATAGGCATGTGAGGATTACTGAGATACAAAACAATAAGGTACCCATCATACAGTAAATATCTAATTAAAATCTCAGTAAAAAAATTAACATTAATTTTATTGCATTTAGTATTTTGATACATAGAAAGTAGAACTATAATGGACCTTAGACTTAATTTCTTTATCTTGAATATTTTTCCCCATGTAAAGCTACTAAGAACAAAGCCAAGTGTGTCACCTTCGGGCTTTTAGTTACATAGCCCATCAAATAACTACAGGTTTCTTGTCCAAGATGACATGAACTCTCCCATTTTTCTTGTCTTCTTCCCAATTCTGTTTATCAACCGCAACTTTTTAAAATTTTATTTGAACACAAGAGAATTTCTGTATGTACACACAAACACATACATACACACACATACATGCATGCATCTGTTATAACATATTTTATTGAAGCCAACATCTACCTGCAGGAATAAATTGCTGTTTCCAATACTGACACTATAATACACAGGCTACCCAAGTTTTGTTGAAGTCTACAAAAAGATAAAGCACTTATTTTTTTATATTAATAAGACAACCAAAGAGATGCTAAAATTTCAATAGTGACTAACAAATTTATATTTGCTTTTCTTTATGTGTTTCAGGTATTCTTTCTAGGATCTCCATTTTTTGGAAATATGTAGATTTATAAAGTACTTCATATTTTTATTGAGGGCTTCCAAAGACAGTATCGTAAAAGCACAATTTGCGTTTTCCAGAGCTCCAGCTCAAAGCTAAATGTATTCGATACACCAACAATGAAAGCTTATGTATAAAGTACTGGTTCGGGGACCCATCACCTCTCATTTCTTGCATTTGCATTGAAGTGGGAGGATGATTTACCAAGCAGCTGTGAGAACAATGAACCTCTCTGAACCCAGCTGACTTTTACAGTTGAGCCGTAAAATATACTGTGCAATGAATAATTATATTAAGAAATAAAGCTTTGGATGACAGGTCTGGTCTAAATTGACTATTTTCTGCAACAACCAAAAGAAAAAAAAATCCACACTTAATAAATAGCTCTCAAAATTTTTTTTTAAAAAGGCAGCTCTCTCCAAGTGAAATGCCCACCACATTTTTTAAGAAGCCAAGAAACATATCACATGCTAGCATTCTACTAGCAAATTTAAAAGAGTTAACTGTTTAAAACACAAACTTATTACCTCAGTTTGTTGGGTTGTAAGTCCAAGATGCATTTGATTCTCTGTTTAGGTCCTATGAGGTGGAAATCAAGGTTATCAGCCGGACTTTGGTGATACCTGAAGGCTCTGAGCAAGAATCTGTTTCTAAGCTTCTTCAGGTTGCTTACTAAGTAGTTACCAGGGTAGGCACAAGTTCATTTCCTCCCTAGCTGTTGTCAGAGAGGTGATATCATTCATAGAGGGTGATATCATTCATAGACTCTCCATCTCCAAAGTCTGCAACATCCCCCACACGTACAATCCTCTTATACTTCTCTAGGAAAAGCCCAATCCCTTTTAAAAGCTCAGGACTACAGTTTCCCCATTCCTTTGAGACTTGAATTATGTCAGTGAAAACTTCTTATTGCTGTATCCAGGAACCAAGATCAATGCTTAATTCCGTAAGAGCAGGTGTGCATATTGCGGGGCTGTGGGAACCCGGCAGGCCATTTCAATAGTTTCATATAGCAAGCCAATCAGGCTATAATCTACTCAATAATAGTAACTAATTTATTTACACACTCCAAGTCATAAAATAAGCATATAAATGGAATCCTTTCTCCAGCTTTAAGATATAATGAAAATTGAATATATTCAATATATTGTAAATATATTGTGAAATAATTATCACCACAGAGCTAATTAATACACCCATCCTCTCACATAATTACTTTTGTTAGTAGTAAGAAAACTTAAGATCTATTCTCAGCAAATTCAAGCTCTGGTGTGTTCAAAAGTAAGTATTCTTGGCAAGTTATGATCTGCAATTCAGGGACAGAAAATAAAACTAAGGAATTGGTTAAAAGGTAATAAAAAGCAACATGGACATAAGAATACTAGAGAATCAGCTCCATTTGCATAGTATTTTTATTGGTGCATAAATAATTCCTTGCGTGGAGTTGGTACATGTACGTAACACATCTTAAATCCTTTCTCATCCCCTCCCTTCTCCATCTCCTGACCCCCTTTCCCATTTGAGAAAGATCTACCTCCCGACTTTCTATTATTCTTTCATTTTAGTCTTTATTTATAATTTGGGTTTAAATTCATCACAATCATATCTAAGAAATTTATATGGTTCACTAAAATCAGCTGGTCAATTTTAAATTAAAGTTTAAACAGTAACAGTAATACCTTAATATATAAACATTCTATAAAAATCTTTGTAGATCAAGGGAACAGTAATCAATTTAATGATGTGGGAAAATTGATTAGCAGTTGAGAAAACATGATGACTACTTGCGTATCATCTGTCATTCCCCCAGGGAGGAAAACATGCTTTAGAGAAAACAATGCAAGAATAAGACTAGATTGAAGATATGTCAGGAAAAGCCATGATCATATCATAACAGCTTTGCTCATCAACAGCCTAATGTTATACAAAATGTAAACTGCATCCTTTTCTGCACATTTGTATTTTTCCTTCTCATAATTTTTAGCACTAGCCATTTAAAAAAACATAGGACAGAGATGATTTCAGGTGGCTGTGTGACTTTGGAAGCCACTGATCTCTCAGAACGTCATTAGCTGTATCTGTAAAATAAAACGCGACTGAAATTTTAGAACCAAAAACCACCTTTGACTGTATGATATTCATAATTCTACTGAGTTCTAAACTCATTTTATCCAAATATCAATTTTTAAAAGGGGAAAACATTCCCTTTAAGTAGGGAAATGTGGTATCTTAGAGAATGTAAGAGGTTATCTGGAGTAAGTTACCAATTAATTTCAGATTGAGTTTCTACAGATGTATTAACATTTCAGTAACTGAAGCCTTATGGTTCTTTCCGTAATCTCCCTTGTAATTACACACACTGGACTCACTCCTTTGCTTATGTTCTCAAATTCAATTAAAAATGTCACTATCCTAAAAGTTATAGATGCTATTAAAATAAATTCTATTTTCCTATAATAAGAAAGTCTTACCACCTTGGCATGATCTACCAAATTAAAAAAAAAAAAAACAGAGTTCTTAAGTTATTTTTAACTTTTAATATATTAATGTTCAGGAACATTACTGCAAGTTTATGATATGTCCGATTTTGTATCACATTCTAAATTTTCAGGGGCATTGTTTTAATCCCGGCATAGAAGATGATGCTTAAAACTGAGTAGGCACAAAGTATTTCCAGGTAAGCATAGGTAATCCATAGGCCCTGCCTTCAAGGAATTTATAACCTAGAAAAAGATGGGAATAGGAATGGGATGAATGAAATAAAACACTGAATCACACAGCCTACACACAGATACCTACACCTCCTGCTCCCTGGACTCTGTATGTAACATGGCCAAAGGGAATCACATTTGCAGATGGAATAAACTGCTCCTCAGTGAACCTTAAATCACTGAGAGTGAGAAAAGTAAAGGGGAGAACTGAGTCAAACAGGACAAACAAAGGAGCAGACCTACTTCTGTTGCCCTACATGATGAAGGAAAAGAACTGCACAAGCCAAAATATGTGAAATCCAGAAGTATGGTACAAAAAGAAAGAAAATTTCCCCACAGGCTCCGAAAAGAACACAGCCTTGCTTTCCAATACGAGGCTTGATTTCAGCCCAGTGAGACCCATGTGTGATTGCTAAGCTATAGAACTGTAAGCTAGTACAGTCTGTTGTTGTAAGACATGAAGTTTGTGGTAATTTACTATGGCAGCCAAAGGAAACTAACTCAGCATCAAGGAAACAATTTCAGCGGTGACGAGGCTGCACTGTTGTGATACTTCATTGAGACATGAAGGCCTGAGTGCCCTGCTGCTCCAAGTGCGGTTCCTCCTGAGCCAAACTGGTGGCGAGTGCCTTTTTTTTTTTTTTTTGAAACATAAAAAAAATACAAAAATAAGCATTTTAACAAGATCCCCAGATAATGTGAACCAACATTAAAGTTTGAGAAACTCTACATTAAATTTATTAAAAACTATTTTAAAATAAGAAATCTTTCTTTTTTTATTCACAAATATCTGCAAAAAATATTTAAACACAACAATAAGAACACTAAGTTGTAGCTGTTAATACTGACCAAGAAACACACACACACACACACACACACACACACACACACACACACACACAGTTCTGCTCTTAATATAGGGCCTTCAGTAAAATCCATCTGCAAATAATTTTTCTTTGAAAATTCCCATGAGTTGAAATATTATAAATGTCAAAATTTTATTACTTTTGAATTAATATTAGACTCTCTAGAAAAATACTCATAGAGCCATCTTGTGGGGGACAAAATAATTTCATTCACATAAGCAGCTTTTTAATTACTTTAATAGAAAAGACAATGTTTCCACATTTCACAGACTATTAAAAAGAAACGTAGTTTCAAAACATCCCAAGTATTTAATGAAAATAAATTTATTGAAAGGTAATAATAATAATCACAATGTTAGTACTACTAAATCATTACAGATGCCTTTTGCTTTATAATATTTTGACATTAGGTGAACAAAATATGAAACAATATTAACATTTTAAAACTATATTTTATTTAGGTTTTACCTTTTTTGCTAAATCTGTGCATACTAGAAATGTACTCACAATGGCTGTAAAGATATTCAGCTAACGTCCTATTTTAATGATGTTAAAATGACCCTCTACCAATTATGTGGCACTGCAAATCATTCTGTCTGTTTACAAAGTTAAAATAAGCAAGGATTCAATGAGTCTCTCTAGGGAAGAGATTCGGCTAAAAAAAGAAAACATTAACTGAGAATTAGTGGACCAGCGTAAGAAAATCAGCTCAAACTAGAAGGACACATAATTATTCCACATAATTTGGTCAGGTTAGATCAATAAAACTCACTCAATAAGTAAAGTCAACAACACTATAAGACAAGTAGATAACGTAAGTGCAGTCCTCTGTTTAAATTCACCCATAATAATCCTACTGCATCAACCTGTAAAGCACTGAATCCATTAAAATAACACATCTTACATAACAAAACAGCAAACCATTATCGGGGCACACAGTTTAGGACCCCTTCTGCTCAGTGTGTACCATACAGACAAAACAGGCACCTCCACTGTTTTAATTTTTAATAAATAAGAACACATCAGGAAAACAGAAGTAAGCAGCACCTGAAGCCTTGGACATTAGTAACTAAATGCTGGTACCCAAATGATCTAGCTCATTAAGTGTTACTAAGAGCTGTAAAAAAAGGAGCCATTTTTGACTTGACATTTTTATTCTAGTAGAGATAAGAATTTGTGTGGGCATACAGTTCTGTCACTCTGATGGTAGGTAGGACACCAGCCTTTCATGTGTCCTATACTTTGGAGAGCAGACCTGACTCTGGAGCACTCGCCTTGATTAGATTCTGAATTTCCTTGAATTTTGGATGGTCTTTGTCAGCCACCAGCTGTAGCAGAACAGCTTCGCTCGTGGTAACTATGATCCCAGTTCGAGCGAGGCGCTTTAAAAGAAAAGACAAACAAAGGCAATCAAGAAGTGAGCATGAGAATGAACGATTTCACAGCAGCAAAAGTGTGTGGGGGCCAGGGATTTAGCTCAGCAGTACAAGTGCCTGCCTGGCAAGCACGAGGTTGTGAGTTCAATTCCTGGTACAAAAAAAAAAAAAAAAGTGTGCTGTGGCACAATAATTAGTGTCTGCTACCACAAACATGGTCCAGAGTCATGCCATCAGTTGCAGGGATGGGGAGAGACTCTGAAACCAGCCATACCACAAACTCACTGCAACTATTCTCAGTATTAGTGACCATACCATACCAGCCATACCACAAACTCACTGCAACTATTCTCATGGATTAGAATAAAAGAAAGGCATGTTGTGAAGCCCTGGATTCAATCCCCAGAACTAAAAAAAAAAAGAAAAGTAATTATTCAATTTCATAGAAAGAAAAAATTTAATTGTATTAAAATGACTACCACCAATAAAATGAAGATCCTTTATTTTTTCTGTCCTTGAAATCTGACATATAAGATGAGAGTTCTTTCCATAAATAAGAGCATCTTTGGCTAAAAATGATTGGCAAGAGAAGAGAAGCCTCTCTGCTGAGGTTTAAGAATGCACCCCAGCACCGTCATCTCTACTGCCATCACAGACTCTTTAGAGTCACTAAACAAGAGCATCGTATTTGAAGTTGTGTAGTTTTCCTTACAGGCAAAAAGTGTCCTTGCCAAACTGCTCCAGCAGAATCAGAGTAACTTACGGAATCTTATGGAAGGGAACAGGGAGAAGAAAAAGGAGGAAAAGGGGAGCACAGGGATGGAGGACAGCAAAACAAAAAATCAAAAAGGAAAAGAGGGAGGGGAGGAAGAAGCAGAGAAATGAATTTCACAGCGAAGACTCATTCTCTGAATCTTTCTTGGAATCTCTGGCGAAACATTCACCCCAAGCATCCACTGCAAGAAACATGTAAGTGGCAGTAGAGACAATTCCCAGGCAAATCGGAGACAGACCCAAAGGAGTCTCTCCTCACAAAGGAGCAAGCATCTGAACAGCTGAGCACCCCTGTGGAGGAAGCAAACCTTCCTCCAGATGCTTCTGCATCCGCAGACCCCACCTCTCCTTCATGCGACCCCTCCTTAAGGCAGAAGGGAGTAAAGGCCAGAAGGCTCTTAGAAAGCAAGCGTGGCCCTCAACAGCAGTACAGAAAAGGGGACAGAGCAGCTGACCAGGACTTGCAAGAAATGAAAACAGAAAAGGGGGCAGAGCAGCTGACCAGGACTTGCAAGAAAAGGAATAGGAGTGTTAGTGCCCTTCCTAAGGTCAAACTCCAGCATGAATTTTCTTAAGACTTCTGGAAAGTCCTATCTCGTACTCCTTTGCCCTTGTCAGTTTATCGTTAGCTCAAACATCAAAACAGCCTGTGCTTGCTTCAGACAGAAAAGCAGAGACACAAGTGCAGTCTACTGCTGCAGAGAGCCCTGAAAGTCTGCTCCTTTTCAGCCCAACTCTTACCCAGCTTCAACCACCTTCCCTACTGGTGTTACCAAGGAACTCTTGATGATTCAGTCTGAGGCTGAGTCACAGGCATTCGATATCTATGGAGTACTTTACATACCTCATATGCCAACCAATGTCAGTTCCCTCTCATCTTTCAAGGCCTTGAATGAGGCACAAAGAGAAACTACTCAGGCCTAAGGAAGAATTCTGTTGACTCAGAAAAAAGACTGTCTGTAATGAGCAACTTTTTCTACCATCCTATCAACCAGAGCCCGGCCCTTCCCACGCACAATCCTCAGTGACGCTGACAGTCTGGTGATGATAGCATGGGCAGCGTAGGACACTCACATCACAGAGAATCATTTGGGAAGATGGTCACCTATGTAACAGTACTTAGCTTCAAAAGTGAATGTAGTCAATATGAATGGGCTTTTAAAACAACAGTCTAGCCAAGAACCTCTGTTTAGACAAGGTATGGTACACCAAAATACAAAGTGTTTACGTCAGGCTGGTAGACACTGGCCTAGTGCCTGCCCTGCCCCAACCTGAGAGGGCACCTAAGCAGCAGGAGTATTTTTGGCATGTTCCTGCCCTCCATCTGACAATACTGGACCCAAGCCCACTTTCTCTCTGGGTGGTAAAAGAGGAAATAATTAAAGCTCTGGTTGTTTAACGTACAGGGGTCCACGTGCATTAGGGTCCAGAAAATCTCTCTTTTACCTGCAAAACCAGCCCACTAGGTCAAAGGAAAAGTTTCTGAATGATATACCTAAAAACACAAGAACACAAAGCCATGAGATGGGGAGGGGAATTAAGTTTCTGAGCAACATCAAAAACTACTCATAAGTACATCAAGTTTAAGAGTGGGCTTTATCAGATCTTATTCTGCAGTTACTGTACAATCACTAATTGAAAGAAACAATGTCTGACACAATTACTGAATAATACCTATGCTACAGACCTTGATACTTGCTAACTATAAGCCTTATGAGTATAATCATTGGTAATACGGATAGTGTCAGGAATTATCTTAAATAGTGACATTCTGAAGGAATAAAGAAGGAGAGCTATCCACATTGCTGTTTTAGCCTTCCTAGTTATAGAAAAAAAGAAAAGAATAACATTTCACAGTTCTCCAAAGTACTTAGGGTAAATTAAAACAATACTACTTTCATTATGAAGACAAGACTGAAAGGAAATATTTAGTCTGGCAAGTGTTTCTGTCACCACTTGACCTGATCTCTAATTCTAATTCTCATTTCTGCCTTTCAAAGTCAGTACTTTAACCCAAGCAAGCTCTTCCCAGTCATCCTGACAAGGGATTCTCTCCCTCCTTTCTCAGCACGGCTCAGGACTGGTCCCTTCTGGGTCTTAGATGTAATATGTTTATATTTTAGGGGAGACTAACCTCACTAAAGCAACACCAAAGCCCAGGGATGTAGATCAGTGGCACAGCACCTGCCTGGCAAGCACAAGGCCCCGAGTTCCATTCCCAGTACCAACACAAACAAAACAAAAAACAGTAAGACAGTAACAAGTAACACTAGTATTTTAAAAAGCAGCAGCCAGCATTTTAGTATATACTGTGTCACATAACTCTACAGACTGCCAGGAACACTTTATCTCATTTAATCCTCCAAACAATCCTGTGATGTAGTTGCCATTATTATTTCTACTTCACTAATGAGAACTCTGAGGTACATCATGTAGTTTGTTCAAGGACACATGTGCATGAACCCCCACCACTCCTGCATTCACAGACTTGCTACACCCCATTGTTTGGACTCCTAGACTCCCACCAGATGGCCTGTCAAAAAGTGAGCTATGGATGGTAATTAGTGGACTATGTTTTTAGTGTGAGTCTTGTGGGCAGATGGAACTGCTAACAGTCAAAACTTCCTGTGATAAATGTCACAACAAAGATAGGACTAAGAAGCCTAAGGCAGGAATCAAGTCCTTGTGATGTCTTTGTAGGCAGGAGAGAGCTACTTCTTTGTCCTCAGCTGTTTACTTCTTTAGTGGTGCTGCAAGGTCTGGCCCTCTGTATCAAAATAAAGGCTATTCACAAATAAAAAGAGCAGCTCCGTGAGGCAAGAGGGTCCCACAGTGAGGTATGCAAACTGAGGTTATTAAGCAAATTTGAAAAGTGAAAGCTGATTACCTCATGGCCATTAGAAAGGCTTACAGATCCCTGGTGACACTGAAAGAAGCCACACTTAGTAATGATATCAGCAAATCCAACAGCCCCCAAGGTCTTGGAAATAGTTTGAGAAAATAAACTAGTTTCCACTTGTTATCTCAATATAAAACTTACTACCTCAGGAAATTACAGAGAAAGGGTAGGCCAGCAGGGCTCCAAACTGGAATGATCAGTTAAAGCCATCAGCCCTTCCCCATGCCTTTACTGAATGGATTTCCTGATCTTGCCTTTCCTCATCTGCTCTACCTTAGTACCTGGAGATCACTTCAGGCTACAGGAATGATTCAGCAATCCTATAGGGAAAACAGTTCATATGCTAGTTTGGGCAGAGAACACTGGAGGACCACAAAACAAAACTCCACTATACTTCTTTCTTAGTAAAAATATTTAATTCTGCAATTGGATCCACATGCATATAAATATAAATCCACATGAATATGACTCTAAAATTATTACTGGATCAGAAATACATATGAAAGAGACATGACATTTTTGAGTAAAAGTTTCCCAAGATTATGAAAGTTTTGACGATAATGCATACATTAATATTACCATTAGGTAATGCTAATAATCAGTGATTTCCTGACTGCCTGGAATATCATGCCTCTCTAGTGCTGAAGAGTGATGAAACACTGTAGGTAAATGGCACACACAGGGAGGCACACATTTCCTAATTCCAACATTCAAGTCTGATGAAATCTATCATCAGGTTGAACCAGTTGTAAATCCATTCTAACCTAGCTTTGGCTGAACTGAGTTAAACCCAAGTGAGTTTCCACTTTGCAAATCTCTAAACGTTTCAGGTTAGACTGCCTGAGAAAATCTTTTAAAAACCTACCTCAAAGGAGAAAACAAAATGCATGATATGTGCTAAGAACTGAAAGGTGGGCAGGCACACAGTAAGTCTCCAGAAACTAATGAGTCTGATATTGTCAGACCAAGCTTAAATTTAAGAGAGCAATCTGTCATTATAATTAAAAATACTCCTAATTGTTTGGAGTCCAGCAGGACAGTTACCTCAAGAGCAAACATCCTGTCCATCATGCTTCTTGATGAGGTGGCATCAGCAACAATATGAACCTCAATTCCTCGACCAACCAGCTCCAGTGCAGTTTGCTGGATGCATACATGAGTCTAATGGGAAAGTAAAAATGCATTCATAAATAAACGGTCAACTGAAAGTACCCAATAAATATACAGCAATATGATAAAGCAGAGATTACATCTAGTGACTTCGGCCCACAACTATTTTGCCTCTAATTAGCTCGGCTGCCTGTACTTAAATCAGCATCCCTGGCTTTGGTTTATTTATTTATAAAATCAACAATTTTATTCTATCTATGTTTCTCATACTGGGGACCTTTAAATATGTTCTTAGAGTTCTGTGAGAATTTTTAAAACATTTTTATCTGTATGCTCTGAATGACCTTCTTAGAGATGACTACTGCCCCTTAGTTATGGGACCACCTGATTCAGGTTTGTTTCTGTATCCATAAAAAGGGTTCAACACTGTGGAGTGAGAAAGAAGTAGGAAGACTGAATCGTTACAAGACATCAGGTAGCAAAGGTAGGCCACCGTTTATGTCAAAATAATTTATGACAAAGACAAAAAAAGGATGTAAAAACATGGCAAAAACAGTATTTTATAAATGCGCAAAAAAATAGGATAAAGCAAAAAGAGCATTATAACAATGTTACTCCACATCCAATTTTGCCTTTAAATAGTTACATCATCTTGAACATCTATTGGTATCTCAGGCTTGCAATTATTCATCTGCAAAAATCTGGAATTGTGGATACTTTAGTGTACATCCCTGTAACTATTTTATACAGATCCCATCTCTGTAAATACTAACTTGTGACAACACACAAGCAGAAACTAGAGTAAAACCACAGTTCAATACTACCTAAATTATACAACCAACCAAAGCAGATTTTAATAATGGCATGTCAACTATATTCTCTCATGACAAAAGAGCTTTGGAAAATTATCAACTGATACTTCATAAAACTTAGTATTAGCATTAACATTAGCAAGAAAGGACAGTTCAACGAGAACTTAATGTATCAGGTCTAATTATGAAGAAGAAAACTATGCAGAGGTCAGTAATAGCATTTGGTATGACATTTATACAAACAGCCTTCTTCTATAGTATCATTATTGAACCAAAATAATATAAATATTTAATGTATATTGCTTAGTAAGAGCACATCTTTTCACAATTAAAAACTACTGCTATAACGCCTACTATCAAAAGCTCATAACCATATAAAATTAAATTATCCTGATTTCATTTTCATAATAGCTCTGTTCATTATTTTTAAATTTTTAGTTTATTACTGGTTTAAAAGGTAGGAACAAAACAACTGCAATCATCATTAAGAATCTAAGAGTGGCCATGGATATAGCTCAGAGGCACAATGGCCGCATGGCAAATGCGAGGTCCTGAGTTCAATTTCCAGTCCCCCAAAAAACAGAACTTATGAGTATTTTTTCTTTTAAAATGTAATCTACATGATTCACATCTAAAAAACAACTCCAAGGCCTCTTAAGGTTTTCACAAAGTACAGGTAAAATTAAATCCTGCAACACAGAAAATAAAAATAATGCCTTTGGTGAAAATGGTTTACAAATAATTAAATGACTTCACAAGATTAAAAATCATACTCTAAAAATCAGTCAGGTCCAGCCTTGTCCTTTCCTACCTGTCCTAACTTGGGCAAGTTGTATACTACCTTTGTATTTTAGTTGTCACATCCATAATATGGAGGTATTAAGAGTACTGAGCTCATAGGATTGTTGTGAATATAATGAGCCAATAGCAACAAAGTATACAGAACAGCGTCACAAAAATAGTGAACACTTAATCAATAGTGTCTATTTTCTACTATGATTACTACTACATTGCATTCTATAAACAACATAGCATTCTGAAAACACCAAAATTTCCACAAGTAATATTGTGTTCAAAGCATAACAATAAATACTTACTTCTACTCCAAATAACACAACACTCCTGACTCCAGGAATCTCTGCCAATGCTGCTTCTACTTCTGGTAATACCATAGAAAACTTGCTCTTTGGAAGTACCAGTTTTACACCTGTTAAATCAATTTCTTGAACAGTGCTTCCAAGACCTTTAGGGTACTGTTCTGTTACGATAACTGGAATTCCTAAAATGCGGGCCCCTTGCAACTGAAAAAAATAGTAAAGAATCAGCAGCATACATATGAGAGTAGAGATGAATATATATCATGTTTCAGCAAATTGGAATAAATAGATAAACGTACCAGTCTCTGCCCCACACTTATAATATCCCCAAAGTATTTGATCGCTGGTCTGAACCTCTCCTGCATATCACAGCAGAAAAACACAGTGCTTGATGGTGTAAGATTTCCCAGGGTAGTGAGCTGAGGGAAAAAGAAAAAGAAATGATTTAGTGCTAGTAATACAATGACATTCATTTCCAGAAGAGGTAAAAAAGGAATGAAAATGCTCGTATTGTTTTTAACCAGTACATAAATTTCTAAAATAATTATCTAAAAAAAGTTGTATGAATTGTAAAAAAAAATTACCCACAAAGATGTTCTCTGAATTGTATTTAATAGTAAAAGTTAGTAACCAACTAAATACTAACAATACAGAAATGGTTTAATAAATTTAAACTCAATGACATTGTAAAATATTGCTCAACTAATTAAAAATGTATCTATATTGTTTGCAAAGAAATTGTTCCATCTAAAGAGAAATGCTCACTGTAAATTTTACAGAGAATGATGTTCAATGACATCTTAATAATTTAAAAATTTGAAAAGAAAATATATAAAAATGTTAACAAATAGGTTTATAATTTAAGCTATTATTGATACCTGATACTTTTCTAGTATTTTCCAAATGCTGAACCCATGAGCTGAATGTTATTTAAAAATATATTTTTATTACTTTTATAACCAGAAAAGTTTTCAATATAACTTAAATTTGTTGATAGTGTTGCTTAGAAGTAAAATTCCTGCTGTCAAGATAGACATATAAAGCTTGTCTCAGAAATAATTTTGAGTTTAGAAGAGAAAACAAAATGATGTAGAGGAACAAACCCACATTTGACATCTGCATTCTTATGCAAGGAAAATCAATGAATTACGACAAAGATTCGGTATTAGATTTCCAAGGTGCACACTTGTTGCTGCAGTGAGTCTACTCTAACTATTGGGGCCCGAAAAGGACCTAGCAAAAAAGCAAAGACCTATGTTAAATACAAGAATTTAATCTCCCTAGATTCTTAAGACGTTCATTGTGCTTTACTTTCTATCTTGCAAATTACAGAAAGTTCTGCAAAGAATGTGTTCTGTTCCTGAATGAACTAATAAGGTTCTCACTAGACACCACACATAAAACTGCCTCCTAATGACCTTGATTTGCATCCCCTAAAACTAACCACAACAATTACTAGTTACTTCCCGGCACAGTTTGGTCCCAATTGCATGGTGGGGGGACTTTACCACCAGCACAGTCCTGGATTAGCTTTAGTGTCTCTCCCTTATGGAAAAATTCCTACATGAATTAAATGAACCATTAAAACACATCTTTCACCTGTAGTGCTAGGCTGTTCTAGTTGGTGTGTCCCTTAGTGTTTCTAAGGCCTGGTCTGTGGACTCTGGCATTTTAATCTCCTGCTGACACCGATCTTTAGTATGTGTACAGATTAACTGCATCTACTATAAAGAAAAATTCATGATGTGCTGTGACCATTCTAATACTGTGCATATGGGTTTTCGGCTTTATTAATAATGATTAAAATAAACAGCCAAGTATCTTTAAATACCTATTCTAATTCTAGCTGATTTATTGTTTCATTTTTTAATGCAAGAATGATATTTCCATTCTGGTTGTTTTCAAAGGCAGTGAGTATGATGTGTATGTGGAAGCACTGTCAACAAGGCCAATTTTTGTGTTTTTATGTTCCTGTTTAAAAAAAAAAAAAAAAAAAAAAAAACAATCACTACTTATGGCTCTGCACTTTAAATTCCCAAGAAACATTAAATCTCCGCTCAAAAAGATCCAAATCAACATTTTTATAAACCTGAACGGTGGGTTCCTAGTCATCCCCAATGCAATTACAGCCCAGCAGATCAAGCAGATTGCTTGCAATAAGCCTGTTTGAAATTGAAGAAATAAAATAGCCAATCCTACCATTCTGCTTCCAGCAAGTATGCAAAATAAAAGCCCTGGGAAGTAACATAAATGGGTTAGTGGTAATTCTCTAGTATTTTTATTGCTTACACTTGCTTGGAACAAAAAACAACTCTCAGATCCATCTCAGGCTATATAGCCTGATGCTGAATACACAGCTAACAAGTGGGTGGTTCTGGATTTTAAACTCCCAGAAGGTTACAGACATCAAATCAGAAAGGGAAGTGCTAAAGGCAGGAAAACTGACAGCACTAAGAAATAACAGCTGGCAAAGCAAAGATTCCAAATATAAGTAAAGCTGATTGAACCCAGTTTCAAAGCCCCGGCCTCTGGTTAAGGAAGTTGCTGGTTAGGAACACACTATTTTAGCACATTCATTCATTATGAGTATTTCAGAAGGGCTGCAATATAAAAGGGCCCAAATATTTTTAATTTGGCAAATGTAAAGGAGTAACCCTACCTTCGCCAAAATTCCTAAATAGAGAGTTGTGATCTCAAATGGTTTCTGTTACTCGGCACTTCTCTATCCCTCATTTTAGGTGTGAAATTACCTGTTCCACACAAGTGACCACACCAAATGCACATCACAGAATATTACATCCAGTTTGAAGAGGTCAGAGAACATAGTCCTTAAGTCTTCACCTCTTACAAAACCTTTCCAGTCTGAGTTCTCAGTAAACAAAGACGGAATCCATTAAGAATACAGTGGCAAGGCAAGGCTTTATGCAAATATGACCAATTATAATTTTGTGAATCAAAAACATCCTGTTTTACGTAGATACTCTCACATTCCCTTAAATACAGCTGCATTTTAGTAATCACCTTAAGAGCAAGGCAGAAAGGAAGGAGAATAATTCCACCTGAAACACAGGAGAAAGCTGACAAGCACACTTCAGCTGGGTGATCATGATTAATGTAATTACCGATGTCATGCTGATAAAATGCACCCTTAGTAGGATATGATGAGAATGACCTTCACAAACTCCCTTTCAAATATCCCACAATCTGCTTGTGAGAGGATCAACAGAGACCAAAACTGAAGGACATTCTACTAAAACACCTGACCAGCATCCTCAAAACAGTTGAGGTCATTAAAAACAATGCAAAGTCAAAGGAAGTGTCACAGCCTATAGAAGCCAAAAGAGACAAGAGAATTAAATATAACTAATATGCCAGCCTGGATCCTGAAACAGAAAAGGACATTAGGGAAAAGCTGGTGATATCCAAATTAAGAGTGGTGTTTAAATCACAAATGTATTACAACTACAAAATCACAAATGTATTACAACACATAAGATGCTGACGATGGAGGAATGTATAGACAGGAACACAAAAACTCTGTATTATTACCACTTTACTACAAATCTAGAAGTATTCTAAAATAAACAGCTTATTTAAAATAAAAATAACAGCCATCCTATGACATAGTCATTGGAGAAAAAGTGTTACCACATAAATAAGTCTCTATAGTTTACAAACCAGAAAGATTTTCTGGCTACCAAAAAAACACAAAAAATTCCAACCATTCCTCTCTGCCCCCAGCCATAAATTCATATGAATTCTATCGTGCTATTGTTACAATAATATCACTGTGTAATTCATAGATTGCTTACTTTTGATTCATGAATTCTCTTCAAAACACATTTTTCAGTTAACTAAAAATATTACCAGCAGTCAAACATTCACATATTGCAGTTATAGGATAATTAATCCTGCCATAGTAAAATAAAATGGATTCAAACATCTACTGTCACAAGTAAAAGTGTAGAAACTGCAAATCCATGCACATTCAAGGAAAGAAATCAGATATAAAAAATGCATATATACCTTCATTTTATATATATAACATATATTCCCACACATACAAAAACAACATGTAAATGGCTAAAATATAAAGACAAATTTAAATATAAAAAGATAATCAGAGCCAATAGTTTCTTCAACCAAAGATTCAAGAGACTGAATTTAAGGATAATCTTGCTGTCCAGTTCAGACTGGCCCTGAACTCATTATGTAGCACAGAAGGTCCTCAAACTTGCAGTGATCCTCCTGTTTCAGCCTCCCAAGTGCTAGGATTTGTCTACTTTCTTAAGAACTGTCATAGATGGAATCTGATCTCTGATTTCCTATTCAACAGACGTTTCATACCCAAACCTCACATCACTATTATCACAACAGTATTTACCCTTCTTTACCACCGTACTTACTTTGACCACTTTCCAACAGTGACTGCTACACCATCAAGGTATCTGCCTCAGCCTTGCTCAGTCCTCGTGGATCCTTAGGACAGATGCTGTAAGGCATCTGGCCTAGTGCAGTAATACACTATGCACCAGGTCTAGTCCCTCCAAGAGTGATGCATGGTACCATATGTTGCACCATATCTTCCAAAATGCTAATGCTGAAGTCCTCACCTCCAGAAACTCAGAAAAACTACCTTAGTTGGAAATAGCTTCATTATAGGGCATCATTAGTTCAGATAAAAGTCATACCGAAATACGGTGGATTTACCTAATCCAGTAGGACTAGTGTTCTTATCACAAGGGAATGCACCGTGACAGCTACTCACTCACACACCAAGAATGCCCTGGGACTATGCAGGCAGAGACTGGGGCAAGGACTCTGGAAGAGAAGGAACACACAGACTGCCAGCAAACGTCCTGAAGCTAAGAGAAACCATAACAGATCCCTCCTCACCTGAGAACCACACTGCTGATGCTCTGATCTTAGACTCACTCCATCCCCTAGAACGGTGGGCAAGTTTGTTGTTTATACCATTCAGTTTGTCATACACTATTATAGCCCCCTAACAAATTGTTATAGTGACTAGTCTGTACATGCTTAATGATTCAAGTCTGAACTTTTAAACATGATTTTTAAAAAACAGTAATCTATTAAAGACACAAAATCAGCATGAGGTGCTTGAGTAGAGTTTCATGGAAAAACCAATGTATCAGTACTTTATTCCCAGAGGTTTCAAATCTGATTACCACAACAACAAGAAGACCTTGCTCCAAAGTCAACACATTTAAATCAGCACTGTTTCTCCAGGCCATAAGGATTCTCTGCACAGCACAGACCTGTGCAAGGTACTAGAATCTGAGTCCAAATTTCAATTTCACTTCTATTACGTTACTTAGATAAATCATTAACATCTCTGAGCAGTTTCATTATCTACAACACTGCAAGAAAAATATTCTCTACCTCACAGTGGTTTGTCAAGGGTTGAATGGGTTTCGTGTAAGAAATCAATAAATGCATCAAGCTGTTATGATATCTAATGAGATACTACACTCTACAGCTAAATAAATGCTTAAAAACATACTCTTTGCTGATATTAAATATTTACTATCTAGGTCCCTATAGTATTATTTAAAGCTGTATACACATATATGTTTAGAAATACTGCATAATTTATGCTAACAGTCTACACAATTAAGAAAGTGATTTACAAGCTGGATTTCCAGATATTCTCAAAGATTTATCACTGCATGATTTGAATCTGGCAAAACAGATACGTGGCCTTGTAGGCTTCAAAACAGCATGTTCACCTACTGTGAACATTGATATCACCAGCATAACATCTCTAACTTAAGCATGAGCTTTCTGACTTCTAAAGGAAAGCTAGCTATCTGCATCCACCTTGGAGCTGAGGACTGAAGTGTTTTCAGGTCTGTGCCTCCAGCTGGGGTAAAGGTGAACAGGGTAGGAGCAAGGAACATGGTGACATTTACATCTACATTATAATTCCCCTTGGCTAACTAAATGAAAAAAATCCAAATCAAGTGACACTTCCCACTCTCAAAGACAGTTTATTTATAGATAAACTTAAGATATTCATAAGAAGAAAAAGTATATACTGTTTTGGGCATTCTTCCCCAAAATTCACTCTTTCAAATGACACCCACCACAAACACCCATGCATCACACCAGTGGGCTGGATACCACAGGACAGCCTCAGGATCCAGGTGTCTCTCTCAAAGCCCTGACAGCACTTCTGTGCCCCAAGAAGACCTCTTTCCTGTCTCTGCACTGTAACTTCTGAGCATCAGCTTTTCTACCTGTGCTTTCTGCTAGGCTCCTCCTGCAAGAGTTCTATAATCAAAACATTCCTTCTTCAAACTAGTGAGCCAAAGGCAGAGCAGATGGCTTTCCCTCTCCTTTCCAAACCCTCCCCTTCCTCCTTGCCCACCATAAATACTGTTTTTTTCTACCTATAAAATGCTTATGCTGATTTACACTTTGTTTTAGAGTACAAACAAAGAAAAAAAAAAAAAAAAGCCCAAGAACATGAATGATGGAAACAAACACAAAAACCAAAGCCAAAAAAAGCCAAGAACATGAATGATGGATTCAATGAGCCATCTCAGGAACAGGTGGCAATAACCTTCTCAGGGAAGCCCTTATCTCCTGTTCACACAAAGCTGCGAAGTCTTCCCACCAATGCACAGAAGCATAACCTCCTCACTGGAGTCCTTCTTACAATGTCTGAAGCCTCCTGTCTTCTACTTGGGCTCCATTCTCCTTGAACGAATCTAAAAACAATGATCCACTAGGCAGAATGAAATCTAATTTAAATGAATTTTCAGGGTTAAATATTTCCATTCATTAAAATCTGGAAAATACTTTCTGAAAAATCAAAAGGTGCAAATCATAACATAAATCCCTACTCTGGAATTTTGTTCTTCACATTTTCCCTGTGTCTCTAAACTCATCAAACTCCAAGCATTTGACAAAGATGCAGAAAGATAAATCATTAACAAAACATGAGCTACTGAGCTGTCACCAGAAACTCAGTCACTTTGATAGAATATTTAAGAAAGGAGACACTAAAAAGTGACCATGGCTTGGTCCTGCCCATAGAGGTTTTAAAGAATAGTCCCCACATAACCACAGCCTACCACAGGGGCACAGTGGTAAAAGAAACCACTGTGTCACAAGGTTACACAACAAGCATAAAGACAAGAGAAGCCCCCTGTAAATTCAGAATACTTTCTGGAATATGTGAGTCAGCCCCAGGAGCTCCAGGGCCTTCACTGGGAGAAGTAATAACTCATACTATTTACACAAGAGACCACACAAAGCTTTCTGCCCCTGCCTTAGAGAAGGAGACTCCCCACCCAGTAGTCATGGGTGGGCCACCCCAAGCCTATATATGACAGGCATTTATTTCAAACACCAATGAGCAGAATCAAGACGGATGAACAAACAAAAGCTCAGGTTGGTGGCCTGTTTTCCAGACTGCTCAGCATCTCCTTAAACAAAACAGGAATCTGTGCTGCGCAGGTGTTGAGAACCTCTGTACTGTAATGAAGTGCTACTGAACATAGCCACATAAACTTAAGCAATCCTGTAACCTCCCATTTTGTGCATTCAGCTCTTCTACAAAATGAGTTAGATACTACCTAAGGAAGATTTGAATCCAAGTTTGCATCCCCCGGGCCACACACTTAGAGACACCACTGATATGTTTGTGCAATGAACTCCAGTCTCTAGCCATAAAATGTCTATGTCACCAGAATAATCCAGATGAGTTCCCTAAAATACAGTATAGTAACCACAAAAAGTGTCTTTTCTCTCTCCCCACAATAAACATAATCATTATGTACTGAAAACATGTACTAATAAAATTTAAAATGATATACATGACATATGATATATGTATCTAAATATAATCTTCCTTCCTATCACCTACTTCAATGCCAGGAGGTGCACCTGGCTGAAGAAATCAAACTATTACAATTATCAAAATAATGTAAAAGTATTTGAAGTACTCTAAAAATATACACACAACTGATGTGTTAGAATTCTTCAAGACTAGTAATAAAAGTTACAATCAGTAACAGATAAAACAGGGTAATGCTATTTTTCTAATTATTTTTGTTATACATCATTACAAAACATGACTCTACACAAAGCCACAAGTGACCTGACTCACATAGTGCCTTTTTGAGTAAGTATGGGAACCTTGGGCAGATTCAGTTACATTATTCTTTTCCAGAATATTTAATTTAAAAGCTGTCAGGCTACACTGAGGCCTTGACATTTTCAAAATAATAAAAATGCCACAGTATGGACTGGTTTAGTGTAACTTCGTCTTCCCTGAGAAATCTATCCTCCTTGCCAAGGATAACGGGATGTTTCACAAAGAATTCCACATTCTCAGTTTAACCGCAGGCCTCTTCAATACTTGGATTATCACCTTTACAGATGGATATGTCAAAAATACATCCAACATCTTGGAGGTTTAAGCAACCATAACCTGAACAGACTGACAATGAGGGTGAAAGGGACGAATTAGTCCGAACTCTTGACATAAAAATGAAGAATCTTAAACACCCAAGAACCAAGGTTCTCCATCTGGGCAGCCAGACAAATTCTAGGGTATCAGATCATGTTATTTCAAGACTCTGAGGGGTGGACACGAATTTCAGACTTTCTCTTCTAATCGTAAGAACTTTATCTAGGTCAAAGTGCCTGCTTTGGAAGCCTCTGGCCTGGTGTTTGGGCACAAACACCTGGTGGTTTCAGTTGCTGACTACAGGTGAAAATAACTAAGGAATAATCCCCAGGAAATTGAATATTAAAATCCCTCCGAATCCCTAATTCCATATTTCCGTTTTGCTTTCCAAAAAAAAAGTAGTTTTTCAGTTTATGAAAAAACAATCGTGAATGGTGTAATACCTAAATCATACTTTAGATTGTTACTTTTCAAAAACAGAAATCCATCAGTGAATTCTCTGATCTGAAAAGGAGGAGTAGAGATTGACCTGTATAGTCCTGGAGTATGTCTTTTAAAAACAGCAAGATAATCATCCTTAAGGATATAACTTTCTCAGCCTAAAGACTAAGAATTCATGCGCTGGCGTTAGCTGGGTATTTAACAGCATACTGCGGCTCTGGATCAAGCGGCTGTCTCAGGGTAGGCGGCCGGCAGGCGACCACCAGCAGGCGCGGGCAGCTGCGAGGAGGACACGGAAACGGTCCGTCCCCGAGACCTTCGCTCCGGAGACCCAGACCTGCGAAGCGGGCCAGCTCGCGTCCCCGGTTCTCGGCACTCACGGAGCCGCCGTCACGCTGCACAGCGACGCGGACAGGCAGCGGGGGCCACGCCCCGCGGAGACGGCGGCGGGCGGCGGGCGCCCCGGACGGCCGGGCGCGGGCACCTGAGGAGCGGCGCGGGCCGGCGGCACCCACCTGGATCTGCAGCGGCACCAGGCGCACCTTGCAGCGCTCGCTCACCGCGAAGCCCTTGGGCAGGTCCACGTACTGGCCCCACTCCTCGGCGAAGAGCTGCACGACGAATTTGCGGTGCCGGTCGATCTGGTCGCCGTACAGGCTGAGGAACTTCTGGATGAGCAGCTCGTAGCCCGCGCCGTGCGGCACCGACGAGGGCCGCGCGAACACGGAGAAGCAGAAGAGCACCGGCACCGCGCCCGACGGCGCCCCCGAGCCCGCGCCCACGCCGCCCGGCAGCGCCGCGGCCGAGGGCTCCGCCGCCGCCATGTTCCCGCGCGTCTGAGGCGGCCGCCGGCTCGGGGCGGAGGGCGGAGGCGGAGGAGCGGCGGGCGGGCTCTCCCCGCCCCGGCGGAGGCGGACCCCGCGGGGCGGGCCGCGCGGAGGGGAGCGCGCCTGCGCCGCCAGTCCGGCCGCTCGCGCCTGGTTCCCGACGGCCCGCCCGCGCGGTCCCTGCCCGCGGGCTCCGTGTCGCTCCGCTCCCGGGCCTGCCGCCTCCGGGGAACTTGGACGGTGCCGGGTCGGCCGGGGTCCTGCATCCCCGTAGGCCTGCACCGGGGCTTCACGTCGCCAGGCGCGGAGCACAGCTGAGGGAGGAGAGGGGGCCTGCAGCGCCCTGGGGGACCCGGGACAGGCCTCAGTGGGTATCCCCGATAAAGACCTGAGGTCTTGGTCTCACTTGGACTCAGGCTGATTTCTGCAAGCAGGCTAGGGAAATGCACAATCTAAGAAGGCTCAAGAGCAAAAACTCTGAACTTCTTTTCAAACAGAGAATATCGGTTCTGTAGTGAGTGTAAGTGATGCCACAAAAGAAAACCACCCTGTGACGCACATTACTGTATGAGGCAGTCTAACTGGGTTTTAAAAAGCAGACTTGAACAAAGTTTTGTTTAGCTTCGGGTCCTAGAGTAGGCTCATGAGTATACATATAAAGTCTGATTATAAAGTAGTCAACTAGCTGTTGACTTTCAGAACTGATAGTTCTTTGATGGGGCTTTCAGGTGCATTTATAAGATGTTGCAGCGCATCGCTGATCTCTGACCTCACTAGGTGTTGTGTGACCAACTCCTTCACAGTCCTGACAGTCCAAAGTATTGGGGTGGGGGTCAGTGAAGAACCACACTGCGTTGAAAATAATGCTGAAACCATCCTTCCTCTGGTCTCATTTGTACCTAAGGTAGCAGAAATATCCAGATTCTCATCAACCTTTGAGAGATACCATTTGTAACTATTGCCTGAACTGATAGTTTCGCAAATATTACTGTATTACAAAGATAAGTAAATGTGCACATGAGCTAATGTGTGCTAATAAAACAAGGGTGCCAACTGGAGACTGACTGATTACAAAAGGGAACTTTTCTAGTAGTACAGTGACACACTGCCTGAGACATTGTTGGCTCTCAGTAATAAAAACGTTCACCCAACCGCAGCCTTCTAGAATATAACATTGTAGATTAGAGATTAACTCGGGTTTAAGAACTCAACAACTACATTTGCATCTCTACAATCTTCTATAGTGGACTTCAACCAACATACTTCCACTTAGATTTTTATTTTTAATGCATAAATTTTTGACTTGCAGTAAGGAATCATTTCATATCAACTATGCTACTTGAGATTGGCTGCCTAGTGGTGCAATCTCTTTATTAATGTTGCACTAATAAAATAGATATTCAATGGGCACGTTAATATTTACTGAAAGCCAACAATGTCTCAGGAACAGTAGTATTCATTTTACTTACAAACTAGACTTCTTCAGAGTCTGTTACAGTAGTAATTGGAGGAATTTTTGTAAATGTTTTAGGAGGGAAGCTGTGCAGGAGTTATTCCAATATCAAATGAAATAAAACTATCTTGGTTAATAAATTCTTTTTAATGGATAAAATGCTCAAAATGAACTCAGAGAAGACTGGAGTTTGCTAATTAAAATTTAAGTACTTGCTTGTAGAATTTAAATTCCAAGCAATTCAAGAAATTAGATTATACACTATAGATTAGTATGGTAATATACTGCAAAAACAAATCCAAAAATCTCAGTGGATTTGCAAAATAAAGACTCAATTCTGACTCTTTCTTGTGAACAAGGACTTCTGCCAAACTGATCATTTCTTTTACTCTGAGCCACAATCTCTATTTCATCTCTTGGATATTACTGTATCATATTTTTCTTTCTATAATTTCCACACTCACTCCATATGTTTTCCTCATTCGCTGAACTTGTAAATACTTAAGTGCAACAACAGTCCTCAGAACCCCTGGCTTTAAATAGCATCTAGGTATCTTTTATATTGATCTCAGCTCTGAGCTCCAGACTTAATTGTTTTTTCAGTGTCTTTTCTTGGATAGTTCATATCTCACATTCAACATGACCAAATGAAACTTGAAGTTTTACTTCTTTCGTGAAAAATCTCTGCTGTTAACTTTTAAGCCAATGGCAATCTCATTTTAAGCACTGAGAAAGATATCCAAAACTTTATGTTAATTTTCTCCTTCTTCTGTCCCACCTCCAGTCTTATGAGCAAGACCAATTCCTGTCATCCACACCAGCGCTGCAACTGAGACCTTCATTTGATGACTACTTGTCATAAATGGTGTCCACTATGACTTTTGTACCCCTGTTTCCTTCATTTACTCCATCTACATTGACTTCTGCAATTTACCATATTACAAAGTGGCACTTTAAAAGCATAATTTTAGACTGTGTCACAGCTCTCATCCAAATTCTGTACTTTATAGAACAAACCTCAGGAAATCCACATGTTAAAATTAAGACAACAGAATTTTAAAAGAATTTATTGTACATATAGTTTAAAAAATTAAAGAAAAGGATGTTCATGAGACAGCAGACAGAATATCTACATAACAGAAATGACAACAATAACCAAATATATCTTAAGACAGGACCACACAAGTTGCAGAAAAACAATGTGTGAAATTGTAAACAGAGTAAGGGAAATTGTGTAATGTGAAGAACAGAGTGAAAATATGAAGCCAGACTTAATAACTTATAAGACTCCCAAAAAATCTAACCTATGTTTGATTGGAGTTCAAGAGGGAAAAGAAAGACAGAGCACAGCGGGAGTATTTAAAGACATAATGGCAAAAAAAAAAAAAAAAATAGCACTTCTCATGAAATGTTTATCATGCATATTCTTTTTTAATTTTTAAAAAAAATTATTTTATAAAGGATAAAACAATAAAACCAATCAAAACAAACCTGTGTAAGAGATACAGGACTTTAAAACATTACAAAATCAACAATAATGCCTTTTGTTGTCTTCAAAGTAGCTGCAGATACCTTCAGACATAGCAAAAATCAAACAGAACAGAATAAAATAGAAACAATAAAAACAAAACGAAGAATACAATAAAGGATTTCAAATCAAGCCAATGGTAAATCCAAAATTGCTATCATAATATATCCTGTTATCCTCGAAATAGCTGCTCCTTCCATTGGGTTTAACATAATCAAACAAAACAAAAAAGATAAAACCCAACCCAATAAAACAATGAAAGTGATGTAGGGTTTCCAAAACAAGACTACGGAGAATCAACAATGGCTACATCCCTCAGGAGATCCCCCCTAGATGACACACTGTATAGTGACATCCTCTAAACCTGTGATCAGACCACTGGCCCTAGAACTGCAGTGTTATTGTAGTGTAACACTAAAGCACCACAGGCATCCAATTGCATTTCACTGTGGTAGCTATCATCACAGCCTGTGTTTCTCCAAATAAGCTAGACACTTATGGTGTGTTGGGAAAGGAAAGGGTTGGTTGGTATTTCTTGTTTATCAGCCCATGCGCTGGAAGGGACTGGGGTCTGGCCATTACCATTCCAACAGCAGCCCACACATGGCTCAGCATGCTAATTCTTAGCTCAGAATCTGCTTTCCAGGAGAACAATCCTGTGATGTTGGTGTCATGAATGACACACACAAAAGCCCAGGGGATGGGATTTCAGAGTGAGATCACCCACTAAGGATAAAGAATACTTACCTCACTACCAATACCTGTGGTGCACAAATGGCCTTAGCAAGTGCTAACACAGTAACCTGGGATTTATATTAGTGGGCAGGGATGTTGTAGCTGTATCCAACACAGCAAAATGTGGGTGAAGTATGAATTATAAGGAGAAAAGTGGTCAGGCTTGGTAATAATATAATCCCAGCACTCTGGAAGGTCAAGGCAGAAGAACCACAAGTCTGAGCCAAACCTAGGCAAATTAGGTTCTTAGCCTCTGTCTCAAAATAAGAAATATTGGGAAACGTACCTTGGGATGAAAGACCTCAATTCAATCTCCAGTACCTCAGGTGAACAACAAAGACAAAGAGAAGAAGGAAGGTGTGCGAAGAAGAAAGAGAGAAAGAGGGAAGGGAATTGAGTGACAATTAAGGGGCTTGACTTGCATTTTAGAAAAAGACAATTGGTAATTAAAAGCTAAGCTTGGAAATTAGAGGGCTTTTTTTTGTTTGTTTGTTTGTTTTTGTTTTTTTTGCAACAGCAGGAGTCACTTCTTTCAGCGAGAAGATGAGAAAGCTGAGAAGCATGATTAGGCTTTACTAATAAGAGCAGCAGATTTCTAAAGAAGGGTGAACTCTTCAAGAATGCATATTTGCTCCTCCATACTCTGGACCTCGATTGAGAATCAGACTATGAAACCTTCTTTAGAGTTAGTGACTGGCATTTCCTCATTTCTTAAAAACAATATAGATGTTTTTCCCCAGAAAGATATTAGCCCCCTCTTAATCTTTACCTGCCATCTTTCCTGGTACCTATGCATGGATAGGGTTAATTGACCACAAGACCTGTCCATAGATACGCTGGGCATAATAAATAAGGAAAGGGACTGTATCACAAAGAAACTCTACAATCTAATCAGAACATACCAGCAGAAGCTGAAAGATTACTTATGGTAATGGATTCTGAATGTGTATGATCAAAGATGTGGAACAAAAGTTTATCATTTAGGAGACACTCCATCAAGAACCAAGGGCTTTAACATCCTTGTAAGGCACTTGTCAGATAGTCTAAATAAAGCACTTCTAGGGCTGCTTCTAAACAGCCATAAATATACACTTTTACCCAGAGCCTATGTTAACTGTCTTTCTTGAAAAAACATAAACTATCTAGACATCCTGCATAATATCACACTTGCCCACTGTGTCAACAGCATTCTAACTAGACAAGATGAACAAGAAGTGACTATTCATGGAAGTCCTTGGTAAGACACAAGTGCCTCAGAGAGAAAAGATAATCTCAAAGAAATTTCATAGAACCAAAGTATCAGTATAATTTTAGAGGCCAGTGTCAGAAAGCATTCTGAAACATTTCTTCCAAAGTATAGGACAAATTGTGACTTTTTACAGTCACAATTTTTGCGCTTCACACCATGAACAAGAAAGCACAGTATTTCCAACAGCAGTTTGGATCATAGAGGGAGTATATACCACAAATGAGAATAATGCCGTGAGCCACTCTGCGAGTCATAAAATGCTGTTACTTTAAGTGGGACCCAGAGAAACACATAGAGCTTTGCTGTAGACCTAACAGCTAGTGGACTTTATCATTTGACATATCCTGTGAGAAAATCAGTGATACAGAAAGATGCCGTTAGATTTATGGCAAATACTCATCGAAGAGTTACAGTGCAGACATCCAAGAACATGTCCCTGTCATCTTTAGAAAAAGAAAATTTATAGCATTTTGGTAGTCGTTAAGTGACTGTGTAGATGGCAGCAGCCCTCCAGGGCTGATTTCTGTCACACCTACCAAGATAATAAAGTCAGTCCAGCTCGGAAAAATTCAGTAGGAAGACCAAAGTGGTCCATCTGGCATCAGGCACCAAAACACAGGACAAAACATGTGGTCTGTGACCAGTGCCTCTCTTTCAAGTTAATGTGGGAATACTTTACCAGCCGTCGATGGCAAAATGTGTGAGCTTGGCTCACAAATGGACTGGTTCAGTACGTTGGTATAATACTGGAAAAGACAAAAATAGGTGAGCTAGTCCTCTCTTTTTGCATTAACCTGACAAATTCTTTTGTGTGGAGAGAAAGTTGTCTGAACTAAGCTCAGGAATATCCAAATTCATGCACAGAAACAAATTTGACAGGGAAAAGATTAATAAATTGTAACAAATGTAACCTGAAATAGAGATGTAAACATATACATGAGAACAAGCACCAAGTAAAACCATTTTTATACTGTGTGGTGGTGCTTACCAAGAAAAACCACCACATAAGCAACACTGTATCACCAGAAAGACAACTAGGGTATATAAACCATACTATTAATCAATAATAAGACAAACAATGCAACTAAAATAGGATGAAAGACTCAAACAGACACATTATAAAAGACACAAAAATGTTCAACAAGCACCTGAGAAAGTGCCTAACATCTGTACCAGTCAGGGAAATGCAAATTAGGTCTACAAAAAAAACCTTACCTAAGTGTTGCCATGGCTTCTAAAATAAAAGACAATGACAATATGGAACTAACATTTTATAAAGTATAGTGGGTATATAAAATGACATAATCATTTTGGACAAATTGATATGATAACACTTAGATGGTTAAATATCATCTATTGTTTTAATAAAATCTCAATCCTACGAACTGAAAAAAACAAAATTGGATACATGCCCACAAAAAGACTTACATATAAATACACATGCATATAAATTGGCAGTATTTGGAAACTGAAAATAACTCTAATATCATACACAATAATACATCCAGCTAGTGAAGTAATTAGTAGAAATACAAAAGAATGAATATCTTACATATACAACCACATGGATACATCAAAAAATGTAAGGCACAAAGTAATAAGTATTGTAAGATTTCATTTATATAAGGATCTAGACAGACAAAAGCAAACTGATGATGAAAAGCACAAAAAATTGTCATCTATGGGGTGGCTAAAATGCTTGGAAGAGGTTAATGAGAGTTTTTGTGATAGAAATATTATACATTACAGTTGTATACTTAAGATCTGTGGATTTTTTAATTTATTTTAAAGAGGGTAAAACTAAACATGACTAAACAGAACAAAGCAGCTCAGAAGAAAACAATGTAAGTGACCCAGATTCCAAAGCAAGACAACATATCTACAGTGGCTACCATAACATCTCTTGTTTTCTTCTAAGTAGTTATCTATATCTTCACACACAGTGAATTCATACGAAATAAGAGTATTAAACTAAGATCTGTGAATTTTAATGTGCATAAATTTTTACCCTAAAAGTTCAATCCAATTTGTATGTTTCTGATCCTAATTTTTAGTCACTTGGTATTCAAGGATCCATGAGCCTTCTTCTTCCATGTCTTTAGCACCTGTCATTCTTTCTGCCTGAAAATACTCTTCTCCAAGATAGCTGCAAAACTTTTTTACTTACTCATATAATTTAGTTGTATGTTCAAATCCATTCCTCAAATCAAATGTTCCTTAACTGGGCATTACCTAAAATACCAAATATTATAATTACAATCTATATCTATTTCTTGTTTCATTTTTCTTAGATATTTCATCATTGGTGCATATTACAAACACAGAGATATGTTCATTTTTTTCACTGCTTGTCACAACCTCTGGAAAACTGACACTGCCAATATTTGTTGAAGAGTTGTTATATAGAATATGTCTTCAAACTAGCAACATCAAAAAATCAAAGTTATATTTAGCCAACTATTGTAAGTGACTTTTTTGTCTACATTGTAAATTAATCCTGGGATATCTGTTATTAAAGGATTACTAGATTTACCCACCAAACTCCAAACAAGATTGTTGACTCCATTTGTATTTTCTGAAGCTGTAATGAGACACAAAAGAAAATCAAATATAGAAGCAGCTTGCTCATCCTTCTCCATGGGGAATTCTGACAACATTCTTCAAAGAAAAGAAAGTGTTAAGATGGAATTTTATATATAGATGCAGTACAGTGTACTCAAGTGATTAAAAAGCTGCCAAGTACATTTTAGAACCAGGAAAGACCTTATTAAATATCTAGTAAAGATTATATAGCAAAAATCATTGCAAGGATATTTATTGTTATGTTATTATGACATTTGAAGCTCTTACTCTTGATTTTTTGTCTGTTCAGCTGTGACTATCACCTATCATGTTATTCAAACTTTCATTGATATGAAAAAGAAATACTTGAAGTTTTTCACCTATTTACCCAATCAATAAATATGCAAGCTAAAGATTCTATGGTGAACTAAAAGGGTAATCTTCTTTCTTTTAAGGAGTTTACAGTCACCTGGGTTGGGTAGACATAAAAACAAATAAATGAGATAACTGAAGTTAATGATAAACCTAAGCAAAAAAATATCACAGACCCCAGATGAGAGAGATAAAGGTTTCCGGATTGTTTAAACAGATGATCTATAATTTACTTTCTTCAGAAGGGAACATTTCAAACCAAGATTGAAGTGGTAAGAAAAAGCTCTCCAGAGAGGGAAGAACAAATAGACGGTCTTAATAACAAGCACAATGTGGTTAAGGAATGCTGTAGTTGTACTGAAACACTGAATTGCATGAGGTATGACCAATGAGATGAGTACAGCCATATCCAATAAGACTTTTAAAGGTATCTAAAAATTTAGTGTTACTCTGAATGAGATGATTTAATCAATAAAACAACATAGCCTAATTTATCATTTTAAAAGATGTGTCTTGCTATTCTTTAGAGGTCAAAATAGAAAGGAGATTGACTTGGTCAATTTTTACAGGTAAGACTAGATGGCGTATCATTGTAGGGTAGGGGCTCTTGGCCTGGGGTAACCTTTGATATAAGGATATTTGCATTGCTTGGAAACATTTTGCGTGGTCATAATTAGGAACCAGAGGGCTTCTGGTATGTACTATTTAAGGCCAGGGATAGTGCTAAAAACTCAAGAATGAAAAATGATTTCATCCAAAATATCAGTTGTGCCAAAGTTAAAGAATCCTGCTCCAGAAAATTAGTACTATAAATGGAAGGGATAAATGAATGCACCATTTTAATAAAGACAATTGCAAGAAAAACCTTTGTATAAATTAGATGTTGTAGATCAGGAAAAGGCAGAAATTCACATTGACTTCTAGCTTAACTATTGGGCAATCCCCTGGTGTCATTAGTGATTGGAAAGAAACATGTGATTGAAAATAGTGAGTTTCATTTTGACTGCATCAAGTTTGTGATGCTTTTTAGGCATCAAAAGTAGGTGATAGTTGCATATATTAGAGTGCAATCTCGTAGAAGATTCAATATATAAAGACCTCCCACACAATGAAGATATGGTAAATGTAAGAACTGGTGAAATTCCCAAAAGGAAGATACTAGCTAGTGGAAAATAGGGCCAATGACAGAGTTAAGGTTGAATAAAAGAGATGAAAGTAGAAATGTGATTCATAAGGACTGACATTCATTGAGGCAGGAAAAATGTTGGGCACTGCAATAATGGGATGTAAGAAAAACATCTTAGTATTAAATTGAGACAAATTAAATTGTCCCAATAACGTTAGCCCTACAAAAACATAAAATTTAGGTCCAAACTACAGGAAAAAAGAAGAGATTGTATTAAATGCTACTAAAATGCCAAGTATAATGGAAACTATGAGCATAAAGGTAACTTTGATAAGAGCAGATCCAGTGGAATAGACGGAATGCAAGCCCTATCTTATTGAATTTAATGAGCCAATTGCTAATGAGAACTGAGTCAACCAATTCTTTAGATTAGAAGGATTTGGGTTTAAAAGAGTGTCTTAAAGGCAGGAAACTCGAGAAGTATTAGATTCCATTTCAATGTTCGTGAGGATTAGCCAGAAGGAAAGGGCAGGGTCTTGGTGCATTGGAAGAGAGGACAACTGAAGGAGGAAAAGAATGAAATCCAAGGGACCGAACAGGGACATTTATTCTATTGAAAATAGCAAGCAGAGAATGTGGGTAAAAACATGTAGATAAGTCACTGTGAAATATGACAAGGAATGAGTTATTTGTCTAACTACATTTTCTTTTTGTTACATATAATTTGTATACTATTTTAAATATCTGCTGTTCTCATATTTTAGAATAGTTTAGATTTCAAGGCACCCATAATTTTGGTTTGCTGTGGTATTCCTAGCTCAGTTTTATTTTCTTTCCAAAGAATATACTTTCAGAGACATTTCTATTTTAGTACATTCACTTCTCCATGACCATCGTTTGAGGATAGAAAGATGTTTGTGATTCATTATATTTTGAACTTCAGAATTACCGTGTATCTTGTCAGAATGTTTCTGTGCAAGACTAAATCTGGTTCATTTTTCAATACACAAACTCCTGGAAGGGAAATTTATATACTCTTTCCCAAACTCTGAATTCTCATGGTCTCTAAAATTTATCTTATGATCTTGAAATTATACAGCCTTAGACAGTGGAATGATACTTTCACCTACCACACTTTGTCTGGCTTTCATTTCTCTAGGTTTAGTTGTGACCCTGTTGAAATTTTTTGTCACAATGTTGTTGTCAACCCTACTGCAAATGAGCCTGAGAGGCCATGTTGCAGATAAGCCCATCTCCCTTGGTATGTGCAGTTTTATTTCTCATTCTTTAAGTGAAATTAGGAACAGCATTTAGCATTTCTATGCTTGTTCTTATCACAGGCTCCACCTGAAGTCTGAAGCCTTCATCCCTTGGGGCTTCTATTCAGAATTATGTTGATGCCTCTCCTACACTGACAATTTCCTGCTACTGGATCTTTCTCATAGAGACCCTTTTTTTTGTTTTTGTTTTTAAGTGAGAAGTTAATAAAATTAACTCATTTCTTCTCTTATACGCATCAACCCATTTTTCTACTTCATATAGAAAAAAAAATACTTCTTCAAAAAATTTACTCACTACAACACACTTTCTGCCTTCTTCAGTTCAACAAGCCTGATCTAATGAAGGTTGCCAATGATCGCATTCTTACCAAATCCCATAATCATGTCTGTGATTCAGTACCATCTGTCTCTGATAATTCGCCATTTTTTTGAAAACCTGTTATGTCACAGCTGCCTCTGTTATATTTGCCTGATTTTCTTCCACTTGTTTTCACCAGTTTTTTAAATTTTTTAACCTTGTTATTCTTCCATTATTTGCCTTTTAAATGCCAACCATCATAGGCTTCAGTCCAAAGTTCTCTTCTTTTCCTACCTAATGCCTCTACCTGATATGATCTAGCTCCACACTTTACCTGCTGTGACACCCAAGTTTATATCTCAGAGCTTACTCCTTCTTGTGTTTTGGACTTTTGTGTCAACATGCCTACTTTGAGTATCTTCAGGACTTCTCAGACATACAGTGCTCAAAGTGGATCTCTTGATTTATCCCAATGTACATGTTTCTTCAAAGTCTTCTTCATGTTAGAAGTATAATCACCTTTAATGGTGATCAAACCAGAAGCCTATAAAGCATTCTTTGTTTATCATTTATTCAATCAGCAAAGTTCATTGTTTGTACCAACCACTTTTTCTCAGATCATTGATTTTTATCTATTCTGCTGGAGTCACTGGGATCTAAGTTCATCAGGTCTCGCCTGGATTGTTTGCTAAGTACTTTCCTCCTTTTAACTCTTGTCTCCTAATCCACACACTACACAACAGACTGAATAGTTGAAAATGTAAATGAGGCCAATTCATTTCTCTCCTTAAAATTCCTCTTCAGCTTCTAACTGCATTTAAAATAAAATGAAATCCATCTCCTTATTTTGGATATGCATGGTATTTTTTGCTTTTCCTCGTTTCTCATCCCTGATTTCTACCATCACAGTCACACTATACTAAACATTTTAAAGTAATGTGTCATGGTTTATGTCAGTGGTTCTCAACCTTATGAATTATGGACTCGACCAAATCTAGCATTTGTGATTGGTTAGTTGTCTAGCATTTGGATTGGTGATGTTTCACCCACTCCAGGGGTGGAGCCAGGATAGGATGTAACAGCAGGAAGAAGGTGTGTCTCTCTTTCTCTTGCTGGTTTGTGCCTTTCTGTTTGCAGCGGCCATGAAGGAGTGTCCCACCATGCCACATTGCCTTGGAGTCAACTGAGCATAGACTGAAACCTCCAAGAATTATAAGAAATAAACTTTTCCTTCCCTAACTTGAAGCATCAGGTATTTTGTCTCAGCAACCAGTAAAAAGTAACTAGGACATAATGTATCTACACTGCTTGTAAGGTGGTTTCCCCAAAATTATTCCATGCTAGACTTGAGATAGCTCAGACCCCAGAATAAAATTTGAGGAAGCAAGAAATTGGGATCAAAGGCTTTATTCCGGGCCTGGTGACACAGCCCCCTTAAGATCAACCCAGAGACTGAGCACCTAACAGACTAAGGGAGGGGTATTTAAAGCTAAAACCGCAAAGCTGTAAAGCTGTTGACTTAGTTCTGATAACATCTGGAGCTCTTGGTGCATTAGTTACTCCCACCCTGTGGTTAAGCATTATCTCAGAACAGCACACCTGCAATAACATGCGGAAAGGGGGTAGGGGAGTTACAAGAAGCTGAAAGTTAAGTTTTTACAAGAAATAGATACTTAACCCTATCAAGACGGCACATACAGAACAAGACGGAGGCTCATTGATTAGAGTTAGGCCACAACAAGACTCATTCTTCAATTTAGGTCTATCTAAAATAGATTTCTTCAATCGAATCTCCTACCCTTATTACAATTTTGTATTTGTTTTTTCTTAGCACTTACCATTCAGTATTGATATCTTTCACAAGATTTTTTTATTGTGTACCCATTGCATGGAAGTAGACTATATGTAACTCTTTTACCATAGTATTCTTGTCAGCACAATGCCTGTCCAAATAATATTAACTCAATAAATATTTCTGCACAAATCACTGACAATTTAAATTTAATTGATTTTTCCTTGTTCTTCCAATTTTATTTTACTTTCTACTGAGTAGTTTGAAGTAATGTTTTACACTGTCCTCTACAAATTTATAATATAGTTACATTTTAGTGTGGTCCATGAACTCTAAACCTAAATTAATGAGGCCGAATTTATTTATATAAATTATATCGATTAAACATGTTTCAGCTTTCAAGAAAAAGAATGTCTGGCAGCAGGGGTTTATATTCGGTATATAAGGAGAAGTCACAAAACCCTAGGTCAGTGCACGGAAAACTTTTAGAGCTATCAATGATAGCAAACAGCCAGCTGTAGCATACATACCACAAGTCCACCATCGCTGGCCTCAGCAGTCAGCTGCGGTTGGCAGCTCAACAGTGTCAAATTCTAAAGTTAGCATCTCTAATTCTTTCTCCTATGTCACAAGTTGCCACTGCAATTTCAAGTATCATGCAGTTATATTCAGAAGCTAGAAGCAAGAAAAGCATAAAAGAGACAAACCTTCCATGCTTTCTGTGCCTTTTTGAATTTTTTTTATAAAAACCTCTCGGCAATTTTCACCTAGCATGGTGCACACCAAAAGTAGGTTATATTTCTACCCTGATGCTTAAAAGCAGGAGAGGTCAGAACCTTCCCCATGAGATTATAAATGTCTGAATTTTCCACGTGGCTTCTGTGACCACTTTATATTGTCAATTCTGTCCCTCTCATTATATCTTAAAATGTAATTAGGAGGAGTTTGTGTGATCTCTAAAGAGTTTACTTGTGCTTAAACTTGGCAAAGATAGGATTTCTATCATTAATTACTGTTTGATGCCAGCATCTACTTTTTGAGGTAAGGTTTAAGTTCACTAAAAATTAACTGGAATATTTTGATCTCCTATCACTTTTCCTTCAAGGAAACAGCACTCCCATTTAATATATTACCCCCAAATTTTGTGATACAGGATTTTAAAACTAAAACAACACCAACAAAAAACTAATGGGAATTTTTGTGCACAAAATTTGTACATTCACTTAGCTACCAAAAGCAATTATCTGCTCAAGGTTTATAAATGTTTTAGCCTCATGTTTTAGGGATGTACTAATTTGTATTAACCAGGCCCAAGACTAAACTCTTACATCAATAGTCCAGCAACATAATAATATTGTTTAATCCCCCCCACACACATGTACTAGGTAGGTAGAGAGAGAGAGAGAGAGAGAGAGAGAGAGAGAGAGAGAGAGAGAGAGGCAGAGGCGTACAGAAACAGTAAGTTTGCAAAGAAGGCTGACACCAAGAGGTAAAATGGCCCACTTAAAGTCACACAACTGCAGCACAGGCACTCAGTGAAGAGTCGGTTTACTTGATTTCTAAAGCTCTTAATCATTGCACTGCACCACTTTCTCCTGCATGAATTTATTATTCTTTTGGGAGCAAATAAAGGCTTCAAATACTGTTTAGGGTCACTATTTTCAAGCTTTGACAAAGCCTCACGTAATCCTTCTGAGACCAGGAGAGAGACAAACAATAGATAGTTAGGATAGTGACCTGAGTAAACTGAGATAAGCCGCAGGAAAATTGGGAAGGAAAAGAGGCTTTCTGGAGTTGGCTGTGGAAATCAGAGTGCAGGAGAAATCTGTTCCGAAGTCAGAAGCCTAGCTCAAAAAAGGAATTCTATCCTTTGGGTTCAAGGGAAGCCTGTTCTCCTAATGTCAGAGGCAGAGACCTCAAAACAGCCACCATGTGCTTTTCTGTGTTTCATTCTCACATACTCACGTACCCACAATAGCACACTAAAGTCTACATAGAAACCCCTGAAATTGGGTATCTCCCCTCATAAGCCGCCTCCCTTGGAGCCCTATTCAGCTAGCACAACCTTTTCTTTTTTTCTCTTCAATAAACTACTCTCAATGCATTCTGTACTGCTTTGTCCATCAGCTTAGTTCATCATTCGCAGGACAAGAGCCCAGAGGAAAAACTGGTAGCACTTCCAGAGATTTTCTTGCATGGAATATAAACAGGTTAACTTGGTAAGCAATATAGAATACTTTAGAGGTTAGCTGGTGCCTTGTTCTAACTCTAAACTGTTCCTTCTTCTTTCTTCATCTAATTAAAAGGTCTTCTGGTGGGAGGTAGATAGTCAAACCTGGCTCCAGGGTAGGAGCCTGGGGGGGTGCTATCTTCATATCTTTATACCATTTACAAATAAACTATCAGGACCTTTAGTGATAGTCAAGCAGATAAGTTCCATGCAGATACAGTTAATGATCCTTAAACTGTCCTAATTCAGACTTCAAAGTGTGAACTTCTGGCCATTCTCATGTCTGTTAAGAGCAAATGTTTGAGATTTTGCTGACATGTGTCTATGTATAGTATTGGTATGAGTAATAGTTTCCTACGGATGCTGCCTTTAATGACTACAACTGGGTAGCTTAGAACAAAAGAAAGGTATTCTCCCACAGTACTAGAGAATAGAAGTCCAGCACCAGTATCATTAGGCCAAAATTAAGATGGCAACAGAGCTGCACTCTTTCCTAAGGCTCTAGGGGAAAATATGTTCCTTGTCACTTTCAGCTTCTGGTAGCTACAACATCCAAAGACTATAGTCATATTACTCCAGTCTCTGTGCCCATTTTCACATTATCATCTATAAATGTCTGTGTTCATATCTCGCTCTGCCTCTTTTTATATGGATATATACATAATTATGTATTATGTATATATAATTAGGGCACAAAAGAAAAATCTATTTTTATGTGCAAAGAATTTTTTACTATGTAAAGTCACATTTATAGGCTCTAGAAATTAGGACCAGATATATTTTGGAACCATTATTTATCCTGCTGCAGTATTTTGTACCTGTAACTCAACTAACCAAACAGCCATGGAGACAGTTAACCTTAACCGTGTCAAATTAATTGATGTAGAAAATCCCTAGGGATTAGTAAAGCACATTTCTGGTTGTGTCTGAGTCATTCATAGAAGTGTGGCTTTGTGTATGATTTATGATCTCTGGCTGCTTCTTCTCTGGCGCTTTTCCCCTGTTTCCCAGCTACGACAAACTAAGTAGCTTTGCTCTGCCTACGTTTGCACCATGCTGCTCTGTTATGGTTTGTGTCTAGATGCTCCTCAAAGCCCCATGCAGTCATGGGGGGAGGGGTGCTTTTCCAAGGTGGGCTCAGAGTTTGTGGTTGATTTATGGCCCAATGCTGGATTATGGGTGTGAGTCCTACACTCATCATGGGGTTGATAGCCTGCATTCAATATAAGGGCAGGAAGGAGGCTGCTGACCTGCTCCTCCCTTTTTACTGTTATTGTTTTTACTGTCTTCTGCTGCCATGAACTGTCGTTCCTCTGCTACAGCCCCCTGCCTTGGAGTTAGCTGATTATAACTGAAACCTCTACAAACTGTGAGCTAAATAAACATTTCCCCCTTTAACTTTGAGAATAGGGTATTTTGTCTCAGCAATAAGAGAAAAGTAACTAAGACAGGCTCCTACCCTGAAACCAGGCAAACATGGACTGAATCATATGAACCTTGAACCAAATTGAACCTTATCTGTTTTCAATTACAGGTGTCAGTTATTATATTCCAGCAACAGGAAAAGTGACCAATACTGAACATTAGTATTAGGAGTTGGGGTTGTTTTATGGCTGTTCCTGTGGTAAAGAAATCTTAAGAACTGTTTTGTCAGAGAAGTTTAGAAGGCTTTTGAGATCTTGGCATAGAGAAACCCTGGACAAAATTTGATAGGTAATTACAGTCAGAGCTCTGAAAACAGAATGGTGTTAGGAACACAGATAATAGAGGCTGTGCTCAGGAGTTTTCAGCTAGGAACAAACACACCACTTGAAGTTGGAATAAAGGCCAAAGATATTATATTCTGGCAGAAAATTTGTCTATGTTTTTTCCATATCCTGAGATTTTTCAGGAAACTTAGATTAAGGGAAATGGACTAAATATTTAATAGATGATGTTCTTTTTTTCCTTTTTTCTGTTTTTCTTTTAAAGAGAATAAAACAAAACAAAACATTGAAGTGAAGCAAAACAACACAATGGGAACGATATTGGATTTCAAAACAAGACAGTAGGAAATCAGCCACAGTCACTAATGCACAGTGCTGTCCTTTAAATACATAGTCAAACAGCATAAGCACTAAGTTGTTTCTTTATTTCAGTTGCCATCTCAAAAATTTCAGTTATGTGGTTCCTAATTTCCTTTATGATTATATCTCCTGGACTTGTTCTGGGTAAGATATGAGCACGCAAAATTAATTAAACACTCAATTAAACAATATAAGCATTAAGTTGTTTCTTTACTTCAGTTGCTATCATTTCAGAAATTTCAAGTGTGTGACTTCTAGTTTATTTTGCGTCTGTGTCTCCTGGACTTGTTCTAAGAGGGCTGAAGGTCTGAGGTCCGAGAATGCACCCTGCTTCTCTATCTTGAGATTTTCCTGTATGTTTCCTGCATTGGCTGCTTGTCCCATGGTGCAGGGGTTAGGTACCTGGGTTACTCTAATGTGAGATTCCTGGGGTGGCAAAGAGAGGAGCAGGGTGGCTACTCATCCATGTTCCCCCAATGGCTGCAGAATCTAGGAAGCTTAACTTCCTCTCCTCTGGGCCTGCAGCAGTGGGTTTACTAGGGGGTGCAGCCTCTTCTCCAGGCCTGCACTGGTGGATTAACAGGATGCGTAACCTCCCTTTCTCAGGACCTTCAGCTATGGGCTCACTAGGGAGTGTGGCTTCTTCCCTGATAGTCCTCAGTGGTAGGTGTTAGGTCTGAGAGAAGGGGAAGGAAAAGGGGAGGAGGGGGAAGAAGAAGTCCGTGGAAGGAGTGGAGTGGACGGCCGGGAAAGTAGTGGGCGGCGATGGCTTTATTTCGGGAATGCGGGGAGAGACCCTCCCCCCTGCCCCGGGGCGCAGCATCTCCGCTGCACCCAGGGGCCGGTGGTCTCTCCAGGAACACAGGGAGAGGAGACTGGCGCACTGGCCGCTGGAATCTGGCGATCTCTCTCTCGGACACGCAGCCTGGGGGAATATAAATAGCCTAAGCTTAGGGCAGTGCCCTAAGGCCGTTAGAGATGCACCGTATATCATTGGCGCCAGAGTTACAGGGATGGGGGTGTAGGGTTACAGGCAAGTCTATAGGGGTGGGGGAGGCAGGAGTTTTCTAACTTGGCTGCAGCTTTTCCTGGTTAAAGGGTCCGATCTGGGCCAGCAACTCTTTCAGTAGACTCATTGGGCAAGTTGTTTCTTTCTAATGAATTGACCATTACATTTCTAAAGTTCTGAAATAGCCAACAGACCATAGAAAGATTCTACTTTAGGCTACTGCTTAAAACCAGCAGCTGCAGACAACTGCTGGCCTTGATTCAAGGCCAGTGGCTGATGATGTTTCAAAGTAGCCCCAATGTTCATGCTGTGACATTGGTAAGGACAGAAGCTTTTAGCCAGATTTTTAGTAAGAATTGGGGCAAAGAAGAAAGAAGAACATTTTGAAAAACATAATTTTGGCAGAAAATTAGTGATGTGTACAGAGAAGACCAAAGAGAAATGGTTGTTGAAGAGATTAACACCATTAGAAAGAAACCAACTACTTTGTACAGGGAACAAAAATAAAGAAAGATCACCACCAAGATCGACAGGGTGCAGTGATGTGTGCCTGTATTCTTAGCACTTGGGAATCTGAGGCAGGAAGATTGCTTTGAGTTTGAGGCCAGCCTAAACTACATAGAGTATACATAGTGAGAACCTGTCTCAAAAAACTGGAAAAAAAAAAAAAAAACTTAGAAATCAGTAGGATCCTATGCATGAAGCTTAAGTTTGCAAAGAATAAAACTTTCACTGCAGAAGAGAAACACTTATCCCAGAAGAGTCCTTTAAGGAATTGATTCCCTAGATTTCATTTCTCTATGATCAGCCATCCAAGCACTCAGTGGCCTCTGCAAACACGATGGGAGGAGGGGACAGCCCTCTACTCAAACAGACAGCCAACCTAGGCATTGTCCAAATGATGCTGGTTTTACAGGAATGCAGAATGTAAGTGAGGGAGGGTCAGGAAGGCTTCTAGATTTCAAAAGACACCCGAGGAAGTTAGGCAAAGTAGAGAGATGGGGCATAATGTACAGGAATAAAGCAAAAGGTTCAGTGGAGACTACAAAAAGTTGAAGATTACAGGAATACGGAATGTCTAACAAGAAAAGCGATAGCCTGAAAGAGACATTAAACCACAAGAGAGGCTATATGACTTGCAATGGGCAATGCAATAGGATTGGGTCTGCCCAAGTCTTCTGGAATTAACATTTTGCCATGACCTGCAAAGAAGCCAATCACGGAGCTTCCTGACTTAGTATTCGCTTTGCTGGGTTTCAGACTCATATTGATCTGCTTCTTTTTCATTGTACTCTTTCTCTCTTTTGAAACAGGAATGTTTACCTTATGGCATAGTACCTTGGGATTATGTAACTTGCTTTTTTATATTTTTTATAGGAGTCCACAGCTAGAAATGAGTCTCAGAGGATACTTTGAGTCAGTTTTTATTTTTTTTGTTTTGGTGCCAGGAATTGAAGTCACGACCTCACATTTGCCAAGCAGACACTTAGGCCACTGAGCTAAACCTCCAGCCTAGAGTTAGCTTTTTTTTTTTTTTCCTTAAGCAATCCTGGAATTATTTAAAGTTTGAGAAGGGATCATAGTGTTTTTGTTTATATGTAGAACAGTTGTGTCATGTTGGGTGGAAGTATTAAATTCTATTGTGTTTGCTTGTAGATTAAGTTTTGGTTTATGATGTGTTTGAGTGTCAAGTTAACAAGGTCTAAGATGTGCAGTTAGTCTTAATAGCACCAATTTGATTGACTTACTAGTTCTCAAGGGATTAGTAGAGCACTTTTCTGGGAATACCTTCGTGGGTCATGGAGCTATGACTTGGGTGCTATATATGATCCTGGTCCCCTTCCTCTCTGGCACTGTTCCCCTATACTGCTTCCTGGCCACCATGAAATAAGCAATCTTGTTCTCCCATCCCTTTCTACCACAATGTTTCTGCCTTGATGCCAGTTGACCATGGACTGAATTCCCTAAACAATGAGTTGAATTAAACCTTGAGTACTTTAAATTGTGTGTGCTTAGTGACTGGAAAATTGACTAACGCAGTCATTGAAACAAATGTTATAGTTTTCTCCAATTACTAATGAAAATGCTTAAACAGAAGTTATACCATTTAAAATCAGATAGCTGTAAGAGGCAGTGTCTGAATTTGAACCTAGCATTTTTGTGATCTTTAAAACTACCTGTTACTGGAAATAAATGAAAAACTAATTAATACAGAAAAATTCTGTAGAAAATGTGCCAAAATGGAAGTACAACCAAAATATTTTCCTCATTAAAAACAGTCTTTGTAAGTTATGGAATTTCCCTCATTCTTGGCAGGATTGCTTGCTCCATCACGTACTTTATCATCTTATACATACACAGTCACTGTTAAGTGCAAAGCTTTTAGAGTAAAAAAGAGAAAAGTGTCCTTTGTAAACTGTATGCAGCTGTGGTATTTGCTGAACTAATGGACTTTTAACCAATTCATCAAAAGAACACCATATTTGAATTGGCAACAAAGGGGTAAAAAAATCTTCCTAGGTATTTCTCATCACCTTTTATTTATAAACACAGACCCCTCCAGACAGCTTGATAGATTCCTGCATTATAATACTTAAAAGTTTCTTTGACAACCACTAAATCCCAGCAAAACATTTTCTAAACCAAGCCTCCTCTAGCATCAAACTTGTCAAATCCTAACCAGACCATCCATATAGGTTAGCTAAAGAGCCTTCAAGGATCTTCCCTTTGAAATGCTGGACCTGCTGTGCATATCTGCTTCTTGATTAGGACAGGCTGTTTTAATTAAACAGCCCTTTGATGTTTGCATGTTTTGAGGAGCTCATCCTGACAGCTCTGTATTTACATCTTTTTGTTGTTCTGCATTATTAATGCCAATTCATTATCTATTCTTCTTCTCAAAATTTATTCTCTACTTTTTCCAGCTTCAACTAAGTGATTCTCATAGTTCTTTATATAATCAATTCATAGGGCTGGATCACTTGGCTTCAAGGTCACCTAGTCCTTTTGTATGAATTTCATTCTCTGTTAAATCACATTAGCACAGAAGCTCATATGCATCTCACTATACAGATTTAACCTCTCCCTCCAGAGGTGGAAGACCACTGTTATTTTAAAAATATAGCAAAGATGAATTAAATTATAATACTATGTCAAATAGGAAAAGCAATTAGGAAATATATGTTTGTAGCTGGAATGAGACAGTCCCACGTTAACTTCTGGCAAGCATATAAACTAATCTAATATGTGTATAAAGCAATTTCATATCATGTATCAAGAATTTTTAAATTATTCATTATATTTAATTATGAATCGTATTACATAAGTCAGGGTAGCCTACGGCTCTATTTGATTGATTCAAATATGCAGATTGGCTTAGCCACAATAGAAGTGTATGTCTTATGCATGTATATAAACAACCTTGGCTGAGTGAATTTCTCTGACACACTTTTAAGGAGGCTAGATGGAGACTAGATTTGTTTCCTCTAAAGCTGTGCTATTCCCTATGGTGCCCTCTTCATGTGCATCTGGTGAACAGAAAGGAAAGAGGGCACAGAAAAAGATACAGGCACTTAAAGACTTAATTCAGGCATAACACCACTGTCCCCCTCACATTCCCCAAGTGCAAACCTAATTGTAGGAGAGCGTGGGTATGAAATCTATGTCTTAAACAAGAAGAAATGACCTTGTCTTGATGAACAATCTGCCATATATAAATTTCAAAAATAATAACCCTAAGTATTATATTGAAAATTTGCAATGGAGGTCATATAGGAACAATACTAAGAGCACATTAACTTCAGAGACAGACAGACAGAATTGGGTTTGAATACTGTCTCTGGCCCTCATGAACTAGGACTCTTTGTGAATTATATATTGTTTCATCTTACTGTACAGTTAATTGTCTCTCAAGGATTTTAGTGAAGATTAGATGAGTTGTTTAAAAATTTACTAAAGTATTTCTCATATACCATTTAAGACTAATATCACTTATATTTTAATTTTTAAATACAAATATACCTATTACAATTATTCCGGTTGAACCAGAATAATTAAATTATATCACTAAGCTGATCAGGTACATATGATCAGTAAAGTAAATAAAATATACTGTAACTATTTAAAATTGATCACTGATACCTACATAATGTGATAGGAAAGTGTTTATAAACTATGAATGTGAACAGCAAGAGATATTTGTAAAGAATATAAATTTAACCAGATTAATACAAAAATTTAACTACCATTATAAATAACTTTTTTTGACTTTCTATATTTTTCAAAATTTTAGTGACTGCTTTACTGTCTTTTTGCATGTTTTTAAGTTCTGTTATCTTAAAATTCATCTTAAGTAGCAAAACCTTTCATATTTAGTTGAAATTCCTGATATTTCCCCTTCAGCCCCAAGAGGACAATTTCTTGATTTTTTTGTATATCCTTCTCATTTAGATATTTTGCTATAGTTAGAGAAGTATGTTTACATAGCAATATGACTATTTAGAACTTCTAAAATCACATAAATGATATCTATCTTATATTTTTCCATGAAGTATTATATATGCAATATACATCCATATTTTTAATATTGTTTAATAGTTTCAGTCTATTCCATTAAATGAATATAAAATATTGCACTCATTTATTTAGCATAAATGGATATGAAGGATTTTCAAATATTTTCCTATTCCAAAGGCTGCAATGAACATTGTTTATATGTTTCCTAGCAAACTGTATAATAGATTTCCGAGGGCTTATTATTCAGAGTGAAATTTCTGGGTGGTAGGATGTGATAATACTAATGTTTATTAAATAGCATCAAATTTTTCTTTTATTGAGTTCATAATTCCACTAAGCATATCGGCAATCCAAGTTTACATATCTGTCTTAGTTACTTTCTCATTATTGGTACAAAATACCAGACACACACAATCAACAGAAGGAGATGTTTATTTTAGATCACAGTTTATAGTGGTTTCATTCCATAGTCTGTAGCACAACAGACAAGATGGCAAAGGAGAAATATTCCAGAGCATGGCAAGTAGGAAGGAGCCAGGGATTTAGAGTATAGTGAGCCATCAGGATTCACCTCCTACATCCAGCTGTAAACCCATTAGTAGTCCAGAATCCTACTCATGATCCAATCATGTCCTAACAGCCCCACCTATGAGCGTGTGAGGGCTATAACAATATCTTTTGCCAATTCTTTTGTACTTTGTTAATTTTGGGGGTCAATTTCTAGTTTTCAAGGATATCTTTCTGGTTTTAATTTTCCTCTCACTGATTAATTATAAGGTTAAAAATCTTGCCTATGTTTATTGGACATTCAGATTTCATTTTACACTAATGTTTTCATTATTTGATATTCGTGTCCATGATTTACTTAGTCATTTTCAGGAATTTTATATAAATTATATGGATAATTTTTAAATGAAACTCATTTTAAAATATAAACATTTCAAATGACATAAGCATTTTGCTATTTATTTTGTATTCTTTAACAAAGTTAACATAATATACTGCTTAACAAAACCAAAAATAATCAAACTATGATTTCATAACTCTGAATGGAAATTAAAATTGTTTCTACATTGTTATGGCTGTGATTAATATATGTGGTCCACTAAAGGAATTTTATGAAAGCAAATGTATATTCAACAGATTAAAGAATGACCAGCCACTAAATGCCTTACAGTTAACCTTCCCTGCAGCTAAAGACAATAGAATCTAAACATGCTGCAGATTTTCATACTGCTCAGCTAAGCTTAAATATCTGCTAATTTGGATAATGGCTGCAGTCCATCATTTAATGGTATTTACAGCAAAAACATATGGCCAGTACTTAGAATCCCAGTCATTAACTAATGTGAGTCATTTCCAGATGACACAGAGATAATTTATATTGTCAGTACCAGTTCTATTTTAATCGCATGATGTATTTGCCTTTAAGGATAGATATTGGCAGCCATTTATGTGTTGAATATTAACAAGCTCTGCAAAGCCTACTGACCCATCACAAATTAAGAGATACTGATTGAAATGAGCACTAGAGCTGATGGAAGGGGAGAGAAACAGGTCAGAAGAATCAAAAAAGACTATGAGTACAAAGATTGACTGAATTAAAGTTTACAGTAGTCAGAAGAGGTGTTAAGGTAAAAAATAAACTGTAATAATTCATGATATTAACCTTAATCATTCTTAGTAGTAGCATAACAAAACATTCTTATTGCTTATTTTGTACGTTCAGCCTTGGTCAAAGTGGACACAAGCCCACTGAAGTTCCTCAGCAGGTCACGTGGAATGGTCATTAGAACTTCATGAGCTTCTGAGCTTGATGTACATCATTTCAGGCTGTGGAGGACCACCTGGATGACTCTCCTTGAAAGAAGAGCAATTATTTCCATTTTGGCTAAATCTGGTCCTGCTTCCATGTAGTGATACATGCACGGCAAGCTAAGTTTTGTTCTTATTTCTTCAATTGGCTTTAAGCAGTAGAAATTGGCCTAACTGAGGCGCCAATGTGTAGTCTTTGAAGCAAAGTGACAGGTCAGTGTCACCCCACCCTGTACCTCCCAAGAAGCATGTGTGAGCCAGACAGAAAGGAGAGCTGTGCTCCACTTGCTCCACGCTGTTGGCTAGGATTGAGCCTTGGAGAGAAGAGGCTATGACTTCCCAGGGCATAAAAGATTACACAGCAGAGCTGAAGCCCCAACCCCAAATCATTAGATACTACCTTGGACTGTGCTATGCTGATTGCTCTTTCTGCCTATCCTCTCTGCTTTTCGCAGAGGTGACTTCAGGCCTACTACCCAGCCCAGCTCATGGCACTCGTGTACTCCCCACCACTGTCACAGACACTCATCCCTGAACCACTCCTTTCTTGAAGAATTAGTAAAACCTGATTTCAGCCCTAGGGTGAAACCTTCGTTCTAGTTAGGCACCTTACTAGCAGGACTTAGTACACCCTTGGCTCCCCACAACTACAAATATGCCTTGGTGCCTTTATTCTCACGAGGGGTTGCACTGGAAGTGGTAAGTGGAATTAACTCACTAAAATTCCAATAACTTTTCCATGGGATTAGAAACATAAACTTCCTGGACCGCAATGAGCTCTGGGAAGGACTCCAATATCAGATCACACTTACTTGTCCAAGAAAGTTTCACGGCCACCTATAATTTAAAGGGGAATTGAAATAAATGCCTTTAATGTTGTGCCTGAAAAAGGGTTTTATTAGTCACTTTTCTGTCATGGGAACAAAACAGCTGCAATGTAAAGGGGGTGAGATTTATCTTGGCTCATGTTTCAAGAAGCTTCATTTCAGTGTCAGCTGGCTCAAAGGAAGAAATGGCAGGTGGAGGAAAGCTGCTCGACCTCTGGCAGCCAGGAATCAGGGTAAGTAAGAGAGCCTCAGCAAGAGAAGCACCACCCACTGACTCACCTCCTCCAACTGGTCCTTGCCTGTGATTAGCTCCTTTAGCTAAGAACTCCTCAGTGTGTTAATCTACTGATGAGTATAGGACCTCCCTGACCTCTGAAAATTCCATCTATGAAAACTTGACATTTAGGGCAAACTTCAGATGTAAACCGTAACAGAGGTGAACTGAAAATGTTTGGTAAACAGCACAGTGACCACCAAAGATCTTCATTCCACTTCCCATGTATTCCCTTGGGTCATTCTCCTAATCTCGCTCGCAGAATGTACATAACCCCATCCAAAGAAAGAAAATCTTAAAATTTCAAAGTCATGACAGTGTTTTAAACTCACTAAACTCTACTTCAATTTGGATGTGACACTGCAGTACTGAAGGATTGTCAACAATGAAAGAAGGCAAATTAGCAATTTCAAATACACACAAAAAGACACATGCATACACACTAGGTAGCTATGATAAAGATGCAGGTAGGCAGAGACTGGTTCAAGAGGTTAAGAACTGCTGAAAACTGTCCAATAATTTTTTGTGAGCCTCACTAATGAGCAGGGCAAACAAGCTATCTGGTAATTTATTTATCTAAACTAGGCCTACACTGGTACATAGAAAAGATAGATACAAATAATTTCTCCTACTCACTGCTTTGCCTAACTAATGCGATAAAGTTGAAACATCATAAAGCATATATGGAAACAGAAAGACATTAGGATCCGATACAGGTTACATTAGTCCCATACTGTTTATCAGTCTCTAGGTCTGCAAAATGAAATGCTCTTGTAAGTTGACTAACTTAAAACTATAAAATTCCTTTAATAAAGACATTTCTACATCATATTTTCCCACCTGTGTGTGCAGTCTCTGAGCTCATGTGTACTGAAATCTATTATTAAAGCTTCTGGTATCTAATTGGTTTTGTTCAACTTAGATTTCTCTTTACAGAAATGACGGACTCTGGAATCCAACTTCTATATCATGATTTAAAATTATTTTATACAATGTTGTCCAGCTTCCCTCAGCTTCTGGCTTATCACAGGCCCCTGGGATAGTGAGTGAGTTCCAAATGATTTCATGCATTGCCCCATAATCCAATTCTATCAATATTAAAATGAGCACATGTCTTCTACAAGGATGAGCATCGACTTTCTTTAACCTAGCTCACCCCACAGCAAAGCATACCTACAATATGAAGGATCTGGAATAAGTGTACTCCAAATACTTAGAACCTAAAGGACACAAGAAAAACAAAACCACTATAAGGTTGAAAGACAAGTGAAGAAATAAAGACATTGACTTTAGAAGATACGATATGTGCAGAAGACAAGTTTATACATTTTCTCGGTTTTGTTAAGATCTGCTATGTCTGTTTGGATCTGGTCCAGAGTAGCTGGCAGTTCTTCCAGTGTGTAAACAATGTTAAACTTGGAGGGTGATGTGAACATTTCTCTCACCTCAGTTTCCTAGTTGTTATGCTTGGTTAATCTTGATAATGAAAACAGAGCCAGATGGTAATGTACTCTGCAAGACAGCTAGCAGAACTTAAATGAGTCTTCATTTTAAATTACTTAAAGGATTTCGGTTGCTTTTCTGTGAATGAAAAGTGTGTAGTAAAAGCAAGAGAGCAACTTGGTTGCTTCATTTTTATCTTCAAGCTTAATGAATGCAGTTCAGTTTGGAAGTGCAATCTCCTGGTAAAGACAAAGTTGCCTGATAACTCCTGAGTAATAAATATGGATTAACAGGGAGTGAGCCACGAAAATCAGTGCAGAGATAATTAATACAGATATCATTTAAGAATTAAATCACTCTGATTTGAGTGGTTAGGTAACGGGATCATGCTGACACTCACTGTGATCAAAATTATATTAGGCTGAAGTCTTGAGATACATGACTAAGAAATAGTATGAAAAAAGTGATAAATGATTGAGATGAAATAGAGGAGAACAAGGAGAAAATAATAAGCACACAGAAATCAAGATTAGGAAGATTTTAGGAAAATAAATGCTTAAATATGTCAAAATGAAGTGTATACATCTAGACAGAAAATACCAAAAAAGCATTTTATTTAATGATACATTGGAATTTAGGGGGGGATCATATATCGCCATTTCTATGACTATTACCTGTTGTCACATCATCTTGTCTTATTTAGCACTTATCATATGTTAGATTTAGCATGGCTAGTTAAATTTTAAACCTGAAATGTTCATGCTGAGTTGAGGGAATATGTTGAGTGAGAATAGCTAAGTCATTTTAAATCAGTGCACTGTGTCCATTGGCATTTCCCCTAAGTTGCTTCCAGGCAGTACAGTTTGACATCAATCTAATTTGACCTTGATGATCATGCTTGGTATTATAAACCAGTTGTGCAGACTACAGTAAATTAGCTAAGTCTGAACTATTTACCTGCTAATAAAAACCTAATCACAGGGAAAATGTCTAAGAGGTTCACGAATACCTGCAATCTTTTTCAAAGTCTCCTTGTGAGTGCTTATTTCATAAGAAAAAGTATTTATTTCCAAACAGAAATAGGTGGGGTTGTATTATTAATAACATTTTGGGGGAAAGATGAGAAAAAGGAAAAATCAAACTAATATCTTTTTCCTGTTGATTTGCTTTGCCTCTTTCTGTCTCCTTCCCACTCCTGGAAAAGTAGCTCTTAATTTCAGTAGTATTTCCTGAAACAAAATAAACATAACTTGTTCACTAGGCAGATATGGAGATCAGCGGTTCTCATTTTATGACATCAGAAGCATCCAAAGAGTCGTTAAACTGCAGATCACAGCTAGTTGTGATGGTATACACGGTCAGGCTGCCACAGGAAAATAGAAGGCTGAGGTGAAGCCTGGGCAATTCAACATCATAATGGGATCCTCTCTCAGCTTTTTGAAAGAAGGCTGGGAGTGTAGCTCAGGCTGAAAGCTCTAACACCAACAGGGGAAAAAAAAAAAAAGAAAGAAACCAAAATAAACAAAACTCAAGCAAACAGCTAACCCAGATAATTGCTAAGAATGCCCACAGGTCTAATTCAGAAGTTCTGGAGTGGAGCCTGAGAACTACATTTCTAAAAAATTCACAGGGGATCCTGATGCAATCCGGCCCCAAATCACACCTGCACCTGTATGCAGGTGCTCAAAATGTCTTCTCCTTGGTGTGCTACCTGAGAAACACTAATTCATTCTTCACCCACGGAGGTGCTGCCTACATTTAGTGACAAGGCAGGCTTGCTTTGCATTCCATGATCGCTCCTGAGTAGGCATGGTCCTCAGAAGATTCTGACAATTATGGAAATCTTATGAAAATTAGCCAGAGCATGTGAAACTAAATGTCTACCAAGGCAGCTAATCACAAATCCAAAAATTCACAGGTTACCAACACAGTATCCATAGGAGCCAGCCAAATAGCATTCACGTGGCATCCCCTAGGAGTTTAGTATAAAATTTGGACATCTGAACTAGCCAAAAAACTCGTCTGTGGTCTGGAATTTGACAGTCTCCAGGGTTTTTACATCTGGAGGGGCTACTATTTACTTAGATCTCATTAAAATATCAAAGTTTTTTTCTTTTATTTAATAATATGCTTGCAATTTTAATCTCTTGTTTTAAAGATGTTTTAGTAAAATTAAATGGTGAGCCAATCTACTAATTTTGTGGTTCTTAACCTGTTTTGCTTTGGTTTTAGAATTCTGGAATTATTTTAGGAAACTAGGGAAAGGTATAGACACTTTTCCCAGGTAAATTTGTACAATTTATTGGGAAATGTAGATCTCTTGAGGGGTATCTTTTCCAACATAAGAATCTCTTGCTTAAGGTACATTGTTGATTACTTCCTGGTAAGTTAGCATCGCACATGCCTGTATTATGAAACTTTACTGCTAGAAGCTCAACCTTCTTTTGTCTTAGAGCTTGACACCTATATTAGTTTTGTAATCATAACAAATGGCCATAAACATTATGCTTGTAAAGTAAACTAATTATCTTACAGCTTTGTAAGTCAGAAGTCCTAAAGGCAAGGTGTAAGCAGATCAGTATTCCTCCTTCCTTCTTTGGATCCAGGAAAGAATCTGTTTTCTTGAATTGTCCATCTTTTAGGTGCACTCCGTATTCTTTGCTTGATGCATACTCACGTCCGTTCTCAGAGCCAACAGCTGATATTTTCCCATCTCTCTGCTTTCATTCTGGCATCCAACGTTGACTGTCAGCCTCCTTTGCCATGGAAAGTGATTAGGCCCACCTGTATGCAGCAGCATACTCATCCTATCTCAATTTTTAATCATGTCGGCAAAGTCTCTTTCACATTTAAAACATGTCCATAAGTCCTGAGATGCAGGACATAAACAGCTCAGATATGGGAGAAGCATTATTTTGTCTACCACACTATCATCACTTTAAAACACCCTAGCTCTTGGCTTATTACCATTTTTTGAATAGCACTCAAATGAAGCTTATTTTTATTTTATCCCTAAAATTTTTAGTACACAGCAACTGCAATAGTAATTTGATAAAATGTGACAAACTTCTAAAGTTAAATAGTCATACCCACAGGTTAATAATACTCTTTATTATGGCTCCTGCTCTTTTAATATAAAACCCTTCCACGATGGAAAGCTGATCAAATTATCCTAAAATTTGAGAGCATCTAGAAAATGATAGGAAAATATATTGAGCAGCATATTGTACAATGTAGTCAGAAGTGTTTGTAAAAATAAAACCATCATGACTGTGTAAGAATCATAGGATTTCATAGAAATATTTTAAGAAGTATACTGTTTAGGCTTTTAGTTGACTTCATGCTCAACATGAGTTTTTTAATTGCATGAGTTGTGGTATATTTATAAATGAAGATAAAATTCATTTATTCATTCTTCATTCAAAAAGTATTGATTATTTTTATTCTTATTTTGAAAAAAGAATAAAACTAAATGAGAAAAACAAAGAAAAAACCAAAATGGCATTATTTAAAACAAAAGGATGGACATTACAAAGTGATCTACAATGATTACCATGATATCTCTTGTTATTGTTAATAGAATTACCCATATCATCAGGCACAATAAAATTGAACATAGCAATACAGAACAAAATCAACAAAAACAAAACATTGGAGACATTATAGGACTTCAAAAGAGGGTAATAGTCAAACCAGAATGAGTATGATAGTGAATCTTATTGTCTTCTGAGTAGTTGTCTATACCCTCAGACTTGATACTATCAAACAAAAAAGATTCGAATAAAATCAGTCAAGACAAGACAGCGGTCGAACAAAACAGATTCAAATAAAATCAGTCAAAACAAGGCAGTGAAAGCACAACACGGTTTTGGATTAAGTTAATAGGAAAATAAAAATGATTATTATAGTATATGTTGCTATTTTGGAATAGCTATCTATGCCATCAAATCTAGTACAAGTAGACAAACTGGAACAGAATATAACCAACTAAACAGAGTGATGAAAGCAATATGGATTTCAAATCGTGATACAAGATTACCAACGTCCTCTGCCTTCCCTATTTAGACAATTCCTCCCTTTTCACTTTCCCAGGGTACATTGTACATTTTGTATCCCATTAATTCCTTTAGTTTTTAGATTAGGGAGGCAACCTGCTATTTACCTTTTCTGAAACTTTTTACCCCTGAGCTTGGTCTTAAGTTGTATCCATTTACCTACAAGAGCCCCAAGGTTTTCCTTCCTTATAGCTGAATAGTTCTTCATTGAATAAAAGTATGTCTTTCCAACCAATTTGCAGCTGATGGGCAAGCTACCCCACTTTCTTCTGGTTCCTTGTCATACAGAGCATTATTTTCTCATCTTTGACTTTCAGTACATAAACCCTCTTTCAGGTTAATTATATTTCCTATATAGAGCATCTCAATGGACCCTATCTCCTGATCCACACTGCCTGTGTTTCTTTTTATTAGTGTATTGAGGCCATCCATATTAGTGATCATGGCTAACCTATGCCTCAGCTCTGCCATTATTTTTCTCTGTCACTATTTTTCTGCCATTGGTTGTCTACTTTTCCCCTTCATTCCAATGTCTGCTCCATTTAGTGAGCCCCTCTGCCACTGTTCCTGAAACCATGGTTATTTTTCTCTCTCTCTAGAAAGTCCCTCAGTATTTTTCGTAGGGTTGGATTGGTGGTCACGAACTCACCCAGTTCCTTTTTGTCATGGAAGCATCTTGTTTCTCCATTAATTTTGAGAGATAGGTTTGCAGGGTGCATCAATCTGGGTTGGAGATTATTTTCTTTCAGGGCTTGGAATATTTCACTCCAAGCTCCTCTTGATTTGATGGTTTGTGTAGAGAAGTCTGTTGTGATTCTGATGGGTTTTCCTTTATAGGTGATCTTTTTCATTTCTCTGAAAGCTTTTAATATTCTGTTCTTCTGTTGAATTTTTGTGATCTTGATTATTATATATCAGGGTGTAGATCTATTTTGGTTATAGCTGGCTGGAGTTCTATATGCTTCATATATCTAAATATTTCTTCCTATGATTGGGAAGTTTCCTTTAATTATTTTTGTAAATATCCTTTGTATTTCATTTGTGTTTACCCCTGCTTCTTCACTCACATTTGTTATTCTTAAGTTATAGTTCCTCTTGTCATCTTCTAGCTTTTATATTGTTACTTCCTGGTTCCTTGTTATTTTTAAGAGATCTTTCTTTTTGCAATCACATGTTACAAGCCTATCTTCAACATTTTATAATCTATCTTTAGTTTCTTTCAAGCAGTCTTGCCAGCTTTCAATGGAGTTTTTAATTTCCTGGTGATCTCTTTGAATCTGTTTCATGTACTCTAGATTTATTTGGTATTCTTCATCGAAAGTTTCTCTCCTTTTTCTGTGCTTCTCCATTCTTCCATCTATGTCTTCTTGAGAGGTGCTTAGCATTTTTTTTATTATTTTTCTTATATCTTCCCTTACTTCTATTAGTATTTCTGTTTTCAATTCTTTTATAATGTCATGAAGATATTTCTTTATATCAGATGCTACTTCTTCAGAGAGTGCAGGTGTGCAATCCCAATCTCTTTTGTGTTTACCTGTCCTGAGCCAGTAATGTTTGAGTTGAAGGCTGGAGACTTCCTTTTAGTTCTTCCTGTTGTCATGATTCTGGTTTCTTCCAGACAATTGGATATTGGGGGTCCCCAGCATTTCCTGTATTGGCTATGATTGCTCTGAAGCCTGCAGGCTACAGATTGCTGCCCTCCCCAGTCTACTGGTGCCCACTAAAGTACAAGCAGGGGTGGGGCAGGCTGGTCCCTCCCTTCTGAGCTGGCCAAACCCTGGGAATCTTCACGACATTAGTGTGTGCTATGCAAATGGGCCTGATTAGGGATAGCTTCAGGGAGACCTTGTCCTTGGTTATTAGATTGTACACAGGGACAGGACTCAATCCAAGCAATTCTCACCATTCTTCTCTGTGCTAGGAATGGCTGAAGGAAACCACTGCAGTTCTGGTTCTGGGCTTTTCCTGCCCAACTCCAAAATGTCCCCTGGCCAATTGCCTACTCCTGCAGGATGAGTGAGTTCCCTGCATTCACAATGAGCTGGTTCAGATCTCCAAGCTGGTGCTGTTCTCTGCTCTGCCGCTCCCTCCTCTGCAACCACATCCTCTCACCAAAGTCCTTGGGCTCATCAACCCCCAACTTCACTGTGACAGTACATCTGGGACCAGTTCTGGTGAGAGTGTGTCTGACACAGCCTTCCAGCCATGTTTTTCTTTTCTTTTTTTTTTTTCTCCCTTTAGTTTCTTCCTGGGTAGAACAGATCCATCTTCTTCCATCTGGTCTTCTCCAGGGTGCTTTATTCCAGTATCTGAGCTGCTTCTCTCAGAGAGACTCTTTATTTTGCTGCTTATTGATCTGCCATATTCCCACTTTCCTCAAAAAAGTGTTGATTTTTAAAAACTTCTCTGTGACAGACAGTGGACATACACTATACTTTGTATTATTCCTATGTCCTTATTTTTTACTTTGGAGTTGTATAACCTAGAAATTCACCTTAAATTACATGAAGGAGAAAGTACTATATAACATTTACTCATAATTATTCTGATTATACACATTTGTTAGTAAACATGCATTTGTGATGGCTTAATGGCTCTGAACTATCCACTTTTCAAAATATTCAAATATCACCACCAGTAATATTTTAAAAAGCTTATTTCTTTTTTTGTTCATATTTCTACTAAGCACTTCTCACTATAAAGAATAAACACTTATAGAATTTATATTTTATTATTTTAAAATAAACTTCTAGCATATTGCAGTTTCAAACTGCAGTGTGAATTCTATTATTTAGTAAAGGAGGTATGTTTTAAAGGTACTTTTAAAACAAGTTTATCTGTGGCTGATAGTCTAAATAGAGTCAACTTTTTCTAAAGAACAGATTCAAATTCCCTGTCATTATATTTCAAATTCTTTATATCCTAGATTGATGAATAAGTAGGCAGATACTACTTATGCATAAAGTTTCATAGAAAAGAAGCAACTAATTCCTCTCCTTCAGCAATCAACATGAGAAGAGATGCAAGATCAGAAGTAGTGTGGTGAACTTATCAGGTCACTCATACAGAGGCGCAGCAGGCGGCCTCAGTCCTTGGTCACTATGGCCACTTCATGCCGACCTGTGAATAATGCTGAGCTGTACATTATTCCTCATCCCATTCAGTCTGCAAGTATTAGTCCGTCAGTTGCAGGTAAGTCTCTTCTCCAAGCTTAAAGATTTTTTTCTTGCAGTACCTCAACATCCCTTTAGAGGGCCTACAAAAATACATGCCCACAATCCCAAACCACACTGGCTCAAAATGGTTCTGCAGCTAGCTTACACGTTTTTGCCTCGACCAGCAAAAACCGACTCCTCCCACACCCTACGTGTTGGACGCAAAGGCCATTGGCATCTGCCTCTCTTGGATGTCCTCAAGCCCTTCTGCTCTAATCCAAGTTTATATTGTTCTTCTCTTCTCTGGGATTTAGCCTGAGATATCCTCCAACTCACAGAGGGCATTCCCTAAGGATCACAGCAACATCTGACTGTCTGATGTTCCCCCAACACTTTAGCAAACCGGAATGTCTCTAGAGAGAAAAACATTGCCTCTAACTTTGCAGCAGAAACTCAAAAGCTAAGCATACTGACATGCTCTTTCTGTGTTCTGCTGTAATTAATCCATTTTCTTTGAGATGATAGGCTCTGCTTGTCATCAGTGGTTAACAGGATGGTGAGGAGGGAAGGAGTTAGAGGCAAGATGCTCTTTCTGGGATAACTCGTGTAGAGCTTTGGTCTCAAGCTCATAGAGCAGTGAATATTTGGAGGGAAAGCTCTTCATGATATGTGAAATTCTTTAGGTGGAGTTGTGAAGTGAAAGTGGCTGTCCTTAAGAGAGATCAGTAGTAGGGGTGCAGTCCAGGCTAGAATAGAAACTCACCTAGATAGGTAAGAGATTGAGACTCGCTGTTAATTAGCCACTTCTCTGTCTGTATAATTTTATTTACTGAAATGTTACGAATGTAAGCTGAATTTTAGATTACTAAAAATGTTATGAAGCATGAAATGTACTGAAGCAATACATAATTTACTTGTTTTTACACCTTGTTCTGGTTAAGTCACACAAGGAATGGAGAGAAATGTAGCTCAGGAAAAAGTGGGATAAAAATTGGGCGAACTTATCCTCTTCAACCTCTGTCCTTATTGAAGACTTTCTGTACTCAGATTCCACTGCTGCCAAATAGCATGAGGGTACTTTTTCTTAAAAATATGTTTTTATATTGTTCTTAAAGTTATACCAGCATTTTTTCCTAGGCAAGTGTTTTTTAAAGCATGATGTAAGTGTTATTTTACATGTAGCAGGAAAAAAATTCAGGCAGCAGCCCATAAAGATGTTATATTTTTGGAGTGTAAGCAATAATCTGCACAGTCCCATGGAGAATGTAATGCTAAGATTCTGTCAGGGCTGTATTAACAGGGCAGAAAATGTGCTGGGCTCAGATCATGGTCACTACCAGCTTCTCAGTCCGCCAGCTTGGACCTCACTGCTTGACTGCTTGCTAGGCGCTCAGGAGTTAGGAACATATCTCTATCTAGAAGGCAGTATACCCACATAATATATTCTAGTATTTGAAAATCCATTTAATTCATCTTTTAATGCCTCATGTACAGTTATTATTTGACTTAATTTGTCCCTGTGAAGGATTTCTGTATAATAATGCTCATTTTTCATTTTATTCTCTTTTTTAACCTCTGGCTATATCTTAGTATTGTTGCTAATGATGTCTGGCTTTGTGCTTGATTTACAGTAGGAACCCAATTTAACTATTCTCCTGAAAGATTCTGATGTATTTCCTCATAGACAGCCACCAAGATATGTCCACAGACTAACAGGAACCCTAGTAAAATTAAAGGGACTTTATTGTACCTCATAATTAGGAGTCCAGATAAAAAACAAATTGCAATTACAGGAGCGGCCCAAGAAGGCCACCGTTCTCAATCATTCTGTAATACTCTCCACTCTGCACTGCTTTAGTGTAAGTTTGATCTTTTTTGGAAAGTGAATATATCTTCTTCGCATGCTTTTTCATTCTCGTTTGGCTGGAGTATCTGACTTTCTGTTGCCCTCCAATGAGTATAAAGGAACACCTTCCCAGAAATCCCCCCCAAGATATACCTTTGTGCCTCTTTAACCAGAGTATGAAGCTAATCTCCATTCTTTGCAAGTCACTTATAAAATGAATCATCCCTAAATCAGCCAGTTTTACTTGTGAGGTGAGGTCAGTTTTACAGAAACCCTATTTTTTTTAATGAATGGAAGAGAGTAAAATCATCACTCTCATTATTAAGATACACTTAGGGGATTAAACATATTGGCTCTCATTTATGAGCATTTTTCTTCTATTACATACTTCCACCACTGCATCTTGCCACTTATACTCCAGTGACCTATTTTCTCAGCACAGATTTTCAAATAGTCTTTTTAAAAACTATGTTCTGATGATTCTCTTCTAAGCCTGTACCATAGCAAGCAAATGCACTGTTTGGTGTACACTCCTTGGAGTACGCTAAATAAATTTAAATATAAGATGTGCTGTTAATTCTGTGTTAATTTGCTCATTGATTGGTATATACTCTGCATACCTTTGTGATGAGTCATATGCAGGAATAATTTGTTATGCTAATACTATGATAATTGTGATGTTTTGATTAAACATCAAAAAGTGTGGCAATGTTTCTTTAAGAATATTTCTCTGTTCTATAGTCACATTACTATGGGAAAATAAAATTATCTTTTATCATTTCCACTGTCATAACTTAATTGTCATCTGGATTAGTAAATGGATGTATATTTAAACATCAAATTTTCTAAGTCATGGGCCTCTTTACTCAGTAGAAATGATTTTACACAATATTATTTTAAAGTTAGAAACTAAGCATCTGTATTGGCAAAATGAAGGTTACATACAATTTTATATATTCTATACATAGTTGCAACAAATTCATTTTTATTTCGTGTATTCAGGGCCTTAATATTTGCTGTTTGTTTCATCCTTAAAGCATTTTTTTCAAAGTAGATTATTAATCTCTAGGGGTGAGGAAAATAAGGCTTACAGAGATAACTTGGCAGAGATCAACCAACTATTTAAACGGAAAAGCTAAAATAAAACAAAACAGTAATTTTCATCCAAGTTTCATTTCACTTCTAAAGTTTACAAGTTAAAACAATGAATTTAAGTAAGAAATCCTGAGTGCTAAGTTCTAGGCAAAGTCAAGAAAATAGTGAATTTAATTTCAGAAGTCATCCATAAAAAGAAAATATTTTTCTACAGGTTAAATATATGCCTCTTGGTATAGACCAGTAGATAATTCCATTGTGTGAGCAAAAAAAATCTGAAGAAGTAAAGCTTTACTGCAGATTAATAGAAAAGAAGGATTGTATTTCTGTTTCATTCTGTTTCATTCATTTATAGAATATGAGTATATCTACTACACAATGACAATATTTTTCCCCAAAACTGTCCAGTACATAAGTAGCATCAAATTGAAATTCCAACTATAAATACAAGCTTATTTATTTATTTATTTTAGATTTTAAAATGGCCACTTTGTTTTTTTTATTTTAAATTAAAAAAAAAAAAAGAAAAATCCAAAAGCCATCAAACAACAACAAAAGTCAATTGATAACATCAACAACAATAACAAAAAAAACAGAATTGATACAGGATTTCAAAACAAGATGTTAGGAACTTAACATTATTTAATAATGTAAACTTTAAAAAGTTGCAAATAACCATAACAATTTTAATTACTGTTTGCCTAAGCATCCTAGCCTTCACTTGGCATTATAACTTTAAATCAAAAATAAATACCTAAATAATGTTATACGAAGCATCTCTAGAGAATCTGTAGGTGCGTATTAGGTCCTTGGTAAGATCAATGCTGAGGGAAGAATAGCCAAGTGAAAAAAGACCTGTGGAGAAGGAAGCTGTAAAAAGAAGAGGAGAAAGCCAAAATAATCTACTTGGTGGTAATGATTTAGGGTTGGATACTCAAAGTATGAATTCATGTTTTGCTTCAAATAGGTGTAGATGCATGAAAAAATATTTCCTAGGTCTGGAAGCAACAACATACCAGTAGAAACCCACCTTGGATTCTTCAGTCTTCCCATAAAGGGAAACAGGAACCGTTTGAGGCAATTAATGTACAAGATGGAGCAAGTAATCCATGAGATGAGCCAAGAGCACTTACAGTGCCAGAAAATTCTTCCAACAAATCCAAAGGAGTCTGATTTGTTGAATCATCATATAGACAATATTTAGATAGACCTTACTAAATCTTTTACATATAATCATGTTTGTTCCGTAAAAGCTTAAAACAGTTCACAGAATTTTTTTAAAAATAAACTTTTAGAAAACTAGATCTGTAGAAAAATTGTGTAACAGAGTTCCTCTATACCCACATGCATTTTCTCTTATTAAATTAGTGTGCTGTACTCATTATAATTAATGTTGATGATATAATACTCATAATGAAAGTTTTCACTTTTATTCAGGTTTCCTAATTTCTATCTAATGTCCTTTATTGTTCTAGGATCCTTTCCAGAATATCATATTACACTTCATTGCTGTATCTTGATTTTACTGATCTTCACAGTTTTCAGCAGCACTGTTCAGACATTTTGTTGAATGCTCTCAGTTGGGGTGTGTCTGGCGTTTCCCTCATGACAGGACTGGAATAACTTTCAGATTATTACATAGTCTTGCTTCCATCCAGTGTCAAAAGAGTCTAACAAAAAGCAAGTTTGAAACCTGTGCTATTATTTTGCTCTTGTCACATATAAAATTTTCCCTTATTCCCTATAAAATGTTGACTCATTTTACTGTGCATTCTATATAATCTGACTGTTTCTTTAGGCTTTCTCATAGCACACAAGTAAATCACAAGAGCTGGAAATAATGTGTCCTTGCTGGCTAAGTAAGGAAAGAGCTAAATGAGATACTTTTATTCTGACCAGAAAACAATGGACCATGCATAGATTTCCTATTTGAATGTTTCCCTTAATTGCTGACAAAAGTCCAGTTTACAAAAGTAGGTTTGATCATGATCTTTTAACAAACTTAGCTTATATTTCCCTCTTCCTCAGTTTCTACAGTAATCCAAGCATAATTGCCTTTTTTGCTAAACTGAGTCTGAGAGGAATTTTTCATTACCTTATTGCTTTTTTGGCATAAATATTTGTGTGTCTTCTTTAATATTTTTAGCCTGTTTGCACGAGAATATAATGCTTTTGACTGAATACTGCAGCTCTCCATACATTGTTTGCTTTAGTTTTTCCATTATGTCATTGACAATTTCTAAAACCTGTATCTGTAGAAAATGGTATTTTTATCTCAGACAAGCACTATAAGTAATAGTATATTCAGGAAATAACATAGATGGCAGAGTGGTGTACACCTTTCATCCCAGCACTCTGGAAGCTGAGGCAGGAAGATTGATGTGAGCTCAAGGCTAGCCTGAACTACAAAGAGCTACCTTGTCTAAAAAACAAAACCAAAAAAAAAAAAAAGAAATAACATAAAGAAGCGTCATGGTGAAAAAGATATTAAATAAGCTACCCAATTAGTTCCATTCCTACTTTGGCAACACTGCCAGCCTGTTTTATTACCCACTCTCCACTGTAAAGGTGCTGTGTTCTCACATGCTGTGCTCACTGAAATCGATATTATCCCATGATTGCTCTGCTTGTTCCAACCCTAATTCAGAAACATGGAAGGAAAAATTGTCAATTGTAAGAAATTTGGCTTATGTATTGTTTAAATGACACTAAAAAGCACATGCACTCATAAAAATTTTTAAAATTATGGTCTCATCAGTTTACAAAAGGACTAACAAGGTGCAATATCCTCAATATCTATCAGAAGATACCACTTTTGCAACTTTTCTTGAATGTTAAATATTTAAAGTTGTCCTGTGAAAAACTTAAATTTCAATTTCAATCTCCTCTTTGAAAATTAAGATAGCAGCACTTAATTTCAGTCAGTTCTGGCTTCTCTCAACAATTTCCCGGAATATTAAGTCCAACTTGAAGATATTTGAGAAGAGGACTGTATTGGATTACTGTCACTAAAGCAATTATTATTTTGCTTGGTTTCCAGTCAAAGACATATACAGGTAGCCAATAAAAGGCCTCCGGTTCCCGATCAGTAGTCCTCTTGAAAGCCAGTGGTCTTTTACTGCTACTCCTGCCAAGGTCGGAATCATGGGGATCATTCTGTTTCTGGATTCTTCTTTAAGTGGAAACCCCATTCTTCTTGAAAGTCCCTTTTCTACACCCCTTACCCCAAGACTTTGGGTTGGTTTTGTTTTATTTTCTGAAAGACTTCATTTTCCCTGCTTTGGTCCAGCTAAATTGGCTCTTGGTAGGAATTTCGTTTCTTATATCCTCCCTTAACTTCACATCTCTTCTTCCTCACTTCAGTAGCACTCAAAGTTACATTTTTTGTTTTGTTTTGTTTTTTATTTTGGTACCGAGGACTGAACTCATGACCTTGCACTTGCCAGGCAGGCACTGTGCCACTGAGCTTTACCCTCAGCTCAAAGATACATTTAGAGATAAATCAGCATTTTTTTTCTACACTTCCTCTGAAGAATTTTATAATATCCCTGTTTTGACTAGAGATAGGGCTGAAACTCCGTGTTGAAAGACCCTATGATACTTGGGCAATTATGCTTAGTAGTAATCACTTGATCTTCTAGGACTCTATGGCAATTTATTTATCATCCTCTAAGAATAAGGAATACCCAAATTTTTGTAGGACTGTTGAATAGGTTCGTTTTTCTATAGTGGAGATCGTCAGTAAAACCGTGCATGTGTACACTATACACATGTTGACTCATTTTTCCATACTTTGGATGAAGCTGACAATAACATATGGCCTTTTTAATGATTTGCTGCATTCTGTTTGCAAGTATCTTGTTGAGGATATTTGCATCTATGTTCAGTAAGGGAAAGGGCTTATGGTTTTATTTTTATTTATTTTGTTTTTGAAATCTTGTCTGGTTTTGACATCATGGTAATGCTATCTTCAAAGAATGAGTTCAATGATGTCCTTGTAGTATTATTAGTAAGATTTCCATGATGTTCTGGTAAAATACAGTGAATCTGTCAAGTTCTGGAATTTCCCTAGTAGGTAGAGTTTTTCTTATTGACCCCATTCTGTTTCCTGTTTTTGTACAGTTTAGATACTTTATTTTAATATCAATTGATATTGCTGAATTGATTTATAAGGGAGGTCATGAGACTTTTTATTTGATAAACAATGTATGAGAGGGCCTGTTTCCTCTTAAGCTTGACAACTGTATAAAACTTTAGAATTTTTGCCAGTCTTATAAGTAAAGAATACAGTATAAGTGTACTGTATTTTTCTAATTACAAATAAGCTTATTTATTTTTTGCACATTCAATAAATAATTTTAAATCTCTATGTTTATGAACATGTCCATTTTTTACTTTCTTATCTTTAACTTAAAAGTACGTAAGAGATACTTTTAAAAACTCATCCCTTTATCTGTGATGTGAATTATAGATATTTCCTCTCGTGTTTCATGTATATTTGGCTTAGTTCATAACATATTTTCATTTGATGTGTTACTCTGGCCCTATGGAAAGAGACAAGACTTAATCCTGGTTTACAGATAGTTCTTCAGATACCATCGAAGCCTAAATATCTATTTTTTGATCCATCCTTTCTGGGATATCCCTGAAATACAGTGATAAAGGAAGATTGTTATGGTTACTCCAAAGTGTAGTCATGGGGAGGGGTGTGCTTTTCATTTGTGATTGATCTATGGACCAGTGCTGGGATTAAGAGTGTAGGTACCCTGCATACTACATGGAGACAGAAAGAAGTCTCTGTCTCTGTTTCTGTCTCTGTCTCTGTCTCTTCTCCCCTTCCCCTTCTCTTCCCTCCTTCTCCTCACCTCTCTCTTTGTTTTTGCTGTCTTCTAGTGCCATAAATGGTTGCCCTTCTATCATGTGACACCCTGCTTGGAATCAGCTGATTATGGACTAAAGCCTCTACAAACTGTAAACTAAATAAATCTTTCTTCTCAACTTTGGGCATCAGATGTTATCTCTCAGCAACGAGAAAAGTGACTAAGACAGAAATTCCCCCAGTGACCAGAACTTTGGGAAGTGTGCCTGGTTGTGATCTCTGCTTGAGAAGAGACATGGTCAGACATACAACTGTAGACCAATTCATGCACTGTAGTCAGTGGTTTGGTTGTATGATCAGAAAGTGGGAATTAATGTAATTTGAAAATTAGTGAAAAAAATTTGGGGAAGAGTTATGTAGATAGATCTCTCAGAATGGAGGAACAAAATGGAATCATATGTGTCCCTGGTGACAGGTAAAGGGTGGCAGTAGAGGCAAAGGATCCTAAAATCAAGTGACATGTGAATCCCAGTCATCATCTTCCCCAGATATCCCTTTTACCACACAAAGGACTCATCGACAAAGTGGCAGGTGGCTCTTTTCTGGATGAATAAGATGCATGTTTTTAGTTGTATATGGGGTTATTGTATAATTTTATGTGGAACTATGATTTTGCCACTATCTTTATGTGGCAATTAGGCATGGTGTGAAGAGGTTAATTTAAATGCCAAGCAAGGGGTGGACTTGTAGTGATTAGTTTTAGATGCCTGTTTGACTGGATTAAGGGACACTCAGATTTCTGGTAAAGTCTTACTTCTGGGTGTGTCCATGGTGGTGCTTCTGGAAGAGACTGGCATTTTAATTAGTATACTAGGAGATCTGATGTGACAGATGTGGGCAGGCATCATCCAATATATTGGAAGCTCTGACAGAATAAGGTCAGAGAAAGACAAGTTCTTTCTCTTCTTAAACTGGAACATTTTTCTTCTGCTCTTTGATATTGGATCTCTTGTTTACTGAGTATTCTGACTCCAAGATTTATAATCATATAGCAGTACTTCTCCAATATTTGGATTATGAGTCTCAGATCTGGAAATAGACCATTAGATCCGCTGGTTCTTAGAAATGACTGAAATTCAACTATAATACTGACTTTTCGCATTGCAGGCAGCATAGTGTAGGACTTCAGAGCCTTCAAAATTATGTGATCCAATTCCCATAATTATCTGTCTATCTATCTATCTATCTATCTATCTATCTATCTATTATCTACCTATTGTCTATCTAAATATACACATATTCTAAATATGATTGAAAATTATGGTGAATGCTTAAATTTTAAAAAATATATTACAGTAAGAGACACATTGCCATTAATCTCCCTCAAAATTTTCCCTCTCATTTTGAATGCACTTAGCACATTATTCTTGCCACCTTCTAAATCATTTCTGGAATACGTCTTTTGTGAGTGGTTTCAGGTATGCTGTCACGGCAACTTCAACATCCTACACCAGTTCAGAATGTTTACTTTCATTGTCATTTTGATATCTAACGTGGATGAGGATACATCATAATGTTTTCATGAGTCTGCTTTTCTATCAGAGGGCCCTGGGCAGCGATATTCACTACGTTTTTTATCACACCACATAAAGACACTAAGAAAAGAAAGATTTGGAAAGTTTTCAGTCACTATTTTCTTGAGCAACCTTTTTATTTCTTTCTTTCTGTTGTCTTTCTAAAACTCCAAGAATGCATGCATTGACTGACTCTTTAGTGCCCGTTAGGCTACATTTGCTTTTTCATTCTTTTGCCTTTTTGGATGGTTTTTAGTGATCTGTCCTTGAGTTCATTGATCTTTATTTGATCCTTTCTTTTGCTTACTATAGTGTGCTGTTGAGAGTTTCTGTTGATTTTATAGTGCAGTAATTTTCTTCATTGCTATGGTTTCTTCTTGGTACTTTTTAGTATTTCCTATGTCTATTGAAATCTCACATGGTTCATGTTTTGCTTTCTTGACCTTAGAGACAAACTTTATGGCTGTAATTTTGAATTTTATGTCAGTTAATCACACCCCTCCATTTCAATCAGCTTTATTTCTGGGGTTTATTCTTTTATTTGGAACACATTTCTCTGTTTCTTCATTTTCCTTAACTCTCTATGTTGGTTTCAGGCTATCAGATAAAATAGTAACCTTCTCCATTCATAAGACCACCCACACACAGGAACCTCATTGCTTAGCCTGCCTCATAAATATTTATGCTCATCCAAACCACTAATCATTCTTAGGGACCCCCAGGAGACAGAAAAATATGCTTGTCTCATCAGTGCCTCAGACATGCGAGATAGAAAGCAAGTTTCTTGAGTAGAAGCTGAAAGAGTTGTGTCATGAATGTGTGGTCTGGTCAATTTTCTCATTAGGACAAAACTGAGAGTTAAAGTTGTCTACTTTCCCTGCATTAGCCCAAGAATGGAATCTCAGATAAACACTTGTAGGCTTATTAAGATTATAAACCTTTAAACCATTACTTTCCCTCTGCCATTGTTAGAAAAATTTCAGGCCCATTGCACTCTGGAAAGAAGTGGATTGGAAATCAGTTCCGTAGACAGCAGTTCAAATCCTCCCTGACCAAACCTTGAAGTTTGATTTTAACTTGGAAGCAAACTGCAGAGGAGAAATTATGGGAAGTACTCACTTCCTCATCCAAGCTCCCAGAAAACTACTGCTTTTCTACTCCACTAGCTGCTAGATGTACAGAAGTTGAAAGCCACTTACATAGCAGCTCAAAAAGTTGGAATTTGATATTTGTGGTCTCTCTCCTCCAGAAAGAAGCTTCATTTGGGCTATATTGTCTGTTCATTATACAGTGAACCAGAGGAAATAGGCATTAAAATTATTTACAGGCATATTCAAAATTTTTGCTATTCTGTGGTCCTGGGAAATTTGTGAATGCTATGTCACAACCTGTTTCTAGAAATAGGCAAGTTAGGAGCTAGCTCTTTCAGACCCTTAGCGTTTCAAGAAGATGAGAGGTGAGGGTCCTCTCTATATTGTAACCTGTTAAGCTAGGCATCAGTTTTGTGACAAGTGTGTCTCTCAGCTGTTCCTAACCATTTTGTTGTGTGTATTCTCTCAACTGTGAAGTCAGAATTCTAGAGTACTTTCTTTTTTCTTTTCTTTTCTTTTTTTTTTTTTTTTCTGGTACCGGGGATCGAACTGACGACCACCTGCTTGCAAGGCAGGTGCTTATGCCACTGAGCTAAATCCCCAGCCCTAGAGTACTTTCTTGATCTTATTATTAGAGACAACTGACCTTGGTGTCAGTGATTATTTGGCATGTCTTTGAGTAGAGGGATAGTTCTGAACCTCCTGCTCCACCATCTTGCTGATATTCAGAAAAAAACTTTACTGAGGAGAAAAGCTTAATTCTAGAATATATGTGGTGAAACATATTATTCAGCTTTTTCATTGCTTGGCATGATAGCTGACAGCTACCACTTAAAGGAAGAGAGATTCGATGTGCCTGACTAGTCTGTGGTTAGCTGGATTCAAGGCAAAAACAGCATGGCAAAAGGGTGTGTTAGATAAAACTGCTTAGTTTACAATCACTGGGAAACAAACAGAGGAACAGGAACAATGCCAGAGAAGGACTGAGGAAGTAAAGGTCATGGCTCCGTAATACACACATGCACACACACACACACACACACACACACACACAGGTGTGTGCTCTGTGTCATGTGTGATGAGCTGTAACAAAGGTAATAAAGTTGGCATAATCAATCTTGATTATGAAGCACTAGCCTTTATCAGCTTGACACCCAAACAGAACTCTTCATACTTATCCCCCAAACAAACACAAGGTCATAGCTTCACCTAACGATAAAAGCTTCACCTAATGATACAAGTATCTTGACTAAAACCAGACATCCAATGATTACTTCCACATAGAATCAACTGTTTTGTCATTTTTCAAGTCCAAGTCCAAGTTTTTTTTGAAAAGGCACTTAGCTGTGAACCTTCGTAAGAATTAAAAAAATCAGTTACATAATCCTAAGGTAAATGTCACAGGTAAACCTCTCCATTCCAAAAGGGATGAATGTAGGAACAGGAAAGAATCCTACCAAAGCAAGACCAATCCCACTAAGGCAAAGATTGGCTACTGTAGCTTCGTTGAGTCACACAAAGATAAAATGTGAGTTTTAGGCAGTTTAGGCAGCAGCAACCCTACGGCATTGCTGGTTGTAGCCCATACATCCTCTCCCTTTTCCTGACTCTACTCTCATTCACATTCTATGTTCCTGGAATCTAGTTTCTTTAGATTCCACTGCACCTTTGACTTCATTCTTACAGCTTCACAGCTGCCCTGGGAGAGCGCAGCCTTCCTTTGAAATCTACATGGAAACTTTCCTAACTCAAGGCTTACAATGTATATACCTGTGAAACCAGCATCAACTGCTAGCTCAGGCAGTAGCCGGGTTAGACTATGCTTGTAGAGACTTCTGAGTGCACTGATAGCTGAACTTAGTGAAACAAATTCCAGAAAATTAATTCTTTAGGAGAATTTTCTCAAAGAGATGTCCCAGTAACTTTTTTTGCAAATGAAAGTTGTATACTTTTGCACTCTCAAGCCCGTGATGGATGGAGTTTTGCTGATTTCCAAATGCCCTCAAATCATCTTTATTCTTTCTTCTAGACAAAGTAGTTGGTTTCTTTTGAATATTGATAATCTTTTCAGCAATAATGAGTACTTTGGCTACAACTTTACATATTGTAAAACAAAATATGTTTGTAAGACAAAATATGTTTTTCAAATTATTTTTCTGGTTTTTTGATCCCAGTTCCCTATAAATCAGGCTAAAACACCAGCAAACTGCATGCCACAGAAGGCTAAAACACAGAAAATTGCATGCCACAGAAGAATCAGGCTAAAACACAGCAAAATGCATGCCACAGAAGAAATTTTAGGCTACTTTGAAATTTCCTCCACTAGATAAATTGATTCGTGGCCCTTAATTTTAGTCTCCCACAGAGTCTCAGGACATGGACAAAATATAGACTATTTTGCAAAGTGTAACATTTGTGACCTTTAAGACAACTGCCAATTGTGTCTTTGTTTGCAAATAAAAGCTCCTGAGCCAGATTATCATTGGCCGCATTCCAGTAAGCCTTGTTTTGAGCTCGGAACAGTATCATTTATCAGACTCTGTTTACACTGTTCAAAGACATCTCTGGCCGACATCTCCAAATCTTTTCAAACTCTTCCCACAAACTAGTTCTAAGGGCTTCTAAACCACATGGTCAGATACAGTCACAGCAATGATTCTACTTTCTGCATCAGTCAACTTTCCCATTATTGGAAAACAATACCTGTTACCCACAGCTTAAAAGAGAAGTTTAATGTGGCTTATATTTTAAGGAAATTTTCCGCATGGTTAACTGATTTCAAAGTAGAAACATAATGACAAAAGGGCATCATAGAGTACAGATGCTCAGTTCACGCTGGCAGGAAGCACAGCATAAGAACTGTGCCAGCGAGAAAGAGCAGAGGGACCAGATATAGTACTCAACTTGATGCATCCATGACCCCCACATAGAGACTGCATCAGTCAGGGTTTATTAGAGAAACAGATATAATGCAAGATATATAAATGGATAAATTACAAGATTGGCTTACAATAGTCAGCCACAAAATCGGATGAAGGATCATTCAGAGGATGTCTGCATGCTGGAGGTTGAACTGTCCAGCACAAGGGCTGCAGCTTTCTGCAGTGTCCTGTGCAAGTCTGTATCAGGAGACTGATGGGTCTATGATGGAACACTGAAGAATCTATGAAAGAAGGTGGAAAAGTCTACAATGAAGGCTGAAGAGTCCCAGGCAGAAGCTTGACAGTCTCTGCCAGAAGCCAGGAGATGACATCTAAGCTGAAGACTTGAGCTCCTCTAAAGAGTCAGCAATCAGTCCCCTCCTCATTTGCCATTTACTGTTTGCAGACTGCTGCCCTGGGGAGGTTGTAGCACTCATACCATCTGCCTGCCCTCCTCTTGCACAGGCTGAGCATGGTACAAACTAGGGCCCCTGGCTCCCTGCTGTATCACTTAAACTTCTGACCTTCTCAAATTGACACAATGAACAACATCCTAGAATGGTAACAGCTTGTCCTCCACATCCCAGGATGTAGAGCTGCTGAATCACTTAGATAAACTTCTGGACTTCTCAAGTTGACACAATGTACAAATTATCACAGACACCCTGAAGCATGTTCCACAAATTCCTTGTGTGACTCCCAAGCCAGTCAAGTTGATATATTTAACTGTTGTGAGAATGGTTTTGGACAGAGAAGGGGACATTTATTCACAGCAAGAACAACAAAGACATTTGGTAAACATTTGCATTGCAATATATTTAAAGTACTATGAACATAATGGTGTTGTCCTCACTTGATGACTTGTATATTCTCAATGAAATATGAAGGAAAATGATCAGTATGAATATTATGGTGGAAACAGGATGGAAGCTTGGGAAAGCACAGAAATGCATAATTCCCTAAAGGAAAGAAAACAAGAAGATTGACTGAAATTTGTACTAACTAACTGGGAGAGAAGACAACTGTCAGTCCTCTGATGGAATCTTAAGAGAATCAGGTGGAGATGCCAGGAGGTGAACATGTTAAAGTTATGTGGTAGAGAGGTACAGTAAATAAAAGCTGATATCCTAGAGACGCACGCATGCCTGTAATCCCGGCACTTGGGAAACTGAAGCAGGAGGATCACCACGGGTACAAGGCCAGTTTAGCAAGACTGCTTTGCAAGACCCTGTCTCAAAAAAGCAAAACAATATTCTGAAGAAGGTGACCACTGGGAGAAGTTGATAAAATAAACTTTTTGGACATTTTTAGTGCTACATTTTTATCTTGACTTTTAGTTTCCGTAAGACATTTCCCAGAGCTTGTTGTTATAAAAGCAGAGTTCAATACTAAATCCTGCACCATTAACATAACCACAGATGTTAATATAAAGACAGTCTTGAATGTAATTCAAGCTTGACTTTTTTTTATACACATTTAAACTTCTTACTTACAAATTTACTAAAGTCTTGAGTGAACTGGTTTCTAAGGCATTCTTGTTCAAGAAGATAGCATCCTAGATTTATAGAAATTACCGGTGTTTATTCCTCTCTCCCCCAAAGTCTTAAATAATTTATTGCAAATATGTTAAGAATATGATAGAATCTATGGGGAACTAAAATATTTTGAAAGAGATAATGATATCATAAAGTTAGTTTATATGGTGAAACTTTTGAATATTTTAAATTACCTCTTATAATGCCATTTGTCTAACTTTTGTTTTATCCTTTTCTTTAAAAAGATAATGTAGCTACCTTTTGTTAATTATCTAAAAATATCTCTGAGCAATGTAATTTTTAAATTCAAGTACTACGAAAGGCTTAGAGTATAAATTAAACGTCAGTTAATCATTATCCAACTCTGTATTTTGCAGTTATTTAATTACTTAAAATGGTTTAAAAACTTTGAAATATTAAAGTGTTTAAATATTTCTATTTCTCAGTGCATTTAAATAAATAATTTCTCAATGCATTTAAATAAATATGCTTCGATCTTTTTTCTTAGTGATGTAGTATATGAACCTTTGAGGAGGAAAATTTAACGTTCAAACTGTAGCAGTATTATTCAGTGTCAGAACATGCTGATATGTGAGTTCCTCTGCAAACACTATAGAGATAACAAAGTTTAGGTTCTACTAAAATTTACTTAACTTTTGTCCATTTTAGTTTCTTTAAAATTGTTCAGTCTTATTAACAATGCTGCTTTAAAAAAAAAAAGCTGTCCTGAAATGAAAACACTTTGGCACAAATCTTGGCTCACAACTCACTTTTTTTTTTTTTTTTTAGTTTTAGAAATAGAATTGCTGAGTCAAAGTTATATGAGTTTAATATTCAGGTAGGTACTCTCCTTCAGAAAGTTGGATCACTTTCTATTCTCAACAATACAAAAAGTGTCCTTTGTATGTTTCCAAGTATCGGAAGACTATTTCATCCTTATTTCCCAAATTGCTGATAAGTTTTAAGATATTTTCCCAGTTCTTAATAACTATGTATGCTGCCCATTGGATTTTCCATTCTTTATGCTACAGTTATCATTTTCATTTCATTTACATGAAGTATAAACCCAGAAGAAAATGATTGAGACAATTATAACTTTTTTCCTCCACCGGGGAATTCACTCCATTCAGGGACTTAGCTAGCCCTCTATGACTGAGTCACAATCCAGCCCTTTTTACTTTGATTTTGAGACACAGTTTTGTTAGTTTGCCCCAGACTAGTTTTGGATTCACAATCCTTATGTTTCAGCTTCTGGAGTAACTGGGATTATACCCACAAGCTGCCATGCAAAACTGAAGTTTTTAAATAAACAGAAATGGGGTAATCTTTTATATTTTCCCTAGATGTGAACAATTTCAAGAAATCTTCATTTCTTCCTGAAGAAATGTACAATGGGTGCTAAGTTTTTGGTTTGTTTGTCTTGTTTTGTTTTGTTTTATTTTTTGTCTTTGGAAAGTACTTTACAATTTCTCCTAGGCAGGGATCCTAATATGAATTTTTTAAAAGAAATATTTTACCTGAAACTGTGTTTATTTCATATTCATTCTTTAAAGATACTTTGGCTTCATATAGAATTTTGCCTTGACATTTATTAATCTATCATTTTAAGATATCTTTCTATTTTCTTCTATACGACATAGTTATGATGTTAGATGTACTTCAAATTGTCCTTCTTCCATGTGGCCTATACACACATTTTTTGGCAGGTATGTAATAAATTTTGGTAAACATTATATGGAGATTTCAAAAGAAATCATTGAATACTAGATTATATTCTCCTCCTCTTCACTTCTTTCCCCTTTTCATGCACAGGTAGGTAGATCCTAAGGTTTACTTAGGTTTCTATTTATGACAGAAGTTTTCTAAACTCTTTTATTTTATAATATCATTTCATTTTTAATGCCTAAAACCTTTAAGGATTTTTAACATTGTTACTATGCATTTGTTTCTTGAATATTTCCTCTTTGAATTCTACTTTATAAGAAACCAATATCATGAATCCTGTGGGGGTTTTTTTGTTTTGTTTTGTTTTTGCATATTTATGTAAATTATAATTTTATTTTTTTAAAACAAAAAAACCTAAAGACAATGATACAGAATTTCAAACAAAATAATGGGAAATTAAGACTGGTTAATATTTCATACACTGCTATTTTCAAAGTAGTTATAAATTACAAGACTTAGGTGTGAAAAAATCAAACAATTGAACAGTGAAAGCACAAACTATTCTTTTTAATGAACTAGCAGAGATTAGAAGTATAGTTACATATCATATGTATACATACATATATATATATATATGCATACTTATTCTTGTCATTGTGATGAGCCATACTTAACATATATGATAATTGATTTCTTCTCTGGCATTTAGATTTTCTTATTGTAATGCAGTTGTACTCACAGAAAAAGATTTTGTTCCACTTTTCTCATCTTTATAAACCATTTAATTTTAATTTTAAAAGTTTAAAGAAAATTTACAGGCTGCAATTATAAATAAGATCCAAAATGTACCATAGATATTGTGAAATTGGAAGAAACAGTTCAAAATGAAAGAGAAATTAGAAAAGGGGAAAGGGAGAGTATATGATTATTGCTCCCAGTGGTCAAGGACCTGCCCAGCTTCCAGCCACACTAGACTAAGCTTGGGAGGTTTTGCAGCCTGACTAGATTATGCGCAATGACTTTCTTCAATCAGAGGAGTTGAGGGCACTAAATTGACTTCCAATGCATTGGTCCTTGCCCAGGGAGAGCTTTGGACCATCATCCACAGTGGTTAGGTGCCTGCTGTGCTTCCTGGAACACTGGACGTGGCTCAGGAGGGCCTGATGGCCTGACTGGACCACATTCAGCAATCTCCATTCAGTCCCAGGAGCCAGGGGCATAGAAGACGATTTCCAACACACCCAGGGGAAGCCTTGGAACAACACTTGAAACACAGAAAACACAGAAATATAGGAAAATGACAAAATGAAAGACCAAAATGCAATCTCAAACCTCCAATCCATCCCAAAAAAGCCTAAGAGCCATGCACATAGAAGAAAATATATGCCATACACCTGAAATATCCAACATAATGACAACTGAAATAAAGAAGCAAAACCAGGAAGCTTTAAAGGAATTCAAACTAGAAATAATCTCCCAGGCAAAAGAAGAAATGATAAAAGAAATGAAAGAGGTACTGAACATATCTAAAGAAAACACAGTTAAAAAATTAGAGGAACAAACAAAAAAAGATAGAAGCCCTGGATGAACAATTTAAGAAACAAACAGAATACATGAAGCAGATTCAAAGACACATACAGAAAATCAAAAATTCCATTTAAAGTTGTCAAAAATGACTCAACGAAAGTGAAGGTAGAATTTCAACCTTGAAGACAAGATTGCAGCTTCTGAACAGGAAAGGAAAGATCTTTTAAAAATAACAAGGAATCAGGAAATAACAATTAAACAGCTGCAAGATGATGCAAAGAAAAACAACATAAGAGTCATAGGATAAATGAAAAAGAACGGGACAACACAAATTATATCAAGAGGTTATTTACAGAAGTAATAGCTGAAAATTTCCCAAACATGAGAATGGAAACTGACATCAGGATTAGTGAAGAATACAGAATTCCAAATAGCTATAACCAAAATAAAATTATACACGGACATATAATAATCACCATCCCAGAAATCCAACATCAGAATAGAATATTAAAAGCTGTTAGAGAGAAAACACAGATCACCTATAAAAGAAAACCTATCAGAATCACAGCAGACTTCTCAACACAAACAATGAAGTCAAGAAGAGGATGGAGTGAAGTCTTTCAGATCTTAAAGGAAAGTGATTTTCAACCTAGACTGATGTACCCTGCTAAACTGTCCTTCAAAATGGATGGAGAAATAAGATACTTCCATGACAAAGAACAGCTAAAGAACTTCATGATCACCAAGCCAACTCGGCAAAGACTACTGAAAGACAGTCTAGATACACATAGGAAAAACCACTAAACAAGGCAGAAAATTAAACAGAATGGAAGATAAAGATGCAACAGCAGAAAGATAACATGTCAACAATAAACCAACATATAATAATTAATTTAAATGGTCTCAATTCACAAATTAAATGAAACAGACTGGCAGAGTGGATCAAGAAGCAACATTCAACCATATACTGTCTGTAAGAAATACATCTAACCTAAAAGGAAACTCACAGACTGAAAGTCAAAGGATGGAAAACAATACTTCATGGTATAGGAACTGAAAAAAAAGTGAGGGTAGCTATTCTGTTTGCAGACCATGTGAACTTCAAATCAAGAATGATCGTAAGAGATAAAAAAGGTCACTACATACTGGCTAAGGCAAAACTTCAACAGGAAGAGATAACTATCTTAAATATATATGCACCAAATTCTAGAACACCCAGTTATACAAAGCAAATATTAATACAAATGAAAAATCAAATTAGCAATAATACAATTATAATGGGAGACCCTAACACATCATTGAAACCAAAGGTCAGATGAACCAGACAGAAAATCAGCGAAGAAATAACAGAACTTTATTACACCTGTGAACAAATGGACTTGATAGACATATACAGAGTGTTCCATTCAACAAAATCAGAAAATACATTCTTCTCAGCAGTAGCAGTACATGGTACATTCTCTAAAATAGAGCATATACTACCCATAGAACGTATATAAATAAATACAAAAGAAATAAAGTTGTCCCATGCATGGTATCAGGTCATAGCAGCATGAAACTAGAAATTAATGATAAAAGAAACTGCAAAATCCTCAAAAGCACAAGGAAATTGAACAATACACTCTTGAACAATCAGTGGGTCACAGGGAAAATTAAAGAAGAAATTAAATACTTACAAGGAAATGAAAATACAAATATACTGGAATCTGTGGGGTGCAATGAAAGCAGTCCTCGGAGGAAAATTTATTGCACTGAGTTCCCGCATCAGAAAAATAGAATGAATACAAATAAACAACCTGATGTTACAACTCAAAGATCTAGAAAAAGAAGAGCAAGTCAAGCCCCAAGCCAAAAGAAGGGAGGAAATTATAAAAATCAGAGCAGAAATTAATGCAATATTGACTAAGAAAACAATTCAAAGAATCAATGAAGCAAAGAGTTGGTTCTTTGAAAGAATAAATAAAATTTATAAACCCCTAGCCAAACATTAAAAAGGGAAGAAAACTGACAAATTCATGCAATAAGGAATGAAAAAGGTGAAATCACTACAGACTCTGAGGAAATACGGAAGATCATCAACACCTATTTCAAAAGCCTCTACTCTCATAGGTTCAATAACACAGAAGAAATGGACAGATTCATAGAAGCATGTGACCTACCAAAGCTGGGTCAAGAAGATGTAAAACTTCTGAATAACCCAATTTCTATTAATGAAATAGAAAATGTAATTAAGTCCTTAACTACAAAGAAGAGCCCAGGCCCAGATGGATTCACTGTGGAATTCTACAAGAAATACAAAGAAGACTTAATGTCCACACTCCTCAAACTCTTCAGTGAAATCAAAAAGGCAGCAACTCTTCCTAAGTCATTATTGGAAGCAAATATTTCTCTAGTACCAAAACCTGAGAAAGACCCAACTAAAAAAGAGAACTATAGACCGATCTCCCTAATGAACACAGATGCAAAAATCCTCAATAAAATATTGGCAACAGGATGCAGCAAATAGTGAAGAAGGTTATACACCACCACCAAGTGGGATTTATCCTAGGCGTGCAGGGACGGTTTAACATACGTAAATCAATAAATGTAATCCACCATATCAACAGAGCCAAAAGTAAGAATCACATGATCATTTCTATAGATGTAGAAAAGCTTTTGATAAGGTCAAACACTCATTCATGATAGGAGCCTTACAGAAAATTGCAATATATGGTCTTTACCTCAATATGATAAAGGCCACCTATGATAAACCAACAGCCAGCATCATATTAAATGGCCAAAAACTGAAGGCCTTTACCTCAAAATCAGGCACAAGACAAGGATGTCCCTTATCACTGCTATTCAATATAGTACTGGAAATACTAGCCAGAGCAATTAGACAAGAGAGAAAAATAAAAGGGGTAAAGATAGGAAAGGAGGAATTTAAATTATCATTATTTGCAGATGACAAGATACTCTACATAGAAGACTCCCAAAACTCCACTGGAAGACTCCTAGATATAATAAATAAATTCAGCAATGTAGCTGGATACAAAATCAATACTCAAAAATCAATAGCATTTCTATACACTAACAACAAAATCACTGAAAGAGAAATAAGAGAAGCCACACCCTTCACACTAGCATCCAAGAAAATGAAATACTTAAGAATTGCTCTCACGAAAGAAGTAAAAGATCTATTCAGAGGAAATTACAACACCCTCAAAAAGACATCAAAGATGATCTCAGAAAATGGAAAGACATCCCTTGTTCATGGATAGAAAGAATAAATATTGTAAAAGTGGCCATTATCCTAAAACTGTAATACAGATTCAATGCAATCCCAATAACAATACCATCAAAATACCTTATAGATTTAGAGAAATCATTCCTAAAATTCATCTTGAACCAGAAGAGACCTAGGATAGCAAAGACAATTCTAAGCAACACAGGCAAGGCAGGAGGCATCAAAATCCTTGACTTGAAGTTATACTACAAAGCAACTGTAATAAAATCAACATGGTACTGGAATAAAAACAGACCTTAAGATCAATGGAATGGATTAGAAGTTACAACCACAACCATAAACACTCAACCACCTTATTTTGATAAAGGGGCCAAACATGTTCACATGACAGTCTCTTTAATAAATGGTGTTGGAAAAACTGGCTCTCTATATGCCAAAATCTAAAACTAGACCCAAGCCTATCACCATGTACTAAATTAAAATCTAAATGGATCAAAGATCTGAATATTAAAACAGAAACACTAAATCTGATGGAAGATAAATTGAGTAGAAATCTGGAAGATATAGGGGTAGGTAGAGAATTCATGAACAGGAATCAAACTACACAGAAATACTTCCCAGAATCAGTAACTGGGATCATGTCTTATTAAAATGTTTCTGCATGTCAAAAGAAATCTCCAACATACTGAAAAGAAAACCCACAAACTAGGAAACAATCTTAGTGAACTGTCCCTCAGACAAAGGACTTCTGTCTAAAACATATAAAGAATAAAAATTCAAACCCCCAAAATTCCAAGATCCAATCCAAAAATGGGCGTCTGAGATGAAAACACAGTTCTCAGATGAAGAAATACAAATGGCAAATAAATTCATGAAAAACTGTTAAGCATCATTACTCATTAGAGAAATGCAAATTAAAACCACATTGAGATTCCATCTTACTCCAGAAAGAATGACCAGGATCAAAAAAACTACCAGCTACAAATGCTGGAGAGGCTGTGGGGGAAAAGGAACTCTCCTGCAGTTTAGGTGGGAGTGTAAACTGTTGCAACCATTGTGGTGATCAGTCTGAAGATTTCCAAAAGCTGGGATTGGAAGTCCCATTTGATCCAACTATTTCACTTCTAGGCATATTCCCAGAAGAACTGAAAACATCATACCCCAGTGATATATGTGCACCCATATTTAAAGCAGCACAATTTGTAATACCCAGATCTTGGAAACAACCTGAGTGTCCAACAACCAAGGAATGGATAAAAAAGTTTTTGTATTTTTATACAATGGAGTACTACTCAGCTGTAAAGAATGATCACATTGAGATATTTATAAATAAATGGGCACAACTTGAGACCATACTTACAAGCGAAATGAATCAAACTCACATCTATAAATACTATATAGTCTCCCTAGTGTAAGAAATGGTAAAAGTATATAAAGTTTATGATTCTCCTTTACAGTGCTTTGAAGACTTATAATGTTTCCATTCATTAGTTGAAATTGTTTTATCCTGGGTTGTTTGATTTTATTGTCTGTGATGGCATGAACAGCTATTTTGAAGAAAACATGACATTATAACAGCCAGTGCTGATTTAATATCATCTTGATAGCCTGAGCCTTTGCAAAAAAAAAAAAATCAATGTGTCTATTTCTTATTATTTGGTTCTTTATTTATATTTTGGGTTTCCCATATAAGAAAACCACATAATTAAGCTTGTGTTGCTGATTCATTTTACTTAACATTATGGTATCAAGGTATATCCATTTAATTGTAATTAAATGGATTATAATTAATTATGATTATATAATTAATTATATAATTGGAATGGGTTGGAAAGGGTTGATATATTATGTTTAGTTTACTATCATGTTTCAACTTCCAAGCATTTAACGAGTCAGAATTAGTAGAAATATGTTAACTCATATTTCATTCTCAAAGAGTGCCTGAATGTTTTAAAGGGTAAGAACAATTTTTAACGATAAAAGTAACTAAAAGCCAAGTCACATGGATAAAAAATTAAATATCATTTTATGCATTCATTTTTTAATAAAATAAAATAATTTTCATTTAGATATTGGTACATGAGAATAAATTGTCTTATTTTATATTTTAAATTTTTATGTTTATCATAGTGGTTTGTAGTGCATTTTTTAGAACTGCTGATTTTTGAGAAATTGATTATATTTTTTTATTTTTCACTGTAAAATTTGACATATTTGTATGCTATTATATTTAAAATTTAAATTTAAAACTCAACATTTTAGAATGAGTTTTCTTGATAATGACAAAAATTGAATTTTCTACAACTTTGGTGCAAACAGAGCAAGCTCTTTAGTATGTAGTAGACTGCATGAATGAAGCAAACTTTTTCTTTGGTTGAGCAGGGGTCTAGATTTGTTGGTACAAGGGCTTTTGCTGTATACAAGAGCAGTAGAGCTCTTAGTGCATTTTCTGTTGCTGTAACAAAATACATAGATTTGGTTAATTAAAAAGAAAACAAGGTTTACTTAAAAAAACTCCACAGTTTTGGAGGTTGAAAGTCCAAAATCAAGCCACTTCTTTGGTCTTTGGTGAGGGCCCCCTTGGCTATTTCACAACATTATAGCACAGACTTTATGTAGGCTTTAAGTAGAAGTTAAGCACAAGGAGGTGTCCTCACTTTGTAACAACCCACTATTACCCATATGACAGAAAAGTTTAAAATCAGCAGTCTGATGCATGTTAAGACAAGATGTACTCACCCTGCCCACCATACAGTTAGACCAATAGACTCAGCCATAACAGACCACATCAGCAATTTAGAGATGGTCCAATGTGGCTTAGTCTAACTGCATCCATCTGGACTGCCTATAAACATATTCTATTTTCAATGACTGTCCAACTGAAATAGACTAGTCAAGTACACACTTAGTTCCAATCAACCCCTCAGCCCCAGCTCCCTCCCCAGTTTCTCCTGCCTTATGATAAATAACCCCTCCAGCTAACCTGCCCAAAACAAACCTGCCTGACAACATAAAACTTGATTCATGTAACCAATTATATAATAACCTGTTATCAGCTTGTGTACTTATGCATAAAAATCCCATACAAACTAAACCCAAAGCTGACTTGGGGCTAGTGGTTTGAAACTGATTTCTACCAACCTACTAGCATAATAAAAGTTACCTTCCAATTCTTGGGGTGGACCATCTTGGTTTTGGTTCAGTACTGGATTTCTGCAACCCCTGAACTAACTGGAGTCCCATAAAAACTATATTAATCCTGATTTCTATACTATTGGTGATTCACATACCTCTTTTGGTTTTATTATATATTTGATCCTATTTACAGATCTTTAAGAAATTCCTAAGTGCTTTCGGTTTATCCATTTTCTTCTTTTATTGTATCTTATGTTTACATGTTTTAATGTGAGTTTAAATGGTGATGTGATTGTATGCATTTGTCTATCAGTTTCCTTAGACTGGAAATTAAAATTAACACCAAAAGAAAGGCTTACAACACATATTAATGATTTCATTGGATTACAGTGTAAAACACACACAAAATATGTGAGCAAAATGTAAACATTTATTAAAATGTAGAAACTTTACATATTAGAAAGTACCTTATGAATATCTAAACAAAATTAACTACATATTTATTGTTGAATCTTTAACATTAGTCAAATAATTAATAATGCATAGAACCTTAAAACAGGAGAAAAGTACAATTGCCTAAAGTTTATATCAATTAAAGCAAATTAAAATCTTACTAAAGAAATTATTTTTCATATTAACGATGTATAACATAGGTGTTAGTTCCATATCATCATTCCATAATAAGGGATTGTACATACCAGTACCAATTTATAGTGATTATATGTATGATTTCTTGCTTTTACTTTCTTATATACGCTTGGTAAAAACTGTGCCTTGAATTGCAATCTCTTCCCAGACTAGAGATATGTAGTATCCTCCTCTCTTGTGATGCTGAGCAGCAGCTCTGATTCACCCACACAATCACAAAGGTGAACAACTGATTTCAGTGTGCTGTATTGCAAGTTGTGATGTCTAATGTATTAAGAGCAGAAATGAACTTTTGTCTCTTGATATTTTCAACTCATGATAGCTTTATTGGGAAATGACCCAACTGTGAGTCAAGTAGCATCTGTCTTTCCTCTCATTCTTCTTAGGAATACAAATGAAAACAGCGTATCTACAAAAAACTTAAAGTTTTATCTCCCCTGAAATTATCTGCTCATAAAGTTCTTGGGTCAATGGCACATAAGATTTTTTCAAGTTGTCCATAAGGTAAAGTGGATCAGAAATTTTCAGTGGATTAAATCCTTCTTCCACCAACTGAAACTTCTGCAGTTTGAAAGTCTCCGTGGTTTCCATTTTTTCCTGTAAACAATTACCAAGATGAGTGGAACAACTTAGTGCTATCTAACATAGCCATTATATGTAAATAAAATATTTAGCACTGTAGAATATAATATTTAACTGTAACATTTTATGTTTAATAATATTCATATAAAGTTATGAATATAATCAACAAACTGATTAGAAGTATGTTTAAAACACATAGTTTATATTCTTAATTCAATGCCAAAACAAAATTATATACAGAAAATACTATCAGAAGTTAGGAGTTAAAAGCTATAAAAGACAGCAATTTCTTCAAAAATCTACCACATAGAAAAGAATATCTTGGAAACAGAGGTCATAAAAAAATGTTTTAAAATATGGATCCCTGAACTGGGGACTCCTCAGTGAGTTTTCAGAAGATACTTTAAATTGTCAAGGGAAATCCAATCAGGGTCAGCACTCATAAACTACTAGCTCAAGGTATTTCAAAGTTTCAATAATAATTTGTGATATATTCTTTTCAATCATAGCATAAGTGGTTTTAAATGGTTTCTGTGATACAAATGAAGTTTGTTAAAAATCAAAGTGGAACATGAAATTAGTCTTTGTCAATCTAACTCAAAAGTTTGAATAGCTTTGTGGTGCCCAACTAACCTCTTTTCAATTAGTAATTATGGTCATTTGAAAGTTTTAAAAATTTATATACAATGTCTTTTTTAGGATGACATCTAATTTCTTAGATCTAAATACTTACGATTTTGATCTAAATAGTAAATAAATAAATAAATAAATGTTTGCCTATTTATTTTGACCTAAGAGTGCCATAACAAAAATTACTGAACCACTAAAAGTACAATGAATCCAGAAAGTTTAAGAATGTCTGCTTTAGGGATTTAAAAGAGAAGACAGTGTATCCTTTGGGAGAGTTTCAGATATGAAACAACAACTTACTTTAGATTAGGTGGCCTTTCAGAGATTCATTTAACATTCCATAAGAATTCTGGGCATTTTATTCACACTTCTGAACAACTTAAGAGTCAACTAAACTTTGAGCCTCTTCCTTGCCTCTCCCCCCTCTGCTAGTAAGATTTTCATCCCAGAATTAGATGAATCTATGTGGGCGTACATGTTTCCCTTTTTCAGAAAACTAGTATTTCACTATATCTATACAATTTGGTGTTCTTTTTAAAGCTATTGGTCACACCATTGTCTTCAAATGAACACTTTAAAAAATAGGTTTCAGAACATTGGAATAGACAAGGACAAAACCACACAAGCATGATGCAAAAGCCAAAGTAGACAAATGGGACTATATCAAACTACAAAGCTTCTGTACAGCAAAGGAAGAAACAAACTACAGAATGAGAGAAAATATTTGTAGCGTATATCTGAACAGGGATTAATTTCCACAATAAACAAGGAACTCTAAAAACTCACTAGCACAGTGGAAATAATAATAGCCTGCTCTTAAAAATAAGCAGCATACATAAATGCTCATTTCTTAAGAGAACACTTAGAAATGGCCAACAATTCTATGAAAAAATGTTCAAGGAAATGCGAATTAAAACCATAATAAGCTATTATTTCACCGCAGTAAGAATGGCCATTATGAAAAGACTACAGATAACAAGCTCTGATGAAGAAAGAAAGAAACTCTTGAATATTACTAGTGAAAATATAAACTGGTACATGGAAAAGAGTATGAAGGTTTTGCAAAAAATTAGAAGTAGAATTACCACATTTTTCAGCAGCCTCATTGCTAGGTATATATCTAAAGAAAATGAAATCAGTATGTCTAAGAGACAGCTACACTCCCATGTTTAGTGCAGTTCTACTGATAACAGCAAAGATGCAAAAATAACCTAAGGGTTTATCAGAGGATAAATGGATAGAAAAATACGGTACATTTGTACCATGGAAAACCATTTGGTCACAAAAGGAGTTAAATCCTGTCCTTTGCAGCATTATGGATATAACCGAAGTCAATTATGTTAAGTGAAAACATACATGCATAATATATAAATACAAGTACCACATGATCTCATTTATATGTGGGATCTAAAGGAGTTGATTGCATAAAAGTTAAGAGAAGAATGTTGGTTATCGGGGCTGGGAAGAGAGGGGGAGGAAGGAAAAAATGGGAAAAGATTGATCACTGGGGACTATATTAATGTTAGATAAGAACAAGAAGTCTATACATAGAAAAGTGTAATTTTCAAAAGTACAATTCAAAAAGTTAGAAAAAAGGCTTTCGAAAGTTTGTACCATAAAGAAATAATAAATGTCTGAGATATAGATATATAAATATGGCCTGATTTAAGCACCTTAGAATATATACGTTTCAAATCATCACAAGATACTCTGCTAGTGCAATTTTATGTTACACATAATACATCCAATATTGCCTTAGCATTTGTTTGCAATTAGCATTTCACAAGGCTGTTATGAAATCAACATGAAGCAATGTAAAATTCTTAAGGATATGCCAATGAAGCATGTGCTTATGATGTATGAGTGATGCACGCCATTGGACAAGCAGTAATTTGGTTATCAGGATTCCTAGGCAAATTCTTTAAAAATGACCAAGACAACACCTACTGACTCACTGCCGATAGTAATATAACAAATGTACTCAGAACGAGTTTGTGGGATTTGAGGTTAAGAGATAAATATTACATATGTTTTGGAAATTACATTTGAGGCACTGTGTTAATAAGTAAAGTACAGGGTAAATGAGTAAGCACAGTTACCAAGCTGAGTAATTCTTTCTCTTTTCACTAAATACTATACCCAACAAGACGGATCCTTTTTCCCCCAAAAACTGAACTCAGAATTCTCCAAAATACAAAGCGGAGAGGGCTGGACAGAAAAGTAAAACTTTAGAAGCAGGACTACTTAAAGCCAATAGGCTATGGGGCCTGCCCACGTTCTACGGACACCTTGAGGTCTGCGGGATGGAACACAATTATTCACAAACTAGTCATACAAATATCTCAGCATTTGTACAAAATATGAGTTTGACTTTCCAGCTTTACTGGGACCACAATTTTACTTTGCAGTTCTAACTGAAGGAGGAGGGGAGGAGAGGGGAGGGGGAGGGGGAGGAGAAAAAGATGAAAGGGAAAAACAGAAAGAGGAGAAAGAGGAAGAGTGGAAAAGGAAGAAGAAGAGGAGGAGGAAGAACAAAGTGATTCTAAAATCAAGGCAAAGACAAAGACAAATATATTCTAGTGTTTCTTACTTAGGCTTTAAATAGCATGAACTCTAAACTCCATGCCCCTATGTTTTTCATTATTCTTGACATTTTCTAATATACTAAAATATACAGTGGTACCTCAGTTCACAAAATTATCCACAATTCTGGTCACGAACCAAATTGGACATGAACTGAATCAGTTTTTCCTATAAGATCAGCATTGAACCTAACCATGGAATTTGATTTAGTTCTCACCCAATGCAGTTTAAGACCAGAATCCTGGAAAGAATTAAGTTGTGACAGGAAGCACCACTTAATCTAGAGGATGTAATATTATATTGTTGTTAAGCCACTTCCAGGTTTCCGATATTAGATTTGAGTTGGACCACAGAATTACCTGAATTCTTAAAAATCGTGGGCAGGCATAAGACGGTAGAGATGTCACAACTTGTTCATAAAACTTTTCTAAATTTAAAGACTTATTTGGTTTTAAAATAATGGAAGCCATTCCTGCTTTTCCTTCATAACCTGAAAGAAAAGTTGATATAGAATCAAGTTTAAATACCAGATCAATTAAAATTCTGTTAATATATTTACTGCTCCTGAGGTATTTAAATTATCTGAGTCATATTAATGCAACCATGGCATAGATCAGTATGTGGCCTTCTTTAGAAATAATTTAACAACAGGGGAATCCATAATCTATCTCTAATTGTCTATGGCACAAGAATAAAATTCATTGAATGGGAAATCAAAGTTATCCATAGTTGCATACTACCACCACTAACAAATACACTACAAAAGAAAGCATTTATTTAAGGCAAATATACTCCAACAGGAATGCACACATTTTAGACATCGATGTATTTTTAAGTTAAAACTAAGAACTGTATTTCCTTAATTCCATACACTGCTCATGGCTTATCATGCGGGACCTTAGAAGGGGGCAGATCACGCTGCAGCTATTCTGTAACATCCACTGTCTAATAAACATCCCTTTCCTGTGTTCTCCTGCTCAAACACTCCTCACCTGGAATCTCCCACTCTTATGAGCATAAGCTCAAAACTATTTTCAGTTGTTAAAAACAAAAAAGGACAGTGAAAAAGAACAGCTGCCCTATAATTTCAAATTGGTGCCTTTTGCACAGCACATCATTCTCACCATCATAAAATACATACATGTTACATGTAATATGTTATAATTCTATGAAGCCATATAAATTTTAAATGATTTTTAAAAAGACAAGTTTTAAAAAGAACAGGCTAATGTTATTAAACACTTAAAGTAGAACACACTCTTTTTCAGCCCTTGTCATCACAAGAAAAGTAACAGGCCTTTGAAAGCCTTTGACAATTGTCAAACAGTAATCACTCTACCAAACATTCAAGCTCTAGTCTAAAAATACCTATAGGCATTAAAGTACATTTAGTGCATGTCTCCTAATGTGTTATCGAGTTAGCTTAGTCAACGATATCACTCGCCAAGACTAAGGTTTCTTCTAATGTCCTAAAATTTTAAAAAACTGAGTTGGCAAAATAGCTTTAAAACTAAAGTACATTTGTACATTCTACTCTCAAAATTCTTCAGAATCAGAAATCTACTCATACCTGACACAGCCACTCCGTAGACGTTGGTTTCCTGTATAAAATCCAGCATCCCAATAATATCAGCGACCTCTGTGGTTGCCACATTTTCTCCTTTCCACCTGAATGAAAAACAGACTTCTGTTGGTGCACCTGTATTTGAAGCATTAGGTGCACGCTTCTGGTTTTAATGCCTTGCATTTGGTTCTGTGCAAGCACCGAGTGATCAGAAATAACTAGCTTTCAAAACAAATATCATTTCTAAGGAAGTATTTTGTTGGTTAAGTCAATAAAATCAGCATCTAGATTTCGGTTAAAATTATTTTTCTTAAGTCTTAATGATAAAAATTCTTGTGGTAAAATGTCTTATAAATACACTTAAAAATAAATATAAATCCTCAAAATAATAAGTATGCAGACTTCTTTATTTGGGGTGAGGGCGGAATACAGAATTAAATGAAAAGCTATAGTTGTCTTTCATTTTCCTTTTTTTTTTTTTTTTTTTTTTTTTTTTCTGTTTCTGAGACAGAATTACACTACATCACGGTATTTCCTGGGCTAGTCTTGAACTCTTGGGCTCAAGTCACCTCTAGCTTCGGCCTCCCAAAAAGGTCAGGATACAAGTGCAGACGCAGTGCCCAGCCTAGAGCTGCGTTTCAGTACTACGTATAAAAGCAGTAGCTCCTTCAGCTTCTTTAATTCATATGAACACTTTGTTTTAATTCAAATAATTTCATATAAAGTGAGCTTTTAACACAGTACAAAAAGCAAGAATGGAGGAAGTATAATTTATTAGTTCAAGTATTTGTTAAATGCTTATCCTAAAACTTTACTATTTCATTTCATTTTATTTTTTATCGGTACCACGTGCTTGCAAGGCAGGCATTTATGCCACTGAGCTAAATCCCCAGCCCCGCCTTTACTATTTTATAGCAATTGACAACTAAAGCAAAATAATTTTATAGACCCAAAATAATTTTAGAAGAATAAAAAAGAAATACAAGAAAGAAAAAAATTTCCCTTTCTATAATTTTTTATGAAAAGAATGAGACCATCTTGGTTTTCTTTTTAATATTACTATTTAAGCTTTGCATTTGTCTGGAAGTCTCATATTCTAAAAAAGAGGTTTATTGCTGTACATTAAATGTGATTCATTAAAATCATTATAGAATTTTATATCAAAATTTAATTTACAGTTCAATCTAGAAATGATGGTTAATAAATTTGTAAATGAGGAGGCATTATGAGGTAAAAGGGCTGTGTCTGTTCTGACAGCTAAAAAAATACGTGGTATGTAATGTTTCTAGAAAAGCATAGCAGTTACAGATCAAATCAGGCTTGGTAGAGTTCATACCTGAATGTGTCTCCAATACGGTCCCAAAAATAAAGAAAATTCTCCTCGTCTTGGACCATTAGGTCTCCTGTGTTAAAGTAAACGTCTCCCTTCTTAAAAACATCAAAAAGCAATTTGTTTTTTGTGTGCGTATAAGACCCAGCATAACCAAAGAAGGGATTCTTGTTATTTACACAAGAAATGAGAAGTCCAGGTTCTCCTGCAAGAGGAAAAGACATTTTTGCAACCCGCTGGTTAAAACTACTGTTGTGTGTCTCTAAATCTGTCTAACTCAATCCCTGTTGCTCATCTCACTTTCCTTAGAATGCACTTCTATCCTATTTGATCTCACCAATCTCAGCCTACACATCGTATATCATTTCAGAGATGACCAAGAACACAAATTTAGAAAGACTATTAAAAAGGGAATTGAACATGAAAGTGTAATACATTTCTTTAACTTTCCGAGCTGATAGCCCAATGGCTATTTCATTCTGGATCACATAGATTTTAATGCAGAAAATATTCTCAGCAACATAAATACCAATCCTAATAATAATTATAATTAAATGATCAGAGAATATTCGTTGGACACATGCCATGACCTTCTTGCAACTTTCATTTTACTTATTCTTTTCAGAAATCATTAAGTTTATTAGTCTTGTTTCATAAGGAAGAAGGATCTAGTACCCAAGAGGAGTGAAGCAATTTCCGAAAAATGAGAAACAAATAATCCTAGAATTCAAATTCAAGTCTCCATGATTTTGTGGCAAAGTTTCTATAAAATACTGTTTCTGATACTATTGATATGCTATTAGTAATGTTTAGAAATGATATACTCTGAGATGCTCTTCTGGGAATCCTTGATAAGAAGATTTTAAGTCTTCAGAAGACTTAATATTCTTTGTTTTTCTTTTTCAGGACACGGATGAGTTTCTTCTTTGATAAACTAATGACTGGGAATACTTAATAAGTCAGAGCATATTCATATTATTCTTGCTTGGGCATAATTTACATTGTGAGGACACAATGTCTTAATGGAAAAAATGAATAATTCATAATGAGAATCCTAAATTGGTAAAGCAGATTATTTTGGGTCAAACAGTATGTTAAGAAACTCTGAGACCGTATGCATTATTTTGAGATTCAAATCCTAATATCAGATATTATTGTAATTATAATAAAGCACTTGTATTTTCCTTTAAAAAAAAAAACTTGTTTTTAAATTCTTTGCAACTTCTTTATAAATGGCTTTTTTATTGAAAAGTGTCTGCAGAGTTGAATTAGAGGAACATATTTGATTGATACCCTTAGGCTTAAAAGTCAGAGATTTGGAGAATTTTTTTAATAAAGCTTTTATTTTTTAGTCTGTCAACTACCAGGACATTAAAAATAGTTTTCCAATCTATCTCTCCACATCTGAAGTAAATACTTAGGAAGGCATTTCTGAGATGAAGTTTGAGTCAATATGAAGCAGTAAATAATAATTTAGACCTATACTATTGAGGTTGAATTTCTAAATAATACTAAGTGCGTATCTCTACATCTCATTTTATTTTTAGCTGATTGTATGATGTTAATTTGGGTCCTTTTTTTCACTAAAACTTGTATCCTCCAATTGTAGGTCTAGCTTGTGAAAAGAGGTAATTGACAAAAGAGGAGAGAAAAGGAACAAATCCGAGGATTTACACATATCTCATTTAACTGTCAAGGCTGGCCATTGACAACAATTATCTCTAATTTACATATGGAAAAATGAGACTCTGATAGACTAACTGGCCCATCATCATGGTTTCTCAGTAGGAAAGTCCAAAGTTAAATCCACATGGACCTCATCTTTCACTATATCCAGAATAACATGCTGTTTCATGATACGGAACATTAGAAGCATGGTACTATTATAGATTAGAAGTGGTAGATTAAGCAAAATAGGTAAGTAATACTTACTTTTTAATTCTGGTAGTTTATTCTCCAAGAGACCCTGTTCGGGCTAGCAATATGTAATAAATAATTAAACTATCCTACTTGCATTAAAACTCCAAATTACACATTAGAATTAGTAATTCTTTTCTAAATTCAGTGATAATTATATGCAAGTAAGGAGAGTTACAGAGACATCTTAAAATATTTCTTACCCTTTTTCACACGGCTACACCAGTTTTGATCATTTCTCATGGGTGTATCTTTCTGAAAGTCATACTTTATCAAGTCAAAATTGAAAAAAAGCTGCAAAATCAAAGTAAAACAGAGAAAAACAAGCATTTAGTTCATGCTATGACATCTTCTAATTGTTGATTTTATGCTCAAATAGTTTTATAAATACAAGTTTCTTTTACAGACAAAAATCAAATACTTGAAACTCACAACTGAGGTTTAGTGAACAGCACCTTTTTACTGGCATTTATTTTATTTCTTTTATGTTCTATTTTGTCTTAGAAAAATAATACTAATTTTTAATCATGAATGAATTATAGTAAGACACAGGCACAACCCAAGCATTTATTTACATACTCTTCTAACTATAGGTGAGAAGACAATCATTCATACCATCTTTTGAAAAGGAAAAATGGAATAGAGGTAAAATACAAACTGAGACTGCCAAGATTTTGTGTCCTTTGCCCTACAGTTTCTAGAAATGTGACCAAATGACTAAGAAGTACAGTTACTTGATAACTACTTGGCTTTTCTGTCTATGGTTTTCACCTTAATGTTCCTAATCTGGCATTCAGCATTTCCATAAACTATTGCGGGGATGACAAAATCGTTTCTACATCCTTGCAACGCTGGGAGCTGAGCTGACTGAATGCTGCCCCTCAGGCCCAGGCATTCCTGGCTACTTGGACCCCGCAATGTCTCTATTATCATGCTACACGGACGCCTAGGTCCACTAAATCCTTACCATGCAAGAGAACCACAGATTAGTGCAGCTCTCTCATTTTAGGTATAAGGTTTTACTGATAATTAAACAAGAATGCTTATTAAACTGAATTAGATATGGTAAACTCAGATGGAGATAATAAAACAAAATGAGAAAAATTATAAGTGAAGGCAAATAAGGGAGAGAAAAGTGGGAGGCAGATGGAGGAGCGAACAGTTATACAGGAAGAGGAGTGAGACGAGTGAGGTAAGTGTATTAATAGTACTTCATATCCAGCATTAAACAAAAACATTTCTGATCGTCAGTCTTGGTAACATCGGCACATGATTCCCATAATTCACTATTTGTGTTTAAAATACAAACGAGAGCCACTAATATCCATGGAGCACTTACTACATGTCAAGCACTTAGAACACTAGCACTGTGTTGAATTTAAGCATCAAAACACTGTATGGAACAAAATTAATGTTATCCTATTTTAAAATTAGGAAAAGCACATAAATTTTCTTTATTAAAATGTGAACATTCATTTTGCAGGCCTTGGTTTTTTGGGATAACATGATATTGGTCACTTGCCTAGTGGCTAGTTGAAAGAAAGATTCCAGAGGTTCTAGAACGGCATTTATCATCTTGCTCAAGTAAAAACTGAGCCCTACTCATTAGCCATTCTTTTGTCTACTGTTTTAACATGCTTTAGGTTTTAGAAAATCTTCCCAGATACGTGATATCAGCTTTAGTGTTATTTATTTTTTTAGATTAATGCAGTACTGATGTGCACGAGTGACATTTACTTTGTACAAATCAGTTTTCACTGTGTCTCTTGGCATATATAGAAGCAATCTGATGGCCAGAAATTGGATAATTTTATACCTCCAATAAAATTAATTGCATTGTAGCATTTTCTAAACGTAGCCTGGACTGACAGATTAATGTTCAGATACAAGTATCTGCTCTCAAGATGGTCCCATGAGATTGCAATAATGGCAGCATTATAACAGGAATAAAAATAGATGTCATATTTCAAATTGCCTAGAAAAACATGTATATGCATATGTGTATGCTTTCAGTCCAACTACAGGGCTCTTGTTGATAACAGTCCAGCTAAATGGCTTCCCAAAAACTATACAATTCATAATTATATGGCTATATATAATAGCCATAGGAATTTCCCTACAAACTTGTGTATGTTTTCATGTTCATATATATATATATACATACACATGCATACACAGAGAAATGTAGCTCATCCAAGTCAAGTAGAGGCAAAGCTAAGACTCCAAGTGGATTATCAGTTCTTTTGAAATAAAGAAGAAATTAACCTTGCTCAGAAAGAGGTCAAGCCTCCACCCTGTTTGAGAGGTAATATCTCAATCCTTGCAATGCTATTCTAGAAATGTATTTGCTTAACAAGCACACAGTAACAATAACATTTGTATGGAGTCTCTGAACCAAAGCAATAAAGTGAGAGAGGCAGGGGCTTTGGGTCATCAACTTCACCTTGGAGAAACAGGAGATCAAAGTAAGCCATGGAGACAGGTAAGGAGATTTTTATGCTCAGTCCCCTGAAAGCCTGTTGATGCCATGGCTCTGGGGATTTTCCCTACCTACAACCCTCCATATGTATTGTCACATATCAATTCCAGGAAAGTGATTCTGTTCTAACAGCACAGAACTGAAACCTGTGCCCCTCATGCTCTCCTGGATTCCACCTTATGCATTTCCTCCTTGGCTGATTTGAATCTGCAACCTTTAGCATGATAAGCAGGAACCATGACTATCATGAATTTCACTGAGTTTTATGAATCCTTCTAATGAATCACTGAATCTAAGGGCGACTTAAAGGACTCCAAAAACAGCAGCTGATGTCAGAAATGAGTATGGTCTTGTGTAAACGGTCCCTAACTTTGCAGCTGGCTTTCTTCATCCTTAAAAATGACTAGTTTTGAGACAATAAAAAGGACTATGAAAATGTTAAGAAAATTAGGTTATTTATTAATCTGACATTATGTCTTGATATGGGGTCTACAGTTTTACCGGTATAAAAGAAATGAGAATTACCACTTATAATCCTTACTTCCCTCTCACCTAACTGCTGTTTGTATTAGCTATAATTATACTTATATTGTCACTTTTCCATTCCATTTGTATACATAATTCAGTGCTGTTCAGTCTTCTGTATTTAAATAGAATCAATGTTTACCATCAAACCTTTCAACTGAAGGTTGTTCCTTCCTTCTAAATTCTGTTTTAACTTCAGGGGTCTAATATTTTTCAACAGTGAATTTTATGAAATACTGCATTTCTATAAATCCATATTCTGTGTTCATCACCTCAGCATCTCCTTAAGCTTTCTTAATTTCTGTTGAATAATTCATCAGGATATACTTTCTGATGATCATTTCTGATGATCATTGGAATACAGTGTGTTCTTTTAACTAACAGTTCACGTCTTTGTTTTAAGGATTTTTTCCATTATAAATAATTGTTCTCTTTGATCTGCTTTTTCTATAGAAATGTCTATTATGCACGTCGATATTTGAAAGTGTTTATTTGTTTTCTGTTGTTTATATTTTGCTTTTTCTCTTAACTTTTAGATCCATGGATCCATTCTGCTTCCTAAAAATGTTTCTGGTTCATTTTGGCTTTAAGTCTTTTGATATGGTGTTTATTTCTGTAATATTTTTATTTTTCTTCTGTTTTTATCTTTGAGCTAAGCATATTTATTTTTAAAGTCCTTTTAATGATTTAAGTTTACTTTTGAAACTTCTCTTTGGGGCTCTAATTTTTTTATTTCACAGAAAAATGCTTTCCTCAGTATTTCTTGACTATATTTAAGTGTTTATTATTTTAATGTTTATTCATATTTTTATTAGATTTATTTTCTTCTTTTTTTAAGTTTTATGTTCTTTATAAATTCCAGGTTTGTCCCTTCCAAATTATAAAAAGGCTGTTCACAGTTTTGATTAGGCTTGTCTTCAAATACATTGTCACCAGAGTTTTTGTATTGTTTTCCTTAGGCTTGTATATAGGACATATCCCTGGGTTTTTGTACTTTTACAGTAGGTACAGCACAAAAGAAAGATACTTAAATTATAAGAAGTATGTTGCTGACTAATCTTTCTCCAATATTCTCTCTGTAGGGAGGCTGATTCCCCTCTGAAGTAGTAAGCATAAGCCTCTACTAGATTTACATTAGTGAAATATACTTATCAAATCCCCTTATTTCATTAAGAAACAATTATTGAACCAAATTTTTCCAATTAGCTGTTATTTAACAAAATGACATACAATAAATAATAAAAGACAGAGTAGAATCTATATTGTGTTAGGTATACCTCTTTTCTTTTATAAACTGAAGAAAGCTAAGCTAAAATTAGTTGGAAATTGAAAGTTTTCCAAAAGAATAATGTCAGGAGTCGTAGTAATAGTAAATAATGATATTTCACATTAATTGTCATTACACTCTGACAGGAGGAATTTAAAGCATTAGAAAATTGTAAGACTCTCAAGCCAGTAATAAAAAGTGAAATCACTTTCAACATACTCATTGGATGCTACTTTGGAATGATTTCACTCACAAATTTGTAATGAAAGTAGTGTGATTAACAGAGAAAATTAAGTGTGAGGGATGCAAGACTTAGGAACATTACCATTCCCTTTCCAAAAATACCTTTATCCAGAATACAAGTGCATTTCTGACCTATAGACCAGCCTTTAACTATCCCAAAATAACCTCTTCTAAAAGTGATTTGCTCTTTCTTTGGGTTTAAAAAGTTGGTGTGATGCACTCCAGATTTCAGTGGGCAGCTTAGCTAAAAGGGGAGGACCTGCAGCCAGAGAGCACGTGTGCACCAATTATTTCCAGACACTGAAAAAGTCACCTCTGACAAGAAAATCTAATATACTTTGTTATTGTTGTTGGTTCTTTCAGGTGACCTTTGATGTAAGGAGTTTAACTACCCAGAAATCTTGTTCTATAAAACTGAAGAAGTTAAGGATCTAAGAAATACAAACGTGCCCAGATCTGCACTATGAAATTCTCAAGGGTCTTTTCAAACACAGTTCCATAAAAGGTTTGAGAGGGTGCTCTGCAGTCCTCAGAGTCACAGGTTTGGCCACTGAGAAGGGCACAGCAGGGAAAAACTGACGAATGAAGGCCTTTCTTACCCCTGTGTGCTTATATGCCCCATCTGTCAGCATTCATTCTTGCATGTTTGTATCAGTTTAGGGCAGAAAGTGAGTTGGGAATTTTCTTTCCCATTCTCTGAGATTGGAATTCCAGGTTCTTTGAATATTTGGTACACTCAACAGGAAAGTTTTCTGAGACTAAGAAGAAGTTTTAGGTTATAAGTTCATTTTACTTGGTGTGATAATTGTTAAGTGTTAGCTTGTAGTTTTCTAGAAATTAGTCCAATTTGTCAATAATTTCAAATGTATTGATATAAACTCATACGATATACCCTTTTATTCTTGTCTTAATTTCTAAAGCAGCTGTGGTAATTCCTAATATTGCCTTCTCTCTATTCATTAACTGGTCTATTTCTTTATTTAAAAATTGTATTTATATATTTTGACATTTCTCATCAAATGTTTTGTTTCATTAAATTTTGCTTTCTTATTTTCTTTTTAATTTTTTGGAGTTTACTTTAGTATATTTTTAAAAATTAACATGCAAATGGACATTTAGCTCCTTTCAACTAATTTTCAGCTAAAAGTTCAGTTTTTAAGTGTGACATTTTCATTATAATTCAACTCATAGTATCTTCCTGTTTCTATTTTGAGGTTTTTGAAAGACCCATGAGAATACAGAAATTGTTTCTCTGAAAATATAGATTAACTAGTTGCTTTCAAAAATTATTTAAAGCATAATTAAACTGTTTCCAATAATATAATCCATATAATTTGTTATAGTTTGTTAATAGATACAGTAATCTTTATTAATATTTCATGAGTGCTTGATAAGAATAGTTATTCTGTAGTTATTAGATGTCGACATTTATATGCTTAATAGTTCAAGTAATTTGTTTATTGTATTATTTAAATACTGTACATCATTGAAGATTTTTTAATTTACTTTTGAAGTTCTAAAAATCAATTTTATAAATTTTAAAGTGTTTCTTTAGTATAAAATCTATTTGGCAGTTACTTTCTACAAGCCAGTTAAGGACATCTCTCCATTGTATTTTGTCTCTCTATTGATCAATCAGCTATTAAGCTTTTAATCCTAAAAAGGTAATTTCTTTGGGTGCTTTTAAAATATTAGTGATGTTTTAAACAAAAACTTCAGAGAAAAATAGTATTGGAAGCCCATAATTAATTTTACATGGTATGAATCGTAAAAAGATAATTAGCAATGGTTGAATAATAATATTTAAGGAAAATTAAAAGACAGAATATATCAGGACCTATGTCTAATATTTATATGTCATATCATTAAGCTTTAAAATTGAACAAAAATTACACATCATTGATCACATGTTGGAGAACAAAAACATAGGAGATGACTGAACTTTGAAGAACATAGTTAATTAACATCAAGTGCTTTATTTAAAGATCTCAACTTTTTAAAAAGCAATAATGATTATCACAATTCAATAGTATAAAATCTAGAAAAAAGACATTCAACTTTAGAACGTTTCTTTTAGAAATATAATACTATACTTACTTTGTAAAAGAAATTTGTTCTCCCAACGGAACCAATTTTCCCAGTGTGGTTCATGAAACAAATATTTCCTTCAGTAGCTCCATAAAATTCACACATCTTAATATCTCCATATCTGTCTAAAAATTGTGTCCATACATCACTCCGTAAACCATTTCCAACTGCCAACCGCACCTGATGACATTTTTCTCCTTCTCTCTATTGGGAGAAAAGGTTTTATTTGAAATTAATTCCAATTAATTCTTTCATTCATTATTGTTATTTAAATAGCAAACACCCCAGAAGCCACATATGCACAACAATGGAAAGAGAAGTAAAAAAAGAATGCCCGTGTAAATATATGGCAGAACTGTGTCCAGCAGCTCATAAAAACAGCATTGACCCAAAGGATAGGAAACACATCAAAGGAAGTAAAAGATATATGTGCTGCAGTGAACATTTAAAAATTCATGTAAGTATATTCCTATTAAAAAAGTAGGAAGAGCAAGTAACACCTGAAGGAATTATAATTGAGGATTTTCTAATAGTGATGAGAAAACATCAAGCTATGGAGTCAAGAGTTTAAAATGTCAGACGGGAATTCGGGAATTCAGGAAACCAGGGGCAGAGGCGTTACCAGAAGGGAGAAGCAGCAAGGAAGCCATGACGTCCCCTGTGCACTTTTGGTGGCCCTGCTGGCTATGATGAACCAGCAAAGAAGCTACGCAGTACCCCTGTGTGCTGGTGGCAGCCTGCTGGCTGGGAGAACCAGCACAGAAGCCACTTCCCTCACCCCACCCATAAGCAACCAGACATAACACAGGCTGAGATGATAATAATGGACATTCCTGTTGTTTGATTGACTGCAATCCTGGGACCGGTAGTCTGAGCAACTATTTAAAGGTAACAATTTGCTACATAGTAATGATTGTGGATTTTCTATTGTCCTATCACTGTTTTATTTGGCTTCATTTTACTGTTCTGTTTTATTCTCTTTAAATAAAAATAATGTCATTCTGGATATCTGAAAAATGTGCTTGGGCATTTTCCAGTAAAATTGCTAAATGAAAAAAGAGAAAAAGAATTTTAAAGTGACCAGAAGAAAGAAAAATGTCATTTTCAGTGAGAATAACATCGCTACTGTAGATTTTACAAAATTCACTAGAGAACATAGAAGAAAATAGGATAAGATATTTGGTGTATTAAGGAAAAAATAACTGTAAACCTAGCATTTATACTCAGTGAAAGCACTATTTAACAGCAAAAGATCTATTTTCAGACAAATAAAAACTAAAAATTACATTTTCTGTGCAATAATATTATATGGAACAATAACAGAAATTCTTAAAAGACAAATAGTATCACACAGGAGCAAACAAATGAACAAAAAGCAGCAAAGAAGAATGAAAAGGACCAGAAAAAGTGAGACTGTTAGAACTTTTATATGTATATTGAATTGTTAAATTACAGTTAATAATATTTTTAGGTAGGGGCTGGGGATTGAGCTCAGCGGCATAAGCGCCTGCCTTGCAAGCAGGCAGTCGTGAGTTCGATCCCTGGTACCGATAAAAAGGAAAAAGACAAAAAAAAAATTTTTTAGGATTTTAAATATGCAATATTAGAGTAGATGACAATAAAACATTAAAAAATGAAAGTAAGTAAAGAGAAAGTAGTATAAAATCTTTGTCAAATAAATGCAAAAGGGAAATTTTAAAATAGAGTTAGTAAGTTAGGAATGAATGTTGTACTCCTGAAAGTAAGAAAATACTAAAAAAAAAAAAATATTTAGAGAGATAAAATAAAATGAAAGGTGTGTATCTGGAAAGTTAGTCAAGGAAAACGTAAGAAAATATCATTTCAAAAGAAAACAAAGTAGGAAGGGGAACAACAGATGAAACAAAAGGAAAACATGGCATGAGAAAATATTTAAACCTAATTATGTCTTAAATATATTAGATATAGTTTGACTAAGTGTAGCATGGAAAAAAAACCCCAAGCATACATAAAAATATACAGTCCAATTATATACACACATACATACATATACTGGTATCAGATGACATAAAAATTGAGAAGAGATGTAATCATCAGACAAAAGGAACTAGTAGGACCATATTAATATAGCATACTGCAGATTTTAAATAAATGATTTTGCTGATTAAGAGGGTCATAATAATGATAATAATAATAGGATCCATTTACCCAAATAAAGAACAGCAAAGCTAAATTTCTATTTAATACTGTCAATATCTTTAAAGGAAAAATTGAGAGAAATAAAAGGAGAAACAGATAAAAATCTGTTTTCAACTTACCTCTGTAGCTACTCATAGGGCAAGCAGAGAAAAGAATAGTAAGAACAGAGAAATTTTTAACAATTCATCACTGTCTACGGCCATAACACCCATCACTGACTATGGCCATACCACCCTGAACACGCCTGGTCTCTTCTGATCTCGGAAGCTATGCAGGGTCGGACCTGATTAGTACTTGGATGGGAAAAATTCATCACTACCCAATCTACATACCCAGAACAGTGCCACAGATCACTGAAGAATATACAGTCTTCTAAAGTGCCCACAAAACATTTTGGAAAATAAATATCTGATCCTGAGTCTTATATCAAGTTTTAACTAAATTCAAAGCACTAAACTTTGTTCGCAGTATGCTTTCTGACAAATAAAATTGTTACAAATTAATTACAACAAGAAAGCTAGAAAATCTTCCAAATATTTAGACAGTAATATGATTTTTGAGTAACTTACAGATAAGAGAAAAATGTTACTACAGAAATTAGAAAAAGATTATATTGAATGATAAGAAAAGACAAATACTAAAGAACTAGGCAAAAGCAATGCTTTGAGGAACATTTATAGTGTTAAAGAGGAAACACTTGAAAATTATGGGCTGCATTCTTTCTATTTGTCAATTTATCTAATAAGAAAAAACAGATGGTTGGGATGTAGCTTGGTGGTACAGTGCCTGTCTGGCAAGCACAAGGTCATGAGTTCAATTTCCAGTTAAAATTGAAAGAAGGAAAGAAAGAAAGAAAGAAAGAAATCAGATACTACACAGAAAAGCAGGAAAAATACTTGGGAGATAATCCATGATATATAAATGCATGATGCATTGTGTGTACATGCACATATAGATATATGCATATAGTACATATATATTATGCATGTGCATAATTATGTATGCATGTATAGGTATAAACATGTTGATATAATTGTATGGAATTATTATTAATAATTAATTATGTATCATACTAATATGTGTGAATCTATCTTCTCAGGGATGTTTATGTAGCTCCTTGGAAGCTAGACATTTTCAGTTACAGAGAAAATTTATTTACATTCCTTCATAACATTTCTTTCCTCTTCTGAGAGATAGACAAAAGAAAGGCAAACTTACCAGAAACACCCTTAAATGACTAAGAACTTCAAAGGACAGTATTTCTCAGCTTTGGCACAAACCTATGCCACAAATGTAGCATCTTCCTGGGCCTACTTGTACGTTGTTGTACAGACAGGACAGGAGACTATTGCAGACACAGGATGTGAACAGGAGTTCATGATACCTTTATAGTCTGAGTGATAAACTGCATAAATTTATTTGAGTTTATTATTTCCTTATCAGTGGTCTTAGTTACTTTTCTTATTGCTGAGAAAAAATGTATTTCTTATCTACTCAATCTGAGCACCACACCGTACATCAGTCCCAATGTCACATCATAGATCCACCCACCTCTGAGGCTTTGGGGAGGCACCAAGACACAAACCATAACAGCAATAAGTTTATGGTTGCTTAGTCAGCCAAGCACTCTGCTACTGCTACTGCTTGACTGTGTGATAAACTCTACAGCAGGTATCCCTCAAAGACAGTATCAAGCAGCCAATCAACACTTAGGAAAAAAACTTTTTCTTCTTTACCCTTATAAATTTTCCACCAAGTGTTGGCAAAGATGCAAGACAACTGACATCCTCATGTACTGTGAGGAAGATTGTATGTTACTAGTACTACCAGTTTGGTAAAATATTTGGGCAATAGACTAAGACTGAACATACGCATACAATATAATCATAGCAACTCTACTTCTGATTACGTAGAGTGAGAAATCTGTATATACATCTTCCAAAAGACCCATATAATAATGTATGTAGTATCGCTAATCATATTAAGATTCAAATAGAAACAACCCAATCCATAAATAGAAGATTGAGTTTTTAAATGTAACATAGTAGTAGAATAGTCTTACTAGTTTTCTATTGCTACCATATGAATCACCTTAAATTTAGAAATCTAAAAGTAGTTAGGTTGTAACTTGTAATCTTGTAATTTCACACTAGAAATCACATGCAGAAATCCATCCTAGCTCAGGCATTTATGTAATCTAGGATTCATTAAGCTGATGTGAAGGTGTGGTTTCTCTGGGCTCTTCTCGGGAGCTCTTGGAAGTATAGAATTCCAAATTCATTCAGGTTCTGGCAGAGTCTGGTTTCTGAGGTGGTAGGATTGAAATTTGCTGGCTATGAGAGCTCTCCTGCTGCCCTAGAGGCCTTTCTACAAGCTTTGCAAATGGACCTGTCCGTATCAGAGCCAGAAATGACATACTGCTTCAGAAATTGTGTCTCAAGATTTTCCACCCTGCTTCTGCACCATGTCCTTGTTTTCAGCCAGTGTCCCTTGCTTAAAGGCTTCATGAGAATAGCCCACACCCACTAGCACAGTCTCCTCATTTTAACAGCCTATAATTGCCTCTGCCAATGTCCATACTGAGCATTTTCACATGTTCTGGGAATTAAAGTACGGGTAGCTTTGAGGAGCCATTTTCCTGCCTTTTTAAATTCTAAAGTGACAATAAAAGATGAACTAGAAGTTCACTCAAAACCAGAGCTGAATCTCAGAGTCACAGAGCTGAGCCAAAGAAGCAAGGCCAATAGAATACAAATGTACAAGCTGATTTAGATTCTGCTTTTCAAAAGTATGCAAAACAAATTCACAGGGTAGAAATTGAAATATTGCTCTATTTGGAAGGACAATGACTCAAAAATAACTCTGGACTAGATCTTAAAGAAAAAAATAATGAAATGCAAATTCATTATAAATACTTAAAGGGATATGAAGTTCCTTTGAGAAATATCAGCTTATTATAGAAAGTTTTGAAATATATTAGTGACAGGCATGGAAAAGCTTAATTAAAAATTAAAACATGACAATTATCATTTATAAGGATTAAAAACTTGAAAAAATGAAGTTGTAATTATATATATCCCATGTGTTTCAGTTATAAATACAATCTATATGCATATGAAAAGTGGTTATTAACATATTTTAAAGCCATCTTATTTACAGGTCCATAAAGAAAGAAGAGGCACATGTGCATGTGTAGTAGGAAGCCAGGTATGTTACAGTTAAAAGTTAAAAATCAAGATGCCAATACAAAGTAGAATAGGTAGTAATAATGTATTTCGTATTTTTAAAAGGCTAGGGAAAAGAAGGTTTTGAAAGTTTTCATCATAAGACAATTAATTCTTTTTGTTAAACAGGTGATTGAACTCAGGGCCTCGCACATGCTAAAAAACATTTACCACAGAGCACCATCTCCAGCACCCCAAATAACAAATGTTTGAAAAGATAAATGTGTTTACTCTGATTTAACATTATACAATATATACTGTAGCAGAACATTGCATGGTTTCTCTAGACTACTTACACTGTTATGTATTTATTTAAAATAAAACTAAAAAGACAGAAAAGTCAAGAAATTGTAGCACACATTTTATTGTGAAATATGGATGATAATAATAACAAAAATATCCTAGGAGGATGAGAAATGCTGACTTCTACAAACTAAGTTTTGTTAAGGTAGAATATTGCTTACTTTGAGAGTACTATTTCATTTTTTAACTGTGTAAAAGTACTACTTTGATGAAGAAAAAGTATCAGTTAAAAAATAAGATTATGGAATCATCTGAATAATACACTTACCTGTTGATTTACATAAGTTCTCATCAAAGGGGTTTGACGTAATTATTCTTCAGCTAGAGCAAGAAGTCACTGAATTACTGGAGCTCCTTCCCAAACAAACAAACAAACAAAAAAATTCTTTTCTGCCACTCAATCCAACCCTGTGCAACTGTGTCCTGGTTTCCATTTCTTATGGCCACATCACACATTGCTTACTGAGCATTGGAAGTGTGCTTGAATTTTACACTTCATTGCAATGTGAATAAATTAATAGCATTGTAACTCTTATGATTTATTTTGCTTGAACAGAGAACAATCTTTTACATGGACTAACTTTTAGATGCTGTAATATTTATGAAATATGTTGGCATTCTCCAGACACTAACTATAGGCAGTACATAGACCAAATTCCTTAGGCCTTCACTTGTGTGGGCTCTAGCTGTACAAACAATAATAAGAAGAAATAAGAAGAAATAATCATTCCAAAAGATTCAGTTCATAAAGAAAATCAAGTGATCAAAAGTTGGATCAATACATGCATTGCAAAATATCAAATTTATGTTTCTCACTCTCAAGGTATCTTTATGCTATTTTACCTATTTAAAAAACCATAGAACTAGATTTGGTGGTGGCACATGCTCACTTCTTGTAGTCATTTTGAATTTGGGGAAGTCATACCATGCCAGGTCTGTTAATAAAGTGGATAAGGACATACCAGAGATTTTAGAAGCCTGTCATTTCTTGTGGGTGGCACCTGACTGTGGCATTCACTGTATTAAAAAAAAAAAAAAAAACAAACTCCTCATGAAGAAGCAACATATTACATAATTACAGAATTGCTTCAGAAAGTTGCAAGATCATTGAAGAAGGATGGGGAAGAAAAGAGATTTAAAAGAACTAATTTGCATGGCAATAGAAATTTCTTTACAGGGATTATCATGAAGTCTAAAATAAAAGCTTGATAAATCATAGCCTGTAAGAGTCCAATCTAAATCACTTCTCATTTTTGTAAATAAAATTTCGTTAAAACACAGTCATGCCCAAGTATATCCAGATAATCTATGGCTACTTGTGAAATACACAGGTAGAAGTAGCCATGAGAGAGATACTATGATCAACAAACCCCAAAATATACACTAACCTGCTGCTTTATTGGAAAACCTTGCCGACCCTGTCTTAAATTACAAACAGAAGAATTTTCTTAATATTCAAATAAACACCACCTTTCAAATTGGACAATCCATCAGTGGCACAAATATTAGTTCCTTAAGCTTCCCTCTTCAGATTTGTGTGTCTCCATTTTGGATATTTTTTTTTTAAAGTGGCTTTACCTGTTGGAAATAGCTGGGAGTTTGTTTTATTTATAACGTGTGGTGAATAGCTTGATCAAAATACTCAAATGCATTGCTTCCTATGCACATGGAGTGTGTGGGAAAGTGGGCAGAATTCAGATCAGTCGAGTCATTTATAAAACACTAAGCAGCTATTTATGTTGTAAAACTATATTGAATTCAGACTATGGTCCCCAAAATGGAGAGCTAGGGTCAACAGAATCATAATGTGACGAAGAACAAAAGTTATCACTGACTAAAGGAGCCTTAAAAAGTGGTCCTGCCATATCTAGACATTGCAAATTATATTTGGTTTTATATATGTCTTTTCTGAGATGCTGGGAAACTACTGGGACATCACATAAAACACAAACAAATCCTTTTAACATTCCCTTTTTAATCTATAAGTCACTTTTCCCAAGATTCCTTTAAAGTGAATTCCTATGTTTCTCATTTTTCCTAAAATATGAGATTGATGCTGAAAACCACTAAATATCTGAGCTTTGTGGGGAATGTAATCAGAAAAATACACATAAGTACAGAGTGCATTTTCAGGGATTAAACATGACACCTACATGCATATGTACTTACACAAGTGAGAAACATGGAGTGCACAAAATTAAAAGACAGAGCGTGCACCAAAAACAGAAACAGGAAAGTAACAGAGAATGATACGGACAAAGAACAAGAACAAAAAGTGAGAGACAGAGAGAGCAAGACAGAGCGAGAGCCAGAGAATGAGAAAAGGCCAAGAGGGAGAAAGTGGGAGTGAGGAATAGGAACAAGATGGGGAAAGATTAACAGTGAAATGGAGCTACCAACAGTCAGACAAAAACTGACACACATACAAATGCCAAGACTCACAATGTCACAGAAATTCAGACAAACACAGAGGTACAGAGATACAAAATGAGACACTTCCACAGAAGCAAAGACCCCCAGAGAAAGACAGCGAAAGAGAGAGAGAGTGAGACAGAGAGAGAGAGAGAGAGAGACAGACAGACAGACAGAGACAGAGACAGAGACAGAGACAGAGACAGACAGAGACAGAGAGATGCACACACAGAGATTTTTCTGTCTTTCTCTGTGTCTGTCTCCCTGTCTTTCACATACACATACACACAGAGAGAGAGAAACAGAGACAGAGACAGGCAGAAAAAAATACGTAAGAGACAAACTAGACACAGAAGTACATACACAGAGGAAGACAAGAGTCACTCCCAGGGACATACACAGAACAAGACCCAGCACAGCACACAGAGACAAAGATACTGAGGCATGCAGAAGAGACACGTGCAGCTAGACACACAGAAACAGAAACCAAAGTAGAGAGCAAGCTCAGCACAGGGACAAAATCCAGGTATGCCATGGATCAGGAAAAGTGCAGGATTTACAGTGTTTGCGCTCTCAGACCCAGGTTATCATATTTTCTCATTTTAACCACCACAATCACTGTATAAAATAGGAAGCATTATCTCCATGTAGTATTTGGGCATGTTGGGATAATGTAGCTCAGGCCCAAATCTGTGAACCAAATAGAAACAGAACTGGAGCTTCATAAAATATAAGGTCTATGAGGTGGGTACTGATGCCTGATCCGCCCTTTGTTGTAGCCCACTACCTAGGACAGTGCCCAGAAGAGTCCTTGCAGCACTGAAGTGTGAGAAGGATTCAGTGCATATGTGTAGAAGGAAGAAGGCATCTCTAAAATGCTCCAAAAGTCCCTGCTCTAGTCTACCAAACCTGTCCTCATGATTTCAGTAGCAGAAAGATATCAAAGCATGAAGAGTTTTGCTTTTAATGAATCTATGAAGACATGCTGAACTCTTCATGGGCTCAGCCACACTAAGAATTCTCCAACACACTCAGGCTGAACAGTCTCATTTGGTAGATAAAAAGTGAAATCCCAGAGGTTCTATTGTAATATGAGAAATGTTTTTTACCCATATTTAGTTTTGAGGAATCAAAGAGAACATAGATAGATGGAGAGACAGAAAAGAAACATAAATTCATAATAAAAGTAAATGAGCAAAGCATTCTGTCTGCAGCTCTGGGTAAGAAGTTTTATAAACAAAAATATGGTTTCATTCTTAAATTATACATTAAGGATTATGATCCTTCCATTTCAATTCTATTTATATAAGAATGCTTTTTACTAAAGCCTACCGATAATTCTGAATACATGAGAATCATACCAACACATCCATGAAACAACCATCCATCATGCATTTGCAAGAGTCAGTTTTCTTGCTTTTTTTCTACTCAGTGAAACAGTGTAGGCAACAAATTAATTGAGTACCACAGAGCACATATAACGATTAAGGATCATAAATGCAAACAATGTCAAATGAATCTTGGGGCAGAAAAAAGTATATATATATATATATAAACAAGGACTTTCTTGTTTCTAAGCAAGAAATATTTCACAGAAAGAAATGAAAGGAGCCCTTAAAAATAAAAACAGGTTCATGAGTATTTAGAGGGGGCAGGATTTCCCAGTTAAAATGGGCTATTACTGTCCCAATGGTCTCTTCATAGTTTCTCTCTGACCTGGCTTAGGCAAGCTATGTTTTCAAAGGATAACAGTCATCAGTTCAATGAATCACATTGCCACAAACATACTGGTCTGAAAAGATCTTTGTCATATCAAGTGTTAGGGACATAAAAGACCACATCATGGGTTTATATTTAAACTCCTGGTTTTTCAAGTGTAATACCAAGAAGCATTGCCATTTATAGAATGCTAGTTTTGACTGTGGCTTTCTTTTCTGCAGCATAGTGTGGGGAAAGCCTCAAGTGTTTCTGACAGGGACGCATCAGGAATAACTCCAAGAATCTGCAAGTGTTTCCATGAAGCCCAATGACTGCGCTAACTCACCTAAGAAAAGGGTATGTAGATGTGAAAGGAAGTTAATCTTCTCTGGAAACCCAGAAAATGGGTCACTTGCACCATAATTACAAGAGTTCATCCCTGGAAAGTGCTGATAAGCACAGAGGCTGTTTAGCAGGAGTCTCCACTGTGAGCTGGATACATCAAGGAGCTGATTTCCTGTGGCCACTGATAAAACTTCTGTTGTATACAAATGTCCTATTGTACTCTGTCCTACCGCAGAATCCCAACTCTGATTACAGTTGAGCTTTGCTTGCAGGTCTGGGATTCGTAGACAATGATGCTGAGCATGGATATGGGCCACAGTAGCCATCACAGCACTTGCTGTGTTAATTAAATGATGTTTCTATACGATTTACATTTCAGATTCCTACATTCAGCTGTGTACTTTATTTCTTCATCTGGAACCAAAGTAACATATCAGGTTTAACCAGTTCAAATGGAACTGAATTTTCATTCCTCAAATCTCAGTCTTTCTGAATAGCATACGGTTCTCAATTTAGCTAAATGCGTACATGAAAATCCTGGATCTCATCCTTTTCTGTGGCATTCCTTCACTTCGGATTCTCGATCTAATGAGTTTTATTGGATTTCCTTTATAATAGATCCCTAAGTGGTACCACTTCTTCCCTCATCTGTGATCAAATGCTCTGAGGTGAATATCATCCAAATTTCTCCTCCAATGACTATCAAGACCTAAGCCCTTCAAGATGCGGTGCACAGACAGCTCAGCCTCACTGCTTCTTTTTCAGTCAGACTGTGTCCCCTGTAGCTCCAGTTTATTCTTTGTGACTTAGCCCTCCCCCCGCTGTCCTGTGCCTGGTTGCATTTATCATATCAGGTACTCAGTTTACAAGTCACCATTTCACTCAGTCTGATCAGCCATGTTCTGTTCCAGTGCCCATCATTATCCACCATCTCGTTCAGTGCTTTGCTCTTGACACCTGTCACTGTCTGGTTACTTTTTGTCATGTATTCTACGGGCTTACTTTCTCTCCCCATCCACACCCTCACCTGTCTTCTCTCATAGAATATAATATGTGTGAGAAATACGTCTGATTTGTCTTATAAGTCCCGTTATACCCAAACCTGCATATTACTGCTTGGAGGAAGGAATGGTTGCATATGTGTATCCAAACATATGCCACTTCTGCAAGACAGTTGCATTTGGCATAGTTAAAGACATAAGATAACTCCAACAAGATGTCCCCAGAGGATAGTGGGGATGTAGACTCTCCTCAGTTTCCTCACTCATAAATGTTAAAGGCAGCAATAATAATAAGATGATGCGATCAGGAATTACATGCTGGTGCTTCAGTGATGCAGAAAATGTGTAAATTGTGAAAAGGAGATGCGTCCTAGACTCAGAAAGGACAATCAACCTGTCGTCTGTGACCAACAAGAGTCCCTCTCTCTGGCTTTCTCAAAACTATTGCTGCTGCTACCAGTCATCTAAAAGAGGCACTTCGATGTTTTTTCCAAAGAAACTTAGTTTTCATGAGAGTCAACTTTTCATGAGAAAGGTTTGAGTCGGAGGAGATGGGAATGGAGGGTGCACAGGCACTTCCAGATGAGGAAACCCAACATTAGAGAGTGTTTAAGCAACTATATACAAATGCTGGGCTGCTGGGAAATCTTTGAAATATACTTCTTACCCTCAGAGTGACTACAAATCGAGGTGTACTTAGAAAACACATGTTTTTCATTTCTTTTACATTAAATATTTCTTTAGAATAAATGTGCATGAGGCTTCAATTCATGAATTATGAGACACTCAATTTTAATTCTTTGAAGGAAAGGACTGCGGAATTTGTTCTGGCCCTACCTGAATCCACTGTTGAGCCAGCTGTGGAACCCACAGTCCCTTTCTTTAAAGCAAGGTCATTGAAAGTGATATTGGGTAGTGAAAAGCACAGTTTCTTGCCTGGATTAGGTCATAAAAAATTATTGTCTTATAATCTTTAATGCCAAGAACTTCTTACATTATTTTATGTAAAATCAACAAAACGCTAGACAATCTAACACACTGCTGCCTAAGAAGTTGCTAAAAAATTGCCTACGAGTTTTCTATGGACAAGCTAGATTTATTTCCCTTCTGACTCCTCAATTTAGATTCAGGTAAACAGTTAGAGATTATTTGGTAAAATCATCTTTTCTTCAAAACCATTCAGTAAGAATTAAAATTAGAAATTAAACTTAAATTAATCATAAAACAGAGATACTATTTTCAATTCTTGGGGCTCTTAAATTCTCTGTAAGTGTAATATTTTCTTAAAATACTGCAATACAAATTCACAAGACTGTAAGATATTTCATTTTACAAAGAACAGAAAGGAAAGCACCGAGAAAAAGTTTATAGCCAATATGACATACCACTACTAACTTTATTGTATGAAGTAAGAATTCAAACAGACATTTTTAAAAAAGACTCAGAAGAAATTTTTTTTTTTTTTTTTTTTGGTGCCAGGATCAAACTCACAACCTCAGGCTTGCTAGGCAGGCACTTATGCCACTGAGCTAAATACCTGGCCTCAGAAGAAATATTTTAAAAGAACAAAACAGCTAAACGGTATTTTATCTGATCAGTAAACTAAACAGAAAAAATTGTTTGTTTCTAGTCTATAAAACCATTACAATCATTTCCCAGTTTAAAAAAATACTTTAGGGGGCTGGGGATTTAGCTCAGTGGCATAAGCGCCTGCCTTGCAAGCAGGCAGTCGTGAGTTCAATCCCTGGTACCGATAAAAAGGAAAAAGACAAAAAAGAGATACTTTAGATGCTCTTTGTTGAAATAAAATATTGAGCAGTCCAAGGAATTCAAGTTTCATCCCCAATATTTGAAAGGATAGCATTTCTCTGGACTTTTATGACTTACTACAGATCTATGGAAGCTATCATGATTTGAAATGCACCTGACAAAGTGGTTCAGGATGGTTTCTGCTCAGAGGAGGAGGTGGAGAGGTGGAACAGCGTTCTTTCCAAGGTAACCTCTCAAGCTCAAAGTGAATAAAAACATTCTGTGAACCACATCATTCAATTTCACACTTTTTTCTGTTCATCTCCTCTGTGTCATCTCATATTCCTTAATAGAGCCTTATTTTAATGCTTCTTGCCTCATCTTGGCTATGCTATGGGTAATTAGTGGATTAAATAATCTGTCTATATTTTAAACAGAGGAAGCAAGGAAAGATAGGACAGCTCATCATCATGTCTTCAGCGGGTGTGACAAAGGTGAGGAGGAAAAGACCCCCTCCCTGAGTCCCAAGACTAGAGAGGCAAGGCCCGGAGACCAAGGCTCTGCTGCCTGCCCTGCTTGGGAAGGCATCCTGAACCGCCATCGTTGATGGGGCTGGTGCTGATTTGATTAAAGAGCCACTTCTTCCTAGTTTCAAGGATGTTTGGAAAATCAGAGCATTAAAAGAATAAGCACAAGGAAAGACAAATGAGATCAGAAGAAGAAAAATAACATTGAGAACAAAAATGCAAGCAATAAGGACAAATTTCAGACTCTAGTAATTCTTTCTTGTTGTATGTTTTTCAGATGGTTGCAGCTGATTAAAGGACTGTGAAAATGACTGCTTTCTGTGGGGAAACAAGTCCAAAAATTTTCTTTTTAAAGTAAAAAAAAAAGCAAAAATATGTTATAATACTCAAAAGAAAAATATAGAAAAACAAATATAGCCAGGCCTTTAATTTTACTTTAAAGAGCAGTATTTTCAAGGACCATCTGGTTTAAACTTGGAATAACTGATTTCTGTAAACATAGCACACATCTAATACAATTTTAATTAGCCTAAACTAATTAGATTTTAATTAGCATAAACTAATTAAAATTAGTTTATGGCTCTGTCCCATCCTGGGACAATATAAAGCACATTAGTTCTTTCTTGGATGGCTTTCCTTTTATTTGTTTCTGACTTTTACATTTATTTTACTTTAGTGGATTGTAAGCATCTTTCTATCTCAGCTAATTTACATTCTGGAAGCATGTGATGCATAAACAAAGAGGTAAACATTGCTTGTGCTCACTCAATGCCTGCTCTTTCTGAAGCATTTTAGTTTGTTGGTCATGGTCAGTCTTACCTTAGGTTGTTTGCAAAGGTAGCGACAAAGTTCTCCAATATACTGGAACACAGTCACATTATATTTCTTGCAATCATTCCAAAATTGGCTTGCTGAGAATTTCTTCTTTATCACACAAGTGGCACCTAGGAAAGAAGATAAAAAGAGGCGCTAGAGAAAAACTTCAAGGACAGAATTAACATAAAAGAGATGGGGTGGCTCTATCTAAACATGCTGCTTACTTACCACACTTTTAGAAGTCATCGTCCATTATTTATATTAAGCATATTTGAATACATTGATTATATGGTCTGGTAACTTTAAAATATTCATGTTGAAGTTATGTATCTTCACTGGAAACATACTTTTCACAATGTGGGGGATTAAAGTAATAGTCAAAATAAGTATAAAAATTAGAAGTCTTAGAGCATGACCATATATATATAGTATTTATTTTTAAAAGCTTAAAGCAGCCTCTATATATTTTGAGGTTAAGATTTAATAAGGCAAGTAAGATAGTACCAACAAAAAAGTTCATCAATAACTACAGAACCTAATTTCAATTTCATCAGTTCCCTGATGACTAATGAGACTGAACATTTCTTCACACACCCATTGAACAGCTATATATCATGTGTTAAGAAATATGCATTTAGATCTATTGCCCATTTTTAATCGTATTCTTTTCTTTTGTGGCTACTGAGTTTGGAAATTCTTTATATGTTCTAGATTTGAACTCCCTATTAGATTTATAGTTTGCAAATTTCTTTTTCTTTCTTTTTTTTTTTTTTGTAGGTACTGGGGATCGAACTCATGACTGCCTGCTTGCAAGGCAGGCACTTATGCCGCTGAGCTAAATCCCCACCCCCAGTTTGCAAATTTCTTTTCCTACTCTGTAGGTTGTCTCTTCATTCTATCTATTGCTTCCTTTGCAATGCAGAAGCTTTGTAGGTTGACATAGTTCTATTTACCTATTTTTGCTTTCATTTTCCATGTGTTGGAGTTGTTCCAAAACTCTGTGCCCATTCCAATGTCATGAAGCATTTTTCCTATGTTTTCTTCTAGTTGTTTTGTGGTTCAGGTCTTACTTTTAAGCCTTTGATTCACTTTGTGTTGATTTTTATAACTGGTAAGGGGCAGGGATCTAATTTCATTCTTCTGCATGTGGATATCCAATACTCCCAGCTTAGTGAAAACATTGACCTTTTCCTACACCCAGTATGTTCTTAGCAACTTTGTCAAAGGTGTCTAGATATGTGGGTTTACACGTATGCTCTCTACATTGTCTATGTGCTGTCACTGTTCTATGTGCTTATGCATAGACTTGTGGGTTTCTTCGTAGGTTTATTTGTAGGTTTTCTATTTTGTTCCATGGGTTTATATATATCTACTGTGTCTTTATTAAATTTCTATGTGATTTGTCCATATGAAAGTGAAATATTAAAATCTCTGAATACTATTGCATTGCAATCTATCATTCCTTCTATATTGATCAATATTTGCTTTATCTTACTGGGTAATATATATGCATTCTCGGAATATATATATATATATATAATATATATATATATATATATATATATATATATACTGCTGAATTGACCCTTGTGTCATTACATAATGACATTTCTTGTTACTTGTAAAAATATCTGTTATGTAATGTTAAATCTGGCTATTCTTTTAGATTCTAACTGAATGGAATATCATTTTCTATTTCTTCCTTTTTACTCTAGGCATGCCTTTAGAGGTGAAGTGATATTTTGGTAAGCAACATATGTGGGATCTTATTTACTTATCTGTTCAATCTCTCTACATTGTTTAGTTCAATTATAGTCAAAGCAATTATCCATAGCTACAGATTTACTACAGCACTATTTTTTTCTATCTTTATAGTATTCATTTTTTCTCACTCTCTTATAGTCTAGTTTTATAGTTAAGTGATTTACTCAGCTGATGTGCTTTGCTTTGATTTATTGCTTATTATTTTGGATTTTCTGTTATACATTTTTGCCTTATGGTTACATGAAAACTACAAAAAACATCTTTTGATGATAATAAAGTATTTTCAAATGCAGCAAGATAACACAACCATAAACATAAGAAGAGAAACAAAATAGAACGAGAGAAAATATGCTGAGAGGAAAACTCTCTACCTGTGCTCCATTCTTTCCTACACTGTAAGTTTTTAATATATCATTTATATCTTTCTGCCTTCTGTCTTAATATATTATCATTAGTATTATTTTATTGTTTTGATTTTTAATCTTCATACTAAAGATATGAATGAATTTTGTACCAGGTTTATATTAGTACATTCTGAATTTATTTGTATATTTTTTGTCAGCAGTGAGTTTTATGGCTTCCCATGTTTTCTTCTAAGTAATATTTCTTGCTTGTAGTTTAAAAGACTGTTAGTAACTTTTGTTGAACGAATCTGTTTAAAGGCATTCTTTTAGTTTTGCTTGCCTGACAATGTCTTTATTATTTCTTCATTTCTCAATGGGCACAGTACTCCTCGATGACAAATTTTCATGGAATTTTATGAAAATATTACGCCACTGTCTCCTAGTTGGCAGACTTTCTCCCAGAAGCCTGCTTTCAGGTGAATTCAGACATCATTATCTCAAGGTATAAGATATCTCAAATATCCTGAAGCATTTTTCTTTCTTTTTCACGGAAGCCTTGAGTTTCTTCTCTTTAATCTTTGAAGGTTTCATTGTAAGTTGCCTCGCAGTAGACATGATTTTCCTTTGCCTCTGGCTTTACTGTACTTGGATATCTGCCTCCTCCAGGGCTGGGAAGTTTGCTGCTATTATCAGCCTGAATAAGCTTGCTAACCTTTTGGTTCACTAACCTGAATACTTGTCTTTTATTACTGTTACCAACTTCCTGTAGGTTTCCTTCAGTCTTTTACCTTTTTCTCTTCTGTGTATTTTTAATAGATCGTGTTTGACATCACCAAGTCTTGCTTCTCTTTTATCCATTCTACTGTGAGTGGACTTTACAAGGTTTTTAAATTCACTGGTGTGCTTTTTTTTTAACTCAGACGTTTAATTTTAAAAATTGCTTGCATTTCTTTAAGTTCCATTGTTTCTAAATTGTCTTTAGGTTCACCAAATTTTCTTAGTAAATGACATTAAATTCTGTGAACATTCTGGGGCTGGGGATTTAGCTCAGCGGCCTAAGCACCTGCATTGCAAGCAGACAGTTGTGAGTTTGATCCCTGGTACCGATAGAAATGAAAAAGACAAAAAAAAAAAAAATTCTGTGAAAGTTCTCCCATATTGATTATTGACGATGAATGGTCAGTTTTTGGCAGTTTATTTCTATTGTTAGGTGAAGTTATGGTTTCTTGAAGGTTCTTAATCCTCACAGGTATGCCACATCATCTGGGCACTAGAGAGGTGTTTATTCCAGACTTCCTAATTTGGCATTGTTTCCTCTTGTCTTTCCGAAATTCTAAGAAGACTATTCATTTTCTCCGATTCTGTACTCAATTCAATTATTTCATCACCGGATGGCTTTCAGGTCCGAGTTAGCCAGGAAATTGCTATTGATAGAGACCACTATTCAACACTAGAGGGTGATTCAAGCCCAGATTTGCTCTAAATTCACAGTTGTGTGTTGTTCAGGAAAAAAACCAGGGGAATAGTTAGACATGTAGACTATATACACAAGCTTCTATCTAGATCCAGGGTAAGATTAGTCATTCTAAGTCAGTCACTGGAGGATTCCGCTTATCTCTGAGTAGAATTGCTGGGATGAATCAGTCCCAGGCTCCTATGCCATGCCTGTGGCCATTGTGTCACCACGCTGCTCTGTACTCTGAGCCCACAGCTCACTATGACCAGTGAAGTACTGAGAAAAGACCAGCTCTGTCTTACTATGGGCTGTCCATTGCTGGGGTGAACTCATAGACCATAACTTCCACAATCAGCCATGGGTGGTGGTGATTGGAAGAGAAATTCAATAAACTGAGATCAGGTCTGTTCCTGGTACTCTGCCTTCAGGCTTGCCTGAGGAAATGAGCTGTTAGGATCTGGCCAGCATTACATTTCAATAGCCCAGCACTAAGTTTCAGGGAAAAGTCCTGAGCTTATAATCCTATCCTACCCTAGCAAATGGGTATTGCTACAAGCTATGCTGCTCAATCTTGGAGTAGTTTTAGTGAAGCCAATTCCTTTGGCTACCTTGGTTTGATACTAAACTGGATTGTGCCCAAGTCTCAGCTGCCAGGACTTGCGGTCTTGGTGGTACACCAAGACCCATCCCAGAACTGGGAGCTATCCAAGCTTAATCATGACTCTGTCCCATGGGAACATAGGTCTATGTCTGATGTCAGGGAAGTTTTACAGTCCCATCTGTGGACAGTGGCCTGGTGACAGCTGTTCTACCTGAGGTTGGAGGATGGATAGTGAAGACCATTTCTTGACTACCAAAATTGACACTAAGCTGGACCCCCCTAGAATCACACTAATACAGAGATCTGCACAGTCTCAGTGAGCGAAGGTGCACCCTAGACCTACTAAAGGATGAGAAATGATGCATACCAAACTCAAGTCTGACCAACATGCATGAAGGTCTCTACCTAATGCCAGGCATGGATCTAAATCCTCTGTCTCTGAGCCCTGACCTGCATACTGTGTCTTTGTTTTTTCCCTGGTGCTAGGTCTCACTGCAGTGGGCCTGACACTGAGCTTCATGCTTTGGTGCCCTGCTACCCAATGGGTGGCAGCTTGCTTCCAACTATATTTAAAGGTTAGTAAAGGGATGGTGAAGGCAGTCATCCACCTGACTTCACACAGTTCTGGTGGCTTATTGGGTAGCCATTGGCTTGGCATTAGCATTCTGGGTCTCTGAAAGGCTTCATTGAGAAAGTCATGGTGGTAGGTATCAAGTCTAACACCTGGGTTCAGTCCCTCTCTCCTCCCTAAACAGATATCATCTCTCTTCATGCTGAGCTCTTTGGATCTGGGGAAAGGGTGACACGGGCACCTCTTTCCTTCCTCGGCCCTCTCTAACACATCATTGCCTTTTATTAAACTAAAAATCCAGTATTATGAGTTTGTCATCTGATTTCCTTGGCTCTTGTGAAACTTGATGTGCCTGTAGGGATCCTACTCAGCTGTCATCATAGTCTACCTCCAGCAACCCAAGTTTGATGATGTCTGTCATATGCATATATCCACATTGTGGTTATAGACCTCGTTCTAAAAATCTCGCATGTTTGTGAATAGAAACTAGAGTCATGAGCTTTACCAACTGACTTCTTGGGTACCATTCCTTCACTGTGCTCACCTTTATAATGTGAATTTTCCTCTCCTCCCTTAAACAGGTAGGAGTCTATTTTCCAACTCCCTGACTCTTGAATCTGAGCTGAGCATGACTTGCTTTGGTCAGTAGAATATAAATGAAACAATCTATATGATTTTAAAAACTTATAAACAGCTTACACTTTTACCACTTTGAAACACTCCTACAACCATTTAAAGAATTAGAGAGAAGACAATTAGAGCATGAACAAACACAAGGAGAAAGCAGCTCAGTCAAAAACCAGACCCAACCATGTGGCTGAATTCCCAGAACTTTGATCTTTCTGTTTCGGCAATACACTGTATCATGAAAATGTATTCTTTCAATAAATATTATGTATAATTTTATAGTATGCACAAAAATCACTCTGAATTCTATGAATAGATTAATGAACTCAAAGTCTAATGATTAGGCGCTGTGAAAACTTATCAAAAATAAAGTCAGCACTTACCCAATGCAACACATCCACCAATTCCAAGGAGAGCAGCTGAGCTGTGATACAGAGGAAGGGTTATATAAACAATGTCATCAGCAGTACAACCAAAAGCCCACAGGCCAGCAGAGCCTTTCAAAACCTGCAGCTGACTAATCACTGCAGCTTTTGGTAGACCTGGAAGACAAGGAAATAAAAGAAAAGGAAAATAATGTATGTAAACACATATGCACACACATTCACAGGGAAGAACAGGAATTCTCTAAAAAAGTCATTTCTACATTAAAAACCTACAAATTATTTGGCCTTGGCCAAGCAAAACATCATGATTATGGAGAGAATGAATGTTGCTCATGGAAAGCCAAAATTATCTTGTGATACCTAGAAGTCTTTAAGAAAATAGGCATTTACTTCTAAGCTTTGTATCTTACCTAACATTCTCATGAGTATTAGGTAAATCTCTCAGAATATATAAATAGGTTTGCTCAGTCTGCAGCCTCTATAAACCCTTTAAGCATATCATAAGACAACTTCTGAAAACTATAGAAATATTTCCTTACTTGACTGTATGTTGCCTGCATAATGCCCTCACCAATGCATTTGTTGAGTGTATTGATTTGTCACCTTATTTATTCTGCAGCTATAAAAGCTTATGGAACCTCATCAACACAGGAATACATCACTCAGGGTAACTAATATCCTGAATCTCATATTCAGGATTTCTTATTCCTTGAACACAGAGTTGCTATTTTGTGTTCACTTTATACTTATATACATGTGTACATGTACATATATAAGTCTGTATACGTATATAGGTATAATGTAATAGAATGGAAAAACTTCACTGCTGTCAACTCACAAGCAATTGAGACAAAAATAAAATGAATCATGATATATGTTTTTTAAAAACACTGTACTCATATCCTTTGCTGCTGTAATTAATCTCTGGAATTTAGGTCTATCTAGAAAGACGATGTTTCAAAATTACATAAAATTTGAGATACTGTCATTTTCAAAGATCCATATAAAAATGAGGAAATGATCAAAATCTGAAACAGTACACCTTAAATGAAACAAATGACAATATTAGTCCATTATATTTGAAGTAAAAGTTTTCCAGAGCAGCTCCAGTGTTAAGCAGAACTCCTCATTCATTAGCCATTCATCTGTGATGTCCACTGTGTCCTAGGAGATGATCATTATCGGATACCAGATTGATGACACATAATACTGAAGCTGTTCAATATGTTCACAACCCAAGTGTAATTCTTTTCCTTCTAGGATTCCGTGTACAATTAGTTTCTTATAAAATGTATATTCATGTTTTGCGTATAAAAATTTATACATTGCTTGTGTTACTTGGCATTTATAGGATACATATTTCCATATTCTTATAGACACTTTTTATATATTTATCATGAGGGAAAAATCCATTCATCCAATTAACATATAATTTAATAGTCTGATGCATATGACACTGCCTTTATGGTTGAATATTAGAATTTTTATATGTTTCAATTTAACTTATCAAGGAACACAACCTGTCTATTCTTTTATCATCTCTTTAATTACATTGGAAGATTTAATTGTATTATAATCACACATTTTTAGAATGGCTTCATGATGAACCCATATCAGGGACAGAGCAGAGCTCAGGGGTACTCTGCCTGCGTAGCATTCATAAGCACAGGCCCTGAGTTGAATCCCATGCACCACAAAAATAAAAAAAACCTATCTCATCAAAAAGGTTCTCTGTCTAATAAACTGCTACAATGACAAAGAATCACTACATTTCCTGGAGGCAAGTTTGTCACAGAAGTCATAGAAAGCCAACAAATGGAAGAATCAGTCATAAAGTCACAGACCACTGAGGATTAAGTGTTATGTCTTCCTGTATCCCGTGTAACTGACATAGTCCTATTTAGCAATCTGTAAAAGAGGAGAAACTAATATGAGTGACTCTTGGGAATTTGATGTACTTGATTTGACTTTACTTTCCAGTTCTAGAAATTAAGTGTTAAGGCTCAGAATGCTTCTCAAACTTGGATACTTCCACATTAGTGTCTGCTTGTGTAGGATTAGAATTCCACATTAAAAAAATACTCCCACGTCTAGCATCTCGATTCTTTAGCTCAAACTCTTTAGGGCTTACTGCATGCTTCTCTGAATACGCCATGGCCATGTGCAATTCTCTGTTGCTGACATTTCCTGTTGAACTTTCTTCTCATTTTGCATTTGTCTGATTGGCTCAAACCTCTTCTATTTTCCATTTTGACTCATTTACTTGTAGCTATGTCTGTTTGCCAACATATACCTAAATCAAATAATAAACTTTATATATTCTATAAAAATGAACTCTGATTTTGCTCTTATAGGTCTTATCTGTCTTTTCCTCAATTTTTAAAAATTTTATTAGTACGTATTTGCAGTACGTAATGACTATATTCACCATGGGGAACTGGCACACTTTCTTAACATGTCTCAATTCTTCTTTTTCTTCCCTTTTTCTCCTTCCCAGCTCCTTCTATCACATCACAATTGAAAAATCTTTTTATGCCTTTTTCCTATCCTGTATATGCTATTTTTCTCTTTCCTTATGAGTTTCTCATATAAGAAAGAACAGGTGATATGTAAGATAGTGTGTCTGGTTTATTTCACTTAACATTATGGTCTCAAGGTGCACCCATTTTCTTACAGATGACTCCAGTTTATCTTTACAGCACAGTAGAGTTCCATTGTGTGTAAGTACGGCACTTTTTTATCCAGTCATCTGTTGGACATATAGATTGTTTCTAAGATGTAGATATTGTAATTTGTACTGCTATAAACATGAGTATGTATGTGTCACTGTAAAATGATGTTTTTAACTCCTTTGGGAAGATATCTAAAAGGAAAATAGCTGGACTGAATGTAATTTCTAGTTTTAGTTTTTTGGGAATCTCCATATTGATTTCCATAGGAGTTGTACTAGTTCATTTTTCCTCACAGCCTCACCACCATTTGTTGTCATTAGATTTTTTATGATAGCTATTGTTTCTCAAGTAAAGTAGAATCTCAGTGTTATTTTAATTTGTATTTCTCTAATGACCGGAGATGCGGAATATTTTTTCATGTATTTATTTTTTCTGTACTATAAACAGGTATGTTTGTACTTTAACATTACTTGGGCTCATAGTCTTGGTGGTACTCTGGTGAGACATCTTTGTCTCTCTGGTTTCAACATATTTACTGATGAATGCAAAGTTTTCACGGGGATTTTGGTCATACCACCATAAAACTATAATCTACCATGACTTCTAGAATTTCTTATGAGGGAGAGTCCCTGCGCTGATGTTCCCTGTTAGGTCTTGTGCCCTATCCATTAAATGGAACATCGTTGACCTCATATGTGAAGTTGGTGGTATCTTGTCTGTTATCCTAAATGAATGCATTTATCAATAGTCTCAAAAGAAGTCTCCACAACTATCCCCAATAGTTTGGAATTTCACAACCTGAGTTTATTGTCATCTATATGTGTGGATAACATCTCCAACTTTCCTCCTCAAATTCATATGTAAAGATATTAAATGAGGCTAGGTCTATCCTTGACTGTTAAGAATACTATGCCTTCTTGTTCTTCATCCAGAGAAGTGCTTTTTTCTGGTACAGAGAAGTTCCCTCCCATGGTTCTTCAGTTATCACATCCCTAATTCTGCACAGCATCCCTTAATATCATGGCAACCACTTTTAATTCATAATTTTTCATTTGGAGACTTATCAAGAAAACAGGGATATTGTATCAACTTGGTCTCCTATGTGCTCCTCTCAACCATATAAGGCTCTTTAATAGACTTATGAGACATATTTCCCTTTCTCTTTACTTGCCTTACGTGAGTAATGATCTTATTAGTGTAATGTAAGAGATACAAGGTACTCAGTAGATTTTTTTTCATAGAACAGACAATAGATATGCACTTACTCAACAAATACCAGTGGTGAAACATGATGGGTTTAGGCTTTGAAAGGAAAGAAACAGTAGAATACATTGTGTTTGGTGAAAGTGTATTTTAAAGATTCTTCTTTAAAAATTTAGAAAGCATATGAACACATTGACTATTTCAAGAAATCAAATAGTATAGAAGCCTTGTTATTTATATCAATGGGCTCCCTAAAATTTACATGGCCATAAACCCTTTTTTAAAAATTTCATTCCTTTGAAGAAATTTACTTGAGAAATGCTCTCTTAGACGATCTCCAGAGTTCTTGGCTCTTTCAATGCTTTATGATTTCCCAGCACTGGAGCAGTTCAGACAATCCTTCACATGAGTAGATTGTGGGGTTAGGAATAAAGGAGAAAGGGGGGAGCACAGGTATGTCTAGTGAGTTGGAGGTTAAGGAGATTATCAGGATACAGATTATATCAAGAGAAATCTCATTGAGACTGTTTTAAGAAATATTTTGTGAATTTGATATAATGTTGAAAAAAGAAGACATCCATAAAAAGAAGTCAAAACAAAAGGAGATCTTTCGGTGATGACATTAACCACCTCCCAGAGCATCGTAACAGGCAGAGGTCTCGTTTCCTTTTTCTTACTTGTAGAAATGGTTGGATGTGTGGCTGCTTTGTCCAGGCATGGACAGCCTCTCCTGGACATTCTTGAGGCAATATAAACAAGTCTACCTAGTAAGCCGGGGCTGGAAGGTGGCAAATTGGGCAGAGTCACAGCCCCATAGGACACAAACTGGAAGAGTGGAGATGATAGCAATGAAGTTTATTGAAAGAGATGAAGGAGTGTGGTGAGTGACATGGCACACTCAAGAAGCTGGACTTCAAGTGAAGCCAGGAAAGCAGAGCTGCACTGCCAGAAACAGGCTCAGACATGTGCTTACCAGAAACCTCAAAGAGTAGAAGATAATATGGGGCTATCAATAGGTAGCTTTATGGGAAGTTTGGTTAAGAAAAAATTATACCCTTGGAGTCCTTTCTCATCACTGGTGGGAAAAAATAAATTTCTGGAAATATCAGGAAGAACAGAGGGTGAAAAACCAGGAAAATAAGTTGAAATCTATATTCTTCCAGTTCCCCCTTTAACATTTGATTAGTTCTACTGTTCAAGATTCTTGTCTGAGGAATCTGAATAACAGTCAAGTAAATACCGGAAAGCACTGATAGAAATCAACCAACAAAATGTTGAGAATAACGCAACCAACTAGTATATAAGTACCACTCAGTCACACAAAGCTTCCAGTTACAAACTTCTTTGCACTGTGCTTATTGTTTGTATTAAACATAAACTGACACTCAAACTTTACCAGATCTTTGAAAAGATTCTCTAGCAGCAAAGGTAGAGACCAAAATAAACCAAAGGATAAAAGGTGTTTTGGAACAAACTAGAGAGAAGAAATTCTCATAGAAGGAATTATCATTAGTATTCTGAAAGATAGGAAACACTAAAGTTTCAAGAATGTGAAATATACTTCCAAACACTACACAGAGAACATAAAAGTTGGAAGTTAACCTTTCAAAAAGTAATTCAAAGGACAGAAGATGAAAAATAGAAAAGATTAGGAAATTATAGACTCAATCTTAAAGAGCTAATCTTTGAAAATATTATCGTTTCAACGCAGAGATTGGAAGGGTTCCTAGGACGGAGGGAGATGAAAAGGAGAGGAAGAGAAGATGAAATAAAAAGAATCAAGATATAAGATGTATGTCTGTCAATTCCCTGTCATGAATCTATTTACTACATATTGAAAGCATATACCAAGACAAAGTAAACAAATAAGTAAATGTAATAGGGAATAAAATAAAAAAGGAAAGAGAAAGAGATGTACAAAAATATTAATTTAAACAAATACTTTACAGCATGAGTTTCTAGACTGAAAAGTCTTGTAAGTTTCTCAGAACAATGAAAAAATAAAACAAATCCCAATACATTATTGACTGTTATAGTTGCTGAAAACTCATAAAAGATTCTAACATTTCAAAAAGGTGGGGGAAGGAACACAGATTACATAAAGGACAAGAAATTAGAAAGTAAAAATTCTTCTCAGTATATATAGTGGAAATCTAAAGAAAATAGAGCATGCCTTCAAAATCCCCCACAAAAATAATTTCTAATTTCTAATTCTATGAAGTGTCACTCACAAGCAAGAACAGAAAAAAGTCACTTTCAGACCTGTGAAGACCTAAAACATTATTTTCCATGTAGTATTTATCAGACATCTAGCGAAAGAAGTGAACTGACAAAAAGTAAACCAAGTTTGAACTTAGAAATTAGAGGATTCAACAAAGAAGACTGTTGAAGCAAATTTCAAAAATGACAGTAACCTATGAACCCAGAACAGCAGAGGAGCAGCTGCTCAGGCTGAAAGGGTAGGAAGAAAGCATCTGGTTAAGATGCAGTCCCAATAAAAATACATCAACATACTTCACAGATCTAGAGAAATCACTCCTAAAATTCATCTGGAACCAGAAGAGACCTAGAATAGCAAAGACAAGGCAGGAGGCATCACAATCCCTGACTTGAACTACAAAGCTTTATACTACAAAGCAACTGTAGTAAAATCAACACAGTACTGGAATAAAAACAGAGCCAAAGATCAATGGAATAGATTAGAAGATATAACCACAACTACAAACACACTCAACCTCCTTATCTTTAATAAAGGCACCAAATATGTTCACTGGAAGAACGACAGTCTCTTTAATAAATGGTGTTGGAAAAACTGGCTCTCCATATGCTGAAACTCAGACTAGACTCATGCCTATCACAACGTACTAAATTAAAATCTAAATGGATCAAAATCTGAATATTAAAACAGAAAATCTAAATCAATGGAAGACAAGTTGGATAAAAATCTTGAAGACATAGGGGTAGGTAGAGAATTCATGAACCGGAACCAAACCACACGGGATACTTCCCAGAATCAACAACTGGAATTACCTCGTATTAAAAAGTTTCGGCACGTCAAAAGAAATCTTTAGCAGAGTGAAAAGAAAACCTACAAACTGGGAAACAGTCTTAGTGAATTGTCCCTCACACAGAGGATTTCTGTCTAAAACATATGAAGAATTTTTAAAAATCAGACCACCAAAATTCAAGGATCCAATCCAAAAATGGGCATCTGAGATGAATACACAATTCTCAGATGAAGAAATACAAATGGCAAATAAATACATGAAAAAATGTTCATCATCACTGGTCATTAGAGAAATGCAAATTAAAACAACACTGAGATTCTATCTCACTCCAGAAAGAATGGCCAGGATCAAGAAAACTACCAACAACAAATGCTGGAGAGGCTGTGGGGAAAAAGGAACTCTTCTACACTGCTGGTGGGAGTGTAGACTGGTGCAACTGTTGTGGAGGTCAGTCTGGAGATATCTCAGAAAGCTGGTATTAGAAGTCCCATCCAACCCAGCTATTTCACTTCTAGGCTTATTCCCAGAAGAACTGAAAACATCTTACCACATGATATATGTGCACCCATGTTTATAGCAGCACAATTTGCAATAGCCAGATGTCGGAAACAACCTAAGTGTCCATCAACTGAGGAATGGATAAAAAAGATGTGTGTTTTATACAATGGAATACTACTCAGCTGTAAAGAATGATTAGATTGAGATATTTAAAAATAAATGAATGCAGCTTGAGACCATACTCATAAGCGAAATAAATCAAACTGACATGTATAAATACTGAAGAGTTTCCCTAGTGTAAGAAATGGTAAGAATACATAAAATATGTGGCAATCATGATTCCCCATTATATTGCTTTGAAGCTTTATAATGATTTCACTTATTAATTGGAATAGTTTTATTCTAGGTTGTTTGATTTTATTGATTTTATTTTATTGAGGGTATGAAAAGCTATTTTAAAGAAAACAAGACATTATAATAGCTAGTGCTGATTTAATATCATCTTGCTTTGAAGCACCACCAAGCTTTTGTTCTTCTGTCTCCATCGGTTTTATCATGTTGTATCTTATTGGATTTTATTATATGTGATAGTATAAATGAAATATTTTATAGACAAGGAGATAATGTAGTAACCTTTGTTCACTTTCTGTTATTCGGTTCTGAATACCCTGTAATATTTTCATTCTCCTGAATGACTTTACACTGTCTTTTTATGTTTGATACTATAGTATGTGAAGGTATACTCAAACATTTCAAGGAAAGGGACACTACGGTAGCTACTGCTATTTCGGATTGTTTTGTGGTGAATCACTATGTTGCTTAAATTGTTCTGTTCTGACCTGTGCTGTTATGTCCTCTTTTATCTTAATCTTTAAAAAAAACAGTGATTGGGGAGATAGCCAGACGCCAGCCTTTCACTGTGAGTCTGTGCCATTTGTGGACTGTGGAGGAAGGAACAAGAATTCACCAAGAAGCAAGCCCTCCCTGGGAATCAGCACCATGTGTGGGCCGCTGCAGGGAGAGCCAGATGCCAGCCCTTCTGGCATACAGGCTGTGAAGCAGGAAGAGTTACCCCCGCCCTCACCCTGCAGTAAATGACCGGCTGTGTGGAGAAACACAGGCTTCAATGATGGCTGTTGAGTGGAGTACAATCTAATGCCTGTAGTGTTTAGGGTTTCATTGATCTTGCAGGTCTAAAGCCGGTAGCCTGATCAATTCGGAGGATGGTAATATGCAGTGTATCATCTATGTGGGATCTCTTTCTGAGGGTGGTGGCCATTGTTAATTCCCTATTGCCATGCTTTGAAGTTGTGTGTCATTTTTCATTGTTTTGTTGGGTTTTGATCTGTTTTGGTTGATTTTATTGTATCTGATGGCAAGAGCAACTATTTCAAAGATAGCAAGATATATTATAGTATCCATTTTGGATTTACTATTATCTTGTTTTGAAGTCCTTTATTGCATTCATTGTTTTGTTTTTATTGGTTCTATTCTGTTCTATTTTGTTCTTTACTATGTCTGAAAGTATCTGCAGCTATTTTGAAGACAGCAGGAGGCATTATGGTAACTGTTGTTGATTTTGTATTGTTTTGAACTCCTATGTCACTTACACTGATTTGTTTCAATTGGCTTTGCTCTGTTTTATTTTGGTTGGTTTTAATCTCTTTAAAATAAAAATTAAAAAAAAGAAGGGCTCATCAAAATATGCTCTCGCTTGTATGATTTCTCATATTTTAGTCACTAGCAACATAGAGTGTGTTGTATCCTCTTTGTACCTTAAAAGAAACTGAAACATACCTGTTGTTCCAGAGGTAAAAATATACAGACAAGTAGACTTGAGGCTTGAGACAGCATAGTGGCTGCGCGACACAGGCTCTTCAGACGCTGTGCTTAGTTTTTGTTTGAGTGAAATTACTCCTTGTGGAACAGAATCTTTCAGCGCCCAAATGCTGACATCTTTGGGGAGGCTGGCAAGGATTTCTTCTATCGTTCCAAGCAAATCTGAAATAAAGGATTAGACTAAGGTAAACAAAATGTAAACCTGTAGTCATTTATCCTGGATTTGCTTTTGTGTTTTGGAATAGAGATAAATTATAAATGACATGCTGACTTTCCTTCCCATACTGGATGAGTAATACCACGACTGTTTCGTGGTTCTTTTTCAGCAGAACTAAGAGATGGAAAATTTAGTTACCACCTGATTGAAAAATTTGAGTAGATCAATTCAGAGGCAATTTTGGAGATTTTCATATAAATGATGAATTTTCTAAATGCTAAATGAAGTCATTTATTATATTCTCTTTTTCAAATGCACTAGATATTTTCCTTGAAATACAACTTGGTAACTAGTTATTCCAAAACACCACGTGTCTCACTGTGCTGGTCTCCCATAATGAAATACATGTGGGAAAATGCCCTGACTTTTCTGGAGTCACATCATTGTGGTTTAAAAACGAGTTTGGAGCCAAAAGCTAAGTGAAGAGACTTAGAGAAGTCTTTTTTTTTCCCCTCTCTGCACCATCATATTTAATGATAAAAGCCTTTGAAAGCCCAAGGAATCAAACACCTTCGAAAAAGGCAACAGAGTGCTCCATGCAGGAGAAAAGGTGACACAAGCAGTTGAGTGGGCAGAGAAGCGTGGACGCTCCAGCAGCAGGAGGATGCAAAGCTCCCAGCAGAAGCAAAATCAGGTGTAGAAGAAGGAATAGAAAACCTGGAAGAACTGAAGCGTTCAGTCTTTGGAGGCTGAAAAGATCAAGATTCCGAGTTGAAGTTCTTGTTCAGGAAGGAAAAGGATACTTTTCTGAAAAAGTACCTGTTGCCAGGATAACAAAAAAAGCACCCTCAGAGGAGAGAACCTGTTGAGTTATTCTGAGAGACTGAACTAGGTCTCCATTATTTGACCATTAAAGTAGAAGCGAACATCATGTACTTATGAGGATTAACAAAGTAAGTAATTTTATTAAAAGGCAGAAGTGAGTCTCTGTTGATGAAATGTTACATAGCAAGTGCCCAGTGACTGATGGGATGCAAAAGAAACAAAACGTCATTGCTCTGTGAGGTCTTTTGTGTAATTGAGTGAGGCATATATGCTTTTTCCAGAGTAAAAAGATAAAATTATCTACATGTTTTGCAATGTTTTTAAATGTAACACTGCCTTTAGCAAAAATCTTTTATCTGGAGTTCAAATTATATATTCTACGTGCCTACTCCAGTTTCATATCCACGTTCCTATAATATACTACTTTACATATCTTAAAAAACTGGCAACCTGTAGAGCAGTCAGGCTGCTACTTACATTTTGGACTTCTAGTTCCAGAACTGAGAGAACACATCGCTCTTGTTTAAGCCCTTTAGGTCTTGGTGCTTTATTAAAGCAGCTCGAAGAAACCTAATACACTAAGATAAAAAGTTGGCTTACAGTAGAGCTGTTAATCTGACCAAAATCTATTGAACTTTTAAAACCACATATGATCTGATAAAAGAAAATGACATTATTAAATGTAAAACAGACATCAGAATGCTCAATTCATGCAAATGAGGAACTTTACATCTAAAGCAATTATTGTCTCTATTTTTAATTAAAACTTTAATAATAATAACAAGCTACATGTTACTTTGAATCTGAATTTGGAGAGTTGCATAATACATTTGCTGGAAGTATAAATCATTATTTTTTATCTCAAAAAGGCATCTGTTCCTCACTAATTATTTCTTAATAATGTAATACATTTCGCGAAAACTCATATTCACAATAAAAAATGTATATATATACAAGATGGATAACTGTACTACTAGTCTCTGTTCATCAAAAAGCACACTTGGTGCTTTCATTGTTTGAATACTTTTTTCATGCTTATGTCTTGTAATCTGAACAGCTACTTTGAAGATAACAATATGCAATATATTAACCAGTGTCAATCTATTATTTTGTTGTGGAATTTTGTATCATTTTTATTCTTTTTTTTTCATTTTAAAGCAAAACAAAAAATCTGTAATTCAAACTGATCATAAAAAAGCAACAAGATATAAATATCAAATGTGAATAGTCAGTTCTCAATTAAAATCCACAAGATACTGGAAGGAAACACAGAAATAATACAAAATTAATATATGACAGGATTGTCAGGAGGATTTGAGACTTAAAATGTCTACTAATTTTTATTTCTAAAACAAGTTCAAATAAAACAAAATTTAAGAATGCATAGCAAATACTTTATTCTACCAGCTGCCCACCAGCTGCCATGCACACGTTGCTTTGAAAAGGAGAAGTTAAAACCCACCGGAAAGCTAAAAGGAAAGACAACTCATAAGCGCATGAAAAACAAAGAAAAAGGACTCAGATTTTTTTTTTTTTATGTTAGTTCTAAATTTTGTTTCAACGGCTTTTTTTTTTTTTTTTCATTTTGAACTGACAAGTACAAGGCTGTGAACTGATTTCTTTTATTTAACTTAATTTCAAATGTTATCTGGGGTTATAAATTAACAACAAAATTGTATATGTTCTTTTAACCCGTATCCCTAAATTTGGAAAAAAGGACAAAAAGTTACACTATGATTGTGACTCTATGTTTTGTTGGAATTTTAAAGTCTGAGAAACAGTAAGGATTTAAGGAGTTACAATATTTCATTAAAAAGGAAGTAAGCAGAAATCAGAAAAAAATAGGATTTCATTTCCTAAAAATCTAGTCAGTTTAGCTGAAGCAGAAGCCTCAAGCAGAACTCTTTCTATCCAAATCATTTCTTCACTTCACTAATGGTGAAAAATGTGAGTGAGGATAGTTAAAAACTGCAACAAAACTTTGAAAAGTCATGTAGTGGGACTTACTTATTTTTTGCTGGCAATCTTTCTTAGCAAAAAAAAAAAAGTTATTCTTCATTTTGTTGAAAGTGACTTCTGAATACTAAGTTCTGTAAGTTCTGATACCAAATAGCATTTATTTAAGTACTTCAAGTAGTTTTAGCTCTGTTTTGTATGGACTTACTTTTCAGCGAAACATCCTGAACCAGAAGCCTATAGTGATGTGAGGATCTTGTAAGGCCTGTGCGTGTCTATCAGCTGCTTGAAAGTGACACAAACCTTGAGGGAGGCATAGACAGCTGGCTGAAGGAACTAAGCTATGCACCAGGGGACCCACAAAAAACTGGTCATATTGTAAACTGCTACCAGAAAATGCAGTAGCTAGATTTCCTGTGACTACCCCTGTCTACATTGTAGGAGAAGACTCAGTGTCCCTTTTAAAAGTTCCATGTTCTTTCAAAAACTTTGTGCTTCTCCCCATATTCAAAACAACTAAATGGCATTGCTTGCACCAATACAGGCAAATTATCACTTCCTGCCTGGGATACTTTAAAACTTTTTGTACAAACTGACTTTTTGTCTCTTTATAATGAATTTCTCCTGCTCACATTTCTGAGACTGTAAAATCAGCAAGTAAAAATTTCACATATCCTTCCAATATGTCACTAATGTGAATTATGCTATTAATTCTGCATTGAAGACATTGTATTATTATGTTATTCTGTATAAAACAAACTAATGCTTTCAAATGTATAAATAGGGGATGAATTAATTGTGGCTCTTGATATTTGTAAATATTTCAACTCTAACCTTTTATATAGGGCTAGGGTATAGCACAGTAGTAGAACTGTGCTTAGCATGTGTGCGGCCCTGGGTTTGATCACCAGCACAAGCAAATGCAAAGCCCCAGAGTTCTGTGTTAACAAACCTAACAAACCTAACATGAAGATCAGTTACAAATGGTGAACTTGAGACTAACAGAACATTCACAAAATATACAAAGTGAAATTATGGATTTCATTCCATATATATGTATATATATATAAAATCTCATGTAGAACAATGCAACAGGTAGGTTAAGGTTTCTAAGAAAACTGACACTTAAATAAGCAACATTCTGATGCAATTCATATTGATGTACAGAGCTTAATCTTTCATCTAAGCTCACTTTATCTTGAATGATGTGTCAATCACTTTTGTAAGCATTGCTTTATTAGTAATCAAGATAATTGTAGGAAGTGTACGTTATCTCTACTTAAAAAGATTAAACATGAGGTTTGAAGGCCATTGGTAGTTTAAACTGTCTGACCTGCCTAAGTTAATAAATGATAGGGCTTTTGTTACACATCAGGTATATTGGGCTACAAAAATCCATTCTCTAATGTTTTAAGACCTGTTGCTTCAGCCACCATATTGTTACTGGGACACAAAACCTAACACTCATACCACAATTTAAAGGAGGAAAGGTTTATTATGACCCACATGTTTTACAGCTCTCAGTCCACAGCAGGGTGGCTTCAAAGCAGGAAGGCATAGGGAAGGGGTCTGGTAGAGGAGAAGCAGCTTAAATCATGGTGATCAGGAAACACAGGCAGAATGGAGAAGCCAGGGAGAGGCAATGATCCTCCAAGGTCATGGCCCCAATGCCCAGCCTCGTCTGAACAGATCCCATCTCCTAACAGCAGTCAGCTGTAGGGTCCCTATGACTCACTGACATTCCGAAACCTCCACCTATGAGTGCATGAGATTTTTGAATCCCAACCATGACGCCTATATTGCCATAGTTATTTTCAGTTTTCTCAATACAATTTATTGACTATTCCCCTCTTTTTTCACTCATGAATTGTAGGTCTCAGTCGCTCTGCTGTATTCAGTTCTGTATTTAGTTTTGTGATCACCCTGTACTTTTTAATTACTGAAATCAATTGCCTTCTTATAAAGCAGAAATAATCCTCAATTGACCTAAACCTAAGGTGGAAAAAAAGCAAACTGGCCATCTTAATAAATACAAGTGAAGATGATTAAATGCTGAGAAACAGGTATATGTAAGGATATTGCAGTCCATGGATATGATAATAAGTGGTTCACAGGAGGCATTTGTGTATCTCAAAACAAACTACTTTTTATAAAACTTAAAGTGTCTTTATTTTTGCAACTTTTCCTTTTGATCTTTAAAAAGCAGTTGCCTTTATGGCTGAAAGTCATCTGGAGAATTACAATGGCCCCATTGTTAACCAGAACCTTTGACCTGCATTCTGACTGCGATTGTTCAGGAAAGAGAACAGCTTTACACATTACTGTGTATATAGGGAGAAGATAGAAGGTTTCATTTCTTAAGAAGAGAAATCTAAAATTCCTAACGTAGGTTCACACACAAAATATTATTAAATCTAGAAAGACACAGTGGCACAAACCTGTAATCTCAATCCTCTGAGAGCCTGAGGCTTGACTGAGCTCAGCCTAGGCAATTTAGTGATTTAGTGAGGGCTTGTTTAAAAAGAAAAATTATCAGGAATTTAGCTCCATGTAAAGGCTCTGAGTTCAATCCCAAGTATTGGAAAAGCTAAAACAAAAGAGATTAGAGTAACAAGAATTCGTAAAGTTTAGTTATCTGTTATTGATTACAAATATTTGATATATGATGCATTGAGAAAGGCAGGAAAACAAAATATAAACACTGTACTTGAGAATGCCTTACTCATAGTCAAACTTCCTCATCACTAGCCAGTAAATGACAACAGCTGAGGGTATTATTAATTGCAGTAACAAGCGTAACACTCGTCTGGTAGCTTAGCTGACGCCTTTCCCTTGCTTAGGAAGGTCAGTAGATGCCAGCAATGGCCGACACTTCACCTATCATTAGGCATATTACCTGGCATGGCCTGTAAAACCTATTTAAAATTGGTTCTATATAACTGATGAAAAACACAATTTTCCCAAATCAAAATGTGTTCAACATTTTATTCCAAATGAAATGTATACTGGTTTTCTTATAGCAATAGACCAATTAGATAGCAGCAGCAAAATGAGATCCTTTCTCAAAAGCTTCAGGGTAACTTTATAATCATAACAGCAGTTGCTTTAATTCACTAAGGAACCAGTTAGTATACATCAGTTACTCAGCCACTTTGCAAAAGCTACTATTATAGAATCCTGAGAACTATCCGAGGGGGTAGATGGTATGATCATCATTTTACAACTTAGTAGAGTAACACAAAGACATAGTATCATAAACTAAAAACAGCATTACCAGTTAAGAAGCACCAAACCATTCGTTAGATTTAGAGCCTTCTGGTTTATCTCTGTATCAACCCCTTGGCTCCTCCTCCCATCCTAACACATTATTCTTGAGGAGACAATGATCTTCTAGTACATCTCCATCAGAAACATCCAAAGTGAATCTAAGAAGTTTGAACCAGGCCTGTTCCAATGCTGTAATCTCAGCACTTGAGAGACCAAGACAGGAGAATCATACATTCAAGATGAACCTGGGAGACTTAATGAGGATCTGCCTCAAAAGACAAAAAACAATATAACTGAAAAAGGTATGGGATATAGCTCAATACAAACTCCCTGGGCTCAATCCTCAATAACTTGCCACATATATCGTACTCACTAATCAAAATAAACTTGCCTCACTATTGAAAAATATAGGTAACTCATGTTTTGGAGGTAAAATGAATGATTAGTATGGTTTAATTTGATATCTCAGATTATTTACTGAATAAATTTGCTGAATAGTTTGGCTTAAAACTCCAGTATAGGAGCTGGGGATTTAGCTCAGCAGCGTAAGCACCTGCCTTGCAAGCCTGTGGTTGTGAGTTTGATCCCTGGTTCCGGTAAAAATACAAAAAAATAAATAAATAAATAAATAAATAAATAAAAATAAAAAAGAAAGAAAGAAAACTCCAATATAAAAAAATTCCACTGTTGCCATTAGAAAAATGAAAAAACTAGCAAATACTGCAATTAATTATTGGAAAATATAGATAAGCTGCCACAAAAGAACTACAGAATTACAATAATTCAGGTAACAGCAAAGTCTGAAATCTCCATTTTGAGAAATTATTAACCCAAAGCACTTACAAAGTAATTTCTTAGATTTTAGGATGCTTATCAGATTGACCTAAACATCGTGGCCACAGAAATCTTTCTGGGGATACTTTTAGCAACTTTAGTCTGCTCTTCTAACAGGAATTTATGGGGTTTTTAAAAATCACTTTTAGCATAATTTGTGTTTTTCTGCAAAGACTCAGCAATCTATTTGCCTGAATAATAATGTGAAAAATATCAGAGTACATCCTCAAATGAACTTTGACCACTTTTCCTACTGCATTTACATCTGCATTCATCAGCAAATATTGTTTTATCATATGATCAAAATTCTGTATGACTCATTTAGTCTACTGCTACAAATCACAGAAAGTTATCACTATCAGGCCACAAGTTGAACTGGAAGGTCAATGGGTGCTCGTAAGAATTACAGCACAAGGGTCACGCTTTTCCGTGCATTGCCAATTTCACGCGCAGTAGCGCCAGAAGTCCGCCCACTGGTTGGCTGGTGGGAGTCCAGCCTCACTCTGGCAAATCCAAACTTGCAGACAGGATAGAGTAAGAGCAGATATGAAGACTACAATGCGTGCACTTCAGACTGAAAACATCTAGGCTGAAAACACAGCCATCCTGGATACTGTTACTACTCCTAGAGGAATGTAAGTATTCCACATTGACAAGATTACTTTCTTACTCATCAAACATTTGTTACAGCTGACAAAGATTTCTCACTCCATTCTCACACTGACTGTGATAACAGTAGCAGGGAACTAGCCTTCCCCCTCCAGATAGTAGGAAGCTGAGATTTTATAAAAGTCTTCTGAAATCAACTTGATATCACTAATGTACCAAAGAGTCCACGATTAAAGGGAGTTGGGAAAGATTAATCCACAGGCCATAGAATTGTAAAACTCTTCTCTATCCTTAATATTCACTCTTAATCACACACCCCAAAGCACGCTATGCACTATTCTATATGAGAACTCGCACAGAAAAAGAAAGAATTTCCCATTCGGCTTTGCCCACCCCTCCCCATACTCTACCTGCGCCCACCACTAGGACCCTGGGCTCGCAGGTGAGCACGCAATGCAGCAGGGAACGGGCGCGGATGTTGGAGTTGAGGAAGGCCACCACGCAGCCCAGCTTAGCGAGGCCAAACCACACGTGAACAAAGTCCGGCTCGTTGCTCAACAGCAAGGCCACGACGTTCCCCTTTTTCAGAGAGGAGTGGTTGAGGAAGACCTGGGCCACTTGGTTACTCCTTTTGTCCACATCCTGGTAGGTGTAGATCTGTCCCTCATGAATGATGAAGGGTTTGTGGGGCTGCCTCTTGGCATGTCTCAGGAATTTCTCCAGCACAGTGTCCAGCTGTCCTCTCAGTCTGTACATCTGCATTTGAACGCCATAGCTTATCACCTTCAGCAGGAACCAGAAGTCGTCCCAGAAGTAAGGAAACATAAGTTTCTGCAGGCAGTGCAGGAAGATGAGGCCAGTCCCTAGTCCGGCGAGCCATGGCAGGAGCATGGGAACAGCCGAGCAGGGCAGCCCTCGCCCCTTGCTCTGCCTGCCAGGGTCCTTCTGCAGGAGCCGCAGCCTCCTGACGCGGGCGGGCACCTGCAGTCTGGGTCAGCCTTCCCGGGGGGAGCCCTGGGAGACAGAGCCAGAAGCTGGCCCCCCGTTAGGTGCACTTGCCTGCCGCCCCCACCCGGAGGACGCCCGCGCCCCGCAGCGTCCTTCTGCACGGTCCAGCTCCGCCCGGGCAGGCTGGCTCAGTCCTGAGCGCGCTGACCCTGAGCAAACCCTGGGGTCCTCCTGGGGCAGCTCCTGCAGATGCTCTCCTCGCTTGCGATGCTCTCTCGGAGACAGAGTGGAGACTGAGTTCGAGCCCAAGAGGCTGGGGTTAAGGTGCCCGGGAGGCGCCCCGGCTTCCTGTCTCCACCCCGGGAACCACGCGGGGTCCCCGGCCACGCCTACGCTCGCGCCCCCAAGGCCACGGGGCCAGGGGCTCTGCAGCGCCCCCACTGCGCCCGGGCCGGACCTGGGCCGGAGCTGGGCCGGACCTTGGAGCCCTGCGAGCGCGGCTGGGTGTCGCCAACCTCCTGCCTCTGAGACCCCCGCCGGCTCCAGCTGGCACCGAGAAGCTGGAGCAGTCTGGGCGTCCTCATGCAGCTACTCCCCGGGCAAAGGCCGGCCCTGGAATCCCAGGGACCGAAGACCTGCCAGCCCCGGGCAGGAAGAGCCGGGTCCGAGGCTCGGGAATGGGGGGAGCCGGCTGCTGGAACTGGGCTGGGCTGCGCGCCCCTGGCCAGGCTGGTGAGGAGGAAGAAGGCTGCACAAGAGCCCAAAGAATGAAGAAGTCGTGAGAAATAAACTAGGGTTTGGACAAACACACGATAAACGAAACTGCCCCCCCCCCCATCTCGGGGAGGCACAAAAAATATTCTCACTGGATACTGCAAGAATGGTATTTGTGAGAAAGGAGAATTTGCACTCTGTTCTTGAGATAGTACCCCCTCCCTGCGCTTTTTCCAGAAAGAATATCTTCTAAAACAGGCAGGGTCTACATTTATAGAGGAAGTCTATTTTTTAAGACCGCCCAGATGGTGCTTTTAACAAAAGTTTCCCTAAAAATTGATTTGAGAACTTAAAATATATATTCAGATCCGCATTCAAAAAGCAAAACAAAAGGCACAAAACGTTGCCTATTTTGTATCTTTTCTGACAATTTACAGAACTGACAAAACTTCAACTAAAGCCTGTAAGGGGGGCTTGGAATGGACAAAAGGCAAATATATAGAATAAACTTTAATACAAATGTGACACTTCTTAAGACAAAGCACTGAGAAGCATTTAATAACATGTTTCGCTTTTTCTGGTAAATATAATCATTGTAGCTCTCCACTTTTAAATGTATGTAAGTAGTTAATCGCATTTATTGAAATAAACAGTGCCTCACTTTGTCAAGCTACAAATGTTATGTAGCTGACTTCTAACTAATCTCCTGTTCCCAAAGAAAAGAAAAAATCCAGCTAACCCTAAAGAGCAGATTCTGGTTGATTAACCTGATTTATTTGAAGTCACAAAATTAATATAAACCCTTAAATATCTTTTATGTCGATAAAGAAATGCTTTCTAACTTTACTCTGAAGCTCTAATATTTTCAATTCAGAAACACTTTAACAAAAGTATTTGTGTCGACGATTTTGCGACTTGAAAAGTATCTTGGAAATTGTTTGGTTTTCTTTTCAAATCTTGTCTTATTTAACTATTTCTATTAGAAAACGTTTTCGTCACAGAATAGAATATAGAATAGTCTCCAACGTTTGGATACTCAATATAAGTAAACTTTTTAAATTTTAAAAAATTTATAGATTTTTTAAACTTTTTAAACTAGTAAAGTTTAGCTTTATGAAAAACTCATTGTGCTATACTAATTTTCTTATCTTTAACTGTTTAACAGCATGCCAAGGAGTGGAACTGATTTTTACAATTATAGATATATAAATGAGTTTATATTTGACACCATTCTTGAGAGACAATTTATTGGAAGGAACTACAAGCACATGTTACTGAATTTTATACTGATCCAAACCAATTTTATGTCTAAAATCCCTCCATGGGATTTTAACGCAAACGTGGGGACAGTTAATGTTACTGTGTCCATAGCTGTATCAGTCCTTGTGTTTCCGTGTTGTCCAAAAATTTTTCATTCACTTTTAGTATTACTAAAGACAGTTAAGTAAAACGTATGTACATTTTAGTTACAATAACTAGTATTTCTTACAATAAGGGAGAGGTAGCAATACCTGCAGGTGATTGATCAATCACTTAACTAAAACAAGAAGAAAGCACATGAAAATAGTTTAGGCATTTGAATAATCATGACCTTTAATCTGGTACAGATTACTCAGTTTCACTTAGGAAAAACAGAATTTTTAAAAAATTTTTTCTTTAATACAGTACTGTTTGAAAAAATTTTTGTCTGAATACAAATGGGTGTATAAAAGAAATCTGTTTTCAATCTGTGTATGCTTTTCTTAACCTCTTTCTAATTCCAACTTGAATTTTCTCCAATTCATTTCTAACCCTCTCAGTTACTCAGTGTATAAATCAAAATAGTACTGATCAAATGATATTATATGATGGACATTGACTTGTGTCCATGGGATTTTGCTGCTGTAACTATAGAATTGTGATTTTTTTTTCTTGTCAAAATATTTGCTTCCAAGTCCTGTAATCCCAGCATTCATGAGGTTGAGGCTGGATCACTGTAAGTTCAAGGCCAAGCTGGGCTACATAGTAAGACCCTGTCTTTAAAAAAAAAAAAAATTGTTTTCAGAAGTCTTCTGATGCAAGGCTACAGTAATCACTATTTCAATTACAGGAAGTTGCGTACGAAGTAAGAAATTTCGATTGATCCCCAAAGGTGATATATTGCGGAATATAACAGAGTACCTGAAATGGGTCAACAACTTCCAACTACTTTGACTATAGTTTAATAAAATAGAGAAAGGTGGAATGGAATCTATGAAAGAGTTGGGATGGTTCTAAAAGTGGAGGTCATTTAAATTTCCATTCCAACACTCAAAGGAACCACGAAGGAGTTGTTTCTTCATGGAGTTGTAAACAATACGGAATATGGAATCTGAGCATGCTTAGCTCGGTGCTCTTGACATTGAATGACTGCTGACCTTTTATTTTGACATGTATGGAAAAGCCAATGGCTGCATTTCCTACTGGCACCTACGACAGACTGGCAAGAGTACCAAGGTAGAACATTATGGAAAGAAGCAGGATACCACCTATACACAATCTTGGCAAGGGATGAAAGGCTATTTTTTAATGGGTCTTAAAGGAAAATTAAAGTTTCGGCCATCATTATGACAGAAGGTAGTTTTACAACTTGGAGCAAAGGACTCACAAAACAGTAAGGCTCCTGCCCTCACTCAAAGACAAGGGGACAAGTGTGCTATCTTCCTTTGTGTTACATTTCAAAGGAAAAACTAAGATAAAAATACTGAGCGCACACTCACCTGCTTCATAATTCTACCCATAAACAGTCCTGCTCAATTTTTAATCAGATACCAACTTGGATGTTGAAGGGAAGCTTAATCTTCCTATAACCTGAAGAGTATCTGTATTAATGCATGATAATTGCGCACAATATTATTCCACAAGAAGACTCATGAAGCAAGCTCTACATTAAAGATGAGGATTGCTATTAGAGAGTTAGGAGCTATTAGCATTACTACATGTGTTGGACACATCAAACATTTCTTAAAATATAAAACTTTTATAGCATCAAGCTTAAGATCCCATAATAATAGTCTCAGGAGCAACTCTCAAACAAATTAAATATTTAACTATCATTTTTTCTACTAATATAAACTCTACCTAGAAATTTATACCAGTCAAGATTCTGCCAGAAAGAAGTATTTTATTCACTTTTGAATAGCTTCTAGCTATGATCATTTCCCTTTTCTCAGTGTTGATAAAATCAACTGGAAAAGATGTCTGTGTAAATATTTTGTCTTTGACTGACTCCTTGTGGAAGCTTGCTCTCTACTTTATAAGCCAGCTTAATGGAGGCTGGTTATTTGATAATTAGCAAGGTAACTCAAAGAAACGTATAGTAACCTGTGTTGTGAATGAACAATGCTTCCTCCCATGTTGCAGTGAACTGTTCCATAACCCCCGCTCTTGCCTGTGTGTAACAGTTTGAAATTTAGCCTTAAAGGTATGGGAGAGGTGTGTGGGAATTCAGATATCTACAGTGTGCATGTGAGACAGATGAGAACTTCATAGGAGACAGAATGTTCTTCAAATTCTTGGCATCTAATTTTTCAAATGCATCTCCAATTACTTAATTATAATCATTTTTCCATGGCCAGGAAGGTGGTCCGGGCATGGCATGACTGCCAATTTCAACTTGTGGTTCCTGTTATGGATTCAAGGCCAGTTTTTGAATTTGCTTATTTTCTCAAGACCATTGAGAAGAGAGAAGGTGGGCACAGAAGTCATGCAAAATTGTGTTTCCTTGTTCCAATTTGACTTTTTAGCTTTTTATTAAATCAAAAATTTCAAACATCATAATGGTAGAAACAATAAAATATTGACCAATCCCAACATATACTCATCATCTAGATTTAATGATTATCATTATGCCTAATTTGTTTCACTTTTTTCTATGACATTTTCAGTAAATTACAAACACGAAATTCCTCCTCTAAACTGTTTATCATGAAATTCGTTAAAAAGGACTTCTTCCTACCTAATCACAGTATCCTAGTCACATCAAATAAATTTGAAACTATTTAATGTTTCTTTGAATATTTGTTCCATATTTGATCATTTTCAAAAGGGTCTAAATAAGCATGTCTAAATAAGAATGAATTCAAGCTCTAAAGCTTAAGCTAGCTTTTAATTTGAATAGTCCTTGTTACAGTCTTATGTTTTCCGAAGATTACTTGTTAGCAGGCCTATGGAATGACCCCCCACTTCTGCACTAGTCTTAATGCTCATGTCAGTGTTCCTTTAACATGTTTTTTTGTGGCATTACTTCATGCAAACTGATAATCTGACCCAAAGGTGTGAGTGGCGCAGGTTGAAGAATATTTTGCAAGAATATTAAATAGGCTATATCACGTGTTTATGTTGTACCAGAGTAAACATATTGTCTGGTAGCTGTGGATTAGATAACATAACGCTGTTAAGGATGAAAAAAATTTATTTCCAACCTCTTTATTAACAAAGAATCTTTCTTTTATTTTAAACTAAATGTTATGTTTTAAATATGAAAAATGTTTTAAAAATTAAATATATATATACTTAGAAATTCTACCTTTCATCCTCCCTTGTAACTTGTATATTTATAGAGAAAAATTGTATTAATTTTTTGCTTATCTTTTCAATACTTCTTTCTGTACACATAAAATACGTTTATATGTATATTTTTTTACTTTACAAAACACAGTTCATTTTGTTTGGTGAGCCATAACTTTTTTTTTAACCTAATATGTCCTACTGCCCATATCTTACCAAAATGCAGAGATATTCTTCATGACCATATATAACATTGTATGGCAATATAATTTAATTCAACTCATTCCTTGTTGATAGGCATTTGGTCTTATTTCCAATCTTTTCCCATTACAAATAATGCCACAATTCATGAGTGCATGGACATGTTACATACATTTGCAGGTGCAAATTTAAGGTTGCTTCCTAGAAATGAAATTACTGAATCAAAGAATGAATATGCTGCTTATACCACTAATGTATCCACCACCATCAGGGCAGAATAGTTTTGAGGAATTACAAAATAAGTCTCTAAGAGGATCATTTTTTACTAAATATCTTAAATATTCTCCAAAATATGTATGGACTCTCCTCTCCTTCGACCCCTGAACCTTGGGCAGCAGTGGATTAACCTGATGGGAGACTCAGTAACCCCTCATCCACACAGAGAGTCTCAGCAGACTTACAACAGTGTGGTAAGTTTCTCCCTCAAATAGAGGACTTCAGTGGGTAAGCAGGAGCAATAGCAAAATCCTCCCAGCTGTAGGACCTAGGCAAACTTGTCAAGAGTGTGGGTGAGTCCTTCCTCCATACAGAGAATACCAGGTAGGTTGAATAGAATGCCAATAACACCTCCCCCAAACCAAAGAAAATCAAAGGGCTTATGAGATATCCAGTGACACAGTAGGATTCTGGCTGAGGTAAAAACTATAGCCAGCTAGATTTGGTGGCCTGGAACAACCTGAAGACATAGTAACAGCAGGAGTTAAAGGTTGACTTACATCAATACTCTTCGGCTTGTCAGCCTAAGAAGAATATAAAAACTCACCTAACAGGCCATGCATGAGGAATTCAGGTGACTGGCCTTCCCTTTCATTGTGAGACTCAATAACTGGACTAACATCAACCACACGGTAGGACCCGAAGACATGTACTATGGACAACTGAGACTAGCAGGATTGAAAGACCAAATATCAGTCCAAGAGGTGAAAATGACAAAACAAAAAAGCAAAATGTAATCTCAACCATCTAGTCCTTCAGGAACAAACACAGAAAACACTGAAATAGAGGGTATTAAAAGTTATACGCCTGAAATGTCTGAAAAGATAGCAAGTGAAATAAAGAAACAAATTGATGAGGCTATAGAAGAAATCAGATTAGAAATAATCTGTCATGTAAAGACAGAAATGACAACCTTAATAAATGAGTTGCTCAGCATACCTAGAGAAGACATAGATAAAAAATACAGGAGCATGGGAAGATGATGGAAACCTTGAATGCATAATATAGAAAAGAAGTAGAATGCATGAAAAAATTCAAAGAGCTATCCAAGAAATAAAAAATTCTATGGAAAGCTGATGAAGCCATTTGAATGAAGTTGAAGATAAAATTACAAACCTTGAGGACAGGATCACAGCTGTGATCATGAAAGGAAAGAACTTTTAAAAATAGCAAGGCAGCATGAAATGGCAATTCAACAGCTTCAACATGATACAACGAGAAACAATATAAGATTAATAGGCATCAGTGAAGATGTAGGGGTCAATGCAAATGATACAGAAAAGTATTCACAGAAGTAATAGCAAAAAATTTCCTAAACATGGGGAAAAAATCTGATATGCAGAAAAGTGAGGCATATAGAAAACCAAACAGTCATAATCAAAATAAATCTACACACACACATAATAATTAAGATAAGATATACAGCATAAAAACACAATGCTAAAAGCTGTTAAAGACACAACTCACCTACAAAGGAAAGCCCATTAGAATCACAGCAGACTTTACTGCACAAACCTTCAACTTCAGATGAGCCTGGAATGAAGTATTTCAAGCCCTGAAAGAAAACAACTTTCAATTTAGATTGATGTACCCTGAAAACTTTCTTTGGAATTTAATGGATAAACAAGATACTTCCATGACAAAGAACAACTGAAGAAACACATGTCTGGCAAACCAACTCTAGAAAGAGCACCGAAAGACATACTAGAGAGATAGAAATGACTACAATTCCCAGAACAAAAACAGAAAGCAACTACCAGACAGGGCGAACAAGGGAGAAAAGCCAAAAAACAACAGCAGAAAAATAATATGAAAAAGTTGAATCATTACATATCAGTTATATCCATCAATGTAAATAGCCTCAATTCATCTATTAAAAGAAGCAGGTTGACAGAATACATTAAGAAACAAGATCCCATAATATGATGTATACAATAAACACATCTAACTCAAAAGGAAACCCACAGACTAAAAGTAAAAATAAGAGGATGGAAAACAATATTCCATGTGATAGGAACCCAGAAAGAACCAGGGGTAGCTATTCTGTTTGCAGATAATGTGAATTCCAAACCAAAAGTGATCAAAAGAGATAAAGGTCACTACATACTTGTCAAGGGAATAATTCAAGAGGAATAGCCAACACACATGTATGCACCAAATACAGGAACACCCAATTATATAAGGAAAATACTAATAGGCATGAAAAATCAGATATGCAATAACACAAATGTAATAGCTGAGCTTAAAACTCCATTGTTACAATGAGGTAGATAAACTAGACAAATACTTGGCAAATAACAAAACTGAATCAAACCTGTAAACAAATGAACTTAGTAGACATTTACAGAGTGTTCCACCCAACATCAGAGTACACATTCTTCTCAGCTGTACATGGGACATTCTCCAAAATAGATGTTAGCCCATAGAACATTTTTCAATAAATGTAAAAGAATTTAAATTATCCCATGCACATTATCTGAGCATAGTGCACTGAAATTGTAAATTCATGGCAAAAGAAATTTCAAAACCAGCATAAATACATGGAAATTAAATAACAAATTCTTGAACAATCAATGGGTTACAGATGAAATTAAAGAAGAAATTAAACAAGACCTAAAATTCAATGAAAGTGCAGGTACAACATACCAAAACCAATGGAATGCAGTGAAAGTGGTCCTAAGCGGGAAGTATATAGCAATAAACCATCACATCAAGAAAACAGAATGAGCATAAATAAGCAATATAATGCTATGTCTCAATCTTCTAGATAAATAAGAGCAAGTAAAACCTAAAGCCCATAGAAGACAGGAAATTATAAATATCAGAGCAGAAATTAATGCAATTGAGACAAAAATACAAATAATTAATGAATAAAAGAGCGGGTTTATTGAGAGAATAAAAAAGTGAATAAATCTCTAGCAAATCTTAGTAAGAAAAAGAAATAAAAACTCAAATTCATGAATTAAGAACTGAAAAGATAGAAATTACTATTTATCCCATGGAAACTGAAAAGATCATGAATACCTACTTTGAAAAACTTTACTCATATAGGGTGGAAGACACAAAGTAAATGGACATATTTCTAGAAATATAGGAATGACCAAAGCTGACTCAAGAAGATATAACAATTATTAATAACCCTGTATTGGCTACTGAAATTGAAAATGTGATTTAAAACTTACCAACAAAGAAAAGCCCAGGTCCTGATGGATTCATGGCTGAATTCTACAAGAGATTTAGAGAATATTTAATGCCAATACTCCTTAAACTTTTCAATTTAATTGAAAGGGAAGCAATCCTCCCTAACTCATTCCTGGAGGCAAGTATTACTCTGATATTAAAACCAGAGTAAGACTCACCCAAAATGAACTGTAGCCCAATCTCACTAATGAACATTGATGCAATGATTCTCCATAAAACACTGGCAAATAGAATGCAGCAAATCATAAAAAAGATTATACAACATGATCAAGTGACATTTATCTCAGGAATGCAAGGATGGTTTAACATATGCAAGTCAATAAATATAATACACCACATCAACAGACCCAAAGACAAAAATCATATGATCATCTCAATAGATGCAGAAAAAGCTTTTGTTAAAGTCCAACACTTGTTCATAATAAAAACCCTACAGAAATGTAGAATAGATGGTATCTACCTCAATCTGATAAAGGCCATCTTTAACAAATCAACAACCAAGATTATACTAAATGGACAAAAACTGAAAGCCTTCGGAACAAGACAAGGATGTTCACTATCACCATTCCTATTCAATATAGTTCTGAAAACATTCATTAGCCAGAGCAATTAGACAGGAGAGAGAAATAAAAGTAATAAGGAGGGGAAAGGAAAAAGTTAAATCATCAGTATTTGCAAATGACATGATACTCTACATAGAAGACTTTAAAAATTACAACAAAAGACTATTAGAGTTAATAAACAAATTCAGCAGTCTAGTTGGATACAAATTCAACACTCAAAAATCAATAGCATTCCTGTACACAGCAACAAACTCAGAGAGAAATTATGGAAACAACACTTTTCATCCAATAGCATCCAAAAAATGAAATACATAGGAATCAACCTAAGAAAGAATGTAAAAGACATATATGCTGAAAATTATATTACTCTTTAAAAAAGAAATTGAAGAGAATGTCAGAAAATGGAAAGATAACACTTGCTATTAGTTGAGAATAACCAACAATGTGAAAATGGCCATACTCCCATAACTGTTATACAGATTTAATGCAATTACAATACAAATACCACTAACATACCTTACAGATTTTAGAGAACACATTCCTAAAATTCATTTGGATACAGAAGAACCCTAGAATAGCAAAGGCAATTCTGGGCAACAAAAGGAAGGCTGGAGGCATCTCAATCCCTGACTTGAAATTATACTACAAAGCTACAGTGATAAACGCATCATGGTACTGGCAAAGAAATAGACCTGAGGGTCAGTGGAACAAATTAGAAGATGCAAACACGACTACAAAGACACTGTTTGACAATGGGTCTAAGCATGTTCACCAGAAGAAACATAGCCTCTTTAATAAATGTGCTGGAAAGATTGGCTTTCCATAGGCCAAAGAATGAAACTAGACCCATGTCTACCACCATACACTACAGTCAAAATGGATCAAAGTTTTAAATATTAAAAACAGAAATACTAAGTCTGCTGGAAGACAAGGTAAGTTGAAATCTTGAAGAATAGGGCTACAATGCAAACTACAAGGAAAGTACTTCAAAGAACCAACAATCGGAATTTCATATTATTAAAAAGATTTTGCACTTCAAAAGAAATCACCAACAAAGTGAAAAGAAAACTCACAGAATGGGAACAAATTTTAGTCAATAGTTCCTCAGATAATATATAAAGAATTGAAAAACATCAAACCCCTCAAAATCAAAGAATCATTCTAAAAATGGGCATCTAAGATGAATATGCATTTCTCAGATGAAGATATACAAATGGAAAATAAATGCATGAGAAAATGTTGATCATCCAAGAGATGCAAATTAAAACAGCAATGAGATTCCATCTGACTCCAGAAAGAATGACTGTCATCAAGAAATCAACTGTTACGAATGTTGGCAGGAACACTTCTCCACTGTTGGTAGGGGTATAGACCAGTGTGGCTACTGTGGAATCAGTATGGAGATTCCTCAAAAAACTAAAATTGCAAGTCTCATTTAATCCAACTATTCCCCTCCCGGCTATTTTCCAAGAAAAACTGAAAGTATCATTTCATAGCAATATATGTGCACTCACACTTATAGCAGCACAATTTGTAATAGCTAAACCTTGGAAACAACCAAACTGGCCATCATCTACAGAACGGATGAAAGAGATGTGGTATTTTTATACAATTTGAATATTACCTCATTATAAAAAAGGATGATCTTGAGTCTTTAATAGGTAAATGTAGGCAATTTGACTCATAAGTGAAATACATCAAACTCATTTTTGTAAATATGGTATTGTGTATCTAGTGTAAAAATATAATAATAAAATAATAATAATAGTAATAATAAACTGAAAGGGTAATAAGATACAAAATGTAAAATAGATATTGTAATAATGAAAGGGAAAGAAAATACTCAAAAGGAAAGAATAACTTGTAGGTATACACATATAACTATGTATAAGTGTGCAAGATAGATAAAGATACTATTCATTCTCTGTTAGTCCATCAAAAAGAATAGTTTGTGCTATCATTGCTTGATTATCTGTTCCTTTTTTATGATTTGATTTTGTAACATGAGCAACTGCTTCTATGATAACAATGTGTAATGTATTAACTAGTGTTGATTTCTTACTGTTTTTTTAAAAGTCTGTATTATTTCTACCCTTTTTTTCTATTTTTCTTTTTAAAAATACAAAAGCCAAAGACTTGCTTATTCTTATCACTTCACAATTTGAACATTCTAAAACAAATTTAATGAATGATAAGACCTAATGATAAGGATTAGGTCTATCAACAGTATATTACTGTTTTGGTTACTTTTCTCTCCTCGCTGAAACAAAATACTCAACACCCAAAATGAAGGACGCAAAGGTTTATTTAGCTCATTGTTTGTGGAGGTTTCAGTCCATGCTCAGCTGGCTACAAAGCCGGGTGGCATGGCACAGGGGCAACACTTCAAGGTGAATTGCTGTGGTATGAAGCTTTTAATTCTTTCAGGAAGATACCAAGTAGAAGAACACCTGGATCCAGGGGAATCTGTACTCCTAGGTTTTTGTTTGTTGATTGGTTGGTTGGTTTGCGATTTCCACAGTGTTTGCACCAGTCTACACTCCAACCAACAGTGAAAAATCATTTTTTCCCCCACAGCCCCACCAGTAGTTGTTACTACTTGCTCTCTTGGTATGAGCCGTTCTTTCTGGAGTGAGATGGAATCTCATTATTACATTAATTTGCATTTCTCAAAAGATAGATGATGTTGAACTTATTAAAAAATGTATCTATTTGCCATTTGTACTTTTTCTGAGAAGTGACTATTTCAGATACCCATTTGTGGATTGGGTCTTTAAATTAGGGAGGATATGATTTTTTGTCTGTCATATATTCTTGATAGTAGTACCTTGTCTGAGGATCAGATGGCAAAATTTTTCCCACACTGTGGGTTATCTCTTCACTCTGCTGGTAAATTACTTTGCTGTGCAAAAAAAATTTTTTTAATAAGATGACATCCTCGATGTTGATTTCTTTTTAAAGTTCCTGTCTAATTAGGGTTTCTTCATAAAGTCTTTACCTCCACCAATGCCTTTAAGAATTCTAACTAGCTTATCTTCCATCAGATTTTGTGTTTCTGTTTTAATATTTAGACTTTTGATCAATTTCAATTTTAGTTTAGTGCATGGTGAAATATATGAGACTACTTTTCATCTTCAGAATTTGGAAAGCCAGCTTTTCCAGCATTAATTTATTGTAGATGCTATCTTTCTTCCAGTGAAGGTGTTTGGAATTTTTGTCAGAGTTAAGATGACTAGAATGTCTTTATTTGTTTCTGCGTGTTCTGATCTGTTCCATTGATCCTCTGGTCTACTTTTTTCTCCAGTACCATGCTGCTTTTATCACAATAGCTTCATACTATAATTTCAAGTCAGAGATTGTGATGCTTGTTACATTGCCTTTATTGCACCTATTTGCCTTACTATTCTAAGTCTTTTATCATTCCAAATGAAATTTGTAATTCATTTGTCTATTTCCTCTGAGACATGATGTTAGAATTTTGATTGACACTGCATTAAATCTGTATAACAACTGTGGAAGTGTGGCCCTTTTCACAATATTGTTTCTTCCTACCCAAGAACAAAGAGTATCTTTCCATTTTCTGATATTTTCTGCAATCTCCTTTTTCAGGGTAATGTAGTTTTCAAGGTAGAGGTCTTTCACTTCCTTTATTAGATTTATTCCTGGATGTTTTATTCTTTTAAATGATATTGTGAAAAGTGTTGTAGCTTTTATTTCCCTCTCAGTGAGTTTGTTATTTGTGTACAGGAAGGCTATTGATTTTTTACTGTTGACTTTGCATCTAGCTACACTGCTGAATTTGTTTATTCAATCTACAAGTCTTTTGGTGGAGTTTTTGGGGTCTTCTAGGTAGAGTATTATGCCATCTGGAAATAATGATAATGTAACTTCTTCCTTTCCTATCCTTAGTTCTTTTATTTCTTTCTTTTTCTAGTTGCACTGGCTAATGTTTCCAGTTCCATACATGTCGATGTCCGCTCCCGGCCGGCAGGAAGGACACACGACAAAGTCTGGTAGTGGACAACCTTTTCTTTTTATTTTCCTTCTCCGTACAGCCTGCCCTGGGTTCTCCCAGCTGAAGCCTCCTCTGGTCCGCTCTCCGCGGCTCCTCTTGTGCTTCAGTCTGCCCCGAAGCCTCTATCGGTCCGCTCTCTGCGGCTCCTTCTGGGCTTCTACTTCCGGGCTTCTACCTGGCTTCTTCTTCCGCCCAGGGGTGGCACCGGTATATATACGGGTACAGTGTCCAATCATGTTAAAGTAAGCAAGGCAAGCTGATTGGCTAACATCATCAGTTGCCAGGCAGACTATATTGTTGAGCGGGTTGTTTACGCGGTAAGCAGGAAACTAGCATATTCGATGGGAGGGGTAATCTACCTCAGGCCTCACTCTTTACTACAGGCCTCACGTCCGCCAAGTGAGGCGACCGGGCTCGGGGCTGCGGCTCCCAACATCTCCCCCTTTTTTATTTTTTATGAATGTGCGCATCGTAGCCCTTCCTGGACTGGGTGCAGAGGCTTATGCCCTATGCGTAGGCCCACCGTAGGTCCTTGGCTTAGACCCTGGTCGGCCGTCCCATGGTCTGCCAAGGCCCTGAGGCCCTCGTCCTTTTTCTAGGGCCAGGCACAAACTGGACGGAACCTGGATGCACACAAGCTTGCACTCATTCTCTCTCCGTAAAGAAATCCCCTCGGAGAGAAATTTAGACCTAGGCAGCATCTAACAGTCCAGCGGCTTACGTGCAGGATGGGGTAGGGCCTGGCTTAGGTCGAGTCATGCTGGGGAGGCACGCTCTTACCCGTCATTGACTCATCTACCCTGCTATATCATAATTTTTTAGAGGAGGAGTGTGGGAAGCTCACCGTCCCTAGACTCGGTCGTAGGCTAGGCGAGCGAGCCATGCATATGCCTGAGGATCTTCTTGTCCATTTCGGGCTACCGCTATTTCTATTCATCTTGTTGGTTGGTCTGTGATGGATCTCCAGTAGGGCAGGTCTGATCTTCAGTCGAGGGCTTTGTTGCCCGTGTCAGTCTCTCCGGTATCCACAGTGGTTCTCGTCTCGATTCCTGTGGGAAAACACAAACCGCGCCTCGGTTCCAGCTGATTACCGGATCCGGGCCCATCCATTGTCCTGTCAGGACATCTTTCCACTTCACCCACCCTTTATGGTTGGGGGAAGGGTTGCAGTGCTCCACAGCTGGGGAGCGATTATCATTATTTAAATTTAAAAAATTGTGTGTGAATAGTGCCATGGATAATCGTGCCTTTGGGGCCAGGCCTTGGCCTACTCCCCCTTTTTGTTTTTGTAAAATTTCTTTGAGGCTTCTATGAGCCCTCTCAATGATTCCTTGACCTTGGGGATTGTATGGGATACCATGTTTTAATTGAACCTCCATCATTTTGCAGAACTCATTGAAGGCTTTGCCTATATAGGCTGGTCCATTATCAGTTTTTAATATTTTTGGTTTGCCCCATGCGGCCCAAGCCGCCAGGCAATGATTGATCACATTAGACACTTTTTCACCTGTTTCTGCTGTTGCAAATATGACGCGAGAACAGGTGTCTGTGGAAACATGAACATATTTAAGAGTCCCAAACTCCTGTATATGTGTGATGTCCATCTGCCAAACATCACCAGGGATCAAACCTCGAGGGTTTACTCCCATCGGTATGGCAGGTTTGTATGTGGCACAGGAGTCACATAGTCGCACGATATCTCGTGCATCTGCTCTAGAAACATGGAAATGGTTTGCTAGTGTCCTGGCATTAACATGAAATTTATCATGGAAGGCACGGGCTCGCTCGATTGGTGTTAGTAAGGTAAAAATCCATAACGGGCGAGTGGCAGTGTCAGCAGCCGCATTCCCCTGTGCCATAGGCCCTGGCAGGGATGTATGTGCTCTTATGTGGGTGGTGAAGACCTTATGGTGTCTGTTCTGAAGCAATGTCTGGATAGACAGGAACAGTCCAGCCACTGTGGAAGTGGATCTAATTAAACCGGCAGTCTCAAGCACTTGCATAGCATTGACCACATACCTAGAATCGGAGACAATGTTAATGGCCTCTGAGAACCGTTCAAGAATCATTTTAACGATCTGCAGTTCCACCACCTGAGGCTGATCTGGTTCAAATTGTATGGTAACCGGGGGCTTGCCTAGGATCACATAGGCGCCTATCCCCGTCTTGGAGCCATCTGTGTATATTGTAGTTGCTGGGACTAATGGCTCAGAGGCAGTAACCTTTGGAAAAATTATAGGGTGCTGAGTGACAAATGACAAGATAGGGTCTTTAGGGTATTGATTGTTTATATCCCCATGGAAAACACATCTCAGAATGGCCCAAGTATCTATGCAGGCAGCCAGGGTCTTGATCTGGCTGGCGGTATAGGGTACTCGGATGGCTTGTGGTCCTGAGCCAAAATGTTGGACAGCTCTATCATGCGCTTCAAGGGCCAATGAAGCGACTGCCTCCGGGTAATGCTCTATGACTTTTGCAGGTGAGACCTTAGGGTGTATCCACAGTAGTGGTCCTTTCTGCCAAATCACCGCTGTAGGCTGTAGACTAGTCTGTAGCAAACAGACATCAAAGGGTCGCCCTGGTTCAATTCTGTGTAAGGTAGCCCCACCTAAGGCTTCCTCTACTCTCTGTAAGGCAGCTCTTGCCTCAGGAGTGAGCCTCCTGTGGGAGGCTATATCTGGGTCTCCCTTCAGAAGGTCGAACAGGGGTTTGAGATCTGAATTTGGTATATGTAAATATGGCCTAATCCAATTAATGTCTCCCAATAGCTTTTGCATGTCATTTAGGGTCCTAACGCCATCCGTCCTAATGGTGACCTTCTGCGGAGAGACTAGCATAGGGGAGATTCTCGCGCCTAAGTAGGTCACCATTTCTCCTCCCTGAATCTTGTCGGGGGCAACATGTAGATTAGCTTGTCTCAGGGCCTCGACCAACTGGCTGAGCATATTATTTAGCATGTCTGGGTCCCTGCCGCTGAGCAAAAGGTCGTCCATGTAATGCATACATCTTATCTTGGGAAAGGATTTTCGTAGGGGGGCCAGTAGGGAATCAAGGTAAATCTGACACATAGTGGGACTGTTGGCCATGCCTTGGGGCAACGTTACCCACTCGTATCTGAGATCAGGGCTTTCTTGGTTAATGGTGGGCAAAGTAAAGGCAAACCTATGAGTGTCCTCTGGGTGCAGGGGAATTGAGAAGAAACAGTCTCTAAGGTCTATAACATAAACTGGCCAGGACTGAGGGATGGCTGAGAGAGCTGGCAGCCCCCTCTGGACCGCCCCCAGGGACTGCATCTGCGCGTTGACCGCCCTTAGATCATGGAGCAGCCTCCACTTGCCAGACTTTTTCTTAATTATAAAAATGGGGGTGTTCCATGGGGAGGTTGATGGCTTAATATGTCCTAATCTGAGTTGTGTACTGACTATTTCTGACAAGGCTAATAGCTTCTCCTTAGGCAGGGGCCACTGAGGTACCCAAACCGGATCATTTGATTTCCAGGTGATTTTGATCGAAGTGGGTAGGAGAGCTTCTTCAGCGGCCCCTAAGAAAAACCCAATCCTTGCCTACCTTTTTTGTTTTCTACTGGTATTGGGGATGTCCGACCCTGTAGGGCATTGCCCAAGCCTTTGCCGGGGGTATATCCCTGGTTCCTGAGTATATCCTTAGCCTGGGGGGAGCAGTTTGACGTAAGCGTGACATCCATCTGAGTGAGGATGTCCCTTCCCCATAGAGACACTGGCAACTGCAACACAAACGGTTGGAAATGGCCCTGATGACCCTCCTCATCGCACCAGAGCAGGGTTGAAGCACTAACCTGAGGAGCTGACACCATCCCCAGGCCCTGCAGCGTGTTATCTGCAGTGTTGGTGGGCCAGTTGGAAGGCCAATCCTTTCTGGAGATAATGGAACGGTCAGCTCCTGTGTCTAGGAGCCCTGTTATATTCTTGCCATTGACCTTAAGTGAGAGCATGGGCCTTTTATCAAGTGTCATATGGAGTCCCTCAAAGACTTCCCCTGAGGAACCGAAACCTTGACTTTCTCTAATTTTCTGCTTTGAGGGAAATCTCTTGTGGAGACTGGGGAGCAGCAAGAGCTGCGCTATCTTGTCTCCTTTATTAATTACCATAGTACCCACAAGAGATTGAACCATAATTTTAATATGTCCTGTGTAGTCTGAGTCTATGACCCCCGGGACTACTGTGAGACCCCGAAGGGCCGTGGAGGATCTCCCGATCACCAGACCCACGGAATTTTCGGGTAACGGTCCCTTAAAGGTGGTTTCAACCACTTGAACACCCATATCAGGCACTAATATAAGTCCTGAGGCGACACTGAGGTCCACACCTGCTGACCCAGGGGTGGCCCTTGTTGAAGGCTGCCATCCTGAGCTGTCCTGTCTCTGGGGCGGGGGCCCGCCTGTGAAGGGGGCCCCCTCTGGCCGTTTTTTGGCTCTCTAGCATCTTGTCCACAAATACGGTTGCCCTGAGCATCAAAGACCGACCTACACTCCTCAGCTTTGTGTGATCCCTTCTTGCATCGCCCACAAACATATGGTTCTTCATTCCTAGGGCGAGGCCTAGCATCTGCATTGTTTGGGCAATGACGTTTAATGTGTCCTGGCTCCCCGCAGGCAAAACACCCTTTAGCCTTACATTCCCCTTCTAACCCGCGAGGTCCCCTCTGCTGTATAGCCGCGGCCAGGAGAGCAGCCACTCCCGAGTTGGAGAGCGGCCCCCCTATCTCTCTGCATATCCTAATCCAGGCATTGAGGTCCTTGTTCTTATGAGGAGCTATCGCTGCCTTGCACTCCTTTGTACACTGTTCGAAAATCAGCTGCCTTACCAGCGGTCGAGCCACTCCCAGATCAGAAAATATCTTATCGGCAGCATCTTGCATTCGGGCCACAAAGTCAACAAATGGCTCTGTGGTACCCTGAATTATTTTTGAAAGACATAAGGAGGCTGTTCCAGCACCACTTACTTGCTTCCAGGCGCGGAGTCCTATGGCATTGATTTGCTCATAGACAGCGCCGGGGAACTGGGTCTGGTCATCAGCGTGCCGACCTTCTCCCATAAGCATTTCCTTGTTCCACCCCCGGTTTCCTCGATTGGCGTTTTTCTCAGCCTGCTCGGCAGAGAACTCTGCATACCAGGCTCGCCAATCCAGGTAACTGCCCGAGGGCAGACAGGCCTTTGCCAGCTGAATCCAGTCCGCGGGGGTGAGGGGCCCAGAAGACAGATTCTCCAGCATGGCAATGGTGTAAGGCGCAGTCGGCCCAAAGGTTGTAACTGCATTTTTAAGCTCTCTAATCTGCTTTATCTCAAAAGGCTCCCATACATTGCGTCCCTGGCCCATAGCTACTTGTACAGGAAATATCTCGTAGGGGCCACTATCTATCCCAGGTGGATGTACCTCATGAGACAAGCGTCCCCCCTGCCAAAGCCGCCTGTAAAAATACCGACCTGCCGGCGGCGGAGCATAAGACAGCGGCCGTGATTGGGCGGAAAATGGGGGCCCGTGCATCACTTCCTGTTCTGGCGAAGAGGAAGGGAGCTCCCGGGCGGCCGCCCCGCGGCGAGGGATCGCCTCCGGAAACGGCCCCCGAGGTGGGGCGGAAGGCTTTGCCTCCCTCTCGCGCCGGGGCGCACTCAGGAGCTCTCTACTCCTCCGCAGACCAGGTTGAGCAGAGCGCGATTCGCGGGGCAACGCTGGAAAAGAACCCTGCGACTCCTTATTGAGCGACTTAGGCTCCTGACAGCTGGTCTCTTTGGCCTCCTTGCCATTCAACTTTCCCTCGTCCTCGGAGTCAGACGACTCCGAGGCTAGAGCCCCGTCCTCCTCCTTAGCATCCTTGTTCCCCTTGACAGACACCTCTCGGGAGCTCCCTGACTGGGCCTGCTCAGATACCCTGCGTACTTTTGTAAGCTCTTGAGAGCTTTCTCCACAACCACCCTCGCTCTTAGTGTTGCTACCTAACATGTTTCCCATCTTTTAATATGTTACTCACCGCGTGAGGCCCAAGGAATCCGCCACTTACGCGTGAGCCTGAGGGGAGTCTAAAAGCCCTGTAGGTGCGCGCCACCCAGAGCCCAGGCTTATCCCCAACTCACCTGTCTCGCAGCTCTGTACTGGAGCGTTGTCCACTTCCACGTCGCGGGGGTGATCAGTCCCCGGGCGGGCCTCCAAATGTCGATGTCCGCTCCCGGCCGGCAGGAAGGACACACGACACAGTCTGGTAGTGGACAACCTTTTCTTTTTATTTTCCTTCTCCGTACAGCCTGCCCTGGGTTCTCCCAGCTGAAGCCTCCTCTGGTCCGCTCTCCGCGGCTCCTCTTGTGCTTCAGTCTGCCCCGAAGCCTCTATCGGTCCGCTCTCTGCGGCTCCTTCTGGGCTTCTACTTCCGGGCTTCTACCTGGCTTCTTCTTCCGCCCAGGGGTGGCACCGGTATATATACGGGTACAGTGTCCAATCATGTTAAAGTAAGCAAGGCAAGCTGATTGGCTAACATCATCAGTTGCCAGGCAGACTATATTGTTGAGCGGGTTGTTTACGCGGTAAGCAGGAAACTAGCATATTCGATGGGAGGGGTAATCTACCTCAGGCCTCACTCTTTACTACAGGCCTCACGTCCGCCAAGTGAGGCGACCGGGCTCGGGGCTGCGGCTCCCAACACATACAGAATATAGTGAGGACTGATTTTAGAATGAGAGCTTTCCACTTTTGTCAGTTTAGTATGATGTTGGCTATTGATTTGTCATTAATGGTTTTTATCAGATTGACATAAAGAACATCAATTCCCATTTTCTATAGAAATTTTATCATGAATGGATGTTGGACCTTGCCAAAAAATTTTTTCTTCATCTATTGCAATGATCATATGGATTTTGTCCTTAGTTTTTTTAATGTGATGAATTATATGTATTGATTTGTGTTTGTTTTGAATCACTCCTGCATCCCTGGGATGAATTCAGCTTGGTCATGGTGTATAATCTTCTTGGTGATTTGCTAATTCCGTTTGACAATTTTTTTAGAATTTTTGTATCTGTATTCATTAGGAAGACTGGCCTATAGTTCTCTTTCTTGGTTAAGTTTATCTCTGGTTTTAGTATCAGGCTAACACTTGATTCCAGGAATGAATTTGGGTATATTGTTTCCTTTTCAATTTTATTAAAGATTTTAAGAAGCAAGGGTACTAGGTCTTTAAATTTCTTGTAGAATTCAGTGGTGAATTCATCAGGGTCTGGGATTTTCTTTGTTGGTATGGCTTTTTTTATTACATCTTTAGCTTCATTGATTGATATTGATTTAATTAGGATTTTTATATCTTACTGATTCAGTTTTGGTAATTCATATGTATCTAGAAATCTGTCCATTTCTTATGAACTTTTCTCAAAATATGTATAGATGATCTTCTGGATTTTTGCAGAATGTGTTGTGATTTTACCCTTTTAATTTCTAATTGCTTGAATTTGATTCTTTCCTATGTTTAATAAGTTTTGGATAACTGTTTATCAACTGCAATTTATCTTTGAGAGAATCAACTACTTGATTCATTGATCATTTGTATTGTTTTCTTAGTATCCATTGCTTTAATCTGCATTGATATTAATATTTTCCTCCCTTATTCAAACTTTAGTCCTGACTCACTCTCTCTCTCTCTTTTTTAGAAGTTTGAGGTTCAGCATTGTTTATTTGAGCTTGCTCTATTTTCCTGATATGGGCATTCACTGCTATAAATATTCTTTATGAGACTGCTTTCATTGTGTCCCATAAGCTCCAGTATATTGTGTTGGAATTATCATTTAAAGAAAGGAATTGTTTAATTTCTTCTTTAATTTTATCTGTAATCAATTGGTTGTTCAGGATGGTGTTATTAAATTTCCATGTGTTCCTGAAGTTCTTATAGTTACTTTTGCCATTGATTTCCAGTTTCACTGTACTATGGTCTGATAATATACATGAGATAAGTTCAAATTTTCAAATTATATTGATTTAAATATGTTCTATGAGCTAGTAGATGGTCTATTTTGAAGAACATCCTGTATGCACCAGAGAAAATGTGTATTCTAATGTTATGTAGTGGAACACTCCATAGATATCTACTCAGTCCATTTGTTCAAAAGTTTGGTTCAGTTCTAATATTTTTTTTGTCTAGGCAATCTAGTTATACCAGTGAATATTGAGGTCCCCCATTGCAATTGTATTAGTAGTCATTTGATTTTTCATGTCTTAATATTAGTATTATACAACTGTGTGCACTGGTAATTGGTTCATATATGTTTATGATAGTTATCTTTTCCTCATGGATTGTTTCCTTTACAAGTATGTAGTGAACTTTGTCTCTTTTAGTCAGTAATTGGTTCATATATATTTATGATAGTTATCTTATCCTCATGGATTGTTCCCTTTACAAGTATGTAGTGAACTTTGTCTCTTTTAATGAGTCTTAATTTGAAATCCACTTTGCATGCAAGTAGAATTGCTCTTGCACTTTTTTAGATTGATGTCACATAGAGTCATGTTTTCCATCCTTTGATTTTCAGTCTATAAACTGAAAATAAATTTCTCAAATTAAATATGTTTCTTGTATGCAGCATATTGTTTGATCTTGCCACTTGATCCATTCTTTTAGTCCGTTTCTTTTGATTGATCAGTTGAGATCATTAACACTGATGGTTATGACTGATATGCATTCATTCATCCTTTGCATATCATTTTCCTGTTGTTGGCTCCCTTTCTGTTATTTTTCTCTCATAGATGAGACAAAATACCTGATGTGCAGTATGAAGAAAGGAAAGGTTTATTTCTTACAGTTTTTGGAGGTTTCAGTCCATACTCAGCTGATTTCAATGTAGGGCCATTCAGGGTGGCTGCAAGCAACAGGAGTGAAAGGGCAAAAGAGAAAGTCATGCCTCCTTCCCTTCCCTATATTGTATGCTGGTTGCCCACCTTTGGGAAGGTACTGCACTCACAACAAAAATTCCAGTGCCAGACAATGAACCAATCGCAAACACTAGATTGAGGCACCTCCATGATTGCATGAGGCTTGGGGCCACCCAGACACAAACCATAAAACTTTACACCTGGCCCACCAAAGACTCATGCACATCTTTTATGAAAAAAAAAAAATTTAGCCCATCTCCTAGTGTTGCCGAAGTCCTAACATTTTCAGCATTGCTGAAAAGTCCGAGTCCCAAGTCTCCTCTGAGATCTAAGGCAGACTCTTAGCTATAACTCCCTGTACAAATGAAAACAACATTAAACACTTCCAACACTCAGTGGTACAAGATAAACATTACTATTCCAAAGGGTACAAACAGTGGGATACAAAAGAATGGAACCAAAGGAAGTGCAAAATCTAGCAAGGCAAATATTAGTCTTGGAGTTCAACACTCAATATCCAAAGCAATCTGGTTGCAAGCTCCAAAAGGCTTGAGTGACTCCCCCACCATGGCACTTTCAGTGGTTTCTGCTCCCACAACTTCTCTCGTATGTCCATTCTGCTCAGTCTTTGTAACTTTCCTTAGGTGATCCACTTTCCTGACCTTCTCAAACTTCTGGGGTCTCCATTCCACTTTTGGCTTCACACTCACAACTTCACACACTGCCTTCTTAGGAGCACACTGCCTGGCATCCAAGGCATTTTTCTGAAATTGATGTGGAAGTTTTTTTAACCTTAGAACTCGTGCATTCTCCATGCACCTAAAACCAGCACCACATAGATGTTGCCAAGGTCTGCTAGCAACTGGAGCAGTAGCCGGGCTTCCCTCTCTCTTGGCTGTAGGGGGTCCAGTGCCTGGATTTTGGAGCACTCTCAACCTGATTATGAGGAGCAGCTTCGCTTTGTCACCACCATTCTGCAACCTGGTGCAGCTGTTGCCATTTTGGAATCTACTGTGGCCTGTACCACCATTCAGGAACATAGTACTCTGCAGCAAACACTCTCTGAGCAAAAACTTTGAGGGTATAAAGCGAGGAGACCCACATCACTTCCCATGATACCTTAGGCCATTTTTTTAATTTTCCTGTTCCTTCTCAGCACTGAAGTTCTCAGCTCTATCTTTACAGTCTACAGCTTTCCAGCCAGACTCACAATATTTTAAGTCACCACACTGGGCTATTTGTTCTTGATTTACAACATAAATACATAAATGTGTTTAAAACCACAACAATAGCCATGCCACTGCCTCAACTTTTGACTGCCTTGAGATGACTTTTGCCAGATTAGTTAGTACACTGGCCCTAATCTCAATCTCAGGCAAAGTCTCTGGGCACAAGAAAAATTTAGACAAACTTTCTGCCAAACCATAACACACAACAAATAGAGTCCAACAACCAATTCAATCCTTCCCAGCAACAACCTCCTGAGCCTCGTCTTTAACAGCAGGCTTTCTATCAGCCCTCTGGTCTTCTGAGATCTGATTATAACCTCCCATATAAAATAGCCTAAGTTTTTCCAACACCACTCTTCAGGTGACCTCTCCAAACATTTCCAAACTCTTCCACAAGCCATTTTCAAAGGCTCTTGAACCACATGGTCAGGTACAGTAACAGCAACATTCCACTCCACACACACAAAATTCTGTGCTGGTTACTTTCCACTTGTTGAGACAAAATACCTATGGTCAACATGAAGGAAGGAAAGGTGTATTTGTTAATTTTTGGAGCTTTCAGTCCATACTCAGCTGGCTCCAAGGCAGGGTGGTGTGACTGAGGGGCAGCCATTCAGGGTGGCTTCAAGCAACAAGAGTGGAAGGGCAAAAGAAGGCATATTTCCTTCCCTCCCCTATATTGTATGCCGATTACATCATGCAACACTCACAACACCAATCCCAGCACAAGACAACAAACCAATCACAAACACTAGATTGAGGCACCTCCATGATTGCATGAGGCTTGGGGGATCACCCACACACAAGTCATAACACTATTTTTGTATGCTCTGCTTAATTATTCACTTTGCTTGATAGATGTGTCCTGTTGGGGATCATGGAGTTGTAGTCCTCATTATATTTTTTTCTAGAAAGTCCTTCAGAGTTTTGTTTAGTAATGGTTTCACATTCATTAATTTTTTCAGGCATTCTGTGTCATCAAGTGTTATTTATCCTCTATTTTGAAAAAAAATTTTCAGGATACATCAAACAAGGTGGGAGGTAGTTTCCATTTAGTGCTTGAGATACTTCATACCAAATTCTCTTTAATGTAAGGGTTTGTATTGAGAAGTCTGCTGTGATCTTTTTAAATTTTTTTTATTTTAAAGAGATGAAGTCAAAACAGGACATAACAAAGCAGATCAGAACAGAACAATGTAAACAACACAGTATTTCACCAACAGATAGCCTGTAATTAACAGTAACTACCATAGTGTCTCTTTCTTTGAAATAGTTGAGTGTAGCTTCATATACAATAGTATCAAACATAACAAAATAGTATAAAACCATTCAAGAGAATGAAAGTATTGCAGGGCATTCAGAACCAAATAACAGAAAATGAACAATGGCTACTCTACTATCTCATTTTCCATAGAAAATATGTTTCTATTATCACACAAAATACAATCCAATAAGATACATAATGATAGAACCAATGGAAACAAAGGTTTACAAAAGCATGGTATGACTTCAGAGTAAGATGACATTAAATCAGCACTGGCTAGTATAATCTTATTTTCTTCAAAATAGCTGTTCACACCATAATAGATAATAAGTTCAAACAGACAAGGATAAGCCCATTCCTACAAATCATTGCAAACATTATGAGGCTTCAAAGCAACATAATGGGGAATCATGATTACCATAAACTCATGTACTCTCACTATTTCTTACACTATGGAGACTCTACAGTATTTATACATGTGAGGTGAATTTATTTCACTTGTGAGTATGGTCTCAAGTTGCATCCATTTATTTACAAATATCTCAATGTGATCATTCTTTATTGTTGAGTAGTACTCCATTATATAAAAATATCACAACTTTTTTTATCTATTCCTTAGTCGATGGGCAGTTAGTTGTTTCCAAGATCTAGCTATTACAAATTGTGCTGCTATAAACAGGGGTGCACATGTATCATTGGGGTATGATGTTTTCAGTTCTTCTGGAAATATGCCTAGAAGTGGAATAGCTTGGTCAAATGGGACTTCCAGTCCCAGTTTTCTGAGAAACTCCAGATTGACCTCCACAGTAGTTGTACAAGTCTACACTCTCACTAACAGTGCAGGAGAGTTTCTTTTTCCCCACAGTCTTTCCAGCATTTGTTTTTGGTAGTTCCCTGATCCATGCCATTCTTTCTGGATTGAGATGGAATTTCAGTGTGGTTTTAATTTGCATTTCTTTAACGACTAAAGATGATGAACATTTTTTCATGTATTTATTTGCCACCTGTATTTTTTTCATCTGAGAAGTATGTATTCATTCTCAAATGTCCACTTTTGGAAGGCTCATTGAGTTTCAGGGCTCTCATTTTTTAAAAATTATTTATATGTTTTAGACAGAAGTCCTTTGAGGGACAGTTCACTAAGATTTTTTCACAGCCTAGTTTGTGGGTTTTCTTTTCACTATGCTTGAGATTTCTTTTGACATTCAAAAACTCTTTTATAAGATGTGATCCCAGTTATTGATTCTGGGAAGTATTTCCCTTGCAGTTTGATTCCTGTTCATGAATTCTCTACCTATCCCTATGTCTTCAAGATTTTTACCTACTTTGTCTTCCAACAGATTTAGTGTTTCTGTTTTAATATTCAGATCTTTGATCCATCTAGATTTTAATTTAGTACATGGTGATAGGCATGGGTCTAGTTTTAGTTTTCGGCGTATGGAGAGCCAATTTTTCCAACACCATTTATTAAAGAGACTGTTGTTCTTCCAGTGAACATGTTTGGCACCTTTATCAAAGGTAAGGTGGTTGAGTGTGTTTGTAGTTGTGGTTGTATCTTCTAATCTATTCTATTGGTCTTCATCTCTGTTTTGATTCCAGTACCATGTTGATTTTACTACAGTTGCTTTGCAGCATAACTTCAAGTCAGAGTATGTGATGCCTCCTGCCTTGCCTCTGCTGCTTAGAATTGTCTTTGCTATTCTAAGTCACTTCTGGTTCCAGATGAATTTTAGGAGTGATTTCTCTAGATCTATGAGGTATGTCAATGATATTTTCATTGAGATTGCATTGAATCTGTAAAACTTGGGAGAATGGTGATATTCACAATATTTATTCTTCCTATCCATGAATAAGAGATGTCTTTTCATTTTCTGGCATTGCCTTCAATTTCTTTTTTCAAGGTATTTTAATTTTCCCTGTATAGTTCTTTTACTTCTTTCATCAGATTAATTCCTAAGTATTTCATTCTTTTGGATGCTAGTATGAAGGGTGTGGCTCTCTTATTTCTCTGTCAGTGATTTTGTTGTTAGTGAATAGAAATGCTATTGATTTTCGAGTATTGATTTTGTATCCAGCTACCTTACTGAATTTATTTATTATATCTAGGAGTCTTTCAATGGAGTTTTGGGGGTCTTGTAAGTAGAGCATCATGTGATCTGCAAATAATGATAATTTAACTTTCCTTTTTCCTGTATTTACCCCTTTTATTTCTCTATCTTGTCTAATTACTCTGGGCAATATTTCTAGTACTATACTGAATAGGAGCAGTGATAAGGCACATCCTTGTCTTGTGCCTGATTTTCAGGTAAAAGCCTTCAGTTTTTGGCCATTTAACATGATGCTGGCTGTTGGTTTGTCATAGCTGAACTTTATCATATTGAGGTAAAGACCATCTATTTCAGTTTTCTCTAAGGCTCTTATGAATGAATGTTGGACTTCATCAAAAGCTTTTTCTGCATCTATAGAAACAATCATGTGAGTCTTACTTTTGGCTTTAATGATATGGTGGATTACATTTATTGATTTAAATATGTTGAACCATCCCTGCATGCCTGGGATGAACCCCACCTGACCATGATATGTAATCTTCTTGATGATTTGCTATATCCTCTTTGCCAATATTTTACTGAGGATTTTTGCATCTGTGTTCATTAGGGAGATTGACCTGTAGTTCCCTTTTTTAGTTGGGTCTTGCTCATGTTTTGGTACTAGAGTAATATTTACTTCCAGGAATGACTTAGGAAGAATTACTTCCCTTTCAATTTCACTGAAGTGTTTGAGGAGTGTAACTCCACAGTGAAACCATCTGGGCCTTGGCTCTTCTCTCTAGGTAAGGACTTAACTACATTTTCAATTTCATTAATATAAATTGCGTTATTCGGCAGTTTTACTTCTTCTTGACCCAGCTTTGGTACTTCATATGTTTCTAGGAATCTGTCCATTTCTTCTGTGTTATCGAACCTATGAGAGTAGAAGTTTTTCAAATAGGTGTTGATGATCTTCTGTATTTCCACAGAGTCTATAGTAATTTCACCTTTTTCATTCCTTGTTGCATGAATTTGAGCTTCTTCATTTCTTTTTAAAATAAGATTGGCTAGGGGCTTATCAATTTTATTTATTCTTTCAAAGAACCAACTCTTTGATTCATTGATTCTTTGGATTGTTCTCTTAGTCTCTTTCGCATTAATCTCTGCTCTGATTTTTATAATCTCCTCCCTTTTTTTGGCTTTAGGCTTGATTTGCTCTTTTTTTTCTAGAGTTTTGAGGTGTAGCGTCACGTGGTTTATTTGTATTCATTCTGTTTTCCTGATGTGGGAATTCAGTGCAATAAATTTTCTTCTGAGGACTGCTTTCATTGCATGCCACAGATTCTGGTAAGTTGTATTTGTGTTTGTGTTTGCTTGCAGGTGTTGTTTAATTTCTTCTTTAATCTCCTCTGTGACCCACTGATTGCTCAAGAGGGTATTATTCAATTTCTATATGTTTGTGGGGTTTTTGCATTTTGTTTAATAATTAATTTCTAGTTTCATGGCACTATCATCTGATAACATACATGGGATAATTTCAATGCTTTTGCATTTATTTAAATATGTTCTGTGGGCTAGTATATGTTCTATTTTAGAGAGTGTCCCAAGTACTTTTTGGAAGAATGTATATTCTAATGTTGTTGGATGGAACACTCTGCATATGTCAATCAAGTCCATTTGTTCACAGGTGTGATTCACTTCTGTTATTTCTTTGCTGATTTTCTGTCTGGTTGATCTTTCCCTTTATGTCAATGGTATGTTAAGATTGTATTATTGCTAATTTGATTTTTCAATTCTATTAATACTTGCTTTGTATAACTGGGTGCTCTGGAATTTGATGCATAGATATTTAAGATTGCTATCTCTTCCTCTTGAAGTTTTCCCCTATCCAGTATGTAGTGACTTTGTTTATCTCTTAGGATAATTCTTGGTTTGAAGTTCACATTGTCTGCAAACAGAATAGCTACCCCCACTTTTTTTCAGTTCCTGTTGCATGAAGTATTGTTTTCCATCCTTTGACTTTCAGTCTGTGAATTTCCTTTTGGACTAGATGGGTTTCTTGTAGACAGCATATATTTGGATGTTGTTTCTTGATCCATTCTGCCATTCTGTTTCTTTTCATTGGTGAGTCGAGACCATTTACATTATTCGTTGTAACTGTTATATATTAGCTTATTGTTGACATGTTATCTTTCTGCTGTTCCATTGTTATCTTTCCATTCTGTTTAACTGTCTGCCTTGCATAGTGGATTTTTCCTATGTGTATCTAAACCTTCGTTCAGTACTCTTGGCAGGACTGGCTTGGTGATCATGAAGTTCTTCAGCTGTTTTTTGTCATGGAAGTATCTTATTTCTCCATATATTTTGAAGGACAGTTTTGCAGTGTACGTCAGTCTAGGTTGAAAATCATTTTCCTTTAAGATCTGAAATACTTCACTCCATGCTCTTCTTGACTTCATCTTTTGTGTTGAGAAGGCTGCTGTGATTCTGATAGATTTTTGTTTATAGGTGATCTGTGTCTTCTCTCTAACAGCTTTTAATATTTTCTTCTTATGTTGGATTTCTGGGATGGTGATTATTATATGTCCAGGTGTAGTTTTATTTTGGTTATGGCTACTTGGAGTTCTATATGCTTCACTAATCCTAATGTCAGTTTCCATTCTCATGTTTGCAGAATTTTCAGCTCTTACTTCTGTAATAGCCTCTTGATATGATTTGTGTTGTCCTTTTTTCATTTGTCCCTATCTATCTTTTGTTGTTTTGCTTTGCTTCGTCTTGCAACTGTTGAATTGTTATTTCCTGATTCCTTGTTATTTTTGAGAGATCTTTCCTTTCCTGTTTAGTAGCTGCAATCTTGTCTTCAAGGTCTGAAATTCTATCTTCACTTTCATTGAAGTGGTTTTGACCACTTTCAATAGAATTTTTGATTTCCTGTATATCTGTCTGAATCTGCTTCATGTATTCTGTTTGTTTCTTATATTGTTCATCCAGGGATTCTATCTTTTTGTTTGTTCCTCTGATTTTTTAATTATGTCTTCTTTAGATGAGTTCAGCATCTCTTTCATAACTTTCATCATTTCTTTTTTTTACCTGGGATACTATTTCTAGCTTGAATTTCATTAAAGCTCCCAGAGTTGCTTCTTTATTTCAGTAACTATTTTTTCAGGTATTTCAGATGTATGACATGTATTTTTCTTATATGTACATCACCCCTAGGCTTTCTTGGGATGGGCTGGATTTTTGAGATTGCGTTTTGATCTTTCATTTTGTGATTTTCCTATATTTCCATGTTTCAATTGTTGTTCCAAAGCTTCCCCTGGGCATGATGGAAATCATCTCTTATGTCCTGGGCCCCTGAGATTCTTCTGGCAGTGCAGCTCTGCAGACTGAAAGAAGGTCACTGGATGTGATCCAGGCAGGCCTGAAACCTGCAGAGCCCAGTCTAGTGTGGCTGCAAGCCCGGTAGGTCCCTGACCACTGGGAGCAATGATCTCAAACTCTTCTTCGGCTTGGATGGTGTGCAGGAACCCATCCCCTTGAGCAGTGAAGCTCCTGGATTGAAAGAAGGTCACCTGGTGTGGCCCAGGCAGGCCTAAAACCTTCTCAGGCAGTGCAGCTCCCAGGATTTAAAGACGGTCACTGGGCATGTTCCAGGCAGACCCAAAACCTGCAGAACCCAGTCCATAGTAGCTGCAAGCCAGGCAGGTCCCTGATCACTAGGAGTAATGATCTCAAACTCTCCTGGGGTTTGCATGGTGTTCAGGAACCCACCTCTTAGGCAATGAAGCTCCCCAGATTGAAAGAAGGTCACCAGACATGGCCTAGGCAGCCCCAAACCCTCCTCTGGCAGTGCAGCTCCCTCCACCTGCAGTTCAGCTGCCCAGATTGCAAGAAGGTCGCTGGGTGTGGCCCAGGCAGGCCTGAAACCTGCAGTGCCCAGTCCACTGTGGCTGCAAGCCAAGCAGGTCCCTAGCCACTGGGAGCAAGGATCTCAAACTCTCCTGTTTGAGATGGGGTTCACATGGTGTGCAAGAACCCACCTCCTCAGGCAGGGAAGCTCCCTGGATTGAAAGAAAATCACTGGGCATGGACCAGGCAGGCCCAAAACCACTGCTGTGATCTTTATAGGTTTTCCTTTATAGGTGATTTCTTTCCTTTCTTCTAGAAGCATTTAATATTCTGTTCTTGTGTGAAATTTCTGGAATTCTATCACATGTCTTGCTGTATATTTTTATTTTCTTGATTAATTGGAGTTCTATATACCTCACTTATCTTATGTCAAATTCTTTTTCCCTGCCTGGTAAGTTTTCCACCATGAAGTCTGTGAGCAGGTATTTTTGTTGTTATTTGCTCTCCCTTGCTTTTTCATTGACTCCAATCAATCTTACATTATTCTTCTTTGCATCATCTAGCAGCTGCTGGATTGTTTTCTCATGATCCCTTGCTATTTTTAAGAAAACTTTATTTTCATTATCAATAACCACAATACAATCTTATCTTCTATATCTGAAAATGTATCTTCATTTTGTCTCATTTTGCAGTGTATACTTTAGATGGGAATCTAACTCTCTGAATATCTGTTTAAATCTGTTTTATGGATTCCATTTCTTTCCTATGTTGGGCATTCATGGTTTCTATCATTTATCTAAACTATTTTTTTTTTAGCTGTGTCTGCTCGGGATTCACTAATCATTATAGTCACCAACTCTGCAGTTATCTGAGAATATTTCAGATTTGATTTTTTTTCTAGAGCTTCATTCATTTGTGACTTCTCCTATTACCACTTCAGCAGGGTGGATGGATTTTGAGATGTTCCACCCCAGTGCCCTTTGAGTTTGTCTTTAGTGAGCTGCATATCTGAAGTTGAATCTTCTTTAAGTGTCTTCCCATTTTCTATTTTTTTAGTTTAATTTCTGGGTTGATGCTTGCAAATTTGCCTATGGTAGGTAGCTATATTGCTAGTATTTAGAACCTGAATAAAATGACTACTTCTCAGAGGTGTCTTCTAGGACAGCTGGCTTTTGGGTTTGGGGTCTGTTTTAAGATCATAGCCCTTCAGTTTATATGAGATAAGAAATTGGTGCATAGTTGGCCCAGCTCCTTGTTCTTTGGCACTCACTGGTCTGCAGTATTTTTATGACTCTTCAGGTATCTCAGTCTTGGTATATCAGAGAGCACAACTAGTTAGAAAAATTATGTCAGTTTGGCTAAAGTGGTACAATCAGCATTAATAGTGTCAAACACAGCCTAGAAAGTTGAAAACTGAGGTTAACATTAATATTCCACAAGTTTTGTGATTATATGTCAAAACCTGAAATGAACCAGAAAGGCATCCACAGTAAACCATCCCTCACTATAGAAATTTTTACTCTCAAGGAAGAAATTTTAAAGGAATTAGTTGGAAAAATAGAGAAATAGAAGAGGAAGATAACAGAACAACACTGGAGGAAAAAAGATGATAATACAAACTCTGGCATGTTGATGTATATGACACAAGGAAAGAGAGGAGGACGAACTAAAAGCAAGAATAGAACAGAAAAACTACAACAAAAAAAACTAGAAACCCTTATAAAAAAGCAAGAACAAACAATGAAAATAAACAAAACAAAAGAAAGACCAAAAGAAAAGAAGAAAAAATGTTCACTTCAAGTATGTCTCTTCAATCATTGGTAGACAGCGTGGGAAGACAGAGTCTGAATTCATGTTGATTAATCCCAGCAAGCCAACAGTAGCTTTACAATGGGGTGGTGGATAATCCCAGCAAGGATGCACCTTTATTTCCACTGACATTCAAGCTGTTTTCTGGTTTTTGAGGCTGGAACCATGTTCATTCAGCCTGCAATAGTTTGTGCACCTTCTGCAGGCTTGAACTCAGTGTGGAGCCACAAAATGAAGCCAGAAGTTCCTCTGAATTCCCATCTCAGTTGGCCACTCTCCACAGGGTTTTCCAGCCAATCACTCACACCCATGAGACATCTGAGCCAGAACTCATCAGTCACTATAGTCTGTCACACTCCTTTCCACTGGTATGTCTCTTTATGGAGGCCTCTGACATCTCCAGTACTCACCATGCCTCTACAAGCACAAGTAGCTTCGCCCATGCCCTGAGTCAATGCTGAAAGAGAAAATCCCACCCAACACCTCCTTCTTCACTGAAGCTTCTATCTTCACTCTTCCTATGGGCTTCAAATATGGCCTCAGATCCTTCCTGGGTTCTGAGGACCCTCTTACCTCCTTCTTGTCTTCCTCATCTTTCTGTGTTACAATGTCTGCATACCAAGTCTCAGAGAGGCTATTTCTTGGTTGTTCACCACTTGGCCATCTTCCCAGAAGTTCTACATGGAATCCTCTCATTTTGAATAAACAACAAATGAGTTCTGTATTTTTTGATCCAGAGGTGCATAACTTTTTGTAATAATATTTTTCCTCACTTTTTGATTAAAGGGTAGCTTATTCAATGTTGGTCAACTCTACCAACATCATCCATAGAATTATTAACATTATTGATCATTATTGAAATCTTTTAGTTTCATTATTTTCCTAGTTTTATCATTTCTGTGTTATGAATAGTTGACAATAAGGAGATGTCTTTTTTTGTTGTTTGTTTCCATTTCCTGACATAGAAGTTTCCTCTCAGATATGCTAACATTTCTCCCTTTTTCAATCTTTTCTTTTGGATATATTTTGGCACTTCTTTCCTGTTCAATTTCAGTGTCCCGAATGTGTCTGTTTTGTATTACAAAAGAATACCACTTAATTATAGAAATATATAAAAATTATGTTTAATGTTCTTATGATAGGAGTTTTTAAAGATTATAGAATACAATTATAGGTTATTTTTCCACAAATAAATATGAATTAGCAAAAATATGTAACCAAAATTTATTAGATTTTACTCAAAGTTAATATTAAAGGTGAATACAATAGTCTAAATTAAAATGTATGAAAAAAACCGTTAATATAAAACAAACAGACAGTTGGCAGGTATTCATACAAACAAGAATAGACTGATTGAAATGACAGCTGCCCAAGTGGCACTTGAGATAATCATATATAAACAAACTTGCTGCCCAAGTGATGCCTCGGATAAATTGTTAATTAGTTACTTGTTGCCTATAAAATGTAAATTTTATTTTATTTGACATAAAACTGTATATTTAAAATTCCATACTTGTATTCTCTTTGCTACATGTAATCTCATATATGTATAGAATAGCAACATAGAAAAACAAATTTACAGCAAAATGTAAACTAAACAATCAGATCTTTTTTGGAGATGAGCACTCTGGCAACAACAAAGCCTGAAAATCCAGACCACACAATATGAAGTGGTATTGTTCTCCCAATTATTTTATGAATATGTATGATGCTTTGCTAAAGAAGGTATTTATAAAATTTTGGCTTATTGAATCAATGATGTCCATAAACTGCATAATATAATATCAAGTAAAAATAAAGATCTCAGACAAGAAATGTTTGATATTTGCCAAAATGAAAACCTTGTCAGCTCTTCACAACTGACTTCAGAACTCAGTGATAGTTTCCAAATGGCTAACAAGATGTTCTTTAATGTGGAAATGTTATGAATAGGAATAAATATTTGATAATGCATTCTTCTACCAAAGAAAGATACCCACAAACAAATGGTGAAAGCCTGGTATTCTTTTGAAACCACAGAAACAAATTTAACACTGGATTCTGTGGTTTGGGTTTAGAAAGGGAGCCAGGATACATATATTTGTTGACTGGCACTATTCCTTAAAATGAACAAAAGGCACATACCTCCCAGCAGCAACATGCACAAAGCTCAACAAAGCATAGTGTGCTTGGATCTGAAATGTCTCCCAAAATTATTATCTCAGAGACAGGATTTTTGAGTGTTTGGATTATGAGAGTGTGATACTTGTCATGATTTGTGTCTGGATGTCTCTCCAAAGCCTCATGCAGTCATGAGGGTTGGGCCTTTTGAAGGTGGCTGAATCTAGTGTTTGTGATTGGTTCATTGTCTAATGCTGGGGTTGGTGATGTGAGTGCTGCACTAACCCTGGGGCAGATAGCCTGTATACAGTATAAGGGAAGGAAGAAGTTTGCTTCTCTCTTTTGACCTTTTGCCCTTTTGCTCATGCTATTTTTAGTTCTGCCACAGCCTCCAAGAATGGTTGCCCTTCAGCCATACTATCCTGCCTTGGAGCCAGCTGAGCATAAACTAGAACTTCCACAAACTGTAGACTAAATAAACCTTTCCTTCATTCATTTTGGGTGTCAGGTATTTTGACTTAGCAATAAGAGAAAAGTAACCAAGACAGTGTTGGTTGGCGGATTGATCCAATGAAGGGGTATTGCTAACTCACTAAGAGGGAGTGGTTTTGGTGAGAGATGATCAAAGAGCTTGATCTGGAAGGATACATCTTTCTCCTTGGCTATTCTCTTTTGTATCTCTGTGGTCTGATGCCCTGATGTTGTGGTGAAATGTGAATTCAAAAGTTCTTGGGAGGGAAGTTCTACCCCTATGGCACTGCTGGTAGCTATAGCCCTCTTGCTTCTTTCTTGTCCTGGGATTGCTTACTCCTTGCAGTATTCTCAGAAATTCCACACTCCTGGCTTTTACAACTTCCTGGATCCCCCACTGTACTTTTGGCTTCACTGTCACAGTTTCACATACTGTCCCCTCACAAACAAACTACCTGACCTCCCAGGCATTCTGAAATCTGGATGGAAGTATTCCTGACCTAACTCTTGAATTCTTCATGCACATAATATCAGCAAAACATAGGTGATTCCAGAGTCTTTCCCTAATTTAAGCAATAGTTAAACCCTTTTGTGTCTTTCTGGGGGTTTCAAAGGTCTCTGAGTACGTGATAGTAGTGAACTGAGTCCTGGAAAATGAATTTCTGTTTCAGAGACTGCTGTCATTCTGGAACATAGCCTTGGGGCACTCTTCTCAAAGCAGTCTTTTTGCTTTTCCACCCTTGATCCTGTTAAGAGTGGAGCCTTCAAATTACTTCCATACCCTCCAGGCATCTTTTGTATAGTCCAGATTCATAATACTTGCCTTCTTTTAATGCTAATCTTTTTAACAATCAAACTCTCATCTACTTCTTTGCAAGCTCCAATTTTACTGGAATTTCCATTACAGACAAACTCAAAACTTTTTAAATAATTTAGCTCTGCTTTGCTCTTGATTCTCAAGGTAGAGTGAGCTAAAAGCCTCCAATAATACTCATATTATTGCCTCAACATTAGCCTGTATTGAAATATCCTCAACCAGTTTAATTGGCCTACTGCTCTTAATCCAAGGCTCCCTCAAAGCCTCATGGCAAGAGCAAAATATAGACAAATTTTCTACCATAGCTCATGGCCAGGAGTCCAACTGCCAATAGAGTCCTTATTCCCAGTCCAATTGGAAACCTCCTGAGCCTGTTCTTGTCCATCTCTTTTTTTTTTAAATCAATATCCTGTTCTTATCTCTGTCCAGAATCTCAGCTTAGTTTACATCATTCTCAAGATATTTTTACAGTCAGTATTTCTAAAACATTCCAAATTTCTCTAGAACTCCAGTTCCAAAGACTTCTGAGCCACATGATCAGGTAGCAACACAGCAAGTACTCTGCTTCTCTGGTTCCAAAATACGTCTTAGTTACTTTCACATTGCTGAGACACAATACTTCACACTCACAGTTCTTAGGAGGCAAGATTTATTTTGACTCACAGTTGTTTGAGGTTTCAGTTATGGTTGGCTCCAAGGCAGGTCTCCATGGCAGAGGGGCATCACAGAAGAGAAACAGTTCATGGGATGGTAACAGATGGCAGAGAGATCAAGGGAGAAGGGAGAGAGATATACTCTTTCTAGGCCATACCACTGGTGATCCACTTCCTCTGACCAAGCTGTACCTTCCAACACATTTACCTAAAAACTACTCAGTCAACTAATCCAGAAAATGATGTATGAAGTGATTAACTCATCATGAAAAAAGCACTTACATGTTTGGAACCATGAAGAACTGTTGCTGAAAAGAATAACAGTGAAAATAATCCAGGTACTTAGCATTAGGACATAGGAAAGATGCCTCAATGGTATCTCAAGAATCAGCAATACTCTACTCTTCATTATAAAAACTGTAAAAAGATAAAATTAAATTCCTTTGAAAGACTTTACTTTCAGAAGAGAGGTCTCCCTGTGAAGGTGCACCTAAATATTTGCTCCCTGGGAGTCACTTCACTGGGTTTCATTATTTACAAACTCAGAGGCTTCTGCAGACATGATCCAAGGAGGACTGACTGCTGCTCAAACAGAGGATAATATCCATGCAGTACTGGTTTTCTAGGCATACAGTATACAAAAGATAGCAGGTAAAGGAAGATCTACCCATATTTTACAGGAAGCTCTGAGAAATTAGTCAGTTTACCCCTGATATGGCAGTGTACAAAGCTGAAACAGTGAAGCTAATAGTACAGTGTAGACCACAGGAAGTTTGAAATGCCACAGCATGGAATATGTACTGAGAAAGGCTTCAAGAAGTGAGTGGAACTGCCTGTTCCAAGAGAGAAGTATGTGGCATGCAACTGGTATGGTATATGGGCAGGCCTCCCAAGACCCTGGAGCTCTCATCTCACCAAAAATTGCTCAATGCTGGACACAGAGGTACAGGATTTAATGTTTTCCCTGTTGGGTTTTGGTCTTGCTTTATTTCCACTCCTTTATATTCCTATATTTCGCACTTTTGGCATAGGTATGGTTGTGCCATTATCTGTCAGTAGTGTTTTAACTTTCTTTTTGATATTTACTGGTACTGATGGCTAAGAGAAGAGTTTACATTAAGTTTCAGAGGAAACTTTGGACTTAAATCTTTAGAAATGCTGAAACTGTTTAAGACTTTAGCAACTCTTAAGAGATGGAGTAAATGCAATTTGCATTAAAAAATGCACATGAGACTTTTGGAGGACATGGATCAAGTGTTGTGATTTGGATCTGAAATCCTTTCCCAAAATGTTATGTGCTCACAGCTTGGACTTTTGTAGCATGGTTGGATCATGGGGGCACTGACTCATTGGTAGATTTTTCTGCTGATGAATTCATAGCTGATTTTCTATTAGAGGTGTAGCTTGGTGAGATGTAGGTTATGGGAAGATTGACCCTAAAGGCTATATTTTACTTCCTGCTTCTTCCTTTGGTCTCTTATCTTCATGGCACTTTTAGTCACTTTCATCATCAAAGAGACACACCACCACTGAAAAGCACAGTGTTGGGGCTGGGGATTTAGCTCAGCGGCAAAAGTGCCTGCCTTGCAAGCAGGCAGTCGTGAGTTCGATCCCTGGTACCGATAAAAAGGAAAAAGACAAAAAAAGAAAAGCACAGTGTTGCCCATGATTCAATCACCTTAAAAAAGCCTTACACATGAGGCTTTTGAGTACATTCTAGATATAAGTCATACGGTTCTGCTCTTGGTTCCCAAAAGACTTACGTACATATCTGTAGACAAAATTCATTTGGTCCCAGGAACCAAGGAAGATGGTGGCTTCTAGGTAGCAGGGGAGAGAGCCTCTCAGAGAAAAACAACTCAGACACTAGAATTTAACACCATGGAGAAGACCAGACAAAAGGAGAGGGATTCTCATGACCCAGGAAGAAACTGAGGGAAAAGAAAAAAAAAAAAAAAAAAAAAGGAAGAAAAATGTGGATGAAAGGCTGGAGCCAGATGCTCTCAATCGTGCTGGTCCTGCGCTGTGCTGGGCATGTCTTGGAGTTGGACGACTCACAGTTACACTGAATCCACAGCCACCAAGATCAGGAGTTGGTGAGTTCAGGACCCTTGGCAGGAGCAAGCAGCACATTAGAGAGAGAAACCAATGTGGAGAGCTGCAATAATCCCTGGTGAGTGCTGGGAGTTGGGTCCCACAGAATGGGTAACCAGCTGGATGACATATTGGAGTTGGGCAGGATGGGTCTGAGCCTAGAACCCCAGTGGCATCAGTCAGCCTCCCCAAGCCCAAAGACAACTGGTAGGATCTGCCTGTGCTGGGTCATGCCCTGGGTCAGTTCCCAATAGCCAGGGTTGAAACTGTCCTGTACCTGTGACGTCTGCACAACACAGACTAATATGCTGAAAGCACTCACCAGTTGACTGGCTCAGAGGAGAGGGGCCAGCCCACATCATCCCTGTGTGCACCTCAGATAACAATGAACTAGAGAAGGCAGCAATCCCCCAGCCAGCATGCTTCAGAAAAACTGTGGACAATACAGAAAGGGCCTGAGGCCTCCACCATACACTTGTCTCAGATAAACCAGAAACATGACAAGAGAAACAAACAAGATAAAGCCTCCAGCCACTGACCCAGGAAAAGTAAGTCCATGAAAGGTAAATACAGAAGAGTTCAAGGGCAGCAATCATGCAATATTGGCCACAACATCAGCAGAAATAAATACGTTCATGACATCATAGATAAATTTAAAACTGAAATTCTAACTCAAGTGAGGCAAGAAATAAAAAGATTAATAAAGGATATGCTATGCCCCTCTCAAGAAGACCCAGATGGAAGAATGGAGGAACCCAGAAAAAAGAAGAGAAACCTTTGATGAAGAATATAAACTAAATCTAGAATACATGAAACAGATCCAAAAAGATTACCAGGAAATTAAAAAATCCATTGAAAGCTGGCAAAATTCCTTGACAGAAACTAAAGTTAGGCATTCAAAACCTGAAGATAGATTTGCAATGTGTGATTGTGAAAGAAAAGATCTCTTAAAAAAAAAAACAAGGAACCAGGAAGTAACAATACAAAGGCTAGAAGATGACAATAGGATTTGTAACTTAAGAATAAAAAGCATGAGTGAAGAAGCAGGAGTAAACATAAATGAATTACAAAGGCTATTCACAGAAATAATTAAGGAAAACTTCCCAAGCATAACAAAAGGAAATGATATCCAGATAAATGAGGCATACAGAACTCCAGCCAGCTATAGCCAAAACAGATATATACCCAAACATATAATAATCAAGAACCCAGAAATTAAACACAAGAAAAGAATATCAAAAGTGGTCAAAGAAACAAATCACCTATAAAGAAAAATCCATCAAAATTATAACAGACTTCTCAGCTATCAAATTATCAACAAACTATCAAATCAAGAAGAGCTCTGAGAGAAGTATTCCAAACCCTGAAAGCAAATAATCTCCAACCCAGATTGATGTACCCTGAGAAACTATCTCTCAAAATTAATGGAGAAACAAGATGTTTCCATGACAAAAAGAAACTGTGGGAGTTGTTGACCACTGTCATGGTTTATGTCTGTGTCCTCCAGGCCTCATGAGTTTGCATTGTGCATTTGCATTGTCTAGTGCTTGGATTGATGGTGTTAGTGCTATAACCACCTAGGAATGGAGCCAGGATGTGATGTAATGGCAGGAAGGAGGTGTGTCTTGCTCTTTGCTGGTTCCTGTTTGCTGTTTGCAGCCACCATGAACTGCAGCCCAGCCATGCCCACCTGCCTTGGAGCCAACTGAGTGTGGACTGAAACCTCCAAAAACTGTAAGAAATAAACCCTTCCTTTCCCAACTTTGGGCTTCAGATATTTTGTCTCAGCAATGAGTAAAAAGTAACTAAGACAACCACAAATCCAATCCACAAAAAGTACTGAAGCACATTCTAGAGAGAGAGAAAAAAAAATCATCAGGATTCCAGCAACAGTGGCAGAGAGGCCTCAGTGAGTGGGGCAGACAGTGGAATGAAGGAGAAAAGTAGACAATCAGTAGCAGAAAATAGCATGGCAGAGATGAGGCAGAGAAGGTTGGCTAAAATCTCTAATATAGATGGCCTTCATACACTAACAAAAAGAAACACAGGCAGAATAGATCAGGAGATAGGGTCCATTGAGATGCTCTGAATAGGAAATATACTCAACCTGAAAGGGGGTTAATAAATTGAAAGTCAAAGATGAGAAAACAATGCTCTATGTGACAGGGAACCAGAAATAGGGACAGCTCATCCAGCAGCTGCAGGTGGGTTGGAAAGTCATTACACTTTTGTGCAGTGGAGAACTACTCAGCTATAAGGAAGGAAAACCTTGTGGCTTTATCAGGTAACTGAATACAACTCAAGATCAAGCTCAGGGGAAAAGGTTCAGCACCACTTAGGTAGATAACGGTTTGCTTCCCTGATCTAAAAACTAAAGGATTTAGTGGGACCCAAAATGTATAAAGCACGCTTAGAAAGTGAAATGGGAGGAATTGTCTAAAAAAAGAAGGCAGAGGACATTGTTAATAGTGTATCAGTATCTAAAAGCCACATTAGTCTTATTGCTCTGTTTAGTTTGATTTTATTTTGTTCCAGTCTGTCTACTCATACTAGATCTGAGGGCACAGACAGCTATCCCCAAAATAGCAAGATATACTACGGCAACTATCATTAATTTCTTATTAACTTAAACTGAAGCCCTGTATTACTTAGTTGTCTTACTATGACTGATCTTATTTGAATCTGGTTTATTAGACTGCTGTTTTGTTTTGACTGATTTTATTCGAATTTGGTATGCTTGATAGTATCAAGTCTAACAGTAGCAGCAACTGCTCTGAAAATGAAAAGATGCAATAAGATACTCATTCCAGTTTGACTATTAACTGCTTCTGAAGTCCTACAATGTCTCCAATGTTTTGTTTTTATTAATATTGGTATGTAGTGCTGTGTTCAATTATATTATGCTTGATGACATAGACAATTCTATTGAAAATAACAAGAGATAGCATAGTAACTATTGTAGATCACCTAGTATTGTGGTTTTTATGTCTGAAAAACATTTCATGTTTTTCTAGCAATTTATTTTGTTGTCTTGTTTTGATCTGTTTTCCCCTATAATACAGAAAGGATAGGTATACATGTAAAGATTCACACATGTGTAGAACTTGTAAACAGTTTGCAAGAATAGAATATATAATGCACGATATAATGAATAGATACTCTGAAGAAGAGTCACTAAGATACCCAATGCTAATTCTGTAGCATTATGATATTAAATCTAGCAATACTATTATTCTGTTCAGAGTGACATTAGTCTATTTTCTTTTGTTTAATTTCAACATGCATAAAGATATGGACAGCTATTTTGAAGAGAACAAGAGACATTATGGCAGCCATTGTTGACTCCCCTATTGTCTTGTCTTGAAGACCTAAAATGCCTTCATCAACCTGTTCTGATCAATTTAGTACTATCTTTTGCAGTATATACTGACTGTGTGTGAAGATATGGACAAGTATTTGTAAGAAAACAAGAGACAATATTATAGACAGTGAAGATCTCTGGTAGTCTTGCTTTGAAATCTGTGTTTCTTAAACTGTTTTCTTATGATCTGTTTTGTTCTTTTTTGTTATGTTTAATTTTACCTCTTTAAAATAAAAGAAAATTTAAAAACTCATTTGGTCCATCTCTAAGTGTTTCAAAAATTTTAACACTTTTGTCATTGTTGTAAAATCCAAGTACAAAATCTTCTCTAAACTCAAGGCAAACTTAGTTGGGAGCAACTATAGAAATCAAAAAGAAAGTTACATACACACAATGGCACAGAGTAAGCATTCCTATTCCAAAGGGTAGGAATGGGCAGATAGGATAGAATGAGATCAAAATAAGAATAAGTCTTACAGGACAAACATTAAATCCTATAACTCTGTGCTCAGGCCAAGCAGTGACAGAATGTTAGCTCCAAATGGCTTGGGTTTCTCTACTGTTACAGCACCGCCAGCTGCAGATCACGGTCTCTCTCACAGTAGCTTTGCTCACTACCTTCAGTTTTCCTGTTATTTCACATTTTTTTGTTTCTACAACTTTCTGGAGTTCTGCTTCCCTTTCATCTTTTCTGTCACAGATTTTCATACCACCTTCCCAGGGGCACTCAGCCTAACCTCCCGGGACTCCTTCTGATTGCATGTGAAAGCCTTCCTGATACTAGAACCCTTGCATGCTACATGACCATAAAACCAGCACCACACAGAGATGTCAAGGTTTGTTGCTAGCTTTCTCAGTAACTGGACTCCTTTGGTTCATGGCTGCAGTGGCTTCTGAATGCCTGGATGACTGAAGTTGGCAATTCTCCTCAAGAAGGGGAACCTACTGCTCCCTTCTCAAAGCAAGGTTTTTGACTTATGCACCATTTATCTTATCAAGGATAGGGTCTTTCTGATTCCTGAGATGCCCCCATGATAACCATTCTATTTTATGAAGCAAAGTACTAACTTCTTTCTATATTAATCTCTTTAGCAATCATATTCTCCTTTGTTTCATCTTTGGAGTGCTTCTTTTATGGCAAAACTGGAAACCTTTTAAATGAGCTATATGTTCCTTTTTTCACTATAAATCTGGATAAAAGCTGCCAACAATATTCCTGTTATATCCCGAACATTGGGCTTCTTCTAAATTTCCAGTATGATATCTGCCCTTAATCTTAGTCTCCCGTAGTCTCAGAACCTAGGAAAAATGTAGACAGGTTTTCTTTCTTTTTTTTTTTTTTTTAACCAGGAATGGAACTTAATGACCTTGCACTTGCCAGGCAGACACTTGTGCCACTGAGCTATATCCCTGGCCCAGAGAAGTTTTCTGCTGGAGTTTAAAACATGTGATCTTTACAAAAGCTGTCAATGTAGTCCTTCCCACCTGAAACTCTGAGTCTGTACTTTTCTATCTGCATTTGAATCAATACTCTGGTCTTTTTAGCTTCAAATAGAATTTCCCACCATGCTCAGTTTAGAGCATTTTGAGACTTCTGTAGAGGGCATCTCCAAGTATTTCTGAAGTCCAACTCCAAACCACTTCCAAAGGCCTCTAAACCATATGTTCAAGTACAAACATAGTAATGATTCCACTTCTGTTACTGAACTTTATCTTAGTTACTTTTTCCTTACTATGACACAACATTCAACATTCAAAGCTTATGGAAGAGGTTTATTTTGGCACATGATTCAGTTCATAATTATCTGGATCCAAGGTAGGAATGACATAGAGGGAGCATAGCAGATTTAAAAAGAAGCCATAGGGCCGGGCATTAAGCTCAGTGGCATAAGTGACTTCGTGGCAAGTGCTAGGTCATGAGTTCAATCCCCAGTGCCAAAAGTACAGGGGGGAGCCAGAGAGGGAGATATATCTCTTCAGGCCACATTCTAAGTGAACCATCTTTTCTGACCAGGTGTCACCTCCTAACAACATATTCAGGAATTTGTCAATGATTAATCTGCTGAGAAGCATATGACTCCCATAATCAAGTCACTTTCTAGAAGCCTTATTTCTGAAAGCAGTATACTTTGCAGGGAGATTCTAGATCTGAACCATAACACTGACTAAGGGGCTCTCGTCTGCCCAGGTCTTTCCACCATGATATTTCTTCATTCCAGCTTGCCAAACTGTCTTAGTTAGTTTTTACTTGTCACTGAGACAAAATACCTGATGCCCAAAGTTGGGAAAGGAAAGATTTATTTCTTACGGTTTTTAGAGGTTTTAGTCCATACTCAGTAGGCTCCAAGGCAGGGTGGCATGGCGGGGCTGCAGTTCATGGCAGCTGCAAACAGCAAGGAGGAAATCAACATGCAAGAGAGAGATACATCTTCCTGCCATTACACTGTAAGCTGGCTCCACCCCTAGGTGGGTGTAGCACTGACACCATCAATACAAGCATTATCCAAAGAACATATCAAAAATGCACAACGCAATGCATGAGGTCTGAGGGCCACAGACATAAACCATGACATTCCAGCCCTGGCCCTCAGGACTCATGTACATCTTTTATACAAAAGACACTTAGTCCATCTCTAAGAGTTGCCAAAGTCCTAATATTTTCAGCATTGCTGAAAAGCCCAAGCCGCAAGATTCCTCCAAGATCTATGGCAAAGTATTAACTGTAACCCCTGTACAATTGAAACAAGTTTAAACATTTCTGAAATGCAAAGGCACAAGATAAACATTACCATTCCAAAAGTTACAGACAGGGGAATATAAAGCATTGGAAACAAAGCAAGTCCAACATCCAGCAGGGTGAACATTAAGTCCTAGAGTTGCATGCTCAGCATTTGAAGCAATCTGGTTGCAAGCTCCAAAAGACTTGGGTGATTCCACTCCCATGGCATTTCCAGGGATTTCAGCTCCAGCAGCTTTTCTCTTAAACTCTCTCTGCTCGCTTTTTGCAGCTTTCCTTGGATCATCCATGTTCCTGGCTTTTCCAAACTTCTGGGCTCTCCCCTGCACCTTTGGCTTCACCTTTACATCTTCACAAATTGCCCTCTCTGGGGCACACTGCTTGGCCTCCCAGGCGGTTTGCAATTGAGGTGAAAGTCATCATAACCTCAGAATTTGTGCACTTTCCTTGCACCTAAAATCAGCACCATGTGGATGATGCCAAGATTTGCTGTCAGCTGGAGCAGTAGCCAAGCTTTTCTCTCTCTTGACTGTAGGGGTAGATTGCCTGGATCACTGGGTTCTGTGAATCTGATTGTGAAGAAAAGCTTCTGTGTTGCCACCATTCTGGAACGTCATGTGGCTTCTGTCACCATTCTGAAGCATGGTGCTCTGCAGCTTTCTCCTCTGAGCAAATTCTTTCTCTTTTGCAGTTTTGAGGCTGCAAAGGGTGGGACCCACTGCTTCCTGGGATGTCTCAGGGCCCTCTTTCTCATCTCTCTGTTTCTTCTCAGCAATCAAAGTTTCAGTTCAAACTTTATAATCCACAGATTTACTGGTGTTTTCCTTCTGCCAAAACTCATAGTATTTTAAACTATACTGCTTGTCTCTTTGCATAAAGCTGATTAAAAACCCTCAACATTAACCATGCCACAGCTCAACCTTTGACTGCCTTGAAATTTCCTTTTCCAGGTTAATCAGCCCATTGCCCTTTGTCTCAGTCTCAGGCAAAGTCTCTGGGCATGAACCAAATGCAGATAAACTTTCTGACAAGCCGTAACACACACCATGGGGAGTCCAACAACCAATGCAGTCCTTCTTCCCAGCAGAAGCCTCCCAAGGCTGGTCTTAACCATGAGCTTTCTATCAGCCATCTGGTTTCCTGAGCTCTGACCAGAATCTCCTCTACAGAGCAACCTAAGCTGCTCTAGCTCTATGCATCCAGGCGACATGTCCAAACCTTTCCAAACTCTACCCACAAGCCATTTACAAAGCCTGTTGAAAAACATGGTCAGGTATAGGCACAGCAAATGTCCCTACTATTGGTACCAAATTCTGTCTTAGTTACTTTTTACTCATCACTGAGACAAAATACTTGATGCCCAAAGTTGGGGAAGGAAACACTTATTTCTTATAGTTTTTGGAGGTTTTAGTCCATACTCAGTTGGCTCCAAGGCAGGGTGGCATGGCAGGGCTGCAGTTCATGGCAGCTGCAAACAGCAAGGCAGAAATCAACTGACAAGAGAGAGACATATCTTCTTCCTGCGATTACATTGTAAGCTGGCTCCACCCCTAGGTGGGTGTAGCACTGACACTATCAATACAGGCACTAGACAATGAAAGTATCACAAATGCATTATGCAAATGCATGAGGCCTAGGGACCACAGACACAAACCATGACACCAAACTTCTGAAACTGTAACCCAAAGTAAACCTGTTCTCCTTTAACTTGAAAGTATATGATATTTTATCTCAGTGATAAGGAAAATGCCTAATATACACAGACCTAGCTTCATAATTTGACCAAAGTTAAATATAGGAGTGGCCCATGAAACATAAGGACCACCTTTGATAGGTGTCCAGAAGCAATGCTGACTAATGAAGTCTTATCTCTCTATGGTAGCTTATGTCTGGAACTCTGTTAAATAATACTGGTGAGTCACAGAAGATACTAAGCATACAGAATCTGAACTTCAAGACTGTCTGGAAATAACCACTTGCCATAATAGCCAACTTTACAGTTTACTTATCTAGAAGTGGGTGAAAAAGGTTTTTTAACCTAGTATTGAGCCACTTGCGCCTCAGGGTCTGTTCTCAGTAGACCTGCATATTGATCTTCACACTCAAATTAATCAAGAGGGCTTAATCCACTCCCTGATTTAGATTTGATCATTTAGTTCTGCCTGTTTTCTGTTTCAGGACCACAAGGTAAAGGACTAAAGAATATAATTTGTATTTTTCTCTTCAAAAATCCAAGATATAGTTCTGATATTATTCTACATAACACTGGCAAGTTTTTCCCTTTGTGCAGTAGAAAAGCAAGAGCAAAGAAAGGAAAAATGCCTTTATTGCAGACATGGGAGTGTTGCAATAGAGTGAAAGGTCCCCTAGAGGCAAAGAAGCCATGAGATTTTATTCAGCTTGACAGAGGGTGGAGTTTGAAGGAGAGGGTAGAGTGATGTTTTGACAGCTGACTGGGGGAATGTTGACTTGCTCACAAAATGCAGGAAGTTCATTTTTCCTGTTTCCAAGAAGAACGTGAAAATAAATATTTTTGGGTTTTTTTTATTTTTCAAAGGATTAAACCAAATGAGAAAAAAAGAAAGTGGGGGTCATTCAATACAAAAGGATAGACATAGTACATGATTTAAAACCACAATATAAGGTGATCTACAATGGTGTTGTAGTCAGGAGTTGTGAGGAGAACAATTAGAATCAGGACATGGAATTTATAATATTGTTTTATCATGGTTACCCAGAGTTAACACAAGAAACTGCAGGAAATCTATTCACAACACTAAAGACATAGAATGTTTAGCAAAGAGCCTTAATTCCACATCAATGTCCCACATGAGTCCAGATGAAGACCCAGAGCTCATGACAATGCCTTCCACAAGCCCAATCGAAGATCTAGAGCCTACAAGAATGCACACACACAATGGCCTCTGACAGATCCATGCTTTGAATGTGCAAAGGTCAGTGGTGGAAGCTAGAAAGTCTATGCCAGTGGGATAAAGGAGCTGTGCTGGTAGGTTGAGGGTTCTATGCTGGGCCTGAGAAGTCACACTCACAACAAAGGCCAGGGCTGTAGTCAGGGACTGTGAGGAGGACAATTAGAATCAGGACATGGAATTTATAATATTGTTTTATCATGGTTACCCAGAGTTAACACAAGAAAGTGCAGGAAATCTATCCACAACACTAAAGACAGAATTTTTAGCTAAGGGACTATGCTGGAACTGAGAAGCCACATTCACAAGAGAGACCAGGGCTGTTCTGAAAAAGCACCACAGCCGTCCTTAGCAACACAGAGGCCTTGAGCTCCTCCAATGATAAGCACAATAGAGTCCATGCCAGGAAGCCAGTGCATCCTGGAGACCAAGCTGCACATGTCTTCCCCACTGGAGCCAGGGAGAAATGCTCAATGTGAGGACCATAACTTAACACCTCAAATAGCAACAAGTAGGAAAACCCACTACACCTCAACACACTTCTTCTCCTTCTCCATGTCTCTATTTGCGTTGGCAGCTTTCTTCAGGTGGGACATCTGTGCTCAGTGCCCTGCTGATTTAATTCAGCTGGTGTTCTTAGTCCATCCACCAGTTCTTAATCCATAACAAATGATTATCATGCTTTCTCTTGTTATCTTTAACAGAATTTCCCATATCATCAGGTATGGGAAATAAAATTGACCATAGAAGTATGGAAGAAAATCAATAAAAACAAAACATTGGAAACATTATAGGACTTCAAAAGAGAGTAATAGTCAAACCAGAATGGGTATCATAGTGAACCTTACTGTCTTCAGAGTAATTGCCTATACCCTTAGACTTGATACTATCAAACATAACAGATTTCAATAAAATCAGTCAAGACAAGACAGTGATCAAACATTACAGATTCAAATAAAGTCAGTCAAAAAATTAGTGAAAGCAACACAAGGATCCAGATTAAGTTAATAGGAAATTAAAAATGGTTACCATAGTATAATCTGCTCTCTGTGGAATAGTTGTCTGTTGCAGACCATTATGTAGCAGCTCTGAGCAGGATTTAAATTTTAGTAATTGGCTTTCTATGTTTATCTGTGAGTCTGTCCTAGGCCTAGGCCCCTTGCCCAGTGATAGGAGCTGATCCATAGTAAGTGAACCTCTATAAATCACTGGTACTGGCTGAGGCCTGCAGTGGCCTATGAGGCCAGAGATACCTCAAAGGGTAAGATAAGTTCACAATGCGGACACTCTGGCTCCAACCCCAATTAACAAGGTAGAGACTACAGCTGCAAAGATTACTCCTGCAGTCTCACTTCTACCATGCCTTCATGATAAGACTATACTACTAAATTCATGACTTAGAGATGTCCTTGAAGTGATTCCCAAGGCCCTGCTCATTGCCTGCACTTTCCTCAGTCTCTCCACCCTTTGTCCTTGGTCCTAATATAAATAAATGGCCTGATCCAGAAGAGCTTTGGTCTTATCTTTAAAGCCTTGAGCTTAATTAAAGGGTTTTGACCCTCCTGGATCCCTAAAAATAATACGATTTGTCTCTTTTTATTTAACCTCTGCTGTACACTCATTTGGGAGGTTAGGGATCTAGGATAGAACACAATAGCTGTCTATGCCCTCAAATCTAGTACAAGTAGACAAATTGGAACAGAATATAACCAAACTAAACAGAGTGATGAAAGCAATATGAATTTCAAATCATGATACAAGATTACCAATGTCCTCTGCCTTCCCTCTTTAGACAATTCCTCCCCTTTCATGTTCCCAGGGTACATTGTACATTTTGTATCCCACTAACTCCTTTAGCTTTTAGTATAAGAAGGCAACCCACTATTTACCTAAGTGGATTTAAGCATTTTTATCCCTGAGCTTGCTCTCAAGTTGTATCCATTTACCTCAAGAGCTTCAAGGTTTTCCTTTCTTATATTTGAGTAATTCTCATTGCATAAAAGTGTTATGTCTTTCCAAACAATCTGTAGCTGATGGGCAAGCTACCCTCATTTATTTTCTGGTTTCCTGTCACATAGAGCTGTCGTGAGTGTCTAGGGCACTCTGAACTCCGGGCAAGGTAAACACACACGCACGCCTTGTCGGGACACGGGGGGTACAGCGCTTGGAAAAGAAAGACAGGAGAGACACCTTTGCTGTCTGCACCGCGTTACACTGCACTGCACTGTACTGTACGCACAATCTTTATTTTAGGATTCATATATAGTAAACCCGATCAATTCACAGAGCCCAGATAATTAAGTAGTGAAAAGGCATTCTTTGTGGCAAGCTACAACGTGACAGACTACAATGTTTATTCTAAAACTATCTAAGTGAAGTAAATAATCACAACCAGTTCTCACAACTTCTCTAGCCCAGGAAGAAATTCATTAGCTCAAGAATGTTGTTAATTTGTCTGCTGTTAGTGTCACAAAGGGTGGCCAGCCACTTCCTCAAGACTTCTGCAAAACAAAGCCAGCTCACAGTATGGATTCCAGAGGGTGAGGGCTCACTGAGAACAGGCATTCCCGTTCTACCTCCTTCTCGCATACCAGGGCGGCTATTGTAAATTGCAGGTTAGAGGGGGTTGGGCCTACAAAGTGACACCTCATCCCCCACACTTCCTTCCTTTTTATTTTTTAACAACAATTTCCATAAGATCAGGTTATTAATAGCATTTCGTCTTATGCAGTAAAAATACACAAGAACTATGGCAATGAGAACTATAATTAAACTAAGTCCCATGCCACTAAAAGTGTGGGTAATGCTCTGCCAGATTCCTTTGGAATCTAATCCTTTCAAAGATTGAGCAAGCAATTGCGCGAATTGTGCTAGAGATTCATCATCATTTTGCTTTGCAAAATCCTTGTCAATTTGATTATGCAAAGATTCTATTTCCTCCTGGGCAGAGGTGTTTCCATTTAAATACATTCTAATCATTTCCCATTCATGTTCTGTCTGATTATAAGGTCGTTGGGTTATACAGAAAGTAGTTGAATTCCAATCACATTTTAAAAACACTTGATGCTGAAGAGCCAATATTTTTCTACCCATCCATTCAACTGTTTGTTTAAGGAGGTCTATTTGTTGTTGTAGTTTGGCGTTTATTTGCCACTGAGTTAACCAAAGTTCATGAGAATTTTCATGCCATAATTCTACAACATGTTTTTCTTGCAAAGAGGTTTGTAAAGCTATTCCTGAGACTGCTGCTAGGGAGGCTACAGTTATCAGACTTAACAGTACAGCAACCACTATTCCAATAAATCTTTTTGTACGTTTTAACAGATGTTTAAAAAATTCAGTAGTAACAGAAATTACCGGGTCTTGAGACCATGGTCGAGTTAAATTTACAGGCAACCAAATATGAGTTTTTTGTTGTAACAGCATAACTGTATAAGGCTTAGTGAAATTTAGTGTGCTATTTAAGCATGTAAACAATTGACAATTTAAACAAGTACAAGAAAAATGTGTAAAATTAAAAGTTCCCACTAAAAAGACATAAGGCAGAGGTGCACAAACAGTAATATTATACATTTTAAACCTAGTAAAATTATAAGTAGTAGATACAGATCGACTAGTCCCTGAATAGGAAACATTGTACAAGGTTACAGGTTGCATAGCGGCTGGAATCTTCCAAATATGATTTTGAAGGTGATGAGGGTATTCTTCGGCTGCAACAGCAGGGTTAGCGATTCCACCATCTCCCCACCACAAGAGAGCCGTCTTTTGATGAAATATAGGAGCTCCGTCAGTTATTTTCTTTGGATCTGGAAGACTATACACAACAGAGAGATTACATCTTGTCTCATTCCATTCAGCACATCCATTAACGAATTTTCCAAATGGTCCCCAAATAATATACCCATCAATATTTTTAGCAAATTTTCCCATACATAGTTGCCAAATTATGGGATAATAAGAAATATTTTTATAAGTGAATTCAGGGCATACAGGAAATGTATTTGTATCAGGTGCTGTTAAATTTCTCCAGGTAACATTAAAGGTTTGAGCAGCCAAGGCTTGAAGCCTTGTTCTTTTGTTGCCTGCTTTTATTCCATGTTGAATCCAATACTGCCATCCCAGAGGGATGCAAGGCGGTTCCCCAATGCAAATAGGCCTTTGATTACCATAATAAGTAAAATTGAATAATGTCCCATCATCTTGATTGTGGGGGGTTAAATCAGCCCACGGTGCTGACAAAATTTCTCTAGGTGTGGTATAAAGTAAAATATCACTAGTTCCCCATTTTACAGGTTCTAATAAAGGGGGGTTTGGAATATATGCCCAGTACGAATGTGGAGGTACCTCAGTCCCCGACGCAACAGTGAGCAAGGCACATAAAGCTAAAAACAAGTTTTCAGGGTTTAAAGGCTTTCCTGCTTGAAGGACAAGCCGTTGCCCTTCTATGGTCAATTTCTTTAATTGTCCCCATGTAGGGAGGGGATTTAAATTTGGTCGCTGTGAGCGGCGGGATTTTCTTAGCTTTAATCTGGCCATGGCTGCGATAGGAACAAGCTCAGCATCCTCAGCCTCTAGCTGGTTTCGCGCTCGCTTCTGAAGGCACGGTTCCGGTTCCTTGGGGAGTTGTCTCCGGGGCTGGTGAACAGGATCTGGAGACGCGGGTCCTGATCCATCGTCCAGGGACCCACTGCTGAATTCCATTTTCTGTGGAGATATAACCAAAACCTTTCCCCCTATAGAGCAATGTGCCCCTCTCCCATTCAGCCTCTGGAGCTGTTTTAGTCCAAATAGGTTCATTAATCACAAAAGGCTGTTGTTGCTGTTCAAAATGTTTTTCAGCTCTTGTTAATATTTCACCTTGTGGTAAATTGAGAAAATTTAAAATAAACAATGCTTGATGCAGTAATGTTTTTGGACTGTTTTGCAATTTAAACAGTATTGGTATCTGAATATCCTCCTGACTCCTCCTTTTTAATTTTTTAATTTGCAACTTAAGAGTGCCATGTGCTCTTTCAACAATAGCTTGACCCTGGGGGTTATATTCAATCCCTGTAATATGAATAATATTATGGAGATCACAAAATTGTTTAAATGTTCTGCTAGTATAAGCAGGTCCATTATCTGTTTTGATTTTAGAAGGAATTCCCATAACTGCAAAAGTCTCCAATAAATGTACAATAACATTTTTAGTGGATTCTCCCTGTTGAGCAGTAGCCCATAGAAATGAAGAATAGGTATCAATAACTACATGTACATAAGAAAGCCGACCAAAAGAAGGTACATGTGTAATATCCATTTGCCATAACTCATTAGGTTGAGTTCCTCGAGGGTTGACACCTGTGGGAATAATTCTTAAATGTAATGGTCTACAAATAGGGCAGGCTTTTACAATTTGTTTAGCTTTTGTAAAAGGTATCTTATATTTAAGATGCAAATGTCCTGCATTTGCATGATTAAATTGATGTTCTTCAACGGGTGTGGTGAACATAACTAAGGAATCCACTGCATTGTTACCTGATACTAATGGTCCGGGTAACTGAGAATGAGAACGTAAATGAGTAATAAAATAAGAATGATTTCTTTTTTGAACATGTATTTGTAAATTTTGAAATAAAGACAATAAAGCAGGCTTATTAGAATATAACACAGCTGAATAGATATTTGTCACTACTCCAACAGAATAGGCTGAATCGGCTATAATGTTAATAGGTTGGTTATGAAAATCTAAAAACACTTGTAATATAGCAAAAAGTTCATTTTGTTGTACAGAGTTAAAATTTGTCTGACGTACCCAGTAAGATTTTTGAGTCCAATATGCAGCTTTATTTTTAGATCCATCTGTAAATATAGTCAAAGCTTGTGGAATTGGCTGTACAGCTAATAAGGTATTAACCACAAATTGTTGACGTCTAAAAAAATCCCATAATTTACTTTTAGGAAAATGATATGAAAAAGTTCCCATGAAATCTGCTAAAGCAATTTGTAAGGTTTCAGTAATTGACAACAAATATTCCCATTGTTCCTTAGTTAAAGGGATAACTATATTGTTTATATCTTCTCCTATCAAAGTTATAGAACGAGCTCTACCATTCATAATTAAAGCTGCAACCATGTCAATATAAGGCATAACATTTTTAGATTGCTTAGTTTTAGTGAATACCCATTCTACTGGCATAGCATTTTGACCTAAAACTGCAGAGGGATATTGAAAAGTATTAATAATATATAAAGTTAGAGGCAATTTAGGATCAATCCTAATTAAAAATGTATCCTTAATTCGTTGTTCTACAAACTGTAATTCTTGCTCTGCTTTTGCTGTTAAAGAACGAGGGCTGGATGGATCTGAAGAGCCCTGTAGAGTAGCAAACAAATGTTGTAATGCATGGGTAGGAATACCTAGTGTGGGACGAAGCCAATTAATATCCCCTAATAATTTTTGAAAATCATTTAAAGTGGATAACTTATCTCTCCTAATAGACATTTTTTGTGGAATCACCTTTTGTCTAGTAAGAATATATCCCAAATAATGACTAACTTCTTCCTTTTGAATTTTATCCTGTGCTATTACAAGTCCAAACGGAGAAAAATATTGAGGTAAAGTTTTTAAAATATCTTTTAAAACATTTCTATCACTATATCAGCATTTTTGTCTTGCCTTTTTCACACAACCTTCCATAAACCACATGTGCCACTGTAAATATTCTGGCTCTTTTAAAAGAATTTTGGCCAAGGCTTTCCAATCATAAGGAGCAAGATTACCATAGTGATCTGCTACCGATGTTATTAATTCTCTAGTGTAATGAGCCTGAGGGTCATAAAGGGTTACAGCCTTTTTTAATTTTGCTAAATCATCCATATTAAATGCTTCCCATCTAGGGGGAACTGCCTCTCCATCTATTGGCTGTGGCCTGATTACAGGGAAAGCAAAGGCAGGCTTTTCCTCATCAGAATCCCCTAATTTTGGTAGATCAGCCAAAGCTAGCTTGGCTTTACTCCAATTAGGGTTAGATGGAGGAGGTGCAGAGGGAACTACAGGCGGGTTCTGCTTAACGGAGAGTTGTTTCACCTCTTGTGTTAAATGCTGTATAGCCTGTAAAATTGGGCGATTGTCATAATTTGATATTGCTGCGGCAGCTAAAGCTGAGTCGGCTGTAGTGGATTTTACTTTTAGTTTGGACGCCTTTTCACTACTTAAAGCGATAGCGTCATTTTGAACTACATTCTGCTCCTCCTCTGTGAGGGGCAATTCCTGAATAACTGGCTTAATTTCTAGTTGAAGATTTTCTACAATATGTTCATCTTCCATAGCTTTTAATAAAGAGTACACAACCGACCAAATAGCCCAAAAACGTAAAGGAATCTTCTCCTCCTGTTGCATAGCCCTTTCTATACTAACCCTTGCCTTCCTCCATACTTCTACATCCAAAGTTCCTTCATCTGGAAACCAAGGATTATATTCTTTAATTGTATCAATACACATATCCAAGTCAGCTGACCTGAGCGATATGCCATATATAGATAATAAATGTTTAAGAATTTTTAAGAAAGGAGAGGAAGCAGATTGTCCCATTTCCCCGTAATAAAATTATACTTACCTTCCTAAGCGACCTTCGGAGTCCCTGAATTCGGGCGCCACTTGTCGTGAGTGTCTAGGGCACTCTGAACTCCGGGCAAGGTAAACACACACGCACGCCTTGTCGGGACACGGGGGGTACAGCGCTTGGAAAAGAAAGACAGGAGAGACACCTTTGCTGTCTGCACCGCGTTACACTGCACTGCACTGTACTGTACGCACAATCTTTATTTTAGGATTCATATATAGTAAACCCGATCAATTCACAGAGCCCAGATAATTAAGTAGTGAAAAGGCATTCTTTGTGGCAAGCTACAACGTGACAGACTACAATGTTTATTCTAAAACTATCTAAGTGAAGTAAATAATCACAACCAGTTCTCACAACTTCTCTAGCCCAGGAAGAAATTCATTAGCTCAAGAATGTTGTTAATTTGTCTGCTGTTAGTGTCACAAAGGGTGGCCAGCCACTTCCTCAAGACTTCTGCAAAACAAAGCCAGCTCACAGTATGGATTCCAGAGGGTGAGGGCTCACTGAGAACAGGCATTCCCGTTCTACCTCCTTCTCGCATACCAGGGCGGCTATTGTAAATTGCAGGTTAGAGGGGGTTGGGCCTACAAAGTGACACCTCATCCCCCACATAGAGCATTATTTTCTCATCTTTGACTTTCAGTCCATAAACTGTCTTTCAGGTTAAATATATTTCTTGTATAGAGCATCTTGATGGGTCCTATCTCCTGATCCATTCTGCCTGTGTTTCTTTTTATTAGTGTATCAAGGTCATCCCGATTATGGCCAACTTTCTCTGTCTCATCTCTGTCATGCTATTTTTCTGCCATTGGTTGTTTACTTTTTTCTTTCATTCCACTGTCTGCCCCATTCAGTGAGCACCCTCTGTCACTGTTCTTGAAACCATGGTCTTTTTTTTTTCCTCTCTCTAGAATATCCTTCAATATTTTTTGTAGGGTTGGTTTGGTGGTCACAAACTCCCTCAGTTCCTCTTTGTCATGGAAGCATCATGTTTCTCCATTAATTTTGAGATATAGTTTTGAAGGGTACCTCAATCTGGGCTGGAGATCATTTTCTTTCAGGGCTTGGAGTACTTTTCTCCAAGGTCTTCTTGATTTGATGATTTGTGTTGTGATGAATTGTGTTGTGTCATGATTCTGATGGGTTTTCCTTTGTACATGATCTGTTTCTTTTGTCTGACAGCTTTTAATACTCTGTTCTTGTATTGAATTTCTGGGATCTTGATTATTATATGTCTGGGTATAGATCTAATTTGGTTATAGCTGGCTACAGTTTTGTATGCCTCATATATCTGGATATTATTTCCTTTTCCTATGCTTGGGAAGTTTTCTTTAATTATTTCTGTAAATAGCCTTTGTATTCCATTTGTGTTTGCCCCTCCTTCTTCACTCGCATTTTTTATTCTTAAATTATAGTTCCTCTTGTCATCGTCTAACCTTTGTATTGTTACTTCCTGATTCCTTGTTATTTTTAAGAGATCTTTCCTTTCATGAGCACAGGTTGCAAACCTGTCTTCAAGGTTTGATAGTCTATCTTTAGTTTCTTTCACGCAGTTTTAACAGCTTTCAATGGAGTTTCCAATTTCCTGGTATATCTTTGAATCTGTTTCATGTATTCTAGATTTTTTTATGTTGTTCATCAAAGGTTGTTTTTTTTCTATGCTCCTCTAATCTTCCATCTGTGTCTTCTTGAAAGGCACTTAGAATTTATTATTTTTTTATATCTTTCTTTAATTGTATGAGTGTTTCTGTTTTGAGTTCTTTTATAATGTCACAAAGATATTTCTTTATATCAGGTGCTGTTTTTTTGGAAACCAGAGGTGTACAACCCCTAGTCTCTTCTGTGTTTACCTCTCCCAATACTGTTTGGGTTGAAGGCTAGAGATGTCCTTTTGTTTCTTCCTCTTATCATGTTTCTGGTTTCTTCTAGAAAAGTGGACATTAGGATCCCCGCACCTCTGTATTGGTTATAACTACTCTGAAGTATGCTGGCTAGGGATTGCTGCCTTCCCCAATCTTCTGCTGACTTCTGGAGTACAAGCAGGGGTGGAGAAGGCTGGCCTCTCCCTTCTGGGCTGGTGAATCACTGGAAGTCTTCACCATGTTAGTGTGTGCCATGCAGATGGGGCCAGTTAGGGATAGCTTCAGGGAGACCTCATCCTTGGCTATTGGATCGCACACAGGGGCAGGACTCAGTCCAAGCAATTCTCACCAATCTGCTCTGTGCTAGGAGTGGCTGACTGAATCTGCTGCAGTTCTGGTTCTGGGCTTATCCTGCTGACTCCAGAATTTCACCCGGCCAATCACCCACTCCCATGGGAGCACTGAGTTGCCCACACTCACTGTGAGCTGGTACAGATCTCCAAGCTGGTGCTGCTCTCTGCTCTGCCACTTTCCTCTGTGACTGCATCCTCCTGCTGAGGCCCTCAGGCTTGCCAACTCCCAATTTCACTGTGACCATGCATCTTCAGACTCTAATGGTGTTTAATACACAACAAGACTAGCTTTGGTAAGAGCATATCTGACTGCAGCCTTCCATCCACGTTTTCCTTTTCTTTTTTTTCCTTTTTTTTTTTTCCTTTAACGTCTTCTTGATTTAGAGGATCCATCTTCTTTCATCTGCTCTTCCCCAGGATGTTTTGAAACACCATCTTAGCTGTTTATCTCAGAGAGGCTCTTTACTCTGCTGCTTATTGATCCACCATCTTCCCAGGTTCCTGCAGAAGTCAATTTTGAAGGGAGGCACTGTCCAGCACTATACTGGGCTGGTGAAACACTGAGCCTGGCAGTGCTTCACATGAGTGGAAACCTATCAAATACCTCTTCCAAACTAGTAACAAATACAAAGAACAGTGTAAGCTGAGGATACCTCCAGTGTCATATTATTTAACCTTTCACTTCTGTGAGACAAAATCACCATACTGTAATTCTAAGCATACAATCAGTATCCATACTTCATTATACTAACATTTTTTTATCTTGCTACTTTTTGACTGTTCCACCAGTAGGATGTGCCCAGGATTTGGAGGGCCTAAAATAGTTAAATCAAAGACACCTCATCATTACCAACAGTCATGTGTGCTTCTGGTCCATACATAACAGAATACCTTGACAGGCATAAGCCATATATCCTATCTGTCTCTAGTCATTCAGCTTTGACCTTTCATTAAACAAGAAAGCCTTCTCATGTTTAATACTCAGGCTCCACTTTAATATACTAATATACCAGGAAAACTTGTGCCTGAAATTTTTCCTTTCTTCCCAATTTTGATCCTTGGCCTCATCATTCCCTCTTATCACTATCACATAAAAATTTACCTTGCTGCACTTTTCTCTTCATTAATTTCATTACTAAGAGTAAAGGACATGAATATCTGGTGTAATAAACCTCTTATCACAAAACCACAATAGACAGTTGCAATATTAGGGAGAATGCAAATGGTGAGGGTAAACATTTTATAATTTTTGGCTTCATTTAATCTACCCTTCTTAAGTCATACTGGAAGACTACTACCCAAACTGACTGGTACTTTAAGTAACTTTAGCAAATAAGACAGAGAAAATCACTGTCAGGCTCTATTTGTGGGCTTCTCCACTAGATCTGTTATGGGCTCTGACATCTGTAAATTGGCACATTCCAGTCCTTCAATCTCATCAGCTGGTCTTCTCTCACTTACTCTAATGCCTAATTGTTCCTTAAATTACTAATATGCCAAAGATCAACTTGACAAATAACAGACTCATCAAAATATCTTGCATTAAAATATAATTTGGTAAACTATTGGGAAGTTTTTAGTGTTTTAGTTGCTATTTAACATCTCTCTCCATTGTTTACAAATTCTCAGGCCTATCCTGGAGTCTCTCAGAGGTCTGAAATGATGAAGCAGGTAGAACATAAGTAAAATTAGAAAGTTCTACCACAAAAGGGAGGGAAATGACAGACCCAACTGGATGAACAACATCTTGCAAACAGTTTAAGAATCAGCCATTTGAATATAAGCAGGAGGAGCAGGTAGAGACAAAGTCAGAAAGTGGAATAGGAAAAGGTAAGGAAGAAGCAGGAACCAACAAAATGGAGCTTCCTATGTAGCACAATATTTTTCTTGGAATATTTCCTCACATCAGATTGGGAAGGTGGGGTAAATCTGTGGCTGATGGACTTCATTATGGAACCAGAATGAGGAACAGATAGACAAATCTTTGGGAAGATTTATTATCCTTAGAGCCTCTTATATATTTGAGAGTGCATTTACAGCAACAAAACAAGTTCAGTAAGTTTTGAAAAATAGAATAAAAGGACCAGAACATACAAATTAATTTTTTGTGTTGTGTTGCTAACTTTAAAATATTTATTTAAAGCATCAAACTGAGGCAAACTAAATTATTCTCCAAAACATTCTTGTGAACTGCTTATTCTATGCAGATTTGGCTTATGGAAGATTTTGCAAAAATGTTATGTTTATCCACTAGGTTAAAAATGGACTTTCATCAACATGCACATACGGAGGTATGCACTACCAAGGCATGCACAATAATATGTGGATTCTTTTTATTTGTTAAATTGTTTGAATCACATGATAAAATAAATTATTCAGAATTAGCATATATAGTATATTCCTGTATGTATATTTTGCACATCAAAATCTAATACTTCAAAATGCTAGTAAAATATAAGTGTTGCTTTGGCTATTAAATTTCTGGTGAATGTACTATTTTTAAAGAATTTTATTGAAGTATACAATATGCTTTATACCATAAAAGCTACATATACAATAAGTGCATAATTATATATATATATATGATCAATTTGGAGCAACCAGTATGATTATTTACAAAATGAACAAAATGTATTGAGCTGCAAAAGAAAATAATTTTTGGGTTGCTTGGGAGAGTCAGGTAATCTTTCTAGTACAAATGATACTTGAAATGAATTCATTTAAATATTCTCAGAAAAGTAGAATTGATCTCAGGTAGACTCAGGAGTTTTCCCTGGTCTCATGCTATAACAAGGTAACACAACCACTTTCTGTGCTGCTTTACCAAAAGGTATTGTGGTTATTAAGATAATACTGACAGAAAGCAACCCTCTCTAGTATATCCTAAGTTTCTAATACATCCGATTCACCTTTTTGTGCCACCAGTTGTTTAGTGATGTTATGTTTGAAAGTAATATCATCTTCCTGAGAACTCATAGACAGAGCCAGAGAGTTTTATCAGACATAACAACACAGATAATTAATCACGTGAAATAATTCCACAGGATAACTTTGAAGATTTATGTCACTTTTCATTTTTCTTCATTTTAAAACTGATTTGATTGTGAGGTTTACCATCCCCACATGACATAACACTTAGCATTTATGATAAAATAAATATGATGATAAAATCTTTCCAAAGTTTTAACAGAAATAACTTTTCAACCATTTTCTTAATCAGTTGGATCAAAGAACTTCTCACTTCAAAATAATAGGCATTTTCTTTCTCTTTCTCAATTTCTTGGAGCTAATGACAGTATTTCTCTCATGGCCCTAAATTATTATTTTAACACCTTAAATCTTAGTTGGACAAAGTAGGAACTACCCCTAAAGATCCTATCTCTCCATAGTTCTGAACTGCAAGTGCATGCACCCCAGCCTTAATCATATTTGAGTCTAAAACCATAGGCAAAGCCTTTCATTTATTTATGCTTATTGTTAAAATACCTACTACAAAAGAATTCACATGTACCCTTTATGTGATTACACTGGTTTCTTATTATCCTACACAACTGAAGAAGAGAAAAAAATTTCTAAAAACCCCTAAGTTTGTTTGTTTGTTTGTTTTTTGGTACCAAGAATCAAACTCATGACCTCTCACTTGCCAAGCAGCTCAAATCCTTGACTCTCCCTAAGTTTGTATTTTTAAGTAGAAATTGATTAGATCAATGTTCATTTTAAAATCGAACTTGGTATTTTAGACCAAAATGTGTAATAGGTATTGTGAAATAGGAAGAAAACATTCAAATGGGAAGGGGAACTAGGCAGAGGGGAAAGGGAAAGGAAAGGAGAAAAAGAAAAAAAGAAGCATAGAAGGAAATAAACTGTCGTAAATAAGGAGCAAAGAGGGGGTGAAAGGAGGGAGGGAGGTGGGGAAAAGAATGAAGGTATATCACGCAAGGGTGCCAATTCCATGTGACAAACAAAACCATTATGTATATCTAGAATTTACCATTAAAATTAATTTTAAAACCTTGGGATTTGGGTATGAATTATTATTTATATTAATTGTGTCTATGTGTAGTACAGGTTAAGATAAAATCTAAAGGAAATTATTTGGTAAGTGTTCTTTTTTGTTTTCTTTTTGTAAGCCTGTTGTGCTTCATGTTTATTCCATTAAATATTGCACAAGTGTTTTTCTGCCTGAAAAACATATTTGTCCTTGCATGGCTTATTAGCAGGCATATGAAGTCATGACATTCACATATGTGTGCTAATTCAGTGCAGATTTGGCAAAACAGTGACATTTTGCATAAGAGTTAGTTTTAAACTTAACCAAACTAGATTTATGCACTAAAAATTTTGTCCAAAATCTCTTGCACAGTGAGAATGACTGAAATATCAAAGCATGATATTTCAATGTCCCCTGTTAGAAAAGTAGAGGAACTAAAGAACCATCTAAAACTAACAGAGATTACACTGAATATCCACTTTTTAATAAGAAGAATTAAACTAGATTTAAGTCTCTTGACAAGTAACCATGATAACAATGACTTTTTCAGTAAACAATATGTATTTCTTGTCACATCTTTAGTTGACTACTTGTGGGTTTTGGATGGACTTTTACTTTACGCACATTTTTATCTACCCACAGATGCCTATGATAAGGCATGTCTGTAACAACCTGTTTTATTCCCCAGTGATGCAAGGAGTGGTCCCTTTCCTGTGCTCTCTGTGACTGCCTTCCTTTACCTCTCCTCTGTAAAATCTTCTCCATTTCTTGCAAATAGGATTTTGGCATTAGAATAATGAGGAAACTAGTTAAGAAAGGAAGCAAAGTGGACAAACCCAAGGATGGATTCTTCCTCTACTGACTGTCTCACTCACAATCTGTATTACCAATCCCCCAATCAAGCTTTCACTTCTCTGCATTCCCATCCTTTCCTTCACTGGAGTTTGCAAGTAAGAGCCAACAAAGTGTTTAGCACAATCAGAGATGAAAATCCTTGCAAAATCACACAGATTTTACAAGTAAGAGCCAACAAAGTGTTTAGCACAATCAGAGATGAAAATCCTTCATGTTTAGTTAAACCGTGGGTAAATTGCAACTGATTGCAAATAAAAGAAACCAAGTTAATCTATAGCAGATTTAAACAGAAAAATACATGTGAAGGATGGAGAATCAGACCTTGTTAAGGCAAGAATTAAAGGAGATTGGGAGCAGCATCTACAGTGAAATCTACACCACCTCCATGTGTATGCAAAAACTAATGTCTTTCCTTCTAGGTATTGGGAGCAGCATCTGGAACCCAGGCCTAGTTGGCAAGGGACAGTACACCCTGTGTGCCACTCCCACTGCAGCAAATTTATTTTGCCAGAATGAATCCTTATTCCAGTCCAAGGGCCTGAAATAATCACTTGTTCATCTCTCACTTCTAAGGGATCAAAGAGAGCAGATGTAGACAGTGGAAATTTTTAACAGTAAATAGGCCCTTCCTCTCTCAATTTCATGAGGCAAAGAATTTCCCATAGGAAGGAGCTTTAAAGACTAAATACTCATGGGAAGCTAAGTATTCAGACAATGTCCTTTGTGAGATGATTTAAAACTTTTGTGTTACTTCCAACCTATATGTTATTTTTGCTTTTATTACTTTAAAACTTTTTAAAGCACCCTTCAAATATGATTTAAATTGTGGGGTAACCTGTAAACCAGTCACAAAATCAATTTAATAAAGTATAACATATTTGAATAGAATACAATACAGAAAATATCAGTGATTCTATCACATAGCACCAAGAGTTTTACTCCATAAATTTCATAAATTCAGGGTGTAATTTAATGCATATTTCAGTGTGTAATTAACATGTATTATATGTTTAATGATCCTGTCAAGTGCTTTTATTGCTGCAAATGTAGTTTAAAAAATTGAAAATCACCCTGCAATTGCTTTTCAGCCTTTTGGCTATGCTCAAATGAAAACCATTACTCAAAAGTCTGTAAGCTTGATTCAAGGGCCAGAGACTAGAAAACAACTTTAGTGCCTAAGAAAAGGGACTACCCATAGCCAGAGGAACTGGAACAGACCAGCATAGAATTGGAAATACGTGAGCCACTCCCAGGCTTCCAGAAGAAATGTAATTAGAAGCTGATGCAGAACCAGAACATCTGAGGACATCTTCTCTCTTTCTGTGATTATTTACCCAAGACCCAGAGAGTTGGAGTTCTCTATTCACTCCAGTGACTGAGGAGATGGTTGGAAAGGGTTATAGTAGAGGAACACTGTCTGGTTAGATCTTAAATGTTCACCCGCATTCTTAGGCGCATGGAAGATTATTTGGTCACGCTAGTGAAATGACTGAGTTGCTCTTAGGAGGTGAATCGTGCTTAGGGCAATTCATTTGGGGCTTGATCTGGAGGGTAGCTCTGTCTCCGATGCTCTACCGGTTTGCTCTCTGCTTTCTGGCCGCCTTGATGTGAGCAACTTTCCTCTGCCGTGGCCCTTCCTGCCCTTGAGCAAGCCAAGCAGAGACTGATGACAGGCACCAAAGTAAATCTCTCCTCTTTTAAATTGTGGATGCAAGAAAGTGACTAAGACCCTTCACAAATTTCTCTGGCAAGAAGTTAGAATACTATGTTGGGATCCACATTGCGATTATTGCTATACTTAGATACACTGATACGTAGGTTATGTGTATGATATTGTTTCTGTAATAAATATGTTCAGTTGATAAAAACTTTGATGCATAATAATTAGACAACTTCCATTAGTAGTTTTAAGAACAAACAGGAGGTAGAGAAAAGCTGTGTGAGAAACTGAGGAAAATATATAAACATACAAACAGGCAGGTGAAACCACGTTGTCATTTCTTTGTAGTATAAAAATTCTTTTTTAAAAACTTACAAAGTTTAATTTGGCATTTGTGTAAACTAAAGTAAAATTAGATATTTTAATGCTGTATTGTCTTATTTCTTATTAAACTGAGTAACATCACTTTGAAGAAACTACAAACCAGTCTGAACAGTTTTGTGGGATTAAGAATCATGCGATATCATCACATTAATCCTTCTGTGCCCTGTGCCACAACATTTTTTTTGGAATTAGAAAATGTGCTAACCTTTAATTTATCTACTGATTAAAAATTGTTCTCTTATGGAGATACTTTTATGGTTTTTTTTTCTTGCTGAGCACTACATTGTGAACTTCTTGAAGCTAAGGAGTGTGATTCACTTAGTTCTGTATTCCAAGTTGAGCATAGAACTCAAAATATCATTCTTGAATTGACAGCACACTTATCTCTAATTTCCTGTGCACTTACCGAATAGTGGTGACTTCTATGAATTATGCACACTTTATTAATTTAATCTTCATAAAATCTCTGAGCTGGGCTTTACTGACACTGTAAGTAGGAATATGGGAGCGATGAAATAGTTATATAACTTAGGAAAGGCCAAATTAGAATCCTAATTTATTTAGTTGAGCTTAAGAATTCATACCCTTGATCACTGAGCTACACTATCTTCCCTGATGCTGAATGACTATAGAATGGAAAAGGCAACATAGGAATATTCCCAGGGGCTTGACAGAAATTACCAGAATGATGACAAGGGAAAAGTTTTAAAATATCCTTTGCAAAAATATCTTCCTTTTCCCTCTCCTTTAGTGAAAATCTCCAGAGGCTGTAGAACAGGATGTTTAGTATAGACCAGAATATTCCTGAAAAAGAGAGACTTGCATAAATTCCTAGGTTATTTTATTCTTGTGTAAAATATATCTGGAGGTAAAAAACCTGTCTCATGTTTTCATCAGAATCCATGTCTTGTCTTTCTGAGGTACCAGGGTAGCACAAAAGTTCAGTCTTTGAGTTGGTTCAAAGCCCAATATGATCCATGGAATTCTATCCGTTGTGTCTGTCATCATCCCTTTTCTGTTGCTGTAAACAATACCACTGATTAGATAATTTACCAAGAATAGTGTTTCTTTCATTTATGGTTCAAGAGGCTGGGAAGTCTAATAGCATGGCAACAGCATCTGTTGAATAAATTCTTCCTGCAAGACAGCATGGTAATAGTATCAGACAGGAAGACAGAGTAAGCAAGTCCATGTTGCTTGGATAATGAACCATCTCCAATACACCACTAATCACAATCACCTACCAAAAATCCCATCTTTTAGTACTATTATATTAGAACAAAGTTTCTAATACATGACTTTGAGGTGCACATTCAAACCATAGCAAGACATGCCTTGAAGAACAGAAAACAAACAAAAGGCAGAAACGTTAAAAAAAGAATTTCTCTGTGTAAGTCAGCTCCCTTTATACAGTATTTATAGATAATTCTTTTGCTGACATGTACTTGACCATGGTTTACAGAGAAGCTGGAAGCTGTAGTCTTCCTTTCATCATGCCCAGCTAAAAATAAGAATTTTGTGACTAAAAGAAAAAGAACCATGAATATTCAGGTAGAGAACTAGCAAGGTCTGCCTCAGTGCCTGAGTGACATGTCAATTATTCCCTGAAATATTTCATTTTCATTTCTAACTGGAAAAATCTCTTCTTACTTGGGATTCCATAGAACATTGTATATTTCAAGTTGCAATTTTTAGTAACTATAATACATTATATATTCCTACAGATTTTTTCTAATTTCTTGGAGCAAGTCGGTCTCAGTCCACTCTGAATTCCATGCAGTACCAAGAATATAGCCTTAAACTGAGTACATGTTCAATAAAATGCAAATTAAATATTCTAAAGGTATCATTTAGGGAGCTGGTAATAAATGAGATTTATATTGTGATATTGCATATAGATGATTTCCAATATGTCAGCAGAATTGTAGGTTTCTAGAATTATTTGAGCTTCTTTTTTGGCTAAGTACACTGCTAAGTAACAGAATTGTTGATTTTACCACATCGTACAGACATGTTTGAGTAACACACAGAAAATGTTGGGCTTTAAGCATTGCCACTGTCTCTTGCTTCAGACAGAATCTAGAAAAATTAACTCCTGTGTAAATAAATATGAGCTACTTGAGCAATTATTCAGTGAAATATGAAAACAATTTATAAAAAGAAAATAGACAAGAATCTTGGAAAGTTTTCCTCAGAGACTGATTTTAGGAAAGCTAAAGATAAACTAATAATGACAAATGAAGTAGAGATCATAGCTTATAAGTAGTACATGTGGTTTTAGGAGATACCTTCAGGAAAATCTCTTTAGACCAGAGATATTTCAGAAGATCTTGGAATGAAGATGTTTATAGAATTTGACACACCTGAAGCAGACAGTCCTGGAAAAAAACTAGCATTAAGAGACCTACCACAGAAACAGGAAAATAGGGGTATAGTTGCTGAGTGTCAAAAGTTTTTCTGCAATCTAAAGCAGGGCATAAAGTGTTTTAAATTAGACAAGAACGCAGAGGAGATTAAGCAGAGCAAAGGATACACAATGGATTAAATATTGGTGCTCTCTAAAAATTTATGTTGTATCCTAAGCTTAGTGGATGAGATTCTGGAGGGCAATGAAGTCCTGTGGTCAAAACCTACACAAATGGGATCAGTGCCCCTCTATGGAGACACATGAGAGAGCCTGCCTTGTCACTGTCTGCCACATGCAGATTGAAGATGGCTGCCTGAAAACCTCAAAGAGACTACTCACCAGACCCCTAATCCACTGGCACTTTGATATTAGACTTTCCATGTTCCAGAATTGTGAAAAATACATTTTTGTTGACTAAATTATCTAGTTTATGACATTTCTGTTATAGGAATCTTAAGCTTACTAAGACAATATTTATATAAATCTTGTTTGGAAAAGAGAGAGAAGAGACAAAATAACAGGTGGGTCTTGGAACAGCCCATAGGTACACAGAAAATGTTAATATGCAATTTTGGTTACAAAGTTAACCAAATGACAATGGTGTTCAAGCATCCTTAAAAACTGCACAGGTACAGCTGACCTTAACAGAAAGAGGTAGAAGTCATTAACGGTGTACCATCTAGTAAAAAAGACAAAATCAGTCACAGATTTGATACATATGTAAAACATCATTTTATATATGAACCATGTATGTATTCCACTTCAAAAAATACACTAATATGCCAAAGTACTGAGAAAGTCCTAAATTCATTAAGAGAATTTGATTCAGCTATCAAATATATGCTACATTTAAATTTTTTCTAGTTATTTTTCTAACTTGGTTTGAACTCGGATGGAGTTGCTTTTAGTCTCTTAGCTCTGTTAATATCCCACAATATTGTTTCTTGAAATATAAAATTATATTATTACCAGTGCATAATTTCACCTGATTTGTTTCACTCACCAATCCATTTTCACTAGTATGGGAGACCAAATTGTGTTTTATGGGTAAGTTATTTAAAAATTATTGATCTTTTAAGAAAATATATGGTTGACATTTTATTACTTTATATTAAATTAATTTATATTTTCTCATCTCAGGAGATAAAATAGAAGTCTTATGAAATTATTGGTGCATCCTGAAGAGTTATCTGAGACATTTTCTAGGATTAAGAAAGATTATTAGTTAATTACAATGTAAGGAGAATAAAATGAGTACTCTGTAAGTGTTTGAGCCGGTGATTTTTGCAACCAACAGAAAGTTCACCATAATATTCACCTTATTTTCCAACCCTCTTTTGTGAAGATAGCTCATCTTGAACTCCTCCTTGCACGTCTCACTGCAAGCTCTGTGCTGCCGTCTAGATACTTTAAGGTGCTCTACTGTCTCAGCATGTCTAGGAACACCCTTCTCATTCAAAGGCAGTTGTGAGCATTAGTTCTGATTTTTTAACTTCATTGAACTAATGAATTCTTAGTATATCAGTAAAGCACGCTCCTGGGTGTATCTGAGCGGGTCATGGAAGTGTATTATACATATGTCCTCACCCAGTTCTTTGGCAATCTCGCCTTGCTCTGCTTCTTGGCTGCCGTGAGCTAAGAAGCTTTACTCTGCTACACCCTTACATCACAGTGTCTGCCTTAGGACTGGTTGATCATAGACTGAAACACTAAGCAAATTTAAACCTCTTCTCAATGAGACAATTAGCTAACAGAGAAAATTGGTATCAGGAGTGAGATCATTTCTGTGTATACCTCACCATGTGGTTCAGAAGACTTTAGAGCTAATTTGAAGGAGGAGTTTGGAAAGATTTGAGATGTGGGTTGGGATAAAGAAGCTCTACAATGCTATAGTCCTAGGGAGAGCTCACAAGACACAAATGCCAGTAGGAATGGAAAAAGTACAAGCCAGACTCATGAGGCTTTAAAGTTGGGAATAAAGACTCAACAGGCTTTCGGACAAGAGGTCTTGTGTGTTAAGCTTTATCAGGAAATTTGTCTGTTTCACTCATGCCCTAAGATTTGCAGAAGAGTAAGATTAAAATAGTGGACTAATTTTCTGACAGATGAAATTTCAAAGCAGTTCAAAGTACATCTTGTGGCATGGATATTCCTCACTGTGATTACTCAGATTTATGAGAACCTGAGGCAAAATGTAGAGCAAAAAAATTTTTCAATTAAATTTTGACCTAGAAGGAACCATATATAAAGGTTAGACCAAAGGATGTATGGCTGCTAAAGAGATTAGCACTGTTAAAAAGAAACTAATTACTTATTACAGAGACAAGAAGAAAGATGCCATGAGAGAATTTCAGCCATTAACAAAACCCCACCCATTTCAGATTCAAGGGTTGTTATGATATATATCTGGCTGTAATCCTATCCAAACCCACCAACTCAGAAGCATGAGCTTGTAGAAGGTGAGTGAATTACAGGGTACTACAGATACGTAGGGGCTGAAGAGCCCAAGCTCTGGGGCTGTGACTTGGAGGTATTTTCCCCCTTCCTGGCTTCTCACTTCACCCTCTGTTTCCTGGAAGCCATGATGTGAGCAGCTTTTTCTACCTGGGATCCACTGTCAGGCTTCTGCAGGGAATCAGCTGACTACAGACTGAAGTCCCTACAAATTTTGAGCCAAAATAAATCTTTTCCTCCTTCAAATTTTAGGTGTCAGTTATCTTGCCTGAGACACAAGAAAAATGACAGAGACACGGTTATAGAATTGTCAGACTTTCTTGGGCTTCAAAATGGCCTCTAAGGAATTCGTTCCTTAGGATCACTGCATTGCGTTCAGCCATCCAAACAAACTGGGGCACTACAAGTATGGTTTAAGGAGTTTGGATGCACTTCCTCTGATATCATACTTTGGCATCATCCATGTGATGCTGGTTTTACTGACATGCAAATTACAAGAGCTGTGGGGCCAAGAAGGTTTCCATTCAAATTTCACAGGAAGGAATGAAAAGCCAGAAAAGACCCTGTGAGAATACTATGTGAAGCTGTGGAAATGACACCAAAAGTGCAGTGGAGAGCCCAGAAAGTCAGGGCTGTCATGATCGTGGAACATCTGCTGAGGAAAGTTGCAGGCCATGAACACATTCTACTTCAGACAGAGGCTACAAGAACTTCAGCTGGCAAGGCTATAGTAGTGATGCCACCCATGCCCTTTGGAACTTACATTTTACCCACCTTGTGCCTGGATGCCAGAAATGAAATTGCAATGCTTAATGTTTGCCCTTCTAAGTTTTGGTCTTTCTTTGGTCCAATTTTGTGCTATCCCTCCAATTCATCCATTTTGGAATGGAAACTGTTACCTTGTGCCACTGCACCATTGTGCTATGTGGTTTGTTTTTTTCATTTTTAAACATGCTCACAGCTAAAGAGTTTGCCCCTGAGTTTCAGAAGAGACTTGAATGTGGGCCTTTTAAAAGTGCTGAAACTATTAAGACTTTAAGTGAGGAATTACTAAATTTTCAGTTGTGTGCAGGATAGTTGTGTTACATTAGGTGGAAGAATGAACTGGCCATGGTGTTTATTTGGAGATTAAGTAAGGTTTAATGAAATGCATTTGGGTTTGAAGTTGACAAGGAATAGATGATGACTTTAATTCTATGTCCCTTTCATTTGATTAAAGAATATCTAGAAAAATAATAGAACATTTTCCTAGCTGTGTCTGTGTGGGTCATGGAAGTGTGGTCTTAGACATTATATATGGTCCCTTGCTCATTCCTCTCTGATGCTGTTCCCCTGACTGCCATAAACTAAGCAACTTTAGTTAACTTAATGCCATATTTCTATTTCGAAGTCAGTTGACCATGGGCTGAATTTACCCAAACTGTGAGCCAAATTAAACCTTTCTTCTTTTAAGATGTGATAATCAGGTATTATATCCAGCAACAAAAAATGTAATACACTAGTTTTTAAAGCCCTATATTTTGAAGCATTGCTTAATATCTCTAAACCCTATGGGCACTTACCATAGCACTGGCTATGGCATAGGAAAATATTAAAGGCATGATGCTTGTGGTAAGAAAAATGGCAGCTGGAATCCTGTTCTAGTACACACTGTGAAGTCTCAAGCAAACTGTTAACTTCTCTAGAAATGAAAGTGCAACTATTGATCTCCCCCACCTCCCAGGGTTGCTGTGAGAATTATATAAGATAGTGCAAAAGTACTGGTACCTATTGTGTGACATAAGGATTGTGGTTAGTAAAAATATATTATATAGCACTTGAAATCACTGCAAGAGTAAATTTTAAGTGTTCTCACCATAAAAAGCTATTATAAAGGTAATGAAGATTCTAATTAGTTAATATATTAATGCACTCCATGTAGCTATTTTAAAGTTATATATCTTGCTTTATTCAATAAATACATAAAATTTTGTCAAAAAGTACTTAACTGAATAAATAAATAAATATTTTAAAAGGAATGAAGTGCTTTTAGAGAAAAAGCACTTTTCTTTAAAAAAAGAATGAGCTGATTGGTGTTAATTTTGTATGTGTGATGAGCTAATTATCCAATTTCATTCCATACACACAAACAGATAGAGATAGTGTAGGTATTGATAAAGATATATAGCTACAGATATCCATTTGTCAAAAGAATTGTTGAAAATATATGAAATGTTCATTATTAATTTACTATTTTCGTCTTTGATTTTCCCAAAGCTTTATGACTGAGAGTTGTAAATGACAGATTAAGAGGGCAGCTCCTTGTCTGGCAGCTTTCATCATCATAGAGCTACAGCTGTAAGAAGAAGATCAAATGTTTGAATCTAGGGATTACTCTTCAGTGTTAGCGTAGTAAAATATAAAAGGAAAAACAAAAAGACAGAAAGAAGGAAGAATCAGGTTGATTTTATGCAAAAATATTAGAATTGAATGACATTTAGAGAAAGATTAAGTAGATACTTTAAGTATTAAGAACTGATACTATGAAGAATATTAAACCTAAATAAAGTTAGGGTGAGGATTAGGTAACTTCCTTAGATGGATTTTTAGAGAAGTGTCTGCAAAGATGAGAAATTCTAGCTTTGCCTATGACTCTCACTATCACCAGCAAAATATTTTGAATAATTTTACTATACTGTATTGCCATGTATTATTTGGAGTCAAACCCAAGTATTAACAATGAAATCATAATGCAAGTACTATATGGATGTAGTTCACAAGATGTTTACATGGCGCTGAGAATATTTTCACCTTTCTCAAAATCACATCACAAATGTTCCTTCATCTCTTATGAAGCTTAAGGCTAATTTTGTAATCAAAGCTCATAAACATAGGCCTAAAGAGCCACATTTATTATTGTGGCTTTATAAGAGCCACATTTCTATTGATGAATTATTAATTATAATTTTATGAGCTTTATTAAACTGAACAATAAACACAGCAGAAACAAATCACAAAAATTAAGTATTGAGTTTGTAATATTTATTGAGTATTTATAAACAAGCAATTAAAATTTTCAACCTTGATTGGTGTTTGGTTTTAAAAGTCTAAAAAAGAACATCAGAGGTAAATTTCCATATGAAGGACAATGAAAATACCAATAGCACTCTCCAAAAAAGTCTTTACTTCAATTATCACACCTAAGGCAGTCTGCACGTATGACAGCAGCATGTTCCATACATACCCATCACCTATGCTGGAATCACGTCTTTTACTTTCCTTGCTTTTTTTATAGAACATACTTGACATCTCGGTGATCTTGCTGTTTTGTAAGGAGGCTCTTATTATGCAGTATATAGTTAGTGGGAACATAAAATGTCAGTGAAATAGATTATTAAAACCATAATATGTATTGTCCATTTAGAATAGTCACCAACATTTTCACTTCCTTACAAAACCTAAAAGATAACACCAGAAATAAATTCCTACATGAACTACAATGACAATACCAGTAGAGCTCTACCACAAAAGTAAGCTTGGCTTAAACTCTCACACCCAAGGCAGTCTTCACACATGAGAGTTGCACGCTCCATACACACACCTCATGCACACTGACACTACATGTGCTTAACTTTCTTTCCTGTGTGGCAGTTTTGTCACCTCTCTCTTATTCCTGTTTTGTCAGGAGCTTCCTATGATTTTGTACAGCATGTACTTATCAGGGAAATAAATTGCCAATAAAATAAAATGTATGTAATGAGTTCTTACAATAAATATCAACATTTTCACATCAGCTGTTTACTTGCTCACAAAACCTAAAATATAACATCAAAAATGAAAATCTATGTCAATCACAATGTAAATGCAAATAAGAGCCTACTACAGAAATAAGCTTTGCTTCAACTGTCACACCCAAAGCAGTCTTCACACATGAAAGCTTCGTGTTCCATACTTAAGTGTCACTCACAGTGCTAGTATATGTTTTGTTTTCCTGTACTTTCCTGTAGGGCACAGTTGACATGCTTTTGATTTTCCTATTGTTGTGGTAGTTCTTTGTGGTGGCGTGCCTACCTGCTCATCTGTCAGCTCACCACAATTTTTTTTGCATTGTTCCCCAGGCAGAAACATTTTCTTTCCTCTGCTGTAAATGATTCCTTATGAGCTCTGTTCAGTCTTACAAGAAAATTTCTCCATGACACTTTGTACTTGTTATTTCTTTGTAAACTATCAAACTACTTAAGCTACATATGTTTAGGATTGATAAAATATAACCATTGGCCAATGGTTTTTTTCAAGTACCATCATTGGTGCTGCACAACACATCAACACCATCTACTCCTCCCACTGTTTTGTTGAAATTTTCCCTCTCAGGCTTCTGTTTTGTCAAGTTTCTCTATCAATATTTCCATCATGGTGAAATGTTGACATTAGCTGTACCAGTTTGATTTTCTTTGCAATGGTATATATTTCTGAAATTCAAAGATCATACTATACAGTTCTCTGTTTTGAAATTGCAACATTTTGTTTGGAATTTCTTCTTTGTTTCTGTGCTGGTCAACCTGTGCTCTATTAGCAAATGTAACATTAATTGGAAGTCAGTAAACCAGTTGTTAAATAACACATTTCAATTAGTTTGGTACATGGGAGCAACAGGTCTGTTTGCAACATCATTCAGTTTATTACTATATATATATATATATATATATATATATATATAATTTTTTGTATGAGGGATTGAACTCAGAACCTATATAATTTTTTTATGAATTAACTTCTTCATCCACATGACTAAGCTGATGATTGACTTGTGACCTCCTCCAAAACTTGCAAATCTGATTTTTCATGTGCCATTATACTGAACTGAGCTACAAAACACAAGGGAAAACTTTTCATTAACAAATTCTGGAGTGGTGTGTGTCTATTGAGTTCTCTGTGATGCTCAGGTAAACATAGGCAAATCTAGTTAGAAGACACTTAAAAGTGGATTCAAATCCTGTTTTGACACTTTTGCACTTGGGTAACTCCTTACCATTCATCATATGAAATGCGCACATACAAAGATTAGTTTCTGAGTTCCTCGGGGAAAGGTGCTGAGATGTACCACTGACTACTATGATACAGTAGAAAGTAAGGGATGGATCAACTAGACCCTGACTTATGCCTCAAGGGTAGGTAATTTTTCCATTTTCCTGAAGGCAAAATAACCATAAATGTAATCCATTCCAATATATGCATCTGATTCTTATTCAGTGGTTAAATAGTGTGTGATTATAATTAACACTTCCGTACAACAGATATCAATAGTTACTTAAAGAAATAGAATTACTAATGCACAAGATTGAGTATTTAGTTACCATAAGTACATATTTACCTTCATTTTTATTATTTTTGGATTTTAGAAATTAGTATCATTCTGCCTGTAAAAAAGAGTAATTGCTATGCATGAATTTATTTGCCTGAAATGGTTATTTCTTTTCCAAATTTACTGAGTACTGACAAAATAATGTATTGTATTTCATGTTTCTAAGTTCCTAATGTTTCATTCTATAAACAACTTGCAAGATGAAAAATTTTGCTCAAGTAAGTCACACTCAGTGACTTTGTGCCTATGCATTAGGAATCCTGCTACAAACTAGACAAACTAGCCAACAGTAAAACATGGTAGGACCCCAGTGCTGGCCCAGGTAGCTAGAGTAGACCCTGCTCTTTACACAAGCTAGTGGATTTCGTAGAGCCTCTGTCTAGTAGCATGTCTGGCAATATTTGAACAAATTCTCATGTCATAATTAAGGTGCCAGGTAAGGGATGAGCAGAGGCAAATGACAGGTAGGTAGGTATACGGCCAGCAACTAGTGAGAGTACACGCTGAGCATGCTGCTGAATAGTGCCCAAGTCAAGACTTTGATGGGGACAGAAAAGAAACTGCCCATTACAGATTCTCTGTTTTCTCTTAGTCCTAATGAAAATTATTGTTTATTGGGTTACAGATAGCATACTGGGCTCACCAGTGCATCATTTTCTTTTTTAACACTGTAGACATTACTTATTCATTCATGCATTCTTATACATACAAGTTAGGTATTTTTCAAAGTGATTAAAATAATTTATCTAAATTTATAGAGCTATAAAGATACCAAGCCTGGATATGGGCTCAAATGCAGAATGATTCTGAAATGTCCAGGAGTTTAATTGTAATCTAACTAAGCAAGGGAAATGACCCATACTCCCCAAAATACCACGACTGCATTTTTTTTCATTTTAAGTTAAAAATTTAAGGGAATGCATGAATGTGTGAAAGATTAATACTTCTTTGTTCACTTTTGGGTGTGAAAGATTCCTGAATTCTCAGTACTTATTCAATAAACTGTTATAAATTTACATATGAATTTAGAATTTACAAGCCTACCAAACCTATGAAGAAATTATTTGCAGGGTAAATTGATTCAATGCCTAGGATAAGTTTTCATTTCTTCCCCAGCTACTAAGTTATGAATTCAAACAGGTCAATGTTCTACATAATATGAATCTCATGAATTTTTTCACATGAGTTCCAGTAGTTGTATTAGGATTCAACATGCATTAAACGTCCATAGATTAAAATATATCTTCTCTATGGACCAAGCAATAAAGTCGCTGCTCAGTACATTGCTGATGTAGTTGGTGACATGATAAATTCAGCTACATTCAAGTATGAAGTAGTTCATCCTGGAAAAGATTTCCATTTTCTTTTCTTAAAAGTTGATAGAAACAAGGATTACCATTTTACAGTTTTAACAGAGTGAGAAAATGTAGAGGTGAGACAAATTATAGATAAGTTAATTTCAATGATAGTTTGCTGCAAAATACAGCTTGAGTAACCAAGACTATGTGATGGTAGAATGTGCTATCAACATATGATTCAGATTCGTGGAGAATACAGATATGAATGATTCACGAATGGTGCAAATAAAATCAAGCAGCCTTGGTCTCTGCTTCTTTGGACTATTATCTAATTATTAATGCTAAATTACTATCCATATTTTTAAAAACAATTTTATTGGTACACTTCAAATGTAAATAATGATCACATTCATCATAATACCACCCACAATTTTAAGGGTGAGAAAAAAATATATCATTTAACATCCACTTGAACTTTTTTCCCTAAACCTGAATTCAGAGGCACTTCTCTTCTTCAAATCTTGATATTTGACCTAAAGGAATGCATCATAGAGGCCTTCAATTGATCTTGGTGGTACAGAAAACATTTTGTATGATCATCTCATGTGTTAATGTCCAAAATTTATTATGAAAAACAGAAAGAGTGAACACCAAGAACTTGTGGAATTGACTTATTATATGGAATAAAAATTATCATGAAAGCAATCAGATACCTTCTTTATTGTATCAAGTCCTGCTGATATGTCAAAGGCAGATAGACTAATATGTCAAGGACATATTTCAATTTACCACATGACACTATTGTAGTTTTGCTATAAGACCACCCTGGCACGAACCAGGAACAGAACCAGTCAGCATCTCCCGAGATCCAGCAATGGTGGAACTTAGGAGGCTGAGCAAGAAAACAGTTCACCTCCCTCGTTGGTAAGTGGCCCTGGTGTGAGCCAGGAAGAGAACAAGGCAGAGTCGCTGGCGCACAGGCTGAGAATCACACATCCCATTCCTGCCCGCCACCGCCCTTTAGCAACTGGGGGCAGAGGTCTGAGCATCTCTTGGAAGGATGACCCTATGCAATATAGCAAATATGGGGGATTTCTTTTTAGCTTCTGTTTGAAGGCAAATATTATTTTCACTGTTTTGCTTTGTTCTGATTGTTTTGCTCTATTCAATATTCTCTTTCAAATTAGTTTTATAATGTTCTGTTTTGGGTTTGATTTTGCTTTATCTGACTGAATGGACAACTACTGTGAAGATAACAAGACATGCTGTGGTACCTTTACTGTTATCCCGGTATCCTGCTGCGAAGTTCTATACCAATTTCACTGCATTGTCTCTATTGGCTTTGTTCTGTCTTTTTGTATTTCAAAATAAAATTTTAAAAAAGACGCACAGAAATTTAGTTCAACATTTAGAAATGTGCTTATATTTATATTTAGTTACTGGCTAGACATTTATAGATTTTTAAATAAAAGATACAAATCTTCTTCAGTGCACATACTATACATATTTCAAATTCATTTTATGAATGACATTTGGCATCTTTTGATCTAAATTGGACATGTGTATTTATTTTCCCTGCTTAACTGCTCTTTCTTCTCATTAATGCCTATTTCTATATTTTTAAAATTATCTGTAATTATACAAAATTACAAATGCACAAAATTCATTTCCCTTGTGCCAACCATCCGGTATCATATCCCACAATAATTTCTGTATATGTAAATATAAAAAGCAATATTTTTCTTTTAAAAAAAACCATGTTTTCATTATGCTGTAAACAAAAAATTGACAACTTGTGGGAAAATAAATAGCCCTCACTTGGTGAGGAAAGTTGAAAGCAGAAAAATATGCAAAATATAGGAATGTTTCTAGCAACATACTAAAGGGAGGCTCAAGTTAGAAAAGTAACCCAGAGAAGGGAATAAAAGTGAAAATTTTCTGAGACTCTGTGAAGGAAGGGATCCTCCCAGCTCATAGCAAGTATATTTGAGTGTGAGGGAGATTGCCTTTCCATTGCTATTCAACTGATACTCTGTAAAAATGACAGGCAGAAACAGATCCGTGCTGTGTCCCTGTGTTTACCAGTCAACTAGATGTTTAGAAATTTTACTAAATAAAGGTTTTTACAAAATAGATACAGTATGTAATACCATTATAATAGCTTGATGCATGCTTTCTAGTTAATCATGAAACTGTATTTGATCAGTTGGTCACCATGGACAAGGGAGTGTTGATGTGCTGAGTGTTGGGGATAATCTTTAAATTGTCACCCACTATTACCAAGGAATAGAGATTTTTAAAGGAAATTATTAATAAGAAAAAGTACTATGTTTACAATAACTATGTACATGCTAATGAAAACTTATACACCAAAAAGATTCATAGTGCTTTTTTTCAAAGAATTATAATTCTAAGACCTAGATATGTTAGACAAGCCAAAACTAAAGTTGAGAGATCTTTTTTCATTGTGCACAATATGATAGTTCAGAAAAAGATATTGCCAATGTCCTGATTCCACATATGCATGAATGTTAGAAAAAAAGGAGCCTTTGCAATGTAATTAAATCATGGATTTTGAGACGAGGGGATCATCCTGGATTAGCTAGGTGGAATCCAAGCCCAATGGCTACTGATTTTACAAGAGACACATAGAAATGAAGACATGCAGAGGGAAAGACAGCATGGAGACAAGATAGTGCAGAGATGTGACCAGGCATGGAACAAACTCTCCCTTAGAAATCCTGTAAGGCATTAAGTTCCACTGACATCCTAATGTTGATTCTGGACACCAGAACTATGAGAGAGAAACTGTAAATAGATTTAAGCCACCAAATTTGTGAAGTGTTACAGAAGCCCTGATAAATGGATACCCTTTCTAAACCACATACAGAAACCATACACTCATATTAATAATCAACATATTCATTTATACAGTTTCCCCTCAACAATTTCAAATGTTCTTCTGAGTTTGGCAAATACTCCTGATTGAGGTCATTTATCCTGAGAGGATAGTCTCATAAATAAAAGTAGTGAAATAGTAGAGTCCTTTGAGGATTTCTATAATATTTTCTTTTTTCCCAAATACCTCCTATTGCCATGCATGACCCACTTCCTGAAGCAGTTGCTTTCTCTGTAAAGAGCCCGCCCCTCACCGGTGATGGATATGAAGTTGCACTAATGGACATAAAACTGAAGGGGTGCAGTTCGTGAACCAATTGGTTTTTTGTTTAAGGCAAATCTTTAAAAAAGTAAACTGAAATTAGTTGTAATCATGCATTCAAGTACAATTTGGAAAAGGACTATTTCCTGCCAATAAAAACTCACATGATTCCTCTGAAAACATAAAGAAAGAAAGAAAGAAAGAAAGAAAGAAAGAAAGAAAGAAAGAAAGAAAGAGAGAGAGAGAGAAAGAAAGAAAGAAAGAAAGAAAGAAAGAAGAAAGAAAGAAAGAAAGAAAGAAAGAAAGAAAGAAAGAAAGAAAGAAAAGAAAGAAAGAGCATTACATTCCCAAGCTGTTATAATATAAATGCCTATGCCATGAAAGGAGTCAAAAAGCAAACATCATTTTTATTCCATTTTTATCTTTGGAAAATGATGCCTTTTTAATATCCAAAATGATTATAAACAAACCATTTCCAAGCTATCATGAACTTAAAAAAGCTATTTATAGCAAATACTTAAACAACGTCTTTGTGAAGTAGATTAGTGTTAGGATTCTGGGATCCTATTCTTGAGCAAATACAGGTTTCTGAGTGGGGAATCCATTCAAATACTGAAATTTTTCTGTGAAAATATGGAGATGAGGCTCAGTCCGTGAAGAAATGCTAGTATTTGCCGTGGTGTCTTGGTCCCTTTGAAATTACATTTAAAACATATGTGCATAAGCCTAATCTTAAATCGTAATCTTTCTCATCTGACCTCCAAAAGACATGGTTGGTTTTTGATTGTGATCATTGTGTAATTAAATTTTTTTGGTACTTCAGTATCTTTCTCTTCCTGATAAGCTGTAATCAGATATTCTGCACACTGCAGATATTCTGCACCCATAACAAATGTTATTCTTACAGTGAGTTGGTATAAACTCTTAGTTTTTGAAAAGAAATATCAAGAATAGCAAACTTATCTACGTGTCTGAAAAAGAAGTTTTCAAATTCACATTCAGATATGATAGAGCCTCAAAGAATGCTTTTCAATGAATGCTATGTTGCCTTTGTTGTCCTTAGATACAGTTTCCTCCACTAGCTGATAAGATTTGCCTCTTAATCTTTACTTTTCAATATCTAAAAAGCAGTAGGTCTCTTCCTGACTCCCGTTGATATTAGTATCTTTATTTCTTCTTTCAGGTTAAATCTTAGATCACTGGATTACATTTTCATTGGGAATGAATGTGTACTTTTTAAAAGACTTTGTATAAAAAGCAATTGTGTTTTTTCCCTTTGTTATTTTCCCACAGAGAGAGATGAGATTATTTAAATAACACTGGGCTAATGGAAAACGTAGTTGAGGATTTATTTGCCTTTATATTCTGAAAATTAATAGATTTAGAAATTTTAATTTGTAGTACATAGGTATAAACAAAACATTCTTGTCTGAAAGAAAGCTTGCAATATTTGGACAAAAACTTATTTTCCATGTACTATATATTTAGTTAGATGGAAAGGAGAATATATTTTAACCATGAATATTTCTGAGGTCATGTGTACACTAAGTTTTGCAAAAGAAGTTGATGTAGATGGAGTAAGATTAAAAGAATAGATAGGATGAAACTTCATTTGGTTAATTAATTTTTTAAAACCACAAAGATTTCCAGAACCACTCAAATTCACAAAAATATCATTGATATATACCACGCAGTGATATTTTGTTCACCCATAAACTACACACACCATGGTGATCTCAAAAGATTATTATGGTGCTGTAAATGTCCTATAATCTAGCATCGTCTTCATTATCATAACATCTTAGTGCAACATTATTCACATTTGTGCTGATGCTGGTCTAAACTAACCTATTTTGCTGCCAATCTCATAAAATCATAGGTGCTATTATGTACAGTAAATCATATTTGATCATAATAATGAAGGACTATGCTACTGGCTTATGCATGCATTACACAACTAATTCTTGAAAAATGCAGTAGGCTAGAGGCTATGCACACTGTGCTGCCGAAAATCCAGGTGAAAATCTTGACTCCCTGAAACAGAAACAGGAGGTGGATACAGTATTTCAATATTATTACAGTTAATTTTATGCAGCTGCAGTTTAATACTGAATTGTTTTACATTAGCTTACATGGCTCTCAGTGGCAAATAGCACCAAATATAAGCTGTTTCTATATGAAATTTTTTCATATATTTTAATTCATAATAGATTTATGTACATCTTATAGCAGTAAATGATAATTTAGACTGTACTCTAAATACTTTTTAATGAATTCATGACATAATTCATTTTCTCCTAATTTTTCTTAATATCTCTAGGCTATGCAGTTTGCCTACAAGATCTTTCAAATTGTCACAAATCCCCCAAAAATCAGTGTATAAATTCACCCACATAGTTCAGAATGGTGCTTTTGAGAGTGAGCAGTAACATGTATTTTACACTATATCAGAGAGCACTTCCAGTAATTCTAAAGGTTTACTGTCAAGAACATGTACGCTTGTTATGCCAACAGAGCCTCATATATCTTAAGTTTACTGCATCTCTTGGTTATAGTAAGGCATTATGTCCACTGAGTGATATGCACAATCTAGATTTTTTAAAATGTGCTATACAATGCTCAAGCAACAATAAAATCATGTGACAACACATCTGTCAGAATGTTTCCCTATTTTTAACTAATGCACAGCTATAACAGCGTAAGAATTCATGTTCTAAAAAATAAAACTTGAGTTGTTGATATTCACGATTTCGTAGAAGTTATTCATTGTCAACTTTCTATATTTACTACTCTGATTATAAACTTTGCAAAGGATATTTTTATTAAAACTTTAGTGCCTTGGCTCAATGCCAGTGGTCTTACTCGATTAATACTAGATAAGATTTAGCATTATCCAGAGCACATATGCACTTTAACCTTAATTGTCACGATTGATTTCTTCTTAATTAACTTGATTGTAACAATGACAAACTATGAAATTCCTGTATATTTCACCCACTTAATTTGAACATGAATTTAGACCATGTTAAATATCAAGAGACAATTAAAATCATGATTTCCTCATGATTTTAATATGAAGTATGCCTTTCTCAAGAATTGTGAGAAAGAATTAGGGATATTGTGTGATCTTCCACCTAAATGACACTGGGAGATAAGGGACACCACTTCCAAAGACTACGCTTCATTTTTTGTCAAATGGCTCTTGACTCTTTGCAACTTAATGGGGCCTATAAATTTTCAGCTTGCCTGCAGCAACTGAAGACTGTCACGAACTGGTGTGACACATGAACGAGGGAAGCATCCTGGCAGCAATAGTGACTGGATGCTGAAGTGGAAAAATGTACAGGGGATCTGTAAGAGCTGATCTTGTTTGTTCCTTCACTGCTGACTAAATCTTCTCGCCATGAGTGAAGACATTCACCACAACTGACGCGGTGGTGAGATTGGTGGGATCTATACTGTTCATACCCCTCAAATTCTCTGAAGTTTATACAAGTGTCTTCATTGCTTTCTTATCACTAAGATACAATACCTGACATCCATAATTTCAAGGAGGAGAGATTTGTCGTGCTTGTCTTTGAATTCATGGTCCATCAACTCCAAAGAAAAAACAGTTTGGCAGGGAGAATGGTAGAGGAAAATCTACCCACTTTATGGCTTGTAGCAAGCAGAATTGAGAGAAAGGAGGAGCCAGAAAGGGAGATATAATCTTCCAGGTCACACCTCAGCAACGTGATGTTTCTGATGAGACCTCGTCTCCCCTAATAGCAAACCTGCTGTATTATCTCCTTATTACAATTGCCTTCCAAAGTTCCCAGCTCTGAGTACACAAGGCTTTGAGGAGGCGTCTATATATAAAGCATAGCAATGGGGACAAGCTCAAGGATATTCCCTGCCACGCCATGTGGGGAAAGAAAGGACAGACTGTCACTAGTGTGCAGCAGAATACTCTGTGGGATATTAAGTAGCAGGTAATGTTTGACTTTTACCAAGCATTAAAGAAGGTCCAGTTCCAGATCAGCAAGTGTTTGAAAAACCAACTGTTGGCATTTTCTTTAATACAGAAGCCACAAAATATAAATAGTGGTCTTTTACAGAGGAATAGAAGTATGACTTTCAGAAATATTTCTGTGTACATTCAGGAGAATGAGCTTCCTCAAACATCATGTTTTCCCAAGAAATAGGATGCATCACAGTGGTCAACACAGATTACAAGTATTAGTAACTTCAGGGCTTGCTCCATGGCCTTGCGTTCTTGACCCCACTTTTGGAAGCCTTGCCCATGACTGACAGACTTCCCTTGAGTACATTCATGTGTCTAGAAAGCCTGGCTCTATGGTTTGTGTCTAGATGTCCACCCAAAGCCTCATGAGATCAAAGGAGTGAATGATCTTTGGAAGATAATTGGATTATAGGGGTATCCTCAGATGGTTTGCTGTTGGGTGAGGGGGCACAGTCACAGGTAGATCACAGTGTTCTTGACCTGGGAGGTTGGATCTACCTTCCCAGCGTCTTCTCTTTCTCTCTCCTCTCCTCTCCTCTCCTCTCCTCTCCGCTCCTCTCCTCTCCTCTCCTCTCCTCTGTCTCTCTATCTCTGTCTCTGTCTCTCTCTTTCTCTCTCTCTCTGTCTCTCTCTCTCTGTCTCTTTCTCCTCTCTCTCTTTCCCTCTCTCCCTCTCTCCCTCTCCCAATGCCATTCTTTGAACCGCTGTCCTCTTCCATGCCCTTCTGGTATTCTTTCCTGCCTTGGAGCCAACTGACTATGAACTGAAACCTCTACAAATCATGAGCAAAATAAATCTTCTAACTTCTAGTTGTGTCGGGTATTTTGTGCTGTGGCTGCCCTGAAATCTGATCCCAAAACTAAACTAGACAGATTAGGAGTTTCAAAAGAAAAGATAGATCTAAGGATGCTTTAACACTACAATTAATTTTCTGAGTCTAATTCAATGCCAGCTACCTCTCATACATGGTTCTCTAGGTTCCCTGTACCTCACCTTGGCAAGAAGGCAGGTTCTAAGCCTGTCAATTCTGTGCTGAATATCTTAGTTTCTCCAGTTCTCAATTTGACAAGCAAAGAGACAAGGGGGGCGGGGAGGAAGCTGGCTATGCTAGAAAAGCAACATTAAACATTGTGTAACTTTTAAATTATATTAACTAAAAATTGTAGGAAATTGCGTGATTGAAGGAAGCCCTAAACCAAAAAAAAAAAAAAAAAAGGCTTTACTATAGATCATGTCTCGATCTATTATTTGAATGAATCTGAAAAGTTTGACAAAATCCGAATCTTTCCTGACAAGATCCAATGATAATTTGTAATCGCAATACTTTTCAAAGTAAAGGAGGATAATTCTGAGAACCTGAAAAATCACTATGATTGTAACCATTGACAGCACTGCTATAAGTACCTGACTTACCCAGTTCCATTTGAGGAGAATATTCATAAGCTAGAATCCTTCATAACTCTGAAAAACTGAGTCTTATACCTTTGACACAAATATACAATGTAAAGCATATTAAATCCAAACACACACCAAAAAATACTATAAATAAGCTATCTTTTCTTTTACAGTTACCCTAATGTGGTGATTCAGTGCAGTAAAATTGTAAATAAATTTTAATTTTTATAGCTTTCTTAAAATGGTAAGGTAGATGTGTGTGAGCTACTTTGTGATTTGTTCACATCTACAAATGTAATATGATGTTTTTTCTTATCTGTGAAAGTTGGCAACTCGAATGTTTGTAAGTTGAGACTTACTATGTTTTTATTTCTTAATAAAAATACCATCTTTGGTTGAATTGTTAATCACAATTTATACAAACAAAATGACAGTTATAATTAACATCTGTTCATCTTAGGTGCCAAAAGACAGGTATATGTGATAATATGCATTTTGCAACTAGAAGGCATGATAAGTCTAAATAAAAAATACTTTGTTAAAAGTGAGTTTAAGGGGCCAGGTATTTATTTAGCTCAGCAGCATAAGTGCCTGCTTGGCAAATGCAAGGTCCTGAGTTTGATTCCCAGTGCCCAAAAAGAAAAAAAAAGTGAGTCTAACAACTTCACTTACAGGCACATTTTGAGCCCCTGCTAATACCTAAATGGACAGGGACGCATCTTTCAATTTTTGTTTTTTAACCTTCTCAATAGAGACAGTCAGCTCTCAGCACAGATCCTTCATCTGACCTAGGCCCACGTGCTGCCCCCAGTCTGCCACAGATCTATGAATCCTGCCATGCTAGAGTGCTCATATCAGGTCGGTGAAACATCTGTGCCGTGCTTCACCTGCAGGCGAGATGAAGCCTCGCTGTGCAGAACTGCACAGTGGAGGCCAGGCTGCGCGGAGTCAGACGAGGGCACGCGATTTCTCAACAGTGTTTTTATTTGTAATTCTAATTTTATAATTTCGCTCCTTTCAGATACATTTTTCATTTTTGTGGTCATATTAATGCTCTTAGAATACCAAATTCTAGGTTATTCCCTTCCTCGAAGATGTTCAGTTATTTTTTATATCCGTAACCCAGAATCAAACATTGTACCCTGGTTCTGTCATGGTATCTAATCTGTGCTCTTCTCCCACTTAATTATTCATCATCTGAATGCTCACTTTTGCGCTATACATCAAACTGCTTATTTACAACTCCAAGCATTATATTGTGTTTTTCATGGCATGCTCCCAAATGTCAACTGTTTAGTTTCAGCTAAATTCCTTTAGAGATGTCTCACTATTGCTTAAGCACTTAGGAGTTAGAATTCATACAGCATTTCCCAGCCTGCTTTTTTTAAGCATGTAATTATATATGTCTGAGTCTTGTTAATTATTATGTCAAAGTTTAATCAGATTTCTATAATTAGGTATTCAGATAGTAATTACTGCTATATATGAGATCTTATAGTTTCCCAGCTAGCAAATGCTCAAATCAGGTCCTTTTAATTTATAATAAATGAAAGTCTGGCAAAGTTCAAGTATAGTGACCAAAACAAAATCAAAAGTTCATTGCATTACTCACTTCCAAGAAAGATACAGATTTAATAGCTACTGGATTCTATTCTGTGAAGGGATCACGCATCATACATTAGCAGAAGATGTGTGGTTGTGACACATCTTCGATATTTCAGTGAAGATTTTGACAAGATTCTTTTCGCAGTATATATTACTTCATTTGATATTGCAGAATACTGAATATCATTGTTATATCTCTTTGCCTCTTTGGAACAATAAGCCTTCCTTAAATATTGCCTCTAATTCTTTTTTAAAAATATAAATTTTATATGTCCAAATAAGATATTTTGACTTTGGCCACATGATTTCTTTGGAAAGCTATGATTATTTAGATATCATTATTGAAATATCTTATTTAAAGTTAAAATCAGAACCAGTTTACAAATTGCATGACGGAAGATAAATTTTATGTGGTTATCACAATTCACTTTGTCCTAAGAAAAATGCCCATTGTATCCAATAAACTTAGCTCCAAATTGAATATTACCCAAAAAAAACAATTCTTCCTTCAAAGAGTGATCTGCCATAATTGATAATACACCTTTTAAATTGACTCTTATAGTGAAGGTAATTACAGAGAAGTTCAAACAATAAAATTAAAAACAAACAATGTTAATTATGGCATTCTTGGTTTCCAGGGAAGATCTCTTTGAAGTTTAATTGGAAGACCCTTTCAATGCTAGAGTGGTATCCCAGTTGCAGAACATATATTTACCATGTGGGAGGCCCTGATTCAGTCCTTACTACCCCTTGCCAAAGAACACCCCAGTGTACGTTTATTTGTATACTTTTAATAATATCAGTATTACTTTCTAGAATGGATGCATTTTTATGTGGTCTTTTTCAGTTAAAATATTTATTGAATACCTATCATCATCTAGGTACCATGTTGGGGTTAAAAATAGAAATGAAGTGAAATAAAATAAAACAACTCCAGTAGTTCCCATGTATTCAAAAAGGCATCACATAAAATGATTTTTAGTACAGTGGCATAAGCGTCACCCTAAATGGAATCACTAATATTTTATTTGTGATTATCTTTAGAAGATGAAGGATTAGAGGAAGGTCAACCTATGTCAGGATCACAAATACTCTGTTATGAAGCAAACCTCCTTGAACTGCTTGCCATATCACAAACTAGAGATCTTATTCTAAACTTGATGGTCTAGAAGAAATTATCCATAAAAATAGATAGCAAAAGTATAGACATGAAGAAACCAAGTAAATAGGAAGACGGTGCGATAATGCAGAAAATAAATAGTATTTGTCCTGCATGCAGTTCTTTATAGAGTGTTCTTCATTTTCACTTTACTGTGTGTCTTTTATGTTGTTCTTTTATTTTTTAAAGATGCCTAAAACCTTTGTACGGTATTTGTATACATGTACATATTGAGCAATCATATCAGGCCCACATTATATAATACGCTTAAAGGTTCTCATTCTCGTGCATATTCTTTTTTTAATTGTTAACATTCAAATGAATTATACATTAAAAAATTTAAACCCAATCTAGTCTCACTGAGACAACATAATGATGAATAAAGATGGCACACATGATGTTTACTTTTCTGAATAAAAATTCCATGAATTGCTTACAAAGACAGCAAGGTAACACTTTACCTGTATGAAGCTTTATTATGTCCCAATAAAGAAAGGAAACGACAATAAGCAAAATATATACCATGTTACATGCTGGTAACAGAAAGATAAAGCAATCACAACACAAGGGTAATGGCGTTGGGAGGTTAACATTTTAAATAGGTTGGCCAGAGAAGCCTCTACGGAGAGGTGAAAATTAAACATCAACTGAAGAAAGTGAGTCTGTAAGACAAAGTAGATATCTAGAAAGAGCATTCCATGAAGATCCAAAGACCTTGATAGGTAAGTCTGATCTGTATGCCAAGGTACTGCAAGAGGCTGGTATGTGAAAAAGAGGAACTGGTTTGTAAAAGAGAAGAGAAGAAACTGGCATGTGAGCACAACTCCTGTTAAAGGGGACCCAAGATGCAAGGAGCAGGTACACATGTGACAGGGATTTGAAGTCATTTTTAGGGCTCTTCACTTAATTTTGCTAAGAGTGATATGGAAATGAGGGTTCAATGTCATATACAATAAATAGTTCAAATAATATGAGAACTGAGAAGACATCCTTGGATTTGCCAATTATCGTGCTGGTGACTTTGGAAGCTAGAGTGAAATGTTCATGCTTGCATTTGACAAGGTCACTCACTGCAGATGTCAAGATTCAAATACTCTATCAGACAAGTGCAGGATGAAAAGGCGAGGCGGGAAGCTTTACACCTCAGGAATGAGAATATCTCAGACTCAGAGGCCAATAGTGAAGACAGAGACAAAGAATCTGCTAAACAGTGAAGCCAACAATACACACTGATGAATTAAAAATCAGGATATGAAGGAAAGAAGGAGCCAAGAACAATTCTACAGTTTTTGGTATGAATTTTTAGAGAGAATTTTCAGATTTGCTTTAGTAACCCACCATGCTATAGGTTTTGGCAGCCTACAAGGCCTTCGAAAAGAAGCCTAGAGCAGGGATTGAAGTTTAGAGTGGAGGGAACAGGTATTAACCAATGAGAGAAATTTGAGGAACATCACATGGTTTGAAGCCATGAATCTGGAAAATATAATCAAACTAAATCAAATTAGCAATAACACAATTATAACAGGAGACTTTAACACACCACTGACACAAAAGGACAGATCAACCAGACAGAAAATCAGCAAAGAAATAACAGAACTTAATCACACGTGTGAACAAATGGACTTGATAGACATATACAGAGTGTTCCGTCCAACAACATCAGAATATACATTGTTCTCGGCAGTACATGGGACATTCTCTAAAAAGACCACATAGTAACCCACGGAATATTTTTAAATAAGTGCAAAAGAGTTGAAATTATCCCATGCATGTTACTGGGTCATAGTGCCATAAAACTGGAAATTAATGATAAAAGAAACTGCAAAAACCCCACAAACACATGGAATTTGAACAAAACACTCCTGAGTAATCAGTGGGTCACAGGGGAAATTAAAGAAAAAATTTTTAAAATACCTACAAGCAAACAAAAATACAAATACAACTTGCCAGAATCTGTGGGATGCAATGAAAGCAGTCCTCAAAGGAAAATTTATTTCACTGAGTTCCCACATCAGGAAAGCAAAATGAATACAAATAAATAACCTGATGCTACAACTCAAACAACTAGAAAAAGAAGATCAAGTCAAGCCCAAAGCCAAAAGAAGGGAGGAAATTATAAAAATCAGAGGAGAAATTAATGCAATAGAGACTAAAAAATAATCCAAAGAATCAATGAATCAAAGAGTTGGTTCCTTGAAAGAATAAATAAAATATATAAGCCCCTAGTGAACCTTATTTAAAAAGGGAAGAAAAAGCTCAAATTCATGCAATAAAAAATGAAAAAGGTGAAATCACTACAGACGCTATAGAAATACAGACGATCATCAACACCTATTTCAAAAACCTCTACTCTGAAAGGTTTGATAACACAGAAGAAATAGACAGATTTCTAGAAATACATGAAGTACCAAAGCTAGGTCAAGAAGATGTAAAACTGCTGAATAACCCAATCTCTATTAATGAAATAGAAAATGTAATTAAGTCCTTACCTACAAAGAAGAGCCCAGGCCCAGATGGATTCACTGCAGAATTCTACAAGAAATACAAAGAAGACCTAATGCCGACACTCCTCAAACTATCAATGAAATTGAAAGGGAAGCAATCCTTCCTAAGTCATTCCTGAAAGCAAATATTACTCTAGTACCAAAACCTGAGAAAGACCCAACTAAAAAAGAGAACTATAGACCAATCTCCCTAATGAACACAGATGCAAAAATCCTCAATAAAATATTGGCAAAGAGGATGCAGCAAATCATCAAGAAGATTATACACCATGACCAAGTGGGATTTATCCCAAGCATGCAGGGATGTTTCAACATACATAAATTAATAAATGTAATCCACCACATCAATAAAGCCAAAAGTAAGAATCACATGATCATTTCCATAGATGCAGAAAAAGCTTTTGATAAGGTCCAACATTCATTCATGATAAGAACTTTACAGCAAATTGGAATAGATGGTCTTTACTTCAATATAATAAAGGCAAACCAACAGCCAGTATCATACTAAATGGCCAAAAATTGAAGGCCTTTACTTTAAAATCAGGCACAAGACAAGGATGTACTTTATCACCACTCCTATTTTATATAGTACTGGAAATACTATCCAGAGCATTTAGACAAGAGAGAGAAATAAAAGGCGTAAAGATAGGAAAAGAAGTTAAATTATCATTGTTTGCAGATGACATGATACTCTACATAGGAGACCCCCTAAATTCCATTGAAAGACTCTTAGATATAATAAAAAAAATCAGTAATGTAGCTGGATACAAAATCAATAGCATTCCTATACACTAACAACAAAATCACAGAGAGAGAAATAAGAGAAGCCACACCCTTCACACTAGCAGCCAAAAAAATGAAATATTTAGGAATTACTCTTTTGAAAGAACTGAAAGATCTATAGAGGGAAAATTATAATACACTGAAAAAATAAATTGAAGATGATCTCAGAAAATGGAAAGACATCTCTTGTTTATGGTTAGGAAGAATAAATATTGTGAAAATGGCCATTCTCCCAAAACTCTTATACAGATTCAAAAAATTTTTAGAACCCATTTACTGATTCAATTTCTCACACCAAGGAAGCAATGTGATGCGTACACATGTGAGTCTGATTTATTTCACTAATGAATACAATCGCAAGTTGCATTCATTCTCCTTTTTTATGAATAAGTAGAACTCCACTATATAAAAATACCATATTTTTAAAAAAATTTAGGAATCTTATTTGATGGGCATTTGGGATGTTTCCCGGATGTAGGTATTACAAATTTTGCTGCTAAAATATGAGTGTACATCTATCACTATGGTATGATGCTTTTAATTCTCACAAGATAGAAGAGAAATGACTGGGCCAAATGGGACCTCAAATCCTAGTTTCTTGAGGAATTTCTGCACTGATTTTCATCGTAGCTGCACCAGTCTACACTCTAACCAGCAGTGGAGGAGTGTTCCTTTTTCTCCACAGTTACTCCAGCATTTGTTATTGGCTGATTTCTTGATAACAGCCATTCTTTCTGGGGGGGGGGGGATGGAGTCTCAGTGTTGTTTTAGCTTGAGTTGCTCAAATGACTGGTGATGTTGAACAGTTTTTCACATATTTATTTGCTGTTGCATTTCTTCATCTGAAAAGTGTGTATTCATCTCAAATGCCCATTTTTCACATCGGGTCTTTGAATTTTGGGAGTCTGATTTTATTTCAGTCTTTTTATGTTCAAAATGTATATCTTTTGCCTGAGGGATAGTTGTTTAAAAATTTTTTCCTAGTCTGTGGGTTTGCTTTTCTCTCCATTGGTGATTTCTTTTGATCTGCAAAATCCTCATAGAACTAGAGGAAACATATCTAAAATTCATTTGAAACTAGAAGATACCTAGAGTAGCAAAAGCAATTCTGGGCAACCAAGGCAAGGCAGAAGGCACGATAATCTCTGACTTGAAATTAGACTACAAAAATACTATGATAAAACCAGCATGGTACTAACAAAAAACAGACTTGAGGTCAGTGGAAAAGATTAGAAGATGCAGGCACAACTACAAAGACACTCAGCCACCTTATCTTTGACAAAGGAGCCAAACATGTTCACTGGAAGAATGAGTCTCTTTAATAAAGGTTGTTGGAAAAACTGGCTCTCTACATGGCAAAGACTAAAACTAAACTCATATCTACCAGAAATTTTGAAGACAGAGGCACAGGCAGAGTGTCCAGGAACAAAACCCAAACTGCATGGGAAATCCTTCAAAGATTCAATAATTTATTCTTATGTTAAGGCTTTTGCATTTGTATCACTTACTGTACATATCTGCTATTTTTCAACCCTTAGTTTTTCCAGCTTCTATGGAAGCACATTCCGCGCGTGCTAAGTGGACACCCACCATGTGTAGGAACTATAGGAAGCCGGGATATGAAAAGAACAAAACTAATGGAGTTTTGTCTCTAGTGGACCTTACATTTCACTAAAGAAAATGACAATAAACTGATAAATATACGGGGGGCTCATGGCAATGAAAGTTGTCAATAATATATCAGGATTGGGAGAGGAATTCCACAAGTACAAGAGGAGTGGTTGCATCATTATTTTTTACCAGATAGTCATGGAGGGTTCCACTGTTAGAAATTCAAGAGAGAGAACAAAAAAGGAAGGAAGGAAGGAAGAGAAAAGCTTAAAGATGCAGCAGCATTTGGAATTATTTTGATCTAGTGTCCCCCAAATCTCCTTTCTTCCTGTAAGTTACAGGTGTTGGGGATTTTTCACTGGTGAGTCAGCATGTAAGAGGAGAGGCCAGATAAGTTTTGTGACTAGAAATGTTTTTTTTTTTTTTTTCCCCCTTTTGGTCCAAGGCAAATAGATTTTTTACTAGATAGTTTAATTTCTAAAAGAACAAATTTAGATCTGATATCATGAGGTGAAATTCTGTTGCTCTTGAAGTGGAGAACATGAATCGGAGCAAAACAAGCAGTAATGTAACCTGCTTACATTCTAACAGGTGAGAGTTTACCCTTTGAGTTATCCTTTGTTCCAACGGCAGACTACTACAGTTAGTAGGCACCCTTGCATGTGCTGCCATCTTGTGGCCAAACAGAAAAATATTAAATAACAATACCACCAGAAAGTCTCAATTGAGCAAGCTTTACCTTGGGAGAAAAAAAAAATGCCTTAAAAAACGCTTTTAACTGACATTTAGGCTGAAATTCTTTGAATTAAATAATTGTGAGAAGTGAGATTTATAAAAATCAAGATGTTATTAGCTTTATTTTTAAAATAGCTGCTGCGGCGCAGGTTGTCATTGGGAGGCGCCGAAAGGCGAGGATTGCTCCAAAGGAAAAGAGAAATCGCCACAGACTTCACTCAAGAATCCATGTCTGGCTCTGAGACAGTTGTATATACAGCTCAGAGATCTGGGGTGCCCTCACTGGCCTCTCTGCGTGTCTGGAGGACTCTGGATTTCTGCGCCCAGACTGCTGGAGTTCCCTCAGGCTTCCAGGTGCAGTAAAGGAGAGAGGTGGGTTTGAGGCTTCCACATCAGCCTCCCCATTCCCGGCTTCATTTGGAGACCTGCTGAGCTCCCGATAGGTGGGCTGGCCCACACTACCAGCCTAGCCCAGCCTGTTTAGCTGCCGCGCCTGGCCATAGGTCTGCAGAGGAGGAGCTGGGCAGATCTGGGGTGCCCTCACTGGCCTCTCTGCGTGTCTGGAGGACTCTGGATTTCTGCGCCCAGACTGCTGGAGTTCCCTCAGGCTTCCAGGTGCAGTGAAGGAGAGAGGTGGGTTTGAGGCTTCCACATCAGCCTCCCCATTCCCGGCTTCATTTGGAGACCTGCTGAGCTCCCGATAGGTGGGCTGGCCCACACTACCAGCCTAGCCCAGCCTGTTTAGCTGCCGCGCCTGGCCATAGGTCTGCAGAGGAGGAGCTGGGCAGATCTGGGATTCCCTCACTGGCCTCTCTGCGTGTCTGGAGGACTCTGGATATCTGCGCCCAGTCTGCTGGAGTTCCCTCAGGCTTCCAGGTGCAGTGAAGGGGAGAGGTGGGTTTGAGGCTTCCACATCAGCCTCCCCATTCCCGGCTTCATTTGGAGACCTGCTGAGCTCCCGATAGGTGGGCTGGCCCACACTACCAGCCTAGCCCAGCCTGTTTAGCTGCCGCGCCTGGCCATAGGTCTGCAGAGGAGGAGCTGGGCAGATCTGGGGTGCCCTCACCGGCCTCTCTGCGTGTCTGGAGGACTGTGGATATCTCTGCAACCAGGGAGGGTCCACAGGTTCCTGAAGCACTGCGGCCTGTGGTGAGTACCCTAACCCGGCTGCGATTGAAGAACTGTGGAGCTTCCAAGGGGCAGGTGGGCGCACAGTGTCCCTGAGGCCCAACTTGTCTGGAACTGCGGAGTTCTGAGCAGGCAGAGGAGGGCCACTGGTTCTGTAGGCCTAATGGCTTGGAGTAGCGCAGCACCAGAGTCCCAGTAGCTCCAAACATAGAAGGGGATTTTCAACAGATCCTGAGGAAGCTTTCAAATAACACTTGAAACACAGAAATATAGGAAAATGACAAAACGAAAGACCAAATTACAACCTCAAACCTCCAGCCCATCTCAAGAAACCCTAGGAGCGACGTATATAGAAGAAAATATATCCCATCCACCTCATATATCGGACACAATAGCCACTGAAATTGACAAGAACTCCAGGAAGCTTTAAAGAAATTCAAACTCGAAATAATCTCCCAGATAAAAGAAGAAATGATAAAAGAAATGAAAGAGATTCTAAATATATCTAAAGAAAACACAGATAAAAAATTGGAGGAACTAAACAAAAAGATAGAATCCCTAGACGAGCAATATAAGAAACAAACAGAATACATAATGCAGATGCAAAGAGATATACAGGAAATAAAAAACTCCACTGAAAGTTGTAAAAACCGCCTTAATGAAAGTGAAGATAGAATTTCAGACCTTGAAGACAGGATTGCAGCTAGTGAACAGGAAAGGAAAGATCTTTTGAAAATAACAAGGAACCAAGAAACAACAATTCAACAACTGCAAGACGATGCAAAGAAGAATAACATAAGAATGATAGGGATTAATGAAAGAGAGGGAGACAACATGAAGGATGTCAGGAGGATATTTAGAGAAGTAATAGCTGAAAATTTCCCAAGCATGAGATCAGAAACTGACATCAGGATCAGTGAAGCATATAGAACTCCAAACAGTCATAACCAAAATAAAACTACACCCAGACATATAATAGTCACCATCCCAGAAATCCAACACAAGAATAGATTATTAAAAGCTGTCAGAGAGAAAAGACAAATCACTTATAAAGGAAAACCTATCAGAATCACAGCAGACTTCTCAGCACAAACGATAAAGTCAAGAAGAGCATGGAGTGAAGTATTCCAGATCCTAAAGCAAAATGATTTCCAACCAAGACTGATATATCCTGCAAAACTATCATTCAAAATAGATGGTGCAATACGATACTTCCATGACAAAGAACAGCTGAAGAACTTCATGAACACCAAACCAACCCTGCAAAAAATATTGAAAGACAGTTTAGATACACAAAGGAAAAAACCACTAAGCAAAGCAAATAATTAAACAGAACCGAAAGATAAAGATGCAACAGCAGAGAGATAACATTCCTACAATTAACCAGCATTTAACAGTAATAACCATTAATGTAAATGGTCTCAATGCACCAATCAAAAGAAACAGACTAGCAGAATGGATCAAGAAACAAAATCCAACCATATGCTGTTTACAGGAAACCCATCTAACCCAGAAAGATACTCACAGACTGAAAGTCAAAGGATGGAAAACAATTCTCCATGCAGCAGGAATCAAAAAAAAGGCAGGAGTAGCCATTCTGTTTGCAGACAACGTGAACTTTAAACCAACAATGACCATAAAGGACAAAGAAGGTTACTACATACTCGTAAGGGGAAAACTCCAAGAGGAAGAGATAACTATCTTAAATATATACGCACCAAACTCCAGAGCACCCAGTTATATAAAACAATTATTAACAGAAATGAAAACTCAAATTATCAGTAACACAATTGTAACAGGAGACCTTAATACACCACTGACACCAAGGGACAGATCAACCAGACAGAAAATGAGCAAAGAAATAACAGAACTGAATCACACCTGTGAACAAATGGGTTTGATAGACATATACAGAATGTTCCACCCAACAACATCAGAATACACATTCTTCTCAGCAGTACATGGATCATTTTCTAAAATAGACCATATATTAGCTCACAGAACATATTTAAGCAAATGCAAAAGAGTTGAAATCATCCCTTGCATATTATCGGATCATAGCGCTCTGAAATTAGAAATTAATGACAAAGGATACTGCAAAAATTCCGCAAACACATGGAAACTAAATAACACACTCTTGAGTAATCAGTGGGTCACAGAAGAAATTAAAGAAGAAATTAAACAATACCTAAAAGAAAATGAAAATGCAGATACAACTTACTGGAATCTGTGGGATGCAATGAAAGCCGTTCTGAGAGGAAAATTTATTGCACTGAGTTCCCACATCAGGAAAACAGAACGAATACAAATAAATAACTTGATGCTACACCTCAAACAGCTAGAAAAAGAAGAGCAAGTCAAGCCCAAAGCCAAAAGAAGAGAGGAAATTATAAAAATCAGAGCAGAAATCAATGCAATAGAGACTAAGAAAACAATCCAAAGAATCAACGAATCAAAGAGTTGGTTCTTTGAAAGAATAAATAAAATCGATAAGCCCCTAGCCAACCTTATTAAAAAAAGGAAAGAAAAAGCTCAAATTCATGCAATAAGAAATGAAAAAGGAGAAATCACTACAGACCCAATAGAAATACAGAGGATCATCAACACCTATTTCGAAAACCTCTACTCTCAAAAGTTTGATAACACAGAAGAAATAGACAGATTCTTAGAAGCATATGAAGTACCAAAGCTAGATCAAGAGGATATAAAACTGTTGAATAACCCAATCTCTGCTAATGAAATTGAGAATGTAATTGGATCCTTGCCCACCAAGAAGAGCCCAGGCCCAGATGGATTCACTGCAGAATTCTACAAGAAATATAAAGAAGACCTAATGCCGACACTCCTCAAACTATTCAATGAAATTGAAAGGGAAGCAATCCTTCCTAAGTCATTCCTGGAAGCAAATATTACTCTAGTATCAAAACCTGAGAAAGACCCAACTATAAAAGAGAACTATAGACCGATCTCCCTAATGAACACAGATACAAAAATCCTCAATAAAATATTGGCAAATAGGATCCAGCAAATCATCAAGAAGATTATACACCATGACCAGGTGGGATTCATCCCAGGAATGCAAGGATGGTTCAACATACACAAAGCAATAAATGTAATCCACCATATCAATAAAGCCAAAAATAAGAATCACATGATCATCTCTATAGATGCAGAAAAAGCCTTCGATAAGGTCCAACACTTATTCATGATAAGAACTTTACAGAAAATTGGAATAAATGGTCTTTACCTCAATATAATAAAGGCCATTTATGACAAACCAACAGCCAGCATCATACTAAATGGCCAAAAATTGAAAGCCTTTACTTTAAAATCAGGCACAAGACAAGGATGTCCTTTATCACCACTCCTATTTAATATAGTACTGGAAGTACTAGCCAGAGCAATTAGGCAAGAAAGAGAAATAAAAGGGGTAAAGATAGGAAAAGAAGAAGTTAAATTATCATTGTTTGCAGATGACATGATACTCTACATAGAAGACCCCCTAAACTCCATTGAAATACTCTTAGATACAATAAATAAATTCAGTAATGTGGCTGGATACAAAATCAATACTCAGAAATCAATAGCATTCCTATACACGAACAACAAAATTACAGAGAGGGAAATAAGAGAAACTGGACTATTCACATTAGCAAGCAAAAAAATGAAATATTTAGGAATTACTCTTACAAAAGAAGTGAAAGACTTATACAGTGAAAATTATAATACACTGAAAAAGGAAATTGAAAATGATCTTAGAAAATGGAAAGACATCCCTTGCTCATGGATAGGAAGAACAAACATTGTGAAAATGGCCATTCTCCCAAAACTGTTATACAGATTCAATGCAATCCCAATAGAAATACCATCAACATACCTTATAGATCTAGAGAAATCACTCCTAAATTTCATCTGGAACCAGAAGAGACCTAGAATCGCAAAGGCAATTCTAAGCAGCAAAGACAAAGCAGGAGGCATCACAATCCCTGACTTGAAGTTATACTACAAAGCAACAGTAGTAAAATCAACATGGTATTGGAATCAAAACAGAGCTGAAGATCAGTGGAATAGATTAGAAGATACAACCACAACTACGAACACACTCAACCACCTTATTTTTGATAAAGGAGCCAAATAGGTTCACTGGAAGAACGACAGTCTCTTTAATAAATGGTGCTGGAAAAACTGGCTCTCCATTTGCCGAAAACTAAAGCTAGACCCATGTCTATCACCATGTACTAAATTAAAATGTAAATGGGTCAAAGATCTGAATATTAAAACAGAAACACTAAATCTATTGGAAGACAAAATAGGTAGAAACCTTGGAGACATAGGAATAGGTAAAGAATTCATGAACAGGACTCAAACCGCACGGGAAATACTTCCCAGAATCAATAACTGGGACCACTTCTTATTAAAAAGTTTCTGCATGTCAAAAGAAATCTCCAGCATAGTGAAAAGAAAACCCACAAACTGGGAAAAGATTTTACTGAACTCTCTCTCAGACAAGGGCCTCTTGTCTAAAACATACAAAGAATTAAAGAAACTCAGACCTCCGAAATTCAAAGATCCAATCCAAAAATGGGCATCTGAGATGAATATGCAATTCTCAGATGAAGAAATGCAAATGGCAAATAAATACATGAAAAAATGCTCATCATCATTGGTCATTAGAGAAATGCAAATTAAAACCACACTGAGATACCATCTCACTCCTGAAAGAATGGCCAGGATCAAGAAAACCGACAACAAATGCTGGAGAGGCTGTGGGGAAAAAGGAACTCTCCTGCACTGCTGGTGGGAGTGTAGACTGGTACAGCCTTTGTGGAGATCTGTCTGGAGATTTCTCAAAAAGTTGGGACTGGAAATCCCACTTATTCCAGCTATTCCACTTCTAGGCATATTTCCAGAAGAACTGAAAGCATCATACCACAGTGATATATGTGCACCTATGTTTATAGCAGCACAATTTGTAATCGCCAGATCTTGGAAACAACCCAAGTGCCCATCAACTGAGGAATGGATAAAAAAGTTGTGGTATTTCTATACAATGGAGTATTATTCAGCTATAAAGAAGGATCACATTGAGATATTTATCAATAAATGGGCGCAGCTTGAGACCATACTCATAAGTGAAATAAATCAATCTCGCATGTGTGAATACCGAATAGTTTCCCTAATGTAAGTAATGATTCAAATATATAAAAATATGTGGTAATCATGATTCCCCATTAGGTGGCCTTGAAGCCTTATAAAGTTTTCACTCATTAATTAGAAAGGCTTTATTCTGGGCTTCTTGATATGAAAATATTTGAAGCTAGAGTATATGAAGTTTTACCCAAATATTTCAAGGAAAAAGACACTATGGTAACTACTATTAAGTCAGGTTATAAGGTGGTGAAGTACTAGGTTGTTGAAACAGTCATGCTGTGACCTCTATTGTTATATTGTTATGTCCTGTTTTATCTCAATCTCCCCCTTATTGTTTCAAAAAAAAATTATTTAGTCATTTCTTATGTTTGTCTTAATTAAAGAAAAAATTCAAAAAAATTAGGATATATAAATAGTAACTCTTTTCGATTCCCTATTAACTTGTTTTGAAGTCCTGTAGTACTCCCACAATCTTGTTTTGACTGATTAGACTCTGTTCCATTCTATATGATAGTATCAAGTTTGAAGACATAGGCAACTACTTTGAAGACAATAAGATTCACTAAGATACCCATTCTGGTTTGACTATTGTCTTCTTTGGAAGTCCTGTAATGTTTACAATGCCTAAGTTTTATTGGTCTTGCTCTCTACTGTTTTGTCCAACTTTATAATATCTAATAAGATAGACAATTCTTTTTAAGGAAACAAGGGACAACGTTGATAACCATTGTTGATAAACTTGTACTCTGTTCTACACCATGTGCTACGTCTATCCTTGGTATTGACTGACAGCTTTGTTTTGCCATATTTGACTGTATTCTTCCCCCCCCCAAAGAAAGTAATAAGCACTAAGGAGTAATAAAATCCAAGATGTGTAAATTTTGTTGTAAAAAAGAGAGGGAAAAAAAAAGAAAAAGAGCTCTAACGGATATAACAGCAAGTGTGTTTGGGGGTGTTAAATAGCTGACTTTATCAATGTTTTTGGAACATTGAACACAGCTGTTTGCAGTCTCCCTGTTTGAATGTCCACCTTGTGTTCTTTGATACTGTGATTTGAGGAACTATTTTCAAGAAAATAGTGTGTAATCTACTAGCAGGTAATTTCTTACTGTTATGGTGTTTTGTTTTGTTTTGTTTTGTTTTGTTTTGTAGTTCTGTATTGCGTGTACCCTTACGCCGCTTTGGTTTGTTTTGTGTTTTTCTCTTTTTCCTCTTAAATAAAAAATAAAAAATAAAAAAAAAATAAAATAGCTGCTGCATAATTAAAATTACTGCACAATACATAAGATTTTTTCACAATGCACAATATAGAATTATAATGTTAACGTCATTATTCTCTAATACCCAAATCAACCTGCTTTCTGTATGTAGACTAATCTTGTCTTTCAAGCCTTGCATTTGTCAGTTTATGCCAGGTACATTTTATTCTTTTCTAGTCTGCAACTTTTACACTTTTTAGCCTTAAAGGATGAGTTACCTGGGTGATCATGACCAAGGGGTTGTCCTGAAGCAACACTCCTGCCAGGAAGTGACAGAGGAGGTAAATTACTCCATCCTGAAGAGTGATTTCCCTGGCTCCAGGTGAGTTAAAAACCTTGGCCATCACTAGTGGAGTGTTTCTTTGACTCACTTGCCTTAAAAGAAAGACTGTGTAAGAAACCATTTTTCCATAGCACCAAGTCATGGAGTTAATCTTTGACTTTCTGTGAAGGAAGCCCATCAGGGGAAGGAGGGTCAAAGCTTTCTAGACTCCTTGTTTATAGAAAATATCTTGCTGGGCATTCCTTAGGACTCACAAACTGTGCTCTAAGCTCAACACACACACAAAATACATCCCAGAGGCTGAGACTCCTCATCTGAGCAGTGTGCTGAGGCTTTGATCACTCTTGATTCTGCACAGTGGGTCTTATAGACCTTTTTATCTCCCTTTTTAGACAGCATTTTTATATCGTCAAAGATATTATATTTATATTTGGTTCAATAACAGTAAACTTCAATCGTCAAATCTTCATGTTTAAATGCATCTACTATTTATGGCAGAGATGAGGAGCTATCTTTCTATATCTACTCCCCACTGTGTCCATCAGAAGTGGCAGAAATACTGATTTTCTCTTGTGCTGCTGGTGGTCAAAATGAATAGTGTGTTTGCTGGCCTCTTAGGCTATGCTTTGTACTTGCTGGCTAAACAGAAACAGCAAATGACTCCTTCTAGAGAGTTTTTTTAAAGATGATATTCTACACGTTCTTGTTTCAAATATTAAATTTTAAGAGGCAGTATATTTACTGGAGCATTCTAGACACACCCTAAAAGGTGGGAAACAAACTATACAAAATTTCAGGGGTGTGCTCAATCAGTTGTAAGTCCAGTAGCATGGAGTACATCAGGATATCCTTCACAAAACAAAAGACAAATCGTTACTTTTTAGAGCTTCCCTCCCGGCTGTGGAATGACTGTAATGCCATCCAGGCCTTGCCTCTCAAGTGGGTCACCGGAGACTGCTGTGGCCACCCCTCCACTCACCTGCTGCATCCTCCCCTTCCTGCCATCTCCATTCTCTTAGTCAAGAGTAACAGAACCCCCCTACCCACACGCACTGCCTACTGAACCCCTCCACATGTGCTTCTATTTCTGAGTATTTTTCCATTGAACTCAAGAAACCCCTCAGTGCCAGCCACATTCCCACTCAGATTTATTGGATTTATCCAGTCTTCTGAGTCCCAGAGGGTGCTTAATGCTGAAATCTGCCTCATCCTATCCATTTATACATACTATGTGCAAATATATACAATACACATGAGCTATATGTATATATGTGCATGTTTTTTAAAAGATGGGAAAAGAGTCTCAAAATGTAAAGAAGTATCTCTGGATTGTGGATATCTTCATTTTTTAAACTTTTACTGTTTTTTTCTGAAAGGAAAGAGACACATCTTCACATTTATTATTATTCTATAACAAAAAGTAATCTTAAGAAAAAAAACTATCACATCTAAATAATAATGATAAAAACAGCTAATAACTGGGACTACCAAATATACAAAATAAATCACATGGATTTGTAAAATAAACTCCATTTGTAGTGACTGATAATACATAAATTTTTCCAAGTATGCCCTTTATCTGCATTTTAAACAGAGCAGTAGAATAAATTTTGTAGTTCTGGATAGGAGTATTTCAAAACTCAGAGAGATAAAAGGGGAGCGAGAGGAAGACAGAGTAGACTATCTCTCTACATCTGTCAAATGGTATTTGTGATGATCTCCAAGTCAAGTAAAAATAAACACAAGATGCCTGACTTGTGTAACACTTGTTCTTAGTACTGTTTAAAGTTAATACGCATAAGTTAATAACCATTTAACCTTCATGGGTCCTGGTCCTTCTGGGAATCTGAGAGCTACAGGCCCTCTGTTCCATAAACACACACGGCATGCCTGTATCTCTTTTCCTTAGTTCTTCCCTTGCCCCTGGCCTTTCAGCCCAGTGAGGGCAGTAATGGACTGAGCCCTGGTCAGCCAGAAGTATCGCTGTGTGACAGCCCCACCCTACATGCCTGGTCATGAGCTGCCATCTTGGACAGTTACTACTGTTTTGTAAGCAGCAAGTAAATGGTTGTTACCTATGTTCTGGTTTTAACCGGAGCCCATTTTGACCAGATGTGGTTTACTAAAGATGGGGTATCAGTCAAGGTTTAGTAGAGAAACAGATATAACACAAGGTATACAACTGTATAAGAAATTATAAGATTGGCTTACAATGGTCAGCCACAAAGTTGAATGAGGGAGCATGCAGTTAAAGAGTCCAGTCCAAGGGCTGGAGCTTACTACAGTGTCTCTGGAAAGTCCGTATCAGGAGGCCGATGGGTCTATGATGGAACACTAAAAAATCTATGATGGAAGGCTGAAGAGTCCCAGGCAGCAGCCGAACAGTCTGTGCCAGAAGCCTGGAGTTTATGTCCAAGCTGAAGACAAATACTAACCCTCCTCCTCTTCCTTCTCTAGCGTGGAGTCTTTGTCCAAGCTGAAGACAAACACTAACCCTTCTCCTCTTCCTTCTCCTTCTCCTCTTCCTCCTCCTCCTCCAAAGCCATCAGTCCCTCCTCATTTGCCTTTTAAATGTGTGCAGACTGGTCCCCTTGAGTGGGTGGAGCACTCCCACATCTGCCAGCCCTCCTCTTGTATAGGATGAGGATGTTACAGACTAGGGACTTGGCCCCCTGCTGAATCACTTAGTTAAACTTCTGACCTTCTCAAATTGACACAATGAACAATATCCTAGAAAGGTAACTGCTTGTTCTCTACCCCCCAGGGTGTAGAGCGGCTGAATCAGTTAAGCTTCTAGAGTTCTCAAGTTGACACAATGTATAAACCTTAACAGGTGGCCACCAATTCTTTGTCACTTCTGCCATTGATACTAAGCACAGTGGCCCTTTCCCTTGTATTTGGTCTAAGTTTTGATGGTGATGACCAATGTAGTATTCAAGAAATGACATTACGCAAATATTGGTGTAGCCTAAAGAGAACTGATGAATTTCACTGTGGTTTCTAGGAGCTCTGGATGGCGCAGTGAGAAATAGGGCAATCCTAAGAGAGAAAGCCAAGGAGCAGCCATGAGGCAAAGTCATTGGAGTTAGTGGACGTAGCTTGAGAAAGCAAGCAGCCAATCCATTTTATTTCTTTCTTTATTTTTATTTTAAAGAGATTAAGACAAAAGAGGACATAACAAAGCAGATCAAATCAGAACAATGCAAGCAACACAGCCTTTTATCACAAGACAACCCATAATTAACAGTAACTACCATAATGCCTCTTTCTTTGAAATAGTTGAGCATAACTTCATATATGATAGTATCAAACATAACAAAACAGTATAAAACCATTCAAAAGAATGAAAGCATTGTAGGGTATTCAGAACCAAATAACAGAGAACGAACAATGGCTACTATATTATCTCATTTTCCATAGAAAATTTGTTTATACTATCACACAAAATAAAATGCAATAAGATGTAATATGATAGAACCAATGGAAACAGAAGAGCAGAAGCATATTAGGACTTCAGAGCAAGATGATAGATATTAAATCAGCACTGGCTATCACAATGTCTTGTTTTCTTCAAAATAGCTGTTCATACCATCGCAGATAATAAAATCAAACAAACCAGAATAAAACCATTCCAACTAATGAATGCAAATGGCTCCAAAGCAATGCAAAGGGGCAATCATGACTACACAAACTCTTATGTACTCTTGGCAATCCATTTTAGATCTCCAAACCAGAATAGCTGCCAAATGAATATTAGCAAAGGACCTCAATTGATGCCACATGGAACAAAGTTACCAGTTGAACCCCCCACCTCCAACTTCCTGATTCAGAAAATTATGAACTATAATAAAGGGTTAACTTTAAGCCACCACCTTTTGGCCTAGTGTCATTCACAACAATCAATCAGCAAAATATCCACATAGCCTTAATTTGACCCGAACTGTCCCAGTTTTTGCCCTTGGTTGAGATATCTTGATTTACAGCTCATTATGTACATTTGTTCTGCATTCTTCAATTTTTGTGAAGTAGTAATCATTGTGTTAAAATAAGTGAAGGTGTGTGTTTGGTAGACTCTCTCATGGTCTCATCTCTTAGAGTATGAGAATTATGTGAAACGAACAGCTTCCATCTGAAAATTACTTTAAATTTAAAACAATTAACATAGCCCTATTTGCCTAACACTCTCTGATTTAGGAAATCTAACACTTCCTTTCAATGTCAGCATGCAGTGCTTGCTGTGAAAGGTTTGGTCCTGGAGCTGAAGCAGCCAGAGACAGCCATCTCCTGGACTCAGACAGTACTGGAGAAAGGCAAGTCTGTAAGACAGAAAAATCTGCCAGGCCACCAGTGCCAACTGAAGTCTCCTTTCATCAAAGATGGGGTGAAGGACCTAAGGGGAAAGAGGAGAAATTGTCAGTTATATAAGAAAATAGAACCAGAACTGTCTCATTAGAGCATGAACAGAGTACAATCAACTCTCTTGACACAATGACATTATCATTATTGTATAACTCTCTAACATTGATTAGTTTTGCTAATTTGGAGACTTTGCAATAAATTTTCAATAGCTATGACTTTAAAATGTAAATAGAGATTTAATGAAAATTAAATGAATTTTCATTTCTCAAGAAAGTAAATGATAAGTAACTTTCACAAATTTTCACCGTGCTCCATTCACCATGAGTTCTATGCTATATATTCCTAACATACAAATACTAGAAAACATGGTCTATTAAAATAAAGTATTAGCATCTACTTTAAAAGTTAATTATTTTAAAAACTCCCTGCAAAACAAACAGGCATATGTAGTTGCAGAAAACTTGTTCAAATACCAACCTGTAAAGTATCACATTCATTTGCCTTGAGATCTTCATTAAAGTAGACTTTCAGCTGCAAAATATATTGAGAATATTTGAAAGCGAAACAGTAGTTAATTATCCAACACCTATCACCCAGTATTACGCATGCAACACTAAGGCCTGCGGCCAACCTAAGCAGTACCGTGGTCCATTTGTACAGTTGCTGCAGCGGCCTCTGAATTCCTGGATGCCTGAGGACAGTGAAATGAACTCAGGTGACCCAATTCCCCAAAAGGTCCTTCTCAATTTGAGGTCCCAGAGACTCTCTTCTAAAATGAAAAGTTTAGAGTTTATGCCTGGAAGCCTGCAGCGGGTGGGGTTTTGTGGATACCTGAGATATTCTCAAGTCCTCTTTCTTCTTGGTCCTGTACAAGCTAATTGTACCTTGCTTTGTTCTGGTTTGTTTTAATTTTTTGACTGGGAATTAAACTCAGGACCTTTGCACTAGGCTATACCCATATCCCTCTTTTTCACTTTTGCTTGTGAGACATGATCTTCTTATGTCACAAAAGTGCCAGGCTAGACTCGAACATTTGATCCTCCTGCTCCAACCTCCCAGGGTGCTATTGTCATAGACATGCACTATACAACCACTTTGATTTCTTTTTAGTGGTGCTAATACCTGTAGCAACCAAACCTCCATTGGCCCCAACTTTACACATGGAACTCTTTGGACCAAAATTTAAGTTTCTCAAAGTATTTTGTTCTGTTTTTGCCCCTGATTCTAACTATAAATCTATTTAACAGCAGTCAAATATATGCATGACACAGCCTGAAGTTTGGACCGCTTCAAAATTTTCTCTGCAGCATTAATTAGTTCACCATCCTTAATCTCAAAGTCCCAGGGCATGAGTAAACTGTAGACTTCTATCTCTTTTTTTTTTGTGTGGCCAAGGTATATAGCCTATGGCCTCTACTTCAATGCCAGTGAAATCCATATTTGCAATTAAAACCACAAAAGCCTGGTCGTTACTGTATGCGTTTCTATCAGCACTGTGATTTTTGAGCTCTTACCAGAATCACTCTTGAGTCACTTCTTACGACATTCTATGGCTTCTCTAGTCCACATGTTCTTACTTTTCTGAATGTTCCTCCTATGAACAATTTTCAAAGCTTTCTGAACCAGTGGTCATATATATCACAGGAACAACCAACTTCTCCAGTATTCATTTTTGAATAATGAAAACCACCTTAACTGTTATGGTTATAATACAAAATTTTATAAACCAAGTACAGTTAAGCCTAAACGGAAAACGAGGCTCTAATACAATGGCAGGGATTACAACATCTCTCTTTCATTAATGGACACATTAAAAAAAACACAAAGAACAGTCAAAGGAGCATCAGAGTTACACTATACCACAGAGGAAATGTACTTAACAGACATTTGCAGAACATTCCATCCAAAAACTATAGAACACATTCTTTTAATCAGCACATGGTACTTCCCTGGAGTAGACCATATGTTAGGCCACAAAAGCAATTTTTAACTAAGGAATATTGAAAACACATCCTGTACCTTCTCTGATCACAAAAGGGGAAATGTATTTCAACAATAAAAGGAATTGTACAAATGCACGGAAAGTACACAAGATACTTCTCAACAAATAGTGGGCCATTGAGGAAGTCCGGGGGAGATTTAGAATTTTTCTGGAAACAAGTCAGAAATGGTAGTATACACTTACAACCTCAGAACTATGGGAGAATGAGGTAAGAAAATCATAAGTTCAAGCCTATCCTGAACACTTTAATTTTCAGTGATCCCCTGTCTGAAAAAAAAAAAAATCCCAGTACAAAAACCCTGGGCTTAATTACCAGTACCAACATGATTTTTTTTCCTTAAAAGAAATGAAGATGGAAAAACAATATACCAATACTTGCAGTATGTAACAGAACAGTGCAGAGAGGGAAGCCTATAGCAATGAGTGCCTACATTTAAGAAGTAGATTTCAATTAGACAAGCCAACAATTCATCTCAAAAGTCTGAGGTGAGAATTCAGAACAAATCAAAACTAATTTAGTACAAAACAGAAATCTTAAAGACCAAAACAAAATTTTAAAAATAGACACTAAAAAATATAAAAGATCAACAAAAGAGTAAATTTTTGAACAGATGAACAAAATTAACAAACCTGCAGCCAAAATAACAAAGAAAAAGAGAGAAAAAGCCAAATAATTAAAAACAAATATTTAAAAGGAAACATTACAGCCAATAACAAATTATAAAATCTAGCCGAAACAGAAAATTTTCTGGACATACATGATCTCCCAAAAAATGAAACTTGAAGACACAATATGAACTTGAATAATCAGATAATAAATAAAACTAATCACTAAGTCTTCCCACAAAGAAAAGATTCAGACTAGATGGCTCCCCTGCTAAAGTTTAATAAATTTTAAAGATGCAGCAAAATCAATTGTTTTCAAACTATTTTACAGGATTGAAGGAGAGGACCATTCCAAGTTCATTCTCTGAGGTTAGTATTAGTTTGTTGCTGAAATCAGACAAAGACAAGCACACACACACACACACACACACACACTTTCATTCACCAAAGGAAAAAACAAAAACAAATTAAACCTTAGCTCATTGCAAAAATTCTCAAAAAAATATTAGCACATCAAAAAACATCATTCATAATGATAAAGTTGTTTTTACGCAAAGGATGCATGAATGATTCAACATTTGTGAATCAATAATGCATTATGTCAACAAAATAAAGAGTAGAAATCCTATTATCACCCCAGAAGGCACAAAAAATTCTATAAAATTCAGCATTTCTTCATAATAAAACCCTGAAGAAACTAGATATCAGAGGATCACATCCCAACCTAATAGATCATGTATGTCAAACCCACAAACAATATCACACTGAATTGGGGAATACTGAAATCATTTCCTCTGAGACCAGGAACAGGGGGAAGGTAGCCTCCACTCCTATTTCATATATTACTAGAGAATAATTAGGGAAGAGAAAGAACAAAAGGCAAGCAAATAAGAAGGAAATAATGTTACTCCTGATGCCATATGGTATGATTATATGTATGCCTGAAGAATCTGCCAAAAGACAAATTGTTATGATTAAAAACTCATGGTCAATTTAACACCAGCTGAATTAAATCAGCATGGTGCTGCGTGTAGATAGCCCACCTGGGGAAAGTTGCCAGCATAAATAGAGACGTGGAGAAGAAGAGCTAGGTGTTGTGGGTTTCTCTCAATGTTGCTGTTTTGAGCCATTTGGTCTCTTGGAGGAGCTCTTCATGACTAGCTTCCTCAATGTGAGTTCTGAGCATTGCCATTGGAGGAGCTCAGGACCTTGTTGGTGAGAGTGGCTGTGGTTCATTTTGGCTGTGGTCCTTACATTGAACATCGCTTCCTGGCTCCAGAAGGGAAGACCTGTGCCACTTAATCTCCAGGATGAATTCCTCGTGCTGGCTTTGTAGCATGTACTCGACTGTGCTAATTGTTGGAGGTGCTCAGGACCTCTGTGTTGCTGAGGATGGCTGTGGTACTTTTCAGTCCAGATTCTTATTTTGAGCATAACTTCTCAGCTTCAGTGTAAAATCCTCAACCTACCAGCACAGCTCCTTCACCCCTCTGGCATAGACTCTAGCTTCCACCACTGGCCTTTGGGCCTTCCCAGCTCAGATCCATAAAAGAGACTGTCAGGACATTGCTGTGGGATTCAGGCTCTTGGCTGAATATTCTGAGTCTTTAGTGTTGTGGAGAGATTTCCTGCACTTTCTTTTATTTAACTCTGGGTGATCACCATAAAATAATATCATAAGTTCTGTGTCCTGATTCTAATTGTTCTCACAACCCCTGACTACAACACAAACAGAATAGATAAATTCAGTAAAGCAGTAGCATATAAGATCAACATACAAAATCCAGTAGGTTTCCTAGTCACCTATAACAGTTTTATAGAGAATAAAGTCATGTGCGCCCAATCATGCACAGCAAGAGGTAACAGGAACATTTGTCTGTATTTTGTCACTCTCTACTACTCCTTGTACCCCAAGTTTTGCGTCTGGTCTGATCAGAGGCAGAATCAGATTCCCACTGAAGCATGCACTCTCCCACAGACTGCATTTGTGCTCCTGAGATTCAAGGCCTGCCGCACTGAGGTGGAGCTGAGGCAGTGACATTAGTCCTAGGATGACCACACACATAGATTAACTCTAACAGAGGGAAAGCTCAGCCACACCGAGTCCACACTAAATCAGTTGTTTGCAGACTCCTATCAAAACCCTATCAGACAGTGTCAAATGACAAGCTCCATCTGATGAGAGACAAAAGTGAGATCTGGAGCAGATGGACATAAGCAACACACTTTGGTGTCACTGACTTCCATCACACCCATCTGAGATTATCTATTTGCAAGAAAACATGCCCAGGGCTCCCACTGGTTCTGCATTAGGGTAAGTTGTAGAACTATTTCGTTATATGGCACTGTGTAATAATAATATAACTAAAGTAAGCAATAAGAATAACACACTCGAGTCTTTCCAAAATCATCTCTCCTTCAGTCCATGGAAAAATTGCCTTCCACAAAACCATTTTCTTGTGCCAAAATGTTTGGGGACCACTGATATAAGCAACCTCACTCACAATAGCCACAAGAAAAATATCTAGGAATCAAATTCATCAAACAAGTGAAAGATTCTATGGTGAAAATTATAAAACTTTGATGAAAAAAAAAACTGCAGAAGACACAAACGCAAAAACCTCCTATGTTCAGAGGCTGACTGAATTAATGATGTTAAAATGCTCATACTACCTGGGTTAGCTTTCCATGTTGTGATAAAATACCTGAGATAAACAATTTAAAGGAAAAAAGATTTATTTTTGTTTAGGATCTCAATCCATAAGCCTCCATGGTTTCAATCACTGACTCCATTGTTTCAGGCCTATAGTAAGATAGAACATAACACCGGTAACACATGATGGTGCAAAACTGCCCACCTCACAACAGACAAGAAGCAAAGAGAAAGAACAAAAGGGCTGGTGGGAGCTCAGGCTGGTTATCCCTGCACTTGAAAGGCTGAGGCAGGAGGATCACCCTAGGTTTGAGGCCAGTCTGGGCTACGTAGTGAGTTCAAGGTCAGCCTGAACTATATCATGAGATTCTTGTCTCAGAAAAAAAAAGGAATGAAAGAGACTACAGGTCAGTGACAAAATAAATTCTTCAGGCTATAGCCCCAGTGTAATCACTTTCTTCTACCAGACTCACCTGCTAAAGGTCCCAGCAGCACTCTATTGGATGACCAAGCCTTTAACACATGGGTCTTTGGGGACCACAGAAGGTCCAAACTTATATGACCACTCAAAGTGATCTACGGATTCAGTGTGATCCCCATCAAAATACCAGTTGCATTCTTCATAGACTTGAAAAAAATTCATATGAAATCATAATCAAGTAGTCAAAGCAAATAATCAATAAAAGAAAAAGTTCTAGTTGTGCTCGTGGATGAAAGATATGTAGGCTAGAACACCCAACTGGAATGTGGGTGGCAACAATCAAAGGGTTTGTACCCTGAATGGAGGGTATAAGGAAGGAAGGAAATGCTACCATTTGAAAGAACCCCAATCTTCACCATCCCCTCGGGAATCCATTTCTAGCCTCCGGTGTCCCCTTAGTTGGTTTCCAGGCCTTTGGCCATGTTCTGGGGCTGCATGTTGCATCCCTCTAGCTCTGTGGCTTCCTTCTTCTTGGGCTGAGCCGCTACTGGATCCCCACATCTGTAACATGCAGACAGCCACTGTGTAGACTCCCGCCTCTGGTCCTGCAAGCCACCTAATAAATCCCCTCGCATGATCATACGTTTATTTTCTATTTCTTCTGTTCCTCTAGAGATTGCTAATGATTTCAGTGCCCTAAAAGATAGATGGGTCAAGAAAATGTCACACACACACACACACACACACACACACACACCCCTATTTAATCGTAAAGAAAATGTAATTCTGCCATTTGCAGCAAAATGGATAGAACAGGAGAATTTTGTTTGAAGTGAAATACCACCTAGAGAAAGGACTGTATTCCCCATTAAAAATTCACACCTGAAAGTAAAATAGTGATTATTTCAGCCTGGGAATCAGGATGGGGAGATACAAATAGGAGAGTTGTGCCACATCTTGTTTATCCATTATTCAAATGATAGAAACTTGGAGTTGAGTTCAGTCTTTGACTGTTTGAATAATGCTCTCATCTACATACAGCGTACTGTTGAATCATGCCTTCATACCCATTCTCACAATAGCTTCCTTTAACTTGAAGAATTTAATTAGTGTGTTTAATGTATCCACAAATAAGATTTATGTTTACTGTTTGTTTTTTATATGTTTGGAATGGTTTTTCATCTGGTATAATTAACTATCGCACAATTAACTCTTAACCTTTGATATTTTCTCAGACATCACCTTCTCAAAGCGGTCTTTCCTTGCTAGTCTTTGATTTTCCAATTCACATTTCTTTTTTTTTTTTATTTAAAGAAAAAAAAAAAGAAAGGAAATAAAAAAACAAAGCAGTAAAAGGGTACAAATAATACAGAATTTCAAGAAAAAAATACAGTAAGATATCACTACTTAATAGGTTACAATTCACATTTCTTAACTCCATTCCCTGATTGATGTTTTCAATATTTACTATACATTAACTGTATTTTTTCTTAATCTATATTCTGTATTACATACAAATAAGCTTAGCTGACTCTTTGTACGATATGTAAAGGTAGGATTTGTTTTGCCTCTTTCTGTATTCAGCACCTGAATAAGCATCTTTCTCATAATAGATGTGCAATAAATATTTTGATGAAAGAATACTTTAAATAACTCAATATTTTTCTATAAATCTGTCAATGAAGGCCAGCCATTTTTGGCTGACAACAGTATGAAAATTCGTGAAATTGAATTTTAAATGTTTCCTATAGAGTACATTTTAAAAGTAGTCATTAATATGTATTATATGTGTAATAAAAAGTTTTAGGCTCAAAAGGGATGATGTGAGAGATTTACAGAGATTTTCAATAGCAGTCAGTGTGGCGGGGGGAGCTCCCAATCCCAGCAAACTTTACTCCTGAATCAGGAGGGGTTCAGTAGTCCCAACCTGTCTGGATGCGCTAACTGAGCTCTGTATCTAGCTATCTTGTTACCACTTACCATCTCTCTTTGGTATTTCCATGTCTCTTGAACTCAGTGTATCTAAAACCAAAATGCGTTCCACTTTGACACTGGGTCCTCTTCCCATGAACACCTCCTAACTGTCCTATTACACAGGAATTACTGACACATCCCTAAATCCTCTTTATTATTTGTACAACTACCAAAATTCATGCAGATTTCTCCATCTCCATCCTTACTGTTCTAATCCAAATCATTATCATATTTGCTGGTTTTCTAGAAATATACTAACTGATCTTTTGTTGTTCGCAAGGCCGGTCTAAAAAGTGCAAACAACATAATTTTGCTAAAATACCAACTTCTCCTTCTTAAATAAGAGACAATAAATCAGAAATTAACCTACAGCTCTATATGATTAGGATCCCTGCTTACTCCTCATCCAATTTGAACCACTCTGCATTTTTTAGTTTTCCACACCTACCAGGGGGATCATTCTTCATTTCACGAAAGGCACATTTTTCTCTCCTGACATTTGGTTCCTGCCTTCTGCTCTTACTTTCTGTCCACACACATTTTTCTCCTCTCGCCGTACCTACTTGGAGAACTACACATACACATCCTTCCTGTCTTTTACAAGGAAACTTTCCATACGTATCTTTCCCTTCCATATCTCTACGTATACATGGCTCACGATCTTTTTCATACTCTCCCAGAAATCATGTTCCTCTACCTTAATAACACCTACTGGGTTTTTAATTAAGTGTTACTCACTTGAGTTTGTTAATATTAATATTTCAAAATCTGCTAGGTCATGAACATTCTCATCTTTGTGTTATGTATTTCTGACCAAATAATGGATAGCATTTAAATGAGTGCAAACATGGCTGGTATTCAGATCTAAAATGTTTCCTCAATATCTCCCGTGTTGGATGGTGACTGGATCATGGGAACACCATATCTCATTTAATGTTAGGAAGTGGATCTGGTTGGAGGTTTGTCACTGGTGTGACAAGCAGCTTTTCCTCAGTCACCCCCTCACAACTGCCACCCTGATTTCTCTTTGGAGCCAGCCAACCACGAACTGAAACTATGATCCTAAATAAACCTCTCTCCCTTTTAAGTTTCGAGTGTCAGGTATTATGCATCGGTGAAGAAAAAACTAAAACAGAAGTTCAGACAGGTGCCTGATGTCACAGTGCCACCATGACTTCTGTCCTAGGTCTGCTTCCCTTACACTGTTATTCCTCACTGCCCCATGATGAGAGCCCCACACAAGAAGCATGACTATCGGGAACTGTTGTGACAGATATCAAGCATGTGCTCCAGAAACCACAGTAATAACATAATTCAATCAGGCAAATTCAGTTTACCTCATATAAAGAAAGATACTTTTTCACCACTTTGAGGTCTCAACATACCCCTTTATCTCTCTCACAGGTGTAAATATCATACACACACATATGTGTGTATCATACACATACGTGTGCGTGTCCCTGAACATGGAGCTATATGTATGTACTAGAAGTGTATGTATGTACCTAGAAAATCAATCATGACCAGACATACACACATATCACTCACCTTTCTTCTGTTGTTTTATTAACTACTAACTGCAGACCCAGCTCCATGAAACTGAAGTTGTCAACTTTTTCAAATATATTCTGCTGCTGTGCTTTACAACCCCCTTTGACCCTACTCTCATTTATTTTTCTCATCAAATCCAGGGTCTCAGGAGGCCCTCTCCATACTCAGTGTAATCACATTCACTTCCCCTCTGCTATTATCAAATGACTAAACAACATTGTCAAAAACCATCAAGAAAAAAGTAGTGACTGCTGAAGTCCATTTATAAAAGTAAACTTATGAATAAAAAGTTTTGGAACAAGAAATATGCCTGTATCTTAATCAAAGAGAGCAAGTATACTCTAGAAACTACAGACAGTCTAGCTATACCTAATAGTGTTATTCTTAGCTAATGTTTAAAAAAATCAGCCAGAACAACATATAAGGAAATGTAAAATTTCTAAAAACTATTCAAAATGTTTTACAAGAAAGAGCTCCACCCCTAAAACTAAACATTACAGTGCTTGCTATAGTTTTTCTTCCTTCCTTTGGAAACTTTTCAACTATTTTCATATGGTACTTAGTCGTTCCTCTCCACCCTTGTGATTGATGTGGTTTGAATGCTAACATTACAGTTCCCTCATCATCCAGAGTGATTTCCCAAGATGATCTGTTTCCTCTCAAACTTCAGACTCTTTAACTCACACTTCGACAACAGCCAAGGCAGTTCTTATGAAGATCAAATTAACTTCCCATGCAGGGTACATTAAAAAAAGTTCTGGATTCTAGGCAATGTTCCTGGATGTTCCTGGACGTGACTGAAGCTCGGAAACATGTTCTGACTGTAGTCACTAAGGAAAACAAAGTGTATTTATGTAAAGTTAAAAGAGACTGATTTTAAACATTCATTTTTCTTGTACAAAATTATTTAAGCTTCATTCCAACTGCACATATCCAACAAAGAAAGGAAATGAGGACACTGTCTGAACAAGGCAAACATATCTTTCACTACTTTACTTTGATTGTCCACACAGTTCAGGTAAAGGGTCTGAGTAGTTCACTGCCTCCGTGGGCATTTCCTGATCCAGGCGGGGTGGGTAACTGTTGGGTAGTGATGAGGAGTTTCTGACATTCTCTTGTCAAAGTTTCCAGTTAAAATGTAGAAAGGAAGACTGAACAATATTTCACAAAATGTGTTTCTTGTAAAGACAAAACTGAGATTTGTAGAACTGTTAGTATTGTTGGCCTCTGCTACCACCCATCATCTGCCCTTGATCACACCTGTCAAACGTACCCTTCCCTTTGCAGGAGCATTTGAAGAAATAGTAACATCAGCTCCCTAAGTCATTTATCAAGACAAGTCATTGAATCTAACTTTTTTCTATATCCACAAACAAAACCACATTTACTTGCTTTTACTTCTGGCTAATATTTCTACAATTCTCCATTTATTTTCATTCTCATTGACTCTAATTATTTGAAAGCATTTCTAGCTCTTAAATAATGGAAGAACTTCTGCCTAACATCTCTAGTCACGTCCCTTCATAGTTGTAACTTTCTCTACCTGTTCCCCACTTTAGTATCCAGCAAAACTGTCATAACTACCATTTTCCTCTCGCAAACACGCCCCTTATATAACATGATTGCTTTTATTTCTGGGCTTTATATGTTCTATCTCTTTTACTGGAAATATTATTCCCTGCCCTTCATAATAACTGCTTGTTGCACTTGCAGCCAAATTTAAAACAAACACAATCCAATTTTTGTATTGACTACTACAATATAGTTTTATTATATAAAAAATATATTTTCCAATAAGTTGTATGAATTAATGAAAAATAATATACATCCATTTTTATAACACTTTTATGACCCAGAGGCCAAGCATGCTGAAATTAATTCAAAGCGAGGCTGCGATTTCTTGCCAGAGAACTTTATTAAGGCAGTGTGGTAGGTGAAGTCTTGTGACCCACCTCACCCCAGATTACTCTGTTTTTTTTTTATTCTTGGATTGCTCTTGATACCATATGATTGTAGATTTCTTTAAAATGGTCCATCTCCAGGATCTGACCTTTGTTTCTCATTCGTATCATGTACAAGATAATATGGATGGATGATTTAACTCATTAGTATTGAAGCATTTAGTCTTCTCTATAAGTACCCATCTCTAATACTGCTTCTCTCTCACAAAAATCCTCAGAGCTGGTATTTGTTTTATAATCATGACATAATTTCAGTGCAGATGGCTCGCGGCAGAACACTATTGCTTCTCTATGGAGTTTTGCATCATTACCTTAAATATCAGTCATTCAAAAATATTTGTGGATTAAGGCAGAAGTAGATGAGTTTAGCAACTTTGAATAATTTCACCAAAATGGTGATTCACTTTTAAAAGCCCCTACAGTATATAATGAAAATAAGTTCTAGGAACAGTCAAAATGAGGTTTCATATCCCTGGACACTCCACATGCTGTATCAATCCTTTTTCAGTCTGGGGGACTATGAGGATAATGGGGGTGTCTAGTCTCTCTGCGGTGACTTAGGAATTCCTGTTCTCAAATTTTTAGGATATACCCAGACTCACATTTACTGGATATAGGTTGTTTCTATGTTTAATTTTCAGTAATTTTCTGTACTGTTTTCTGTAGTGGTTACATCATTTATTTTCCCAATACATGAGTGCTCAGATTCATAAAGGAAAAATGCAATAAATGCACATTAAATCCATATTTGACAACTCAAGAAAATTAGACTTTCTGTGAAGAAATGCAAAGATGAAAGCCGAGGTAGTTGACTAGATGAGGGTTAGGCTTTCAAAGGTCACCATGACATAGGAAAGATATGTTTGGACTATGCAAAATGAAAAACTGGCTGAATGAGTCCAAGAAAAAGGAAGAGCTATACCTTCGACAGAAGAAAAGCTTAAGAAGCATCATCTACTTGTTTATGCCTGGCCCATTTGACCTGCACTTAAATCGTTAATCTCCTCTAAGAATTTACAAACTGACATTTGTTCTTAAGCTCATCTAAAGTCAAATGTACATTCTGTATGATCTGAGGATGTAGAATCTAGGTTATTAGCATGAAAGTAGTCAGGTTATCCAGTCTAGGAACACTCATGGTAGAAAAAAAGCACAGAATAATTCCAGAACTTTTACAATCAATCCACAAGGTTTTGTTAAACAAAGTTTTACTCCTTTCCACATAAACAGCCCAAAATTTTAAAATATGAGCAAAAATAAGTTATCATCATCAAATGTTTACATATAATAAATAGCATCTCTACACTTCAGACTATAGAATCATCAATAGATAACATTAAAATGTTATATAATTCAAAGAAATAGAAAGAATCTTATTCTTCCAAAATTTACTGCCTGTACAAAAAGAATTAAATTTCGACAAAATTAAAAAGAAACATCATTAAAATAAAGAAATCTCTAATCAACAATATCGCACATAACAGAACATAACGAACATAACTGATCACAATACAGCATGTAAAACTACAAGGTGGAAAATAAGAGAAACTTAAGAAAAATGGAGAAAAGAATAAGAAATGTCAATATACCTGGTTTGAGAATTTTATGAGTAGAGATGATAAATGAAAGGCAATCTTGAAGGATAATGACAGAGAATTTTCCAGCATAATCAGACACTGGCCATCAGATTCAGAAAATACACTAAATCACAAACATTAGAAATAAGATCAAATGTGCATTTAAACTCAATGTAATTAATATTCTACATTTAAACTCAATATAATTAAATTAATTAATGTTAATTTAAACATTTGATGGTGATAACTTTTGTTTGCTCATATTTTATAATTTTGGGCTATCTGTTTATGTGGAAAGGAGTAAAACATTATAACAAACAATATCAGCCAGAGAGAAATGATAGATTTCATAGAAAGTAATAGATTTTATAGCAAAAGCCAAACAAGAACCCCACCCCACCTCCAAAAAAAAATCTCACAAGAATGAGGATGCAAAAAATTAAGATATATTCAAAAGAACAAATATTCAGAAAAAATTCCTTTTGGAATCCAGAATCAAACTCAGGACCTTGTGCTTGCTAGGCAGGCACTGGTGCCAATGAGCTATATATCTCTGGCCCTTGAGAAACTTTTTTGCCAAAATATTTTCACCTGAGAAATTCTAAACTCTCCTATAAAGGAAAAGTTGAGTTAAATCATTAATGGTGAACAAAAGAGTTAATAAACCTGTGGTTACATTTTTTATGAGGGGAAAAAATACATCCAACTAGACATAATAAAGAAGAGAATCTTGACCAATCCAAACAAGATTTTCAAAGGAAAAATAATGGGAAGTATTTCATAGAATAAACAACTGGGATCTAGTCTTATTAAAAAGTTTTTTCACATTAAAAGAAATCACCAACAGAGTGAAAAGAAAACACACAGAATGGGAAAAAACTTTGGCCTACTTTCCCTCAAACAAAAGACTTCTGTCTAGAACATATAAAGAATTAAAAAAAATCAGACCTCCCAAATTCAAAGACCCAATCCAAAAATGAGCATCTGAGATAAATACACAGTTCTCAGAAGAAGAGCTACAAATGACAAATAAATACATGAAAAGATGTTCAACAACACTGAGCATTTGAGAGATGCAAATTAAAACAATATTGAGATTCCATTTTAATCCAGAAAGAATAGCTATCATCAAGAAATCAACGAATAACCAACACTGGCATGGTGTAGGGGAAAAGGAACTCTTTTCCACTGTAGGTGGGAGTGTGGACTGGTGCAACCACTGTAGAAATCTGTGTGAAGATTCCTCAAAAAACTAAGATTGGAAGTTCCATTTGACCCAGCTATTCTTTTTTTAATGCCTTTTTATTTATTTATTTTTATTTAAAGAGAAAAACAAAACAAAACAAAACAGTAAAAGGGTACAAGTAATACAGAATTTCAAAAAAATTAACAGTAAGAAATCACTAGTTAATAAATTACATATTGTCATCTTAGAAATAGTTAATCAAGTTACAAAATTAAGCATACAAAGTGGACATTCAAACAGTGAGACTGCAAACAGTTGTGCTCAATGTTCTACCAAAAACTTAGTAATATGGTCATCTATCTTACACACGTAAACACACTTGAAGTTGTGTCCATTAAAGCACTTTCTTTTCCTCTCTTTTTTACAATAACATTTAAACATTTTGGGTTTTATTACTCCCACAGTTCTTACTACTTTTTTGGAAGAGAATAAAACCAAACGTGACAAAACAAAGCAGAGTCTGATCCAGCTATTCTCTTTCTGGGTATTTTTCTTTTCTTTTTTTAAAATTTTATTTAAGGAGAAAAAGAAAAAAAAAACAGAAAAGGGGTACAAGTTATACAGAATTTCAGAAAAAAAATAAACTGTAGGAAATCACTAGCTAATGGATTACATATTGTCATCTTAGAAATATCCAGAAGGACTGAAAACATCATACCACAGCAATATGTGTGCAGCCATGTTTATAGCAGCACAATTTGTAATAGCTGTCTTGAAAACAACCCAAATACTCTTCAACTGCTGAATAAATTTAAAAAATGAGGTATTTTATGTAATGAAGTACTACTCAGCTATAAAGGACAAACTTGAGGCTTTCATAGGTAAATGGCTGCAACTTGAGATCATACTCATAAGTGAAATAAATTAAACTCACCTTGTAAACACTGTTTTGTCTCCCTAGTATAAAAATACTGAAAGAGATAAGTGAGATTCAAAATGTACAAAAGATTTTGTGAAAATGAACGAGGAAAGAAGGCTGACTTGGATTTAGGGAAGGAGAAGAGAAAGACGGGGAAATTTTATAGATATATATAATAGATAATCATATATGCAAGATAGATAATCATACTATTCATTTCTGTTAGCTTTTCAAAAGAACAGTTTATGCTTTCACGGTTCAATCATTTTTTCATGCCTATGTCTTGTAATCTGAGCAACTACTTTGAAGATAATAATACACAACATAGTAACCATTGTTAATCTCCTATTATGATTTGAAATGCAGTACCATTGTTTTTATATTTTGTTTTGTTTTCAAGAAAATGAAAAAAAAACAAGTATACAAACATCATGACAAATAGAAGTTATAAAATGTGAGCAGAAAAAGTCCAATAAATTTATTTAAGTTAAAATTAGAATGCATTTAATTCAAGAAATATGCTCACAATATAATGTCATTCACAATTTAAAATGTGCACATAGCAAGCAAACAAAAACTAGCTTTATTAATTAATAAAAAGGCATGAAAAAGCCTCATCTGTCTTATTTTTGACAGGTTGTGGATACATCGCCTTAATTTCAAAACTTTTTAGCAAGGATGAAATATTTCCTGATATTAACAAAAGATGACAAAGAAGTGGCATAGGGGTCAAAATTAAGAGACAATCCCTGGGCACCTAGAAGATGCCCAATGGCCAATTAATGCAATGAGGATTTTTGACATTGGGTCCGAAAGCACCACTGGTGTTTTTATATACTTACTTGCAGAGCATGCCAAGGAATCTATTCACCATGAACCATAAATCAATGACAAAAACCACAAAAGCGTCATGTTGGCAAAGACCCAAGGACATTTTTTTGGTTTTCACTCTTGTCCGTTAGGCACCCTAGATCTCATCTAACTTTAACAAAGACCAAATGTCCAATTTTGTGGTAGCTGTTTGTATTACAGAGGACAGATAGCCACTATAAACTTCCTTGCCATTCGGAATAAATATTGAAAGAAGTGAGAAGAACCTTGCTTGAGGAAGCATTTCAGATTTGATGTGAGTAAGGAAATGACAGGACACACGCACGTATATGTGATGTGACTGTGCTGTTCCCCGTAGATCAGAGAGATGCCGGGCAAAGCAGGGTAACAACCTCAGCACAGAGAGATAATGAAGAAAAACAAGGATCCTAGAAAGGAAATATTTAGCTTTCTCTCTGAGAGTGATGAGAGGTCAGTATACGGGGAGGGGTCAGAGGATAAGAGAAAGGAAAAGAAGACGAGAGAGAAAGAGAGAGGTAGAGTGGAATGGAGAGGGCTGGAGAGGAAAGCAGAGAGCCAGGGTCTCTATCTCAGAAGTCTGCTCCGAGGTTGTTGCTAGATAACCATGAGTAAGAGGAGACTTTAGATTTTTGCAAAGAACTGGAAAGAGGCATAATCTCTCTAATCAGAAAATAAAAACATATAAGCAGGATGAATGTTGGTGTTGCAACATGTGTGTCTTTTGTCGGGCAATTCCCCACATTATCCATAGACTGATTTTCTTTATAATATAGTAATACAGTAATAGTGTCATTAGATAAGCGATACAGAAATGTATCACAATGAACGACCATGTTACATTCAGAAAAAGTGTCATTAAGCAATTTTATTGTTGTACAAATATTGTTGAGTGTACTTATCAAAACCTAGACCTAGATCCAGCCTACTACACAGCTATACTATAATTTTATAGGACTATCACTGTGTACATAACTCTTCATTGACCAAAATATTGTTATATGTTGATGATTCTTTCCTTCTTCCTTTGCCTTCCTCTTTTCTTCTCCATCGCCTCCCCTCTCTCTTTCTCTCTGTGTTGCCATCCCTGTGGGATAAATATTCTTTTCCTCCCAGTGTTAAGCTAAGGCACGAGGGCTTAAATAATTTGGCTGAGACAACACAGTTAGTGGCTTAGAATTCTGAGCTAAGCAATCTGTGTCAAGGCCCATCAATTAGTCTGAATGTTGAGCACCTCTAACCTCAAAAGGCAGGTGCCAGAGTACACTCAGTGCCAGCAGGGAAGGCACCGGGTTGGGTTCCTGAGTCACCATTTGCTGAGCAGTATCGGGAAAGTCTTTGAGTCCATCTCATCAGACTACAGAATGAGAGAGTGGAGAGTTGATCCTTCCTACCCCAAAGTTCATCTACTTACAATTAAGTCAGTGCAACATAAAAGCATAAAACACTGAACCCATCGTCTAACCTGTTCTTAAGCCTGACCCCCCCTACTGCTATGTGATTCCAAGATAGTAGAAAGAGAAGCACGGGGCATCGCAATATATGAAACTCCATTCATGCCCGTCTCACTCTCGAAACCGTAGGCCAGCGCTCTTTCTCCTTTGATAGCATAGTAAAACAATTGCAAAGAAATTTAACAAACAAACAGAATGTCATTGCCAAGTGGGGCTCTCATTTGTTCCCAATGTTGTGATTCCTAGTTCCATTTAGATTCTATCACATCTCACAAAAGTCTCTCTCTCCGTGGGTCTGCAGTTCCTCCATTAGATCACACCCATTGGCACAGAGCACCTCCGCAGTGCCAGTTCTCAGGCTGTGAGAGACACTCTTATCTGACCGCCAGCCCAGTACCTCATCCAGGACCCCTGCAGGCTGAACACTGAGCTCTTTGGTGGAATCATTAAGAAAACTGGGCTCAGTGCTAATCATACACCATGGCAGTTAGCAAATATTAAAAATTTATATTTAACTTCAGAGCCTCCCTGGGTAATTTTGTAGGAGTTCCCCTCTCTTGGTTGTTTTTCTTAGATTAAAATTTTCACCAGCATTCCAAGGGCATACACTCACTCGTGCACAAGGCCCTAGTAATGAGAGGGAGCACCACTTTAGAGTCAAACTCTGCCAAGTCTAATACTGAAAGTAGGTGAATGAGATTTGACTGCCTCCTAAATTGAATGTCTGTGAAATTTTTTTGGACCTGAAACAGAGCCCAGAACAAGGCCTGTATAGTAACATTCACTAGGTGTCAGTGTTTGACAAACTGTCTTGCCAGCATCATTAGTGGAATGTTCATTTTGGCACAAACTGTCTATGGAAAATGCAATTAGGAAAAAGTTGTGTAAGTAGCAATTAGAAACTGAATAACCTGCTTATTCCTTTTATCCAGATTATGCTTGGCTACTACACTGAAACAAAGCAGCCCTGGAAATAGTTTGTGGATCACAGGAGTCTCTGGAAAACACTGTCTGCTAGAGATTGGGAAGAGCAGACGTGGATTTTGTGTGTTTGCCTATATCCTCTTCCTGCCATTTTCTTACCTGGTCATGGACTCCTCTGTATGGCTGCAATGGTCATTAAGCCCAGGCTTTGCTCTTTGACCATAGGAATTACTGGTGCAAGAAGAAAACCCTTCCCAAAGAGAAGCGTTTTAACATGAATTCAGCCTTGACAAACACTGAGCTGTTTTCAATAGAGAGCAAATGATATCTGCTCCATTTATGGTTGGTAAAGTACCAACAAAATTCATTTGTTCATTTATTCAGTTCATTCCAATATCAATGAAGTACAGAATGCTTACAAAATGCCAGACAGTGTTTTAGGCACAGTAGAAATCACAGTCAACAGAATAGGCAAACACTTATGACTTCATGGCCATCACTTTCTAGTGAAAGAAGACAGAAAATTTTCAAAAAGTTAACTATTTAGTCTACTGTATGATCACAAATGCTATTACAAAATAAGAAAATTAGAAAATGCTATTAGAATATAAGCCAAAGGAGAGAGTGGGCTCTTAGTGTGAGAAGCAGCTACAAACTGATTGTGGTAGAAGCTGTCATTGAGCATCTTACATATAAACAAAAGCCTGACAGGTAGGAGAGAGGGGAAGTGGCCTAGAGGCAGAGGAATCAGCAACACTCTGAGAGGTGAATTTAACCTGATAGGCTCAAGAAGAAAGAAAGATCAGGGATGAAGAATAAGATCCAAAGAATAAGAGGCATGGCTGGCACCCAGCATAAAAAACCTGAAAGTATCCTACAGCATCTTCAGCCGAAGCATGAAAATGATCTGAGCTAGGTTTGAAGAGTGACATTCTACATGAGTGCAAAGGGAGAAACAGGCATCACTAGGAAAGCTGGATCACAGTGCCGGGGATAAGAAGTGAAAGGATATATGTTACATATTGAATATGTAACTGTAAAAGACTTGCAAATATACTTTTTTCTAGAATATAGGGAAAGGGCAAGTCAAGGATTAATTCAAAAGATTTTGGGCGAGCAATTCACATTGCATTTTCAAAAATGGAGAAGACGTTGGAATGGAGTAGAATCACGTGATCGGGAAGGAGGCAGCTGTTGGGTTTTGGAATTGCTGACTTTCTTATGCCGTCTAGATATCCCATGGAAGATAGTGAACACCAACTTGAAGTATTAACGATAGATTTCAGAGAATAGTGGGTCTGGGGATATAAATACAGAAATCATCAGTGCAGAAGTAGAACTTGAAACCCTGAGATGAAACAAAACCACCAACACATGGAGTGCAGACAGTGAGGGGATGGGGTTCAAGGGCTGCATGTAGATGTGCTTCGCCATTAGATGCTGGGCACTGTGTAGGGGTGAGTGCGAGTCACAGAAGAGATGGCCACGGAAGCAAGAGCAAGACTTAGAGTCTGTGAGGCCCCCAATATCAAAGCAATGGAGATCTCCAGGACAAAGCAGTGAGCACCTGTAGATACGGAAGCAGGAAGTGACCAATGTAGGGGTTGGGAGTCAAGGAAAAAAGTATTTCCAGACCCTGAGTGAGGTATCTTCTAGAATAGCCCTTTCACTATATTTAGAGTCAAGATGGATGAGCGATGTGAGGTGCTGCTGACCCTTGCATGTAACATAGGAGCATTTTGTCTGCTTAATGTTGCCTCTTTCCTGAATGTACATCTTTCACCTTAATCATTCTTGTACTATTGCATATCTATATCCAGCACACACGTAAGGAAATTTATTTACAAGATTTCAGTGTTGGCTACATGTGCTTTTAAACAAGTCCTGAAATTACTGTTCTGTTACTATTACATCCAACCTTAAAGATGAGCCTCGAATGTATTAAAGAGTTTTCAAGGTATTAGAACTCAAATTATTTTTGTTTCTATGGGTGGTGCTGAGGATCAAACCTTTGGCTCTGTAATCAATAAGTATTCCTTAGAGACCAAGTTTAATGAATGAAGAATAATTATATTATTATGATTAAATACTCTATTATCTTTGATTATTAATTCATGGCACTATTACTTCTCCAAAATCACCATAGGACTAATCCAAAATGTTTGCTTACTTGAGTGTTTCTTTCTTTTTCTCTATCTGTTGGTCTCTTTCTTGAAGTATGACCAAGTTTCAAGTAAATTTTTTGAATAGACTATTTTAAGATAGAAAGAATTTAATTCAGTTAAACACAAATATGTGCATATGCCACATTTTTCTTTGTTTATTCAAAAACTGATAGGCACACAGCTTGGTTTCATATGGTAGCTACTGTGAACAGTGCATGGTAGTACAGGACCTTTTCTACAAACTGGATCGCATAGTACTTCCATTAATGCAAGCTCAGGGACATTTCTATAGTATTCTATAGCTGATGACACTCAGAAGTTGAAGAAAACCTAAATGTTTGTCTCATAGATAAGTATCAGAGTTTGACAGTTTATCTTGGGGTAGTCAAGAAGGTAAGTACCAGAACAAAATAGAGGTGTGAATATTTTTACGCATGCAGTGAACTTGTTTGATAAGAAATCTAGTAGTGATTTGTCACTGAAAGAACATACTGCCTACAACACAGAATCTAGTAAAGTGATTATAAAAATATTAACTGAAACGTTGACAGTGGGATGAAGTGTAAAGCTAGCAACACCTTAATAATTGGCTCATTTGGGACCAGTAGGTTAATTTGGAAGGAAAGGTCCATGTTTCTTATTTTGGGTAAAAGAATACCATATGGATTAATAAGTGTTGAATACAAAGTTTTAATGAGTATGTTTAAATTCATTGTGTGCCTGGTAAGATTCCAAACATATGGAATGGAGATGTACTGTATCTTGGTCATTTAAACAATTTTTTTCAGCCTCTCCTTTAAAGCTCCCATTCCCTCTTCTGCATCTTTCCTCCCTCTCTTTGTTCTTAGAATTCATCACCACCATTCTGCATCAGGAAGCTCATATCCAACTGTGTAAGGTGCCACACTCAGTATATCTGTTATTAGACCAGTGTCCTTTCCAGTCTGAGCTCAAATATCATATATTAATGGTCATTTCTCCCAACGTTATTTTTAGTACCCACAGAGTCACAATATTTATATGGTATCCTTAATATAATATCCTTATTCACAGTTGGAAAATGACCATGAGTGGGCTGTGTTCTCAATCTCTCAATTGAATTAATGGGTAATTTTCTATTTTAGTACTCAAATCAGAGACATTTCTTAGACAATTTTTTTAAAAGCTCATCAGCACATTGCTCTGTTTTCAGTCACTGCTTTGACTCTAGCAATCAAGTTCTGTGATTTTGAAAAGAAACCAAATCTTTAAATGTTGACATTTAAGCAATAATCCTTTATTGTGACTCGATTTGGCTTCGGCAACCTTTAATGCTGTAAATTGACTTAAACCTTCTGGCTGTAGTGGAGCAACTCACATAATTGGCTGTTGATATGGAAATTAGAATGTGTACTAGCCAGGTACAGTTGTATAAACTGGATTAAAGCATAAAGTGATTGAAAGATTGGCTTGAGAACATTGCAATGCAGCCAAATATCATTCAGACAGAACAGATTGAGACTATACCCTAGAACTCCAAGTGGTGGCTTGGCTGCTGACAAAAACTCACAGAAGGTAAGAATGCTCATTTAGCCCTTCCCTTTACCTCCCAGGACACCAGTATTTATCAATTGGAAGGCAAGAAAACAAGAACATAATGCACAAAGAGCTGGTAGTCTGATTCCACATGAGCATTCCCAGCTAAACTGGAAAGGCTACAGCCACATCTACTGAAAAGCCAGGAGCCACCATTTAACGTGACAACATGGGACCATTAAATGTTGTGTCATGGCCTAGAAGTGAATAAGAATAAAAGAAGCATCTACTAGCTAGAAAAACATTGTCACCTAAATGTGTGTGTGGAGAAGGGCATTCAGACAGAGACACAGGTACAGACATTGAGAGACTGACTGTCTTATCTTAAGGAACTGAACAGCTTGCAGAGCTGACTGGAAGGCTATATTCTCTGGGAATAATTGTGTCAATCCAAAGGCACGTCGAAGATGATCTGGAAGCAGAACTTTTTCTCTCTTGGGGTAATTCAGTCTTTTCTTTTAAGGTCTTCAACTGATTGGATGGAGGAATCTAGATAATAGAGGGTAATTTTCAGTATTGTGTCTAAAGACTTAAATTTTAATCATATCTTTAAAGTATCTTTTGCAATAATATCTACACTGATGTTTTATCAAATATCTGGACACTGCAACCTATCTAAGTTGGTGCATAAAAGCAAAATAAAATTTGTTCTAGTTCCTTTTTATTGATTAATTCAAAGATACTTATTGAGTACCTGGCCTCTGCTTGGTATTATCCTGCTCAAAATGGACTGGGGAACAGGATCATCTTAGTCACTTTCTTTGTACTGGGACCAAATAACATTCACAACTTAAAGGAGGAGAGGTCTAATTTGGCAGACATTTTCACAAGTTTCAATTCATGGCTGTCAGTTTCCTTTCATGGTTGTCATGCTAAATGGCCTGGTAGAAAGATCTACTGTAAAAGAAAGTTGCTCATATCATGGTAGCAGGAAACATAGAGAAAAAAAAGGAGCTGCAGAGGAAGACAGAGCATTCCACGTCATGCCCCCTGACCTGCCATTGACTAGCCCATCCACCCATAGCACATTCAGCTCCTGAACTCATTAGTAGATGAATATTGTAAACCCAGCATCCAGTCACATTCTGAGCATATGAAAATTTGCAGGGTGGGGGGACATTCTAGATATAAGCCATAACATTATGCCCCAGACTCTCAAAAGACTCTCTCCATCTTTTTCTGGAATATGCATTTAGTCCATCTCTAAGAGTTTCCAGTGTCTTAATATTTCCAGCATTGCTGAAAAGTCCAAGAAGTTGAAGTTTCCTCTGAGATTGAAGGCAAACATTTATCTGCTAGCCCCTGTAAAAACTGAAAAGAGGGCCAGAGATTTAGTTCAGTGGCATAAGTGCCTGCCTGGCAAGTGCGAGGTCATGAGTACCACAATCAAATAAACAAACAAACAAACAACAACAACAAAAAAACTGAAAAGAAGGTTAGATCATCTAAAACGGAGAAGAAAGTGCAGCTATCTAACAGCACCAGATAAACTTCACCATTCCAAAAGGGAAAAATAAGGGGTAGAAAGAAATTGGATCAAAGCAAGACTAAATGCAGCGGAAGAAATATTAAACACTGTAGTTCCTTGTCTGACACCCAGTATAAACTGTGATAACATGAGATGAGAGCTCCAAAGGGTTTAACCATCCCCACCCTTACGTTACTGCTGGTGGCAACACTCTTGACCTCTGTCCCGGGGTGGCTTTGCTCACTGAACACAGTTTTTCTCAGAAGATGAGCAGGTGTTTCACATTCTTAGCTTCTCCAAAGTATGGTGTCTCCAGCACACTGTAAGCTTCACTTTCACAACTTCATGGACTGCTCTCAAAAGAGCACCTGCTTGGTCTCCTAGACATTCTTCTGAAGTCTGTATGGAAGCCTCCCACATCCCTTAAATCTTTAATTTCACGCTCCCATAAAACCAGTACCACGTAGATGATATCAAGGTCTGTGGCTTCCTCAAGCAGCAGACAGATCCCTTTGGAACACAACTGCAAAGGCCAGGGTGACTGAACACTGTGAACCAAATCTCAGAGAACCAATTTCCTAAGTGGCTCTTTTTGAGTTGGTTATTTTTTGACTGTCTTCTCACAGCAAAGTCCTTCACTTTTGCACCTTTAAGCCTGCAAATAGTATGGTATTGCTGATTTCTAAAATAACCTACGCACATCTTTCCTACTGACCCCATGCAAAGTACTTGGCTTCATTTTAATGATAATCTTTTCACCAACCATGCTCTCTATTACTCCAACTTTGCCAGTGATTTCTTTCTAATGAAATGCCAAACATTTCAAATAAGATTTTTTGCTTTGTTCTGTTTTGCGCTGTTTTTGTTTCTGTTTTATTTTGTTTTGTTTTTGTTCCTTATTCTCGCTGTAAATCTGCCAATGCCACAGCCTGAATGTTGAACTATCTTGGAATTTCCTCCAGCAGATTAACTTGTCAGCTATCCTTAATCTCAGTCTCATTCACAGTCTCAGGTCATGGGCAAAATGTAGACAATTTTTTGTCTAAAAGTAACACACATAGCCACTGTTCCACTGAAAACTGAGACCCCCAACTGCAATCTGAGCCTGGATTTTACTGTCTGCACTTCTACCAGCATTCTGCATCTGAAATCTGACCAGATTTTCCCATCAAGCTCACCTTACAGTATTTTAGCTCTTCTCTGGTCAACAGCTCAAAATTTTACCAAGATCCTCCCATGAACCAGTTCTAAAGGTATCTGTCCCTTTTATTATCTTCACCAGTAAGAGTTGATGTGTACATAGCACCACTTAATTCTTTTTACCCTCCTCTTCTCCATCATTCCCATTTGCAAAGGACCTTTCTGTTTTCTATTAGTTCTATAGGTTTTTTAAAACACTGCAAGGCCGCACTCTTGGTACCAAAATCTGTCTTGATCACTTTTTCTTTACTGGGACAAAAATCTCTGACATTCACAAAATTCCAGAAACTTATGTCCATGAGTTGCAAGCAAATGCAAAACAAAACTGTTATGAAAGGGTCTGCTATGAGTAATGCTGATCACATCACAAGAGCCAGGCAGCAGAGACATGGATGGGTAGAGTGGAGAGATACACCTGTTCAGATCACTCTTCCAGAGACATACCTGCTACCAACCTCCACATGAAGGATGCTCAGCCACTGAGCTCATTAGTGGGTGAACCCACTGCTGAGTATATTGCCCTGTGACCCCAAAACTTTCAAAACTCCTTCCTCTGAGCATATGGGGGTTTTGTGGGACATTTTAGATCTAAACCATATAATTTACCTGAGCTGTTTTTTTTTTTTTCCCAACAGTTTGGGAAACTCATGAAATGTTTTGAGAATATCATTTTTTCTATAAATAGATAATGAACATAAGTCTATCCCTCTACTTGGACCCCATAGATTTTGCTATGAAGGAATAATGGGACCTAAGAGCCTAACAGGGGTGATGGTCTCACTGAAAACTCCTGAGGAACAATTTTGGGGGCACACTTGTTCAGTCACTCTGCTTTTCAGTGGACTGTATCTTTGTGATTCAAACATTTTTAGAATTCATCAATTTTGTTTAAAAAGAGAGGCAGATTAATTTAAAATAAAGAAGAATAATTTCAAATAATGAGATTTTAGAGATTAAATAAATCAATTTCAGGCTGGTTAAGTTTTAAATATGATTTATAAGTAATGTGATGAGATAAATGGCTTCATTTTTCTATGATTCTTTTTGATGTCTTGTCAATTAGAAACAATATCATCCCTATCTCACTGGATTGTTAAAAGTGAATAAAATAATGAAGGTTAAGAAACTACCATAGGCTGGCATTTAGTCATTTCAATTATGTATAACTACAAATATATATATATATATATATATATATATATATATATGCATACATACATATATATGTGCATATTATGTGTATAACTACATGTATTTATACATGTATATTCTTTTGGTATATGAATAGTAAAATTACCCAAAATGTACCTTGATTATTGTCTTCTATTCTTCTCTAAAATATATATATTTATTTATTTTTAGTCTAAAGAAAGAAAAAACAAAATAGAAAAAAGGTAGAATAATACAGAATTTTAAAAAATTAACACTAAGAAATCGCTAGTTGATACATTACATAGTGTCATCTTAGAAATAGTTGTGGAAGTTACAAAATCTAAGCCTAGAAAGTGGCTAGACAAAAAAACATTGACAATGCAAACCATTCTGCTCAATGATCCAACAAAAATTTAGTAATATGGTCATCTATCTCTAAAACATATTTAATTGAAAAAGCTTTCTTCATTAAACTTATATTTCCTTGCATTATAGCTTTTTTGTTCTCTGAACAGACACCACTGAAAAAAATCCTGTGTTACTTTAAGTTTCAAGCAAGTTTTCAGTAAGGTACTAAGACACACAGTTCCCAAGTTATCAACACCAAGTTTGACCTTTTGAACAAATTTTCTCTTCTACCCTCTCTTGCTTCACACAGTTTCTTTTCCCTCAGCCTGTTTTTCAGGGACCATTCTTGGAAGACAGAGAGCTCAGAGACAGGAGAAATGCACAGTTGTTGTCTGCATCAGCAGAGCCCAGTGCTGTCACCACCCGCCGAATAAGTCTGTTAGCCTGGACGCCTTCCTGAAATGACTTGAGCTATTTTCCTTATATGTGAATATGTCTGTCCTTAGAGAGGCAGGCATCAATACTTATTATTTGACTTCATAAAAAGTATGTTTCTCTACATCATTCTGCATCATTCTGGGAAAGCCAGTCTCTCCATGTCTCCTTGACTGTATGAGAAAAAAAATAATTCAAGAAAAGGAAAACTTCAAAGGGAACATGGAACTGGTTAAAAACAGGGCTAGTGAAAAATTAAGAGCACTGAATGTGTCCATAACCTGAACTTATGGGACAGATTATAGAGTCTGAAAATCTCACTGAGTATTAATAAAAGAGAAATGACAAAACAAACAGGCACTAACTGAGCATGTCCTTTGCAGCAAGCACCAAGTGTTTCATACGTGTGTGAAAGAAACCAGAAAAGAGAGGGCACTTCAGACTCAGTAATCCTTCTGTCTCTCATTCTCCCTCCAAGTTCTGCTCTTTTAGAATCATGACCGTTTTCGTACCATTCATTCATCGGAATGACCACCTTCCTCCTAGATTTCTCCCCAGATTTCTAATAAGGGTAATTAGAAGTTAAGAATGGGAAAACCTTTTTATTGACTCAAATTTATTTGCAATCATGAGCAAGCACTAGATGCTCAGAAGATGAAGTAATTAATTTTGAGGAGATTCATTCCTGTTCAAGATTTCTTTCCTTTCCATTTTGCTTTTCTTTTTTATTTTAACTTTTCAAAACAGTTTATAAAAACATATACTAAATGTGTTCTTTTCCATTACAACATTTTGTAACAGCATTACAAATTCTTAAATATTACCTAACTATTATTAATTATTGTTCTTCTTAAACAAAACCTTTTGTGTTCTTTTCTGGTGCTTATCTATGTTTGTTATTTATATAGTTCCAATCAGCATATATTGCTCATCAAACTATTTTCCTTTTTATTCTACAAGGACTGTTTAACATCTTATGAAATACATAAATTTCTTTTCCCTAGTGTTAGACAATTTAATTACTTAATTTTATGGTTATCAAAAAATGTATGCTTTTTTAAATGAATGTTGTCTAGATTCAATTCACAAAACAGCAATACTGAGAATTTTTCTTACAAGAGTGTTTGCTTCATGCCATCACCAAGTCAAACTGCTCAGTTAGCTTACAATATCTTCAAGCAGACCATAAAGGTCTGCTGTTATGAAGCTAAAAACATCCAATTTGTACCATCAGGATACACACTATTTTAAGGCCAATAACCCATGCTAATAGTGAAGCCATAGCGGGGTTACTGACGAGGCTGAGGGGAAGACTACTGACTGCGGAGAAGACCACTTCTGAACTGAGGTCCCTAAGAAAGAACAAAGTGCTTTTTTCTCTGGAGCCCAGAGGTGAGGATGTGTGACGCTAAGCAGATGGAGGCAGACAGAGACAGACAGCAGAGTCTTATCTGCCATTGCTTCCCAGCTTGGGCTTTGTGGAAAGTTCTGTGAAGGCATGGAAAGAGAGTGTGTGTGTGTGTGTGTGTGTGTGTGTGTGTGTGTGTGTGTATCCTAGGGAAAATATCCATAGTATGTTTATAAAAGATCACTCTGGTAAGCTCTTGGCAAGCCTAAAGGATCATAACTGTCATCTGTGCCTATCCTTCATAGTCTGAAGAAAATGAATGATGATAATGTTACTCATCTACGCGAGTTCAGTTTTCTCCATAAACACAGCTGTGTTGTGAATTAAGCAAAATATGTAAAAATTTGGATTAACTGAAAAATAAACTAAAGATGATGATTTGCACCATGAAAGAATTCTGTGCTGTATAAAAGTTTCATTGTGGAGTTATTTAAAATAGTGAAATCTCTTAATGGCCCGCAATATAATTCTGCTTATAAACATGTGATTATCAGGCAAATTTCTAAGGCTTTACCAATTGCGTACAAAAAACTGCAGCCACGCTCAGTTTTCTCTTCTCTTGAAAGAATTCTGTTCGCTTTTCTAAACATGGATCAGCCTTGGTAGCTTATTATTTAACATGAAGCTTATTAATTTTCCCCATGAATCGACTACAATAGAATAACATTTTCTATTTTTCCATGCTAATTAAAATAATTTTGCCTAATTACCACTTAGTCTAGAAAAAAATACTAGAAATATTAATAAGAATATGGCTTATAAACATATACGTATTTCCAACAGTAGGGTTGCATCTAAGAGAGTAATTGACATTTTTTTTTTTTTTTGGAATGTAGACTAGTTAGGAAGACAGTGGACACTAATATAAAAAAGACCTGAAATTTTCACCCTTTTATATCATTAGATATTATAATATATTTCATCTTCCCAAAATAAAAACACACACACACACACACACACACACACACACACACACACACACCCCACACTTTCTGGGCAAATGTGTGAAAGCTGGAGAGAGCCGGAAGTTGGAAACATGTGATGAACAGTGGATGGGTATATAGGACCAGGCTTCTCAAGTCAGAGTGAGGCAGGTGTCATCAAGATATGGTTAAACATCGCTACAATAAAAACTACAATCATTCAAGCTCTAAAAAGTAAAATAAAACAGTATCACTGAAAAAGAACACATACTTATCAAAAATTGGAATACAGAAACCAAGTCTTAGCAGAAGCGAACTATGTTCTTACCTTCTACACTGGGACAGTGATCAAAACAAAATGTTCGACTTTTTAAAATCAAATCAATGCCGGAATGGAATAGCATCATATGTAAACTTGTCGGTAAAGTTTACCAGAAGAGCAAAAGAGAAAAAATAGGTGAAAATGAATGATGCTATAATACTGGTTTTAAGCAACACTCAGCTCCTTGCTTTGGGAATTTCTAAATGATGTACCTATTTTAACAAAAATGTTAGCATGTATACACACATGCACATAGTCGAATCTAATTTCTCTAATTCTAATTCTAATATCTCTAATTCTAATATCTAATTTCTCTAATTTCTCTCTGGCTCCTTCCATCTCAACAAAAAAGTACAGACCTGTTAGGATCACAGGCCGTTTCATTGTCTGGACACTGCTGACCTGTCTAGCTGCCTTCACGAGTTTGCTTCGTCTTCCTGTGATGCAGGTAGATTGTGTAACTACATCTCAGACTGTCTTTTTCCATGCTCCTCAATACCCTCGCCTGGCCTGCTTGCCATTTGTAAATTTGTTCTCCACTGTTTTCTTCCTTTTTTCTGCTTTGTTATCACTGGGCGTTGACCCTGCAGAATATATTCCCAGCTCCATTCCTGGCACTGAGATCAGGAAGGGAAAGCTGGTGTGCAAGAGCAAGGCAGAAAGGAGAGAATTCCTCTCACCTCTGCTACAGGCATTACTGCCCAGGATTTCTGTCCCATCTCAGCCTCCTGCTAAGCAGTCCGTCTCACAGCTCTGTTCCCACCAGGCAGCCCCGCCTGTGTCCTGTTCTGCTGCGTTGGCATCCACTTCTTTCTTTCTCTCCCCAAGCCCAGGAAAGCTGAAGGTTTCCTGGAAGTGCTGACCTTACACTTTTTAACCTTTTGCTGTGTGCTCTCTCAGCTCTTCTGGCACCTTTGCAGCTACCCTGCCTTAAATTCCTCCAATCTTTGCAGAGTGGGCTCTGTTGGCCTGACAGGACCATGACTCAGAGTGCTGGCTGGCCTTGTCACTGAAGATTAAGGTCTGGGTCATTACCCTCCGGGCAGCTGTCCCCTGTCACCTAGAGCCTTTGGGATCCACTCTCACTTTCATACTGGGTTGTGTTCCTTCCTTTGGTCTGTCTCCTTACTAACGTGGGAATTTCTCCAGGACAGAATGTCTGTCATATTTGACTTACAAGTTTTATGTGGAACCCTGGCAGAGTCCAGGGAACACCCCGTAAATATTTGTTGAATTGATTTTAGAAAAATGGAAATTTTTCTTTCAAGATTGACGTGGGAATCTAAACATCCCAACTCATCAGTCCTTAGAAGCAGTGCTAAGGTAATTCTTATGAACATTCATGCAGTATTCTCCAAGTAGGACCATGTCTTATACCTGTATCAGGGCCTCTCAGGTGTCTTCTACCATGACACTGAATATGCTACATATGAAGACTCAGCATTTAATAAAATATTTAAATTATTTTGGCGATATATACACTTATACATAAAATCTTGTACTATTCTATTCTTCTCAACTTTTGTTTCATTTTTTAAAAATACTGATTGCAGCCCCCTAAATTAATTTCATGTCCATTTAGTGGTTCACAAATGTTCCACTGAAAAGCCTTCCTTAGATGATGTAGATGTATTCTACTTTCTAAGGAATCCTCAGCAACATGGGAAACTAATATGTAGAATTCTCTTTTAAAATTGTTTCTTGAAATTGCCTGCAATCCTATAGATCCTTAGTTATCTTACTTTTAAGATTGAATACTTATTAATTATGACATTAATAATTACAATTATCATTGAAAGATTTAATTCTTTAAATTATTACCAAATACACTTGAAAGGGTATAAATGAATTTAAGATCTTTCTCTAAGGGTGACATTTGATGGAAAAAGGAAGAAAGAATGATAAATGCCTGAGAAAAAAGGGAAAAGATTCCTGAGCTGTATACTAATTCAGACAAAAAATATAAGCTTTGACTGAAGATACTCTATCACTTAATAATTTCTCTGCACATTGTGTTGAATCCTTTATATATGCTAAATTAATACTCTAATCAATAGGCATTTATGTACTTCTCCATTAAGGCCCATATTTATGAGATTGATTTTTCATTTATTGAATTTTAACAAGTTATAACTTTGAAAGTCTTATGAATATTGACTTGTATGTTGCAGGAAACAGACTGCAAAAAAAATAAAAATATTATAGCCTCACTGTTCAAATATTTTGGCTAAAAGTTGATATCAGATTTTTCTTGGTAAATTTTAGGGCACTAATCCATCCCTGTGTTTTTGTGTACATCTATTGCTTTCCTTATTAGCTATTTATGCACAGATACAAAGTATTTTTCAGGGAAAGACTATCACTAAACCATCTGAGAGCAATTTTATCTCTGAAGGGAATGAACAGAGGTCAGGAACAAAAACTTGTAATAGCTGGCTCGGGGTCAAAGTCTGCACCCTATACAATTAGGTAGGAATGAACCGCGAAAGGAACCGTGCACTCTGCTTCCTTGAGGCGACCAATTTACATTTCGATCGCTGATCACCCCAGAAAGCAGATGAGAACATTTCCATACGATTTATTCTTTTGGTATAGTTTTAAAGATGAGTACATGTACTCCTACTGAGTTACTGTTTGATTCATTAAGAACCTTATCTCTAGAAGAATATGTGAAATAATTTGTTTTAAATAATTTTAAATCAGATTAAAAACAATTCCAGGAAAATCGGGGTTTTGTTTTAGCCCACATGGGTGACCCCTCGTGTTTGATGGGGGATATCTATTAAAAGGACACAAAGTTGAAAAAAAGGAACTAGGATCAGAGAGAGGGGAAAAAGACAGGCACAGATAAACACACATTTGTCTCTCCGGGTTACATTTGTGTCTCAGGGTTACATTTGTATTTGTATGAATACATGTTTTTCTGGGGTTTAGACCCCAAGACTAAATGCTATTGACTTGAGGCCAGATTTTTCTCAGAATTTACATTTCTTGCTGATGATTAGTTTCTCTTTAAAAGGGATACTGTTATGTTGAATTGTCTCCCCTAGATTTACATGCGCTGAATTCCTAAGCTCCAGTATCTCAGAATGTGACCGTATTTGGAAACATGGGCACTGCGGATGTACTTGGTTAAGGTAAGGTCACACTGGAGTAGGGTAGGATTCCAATCCAGCAGAATTGGTGTTTCTGTTTTAAAAAGAAAAAGCTTAGACAGAGAAACAGTCATGTGCAAAGGGAAGGAGATGTGGAAGAACACAGGGAGAGGATTTCTCTGCTTGTCATGGAGACCAGGATCAGATGCCCTGTAACCCTGAGAAGGAACCAATCCGCCAGCAGCTCGATTTCAGGCTTCAACCTCCAGAATTAGGAGACAATTAGTATCCGTTGTTGAAATCACCTAGTTTGCTAAACTTTATTAAAACTCCCTAACAAATCAGTAGGGAACATGTTGGAGGTTGAGAACTATAGACAATGTGAAATACCACAATTCAGACATGTGACTTATTCATTCTTTGTCCAATTAATATGTATTTTCTTTTCTTCCCTCTACTGGTATATGTTGGTGAGGTGCTATGCATGGCTAACTCAGCAACAAATAACAGTAATATTTCTCAGAATTATATAGAGAAAAGGGGTACTATATAAAATGAAGATGATTTAATTATGATGATCTTGGAATTTGTTTAGAGTGAAGAAAACCTATTACATCAAACTGTTTCTTTAGAAAAAATGAACCAGCTAATAATTGACCTATATTTCCATTTTAACTCTTCAGTATAATAGTAACTTCCATTTTAACTCTTCAGTATAATAGTAATGCTTGAAATTACACACTCTAACTATAACTGGATAAGCTATCTGATTTTTTTTTTTTTTTTTTTTTTTACTGTTTTCCAGCAGGAATCTTGCAGAGACAAACAAAAGATTCATATTCAAAACATGACTGTGCTGTGTACAAACTGACCCTGAAGGTCTTGGACTTTAACATTGAGCCTATGGCCTAACTCCAAATTCATCACTCTGACTTAGCTTGAGCTCTTGCTCACAGGTGATAATGATTGGGCTAGGTATTGGCATTAGAAAAGCAATTTCCCTTTGCAGAATGGATCAAAAACTTCTGTATTCACTAGAGGGCAGTGTTTCACAATTTTAATACTGTTTTTACTTGGAAATCTTGAATGGTCAAGGCCTTGGCAAAAGTTTTTAAAAATTTAGAAGACTTACCAAATTGTATTTTAATAGTTGCTTAACTTGAAATTTTTTGGGACAATATACATGAAACAGATATATAGAATGCAAATTCCAAGAGCTTATTAAATATATTTTCTTATTTGCATGACACCTGGACATAAGTGATCTTGTGTATAAAAGGTATGTAATAGAATTGTACTGGTCAGCTTTCTTATTACTGGACACAAAATACACAGCACCCACATCTTGAAGCAGGAGGGGCTTATTTGGCTTCCGGCTCCCAGTAGATTCAGTCCATAACTGTTGGCTCCAAAAAAGAAACAGCATAGTGGAGAGCATAATGGAGGAAAATTGCTCAGTAAATGGTAACAAGAAACAGAGAAAGACGAAAGGATGTAAGGACAAGAATGCATCCTTCCAGGTCACACCTTAGTGACCCACCTCCAAAAGGCCCTATGTCTACTGATTCGATCGCTTTCAGGGGACATTTTAGGTCCAAACCACAACAAAAATATTAAGGATTCATATTATTTATTAAGCTTTGGAAACTCTCTGGTCTTCAAATTTTTCATGGGCTCATCCAAATGCTTTATCTCTTATACTACCTCCATTCTGTGCACAGAGAAAACAACTCTTTTAGTACTAAGGACTGCAAATAAAGTGGGTTTTATGTGTCTTATCCTTCCTGAGTTTTCTTTTCTAACTGAATTCTTTGATTTGCTACAGTTCTAGGTCTTCCATGAGTAAATTTCCAAAAATGAATAGGTTTAATGATTAAGTTCCCAAAATTTAAACTATTTCTGGTCAAACTTTAGTACTTGTGGCATCTATAAATGATACCCTACATTATCTACAAGAAATGAATAAAAGGTTGCAGATTCATATTTGTGTAGTCATCCAATGTTAACTTTACTCTCAACCTTTATGTCAAACATCTATGAGTGACATGTACTTTCTTCACTTGGGAAGAACTGGTGAGTAAAAATGACCAAATGGGAAATCTGGGGCTTGGGAAATTCTGTGAGTATGGTGGCTTAATAGCTGTATGAGATAACAAGTCTAGACTGCATAAATCAAAATGCTATTATAACTTTATAATAATGGGATGATCTGGAAAATGCATTTACCTAATTCATTTCAGGCTTCTTCAAATACAGAAAACAGATCTGCAGGACAAATATAGATCCTCACACTCGTGCATCATTACCACCAATACTGAACATTTGAATCTTTAAAATTAAGCAGTTTACCTTTTTGCCTTCTTTTTAGGCCCACAAACGATGCTCTTCCGTTCCCTCATCCCTGAGCATCTCGAGTACGTTGAGCCTAGTAAAAGGCGCTTCTGCCGTCTGTTCAGCTGACCTCAGTCAAAGCCTTGCCCTGGTGCGACAAGTTTGTGGAGAAGAAAGAAAAAGAAAGCTCTTACTGTCTACCAGTCTACCAGGTTGTGAGGTGGCGCATGAACACAATTTTACCTATTAAATCTCAGGAAGCACAAAATGATAAGGATTGAGCAACAGAAGGAGACTGAGGCATTCTTTTTTTGGATGAATTCATCTAATCCCAAGTTTCATTTGTTATTTATATATGAATAACATATACTCTGTATTAGTAGCCAAATCACCCCCCTACTAAACTCCTCACCCACGTTTATGCCTACGTATGAGACAGCTCACTTTTGCTTTCATAGTTTATGGGACCCTCACCATCAGTACACCCAGTATGTCACACACTGTGTTCTTCATTCCAAAGGGCCTTCGCTTTTGCCAACTTATTCTCACTCATCATAAACATCCACGCTCCTGTGCAAGTAACTTTGCAGTCAACTTTGGCTTTCCTTACCCTGGATCTTTTTGCCTCACATGTGTTGGTTACAGACAGAATACTGCAAAGCCTGCTTCTGCTATAGTCATTGTCTTGTTTTCTCTATTTTTTTTTGTCTGCTGTATCGCAAATATATCAAACTTGATTCACAGTTTTTGTTCTTTCCCTTCAGTTCTAAAATTTACCTAAAATTGCCATCTGAGCCTGTCGTGTAACTCTTCTTTAAAATGAAGTTTTAAAGGTTTTTCACTATTTACAGCATCAAGATATAATACCTTTGCAAGACATTCACGGTTTTGCCCCACACACTTTGTCTCATGATTCTTCGTGTCTGAATTTATGGTCATATCTGAGAACCCACCAAGTCTAGAAGCAGAACATACCGAGTTCATTCATGTCTGTGCTCATTCTAGATTCTTCCCTCCTGTTCTATCTTCTGCACTCATCAGCACTTACCTGTCTTCTGGCCTTCAGCACAGTTACCTGCCTCCTCTCTGGGCCCTCTTGCAGTTTTGCTCATATGTCCTACAGGGTGCTTTCCACTCAGTATCATGTGCCTTTGTATCTATGTCAGGCTGACCTATCTCACTAGGGCTGACGCTTCTTAAAGGCATGAAGTGTTTACCAGCCATGTTCATACTCTGCTACCCAGCACATCTCTTAGTAGATGGAAGGTCCTCAATAAATATTTAGTTTGAATTGAAGCACTAGCCAGACGGGTGTCATACAAAGACATCAGCACATAACCACGTGACCTGGACTTCTAGCAGCTATAACTAGAATTGTGAATCCCCATTTCCTTTTCCAGCATTACCAAAAGTGGGCTAAATGGTCAAATGTCACTGATAGGGCCTATCTTGGATTGTCTACTGTTTAGCTGAAGGAATACATTCATCAGTAGCTTTGTGCAACACATTCCCTCAAACCTTAATCCTGCACTTTGCTTTGTCCATTGAGATTAAGCTGCTGCCTTTGGAGGCAGCCATGATAGTCCGTCTCTCACAAAGTTCATAACTCTGGCATGAAGCCCACGCTGGCCTTCCAGTTATCAAAGGGCGAAGAGTCTCCGCATTTCTGAAGTTGATATAACAAGCATCTGCCTCACAGTCTCTAGCTCAGTTTCTTAAAACAGCCTCCCAGCTGGATGCCCTCCATTCATTCCCCCTTCAACCGTAAAGTATTTGAATGAGCTTGAATATGAAATGAATAATTTGTATACCAGGAGCTCACTTAATAGCTTAATGTTAGTTTTATTATGAAAATTTCTCCTGGAGCCAGAGTATGGAACTTCACAGATTATAATGTGGAGATATTTATGTTGTTAGGATGCCCACATTTTGTACATAATCACTAGACATGCAAAATTGCTTCCCATTGGACATGGGCTTGCTGGAAATGTTTTCAAGATCTTTAACTATGTGTCAAAGATCATTTTATCTAAGCTAACTTTTTACCATGAAGAAGCATATCCCAGTGCTATTGCATTTCTGTGTCCTGAAGGAGAGAGCAATGTGCCTGGATCACGTTCCTAATAATGGACATGGGAGTAGCAGATGTCAATATGCCAAACTTTGTGCTGGATCTATTTTTTTCTCCTTATTAATAAAAATTATGTTTTTTCTTAACCCAGAAACATACTAAAAGTCCCCTGGGCAAGAAAAAAAAGTAATTTGATATCAAAATCTAAAGTCATTGAAACCTCTTGATCCACCCCACACAGAGTTCTTAGCCAAAATATTTTCTTATTGAAAACTCATTTTTATTCTGCATTCAGAAAATATTGATTCATTCTTTTTGCATTCCAAGGTCTTAAGAGAGATAATAGTAAAACTCTATCCTTACTTTACCCCCTGAAATGTGAGCCTGTAAAGGGAACCTGAGACATCAAGAGGTTAAATGGCTTTCTCAGGACCACACACCATGTCAGGGTCACAGCTGAGGTTAGAAGCTGCAAGCTTCTCCTCCTCTTTCTTACGTGTTTCACAGGACTAGCCTTCCGCTTATTTATTTAGGTGTAGTAACTGCGGGTCAACAGGGAGTGGGGTTTCGCAGTGTGACAATAAGATATTTAAAAGATGACCTTTTAAGAAAGCATTTTGTGCCCTTTGTTTAAAGTAACACAGATACTCTCCAAATAAATCTTTCTCTTCATTTGTCTGATCGGGAAGTCTGTCTGTGCTAACATATTAGGTCATCAGCTTCAGGACATATGGGTATATTCCTTGGTGATTCAGGACAATCCCTTTCCCAGAGACTCATTTTACATCTTTGTAAGATGCTTAAAATGTATCTCCAAATCACGCCTTGCAAAAACAAGAGAAAAATAAGTAACTACTGTCAATAGATGCAATACTTGTGAGATACTCAGCTAGTCAGGAACTTCCATGCCACCGGGCTGCAGTGTGATGAGCAGGTATGCACTGACAAAGTCTGTGACTTACAGTTTGCAGCAGAGTTTGCTTGAGTGTTAGCCTTGATCCATCCGATGAACAGCACACATGGCCACACAACAGGGCCTGTTGAAGGAGGTGAAAGTCGTGTTCCTGCACAGAATAATTCGTGGCTACCTCCTTTGGCTTGACCCGTGAAATATTCAAGAATTGACTGATAACTGCCAACACAATTTGTAACAAAATCTGCTAACAATGAAAAGTTTCTTTTAGGTTTTTTGGCTTTATCTTTTATTTATTACTTTTTAAAAACCATTTTTTAATTTTCTACTATCACCATATGTCCTCTTTTCCATCAGTTCAGATGTTCTTACTGTTTTAATTTCATTTATCCCACCCCCCAGATTTAAAAAGGGAGCGAGAAGGTAAAGTGTGTGAACCCTCTAGAGTTTTTAATAATGAACATGGAGGCAGCAAATGCTTCTCTTGCTTCCAACACTGTGATGAAGTGACTTTTTCTATTTATTAATAAAACGTCTGCTTCTCCTTAACCATGAGCATAAGAAATTGTCACTTCCGTAACTTTCTACCGAAATTTAGATTTTCTGGTGCGCTGTCAATACATACCTTACTTCTTCTGCACTCTTGGTTTATTTTATTGTTTAATTGGGGAGTTTGATAAGCCTGTGACATATTGAGCCAGGGGAACCCAGTTTTGGTTTCACTGGTTCTGAGTAAGTGAGTCTGTATTTGTACATGTAACTACTTTGCTCTCACCTCTGAAAATGTAAGACATATTTCAAAGTCCCCGGTGCCTCTCAGAGTTTTAAGCGTTTATCTATCAATGAATTCTCCTTTTACTTTTATAGTATTTACAAATAAAATTTATTTGGGGATTGAGGAAATGCTATCTGATTCACGTTGGCATTAGCTTCTACCTGAACCAGTTCTTTAAATTACAGCTGAAAAAGTACTTAGGCCCACTTGAAGTTCTTTTCAAAATGAATTGATGGGCCAAGATGTATTTTAAAAGCAAATTGTTTTAATTTTATGAGCCAATGTCTTTTACATTGGTAGCCTGGCAAAAGAAATTTCACAGATTACAGGTGGCACATTTATAAAAATATTCTGATTTACAAATTTCCAAGGAAATAAATAGCTCACAGGTTACGTGTAAATTTATTGAGAAAAAAAAACTTTTTTAAGAATTTGTAGTCCCTTCTATGACTATAGGTAGGTCAAATTTACTGAAATAGCAATGTTAAACCAAACCAACATCTTTTATATCTTGGTATTAAAGTTTGAGAGAAATCTTCATAAGTTTTCCATCCTTTAACCTAATAAGTGTAAGGTGCTTCTTAATAAAATGTATTTGCTTATAACAACTGCCATCCTTTCTCGTGCAGTCACTACTTGGAAGAAGCAGTCTTGAAGAATAAAGAGAATCCTCCGTACTGTCTTACAGAAAGTTGTACCGTTTCAGTCTGATCCACTATTCAACATCATCAAACACCTGATTCTCACTCTCTCCGCCCACAGACTGCTTCTCAGTGTGAGCCCCTCCTCAGGCACAGGAGAATGTCTCTGTCCCAGAACCCGCGATCTCAAATTCCAGAGCTGAGTCCTAGCCCTTACTGCCCTGCCCTGTGCTTCCTAGGAATTAAAGTCAGAACTGATTAAGTCTGTCAAGACTAAACAGAGTTGGGATGTATCCCTGGCAAGACACAGTGTTAGAAAATTCAAATTAAATTGAGAAAAGAGGAGGATGAAGGAAGTGGAAAGACAATAAACAAATATCTGCAAAAGTAATTCATTACATTTTCTCATAATCTAAAAGACCAATAAAAGAAATAAAGCTGGTCCTCCCTTCACACTGGCCCACAAAATAAATAGCACTTTAGTCTAATTTAAAAAGGCACTTTGAGTTTCAATAGTTTCATTATTCACACAGCAGTTAAACAAAAATCTCAGAAACTTCCCCATACTTTAGGGAAGATCAGGGACTAATTTTAAAGCAAACGACCAAAATCTATCCAGTCATCTGTGTAGGGCATGGAGACAGAGGAGTAATCAATCAGTCAGGAACTATTTAGGATACCACATCACTTTTGTGATCACGTGAATGGATGTTTATTACTGTTTTATTAGGATAAAAATAAAGGCACAGTGATGTACACCAAATGCTGTGATTCTAGTACTCGGGAGGCTGAGGCAGGATGATGACCTTAAGTTTGAGGCCAGCTTGGGATACATAATGAGATCATACATCTAAAATATCATCACTTTCCTGTTCCTTTCCATGTTACTATAGAAATAATAGCATTCTAGCTTTAAAAGTATTTTTTTGCTTTTCAGAAAATGATTCTGATGATGTACTCATGATAAGTATTCTTTGACACAGCAGGTACTCTTTGAGCACATCACATTCTAGTACCAGGATTAATCAGTTTATTACTATTAGATCATTTTCTTCTTACCCACACAAAAGGAGGAAATGAGGCCCACAGGTGTGACGCTGCGTTATCTGAGCTATTTATACTGATCTTACCCAGACTTAGATTTTAACTGTGAACAATGAAATAAATTTGAAGAGGTAAAAAATTGTTCTCCATATTGTTGGGTTTTGTTGTTGTTGTTGTTGTTTTTATCTTATCAAATATCTTCAGTTCTTTGTATAATTCACCACAAATGCAGTACCAAATAAATTGATATTTTCCTATTAAAATTTCTTTATTCTATGCTCTATAAACTTTCATTTTTATATTTTCTGTTCCTCATTCTATAGCATTTTAGGATTTTGCTTTGGAAAAAGGGTCATACAGAAGTGATCTGAAAATGAATCACTTTGGTAAAATTTAAAGGTCAGTTTTGATTTCCTACTCTAATTAACCAGCAAGATGTGAGCTTTGAGTATCATAACATATTTCTAGCTGATATCCAGCTAGGCGTCCCACACTACACATAAAAATGTTGGGAAAGCAGGTAGCAATATTCAAAATCAAATATCCTACTCACTAGCTATCTATGCTTGTGCAAAGTATTGTACATTTCTACACTACAGTGCTGTGAAATAGCAGAGGTAATAAAGTCTTCTGGGATCTCATTTTGAGGGAAGTAATAATGCTCATGAGAAGTTCAGCAGCATGCCCAGCACAGAGGAGGAGACCACTGACATATTAGCTGTTGCTGTGAGGTCCTTTGATCTTGAAAGCCTTTTGGAGAAGTTTTTCCTTTTGTCTTGGAGGTAACAAAGCCTTGAATACCACAAATCTTTAAAACTTTCTCAGTGCTGTTCCAAAATAACATATATGACATGTTTGTTTATGCTTCTCAGCGTAATTTGGTACAAATTATGCTCGTTCTAATGTGCTATTCTGAGTGCGGTCTAGGCAGCTTTTAAGCAAAGTATTTGCTTGTGAACTATGGTAGAATAATTTGGGACAGCTGGTTGTCTCCAAAGCAAGGAATTGAAAAACTGCCAAGTCTCTGCTTAACTTTCAACAGTGTAGACAAGAAAGCTTTGGACATCCTAGAAATATGCTGTGCCTATCACTAGCAAAACAAAGCATTTTCAGTTAGACCAAGGTAGGGTGGTGTGTTTCTTCAAGCCCAAAGAGAGGATTTTATTATTTTAGTGTGGAGAATTCCAGACAGTATGAATGGACTTGTAGTACTCTATCTGCAGAGACATCTTTTTCCCAACCAATGACAAGATTTAGCTATTTAAAAAGGTATGTGAAATGTTTTAATATTTTATTTTCCCACATCCAATCTTATCCATCCTTTACAGAATCTGACAACAGTCCCAGGTGCAAGAAGGGATGAAGAGTGATAACAGGCTGTGTAGATCCAGCTACCCTCAAAAGGAGAGGAAACTGCAGAACATAAGCATGAACAACTCCCAAAGTCTCAGCCCGGATTAATCTACAAAACGCTGGAAATGCGTGGAAATGCTGTGTGATTCTGGACTTCCTTTTACAATGAATTAAAAGAAAGAAGATAGAACACCAAAAAAATGGATACAACATTTACCAGAGCTGAAGAGCAAATGTTAATTTCATACCAAATTATAGTCTGTTGAAGCAGGAACAATTTTATCATATTAAAGAACTTTTTCTCCCATTCCCTATTAATTTCCTATATAGCATTTGAGATAGGAAAATATTGTAAAAATTATTGTTAATGAATACATTAGCTTTTTTGGTTCTCTAAGTCTTTTCGTTTGGATTTTTAATATTAGGCAGATTTTGTTTGTGCTAATCTAGTGACAGATATTGACTAAAGTCACAATGATGTCAACTAAGAAAATATGAAAAAAAAAAACTGCTGTAGCAGCTGTCCTAAAGATGTTGTAAATCTCAAAAGATGTTGTTTTCAATTAAAAGCACATTTGTTATATTTTTTCTAGAAAATTCTGCCATTTCGAAACATTCTTTATAGCAACTAATATTGACAATGCTGTCTTTAAACATGAGAACTCACTTAACACGTACGCTGTGAATTAAAGACCTCATCAATCTTTTGAAACACTTCATTTCTAGAGCTATCATTGTGCTGTGAATTTCCAGCATCTCAGCAAACTATTGCTTATCTGGGCTAGCGTTTAAAAAAAAAATCAATGATTTTTTTCTAAGTAAGAGCCATTTTTCTGGGTTTCACCCTAATTTTCGAATCTTGCCAAGGATATGGTATCTCTCACATCCAAAACTTGCAAGCATGATTTGCAGTTTGAGTTACAATAGACTAGCTCATCTACTTCTCATACAGAACTTCAAGGGGTTCCTTGCAGCATGGAATATTCTTGCTTCTCTATAACTGACCACTATGCATTCAGCAGACACATAAGACGTTTGCAGATTCATTTTAGGATGTTTAGAGTTATTGCAGTTAGTGGGTCTAATTCTTCAAAATGAAGGTCTATTATTTGACTCTGACTGCCACATGAGGTGGGCCCTCTACTGATCATGATCTTTCCAAAGGAATGGTAAAGCATTTTAATAATGATATCACTATCAAACACATTATATTTGTGCAATTTTCCAACCTGTGTCAAAGGTCTTCTGACATTAAAAAACAATAATTAAAAAGCAAAAATTATCATATGCACAGGAAATTAAAATTAACAAATAATGGAATTCAACTGTTTGAAGCAGGTGAAAGCTTTTCTAATTTTCACAAAGGAGCCCTGCAGACTCAAGACATTCCTGACAGCATCCAATCTCCCTCGCTCCATACACCCAGTCCCATGGTTTCTTTCAGCACCTCAAGCCCAAGTCAACTCCTGAATGTCTGCCTTTGCTGATTTTGGGATTGCTGAGAGTTGCCAGATTTTTGCCTGGCTCCTTCTCATTATTCACACAGTTCTGTTCTTACAGAAGCATCTTCCAACCAATCTATCAAAAATAGGTTCAACTTTTTTCTCAGCATTCCTGTAGCCCTAAGAATGATTTTTTTTTGTTCTCTTTTTAAGTGTTTCTTCTCACCTTGGTAGAATACACACTTCATGCAAACAGTTCTGTTTGTTTGTTTGTTTTGGTGTTTTGTTACTTCCACAGCCCAGGAACAATGCTTGATGCACAGCCCATGTATGAATGGTTATCCATGCAGATTTCTCTTAAAGCTAGTCAACAACAAAAACATAACCTTGTACTCAGCAAGAGCACCGGTGGTCAGTGTTCTTGGATTACATCTTAGGATCCTTTTTTATGGAACTTTGCATTAGTAAAACTTCGTATTCATATTGTAAGGAAAATTATTATAACAGTCTGTGAAAGCCACTGATGTATTTATAACAAGAATGATCCTAAAAATCTTTCTTTCAAAACCAACCTATTCTCTTTATGGAAAAGCAAAAAAATGTATTCTTATAGTTCACTCAATCATCTGGATTATTTTTCTTTCTCACTATTGAAATTCGTATAGTGAGGCATGGTGAGCATGCCTATAATCCCAGCACTCAGGGGACTAAGACAAGGGGATCACTGCAAGTTCAAGGCCAGCCTGGGCTACAGAGTGAGTTCCAGGTCAGCCTGAACTGTACGGTGAGACCTAGTCTCAAAAAGACAAATAAGAAAGAAAGAAAGAAAGAAAGAAAGAAAGAAAGAAAGAAAGAAAGAAAGAAAGAAAGGGAAGGGAAGGGAAGGGAAGGGAAGGGAAGGGAAGGGAAGGGAAGGGAAGGGAAGGGAAGAAAAAACCTCATAATTATTCCTACTTGTCTGCTTTGTTAATCAGGAAATTCAGAGTCAAATTTGTGGTTCATGTAGTGAATTTATTATATACAGTTTTTTCCTACATTGATTTTTGTTTTTTGCTTTCTTATCCTTATTTTCTATTTAATTTGGATTCCAATTCACATCCAATTTTGTCTCTTATTTATTTACTTTATCACACTTTGCTATTCTTTGTATATTATATTGTTTGGAAGAGCAACGTACAGATACATTTTAAAGAGAGATAATATTACAAGAGATTTTGTGTTATTTTTGGACCTTATATTTTGAGGACAGTGGGGCTTTGAGTGACACAGAGCCCTTGGGATATAAGCAGGTGTGCTGTAAAGATAAATCAGAAAACTTCCCCTTTTAGTGATTTGTTTTTTTCACCCACATATTTAAGATGCACCATATGTTTGGACAAAATCATCTTCCTAAAAAAAACATAAAAGTTACTTTTTGGACATTCAAGGAGGTGAAAGAAAAATCCAGACTGCTTTGAAGGATGAGCCTGCAGTGCAGAAGGGTATAAACACAGCCCCAGATGCCAGATGTCTTAGCATAGCAATGTGAAGAAACCCTCTCCTTTCTTTATTTACACTTTATAGCAAATATTTTGTAAGAAGAAAGCAAAGAATGTTGATGTTCCACCAGTCAAGCATCAAGCATGACCAGGTCCCGAGTTCCTTGTAGTTACAATTCCTTGTAGTGTCCTTTAAGGCACTATGTAGTGGTAAACATTTTCCCTTATATTTACTAGGGGTACAACGAAATATAATTACTAGGACCAGGAAGGGAGGAAAGTCTGCCACACTCGCCCATTACTAGCCCTTTTTTGAGGTTTCAGGAATCTAGATGAAATTGTCACAAATATTTTTCTAAACCAGTGAAAAGAATTGAAAAATTTACAAAGAAACTCAGGATAACCACTTCTCATTCCATCCAAGAGCTTAAACTTTCTTCATGGATGTTTTTATGTCAAAGAGTCGTTTTTCAAATCGGACACACAGTTAATGATGGGAAAATATTTTAAGCACAGGTTTCACTATTCTGAAAATGAACACATAGTAATTTCTTTAAAATGACCGTTTGGGTGTTGGTATAAACCTTACATTCTTATTTATTACTTTTGTTAGTAAATCAAAGGGAAAGATAATAAATCATAAGATTAATAAAACATCAAAGACAGACTCTGCTGGGAGTGACTACCAATACCAATTCCATCGTGTCTGTCAGGAGATGGCTGATGCTTGCAAATAAACCAAAATAGGTTAAGAGGCACCTACGGAAAGAGGTTCTCCTTAAATCACATCACAATGATTTATTCCAGTCTGTACCCAGCAAGCCAGGGAAAACAACACAAGTATGCTCTCTACACAGTTCACGGCGGGAATGGATGTATTATTTTATCCTTTGGAATGGAGGATGATATTAAATTACATTTCAGAGACCCTGAAGTCTTTCTCACTTGAGAAAACTGCTTTTTCATTCACACATCCAAAATTTAATGAACTTAATTCTACTAAAGACGAAAGAAAAATTGAGGTGCAGGACAGTAAACACAATCATCAAACAAGGATCCAAATTATCAAATAAAGAGATCAAAAATTGAGAATTAAAAGGACTGTTCCTTAGCCCAAGCACATGAAAAGATTAGAGATGCTAAATCACATCACTTCCCTCCAAGTGACAGGATAGTCTCAGTCTTATGAATATTAAAGGGCATAGCAAGACACTAGGATCCTACATACCTGAAAAGATTACAAAAATATGAAGCAGCTCAATAAAGGTCTTATTTGGAAACCTAAAACTAATAAAAAATGGAAACAAAAAGGAAGTTAGCAATAGGTCTTGAGATTATTAAATTATTTAAACTTTCTTTCAAGGCAGTGGATATGAACATACTGCACTTTTACATTAAACATTTATTTTTGAATTTTTAGTATTTTTCTAAAAATATATGTGCTTATAGAAAAACATACCACTTTGTCCTATCTTTCATGAATAAATCTGCTATTACTAAAGTCACCTACAAACTTAGCTTACGACTGTTCCTCTCCAGATAATGTCTTTGTAAGCTGACAAGTCATGAATAATTTAGGTGAACATGAACTAAATCAGAGCTAATCAACACACATGGAGTCAAATCTAATAAAATAATATCTTAACATTATTCAACGAAACACCACGAAACCTATTACTAGACCATATGAAGGATAGAAACATAAACACATGGTTTTACATTTTTATTTAACTTTGGGACCTAGTGGTTAGGCAGTTCTTGCTTGAACATTATTATATCAAAGGTGAGGCTATACCCATAACTAAAACTAGTGAACCTCTAAATAGTACAGAAATTATATTCACACCAGGTTCAAATGCTGAGTCTGTCTCACTGTCTATGACAATATCTTCAGTAAAAAGTAGTCATGGTGATACAGGAAAGCTAAAACTTGCAACCTCTGCCAGATGTCAAATGTGCCAAGATCAGGTACCCTGAAATCAAAGAATGAGATCCAAAGTACAAAGGAGGTTAAGAGTAGGAAAGATTCATTGGGCGAGGGAAATGGGGAATAGGAATAGCTCCTCAGACACAGACGAGTCCCAAGTAGGTTGCTTCCAAGGTCATCTCTCTAAGAATATTTTAGAGAGCAAAATCACAACATGGCTACAATGTGGGTCAAACTATAATCAACCCATAAAATTATAAGTATAGCTGCTTAGCTAAAATTGATCACACATAGCAAAGGCATAGGGAAGGCATCGCTAACCTGGATCAATAATCTATAGCCTTAGCTTTCTCTTTAGTTTTAGCTTGAGCCTTTATCTTAGTCCTTACTTTGTCTTAGTCTTAGTTTTAGTCTTACTCTTAGCCTTGGTAGTGAGAGAGAATGAGCCACCTCTAGTGAGATAATGGTCAGTTCTTTGGGAAATTCCAAACAGGTGGTACCAATTACACTATAATTTCAATCTTCCATTCTCCCTTAGGGAAGTATGTAAATCTGGCCATTGTGAATTTAATTTCAAGGTCTTGCCTTTTTCAGATGAGATTCCAGCCATAGTTTTGATGTGTTCTCATCTCTTGGACTGACTCTGTCAAGGACCTAGCCCTGTGTGACTGCCCATTAATTTCTAGCTAACTTAGCTGCCTATACTATTCCCGCCCCCCCCCCCTCACTGAAATGGTAACCCTAAAGGGAGTTAGGGGAGAAGGAGGTGAGTTTCAATCTAGCTTCTTTGAGCTGAGAAGTTTCAATGTAGAGGAGACCACAGTCAGGGGCCTTCTCCGGCATATTAATCTAATGCATCTTGCATAGAATCTGTGTTGGAGTTTAACACTTATGAACTTCCTTACAGTGTTGATCTAGTGGATCCCAGTAAAAGGAGCCAGGCACATTTGTTACTGGCTCTATCTATGTGATCACTTGGAACTTATCAGTCTCTAGTAGTGAAAAAACAAATTTTTGAAACAAATCACCAAAACCTTAGCATTTGAATGTTAAGGAAGCCTGGGGAGTAGACTTACACCCACACACTGCTTTTAAGGAACTGGAACAGTAAGGCAAAGCTGGCTTTTAGACCCTTGTCTAAAAAGGACAATTTTAGCTAAGGGACATAAAGATTTTTGCTGAACTTTTACAGCTGCCACTGTGGCTTCCTAGCATCATTTAATCATAGCAGTGGTCAGCTTACAGATAGAGCTGGAAACTGTCAGCAGGGATCAGCAATTAGAGGAGCCCATTTCTATGTCCATCCTTTATTACTATGGTATTATTCTTATACATCTTTTGGTTACACTTTCCTGCTGGGTGTTTAAAATCAAATTAAAGTGAGAAGTGTATTGATCAAAATTAACCTCTTGCTGTGTATCAAGGTTGAGTAAGTCTCAGCCATTACTTTTGGAACTACATGCAAAGCCTCTCAGCTCCTCTGTCAGTGCCAGTCACCAGGATGTGTCATGATCTCACTCAGCAATGTAACTTCCTGTTAAAGCACGGCAGACCTTCTCCTCTTTGGTGACACTCTTTTTTGGTACAGTATACATTGGTTGACTCCAGCTCCAAAACAATTGGCTGTCCTCTTAGCTCAGCTGTTTTTCTAGATGTGGTCTCCAAACCTCAGTGCTTGAACACCCAAAAGAGATCAGCTACATCAGTATTTTACAGTGGGAGCAGAAGGATCAATTTTATGAACCTATCTAGATGTCAAGCACCTTGAAAGTATGACTAACAAACTGTTATTTCATTACCAATCATGGTTGTCTTAGAAGCTGAACCCAGGCAGAATGTTAACAGGTAAAAATTATCAAGTTTTACAGAAAAAACTTGAGATCAAGCACCAGATAGTATGTTAGCCTAGTAATCAGGGTGATATTATTATCTCTAATATGCATTTAAATGTCCATTTTAATATAGAGTAGCGTTTTAGTCAGTTACCTTTATCTGTCCCTCTTGCTCTGTCTCCAATCTAAGGCATCCTTTCTACCTTAGGCTTGTCTAGTTCCACAGATGGAGAACTGGAGGAGCACGGAGGTGGCCAGAACTCAGCTGCTCTCATCATGGCTCTAATCCTTCCTCCTTGTAATTCTGTGATCCTCAGACCATATTTAGCTTTCTATCTGTCTCTAGCCTGGTGAGATGTTCTAAAGGGAAGGTATGATGAGTGTGGCAGTCCTCTGGGACCTGGGACTGTGGATATCCTTTAATGCCCATTTCTGCCTAAAACTGTTAATAAATTCACAAGGTTCCCTAGAATTTTTTTGCTGTATCAATGAACTTACCTGTGCTATAAAAGCCATTCACTCTGCTCTGTAGTGCAGCAGTCACAAAAAGAAGTAGAAGTAATTAATTTATAGCTCTACCTAAGGGCAGAAAGGCTGATATATTTGCTTTAAAACATCAACATTTGTTCTTTGCGAGTCTGAGCATTAAGTCTAGACTGATATTTAGAATATGGTGCAGGGATAAGGGAAGATCAGCTTCACTCTGGAAGGACTGCAAGGAGGGGGAATCTAATCATTCTGGAATCCTGGTCTTGGAATCCAGCAGACACAGAGAAGACAATTGCCTTGAACACAGCTCTGCTGTAAATTACATTATTTCTCAGGGAAAGGCACTGGAGAAAGGACAGAAGAGTGACTCTAATTACAACACAACAACTAAATCCTAACTGTCTCAAGGGAAGAAAACAATAATGATCAAGAGCTTTCCCAGGATAGGTCTCAAATCCTTAGCAAGTCATTCCTCCAGGGATAAAAGCTATGACTGACTTCAACTGTGTTGCTAAGCAGCAAATTTAAGTAATAATCAAAGCACCTGAATGGTTGCTTTTAACCCTTTGAAAGAGAGTGGGAGAGAGAATAAAGGACAGATTGGAAGTACTCCAATTATTTGTTTTCTAATTATTTACTTGCTAATTTTATTTTAAGGCTTTGAGTTGAGAAATTCTAAAATACCAGGCTGCAAAATCAATCTATCACCTCTGAAGATAGATTAAGGCAAGTAATCACCCAGAAAAATCTCACCCTTGAGCCCTATGGCAAAGTCTCTGAAACATTTCATGCTATCTACCCAATCAAGTAGCCAGCCTTTCTTAGCAGCTGGACTGATACTCAATGGAAAGAACCAACTTCTATGTGAAAATTTTACTCACAATTTACTCTGAAGATTTCCATGACTCAGTGTCTGTAATACACTTACAAGACTCACATGTCAAAGTATATACATTGCCCATCCATTGCAAACTTTTTTTTTTCTTTTTTCTTTTTTTTTTTTTTATTTAAAGAAAAGGAAACAAAAAATACATGGATATAAAAAAAAGGGTAGAAATAATACAAAATCACAGAAAAACAAACGGTAAGAAATTGCTGGTTGATAAGTTACATATTGTCATCTTAGAAATAGCTGCTCAGGTTACAGAATTAAAGTATTTAGAATGACATTCAAAAAGTGACACTACAAACAGTTCTGCTCAATGATCGAACAAAAGCTCAGTAATATGGTTATCAGTACTACACATTTGTTTTACATCTCAAAGAGGGTAAGATTAAACATATCTAAACAGAACAAAACAGTTAAAAAAAAACAATATAAAGAAATACAGATTTCAAAGCAAGTCCACTGGAGATCTTCACTGTCTATCTGTCTCCAGTTTCTTACAAATAGTTGTCCCCATCTTCACCCACTTTATATACTTGTTGCATATTATAGAACTAATCAAATCATTACAGGATGATGAAGGCTTTTTAGGTCTTCAAGATCTAACATTAGGGAAGAGAATAATAACCACCATCGCATCTCTCATTCTCTTTGTGATAGCTGTCCCCATCTCTACATATGCTGAAATTGAACTCAAGAAACCAGTCCAATGTCACTGCAAACTTTACATTAGCAAAAATACATGTGCCCCAAAATGATAAAAACCAGACTTAGGAGGCAAGAGACAGCCAGGAGGTTGGAGCCTTTTAGAGAGTATGAAGGAGAAGTGAACCTCTGGCTTCTTCTTGGTACCAATCTACAGATTTTACCAAGTCCTGTGGATATTGTCAAATATCACTTGATTGTCCACTTGATCTTCCCACCTTGAGACATGATTCTAGGCACCCTAAAAGGAAAGCCATGATATCAGGAAGCTCCTCAGCTCATGCCCATCAGTTTTGAATGAGAGATCAAAGAGCAGTTTAGAAATCCTCCCTTGAACTGAATGTGTTTTTGATCCCATGAGTGTTGTGTTTGTGGAAATATCTTAATCTGGCATCACCCAGGAATCAGTTCTTTCCACTGGGTATCAGGTCCAGTTCCCCACACCTGCTGGACATGAAGCTACAGGAAGGACATGGACATGAATTTTATCCTTAGTGTGTCCTACTGGACATGTGAAATTCTTCAGGTTTTTGTTATTTTTTGTTTTTTAAGAATTAAATGTTAATTTTCTATGGGTTTAATATGAGAGTTTGTAGTTACTAGATAGGAAAGAAAAGCTGAGATAGTTTGGAACTAAAACACTTTCAGGGTCTCTTTCTATTTCTCATTGTTAGCAGAAACATGCCTTAAAAACAAAAAGTACAAAGCAACATGAAAAGATCAGAAAAGGTGTCAAAGCAAAGGAGGACTTCTCACACACTTAGGATGAGTTAATGAGATAGTTTCTCCATGAGTTTGGAAAGGTACTCTCAGTTTGGAAAGGTAAGAGCAGGAAATCTCAGGAGTTAAGATTGCCTCCTTACCAGTGGAGGATCACACCAGCAAGGAAACTGAGGCAGAGCACAATTGACATTCTCCTCCATGAACATAGAAAAGGGATCAGGGAGAATGTTCCAGTGAAACTTGTCCTCTTAGGTTTAAGAATGGCATCCATAGCATTTTACAAATTCACATTTTAGTTAAAGTTTCAAAGTCCACTAAATGAGCTCCAGTGTTGCCTTTCCCTAACTCTGCTACCTAAAACAAGAAACCATCTCATAGCCAACAAACAAGAAAAGCAAGGGATATAAGTAAATCCAGCAACTAATAAGTCTAAATACAGCATATACTAGTCAGAAATACAAGGCCCTGCCTGCAAAAGGAAACTATCCAATCAAATAAACAGACAAACATTGTAATGTCCTTAAATCTATCACCATTTTAACAAAAAAATTATGTCATGAGCAACAGAAGATGACAATTTTGATTACCTAAATGAGTGATAATCCAGAATCCAATTAAAATATGCCATGAAATGTGCCAGAATACAGTTAAAAGTGCCATGAAATAAAAGCAAACTCAAGCCTCCTTCCAAAGATCTCAGCAGAACATCCAAGATGATATCAGACATAACACTCCAAACTTCTACTAGATGTCAGACATACCAAGATCATGAAATCAAAGAATGAATTCCAAAAGACAAAGGAGATTAAGAATAGAAAAGGTTTATTGGGGGATGGAAATGAAGAACAGGAATAGCTCCTAAGACAGGTGGGTCCCAATTAGGTTGCCTCCAAGGTCATCTCTCTAAGCATGTTTTTAGTGCAAAATCATAATGTGGGTACAGCATGGGTCAAACTATAATCGACCAATAAGATTGTAAGTATAACTGCTTAGCTAATATTGATCCAACACGGAAGCAGGGCATATAACAAGGATATATGGACGGCATCAACCTTGGCTGATAATGATAGCCCTAGTTTTCTCTTTAATTTTAGTAGTTTTAGCTTTATTCTTTATCTTAGTCTTAGTCTTATTCTTAGCCTAGTGAGTGAGAGATGATGGTCCACCCCTAGTGAGGTAATCGTCTATTTCTATGGGAAATTCCAAACAGGTTGGTACCAATTACAATATAATCTCAATCTTCCATACGTCCCATAGCGCTGTATGTAAATCTGGCCATTATGACTTAAATCTCAAAGTCTTGCTTCCTTCATATGAGATGCCAGCCATAGCTTTGATGTGTTCTCATCTCCTGCACAGACTCCCTCCAGGGCCTAACCCCATCTGACTGCCTATTAAATTCTAACTAATTTAGCTTACTATAATAGTATATCTGCAAGCACTGTGTCATGTCCTTCAAAAGACTCATTATCTTCAAAGTTTATGATGGCATTGTGAGGTAGGCATTATTATTATTCCCATTTACAGATGGGGAAAAGGAGACAGAGATTATTACCCAAAGTGACTCGGGTAGGGTGTAACCTAAACTCTTCCTTACTGTTAACTGGCTTTAGGTTAATGCATTCCCACCATTCACATCCCTATTACCCAAACAAAATATTACAAAAATATTCATTTAATTAAGGAACAGTTATCCTAAAAATTGGCAAAATAATTACTTACAGAATTGTATCATTATATACGCATTGAATATTTTTTTTTAAGATTTTATTTTATTTTTTTAAATTTGCACAACCAAATGCATACAATTTGGCCAAAAGATATTCTTTGGGCCACTTAATAGTCACTTGATTTGTATTATGTTACAGTATATTTATTCCCTTTTGTTTTGCTTTATTCATGAAATTAATTGATTTTTTAAAGCTCTATTTTTTTTGAAGTATAGATAAAAGTCAATGCTTTTTCTTCAATCTTTTCTACATTTTGAACAAGAATTTGTTTCTAACACAATAAGCTCCTACTCACTAGCCTGTATCTTTCTTGCTCTTATTAAGTCTTGTTAGTTTTATTTTTTTCCTCATTAGCTATTTCGGGGATAAAAGAAGTCATCACATAATAGATAGATATTTGCATATTTTGTCTCTCTTGCTGGCACAAACTTCTATCCATAATCAATTTTTATACTGATCAAATTTTTAATGTTTTCTGTACTTCATTTCTTATTTTACTAAATGAGCAACTGGAGTTACTTGCCATTTTTATACTAAAGCTGAATGTTAACAAATGTTTTTCATTAAGGAGTCTAATATTTATATGATCATATTTCATTTTAGAACAACTTGTAATTTTGTTTAGAATATGCTGCACAGTATTGAATATTTTTATTATATTTTTAAATCAACAGATAAAAATTATATGTATTTATCTTATACCACATGGTGTTGTAAAGTAAAATACATTGATATTTTATGAAGACAGTCCCATGGATTTACTCTTCATGAAACAGTTAATGAATTGTAATAAAAGGCTAAGTAATTACTATTAAAATAAGATTTAGCTTTAGTAGGATATAAACTATTGCAATCATTTTGTTGGAGCTATGTTTAAAAAAGCAAACAGAATGAATCAACTCTTGTAACAGCTGGGGAAAGTATATCAATAGAAATGGAACAAGTGTCATACTGGGAATAATTTTTAATTAGTGCATGTTTGCTACACATTTGTCATGGGGCACTGGTACATGTACGTAACATATTTCAATGATTTTTATTTCTTTTCCCTTCCCTTCCTTTCTTTTTTTCTTTAATCTCAAGATTTTCCTTTCTTTTGCAGAAGTTCTAACTATTTGTCACTTATTGTCTATCTTTATTATGTTCCTTAAAGTATTTGTACTTCAAGTTTCCTATATAAGATCACTAGTAATATTTAAGCTTGTGTGTCAGATTTATTTCTCAATATGAATTTTCCCACAAGTGATGCAAATGTATCCTTCTTTATGGCAGAGTAGCACTCCACTGTGTATAAAAACCACATTTTCTTTCTTAAATCCTCTACTGATGGACAGATAGGTCACTTCCAAAATTTAGCTATGGGGAGCTCTATGACTATAAACATGAATGTTCATGTATTACTGTAGTATAATGTCTTTACGTTTTTTTTGGAAGCTACCTAAGAAGAAGAATAGCTGGGTCAAATGGATTTTCTGATTTCAGTTGTTTGGGGAATCTCCTTACTGATTTCCATAGATGTCCTACTAGTTTACAGTCCCACCAAACAAGTTAGAGGATTCCTCTTCCCTGGCAGCCTTGCCAGCATTTGTTGGTATTTGATTCCTTAATGATAGCCATCCTTTCTGGCATGAGATAAAATCTGAAAGTTGATTTAATTTGCATTTGTCTGGTGATAGAGATGTTGAACATTTTTTCATGTATTTATTGTCCACTTGTATTTCTTCTGGGAAGTCCCTGTTTATGTAAGGACATGTTGCCCAGTTTTTAAAATTGAGTCTTTTATTTGGGGTGAGTCAAAAATTTTTTTGAGTTCTTTATTTTGTCTAGATATTTGTCTTCTGTCAGAGGAGTAGCTAGCAATTTTTTTCACTCTGTTGTCTTTTTACTCTGTTGGCTGTTTCTTTTGCTGTTCAGAAGCTTTTTATTTAATATAATCCCTTTTGTTGATTCTGATGTGGTAATTCGTATCACTGGCATTCTGTTTATAAAGCTCTTATTTGTACCTATGTCTTCAAGAGTTTTACCTTTCAGCATAATAAGCATTTCTTTTTTAATATTTAGGTCTTTGATCCATTTTGGATTGTAGTTTAGTTATGATTTTTGTGTCCAGTTTTTGCAGAACTATTTGTTGAAAGGGTTATCTTTCCTCCAACATATGCTTTGCCCCTTTGTCAAAGTTCAAATGGCTAAATGTGATGGATTGTTTCTGCATCTTCCATTTTGCACCATTGATGTGCATGTCTGTTTTTGTGCCATTACCATGCTATTTTCCCCTGTAGTTTTATAATATAACTTTTAATCTGGGATTGTGATGACTCTTGCCTTTCTGGGAATAATATTTAGCTCCCAACCTTTTGTATATAAGTTTAGCTTTCCTTAAATAAGCATAACTAATTTTAAAGCATGGTAAACCTTACACTGGAAGATACAATTTTTAAAAGGAAGATTTTTAAGTTTGATATTTTCTTAATAGCACCTTCCTTCCACTGTGTCAGCATCATGTGATGCAGAAATCCTTCCCTCCCTGGTGCTGAGACTTGCCTTACCCCGTGCTGCTGATCTGAGGCCATCGTTTAGAGACGGCTGCAGTAGAGACAGAAGTTCAAGCCAGGAGTGCTGACATTCTTGGGCCCAGGCCAAAACACAGGGAGTTTTTTGTCTTCATCCAGAGCATCTTTGAAACCAGACTGTGAACTGGGAACTTCAGACATCTTGGAACTCAGGAACATATTTGGCAGTTGAGGCTGCAAGGAATTTTCTACTTTTTGTAGAATTGTTTTAATGCTTTAATAGGGAAGAAGTGCTCTGTTTATATTGGTAGAATTTCAAACAGTTTTGTTTCATGGCCTTTTTATTGTATTTGGAAAGCATTAACCCATTCCCTTGGGTCATTTCAGGGATGACACAGCTTCAACTCACTACACAGAGACTGTTAATATTGTCTTCATTTAAGAAGGCAAAATATTCCACCAAACTTTAATTATTTCTATGACTACGCTTATAGAATCCTAAGGATGGAAGGGTGACATTTCCTTCTCCTACACTGATGATAACAGAGAACCAAAGCAATTAAAGCAATTCATTCAAAATCACCACGAGGAACTGAAGCAGCTTGCTGCGAGGCCCATTTGAGTTACTATCCTATTTCACCTCTTCTTGACCATTTGGTTCAGCTTCCTACCGCCTGTCACCTCCTGCAGGGGTGGTTGTGAGATTAAATGGTGTAATATAAGTTAGAATCCAACCCTCTTCTGTCCATCTGCCGAGAGCTAGCTGTGTCCTCTCAAAACTCTTATTTGATTATGTATCCTACTTTGTAAAGAAGAGAGGTTTTAATCACCATGAAAGGAACATATACATACTTAATTCTGACAACATAAATGTATACTGCCTCAACACAGTTAAAATACCTCAATACCTTTTTAAAATCAGATTTGGGTAAAATCCAAGCTCCTACGTGATGAACTCCAGGATGCAGTCTTGTCTGACTCCTCCAAGGACTTTTCCGGTTTTCTACTTCCTCCATAAGCTTTGTCTCTGGGGAGAATAACTTCCCACCATAAAAATCCATCTTCCTACAGTCTCCCCTCAATGATTTCTTGATTTCTTTCACTTCTCCTTCCCAAAGAAACATTTTAAATGCTGCTTTTAATAAGCAAAGACACTTTTATTCATTTCATATTCTCAAGATTTCATGCTGAGTATTCAGAACCAAATGAGCAATAATAAATCTAACTTTGAAATTGACAGTATAGTTTAGCAATCAAGACCAAGGCTTTAAGCCTAAATTCCTCAAGTTAAATTATAACTCCATTATTTTTTTACTTTTTCTGATCTTGGGAAAATTAAAGATTTGATACCTCATGTTCTTTTATGTTAAACAGGAATTATCATAATGTTCACTTCATGTGGCTGTTTAATATGCTAAAATCAAGCTTCATATATTACTAACATTATTCTAATTTATTGTCATCATATTTATAATCATCATCACCATCACTGCCTCTGTGAGTCAGAGGCAATGACCTCTCAGTGTAATTTATCATTAAACTCTAAATACTGCAAAGTAGATACTTTTATATAGCACCAGGAAACATCAGCAAATCAAAATCCATAACAGATTTTATTTATCAAATATTCCGTTGCCCTCCTGATATGAAAGATGCTAGGTTAGGTGCAGAGAGATACAACAGAGGACAATAAAGGATACAAAGCCTAGTTTTCTACCTCCCAGTGTAGTGATAAACACAGATACATGTGCCCAAGAAACAAAACTGTGGGCCAAACGGAGACCACCCAAATGAGAACAAGCACGGGCTATTTTTCCAGAGCTTGCTATATAGCAAGTTAGTCACCCTCCATCACTTTTGTTTGGCAAACATTCTAAAGCTAGCAAAGAATGAGAAAGCTTTATAGTGGGGTGGGTGGAGGCTTCAGATGCTCCTTGATTAGGGGTCGGTGGCAAGGAGAAGTTGTATACCAACTAACTGGAAGCAGGAAACACTGTGTGATTGTGGATTGATCTGTCTGGTTGGTCACTGTTCATTTGTGTAGTTTTCAGCTTCTTATCCTGGACTCAACTGTGGGGATCTTTGTGCCTGTGAAGTCATAGGTAAAGCAGCTAGAATCCATTGTCTCTTGATCTTTGGGAGTCCATTGTCCAGGATCATTTCAAATTTCCAAGATCCTTGCTTCTCCCAGTTATTACATTTTACCTTTTGGCCACTAAGCTCTTTGCTTTAATGTTCCATCATGATTTACACCTTTAGCACACAGTGGCAATGGAGTGTGGATCAAGAGAGCATGCCTTTTTATAATAAAAGATGAGAGAAATTAATATAGGGGAATAATCTACAAAAAATGAAAAAGGAAATAGTAGACCTAATATATAAATGTATAGCTATTTTTTAAAAAAGCCAAACTAAAGCTATATACACACTAGCTTACATGTTCTAGAAAAAAAGGATAAATATAAATAGAAAATGTGAGATGGAATATGGATAAAAAAACTATAAATAAGAGGATTATAAAATAATTATACCTGTATATCTGGTGCACATCTATGCTAACAATTCAAAGACCTAAATGAACAAATGAACTTTTACAGATCTTTCTAAAATTGAACTGACCTAAAATAGAAAATTGAAACTGGCAAATTATCATAGGAAAATAGACAACAAGTAATCATGAAGGAAAATCTCAAGAAACGAAAGTATCAAGTCTGGTTTCAAATATAAATTTTCTTAGCTACAAGAAGCAAATAGCAAAATGTTCAGGAATATTTAAACAACAAAGTAGAGATACAAAATTTTAATGAAAAGTCAATAAAACAAAACCTGACAAATACAAGAAATAAAAGTATTATCAAGTAAGCTCTAATAAGCTCTCTATTACACAATATTTGGTATATTGGTAAATAAATCTATGAGAAGAGTAAGATCATTATTTTTTGCCTAATTATTATTCATTTCAGGATTGAAAATTTATATGCAAAATTCATAAAACTAATAGGTCAAATAGCAAAAACTGTAAGTCTTATAATTGACAAAAATTGTTTTACATGAAAGCCTCTTGACCAAATGAGAAAAGATGAATACATTCTTTTCATATTAACTCAAAAGTAACCAACAGACAGCATAATATTTTATATATCACTGGTGTCATTCATGTTTAAAAAATTTTAATTAAAGAATACTGGAAGGCAAGCTCCATATGAGACAGGGAATTTTGTTCACTTTGATCAGGGCCTAGAACATGGCAAATGCTCTGTAAATGCATGACAAATTAATATCTACTGTCACAAAAGTAATGCCTAAGAATTAGATGATCATAAGTATAATGGTTGCTACATTGTGTCAACTTGAAAATCTTTGAAGTTTAACTAAGCTACTCAGCAGGGGTCCAGTGTCCTCACTTGCTAAACACCCAAAGCCTGTGCAAGAGGAGGACAAGGAGATAGTGTAGGTGTAAAGGACCAACCCTAGGATGGGTAGCCTGCATACAATAATAGGGAAATGAGGAAGGACTGATGGCTGGCTTTTTGAAGGAGTTTCAGTCTTCACCTTCAACTTGGACATCTGCCTGAGACTCCAGCCTTCATTGTGGACTCTTCCGCCTTCTGGCATAGATTCTTCATCCTTCCACAGCAGACCACCAACTTCCTGATGCAGACTTGTAGGGAACACTGCAGTGAACTCCAGACTTTGGACTGAATATTTCAGCCTCCAGTGAGCGCACACCCTCGGCACGCTTCCTCATCTGACTCTAGCTGACCATTTAAGCCAATCTTGTAATTTCTTAGACATTTGTGTATCTTGTGTTGTATCTGTTCCTCTAATAAACCCTGACTGATACCAGTTAATAAGCAAAATGTTTTCATTATAACAATATAATTAGTTGTTATTTTGAATTGTATGAAATTTTCAAAAGTCCTCCTTTTATGACTTTTGACTTCATATAATTCTGTTTAATAAAAGAGAAAAGAAAAAAGATCCAATAGTATAGCTAAAATATTTGGGTATAATGTAGAATAAGTAAGGAAATATGAAATTTCTGAGAAACAATTTTAAAAGATTTGAATATGTGATGTTATATTCTGCTAGAAATACAATACTGAAAGATATTAATTTTCTCTTGATCTAACAATGTCCTTAGTTCCAACATTTGAAATAAAAGAATATTTTTATGTTTATATGGTTCTATTTATCTTTCATCTCTTTTTTTTCTCATCTTTTGGAGATATGGTTTGACTCTGCAGTTCAAGCTGTCTTGAACTCACTTTGTAGCCCAAGCTGGCCTCAAACTCACAGTGATCCTCCTGCCTCATATCTTTTCATTTCTTAATTAGAACCAAGTTTTCTCTGAAGTTCACATGAAAACAAGAACAAAAGTATAACTGAATATATCTGAAAAAAAGAAATAAAAATAACTTGCTTTTCCAGATAGAAGAATTATAAAGTTATGTAAAAAGAATGCAACAAATCAAGGTTAATTAAATTGGCAGTATAATAGAACAGACTAAAATGTACAAAAAGCATGAATGTTAGCACACAAATTTACTGTATTTTATGGACTCAAATTAGTGTATAAAAGAGAAGTAATTAGGTGAGTCATATAAGAATTTCAGTCTGGGACAGAGATATGTAGCTCAGTAGTACAGTACCTGCCCAGCAATACAAGGTCCTGAAGACAGTCCCCAGTATCAAAAAAGTTAAAAGTAAAAAATCTCAGTCTAACAAAATGAAGATAGTAATACAGAATTATAATTTCAATTCAAATTTCAAAGAGGTCAAAATCTATTCACAAATAATGAAGTTTGAAAAACAGTAGAAAAATATATAGAATGATTTTGTTTTTTACCTTAAAAAAGTTTTTTCTAAGAAAAATGCATCAAGAAATCCCTACTGATTGATAATTGCATGTACCTATAAGATTTTAACATGGCCTAAGATTACTGTAAATAAAATAAAAGGATAAGAAAACAACTGAGAAAAAATTTGCAACACAATGTATTATTCTAATTACAAATAATAGTATAGTACATAAAAGTACAATTTTAGTTACAAATCAATAAGAAAAAATGATGCTACTTTATTATTATAAAAAGATGCTCACTTTCACAGAGCATATGTATACAAATTAAAAATACAACTTTTTCACTTTGCAAACATTTTTACAATTTTTTGAGATACAATTCACATACCAGTAAGTTCACTCCTTAACATATACAACTATTGGGTTTTAATGTAGAGTTCTGACTCCATCAGACAATTTTAAAACATTTTTATCACCATCCTCACTCCAAAAACAAGATAATAAAAACCTTGTACTTATTAGCATAATGCTCTATTTAGCCCCAATACACTGTCAGTTGTAGGCAGCTATTAATCTAACTTCTGCTTTGCCACAGTTTTCTCTTCTGGACACTTAATTTAAATAGAATACATTCTTATAAATGGTCTCAACTTATTTCACTTATAATATTTTCAAATTTCATCTATTTTGTAGTGTAAGTCATTTTTTATTTTGATGCCAAATAATGTTCCATTTGTTGATTTTGTCAGTTTATAGGCATGTGAGTTGTTTCTACTCTTTTATTACAGTGATGCTATGAACAATTTTTAATACACCCACACGTGTTGGTATATATCTAGAAGAGGAGTCATTGGAAGGCTAACCTTTGAGGACCTGCCAAACTGTTTTCCAAAATAGCTATGCCATTTTCTATTCCCAGTGGCAATGCATAAGAGTTCCATTTTTTTTGCTACATATTAACCAATACTTATTATTTATCATTTTTATCATAGTTGTTTTACAAAATGTTCAAATCCACTGCCATTTTCAGTTAAGTTCTTTTTATTGTTGTGTTCAAAGAGTTCTTTTATAACTTTGAAATAATCCCTTATTAGATAAATGAATTGCAAATATATCCTCCTTTAGTGGAAGTTTTGAATTTTTGTGAAATTCAAGGTGGTTTTTTTACCCTTAAGTTATGAAATACATGTTTTCTTTTAAACTTTTTGTTTTCAGTTATCATCAAATTTCATTTAACTCTTGTGCATAATATAAGGAAAATGTCCAAAGTCTTTCTTTTGCAAGTGGATCACCAGTTGATGAAGTGCTATTTGTTGAAAAGATCATTCTTTATCATTTATATTGTATTGGAATCTTTGTTAAAAATCAACTGAAGATAAGTGTAAGGGAGGGTATATTTCCAGATTCCAAATTCAAGTGTGTTGATCTATATGTCTATCTTTGTATGGTAGAACCGCATTATTTTTATTACTATAGATGACTATGGATTTGAAATCAGGTTCACCTCACTAAGTATATTCTGTTCCTTTAAGTATATTGATATTCTTGTTACTTGGATTTTCATAGGAATTTTAGGATTTTGAACTGCTTAAATTTTAGCATGTAAAATGATAAAAAGGAATCGAGCTAGGATTTTGAGAGTGACTGTGTTGTTTGTCTAAGTCGCTTAAAGAATCTTGCCATCTAGTAATAGTATTCTGACCAATTAATATAGGAGGCATTTATTTATTTAGGTGTTTTTAAAATTTCTTTCAACAATATTTTGTAGTATTTATGTGCTTCTTTTGTGAAATATTTTCTAAGTATTTTATTCTTTTGAATATCAATTATAGATAAAATTGTTTTCCCTATTTCATTTTTTGAATTTTAATCACCTGTACAGTAATACCTTGGTTCACAAACACTTCCATTTGCAAACAATTCGGTTTGCAAACAAAAGTGTTTAGCAAAATTTTGCTTGTTTGCCAACTCTGCATCAGATGACAAACATGATAACACCCATCCTCCCCACACAAACACAAGCCTGGCCTTCTTTCCCCAAAACATCAAACAAATTAAGTTAGGTTACCACTGTATATAAAGTCACAACATTTTTATATCTTTATCTTATGTCTTGAAACTCTGTTGATATTATTTTTGGTATAATTTTCTTACAGTTTTAGAATTTTCTGTAGGCATCATGTGATACATAATATAGGAAATGTCGCTTCCTTTTCTTCAACATTATTGCTCTTTATGTCTTTTTCCTGACTTTCCTGGCTGAAATCTACAGAACATTCTCAAATAGAATGGTAAGAATTCTATGTTATTATTTGCTCTTCATCTGAGGGGGAAACTCAGTTTTCACTATTAAGGATGATGAGTACTTAGACATATAAAATATATATACATATATATATATATCTCAGTTTGTTAGTCATATATATACATATATATATATATATATTGCTTTTCCACATAGAAGAATTATAAAGTTACATAAAAAAAGCTACAAACCAAAGGTTAATTAAATTGGCAGCACAATAGAAAAGACTAAAAGGTACAAAGTAAATCAGTATTAGTACACAAATATATATTAGACTAACAAATTTCTTTTTTATTGTTGAATTTTTTTTATCATAAAATGATTTTGTTTTTTTAAAATACTTTTTCTATATTAGGATTATTCTGTAATTTTTCGTTTTATTCCACTGATATACCATATTATATTAATTTTCAAATATTAAACCAACCTTATATTCCTGACATAAATTTCCTGTTTTCACATTGTATAATTCTTTTCAAATAGCAGCAGGTTTTATTTTCTGCACTGTGGGGAGGATTCTTTTTTCAGTGATGGAGAGTGAGCCCACAGGCTTACACACGATAGGCAAATACTGTGCCACTGAGCAGTACTCCCGGTCGTGCTGAGGATTTTTGTGACTATTTGTAGGACGTATGGGCCTGTTGTATGCTTTTCTTGTGTTGCCTTTGTCTGGTTCTGGTATCAAGATATTACTCATCTTGCATATTAAATTGGAAAAGTTTCCCTCTTCCTCTGCATAGTAGAAAAAATTGTGAAGAATTTCTTCAAATTATTTTACAAACGTGTTTTTAATTCAGCCATGAAGCCTACATGATCTGAGTTTTCTCTTGGACAAATTTTTGAATTATTAATTCAATTTCCTTAATGTTATTGATCTATTCTGATTTTCTTTTGCTTCTTGACTAAAAGTAGCTTATGTCTTTCCAGAAATTTGTTCATTTCATTTAAATTACCTAATTTTTTTCCAATCAGTTATTAATAACATTCAATAACTCTTGTTAACTCTGTAGGATCAGTGGTAATGAACTTCTCCAGATAAAAATATTTTTATTATGCAGTTTTGGTATAAATATAAGAAAGGCTACTATACTGTGGTGGGTCTTGTAAGTTGCAAATTGTGAAATCTGTAAGAATATATTGGAGAAATTGGATTCAACAGAAAACAGTATCAAATTAGATGTAACAAGACAGAATTAAAGATATTCCTGAGTTTGTTAGACTAAGTGATAAAATTTCTTCTGCACAAACAAAATTAGAAGAAAAATCAATTTTAAGGCAAAAGCAAGTAATGTATCAATTGTTATTTTTGTTTGTTGGATGAGTCATAGAAATGGAAATGTAAGTAACCAGGCAGAAATTCAGAATTATTATTTAAAACAGAGTAACTGGGAAATGTGTATACAGACAATGCACAATGCTTGAACCTACATAATCAAATGGGAGTTTTTTTGTCTTTGGTTTGTGAACTAAGTATAACACAAGAGCGAAGGAATATGGAGAGCTTGATATATCTACAAATAAGAAAATAGAAAGCAATTAACACAAAGTGAGCACCAACATTCACAAAGATATGAGGCAATCAAGAATGATATTTTTTTTAAAAAAAGAAGTAGGTAGAAATTGTTAAGAGGTGAAAAGAAAAGAGTTAGTGATTCTATGAAACCAAAGTTATGAATGGGGAGGCACTGTGTCCAACTAATAGGATGTCAAGTCTATCAGAAAGTCTACCAAGTCTACCTTTTGGTCTATCAGAAATACAATAGAAAAATTTTTCCCAAAGTTGCTTACTTCAAATTGCATTAGTTACTAAAATTGATTTAACAGAAATATGTTTAAGAATGTTATATTTTCTACCTCATAAATACAGCTTCCATAACTATTTCTGTGCTGAGACTAGAATTCAACTTTTTTACAGTAGATCAAGTTCATTGTTTACATGCTTTGCCAAGTGTTATCTCATTTTACATGTTAGACAACTGCTACCAGAAAATATAAGTAAACCAAATGGATCCTTAAAACCAAGATAAAATGTTTCCGACTGAAAGATAATATTGAGGGCTAAAATTTATCTTGGCATAAATTTTATCTTGAGTGGAGAGTAATAAAATCAGGTTCTTACTCTCCTGTGAAAAAAATTTAAAGGCTACATTATCCCCTAAATAGTAACTGTCTGGATGCCTGACCAGAATGTATTCCATCTGGTTCTTAGTTTAGGCAAGTGGAGAAGTAATGTAAGTTGTAGCAAATTAGGAACATTAAGCCACATAAAAATGTCATTTTGAAACTGTGAGGACATTCTCAGAAAACTGCAAGTCAATGAAATATGACATGGGAGCCCTCTGCAGTCGGGGGTGAGAGCCATAGCTTCCTGCTCAGGAGGTGCGCACACCAACTGGGGTGCTGGGCCTTGCTTCTCTCTGTCTTGGGCTGGGAGAGTCATGGGCCAGGAAGCCATCTGCCTCTCAATGGACCCAGACACCTGAGGCCGCCAAAGCCAGGCCAGGTCCCCACGCAGCCCTCAGCCCCGGCAGCATCTTGCTATGCTCCTGAAATCCAACACTGCTGATTACTCCAAAGGGCTGGAGACACCATTAATGGCACAGGATTTTGTCGCTGAAAGTCTCAACTGTAAAACAAGTTTGAACAGAGTGGTTAGCTTTTACATTCCAGGAAAGTTTAAAATCTGTAACTGTCTGACTTTCTTAGTTCATTAAAAATGAGGGTTTGTGCTAATCCTGACTGCAGAAATTTTTATGCTCATATCTTGTACCCTGAGCAACTACTTTAAAGATAAAATGCAATGTATTAACTATTGTTATTCTATTATTTTCTTATGAAACTTTTACTTTTTCCCATAATATATATATATATATATATAATATCCACCAAAAGTTACCTTCATTTGCTGAAAATAAATGAATACTTCATGGCTTCATCACAGCTTCAGGGGAATTTGCTGGGGTTTTTTATTTTCCCTAATAGTAACCTGCAGGCAAACAATAATTATTGTTCAGATTTCATCTACTTATTTAAATGTCAAAATGAAGGCTGTAAGGCTAACGGGCTGGAGAAGTTCAGTTGTTTTTCTTCCTTTACTCTGTCAGGCCATGTTTCTTATAGTAAAATTCTTAAATGAAATTACATAAAAGCACACATAATGGATAAATACCGATTTTTCAACTATCCCAAGATTCAGAGAATCAGGATCTATAGCATTTATTCTAAGATGGAAACTGGGTTTCTCAGCCAACCAAACTTTGTTTGCATAGGCTCCTGCAACTTCCTTTTCCCTCTATTTCTACCCCCATCTTTCTTGATTCAATTCTATACTGCATAGTGAGAACAGTATAGGCAAAGGCCTATGCTTTGCATAGGGGAAGAAGTAGCAGAGATATATAATACTCCACAAGGTGTGTGATTTTCTATGAGCTGGGTAGAGAACAGTCTTGGCAGTAGTGCGCCTTGGTAGGTTTTTTTGTAAAGGCCTCTGAGTTCTGTGTATCAGATATCAAAACACAATGACAGGAGAAAGTGCTGTCTTAGTAAAGGTGAGTCATTTCATGCAAGTATCTGCTATAAACTCTTTTCTAATTGTGCAACGAAGAAAGACTAAACAATCTTCCAAGACAACAAAAAAAAATACATTCTAACTTTTGGGAGAATATAATTCGATAATATCTTTTAAATCTTACATTTTGTTATAACAGGTTTGCAGTACACAATGATCAGACTCTTCCTCGGGAGTCGTTACATGTACATGACACATCTTAATTCCATTTCCTTCCCTATTTCTTCCATCCTTTCCTCTTCATCCATCTTTTGTTTCCCTTCTTCTTCAAGAAGAAACTTTCTCCTTATTTCCCCCTATCTATCTTTCATTTTGTTGTTTATTTTTACTATGGTTTTCTCATACAAGAGAAACAATGTGATATTTAATCTTGTACATTTGACTTGCTTTACTTAAGATTATCGTTTCCAGGTTTATTTATTTCCCTATAAATTACTCATGTATTTTTATTCCTGACAGGGCAGTACTCCATTTTATATAAAACCATGTTTTGTTTTTGTATTCATCTGTTGATGAACATATAGGCCACTTCCAGAATTTACTACTAGGAAATATGCCACTATATACTTCAGTATGCATGTACCACTGTAACACGAACACTTTTAACTCTTTTGAGAATTAATAATATATTTTATCAGGATAATAGGGAATAGTTAAATAAGGAAAGTGAAGAGAATGCTATTGATGAAGAAGAAGGAAAAGCATCATATCTTTGAATAACAGGTAGTAACATATGCACTTTGAAGTAGACAGTTCACTGCTAAATAATTCTACATACAAAGAAATGGTCCTTCTTGTGTGAAGGCAGCATGAAGACATTTTCCATTGTGTAAGATCCCAAAATGTATGCCAAACATGTGTCCTTCTTTTTTAAAAAAAAATTTCCTAGCTAAAGAAGATAAAACAAGCAAAACTAAAAGGATAAAAATGAAGAAAATAATGGTATACGGGTGTAGCATAAGCATTCAGACAAGTTTAACATGGAAAATTATTATAGGAAGTATACATTTTGTTACAATGTAAAAAATACATGCCAAGAATAGTTATTGAAAGGTAAGATAAAGAAATAGCAACTTTTAAAAAATTAATGTTACTGGTATAGTTTATATACACGTAATGATAATATGCATCATGAGGAATTTGTACCTATACAGGATGCAATGTAAAGACTTGTCCTTTTATTCCCATTCACCATCCCACCCTTCAACCCCTTCCCCTGCTTATTTACAAAATCTTTGTTTCTATTAATTCCTTCTCGTGTCTTCCTTTTCCCTTCCTTCCTTTCTTCCTGACTCACCCCCATTTTCCCTTGTCATTTATTTTCTTTCTATTCCACAATATCTATTATACATGTTGATCCTTATTTACCCCTTTGGTGTCTCGCATCACAGACACCATGTGATACTTAAATATCTGTGTCTCATTTGCTTTTCTCAAGAGAATGGTCTCAAGATATATTCATTTACCTAAAAAAGTCTTGTTTATCCTTTTTTGATGGCAGAGTAGAATGTCACTGTAAACACACACACACACACACACACACACACACACACACACTTTCTTTATCCATTCATGCGTTGATGGATATATGGGCAGTTTCCAAGATTTAGTTATACAACTGTGAGGCTATAATTGTGGATTTGCATATATTGCTGTTATATTGCTTCTAACCCTTCAAGAAGACACCAAAAAAAGGGAATAGCTGTGTCCATTTGAAGTTGTAGTTGTAGTATCTGAGGAATCTCCACAGTGATTTCCACAGAGATTGTACCAGTCTACACTCCAGCAACAGTAGAGAAGGATTCCTTTTACCCACACCAACATTTGTTATTAGATGATTTCTTGATAATAGCAATTCTTTCTGGAATGAGATAGAATCTCCATATTGTTTTAATTTGTATCTTCTGAGTGACCAGCAATGTTGAACATTTTTTCATAACTTTTCCACTTCTATTTCTTCATCTGAGATGTGTCTAATCATTTTAGATCCTTATTTTTGGACTGGATTGTTAAATTTGGGATTTTGATATATTTGAGTTCTTTTTATATTCTTTATATGATATGTATGTTTATGTACATATGAATCCTTTGAGGAAAAGTTGGCAAAAACTTTTTCCCATTCTGTGGCTTGTGTCTTCACAATATTGGTGGTTTCTTTTGCTATCCAAAAGCTTTTTAAAAGGCATGAGATCCCAGTTGTTGATTCTGTGTAATATGTTCTGTGAAATTGAGATTTTAGTCACAAAGTCTTTGCCTACACCCATGTTTTCCAGAGTTGTACCTATTGTGTCTTCCAGCAGATTTAGTGTTTATGTTTTAATATTTAGGTCTTTTTGATTTTACTTTAGCCCATGATAAAGGATATTTATTCTTTGGGAAGAGGGAAATCAGTTGTTTGCACCCCATTTATTAAAGAAGCAGTATTTCTTCCAATCAAGGTATTTGGATTCTTTGTCAAAGATAAGGCAGTTGAGTGTGTCTGGAGTCCTTTCTGCAACTTCTAGTTGATTCCATTGATCCTCATATCTGTTTGGGTTTTTATTTTTTGTTTGTTTTCCTAGTATAATACTGTTTTTATCACAGAAGTTTTATAGTATAATTTCAAATCAGGGATTTTGATGTATCCTACCTTGTCTTTCTACTCAGAATTGATTTTTCTATTCTAGGCCTCTTCTGGTTCCAAATGAATTTTTTCTGCTTTCCATGTTTCTGTGTGGTATGTCATTGGTATTTTGATCAGGATTTCATTAATGCTGTATAACAATTTTGGAAGCGTGGTGATTTTTACTATCTTATTTTTCCTACCCAAAGACAAGGTATGTATTTCCATTTTCTGATATTCTCTTCAATCTTCTTTTTCAGAGCAGTATCGTATCAATATAAAAGTTTTTTATACTTCATTCATTAGATTTATTCCTAAGATTTCATTTGTTTTCTTGGATGCTTTTGTAAAAGGTGTATTTTTTCCTAATTTCTCTCAATGTGAATTTGTTACTCGTGTACTGGAATGCTATTAATTTCTGAGTATTGACTGTATTAGCTACTGAATTTGGTTGTTATATCTAGAAGTCTTTTCAGTGGAAATTCTGGACTCTTCTGTATAAAAGATTGTGTAACCTACAAATACTGATAATTTAACTTCTTACTTTCCTATCCTTATTCCCTTTAATTTTGCTCTTGAATAATTGATTTGGCTAATGTTTTCAGAACAATGTAAGAGTTGTGATGTTGGACGTTCTTGTCTTTTTCTTGATTTTAAAGTGAAAGCTGTCAGTTTTTGATCACTTAGTATTATGCTGACTGTTTTCGTCATAGATGACTTATCAGAATGACATAAAGACCCTCTCTTCCAATTTTCAGTAGGGTTTTTATCATGAATGAGTATTGGACTTTGTCAAACACTTTTTCTGTATCTATTAAGATGATCATGTGGCTTTTGTCCTTGGCTCTGTTAATATGATATATTATATTTAATGATTTACATATATTGGACCATCCTTGCATCCTATGATCCCTACTTGATCATGCTGTGTAACCTTCTTGATGATTTGCTGCATTCAGTTTCCCAGCATCTTACTGAGATTTTTGCATCTTTCATTAGGGAGATTTAACTGTAGTTCTTTTTTTGTTTGGGTTCTTCTCTTCTCTGGTTTTGGTGTCAGGGTAATGCTTGCTTCTAGAAATTACTTAGGGAGTATTACTTCCCTTTCAATTTCTTTAAAGAGTTTGAGGAGTTGTGGCATTAGCTTTCTAAATTTCCTGCAAAATTCGGCCGTGAATGTATCAGGAATGGGGCTTTCCTTTGATAGGTTTTTAATCACATCTTCAACTTCATTGACTGATATTGGGTTTTTAGAATCACGTTATATTCTTGATTCAAATTTGGTAACTCATATGTGACTAGAAATCTGTCCAATGGTTTTGTGTTTCCATCTTATAAGAGTTCAGGTTTTCAGTGTAAGTGTTGATGATCTGGGCTTCTACAGAATCTGTTACAATTTTAATGTTCATTCCGAATTGCAAAGATTTGGGTCTTTTCTTCCCTTTTTTTAAAAGTTTGGCTAGACATTTGCCTATTTTATTTATCTTTTAAAGATAAATTATTCCATTCGTTATTTGCATTGTTTTCTTAGTCTCAGTTGCATTAATTTCTGTTCTGATTTTATATTTCCTACCTCATATGTGCTTGAGTTTAGGTTGTTCTTTTCCCAGAAGCTTCAAGTTCAACTTTAGGTTGTTTATTTGAGCTGCTTGTTTATCTGATGCGGGAATTACTGATCTAAACTTGCCTCTTGGGACTGCTTTCATTGCATCCAATAAATTCCAGTATATTGTACCAGTATTGTCATTTACTTGTAGAAATATTGTGATTTCTTCTCTAATTTCACCTGTGACCCACTGTTTATCCAGGAAGGGGTTATTTAATTTCCATTTTTTAATAAATTTTTTGTGGTTTTCTTTGCCACTGATTTCCAGTTTTATTGTACAGCAGTTTGATAATATGCATGGGATAATTTCAATACATTTGTATTTACCTGTGTGTGCTCTGTGACCTAGTAGGTGGTCTATTTTGGAGAATGTCACATGTGTGGTGAGAAACATGTGTATTCTGATGTTGTGGGGCAGAACACTGTAGATATCTATGTTCATTTGTTCAACAGTTGTATTCAGTTCTGATATTTCTTTGTTCACTTCCTTCCTAGTTAACCTATTTGTGACAGTGGGGTATTGAGGGTTTCCCTTACAAATATATTTGTGCATATTTTACTTTTCGTGTCTGTTAATATTAGTTTTATATAATTTGGTGAGCTGGTATTTGGCACATATATACTTATAATTATCTCTGACTTCTTGACTGGTTTCCTTAACAAGTATGTATTGAGTGTCTTCTTCTGTCTTGATAAGTCATGGCTTCAAATCTACTTTGTCTGCAAATAAAATTGCTACCCCTACTTTTTTCCAACTTTTTGTCACATGGAGTATTATTTTCCACTCTTTGATTTTCAATCTGTGTATTACTTTTTCAGTTAAATATATTTCTTGTATGAAGCATATTGTTGGAACTTTTTTCTGGATTCATTCTGCCAGTCTCTTTCTTTTGACTGGTAAATTAACACCTCTGGCATTGATAATTGTAAATAAGTCCATTACCTTATACTTGTCATGTTATTTTCCTGCTGTTGGTTCTGTTTCTTTCCTCTGTGTTTACTTAGCATAGCTGGTAGATTCATTATGTTGGGGTTCACAGAGTTGTAGTTTTCCTTCTGTTTCTAGAATCCTTCAGAAGATTTTGGAGGTCTAGTTTAGTGGTCATGAATTTCTTCAGATGTTATCATGGAAAGCATCTTATTTCTTGATCGATTTTAAAAGGTAGTTTTTCAGGATGAATCAATCTGGATTGGAAGTTGTTTTCTTTTAGGATTTGATATACTTCACTTCAAGGTATCCTTGACTTAAGCGTTTGTGTTGAGATGTCTCCTGTTATTTGAAAGGACTTTCCTTTATAAGAGATTTATTTCTTCTAACAGCTTCAATATTTGTTCTCTCTTTTTTTTGCAAAATTTTTTATTAAAAAAATTTTTAAAAAGAAGGAGATACAGATAAAAGAGGACATAGCAACACAGGTCAGAACAGAACAATTTAAGCGACATAGTGTTTCACCACAAGATAACCCGACATAACAGTAGCTACCACAGTGTCTATTTCCTTGAAATATTTGAGTATAACTTCGTATACTATAGCATCAATCATAACATGACAGTGTAAAACCATTCAACAGAATGAAAGCATTTCAGGGTATTTAGAATCAACTAACAGAAAACGAACGATGGTTTCTATATTATCTTCTTGTTTATAAAATTTTTTGTTTATACCATCACATATAATAAAATCTGATAAGATACAACATGATAAACTGATGGAGACAGAAGAACAAATGCTTGATGGGACTTCAAAACAAGATCATATTAAATCAGCATTAGCTAATAGATTGTCTTGTTTTCTTCAAAATAACTGTTCATACCATCACAGACAATAAAGTCAAACCACCCAGAATAAAACCATTCCAAATAATGAATGAAAACATTATAAGGCTTCAAAGCAATTTGATGGGGAATTATGATTACCACATACTTTTATGTATTCTTACCATTTCTTACACTAGGGAAACTATTTGGTATTTATATCTGTCAGTTTGAATGAGTATTGTCTCAAGCTCACCCATTTATTTATAAATTTCTCAATGTGATCATTCTTTATAACTGAGTAGTACTCCATTGTATAAAAATACCACAACTTTTTTTTTTATCTATTCCTCAGCTGATGGAAACTTAGGTTGTGTCCAAGATCTGGCTATTACAAATTGTACTGCTATAAACACGGGTGCACATATATCACTGTGGTACGATGCTTGCAGTTCTTCTGGGAGTATGTCTAGAAGTGGAATAGCTGGAACAAATGAGAATTCCAATCCCAGCCTTTTGAGAAATCTCCAGACTGACCTCCACAATGGTTGCACCAGTCTACACTCTCACCAACAGTGCAGGAGAGTTCTTTTTTCCCCACAGTCTCTCCAGCATTTGTTGTTGGTAGTTTTCTTGGTCCATGCCATTCTTTCAGGGGTGAGATGGAATGTCAGTGTGGTTTTAATTTGCATTTCTCTAATGAATAATGATGATGAAAATTTTTTCATGTATTTATTTGCCATTGGTATTTCTTCATCTGAGAAGTGTGTATTCATCTCAGATGCCCACCTTTGGACTGGATCCTTGAATTTTGGGTGTCTTATTTTTTTTTTAATTCTTTAAATGTTTTAGACAGAAGTCCTTTTTCTGAGGGACAGTTGACTAAGATTTTTTTTCCCATTTGTGAGTTTTCTTTTCACTATGCTGGAGATTTCTTTTGACGTGCAGAAACTTTTTAATAAGAGCAGATTCCAGTTGTTGATTCTGAGAAGTGTTTCCCATGCAGTTTGATTCCTGTTCATGAATTCTTGACCTATCCCTATGTCTTCAAGATTTTTGCCCAATTTGTCTTCCAATAGATGTAGTGTTTCTGTTTTGATATTCAGATCTTTGATCCATTTAGATTTTAATTTAGTACATGGTGATAGGAATGGGTCTAGTCTTAGATTTTGAGATATGGAGAGCCAGTTTTTCCAACACCATTTATTAAAGAGACTGTCGTTCTTCCAGTGAAATTGTTTGGCCCCTTTTTCAAAGATAAGGTGGTTGAGTGTGTTTGTAGTTGTGTAGTTCTAATCTATTCCGTTGATCTTCAGCTCTGTTTTGATTCCAGTACCATGTTGATTTTATTACAGTTGCTTTGTAGTATAACTTCAAGTCAGGGATTGTGATGCCTTCTGCCTTGCCTTTGCTATTCTAGGTCTCTTCTGCTTCCAGATGAATTTTAGGAGTGATTTTTCTGGATCTATGAGGTATGTTGATGGCATTTTTATTGGGATTGCATTGAATCTATATAACAGTTTGGGAGAATGGCCATTTTCACAATATTTATTCTTCCTATCCATGAGCAAGGGATATCTTTCCATTTTCTGAGATACTCTTCAATTTCTTTTTTTCAGTGTATTATAATTTTAGCTATATAACTCTTTCACTTCTTTCATGAGAATATTCCTAAAAATTTCATTTTTTCGTTGCTAGTATAAAGGATGTGGCTTCTCTTATTTCTCTCTCTGTGATTTTGTTGTTAGTGTATAGAAAAGCTATTGATTTTTGAGTATTGATTTTGTATCCAGCTACATTGCTGAATTTATTTATTATATCTAGCACTCTTTCAATGGAGTTTTGAGGGTCTTCTATGTACAATATCATTTCATCTGCAAATAATGATAATGTAACTTCTTCTTTTCCTATCTTTACAACTTTTATTTCTCTCTTGTCTAATTGTTCTGCCTAGTATTCCCAGTACTGTATTAAATAGCAGTGGTGAGAAGGGACATCCTTGTCTTGTGCCTGATTATAAGTTAAAGGCCTTCAATTTTGGGCCATTTAGTATGATGCTGGCTGTTGGTTTGTCATAGATGGCCTTTATCATATTGAGGTACAGTCTATCTGTTCCAATTTTCTGTATGGTTCTTTTCATGAATGAGTGTTGGACCTTGTCAAAAGCTTTTTCTGCATCTCTAGAAATGATCATGCGATCCTTACTTTTGGCTTTATTGATATGGAGGATTATATTTATTGATTTACATATGTTGAACTATCCCTGCATGCCTGGGATGAATCTCAGTTGGTCATGGTGTATAATCCTCTTGATGATGTGCTGCATCCTATTTGCCAATATTTTATTGAGAATTTTTGCATCTGTGTTCATTATGGAGATTGGCCTGTAGTTCTTTTTTTCAGTAGGGTCTTTCTCAGGTTTTTTTCACTAGAGTAATATTTGCTTCCAGGAATGACTTAGGAAGGATTAATTCCCTTTCAATATCATTAAAGAGTTTGAGGAGTGTTGGCATTAAGTGTTCTTTGTATTTCTTGTAGAATTTGCAGTAAATATGCTGGGCCTGGGCTCTTCTTTGTAGGTAAGGACTTAATTACATTATTAATTTCATTAATAGAAATCGGGTTATTCAGCAGTTTTACATCTTCTTGACCTAGCTTTGGTACTTCATATGTTTCTAGGAATCTGTCTGTTTCTTCTGTGTTATCAAAACTTTGAGAGTAGAGGTTTTTGAAATAGGTGTTGATGATCTTCTGTATTTTTAGAGAGTCTGTAGTGATTTTGCTTTTTTCATTTCTTATTGCATGAATTTGAGCTTTTTCTTCCCTTTTTTAAATAAAGTTGGCTAGGGGCTTATCAATTTTATTTATTCTTTCAAAGAACCAACTATTTGATTCATTGATTCTTTGGATTATTTTCTTAATCTCTATTGCATTAATTTCTGCTCTAATTTTTATAATTTCCTCCCTTCTTTTGGCTTTGGGCTTGACTTGCTCTTCTTTTTCTAGATGTTTGAGGTGTAGCATCAGGTTATTTATTTGTATTCGTTCTGTTTTCTTGATGTTTTCGTTCTGTTTCCTTCTGAACATGTTATCTTTTTGAACTCAGTGCAATAAATTTTCCTCTGAGGACAGCTTTCATTGCATCCCACAGAGTCCGGTAAGTTTTATTTGTATTTTCGTTTTCTTGTAGGCATTGTTTAATTTCTTTTTTAATTTCCCCTGTGACCCACTGATAACTCAAGAGTGTGCCATTCACTTTCCATGTGTTTGTGGCATTTTTGCTGTATCTTTTATCATTAAGTTCTAATTTCAGGGCGCTATGATCTGATTACAAGCTTGGGATAATTTCAACTCTTTTGCATTTATTTAAATATGTTATGTGGGCTAGTATATGGTCTATTTTAGAGAAGGTCCCATGTACTGCTGAGAAGAATGTGTATTTTGATGTTGTTGGGTGGAACACTCTGTATATATCTATCAAGTCCATTTGTTCACATGTGTGACTCAGTTATGTTATTTCTTTGCTGATTTTCTGTCTGGTTGATTTGCCTCTTGATATCAATGATGTGTTAAGGTCTCCTGTTATGGTTGTGTTACTGCTAATTTCATTTTTCATTTCTGTTAATACTTGCTTTGTATAACTGGGTGCTCTGGAATTTGGTGCACATATATTTAAGATAGTTATCTCTTCCTCTTGAAGTTTTCCCCTAACCAGTATGTAATGACCTTCTTTATATCTTCTAATCATTCTTGGTCTGAAGTTCACATTGTCTGCAATCAAAATAGCTATCCCTGCTTGTTGGAGGGGAGGGATTCCTGTTGCATGAAATACTGTTTTCCATCAGTTGACTTTCACTCTGTGAGTGTCCTTCTGGGTTAGATGGTTTCTTTTAGACAGCATATGGTTGGACTTTTTTTCTTGATCCAGTCTGCCATTCTGTTTCTTTTAATTGGTGCATTGAGTCCATTTACATTAATGGTTATAACTGTTATATTTTGGTTTATTTTTGACATGTTATCTTTCTGCTGTTGCATCTTTATCTTTCTGTTTGTTTAACTGTCTGCTTTGCTTAGTGGTTTTTTTTCCTAAGTGTATCTAATCTGTCTTAAAGTATAACTTGCAGGGTTGCTTCGGTGATCATGAAGTTCTTCAGCTGTTCTTTGTCATGAAAGTATCTTATTTCTCCATCCATTATGAAGGACAGTTTTGCAGTGTACATCAGTCTAGGTTGGAAATCATTTTCCTTTAGGATCTGAAATATTTCACTCCATGCTCTTCTTGACTTTATTGTTTGTGCTGAGAAGTCTGCTGTGATTCTGATAGGTTTTCCTTTATAGATGATCTATATTTTCTCTCTGACAGCTTTTAATATTCTATTCTTATGTTGGATTTATGGGATGGTGATTATCATATGTCTAGGTGTAGTTTTATTATGGTTATGGCTATTTGGAGTTCTGTATGCTTCACTGATCCTGATGTCAGTTTCCAATCTCATGTTTGGGAAATTTTCAGCTATTACCTCTCTAAATATCCTCTTGACATCCTTTATTTTGTCCCCTTCTTTTTCATTTATCCTTATCAATATTATGTTGTTTTACTTTGCGTCATCTTGCAGTTTTTGAATTGTTATTTCCTGATTCCTTGTTATTTGTAAAAGAGCTTTTCTTTCCTCTTCACTATCTGCAATCTTGTCTTTGAGGTCTTAAATTCTATCTTCACTTTCATTGAGGCAGTTTTTACAGCTTTCAATAGAATTTTTGATTTCCTGTATATCTCTCTGCATGTGCTTTATGTATTCTGTTTGTTTGTTATATTGTTCATCCAAGGATTCTACCTATTTGTTTAGTTCCTCCAATTTTTTAACTGTGTCTTCTTTAGATATGTTCAGCATTTCCTTCATTTCTTTCATCATTTCTTCCTTTACTCAGGAGTTTATTTGTAGTTTGAATTCCTTTATAGCTTCCCAGATTTGCTTCTTTATTTCAGTTGTTAGTATGTCCGATTTTTCAGGTATATGGCATATATTTTCTTCTATGTGCATATCTCCTAAGGTTTCTTGGGATGGGCCAGAGGTTTGAGACTGTAATTTGGCCTTTTCTTTTATCATTTTCATATATTTCTGTGTTCCCAGTGTCATTTCAAGGCTTCCCCAGGGCCTGAAAATCCTCTTCTATGCACTCAGCTCCTGGTACTCTAGCCACCCAGTTCCCTGGATTGAGAGAGGGTTACTGCCAGTGGGGCAGGCCAGCTCAAGACTGCCAAACTGGTCCAGTGCAACAGGAAGCTGCAAAATTCCCTGTCCAGGACTGAGTGAGAGTCCCAAACTAGCTGGGCTCCTGGAGCCCAGTCTCCTCACCCCAGGTGCCCAGTCTCTGGAACGGATGGTGCTGGCAGGCCCACAACTCTAGCACATTGTGGTTTTAACCATGTACTATGTCTATCCTTTTGTTTTGAAAGACCTCATTTCATTTCCTTTTTCATTTGGTTTTGTGCTTTTCCAAGAAAAGGTAAGAAAAAAATTTGAAGATAGGATCTTGGAACAGACACAAACCAAGAACCTTCTACACACAGAGGGCATCCTTGAAGAGCTAACTTTTCCTAGAAAAGCATGATACTAATGATATAGCTAACTACTAAGTAAACTTACAAGGATCACACAGAAAACAAAATGAAAATATTTTAAAATAGAAACTGACAAGACACAGAAGCAAAATGCAACCTAAGACCTCCATCCCACACAGGGCAACTCCAAGAACATTGAGATGGGGGAAAATGGAAGACACAAAACTGAAATTTCAGAAATGATGACAACTGAAGTAAAGAGACAAATCCATGAGGCTTCAGAGAAAATGCAATGACAACTATAATTAAGGGTTTGACAGGCAAATCTGGAGTATAAATAGATAAAAAGTCCTAGAGCATAGAAAAGTGATGGAATCCTTGAATGAACAATATCAGAAAGAAATATCATGTATAAACAAATTTCCAACAGATATCCAGGAAATAAAAAATTCTCTTAAAAGCTGGCAAAACTACTTGAACAAAACTAAAGACAGATTTTCTGACCCTGAAGACATGATCAAAGCTAGCTATCACAAAAAGAAAAACCTCTTAAAAATAACAAAGGGTCAGGAAATAACAATTCAATAACTGCAAGATGATGCAGTTAACAACAATATAAGACTGATACATGCCAATGAAAAAACAAGAGGCTTCCCAAATTGACATAAAAAGACTATTTGCACAACTAATATCAGACAATTTCCCAAGCATGTGAACAGAATATGACATACAGATAAGTGATGCATACAGGACTCCAAATAGCTATGACCAAAATAAATCTACACCTAGACATATAATAAGTAAGATCTGAGAAATTCAGCACAAGTACAAAATATTAAAAGCTGCTAGAGAAAAGAAACAGGTCACGTATAAAGGAGAGCCCATTAGAATCACAGCTGACTTCTCAATACAAACCCTTAAGTCATGAAGAGCTTGGAGTGAAGTGTGAAGTCTGAAAGAAAATAATTTCCAATCCATATTTATGTACCCTGAAAAACTATCTTTAAATATTATCAGAGAAATAAGATACTTCCATAATAAAGAACTGAAGAAATTCATGACCACTAAAACAACCATACAAAGAGCACTGAAAGATACTCTAAGAACCACAAAAGAACCACCAGGCAAGGCAAACAATTAAACAAATTAAACAGAGGAGAAAGTAAAAAACAAACAGGAAAATAATATGACAAAAATAAGCCAATACACGTTAGTTATAAGCATCAATGTAAATGGCCTCAATTCACCAATCAAAAGAAATGTATTGGCAGCTCCAGTAAAGATGGTGGATAGATAACAGCAGATCACAGAGGCTCCCCAAGATAGTCAACTTAGATGCCAAAATAATACAGCATGGGGAGTCCCAAACAGAGGGAGATGGACCCTCTGGACATAGGAAGGAACTAAGGTGAGAATAATCAATCAAACATGCACTCCTGGTGCTACTATTGGAACAGCTAAAGGTTCAGTGCTCCCGCTGCAGTGCCCAAACTCGCACAGCCATGACTTCCCTAGCTGCCTGAATTTCTGCCGTTTTGACTCGCTGGAACTGCAGTCATACTGAGGTTGGGGTCAGTGGGCCCAATGGAGAGCCAAGTTGGTGAGGGACCTGCATCAACCTGTGATGAGTGCCAGGAATAAAACCATTCCACAGAAAATGGTGTTGTTCCAAAGGGACAACATGGAACCAGGCAGGACTGGCAAGAATAAGGGACAGCAGTGGCTTCAGTCAGTTGTTCCCTTCCCAGACGGGACTGGTAGGGTGTGCTTGGCCTGGGTCACTCCCCTGGCTGAGACCCAATAAGTGTTCCAAACCAATTCCTTATGCATGGTACACACTAACACAGTGAAGGCCTCAGCAGGCTGACTGATCCGGAGGGAAGGGGCAAGCACATGCCACCCTGTTTGCACCACAGTAGCACACTGGAGAGGGCAGGATCACCTAGACAGCATGCTTCAGAAAAACCAAAATCAACAAAGAAAGAAACTGGGGCCTCCTCTACATGCCTGTATGGAAGAAACAAAAAGTATGAGAAGAGGAGGCAACAAGAAAAAGTGCCCAGCCTCCAACCCCGAGAACATGGATCCAGGAAAGGTAAATACAAATACAAAGGAGATTGAGGACAGTGAACATGCAATATCAGACACGGCACCAGTGGTCATAGATATCTTCAGGACCTCATAGACAAGTTCAAAAGTGAAATATTTAACCAAGTAAAGCAAGATATAAATAGATTAATAAAAGAAATGCTAAGCATCTCTCAAGAAGACACAGATGTGAGAATAGAGGATCACAAAAAAAGGGGAGAATTGTTTGATGAAGAATATATAGAAAACATAGAATACATGAAGCAGGTTCAAAGAGATTACCAAGAAATTAAAAACTCCAATGAAAGCTGACAAAACTGCCTGAAAGAAACTAAGGATAGATTATCTAAACAGGAGGACAGGTTTGCAATGTGGGATCATGAAAGGAAAAATTTCTTTAAAATAACAAGGAAACAAGAAGTAACAATACAAAGGCTAGAAGATGACAAGAAAATCTATTAAAAGTAAAGAATGCGAATGAAGAAGCAGGGGCGCAAACAAAGGAACTTCAAAGGCTATTCACAGAAATAATTAAGGAAAACTTCCCAACCATAGGAAAAGGAAATGATATTCAGATGTATGAGGCATATAGCACTCCAACCTACAACCAAACAGAACTATACTTGGTCATATAATAATCAAGATTCCAGAAATTCAACATAAGAACAGAATATTAAAAGCTGTTAGAGATAAGAAACAGATCACCTATAAAGGAAGGCCCATCAGAATAAGACAGACTTTTCGACACAAAGTCAAGGAGAGCCTAGAGCAAAATATCCCAAGCCCTGAAATAAAATAACCTCCATCTCAGATTAATATACCCTGCTAAACTGTCTCTAGAAATTAATGGAGAAACAAGATGCTTCCAAGGCAAAGAGGAATTTGGGAAGCTGTCAGAGAAAAGAAACAGATTACTTATAAAGGAAAACCCATCAAAATCACAGCAGACTTCTTGACACAGACCTTCAAATCAAGAAGAGCGTGGAGTGAAGTATTCCAATCCTTGAAAGAAAATAACCTCCAGCCCAGATTGATATACCCTGAAAAACTCTCTAGAATTAATGGAGAAACAAGATGCTTCCAAGACAAAGAGGAACTGGGGGAATTAGCAACCACCAATCCAACTCTACAGAGAATACTGCAGGACAGTTGAAACAGAGAGAAAAGTACCCGGATTCCAGGAACAGTGGCAGAGAGGCCTCATTGAATGGAGTAGAAAGCAAAATGAAGAAGACAAACAGAAAACTAATTGCAGAAAAACAGCACAACAACAGAAATGAGGCAGAGAAGCTTGGCTATCATCTAAAATATAGAAGGCCTTGATACATTAAATTAAAAAAAATCACAGGCAGAGTAGATCAGAAGATAGGGCCCACAGAGATGCTCTTTATAAGAAATAAAATTAACCTGAAAAAAGATATATGGACCAAAAATCAAATATGAGAAAACAATGCTCTCTGTGACAGGGGACCAGAGAGTAATAGAGGCAAGTAGACCAGTATTTCTGGATATGTTGGAAAGACAGGCTTTAATAGGTAAAGGAATAGAACTAGAGGTCAAGTCTAGGAGGGAGAAGGTTCAGAACCACTTAGTTAAATAGCCGGTTGCCTCCCAATTTAAAACCAAGGGTGTTGGTGAGACCCAAAATGCACAATGCACCCTGGGAGAGTGAAAGGGGAGAATATTATTTTAAAAGACACAGAAGTGATTGCTAATAGTGTATCAGGAATTAAAACCCATATTACTTGCACCACTCTGCTTAGATAGAATTTTTTCTGTTCCAGATTGTCTACATGCGCTAGATCTGAGAGCACAGACAGCTATCCCAAAAATATCAGGGTATAGCACAGTAAACATCTTTAGTTTCCTATTAACTTAACCTGAGCCCTGTATAACTTATAGTGTTTTATCATGACTGACCTTAGTTAAATCTGGTTTGTTTTATTGTTGTTTGCTATTGACAGATTTTATTCAAAACTGTTATGATTGATAATATCAAATCTGAGAGTATAGACAACTACACTGAAAATGACAAGATTCACTATGATACCCATCCTTGTTTGATTACTACCTGTTTTTGTAGTTTTATAATACCTACAAAGTTATGTTTTATTAATACTGTTATATACTGATATATTCAATTATGCTATGCCGGATGATATAGCCAATTCTATTGAAGATGACAAGAGACAACACAGTAACTATAGTAGAACTTCTTTTACAGTGGTTTTATATGTCTTTTTCATTTTAAGTGTTTATAGGAATATGTTTTGCTTTGTCTTGGTTTGTTTTGTTTCTCCCTCTAATATAGAAAGGATAGAAATACATGTTAAGACTCATGCATGCATAGAACCTATAAATAGTTTACAAGAACTGATTTTATGACACATAATAAAATGAACAAGTACTTTGAAGAAAAAAAGACACTACAGAACCCACTGTTGATCTGGAGTGTCATAGTGTGAAATCCAGCAATGCTATTATTCTTTGTTCAGAGTGATTTTAGCCTGCTTTGGTTTGTTTAATGTCAACATAAATCAAGATATGAATAATTGCATGTATGTTTAAATGTATAGGTTTGATAATCATATTACTAAGATTTTATTGGATAGTTGAACTGAGCTGTTTGCAGTCTCCCTGTTTGAATTCCCACTTTATATGTTACATTTTTGTATCTTGAATAACTATTTGTAAGAGGACAATATGTAAACATCAACTAGTTATTTCTTACTGTTAAAAAAAAAGAAATGGATTGACAGAATGGGTCAAGAAACAAGATCCATCTTGCACCCTTAAACATGCATACAGTTATAAGTGTAAACCTACCTGTCATTATTTGTCTGTTCACATTTTATGATTTGATTTTGTGATTTGCACAACTCCTTCTAAGATAACAATATGTGATTTATCAACTGGTCATTTCTTACTGTTATTTTTGAAAGTCTGTATTATTTCTATCCTATTTTCTGTTTTGCTTTTTTCTCTAAACAAAAAAGAAACAATATCCAATAATATGCTGTATACAAGAAATGCATTTCACTCAAAAACAAATTCATAGGCTAAAAGTCAAAGATGGAAAACAACCTTCCATATAATAGGAAGCTAGAACAAAGCAGGTGTAGCTTTTTGAGACAATGTGAATTTCAAACCACAAATGATCAAAAGAGATAAAGAAGGTTACCATGTAGATTTTAGGGGAAAAATTCAATAGGATGAGATAATAACCATAAATTTTTATGCACCAAATATGGGAGCACCCAACAATATAAGACAAATATTAATAGATATGAAAAATCTAATAGGCAATAACACAATTGCAGTGGGGGACCTTAGTGCCCCATTATTTTAATGAGACAGATCAAATAGAAAAAAATCAAAAAATAGAGAATTGAACCAAACATATGAAATAATTAACTTAGTAAATGTTTACAAGTGTTTTACTCTTATTTTTGCATCATGAAATTGTTTTACATTTTTTCCATAAAATAAAAAAAGAAAAAAATGACATTCTTTTTCACTGCTGTTAATTTTAGAATTTATCATATTATTTAATAGGAAAAACATACCTCATATACATCTACTATTAAAATTTCTGTTAAAATGAGTTAGCATCTTTATTTGTCTTTGGAATTTATTTTCCAAAATACACATTTTTTTTAAGGAATTTTGTCCCTTGTTCATGAAATATATTGGTCATTAATTTACTTTCCTTTTAGTATCTATGCCATATTTGGAATTAGAAAGTTATACACTTTATTCTGGAGTTCTACATACTAGCCAAGAGTTGGAATCATCTTCCAGTAAGGTCTCTTAATGACAATTCCATGTTTCTTAAATAGGTTGGTATTTCTGCTCTTCCAGTGTTTTGTAGAATTCCCCAGTGAAACCAATTAGGTCTGAGGTTTTCTCAGTGGACGTATTTCCTAGAAATACAGTTTCTTTAATAGTTTAGATTTTCTCTTTCATTATATGTCAAAGTTCTGCATAATAACATTATATTATAAATGCTGCTATGGTATGAATGATTAGGTTTGCTTGCATCTTAAATTGTTTGGTTTTTCAAACAATCAACTTTTGACTTTTGTATTTTCATAATTGTCCTCTTTTTATTGCTTTTAGTATTCTACCTGTTATGGTTTGTGTTTGGATGTCTCCCTAAATCTTCATGCAGTTATGAAGAACAGGCTTTTCAGAGGCAATTGAATCTAGAGTTTGTGATTGATTCATAGTGCAATGCTGAGGTTAAGAGTGAGTGATTGCTGGATCATTCCACTAGTTGGATTGGCACTGCCCTATCCCAGCAGTCTCTCTATCTGCTCTTTTTGTTTTTTCTACCTTCTATTACTATGATCTGCTGCCCCTCTGTCATGTGCCACCCTGCTTGGAGCCAGTTGACATGGACTGAAATCTTTCAAAACTGTGAGCTAACTAAACCTTTCCCCCTTTAACTTTGGGTGTCAATTATTTTGTCTTAGCAACAGAGAAAAATAACTAAGATAGAATTTGGTACCAGAGAAGTAGGGTTGTTGCCTGATCATGTAGTTCAGAAGCCTTTGAGAATGGCTTGCGGGAAGAGTTTGGAAAAGTTCAAAGATGGCACCTGAGAGAGTAGCACTAGAACATCTTAGACAGTTCTGTATGAGAGATTCTGGTCAGAGCTCAGAAGCCCAGAAGACAAAAGGAAATTCTGCCTGTAAAGGCCAGGCTCAGGAGATTTCTGCTGGAAGAGGACTGCATTTGCTGTTGGACTTCAGATTATGCGTGTTATGACTTGACAGAAAGTTTGTTTGCATTTTGCTCATGTCCAGAGACTGCCTAAGACTGAGATTAAGCATGGCAAGCTAATTAATCTTCCAGAAGAAATTTCAAGGCAGTCTAATATTGAAGCAGTGGCATGGTTACTGTTGGGATTTTTTAGCCAGCTTTATGCTGAGAATCAAGGGGAAAAGAGCCCAATAGAATGTTTTAAAACATCATGAGTTTAACCAAAAAGGAAGCTCCAGTAAAGTTGTGGACTGGAAAGATAGAAGAGAGGAGATCTTGGTTCCTGAAAGGTATAGGAGAATATAAAAGATGCTCTGAGGGAATCTCAAGAAGCAGCAAGTTTTCACCCATTGCAGCCTTAAAATTGCAAAAATGAAAGATTTTGCTTTGAGAAGAAAGATGTGGAGCACCATGTTCCAAAATGTTGGTGGCATAGAGAATTTATTTTTCAGAGTGCCCAAGTGCCCAGCAATCTAGGCACTAGAACCCTACAACATAGGAAGAAGGAAGCATGGCTACTGCCCCAGCTGACAGACCTTGGCATCATCCATGTGGCACAGGTTTTAGGTACATGTAGAATACAAGTGTTGTGGGGTCAGGAAGGCTTTCACTTAATTTCAGAAGAAGACCTGGGACCCAGCAACTGTATCCTTGAGAGGACACTGTTTGAAGCTGTGATTGTGAAGTCAAAGGTGTTGTGGGAACCCTAGAAGTTTGAAGAAGACAAGAACATGGATCATCTTAGGAAAACTTCAAGAAGGGAGCAAAACCATCCCCAAAAAAGAACCATGGGAGCTACAACCACCAGAAATGCCATAGGGGCAGAGCCACCCAAGCCCTTTGATGCTCACAACTTGCCACAGTTTGTCTCAAATGCTACACATGTCCTATAAGACTTAATGTTAGCCCCTTCTGAATTTTGGTCTTGCTTTCTTTCCATTCCTTTCTATCCTCCTGTTTGTAATTTTTGGAATGAAATTATCTGTTTTGCATCATTGAATGTTGGAAATGTTTAACTTTCTTTTCATTTGCATAGGTGCTCACGGCTAAGAGTTTGCCTTAATCTCAGAGGAGCCTTGGAACTTGACCTTTGCAAGAATGCTTAGACTGTTAGAACTTTAGCAACTCTTAGAGATGAACTAAATGTCTTTTGCATAAAGGGATGTGTTTGCGTTTTTGGAGGGCTGGGGTAGGATGTTATGATTTGTATCTGGATGTCTACTCAAAGCCTTATGCAGTCACGAGGGGCAGGCTTTTTGGAGGCAACTGAATCTGGAGTTTGTGATTGATTCATAGTACAGTGATGGGATTAGAGTGAATAATTTCTGGATCAGCCCATTGATTAGATTGTCACAGCCCTTAATCCCATTAGCCTGGATATGAATAAAGGGAACAGAAAGAGCCTTTCTTTGCTCTTGCTGTTTTTGCTGTGTTCCACCACCCCAGCTGGCATGAACTTGTCCATCTGCTACATGACACCCTGCCTGGTAGTCAATCAATTATAGACCAAAACCTCTACAAAACTATAAACTAAATAAAACTTTCCTCTTCTAACTTTGAGTGTTGGGTATTTTCTCTCAGCAACAGTAGAAAAGTAATTAAGACACTACCTTTCTCTTACTTTTTGTTAATTTACTGTATTTGTTATGACTTCTATAGATGGAAGTTTATCATTGATTTTATACTTTAAAAATATTTTTTGTACTGGGGATTGAACTCATGACCTCACGCTTGCCAGGCAGGTACTTATACTACTGAGCTAAATGTCTGGCAATTTTATACCATATTAACTTCTAATGAAAGTGTTGAAAAGTAAAAATTCTTATAGGTAATTCTGTCTTATTGGTTGGCATATACTAAGTTTTATTTACCACTCTGACCTAACAACACATAAAAGGCTGAATGAACTGAAAAGTCAAGAGCTTGCTGAAATTCATCAGAGATTTGAGGCCACCAGGCAAACTGCTGAAATTTGGAATAGTACACAGGATATAGAGAATTACAATTATAGAGACCATGCACTCATGAGTACAAACCTTCATGGAAATTAGCAGCCAAACCTAGACAGTCTGAAGTACAATTGATGGATTGTTAAAAAGTCACAGTTGACATTTTGAGAGCTAAAGTTCTCAGGAAGCCCCTCCAGAGAAAGATGCCATGCTTGCTTATGCTTCATCTCTGAAACTACCAACTCCAAAGTGAATATCATTTTTTAAAAAGCCCTTTCTGCTTCCATCAGTGACTTAATATCAGAACTATTTTGAAATATACCAGAGAATTCTGTCCTCATCAACAAAGTCAGTCCTCAGGAGAAAAAAATTGTACCAGAGATTAAACAGCTGGAGATTTATCATAGCCTAAACTATTCAGAAAAGGAAATAACCAAAGCCAGTCAGTTCTAGACCTTCATGCTGTGGGGTGGGAAAAAAAAATTCTAGCCTCTCTAGCCCCTTTGTCCTACCTAACTTGAGCACTACTAGTCAAGTTTACTATTCAGGGACACAGATTTACCAATCCATTGAGATGGAATTGCCTTTCCACTAAAATTACTAAAAGTCCTTTGCCAAGTACTTCATGTCTACCTTATAAAACATTATGAAGCATATTAAAAGAGAAAATGCACTGTTTTTCTCTAGCTGAACTAAACATCCAATATTACAAAAGTTAAAATTATGAAACAAGAGTTTTAAAAATAGTTATGATCAATATTAGACAACAGAAAGAACAAGCATATTATGAAGGAAAGAGATGGAAATTTTTAAAAAAGAAACAAAAGGAAATACCAGAAGTCAAAAACTGTTAACAGAAAAGAAGAATGTGTTTGCGAGGCTTATTAGTAGATTGGACATGACTAAAGAAGAGAATACTCCATCTTAAGGATATAATAGAGACTTCCAAAACTGAAAAAGCAAAGAGAAAAAACAATAAGAATGCAAAAACCAGGATAGCATTTCCAAGAATTGTGGGACAATTGCCCAAGTATAACATATACATAATGGAAACAGCACGACAAAAAGGAAGGAAAAAAGAAAGAGAAAGGCAATGTTTGAAGAAATAGTGAACAACAATTCTCTCCTAATGAGTATTCCATGAAACTTACAGATCCAGAAAGCTCAAAGACACAAAACAGAATGTAAAAAAAAAAAAAAAAAAAAAAGAAAAAGAAAAGAAAGAAAGAAAAACAGAACCTATCCCAGCACTCAGGAGGTTGAGGTAGGAGGATTGCCTTGAGTTTGAGGTCAACCTGGGCTACATGGCCAGACCTTGTCTCAAAAAACTAAGAAACCTAGAAGTGCCATACAGTAAAATTTCAGAAAATTAAAAATAAAGAAAAAAACTATTAAAGATACATGGATCTGCCTCATCTATAGAAGAATAAAAATAAGAATTATATTCAACTTCCCTGCAGAGACATTAAAACAATGAAAACCATGAATGAAATATGAAAAGTGTTGAAAAAAGAGAGGAAAACTAGCTCAGAATTTTATAGCATATGAAGTTCCCTTCCAAAGTGAATGAAAAATATACAACTTCCTCAAATAGAAAATTAATGTTTGTTGTGGATAGACTTGCCTTACAAGAAATATTTATAAAATCCTTCTAGGATGTGGAAGCATCAAGATTTCAAGTTCAAGCCCAGCCAGAGAATTTAACAGCTTAGTAAGACCCTGCTTTGAAATTAAAATGTACCTGCAAGTGTAATGCAGTATGAAGGACCTGGACTCATTCCCTAGTACTGAAAAAAACAGTTATTCAGAAGAAAGAGAAAAATCTATGTCAGAATTTCAGATATATATATATAAAGTAAAATATTGCAGAATTAAAAAGACAATAAAATTTCATTTGCCTGCTCTTAAAGTATCTAAGAGATACAAGTTTGTCCAAAATGACAATGACAATATATTTGATTTTGTTTATATATGCTTATGTATACATATGCTTTTATATGCTTGTATAAAAGTGAAATGAATGACAAGTAATTGGAAAAAGAAAGTGAGAATATTTTATATTTTATATTTATTTCTCATAAAATAGTGTAATGTATTAAAAGGTACATTTGAATTAGTTATAAGTGTGTATTGTGGATTCTAGGATAGTAACTTTTAAAGTTTTAAAAGCAGTAAGTGACAGCATATCCAAGAAGTAAAAATTATTACCTTATCAAATACTCAAAACCATAAGAGAAACATTTGTAAAAAAATAAAAGCAGAACAAAGAGCAGAGACAACAAATAAAAAATAACAAAATGGTGGATATCTATCCAACTATATCAATAATAATAATCTTAAATGCCAATGTGCTATGTGTTACAATTAAAAGAAATGAAAAGAAAGTTTATCAGGATCTACTTAAAACAAGATGCATCCCTGTGTTTTCTATAAGAAACTCACTTTGAATATAAAGATATGTATAGTTCAAAATAACTGGATGGGAAAAGATGACAGCACTAATCAAAAGAAAGTGGAGGCAGTTGTTTAAGAGCAGAAAAACAGACTTCAGCAAAGAAAGTCACCAAGATTAAAAAGAGCAGATCATGATGACAAAACTCAATAGTTCAAGAAGATATGTCAGTCTTCCAAGTGCATTCAAGTAACAAATAATTAATATATGTGCGATAAAACTAACAGAACTGCAAGGAGAAAAAACAATTTGTTATAATTGATAATTTAACATCCTGTTATCAGAAATAGACAAACCCAACAGGTAGAAAATCAGTAAGTATATATTTGAACTTAACAACATGCCAACCAACATGATAAAATTGAAAGCTACAGAATATTTCACTAAATAACAGTAGATTGTAAATTCTCCAGAAAACATTAAACACACCTCAAGATAGTTCACATTCTGTTTCATAAAATGACACTTTAAACACGAAAACACTAGAAATTATACAAGCTCTAGTCACAGATCACAAAATAATAAACTAGAAATCAATAACAAAAAGAGACTTGCAATTACTTCCAGGAAGATGGAGGAGTAGTGAACAGTGGCAAACCAGCCTCTCTGAGGTGAGGAGACAGACACTGGAGTAGGGCCACTTGAGGAGGGAAGGGAGAGACATAGATCATTGAGGCCCAGGAAAGTTCTGAAGGAAAACTGGATCCCACAGGGACAGTGAGGTAACATTGGACCCCAACACAAAACAGGTGGCAAACTGCATTTTCCCTCAGCTTGCAGCATGAAAGAGGGGGCTCAGCCCACAAAGGAGTGATAGGCAGGGACCCTGGAAGACTCCAGGGAAAAGCATACCAGCGGAACCCACAGTTCCAGGAAGTTCAAAGAACACAGAACAGTGAATGCTATGGGGCTGCTGTGAGCAGTGTGTGATTCCAGTCCAAATGTCCCCAGGACAGGGTGATTGATTGGATGACATGTTGGGGTGGGGTCAGGTGACACAGGATTTAGAACAGACAAAGGTTGGCTTGACTTCGGGCTCCCAGTGTCTTGGTAAGGTACAGACCTGGGAGATGTCCAATGTTAGTAAACAAAAGTTAAAACAGCAAGAAACACCTACAGTGTTATGATCTAAACCACATGGGTTATGGCATACAACCTGAGACCAGGATCAGTCTGAATTTCTGTGGGGTTGAATTGGCACCCCACTCTCTTCCCACTAGAAGCATGCTAGGATTACACAGCACCCAATCCTAATCCTACTGTAGGTGTGCTGGGAAAACACAATACGGATATGAACTCCATCTGCCTCCTTTGTCTGCCAATGGTGGCAGACACACACTCACAAGTGAATATTACCCCAAAATGGTAGGTCCCAGGAGATAACAACAAGCTTGAAATTACAGAGAAAGCTCCATCTTTTTTATTGCATATTCTTGTTTTGTCATAAGTATAAACATTGTTTTTAGTTTTTCTGTTTTGATTAGTTCTTGGTTTTGTTTCTTAGTCTTTGATTCCCTCCTGTCTTCTTCATGAGTCTCAAAAAGCTTAATCTTCCTTTAACTTTCAATTTTTCTTCTAATCTCTATATCTTCTTCTATTTATCTATTTTCCTTTCAAATTTTCTCCCCAGAGAGTAAAACTGATCAACTGAGGGAATATTTATTGTACATAATTGTATTGTTTGTTCTAGATTTTGTTATATAACATCAAATCTTGTTCCTGTAGTTAAAGGTGGCAAAGTACTAGTTACCACACTTTGTCATTTTCAAGGCTGTGCTTGATGCCATTATTATTACTGACTATAATATGCTAGCCAAGAACACAGTAGTTCTAATCACTTGTTCTTCCCTGTGTGCCAAAACCAAGATTTTCTGAAGGTAATAACCAAGAGTACACTCCAGTACCAAAGAACCAGAGTCTAGGTCAAATAGGAAATAACTTCATCCCTAATTAATTGAAGAGTTAGGATCTTGTGGCAGATTTAAAAGCCAAAAGAAGCTATACATATGAGACATCTCTTAAAAAATAGTCATTTCCTAAGGTGTTCTCCATACCAGCAATAAAGCTGTGTAATTATAAGCCATTTACAAGTTAATACAGAAAATAAATTTTAAAAATATAGAAAATTAGAAGATAGAAAACCAAGATGAAAACTCAAACCTCTAGCTTGCCCAAGGCAAACCCACGGAGCCATGAGGTGAAACAAATGAAAAGCCAGCCAGGTGAATTCTCTGAAATCATAACAGAAAAAGTTACAAAGCAGCTGAATAAGACCCTAGGAAAAAAATCAGAAATACTGAGATAAATAAAGAGACTGTCCCAACCCACAGATAAGTCAATGGAGACCCTAGAGGAGGAGTGGGGATGAGAAAAGGGACAAGAGACGTGAAGAATGGAGACAAGACAGTGCTCTGATCAAGTCTCGTTTATTCAAAGGAGTAATGAATATATAGGGTATTGGGGAAGGGGCTGGGTTCTGACATGTCTGCAGGTAACTTAGCAACAGCAGGAAGTTCTAGCAAGACAGGGTGTTATAGGATACTTTGAATCTCCTGTATGTGGGCCAATAAAGCAGACTAATTAGCATAATTGCTGTATGGGCTGAACCACAGGGACATGTGACAGGCTAGGTGAGGAGAGATGGAAACTTACCTACTAAATAGAAGCTTAACATGAAGATTCCTGTTATCTTATTAACATAAGATGATGGCCAATTGCAGGGTTTCCCACAAGAGATGATGATCATCATGAAGCATACGGTTAGTGAATTTAGAGTAGATATAGATGACAGATAGATAGATGATTGATTGATTGATTGATAGATAAAAGAAAAATATAGGAGCCTAGAGAAATGATGAAAATCATGAATATCCAATACAGGAAAGAAATGGAATCCATAAAACATATTCTAATAGATACCCAGTGAACTAAAAATTTGCTGAAAGTATACACAGCAGAATCAACCTATATGAGGACAGAATATCAGTACTAGGAGACATGCTTATGATTAACAATGATTAAAAGAAATTCTTCATATGAACAGGAAAGTATCACAAAAAATGAGTCCAACAACCATGAGATGATGCAAAGAAGAATAACACAAAATTAATCAGATCAATGGTATATCAGGAGATAGTGTAAGTGACATAAAAAACCTGTTCACAGAAGTAATGCCAGAAAACTTTCTAAGCATGGAAAAAGAATTTGACGTACAAATAAATGAGGCCTATAAAACTCCAATTAGCCATGATAAAAAATAAAAACAAAGCTACTCCAAGGAATATAACAGTCAAGATTTCTGAATTCAACACAAGAACTTAATATTAAAAGCTATTAATATAAGAAACAAATAACATATACAGGAAGGCCATCAGAATGACACCAGATTTCTCAACATGAATCGTTATAGCAAGAAGAGCTTAGAGTACAATATTTCAAGTCCTAAAAGAAAACGTTCAGGTGGGAAGTGGAATGATGGAAAAAAGAGGTAGAAGGACAGAAAGAAAAAAGAAAATAGTTGATATGTATTAAGTACATATGCCAACTCTCTATGATGAATGTAAATATTATATACTCCAAACATGTACTAATAGAAAATTTTTTAAAAAATTAAAAATCTGGAAAAACAGATCCACAAAAAAGAAGCTTCCCAATTTTAATGATCCAACCCTAAAATGGTCATCTGAAATGAATAGACACTTCTCAGACAGAGAAAAAGAAATGACAAAAAAATATGAAAAAAATTCAACATCACTGATCATACAAGAGATGTAATTTAAAACAACACTGATTCTATCTCACTTCAGAAAGAATATCTACTATCATGCAGTCTACCAATAACAAATGCTGGTGGAGATATGAGGAAAAAGAAAAACTTGTTTATTGTTGGTGTGAGTAGTTTGGTGCAACCTGTGTAGAAAATACTGCGGTGATGCCTCAGACTAGAGCTTCCATTTGACCCAAGCTATTCCTTTTCTTGGCATCTTCCTGAAACACTTAAAAGCATTGTACACAGTGATACATGCACATCTGTTTATAGCGGCCGATAGAAACTGCCCAAATTTCCATCAACAGATGAATGGGTAAAGAAATTGTGTTGTGTTATACAATGGAGTACTAACCTGCTATAAGTAAGGATAAACCTGAGACATTTTTAGGTAAATGGATGCATCTTGAGACCATTCCCTTCAGTGTAATAAATCAGAAACATGTTTAAATATCACATGGTTTCTCTCATGTGAGAAGTTAAAGGGTATGCAAGGACCAATATGTGTAACAGGCATTGTAAAACAGAAAGAAAATATTTAAATGGCAAGAGGAATGAGGGAGGGGGAGGATAAGAAAGGAAGGGAAGAGGACAAAGAGAATAGAAGAAATAACAGAAACAAAGTTTTTACAAATGTAGAGAGGAAGAGGGGTTAAAGGGAGGGGAGAGGAGTGGGGAAAATGGAAGAATCAAGGTATATCATGGGTCGGTACAAATTTCCTAGGATGAATATGATCATTACATATGTCATAGTATACCAATAAAATTAATTTTAGAAAAGTTATTTGCAATTTTTAAACACCTGGAGGATAAATAAAACTCTTGAATAATACATAGATCAAAGAGGACAACATTTTTAAAGTACTTTGAAATTTGTGGGATAAAGCAAAAGCATTAATAATAGTGAAATTTATAGCACTGCATGTATATTTTAGGTTACTGTAAAGGCTCCGAAGCCTTCCCTAACCCCATGATATAACATTACTATTTACTCTAGTACCAACAAAGTGAAATACTTGAGAAAAAGTTTGTAACAAGAAACGAAGATAATTACAAAGCTTTCATAAAAACTAGAAAAAAACTAAAAAGGAGAGGAATATTTCATGTTCATGGGTTGAAAGTCTTAAAATGTCAGTTCTTGTCAACTTGATGTCTACAGTCAGTACAATATCACTTAGTAACTCAGACTGCTCAGAGAATCTTCCTTAACTCTAGAATGTAAAGTAGCTGTGAAACTATTTCTCTTTATTACTTTCTTTCCTTCTTATTTACTTTTATGTACCTGTTTCTTTTAATTAACACTTTCATGGTATGTTTTCATCGCTAGTCTTTATAAAGTCTGGATAGTTTTATTTCATTTTGACATTATTTGCCTTCTTTATTACCCATCCCTAAATCCCTTCTGTTTCCTAATAAGTGTCCAATTTTACTTATTTTAATTACAAGAGTTGATCAAAATGTACGGTGAATTCTTAAATCCCAAAAGGTTTATTATAGAAAAAGCACATCAGCACCTCTCGCCCTCTGAGTAGTTTCCCCCACTTCAAACACATCTATCGCATCGTTATTACCAATTTGGGAAGCAGCTTCAGAAGTTGTCTTAGCGAGTGTCTTTAAAATATGTAGCCAAGAATATGGTGAAAGCTGCTGCCAAGTGCCATCCAATGGAAAGGCAGGCTTGGAAAAACATTATGGCACACTCACATCCATGTATTACACTGAATCTGGCATTGTGAGACTTCTGACTTGTGCCAAAATCAAAATTACCATGAAAAGTAAACATTTTGAATTGATTGAGGGCATGGAGGCAGCCATTAGAGTCTGTTAACAACACGCATGAAAGAGGACCTTTTTCATTTATATATTTATTTATTGAGACAGGATCTCACTATAACAATTCAGGCTGGCATTGAATTTATTTTGTAGCCCAGACTGGTCTTGAATTTGCAACAATACACCCGCCTCAGCCTCTTGACTGTTGGAATTATAGGCATGTGCCACCATGCCTGGCCGAAAGAGGCCTTCTAGAACTGCTTCACAAAGTGGGAAGACTGACGAGATGAGTGTGTTTGAAGTGAGGGAGAGTATTTTAAATAGAATTAGTGGCAATATATATTTTACTGTAATAATGATTTAACTGTACATATTCATGATATCCTCATCTTAATGTATATGTCCTTTCCACTCACATTACACTTTGCACACTTTTGAATCAGTGGAGAAATATAATTATATGTGTTGGCCCTTGATGTCAATAAATGGCAATGTAAAACAAACTTTCTTGCCTACTAAAGGCTTCTATTTCACCAGAATTTCTCTGTCCCTAATAATGATGCATCAATTAACAGTCAATTATACATGCTTCCCAAGTGTGTCTATGTACTTTCATTTACATCAACCTGATTTAACTGTCTGCACAACACTTATTAATATATAATATTTTTGTTATATTTACTATTTGTTTATTGTTCATATTTGTAGTCTAGAATGTAATGCCCAAGAGAGTACAGACTTTGTCTTTTTCATTATGATAACACTATCATTTAAAAAATGGTCACTCTAGCACATAATAGAAACACATTACTATTTGTTAAATCAAAGGTTTAACATAAATTAGAATACACATTTTTGAAAGCCTAGAAACATAGACTGAAGGAACAAGATAGAAGAAAATCTCTTGCTATATGTATATATTCTTCTGATAAGTTGAAACTCATGGGAAAGAATATCTTTTGTTTATTTGCATTATATATTATTGATTAACTTATACAAAATAGAACTTCTTAAATTTTTAGAGACTATTATATTTCATAAAGTCTTTTAAAGCCATTTTTTTTTTTGTCTTTTTCATTTTTATCGGTACCGGGGATCGAACTCACGACTGCAAGGCAGTCATGCATAAGTGCAAGGCAGGCACTTATGCCACTGAGCTAAATCCCCAGCCTTAAAGCCATTTCTGATATGAGTTTTTCTATTGAATAGTTCAAGTAAGTAATGCGATCATTTTATTTCCAGTTTACCAAAGAAGATACAAAACTCAAAGAGGTTCTATTTTCACATAGTTAACTGCGGCAGCTTGGATGCAAAATCCAGAGCCTCCTGCCTGTCACTCAATATGATTCACTACTACTCATGGAAAAGCAAGACTTAAACATTTGCAGCCCTCATACGAATAGTATAATGAAATTCAGAGATCTCTGATACAACAAAGTGTCACTGAATAAGTCACTGAACTGTACGGACAGAAGAGTAAAATAAATTTCACTGTACCAAATTGACCTTACTATTTACAATTAAAATACAGATGCTTTACAAACTTCATTCACACTGGTGTTGGCATTATGAGTAACTACATTTTTATACTGATGTATCTTTGCTCTTTACTCACATTGACTATAGACACAAAGATCTTCAGACCAACAATTACATAATTTGTAATCATTATTGCCATTCAGAATGATGTTTCCAAAAATAACCAGAGAGACAGACACAGAAGTTTTAGCCACAAAGAACAAGATTCCTGCTGCATCTGTTAGGGAATTTTATACTAACAGAGTTCCAAATACACATGGACTTGCATGGCCAGAATAGGCAATGTAAATTATCAAGGTATAGATTAATACTATGCATCATAGAAGCCATGCAATAGCAAAACAGCAAAGTTTAGTACTTTTTATTTTTTATATTTACTTTTATTCATTCAGATTCACTTCTTTCCGTCAGCATACATTTTGATATTTTTCCATGTTGATGAGTTCTGTATGTATTTCTTTTTTTTTAATTTAAAAGGAAAAAGAGAAAAACACAAAACAAAACAAAGCGGTGTAAGGGTACACGTAATACAGAACTACAAAAAAAAAAAAAAAAACAGTAAGAAATCACCTGTTAGTAGATTACATATTATCATCTTGAAAATAGTTGCTCAAATCACAGTATCAAAGAATATAAGGTGGACATTCAAACAAGGAGACTGCAAACAGCTGTGTTCAATGATCCAAAAACATTGATATAGTCAGCTATTTAACACCCCTAAACACACTTGCTGTTATATCCGTTAGAACTCTTTTTCTTTTTTTTTTTTCTTTTTTTTTTCCCCTCTCTTTTTTACAACAAAATTTACACATCTTGGATTTTATTACTCCTTAGTGCTTATTACTTTCTTTGGGGGGGGGGGAATACAGTCAAATATGGCAAAACAAAGCTGTCAGTCAATACCAAGGATAGACATAGCACATGGTGTAGAACAGAGTACAAGTTTATCAACAATGGTTATCAACGTTGTCCCTTGTTTCCTTAAAAAGAATTGTCTATCTTATTAGATATTATAAAGTTGGACAAAACAGTAGAGAACAAGACCAATAAAACTTAGGCATTGTAAACATTACAGGACTTCCAAAGAAGACAATAGTCAAACCAGAATGGGTATCTTAGTGAATCTTACTGTCTTCAAAGTAGTTGCCTATGTCTTCAAACTTGATACTATCATATAGAATGGAACAGAGTCTAATCAGTCAAAACAAGATCGTGGGAGTACTACAGGACTTCAAAACAAGTTAATAGGAAATCGAAAAGAGTTACTATTTATATATCCTAATTTTTTTGAATTTTTTCTTTAATTAAGACAAACATAAGAAATGACTAAATAATTTTTTTTAAAGAATAAGGGGGAGATTGAGATAAAACAGGACATAACAATATAGCAATAGAGGTCAAAGCATGACTGTTTCAGCAACCTAGTACTTCACCACCATATAATCCGACTTAATAGTATGTATGTATTTCTTAATGCCATAAAATATTTCTTTTGAAGAATGAACCAAATTTGCTCATTTATTCTACCACTGATGGATGCCTGCATGCATTTGTGCCACTGTTTAAAAAAAAAACAGTACCTGTAACTGGGCTACTCATAAATATATCACATAGTTTGGGCCATTAGGACGTGCAAGATCAAGGTGCTGTACTTGGTGTAAAGAGCCTTCTTGTTACATCTTCATGTGACAGAAAGAAAAAAGGGAAAGGGGGGATGAACATTGTACCCTCACATGACAGAGAGTGGAAAAAAAGAAACACAAATCCTCAAGATCCTTTTAAAGGGCCCTATTCTCATTGTGAGAGCTCTGTCCTTTTATTTAATCATTTCCTAAAGCCTCCAGCTCTTAACATTTTCACAGTGGGGACAGAGTTTCAACATTTTAACTTTAGGTGATAATCAGATTATAGTAATGTATAATTAAGATTTTCATATTCTTCACTTTTACAACCAAATAATTCTATAAATATTTTTCTATGTAAATAACACATATTTATATAAGTTTCTCTAGGGGTTTTGCCCCCTAACAGAATTTCTGGGTAGGATATTAAATAGTCTTTTCGTATGAAAAGATGATGCCAAATTCTTTTCCAATTTGGTCAGGCCAATTCATACTCTTTGCCAGCAATGTTTGTTTGCACATTCTATGCCATTATTAACTCCTCCAATCTTGAGACTTCTAACTTTTCCTTTAATATGGTAGAAATACAAAGGACAATTATTTCAGTTTCAATTTGTATTGCCCATTTGACCAAAACTCTTTTCGTGTGTTATTTGGAACACATGAACTTCTTATTTTTGAAATTCTTAATATAGTGTACCTTTTCCTTAATGAGCATTGCTGACAAGTATTCAGTGGCAATTTGTGTGCATTTTTAACCTTAACTGCTGTTTTGTTTGCATAATTTCTTGTTTCACTGCTGTGTATCAAAATATGGGTTTCTTTTTTCTTAACCTGCTTTGCATTCATTGTATTCATGAGCCTGGATGCTGAAATCTGTCACCAAATCTGTAAAATTTCCTGCCATCTGTCCTGAAATACCAGCTCTGTTCTCTGCTCCCTTTTCCTTCTAAGACTCCAGACAGACAAGTAAGTGTTTGACTTCTCACAGGCTCACTGTCTATTACCCTAACCCCCATGTTTTCACCTCTTTGCCAATGTGTGCTACGTTCTGGGGATTTTTTTTCAAATTCATCTTTCAGTTTGCAAAATCTTTTTCCTGTTAGATGTTTTTGGGCTTCAGATTCCTAGGATATTCTTAGAATGTTTTATTCCACTTACCTTTTTTATTTCTAGCAATTTATTTTCTTTTTTCTGGAAAATGTTTGATTGTTTGTTACAGGTCTTACCTCCCAAACAGATCTTCAAATTTACCTTTTAGCTCTTAGAAGATCAACCATAAATTAAACTTCCCTCTGATATTTTATTATCCTTGAAATCTTTGAGAGTCTGTTTCTACAAGTCCCTTCTTTGGTTACTATTGACGATAGGCTGCTCAAATGCTTTAGGATTTATTATGGAAAATCACAGAAGACTGGCATGCTGATGGTCTCTGAAAAGATTGGCCTTAGCTCCTGCCAGGTGGTCTCTGGGACACCAACACTTTAAGATTACTCTAAATTAAATTCTCACTTTGAGGTTTTTAGACCACCTGTGTGCTGTGTATTTAGGCTTGAAAAGTAAGTGAGGATTGGTTTATAGTTATAAATTCTCAAAAGTTGTGTTTTGCCTTCCATTCAGCACCTGTGGTGAAGGAGTTGGTTTGCATGTTAAGTCCGTGATTAGGAGAGGCAGCCTTTCCAGTTTACTTTCTCACTAAAGCCATTTGAATCTTACTTTTCAGGGAAAGACAAAGATTTCTGTTAACCTCTTCAAATGGGAGGACTTTGATTTTTGTCACCACCTTTTTGAGCTATGTAAGATTGAAAGAAAGAACAGGTTCAGTTAATTAGTTCACAAACTTTCCCGAAAGTAAAACCCAGCTGTAGTGGCTCACTTATTTCTCAGCCTTGAAATGGAATTCTTTAATCTCTTGCCAACTCATTGATCTTTTAAAGAATTATTTTTATATCTTAACCAGGAACTATGGTTGCTTTCCATGCCAGACACAAAAGTTGCATTGGTTTTCTTTAAAGTCTTTTTATTTCCCAATTAGGCTCATTTCATAGTTAAAGAATCTTATCATCCCACCAACTCCCTGTGACAACAGAGGCAGCGAATGAATTATTGCAGCTGCAAGCTAAGCAGCGCCACAGAGAGTGCCGGCAAACCAGCAGAGGCCATGCAAAGGCGGGGAAGAGTTCTTTCCAGGTTCCAGACAATGTACAGCCCTGTTGACACTCGACAACCATGAGACAATCAATTTCCTTTGTGGTGAGCCACCCATGTTGTGGTACTTTGTTACCACAGCTCTACGAAATTAAAATAATCCCCTTTTGAAATAGTCTATTTGTAGTGACGAGATTGTGAGTAGAGGTGATTCTTTGTGGGCATCAGGATTTTACCTGATGAAGAAAAAAAGGAAAGATTGTGTTGAATTTGTCAAGTAGTCAGCAATAGCTGGGGTGAATATGATCTATTATTTGTACACATTGATGTTTCATAAGCTATTATTTGAAATACCTTTCATCAAAGACCTACTAATGATTTCCTACATACCTATGTAAACCGATGCCTTGAATTACTTACGGATAGTCCTGCAGAATTTTAGTATAACTACAAAGTAAGCTGATATGATATTGTGTTTTTTAATGACTAGTTAAGATAAAAATTATTTCCGGCCTGACTTCAACAACTAGAAATTGAAAACAAGCCTGTAAAATGAGGAAAGCTCTCACAAAGACAGAAAGAGGCTACTGTATAATTTCCTAATCTTAGATTTTCCAAAGTATTCAAGAAAAAATGTCCTTGAAGCTGTGTAGATACAGATGGTCCTTAATTCAGGATAGTGTTACATCCCTATAAGCCCATTATAAATTTAAAACACCATGTTGAAATGTACTTAATACATCTAACCTACCAGAGTATCAGTTGACTATGCTTGAGATCATGTCACTAACTGGGAGCGATGTTCACTCCCTCTGCCCAGCACCAGGGCACAGTACCATGTAGAGCTGGCCCAAGACAAGGTCACAACTCAAAATTCAAAGTTCTGTTCCTACCAAATGTGAATGACTATCACACCACAGTAAATTTTACAAAGTGTAAATTGAAGGCTGGTAAGTGGTTTCATGGCAAAATATCTAGGATGCAGGAGCCCCTAGGTTCAATTCCCAGAATAACTATGTATGCAGTGATTTGTAATAACAGTTGGATTTAATGAGAAACAAGACACATAAATATATTTTTTTACATAGCAAACCATGAATATAGGCAGAGTTGTTTTAATTGGTTTTGTACTTTTGATGAAAATTTCACATTATCTTAAATGTATGCTTTCTCTTGCCTTTTATAGTTCTTTGTACTTGGAAGTTCCTGGGTTTCAGTAACTTTTGATGAGTATTTCCATCCTCCAGGGAGTATTTGTTGACCTGGACTTCCAGAAAACCTTTTCCTTTCCACAGTCCCCTTTCTGCTTTCCCTGATCATGTTGGACACATGATTTTTTCCCTAGTGTGTTAAACAGCATTGTTTTAAGAATATATACCAATGACACAATTACCACATTGTTAAATCCAGTAGTAAACCTTGTAGTGCTTTCTCATTTGTGGTGTTTGTCACAGCTAATCACACCCTTTGGGAAAATTGTGTCCTCGCCTGACTTATATACCACCACATGCATGTGCTTTTGTCTGCCTCCCCCAACCACTGGTGATTTTTCTGCTTGGTCCTTCCTCATTGAACTGAACTCTAAGCATTGAGATGCTGTGTTAATTGCTTTACTTGTTGCTGAGACAAAATGTCCAACAACCAAAATTAAAGGAGGGAAGATTTATTTTGGCTCAGTTTGTATAAGTTTCAGTCCACAGTCCTCTGGCTCCAAGGCAGGATGGATAGCAGAGGGGTATCACAAAGGAGAAACAGTCCATGGCATGGCAGGCAGGAAGCAGTAAGAAACCAGCAGCAAGCAACAACCGGAAAGCCTGCCTTTCCCTTTTATACCATCCAGACTCAAGCCTTTTGGGAGATGCCACCCACATGCAGAGCGGAGTTCTGTCTTCAATAAAGCCATTCAGCCACATTCAAGAACTTTCAATATGTTGGCCTAGGATCACCAATCTCCTGCTCAGGGATATGACAAAGGAATAAAACATGGACAACATATATATTTTAATTGCTAGGGGAACTGGGATGATCAGAGCCCAATGAAGGACTCAGACCATGAGACACTGTGTTCCTGGTCTTTACAAGGTGCACAGCTTGATTGGCAGGTGGGGGGGGGACTTCAGGATGCAGTGGGATAAACTGCTATGCAGCAGAGCTCAAAGACTGATTTTTGAGAACTCAAAGTATTTTTGAGAAAAGCACACAGAAATAAATCATAATTAACTCATAACCTGTTTATTTGTTAACTGCAGCCATTGAACTGAGAGACGAATGACAGTCACAAAGTCCTCAGTGGAGAATTTATCTTGCTTTGAGGTTCCCAGACTTTACAGACCATGGTGGCTTTGTTTCTGGCTGTCAGATTAGGGATTAACCTCATCTGAAAGCCAGCAAGGGTCTCACTACAAATCATACAGGCTTAGGACAGATGCTCAGCTTACTTTATGCCAATTTATTAATATCAATCATGGCCTGCTATGAACCATGTCAAGCTGGTCCTCAGCACAGAATAATGTTCATTCAAATTAGTGAACTAATTTAGTACCACAGGGGAACCAAACAAGAAAGCAATGAGCCAGCCTTCCTGGTAAGCAATGGGAGCCGCTGGTGTGTCAGGGAGAGAACAAGGCAGCATCCCCTGGGAATCAGCCATGCTGGAACTTGAAGGACCAACCAAGACACCAAGAAGTCTTCCTTCTTGGTAAGCAGTGTGAGCTGTGGGCGCAGCAGGGAGAGAATAAGTCAGCATCTCCTGTGAGCCTACCGTGCATGGGCTGAGAAGCAAAGGTCCCCTGACTCCCCGTCTCCGCCCCATCCTGTTTAGCAACTGGATGGTTTTGAGGTCAGCCGGCATTGATAGCAACTAAGGTACTTAACTAAATGTTTGTATTATTTGGTTGATTATGTTGACCTGGGACCAGAGGTCTGAGCATCTCTTGGGAGAATGATAGTATGCAACATAGTAAATATGGGGGATTTCCTTCTATCTTCTCTTTGAAGGTCAATAGTGTTTTCACTGTTTTGCTTTGTTCTGATTAATTGTTTTGCTCATTCAATATTCTGTTTTGATTGGTTTTATAGTGTTCTGTTTTGGTTTGATTTTGCTATACCTGATTAAATGGACAACTATTGTGAAGATAACAAGATATACTATGGTACCTAGTACTGTTATCCTGGTAACCTGCTGTGAAGTTCTGTATCAATTTTCTGCATTGTTCTGATTGGCTTTGTTCTATCTTGTTTTGTTGTATTTTGCTATCTTTAAAATACAGTAGTGCTACATACCCTTAATCCCAGCATCACACATGTGATCCACATTTACACTCCCTAGACATGGCCACCTCTGAAAAACCCCATCTATATGCAGATGAGGTTTTGGGGGGCCATCTAGACTCAGTGTAAGCCAGAGTAGATGCCTCAATCGCCATCTTTGGCTTCAATATTCTGCCTTGGTTCAGTCTCTAAATGGTTCTATCTAGTGTCATGGCTTTAAATTCAACCTAATGAACAACCCATAAAGGAATATTACCAGCTCAGATGTTCTCCAGAATTTTAGATCATTTATTCCACCATGATCTTAATGAATGTTATGGCTTATATCTAGATGATCATACGTGGGTTTTCTGAGGTGACTGGGTCATGGGTGTGTCATACTAGTTTAGTTACTATTGGTTTAGCATACTTCCGGGTGTGGATGATGGAACTGATGAAGAGGGAAGACTCACGCTATACATGGGTGGTGCCAACCAGAAGGGAGTCACAGTGTTTCCTGCCTGCCACGCCATGAACTACTTTCCTTTGCCACGCCCCGCTGGTACTCGCTGCCTTCAAACCAACCAACTGCAGACTGAAACGTCTACAAAGGGTGAGCTAAAATAAACCTTTCCCCCCATAATTTGTGGATGCTTGATATTTTGCCTCAGCAATTAGAAAGTAACAAAGTAGTAAATATATAAAACAACAGAGTATCTGGTGTCTAAAAAGTGAATGCAGTATTTTTAAAATATAATAAAAGACTTAAAAACCAAGGGCAAGTACTGCCCAGACAAAAGAACAAAAAATCAAAGTGATTAAAACGTGAGAAAATGAAAAGGAAATTTGCAAATCTATTCAAGAAATGCAACAATATATCACTAGAAACTCTAAAGAGACACACTGAAGAACTGAAGAAAAAGTTATTGCAAAAAAGAATAAAACAAATAATTTTCTATAATAACAATCTTAGGTCTATATGAAAAGTTCTGAAAGCATGTATTTTTCAAAAAAACTATACAACTCAAATTATGATGAAATATGAGATCTCTGGACATAAAGAGAAGATCATGTTACTAGACAAAAAAATCAGTAACAAGAGACAGTAGTTATTAGAATGCCATCTGGTGTTGAATCTTTTAAAATAGTTAATGCTGTTAGCTAGAAAATAATATGCTCAACAATGATTTATTGAGTGCCTATTTTGCACCAGGCATTATTCCCAGTGCTGACAACAGAGAGGTCCCTGTGTAATTCTGAGTGAAAATAATTTCCAATCTAAAGATGAACACTGAAGTAGACTAAAGTACAAAAACAATAACTGTATCACTTAGGAAGTCTTGAAGAAGCTACTGGAGCTCGTGGCCCACCCATATTGAGCCTGGAGAGAAATTCAGGCTTCCAGGCACATGGGTCGTAGTTAAGAGACAGACTTGCCAGGATAATTGGGAGGTTTGCACGGGACCAAAAAAGTGATTGGACTCCAGGGAGGTGAAAGAGGACAGAACTCACTGATTGGTTGGTGTGTTTAACTATTTTGAGAAGAACTTCAGAATTTTACTAATTTTGAAGATTGAAGTTAAATATATTGAAAGTAGCAGCCTTTGGAGGGAGATTTGCAGTGATATACTTTTATTCATTTTTTGCAAATGCATTTTATTTCAAAAAGAAAAACTTTTTAAAATGGAAAAACACAACAGAGGACAACAATTGCACCTATATTACACAATGCCACCCCCAAATCAGTCATCCAGAGTGCAAGACATCTGCATCCAGTTGTCCAAACAAGAGTACCAGCACAAAACTTTTGCTTCAATGAACTCGGAGGTATCAGTATTTAGAGAGAGATACAGAGAGAAAGAGATTCATCTTCTCATACTAGTGACACAATACAGTGTTTACACATGTATGTCTGATTTTTTTTCACATGAATATGGTCTCAAATTCTGTCCATTTACCTATAAAACTCTTAAATTTGTCATTATTTGGCTGAGTAATACTCCATTATATAAAAGTACCCTATCTTTTTTATCCATTCCTCAGTCAATGGGCATTTGGGTTGTTTCCAAGAGGTAGTTACTATAAACTGTGCTGCTGTGAACATGGATGCACATATAATCACTGTGACGTGATGGCTTTAATTCTTCTGGGAAGATACCAGAAGGGGAAGAGCCAGGTCAAATTGATCTGCCAATCCTAGTTTTTGAGGAATCTCCACAATGATTTCCACTGTAGTTTCACCAGTCTATACTCCCACCAACAGTGGAGAAGGGTTTTTTTTTTACCCACAACCCCTCCAGAGTTTGTTAGTAGCTGATTTCTTAATGCTAGTCATTCTTTCTGGGGTGAGGTGAAATCCCAATGTTGTTTTAATTTGAAACTCTTGAATGACCATTGATGTTGAACATGTTTGTCACATATTTATTTGCCACTTGTATTTTTTCATCTGAGAAGTGTGTGTTCACCTAAGATGCCCATTTTTGGACTGGATTTTTAAAGTTGGGAGAATTGATTTTTTTGAGTCTTTTATATGTTTTTTATAGTAATCCTTTATCTGAGGAACAGCTGGCAAAGATTTTCTCCCACATTGTGGGCTGTCTCTTCACTCTGTTGGTGATTTTTCTTGTGCAAAAAGTTTCAGTCAGATGAGATCCCAGTTGTTGATTCCTTGTGACAGTTCCTATGCAGTCAGGGTTTTGTTCATAAAGTCTTTGCCTACACTACTGTCTTCAAGAGTTTTACCTACTCTATCTCCCAGCAGATTTAGTGTTTCTGTTTTAATGTTTAGATGTCTGATCCATTTTGACCTTAGTTTACCTTATGGTGAAAGGTATGAGTCCAACTTTAATTTTCACCATGCACAGAGCGGTTTTCTCAGCACCACTGACTAAAGAGGCTATCTTTCTTCTAATAAATGTACTTGGCACCTTGGTCAAAAGTAAGTTGGCTTAGTGTGTCTGAAGTTGTTTCTGCATCTTCTAATCTGTTCCATTGACCTTCAAATCTATTTTTTTCAGTACCAAGCTGCTTTTGTCACATAATTATATGTTATATTATTATAGTATAATGTCATCTCAGGGATTGCCTTTGTTGTTCAGGATTGCCTTTGCTATTCTAGGTCTCTTTTGGTTCCCAATGAAATTTAGGATCATTTCCTCTAATTTTGTGAGATATGTTATTAGTATTTTGAGTGGAATTGCTTCGAATCTGTATAACAGTTTTAGAAGTTTGGCCTTTTTTGCTATGCTGGGTCTTCCTAACCAAAAGTATGAGATATCTGTCCATTTTCTAGCATCCTCTTCAATCCTCTTTTTCAGAGTCCTATCATCTTCAAAGTAGATGTCTTTTACATGCTGAGTTAGAGTGATTCCTAAGTATTTCATTCTGCTATTGTGAAAGGTGTTGTTTGCCTTATTTCTCTCTCAGTGAGTGTAATATTCGTGTATAGGAAGGCTACTGATTTTTAAGTGTTGACTTTGTATTCAGTTGTGCTACTGAATTTGATTATTTAATCTACCAGTTTTTTAGCAGTTTTTGGAGTCTTTGATGTAGAGTAAAATATCATCTGCATATAATGATAGTTTAACTTCATTTTGTTTCTTTATTCCTTTTTTATTTTTTCTCGTCTAATTGCTTCAGCTAAAGATTCCAGTAAAATCAAACAACCCAGAATAATGAATGAAAACATTATAAGAATGAAACATTCAAAGCAATACAATGAGGAATCATGATTACCACATATTTTATGTATTCTTACCATTTCTTACACTAGGGAAACTATTTGGTATTTACACATGTGAGTTTGATTTATTTCGCTTATGAGTATGGTCTCAAGCTGCATCCATTTATTTAGAAATATCTCAATGTGATCATTCTTTATAGCTGAGTAGTACTCCATTATATAAAAATACCAAAACTTTTTAATCCATTCCTCAGTTGATGGACACTTAGGTTGTTTCCAATATCTGGCTATTACAAATTTTGCTGCTGTAAACATGGGTGCATATATATCACTGTGGTATGATCTTTTCAGTTCTTCTGGGAATATGCCTAGAAGTGGAATAGCTGGAACAAATGGGACTACCAATCACAGCTTTCTGAGAAATCTCCAGGCTTACCACTTGTCGGTGTCACTCCTGGCCGGCAGGAAGGACACACAACAAAGTCTGGCAGTGGACAACCTTTTCTTTTATTTTCCTTCTCCGTACAGCCTGCCCCGGAATCCTCCCGGCCGAAGCCTCTGTTGGTCCGCTCCCCGCGGCTCCTTGCGTGCTTCTCCCTACAGTCTGTCCCGAAGCCTCTACCGGTCCGCTCTCCGCGGCTCCTTGCGTGCTTCTCCCTACAGTCTGTCCCGAAGCCTCTACCGGTCCGCTCTCCGCGGCTCCTTGCGTGCTTCTTCTGCTTCTTTTGCTTCTTCTTCTTTTCTTGGCGGGAGAGGCACTCACTTTTATAGGGTTCAGTTGTTGCTAGGCAGACTATCTTACAGGGCGGGTTGTGAAGCAGGAGATCTTACAGGGCGGGTTGTTTACCAAGCAGGAAGCAGGAGATCTTACAGGGCGGGTTGTTTACCAAGCAGGAAGCAGGAGATCTTACAGGGCGGGTTGTTTACCAAGCAGGAAGCAGGAGATAAGCGCCATCTTAGCACACTCGATGGGAGGGGTAATCTAGCTCAGGCTTTGCTCTTTCCTACAGGCCTCACGTCCGCCAAGTAAGGCGACCGGGCTCGGCCGCGGCTCCCAACATCTCCCCCTTTTTTATTTTTTATGAATGTGCGCATCGTAGCCCTTCCTGGACTGGGTGCAGAGGCTTATGCCCTATGCGTAGGCCCACCGTAGGTCCTTGGCTTAGACCCTGGTCGGCCGTCCCATGGTCTGCCAAGGCCCTGAGGCCCTCGTCCTTTTTCTAGGGCCAGGCACAAACTGGACGGAACCTGGATGCACACAAGCTTGCACTCATTTCCTCTCCGTAAAGAAATCCCCTCAGAGAGAAATTTAGACCTGGGAAGCATCTAACAGTCCAGCGGCTTACGTGCAGGATGGGGTAGGGCCTGGCTTAGGTTGAGTCGCACCGGGGGAGTACGCTCTTACCCGTCATTGACTCTCCTACCCAGCTATGTCATAATTTTTTAGAGGAGGAGTGTGGGAAGCTCACCGCCCCTAGACTCGGTCGTAGGCTAGGCGAGCGAGCCATGCATATGCCTGAGGATCTTTTTGTCCATTTTGGGCTACCGCTATTTCTATTCATCTTGTTGGTTGGTCTGTGATGGATCTCCGGTAGGGCAGGTCTGATCTTCAATCGAGGGCTTTGTTGCCCGTGTCAGTCTCTCCGGTACCCACAGTGGTTCTCGTCCCGGTTCCTGTGGGAAAACACAAACTGCGCCTCGGTTCCAGCTAACCACCGGATCCGGGCCCATCCATTGTCCTGTTAGGACATCTTTCCATTTAACCCACCCTTTATGGTTGGAGGAAGGGTTGCAGTGCTCCATAGCTGGGGAGCAATTATCATTATTTAAATTTAAAAAATTGTGTGTGAATAGTGCCATGGATAATCGTGCCTTTGGGGCCAGGCCTTGGCCTACTCCCCCTTTTTGTTTTTGTAAAATTTCTTTGAGGCTTCTATGAGCCCTCTCAATGATTCCTTGACCTTGGGGATTGTATGGGATACCATGTTTTAATTGTCTGCCATTGATCTTAAGCAAAAGCATGGGCCTCTTGTCAAGAGTCATGTGGAGTACTGGAACCTCTTATGGAGGCTGGGGAGCAGCAGGAGCTGTGCTATCCTGTCCTCGACCACAAATACGATTTCCTTGAGCATCATAGACTGATCTGCAATCCTCTGCCTTATGTGGGCCCTTTCTGCATCTCCCACAGACGTTATACGATCCTTCATTTTTAAGGCGAGGCTTGGCGTCTGCACTATTTGGGCAGTTGCGTTTAATGTGTCCTGGGTCCCCGCAGCTGAAGCACCCCTTGGCTTTATGTTCCTCTCTAGGCCCGTGAGGTCCCCTTTGTTGCACTGCCACAGCCAGAAGAGCTGCAACTCCCGAATTAGAAAGCGGCCCCCCTATTTCTCTGCATATTCTGATCCAGGCGTTAAGATCCTTATTCTTATGTGGGGCTATTGCTGCCTTACATTCCTTTGTGCATTGTTCGAAAATCAACTGCCTAACCAGCGGTTGAGCCACTGCCCTATCGGAAAAGATCTTATCGGCGGCATCTTGCATCCGAGCCACAAAATCAACGAATGGCTCTGTTGTGCCCTGGACTATTTTAGAAAGGCACAAGGATGCCGTTCCGGCACCACTCACCTGCTTCCAGGCGCGAAGCCCAATGGTATTGATCTGCTCATAAACTGCACCAGGGAACTGAGTCTGATTATCAGCGTGTTGGCCTTCCCCCATAAGCATGTCTCTATTCCACCCCCGGTTCCCTCGGTTAGCGTTTCTTTCCGCCTGTTCGGCAGCGAACTCGGCGTACCAGGCTCGCCAATCCAGGTAACTACCCGAGGGCAGACACGCCTTTGCCACCTGAGTCCAGTCTGCGGGGGTGAGGGGCCCAGAAGACAGGTTCTCCAGCATGGCAATGGTGTAAGGCGCAGTCGGCCCAAAGGTTGTAACTGCATTTTTAAGTTCTCTAATCTGCTTTATTTCAAAGGGTTCCCACACATTACGTCCCTGACCCATGGCCATCTGTACAGGATATATCCCATAGGGGCCACTATCTATCCCTGGGAACGGGTGGTCTTCATTAGACACACGACCCCCATGCCACAGCTGTCTGTGGAAATAACGTCCCGCCGGCGGCGGAGCATCATAAGATGGCGGCCGCGGTTGGGTAGAAAATGGCAGCCTGTGCGTTATTTCCTGTACTGACGGAAGAGGGGGGAGTTCCCATGCGGCGGCATCGCGGCGAGGGACCGCTTCCGGGAACGAGTTCCAGGGCGGAGCAGAAGGTTCTGTCTCCCTCCCCTGCCAGGGGGCGCTCAGAAGCTCTCTGCTTTTTCGTAAGCCTAGCTGAGCGGAGCGCAATTCGCGGCGCAACGCAGCGAAAGAGCCTTGCGTTTCCCCATCAAGCGACTTAGGCCCCTGACAGCTGGTCTCTTTGGCCTCCTCACCATTCAACCTTCCCTCGTCCTTGGAGTCAGACGACTCCGAGGCTTGAGCCCCGTCCTCCTCCTTAGCATCTTTGTTCCCCTTGACGGACCCCTCTCGGGAGCTCCCTGACTGGGCCTGCTCAAATACCCTGCGTACTTTTGTAAGCTCTTGAGAGCTTTCCCCGCAACCACCCTCACTCTTAGTGCCGCTACCTAGCATGTTTCCCATTTTTTAATATGTTACTCACCGCGTGAGGCCCAAGGAATCCGCCACTTACGCGTGAGCCTGAGAGGAGTCTACAAACCCTGTAGGTGTGCGCCACCCAGGGCCCAGGTTTATCCTCTACTCACCTGTCTTGCAGCTCTGCGTTGGAGCGTTGTCCACTGCCACGTCTCGGGGGTGATCAGCTCCCCGTTTGGGGCACCAGATGTCGGTGTCACTCCCGGCCGGCAGGAAGGACACACAACAAAGTCTGGCAGTGGACAACCTTTTCTTTTATTTTCCTTCTCCGTACAGCCTGCCCCGGGAATCCTCCCGGCTGAAGCCTCTGTTGGTCCGCTCCCCACGGCTCCTTGCGTGCTTCTCCCTACAGTCTGTCCCAAAGCCTCTACCGGTCCGCTCTCCGCGGCTCCTTGCGTGCTTCTCCCTACAGTCTGTCCCGAAGCCTCTACCGGTCCGCTCTCCGCGGCTCCTTGTGTGCTTCTTCTGCTTCTTTTGCTTCTTCTTCTTTTCTTGGCGGGAGAGGCACTCACTTTTATAGGGTTCAGTTGTTGCTAGGCAGACTATCTTACAGGGCGGGTTGTGAAGCAGGAGATCTTACAGGGCGGGTTGTTTACCAAGCAGGAAGCAGGAGATCTTACAGGGCGGGTTGTTTACCAAGCAGGAAGCAGGAGATCTTACAGGGCGGGTTGTTTACCAAGCAGGAAGCAGGAGATAAGCGCCATCTTAGCACACTCGATGGGAGGGGTAATCTAGCTCAGGCTTTGCTCTTTCCTACAGGCCTCACGTCCGCCAAGTAAGGCGACCGGGCTCGGCCGCGGCTCCCAACAACCACTAAAATTATTGCACCAGTCTACACTCCCACCAACAGTGCAGGAGAGTTCGTTTTTCCCCACAGCCTCTCCAGCATTTGTTGTTGGTAGTTTTCTTGATCCTGGCCATTCTTTCTGGAGTGAGATAGAATGTCAATGTTATTTTAATTTGCATTTCTCTAATGAGTAATGATGATGAACATTTTTTCATGTATTTATTTGCCATTTCTATTTCTTCATCTGAGAAGTGTGTATTCATCTCAGATGCCCATTTTTGCATTGAATCTTTGAATTTTGGGGGTCTGATTTTTTTTTAATTCTTTATATGTTTTAGACAGAAGTCCTTTGTCTGAGGGACAGTTCACTAAAATTGTTTCCCAGTTTGTAGGCTTTCTTTTCACTATGCTAGAGATTTCTTTTGATGTGCAGAAACTTTTTAATAAGACATGATCCCAGTAGTTGATTCTGGGAAGTATTTCCCATGCAGTTTGATTCCTGTTCAGGAATTCTCTACCTACCCCTATGTCTTCAAGGTTTTTACCCAACTTGTCTTCAATATAGTGTTTCTGTTTTAATATTCAGATCTTTGATCTATTTAGATTTTAATTTAGTACATGGTGATAGGCAGGGGTCTAGTCTTAGTTTTCAGTATATGGAGAGCCAGTTTTTTCTTCCAGTGAACGTGTTTCACCCATTTATCAAAGATAAGGTGGTTGAATGTGTTTGTAGTTGTGGTTGTGTCTCCTAATCTATTCCATTGATCTTCAGCTCTGTTTTTGTTCCAGTACCATGTTGATTTTACTACAGTTGCTTTGTAGTATAACTTCAAGTCAGGGATTATGATGCCTCCTGCCTTGCCTTTGCTGCTTAGAACTGTCTTTGCTATTCTAGGTCTCTTCTGGTTCCAGATGAATTTTAGGAGTGATTTTTCAAGATCTATGAGGTATGTTGATGTCATTTTTATTGGAATTGCATTGAATCTGTATAACAGTTTTGGGAGAATGGCCATTTTTACAATATTTATTCTTCCTATACATGAAAAATGGATGTCTTTCCCTTTTCTGAGATTGTCTTCAATTTCTTTTTTCAGTATATTATAATTACCCCTCTATAAATCTTTCACTTCTTTGTGAGAATAATTCCTAAATATTTTTTGGGGGGTTGCTAGTGTGAAGGGTATGGCTTCTCTTATTTCTTTCTCTGTGATTTTGTTGTTAGTGTATAGAAATGCAATTGATTTTTGAGTATTGATTTTGTATCCAACTACATTGCTGAATTTATTCATTATATATAGGAGTCTTTCAATGGAGTTTTAGGGTTCTTCTATGTAGAGTATCATGTCATCCGCAAATAATAATTTAACTTCTTCTTTTCCTATCTTTACCCCTTTTATTTCGGTCTCTCTAATTATTCTGGCTAGCATTTCCGATACTATATTAAATAGGAGTGGTGATAAGGGATATCCCTGTGTCATGCCTGATTTTAAGATAAAGGTCTTCAGTTTTTGGCCATTTAGTGTGATACTGGATGTTGGTTTGTCATAGATGGCCTTTATCATATTGAGGTAAAGACCATCTATTCCAATTTTCTGTAAGTTTCTTATCATGAATGAATGTTGGACCTTATCAAAAGCTTTTTCTGTATCTATAGAAATGATCATGTTATTCTTACTTTTGGCTTTGTTGATATGATGGATTACATCTATTGATTTATGTATGTTGAACCGTCCCTGCAGGCCTGGGATGAATACCACTTGGTCATAATCTTCTTGATGATTTGCTGGATCCTATTTTATTTTATTGAGGATTTTTGCATCTGTGTTCATTAGGGAGATTGGTCTATACTTCTCTTTTTTCATTGGGTCTTTGTCAGGTTTTGGTACTAGACTAATATTTGCTTCCAGGAATGACTTATGAATGATTGCTTCCCTTTCAATTTCATTGAAGAGTTTGAGGAGTGTCGGCATTAAGTGTTCTTTGTATTTGTTGTAGAATTCTGCAGTGAATGCTTCTGGGCCTGGGCTCTTCTTTGAAGATAAGGACTTAATTACATTGTCAGTCTCATTAATAGAAATTGGGTTATTCAGCAGTTTTACATCTTCTTGACCCAGCTTTTGTACTTCATATGTTTCTAAGAATCTGTCAATCTCTTCTGTATTGTCAAGCCTATGAGAGTAGAGGTTTTTGAAATAGGTGTTGACGATCTTCTGTATTTCTAAAGAGTCTATAGTGATTTCACCTTTTTCATTCCTTATTGCATGAATTTGAGCTTTCCTTCCCTTTTTAAATTAAGTTTGGCTAGGACCTTATTAATTTTATTTATTCTTTCAAAGAACCGACCCTTTGATTCACTGATTCTTTGGATTGTTTTCTTAGTCTCTATTGCATTAATTTCTGTTCTCATTTTTATAATTTCCTCCCTTCTTTGGCTTTGGGCTTGACTTGCTCTTCTTTTTCTAGATGTTTGAGCTGTAGCATCAGGTTATTTATTTGTATTCATTCTGTTTTCCTGATGTGGGAACTCAATGCAATAAATTCCTCTAAGGACAGCTTTCATTGCATCCCACAGATTCCAATAAGTTGTATTTGTATTTTCATTTGCTTCTAGGTATTGTTTAATTTCTTCTTTAATTTCCCCTGTGACCCACTGATTACTCAAAGAGTGTGTCATTCAGTTTCCATGTGTTTGTGGGATTTTTGTAGTATCTTTAATGTTTCATGGCACTATGATCCGATAACATGCATGGGACAATTTCAACTCTTTTGCATTTATTTAAATATGTTCTGTGGGCTAGTATATGGTCTATTTTAGAGAATGTCCCATGTTCTGCTGAGAAGAATGTGTATTCTGATGTTATTGCATGGAGCACTCTATATATGCCTATCAAGTCCATTTGTTCAGATGTGTGATCTCTTATTTCTTTGCTGATTTTCTGTCTGGTTATTCTGTCCCTTGGTGTCAATGATGTGTTAAGGTCTCCTGCTATAATTGTGTTATTGCTAATTTGATTTTTCATTTCTATTAATACTTGTTTTATATAACTAGGTGCTCTGGAATTCGTGCATATATATTTAAGATTGTTATCTCTTCCTCTTGAAATTTTCCCCTAACCAGTATGTAATGACCTTCTTTATCTCTTCTCATTATTCTTTATTTGAAGTTCCCATTGTCTGCAAGCAGAATAGCTATCCCCGCTTTTTTTTGGGGGGGGGGTTCTCCTGTTGCATGAAGTATTGTTTTCCATCCTTTGACTTCAGTCTGTGAGTATCCTTTTGAGTTAGATGGGTTTCTTGTAAATAGCATATGATTGAATGTTGTTTCTTGATGCATTCTGCCAGTCTGTTTCTTTTAATTAGTGCATTGAGATCATTAATGATTATAACTGCTATATATTGGTATATTATTGGTGTTTTCTTTCTGCTGTTGCATCTTTAACTTTACATTCTGTTTAATTGCCTGCCTTGCTTAGTGGTTTTTTTCCTAAGTGTATCTAAACTGTCTTTCAGTATTCTTACAGGGTTGGCATAGTGACCATGAAGTTCTTCAGCTGTTCTTTGTCATGGAAGTATCTTATTTCTCCATCAATTTTGAAGGACAGTTTTGCAGGGTACATCAGTCTAGGTTGGATCTGGAATACTTCACTTCATGCTCTTCTTGACTTTATCTTTTATGCTGAGAAGTCTACTGTGATTCTGATAGATTTTCCTTTATATGTGATCTGTCTTTTCTCTCTGACAGCTTTTAATATTCTATTCTTACGTTGGATTTCTGGGATGGTGATTATTATATGTCTGGGTGTAGTTTTATTTTGGTTATGGCTATTTGGAATTCTATATGCTTCACTGATCCTGATGTCAGTTTTCAATCTCGTGTTTGGGAAATTTTCAGCTATTACTTCTCTAAATTTCCTCTTAACATCCTTTATGTTGTCCCCTTCTTTTCATTTATCCCTTTCAATCTTATGTTGTTTTTCTTTGTATCATCTTGCAGCTGTTGAATTGTTATTTCTTGACTCCTTGTTATTTTTAAAAGATCTTTCCTTTCCTGTTCACTAGCTGCAATCTTTTTCTTCAAGGTCTGAAATTCTATCTTCACTTTAATTGATGAGGTTTTTACAGCTTTCAATGGAATTTTTGATTTCCTGTATATCTCTTTGCATCTGCTTCATGTATTCTGTTTATTTCTTATATTTTTCATCCAGTTATTCTATCTTTTTGTTTAGTTCCTCCAATGTTTTAACTGTGTCTTCTTTAGATATGTTCAGCATCTCTTTCGTTTCTTTTATCATTTCTTCTTTTACCTGGGAGATTATTTCTAGTTTGAATTCTTTTAAAGCTTCCCTGAGTTGCTTCATTATTTCAGTTGCATTATTACAGGTACTTCAGGTATGTGGCACATATTTTCTTCTATGTTCATATCTCCTAGTGTTTCTTGGAATGGGCTGGAGGCTTGAGATTGTATTTTGGTCTTTCATTTTGTCATTTTCCTATATTTCCATGTTTCAAGTGTTATTCCAAGGTTTCCCCTTGGCCTGTTGGAAATCCTCTTCTATGTTCTCAGCTTTTGGGAATCTGGCCACTAAGTTCCCCAGATTGAGAGAGGGTTACTGGGGTTGGGGCAGGCAGGCTCAAACCCTTCTGAGCCAGTCTAGTGCAATAGGAAGCTGCAAAGTTACCTGACTTGTGGGAGCAATGATCTTAACTCCTTCCTTCGTCTTGTGATGGTGTGGGTTCTCTCACCCCAGGCCACCCAATCTCCAGAGTTGAGGGTGCAGGGAGGGAGGCCCAAATCTCCAGAGCTGGCTGAGCACTGCTCTGAATCATGTATGTTGAACCATTCCTGCATCCCTGGGGTGAATCCCACTTGATCATAGTATGCAGTCTTATTGATGATTTGCTGCATTCTGTTTGTCAATATCTCACTGAGGATTTTTCTGTCTAGGCTCATTAGGGAAATTTGTCTGTAATTCTCCTTTTTTCTTTTTAATCTGTACCAGGGATCAAACTTATGACAGCGTGCTTGCAAGGCAGGCACTTATGCTGCTGAGCTAAATCCCCAGCCTGTAATTCTCTTTCTTAATTGGATCTTTCTGTGGTTTTGGCATCAAAGAATGCTTTCTTCCAGGGATGGGACTATTGCTTCCCTGTCAATTTCATTAAAGAGTTTCAAAAGTAGTGGTGTTAGCTCTGTTCTAAATTTCTTGTAGAATTCAGCAGTGAATCCATCAGAGTGTGAGCTTTTCTTTGGTGTTACGTTTTTAATTACATCTTTGATTCCATTTACTAATATGGAGTTATTTAGGATATTTATATCTTCTTGATTCAGCTTTGGTAATTCATATATATATATATATATATATATATATATATATATATATATATGAATTTGTCCATTTCTTCTGCATTTTTCATCTTATTAGAATACAAATTTTCAAAGTAGGTATAGATGATCTTCTGAATTTCTGCAGGGTATGTAGTGAGTTCATTCTTTTCTTTCCTAATTTTGCATGTATTTGAGCATTTTGTCTCTTTCTTTCTTTCTTTCTTTCTTGATAAAGTTGGCTATGGGTTTGTCAATTTTATTTAATCTTTCAAAAAATCAACTTATTGATTCTTTGTGGTTTTTTTGTCTCAAATCTATTAATTTCTGCTCTGATCTTTATAATTTCCTCCCTCAAACAAGCTTTTGGCTTAGCCTTCTCTTCTTTTTCTGGACATCTAAGGTTTATCATTGAGTTATCTATATGTGCTTGCTCTATTTTCCTGATACGAGTATTTACTGCCATAAATTTTCCTCTTAAGACTACTTTCATCGTGTCCCATAAATTTTAATATGTTGCATTGTTGCTATCATTCAACTGCTAAACTTTTCTATTTTCTTTTTTAGTTTCATCTGTGACCCATTGATTGTCCAGGAGGATACTATTTAATTTTCATATGTTTATGAGTTTTTGTGGTTTCTTTTGCCATGGATTAACAATTTAATTGCACTATGGTCTAACTGCATACATGGAATAATTTGAATAACTTTGCATTCACTTAAACATGTTCTGTGAGCCAGTATGTGGTCTATTTTGGAGAACACTCTATGTGCAGCCTCTAAGAAGAATGTGTATTTTGATGCCTTGGGTGGAACACTCTGTAGACTTCTATTAAGTCCATTTGTTCAAAAATTTGGTTCAGCGCTAATATTTCACTATTGGTTGTTTGTCTAGTTTATCTGTCCTTTTGTGGCAGTGGGTTTTTAAGATCTCTCAGTACAATCATATTAAGGCTTATTTGATATTTTGTGTCCATTAGTTTAATAAATATTAATATTTATTAAACATAAATTAATTTTTATGCTTGCTATCTCTTCCTCTTGAACTGTTTCATTTATGAGGATATAGTGACCTTCTTCATCTCTCTTACTCTCTCTTGGTTTGAAATTTACTTTGTCTGCAAATAGAATACCTACTCTGCTTTCTTTCTGGGTTTCCATTGCATGGAATATTGTTTTCCATCCGTTGATTTTCAGTCTATGAATTTCTTTTTTAATTAAATGTGTTTCCTATATGTAGCATACTGTTGGATCTTGCTTCTTGATCCATTTTGCCTATCTGTGTCTTGATTAGTGAATTGAGACCATCAACACTGATGGTTATAACTAATATGTATTGGCTTATACTTGTCATGTTATTTTACTGTTTTTGTCTCTCTCCACACATACACTTTTTCCCCCTCCCTCTAGTTGCATGTCTTGCCTGGTGGATACCTTCTGTTGTTGTTCATGGAGCTGTACTTCTTATTATCTCTTTCTAAAAATGTTCTTCAGAATGTTTTGGAGTGCTGAGTTGGCAGTTACAAATTTCATCAGATGTTGTTTGTCATGAAAGCATTTACTTCTCCATTCATTTTGAAAGGTAGTTTTGTGTGATTCATTAATCTGGGTTGAAAGTTGTTTTCATTTAGAGCTTGGATTACTTCACTCCAAGCTCTCCTTGACTTGAGAGTTTGTGCTGAGAAATCAGCTGTGATTCTGATGGTTTCCTTTATAGATGATTTGTTTCTTTTCCCTAACAGTGTTCACGATTCTATTCTTCAGCTGAATTTCTGGAATCTTTTTTTTTTATTTTATTTAAGAGGAAAAAGAGAAAAACACAAAACAAAACAAAGCAGTGTAAGGTTACACGTAATACAGAACTACAAAAAAAAAAATAACAGTAAGAAATCACCTGTTAATAGATTACATATTATCATCTTGGAAATTAGTTGCTCAAATCACAGTATCAAAGAGTACAAAGTAGACATTCAAACAGAGAGACTGCAAACAGCTGTGTTCAATGATCCAAAAACATTAATATAGTCAGCTATTTAACACCCCTAAACACACTTGCTGTTATATCTGTTAGAGCTCTTTTTTTTTCCTCCCTCTCTTTTTTACAACAAAATTTACACATTTTGGATTTTATTACTCCTTAGTTCTTATTACTTTTGGGGGGGGGAGAGAATAAAGTCAAATATGGCAAAACAAAGCTGTCAGTAAAAACCAAGGATAGACATAGCACATGATGTAGAACAGAGTACAAGGTTATTAACAATGGTTATCAACGTTGTCTCTTGTTTCCTTAAAAAGAGTTGTCTATCTCATTAGATATTATAAAGTTGGACAAAACAGTAGAAAACAAGACCAATAGAACTTAGGCATTGTAAACATTACAGGATTTCCAAAGGAGACAATAGTCAAACCAGAATGGGCATCTTAGTGAATCTTATTGCCTTCAAAGTAGTTGCCTATACCCTCAAACTTGATACTATCGCACAGAATGAAATAGAGTCTAATCAGTCAAAACAAGATCGTGGGAGTATTACAGGACTTCAAAACAAGTTAATAGGAAATCAAAAAGAGTTACTATTATATATGCTAATTTTTTAAATTTTTCCCTTAATTAAAATAAACATAAGAAATAACTAAATAATTTTTTTAAAGAATAGTAGTTACCACAGTGTCTGTCTTTTTCCTTGAAATATTTGGATAAAACTTCATATACTATAGCTTCAAATATTTCCATATCAAGAAGCCCAGAATAAAGCCTTTCTAATTAATAAGTGAAAATTTTATAAGGCTTCAAGGCCACATAATGGGGAATCATGATTACCACATATTTTTATATATTTGAATCATTACTTACATTAGGGAGACTATTTGGTATCCATACATGCGAGATTGATTTATTTCTCTTATGAGTATGGTCTCAAGCTGCACCTATTTATTGATAAATATCTCAATGTGATCCTTCTTTATAGCTGAATAATACTCCATTGTATAGAAATACCACAACTTTTTTATCCATTCCTCAGTTGATGGACACTTGGGTTGTTTCCAAGATCTGGCGATTACAAATTGTGCTGCTATAAACATAGGTGCACATATATCACTGTGGTATGATGCTTTCAGTTCTTCTGGGAATATGCCTAGAAGTGGAATAGCTGGAATAAATGGGATTTCCAATCCCAACTTTTTGAGAAATCTTCAGACAGACCTCCACAAAGGCTGTACCAGTCTACACTCCCACCAACAGTGCAGGAGAGTTCCTTTTTCCCCACAGCCTCTCCAGCATTTGTTGTCGGTTTTCTTGATCCTGGCCATTCTTTCAGGAGTGAGATGGTATCTCAGTGTGGTTTTAATTTGCATTTCTCTAATGACCAATGATGATGAACATTTTTTCATGTATTTATTTGCCATTTGCATTTCTTCATCTGAGAATTGCGTATTCATCTCAGATGCCCATTTTTGGATTGGATCTTTGAATTTTGGAGGTCTGAGTTTTTTTAATTCTTTATATGTTTTAGACAAGAGTCCCTTGTCTGAGAGAGAGTTCACTAAAATCTTTTCCCAGTTTGTGGGTTTTCTTTTCACTATGCTGGAGATTTCTTTTGACATGCAGAAACTTTTTAATAAGAAGTGGTCCCAGTTATTGATTCTGGGAAGTATTTCCCATGCGGTTTGAGTCCTGTTCATGAATTCTCTACCTACTCCTATGTCTCCAAGATTTCTACCCAATTTGTCTTCCAATAGATTTAGTGTTTCTGTTTTAATATTCAGATCTTTGACCCATTTAGATTTTAATTTAGTACATGGTGATAGACATGGGTCTAGCTTTAGTTTTCGGCAAATGGAGAGCCAGTTTTTCCAGCATCATTTATTAAAGAGACTGTCGTTCTTCCAGTGAACCTGCTTGGCTCCTTTATCAAAGATAAGGTGGTTGAGTGTGTTTGTAGTTGTGGTTGTATCTTCTAACCTATTCCATTGATCTTCAGCTCTGCTTTGATTCCAATACCATGTTGATTTTACTACTGTTGCTTTGTAGTATAACTTCAAGTCAGGGATTGTGATGCCTCCTGCTTTGTCTTTGCTGCTTAGAATTGCCTTTACGATTCTAGGTCTCTTCTGGTTCCAGATGAAATTTAGGAGTGATTTCTCTAGATCTATAAGGTATGTTGATGGTATTTCTATTGGGATTGCATTGAATCTGTATAACAGTTTTGGGAGAATGGCCATCTTCACAATGTTTGTTCTTTCTATCCATGAGCAAAGGATGTCTTTCCATTTTCTGAGATCATCTTCAATTTCCTTTTTCAGTGTATTATAGTTTTCACTGTATAAGTCTTTCACTTCTTTCGTAAGAGTAATTCCTAAATATTTCATTTTTTTGCTTGCTAATGTGAATAGTCCAGTTTCTCTTATTTCCCTCTCTGTGATTTTGTTGTTTGTGTATAAGAATGCTATTGATTTCTGAGTACTGATTTTGTATCCAACTACATTACTGAATTTATTTATTGTATCTAAGAGTCTTTCAATGGAGTTTAGGGGGTCTTCTATGTAGAGTATCATGTCATCTGCAAACAATGATAACTTAACTTCTTCTTTTCCTATCTTTACCCCTTTTATTTCTCTTTCTTGCCTAATTGCTCTGGCTAGTACTTCCAGTACTATATTAAATAGGAGTGGTGATAAAGGACATCCTTGTCTTGTGCCTGATTTTAAAGTAAAGGCTTTCAATTTTTGGCCATTTAGTATGATGCTGGCTGTTGGTTTGTCATAAATGGCCTTTATTATATTGAGGTAAAGACCATCTATTCCAATTTTCTGTAAAGTTTTTATCATGAATAAATGTTGGACCTTATCGAAGGCTTTTTCTGCATCTATAGAAATGATCATGTGATTCTTATTTTTGGCTTTATTGATATGGTGGATTACATTTATTGATTTGCATATGTTGAACCATCCTTGCATTCCTGGGATGAATCCCACTTGGTCATGGTGTATAATCTTCTTGATGATTTGCTGGATCCTATTTGCCAATATTTTATTGAGGATTTTTGCATCTGTGTTCATTAGGGAGATCGGTCTATAGTTCTCTTTTTTAGTTGGGTCTTTCTCATGTTTTGGTACTAGAGTAATATTTGCTTCCAGGAATGATTTAGGAAGGATTGCTTCCCTTTCAATTTCATTGAATAGTTTGAGGAGTGTCAGCATTAGGTCTTCTTTGTATTTCTTGTAGAATTCTGCAGTGAATCCATCTGGGCCTGGGCTCTTCTTGGTGGGTAAGGACTTAATTACATTTTCAATTTCAGTAACAGAGATTGGGTAATTCAACAGTTTTACATCCTCTTGATCTAGCTTTGGCACTTCATATGCTTCTAAGAATCTGTCTATTTCTTCTGTGTTATCAAACTTTTGAGAGTAGAGGTTTTCGAAATAGGTGTTGATGATCTTCTGTATTTCTATTGGGTCTGTAGTGATTTCTCCTTTTTCATTTCTTATTGCATGAATTTGAGCTTTTTCTTCCCTTTTTTAAATAAGGTTGGCTAGGGGCTTATCGATTTTATTTATTCTTTCAAAGAACCAACTCTTTGATTCGTTGATTCTTTGGATTGTTTTCTTAGTCTCTATTGCATTGATTTCTGCTCTGATTTTTATAATTTCCTCTCTTCTTTTGGCTTTGGGCTTGACTTGCTCTTCTTTTTCAAGCTGTTTGAGGTGTAGCGTCAAGTTATTTATTTGTATTCGTTCTGTTTTCCTGATGTGGGAACTCAGTGCAATAAATTTTCCTCTCAGGACGGCTTTCATTGCATCCCACAGATTCCGGTAAGTTGTATCTGCATTTTCATTTTCTTTTAGGTATTGTTTAATTTCTTCTTTAATTTCTTCTGTGACCCACTGATTACTCAAGAGTGTGTTATTCAGTTTCCATGTGTTTGTGGGATTTTTGCAGTATCTTTTATCATTAATTTCTAATTTTGGAGCGCTATGATCCGATAACATGCAAGGGATGATTTCAGCTCTTTTGCACTTGTTTAAATATGTTCTGTGAGCTAATATATGGTCTATTTTAGAAAATGATCCATGTACTGCTGAGAAGAATGTGTATTCTGATGTTGTTGGGTGGAACATTCTGTATATGTCTATCAAACCCATTTGTTCACAGGTATGATTCAGTTCTGTTATTTCTTTGCTCATTTTCTGTCTGGTTGATCTGTCCCTTGGTGTCAATGGCGTATTAAGGTCTCCTGTTACAATTGTGTTACTGATAATTTGAGTTTTTATTTCTGTTAATAATTGTTTTATATAACTGGGTGCTCTGGAGTTTGGTGCGTATATATTTAAGATAGTTATCTCTTCCTCTTGGAGTTTTCCCCTTACGAGTATGTAGTGACATTCTTTATCCTTTATTGTCCTTGTTGGTTTAAAGTTCACATTGTCTGCAAACAGAATGGCTACTCCTGCCTTTTTTTGGATTCCTGCTGCATGAAGAATTGTTTTCTATCCTTTGACTTTCAGTCTTTGAGTATCCTTCTGGGTTAGATGGGTTTCCTGTAAACAGCATATGGTTGGATTTTGTTTCTTGATCCATTCTGCTAGTCTGTTTCTTTTGATTGGTGCATTGAGACCATTTACATTAACGGTTATTACTGTTAAATGTTGGTTAATTGTAGGAATCTTATCTCTCTGCTGTTGCATCTCTATCCCTGTGTTCTGTTTAATTATTTGCTCTGCTCAGTGGTTTTTTCCTTTGTGTATCTAAACTGTCTTTCAATATTTTTTGCAGGGTTGGTTTGGTGTTCATGAAGTTCTTCAGCTGTTCTTTGTCATGGAAGTATCGTATTTCACCATCTATTTTGAATGATAGTTTTGCAGGATATATCAGTCTTGGTTGGAAATCATTTTGCTTTAGGATCTAGAATACTTCACTCCATGCTCTTCTTGACTTTATTGTTTGTGATGAGAAGTCTGCTGTGATTCTGATAGGTTTTCCTTTATAAGTGATCTGTCTTTTCTCTCTGACAGCTTTTAATAATCTATTCTTGTGTTGGATTTCTGGGATGGTGATTATTATATGTCTGGGTGTAGTTTTATTTTGGTTATGACTATTTGGAGTTCTATATGCTTCACTGATCCTGATGTCAGTTTCTGATCTCATGCTTGGGAAATTTTCAGCTATTACTTCTCTAAATATCCTCCTGACATCCTTCATGTTGTCTCCCTCTCTTTCATTAATCCCTATCATTCTTATGTTATTCTTCTTTGCATCGTCTTGCAGTTGTTGAATTGTTGTTTCCTGATTCCTTGTTATTTTTAAAAGATCTTTCCTTTCCTGTTCACTAGCTGCGATCCTGTCTTCAAGGTCTGAAATTCTATCTTCACTTTCATTAAGGCGGCTTTTACAACTTTCAGTGGAGTTTTTTATTTCCTGTATATCTCTGTGCATCTGCATTATGTATTCTGTTTGTTTCTTATATTGCTCGTCTAGGGATTCTATCTTTTTGTTTAGTTCCTCCAATTTTTTATCTGTGTTTTCTTTAGATATATTTAGAATCTCTTTCATTTCTTTTATCATTTCTTCTTTTATCTGGGAAATTATTTCAAGTTTGAATTTCTTTAAAGCTTCCTGGAGTTGCTTGTCAACTTCAGTAGCTATTGTGTCTGATATATGAGGTTGATGGGATATATTTTCTTCTAAATACATTCCTCCTAGGGTTTCCTGAGATGGGCTGGAGGTTTGAGGTTGTAATTTGGTCTTTCGTTTTGTCATTTTCCTATATTTCTGTGTTTCAAGTGTTATTTGAAAGCTTCCTCAGGATCTGTTGAAAATCCCCTTCTATGTTTGCAGCTACTGAGACTCTGGCACCACGCTACCCCAAGCCGTTGGGCCTGCAGAACCAATGGCCCTCCTCTGCTTGTTCAGAACTCCGCAGTTCCAGACAAGCTGGGCCTCAGGGACACTGTGCGCCCACCTGCCCCTTGGAAGCTCCACAGCTCTTCAATTGCAGCCGGGTTAGGGTACTCACCACAGGCCACAGTGCCTCAGGAGCCTGTGATCCCTCCCTGCTTGCAGAGATATCCACAGTCCTCCAGACAAAGGAAGGGGCTTCTGCAGGCACTCCAAATCCGCCCATCTCCTCCTCTGCACACTGATGGCTAGGCGCGGCTGGGCTCGGGGGATAATGTAGGCCCGCCCACCCATCGGGAGCTCAGCAGACCTCCAAGTGTAGCCGGGATGGGGAGGCAGATGTAGTGGCCTCTAACCCACTGCTCCACTTCACTGCACCCAGAAGCCTGGGGGGTCCGGAACAGTCTGAGATTTGGGCAGCGTGTGCTGGGCACTCACCACAGGCTGAGGTGCCTCAGGAACCTGTGATCCCTCCCTGCTTGCAGAGATATTCAGTCCTCCAGACAAAGGAAGGGGCTTCTCTCTTTGTGCACTTTTTAAGCAGTTCCTTTGTTTTGGTAAGAATTCCAGTCACAGATATTCTTCATAGGTAGTAATTGTTTTCTGATTCTCTCAAAACATTGTGATGCTGGAGGGCATCCGAGGATCCTTTGCAGAGCTCAGTAAAAAGCCACTGAAACTAGATATGCAGCCAGTTCTGGGCTCTCAGCATCAAACTCACAGTCAAATTTCTGGAATCTTGACTATGATATGCTTGGGTATACAATTTTTTTTTGATCATGGCTAATTGGAGCTCTATATGCTTCATGTGTCTGCATGTCTAATTCTTTTTCTCTACCAGGAAAGTTTTCTGCCATACCTTCTATAAGCATCATTTTTAACATCAGTTGTGATATCCTGCTTTTCCATTGACTCCCGTCAATCTTAAGTTATTCTTCTTTGTCTCTTCTGTAGCTGCTGCACTTATTTCTCCCGCTTGCTCTTTTTTGGGAAATCATTCTTTTCCAGGTCACTAATTGCAAGCCTGTCTTCAATATCTGAGATCCTACCCTCACATTGGCCTAATCTGTTTCATATACTTTCAGTGTAACTTTTATTCTCCTGGATATCTGCCTGCATCTGCTTTATCAACTCCATTTCTTTCCTTTGTTGAACTTCCATAGTTTTCTTAAGTTCATCTATTTTTTGTCTGTATCTGCTCTAACATCACTAAGCACAGTCTTTATTTGAGAGATTATTTCTGATTTCATTCTTTCCAGAGACTCATCCAATTGCTTTGTTGTTGCCACTAAAGGGAAACCATGGTGGGAAGCTTTTGAATTGTCCCACCCTATTGCCTCCTGAGTTTGACTTTGATGAACTTATGCTGGGATTGCATTTTGTTTAAGCGTCTTCTCACTTTTCTTTCTCTCTGTAGCTTAATTTCTGGGGTGGCACTTGTAAATTGCCTATGGTTGGTTGCTTTATTGCTCATATTTAGGAGCCCTAGATGATGACTACTTATCTGAGGTATTTTCCAAGTGTAGCTGGTTTTTGGGTTTGAGTCTGTTGGAAGATCTTAACTCATCTGTTTGTTGGAGATGATAAACTGTTGCTTGTTTTGCCCAGTCCTTGGTTCTTTGGCACTGTGGCACCATACATTCTATGACCCTTCTTCAGTCTCAGTCATGGAATACCAGGACCAATAGCTGTTTTGAACAGTTCTGTCAGTTTGGGCTATGGTACCAACAGCATCAGATACATCCTAGCAAATGATAAATTGAGGTAACCCCTTAATTTGCCAATTTTAACTATATGAACTAGATTTGTGGTTATATAACAAAATCTAAAACAAATCAGAAAACTATATGCAGTATTTAAGTCAATTTTACCCTTGGAAATTAGAATTTAAAATGAATTGAGAAAATAAGGAAGTAGAAGAAGAGAGAAAGATTAGAAGTAAGATTTGAGGACAGAAGAGAATCATGCCAACCTTGGGGAGCTGGTGCAGATGACTGAAGGAAAAGAGAGATGGAAGATATAAAAGGAAGAACAGAACAGAACCTAACCACAAAGAGGCTAGCAACCACATGCACAGTCATACAACAAGATCAAACAATGAAGGATAAAAAGAAGATAAAGAAAGAAAGAAAGAAAGAAAGAAAGAAAGAAAGAAAGAAAGAACACATCCAGGGTTTTCTCTTGTTTCACTAGTAAACCTTTGGAGACAGAATCCCAATTCCTGTTGATGTCTCCCAGAAAGCCAGCAGTAGTTTTTTGGTAGGGTAGTAGATAATCTCAGCAAGCCTTCCCTGAGAACAGACTCATTGGATCTCCACCATCCAAGAAATTTCCACAGGTCTGAGCCAGCTGGGATCTGCTATATAGAGCTGGAAGCAGTTCTGTGTTCTAAGCTCAGCCAGCCCACTTTCAAGATGGCTGCTGCCTAATTGCTTTCTCCTGTGGGAAGACTAAGTGCTCTGCACTCACCAACAGCCACTGTAGTCCCTCATGTCTGCTGCTCCCCTCCAATACTGCATCTCTCTGCAGAGGCCTCCAGGGTCATCAGCTGTCACCACACCCTGGGTCCACAGGTTCGAACTGCTCCTTTCATGGAGTGAGTCCCAAAGCATCTGGCTGCTTATTTCATCACTGAAATTTCTCTCTTCACTCACTCCATGGGCTTCAATTTGCACTTCAGATTCTTTCTAGGTCCAGTGGACCCACTTCTCTGCTTATCTTGCTCACAATGCTATATTCCAGTGTCTGGATGGCAACTTTCAGAGGCTGTTGTCTCTGCTGCTTACTACCCCATTTTTTAAATTGTGTACTAATATTTGACTTTGATGCTATGGTTATTTGCTGCATAATAAAATTAGAATACACAGTTTAGAAGAACCTATTAAGGCAAAAACAGAATAACATTTTTTCCTTAAGCCTCACTTAAATCTCTTGGATGCTTGCTTTTCAATAAGCCTGGTCCTTTGCTTCCCTTCAGGATAATTGCCATCTACTTTTAGATATTTTGAATAGCTGTGCATCAGTTTTTGTACTCTAAAAGGGAGATTCTGCCAGGTAAGGGTTGAACTAAACTTTATGTTGCACATTAACAATTATGATATACAAACTGCATTTTCTTAAGAATGAAGATAACACTTTCTTTATCAAAGCAAGTCATACTGATTATAAATTATTCATGTTGTCTCTTAGTTCATAAAGAATTACAGAACATCTAGAACCATTCAGGAATGGAGCTCTGCAAAGACTCCACTAAGTCCATGTTACTTACAGACAGAAAAATGTTCCCACTTTGCTTCAACCAAAGGTGTGGTTGTTTTCTTCCTAGACTTTTATATGCATGACATTCTGTTGATATATGTTCATTCTTATATCAATATATACATTCTAATTCTCATTTATTATCCATAATTAAAATTTAAGAGAAATAATTTTAAAACCATAGGGAAAACAGGCAACTTTGATCAATTTAGTTAAAGTCAAAATGTTACTCTTGGGATGCAAATTTTCCAGGGTATGTATAGTGAAAATTTAACATCTGTAGAATCAATACGGTGGTAAAAACATAAAATTTGAAAGTGTTAGTGTATTTAGAATGTGAATAATCTTTTCACCCCAGGAAACCTGGATTCAAAGATGGTTAACCACAAAAATGAAAATATCTTGGGTGGTCTTACTCTAGATATTTCTCTTTAGTGTATTTGGGCAAAGTATAAAATCACTAAGGAGTCTGACATGGCATAAAGTGTCTTTCTAGAAGATTCTTGGGGTTAAGTAAGTTGTTAAACACAGGTTGAGTAATTGTGGCAAGAAGCTTGTGGAGAGGTTTACAAAGAGCCAGTTTCTAGCTGGCCCCTTCTCCTTATTAGTAGCCAGGCTCCTGCAAAACTCTTGAGTTTTTCCTGGTTTCTTTTACTAGATACAACTAAAACTTGAAGGCATTATATATAAAACACAGTAAGGAGATTTATAAGGTGGAGAGAGGGAAGATGACCAGTGAGGCACCTCAGGAAATAAATGATGTATATAGTAAGTAGCCTCATGTATCTCAGAGTGAGCTAAGGGTGGCAACTTGCAAATATCTACAAATGAAAATAATAAAATACATCCCTGGAGAGGCACTGTCTAGTCAATAAACTATTAAGTATGTGGCCTAGCAAGGCCAATTAAACACACAGGGGAAAAAATGTGATTCCATCTCTACTAAGAAAGGCTAAATAGCCAGGAGAGGCTTCATGCTCACCAAGTTGTAACACTGCTCCTTTCCCAACTTGCCAGGGTGGTGTCAGGAAGCAGAGTTAGAATTTAGGACCTTTATACCCAGCAGGTGATGACAAGACCACACCCTTGCCTACAGTGGCAGCCAATGAGAGTGTAGTAGAGATGAGGAGTCCTCTCTCCTTAGATGCTAGCTGACTAGGCACCTGGACTTCTAGTCCCACCTGAGACAGTGCCCTCTGCTTCACTCCCCTTACTGGAACCACATCAGAGAAAGGCAGATATAACAGATGGCTGAAGAGATCCAGAGCAGTACATCACTATACCAGAACAACTAGGTTTCGATAAAAAAAAACATGCATCATGGCAAGAGCCAGGAAGACAAGAAACTAAATGAAAAAAATGACCACCAATGGAAATACACACACCAAATAACTGAGTTACAAAATATATGAAGCAGAACTGAAAAGGAGACATAAATAAATCCAAAATTACAGCTGCAGACTTTAACACCATTCTTTTAACAGGTGTTGAAACATCTAGCTGGATCATCAGCAAGGATGTATAAGAACTCATGACACCATCATCCAACAGGATCTCATCAACATTTCTACACCACTGGCTTCAGTAGCTGAATACTCATGGTCACATCCTAAGAAGGTCAGATCCAGACAAACAGAGGAAACCTCAACACAATTAAAATAATTAAAATCATGCAAAATATGTTCTCTAATCAGAGTAGTATCACATTAGAAATGTATTAGTTTGATGGTAGCAAGGAGATCTTCAAACTTTCAGACACTGAACAATGTACATCTAAATAAGTAGCATTTTGCTAAATTTTGCTAAATAAGTAGCAAAATTATGTAAGTGATATCTGGTACCACTACTCACCTTCTTGGTTACTTTAGGTACCTTTTAAACAAAGAATGAATGTGTCATTGTACATGAAAAGTACTGTTTTGATTTTGATAACAGATTTTGATTTTTTTCAATAACATCATGATTTGAGTCTTCTCATACATTATAATTTGCCCTTTTTGTTAGGTGTTTGTGTGGGATTCCTTTAGCAGCAGTTCATAATTTTATATTATTCTATAATATTCCAGTTATATTTATCACCAAGGTACACACAATTTTGTGTAAATAAAAGGCACTTTTAGTATAGTATTGTGTAATTGGTTATCATCAATGTATAGGAAAATTCTCAATTTTGATGTGTTAACATTTCATTCACTCACCTTTTGAATTGTCCTGTTAATTCCAGTAGTTTTTGAGTTATTTTCCTTGCATTGTATAGGTATAAAACTGCACTGATATCAATTAAATATCAATTTTGTTTCTTACATTTACATATATATTTTATATGTGCATATATAAGTACATGTATAGAGTGGCACCCTGGTTCGTGAATGCTTTGGTTTGTAAATAATTTGGTTGGCAGGCAGAAGTGTTTGGCAAAATTTTATTTTTGTTCACAAACCTTGCATCACATGGTGAACACAACCATGACCATCTTTTCCTGCAGGAACATGAACACAGCCATCTTTTCCAGAATGGTGAAACAAATTAACTTAGTGAGTTTAGATATCATTCTCAATTTTAAAATATGTACCTTGTCAAATATACAGATACTTTTCTATAACATGTAATTTATTTAATTTGTATTTGTTTTGACTCATCATTGAGTACCTCCAGTAGCATAGTAAATTGTGATGTCAATGGTGAGCATTCTTATTTTTTTAGATTTTTATATTATTGTATGGTACAAAAAATTGATGTTTTTTGTTAACTAATTTTTAATATTGTCTACCTGACTAATTTCTTTTTCTTTCTATCTTTCTTTCTTTTGTTTAAGCCAAAATCTCACTATGTAGCTCAGGTCAGCCTCAAATCACTATGTAGCCCAGACTGGCCTCAAACTCATTATGAGCCTTCTGCCTTGGCCTCCTGAGTTTTGGGATTACAGACATGTATCATATATCACTAAACTTGTCCTACATGATTAATTTCAACATTTATTTTTATCCATTCACCTTTGTCATACATTTTTATTATTCCTCAGTTTTCTAAAATTTATACTTATTCATTTTAACATTTTAATTCTTATTTTCAAATAGGTAAATTTATATCTTATTCAGGGATTTTATAAAGAGCTTCATCTTCAAATTTTTTACATTGATATTTGGGCTATATTTTATTGATATCTTCTTTAATGAGGTTATGAATCACATCAGGTTTGAAGATAAGAGATGACCGTAGATAAGCTCTGGTTCAGAAAACTAAAGAAATACCTATCACTTTTTACATAAGTCATAAATCTAAATCATGATAAACTTCACAGAGGCTGGGTATCCCCAGAGATCAAATGAAAAGTACTTGAGTTAGGAATTAAACAAAAGAAAAATAAAACACAAAATTTTTATTTCCAGTGATGGGCTTTGTTAAAGTTGTCTTATACCTAAACTCCTTGGATGTCTAGGCTTACTGTTCTTTCTTTGTGATAGTTTGAAGGTCAGGAAATTCTTTAAGATCTTCAGAAACAAAATATAATCTTTTCATTTGCTGAAAAATACAAACATGGTCAAAACAAGAGATCAAAGAAGAAGATCACCAGCTGTCAATCTAGACTTTTCCAAACTCCTTATTTACAGAAACATAAACTTACAAATATTTTGCTACTGCCATCTTAGCAATACAAAAACGTTGGAAATAGTCTGTCTGCTGTGTAGACTGTACAACTGCTCAAATAAAAGCCTTTGATTAAGGAATTAAAAGGGTGATGAAGCTTTGAGGCGAGGAGGGAGACTGAAGTGCTACTGATGAAGCAAAGGTGCAAAATGTCTCAATGTTTTTTGTCTCTGTTCACCATGTTTCCTCTGAAATTTACCGATGACGTACAGAGTGGTCTAAATCAATTTCTGATGAAAATTGTACATTTGACAAATGAATCTGCCTAGGATTCCAGGATCCTATGGGGCTGTTTTCTACACTTCTATATTGTACTCCAAGGCATCCTGAGTACTAAAACTAAATCCTGAGCATGGAAATGTCTCAGTCTCCACCCTCTGTTTGACATTCACACAGCTTTGGAAAGCCTACACTTAATTCTGCTGCTAAGGAAAAATAGAGATTTGTAATCTAGAAGACCAGAATAGTGAGGGGCTGGCAGAATCGCCAGGTGCCCAACTGTTCCCCTCAATGTCTGGCACAGGAAATGAGCCATGTGACAAGAGAGCTCTCTGTGGCAGTGGTGGTTAAAGAAAACGAAACGAACATGGGTTGGAATGAGACAGTATTTCCCACTGTTAGTGATCTCATCATCACAGAGGACGCAGCGGACCCTGGGCCCCAGCTTCCTCAGCAGCCTCCCGAGATAAGCTGGCTACCTCGGCACACCGAGCAAAGTTTACAAACACCATTCCCTGCGCCTGTGCCTGGGCCTGGGCCTGTTTATGTGTCATAATGTAATGACAAACACAAGGACACAGGAACTCTATTTTTCAACACATCAGAACCACAAAATGTTGACTTTTAATTGCACGACCAGTGCGTCTTAGCTCCGGCCATTGATTTTCATAAAATAATGCCTCTTGCTATGAAATACCAATAAGTATGCTCTCCATGAACAATCTAGCTAAAAGTCTGCTGAGAGCCATGACTCCTCTTACTGATAGAGGCCCGGAAACTGGAAAGACAATAAACTCTGGTGTCTGCTCCAGGCTACAAGGCATACTCTTCACATGTCACTTGAGTCTCTGCCAGGCTATCAGTCATGGCACATTCAGCCCCCACGGCACATTGGAATGCAGTGGACACAGGAGGGGAGAGAAACACCCGCTTATGTGCACTTAGGTAACAGTTTTCAAACTTCTCCCTTCCTAGAAAAGGATTACTTGAAGTAAAAACGAAAATCATGGTTAGATAACCTTCAAAGTCATTTTTCCTGTGAAAATACACGGTAGTTATTAACAAGTCTTCGAGAAAAATAAGATGAAAGCTAAAGAAAAGCGGAAAGTTCAGAGTGAAAATGAAAAATATCAATAGAATGATTGACCCCAACCCCTCAGACACTCAGCAGGAGTCTTCCCGTTAGGCTGTCACTCAGCAGCATCACTTGCCTCCATGACTACCCTTGTCTGCCCTGTTCCCAAAGAATCCTGGAGTCGTATTTTTAAAAACATTATATTTCTGTAAGTAGTGAGTCACTGAGACTAATGGCATCTCTACCCCAGACACAATAATAAAAAGCAGCTGACCATTAAAAATAACTCAGTGTGATCTCCAAACAATGCTTCCACCTGCTTTGCAACTGTCCACTAAGTGCAGATACCTACAAAGTCCTAAAATGAGAATATAAATCAGTCTCTCTCTCTTCTGTAGCTTTATATATTTCCCAGAATTCTTCATTTTTCATTATAAATGATAGACAGCCATTTCAAGCTACCTTTTTAGCAAAGGAGCAACTTTTTGCTAACGTAACAAAAACTTCAGGAGAATGCTAACTTCAAGCACAGCAAGTCCACTGACCGAAACAATATCTCAGTCCTGTTTCTGTTTGCAGGTTATCCCCTCTGACAGAAAGCTGGCTTTCCATTCATTAAAAAGATGGACATCTACGTTTTCTGATTATGTTTATGTCCTTCTTACAATTTTCAATGCCATAGAAAAAAGAGATACTTTGGTCTGAAGTTCTCATGTAATAAATTCTTAATGTCTCCAGGGAGCCATACCATCATCTCAAAATGCATCATCTTGGACACAGAGATGGCCTTCTTAGTTGGTCCACTGGATTCCTGTGTCCACCCTTTCTCTGGATGGAGTGAGACTGTAGAATTCACACTCACCTCTGCCTCTGCCTACAGAGAGCTTATTTAAACAGTGCTGTGTGTTCTCACTGCTCTAAATTTAGAGTCCAATTTAGAAAAAAAAAATTGATCTCTCTTTACAGAACCAAGAAGACCTATGAAAAATCATTGGTCCCAGTCATTAAAGCTCAGGGTCTGACAAGGAGAGAGAGGACTGTGACACAGAACTCTGGGCAGCTCTGCCCAGTCTGGATTGGGGGGGTCTGTTGGTCACCTCATCTTTACTTCCTGTCTTCTCTGGTTCTTTATTCCAAAACCAGTCCCAAGAAAGCATTGTGATTCTGGCTTCTCAATTCTCCATGGGTAGACGGAACGTTCGCACACCATCGTTTGGAACTGGAAACAGTGGGAAGTATGACCGAGGCAGGTAGTTACGGACAGCCAGACATTTCTGAAGGTCTGCTGTTGTTGGAGCGCAGTCCCCAGGATGCCGCTCCCTCCTGCACCATTGAAGAAGCTGCTGCCCCTGACAATCCAGCCCCTCCTCCACTTGGCTGGACTCAAGATGGTCAGATTATATTTCAAATAAAAAATCATCTTACCAAAGGAAAAGATGTTTATTTTATTCTTCATGATTTTGTTTACATAATGAAAGTCAATGTTAGTAAGTGACCCCAAAACAGAAATATTAAATGAAGAGAAAAATCCATCTAATTTTGTTATGTATTTCTACTTTATAGAAAAATATTCAACTATAAAAAATAAAAGAATGCAGAAAGGGAAGAAAGGAAGAAAAAAGAGAGAATCTAAATCTGTACATAAATGATAAATGGCCCATCCAGTGTCTTTCATAATTTCATACTTAAATAAGATTGTTTAAATATCTCTATCTTAAAATTGAAGAAAATTAATCTGTGATGGAATTTTTAAAAACATACCACCAATTTAACCCTAATGACAACAGAATCTAACATATGTTCACACTATGAAGCAGATGCTTAATGCATGAGGTCATTCCATCTAGGGGTTTTAAATGTTATTTGAGGGACTAGCACTCCCTGAGTTTTTCTATTAAAGATAACTTAAATTTTGAGAGCTGTTATTTCAAAATTTAACATTTGATAAGGTTAAAAGTCAGCTTGTATGTAATTCAGTAAATTTTAAACTCAACAGAAATAAGGAAATTCTTACCTGGAACCTATGTAAGAATCAGGTGCTATTTTGCTTCTCTCTTACCAGTAGAATACTATACTATGTAGATGACAAACCAAAAATAGCAAACAAAAAAAATTCCCAATTTAGGATCCTCAAAAAGTAACACCAATTTCCACGGAATGTAACCTGATACTACTTTTCTCTCTTATTCCATTATCTTCCTAATCCGATTAGTTTTCTGCATCCTTTTTCCCTCTAAGACTTTTGAACTTTAAGAAAAAATTAGACTATAAATTATTTCATGCAACAGCAAGCACCCAACTAAATATAGTTTTACAATTCTATTTCTTGACCTCGGAAATGCGTCTTCTACATTTCATACTCTGGAATAAAAATGATATGTTATATACTTTTAGCATTGACTTTAAAATCCAAGCACTTGTTTTAGCGCTGCCCATGTATATACAGTGAGTAAACAGCCATCAGGTATGTACACAACTATGTGCCATCAAATTCATCTCTATGTAAAGTAAATGGAAAACCATCACAGCTTTAAAGTCCTAAAACTGATGTATGTGACAGTAATGAGAAAAGTGTTTGGAAATAAAGGATGTAAAGGAAACAACAAATAGCAGAGAAATTACCTATAAACAAGTTTTAGTAAAAAATATATTGAATATATTTTTTTCAATCTTCATAGAATAAAACTTGATCAACTTTTACCAGTTCTTCTAGGTCAGGCTTAATTTATTTTTCAAGCCTTGAATTTATTTGCTGAATTGTATTTATGATCTGAATTTGGAGTCAAATCTATCCATTCTTTTTGTGTTTTAAATGTCTGTCTGTAGTTGGAATCCAGCATTACGTTCACCATTTTCTAGGGCATGAAATAAATTCTCACTTAGACACATACTATAGTGATTCAAAAACAGATGCAAAGCCATATAACCTAAGGATGAGATTCTAAATACTACAACCCTAGGCATCCCAAAGTATCTTAAATATTTCCAAAAGAAAGCCAATATTTTATAAATGTTACGTAAATGTTTGTAGGAGTAACCAAAAGAATAAATCTACAACTGAATGATTGCACTCATAGATTATAACAAGCAGAAGGCCACAATTTATCATGAAATCTAATCCGGCTCTCCAAAATTTTTAAAAGAAGCATGTACTTTTGTACTGGAGGAGGGAAACCCAGGCAATTAAAATCAGTACTCAGAGGTCCCTCGTTAACTCTGAGCCATTTGTTCAGACCCTGCCCTCTGGAGCCTCTTAGAGAGCTTTAGAGGTTCTAAAGGAAGTTTATTCAACTGCTTCTCATCACATCCACCCACACAGATTTACATGCACAGAACTCCGGATGTCCAAAGATTGGGGACACTGAAAACAGAAGACAAGGTGGGGAGCACTTTTGAAATGTGTTCCTTCCAACCTGTTTATAATAACTGCCGTCTTTGACTCAAGTCATTTTACAGAAATTATGAACTGTTAGAAAGCTTTTTCGTCATCAGTGGAGTATGTTGAGCTCACCAGGACACTTCATGCTTTTCAAACCCAAAGAGAAAGACAGGAAATAACTGCTATTTCACTTTTTTTTTAATTTCCTGAAATGGGATGATAAATTAAGATGACGGAAAGCAAAAAAGAGACCAGGGAGGCTGTTCCCTTCACACCTCCCACTGTGACACCTCTGTGTCCCAACGGTGGAGGATTCCTAGCACCATTTGTTTGCAGCTCCATTCCTACCTGATCCCAACCTTAAATTTACTTTGTGCTTTTTTCTATGTCTGCATTTCCAAATGGTGAGCTGCTTTGGTGCCAGCCCAAGCTTATTTACTCTTTTTTCAGAGTCAAAAATATTTCAAAACTAAAATTTAAAAGAAAATGCACAAAATGAGAAGATTCTACAGCAGAATCGCCTGTCTCCATGACTGCTGTCCTGCCTGTAGATTTCTTCTGAGACAAATTGCCACCTCTACAGTCCCGGCCGAAGGAAACATTTCATAAAATCCCTTGAACAAAAGCAGCAGTGTTCTGTGGACACAGACTCATAGCAGAGAGAAAACTGATCCACAGATGGAGGAGCTGCTGGTGAGGTAGAATTCAAGCTCTCCTCAGCAGTGCTCACCAGGAATTTATCTCAGGAGTTAGAATTGGCAGCTCAGAGAAAGAGTAAGTGAGTAGAGGGAACTCAAGGTCCAGGCAGCAAATCAAAGAGAAAAGATACGCACAATGAGGAGAAAAAAGGAACAGCTGATTTACTATTAAAAAAGGCCAAGATAACATGACAATAAAACCACACCAACAACTTCCAGAAAAAGCAGCTCTGAGCCCCTGAATATGCTTTCTATCTTAAATCTCAGGATGCCAGCATCTTCAGGTATGAGTCAGTGTCACCCAACCTCTGCAGGGCCTTCCACCATGATCGAGGAACCCAGATTCCTCATTTCCATGAATATTCTTACAACCAAAATTGAAGGACTGCTAATGGTTTCTGTTATGTGCAACTAAGGAACTGAGCCTAATTAGCAGCAGGAGTCAGTAAACATAATGCAGTTTGAGTCTGTGAGATTTCTGCCTTTTTAGATAAAGCAAAATAAGTGAATAAGAACACTATCCATATAGTGAGACATCAAAATTTTATTTTTTAATCTTTATTGTACATGTTTTTGGCATATAATAATTACATTTGTTGTAGGGAATTAGCACATGTATGTAGCATATCTCAGTAACTTTTCTCCTTTTCCTCCCACTCCCTTTTGATTTTGCCAGTATCACAACCATTCATTTATGTTACTATAAAGTTAATTATCATGTATACAAATTAATAAACAGTCTACTAGACCAAAGACACATAAAAACAAATAACAATTATACTAAATCAAGGTACATTTTTAGATACATTGTACTGGATTATGATGACTTTTTTTTTTCCTCTCATTTCCTATTTTTTTGGTACTTTATCGAGTTTTTCACTTAAGAGAAAACATGCAATAATTAAATTTGTGTGTCTGATTTGTTTTACTTAATAGTATGGTATGAAGATTCATCCAACTTCCTAAAAAGGACTCAGGTTTATCTTTCTTCATAGCAAAATAGTTCTCCATCGTGTATAATACTACATTTTCCTATCCATCTTGTGATGGGTATATAGGCTCTTTCCAATATTTGGCGATCATGAATTGTGCTGTGATGTACATGGGCATGCATACATCTATGTGGCATGATACCTTTAAATCTGTTGGGAAGATACTTAGAAGGGAAATAGTTGAATCAAATAGAATTTCTATTTTAATTTTCTGGAGGAGTCTCCATACTGACTTCCATAGTGCTTGTATCAGTTTATACTCCTATTAACAAAGGTTCTTGACATCAAAAAGTTTAGAGATATATTTATATATTTAGCTGCTTGGTTTCTTTTATTCTTGGCACTCCACCCAGCCTCTCTTGCTAGAAATTTGGATATCATCCTTTATCACATAATTTTTCTCTTTATATTTCACAGGCACCAATACTTGATGATTCCAATTTCAAATTATTTCTCTCTCTCTCTCTCTCTCTCTCTCTCTCTCTCTCTCTCTCTCTCAGCCTTTTTTGTCTTTTTTGAGAGGAACTCACTCTGCAGTTGAGGCTGGATTTAAACTCACTGCATACCTGAGTCTGGCCTCAAACTCACAGGAATCCTCCGCCCTGAGCTTCCTAAGAGCTGGGATTACCTGCAGACACCACCATGCCTGGCTTCCAGTTTCAAATTATATTTCAGTATACTTCAGTCACATTTCGAATCTTTCAACTTCTCTGCATTGTTCCAGTTCAAGACACTAGCAGAAATGTTGAAAATTGAAGACATAGCCTTCAAAATCTATAGAAACTGCCTTCTAACTGATCACCATGATGTCTCTTACTGATATTCTTTCCTCCTTGTAACACATTCAAGTTTGCCATGATTAAAATGTTCAATATCATCTCAGAAGTTTAAAGATAAGTGCCAAATATCTCAACATAATCTTCTAGACTTTAAAATCTGGGTATGCTGGCCTTTGGCACAAATGTTCAGGAAATATTGTAAGTGCCAAAAACTAACATTTCATTTCTTTTTGGTTCACAGTAATTATGCATAAGTAAGGACACCTTGCTAACAGAAAAAAAATTCATATCCTCAATTGGTAAGACTTTATTAAGAATTTCTGAGCCAGATTAAAAGACAATGGGGTAGAGGACAGTTATGTAAGCTTAAATCAAAAAAGATAGGCTCGTTAGAAATCATAAAGGAATGACTTCACTAAAAGCAGAGAGCTATGCAATTATGAAAGGTAACTGGATTGGTATTCAACATAACAAAGTCCAAATACCTCAACAGAAAGTATCATCTCTGGTATACTGGAGATCAAAAGGACATTAAGTCCATGAAAGTGATGGCTTTTCACCGAAAACCAACTGAAACCTATCACAATAACTGACTGTCAAATAGGAAACAAAGTAATATGCATTAAGGCTGAAACAAAGTTCAAATATTTAATCAAAATTTATTATACTAAAGTGATATCATGAGTTATCTGGACTGTTAATGTAATTAGACCATGACTTGAAAAAGTAATGCTGCAATGATTAGATCCTTTCTCAGGATTCTGTCCAATGTGTTATAGAATTTTAGACCAGTTAATTTTTCCCCAGCACGTTATTATTGAATGTCTGTTCTCTACTTCACTCTCAAGTGCCTAAACTGCTGTTTTCTAATCTGCCCTATGAATTCAAAATTTTTCTGACTTTAATATGTCAGTTTGTTTCTAATTTAGGGACTATGTAGTTTATTCTTAACCATGTTATTTGACACTCATAAAAATCATTAAGAAAGTTTCCTAAATATCAACACTTATCTTCCAAAGAGTAACATGTTTTCTATCAACATTTTTCTTGAGTCATCCTGTATTTGGATGATATTTTTCCCTTGAAGTGTTTCCTCCACTACATTATAAGATCTGTTCTGGCAAAGGCCATACTTTCCTTCTTTTCAGAAGCTGTAACATTTACTATGGTGAAAATAAATAAGAACCCAGTATATATTTATGTAATAAATACATAAATACATTGGTACCTCTTAGCACAGACTGAAAAATACTACTGATACTCTGCTGCTCCTCCCACACAGCCATCCCATAATTCATTTTTTAGGATGCAAGTGTCTGGCTTAAATCATGATCTTCCCTGTGAGGGTAAGGAGCATGGAGGTGATGCTTAATGCTGGGCTGAGAGCAAAGAATGGTTTGTTCACAGACATGGATCTGGGTCCTAAAATCACCATGTCTTCACTCTGGAGCATTATCAAAGGCAGTAAATAGGAGCAGGAAAGTTAGATAAAGTGAGGAGAGGTACAAGCTGAAGCCCAACAGGCCCCCAGGGATAACATGAACACGGAGGTACACAAAGGACACAGTTTACACAGTGATATGGAGTGTGGTCCCTCAGAGCCAACTGGTTGTCACAATGGCCAGACTGCCAGAGCTCCATCAGTGGCCAGCTTATCAACTAACACAACAAAGCACTACAAATGCCAAAGTGGGCGATTATCTCCATTTTACATGGGAAAAAACAAGGCTCAGATGTTAAGGACCTTATCAAAGACCTAGCTGATATAGGGGGCTTCCAGGCTCTAAACTCTGATATAGTCAACTTGTTTTCTTTATCTTGCTCTTAACTGTGTTTCCACCACGGTCAGAAAGTAGGATTTTTAAACATGTTCTTGACCAAGGAAGATTTGACTGAGCTGCTTTCTCCTCCCCGCCCTCTACCTTCTTCTTAATGTTTCAATCAGGTTAAACATATCTCCTCAGATATTTATCATTCCTGAGGGCAGAAACTTTCAAAATATATTTTTTTTTTAATTTTCTAAAATGTGTAACACAATACTATTGTTAACTACAGTCATCCTGAACTTCAGCATACCTGAACTTCTGGGTTCTAGCTGATTAGAACTTAGTATCTGCTGCAGCTTGGATCTTGAATATAACCCAAGGGTCTATGTTTAAGTTTTATTTTCAGCCCAGGGCTTTATCGGGAGGTAATAAAACCTTAAAGAGGTGCAGCCTAGAGGAAGGAGGTTAGGTCACTGAGCCAGGCCCTTGAAGGGAAACATGGGATTCAGTCTTTCCTCGTTAACCCTCTTTTCTTCTCAGCTAGCATGAGGAGAGCAGTTCCATGTGCTTCTCCACCAGGCGCACCCACCGTGAGCACTGCCTTGCCACAGGCATAAAAGTAATTGGACCACCTGACCATGGACTGACACCTCCAAAAGGGTGAGCCAAAGTAAACCGTTCAATTTTCAATTTTATTAACTCCGTTATTTTGCTACAGAGATGCAAAGTGATTAAAACAGTAAATGTTGATCTTTTTCCCATTTTCCCTTCCATCCTACACTCTCCTGCCTTTGGTAGCCAACTTCCTACTCTCTATTTCTATGAAATCAACATTTTTGCATACATATATGAGTGATATCATTTTTTTTCTGTGTCTGGCTTGCGTCACTTGGCATAATATCCTCCAGATCCATCCACATTGCCACAAAAACAAGATTTCATTTTCTCATAGCTAAATAGTACTCCGTGGCGTATATGTACCATGCAATCTTTATCCATCCAACAGTTTATGGACCCTTAAGTCATTTCTATTTCTTGGCTGTGAACAGGACTGCAGTGAATATAGGAGTGCAGATACTTCTTAGACACACTATTTTACTGTGAAGATGCTCCTGTTCCAAAAGTTTGTACACAGTCAAATGAATGAACAAAATATTTGCTAAGCTCCCGTGTGCCCTTGGTGCCTATCGTGTTTTGCATGCTAACACTGAGCCCCTCCCTGAAAGTTTTCTCCTAAAGCATATTAGCACTGAAGATGAGTTACAAATAAAATACACATCGTTTCTTGAAATGGACACAAAAAATGCTGAAGGGATTTATTTATGGTTTATTTCAGATGCTCAAATTGAAATGGAGGATTGAAAGCATTCTATGAATAAATTTTTTAAAATAAGCTTATGTTCTTCAATACTCTAAGTGATTTTGATTTACTGCATTTAAAAATTTCCCCAGCTGCTCACGTTATTCACTGGAACTGAGAATGTTTTTTAATAAGTAAAACTCTTAATGAGGGTGCTTTTAAAGAGCAACAAGGATTACAGGATTTATGACAGGTATATTTTCATATCTGTTTTCTTTCAGATGATCGCACGCATCTTTTGTATTAGGACGTGTTTCTCAGGTGTATTCTCTGCAATGCTTCTAAGAACTGCATTTACCGTATTTCATATGTCACCGATGTAATGAAGGAAACCCTCAATCCTGGCCATCACAGCTTAGGTTCAGATATGAGTAAGACATTACTTCCAGCAGGCCAGATGCTTGTGTTTCATTTCATGTGGGCAGCATTTCCTCTCTTCTATTTTCACTGGATACTTGCCTGTTTTCACAGTACCATGCACCACACATCCTGTTTATTAGTTTAAAGGAGTTTAACAAGAGGATTTATTTTATGCTTTTTTCTGTCCACACAAACTGTAGTTTACTACTCTTATAAAAAGTGGTTTCCCCCGTGCATTCACACTGCGCCCATTATGGCTTTTTCTGTAACATTATATGTGATGTTCAAACAGTCACTTTACTTAGCATCATCCATGCTGATTTTCCTTTCATGAACATGGCCCGGTGCAAATTTAATTGTCAATTTGATTTAAACCTTCAAACTTTGTTCTGATCACTTGATGAAGATTTAGATTCTTTTCTGATTGTACTTTTTGTGGTTCATGTTCTTCAGAAGAACCTCTTTGCATCCAATTCTCTTGCAATACATGAATCCATATCCACGTCAGAGATTCTTGCTTTAGATTTATGACTCTTAGTAAAACTAAGGGAACACATCTTGATTTAATGAAATTTCAACATAGACCCTAGCACAGCTGTTTGAACAAATGGCATATGATTATATTTATATTCTATTTGCAAAAAGGTATTACTGTTTAGCATTATGTAAACCACTTGTCTAGTTCTCTTGGAGCTCCATCAACCCAAACTAAAAGTATTCCTATCATTTTCCCTGATGTTACCACCACTAAGTCTCTAATGGTTTTGATGTTTCTTGCTTTTTCAGAGCCCTGAAATAGATGTGCCCATCCATGTGACATCCTGGATCTTAGAGACTATATTTTTAAATTATCAGATTTCTTTTTCTGGAACCAGAGATATTCTGTGAGCCAATGGAGGACACACTGCAAACACAATTGAGTTCTTTATCCAAGTGTCTTTATCCTTTTGAATATTTCACAACAATCACCCCTGGCTCAAGACTATGTCCCCAAGAAACCACGATCTTTCTTAATCAAAAAAGTTTTTAAAAGTCCTGTCTTCAGATTCATCAATTTCCCTACTTTGTGCTAGAAGAATAGCTTCATCTGGCTCACTCCAAGGAATGTTATTTTCCTGGCTCCAAGTATCATGAACACTAAATTCAATTACATAATGAACCATGTGACATGGACACTGCTAGCAGTCTATGTGGGTCAGTGGGACTGAGCACAAATAGAATAATCAAAACCACAGTGAGTGTGGAATGTTCATTTGGGCTTGGTAAAGAAGCAGCGGAGGGGGCTGTGAATGTTATTAGAGTGAATCACGCTGATTCTGTTCTGATCCCATAAATGAGCTCTTGAGCAGTGTGGGGGAAAATGTTGGACACAGTGTACCTCAAGTGCAAGGATGAACAGGAAAGTAAGGAAACATCCCATCATTAGCGGAGACCTCCCATACCAAAATTCCTAGAGGATCATCAGTTTCTGGGTCAAGGCCTCAGCCCTGGTGAGCCTGGATTTTCCCAGGAAGGCAGGATTAAAGTATACATTACAGTGACTTTGGGTATGACTTGCCTGTGATGATTCTTGTCGAAAACAATCCTGCTCCCAGAAAGGCAGCTCATTGTAGTAGCAGAACAAATAGAGTTAGTCTGACTGGACTCAAAACTTGCATTTAGCTACTCTAACCTGGGCTTGGGGTAAAAATACCCAATGTTCCTAAACTTTGGTTTCAAGTTAAAAAAAGTGGGGGGGGGGTGCTTAAAGCATTCTTGTAAAAATACCAGTGTAAGTTAGAAAAGAGTGAGATTCAAGTTGTAATTTTCTTAAGTTTTCATGAAGAATGGATTCCCGGGTAGGTGTAAAAACCATCCAGGTTAGGGCAACCAACTCTCTTGGTTAGTCACCAGCTGAAGGATTTATTGGCCAGGATTCATTGTGATAAACCGGGGAAGTGCTGCACAAATTGAGTGAGATAGTCACACTTAAATATCTGTCCCAGTTAAATACTCTGTTACTTAAAAATCTGTCCCAGTTAAATACTCTGTTACTTGTGTTCTCTGTACTGTTTACACAAAAGAGGAATTGGAAATGTAATTACTAATGAATATAACTACCTAGGAAGAAGCAGAAACTTCAGAATAGGCTAAAATATTTATGCCAAGCAGACTCTCCTTTCTTAATTAAGAGGACTCTTTAAGAAAGAGATAGTGACTGCTTTTTTTTCTCTGCTTATTGAATTCTTACACCATTACCCTTTTGCTTCATTGTCAGCAGTGCAGTTGCTAAGATACACCTTCCTGGGAGCAAGCAGAAGCAAGAGGGTGATGGACTGTTGTTATGCTCCACAGCTCAGACATCTTCAGAGACAACGGTTTGCTGGTTGCATCCTCCTATGCGCAGTCATAGGAATAAAAACAAAAAACAAATCAGTTGCTCTGGGATGGAAAGTGAGAGCAAAGAAAGGTGCTGTAAAAAATATTTGTCAGCCCCGGAGAGAACACCAAGGAAACGGGTGGGCACCAGGCAGCCTGTGTGGGGAAATTCCAGGGCTGGGTGGGGCCATGCGTGTGGCCACAGGTCCTGGATATACCACACCCTACAGACAGGTGGCCCTTCCTTCAGAATCCCAACTATTACCGCCCAGCACAGAGCTTCCGAGCTAATAGCTACTGGCCATTCTTCATCTTTTTTATCAAGACTGTTAACTTTGGAGACCCAGGAAAGCTGGCCCCGGTGTGCGGGCACACACAACTTGGGAAGCCACATAATTTGGGAGACCAGGAACATGGGATTGTCTGAAGTGGCAGCAAGTAGCCAGCGGCTGGACCCTGGAGAAGCCCACCAACGGAACAGCAGCCCCCACATCCAAAGGCCAAGGTCAGCTCCTTACCCGGGATATTTCTGGGCTCTGACATGGACAATCTCGGAACTGTGAATGCCAGAGGTATGTTACTACTTTTATTCTCTCATATTTGTATGATGGCTACCCCTTTCCTATCTGGTTAGATGTCATGTTGTTTTATTTTGTATTTTGCAATTATTTTAGTTTTGGGTTTTCCTTTTTTTTTTTTTTTTGTCCTTCCTCTCTGATCTGTCCCTGGTCTCTTTTTTCTCTCTTTTCTTCTTTTTTGTTCTTCTCTACCCTCCTTTTTTCACTGCACCTTTTTCATTTTCGTCTTTGATCTTTTTTTTTCCTTAACTACTTCTTTAATCTAAGCTTTAAAGTGAGTAAACACTGTCTCTTTCCTTTCTGATTATGCCTTCATACTCAATTTCACTCTTTCCCTCTTGTGTCCTCCAGTTTTCCAAAACATGGATGATGACCCCTTGATCTCCAACCTCACTCATCACTTTATCCTGTCCCCACCCACCGTAATGCCCTCCATGTCCCCGCAGAACAGTAAAATCACCCCACTAAAGGTAAAATAACTGTATACAAATACATGGCATATGTTTCATTTTGTTATATAACTTTAGAGTTTTCTCTTGTGGTCAGAGGTACCTTGTTAATGGTTATCATAGTTCATCAGTAGTAAAACCGTAATTGAAACAATTACTGTTACTAACTGTACTACTTTAGCTAGGATGTCATACATGTTACAATCAGTTTTTCTCCCCTATATGATAACACTGTGACTGAATGGAGTCATAATCATCACCACAGCCCAGTACCAAATGACGGAGTGCTGAACTAAATAGTAACTTTGCATCCTCTACTGAGATAGCTATAAAGAACCACCTACAACTAGAGGGCATCTCTGTAGAATAGACAGTTTCCAAAGAAACATTAATAGCACTGATAAAGCTACCCATCATAAGAAATCAGCAAATATCAACACAGAAAACAAAATAAAATGAAAAACAGGAAAGAGAAAATGACAAAAGGCAGAAGCAAAATGTAACCCCAGAACCCAGCCCACTCAAGACAAGTCCATCACACAATGAGATAAACGAAATTGGAAGCCAGTCACTGGAGCTTTTTGAAATGATAGCAACAGAAGCAAAACTACAAGTAGAAAAGACAATAGATAAAATAATTTTTCAGGTATAAAAAGAAATGATGCTTAAAATCAAAGACATTAGAGAAGACACAGACAAAAGAATAGATGAGTTTAGAAGAACAATGGAAACAAAAAAATGCCCAACATAGAAAAGAAATAGAATCCATGAAACAGTTCTAAACAGAAATCCAAAAGTTTAAAACTTCCACTGAAAATGTATACAACAGATTAAATGGAGAGAATAGAATATCAGATCTTTGGTACAGAATTGTTGCTGGAGATCATGAAAAGAAAGATATCTTAAAAATAGGAAGAGACCATGAAAAATCGATTCAACAGCTGCAAGATGAAGCAAAGAAGAATAACATAAGTTAATTGGGGTTAATGAGAAAGCTGGATATACAGCAAATGCTATAAAAAAATCTCACAGAAATGATGAAAGAAAATTTCCTAAGCATGGATAAAGAATTTGATATGCAAAAAAATGAAGCATATAGAACTCTATACAGCCATGACCAAAACAAAACTAAGCAAGACATATAATAATCAAGACTCTAGAAGTTCATCACAAAAAGAGAAAACTAAAAGCTGTTAGAGAAAAGAAACAGATTACTTATAAAGGAAAGATCATCAGAATAATGGAAGACTTCTCAACACAAACCCTCAAGGTAAGAAGAGTTTGAAGTGAAATATTTCAAGGCCTGAATGAAAACAATTTAAACCTAGAATTATGTACTCTGCAAAATTATGTACTCTGCAAATTATACTCTGCTATCTTTCAAAATTAATGGAGAAATAAGATGGTATCATGAAAAAGAACAATTGAGGAAATCAACAATACAAAAGGTACTGAAAGATATTGTAGACAGAGACAAAAATTTTCACAATTCCAGGAACAATGACAGAATGAATGAAACTCCAAAGCATGGCAAGCAATTAAGCACTGGGGAAAAGTCGGAAACCAACAGCAGAAAAATAACATGATGCAGACAAGCCAATACATATCAGTTATTACCACCAATGTAAATGACTTCAACTCACCAATAAAAAGAAACAGACTGGTAGAATTGATCAAAAACCACACTTACCTCAAAAAAATTCATAGACTTACAGTCAAAGGATGGAAAACAATCTTCCATGCATTAGGAATCCAGAAAGAAGTAGGAGTATCTATTCTGTTTGCAGACAATGTGAACTTCAAACCAAGAATGATCAAAAGAGATAAAGAAGCTCACTATATAGCTGTTCGGGAAAAACTTTGACAGGAAGAGATAATAATGATAAATATGTATGTGCCAACTATGGGAGAACCAAATTATATAAGACAATTATTAATAAATGTGAAAAGTTAAATAAGCAATAACAATTGTAATGGGAGACTTTAATACCCCATTGTCACAAAAAGATAGCCAAATTAGACAAAAAAAATCAGCAAAGAAATATCAAAATTGAACCAAACTTGTGAACAAATAGAATTACTAGATGTTTATAGAGTATTCCACATCACAGTATCTAAATACACATTCTACTCAGCTGCACATCAAAAATTCTCTAAAATAGACTGTATACGAGCCACAGAACATGCTTGAGCAAATGCCAAGGAAGTGAAATTATTCCATGTGTATTATTTGATGGTAGTGAAATGAAATTGGAGTTTAACACAAAAGACTGCAAAAACTCCATAAACACATGGAAATTAAGTAACACACTCCTGGACAACCAACAGATCTCAGATGAAATTAAGGAAGAAATTAAATAATAGCTATGATTAAATGAGAATGCAGATACAGCATACCAGAACTTATAGGATGCAATGAAAGCAGTTCTAACAGGGATATCATCAATAACTACATTTAAAATCTTTACTCACAGAGGATATAAAAGTCACAATAAAGAGACAGATTCCTAGATACATATAAATTACCAAAGCTGAATCAAGAAGATACAAAATTTCTGAATCATATAGTATAAGTTAATGAAATTGAAAACATAATTTAAAACTTACCAACAAAGAAAAACCCAAGTCCTGACAGATTCTCTGCTGAATTTTATAAGAAATTTAGAGAACATTTAAAGCCACTACTCTTCAAACTCTTTAATGAAATTTAAAGGAAAGCAATACTCCCCAACTCATTCCTGGAGGGATATAGCAAGTCATTATGAATATGATACATGCAAGTGAGATTCATCCCAGGAATGCAGGGATAGTTCAACATACACGAATCAAGAAGTGTAATACACCATATCAACAGAGCAAAGATAAAAACCACATGATCATTTCAATAGATGCAGAAAAAGTTTTTACAAAGTCCAAAATTCATCATAAAAACCCTACAGAAAATCAAAGTAGATGGCTTTTACCTCACTCTGATAAGATGACAAACTAATAGCCAGCATCATTAATGGACAAAAACTGAACCTTCACTGTAAAAATCAGGAACAAGACAGGATGTCCACTATCACCACTCCTATTCTGGAAATGTTAGCCAGAGTAATTAGATAAAATGGAAATAAAAGGAATAAAGATGGGAAAAAAGAAGTTAAATTACCGTTATTCATAGATGACAAGTCAGTCTACCCAGAAGACCCAAAAATAACCCACCAAAAGACTTTGAAATTTAATAAGCAAATTCTGTAGCTGGATACAGAATCAATACTCAAAAAATCAATAACATTCCTGTGTACACAGAGAGAATTAGGGAAACCACATCCTTCACAATACCATCCAAAAAAATGAGACACCTAGGAATCAATCTAACAAAGAAAGTAAACTATATATATATATATATATATATATATATATATATATTGAAAATTAGAGTAGTCAGAAAAAGGAGATTGAAGAGGTTATTAGAAAATGGATTTACATCCCTTGGTCATGCTTAAGAAGAACCAATGTAGTGAAAATGACCATATTCCCCAGACTATTATACAAATACAATGCAGTACCAATCAAAATACCATTAACATACCTCACAGAACTAGAGAAAACATTCCTAAAATTCATTTGGAGCAAGAAGAAATCTACAGTAGCAAAAGAAATTCTAGGCAACAAAGGCAAGGGCAAGAGACATCACAATTCCTGACTGGAAATCACACTACAGAGCTACTATGATAAAATCACCATAATACTGCCAAGAAAAAAAAAAGACCTAAGAATCAATGAGACAGATTAGAAGATGCAGACACAACTACAACCATACTCTGCCATGTTACCTCTGACAAAGGGGCCAAACATATTCACTAGAAGAAAGACAGGCTCCTTAATAAATGATGCTGGAAAAACTGGTTCTCTACATGCCAAAGACTAAAACTAGATCCAAATATTTCTTCACCAACTAAACTAAAGTCAAAATGGATCAGAGATCTAAATATTAAAACAAAAATACTAAATCTATGGGAAGAGAAAGTAGGCATAAATCTTGACGGCATAGGTGTAGGAGGAGAATTCTTAAAACCCAAACTGCATGGGAGCTACTTCAAAGAATCAACAACTAGAATCTCATCTTATTAAAAAGATTTTTCACATCAAAAGAAATCACCAACAGAGTGAAATGACAACCCACAGAGTGGGAAAAAATTTAGCCAACTATCACTCAGACAAAGAAAGGACTTCTGTCTAAAACATATAAAGAACTGAAAATAATTGGACACACCAAATTCAAAGACCCAATACAAAAATGAGCAGCTGACATGAGCACACACTTCTCAGATAAAGAAAAACAAATGTCAAATAAATATATGAAAAAATGTTCAATATCATTGGCCATTCAAGAGTTGCAAATTAAAACAATACTGAGATTCCATCTCATTCCAGAAAAAATGACTATCGTCAAGAAATTATATAATAAGAAATGCTGTAAGTGGGAGAGGAAGGAACCTTTAAAGCTCCCTTGTTGGGAGTAGACTGATGCTAACACTGGAAATTGCTGTGGTGTGGAGCTAGGGATTTAGCTCAGCGGCATAAGCGCCTGCCTTGCAAGCAGGCAGTCGTGAGTTTGATCCCTGGTACCAATAAAAAATGAAAAAAGACAAAAAGAAAAAAAAGAAATTGGTGTGGTGATTCTTCAAAACACTAGGATTAGAGGTTCATTTCAACGCAGCTATTCATCTTTTGGGTATTTCTCAGAAGTATTAAAAACATTATACAACATCATCCGTGCACCCATGTTTATAGTTGCACAATTTGCATTAGTTAAATCTTAAAAAAACCCAAATGCCCATCAACTGAGAAATGTTTAAAAAGATGTGGTATTTTTATGCAGTGTATACTCAGCTATAAAGAAGGATAAATTTGATACTGTTATAGAATAAAATACCCTCTTTATCCTCAAAAGGACCTTGTTGTGAGACTCTTCTCCCAGCTTGGGCCCTAAGTGCACAGGTTACCCTCTCATTTTAGTCTTTCTCCTGTTTGAGCCCACTGTACTCCGTCTGTCTCTCAGTCTCTGTCTCTGTCTCTGTCTCAGGCTCTCTCTCTCTCTCTGTTTCTCTCTCTCTCAGTCTCTCTCTGTCTCTCTGTCTCTTTGTCTCTCTCTGTCTCTCTCTGTCTCTTTGTCTCTCTCTCTCTCTCTCTCTCTCTCTCTGTCTCTGTCTTTCTGTCTCTCTCTCTCTCATTCTGTCCCCTCTTCTCTCCTTCCCCCTTTTCCTCTTTTGCCTTTCTTATAGTTGTCCCCAGTGGCACACTAGGAAGAACCTCAGTAATTCCTTAATCACGAGCTCAAATTGTATCAGTAAATCATTTTTCTTTTCTTATGTACTCTCATGTATCCCAGTGACTTTTCCTTGTCATCCCACTTCACCTCATTATCCATCATGTGCAGACCAAATGTCATTTTTCTGAAAATTTCTCAAATCTAACAAAGCAGATAAAATGCCTTCTTCCACTGGGATTCAAAGATTTTGGAATGGAATTTCATCATAGAACTTACTGTTTTTTATGACAATTATTTGCTTAAGTGCCTCCTTCCTTAAGGGAATGTGAGCTCTTTGAGAAAAGAACCAAATCTTTGCTAGCTCCACTTCAGAAGGCATCACCACGAAAAAGCCAGGGCTTTCCTCCTTCACTTCTGCTTCCTTGTTCCTACGCAATTAATCTCAGAGAAAGACCTGACAATAAGCAAGCAAGTAAAGTTCATCATCTGAAAATGTATCCGTGTAAAACTCTGCAGTAGAAGAATAAATAGGTAAATATGTTATGATATAGCCACTCTGTGAAATACTACACTATGCAGCTATTAAACCAAATGAGACAGATACCTACGCCAATCTATCATCTGTCTATATATGAACTGAACTGATGTAAGAAGTTACCTTATATATTGAGTGGAAAAAAGTAACCAAAGAATAAAAGATATATAATGCTTTTACATCCAGATTTTTCTGTGTGGATATACAGAAAACAGGAGAGAATTCACAAAAAGGTGTTAAGGATTATTTCTAGCAGAAAGAAAAAGGATTATAAAAAGTAAAATAACTTTAAAAAGTCAGAATAACTATGGCGTAGGTTAGTTGAAGTACTGAAAATGTTTGAAAATATAGTATTTGCTTTTTTCATACTGTCTCAAGTGAATTCTCAGACATCGTTTCCTAACTGGGCATAGACTACAAGCAGATGGTGTTGGTTTCCCATTTTATACATGAAAGGACTGTGGAAGTGAGTTAAGCAAATTACAGTTCTCAACAGCTTTCTCTTGCAAATTGTAATTACTTGTACATCCAGAGATCTACTTTGAAACTATGAATGTCAGGACTTGAGCTGCCATGACTCCAAGAATGTCACTGAGTCATCTGTTTTTACATCAAACATTTTTAAAATGTAGTGTATACTGCATGAAAAATGGAAGAATAGTAATGAACAAAATATAGCATTGTTTTCATAGAACACTTTTTACTAAGGCAATAGAGACAAGAAAAAATTTAAAGTAGGATTAAAATATCAAGTGACCAGGAACTATTATTTGAGATGAGTTTGTCGAACTAGAATTCTCTGGTACTTAGAAAGGAACATAAATAAAATGGGGGAGGGGGTTTGACTGAGGCATTTCCAGATAGAAGAAATACCAGCAAAATTTCCAGAAACAGGAAAATCCTTGTTATGCTCAAGGGATATACAGGAAGGAGTTCCTTAGGCTGATGTTGAGGGAGAAAAGAGGAGCTGACATCATAAAAGCCCAGAGGCTGGTTCTCATGATCAAAAGGCTTAATGTGTAGCTGAGGCTAACATCTGTGGCCAGAAATTTGAAAGAGGCGGTCATCAAAGTTGTCACTTTTCTGTCACCATATTTTACAGAACAGGTCTGTTTGTTGCAACAAGATCACAATGACACGAAGAGAAGATTTCTTCAGTTATAAGCAACAAATTCAACCTGAAAGTGTAGGTGATGGACACCATAAAAACTGTTAAAGTCCACAGATTTCAAGTTCTGGTAGGGCTGAGGAATTTGCTGTTGGATTTGTTATTAACTTGTGTACATTAATTTTGGGAATACTGGAGACAGTCATTGAAGAATGGTGTTTTTAACATTAAAAATTTTAGAGGGATGACATTACTTCTAATAGCAATTTCTATGGCTAATTGAGGAAATCCTAGATGGATGAGTAGTATTGTTGATTGTTGATTTGATTTAAGAATATGGTCTTAATTCCTTTGAGTTCTCATACAAAATTCTGTAAGATGTGTTGCTTATACAAAAACAGAGGGCCTGGGAATTGCCTGTGCTCAATGGTGGGAGCCAAAGGCCTGCACAGCAGCCCCATCCGGCCATGCAACCTCAGCACCTCGCTCAGAACCTGGTAGGGCCTTGCCCAGAACCTCAAGCTGCTGTGGAGCTTTGGTGTACTATGTGGCATGAGCTGAAGGCCTGCGTAGTGTATTCCATCTACCTGTTCAGCCTTGGTACACCACTCAGAACCTGATACAGTCCCACCTAGCAACCTCAAGCAGCCAAGGAGCTTCACAATACCATGTTGGAGTGTGCTAAAGGCCTGCCCAGTGTACTCCCAACATATGAGTGTCCTTCAAGTGCCACTAGGGACCTGGTAAGGCCTGACTGATGACCTCCACTCACCTGGGGAAACTCTGTGCAGTAGGGATACATCTTCTCAACCCAGGGAGCAACTCAGACCTTGCATTCAACTTCTCCAGGATCATACAGGAAAATGACAAAACAAAACAGCAAAATGCAATCTCAAACCTTGATCCCATCCCAAACAAGCTTAGGAGACATGCACATAGAAGAAAATGTAAGCCACACACCTGAAATATCTGAAATGATACCAACTGAAGTAAAGAAACAACTCTATGAATCCGTAAAGGAACTCAGATCAGAAATAATCTCCCAGGTGAAAGAAGAAATGATAAATGCAATAAATGAAAGGCTGAACATATCTAAAGAAGACATAGATAAAAAATTTAGGAGCAGTTTTTGAGGAGCGAAAAAGATGGAAACCTTAAATGAACAATACAAGAAAGAAACAGAGTGCATGAAGCAGATTCAAAGTGATATCCAGGAAATCAAACATTCTATCAAAAGCTGGCAAATCCATCTCAATGAATGTGAAGATAGCAGTTCAGACTTCAAAGACAAGATTGCAGTTAGTAAACAGGAAAGGAAAGATCTTTTAAAAATAACAAGGAATCGGGAAATAATTTAACAGGTGCAAGATGATACAAGGAAAACAACATAAGATTGATAGGTGTAAATGAAAAAAGTGACAACACAAATGATATAAAAAAAACTATTTACAGAAATAATAATGGAAAATTTCCCTAAACATGGAAAAGGAAACTGACATACAGATAGGTGAAACATATAGTACTCCATTTAGCTATAATCAAAATAAATCTAAACTCAGGCAATAATCAACATCCCAGAAATTTAATATAGGAACAGAATATTAAAAGCCATTAGGGAAAAGAGACAGATCACCTATAAAGGAAAGCTCATCAGAATCACAGCACTCTTCTCAACACAAAAAATGAAGTCAAGAAGAGCATGGAATAAAGTATTTTAGGAAAATGACTTCCAACCCTGATTAATGTACCCTGAAAAACTATCCTTCAAAACTGATGGAGAAATAAGATACTTCCATGACAAAGAACAGCTGAAAAACTTTATAACCACAGAACCAATCCTTCAAAGAATACTGAAAGATATTCTAGATAGACATAAAAATAAATACAACTTCAAGGACATCAACAGAAAAAAAACATTAAGCAATGCAAACAGTTAAACAAAGGGGAAAGGTAAAGAATCAACAGCAGAAAGATAACATGACAAAAATAAACCAATATAAATATCACTTATACCCATTAATGTAAATAGCCTCAATTCAACAATTAAAAGAAACTGACTAGCAGAATAGATCAAGAAAAACATCCAACCATATGCTATCTACACAAAAATCATCTAACCCAAAAGGAAATTCATAGACTGAAAGTCAAAAGATAGAAAATAATACTTCATGCAACAGGAACAAGCCCCCCAAAAAGCAAGGGTATTCTGTTTGCAGACAATGTGAATTTCAAATCAAGACATATCTAAAGAATTTTTTTTTTAAAGTCACTATATACTAGTTAGGGGAAAACTTCAAGAGCAATAACAACCTTAAACATATATGCATCAAACGTGGGAGCACCCAGCTTTATAAAACAAATATTAATAGAAATGAAAATTCAAATAAGCAATAACACAACTGTAATGGAGGACCTTAACACCTCTGTGACTCAAAGAGACAGATCAACCAGACAGAAAGTCAGCAAAGAAATAACAGAACTGAATCAAACTTGTGAAAAAATGGACTTCGTAGATGTATACAGAGTGTTCCACCCAACAACATCAGAATATACATTCTTCTCAGCAGCATATACGATATTCTCTAAAATAGACCATATTCTAGCCCACAGAACATGCTTAAGTAAATGCAAAAGAATCTATATTATCCCATGAATATTAATCTAATCATAGTGCCATGAAACTAGAAACTAATGACAAAAGAAACTACAAAAACTCCATAAATATGGAAATTAAATAATATATCCTGAATAATCAATTGGTAACAGAAGAAATGAAAGAAGAAATTAAATGATATCTACAAGCAAACGAAATGATGATTTGAGATTACAAAAAGTGGTATTTTATACAATGAAGTGCTATTCAGCTATAAAGAAGGATCATATCAAGGCTTTTATAGGTAAATGGATGACATTTGAGACCATACTCAGAAGTGAAATAAATCAAACTCACATGTGTAAATATCATGTTGTCTCTCTAGTGTAAGAAACTGGAAGAGTAAATAACATACAAAATCTTAAATAAACATTATGAAAGGGTAAGAAAGTGCTCAAAGAGGAAAAAAATAACAGATAGAGAAAAGGAGGAAAAGAAAAAGATATAAATTTGCATATACACACTTAAGATTACTAAGATGATTGTGCTACTAATTCTATTAGTTCTTAGAACAAAACAGTTAACATTCATAGGATTAGATCAATTTGCATGTTTATATCTGGTAACCTCAGCAACTCTTTTGAAGATAACTATGCAAAATAAAAACCTTAATTGTGTTCCTACTACCTTGCTTTGAAAGCCTGTATTTTCATTGTATTAGGCTCTTTGTTTTGTTGTGTATTTGTTTCTTTTTTTTGTTATTTGTCTCATAATTTGTTTGTTTTTTCCCTCTAATACAGAAGGGATAAATGTACATGTATAGGCTTATATATGCCTAAAAGTTTTCCTAAAGAGTTTACAATAATTGATTTTATTATATGTGATGGTATAAACAGCTACTTTGAAGAAAATGAGACATTCTGATGGCCATTGCTGATTTCCTACCATCTTGTTGTGAAGTTCAGTAAAGCTTTGATTCTTTGTTTTGATTGGTTTTAGTCTATTTTGTATTATTTAATTTCAAGATGTGTGAAAGTATGAACAGCTATTTTGAAGAAAACAAGAGACATCGTGCTAGCCACCCTTGACTTCTTGTTGTCTTGTGAAATCCTGTGCTGATTGCATTGTTTTGTTTTGATCTGCTTTGTTTTGTTTTATTCTGTTTTACTCTCTTTAAAATTTATTTCTCACAATTCTGGAGGCTGAGAAAGGTAGTAGCTGCTCTTGCTTCTTTATGATGGAAAGCCCACCCTAAAGTTTGGCCTGTGGACTTCTTACAGGAGCATAGATCTATCCATAGTTGCTCTTCCCTGATGATCTAATCTCCTTCCAAAGACCCTACTCCTCAATGCCATCATTTTAGGGATAAAGTTCCACATAGGAATTTGGGAAAGACACAAACATGCTCACATCATAGCCCTTGTGTGCCCGTAAGCGTGTTGGAAGGATCCATTCATGCTTAGAATACTCATAGATTAAAGTGGGGGAAAAAACCCCATAAAAGTACAGGAGTTGAGAGTATAGGAGGGCCATGGTGCCCCCTCTTTTTAGCCTCAAGATCAGTCACAGCAGATTGGGTCAAATTCTCTACCAGAGCTCTTCCTTGGAAAATCTTTACTTTCTGTACCTACCTGAGCATTAGGTAGATGGAAAAATTCATGATTTGGCAAAATCAATGGTTATCTTTGTTAGTAGAGAATTAAATTGTCTTGTAATGCAGGCAAAACAAAGTACATAAACATCCTGATCACCTAAAAGGAAAGTGGGAAGGCAGTAACCTCAGGAACTGGAAATGACTTGAAAACTTACTGTTAACACAAGTTCTGGCAGCCTTTAATAGTGTTGTGAGCTTTCTCATATCACAGAGAAGAGCTTCTGGTCAGCACAGCACAACACACTTAGTTGTTAAAACTTTAATAAAAAGTTGTTTTGTTTTGTTTTGGTTTGGTTTGGTTTGGTTTGGTTTGGTTTGGTTTGGTTCCGAAGCCTCTTTTCTTCTTGATTCCTCACTAGTTGTTAATTAAATAACAACAACATATACTATTATAATAGTAGTTTATTTGAGTCATGCGCCAAGCACTATAATAGTAGCTTATTTGAGTCATGAGCCAAGCACTAGGCTAAAATCTTTGCATCTATTACCTTATTTAATTTCTACAGTAGCCAAACGAGGTAGAGATAACTGTCATGATCTGTGCTACAGATAGGGAAACAGAAGTTCTAAGATGTTAAATATTTCCAGGCCATATAATTATCTGGAAGCAGAACACAAAAATAAAATTCAATACATTTGACTCTAAAGCCTGTGCTCTCAACCCCACTCTTCATGTTAAAGTCTTCACATGATAAGGCTAAGAAAACAAGCAAAGAATGACAAAACTCATGATAGATTGGATAATTTATTATGTAATGGTTCTGCACACTTTTGGCTTAATAAAAATAATTTCCAGGTATTAGAGAGACAATATGCTTCCTAGGAAATTACCAGCCACGGTGGGCAATAATAATTCTCTAAAATATAACTCAGTATTTTTTTAAAATCCATACAAATTTTCTAATAGGATTATCTTAGAGGCAATTTTTTCCTGGCAGTATCAGTATTGTTCTCATTTCTCCTCCAATATCAGCAACATGTGCCCCATTGTCAGCAGCCACACAGGATATATGGCAAAAAGATTTGGGTGATTCATTAAATGCAGGTCTTTGGCAGCACATATGGGGAAGTGTTCATAAAGCAGTTTGGGAAACAAGACTGCAACAAATTCAGGTTAATATTCTTCCCAGAACCTGTTGGTCCTCATCCAGATAGGGTTATAGACAGACGCTTTCTTTTGGAAATGCTGAAAGCATAGAGCTGTTATTCTTCATTTCATCAGTGGGGACCTGATCTTTCCTTCAAGCAGTAAGTCTAATTCCTTTTTATCAATAATGGGTCTTTGGGTGGGTAATTCTAGAACATGCTACCTTATCAACAAAGCAATAATACATACTTCATTTTGAGCTCTGTAACCAATATTTTGAACCAGGAATGAATGGTGCCCACACTCGCAGCATTAAGGAAACTGCCAGGACAGGATTACTAACTGAACTGGTATTAGATGGAGTTTAAACTGTTGTTTTAATAAGGCAGAATCTGGACTGCTCATTGGTTCTTGACCAAGAGCCTTTGCCAAAGAATCAACTTTATGTTTTGGTTCCAACTTTTACCTCATGTTATATGGGAGATTGTTGTGATTTAAATTATACAAGCTAGCCTGAGTTTTCCAGGAGTTTTTTGTAACTCCCTTTACGAAGAACTAGCTGCATGTTGGTGAAATTTTAATAGGCGAACAAAAGAGAAAAGCAGTGCTTTCTCCTTACATCACTGAGGTAAACAGAATTTGAGAACCATAAAGACTAGCAAATCCTAACCCTAGAAGATAATTCCACAGTGTTTTGAGTGAACCTTGGGAGCTTTTCTGGGCTTGCCCTCTCCTCTGACCTAGACTGGCCAAAATTGAGTGCCAGCAAATTCTGAGGAACACCAGTTGGTGCCTCTGCACATCAGCAAAAAGCAGAAGGGCCACCAACTGGCCACACCATCTCTCTCTGGCATTGATAAAGGGTTTGCTCATGAGTCTAAATGTGGATCAGAAGTCCTTGGAAGGGAGAGGTTTCTCTTGTCTGCCCAGTGTAGCTGCCTCTGGAGTATGAAGGCAATTGAAATCTACTGCCTTTCCAAAGTTGTAGGCTGCTCAAGCTCCAGTTTGAGTGATCGTGGTAAGAACCTATCATCACTGCTGTCTGGTAAGCAATGCATGTGCAGAGGTCAACTTGTCTCTGACATGTGCTGTTAATTTCCTAGGAGTGAGTTTGGATTCTGTGTCACACACAATCTTGATCCATGATGAAGACATGTATTAAAAGATGAAGGAGGCACCAAGGATATGATATTTTGGAAAGAGAACTCTGATATAGCCTAGTTATTGGGTTCTTAGTTTGGGCTAAGCTTTGCATTAATTGCTTCATATGAATCACTTAACCGAATCTGCCCAATAACCCTAGGAGGCAGGAACTATTAGCCCCATTTGACAGCCCCATCAGACACGTGTTGAAATTAGCAATTCTTTAAAACACAGATTGACTGAAATCTGGCTGGTGAGATTGCTTCTCAGTTAAGCAAAATTCTATTCACTGGAGTCCCAAACAGACAACTCAGGATTTCCAGGAGCTCAGTCCCTGTGTGTGCCAGCTGGCTTCGGAGGAGGCCAACATTCTTTAGGCTGCACACCCATGATGGGAAGCTGGAGCCCAGCCCTCTGCACAGCTGGCTTACAAGCAGCCTCTATTCTCCCCCTGGAACTCTTTCTGTCTGCAGGTTTATAATGCTCAGACCTTTTGTTAAATCTGGCTGGATCATAAATGAGAATAATACTTTGCACTTCTACTGAGACTGTTAGCTGAAAGTCTTAAAGGCCTTACCAATTACGTCTACTAAGCACCCTCTTTCCTTAGTTTAGGTATTTCAACCATTTGATAAACAAGTAATTGGCAAAACAGATTTGGTCATTTGTTTGAAGGTTTTCATAATTATTTAGTCAGTTGATAAATGAAGCATTAATGATTTACTGAGTCTGTTGGTGGCAGAGTCACAGATTTCTGGATATTAAGCAAGCTTTAATACAAGCTTCAACACAGTAGTGTTTCCCTTGTTTACCACATCAAAAATCTGTAACCCTAAAGTGCCATTCAATCTGTATTCCTACTTTATGCCCAATTAAATAACATCTACTAGTAGCAGGGAGATAGTGGTGGTAGCTTAATGCCTGCAACCTGAAAAGTTCCATTGCTTGCTTTGCATGTAAAAAACTGTATTTGTCTTATTTTATGTCCACCCAGGGTCACAAGGATTTCTACATGAAAACATCATCACTTCCATCTGCTTGTTCTCCCTAAGTCAGAAGGGCCACCAACTAACCACACAGTCTCTCCCCAGAAATAGGTCTGTGACTCAACATGGATCAGAAGTCCTTGGAAGGGAGAGGTTTATTTCATCTGCTTAGTGTGGCTGTCACAGGAGGCAGAGGGTATAATTTGTTCGGGTATATTAAGATGCATACCCTAAAAGTGCTCAAGCTGAAATCTCAAGTCTACCATGTATTATCTTTGTATCTAGGATAAATTACTCAACCTTTCTTTGTCTCAGTTTCTTCCTCAGAAAAATAGAAGTAAAAATATAACTCCTACCTCTGCAGTTTGTTGATGAGGATCAAATGAGTTAATGCATTAAAACTTTCTGGAATAGTTCTTGAAATCCAACAAGCTCCATATGAATATTTGCTATTATGATGAAGATGCATATCAATGTCATACAGCTATACATGAGTTAAGCTGTATTGTAATTTTAGTACTTTTTTTCTCATTTCCAAATGATCCCAAGAAGCTATTGACAATATTTCCTTCTTATAGGCAGGTGATATATTGTGAGATACTCAGTGGATGCCTAAAAACCACAAATACTTCCAAACACAATATGTACAATAGATTTATCCTATAAACCCATACCTATGATAAAGCTTCATTTAAAAATGACACATAAAAATATAATAACTATAAAGATATTGTGAATATATGAATTATATGAATATATGAATTCATTATATGAATATACTCATCAGTAATTTTCCCTTTTCTCTTATGAATTTTTACTATTTTTCCTTTAAAGGAAGTATTTCCTTAACATGTCCAAATAGTCATCATCACTACACTTGTTCATCTGGGCCATTTTTGGAAAAAATGAAGGTTATTTGGACACAGGCATTGAGATACCATGCCAATCAATCTGATAATAATGTAACTGTATTTCATGTTACTATAACAAAATACCTGATGCTGTGTGGTGTATAAAGGTTTGTTTGGCAAATAATTCTTAAAGCTGTATAATTTGAAAAGAATGGCATCAGCATCCTGCAAGGAGTCTCCCTGGCTACATTATCCATCCTGTAAAAATGAGCGCTAATTTCTTACAAAGTTTGTCTCATGGTCCAATTTTCCTCTTACAGGAATCGCAGTCTTTCAATACCATTACTTCCGGCACCAACCCTTAACATGAGTTTTGATGGGGACAATAATATTCACACCATAGCAGCTACTAAGTAACTAAGGGGTGAGTGCTGTGTATGGGGTGGGGATGCTGGGGGAATCGTGAGTCATAGTCCAGGGAAAATAGAGCAAGATGATGCAAGATTTCACCCGGCTACTTAGATGAGTGTAATTTTAGACGTAAGAATTATTTATTCCTGGAATGTTGCCCCTTCATATTTTCCAATCATGACTGACAGTAGGTAGCTGAAACCACAGAAAAAATCTGTGGACGAGTGAGCTACACTATATTTCCACGTGAGCGATCTCATTTCCCACGGAAATAGGGAGAAGATCACTCACCCAAGTGAAAAAGATGCAAACTCAAAATCAAGATTTGAATTGATCTGTGAAGAAAATTTTGTGATTCACTGTATATTAATGTCCAATTTAGGTTAACTGGCTAACATTCACTTGCACTTGCCCGTTTCTTGTTTGATAAAACTTTATTCTTATTTCCCCAGGAAGTGTTTTCCGGTGACAATGTCAATATTTTCTTCTTATGTCATAACATTTTATTTCAAACCAAAATCTCATTTTCTCTACTCCTTTCCTCAAAGTTCACATTTATGTTGCCATCAACACTGCATTTTCTCTTGATTCCACGTAGTTTTATATTCAGTAGTCTTTCTCTCATTTCAAACTTTAATAGGGCCTCACAACTCAGCATTGTTTCTCTTTCACTGTTATATTGTCTGATTTTCTTTTGCTAGATTTCAATCTCAATATGTTTCTCCACCAAAAAAACATTTCTGTGAACTTTACATAAATTCCTAGCATATAATTTCCCTTAGTGATTCCACACATCTTTTTACTCCATTACCCTACCAAAAAATGCCTTCATGTTATCTTTTCTTGAATGCGTTATACTGTGAGACCATCTTAGGGGGAAAAATAGTGTTTTAAGAACAATTCAATGAATAGCACAGCTCCTGTACTATCATATAGAACCATGAATACTCCCTTTGGACTATATAAATCCCAATCTTTAATGAGGACTTTCTTTATTCATTTAAAAAAGACAGGCAAGTACAGTGAATTCCTCAGAATGAAATGTGACTGACAGATAAACAGTGCCCTGGAGGATGAACAGAAAACCTCTAATGGCCTTTAGATAGTCTACCAACTCATGCAGTGTTTTCTGAACAGTTGTAGAGCCACCGATGGGTCAGCACAGTTAGCAGAGCAGATTGCCAGAGAGCCAGATGTTACTGCTGGAAACACATCAGCAACACCTCGAGCACACAGCCATGGGCTGTGGAGCAGAGACAGAGACTAGACAGCAAATACACTGATCTTTTTATTATAGTCATTCAAATGACAATTGCTAGAAAATATTGTTGTGTTGGGTATTATTTTTCTCCTTGGGGAATCTGCATTAGTCAATGGAGAATAGAAATAAACCAATGCTAAATTCTTGGTAAAATAAGAAAGAAAGAGACTGAGGCAGAGAGAGAGACCAACTTTCACTACATGAGTAACATGCTTTTTGTTCTCTCCTAGAATGAAATACACTGTGTTCCATACTTGAGTTCAACAACCATGTGGAGCCAATGCACCTCCAGTATCCATCGGGAACATTTTCCTTGGCATCAGTCTGCACATTTTGGATTAAACACTGTTCTTTCTGAACCGACGAAGAACTTAGGTAATGTCTTTTTTGTAAGAACTTTAAAAATATATTGGCAATGAAGCTAATCTCACTTTGAAAGCTCCTTTTTTCTAGTAATTAAAAAATAATCAACAAATACCACTGGGAAGAACATTTCTGTGCTAAGTAAAAATTTACCCACTGTTAAGTTTTTATCCATCTGTTGAAATCATTTGATACTGGGTAACAGAAAGTAGCCTTATGGGACTCTTACTGACAAAAGATGCTGTGTCTAGCACAAGAAGCTTTGTTTCAAAGAAGAACTGCATTTCAAAATTTTGTCCCAAAGCAGCACACACAGCAGTGGATGTCCTTCGGGAATGTGACAAGTCTTTTTCCACCTTCCCTCCTGGTCACCATGCTATGCCTCTTTTGTCATTTCATGAAAAATCTCATCAGATGATGACAAGTGTCACTAAAGAGGAACTCTGCTCAGCATGATCACTTTCACGATGATCACCGCCACTGTCACTGCCAGTAACACCCTTGCTACAGGTGTGTCCTCCACCGCTCTACTGGCTTGCAGCTAGCCTCTGAACTGCCACCCGATCACCACTGTAACTAGGACCACAGCCACATGGTTCCCACCGTCACCATCCTCATTAGCACCCTGAGTACCTCCTTTACTGCTACCATTGCTTCTGATAAAATCACCGTTCTTTGTACCACCATCATCACCGAACTTTTTCAGGACTTTTATTCCCTTTATTTTTGTTCATAAACATGTAATATAATCCAATATACACTACATTTCTATTGTTTGAAATAACAACCAAGCATTACTATAATATTCTTAGCTACTTTCTGTTACTATTACTAGATTAAAAGCTCTCAGATGTATTTTGCTCTAGTTGTTCCTCTAGACATTCCTTCACCACATAATAGCTTCCTCATCCGTAATAGGGATTCCACAGGAAGTAATGAAGAGTGAATAAATAAAATAGGAAAAAATCCTTATGGTTTGCTTTCATCTTCAACTCCCATAGGAATACCCAAAAACTAACCATCTGGTGGGACTTTGGGCAATAGGAGCATCAGTAAAGAAATGATTATACAACCTTAGGACAGCAGCTATCAAATAACCAAGACCCAGTTGTATTTATTTGTATAAGTTGCAGATCTTTGCTCTTCTTATTAAATTCTGTGGAATTCTAGTTCAAGGTTTAATCACTTGACTTGATGGAGAGTCTTTCAGGGGAAAAGTAGAATAGAATTACTATAGCTCACAATTACTCCTATAGAATGTACAAGAAGATTCTGGCACAAGTTCAGAGAGTAATTAATAAAGTTCATATTATTCATCCCAAGAATTTTCTTTATTTATTAATTACCTATTGATATATTTTATTCATTTTACAGGTCTCTTTCTTTGCATGCATTTACATGGGAAAAGAAAAGAATTCGATGTCTTCTGGCATCTATTGCTATCCTGCTAGGATTTTCTATCATTTGTGGACAGATACGCTTTTACAAATCCCCCGAAACATGAATTATGATTCTGCGGAAAAGAAGCATTCCTGAAAGCACTTTATCTCAGCCATGGCCCCAATGCTACCCTTGCAAAGTTTGTTAAATCTAATGGGATTATGGGGGCAAGAGAGAAAGACACTGTCAGCATGTCTCACATGAGATAACAGCAATAATTCTAAAAATGCCTTTTTCTTATTGCAACGACTGTCATCAGAGAGGCTCATATTTTCCTCACAGAAGCAGCATCTTTATAGTTATGAATCACTTGGAAAGCAGGATCCCAAGGCAGAGGGGAAGGTCTATACGTCACAGCCTGTGGAGCTTAATCACTGAAGACATATAGTTTGATGGTCGCTTGGTTTCAGGGATTAGGGAGGAGGTTATTCGTTCCACTTCCAACTCTTTCTTCCCTAATAAACTTCTCCAACAGGGCTCAGCTAATAATTATCTGTTCAAACTGTTAAGATTCATTTCTTAGCCTGTGCAATCAGAATAAAAGTTGTATGATTTGATTCTCGGTTAATGTCATGCCAGAAAAATGAAGATCATCTAATGAGTGGACTCTGGACTAAAATCCAAGCTGACCTGATTTTTTGGCCAAGTCCATCCTTGACTGACTCAATCACTATTCCTGATTAGCTGGCTTAGCGATGAGTTCCTTAGATCCTTGTGTAAATAATTAAGCAGCTCTGACTTTAAATTTCTTATCTCTAAACCAAAGGGATTTCTCAAATTGCTATGAAGCTATAATCTCCCTGTAGACCAATACTTCACAGGAAGAAATCCATGAGTTAAACTGTATTTTCTATGCCACAGCACATTGAAGGCATAGACTGTTGTTTTGATATACATTTCATTTATTCAAGAAGTATTTACTGACCTTCTACAAGTTGTTTGGAATTGTGCTAAATAGTAGGTATTCATTGTTGATCAAGAACAGACGTAGTTACTTGCCTTGTGGAACCCATAATTTGGTGTGGGAGCCATATATAAATAAAGTAACCCCTCAAATAAATATATAATTACAACTCTGAAAAGGGCAAGGAAGAACTGGGGTTGGGTATCCCTTCCCTTGTGTATATCCAAACTGAATGTGATGGCAGGGCTGACTAGGATAGAAGAAATGGAAAGGAATGGAAGGGAATTAAGCAGGGTGTGTCATGGTTCATAGAGCTCTATGACAGCCAAGCCACTGTGAACGTTGTACAACCTTTGATGAATATAAGAGGGAAAAAAATCTAAGTAATAACCTTATATACGCTGCTGAATTCCCACCCCCAAATAGGTGTAATGTGCATTCTAATCACTGTTTTTCTCAAGAAATAAGCAGTCACTATGTTATTGTCTTAGTTACTTTCTTATCTCTGAGACATCATGCCTGACATCCACAATTCTAAAGAGTAAAAGTTTTATGGACTCATGGTTTGAGGTTTCAGTTCATAGTTGAGTATCTCTAAGGCAGAGTTGAGGGAGAGATAGAGAAAGAGGGAGGGAGGGAGGGATGGAGAGATCAAGGGAAAGGGAAGAGAGATACACCCTTCTGGGTGAAGCCTCCAGTGTCCACTTCCACCAACATCACAACCATCTGTAAACTCATCGGTGGACCAGTCTACATGGATGAACACCACTGTCACATATTCCAATAGCCTCCCAAAAGCCCCACCTATGGGCACACGAGGCTTTGAAGGGATACCTAGGTATAAACCACAGCAGTCAGCATGCCCCAAAGAACACAACATGACCATGAAAATCATCTCTCCATCCGTCAGGCTAAAATCCTGAGAATCCAGGTTTGTTGTTAATCTGGGTGTTCCAGCTGTTACCACTTGCTGTAACTACTGTATGATTTGTTAGTGAAGACAACATATAAAAATAGCATTACCTCTCCGAGGACTGTATTTATTCAGAATCTTTTCTCTAGCTTTGTTTTCTTGTAGTTGCATACTCTGAAGTACTAAAATATGCTATTATGCTTTATCTAGAGTCTATGAGAGGTACAACACGGATGACACGTCAGTTTCATAATCTGTGCATTACTCCTCTGTTGACTGGCAGATGTGGACATCGATAGACATGGACTCCAGCTCATGCACAGCACTACAAACTGGTTTGCGCATTGCAAACATTTCATAAACACCCTATTTTGTATCTGTTCAATACACTCCCCTTATCTCTCCTCTGCTTCCCCTCAGTCCGCACTCTACTCAGTCCTTTGTCCATTCAGCCACAGAGGGAAAAATTTAAAGAGAGTACTACTTGCTTTTTTCTGCCCCCACCTATCTAGGAACACCTGCAGTTACATCCTACAAAGAACAAAAAGTTGACCATCTTGCCTTTTGTGATCTGTATAATTTTGCAGGGGAGGGGGATTTGAGACCAGACTGTGTAGCTCAGTCTGGCCTCAATCTCAGTGATCCTCCTGCCTCAGCCTCCTGAGTGCTTGGGTTAAAGGCATGCACCATCACACCCAACTCTACTTAACCCTGTGATGCCTGTCTGGCCGTCTTCCCAGTCCTGACACCATCTGTCTGAACATCAGTCCACCTCTTCCTAACATGGTGTCCAGCGGCAGCTTTCAATCCTGCTTTGCTGTGCCTGATTTAAGACTGACTTTCTTCCCGTGTCCTACACCACTCCTTCTCCCGTAGCTACCAGACTGCTCACTCAAAGCCAGGACTCTCAGTCCTCAGCAATCCAACTTTCATCACGCTCTTTAAAAAGGTGTTTCTGTTCTCTTGCTTCATAACTTTTCTGCCCTTTAAAAATGTTTATCATTTAATGAAAGATTATTAAACCATGTAAATCAATTGAAAAGATACAAAACACAAAAGTAAAAACAACCCAAGATCATAATACATGGATAGAGAAGAGATAACGTAATGACAAACATTCTTCAGGCCCACTTTCTTCTTCTCGTTGCATAAATGCTCAAGAGACACAAGGTGTCAGTTTTACTCATACAGGAGCATGCAGAACACCATCACTGAAAATGTTCATACTTTACTCTCTGCCTAAGACTAAATCATGATTCACAGCTACATAATAGATGGCTACATTTGCTTCCATTCTGTGAGTATGAGAGTGTGTGTCGTCAGGAGGCATTCGAATTGCTCGATACACTGCAGCACAACCATTCAGGACATAGTATTATGGCTGGTGGTTGGTGAATGACTTGTGCCCTCTTTTCTGCAGTAACTCCTCAAAATTACAGAACATCTGAAGTGTACCTGACCCAAAGGGGACAGAAAAGAATTAAAATATGTTATGTACATGTGCCATGTCCCCATGATAAACGAAATCATGATATACTCTAAATATGTACTAAAAAATTATATATATATATATATATATATATAATCCGTGTTGTACCTCTCATAGACTCTAGATAAAGCATAATTATATATATATATATATATATATATATATATATATATATCAAAGGAAAAACAAGATGATGTCTACTTCCTAATCTCCAAATCTGTCAATAGATTGTCTTACATGACAATGGCAACTTTGCAGTTTTGAAGCAAGGCAATACATTGATGATTTCTGGTAAGTTAATAACAACAGCAATAAGAAACTAATATAGAGCCTGTCCCCTATGTCCCTCCTAATATTTTTCTGAAAGATTCAATGAAACTTTTTTCATCCCCTGTGCATCAGTATTTAATTGTGATTATTCTCCTTCATGAACAATCTGAGAATTGTACAGATTATCAATTTAAAGGGAATCTTAAATTTGAGGCACTTCTGCCCAGGCGGTAAGAAAGAACCAGACTCACCACCCTTGCGTGGGGATCAGCAGCTGGCTTATTACCACAGTCAGCTCTGGGCTGTATTCACATGAAGCTGCTGTCGGTGATCTCCACTCAATATGACTTCACCTGCCCCACAGTCAGATGGAAAAGTGGACCCAAGCATCCTTTATTTCTGTCCCGAACATTTTGCTGTAGATCTCTTCATTTGTCTCAGTACAAATGAAAAACTTTTCAATGTGGTACTACATGGACATAGGTACTCTTTATACAGGACAGTGAATCAAAAGTTACAGCACTCCAAACAGGGAAAGGGATACTGATTTGGGACAAGATATCAGCATGCAAAGAACTACCATCATTTGGTTATCTAACCTGCTCACTAAACTTGAGAATTTGAGGCAACTATCACTAGCCCTATGAGCTGCCATTCGCCATACAGAGAAGAACCACCATGAACCTTTTTATTGTATTAGCTTCCGCATTCTTCGGTTGCAAGCAACTATTTCAAGTGGTAGCTAATTTAAACAAAACAGACTTTATTGTGAGCTATGAAGTAGTTGTGTTATCAGGTAGTTCCTTTAGAAATGTCTTGCCAAATCAAAAATATTTCAGGTCCTTGTGGAATACTTCCTTGAATAAAGAATTGGATGAGACAAACCAAAAACAGTGCCAAAAGCTTATTTGAGAGGTGACTGCTCTGCAGAGTGAGCATGGGCAGAACAAGAGAAAAAGAAGATAAGAGAAAAAAAATGGAAATACACGCTGTCTCAGGCAAGCGCAGGATGGGCTTTGGTGGGAGGTCACCATACTGACTCTCCTTGTCTGGACTCTTCTACACTGTCCACTTTTCCTGGGAGCTGGTGAGTAGCTCCTCATAGGAGCCCTAAGAATTGTTCGGTGCTATCCTAAGATCATGTATTTGACAGGCCCTGCTCATTTTCCTAGCCAGCTTTGCCATGCCCTGGCTCCTATATCAGCTCTAGAAATTCACAGATGGCTGAAGATGGAGCCTGGAAAGATTATCAACCAGGACACCTCTGAAAACCTGTGCAGAAGAACTAACAGAATTTCCAGGGCACTTGCTGTCGATCATCATGTGTCCAGCTCTTACACGGGGGGAGGGGGGAGGGTTGAGTAACAGCCTTAAAATAACAAATAGGTGCCAAGTCATGTACCGTACTTTACAGAAATTAGCCTGCTTAATACGGTAACCCTGTACGGAGACCACTTTGGTGACCGGCACTGCTAAGTCCATCCTGAGAAGTCAGAGAGCTAGAAAATGGACATGCCAGGATTTCAGCAGAGGCAGTGAGATTCAAGCACAAGCATTCCACTGCTGCCCTAGGAGTCCCTTCTGATTTCCCAAGAGAAGCTCAAGGTGATAATATAATCAGGAGGATGAGAAACGGCTGCAGCTGGGAAATAGCAGTGGAAGCCAAGCTTGTATGTATTTATTGGCCATTCACTCACTATGCATCACTAAATAAAATAAAGAAATTAAACACAGGAAAATGGAGCCCCTAGTCTTGCATAGATACCTCTATTGTAAAGTAATTATACTAAAAATAAGCTATGTCAAGACAAACAGTTTAATGACTTACACGTCCTGATCACCCAAAACATAGTCCAGAGGCTGACAAATAATAAGTAGACAATAAATGAATGCAACAAGCAGATTGAAAAATCCAAAATTCAAAATATCTAAATATTTTAAATAGATTCAATGCAACATCATAGGGTTTATCTGTCAGGGAGACACAGGTGTGTTTTCAGAGGGGTCCTGGTGTCCTTTCCAGACTCCATCTTCAGGCTCCTATGAATTTCTAGAGCTGCTATAGAGGATGGAGCAAGATAAAGCTGTCTAGAAAAATGAGCAGAACCTAAGTTAAGATTTGAGGAGATCAAAAAAATCACGAGAAGATTCCTGGTCATGACACGATAACATGATACCTTTCAATAGGCACACAGCAATGGAACCCACCTAATTCATTTGAAGGACTTTTTAAAGTTAAGGAGCTCAAACTCACATTTTAATAAAATTTCAAAGTGAGTGCTAGAGAATTTTAAAATATTACTGATAATGTTTTGAATATGATGACATAATTTAAAAAGATCCCCAAATCTGAGCACTATGAGAGAGGAAAAGATGATAAAAGAGAAAATAGTAAAAAAATGTAAATGTTAAGATCTGAAATCTGGAGCCAGTGATATATGCTAGGGAATGTAGAAGATTAAAATAGAATTGAGGGAACATATTTCTTATATTTCAATTGGTTAAAAAGTGTAACATTCTACAAATACCATGTCCCTCTATGTGGAGGGAGCAAATGGTTTACACTGAGCCAGCGTAACTGTCAGAGAACTGTCACTCGAGGCCACATCCCTGGTGAGTACTTCACATAGAGAGCACCCAGGAGGAAAGCCTCAATAGAGATCTCTGTGAGGAAGGACGTACAGACAGGAATGAAAACGCTGAAATAAACAGAATCTTCTTTGATGACCAGTTTCTTCAAAGATAAGTACTAAAACTCATTTTGTGGTAGCCAAACTAATGTGCTGGAACAAAGGGGACATTTTAAGAAATTTGTGAGTGAAAAGGCAAGCAAGCAAGACATAGCGTCACAACCCGAGGGAGAGACCAGAGCCCGCGACTGGCATACTTTGGGAACCTGTGCTCAGAGTGCTTGGTAAAGTCAGCATCCACTCAACAGTCAAAAATGGGAGAGTTAGGGAAGGCACACCAAAGAGGCTAAAACATTTAGGATTGACAAATAAACTGTAAAAAACAGAGTCTGAGGGATCATATGATTAGAAGGTACAAAAGCTCCTATAGAACTGATGAGCAGACACTGTTTATTATGTAATCTCTAAAAGAGGGAGGCGGTTTTGGTAAACACAGTTTTAAAAAGTTTTGCTTTCTACAGCTTTAATATGCATATAAAATTCATACTATTTAGGAATCTCTTGAGGACAAGGACTGGTCTTTGTTCAAAACTATATCTTAATTTCCCACTATGAAGCTTGCAGGAAATAAATGCTATTAAATGCTTCTTAGATGGGTATTAAACAAAGAACTATATGTTTTTGCTTTAATTTTGTTTAGTTTTAAGTTTCTTTAAAGCTATGGGGGGGAGGAAAACATAGAGAAGGAGAGAAATGGGGAAGATGGAAAGGAGGAAGGAGAGGAGGAGGAGGAAAGAGAGAGACAGAGAGAGGGAGGGCGAACCTTCTTGGATAAGGTGCTAAGCCACAGGATCCTCCCATTTTCCTACAGATGATGTGAACTAATTCTGAGTAAAAGTCCACTGTGTATATGTATTACTTTGTCTGTCCATTTTTCCCATCTGTTGGTAGGCATCTGGACTATTTACATAGGTTAGTTATAGTTATGCATATATCGTTACAGAATGAGGACATTAACTCTTTCAGGAACGATGGAATATATCAGTTTTTTGTGACTCTCCATACTGCTTTCCATAGTTTATCGTCCCACCAAAATGTGGAGAATTCCTTTTTGTCCTCAATCTCGCCAGTATCTTTACTTATAGTGCTCTTGATGATAGCTGTTCTGTTTGGAATAAGAATGGAATCTCAGAGTTGTTTTGATTTGCGTTTTTCCTAATGGCTAAATCTGCTGAACATTTCCCCATGTATTTGTCAGCTATTTGTAGTTCTTTTTTGAAGAGGTGCTTATTAATTATATCTTCTCATAATTTTAAATAGAACAGGCCAGAAACAGGAAGTTACTTATCTTTTGAGTTTTCAAATAGGAGAAATCATAAGATATTTAAAGAGTGAAATAAAGGGAAAATGGAGCTAATATGCAGAAAATGAATTAAAGGGAAGGAAGAAAAATTGTTTTATAAATGTTATATATAATGTATTTTTATATATGGATCACACAAATATATATATATATATATATATATATATATATATATATATTTCCCTAAACAAATACAATTATTACATACTATGCAAATATATACCAATTTTTAAGAGATAAACTTCTTAAAATTGTAATAAAGAAAAATATGCTATTATCTTAACATGACTCTGTTGCTTCACCAACAAAATCTACCTCTTAGGTCACTGGTCTCTAACATACTCTAACTTCTAATTTACAGGGTCACGCAATCTACCGAACCAGGTTTAGTGTCCATTCTAATACCCATAACAGGAACTGGACTTTACTTACTTCTCTAGCATTTTCCTGGCAGAGGCTATCTATCCTGACATATTTTCTAAGAAATCAGGAAAGAATTTGCCAGTCCTTTGTGCAATGATTCATCTCTGCATCCTAGTGTAAAAGCAGCCACAGACAAGACATAGGTGGAAAGGCGTGGCAGGGTTTGAGCTGGGGAGCTCTGACCGGGCAAAGTAACCTGATTCTAACTAGGGAGTTTGAAGAAGGCTACACAAAGCAGCGTAAGTGTACTGAGCCTGGAGAGACAGAAAGTAAGCAAAGCAGAGATGCAAGATAGGACAGACGTTGGTGGATCCCATTCAGTGCGATGAAGCCTTCGCTGTAGGTGGAGAGTACAAACAGATTAACTTCGCTCAGGAAGGGACGTGCATGCCTCCTACCCTTCGTGTCTGACTCAGTCTATCAAATGGCCAAGGCTCCACTAATCTTAGTCTTCTCTGAATGAAAGAGAGACAGGATCTAGACCAAGCAGTAACCAACTTGCTCATTTAGGACCAGAAAAAAGAGAAACGTAAAAACTGCAACTTTAAGATAGTGCCACTTAGGACCTGTGGTTATAGTGGCAGCAGGCAATTTCCTTACCCTCTCTGGGTATCTGAACCTGCAACTTTAGTAAACGTACAACTGAAACACTGACACTTACCTCATAGTTTTGTTCCAAGAATGAAACGCAGTGTTCTTTTGTAAGCTGCCTGATACAAGGCCTGGCACCTAATTTCGTCAATAAACGGCAGCAGTTATTGCAAGTCTGTTTCCCTGCTGAGTTTGGCATTCTCTCAGTGTTTGATACTGTATCTATTTTGGCAAGGAACACTGAAACAGAACTGAAGACAGTGATGGTGAAAGCAACGTGCTGATTCTGTTCTGGTTTCAGCCAGGATTGTTTGTTCAGTCCTAACAGCTAGCTCAAGTCCTCCTTCGGGACCCTGAGAAATCACCAGCCACCGGGTAACCAAACGGCAGGCAGAAATCTGAGCGGCAGGAAGTGGGGCAGAGGCAGCCTTTGTGGAGAAAACATTTGTTCCCCTTAAAGAAATAGGGTGTTTGAAGAGAAAACATGCAACATTGGAGACAGAGGCTCCAACACGTACACTTCGGTTACTGCGCCCTCCAGGTGGGCCCACAGATCAAGCCAGCTGCACGATGCATTCCTTTCCAGGAGCAAAACTAACTACAGAGAATGCTGTGTTCCCACACAAAATAATTTTTGTGGTATATTCAACCATATTTGTTCCTAATTGTCATTTTCCAGAAAGCAAGCAAGCACTTCATTCCTTAAGTTCAAGATGCATTTATATCTCAAAATATACCATAATCAATTTGCGGTTCTGGGTGTTGTTTATTATGTCTAAACAGCTCCCCTGGAGCTGTTCCAAGCTTTAAAATACGTGTGTGTGTGTGTGTGTGTGTGTGTGTGTGTGTGTGTATGTGTGTGTTAAATTAAATTGGTTTAGACCTAAACTTAAAAAATTATCTTTGTAAGGAATTATCCACAACCAAATTTAACTTGAGAGGCCTCACTTGGTGGGACTCTTGGAATGACACAGCTCCACCGAGGAGACAAGCAAAGCATAAGCAGGAGCAAACCAGTGTCACGGTTAATGAAGTCACAAGAGACCTCACCCCTTACTGTGTCCTCTCTGCTGCAAAGGTCTCCTCTGTAAAGTAACTTCTCTTGAACAATCCGCTCTAGACTCAGATTACCATTTTATCTACCGTTCATCAAGCTTTGTCCTGGTCTCATGGACACCAAATTCGCCAGATTCCCATATAAAATATAGTGCTTGATTTGAAATTGGTTTTGATAGTTCTTATTGAAAGTTTCAGGAGATAATATTTTGTATTTGTCTTATTTTTCTTCCTTTAATTTTTCATGCTAATTTTTGATCACTCAAACTCGCAAAACGATTCTTTTACCTTGAATTACTATATAAACTTTTCATCAACATCAGAAAAATTAGGGACCTAATGATTTAGGAAACATTTCATCTTCTTCATAAACTCACATGTGCTTATATATGTGTATGTTCATAAATGTTTGCATTTTACAAAGTTTCAAGTTAAGCACCTGCCTTGCAAGCAAGGGGTCGTGAGTTCGATCATCGGTACCGATAAAAAAAAAGTTAGAAGATATAACTTTCTCTTTAGTTTTTGTACATTTACATGAGAATTCTATAGGCCTCTAGTCCTCAAGCAATTCCACTATCTGTACTGTGGACAGTTTTGCCTAATTACCTATTGAAAGCGCTCCCAGTAATGGACAGCAGTTCCCAGGGCAATATTTAGGAATAGAACAACAAGAGAAGTACATAAAAATAATAACACTAAATCTGCTGAGTAATAAATTGGCTATGTCAGACCATGTGCTCAAATTTCTTTTAGAGAGTGGTTACATGTTGCCTTCATTAGTTATTTATCCCCAGTTTGGTCTCATTATGAAGCTCCTCCTCATCTGAGACATAGTATGACATTATGGTTAAACACACAGACCCTGGAACCTGGCCTGGATTCAGATTTCCAGTCTGCATCTCACTTACTGTGAGTGCTTAGCTGCCTTAATCCATATTCTGCTACTATAATAGAATACCACAGACCAGGTGAATTATAAGCTATTGAAGTTTATTTGGAACATAGTTCTATAGGTTGTGAAATACCGCATCATAACATGTCAGAAAGACAAGTGTGCACCCACAGAACAGAAAGGAGAAAATTCTGTGAGCTCATCTTCTTGTAGGAGCCTACTAAGCCTAACTTATCCACATGCTGTGCCATCAATCCATCCATGAAGACAGAGCCCTCATGACCTAATCACTTGTGGAAGGGTCTACCTCTTAATACAAAGACGATTACAACTGAAGATGAGTTTTGGAGAAGATAATTCAAGTTATAGCACTAGGAATATCTTTAACTTCTCTTTGGAACAGTTAATTCCACTTGTAAGAAAAGAGCAAGACTTGCAATTATCTTACATTTATGAAATCCCTTCAAACTTCTACAGTCATTAGGATTTACTCTGCTTGTATTTCTGCTATCTGCTTTTCTATGAAATTGTTCTCTGAGTTTATAACAATTGACCTACCTGTAATCTTTATATTACTAGAATCTAGAAATATCACCATCCTAAAAGCTCAAATTTAAAGAGTCATGAGCCAAGCAGTAGGTGCTGACTTGTTGGAAACCTGCACTACAGCTGTCCTGTGAACCTGCCATCATCATCCAGCATGGTACCCAGAGACCTCTGCAAAAGGCCTGTACTTCTGTGCTAAAGCCATCAAGGTAAGTCTAGATAAACATAACTCCAAAATATCTTACCAAATCTAAAGTTTACGGGCATCAATTCATATACGAGCATGTAAACTTAACTAGTCTGAGATGATGACATTTCACAACCTGAAGTAATTAATTCCACATTCATTGAAATTGGACTATTTAAATTCATAAGCAGAGAGAATTTTGACTCAGTGAATGACAATAAATGTCACCTAGTCAACTCATAACTTCTTCTTTCAAAAGTATTTGCAGCCTCCTCTCCCAAATATTTAACATTTTCTATAATTTTCTCTGAACAGAAATCAAACTTAGTTCATAAATTAGTCATTACTAGAGGTCACTGTTTAGTTTACACATCACATATGATCTGATGGTATTGAAAGTTAATGTACACACACACACACACACATACACAAATGAATTTTTAATATGGAGAACAACTTGGAGGTTTTTACCATAAAAATTCTAAACCATCTGCACATGGGAATATCCCTTGAGTATGATGTTTCTGTCTCTGAATTACCCTCTTAAATAATTATTGTGTTGATTTCTGATCCTGATGATTTGACTCCTGAAGAGAACAGCATTAATTATCCCCATGTATGTGCCTCACTGTGGACTCCTTCCATTCTCTCGGTCATTGTCTTTATCAGTATCTGTTCCATTTGTTTCTTTTACTAATACCATCTTAGCCACCTCTATCTTCTTTTTCCTAAGCAATCTTAGTATCAACCACAATTTTGCATTGCATTTTGTTTATGTTGAATTAAAATGAATTTCTTAAGGAACACTTTGTATTTTAAAAATTTTGATTTAGTTTTATTTCTAAGACCGAAATTGATTTTTTTATTCATAGGACACCGATGCTTATCTTTGTTCCTCAGACTCATAGACCATAACATTTTCTGAGGCTACTTTCGTATTATTTACAGTTGTATATTTAATTAAATGAGCAATACATGCGCATGTGCTTTGGAAATCTGTTCCTCACATATTTAAAAGAAATGGTATTTGATTACTCTAGAAATATGAATAGGTCATAATTTAAGAATGTCTCTACTGATCAACATTTAATTTGTCCCATTTTTGATTTGTGAACATCAAAGAGTCAATCTTTGATAGATAGAATTTTTAAAAGTTCATATTTTGAAAGTTTGGTCCCAAATACAGCAATGGTAAGAGGTTGAGTTTTGGAGAAGTGATTCTATCATGGGGACTCTGATCTTATCAGTGGGTTGATCAAGTGATAGATTCATAATTTGAGACTATTGGGAGGAGGTGGAAATTTAAGAAGTGGTACCGTGGTGGGTCCCTGGAGACACACAGTTGGGAATGTGGAAGTTCTCTTTTAAGACAGGCTTGAAAAGTACTATATCTGGTTTAAAGTTTACATTCATTTTTAGTACTAAAGTGAGAAGTAACTTCCTAAAATAGGCCTGATTGTGTAAATATTAAATTTTTCTAAATGGAAAAATACCATAAGGTATTGTGAAGTAGGCCTCTTATCGGTACTGGGGATCGAACTCGGGACCTCCTGCTTGCAAGGCAGGTGCTTATGCCGCTGAGCTAAATCCTCCAGGCCCCAAAGTAGGCCTCTCTTTATCAGTAATGGAATCGCTATCAAAAATTACATTTTATTAGGCTTTTGTTGATTTTAGCCACCATCTGTGGAAATAATCACTGTGTATCTTTTATCACAGCAATGCTAAATTATATTAACTATATTCTATTTGTTGGTGACATGTTGTTGTTGGAAGCCTGACTATATTTTATGTAAGACATCTGCAAAAATATTCACACCAGAACAATCTTCAACTTTCTTTTCTTGTACTACCGTGGCCAGGTTTGACATTATTATTGCTGATAAGGAATCTATAATTCTGTATTTCAGAACAGATTAAATAAGGTTGGGGTTGTATCTTCCATATGGCATTCACCCACTTAAAAGTTTTGTTTTGTTGCTTTGGGGAAATAAATTACACTCAAAATATTTTGTATTTCTTTCTAGGTTTTCAAATTTATTTGCATAAAATTTTTCTAAATCTTAACATTATTTTTTGTCCTTTCCCCAAAGCATCTTCTAATTTTATATATTTGCTTCTTTCTTTTTTGTCTTGATAAGAGTAATTGTTGTTATATATATTCATTCATTTTATCTCTACTAACTTTTACTTTGAATTATTCTGCATTTTTATAAACTTTAGAAACAATACTTTATTAATGTATTTGTGAATCTTTTCACCTGTGATGTACTGTAATTGTTTATAGATTTTCTTTTTTTCCTTTTTCTATTTTAAAGAGAGTAAAATGCAATAGAGAAAAACACAATAAAGCCAATCAAGACAATGCAGTGAAATTGGTACAGAACTTCAGGGCAGGATATCGGGATAACAGTTACAGATACCATAATATATCTTGGTATCTTCACAATAGTTGTCCATTCAATCACATACAGCAAAATCAAATCAAAAATAGAACAGTATAAAACCTATCAAAAGAGAATATTGAATAGAGCAAAACAATTAATCAGAACAAAGCAAAACAGTGATAACAATATTGGCCTTCAAAGACAAGAGAGAAGGAAACCACCCATATTTGCTATATTGGGTACGGTCATCCTCCCAAGAGATGCTCAGACTTCTGCCCCAGGTCAGCATAATCAGCCTAACCACACAAGCATTAGTTGCTTTATGTGCCTTAGTTGCTATTAATGCTGACTGACCTTGAAACCATCCAGCTGCTGGGGGGCGGGGGGAGGGGGACAATGCTGTACCAGATGTTTGATTCTCAGCCCTTGAGCCTGCAGGCTCTTGGGACACCTTATTCTCTGCCTGGCTTGCCTGTGGCTCACACCGCTTACCACAAAGGCTGGTTCCTTGTTTTCTTGGTCCGTCCCCCAAGTTGCAGCATGGCTGATTTTCAAGAGGTGCTGGCTGGTTCTGTGCCTGGTGCGCCTGCCCCTCATGCAGCTTACCAGGAAGGATCTAGATTTTCTTTGAGCACTGTATTGTTTAGAACATTCATTTTAAAGATGTGAAATTTTATTCTGATTAAGAGTTTGAATATTTTACTCTTACTGTTCTTGTTCCAGTGGAAAAGACAATGTACTTTAGATGCATTTTATATAGTTTTATATTATTTAAGAATTTATTTGGTTATCTTTTCAAGTGTAACTTGTGGTGCCATTTACAATTGTTTCTTGTGCACTTCCATAGAAGAGGTGTGCATGCGTGTGTGTGAAAATAAAGCAAGTCTACTGTGTTTAAATTATTGGTTCTTGCATGTTCTAAATTACTTTTGTCTTCCTAATCCACTGAGAGTCTTCGGATTCAATAGAGGATCCTGTTTCTAATCTTGCCACTTATTTTTAAAAGGTTTATGAGTTTTCTTATTTTTCTCTTTAAATAATTTCATGGAAAAAGTTTTGTTAGAAAAGTAACAGCCTCTAGCAAATTATCTTACACTGCCATATTATCTGGAAAATTAAGATCCTATGAATCGAGTATATCTTAATGCAAAGGGCTTTTGAATTCAAAGATTTTAATGTAGAAAAAATGTCAAATAAGAAGATTAAAACAAAACTGCAAAATTAACTTCATACAGACATAGTCCAAGTTATTTCTTTTTGAACTATAACTTAGGTAAAGTAAAATTCACTAATCTAATGAACCTTGAGAATCATACACAGGTATATGACTGTGCCAAAATCCAGATACAAAATGAATCTTTTACCCCAAAAGGCTTTCCTCTACCTTTTGCTGTCCACCCCTCTGCCTGGCCCCTATCACTAGGAATCCGCAGGTTTGACTTTCATAACTATGGGTTGGCTTTGCCTCAAATTTACATATAAACATAATCATGTAAGATATATTTATTTTTTATTTAGCATAACGATTTTACAACTTCATTGTGGCATATTTCACGTATCATAAATTCACTCATTTTACATGTTTAACTCAATGCTTTTTTAATAATTAAATTGTCAGGTGCTTAACACTATAAATAAGTTATATTTTCACCACTCCAGTAAGATCCTACATGCCCATGTATTGCTAATACCTAATCTACTTCATGACTTCGTGGATTTCTCTTTTCTTGGTATTTCATATAAACTGACTCATACAGTATGTAGTAACTTGCAACTGGCTTTCAAGTTGCATGTTTTGAGATTCATCCATACCATTAAGATACACATACCATTAATTATTTAATCAAAGTGGTAGTATTACTTAATTTGGTTAACCATTAATCTGTGATAAGCGTTTTAGGTATTCCTACTGTGGGGTTATTGACAATGATACACCTATAAATAAATGTTTTTATATGTGCCTGTGTGTGAAATAGGTCTTCATTTCCTTTGGGTAAATATCTTCTATTGCAACTGCTAGACCCAGTGGTAAACATATATCTTCATGATATACTTTTGCTAGTTTAAAAAATCACCATGAAATTTTGCAATTTTGTGTATGAGTTTCAGCTGCCTCACATTGCTATCAACACAGGATTGTCAGTCTTTTAAACTTTTGCCATTCCAACGAGTGTGCAATGGGATCCATATAGCTACCAATCTATAATAATGCAATTTCCAGCAAAATCCTAGGTTTTAAAGAAATTTATAGACAAATATGAAATCTATGGAAAAAACCTAGAAAGGCCAAAACATTCTTGAAAAAAGACAAAATTGAAAAACTTACGATGCCTGGTTTCAAGATTTATTAAACATCTATCACAAACAACCAAGTACAGACATGCACAACAGGCTGCTATGCAACAGTGATTGCATAATATTACCTAGTGACATTGTCGTAACTTGCAAGGGTAATGATTGAAGTTTGCACAACAATGAAGTCACCTAAGGAAACATTTCTCGAATGCATCCCTGCTGTTTGTAAGAAAGCACAACTGCATTGAGGATTGTGTTGTGTTCATATGAAGATAGATATTTGGTCATTAAAACTGATGAAAGAGCCAGGAAACAGATTCATACACACATGGTTATTGATTTTCAATATTAAGTTGCATATTAATTTATTCAAGAAATCATTATTAGGTCCCTATACTTCCTAGGTACTGTGATAAGAGCTACACATTGTTCTTCATGAAAGCATTAAAACATTCTGCCTTCTTCCAATATATATTCTAGTTGTGGGAGGAAAAAAATTCAGAAAAATGCATAATCTGTCATATAGCCATATGTCCTTTGGAGCATGCACATCACTGAGGCTGGTCTGGAAAGGGCAAATGCAGTAGAATCAAAACAGGCAGACCCACAGGGTTCAGCTGAGGAACACGGCCTGGGACACACTGCATAGGATTTCACAGCGATTGTAAGGAATATGGCTTTGACTCTGACTGAGGTAAGATACCATTAAAGGGCTCTAAGTGGAAGGGTGGCATCACATGATTAAATGTTTCAAACACTTATTGTGGAGTTCCTGCACACCGGAGGCAGGGCCCTGGGAGACTTTAAGATCATCACTCCCAGTGGTTAAGGACCCACCCAACTTCCAGCCACATTGGACTAGGCTCTGCAGTTTTAGGGCCTGCCTGGGCCACGCCCAGTCACCTTCTTTCAGTCTGGGGAACAGGACCACCAGAGGTTCAATAACACAGAAGAAATGGACAGATTCCTAGAAACATATGAAGTACCAAAGATCAGTCAAGAGGATGTAAAACTATTCTACTTCTATTAATGAAATTGAAAATGTAATTAAGTCCTTACCTACAAAGAAGAACCCAGGCCTAAACAGATTCACTGTGGAATTCTACAAGAAATACAAAGACTTAATGCCAACATTCCTCAAACTCTTCAATGAAATTGAAAGGGAAGCAATTCTTCCTAAGTCATTCCTAGAAGCAAATATTACTGTAGTGCCAAAACCTGAGAAAGACCCAACTAAAAAAGAGAACTACAAGCCAATCTCCCTAATGAACACACATGCAAAAATTCTCAATAAAATATTGGCAAAAAAGATGCAGCAAATCATCAAGAAGATTATATACCACAATCAAGTGGAATTCATCCCAGGCATGTAAGGATGGTTCAACATACGTAAATCAATAAATGTAATCCACCATATCAATGAAGCCAAAAGTAAGAATCACCTGATCATTTCTATAGATACAGAAAAAGCTTTTGATAAGGTCCAACACTCATTCATGATAAGAGTCTTAGAGAAAATTGGAGTAGGTGGACTTTACCTCAATATGATAAAGACTATCTATGACAAACCAACAACCAGCATCATATTAAATGGCCAAAAACTAAAGGCCTTTACCTTAAACTCAGGCACAAGATAAGGATATCCCTTATCACCTCTCCTATTCAACATAGGACTGGAAATACTAGCCAAAGCAATTAGACAGGAGAGAGAAATAAAAGGGATAAAGATAGGAAAAGAAGAAGTTAAATTGTCATTGTTTGCAGATGACATGATACTCTACATAGAAGACCCCCTAAACTCCATTGAAAGACTCTTACATATAATAAACAAATTTAGTAATGTAGCTGAATACAAAATCAATACTCAGAAATCAATAGCATTCTTATACACTAACAACAAAATCACAGAGAGAGAAATAAGAGAAGCCACACTCTTCACACTAGCAAGCAAAAAAAATGAAATATTAAGGAATTACTCTTACGAAAGAAGTGAAAGACCTATACAGGGAAAATTATAATACACTGAAAGAAGAAATTGAAGATGATCTCAGAAAATGGAAAGACATCCCATGTTCATGGATAGGAAGAATAAATATTGTGAAAATGGCCATTCTCCCAAAACTGTTATACAGATTCAATGCAATCCCAATAAAAAACACCATCAACATACCTTAGAGATCTAGAGAAATCACTCCTAAAATTCATCTGGAACCAGAAGAGACCTAGAATATCAAAGGTAATTCTAAGCAGCAAAGGCAAGGCAGGAGGCATCACAATCCCTGACTTGAAGTTATACTACAAAGCAACAGTAGTAAAATCAACATGGTACTGGAATCAAAACAGAGCAGAGGATCAATGGAATAGATTAGAAGATACAACCACAACTACAAATACACTCAACCACCTTATCTTTGATAAAGGAACCAAATAGGTTCACTGGAAGAACGACAGTCTCTTTAATAAATGGTGTTGGAAAAACTGGCTCTCCATATGCCAAAAACTAAAACTAGACCCATGCCTGTCACCATATTCTAAAATAAAATCTAAATGGATCAAATATCTGAATATTAAAACAGAAACACTAAATCTGTTGGAAGACAAAGTAGGTAAAAATCTTGAAGATGTAGGGGTAGGAAGAGAATTTATAAACAGGAATCAAACCACATGGGAAATACTTCCCAGAATCAACTACTGGGATCACGTCTTATTAAAAAGTTTCTGCATGTCAAAAGAAATCTCCAGCATAGTGAAAAGAAAACCCACGAATTGGGAAAAAATCTTAGTGAACTGTCCCTCAGACAAAGGACTTCTGTCTAAAAACATATAAAGAATTTTTAAAAATCAGATCCTCGAAATTCAAAGACCCAATCCAAAAATGGGCATCTGAGATGAACACACACTTCTCACATGAAGAAATACAAATGGCAAATAAATACATGAAAAAATGTTCATCATCATTAGTCATTAGAGAAATGCAAATTAAAACAACACTGAGATTCCATCTCACTCCAGAAAGAACGGCCAGGATCAAGAAAACTACCACCAACAAATGCTGGAGAGGCTTTGGGGAAAAAAAAAAAAAAACTCTCCTGCACTGTTGATGGGAGTATAGGCTGTGGAAATCACTGTGGAGGTCAGTCTAGAGATTCCTCAAAACCTGGGACAGGAAGTCTCATTCGACCCAGCTATTCCACTTCTAGGCATATTCCCAGAAGAACTGAAAACACCATACCACAGTGATATATGTGCACCCATGTTTATAGAAGCACAATTTGCAATAGTCAGATCTTGGAAACAACCTAAGTGTCCATCAACTGAGGAACTGACAAAAAAAAGTTGTTGTATTTTTATACAATGGAGTACTACTCAGCTATAAAGAACGATCACATTGAGATATAAATAAATGGATGCAACTTGAGACCATACTCATAAGCTAAATAAATCAAACTCACATGTATAAATACCATATAGTGGAAGAAATGATGAGTACATAAAAGTTTGTGGTAATCATGATTCCCTATTACATTGCTTTGAAGACCTATAATGTTTTTATTCATTAGTTGGAATGGTTTTATCCTGGTTTGTTTGATTTTATTATGTGTGATGGTATGAACAGCTATTTTGAAGAAAATAAGACATTATAATAGCCAGTGCTGATTTAATATCATCTTGCTCTGAAGTCCTACTATGCTTTTGTTCTTCTGTTTCCATTGGTTCTATCATGTTGTATCTTATTGGATTTTATTATGTGTGATATTATAAATAAATTTTCTATGGAAAATTAAATAATACAGTAGCCATTGTTCATTTTCTGTTATTTGGTTCTGAATGGGGCTGGAGATTTAACTTGGTGGCATAAGCGCCTGCTTTGCAAGTGCATGATCATGAGTTTGATCCCTTGTACTAAAAAAAAAAAAAAAAAAAAAGAGTAAACTGTTTGGTTCTGAATGCCCTGTAATACTTTCATTATCTTGAATGGTTTTATACTATTTTGTTATCTTTGATACTATTGTATATGAAGTTATGCTAAACTATTTCAAAGAAAGAGACACTATGGTAGTTACTGTTAATTATGGGTTGTCTGTAGTGAAATACTGTGCTGCTTACATTTTTCTGTTCTGATCTGCTTTGTTATCTCTTAATCTCTTTAAAATAAAAAAATTTTTAAAAAACAGTTATTGAAGCTGATTTATGAGAACATAATTCTAAAAAGGAGGAGGCCCAGGGGACATAGAAACTGTGGCTTAATCAAGGAGTAATAGGGCAACCATAAGAGATCATGCAGAGAGACAACAGAGTGAAAAGTAGGGAAAAAAAAAAAAAAAGAGGAACAAGGGGCTGGGGATTTAGCTCAGCGGCATTAACACCTGCCTTGCAAGCAAGCAGTCATGAGTTCGATCCCCGGTACCGATAAAAATGAAAAAGACAAAAAAAAAAAAAAAAAAGAGGAACACATAACCAGTATCTAAAGACAGAGGAGATAAATTATGATGACAATATTTAAAAAAAAACTATTTAACAAAGGAGACTAAGCAAGAGCAAAGTGAGGTTGGCAATGTCCAGTGCTGCACAGGGAACAGCAGCCCCGGGATGGGTAAAGGTTGCTGATGTAAGAAGGTTACTTGGTGAATCTCTACAGCACGGTGTCTCTACAATGCAGGGCACTAGGGGCTCATGAAATCATGGAGTCAAGCTATAGAAAACTTCTAAGGAAGAAAGGACAATAGCACACAGTAGACAATGGGAGAAAGTGAAGATTGATTTCAAGATAAGCTAGGCCATGAACATCTACAGATTGAGGAGAAAAAACCAGGAGGTGAGGGGTAAGAGAAGCCACCAGAGAAAGCAGAAGGTTGGGAGAGTCTTAGAGGGAGTAGGAGGTTGAGGAAGTGTCAGAAAATCTGTGTAGAACCTTCTAGCCACTTCCAGAATTTGCCTTGAAGGTGCCATTTCTTGTTACATTTCTATACTGTTTGTTTTCCTTCCTAAAGTACTACATTCAGAAATGCACCAGTTACACTCAGAGTTCCCATCAGTCACCTGACAAGTCACCTCAAATGAATTTCCTCATCTGTTAGCTCTCCTTCTGCTTGGGCATGTAAATGTGACCCCAAGTTTCATGAAGAAGCAAGTCAGTCTTGTAGAAGGCATCCTCTGGATAGATGCTACCTGGCTGGGATCCTCCCTCACAGCTGGTATTACAGCTCTGTGAACACGCTGTCTCAGCTGTGATCCATCAGAAGGACCGTTTTGCTCCCTGCCACACAACATCTGGGCCATGCTGAGCAGGCTGGATTCTAAGCAGGAGGTAGGCAGGATCAACTGAGTAAGACTTGGGAATTTCACCCCCCACATCCACATCCTTCTTTAATTTTTCCTTAAAAGGCTCACACCCAGTTTCATTTTCACACACAAAGAGGTCCTTTGTATTTCCCTATGACCACGTTACAAAAATCAGTGTTTTCCTTTAAAAAGAAAGTGAGTGTGGAGAATGGCGAGTGAACATGCATAAAGACAGCACCCCCAGCATGCTAAACTCAAAGGAAAATAGTTATGCTGGGCTTCTAATTTGGCAACAATGCTTTTATTTTAATTATCTGTTTGTTACTTAGGTTTTTTCTTAATCTGTAAGGAATTTTAGAAAAATTTTAAATTTAACCATGTTGGCTTGAAAGAATTATTAAGTCTCTGAAGTAAGTAATACTGTTGAATAATAGAAGCAGATTATTTTCCTTTACTTTAGAAACAGACTCTGAAATTTTCAAATATGTTTTAATGTCACTATTCATTGGCTACGTTTTCATTTTCTTCAAGAGAGTTTGGAATGATGTAACCAGATACAGTTCTCTGAGAGCAAGCTCACTGGCTCATAGCAATAAAACACACACTGGGGGTTCCTTACCACCACTGCCCGTTCCTGGCTGCCCACATGAAGAGACAGGGCCCTGCCTTTGCACATTGTGAAGTTGTTCTATACTGCACGTGTATTATCTCAAGCTGTGATTTCTACATCTAACAGTGCCGAGGATGTATCTCCTGTTCAAATGCCACTCCAAATGTTCACCCTCACGTTCTTCCCTCAATTAAAATTTCCACTGGGGAGGATATCTTAAGAATATCAAGGTGTATCTACTCAAAAAAGTCTAAATGCTATAGATCATACCAACTTCCACAATGAACATGAAAACCACACAGTAAGGGAAAAAAAAAAAAACCCTGAAGGATTCCTCAAGTAGGTTCAGCTGGCAACCAGCATAAGCCTACTTATCTTGAACAAAGAAGTTTTCCAATACCCCTGGAAAGACACCAGGTCATTAGCATCCAACTCTGAATAACCCAAGTACAGGAAGATTTTGAGGGGCATTTCTATTTGGAAAAAAAATCATTGATTCAATAAATTGTTATTGATTTTTTTTGCCTGAGGTCCACAATTTATATAATGATGCTACATTTCCACATACTCACTTAGCTTCCTAAAATAATTTTGTCATTAAAAGGCATTTGTCCACCCTGTGTAATGTGCTCTGTTATTCTCTAATTTGTCTGATTTTTCTAGTGCTCCTTGTATCTTAAAACATGGTTTGATGCAGTTAAAAATATAGAATATTCAGACCCTGCATTAGGTACCAAGAGTATATACTTTCTGACACCCTTCACTGCATTGACAGTGCTGGATTGGAGAGGCTCTAGAAACATTTATTATAAAACATGATACATTCTATCAAGGATGGAACTCTGGTGAAATTAATAGACCTAGGTCAGAAAGTTGGTTAGAGAAGACATCTTTGAGAAGGGAAATAAGAGGAGAGACAAAGGATGGAAAAGAGGCAGACATACAAACTGGAACAACATTTCAAAGAGGCAGTCACACTCCATGAGGCTGGAAGACTTGAGCAGAAGGCCAGAACATCTTCTTATAAGAGAGGAGGGGCATGTTAGGAAATAAGATCAGAAGAAGCAGGAGTGTAGTATGCAGGTGTCTGTAAGTAACCATAAAGAATTAGGATTTGATTCTATCCGTAATGGGTAGCTCTTGAAAGATTGTCTATTCAAGAAACTTGAGTTATGCTAAACCAGGTTATATAGTTAAAAAATTGTTCTGTGCTTTAACTGCCATTGTTGAAGACCTAACACTACACTTGCAGAAAGAAGCATATTAGTCTCCTCTACCGATCTGCTCTCTGGGCCTTTTGGAAGCAGCCTGAAGGAGATGAACTCATGCAGCAAATTATGAAAGGAATAAATAAACGATTCTCTTAGGGAGTGATCAAGGCAAGAATGGCAAAAATAACTATTATCCTCAGTCAAACTCAAAGGCACTTAGGAAATTATCTTTTAGAAGAACAAGTTTTTAAAACTGTGACTTAAAAAAAGGTTCATACAGAACCTTTCCAAATGCTGTATACAATTTACTAGTCACAAACTTGCATCTTTTCAACTAGAGACAGCTGTACCTAAGAAAAGAGGTGAAGGGTTACATTTGCCAGTTCTCTCCGTATTCGCATTTTATTGCTTTTGTGGGAATGCAGTTCAAGCTAGCCTGTTATTTTATTTAATATGCTTCCTTGTAAATTCCAGTTCTTGACCATGTAATTAATCCTAGTATGGAAAAAATATTGGGCTTTGTTAATGCAATACCTATGCTTTATACCAACAACAGAGTTATATTCGTTATAATCCTCTCTGTTACGCTGTATGTGCAGTTTAGAATTATTTTACATACCACACAAATAATATACCCACAGACCACAAGAATAACTTTTGCATAGCTATTCAAACATGTCTTACATTTATTATCTGGGTTTCTAGTCTCTGAACTATAGGACTTAAAATAACAAGCATCTTGAGTATTACTTCTAGAAAAGGCTACAGCTCAACTCATGGACATTCCAGGGTGGGGCCCCTGGAATCCGCATATTGAATAGATCTTGATAACTGTACTTGATACAAGATTTCATGCTTGACTTCTTTATTAGGTTCCCTTTAGCTATATTGTGCCTTTTACAGTTAATCTCTGTGGTCTCATCTTTTGAAAGATGCCTCAAATATTGCTTTTCTTTATTACCAGTGGCCAATAATCTCTAGCACTAACTTTCTAAATAGGAATCAAATCTTTTTCTCCTGCTTTTTGTCCACAAGTTAACATGACAAAATTCTAGAAAGCCTACCTGTCCTTGACATGTTGTGTACTTAGTTCTTATCCTACACATACATAAGCTAGCCCTGTGCATTGTAATATGAGGCACCACATAACACATACACTATTGGCATCAATTTGACAATGAAACAAATCCTGAAACATTTTCAAATGTTCAGGTTTGGATATGGGAATTGATGAAAGATTATCAGCCTTTTAACATGTTTAAAAATCAGTTTTAAAAACTCCAAGCGAAAAAAAAAAGTTAAATATTTTTCTTAATTATTACTATCTGGAAATTTACCCTAATCTAACATATACAAGTATTAATGAATAACAGCTGGGTTTGAAGCAGAATTATGAAAGTAAATCACATGTTTGACTGGTTATGCTTTTTTTAAGACAGAAAAGAATACATATTGCTGACCAAAATGTAGATGGATTTTAACATGCTTTTGTTATGTACTTAATGGTTGCTTTGTAAACACTGACAATTATTTGTCAAATGGAAAAAATGGAGTTAATATAAATCCTTAATTTGAAAAAAAAAGTGGAAAATTTCATGAAGTCTGTGGGCACAAAATTTTGAGAAAAATGTTGATGAAAATTTCTGATGGATCTCTAATTTTACCATGCTTATTATTTATAGTTCTTTCTTCCTAAATCTCAGAGAAAATTACAATTCCATATGCCTGTAATTTAGTCTTCTACACACAAACAGTAGGAAAATATCCATCCTGCTTCTCAGACCCACAATATGCTTCATTTACAGTATCCAGCTTGAGAATTACTTAAATAAGTCTATCTACTTTTATATGAAGATGATTTTAAACTTAAAAATTTTAAAATTAAGCAAATTAACAATTAAGAATACCTGGAGGTATCTACCCTCCTTAGTCCCTCACCTTCACACTGCTTTGGTTGGATTCTCTATTGACCTAAGGATCCAGGATGTATTCCCTTGAAAGCTGAGCTGAAGAAGAAAATGAGTCTCCAGGCAACCCCTAGAACAATATCAACTACCCACCTTCTCTATGCAGTCGCTGCTGCCTTCGTTTATAAGCAGTCTGCCAGAAGTAGGTATGTGTTATTCCATCTACAGTTGCTGTAACTGAATACCACGAACTGGGAAATTTTTAAAACATAAAAATTTCTGTCTTACAATTCTGAATGCTGCAATATCCAAGTTGAAGGGCTGAAAATGTGTTATGGTTTGTGTGTAGATATCCTCCCCAAGGCCCCATGCAATCGTGGGGTATAGGCTTTCCGGTGGCAGCTTTATAAATATAGAGTTTGTTACTGATTCATGGTCCAATGCTGGGATTAAGGATGTGGATGCTACAACCAGAACAGGTAGCCTGTATACAATACAAAGGGCAGAAAGAGGTTTGCCCTTCTCTCTGTTGTTGATTTTGCTGTCTTCCATGCCAGGAATCGTTCTCTGCCCAACCAGCCTCCCTCGGACCAGCCAATTACGGACTGAAACCTGTACAAACTGTGAGCTAAATAAACATTTCCTCCTTTAACTTTGGGTTTTGGGTATTTTGTTCCAGCAATGAGAGAAAAGTAACTAAGACAAAGTGCTAATGTGGTGAGAGGCTTCTTCTGGTGGACACTGTCTGCGAGACTCAGCAAGCTTCTAATCTGGGTCTCTTCCTCATTTTACAAAAGAGATTTCTTGACCTCATCTAACCCTAATGATTCCCCAAAGATCCCACCTGGTCTCATTTCTTAATACCTCACAATGAGGATTAAAGTTCATGAGTTATGGTGGAAACATTCAGACCGAAGCATGGTAAGTGTTCCTCTCTTCCAAATCAGAATGCTTTGCCATGTCCTCAATACTGCAAATCAGAGAAAAAAGGAGGAGGAAAAGGAGTAGGAGGAGGAAGAGAATTGCTTTGCCTTGAAAAGAATATTAAACCTGGTACAGTGGTTGGTGAAGCTAAAATCTCCTTTTTTAAAAAGGGCATCCAGTGGAACTGTAAATTTATATATATATATATATAATCACAACATGAGTTGTGGAATTTCTTTCTGAGTAACAGATAAGTAATCCACAAAGGAATTTTTGGAAAATAATTCAAAGGAATACCCTTGAAAACATCTTTCTTCATTCAACAAAGAGCTTGCATTACATTGTTTATGGTCTGATTTTACTTAAGTGAGATGAAAGATGCAGTGTCATAGTCTGTAGGGCCACAGAGGCATCCAAGAGCAGATCCTCCTGAGGAGGAGTACCAAGGTCAACTGGTCTCCCTGTTTCCCAGGCCAGCATGCACATTGCCCTTCTGGGGGAGCTACAGGTACTGCCTTTAATCACCTTACACTCTTCCTGCTAGTTCAGTCTCCTTCTCTGAGATCAAGTGCCACTGCAAAATGTGCCTCTAATTCATATTGACTGGAAGTGACTCTGAGAAGTTGTACACACAGGAAAATATATTATCTACCTACCTTTAGCTTTCTGCTGTCCAGCAAATGGAAAATACTGTTAAATTTTTAATTTTTAAAATCAAGTGGGTGCCCATCCCTCCTGCTTTCTGTGCAGTAGAATTCTGGTTTGGTGAAAGCCTTAAAAGCCATTAAACTGTTCCAAGGCTGGCACGATTTATGTTGACTTTCTGTCATTATTTTCTCAATTCTCCGTCCACCTCCAGGAATCCCTCTTGAAACTCTATGAGTCACATTTTTATGATAGTGTTTGCAACTGAACCTTCCTCATTCCCATCTCCTAGCAATTGATATTCTTCTTCTCATAACTTTTTAAAAATTTCTCTTTGCATGATTTACTTCCAAAATTCCAAGATTCCAAAATAAAAAATAATCTTCCAAAATGAAAAATGTTTGTTGACTTTGATTAAATACAAATAATCAGGAAAAATTCACAACTGTTAAGGGAAATAATGTGAGGTGCATAACGCAGACACGGGTTCCGGCAAATAAACGTTAAAGGATGGACGTTCAAGATGCTTCAGGGAGGGGGAAATGAGGGTGGATATTTACTTGAGGATTCTGAGGAAATACAGGAAAAGCATTAGAAATTCTGGAATTTTAGAGGAATTCTCCAGTTGCACATTTGAGAGGTTAGGGTGGGGGAAGGGATATAGAAAGTGAGAGTCTCGGGGGACCTGGGCTTTCCAGTCTTGCTGTGTTTTCATCTGGAATGCATTTACTCCAAGATCCTCCCTTACTAAATCCAGAATCCCCTTTCTGAGCTTTAAACTATATCTGTTTTCTACTAAGAAAACTACTGTAAAATTTTCAATTAATTTTAAAGAGCTGCAGTTTCATATTACTTGGAGAAATCATTTTTTTATTGAAGACAGACAAGTAGAAAGTCTAGAAAATGTCTGCAGGATACACACACAGAAATAATGTATGAACAATGAGAGGAAAGTGAGCAAATTTACTGGTTAGAGTGCCAAGGTCATGGAACACATTTTCACTTCTATCGGTGTTCTTTCAGAGTTTAAGCAGTAATCAGGATTTTAAACATGAATTCTCTAAAATATTGTTCCCATGTCACTGCTGGTTGCTTTCTGACTTCAGTCTAAAAATATCTTTCATAACTATCTACTGTTTGCCATCATGGTCCCCTGCCTATAGGACTCGGCTATTTGCCCTGCTTTCCTGAAGAACCAGAGTGACCTTTTCACTGATGATCCCACCGTCCACTGGAATTCCTTCCAATCCCTATCCTCACTTTAACCACAATAGACTTTTAAAACAAACAAATATTATCCTGTGACCAAGATTATCATACTCTGCTTAAATTACTCAATGATATCCCCATGTCTTAATGAATGGCCTCACATCAACCATTCTGGCCTCATCTGCCCCTCCTGGTACATGCTATCCTCTGCCCTCTGGGCTTCTCACCTTCCCTCCTTGCCCAGACCTTCCCGACAGTCTGACAAACACTTTTCTCCTCTGAGTCTTTGAATCTAGGTACACCTGCTCATTTTTGTCAGATCTCAATTCAGATACTGCTTGCTCTCAGGGAAGCAGCTCCTCACCAGCTCCCAGGCTCCATCAGAAACCTTTGCAGCAGCTGGTACCTCACTGTCCTAACCCTTCATGCACATCCCAGTATGTCGCTGTATTGTCATCATTTGCACAGTCACTTTGTATTTTGGACAGGCTGTAGATTATAGAAAATCAGGCACTCTATATTATTCACAATTCTGTAAAATATAGTACCTGATGTTTAATAGATAATGAATATAACAGACATCACTGACTAGTGAATATCACTAACATAACATAAACATTTAAAGATATTCCCTTTTTCATTAAATCTTACTTAAAGTAACAACATGGACCACTATTAATAAATCATCCAGAAATACCATAAAATATTTTTGTCAACTTTATTAATTTCAGACCATATCTCGCCTTGTGATTTCATGACATTTTTAATTTTTTATAGCTACACACAAACTTGATTGAAATTTGGTCAGATTACATGGTTTATACTGGTTAATTATTTTTTCCATTTATGGTCTTAATTTAAACATCGATTATTCAAAGGAAACTTCCTCTAGGTATACATCTCAAGTAAGGCCAAAATTAATATTCCTTGCAGACAGGAAACAAGTTTCCTTCCCTTCCTAGCATCTGCCATTTTCTAGGCTCTCATGATCATCAACTAAAGAATAGGCAAACAGAAGTTGAAAAGGGCAGACTTTCTTCTTTTTCAAGGATCCAATTTCTTCCTTCACTTTTCTTGGTGAAAACCTGTTACACATGTTAAAAGGAAAAAAACTAGAAATATAATCTAGCTCCATATCAATTTAGATTGAATACATCCAAAAGGTATTTGCCTATCTGAGCTATAGAGCCCACTGAGATATTTGTATGCTCTGTGCCATAAAATCATGCTGGCATCTGCCTTTAAAACTTCTTGAAATTTTCAGCCATGGTGATATTGAGGCTGCTCCAGCGGCAAATGAGAATGTGGTGCATCAAGGTTCCAAGAAATCTGCATCAAAGATTAGTTATTTATCTTCCAAATAAGTTGAAGTTTACCACAGCATCTACCTGCTACACCATGGTGCAGTAGTTGCAACATGCAAAACAAGAACTAAGATTGCTGCCGATAGAAGATCTAAGATTTTCAACAGTGGTGATTATTTATCCTGATAAAACAGTATCCATCCATCACCAAAGACAAGGCCTCTTCATGGACACGAGCATAAGGAAGGAGGTAGGATTTCCAGCACCTTGAGGCTGCTAGGTGTGGGGGTGAGAGATGAGCAAAATAATGACCCCACATCAGGAAAATTAGAATAATGACATTTTCCCTCCCGCAGAGGCAGAGAAGCCTATTTCAAAGGGTTCTCCAAATGTATCTCTTACAATTGCTTTACCCTAACCCTGAGTCTAGATAGTCTTTCAGGATTTTTTAGATATTGGCTAAAACAAAAATATACTTTAAGACACCATATTTCTTATAAATAACATAAAATAAATGCAATTAAAAACTATTTAGAAAAGTATAAATCAGAATGTGTTAATTTATAAAGGCAAACAATTTCCTCCAGACCATTTTGGCTTCTACAGTCATAGTCTCTGTTAATCTCTTCATCCTGCCAAACATCAAAGAGAGAAATGTTTTGCTTATTCTTGGCTCAATGATACCCACTCTAACATTTTGTGATGTTTAGCCAGGACAGTATTCTATTTTTACTGACCACTTTCTCTCTAACTCAGTCTCTGGTACAGAGCCTATAGGATTTCTCCTGAGAACTTTAGTAGAGTCTTATTCCTATATAGGCAATTGGAGCATCACACACCATTTTTATTCTGCAAATACACTGTTTTGTTTTAGTGCTTTGAACACGCTTCCATATCATATGTGACCCAATCTCCCAAAGAACACCTATGTGTGGCAAGTCTGTGACAGTACCATCTAAGTCGCTGGGTGCTTATAAATAGTAAATGAAGGGGCTTAAATGTTTCACCACTTTTTCTTGTAAAAATTTCTTATATCCTCCAGTTCCCCCCTCAGTTCTTTAGCTTGTCAGTAATAAGTGTTATTGTCATCATTCTGTCCCTGGGACTCACCTGCATTTCACACAGAGAAGGCCCTCAACAAAGGTGCTGAGTAAATAATCTAACAGTAATGATGCACATATAACACAGAATGCACATAAAAAGTGTTAAAGCTCCCATAAGCTTTTTTACATAAAAACATTAAATATGAACCACTTTATAAAAATTTCTGCATTTTAGTTTCATTTAAGAAAATATCAAAGGAAATCAATATTCATCAAAACTGTATGGAATGCTACAGACACCAGGATCTGTGCAAATTAGAAGTGTTAATAATAAGCTCAAGCTCACCCACAAAGAACACAGCGATATTGAGGAGCCCTATTTAATAAAAAGCCAGTAATCCCAAAAGTTGTAATGTGGGAGTATAGTTATTAAGAAAATTATATCTCCTTGTACTGCTAGCTTTTAAAATATTTTTTGGTGACATTATTTCTACAAATTAGTATTCTATATATTTTCAAGTAATTTCTCTAGGGAAATGCAATTTAAATTTCAGGGTATACTCTTTTATAGAAAGACATTTACACTTTTGCACCAGTATTCACAGGTCGAAGTCTCTGAGGAATATTCAAATTAGTCGCCAAAGACTTCTAGGCTGAAGAGCTGAGTCTGTTCAATGTTCAAAACCTCAGGACTATTGTTAAAATTCCAGGCAAACTAGAAATTACTTGAGCCAGAAATTACACAATTGTATACAGACCTCCAAATCAGTGGTTCTTCCCTAGAGCACTTTTAATCATTTTAGGAGAAAATAGTTTTACTTTAAAAAGTATAAAACTTGGAATAGCATAGCGTGTTGGAGGAAAATGTTGGATTAAAATGACCTTACGAAGTTAACGCCTCACCTACAGCTGACCACCAGAGGCGAAGATTCCAGAAAGCTTTAAATCCATAAAGGAAAAAGCCTGGAGTTATAGATACAAAAAATCATGTGGTGTCTTGAGTAAAGATCAGCTTTATGTAATTATTATTTTTGGATTAAATCATAAAAGTCTCTCTTTTTAAACAGTTACGAAGTTCAAGGACTGAGATGCAAATAGGCTAATCACCTTACTTTGAATATATTTTAGAAAAGGTTCACGTGAGATACCAATAAAAGTATTAAAATTTCTTAAAACGTAAAAGTTTTATTCTAAAGTTTATATGTAAAAGTAAGTAATGGTATTCACAAAAACTATGCAGAAGAATAGCCTGATCGGGGATGGGGGTTTAGCTCAGCGGCATAAGCGCCTGCCTTGAAAGCAGGCAGTCGTGAGTTCGATCCCCGGTACCGATAAAAAGGAAAAAGACCAAAAAAAAAAAGAATAGCCTGATCAAATATTAAGACTTACTACATATATTAATGATTAAAGAAATGTATACATAACCAGGTAGGCCAAAAGAACAGAACATAAGTTGTGGAATAGGCTAAAAACTATATAGAGTAAAAGGCTACAGATGAACATTTTAATAACTGGGATTAGGATCACTGGATAGCCATTTAAAGAAAAATAAACTTGCATTGATACCTCACTTTATTTCCTAGAAAAAATACTTCAGAAACAGTAAACACATTATATGTGTGTATGTGTGTGTGTGCATGTGTGTGTGTGTGTGTGTGTGTGTATAATCTTATGAAGTAATCTAGAGTGAATTTGCAACTAGGGAAGGTTTTTCTAAATATGCTGCAAAATCCAAGAGCTGAATGAGAAAAGACTGATAAAGGACAGTACTTAAGATTAAATATCTATATATATAGGGAAGGAAAATCTGTAAGAATATTGTAAGATAAGTCATCTTTGGAGAAATGTGGAACATTTCTTATAGATAAAGGCAAATTTCCCTGACACATAAAGAGCTACTTACTAGAAATCAAGGAAAGGAAAAACAAACAAACAAAAAGCTATGATAGATCTACCAAAAGAAATTTCACTGAAAAAGAATGGCTCATAATCAGATAAAAGATGTTTAATCTTATTCATATGAATATAAAGTAAAACTATATAGTTGTTATTTTTTACTTATTAATATGATAAAAATCTAAAAGTTTATATTGCTTGAAGGAAAAATGTTAATACCTTTATTCAAGAAAATTTGGCAACATCTATTAATATGTCAGAGATATCTTTACCCCAGTAACTTTATTTCCAAGAGTTTATCCTACTGATCCACCTACACAAATATGAAGTCACTTACCTCATACATACCCAGATATTTGTGCATCATTGCCAGTAAGAGTAAAACACTGGAAACAACCCAAGTAACCGGCAGTAAATAGTTGAAAAAATTATGATACAGCCACTCAAAGCCATAATATGTAGTTTAGGGAAAACACAGGAAGAAAGATCTCTATGTTCTGAAAAGAAGATAATGTTTCCTTACACTATTATTAAATAATTTCAGTGCAAGGGAATGCATGTATTTTGTGGAAGATACAGGAAGAATGTGCATCTATGTGAACTTATAAAATGATACAATTGAACAATAAATAAGAAACTAATAAAGATTACTATCTATGAGGGTATGCAATAGAATGAGGTGAAAAGGCATAAATGAGATATGAAGAATCCAAACAAGGAAGCAGGATGGAGCGACAGAAAGGGATGCAATGCACGGTGAGCGTTCAGATGGTCCCCAGCTTGCAATTATTTCACTTTTGATTTTGCAGCTTCATTATGGTGCTCTATCAATCCTCACTTAGTGGAAACAGTATTCTGAATGCTGAATCTTGAGTTTTATCTGGCTAGGTATATGTGAGGGACACTGGACGACAGTGTAACAAGTCCCAGCACCTAGCCAGCCCCTGATCATGAGGGTAAACCATCGGGGCTGTTCAGGGCAAAAGGCAGTCACGTTCCATAGATGAGGTGCATGAAGTGTATTTCAACAAAGATATCTTCATTTTACAAAGGATTTATGTGGATATATCTTCATAACTGGTAATGTGTTTTTTTTTAACTTTTGAAAAGTGAATTTTTAATACTACTTATAATTTTTTAAACTAGTCATGAAACACCTTAACATTTGAATTGTCCACTGAGAGCCTTGAAGTAATGACCGCTTAGTCATAATGAGCACTCCTAGTACCAAGATTTGATATTTATTTTCGTCTTCTGAAAGGTCAGGCTCTTCCATGAACTATCCTATTTTAGAAATAGGATAAAGAGAACACCATGTAAGCCTGGGTAGTCTGTGCTAGAAGCAAAGAAACTTCCCAAAATCAATAGGATCATTTCAAAAATACAGAGAAGACAGTCTGAAGATGTCACCTTGCTGAAATTATGGGTGAAATGAGCAAGAAAAGGATGGTGGAAAAGATTAGTGGTGGAAATCCTCAACAACAATAACAAGCAGCTTGACTTTAAAGACCTGCAAGCAAGATCCAGCATGTGAATATCAAGAGGGACATTCTGAGCCCTGAGATATGACAGGAGACATCAAAGCACTAATGTAGGGACCAATGTGTAGTACTAAAAAAGCTCAAGGCAGCCACTGTGGCTGGGGTACCTTGGGCTAAGAGGGAAAGAGAAACAGGGGGCTCCAGAACAGTAAAAACTTGTGCAATACTGTTAATGGTCAAGGAGTAACGCATGCTTGATGCCAGAAAGATGGGGCTCTTGTGAGAAAGCATCTTGAAGACTGATACCACCTCTTATTTGAAAAGCAGATTGACTGCCTTTGGAGCTTTGGCTCTCGGACAGAAGGTCTGGGATATACTCAGTGATTGTGTTGATTTTTATTGGATAAATCTAGCAAATATTTCAGAAAAAAAGAAATGGACTCAGACAAGAGTTGGGTGTTTAGAAACAATATTGGTAATGAGAGAATGGAGAGATTTGAGGCCTATGCTTGGAGAGCTCCATGCTATCAACTCCAAACATGGAAAATAAAAATGTAAAACCTTTAAATAATAAAACTCCAGTAAGACTCAGTTTTCTGGAAACAACTAGATTCAAGACATGGCCTTTCTCTCCTAAATCTAAATGACTTCATATTTGGTGCCATTCTGAGAGAGAGGAAGGACACAAGCTTGTGTATTATATTTTGGAAAAGATGTACATACGTTTACTGACACTAAACTAAGGAAAGTAAATCAGTCTGCAAAAAGGCTTTGACTGTTTGGGCCATAAAGCAATCGTTGGAACCCCAAAGCTGTGCCAGAATGAACTAGGCTGGGAAACTTCACGGCCCCAGAAATCATGCTCTCCCAAATGGATTTCAGTGGTAGCTTGGAAGACAAGTCAAGGAAGTAGAGTCTACTCCCAGGAAGTAGACTCAGAGATCACAAAGACTAGGAATAAAAGAATCTCTGCCAGGTAGCAAAACCAGGCCTAATCTAAGAATTTCATTCACCAAGGAGAGAAGACTTTAATGATGCTTGCCCCAAGGGCTTTCATCACTGTCATGAATTTCCTGTGTTTCAAAGTGCAAATCTGCAATGCAATTGCCTTGATCCTACTCCAGCATTGTGTAGTGTGTGTGGGGTGTGTGTGTGTGTGTGTGTGTGTGTGTGTGTGTGTGTGTGTTAAGGGTAATCAGTATGTATAAAGGTCATGCATCTCTCCGAGGGTGGAGGTCCCAGAGCCACGCTTAGACTTGATAAATAATAGTGCAGTTCAACACCTGGTGACACCAACCTTTGAGGCGGATGCAGTGAATGAGGGGGACTTTCAGTTACCTCCTGCTAGGCAGTGTGAGCATGGCTGTGTGGGATGAAGAACAGGAGATTTTAAACAAACAAGAACGTGCGGGGTACAGTCATAGACATAAAACAAAAGAGCAATGAGAAAAGACAGCCTACAAAGTCACGAGAACAGCAGTCTTGTGAATATGAAATGACCTCCCAATATTTGGTTCTTATGGTGGCTGACAAACATAGAGATGAAAATTGAATTACCATCGAGCCCAGTGATGCAGAAGCAAGGTGTGTGTGATTGTTACAGATGTAAGTGTTGAGGATCAGGAGGAGGTGGATTTGTGCCAGTGTCTGGGGCTGTTAGGGACCTAGAATCCTACAAAACGCCTCCTTCCTTGGCAGGGAAGACATCTGTAACAATGGCCAGTAGCGGTGATCTTATTTCAGGGGCTTGGTTTTCTCCCAAGTAATGTTTCTGCTTGTATTCTATTTTTAGTGTATTCTTTAGGTTCCTCTAGGAATGTTATGTTGTTTATCTTGCAATTTTATGTTGCATATTATAACATTAGGCAATATTTTTAACATCCTTCTAAAGAGCAGAGAGTGTTCATTCAAAACCTTTCATTCTATTTTCATGTCATTGTTATCAGTGTTGTATTTTGTGTCAAATAAGAAATTATTATTATTATTTTTTAGATGGAGTCTCGCTAGGCAGTTCAGGCTGGTCTTGAGCCTACGTTGTAGCCTAGGCTGGTCTCAAATTCACAATGAACCACCTGCCTCAGCCTTCTGAGTGCTGGAATTACAAAAGTGTGCCACCATGCCTGGCTTATTTTCTGAAAATACAATCAACTTTTTCTAAAAAAGCTGTCACACTGTTAACTGTTCCCGTGTAGTAGTAAGTAGAGGTGTATTTAATAAGCTTGCTCTGTCTTCTTTCTGCTCTCTGCACTGTATTGTGGTGACTTTCTTCAACTTAAAATTATCTTTAGCTGTGCTGAATTTGTGTCTTGCCATCCCAGTGAGTATCTACCTTATTTAGTTTTTCATTGAAAGTTTTATCTAGTTAAATTTAATTTTAAGTACCCAAATTCTATATTCTATTGTTCCTTTATTGAACTTTAAATTTCTTCCTTTATTTTAAAATTTTCTTCCTTTATTCACTTAAAACATTGTAAGCACAATTTATATATTTTGTAGTTTGTATCTCTACTATCTGTATATTTGAGTCTATGCTTTATAGACTCAAATAATTCTCACTTTTAGGAGTCTGCTGCTCCGTGACTTTGTGAATTTTTAGTAGTGAGATCATGTACTTTTGAATTATAATCCAAAGGAACTCTTTGAAACCTGGATTTAAAATTTATTATCTCTCAAGAGGCTCTGTATTTGCTGCTGGCAGGCACTTGGAAGTACTCTCATTTCAGGACAATTTTAAATAAATGCTTTCAACTTTTGTATTATTTTAGTCACATAGGCCATAGGAATATTAACCCTCAACTCACTGACTGCAGAGCTGAGATTATAAACCCTCAGGAGAGATGTTCACCTTACTCTGCTCTATGCAAATGTAAGGTGAGGTGTGCATCTTCACTTTCTACTTCAATGAGGTTCTCTCTCTCTTTTTTTTGAGTGGGGGAGGGATCAATCAGTGAAGACACTGTATTTTGAAGGACCAGGTTTTACAGGAGCAATTTTAGCCCACATTTACATTATAATATGAGTTCCTGGTTTTAAAAGATAGATGTATAGAGGCTGGAGATTTAGCTCAGTGGCACAAGCGCCTGCCTTGCAAGCAAGCAGTCATGAGTTCGATCCCTGGTACCGATTAAAAAAAAAAGGTTGATGTATAATTTGAGAGGAAATCTTACAAATTCCTATAGTTTCCTTTCAGTTTGGTTTTACATAAAAGATTTTCTTTAATAATTCACCAGTATTCACTTTTGCCGTCTTTTATTTGAATATCATAATCACTAACACTCAGTAACAGAACTTAATGAGTTCTTGTTTTGGACTAGGTATTTTGCTAGACGCAGAGAGAAAAGTGAGGCAAACCAAACTAAAACTAAACTAGTGTTTTGATTTTATGGAGCTTCCAGTACTGCCAGAAAAATACCATTCTTTGAAATGTAACTAAATGTGATCAATGTGGTAGTTTTATAACATGTGCAACTTGACTGATCTTAAAAGATAAATCCATACCATTGATCTAAAGACATTTACATCAAATAAAGCAGCTATTTTCAAATATATGCAGATCTGAGTTGCACAAATATCAATGAGATTGGAATGGTTGATCAGATACCCTGTAAAAATCTTACTATATAACTTTTAAAAAGGAAAAAAATTGCTACCTTTATGTTGGAATAAGAATATCAAAAGGAAGAGAAATTTTTCACTGGAGCTATTTGAGATGGTTTCATCTGACAAACAGAAAGAGCCCTCTCTTTCTGGAAAGGTAGGACTAGGACCAGAAGAAAATGCAGTGGCCTCAAATCAATGACATTAATTATCAGTATAAATCACAAATCACCTGTGTAATTCTATAAGAAAAAACTATACAGAAAGCTTGTAATGAAGCCCATGTAATGAAAAGTGAAACTGGCACCAGCCAGTGCTTCACAAAAATGGTCTAAAAACACCGCTTCCTACAGAGAGAAGTGCCTCTCGGAAAGCGGGGCTCCAAGGTTCTCCCATAATGAATATCTGAACACACTTGACAGAGTTCTGCTGAAGTTCCCAAAGCATCCAGGATATCTCAGTGTTTTAACTTCTATTTTTAAACTCTTCTAACATAAACTCAGTATTTTTATAAGCACTTAAATACTATTTTTAAAAAAGAATGTATTGTTTATTGCAAAAAGAAATATCTAAGAGTATTGAACATTTTTGGCCCTGTTTCATTGTGATCCTGCTACTTTTTAGGTTATTTTGCGGGGTTATAAATGTATAAAATGTGCAGAATGTTTAAGAAAATGAAAAACATAAGAATATATATGCAACAGATAGATGATAGATGACAAACAGATACATAGATAAAGATAGAACATATATGTCATTGACCAAGAAAATAATATTTTTAAATTTATTTCTAAAAGGTTCCTGAATTTCAAAAATCATTCTAAGAACAATGTTATATACTTCCTGATAACGTGATTAAAGAATAAAAAGATAAGATTAAAAGAATAAAAGCAAGTCCATAAAGTCAAGTAAGACCTGAGCTATTAGGGCATCTTTAGCTAACTCTTTAGCTACAACAAAATTATTGCTTGAAAAATTATAAAGACAATACAGTTGGAAAAAATTCTTGAAATGCATTATTTTAAAAGCTCTCAGGTTAAAATGTCTCAAAACTGAAAATCATCTTAGACCTTAGTTTTATCTTATAAATCAAAACTTTATTAAGTGATTTTTCAGAGATTTCACTGAAATTTTGTAGCAAAAAATTATAAGTTGTGCATGTGTGGATATAACTCAGCAAACATTCAGTGGCTAGAATTAAGGGAGGAAGAGCAGGATAAAGATCTTTTATTTGATTGCCCTATAAGCCAATGAAAAGTTCTATTCTTGGTAATAAATTTTGTGTTGATTCTGAAACATGAACTTGAATAGGTAGTGGATTGGGGAACCTAAACTTATTGAAAGGAAGTTAACAACAGTAACAGTAACAACAACAACTCAAAGTTCAAAATTCATATGGAATCATCCTTTAATCCAAATGCAAGTATTTAAGGACACGGGGATGGAATTTCAACTGGATATTTGGTCAAACATTAAAAAAATAGAAAAATTCATCTCAGAAAGAAAGCAAACGAGGACATGCTAATGGACTTCACAGATGTGAGCTTTTCTGCTTGCCAAGAACATACCTTCCAACGATAGGATGATACCAGTGGTCCTTGCCATGATGGCAATCATCTGGAATTAACTTATCAGCTCAGCCAACAAGAGGAATTAGATCAAACAAATTTCAATTTAGCATTCATCAGATAGCTGAACTGCATCCAGGATGACACTGCTTCCTTTATGTGCCAAGACAGCACTCCAGATTAAAGTAAGATTAACAGCACATATTTTGTAATCATTTTCTTAATAGGAGAAATAACAAAACACTCATAGCTGGTATTGTGTGTTCCCCCAAAATCCATGGCAAAATAATTTTTTAATATTAAACACTGAGTCATTTATCAAGCCACCTAAATGGAAAATAATGATAATACTGTTCTAATTTTTTCGTTTTCCCTTCATCTGGATTTTCTTTCATAGGACAGCTAAGGTCTCTCTTACTAAAAAGTAAATAAGTTTTGAAAAACACAATTCATGCTTATAAATAAAAATTAGGAAATGGGTTTGTAACTGTTTGATTACTATATAAATTCCTCAAGTTGAAAGGAATAATTACAAGGAAACAAATCTAAAATATTCATTGTGAAGGCCTGTCACTTGACTCTTGAAATATGCATCAAGATCAAATTTTATAACCTAAAATCACCAAGTACATTTTATATTAACAAAAAATTTATTTGAGAATTTCACATATTTTAACAGGAAATAAAAAATGTGAGAATTTTTTATATTTTAATAATACAGCAGAAGCCCTCTCAATAACAACAAAAATAAACAGAAAATCAACACCTAATGCTGGTCATTCAACTTTTCAATTTCATCTACAGTTATGCCAAGGCCTAAGACTATTCTACTGTCCTCCTTCTGCCCTTCAATTCCTAGAAGTCATAATGGGCCTAGTCCTAATATCTTGGTACTAGGAGCAAGCTGCTTACTGTATGACTCATGAAATCAAAGGCTCATAACATTGAAGAAGAATGACAGTCCAAGGATGGTTTCAAGTTTAAAGAGTGCACAGCTGGTTTTTAAAATGTGCCAAAATTGCTAACACTTCTCAGCAGAATTGCTGACAGTGCCCTGTGTCACAGCTATTCCTAGAGCAGATCTTACCAGGACAGTAGATACACCCACATCCACTGAAGGGTATGTCAACTTTTCTTTTTTTTTTTTTTTAATTTTTATTATTTTTTTTTAAATTTTATTTAAGGAGAAAAGAAAAAGAAACAGTGAAAGGGTACAAGTTATACCTGACAAGGAAGGGTAGACTCAGCCTCTCTTCTGGACATTTTTTAGGTGACTCAATGTGACACACTAGTGTATTTCCCAAATCCTTTGGCTACCACCTAAACCATACTTTAAAATTCCACTTTCTTGTCCTGTCTGGTAGCCAGCCTTCCCTCCAGTCTTATTTTTCTCCAAAAATTACAAACTCATGACTCCTTAATAACTTTCTGAGAAACTTACCATGTGTTTCTTTAAAATGTTTCAAATCAGATTAGTTTGCACAGTCGCGACTATATTTATTTATTTATTACAAAGATAAAACAAATTTGCAGTGGTAAGCATAGAAAATACCACTGCAACCAAGAAATCACCACTAAAAAGATATCAACATAATGTATATCTCCATGATTTGCATATGAGAACACCCTAATCTTAAATCAGGTCATATTCATACATATCGAAAGTCAGTATGCAGTATAAACATCACCTGTGTGGTAGTCTTCAAACTAATCATGAAAATACACTGAAAAACCCAAACAATGGGACATTGCTTAAGATAAATAACCTGTATCCAATAAAGACACTCTAGAAATTTCACTGATTAGAAATACAAAGCAGACCTATCCATTAATGTGATGTGGCATTCTCCATAAGATAATAAGACAGGTTAAATGGATATTCATAAATGTAAGGCGGTGTACAAGACCACAGGTTCAGTGAAGCACTTGCAGGACTCAGAGAAACTTTTGGATATCACGTAAGAATGTGTGTCCATGAAAGGAGACACAGATTAAGGCAAAGAGGGCAGGTCCAGGAGAGTGCAAGCACGAGCATCTACAAGAGCCACACAGACACGCTTAGTTTTATCACACTGTATGACAGCACTGTCAGGAACCAGGTGCTCACCTGACTTTTGGTGTCCAGGGCTTAGCACCTCCCCAAAGTGCGGGCTCTCCTAAGCTCACACGTACAAAAACAAGAATTCACCCTAAACCACATGGTAAGAATAAACTCTGTGGTCCATCTGATACAGTGTGGCCCATGGCCTCACCTCAAATAACCTAACATGCTCTAACAGGCAAAAGATTCCAAGGCTCAGAGGTTACATTTTAGAAGCCAGTCTAGGATCATCCCAGAAGAGAAGTCTTTCTTTATAGAATGTGTAGAATTTGACCAAAAGGCCTGCTGTGTTAATGTTTTCTTGCACAATGAAAAAAACTGGTCATATTCAAATATTTATTTAATAGTACTATACCAATGTTAACTTTTGTTAATATTTATTACATGGTTGTGTATCATGTGAAATTAGAGGAATCTGAGCTTAATGGGTTTTATAAGACCCACTCAAAATATGCCCAAGTTACGACTTTCAGTATGTATAAATACAACCTGCTTTGGAATTTGTGCCCTTGAAATATAATTAAGTGAAGGAAGTGGGAATGCAGTAATTTAAAATTTAGGGTGAATATTAAGTCCGAAGACTGGTGTCTTTATAAGAGAAAGAAAAAGATAATCCAGAATACAGAAGGGAAGTTCTAGAGGAAGCAAAGATCAGAATGATCTATCTACAAACCAAGGAATTCCAAGGACTGCTGACAGTCCCCACAAGCTCCAAAACAGGGAAGGAACGTATTTTACCTCAGAGCATCTAGGGGGACTCTCCCTGCCAATATCAGACTTTCAGACTTCTGGTCTCCAAGACTACCATAAAACAAATTTTTGTTGTTTTCAACCCCCAAATATGTTACAGTATTCATAGGAAACACATATACCGGGTGAAGGGTCAGAGAAACACTTTGGACTAATTTTTTTCCAATCATATTTCAAAGAGGAAAAAAAACCAAAATTTCAAAAGACAACAATCAGGGACAACAGTGGTACATACATTGCAGATTGCTATCCCCAAATAGTCACCCAGAGTGAAAAACATCAGCATTCAATTGTCTGAACAGGACCAGTGCAAACTTGTCTCTTCAATGAACTCAGAGAAATCAGTAGTACAGCTATTGTAACTATATCTTACATATAAATATACATACATTGTTTCTTTCAGTTTCTTACACTAGTGAGACCATATGAAGTTTACACATACATGTCTGATTTACTTCACTTATGAGTATGGTCTCAAGTTACACCCATCTACCTATAAAAGTTTGCCCTTCTTTACGGCTGAGTAGTACTTCATTGCATAAAAGTGCCAAATCTCTCTCTCTGTTCCTCAGTCAATGGGATTTAGGTTGTTTCTAAGATCTATTAAAAATTGTGTTGCTCTGCACATGGGTACACATATGTTACTGTGGTATGATGTTTTTAATTTTTCTGGGTAGATATTCAGAAAGGGAATAGCTGGATCAAATGAGGCCTCCGATTCTAGCTTTTTGAGGACTCTCCACAATGATTTCCACTGTAGTTGCACCTGTCTACACTCCCACCAACAGCTGAGAAGGGTTCTTTTTCCCCACAGCCTCTCCAGCATTTGCTATTGGTTGACTTCTTGATAATAGCCATTCACTCAGGGATAAAGTAGAATCTCAGTGTTTTAATTTGTGTCTCTCAAATGACCAGTGATGTTGAATGTTTTTTCATATATTTATTTGCTGTTTGTATTTCTTCATCTGAGATGCATATATATATATGTATATATATGCATCTTAGATGCCCATTTTTGAATTGGTTTTATAAATCTAGAAGGACTAATTCTTTTAGTTCTTTTTATGCTTTAATAGTAATCTTTTGTCTGAGGAACAGCAGGTAAAGATTTTCTCCCAAAGATTGTGGGTTTCTCTTCACTCTGCTGGTGGTTTCCCTCACTGTGCAAAAGCTTTTCAGTAGGATAAGATCCCAGTTGTTGATTCCTTGTGACAGTCCCTGTGAAATCAGGGTTTTGTTGATAAAGTCTTTGCCTACACCACTGTCTTCAAGAGTTTTACCTACTCTATCTTCCAGCAGATTTAATGTTGCAGTTTTAATATTTAGATCTTTAATCCATTTTGACCTTAGTTTAGTGCATGGTAAAAGATACGGGCCCCCAACTTTAATCTTCAGCCTGTGCAGAACCAGTTTTTCAACCATTTATTTAAGAGACCATCTTTCTTTCAGTAAATGTGTTTGGTGCCTTGGTCAAGGATAATTTGGCTTAGTATATCTGAAGTTGATTTTGAATCTTTCAGTCTGTTCATTGATCTTCAAGTCTCTTTTTTGTTTTTGTTGTTGTTGTTGGGTTTTTTGGCCAAAATCTTGCTGTTTTTAATCACAGTAGCTTTAGAGTATAGTATGTCTTGCCTTTGTTGCTCAGGATTGCTATTCTAGGTCTATTCTGGTTCCAGATGAATTTTAAGATTGTTTTTGCTAATTCTGAGATATACTATTGGAATTTTCAATGGGACTGCATTGAATCAGTATAACAGTTCTGGGAGTATGGCCATTTTCACTATACTGGTTCTTCCTACCCAAGAGCATGGAATAGGTCTCCATTTTCTAATATCCTCATCAATCTCCTTTTTCAGAGAGTTTTCTTTTTCCTATAGTTTCCTCTTTCCTATAGTTTTCAATATAGAGTTCTTTTACATCCTTCATTAGATTGATTCCTAGGCATTTTGGGGTTTTTTTTTTTTTTTTTTTGGATATTATTGTGAAAGGTGTCACTTCCATAATTTCTCTCTCAGTTAGTTATCCATGTACAGGAAAGCTTTTGATTTTTGAGTGTTGGCTTTGATTCCAGCTACACTACTGAATTTGCTTATTAAACCTAACAGTTTTTCAAAGAGTTTTTATGGCCTTCTATATACAGTATCACATCATCTGCAAGTAACAATAGTTTAACTTCTTCCTTTCCTATCTTTATTCCTTTGCAAACTCTTTTCTAATTGCTCCAGCCAAAGTTTCCTGGATTACTTTTACTCCTGTGAAAATCTAAATTTAACCTCATATTTTAACAAAGGTTTATCAAGGCAGATAATTTCACATAAAATGCTTTCAGCATTTCTGGGGAAAAAAACGGAAGTTTTCTACTTGTTTTCACAAATGGCAGCGGTGAGTTATAATTGAATAAATGTGTCCACACAACCTCCCCACTCCCTGTCCTATTGTATAGGTCTGCCTTACTTGTTTATATAACTGTAAGAACTCTGCAAGGTAACAATTATATCCCCATCTTGAAGTTTTCTGACTCACAGTGGCCAAAGTGCACAGGAACATTTGCATTTGAAACAAGCTGTAGGTGAGGCTATTGCTCGTGGTCCAGAGATCACACTTTGAGAGTGATAGCAGTCAGTAACATGCCCACATTTACTCAACTAAGATGACAATGTCTTCAGGGGTTTATACTCTGATACACAAGGGACCAAAACCTACCTTCTCTGCACCTTATCATGAATATATTGTTTCCAGATTGAATTTTTGGCACTGATCAAGTATTTGGCACGTAATGTAACTTTGTATTATTTATTGGTTTAATTCTCTTTCCTCTCTAGTCAGAGCACATGTGTAATAAGGTCCTCCCGGCACCCCCAGGGTGTAGAAGGGTGTTCTGTGTAACCAGGATGATTAGGAAAGGTTGCTTTGTTGACAATGGACATCCTTTCTGCTTGATTTAGATTATATTAAACTTTAAGGATCCACAACGTCTTTCAATCATTTCTTGAAATGGAGGTTTATTGTAACAATATGTGTGACATAAGAGAGGAAAAGAATTTTGGCAAGAATTCCAGCCTGGTCTCAATGATACAGGACCGACACTGTTATCTGGCCCACAGGCAGCTCCGGTTACCTCGGTAGCACTCTCATTCTGCAACTATGCTGAGTATGTTTGCTTTCCTCTCCATCAATCCCCTTTGATTCTTATTGCTGCCTACCCTAATTATTTTTATATTCTAGGTCAAATTCCTGAAAAAGGAGCATCTGAGTGGTTAGTAATTGTCACCCTCCCTATCTGGAGAGGGCTTTTCATACCTGACAAAGTTGATCTGCCATCTGTAAACTGGCACGGCACTTGGATGAAGTACCCAGTGCCTGTCCAGTCAGAGGTGCACTTTCTGGGAGAGGTTTCATGATCCACAATAGCGGATCATGATGGAATTCTTGATAAAACTGTGGCCAAGACATTCCCTGTGGCTGACAAGTCTGACAAGTGACAAAAGTCACTTTCTACTAAAGTCTCCTCTTTGTATTCTTTTTAATTATATAAAGTATTTAACATTAAAATCCTTGCAAATGTATTCTGCGATTCATAGCATTTTCTTTTCTTACATATTTTTGTTCATTAATTCATTGATGCAATTTTTCCTGTAGGTTTACATGTAATATTATATTCTCAAGGGAGCACTGTAATAGAGCTATAAAGAATGAGAAACAGTAGAGAATTATTAATCCCTTATCCCAGAATGTGAGAATAGCACCTTAATCCCACATCTCAGAGGGTGAGAATAGATATGGAAGAGAAGTTCTGTTTTAGGTAAAATGACACTGACAGTCTCATAAATTCAACTGTCTGCTTGTATTTGTTCTCTTGGCAAAGCCAAAATGTAATAACTGAAACCTTTTATTTTTCAGATATAACCTATATTTTTAGAAAATCTTGGACAGATAGTTTGTTTTGCCTTGGATAATTCATGCATTCCTTTAATTTTTCTGTAATTTTTTCTACCAATAGAATATTTTACATTAAATTTCCATAGTCAGTTGAAAATACAAAATTTTAAAAAGCTTTTTATCTTAAAACTTTCTATCATTACTAAGCTATTTGTAAGTATCTAGACTCTCAAACAAGTGTTCTAGCTGTGCTTTTTATTGCTAGTTGATGTCCCAAAATTCCTTAAGATCCATCTCAAATTTCAGAAATTCATTCAACCACGACACAAGGGTTCAGAATGGCTTGCCTCTTGAAATCAGTTAGCAAGCCAATATATTTTATTAACTTTCCTGTTCAGATCATTTCTCCAATATAAACGTATGCTGCTCTGGGGATCGTCTTTCTATCCTATGTGATTTTTCAGGACCCCTTAGAGCTTACTTATTCTTATTATTTATAATTTTTCCATAAGTTAAATTATGAATGCCTTCCCTTAAAGTCTGTGTTAGGAATTTAAATTTTTTAAGTTCTGCTTTTTTTTCTTATAAAGTAAGATTTTTAACTTTATAAAGATTCACTTGTTCATTCGGTTGTTTTCCTGTGTGGTGGTCATATGAAAGAACACTTCATGGTTCTATCAAATTATTATGTGTGTATGGATCTTAGGAATGCCTTTGCTCATTGCTACAAGCATATTTCATAAATAAAAATCTAAAAATACATGTATCAAAGTTGAAAAATTGTTATGAGAAGGTGTCCTGTTTTGACTCTGAGATAGTTGTCTAAAATTAGCTAAGAAAAAATTTACATTTTTCAAGTTAAATTCTTATCAAGATCTTACCCTGCAGCTGGTTGCCTCCTACTCATGGTAATCCCCATGTCTACCTCACCATGTAAAGGCAGAAGAACAGACCGACGCACTCATGTGACTAGCCAGAGGTACAGCCACATAGACTTAAGAAAGAAACAATGGTCTTGGTCTTGGATGTTTTCCTTAAACCATATTATATTGAGATCACACATCCATGATCAATGTGCAGAATCGATCCTACATGAATCTTGTCAGAGGGAAGAAGACGTTTATTCTGCTATTTGAAACAAAAGTAAGAAACTTAATTTAATATTACCTGTAAAACTGCAGGAGGAAACCCTTTTTTAGGAGGCATATTATGACTAGCAACAAATGCCACGAAACCTTTTTAAAAGGAGTCAGGAGGGGGCAGGGTGAACATCTGGATTCCCTCTGTGTCATCAAAAAGCCTTGATTTTGGCCCCTTAGGAATTTATTTATTCATGTTTTGAGTCATTTTTTAAATTAAAAAGAGAGAGGTGAAAAAAGGGTGAGAAAAATGCCTTTGATATGATTAAAATTTCCTGTCAATAAAAATGAATACAATATGATCAAATAAAAACAAAAAAAGAGAATCAGGAAGCGATATTAAAATGCCACATAACAGTTAACAAGCTTTATTTGTTCTAGCATCCATCCTTTGGGCCCATACATGAATCAAGCCCAAATACAGAGAATCACTTTATATTTTAAAAAAATCAGGATTTGCACCTCCCACGCACTCCATACCCCCATCCTTTCCTAACTGCTCTTCACTGGACCTGAGACTACAGAAACTCAAGTCAAAGAGGAACTTTTAAGCTTGTAAAGAATGCATTGCATCATGTTGCCTTCTTTATGACCTCTACTCAGTTCCACAATTCTCAAAGCTGGCATGCAGAATAATACATTTTAGAGAGTAAGTGGGAAACATTTTCTAGGAATCTTATGTCTTACTTTGGACTATATAACTCAGCTTCCATTAACTTCAGAGGGCTAACAGAAGAGTCAAGATCTATAATTTCCCACAATGTTTCAAAATAAAGCTCATGTACAGGAAATCTTTGGACTAACGCTTTGCTTTCTCCTAAACCTGTCAAAAGTGGTTATTTTTGTTGGGTTTTATTTTCCATATCAGTATAGCAAATACCTGATGCTTACAGAAGAGCCAAGTTTGCTTTCTCTGCTACTAACTACTCAACATAGACCAGTAATCCATATAGCTTCAGAGGAGATAACTCAGAATTATATGTAAGTTCAAAGTAGAAATGGGTGAACAACTACCCGTTAATTTTAATGTATTTAATCTACAGAAGGGTATATATTAAGTATTAAGTTTCTACCATTTTGTTTCATTGCAGAATGTTTTTTACATTTTTATCAAAATCTCTGTAGAACCCAGAAGTAAACACTGGGAAATATAACAATGGTAGTAATCAATTACTATTTCCTGTGTGTTAGAGGAATTAGACAGTTTAATGAACATTGACAACTCTGTAACCTGTGCATTATTGCTGGTTTATTGATGAGGAAATTAGTGCTGAGGAATTAGGGAACTTCTCCATGATTGTAACAGAGCTGATGCCCAGAATTGCTTCAAAGCTGAAAGGGATCACCTACCCTCCACCCCCTGCCACCGCTGTGCAGATGACAACCACCATACTCTGCCCTGGCAGACCACTGGGTGGGCCTTTGTGCCTCAGTGCCCCACCCCATCATTGTGTGGAGAACTACTGCCAAGCTCTGCCCTGGCTTGGGCAGCTGAGCCAGGCTGGCACACATCAGCACCCTCCCACTGCCCCCACACAGAGGATGACCACTATGCTCCTGCCCCAGCCACTGAGCCGTGCCTGTGACCCCGCAACATCCTCCTGTGTGCTGATCCAGAGGACCGCCACACCCACCCTGGTTTGACCCGCTGCCCTTGGCTTCCCTGGCCACGTCTTAGAACAAGCACTGCTGTGAATGTTTGGCTCCCACTCTCCCTCCCAGAACCTTGACCTTCAATGGACTGGCAGTGCTGGTTCGATGGGAGACTTCGTGGCCCCTCACGCAGATAGAGGACCCGGCAGGTTCCAGTCACTATGTACCCAACAATCATGTGGATAACAACCACATAGTAGGACCCTAGCAGATAAACTGCTGATAGTTGTGACAATCGGGATTGATATCGGCCCAGAATGTGAAAATAACAAAATGAAAAACCAAAATGCAGTCTCAAATATCTAGTCCGTCCAGTGGAAGAACAGGCAACAACAAAATAGAGGACTTTAAAAGTGATACACCAGAAATTTCTGAAAAGATAGCAAAGGAAGTAAAGAAACAAATCCAGGAGGCTACAGAGGAAATCAAATTAGAAGTAATGTCTTATGTAAACACAGAAACAACAACCTTACTAAAAGATTTGCTCAACATAGCTAGGGAAGAAATAGATAAAAATAATACAGGAGCATGGGAAATTGATTGAAACTTTGAATGAACTATGTAGAAAACATGCAGAATTCATGAAACAAATTCAAAGATATATCCAAGAAACAAAAAATTCTATTGAAAGCTGGCAAAACCATTTAAATGAAGCTGTGGATAGAATTTCAGACCTTGAGGAAAGGATTGCAGATAGCAACCATGAAAAGGCAGAACTTATAAAAACAACAAAGCAGCATGAAATGACAATCTAGCTGCTTCAAAATGATGCCAAGAGAAACAATGTAAGACTAATAGGTATCAGTGAGGATGCAGGAGACAACACAAATGGCATAACTAAGCTGTTCACAGAAGTAATAGCAGAAAACTTCCCAAACATGGGGGTGAGGGGCTCTGACATACAAATAAGTGAGGCATACAGCACACCAAACAGTCATAACCAACATAAATCTACACTTAGACATATAATAATTAAGATTCCAGACATCAGCATAAAAACAGAATACTAAAAGCTGTTAGAGAAAACACACAACTCACTTACCAAGGAAAGCCTATTAGAATCACGGCAGACTTCTCAGCACAAACCTTCAGGTTAAGATGAGCTTGGAGTGAAGTACTTCAAGCCCTAAAAAAAAAAAATTTCAGCCCAGATGTACCTAGAAAAACTGTCTTTCAAATTTAATGGAGAAACAAGATACTTCCCTGACAAAGAACAACTCAAGAAATTCGTATCTACGAAACCAACCCTAGAAAGAGTATTGAAAGACATAATAGAAAGAGATAAAAAAAAATGACCACAATCTCCAGAACAAAAACAGAAAGAACCACGAGGCTGAACAAAAAATTAAAGGGAGGAAAATGGGAAACCAACAACAGGAACACAATATGGCAAAGTCAAGCCAGTATATATCAGTGACACCCATAAATACTGGCTTCAGTTCACCTATCAAAAGAAACAGGTTGACAGAATGGATCAAGAAACAGGACCCCACAATATGCTGTATACAAAGAACACATCTGACTCAAAAAGAAACTCATAGACTAAAAATCAAAGGATAGAAAACAGTATTCTATACAACAGAGACCTAGAAAAAAGCAAGGTAGCTATTCTGCTTGCAGACAAAGTGAACTTCAAAACTTAAATGACTAGAAATTATATAGAAGGCTACTACATACTTGTAAGTAGAAAACTACAAGAGGAAGAACTAACAATTGTAAATACATATGCATCAAATACAGGAGCATCCAACTATATAAGACAAATACTAATGGACATAAAAGATCAAATACACAAGAACACAGTTGTAGTAGGAGACCTTAACACCTCGCTGTCACAAAGAGATAGAACAACTAGACAAAAAGTCAGCAAAGAAATAACAGAACTGAATCATACCTGTGAACAAACAGACTTATTGGATGTTCTTGGAGTGCTCCACCCAACCACATCAGAATATACATTCTTCTCAGCTGCACATGGGACACTCTCCAAAACAGACCATATATTAACTCTTATTAACCCTATATTTCAGACCATATATTATTCTTAAGTAAATGCAAAGGGAATGAAATTATCCCATGCATAATATCTGATCATAGTGCACTAAAATTGAAAATAAATGGCAAAAAACCTGCATAAATACATGGAAATTAAATAACAACCTTCTGAACAACCAGTGGGTTACAGAAGAAATTAAAGAAATAAAACAATACCTACAATACAATGAAAATACAGACACAACATAATGTAACCTATGGGATGCAATGAAAGCAGTCCTAAAAGGAAAATATATAGCAATAAATATTCACATCAAGAAAATGGGATGAACACAAATAAATACTCTAATGCTACATCTCAGGCTTCTAGAAAAGGAAGAGCAAGTCAAACTCAAAGCTCACAGAAGAGAGGAAATTGTAAAGATTAAAGCAGAAATGAATGCAATTGAAATTTAAAAATATAAAGAATTAACAAATCAAAGAGCTGGTTTTTTGAGAGAATAAACAAAATTGATAAACCTTTAGCCAACCTTATCAAGAAAAAGAAAGAAAAAATTCAAATCCCTGCAGTAAGGACTGAAAAGAGAAAACTTACTATAGATGCCATGGAAATTCAAAAGATCATAAACACCCACTTTTAAAATCTCTATTCACATAGGATGGAAAACACAGAGGAAATGGACAGATTTCTAGAAACATATGAATTACCAAAGCTCAATCAAGAAGATATAACAATTTTGAATAACCCAATATCAGCTACTGGAAACATGATTAAAAACTTATAAACAAAGAAAAGCCCAGGTATTGATGGATTTACAGCTGAATTCTATGGGAAATTTTGAGAAGATTTAATGCCAACACTCCTTAAACTCTTCAATGAAATTAAAAGGAAAGCAGTCCTCCCTAAATCATTCTTGGAGGCAAGTATTACCTTGATACCAAATTAGGTACCAAATTAGAGAAAGACCCAACCAAAAAGAAGAACTATAGACCAATCTCACTAATGAACATTGATACAAATATTCTCAATAAAATACAGGCAAATAGAATGCAGCCAATCATTAAGAAGATTATTCATCATGAACAAGTGGAATTTATTCCAGGAATGCAGGGATGGTTCAACATATGCAAATCAATAAATGTAATACACCACATCAACAGAGCCAAAAATAAAATTCACATGATCATCTCAATAGACACAAAAAATTCTTTTGATAAAGTTCAACACCTGTTCATGATAAAAACCCTACAGAAACTCAGAATAGACAGTATGTACCTCAATCTCATAAAGGCCTTTTATTATAATCCAAAAGCCAACATTATGCTAAATGGACAAAAACTGAAAGCCTTCACTCTAAAATCAGGAACAAGACAAGGAGGTCCACTATCACCACTCTGATTCAATATAGTTCTAGAAATATTAGCCAGAGCAATCAGACAAGAGGGAAAAACAAAAGGAATAAAATAGGAAAAAAAGAAATTAAATTATCATTCTTTGCAGATGACATGATATTGTACAAAGAAGACCCCAAAAACTACACTGAAAGACTACTAGAAGTAATAAAAAAAATCTGCAGTGTAGCTGAATACAAAGTCAGTACTCAAAAATCAATAACATTCCTGCACATAAACAAAAAACTCACTGAGAGAGAAATTATGGAAATACCACCTTTCACAATAGCATGTAAAAAATCAGATACTTAGGAATCAACCTAACCAAGAATGTAAAAGATATGCTGAAAATTATATTACTCTCAAAAAGGAGATTGGAGACGATATTAGAAAATGGAAAAATATTCCTTGCTCTTGGTTAAGAAGAACCAACATTGTGAAAATGGCCATACTCCCACAACTGTTATACAGATTCAATGCAGTCCCAATGAAAATACCATCAACAAACCTTACAGATCTAGAGAAAATATTTCTAAAACTCATTTGGAAACAGAAGGAACCTAGAGTAGCAAAAATAATTCTGGGCAACAAAGGAAAGACAGGAGGCATCTCAATTCCTGACTTGAAACTATACTACAAAGCCACAGTAATAAAATCAGCATGGTACTGGCAAAGAAATAGGCCTAAGGATCAATGGAACAGAGTGGAAGATATAAACACTACTACAGAGATACTCAGCCACCTGATATTTGACAAAGGGGTTAAACATGTTCACTGGAAAAAAGATAACCTCTTTAATAAAGGGTGTTGGAAAAATTGACTTTCCACATGCCAAAAACTGAAAATAGACCCATGCCTATCACTACACTACACTAAACTAAACACTACACTAAAGTCAAAATAGATGAAGGATCTAAACTTTTAAAACAAAAACACTAAATCTATTGGAGGACAAGGTAGGTATAAATCTTGGAGACATAGGAGTAGGCAAAAAAATTCATGAATAAAACACAAACCACGGGAAACACTTCAAAGAATCAACAACTGGGATCTCATATTGCTAAAAAGTTTCTGCACTTCAAAAGAAATCTCCAACAAAGTGAAAAGAAAACCCACAAAATGAGAAAGAATTTTAGCCAACAACCCCTCAGACAAAGGACATATAAAGAATTGAAAAACATCAAGCCCCCCAAAATCAAAGATGGTCTCCAAAACTGGGTATCTGAGATGAACACACAGTTCTCAGATGAAGATATGCAAATGGCAAATAAAACATGAAGAAATGTTCACCATCACGGTCATTTGAGAAATGCAAATTAAAATAGCATTGAGATTTCATCTCACTCTGGAAAGAATGGCTGCCATCAAGAAATTAACTTATAACAAATGTTGGTGAAGATGCAGGGAAAAAGGAACAGTGCTCCACTGTTGGTGACAGTGCAGACTGGTGCAACCACTGTGGAAATCAGTCTGGAGATTCCTCAAAAAACTAAGATTGGAGGTTCCAGTCAATCCAGTTATTCTTCTCCTTTGTGTTTTCCCAGAAAAATTGAAAACATCACGTCACATTGATATATGTGCACCTATGTTCATAGCAACACAATTTGTGATAGCTAAACCTTGGAAACAACCAAAATGCCCATCATTAGTAAATATCACATTGCTTCTAGTGTAAAAAATAATAAAAACTGACAGAATAATGGGATCCAAAAAGTATAATAGATATTGTGAGAGTGAAAGGGGAGGACAGTACTCTAAAGGGTAAAACGGTATGTACAGTGTGTAAGATAGATGACTCTATTACTGAATTTCTGTAGGAACATTGAACAGAAGGATTTACACTGTCAAGATTTGAGTGTCTAACCACTATTTATGTTTCGACTTTGTGACTTTTTTTCAACTATTTTTAAGACAAAATGGGTAATGTATCAACTGGCGATTTTATAATATTAATTTTTTGAAATTGGTATTGTTCTACCCTTCTTTTCTGTTTTTCTATTTTCTTTTCTTTCTTTGAAAAAAAGAACAATATGCAATATAACAATCATTGTTAAATTTCTTTCATTTGGTTCTAAAAACCTATACTGTTATTGTTTTGAGTTTGTTTTTATTAAGCCTTCTGCTTTTTTGTTTTTCTTTTCTGACATTTCTCTTTTTAAAATAAAATAATAAATAAACTGAACTTCATGACCTTTTTTAAAAAAACTGAAAGGGTTGTCTGTTTTTGCTTCAAAAAAATTAGCATGTGACATCAATCACCAAATAAGTGTGATGTATGTTGGTGGTTATCCCAATCTTGATGAAACTGGGAGTAGAATGTCTACACACTTTGAAACCATGTGGACTAATACTACTTTTATTTTCCTATTAGAGTCCTTGCAGATTAGATTATATACCCTCATTACTAGAGGTTAGACCTGCTTTTAGAAAAGATGCAATTCATTCTGGAAAAAACATCAAAACAGAACAGAGGAACTCAGACTTTGCTTGTGAAAACTTATTACCCTGTGAATATACAACGCAGGTCCCAATATCTGACTTTCTTCCCTTTTAAGCATCGCAAAACTCTTCTTTACCCAGACCTCTTATGCCATCTTCCCATATTTTAGAAACAGCTTCAGCTTTTAGGCAAATTAAATTTCTTTTAGACTATGCAAAACTTTGCCGGCACCATTTTCTGTCCCTAATAAGAAGAAAATAGCAGGAACTTAATTCCCATTCAGTTTGGCGCTCATCCAGTTTGGTGATATTTTCCCTAGCTCTTTTTCATTGTTGTTGAATGCAGTAGGCTTTTATGGAGCCAGAGTTGGCCAGGCAATGCTACTTCCAATATGAAACAGCTGTAGAAATGTAAGGAAAATTCTATTTCTAATGATTAATAGCAAATTTCTGAAAGCACAGGAGATTAACCAACAAATCCCTGGGATTTCTTCAGATCCCCCAAATTCAACAATATCAAAATTCTATATTTTCTCCTAATAATCTTCTAGGCATGAGCATTATGAATAAAATAGGACAATAAATTATGTTCTCTTTTAACCTGCATTAAATCTTATGACTTGCTTATAATTTATAGATTTAAAGATGATAGGACTTTGACTTTTATTGTGAAAATACATCCAGAATTGAGTAAAGCTCTCAATGGTTAGAACTGTAGTAGTCTATCATCTTTAAAATGAGTGGCTTGATGCAGCCTTTCATCTTGCTAAACAGTCAAAAGAAATATATTAATACAGACTAAAAAGAAAATTGTATCTTATTTATTTTAATTCATCAAATTTAGAGAGAATCCTTTCCTATGCATACTATGCTGATGGAGCAGGCAGTTAGCAAGATGGCAGCTGAACACAGAAGAAATTCTACCAACAGCAAGTGATTGGAAATCCAGAGCCTGCTGTCTCTGAATTCCCTGAGAAGAGCACACCGACTCCCGCGGATGTTCCCCCACCTACTAGTCTTATAACTCTGGAGCCCAAACTGCACATTGATCTACGTTGATCCTGCTTGGTCCACGGGCCTCATTTGCATGTATTTGTACTATAATTTTGACCCCACTCCCCAGTGCCTTTGACTGCCATGCTCTTTCTGGTTAAGTCCAGGTAAATTCAAAGTTGCTCCTCTCAACTTGAGGGTTTAGGCTCACAGTTGTTGGAAGAAACCGAGTCAGTCACAGAACGGGACTATTTCCAAAATCTTAGGAAAACCCAGCTGAGTGCTCCGGGAAGTTGCTGTCTCTGAGTTTTGCCTGTCCTCCCTTCCTGAGGGTGTCCTCTTACCCTGGCAGTTGGTACATCAGCTCTGCCTTCTCAGATCTCTCCCATGTGTACTATCCCCTCCAATAAAGGTCAGCCTTGCCTCAGAGTATACTTTGCTTGTCATACACAAAGAGCTTTCTGAAGACTTCCACCTTCTTGACTCTAAGAGAAATGATGAGAGATGATTAAAATATACCAAACTCTTTTAAATTCTATTCACTAAGAGAATTTCGTGCAGCAGAAACTGTGCAAGAACCTCAGGTCTCTAATAGTTTAGCAAACATGAAAAATTTGATATTCCCAAGGACCCAGAGCTGAAGCTGGGACTTGTACTTTGTTCTGTATGACTCCAACTTATGACTTAATGTATGAAACAAGGCATATGCATTAATTATGATACCTAAGAGGCAAAAAGTAAACAAGCATTATAAGAGAAATATGCCAGTCAGAAAAGATCACAATAATTTGGAAGGAACAGACATCATAAATGTCATGAGCTGGATGGACACTGAAGGCTGAAGATTTTGAAGTTATAGGAAGAGTCTGTGTGGAGAGAAATTTAAAGGAAAGATGTCTTAAAACACCAAAGGGTGGGAAATGCTTGAAAAGGACAAGATTTTCCCCTTAAGACCTGCCAGTAGGCAGTGAAAAGGGAGACTGAGGAAAGTAGAAACAAGAAAAATAGAAGAAATGTTTTTTCCTTCCTGTGTGCTTTCTGTGTTCACCTTAGTTTAACCTCAACAGTGTTTCCATAGCATGGTGGCAACACTTTGTTCACAAAGGAAGAACAAAATAATTTCAGTTTGTTATTTTGCCACATTACCAGAAACAACCACATTACACTTCCAGAAATTCTAGCATTGGATGCCAAAATCTACTCTGCAGATAGCTTGGCCCAGCTCCATAAAATTCCTCCTCTGCATTTATAAGTTTTAATAATTCTAACCTTTTTCATTTGCTTCCAAGACTGAGGGGTAACTAATTGCTCCTGAATATGATATCCTAGCAACTATTTTTTTGCCTTTCCAGTACTTTAGTGTCTGGTTAATAGGTACATTGTATCTCTGTTAAAATAACTGATACAGTTTATTAGTTCACAAGTTTTTCTAATACTCATTGCTCAAGGGTAAATTTTCAAGTCACTCACAGGGCAGAGAAATAGAATTACCACAACAAGCTTCTTATTAATAATTATTTAGCAGAGTTCAAAAATGGGGGCTTGCTAGGGGGCTGGGTGCAGAGTCTCTGCGGAGAAATCAGATCAGATGCTAGAATATGACAACCTGGAGAGGGCCAGATGAATGGATAACGATTCTTATTAACCAAGGTGGTAACCGAAGGGAAAAATAAAACTAGGAAGAGGAAGGAAAAGCACAAATGGAGAGCTGAAGCCTGATGTACTCATTGAGCCCCGTTCCGTGCTGCTCTAGGTGCGCCCAGAGGATCTAAGGTTGTGCTGAGACCGCAGCCGCTGATAACAGGGGTCAGCCAATCCCAGACCCTTAATGGGAGGACGCGGCACAGTGAGCAGCAGATCCAAGGGGAAAAGCTGTATCAGTTCTCGGCAACTGCTGGAAATTGAGACCTGGGGCCCCGAGAAGCTGACAAAGCCACCTGGCCATTTCGGAGGAGACTGCAAGAAGTTCCAGGGCTCCGAAGCTGGACACCATGCAGTTTTCTGACCAATCCATGCTGTTCTGGGAATGCAGTGAAGACACTCAGCACAGTGTGCAGTGGACCCAGAGGAAGATCTGTATTGAGTCCCGGTGAGTACTAGGGACTAGGTCCCATGGCTGCTGTGGCTGGCTGGAGGACATCTTGGAATTGGGCAGAGCTCGGCACCAGGGCGGCATCAGTGACACAGAGAAGACTGGTGGAGAACATCTTGGAGTTGGGCAGAGCCTGGCACTGCAGTGACATCAGATAGTCGCCCCTGGTGCAGAGAGGTCTGGTAGAGGACAGCTTGGATTTGGGCAGAGCCCTGCACTATGGTGACATCATTCAGCTGCACCTGGCACAGAGAGAACTGGCAGGGTCTGCTGGGGCTGAACCACACCTCTGGTTGGGACCCAATAAGCAGATACAAAATTGTTGCAACTCTGTGACATTCACAAGGTATAGCCCAACTTGAGGATTGACTGGCCCAGCGGCTGGAGGCTAGCCTGCACTGTCCCTGCATCCCTGCCTACCTCAGATAACAGCAAGTTGGGGAGAGCAGCAAAAACTCAAATCAGCACACTTCCGAAAGGCCCTAAGCAAAACGGAGAGGGCCAGAGACCCCCAGGACACACCAATCTGAAAGAAACCAGAAATATGACAAGAGATAGAAATTTTTTAAAATCTCCATCTGCCAAACCTGGGAAAATAAGCCCAGGAGAAGTAAATACAGAAGAGAACCAGCACAGTAAACATCCAATACTAGACACAGCATCAGCTGATATAAGAAATACCTACATGACCTCATAGACAAATTTAAAATTGTACTTCTGATCCAAGTGAGGCAAGATATAAAGAGATTATTTTAAAGAAATGATAAGCCCCTACCAAGGGAACACAGATGGAAGAACATAGGAAATCAGAAAAGAAAGAGAAACCTCTGATGAAGAATTTAAACATGACCTAGAATACATGAAGCAGATCCAAAGAGACTACCAGGAAACTAAAAACTCCATTGAACACTGGCAAAATGCCTCAACAGAAACTAAAGTTAGCCTTTTGAAACTTGAAGAGAGATTTATGATATATGATCATGAAAGAAAAGACCTCTTAAAAATAATGAAGAACCAGAAAGAAACAATTCAAAGGCTAGAAGACAACAAAAGGATACATAACTTAAGAATAAAGCATGTGAGCGAGGAAGCAGGAGTAACCAAAAATGAACTACAAAGAATATTCATAGATATGTTAAAGGAAAACTTCCCAAGCATAGGAAAAAGAAATGATACCCAGATAAATGAGGCATACAGAACTCCAGCCACCTACAACCAAAACAGATCTATACCCACACATATAATAATCAAGATTAAAAGCAGCCAGGGAAAAGAAGCAGATTACCTACAACAGAAAAATTATCAAAATAACAACAGACTTATCAACACAAACTCTCAAATTGAGAAGAGCGGGGGGGGGGGATTATTCAAGCCCTGAAAGAAAATAATTTGCAACCAAGACTGATATATCCAGAAAAACACTCTCTCTCAAAATTAATGGAGAAATAAGATGTTTTCAAGACAAGGAGGAACTGTGGGAGTTCATGGCCACCAACCCAACCCTACAGAGAGTGCTGAAGGACATTCCAGAGAGAGAGAGGAAGGGATACCAGGATTCCAGCAACAGGAGCAGAGAGGCCTCAATGAACAGACAGTGGAATGAGGGAGTAAGGTAGACAAATTATAGCAATAAAGTGGAGTAGCAGACATGAGGCAGAGATGGTAAGCTATAATCTTTAATATAGATAGCCTTGATTCACTAAAATAAAAAAAGGCAGAGGTCATTGTTGATAGTGTATCAGGATTTAAAAGTCACAGTAGTCTTATCACTCTGTTTAGTTTGAATTTATTTTGTCCTAGTCTGTCCACTCATATCAGATTTGAGGGCACATCTAATCCAAAAATAGCAGGTTACACCATGGTAACTATCCTTAATTTCCTATTAACTTAAACTGAAACCCTGCATTACTTACATTGTCTTACTATGACTGATCTTATTTGAATCTGATTTGTTAGACTGCGGTTTTGCCTTGGCTGATTTTATTTGAATTTGTTATGCTTGATAGTATCAAGTCTAAAAGTAGAGGCAACTACTCTGAAGATGACAAGATGTAAAAGATATCCATACTGGTTTTGATCATTAGCAGCTCTCAAGTCCTACAATGTTTTCAAAGTTGTGTTTTTATAAAAATAGCTATGTAATACTATGCTTAACTATATTAAGCATGATGATGTGGACAAGTCTATTGAAAATAACAAGAGAAAGCATAGTAACTACAGTAGATCACCTAGTATTGTGGTTTTATGTGTCTTTTTCATTGCATGTTTTTCTAGGAATTTGTTTTGCTGTCTTGTTATGATTTGTTTATCCCTATAATACAGAAAGGATAGATATACATGTAGAAACTCACTCATAGGAAGAATTTTTTAAACTAGTTATGGGCCAGATTATATAATGCAAGATGTAAGGAACAGATACTCTGAAGAAGAGACACTAAGAAACCCAATGCTAATTCTGTAGCATTATGATATAAAATCTAGCAATACTATTATTCACTGTTCAGAGTGATATTAGTCTATTGGCTTAAGTTCAATTTCAGCATATGTAAAGATAAGGACAGCTACTATGAAGAGAATGAGAGACACTATGGTAGTCATTATTGTCTTCCCCAATATCAGATCCTGAAGATCTAAAAAGCCTTCATCATCCTGTAATGATTTGATTAGTTCTATAATATGCAGTATATATTCAATGTGTGTGAAGATGGGGACAACTATTTAGAAGAAAACTAGAGACAATAAGATAGACAGTGAAGATCTCCAGTGGACTTGCTTTGAAATCTGTATTTCTTTAAATTGTTTCTTTTTAAACTATTTTGTTCTGTTTTGATATGTTTAATCTTATTCTCTTTAAGATTAAAAAGAAGTGTGTAGGACTGATAACCATATTACTAAGTTTTTGTTGGATCATTGATCAGAACTGTTGGCAGTGTCACTTTTTAAATGTCACTTTATGTCGATGTCCGCTCCCGGCCGGCAGGAAGGACACACGACATAGTCTGGTAGTGGACAACCTTTTCTTTTTATTTTTCTTCTCCGTACAGCCTGCCCTGGGTTCTCCCAGCTGAAGCCTCCTTTGGTCCGCTCTCCGCGGCTCCTCTTGTGCTTCAGTCTGCCCCGAAGCCTCTATCGGTCCGCTCTCCGCGGCTCCTTCTGGGCTTCTACTTCCGGGCTTCTACCTGGCTTCTACTTCCGCCCAGGGGTGGCACCGGTATATATACGGGTACAGTGTCCAATCATGTTAAAGTAAGCAAGGCAAGCTGATTGGCTAACATCATCAGTTGCCAGGCAGACTATATTGTTGAGCGGGTTGTTTACGCGGTAAGCAGGAAACTAACATATTCGATGGGAGGGGTAATCTACCTCAGGCTTCGCTCTTTACCACAGGCCGCACGTCCGCCGCGCAAGGCGAGCTATCACAGACGCGGCTCCCAACATCTCCCCCTATTTTATTTTTTTTGAATGTGCGCATCGTAGCCCTTCCTGGACTGGGTGCAGAGGCTTATGCCCTATGTGTAGGTCCACCGTAGGTCCTTGGCTTAGACCCTGGTTGGCCATGCCATGGTCTGCCAAGGCCCTGAGGCCCTCGTCCTTTTTCTAGGGCCAGGCACAAACTGGACGGAACCTGGATGCACACAAGCTTGCACTCATTTCCTCTCCGTAAAGAAATCCCCTCGGAGAGAAATTTAGACCTGGGCAGCATCTAACAGTCCAGCGGCTTACGTGCAGGATGGGGTAGGGCCTGGCTTAGGTCGAGTCGTGCTGGGGAGGCACGCTCTTACCCGTCATTGACTCACCTACCCTGCTGTGTATTGTCACCTTATGGAGGAGAATGAGGGATGCCCGCCATATCTAGACTCGGTCGTGGGCCAATTGAGCAAGCCATGCATATGCCTGAGGATCTTCTTGTCCATTTCGGGCTACCGCTATTTCTATTCATCTTATTGGTTGGTCTGTGATGGATCTCCAGTAGGGCAGGTCTGATCTTCAGTCGAGGGCTTTGTTGCCCGTGTCAGTCTCTCCGGTATCCACAGTGGTTCTCGTCCCGGTTCCTGTGGGAAAACACAAACCGCGCCTCGGTTCCAGCTGACCACTGGATCCGGGCCCATCCATTGTCATGCCATAGATAACCGCGCCTTTGGAGGCAGGCCTTGGTTTACTCCCCCTTTTTGTTTTTTATTTTTTATTTTTATCTTTTTCGTTTTTTTTTTTTTTTTTTTTTTTTTTATTGGTACCAGGGATCGAACTGGCGATTGCCTGCTTACAAGGCAGGCGCTTATGCCGCTAAGCTAAATCCCCAGCCCCCATTTCCTCGACCGGCGTTTTTCTCAGCCTGCTCGGCAGAGAACTCTGTGTACTAGGCTCGCCAATCCAGGTAACTACCCGAGGGCAGACACGCCTTTGCCAGCTGAATCCAGTCCGCGGGGGTGAGGGGCCCAGAAGACAGATTCTCCAGCATGGCAATGGTGTAAGGCGCAGTCGGCCCAAAGGTTGTAACTGCATTTTTAAGTTCTCTAATCTGCTTTATCTCAAAAGGCTCCCATACATTGCGTCCCTGGCCCATAGCTACTTGTACAGGAAACATCCCGTAGGGGCCACTGTCTATCCCAGGTGGATGTACCTCATGAGACAAGCGTCCCCCCTGCCAAAGCCGCCTGTAAAAATACCGACCCGCCGGCGGCGGAGCATAAGACAGCGGCCGTGATTGGGCGGAAAATGGGGGCCCGTGCATCACTTCCTGTTCTTGTGAAAGGGGAGAGAGCTCCCAGGCGGCCGCCTCGTGGCGAGGAATCGCCTCCGGAAACGGCCCCCAAGGTGGGGCGGAAGGCTTCGCCTCCCTCTCGCGCCGGGGAGCGCTCAGGAGCTCTCTACTCCTCCGCAGACCAGGTTGAGCAGAGCGCAATTCGCGGGGCAACGCTGGAAAAGAACCCTGCGACTCCTTATTGAGCGATTTAGGCTCCTGACAGCTGGTCTCTTTGGCCTCCTTGCCATTCAACTTTCCCTCGTCCTCGGAGTCAGACGACTCCGAGGCTAGAGCCCCGTCCTCCTCCTTAGCATCCTTGTTCCCCTTGACGGACCCCTCTCGGGAGCTCCCTGACTGGGCCTGCTCAGATACCCTGCGTACTTTTGTAAGCTCTTGAGAGCTTTCTCCACAACCACCCTCGCTCTTAGTGTTGCTACCTAACATGTTTCCCATCTTTTAATATGTTACTCACCGCGTGAGGCCCAAGGAATCCGCCACTTACGCGTGAGCCTGAGGGGAGTCTAAAAGCCCTGTAGGTGCGCGCCACCCAGAGCCCAGGCTTATCCCCAACTCACCTGTCTCGCAGCTCTGTACTGGAGCGTTGTCCACTGTCACGTCTCGGGGGTGATCAGTCCCCGGGCGGGCCTCCAAATGTCGATGTCCGCTCCCGGCCGGCAGGAAGGACACACGACATAGTCTGGTAGTGGACAACCTTTTCTTTTTATTTTCCTTCTCCGTACAGCCTGCCCTGGGTTCTCCCAGCTGAAGCCTCCTTTGGTCCGCTCTCCGCGGCTCCTCTTGTGCTTCAGTCTGCCCCGAAGCCTCTATCGGTCCGCTCTCCGCGGCTCCTTCTGGGCTTCTACTTCCGGGCTTCTACCTGGCTTCTACTTCCGCCCAGGGGTGGCACCGGTATATATACGGGTACAGTGTCCAATCATGTTAAAGTAAGCAAGGCAAGCTGATTGGCTAACATCATCAGTTGCCAGGCAGACTATATTGTTGAGCGGGTTGTTTACGCGGTAAGCAGGAAACTAACATATTCGATGGGAGGGGTAATCTACCTCAGGCTTCGCTCTTTACCACAGGCCGCACGTCCGCCGCGCAAGGCGAGCTATCACAGACGCGGCTCCCAACAACTTTACATACTTTAATTTTGTAACCTGAAAAACTATTTCTAAGATGACAATATGTAACTTATCAACTGGTGATTTTTTACTGTTTATTTTTCTGTAATTCTGTATTATTTCTACTTTCTTTTCTCCATTTTTTTGTTTCTTTCTCTTTAAATAAAAAAATAATTACTTAGCATGTATACATAGAGAATAGTTCATGAAATATTTACATGTCCAATATGTAAATGAACTGTGTGGGAGGACTCTGTTAGTCACAAAAAGAGAAAGGGTTGTCAGGAAATAAGTATTAGAAAGGCACAGATGCAGGAAAGGAAAACGAGGTAGCCAACTGAAAAGAGAAAGGAAAACATCCTAGAAAAGAAAACGAATTGGACATAGAGGAAGCCAGATTTGAGGGAGATGGAGGATTATTCAATACACTGAATGGAAAAGGCAATGAGACTGAAGGGTTAAGAAGGAAATTATTTATAAGGCCTGAGGATTTAAATCCAAGTTTAGAAGACTAGGCATGGAATTCATAGAAACAGTGTTATCAGAAAAAGCAATGAACAATAAGATTCACACTGTTTTAAATTAGAGGATTTGAAAAACCCAACCAAAAAGGAGAATTATAGGCCAATCTCCCTGATGAACATCCATGTAAAGATTCCCAATAAAATACTGGCAAATGGAATGCATCAACTCATCAAGAAGTTTATGCACATAACCAAGTGGGATTTCTCCCAGGAATGCAGGGATGGCTTAATATAAGCAAATCAATAAATATAATATACCACATCAACAGAGCCAAAGACAAAAATCACATGTTCATCTCAATAGATGGTAAAAATGTTTTGATAAAGTCCAACACTTGTTCATGATAAAAACCCTACACAAACTTGGAATAGATGGTATCTATTTCAATCTGATAAAAGCCATCTATGAAAAACCAACAGCCAACATTATACTAAATGGGCATAAACTGAAAGCTCTCAATCCAATATTAGGAACATGACAAAGATGTCCACTATTCACCACTCCTATATGGTTCTAGAAACATTAGGAAGAGCAATCAGACAAGAGAGAAATAAAAGGAATAAAGATAGGAAAGGAAGAAGTTAAATTATCACTATTTACAGATGACATGACACTCTATATAGAAGACCTCCAAAAACTCCATTGAAAAAGCATTAGAGTTAATAAGAAAATTCAGCAGTGTAGTTGGATACAAAATCAGCACTCAAAAATCAATAGGGGCTGGGGATTTAGCCCAGCGACATAAGTGGCTGCCTTGCAAGAGTGTGGTTGTGAGTTCGATTCTGGGTACCAATACAAACAATCAATAGTATTCCTATACACAAATAACAAATTCACTGGGAGAGAAATTATGGAAATAACACCTTTCAGAGCAGCATCCAAAACAATCAAATACTTAGGAATCAACCTAACAGAAGATGTAAAAAACCTATACGATGAAAACTATAGTACTCTAAAGAGAGATTGAAGAGGGATGTTAGAAAATAGAAACATATTCCTCATATTCTTTACTCTTGGTCAGGAAGAAACAACGTTGTGAAAATGGCGATACTTCCAAAACTAATACAGATTTAATGCAATCCTGATCAAAATATCATTAACATACCTTACAGATATAGAGAAAATAGTCCTAAAATTCATTTGGAAACAGAAAAGACCTAGAATAGCAAAGGCAATCCTGGGCAACAAAAGCAAGGCAGGAGGCATCTCACTCCTTGACTTGAAATTATACTACAAAGCTACAGTGATAAAATCAGCATTGTACTGAAAAAACAGACCTGAGGATCAATGGAACAGATTAGAAGATGCAAACACAACTAGAAAGACATTCAGCCACCTTATATTTGACAAAGGAGATAAACATGTTTACTGGGAAAAGGATAGCCTCTTTTAAAAATGTGCTGGAAAATTTGCTTTCCACATGCCAAAGACTGAAACTAGACCCATGCCTATCACCATGCACTAAAGTCAAAATGGATCAAAGATCTAAATATTAAAATACAATCACTAAATTTACTTGAAGACAAGGTAAGTCAAAATCTTGAAGACATAGCGGTAGATAAAGTTCATGAATAAAACACAAACTGCACAGGAAATACTTCAAAGAATCAACAACTGGGATCTCATCTTATTAAAAAGTTTTTGCATTTCAAAAGAAATCACCAACAAAGTGAAAAGAAAACCCACAGAATGCGAAAGAATTTGGCCAATAGTCCCTCAGACAAAGATTTATATTCAGAACATACAAAGAACTGAAAAATATCAAGCCCTCCAAATTCAAAGACCCATTCCAAAAATGGGCACCTAAGATGGATATGTATTTCTCAGATGGAAAAATACAAATGACAAATAAATGTATGAAGACATGTTCAATATCACTGGTCTTTTGAGAAATGCAAATTAAAACAACACTGAAGTTCCATCTCACTCCAGAAAGAATGGCTCCCATCAAGAAATCAATTGATAACAAATGTTGGTGAGGTTGTGGGGTAAAGGAAAAATTCTCCACAGGCAGTTGGAGTGTAGACTTGTGCAGCCACTGTGGAAATCGGTGTGGAGATTCCTCAGAAAAATAGAATTGGAAGTCCCATTTAATCTAGCTATTCCCATTTCTGGGTGTTTTTCCAGAAAAATTGAAAATGTCATGCCACAGTGATATATGCACAGCAATGTTTATAACAGCACAACTTGTAATAGCTAAATCTTGGAACTAATCCAAATGCCCATCAACCACAGAATGTATAAATAGGTGTGGTATTTTTATATAATGTAATATTATTCAGCCATAAAAAAAGATAATCTTGAGGCTTTTATAGATAAATGAAGGCAACTTGAGACTATACTCTAAGTCAAATAAATCAAGCTCACATTTGTAAATATCATATATTCTCCCTAACATAACAATAATAATAACAATAATAATAAAACTGCAAGAGTAACAAGATCCTAAATGTACAATAGATATTGTGATAATGAAAGGGCAAGAAAGTGCTCAAAAAGAAAGAACTGGGACGGGGGAAAGGAAGAAAGGAAAAGATTATCTCTATGTAGGTATGCACATATAACTCTATTTATGTATATATATGCAAGATGATAACTATACTGCTGTCAATTAGTTCATCAAAAAAAAAAACAGTTTGTGCTGTCATTGTTTGATTGTTTGATCATTTTTATGCCTAGATCTTGTAACCTGAACAACTATTTCAATGTATTAACTAGTATTGAATTCTTACTGTTTTTTAAAGTTCTGTATTTCTGCTATCCCCTTTTCTATTTTTCTTTAATTTTAAAAGTGAGCATGAAATATGAACATGTGGAGTGGATTACAGATATTAAGACAGCCATGACAGCTCAACTAAACACATACACACACACACACACACACACACACACACACACACACAAGCACACACATGAAGACTTCCAGAATTGCTTTCAGAAAGTTGCAATAATAATGAGATAGGTGATTAGAAGAAAGGAAAAGGACATTTTGATGGCGATTAACGGCAATGAGTCTTTTCACTGTAATAATATTCTCATTTAACCACACTATATTTTTCCATCCACCTCATATCATGTATGGCAGCCATAAAATAATTCAGTTTTGCTTTAAAAATTAAAAAATGAAAAGAAAGTGTAAACAATAAATAAGTCAGAGAGTTTGGAGTACTTTCCTATACGCCATTTTTCACTTAATATGAGAAATTGTAGCTTTGTCAAGAGGAAGTTAGTGAATATAGGAGTCAGCTTTCCCACTGTTGAGACAAAATAGCCAACATTTACAGCTTAAAGGAGGAGAGGTGCAGTTTGGTACACACTTTCTGGGGATTCAGCCCAGGTTTGGCTGGCTACAAGACAGAAACTTCATGGTAGAATTGTGTTACAGACTAAAGACACTCATTTCACAGCAGACGGAAAACATAGCAGTGCCAGAGAGAAAGGAGGAGGAACCATTTAAGGTATTTGAGGTGGCACCACCATGAATCACTCAGGCACCCAGACGTGAATTTCCCAATATAAGCAACAATTTGTCTACATTTTGTCCATGTCCTGAAACCATACAATAATGTAAATCTCAGAGTGATGAACTAACTACTTTGAGAGATAAAGCTTCAAGGCAGCCCAACATTCAGGCCATCACATGGGTACTGCTTGCTGCTTTTAGCCAAATTTATAGTGAGAATTAGAAATAAAAAAGCTAAGGAGAAAAATCCTGAAAGTTTAAATATTGACTCAAAAGTACTTAGGTGTATAGTTGAGGCCATTGAGGTGTGGCTGCTGAAGAGATTAACCCCACTAAAGTGAAACCAAGTAATTTGCACAGATCAAGAAGAAAGATTTCTTGAGGGAATCTTACAAACAGAAAAACCCCAGCCATCACAGGCTCAAGGCTGCAAAAGGGTCAAAATTTCATTTGGGAAGGAAGTTCAAGGATCTCTGCTGGAAAACAGCTTTCTAGACAACTGTTTCCCTGGGACTCATCTCACCATGATCAGCTGTCAAAGCACTCAAAGACTGCTGCAGGCATGCACTAAGAAGGCCTGCTTACTGCTTCCACTGACAGCAAACCTTGGTGTCAAGGACATAATGCTGATCTCACTGTAGAATTTACACTGGATTCCAAAGAAGGCCAAGGCAAGAAGTCCATGAGAAGACAATGTGTGAACCAGTGAGAATGAAGTTAAAGTACAGTGGAGACCCCACGAATTGGAGACCCCAGAAGCTCCAGGACTCAATTAATATTTCAAAGATGCTCTAACTTAGAAATATCTTTGAAGAAAAGCCCACAAGTATGGATCAAGAACAGCCCAAAAGGGAGGTCATTTGGACTACAGTCAGCAAGTCCATCAGATTTGGTTGGCCAAAGGCCTTTGGAGTTTATATCTGACCACCATCTGCCCCAGATGCAGATATGAAAGTATGAGAATTAATGTTTCCCCTGCTGAGTTTTGGTCTTCTTACGGTCCTGTTTTCTATCCCCCAATCTTTCCTTTTGGAATGGGAATATTTATGTCATTGTACTTTGGTATTGAAAAACTTTTTTGTTGTTTTTAATTTTTTGTAGTGTCTTTTTAAAATTTAATTTAAAGAAAGACTAAACAAAACAGAAAAAGAGTAGAAATAATACATAATTACAAAGAAAAAAACAGTAAGAAATCACTAGTTGATGATTTCAGGTTGTCTTCTTACAAATAGTTATTCAAGATACTAAAGTAGAGCATATAAAGTGAGGATTCAAACAGTGAGATTGCAACCAGTTATGTTCAACTATCCAACAAAAACTTAGAAATATGGTTATCAATCCTATATACTTAAACACATACGCAGTTATCCATATCTTCAATTATGTTGAGATTGAATAAACCCAAGCAGGAAAATATCACTCTGAACAAAAAATAATACTATTGCTGGGTTTCACATTATGATACTCCAGTATCAGCACTGGGTACTTTAGTGTCTCTTTTTCTTCAAAGTATCTGTTCATTTCATCACGTGTCATAAGATCAGTTCTCATAAACTATTTATAGGTTCTATACATGCATGAGTCTGAACATGTATTTCTATCCTTTCTATATTAGAGGGAGAAACAAAACAAAGCAAGACAAAATAAAACATATTCCTATAAACACATGAAACTAGAGAAACATATAAGACCATTATACAAAGAGTTCTACCATGGTTCCTGTGTTGTCTCTTGTTATCTCCAATAGAATTGGCTATATCATCAGACATAGTATAATTGAATATATCAGTAAATAACAGTACTAATAAAAACACAACTTTTTATATAGTATAGAACATCAAAAACTGGCAGTTATCAAATCAGAATTTGTATCATAGAGTCTTGTCATCTTCAGTGTAGTTGCCTATACTCTCAGACTTGATACTATCAGTCATATCAGTTTTGAATAAAATCTGTTGATACCAAACAGCAATCAAACAAACCAGACTTAACTAAGAGCAGTCATGATAAAACAGTAAGTCATACAGGGCTCCAGATTAAGATAACAGGAAATGAAAGATGATTACTGTGCTATATCCTGATGTTTTTGGGATAGCTGTGTGTGCCCTCAAATCTAATGCAAGTAGACAAACTGGGACAGAATAAAATGTATCAGAAAAAAAAATAGAATAAAATCTAAGCAGAGTGGGAGTAATGTGGGTTTTAATGATACACTATTAATGTCAGTTTCCTGATACACTATTAACAATATCTTCTTCCATCTTTTTGAAGACTCTCCCTCCCCTTTCACTTCCCCAGGATACACCATGCATTTTTGGGTCTGACCAAGACCCTTGGTTTTAAATGGAGGGGGGACAACCAGCTATTTACCTAAGTGTTTCTGAACCTTCTCTCTTCTGGACTTGAACTCTAATTGTATTCCTTTACCTATTAAAGCCTATCTTTCCAACCTATCCACAAATACTGATCTGGCTGCCCCTATTACTCTCTGGTTCTCTGTCACATAAAGCATTGTTTTCTCATATTTGATTTTCAGTCCATGTACTCTTTTTCATATTAGTTATATTTCCTATAAATAGCATCTCAGTGGACCTACATCCTGATCTACTCCAAGTGTTGTTCTTTTTTTAATTTAGTGTATCAAAGCCATCTATATTAGAGATTATAACCAACCTTCTCTGCCTCATTTCTGTTATGCTCTTTTTTTGCCACCAGTTGCCAGCTTATCTTCTTCATTCTGTTTTCTACTCCATTAATTGAGGCCCTCTGCCACTGTTCCTGGAATTCTAGTACTTTTCTCTCTCTCTAGAATGCCCTGCAGTATTCTCTGTAGAGTTGGATTGGTGATTGTGAATTTCTCAAGTTCCTCTTCGTCTTGGAAGCATCTTGTTTCTCCATTAATGTCTAGAGGAAGTTTAGCAGGGTATATCAATCAGGGATGGAGGATATTTTCTTTCAGGGCTTGGAATTTTTCACTCCAGGCTCTTCTTGACTTGATGGTTTGTGTTGAGAAGTCTGCCATTGTTCTGATGGGCCTTCCTTTATAGGTTATCTGATTCTTGTCTCTGACAGCTTTTAATATTCTGTTCTTATATTGAATTTCTGGGATCTTATTATATGCCTAGGTGTGACTCTATTTTGATTGTAGGTTGCTGGAGTTCTGTATGCCTCATATATCAGAATATCATTTCCTTTTCCTATGTTTGGGAAGTTTTCCTTAATTATTTCTGTGAATAGCATTTTTAGTTCCTTTGTTTGTACCCCTGCTTCTTCATTCACATTCTTTATTCTCAAGTTGTAGATCCTCTTGTCATCTTCTAGCCTTTGTATTGTTACTGCTTGTTTCCTTGTTATTTTTTTTTAATTTTCCCTTTCATAATCCCACATTGCAAAATTGTCCTCCAGTTTGGATAAGCCATCCTTAGTTTCTTTCAAGCTGATTTGCCATCTTTCCATAGAGTTTTTAATTTCCTGGTAATTTCTTTGAATCAGCTTCATGTATTCTATATTTTTTATATTCTTCATCAAATGGTTCTCTCCTTTGTTTGAGTTCCTCCCTTCTCCCATCTGTGTCTGCCTGAGGGGTGCTTAGTATCTCTTTTATTAATCTTCTTATATCTTGCTTTACTGGCTAAATATTTCACTTTTGAAATCATCTATGAGGTCCCAAATATATCTCTTTATGTCCACTGGTGCCATGTCTGATATTGCTTGTTTGCTGTTCTCATTCTCCTTTGTATTTACCTGTCTGGGTCAATGTTCTCAGGGTTGGGACCTTTTTGTTCTTGCTTCCTCTTCCCATCTTTTTTGCTTCTTCCAGGAGGTCCCAGTGTCTTTCTTTGTTGGTTAAAATTCTTTTGAAGCACGCTGGCTAGATGACCCTTCCTATTGCCATGTGCTAGTGAGTTGCAGACAGGCACAGCGTATGCTGGCCCCTCCCCTCTGGATCAGTCAAGCTGCTGTGGCCTGCACTGTATTACTGTATCAGTCAAACTTCTGAGGCTTCACTGTGTTAGTGTGGTTAGTGAGCGGCCACTGCTGTATGGACTTGATTTCGGATAACCTATTGGGTCTCAGCCAGGTCACATAACCCAGGCCTAGCTCACTCCACCAATCCTGTTCTGGAAGGGAACAACTGACTGAAGTCACTGTTGTCCCTTGTACTTGCCAGTCCTGCCCGGTCCCAGAATGTTGTCCACTGGAGCTCCCCCTTTCTATGGAATGGCTTCACTCACATCACTCATCACAGGTAGATGTAGGCACCCTGCCAACACAGCTCTCTGTTTGGTTGGCCGACCCCCGAGCTCAATGTAACTGCGCCTCCAGTGAGTCGAAGCGGCAGGAACTCAGTCAGCAAGTCACCCACTATGGCAGGAACACTGAACCTTTAGCTGTTCCAATAATAGCACTGGGACTGTATGTTTGGTTGGTTCTTCTCACCTTAATATCTTCTTAGGACAAGAGAATTCATCTCCCTCTGTTTGGGGCTCCCCACTCTGTATTATGTTGAATTCTAAGCTGACTATCTCAGAGAGCCTCTGTCTGTTGTTTTTTAATTTTACAGGGATCCCCAGCTAAGAGTTTTCCTTGGTTCTAACAAAAGACTGTGAGTTGGATTTTTTAATTATGCTCAAACTATTGAGATTTTGGGTAAGAGATGATTATTCTTTGCTGTAATCAACATAATTATATTAGGTGTAATTATGAACTTATTATTGTGTTTATTTGGAGTTTTGAGAGATGTATTCAATTCAAGTTGACAAAGGTCTCTGGCATTTTCCCCATGGTGGTGTGTTTTTACAGCTCTGCTTTCTGGCCACTAGCAACTATGCAGTTTTGTTTTACCACACCCTTCAACCATGATGTTCCTACCTTGGCCCAATAGACCACAGACTAAATTTCCATGAATCCTAAGCCCAGTAAAGTTCTCATCTATTTGTTACAGGTTCAAGTAATTTGTCTCCACGTGGGAAAGATGACTAATACAATAAGTATTGGATCAAATAACATTTCCAATATTAACAGAGAAATTCATTTAAAATTAATCATTTTAACAAAAACAGACTTTTGTTATTTATTCTTACATATATTTAATATATCTAATAGTCAAATTCATAGATGTCCTGTTATGTTCCAGTTACCTTTATAGGCACTCTGAATTTGAAGCAAATTCTTGATTTCATGATGGTTAGATTCTAGAGGAGGAAGAGAGGCAGATAAACAAATAATTAGATTCTTTCAGATTTGTAATAGTAAATCTGAAGAAAGGGTAACCAGCAAGCTAAAAGTCATGTTTAACAAAAAAGTATTTCTGAGGCCAGTACTTCCTAGACTAAAAATTGGAAAGGGCAAGGGACTTGACGATACATGGTAGGAATGAATAAAATTATGTATCATGCAATTTAAGATAAGACAACAAATAAATGTGTTTTCCCCAAAAGGTACCTGGAGGCAAGTACACATGGATGAATACATAGAAGCCAATCCCAAGATGCACAAGTTCGGAAATGCAGAATTTGGCAAGGAGTATATGGAAACCAGTAAACCCAGTAAAGTTATACAACTAGGGTTCAATTTAGCTAAGAACAATATGCCTAATGCTTGTTTTCTAGAAGCCAGGGACGTTGGGGCATTATTCACTGGCTCCATCTCAACTGGTTAAGAGTTTTCCATGGAGATGTTACGTATCACCTACCTCTAACTTCTGGATTACACTTCATTATAGTGGATTGAGATTTTATGACACCAGAGAAAGCTCTAAGAAGAAAAAAGAAACATAGACAAGGAGAAGGACACAAGTGACTGGAAAGGGAAACTGCCAATCAGTTGAGAGCCATCTCTGCTGGTGAACACAGAAGGCTCAGGGGTGAAATGTTGAAAGAAATAAATGAGAAACAAGGTGGTGATGGCTGAATATTTCACACTCATTATTTTTAAGGGGAAGTTATTACTAATATAATTATATAATTACATAATAGTAATAATTAGTTACTATTAATAATAAAACTAAGATGATGACTATGAAAATAAAAGCCAGAGTATAGTAGAGAGCCAAATAACACATATCAAGGAAAGATAAAGAAGAAAATTTTAGTAAAGAGCATTTCATGCACTATCTGGAAGAATACTTAACTCATGAAAACTTGTAAGAGTGATATTGTAGAAAGTCATAGTGAGTCAACAACTAAAAGCCTTTGAAAACTGTGAAGGAACGATCAAAGGAACTACAGATAAAACAACAATAAAGTATAGTATCCAGTACAGTTAGATGACATGCAAGTCAAGGAGATTTAAAGCAGCAAGGCGGGGAGAAAGGTCGTGAGGAGTTAAGGGGAATGCTAAGAGGCGCAGTCACGCTGTTTCCAGGCCAAGTTTTAAGAGAAGGAAACGGGAGCTTCTCCACTGAGGACAGAAGCCAGGTTCCAGCAGCAACATGTTAAAGGGAACGTACAGAGAAGTTCAAATGCACAGTGAATTTTATTGATGACTAATTCTGACATTTAAGGTGTCCAGATGAAAAAAGATTTCTGGGGTTACAGATAAACAGGAAGAAAAGTCAGAAAAGACAGTATGAGGAGCCAATAGGAATACCAACAGACGATACACACACCTTAGCCCCACATGGTTGGGTTTTTACATTCTTGATCACTGTAATTTTTGAAGTGTACACATTTGGTAATTGTTTCTGCAAGAAAAACCAAAGTATTATAATTTCATTTGGCTAATTTATCATCTTAATTTCTAATTTAACAATTGGAAGAGTCAAAGTATTTATTAATTTATAAAAAAGAAAAAGTTGTTAATAACATTGGAATATAGTGTTTGGAAAATGATTGAAAAAAAGGAAAATATGCTCATAAGCCAAGGAAAGATATATAGAAAAGGAAAAATTATTTTGACTAAAGAATAAGGAAAGTGCAACTGAGCTTTTGTGATTCCTCCAAAGGGATTCTCAGGTTACTTATGGCCTAAGATATTAATAAGCAAAAGTTGAGAGAATTCAAATTTAATAATAATAAATCAGACTCACATTTGTAGATATTACATTGTCTCGCTAGTAAAAAAAAATAAATAAAAATCTGAAAGAGTAATCAGAACCAAAATGTATAATAGATATCATGATAATGGAAGGGAAAGAAAGTGCTCTAAAGGATATAACTGTGTGTTTTAAGTGTGCAAGATAAATAACCACACTACTAAGTTTTTGTCAGTTCATCAAACAGAATGGTTTGTACTGCCATTATTTGATTATCCACTTTTTATGCTTTGATTTTGTTACTTGAGCTACTACCTCTAAGATAACAATATGTAATTTATCAACTAGTGATTTCTTACTGTTTTTGTGAAATTCTGTATTATTTCTACCCTTTTCTCTGTTTTGTTTTTTTTTCTCTAAATAAAAAAGTTAATAATACATGCATGCAACTAAGCATACAGCTAATACTTTTTTAAATGTCAATAACACAAACTCAAAGAAAATAAAGTGTTCAGAAAGAAATCAAGCATAGATGAAGAAAAATAAAACCAGAAGTTTGACCTTTAAAGAAGAGAAATTGATACAAGTACTACAAGATTACAATGAAGAATGAAAAGATTTCCACTAAATATTGCTGTATGTGCTCCATACTAGAAGAGATAACAAAGAATATAATAAACAACCTTTTCAATAGCTGTATATAAATGACATAAGAAAATTCCTAGAAAAACATAAATAAAATTGATTGTAAATATTATAATTATATAGATTATAAATAAAATTATTTTGCTTTTTATATTAGTTTGCAGTACTCAAATCTTACAAAAGTTTGATATCAGAAATATGTGAGTACCTGCTACAGATCAGGTAAAACAAATCCCCCTCATACATAGATGAAAAGAGGTATCTAAAAGAGAAAGTTCAAGTATCTATTAAATACTTGAAAAATGTCCATACTTATTTGTACAGAAATGCAACTTAAAGCCACAATGGAATACTATATAGTGTCCATAAGTAAATAAAATGTCTGGCAAAACCAAATGTAAGCAAAAGTGAAAAGTAATGATAATTCTCATAAAATTGCTTCTATGCATGGCCATTGCTGTAACTACTTTGGATAAAATTTGTCATTATCTAGTCAGGTTGAAACTATATATATCTTTTTACCCAACAAGACTATTTCTGATGCTCTATATAGAAATTTATGTATATGTGATTTAAGATAAATATGAAAGTATATTCACTGATAAATTGCTTTAAAATTAGAATATAGGGCTGGGGTTTGGCTCAACAATGTAAGCACCTGTCTGGCAAGTGTGAGGTCATGAGTTCAATCCCTGAAACAAACAAACAAAAAAGAAAACATGTTAGAATATAAGCCAAATGTCCAATAGTTGAATGTATATATTGCAATATGTATAATGAAATACTATGGGAAAAACCTCCCCCAAACACAGATAAATCTCACAAACATAAAATTATAAAACATGTGGCAATAGACAAATACACATTGCAATGTTACTTGCATAAATATCAAAAAATACAAAACAAATATCTTCCTTAGATATGTACAAAGAGAAGGGAAGCCACACAATATTGGAAACTGAAGTTGAAAAGAATTTGTGATCAAGTGGGACACACAAAGGATTTCTAGTATAAATTGTCATAATTCATGACTTGGAAGAGTCCACAGGAACTGACTTCATAAACACACTTGTTATTTTGTGCACTGATAGTCTACATAATTTTCTGTGTTTGCATATATATGCATCTATCAGAATTTTCTAAATGCTATCAAAGGAGATTTAATTAAAATTACCTGCACATTTGTGAGATCATTTATTTAGATCAAAGAAATTTGTGGAATATTAATTCTAATCACACTATCATTGTAATACTGTACCAAGATTACTAAATGAATTGGCCAAGCATTTGTTCATTTTTTTAGCTGGAGCAAACTTCCCGTCTGTCTTTTACTAAATTTCATTACTTCTACAAATGCTCTAGTAGGCTTATCACAGTTTCTATGAAATTGCAATACCGTGAAATGTCCGGATATGAAAAATTTAATTAATAGTAGCACTTTCATCACTTTTCAGTATGATCTCTAACCCCCTTTCTTTGTAGCCGTTTCTCTTGAGGAGTTTCATCTACCCGCTCCAATATTTGAACTCTGCAAGAATGACATTTCTTGAGATAAGTTGGCACAACTGAGCTCCCTGACTTCCAATGATGACAGCAGAATTAGAATATTGGATTTCCATGATACTTCACCTTGTATTTCCACAGCAGTAGGTGCATGACACAGACTTTCATTCACATTTTCCAAATTCTCCTTTCTCTGAGTGAACAGCTCTTGCTAGCTCAGCCAATAAGCAAAATATTCAAGTTCAGAAAAGTTTGCAAGCTCTGCTCACAGTTATTTTTATATGCCTTGGGATTCTAAGTTCCTACCTATTATTAGTGCCTGCCTGCCTGAGTAGTAATGAAAATATAATTTCTCTTAAATCATTTTTGTTTTTTTATTGCCAATTTATTATCGATTACCGTACTGAAAGTTTGTAATTTTCCTACATTACAATTATGTTAATCATATCCTTAGATCTACAAATTATTTTCCACTGGGGAAATTCAGTACCTATCAGAAAAATTTTACATATCAAAAATTTTGACCATGAAAACCCTTAAATACATACAGTTACCGTATGAGCATCATCTGTACACTTTAAAATTTCTCCCACTCATTAAACCACCCAACTTAATATTTTGAGAGTTTCGGGTAAAATAAATCTAAGTGCTTTGAATGATTAAGTCATTCAAAGTACTTTATTTCTACAAAATAATTTATTTCAGACTCTAGGAAATAGTGATTTAGTCCTGAAGGGCTTGGTTTCTAATACAGCTGTCTTACATGTGCTTGTTCAAAGCTTTATTTATTGCAAGTGCTTAGTAACCCAAGCCACAAAATTGTAAAGACCTTATTGTTTTCTTTTCCCAGTTTCTCTTTCTTCCCTTGGTGGTGCCAACAACAAAATGACATGCAACTTTATCTTTTCTGTTTGTTAATACTTTACCTTGTAGACTCTGGAATCAAAAACTCTATAATTGCTGCTATTCTTCACCATTATTCCTTTTTTTTCTGTATTATTAAGTGGCTAGTATGTGTTTCCAAATTATATTTCTAAACAAAGTTCCTTTAAGTTGACATTAAAGAAATACCCAAGCCAAAATATTTTGGACTTTGGTGTTTAAACAGGATTTGGTTTTGTAGCTTGAGAAATGAGCCTCTCCATACTGTCCAGGTTTCCTTCAGGATAGTCTTTGTTTAAAACATAAATCCTTTTATCTTTTGAAAAATACTTTAGTCACTGACAGAATTTTTAAAAGTCAATTTAAAATTTTTTATGTAACATTCACGACTGTATCTACAGAGGCTGAAAATCAACAACAGAACGTCAGAGAAAAATAGACTGTCAATTATCATTTCTAGAGATAAAAGAAGAAATTACTAACTCATAGGAATCAATGAATCTTTATCAATTCAGTATGAAAATTAGAATTTTGATGTCCTCATTACATTTTTACGTCATTGGATCTGTGCATCCTTTCTCTGGTTTTCTATCCTCATTTTTAGAGAAGCAAAACATTATCTCTAATTCATGCATGCTGTATTTTCTTGTCAGTAATAAATAGAGGGAATGCTCCTGCCCTCTTAGAATTGATCACTGTCTCCAGCGTTGACTGTATTTCCAAAAATATGAGTGGTTATTAACAAATGACCATTTCTCATATTAGAAAACTCAGAAAACAGAAAAATCCACTTTATATACAGGAATTTTGCATTATAGAAACTAGGTGTTTTCACCACTTCAGTTCCTCTTCTTGGAAACATGATAGTTTGTGTTCCAATTAAAATGGAGCATCATGTCTTGAATACACCATATTGTATCATTTGAGCAGCACTAAGTATTAAACATCTGTCAAAATGTTTATTCTGCCCATGTACTGCCCATAAATCTTTCTCAGATGCTTCTCTTATAACATATCTAACTCATCTTCAGTTACCAATAAGATTCAGGATCTAAATTATACTATAAGAATGATAATATAAAATGCCAGACAATTGACTCCATCACCTAAGATTACCCTGTGGTTTTACTTTACCGAGATCATAATTGAAAATATTGAATAGAACAGGGCCAAAGATACCATACTTTTAATCTTCGCACAATTCTTTCACCAATTTATAAATCTACCTAACTATACTGTTTTCTGTTTCAAAATATTTTTTAGAATTTAAGGAGCTCTAGGTCCATATCAGACCCTTGTTCCATAAACCAAAAAGAGAATAACTCTCAAACCAATTGTGCTTTTTAAAAAACAGAGAATAAAATAAAGATCAGAGAATAAAACCAATCAAAACAAATCAGCGTAAGTGATACAGGACTTCAAAACAGTAAGAACTCAACAATTGTTACTATAATGCTTCTTGTTGTCTTCAAAACAGCTGCAGATACCTTCAGACAGTAAAAGTCAAACAGAACAGAACAGAATAGAGCCAATAAAAATAAAAAATGAATACAATAAAGGACTTCAAGACAAGATAATAGTAAACCCAAAATAGTTACCATAATTTAACTTATTATCTTTTCAGTAGCTGCCCATGCCACCAGGTATAATAAAATCAAACAAAACAAAACAGAAGAAAACCTAATCCAACAAAACAATAAAAGTGATACAGGACTTCAAAAGAAGACAATAGGGAATTAATGGCTACCACCTTCAGAAGGAGATCCCCAATGGATGCTACATTGTGTATTGTTATCCTCTGAATCCATGTTTAGACTACTGGCTTTAGACCTGCAAAATCAGTGAAAAACTAAACACTGCAAGCATTAAATTGTATTTTACCTCAATAGCTATCATCACAGCCAGTGTTTCTCCAAATCAGCCAGCGCTTATGGGAGGAGGGAGATTGGCTCTTCTTGTTTCCCAACCCTTGTACCAGAAGAGGCTGGCATCTGGCTCTCCCCCAAGCAGCTCATGTATGGCACCAATTTGCAGGAAGAGCTTGCTTCTGGTTACTTCCTGTTCTCTTCCCCCGCAGTCCATGCACTGTGCTGAGTCACAGAAAATGGTTGGGGTCTGGCTGTAACCCCCAGTGGCCCACATATGGTGCCAATTCACAGGGACCACACAACAAATCTTTTACTAATCTGACAGCCTTCCCAAAAGTAACAAAGTTGCATAATTTCCTTTCTTGAGAATTAAAAAAGAAATTTAAAAGAAGAAAAGCAATCAGCATGTCTGTGGGCATCTATGCTTCTCATAACACTTTCTAGATTATTAATCAGAGCTTTGACAATACTACACAAACACATTCTCAGTGTTCTATTATGTAGCTTTTTCTCCCAAACTAGAAGATTAAGATGCACTTAAAGCATCTAGTAATTCAGAGCAAACATGTTGAATCAAATGAGAGAGAGACAAAAAGAGAGAGAGATTTAGCAAATGAAATAAAATCATATATGCTTAAATGTAACTAAAATGAATTTGCTTTCAGACAAAAAAAAAAAAAATGGAAACATTTTGCAGTAAAAGACTCTTTTCACATATTTCCTTCTGTGAAGTTCTTTTCTTCTCCCCTTGCCTAGACAACAAAACCTGCTTTGACTCAAGGATCTGATATAACCAGATATTTTAGTGTGACTTTAAGTTGATGTGGTCTTTCAAAGGGAGTATTTGTGCCTTAATCCCCATTTCTCTTATCTTCAAGTGTGGAATTTAAATCTAGGTCTTTTAAGGAAATTGCAAGTACCTGAGAGCAAGAAGGGAAAATTCAGCTGGGAAGGGAAAAGGCCTCCTATTTACACCTGAGATCAAACCACTTGACTGCTACCTCTTCCTTGGACTTGTAACTCAGCACCAACTGGACCAGAAACGACCCAGCAGTTCAAGAACACAGATCTGTCCTAAATGTCAATTAAGTGTTGACCCCTGTGTCAACTGAAATATGAGTTTGAGAATATATGCTCATACTTTTGAAAACATAAACCTTATATTCCTGTCAGTAATCCCATATTTGTTGCTAAAAGGTTGAAAGAAAGAATGTAGAAATAGAAACTGAAAAACAGCAAGTTCAGCTCAGACCATTTCAGAAGCTGAGTTCCAACACTTCCACCAACTCTGTTTAACAATGGTTACCATGGGTACTGACACTTTGGAAGCCCAGTAACATTTCAGGCACGATTTGAATAGAATCCAAATGTAGTGATAAATAGAATTATCAGAATATTTCCAAATGAACTTTTGCATTTCAAATAACTGTCCACATTAGTATATTTCTCTTTTGGTTGGGTCCTTGTCTGGCTTTGGGCTCAGAGTAATGCTGGCTTTCAGGAGTGAATTTAGGAGTATTCCTTTACCTTTGACTTCATTAAAAAACATTGAGGAGTATTGGTATTAAATCTCCCCTAAAGATTTTGTAGATGTCAGCAGTGACTCCATCCAGACTGGAAATTTTCTTAATTTGTAAGTTAGTAATGTTTCAATTTTATTGTCTCTTATTGGATTAGTGAGGGCTTTTAAATCTTGGTTTCAGTTTTTGTAATTGTTATGTATCTAGAAATCTATGCACTTCTTCTAAATTCTCCAATTTATTAATGAATACATTTGAAAAGTAACCGCTAATAATCTTTTTATTTTCAGTAGTGTTTGCTGTGTTTATACCTTTTTCATTTCTAATTGCATTGATTTAGGTATTTTCTTGCATTGGTTACTACTTTGGCTAAGGATTTGTCCCTTCCATTAATTTTTTTGGTTTGTCAGAAATTTTTTTTTATTTTAAAGAGAAAAAACAATAAAAGCAAAGATACAGAATTTCAAAAAAAATAGGAAATTAATAATGGTCATAATACTGTGATTGTTATCTTCAAGTAGCTTCACTGATTACAAGATACACACATACATAATGGATCAAACAATATAAGGACAAACCACTCCAATGAACTAAGAAAATCAGTAGTATAATTATCTTAGCTATCTTTTGTAGACATATACTTTTTTTCCCTTTTCCTTCCCTCTTTTATTCTTTCACCCATCCCAATTGTTCTTTACTTTTGAGCTATTTCTTTCCCTTTCACAATATCTATTGTAGGTTTTGGTTATTCTTTCAAAGAACTAACTCCTCAATTCATTTATTCAATCTTTTGGGGGGTTTTTCCTCGATTTCATTAATTTCTTCTCTGATCTTTATAATTTCCTTTCTTATACTAACTCTGGTTTGGATCCTTGTTGGTTTATAAGACTTGGAGTTGCATCATATGTTGTTTGGTTCTCTCTGTTTTTGTGATGATACCATTCACAGCTGTAAGTTTTCCTGTTAGGACTGCTTTCATTGTGTCCCTTAAGTTCTGCTATCTTGTAGATACCGAATATCTTCTATAGTTCATTATTTGGTTAAGAGAATATTATATAGTTTCTATGCATTTTTATAATTTCAGCGTTCTTTTGTCACTGAATTCATCATTGGTCATCATTGTTCCATGATCTTATAATGTGCATGGTACAGTTTCATGGTAAGTTTGCTTTATTGGTTAGTACATGGTCTGTGTTAGAGTTCCATGCGCTGCCAAGAATGTGTATTCTGTTGTTGAATAGAACACTGTAGACATCTAGAAAGTCTATTTTGTTCAAAAGCTTTGTTCAACTCTAATATTTCCTTGTTGAATTTTGTCTAGTTGATATATTTGTGATAACAAGGTACTTAGATCTTCCACTATAATTTTGTTTATGTTTTTCTAGTGTTTTATATACAGTTGTACTTGTTTTATAAAGTGGGACATTGTTTGGGGTATATATGTCAATAATTTTCTCTTTCTTTTGAATTGTCCCATTAACCAATTTATCCATCTATTTCAAAAGACAGTTTGCAAGCTAAGTCAGCCTAAACTGGACACTGATTTCTTTCAGGGTTTGAAACCCCTCACTGCAAGCTCTTTTGACCTTTAAGCTTTGTGTTGAGATGTTGGCTGTAATTCTAACTGGTTTACTTTTATAAATAGTTTGTTGTTTTCTCAAATAGCATTTAAGATTCTATTCTTGTGTTGGAATTCTAAAATTTTATAGTGATGTGTCAAGGAGAAATTCTGGTCTGATTATGGCTATTGGGGTTCTATGTGTCTTACTTATCTGTATATTAAGTTCTCCCCATATTGGGAAATTTTGCTCCTATTCTTCAGTAAATAGGTTTCTGTGCCACTTTTCTTGTCTTCTGATTATTCCAGTTAATCTTAGACTTCTTTGGTTATCTAAATCTTTTGGGTTCATTTTTCATATTGTTCTGTTGATTTTAAGGTATCTCTCATTAATTGATGACTGGCAACACCTTTCTTCTCGTTCTGACACTGTCCTCACATCAGTCACATCTGCTGTCCACACTTTTGATAAAATTTTAATCTCTTGAATTTCAAATTGGAGCCTTTTTATGGATCTTAATCCTTTCCTATGGTGGTCATTCAGGTTTTGCTTTGATTTGCTTACTGTGCTAGATTTTTATTAGTAGCTTCTGAAAACTTGCTGTTTTGTTTATCTGGCCAATTATTTGTTTAATTTTATTTTCTGTGACCATGCCAAATGCCTCATTGATCTGTTTTGCTATCTATAATGATACCATTTCAAATCATTCAGGTATGTGGCTTTTGGTGTTCTCTTTTTGATACTCCATATAAGAGCTGTGTGCGTGTTGGAGTTTTGGAAGCCTTTTGCTGGCTTGTCTTCTCGTGTTTCCATTTTTTTTTTGTTTGTTTGTTTCTTTGTTTTTATGTATTGAAGCTTGTGGGCTGATCTTAGTGGAAAGTTTTGTTTCTCATATGGAGATCTCCTTAGTTAGTTTGTACCTGTCAGTGATATTTTCTGGGTATAGCTAACTGTTGATTTTTGCCTCTACCCCAGGAAGCAGCCACCTCCATTAATCTGGGATAGGAAGTTGGGGTACATTTGTCCTAGATCCCAGTTCTCCAGAAATTGGTCATACTGTTAATAATCCCCAAGGCAATCTAGAATTCGGCATCCTAAGAAATTCAATTAATAGCAGTACCTATTTGCCTTGACTATAGTGATAAGATCAGCATAATTACAGCAAGGACAAACACAATGGCACTTCAGTTCACAAACTTAATCCTTTCCATGATTCTGGGCTCAGAATTTATTCCATGATTCTCGTTGCCACAGAATTCTGTGACCAGAATCATGGAAAAAATTAAATTTGTGAACTGAGGTACTGATGGATTGATAAACGCTAAGGATCAATAATGTACCACCCTTAACCATAGAAAATAGGGTTATAATTATAGTATGAACTCTAAGACAAATCAAATATGGACCTAATGTTGACCTATAGTAAATGTCTACTAAATTGAACCACATTACCTCTACTAATAAAGAACTGTATTCAATAGCAACAGCATAAACTAGCCATCTAGAGAGTCACAGCGCCTAGTAGTTACACTCGTAAAGGCAAAGAAGGTGGAGAACAGACAATGCAGAAGGCAAAATCTCAAAAATTAATGAATGGAATATAAGAAGGAGGAAAGAAAAGTGAGGTAGTGGTTTTATCAAGGAGTAAAAAGAAATGAATAGTGCTAGAGAACACTCACAGAAAGACTAAACAATAAAGAAGAAAACAGAAAAATGCAAAGCAAAATACAGAAAATAAAAGAAAGATAAGAAGGAAGAGGAAAAGGTTGAAAGTGGAAAAGAGAAAAAGAGGAAAGAGAAGCTAAAGTGAGGGGATGATTAATAAACTTCAAACCTCCCCAAATCCCAATGAAAGAAACATTAAAAAAAATTTTAAATGTAAAAATCAAAAAAGATTGTGTCAAATAAAATATTCAGTGTTTTTGAATGAGTGGTTTCTTTCCAAGATCTGCAGTCTTGGCATCCAGCCATTCACTATTTTCTCCCCCAAGCTTCTGGACCAATGGGGTTTTGAGGTGCCTTTCACCAGAATGCCTTCTGTCTGTTCACTTCAGACTGTGATTGCTGTCCAGTCAAGCAGCATCCCTGTTTACACTGGTAGATGAGAAATCTAGCCAGCCCTGTGGTCTCCGAGGATGTGAGCACTGGCGTGGGGCTGGATGGAACACTTCAAGTAGGCTTAATGTCAACATTATGGTCCATTACTCCCTTCCCTCCCCAGGGATCATCCTAGTCCATGATCAGGTGAGTTGGTTAGTCCATGCCTCCGGTGCCCCATGCCACGGGTAGATGGTCCACGCATGTGTCGGGAGCACTACATCTCTTGCATGGGCTTGCTTGCACTCATGGCAGGGTCATTTCATTTCCTGCACGAGCCTACTTGCTCATAGAGGGAGTACACGTCTTTAATTTTTGAATGTGGTCAAATAACATGGGACACATTTAGGGTATGTGTATTTTCAAATAATGGCTTCGAATACATCTCATTAAATCCTTGCACATATTATTTTCCCCATTTTACATTGTCTACATTTTAAATCACTTCCCCATCATTTTCCACTTGCTAACTATAAATAGGGAAGATTTTGAAGTCACAGGTCACAATTTTAGCCACAGTATGTAAGGCGTTAATAGGAATGTTAAAATGCATCTACAGTGCTTATCTTATGGAAATAAAAACTACATAACAGTTAATGTAATAATGACAAGATAACAGCCAATATGAATAGTGATAAAGTAATAAAAATTTAAAGGATAAGCAAAAATTATAATTTTTGAAATTATAATTATAATTTTTGAATTTGAAATTAGGAATAATTTCAAATGGTCACTAACAATATGATAAATTATATCAATGAGTCAACAGACAACAACTAAATATATTTTATTGATGTTAGCAGAAATAAATAAGTTAGAAATATATCTAGATATTGTACAGAAACAGTGAGTAGTTCTAAATGCCAGAGAGGAAATGAGGTCTTAGGATGAGAATTACATAACTAAGAATGAATGAAAGCCGTATTCTGATCAGACCATGTATAGCAAATATGGCATGTAAAAAAGACAAATGGCAAAGAAAACCATGCTGATGTTTTTTTTTTTTTTTTTTTAAAGAGATTCAGATAAGGGGCTGGGGATTTAGCTCACCATGTAAGCAGGCAGTCCTGAGTTTGATCCCCGGTACCAATAAAAAGGGAAAAGACAAAAAAAAGCGGGGGGGGAATTAAGACAAAACAGGACATAACAGAGCAGATCAGAACAGAACAATGTAAGCAAAACAGTATTTCACCAGAAGACAACACATAATTAAAAGTAACTACCACAATGTCTCTTTCTTTGAAATAGTTGAGTATAACTTCATATACAATAGTATCAAACATAACAAAATAGTATAAAAACATTCAAGGGAATGAGAGTATTACAGGGTTTTCAGAACCAAATAACAGAAAACAAACAATGGCTACTATATTATCTCATTTTCTATAAGAAATCTGTTTATACTTTCACACGTAATACAATCCCATAAGGTACAACATGATAGAGTCAATGGAAACAGAAGAGCAAAAGCATGCTGATGTTTATGAGTACTTTAGACACAATTCTGAAGCCATCCAGTCCTGCACTACAGCAGACAGAATCTGGTCAGAACAGAAAGTTCTCCATGCTTTGGTAAAAGTCTTGCAGTTGGAGTTTGAACTTTCCTCTCAGCGAGGAGTGGCCATCGTGCGTGCCCTTATCACTGGCTCGGCCCCACAACTGCCCTGTCCTCCATTTCCTAACCTAAAAGGGAAAGAGTATGAGAGTCTCTCCTAGCTCTGTGTCTGGCTGTAAGTCATTGTAAGATGTATATCTCAGTAATTTAGATTTTTGGTATAGTGCCAGATAAAAGGCAAAAAAGGAAGATGAGTTATATTAATATTTGTGGCAGTGGCTTAAACAAATGACTATTTATAGTTAAGTATAACTATTTAAGTTTATGTTCTTCCTAAGTATTTACCAGATCTCTTTTACTTATGGCAAACTGTTTAATTTACCCTACTTCCACTATACATTTTGGAGCTAAAGGACCATACAGGGAAAGAAGGGGTTCCAGAGGATGAAGCCCTACCCTGACCCTTGCTAAGGGATTTATGTAATTTTCTGAAATTCATTGTCCTCAGTTTTTAATTAGTAATATATATTTTAAGGACTATGGTGAAAGAATAAAGAAATTAAAGATGAAAATTAGCCCAAAGACTACCACCTGATAGAAATTTTAATAAGTGACCGACATTACTAGCGTGGAATACTAGAGAGGGGTTAATGCAAAATACTTTGTCAGTTGAGCAACAATCCATGCAGATTATGGACTGAGAGAAACAAACCAGGCAAGTGTCTGTTTTCTTGGTTTTATGGAGATTTCAGAATGGAAATATGCCCAAAAAAAATCTACAGGGAGGTAGATGACAAAAAGCACAAAGAAATCAACACAGTAGAAGGCAGATAAATGTAGAAGAAAAAGACTAAACTAAGAGGAAAAGTGTTTTGATTCTGAGTCAAGTATGTGGCTGATAAGCCACGACCCTTCCCAGACAAGGCAGACAGTAGTTTGCAGAGTTTAAATGTGATGCTAGGAACAGAACAGATGCTGGTCTATTAATTCTCAGTGTAGAGTCAATGGAAATGTTAAAACATTGTAAGACTTGACCTACAACAAGGAAATTTTTTCAAATATTTTTTTTTTTACTTTAAACAAGAAGCACGTCCACGTGTTCTGTTTCCCACTAAGTAAAAGCAGACACCAAAGAGAAGGAAGGCTCCTGGACTCCCCCATCTCCTTTATTACAGAGTCACTGCTCCACGGGGTCATCAGGGCACCTCAAGCTATAAAAGCATTGCTATGTTCTTTAGGGACCACAGCAAAGGACGAACTCTACACAGGAAATGCTTTACGTTAAGTGAGAAGTGTTGCATGTAAGATTCACAAATCAATTAATATGAACTGCTTATCAATTTATCAATTAATATCTCCTGCTTTTTTCCCTTTCCCCTGGCTTAAGATTTTTTTAAAGGTTATACAATGTCCAAGTAACACTTTCATAGTACCAAATTTCAAAATTTTTTTTCTCCAGAACTATAAGCTAAGTATTCATTTTTCACCTCTGGAGAACTCCACCCCACTTTCCTTGCCATACACATGTTCTTTAGGCACTCTCCATAAGCATATGTGGAAGGTTAACTATATTATTATAGTTAGCTTTTTGTTGCCCTTCCCCTCATGAAGCTATAAACTCCTCCAGCACAGGATATTTGGTTTATTATTCGTTGACCATCAACATTGGCAAGTACACACTGTCCCATGTTGATGATAGACACTAAACATGTCTTGAATACATACTATGTTACAAAAATATATCAACAGAACCACATAGTTTTAGATGCTAAAGAATATGAAAAAATTATTAACAAGACTTACTATATTATATGTCTCTAGGATAGCCCTAGGATCCAACAGCAACTTCAAGACCGCGACAGCTACAAAAGCAGATAATCAAATCTTCAGCATGAAGTTCATTTCACAAGGTTGTTTCAGGCCTTATAAGGTTTTGTTTCTTCTAAAACATTTATAACCTTGTTACCTCATGAGTTTTAACAAGCCTCATCACAAGTGTCAACCCATTTAAAATTGTGTGTCTTTTCAATAATTCAGTTATTTAATAAATCTATCAAGCACTCTCCATAAGCATATGTGGAAGGTTAAACTCTCTATTGGAGCAGCTCCTAATAGGAATCAGAAGAAACAATGTCTCTTAAAGTCTGGGCAACACTATATACTTGCTGAAATTTTTAATTAATTTTAGCTAAGTGTAATTAGCTAATTAATTTGCTGAAGATTTAATTAACTTTAAAAAATTAATTAAAAGTAGTGTGTTCTACAGAGGTGTAGATACTGTGGATTAGAGTCAAAAGGCAGGTGAGAGGGAGGTTCTGCAGAGTAACCACCAAAAACAGAGCATCATTACCAATTTTTGTGTGACAAACAGAAATTATTAAACTAAGAAAGAATAACTGTTGATTAGGTCATGTGAACAAGACAACAGATAAAGCACACATCGCCCAACACCCTCAACTTGAAGAAGAAGTTTAATTTGACTCACAGTGTTAGGAAATTCAGTCCGTGGTTTGAGAGCTCCAAGGCAGAAATGTATTGATGGAAGGGGATGGTTTGGTTCACAGTGGCAGGAAGCAGCACAGGAACAGGGCTGCAGAGGAAGGACCCAGGCCCTAGATATAGTACCCAAGGTCATGCCTCCATGATCCATCCAGATATAACCAGAATTCACTTTTCTAATTCAGAGTGGCTTCCAAGGAGAACACATGGACCTGATTAAGCTTAACCACAACAATAACTATATGTATTTAATGTGCAGTTTAACAAAGACCCAAAGTAAGAGCTCAGACTCCAATATTTTAAATTAGAGTACTTTTCCACTTCTATCAAATTTGCAAAGACTGGTTTTGAAATCCTTCACTCATTCTATCCTGAGGTTCTACAGGAGGTTTAAGGGAAGTGGAGGATGTTATCTCAGCATAAGAGAACTGTGTGGGCTGAGGTGTTTCCCTTACAATTTTGCATGGGGAAGGAGAAACACACAGCCAAGTGGGATCTGTTCAGAGTACCTGAGAGACACAGGGATCTGAGCTCCGCATCGTAAGTGAGAAACATAAAGACATTGAGTGTTTGGAAGCAGCAAGACAGGGAAAGGCAGAGGTAAGCTGAGTGTGAGCTGCGTTTCTACAAAAATGAATGAGTGCTTCCTCTGGCCATAGGCACCACAGGGGGAAAATTGCCGAAGGTCCCTTTGAAAGCAACTCTACCACAAATACCATCGGAAGGGAAAGAAGTCATTACAAAAACAATCCAACAAAAAGGTAGATGGCCAAGGCCTGGACGCTTAGGTGCTTAGCAGAGAAGGAAGATGGTATCAGAAGTTCCCAGTGGAAGAATTTCTCTAGATACCTATGCACGTGTACCAAGAAGCAAATCCAGTAAGCACCAATATAGATTCTCAACAACATCAGAATCCTTTGCATGAATTCCCTGTCCGCTGGTCAGATACAAACAGGCCTGAACCTCAGCAAGCAAGTGGTGATGAGCTGACAGAGTTCAGATGGAAGGGGCTAGTGGGCCCTGAGCTAAGGCAGAGGGAAGCCTAGATTAGAGTTTACAGCTTTATTGTTATACCGAAATATACTGTCAATAAATCTGGACTATTAAGAAAATAGTTGAAAGAATTGTTGTAAGATGAAGGAAGGGATTATTGCAATGGGAAATGGAGACTATTACAGAAAGGAGAACCCTCAGATCGTAAGCTCTGCACTCTTATGGGCCGGGCCAATGGTGGAAAACCTACTGCACATGTGCCACAGTGGGCTGTTTATGTCTTTTAAAGCCAGACAGCCACCACTAGGCTAAGCAAAGACCATGTCTGTTTTAAGGAGTAAACAGGCTAGAAACAGTCAGTGTTAGCACATGGAGTGTGAAAGGAGAGTATAATCAGAGAGTTGGTCAGAGAATTTCACCTTGAAGCCTGCTTATTCCCAAAAGGACTGTGTGTAGCTCAGGTTAAGGATTAGTCAAAATTTATTTCTAGCAGAAAAAGATAAATTTTTAAAAAGTTTTATTAATTTGTTCAAATTAGCAGTTCAACTAGTCATTTATAAAGCAAAAAATGGAAATTTTAGTCTATTCCTGGTCTTATATAGGTAACCAAGGAAACATTTCTGAATCTTATATAAATCATATGGAGAAGATAATTTGCAATTAGCCAATTCTATAAACCCCCAAAATGGAGGAAATTTCTTAATCATTGGTATTTTCCAACAGCATAAGTATCAATTAAAAATTGAAAATAGTCAAGATTTTACAATTTGTAGAATAAGGTAATAACTATGATTGGAAAAGATCACAAAATCTATGACCAATATGTCATCCATGGGCATGAAAATCTAGTACCCTGGACATGCTTGCAAGGATGGTGCAATCCCTCTGAGTCTAATTCATTTGATATCGCAGCTGGATGTGTAAGACACTGTTAAAGAAACCACTTCAGGGTTTCTCAAAACCTAGCTAAGTCAAGACCCTTGAACTCAAAGATCTCAAGAAGCACAGGAAAAACATCACGCTTACCCAAAGAGCCCTTTGATTCCCTGACTTAGATGAATGAGAAATGAAGTCTGACACCCAAGAAATTTTATTGGAAGGAGAAAGAGAAAGAGGAAGAAAAAAAAAGAGGAGAAAAAGAAAAAAAAGAGAGGTGGGCAGCAAAGGAAGACTAAAAAGAACAAGAAATTTATATCATATGGTGTATTATAATATAAAAATACAATAAGACATGCAGGAATTCAGAGGAAAAGGGAAATTCCTATTGCTCAAGGAATTATAGGAATTCAGCAGAAAAGAGTATCATTTTCCTCCTGAGAGTACCAGAAAGGCCTTCTGTAAAGAGGTTGCGGAGCTGACTCTGGTCCAGTGTAGGGTTAGAAAATGTGAAGAGAGGAGCGGTTGAGGAATTTTGCTCAGAGGAGATGAGCAAAGATAAGGGAAAGGATCGGAAGGACCGAGGAGGGGGGATTCAAGCAGCTGCAGCAGAAGACACATGAATGCCAAATGGTAAAACATTTCACGTAACTTAATTCTACATAAAACAGTAAGCCTTGAAAAAACACCTATCAGGCAAATTGTGTGATCAGATTTGTGCTTCAAGAAATGTAATTGACATTATTGTGTAAAAAGTATTGAGACAGAGGACTCCAGCAGAGAGAGCTTGTTACAATATGGGACTGCAAAGCTGATCACTTTTTGACATCTGCTGCCTCCTTTAAACAGTTATTTTCATAAATGATCACTAAATGAAATAAATAATGATGGGCAGAAAAGAAACATGGCAATTGAGGTTTTCTTTTCCATAATACTGCAATATAATTATTCCCATAAATCTGTAATATAATTAGCTTTTCATGCCCTTGGATAACATTTGGCCATGGATTTCCTGATCTTTCCAACTATAGTTATTACCTTGTTCTATAAATTGCAAAATCTGAACTATGTTGAATTTTTAACAGACACTTGTCCTATTGGAAAACACCAATGATTAAGAAATTTCTTCCATTTTGGTGGGTCATCGAATTGGCTAACTGCAAATTAAAAACAAAATATACCATACTATACTATATACAACTGTATACAACTAAACAAACTATACTATATTCTACTGTGTATATGCTGTGGCAACTTGGCTATGTTTACTTTTGACTAGGAATTTACACAAATGCCAATTTTAGTAAAGCTGCAGAAAGGAGACTCCTAATAAAACTATAATGTTAAGTTTTACTATGTACATACATGATTTCTCTCATTTTTTCAAAAATACATTTTAAAATAATAAATATTGAATAGAACTAAAGACATCTAAGATAAACTTTTTAGTTTCTTAATTCATATTAATCAATAATTCTTAGAGAACCATTTTGACACAGACATTATAGGATATAATAATAACCAAATGATTATTGAGACATTTACAATGTGTCATGGAAATTCCCTGTAATTTAAAATTCCCTTCCCCATTATTTGTAATCTAAGTGACAGTTTCCACTGTCACCAGCACTTTCTTCAAAGTATCTGTTCATTTCATCATGTGTCTAGTACTTGAATCCTCCACAGAGAAAATGGCAACTGATATTTCATAAACAAAATGTGCCAAACAAAATTTTAGAATCTTGTGTAATGATAACCCTTTAAAAGACTACTATTTCATCATTTTAAGGTGAAAAACATTAGGATCAATTGCCAAAGATGACACGACAAACAAGTGTTGAAACAAATTCAGACAGAGGTTTCTGGCTGGAAAGCACAGACAGAACCATCTTTACGTTCTCATACTCTTTCTTGATGGAGAGGAGGACATGGAAAATTGTAGGTGATCAGTAATTTTGGCAGCACTGGGGTAATGAGAAGTGGAACCTGATAAAGAAAGGCCAGAACGGATAAACGTGACAAAGTATTTGATGCAGGAGTGAAAGATGATTGATCCAAGTTTAAAATCCTGGGAAGAAGTCACAACTAGCAGTTGCCAAAAACTGACTTAAATTACAATGAGATGGAGAAAAATCTATGTCCCTCGACTCTTAATAGAGATCTGTATTTTCAGGATGGATATTTTGGTAAACTGTTCAGGACTGATAGAGGCGCTGTCTAGAAAGAATAGATTTTCATAAACTGCCTTCAAGGAATGGTGATTCTATAGCCATACAACTTTTGCTTTGCTAAGTAGAAAATGCAAATTTGAGGCAGAGCTGAATTGCTCAAGACAGTCAAAAGGAGCCCAAAGCAGCTTAATTATTCAGTACTATGCATCATATATTTATCTTATGAGCCGTCTCCCTTCTACATAGGGAAAAACAATATGCTTGAAGTAGCACCAAATTACTAGTTTTCCGAGTCTACTCAAATTGGAGTACAACTACAAGGTAGTATTAATTGAAAAAAGAGGCGAGAGATAGATAGATTAAACTGAATGAACAAAACAACAGGTTTGCAAGGGTCAATCTATAAAGCCATGCATATAGCCTCACAAGCAATTTAAGGCCACTTTTTCATACCTTTAATGGCCTTTTCCCAAGCAACAAAATGTCCAGAATAGTTCTTTCAGACACATATTTCTTGTCATATGTGGGTGGGATCTTGCTTCTTTTCTTCTCATTATTTCCTCTGGTCTCTACAGGCAGGAAGTGCGTAGGTTTGTTTATCTTTCTAGAAGCATCCCAGAGGCATCCCAGGGAGTCCACAGGCCACCTGCGGGCAGAGCACTGCACTCCTGCCAGCCGCCACGGTGGGGCAGCAAGGGGTTACTTCCGGCTGGCCTCAGAGGATCCTTGGGTTTCACAGTCTTAGGGGTGAACAGCACTCATGCAATGCTGATTTGTAATTAAATTAAAAAAAAAAAAAAACACTTCTCTGTGGGCAATACTTTCGTGATAGTTTTGTTTGCCTGACCCTCAAATCTATATATATTTTTTTCTGTTCCTATTAGACACATAAAGAAATTTAAATGCCACGAAGCACAGTCTTTGATGGTGTATATCAACGTGGTTAGATAGTTTATATCAATAATTTATAGGATTCTCAGAATCACTTAAAGTTTGAAAAGTTTACTCTTTTCCACAGCTTTTAGTCTTTAATGGCTAATACTTACTGAGCTCATATATACCAAGCACAATTTCAGATGCGTTCCACAGAATTGAGTCATTTAATTTTCATGATTCTTCAAGGCAACTTTGAATTTCAACCTTTTTTTTAAATAAGAAAACTAATCCAAATGTGAAAACATTATATAGAGAATAAGGGACCTTTGGCTTTAAACACAGACACTGTTGCTTGCATCCAGTCTATGTCTCAATAGTTTTTGTTCACAAAATCAGAGAAAGATTCTAATAACAATAAGACCATCATTTGACAGATAAGACACAATAAATTCTACTGTTACGCCATGAAAGTCTATGAATATTAAGATAATGTGATTGGCCTACAAAAATCATCTGTTCAGATAACTCACCGAGATTCATCTTTGAAATATGGAACAAATTAAGAAAGAGAAAGAAAAACTACTTTGAAAGGATTAAAGATCCCAGAAGACTAGAAAAACAGGTTTGCAATCAAGGCCCACCATAACGAAACAATAAGAATGTAATAATCTTTATGGTGCTCCTAATACACAAGCTTTTAGTTTACAACTGTGTCAGCGAGCCGAGTTTAAACTTTGTTGCACTTCAGAATGGACATGATTTTTTTTTTCTGCAACCAGAAAATTGAAAATCAACTTAGAGTACTTGATTCAAGAGTATCCATTTGAAAAGTTGGATTGAGTTTTTGCTAAGAGGGTCTGCTCAGGCTAAGTCTATTTTTCCATCATAAAGAAAAATAAAATTACCCATACCATTTAGCAGCAAAAGCTTTTGAACTCACCTCCCAAGTAAAACCACAACATATTTTAATTCTGCTTTCTGGTAGGTCATACTGCCTTACAAAACAATGGAAAGGAAGAAGTACTTGTTCAAAAATGCTGCTTCAGTGTACCACTGCCTAATGGAGGGGCAGTCCATTTAAGCCATCTGTTCTCCCTGCTTCATCTGTTTGGGAATAACTTAGGTTTTTGAGGACCAGAGCAAAGTCTCTGGGGAACACGGTTCCCACAATTATATATTTCCAAGCAGGAAAGCCAAATCTTGAGGTTTGGAAGAACTTAATAAAAATGGTGTTGGCAATAGTTTCCATGGCAAGTTGATCCAATATGAAAACGGGTATTCTATTTTTGTATGTGTTGTCCTTTAACCACTCTTTCTAAATTCAGATGGAGTCATTAAATCAATAAAATACCTGGGTTTGTGGGACAAAGAATTGGAACTTCTGTGCAGATATTTCACCTGATAGAAAATACATTGATTGTTGGTGATTCTTCTCTGAAGGTGCACCTCTTCTAATCAATATGAAAGAAATGCTTAAGGGAAAATATATCAGTTTCTGTACTTCTCTGAGTAATACCTCTTTCCTGGAAGCCAAAATCCTCTTCTCAGTGTTATTTACTGAGGAGGAACTGCACAGCAAAGCTGAACTCAACTCACTCCTAGACTACTATAGCGGAGACAGGTAAAGCTTCTCAATGAACTGGCACGTTTCCGTTTTCAAAAAGTGTTTCTTTCCAATCTAGCAGATAATTTCTTTCTTACTAGAAAGATAGGTACCTGTGGAAGAAAGGGACTTTTTTCTGCAGTACTGGAGATTGAACCCAGGATCTTCATACTAAGTTACATTCCAAGCCAATTTTTTTGTATTTTGCTTTGTGACAGGATCTCACTAAACTGCTAAATTCCCCAGGCTTGCTTCAGCCTTCCTGCGTGAGAGGAATCAGGCGTGGGCCACCATCCCCAGTAGAAGAGGCTGTCTTTTAAAGCACACCTCTAGCTAATTTTTCCTCTACTAAGGACCAAGAGCCTTTAACTCCACGTTACATTCACCTGCTTTTGTGAGCATTAATTCTCTTTGTGTGTTAGGTATGCAAAACAGATTCAATACTTGCCTATCTTGTCTCATTCAAACTCAGTTTCCTGTACAGTAAACCATAATGCCAAGAATGTTTACGTCTCCCCAGAGAATATTTCTCCGTTGTCTGACTATTCTATTATCACAAAGAAAATCAAATATATACTATCTTTATGCCTTAGCTTGCCCAGAGCTCTCAATTTACGTAAAGATATTTTATAACTGGGATTATAAAAACTACAAATCCTTGTTTGAATTAAACATACTTTTCATAGTCATTAAATAGTTTCAAAACACCAATGTGATCTTTAGAAGATAATTTCTCAAAGTAAAATGTCTCAAAATATTCAATTTTATTTCCATGAGATCTCAGATATACTCTCATTTGAGATGAATACAAAAGTGAAAATACGAATCCCATCTAAGAAAATAAAGGTGTCTTGTGTTAACTGTAAGCATACAATAAAATTTAAAAAATCAATCAACAATGTTTCACCTGTGAAGGAACAAAGACTAGACAGAAAAAAAAAAAAAAAAACCCTAAGAATTTGATGATTCCCGTAAAAACATCCTACCTAAAAATCCTGCCACCCACCATCACTTTTTTCTCAATTTCTTTTTTCTTTGGTAACTACAGCAGAGTTTTCCAAAGAATTTTTGGCATCCCTGATGATAAATTGTGTGAATTACTGTTGGATCAAAATTACTTTGAAATAACTGCAGGTGTTTAAGATCCTGTCAAAGTTAGTGCATTGTAAGTGCCCTAAAGATGCTGACACCCAGCCATTTTTCAGGCTTCTTTGAGGTAAAGGTCCTGCTGGGAGTGGCTTTCTTTAAAATTGGAGACATATGGAGCCCTCCCCAGTGAAGACAGGAGGAAGTCTATCCAACTGGCACAGAACAAGAATCTGACTGCTTGTCATTTAAGTCTGTGTTCCAGTCTTTTTCTGTTATATATTCCCCCTTTCTTTCCTCTTCATAGTAAAATGCTACAAGAGGGTATCTCATTAAATTGGCTACAATGTTTCTTAGCAGCATAATTTAATCATAATGATATTGATTATGATGTGACCTGTATTGTACAAATCATCTATATTCACATCTTATTTTCTTAAATGATTTACTATAGAAAGCAGATAAAGGCCAGATATGGTGCACACCTATAATCCCAGACTTAAAAAGCTGAGGCAGGAGGATCATCACAAGTTCCAGGCCAGCCTGGGCTACGTAGGGAGTTCAAGCCCAAAAACAGGCATTATTTTTTTAAGTATTATGAGGAGTAAAACCAGGAAATTCCTTCTGATTATTGAGAAAATGGATAAATGAATGACTGAATGTTATCTTGTATTTTAAGAGAAACAAGGAAACAAACCATGCGTCATAGGACATTAGCATATTACATATCACACTGAAGTCTTACATAATAGAAGATAATTATTATTTGTTCATACTTATTAAGAAAACTGAAGACTAGAAAGCTGAGGCAAACTGCTCACTGTCAACACAAATAGCAGGAGACAAAGAAAGGGTTTTCCAGGTTTACTTCACTCCTACCAGTAACCATTCTCTGTCCATTGTATTCAAGTTTCCAGAGAATCTACTTTAGGTTTTGATGATTATCTGTACTATATGAAAAACCAAAAGTGTTAGTATTCAACTATTTTTGACCATATGTTATTTATCCAAGAAGCATTACATCTCATCATTTCCTACCTTCAATATTTCTCTACATAGTTTTGTCATTTATTCTTATATATCTGAAACTAATATTTAAAAGTACGTTGAGAATACCTCAGGAGTTTTCATAAATAATATTTCCAGTATCATTAATTGCAAATTCTTTCTGTTTTTGACTACTCGTGGGTTGTTAAATTAACCAAATATATTTTAGGTATTTTTATAAATTTCTAGAATTATGCTGTGGTCCAAATGTAGTCTTTGTGATAATAGTTTCTTAACATCATAAGTTTATAAACTTAACATGTAGCCAATATTCATAAACATTCCATGTGTATTTAGAGTCTACCAAAAAGGTATACATCAGGAAAAAAAACTTGTATTTTAATATTAAATGTATTGAGATATAAATACTAATATTTTAATACTAAATGTATTGAGATATCATGAGACTTGGTTATCTTTGGCCTTCACAATTACAGGAGGTGATCAAAGTTAAAGCTATTAGCTTCCCGGCATTTATTAGTACAATGAATTTCTGAAGTGTATATACATGTTCTGGCTCTATATATCTTATCTATCTATCTTCTATCTATATTCTTACTGAAGTATAGGATCATATTGTTACTCGAATTGTCTATAACTACACTAATTTTGGTCTGATTGGTATTTGAAATGCTGAGATAAGTGTACCAAAATGGTCCATTCTAATTGTGAATCAGTACATTCCTACCTAGAATTAGTCATATCAATCTCTCTTTCAGTATTAGAAATTATTTGCAGTAGAAAGGGTTCTACAAAGATACTTAGCAATGCAACATGCATACACACAGAGAGAAAGAGAGTTTAAGGAATTGTTTTACATGTTATAAACAGTATTTGGTGGGCTAATATGTCCAAATTTTCTAGGATAGAATGGCAGCCTGAAAATTCAAATAAAAAGTTGATATTGTTGTACCAAATCTAAATTTCACAAAGCACCGGGCTGGAAATTCTGGTAGAATTTTATACTGCAATCTTACTCTTTACTTTTAAGGCCATCCACATACTAGATGAGGTACATCCACATAATAACAGCCATTTGCTTTATTTAGAGTCTACTGATTTAACTATTGGTCACATCTAAAAATATCTTCACACCCTTCATCTATACTTATATTTGATCAAACAGGTAAACTTCATAGCCTAGCCAACATGGCATATAAAATTAAACATGTGATACTGTCAAGTGACTGAAGTTTTGGAATTCATAGAATTCACATGATTTTCTTTTAAAGTATTACATGACTATTGCTATTTTTAAATATATATTTAACAAACTTAAGAGCAAAAAAATAATATTAGAACTTTAAAATGTTTCCATTCCAATCACCTCACTCTTATTTTGATTTTTATCCATTATATATTTTTATCATGTTTTATCAAGTAACTTCCAAACAGATACTATTATTATATTACAAACTCATTTTTTAAAGTTTTTTGTTTATTTGTCCACTGCTCATTTTTGAGTTTCGGACACTCACTCTGGAATTATTTTTCCTTCTTTTGAAGTTTACCCTTTAGGAGTTTATTTAGAGAATGTTCATGTGAAACAAGCGTACAACTGTGTCTACTATTGACTTTGTTTCCGTGTTTGTGATAAGTTTACAAAGCCATGAAGACCTAGCTTCAAGCTGTTCTGCTCCTGTTCTTTGTTGTTAATTCTTCTGTCACTGTGTTTGGAGTTCATGTGTTTCTCACTCTGACAGTTTTTAAGGTTTTTTCCCCCTATTTAACTTCAGGCTTGCTGCACTGTATATAGACACATTCATTTTTATTTATATTATTTGGGATTCATTGTAATGAGTGTGCTTTTTATTTCTACGGTTCTGGAAAATCTTAAGCCAGTTTTCTTTTAAACTGATTCTACCCTGGTCTCTCTATTCTATTTTCTGTAACTCTTAGTAGATAAATATTAAAGATTCATTGTCTTTTGCATATTACTTAAGTAGACTTCTAATTTTGATGTGCTTTAGTATAACCATCTACATAATATCTGATATTTTATACTTTGACTTCTAATTCAACAATTCTCTCATCAGCTGAAACTACTCTGTTCTTTTACCTATCCAAAAAGTTATATTGTTATATTTCAATTTCATCATTAGATATTATATGTAAAAGTTCTATATAACTATTGGCAAATCTGGATTTTAATACATTATTTGTGATCAGATATTCAATGTATTTTTCACTTACTTAACCAATTAGATTGCAATTTTTGTATACGCAATGTCATTGTTTGAATTCTTTGTGCAACTAGTTCTCCTGTGCATTGCTTTTGTCTAGTTTTTTACTGTTGCATTTATACTGATTCTTCTTTATTGTGTTGTACAGTTTGGACTGTGAACTCATGTTTGAATGTCTGGGTTTCCCCCGTGGGGATCCTCCCTCTGAGTTAAGGAGTTTTTTGCTACCATCAGTTTCTCTAGGAGAAACTACCTTTCCTCTCTGGGCTCATTGAATAAATATCTTGCTTTGACTATAAGATAAATTATTTCAAACCTTAATCTGTTTGGAGGAATGATTGTTATTTGCAAAGCTTGCATGAAAAATTTTATTTCCTGCTCAAGATCCCAGGATGAAGTAAATTTCTTTCCTGTCTTTCTTTGCTGCCATGGTTCTCTTTTCCCCCTAACCTTCCATTTCAGAGTTTGAGCTTCTAATGGTCCTGACTTAACCAGAGAAGGACTTTAAATATCCTATTCCTCACTGGCTAAGAGCTGTATCTCTTATTTCACACATGATTAACAGGACACCAAATCTCAGTAATATCAAATACATGATCTGTGTGATCCAACACAAAACAAAACATGAGACTCCCTATTCAAAGAGGGGCGAAAGATCTACTAAAATACCATTTTTTTCCTTTTCTCCCGAATCTTTCTCTCATTGCAGTGTATTTTGTTTTCTACCTGATGTCAGCCATACTCCTTCAGGCATGGGAATGCTGGGCAAGGACCACTGAGAAATCCCCGAGCCTGCCCCAGGTTGGAACAACGGTCTCCCTGCTGCTCAGTTTCTCTGTTCTCCAGTCAGCACACTAATGTTCCACATTCCATCAGAGTTGAGAAAGTTGACCTCCCTTTCCCAAAAGTCCACCTCCTCAAATGATAAGTAATCCCCGAAGGAAACAACTTCCAGGCCACACAGTGTGCTCCTTAGCTAGGTCAGCATCTGGGGAGTGGTTTACCCAAGGTACATCTCACTCAGGTGCTGCCAGGCTAGGCCTATCACTGTGTCCTTCCATATGTCCAGTCCCAGGACTCTACTGTGGGCAAAAAGTTATAGCCTTTTTTGGATTGAGAGGTGGCGGATTCTGGAAGCTAAATTCCCTCAGAGTGGGTTTCAGCAGTCATTACAAAGCAAAGGGAGAGAAAAGTAGTCCCATGTAAGGTCAAAATTCTATTGCTGGGGCACTAGGCAGCTGAGATTTTATCTAGGGGAGTCAAGCAGGTGATGGGAGGCAGAAACATGATTAAGCTGAGACCCTGCATCACCCCCTGTTCTATGTTCCCATTAGACTTCTCTCATCAGAAACAAATTCTAGGATAATACTACTAAGAATTTCAAGAAGAGAGTCACACATGTAGCTGTCGACTCAAGTAGAAAGCAATTCTGAACACGAAAGAACTGTCCATGCTGATGCTGTCTCCAAGACTAGCAAAGACTTTTAGCAACTGGACCTCTGAGAGATATATGGAGAAAGGTCTTTCATCCTTGAAGTTTAGAGTACTATGTTACAGCAGTGGAAAAGCTAACCAAAACAGAATAGTGAGTACCAGGAGTGAGATCATTACTGTAACCATATCTGATCATGTGAGTCACACGTTTTTCAACTGATCTGTGGAAGGAATCCAGAAAGGCGCAGAGATACAGGATAAGCAAGCCTTAGAATACTGTAAGCAGATCTTGATAGACAACTAATTAGGTTCAGAGTTTAGACGGTCAGCATGCTAGTAGGAAAGTAGAGAGTAATGTCAAGCTCACAAGCTATCAAATGAGAGTAAGGACTGTGTTGAAAACTAGATTAAAGGAAATGCATGCTTTATTTTAGCATATTATGTGCTTATGGTCTGGTCATGTGCTAACACCTTGAGAGAACCTGAATTAAGAGTGATGACTAGCAGAAAAAATGCTGAAGGGCTGCTCTTATACAGATCTAACATGAGACCATGATACAGCTGAGTGATTTCAAAAGTTTATTATTTCACTGGAAAGGAAAGCATTACTACTGAAAAGATAGCAATTAAAAAAGAAGTCAATTACTTTTCCAATAAGAAAGAGACATTGAAGGGATCTCAAGAATTGGTTAGATCATACTCATTACAGGCTCAAGCATACAAAACTAAAAACCTCTTACTAGAGAAAAGGACCCCACAGTCTCTGGCTCAAGAAGGACTGCCTAGGAAAGTGTTCACTCAAGTTTCATTTCACCATGCTCAGCCATCTGCATTTATTCAGAGGCCACTGTAGCCATGGCTCAAGGGGGTCTGGTTATTGCTCAAGCTGCCAGCTGACCTTAGCATCATCCACATAGTACTGATTTTATTTATACACAGAATGCAAGAGTTAAAGTTTCATGGATGCTTCTACTCTGATTTCAAAAGAAAGCCTGAGATGCTAGGCAATATGCCCTTGAGAGGGCAACTCATGACACTGTGAGATGAAGCTGGTGGTGCAGTGGAGACCACAAGAATTTGAAGGTGCCAGGACTATGGAAAATCTAATAATGAAAACTGAATGCAGTGGATAGAGTCAGCCTAAGAGAAACATCACATGGGTTACAGCAAGCAAGACACAGAGATGAGGATGTCCTTGGAGTTCATACCTCACCACACTGAGCTACATGATTTAATGTATGTCTTGCTGGTTTTGGTCTTTTTTTACTTTTAGCTTTTTATACCTCCCTGTTCTTCTCTTTTGGATTGGTAATGTTTACCATGTGCTATGTTATGCTGGAATTATTGAATTTTCTATTTGATTTTTGATAGGGGCTCATGACTAAGTTTACCTTGAGTAAGGAAACTTTAGATTTAGACTTTTCATCAATGCTGGAACTCTTAAGACATTGGCAACTGGTAGAGAAAGACTAAATGCCTTCTGCTTAATGAAATGGGTCTGATGGGGGGAGTAGAATGTTATGGTTTAGATCTAAAATATCCCCCACAAAGTCTCATGCTTGGTGGTAGGATCTGATAAGAAGTTCCAGGTCACTGGAAGCATAACTTGGAGGGGCATACTCACATCTGTGATCTCTGTCTCTCTCTCTGTCTCTCTCTCCCTGTCTCTCTCTCTCTCTCTGTCTCTCTCTGTCTCTGTCTCTCTCTGTCTCTCTCTGTCTCTCTCTCTGTCTCTCTCTGTCTCTCTCTCTGTCTCTCTCTCTCTCTCTGTCTCTCTCTCTTCTCCCTTCTTCCCCTCACCTCTCTCCCCTTCCTAGCTGCCATGCTCACTGTCATGCTCTTTCTTATGCCTTTCTGTTGTGTTTTTCTGCCGTGGGGACTGCTGGTCCTGGAATTGAATCTATGAGGCCAAATAATCCTTTCATCCTTTAGGTTACAAGTATCTGGTTCTGTCTCAGTGATGGGAAAGCTGACTTTTATACAATGAAAAATGGAGAGAATTATAGGCAGGAATTTTATGTAGAGATTTGTTTTTATAATCCTGAAGAAAAATTAAATCTGACAAAGAGAAAGAGATCAATAAATTCACTTCTGACTTCTGAAATAAAATTATCAAATTTAGCAACCAGTGAGTAGAAAATGTTTAGTAAAAATTTTAGACATATGGCATATGTTGTTGGTCTAGAATCCTAAGATAAGAACTGACTTGGGAAAAGACAGTCACATACACTGACTTCATTTTTTCAAATGCAGTCAACCTAGAAAGAGTATAAAGCATTCTTTAATCCGAACCTCACTTTTTCACGGTTGGGGTTTTCTAGAGATCTATTTTACAAATTGTTCTATGTGAAAGACTTTTAATTGAATGTAAATGTTTATTTTTCCAAACTTTTTGAACCAGGTAAAAATTTCTACTTTACCTTTATTTTTACTTTCTTGGGAACAGTCATTAATAGCTTTGTCTCGATGGAGAAGAGTCATCTCTATCCCTAGAAAAATAAACACTGCTATATATATTAACAATGGAAACATAAAATGCCTAACTGTATACTAATGAAAAGTCAACTTAAGCAGTCCTTGCTAATAGTAAGTAATAAAAGCACAAATCAAAATGCCATTAGGCTAGCTTGTCAGCAGTCACAATACACATAGAATATTTTAGAATTAGAGAGCTAAGAAACTACTCTTAATGTATACACACCATTTCTTCTCACTAATGAATAAAAATGTAAGATAAACACTAAATGAAGCATAAAACATTTGGAATTGATTTGAATATTTTGTTTAGCCTAAGTAAGTGATTTTCCTAATTCTCTGCAGAAATTCTGTTCCATGAACTATTTAAATTATTTCTTAAGTTATGTTAACAGTAGAGGGATATATTCAAGAGAGCTTGAATTATATTCAAGAAATTCAAGAAATTTCTATCATAAGGGATAGAAATTTTGTTCAAAGTCATTTATTGGATAATCATAAAATTTTTGTTAATATATAGATATTCTCTGGAGAAAACAAAATGTTTCTCTCATCTATTCTTACTAGTTCTCTGTAGATAATAAGGAAAATGCTTTATCTACATCTAAGAAAGCTGCAGTCAAAACAGCTCTTCCCATTGGTACAGTTTTCTATGTTTCACAAAAGTTATGTCTACATGTACCTAGAAATATCCTTATAATATGAGAAATTGCATCTGTGTTGTAAATCGATACTTTATGAAAACCCTCCTACATAAAAAAAGACTTTTCAATATCTAGAAATCAAATGTTAAGACTATGTAGACTCATTGACATTAAAAATAAATAATGACAAACTTGACCAATTAAAAGGCAAATACTTCAACAAAAGTAACACATTTAGCAGTTTGTTGTCATGCACAATTAACTTTAGTAGCTCTCCTCACTTCCTGACTCCTAATTGAAATCAAACCCCTCAAGGAGAAGGAATGGAGAACGGTGTGTGTGAGAAACTTGTAGTTCTTAGGTAGGAAGTATTTGAAAATCTGTCTCTGAGAGCCACGTGGACTCACTGGCATCCTGAACAGTCTAGAGACGGTGAATAATGCAGAGGAATAAGCACAGTGAAGGGAGTGCTGCAGTTTTATTAGTGACAGTCCCTGAGCACAGCTTTAATCTTCATTATACTCTTGTTTTCTCTATATGGACAATAGCACTACCACTATCCACTGGCTATGGAGGTATCTGACCCCCAGCATGTTATCCCACATAGCCATCGGGATACCTGTCCAACATGTAGATGCAAAATGACTACGATACCATGACTACGGTATCTACTGATGTATCTTTAAGAAAAGAAAGGAATAGTAAACCTATTTCAAATTATTAGACAACAAAAGTATTAAGGTCATAATTCAGAAGACATTATCTCGTAGGCCTGGCTGAGAACCAAATTCCACAAATACTTTTGGAAACAGGATTTCCTTTCCTTTGAATAAATACCTAAGAATTATATTTCTGACTTCTTTGATGTATGTCTTCTTAAAAACTGTAAAAAAAGAAAAAAATCTAAAAACCATTTCCTAAAAGGGTTATTCAATCATACAAAAATAAATTTAGACTATTTTCCAAAGGGGTTACACATTTTTTATTTCCACTGTTTAATTAAGAGTTCCAAGCATTCTATATGTTGCCATGCTCTTGGTACTGTTGGGCTATTTCATTTCAAACATGGTAGTGGGTGAATAGTGGCATCTCACTAGGGTTTACATATAAAAAGTCTGACAAAATATATCCATCAGGAAAATAAAACTGGTATCACTATTTTAATACAAATTTTCTGAGACATGCTTGATCAATATAAGTTATCATTGGCCTCCACAATTATAGAAAGTACTCAAAATGGTGACCACTAACCTCTGGACATTTATTAGTATAGCAAACTGCTGAGATGTGTATACTTTTTTTTGGTGGACTCTGTATATTTTCCTAATTACTTATAATGACATTCAGAGTTTGTTTGTTTGTTTGTCTGGGTACAGAGGATTAAACTCACAACCTTACATTTGCCAGGCTGGTGCTTATGCCACTGAGCTAAACCCCCAGCCCCAACCCTGAGTACTTTTACATGCTTATTGGACTCATACATGTCTTCTTTTGTCAATGCTATAAAAATCACTTGCCCTTGTTTAAATATATTATTTTTCTTCATATTGTTAAGATACAGAAGTTAATATTCTGTATGTATATTCATTCTTGATCAGATGTACATATTGTAATATTTGCCTTTTCAGTTTTTATCATGTCTTTAAAAGAGCAGTTCTTTAATTTTATTTTTAATAGAAAAATCTTTTATGAGAAAGTAAGAAAAGTTGGTAGGGGACTTTAGCTTGAACAGTGGCCTGGCCAGCCCTTAACACAGGAGAGTAAGAAAAATAAGAAATGATTCATAGAGAATGGTGGGAGAGGCCCATTCTGATGAAAGGGATCAGACTGATTCCTGTTAATTTTATGACTAATTTACCAAGATTTTTATGGTCTACTGTCCTTTAAAAAATCTGAACTCTAAAAGTGAATATTTTTAAAATTTTTACAAATATTCTTTTTAAAAGCTTTATACTTTTACATTGGTCTGGTTGTCTATTGCTGCAGGCAAAATATATCACCATTTAGTGGTTTAAAGCAACCATTGTGTTTATTTGGCTCATTAATTTGAGCTGGGCTTGGTGACCACTTCTCTCTTTGTACCATTGATGTCAGTTGGGCCATATTTTAAAGCCTCCATGTTGAAGGAGTTTAAATCTTCAGATATGTTTAAAACTGCCATATACTTTTAGAGATATGATTCATGTTGAGTAATTTGGGGGTATGATATGAAGAATGATTTTAATGAATGTATAATTAGGTTTTTCAACCTTAGTTTGAAAAGCTGTTGTTTTCCCTCTTTAATTGCATTTTAAAAATTATAAAAATAAAATAATTATATAGGGACAGGCCTCCTGCTGGAATTACTTTCCTGGAATACTCCTCCATATGACTACCCTAACACTAATACAATTTTTCTTGTTTTTAATGTGCTTTTTTAATGTGTTGAAACTACATAATGTAAGTTCTCCAATTTTGTTAGTGAAATTTTTTTAGCTATTCCTGTTTTTTTGTTTGCACTTAAATGTTAGAACACGAAATCACCTTCTAATTTTTAAAATCCTAGATAAAGTCAATTTGAAAAGAAGCAAATATTAATAACATTAAGGCTTTCAGTCCATAAACAAAGACTAGTGCTGCATACATTTAGGCATTCGGTAACATGTATAATGATTTCTTGATATATATTTCAGTGTATAGGTATTACACATGTACTTTTACACATATCTTAAATATGTTACAAGATATAGTGGTATGCTTTCTTCTTATTCATTGCTAATATATAAAAATACACTATTTTTAAAATTAATTTTATTTTGCATATTTGAGGTATACCACATGATATTATGGGATATACATAGATAGTAAAAATGTTACTATAATAAAACAAATTAATGTAGTCATTAGCTCATACGCTTACTTTTTCTTTTTGTAGTAAAAGCAGTTTAAAATCTCATTAAGCATAATCTCATGCAATATAATTTTATTAACTATATTCCTATGTCCTCAATAGATATATAAATTCATTCATCTTACATATCACTTACATTGTATCCTTTAATCTAACCCACCTATTTCCTCTTTTGCCTTCTCATAACTATTTTATTTCTATTTCTGTGCAACTGGATTGTTAAATTTTCCATATTTAAGTGAGATTATGTGATATTCTTTCTGTTTATGGCTTATTTTGCTTAGCATAATATTGCTTACAAGGAATATGATCCTTTCAGGGCTAATAGGATTGATCTTCTTAGAGATAAACTTTTTAGGGCTGCAACAAATACAGGAACACTGATATAGTATTCATTAGTTTATATTTTATTTGGGGGAACTATGTGACTATTGACTTTGATAATTCCATTAACTGGATTAAGAAATGCCCAGGGAATTAGTAAAGCATCCTTCTGGGTATGTCTGGGAAGGTCATGGAGGTATGATCTTGGGTGCTTTACCCAGTCTTTGGCATGTTCTTTTTTGAGGTTTTTCCCTTGCTCTGCCTCCTGGCTGCCAAGAGCTAAGCATCTTTGCTTGGCACATTCTTTGGCCATGATGTTTCTGTATTGAAACAAGCTTACCATGAACTGTGTCGCCAGAAACCATGAGCCAGATTAAACTTGTCCTTTAAACTGTATGTGTCTGGTATTATATCTCAGAGATGGGAATCATAGAGAGATTGCTGGGTTGCATGATAGCACTATTTTTAGTTTCTCTAGAAAACTCAGCAACATTTTCGTAATGGCTGTACCAATCTATAGTATTACGTAAGAGTTCCCTTTTAGATCTGATATGGTGGTGCATGGCTATCGTCTCAGCTACTCAGCAGACTGAACCAAGAAGATCACTTGAGTCCAGGAGTTTGAAAGCAGTCTTGGAAACATAGCAAGACCCTGTCCCAGTTTTGAAGACAAAACAAAATAGAAACCCTTTGTGTGCACAAAAATTATTCACTTTGATTGTGTTAAATGCACTTAGTAAATTTTTAACTTTTTAAATTAATTTTTCAGCAGAGCCCTCTGGGATCTCGTCTTTTCCAAAATGACTGTCTTTCAATTGTTTGATCTTCTTTATTATATTGGCTACTATCTGCAGAATAATGCTTAATGAAAGTCCTCAGAGAAAACTTAGTTGCCCTTTTCTGGTCTAAGATTGGTATGATCTTAAGGTTTTTCATAGATATCTTTTTTACAGACTGACAAATTTTCTTTCTATCCTTACTTTGCTGAAAATTTTTACTGTGAATGTGTGTAAAATCTTATCCAATATGTCTTCCAGTACCATTTACTGATTTGATCATTTGAACCTTTCTTTAAGGCGGTTAATATGATGAATTACATTCATCAGAGGTTACATGAAAGTATTATTCCTAGAATCAACCTCATATGGTCATTATATATTTTTTCTTCATATTATTAGTTATGATTTACGTTTATGAAGAATATTTATATCTAATTCAGAAGTGATAGTTGTCTAAATTTTTCTGTTCTTTTAATATCTTATTTTGGACATAAAGTAATTTAAAATGAACTGATAAGTGTCCTTAAATTCTGTTTCCTAGTATAAATATTGTAAACTTTCTTCCTAAATACATGGAAGAATTGGCCAGTAAAGCCATGTGACCTAGGGTTTGGATGTGTGTGTTTCTGGGCGAATTATGTATTCAACCTTTTTACATATAAAAGTATTCAGATACTCTATTTCTTACATTAATTTTGGAAACTGATGTCTTTTAAGAAATTCTATCATGTCACCTAAATTATCAATTCGTTCATCATATTGCTGTATATTTTTCAATGCAAGATGCATACTAATGTATCCTTTTTATTTCTGACATTGAAAATTTTATATCATTCCTCTCATTTTATTGTTTTATTTTCTTTTCGTTTCTTTCAATTTTATTGAATTTATCAAACTGGATTAATGTTTCATTTGTTTTCTCTATAGTTCCTATGTTCCATTTCACTGATTTTCTCTGTACTTAAGGTGTAATGTTTTTCTTTCTGTGTTTTTAAGATAAAAGCTTAGTGCATTGGTTCTAGGTTCTTTTTCTTTACTAAGATAAAAATTTAAGGCTATTTTTAATTTTAATCAGTGATTTAGCTGCCGTCTATACATTTTCATATGATCTATTTTTATTTTCATTCAGTTTTTCAACTTTATATTTTTATTAGTCATATTCGCAGTATATAATGATTACATTCCTCATAGTTTGTGTCTAGTTTTTCAATTACTGAGAAAGAAGTGTTGAAATCTACAACTAAAATTTTGAGGTTTTCCAGTTCTTCTGGAAGTTTTATCAACTTTTGCTTTACATATATTGCAGATATATATTAGCTACATAAATCTGTGATATTCATGCATTTTTTATTAACTTATCCCCTTATCATTATGAAATGATCCTTTTAACAAAAAAAAAAAATGTGACTCAAGTGGTAACTGAATCCAAAGCTTTGGACTTATGACGGCAGGACAGATGGCTACAGACTGGGCAAAGATAAAATTCAGACTCTGGTGAACATCAACCTTCAGAGAGTTGGCAAAGAAAACCTGCCCTTGACAGACTAAAATGGAGCGGGGAGCAAAGATGAAATAGTACCAAGAAAGGCCAGTGCTACAAAAACAAAATGAAAGGAGAGTTTTAAAGAGATTATTTTAAAGTGGCAAATATTTCAGGGCCACCACTGAACATGAGGTCTGTAAGTTGACAATAAAAGCAGTATTGGGGAATTTATTGATGAGTCTAACAATGGTGAGTATTGATGAGTATTGCAATGAGTGGAACTCATGCACGTGAAAGGAAGAAAAAAGAAGCCAGTATCTTGAAAACTTACTGAGAGAAAGGTCTTAACAGGTCTATGCATGGAGATAAAGGAAAAATTTGAAAGCACAAAAGAGTGAAGAGATCCACATTGCAATGAGAGGTTGAATGGATGAATATTAAAAGTTGATTGAGCTGGGTTGTATATCAGTGGTAAAGTGATTGTGAGGTCCTAAGCTCAATATCCAGCACAACCACAACAATATAGGAAGGGGGAAACAGAAAGACTACGAATGGAAGGAAGAAAAAAGGAAAGACAGGGATCTGGTGAGAAGTTATCCCAAACACAAATAAAAGTCTATTTCAGGTTGATATAACTCAGTGGTAGAGCGTTTGCCTAACATGCTTCAGGCACTGGTTTTAATCCCAGTACCACAAAGAGGAAGAGGACTAGGAAGAGGAGAAGGGAGGGGAAAAAGAAGAGGAAGAAGACATGAACTGAATAAGAAATGTGATACAATGCTAGTGACGGACATTCGCAGAAACAGCCCTTTAATATTCATAATGAGCTGCAGTAGAGCCATTTCCACATAACATTCCCACCCTGCTCTGCTTTGTGGAAGAAACACTAACTAACTTGATCTATCTGGCTTATCACAGATGTCCTCATGATTTGCCAATTATTTTCCTTCGGTTCCATCAGTTTGCACTTCACGCAGTGAGTGGTGTGCCTCACCACAGAAGAATGCCATGTTTCCTCATTATGTTAGTGTATACAAAATGAATAAAAGATGTTTAACACTCTCAACGTAGAATATAAGATTGCTCATCATTTCTAATATGAAACACAACAGTTCATTGTTTCTAACATGACATGAATCTAAAATTTGAAGAAACCATAATTGCACATTTTGTAAAATGCTTTTGGCATAAACATAAACAAACTGCCCATATCAAAGTGCACTTTTCTTCTATATTATATATTCTTAAAGTTCCTTATTTACAGTCACTGAGACACTGTTTGGTAGTTACTAAATTACTGTCTTATCACATCCTTAACCATTTTGAGTCACAAATAAGGTTGTGAACTCGATCTTCAATATTCCTAGAAGGAAACCATATACCTCTATCTTTATGGGCAGGTAATTTTGCATATGTTTTTTGAAGATATAAGATACCAATTCATTTAAAAGATTATAAACCTTTTGTAAATGAGGTATAATATTAAAAGAAAATAAAAGACATGCCATAGATAACATTGTACTATGGTTTAAAAGCCTGAGTTTTTGAAATTTAGATTCAAAAGTTGACCCACAACTTGGTAGCTGTATGTTCTTGGATGTTACTTAACAATTCTTAGCCTACATAAACTCATATCTAAAAGGAGATTGGAGTGTGGATTAAATTAGGAGCAAGTAAACTATATGACCAGTGTATACCATGGAGATGATTACTGTTTGTTTTAAGCACCAAATACCTTCAATTGAATGGCTTTCAAAGGCCAAATTTTCATTAGGATAGTGCTTTTTATGTCCAAATCTGATTTGGATTCAAAGTCTCACACAAATTTTATCCAAGATCAATTTGCTAACTGATGTGCTTGATAAAGGAAATATTACTATGCCATGTACATACATCTCAGAACCAACTTTGAGTGGAAAAAGACCTTCTTAGGGTCCAGCTGTCACAAAACCTCAAGACACCATGTGTCAGTGAACAGAACTCTCTTTAGTATTTGAACATAGAATGACATAGATTTTGAAACGTTGCTCCCAATACTAGAGAATCAAAGAATAGCTAAAATAAAAATATGTTTCACATGTAGGAAAAAAGTACATGTTGCAGAAACAAGCAAAATAATTATGACAATTTTGTCAAATAGCCTGAGTCACTGTATTTTGTTTCAATCATCAAAGATAATGTTCTTTTCTGATAATAATAATGTATATAATAATCTTAGATCTTAAAGAGTATTACAAAACTACAAGTTTAATGTTGGTTTGGAAGACTTCGTTTGGCTAATATTGACATGTTTGGCCTCTTAACATAAGCTTTCCCCAAGAAACTCTCCTGCACTGTTTGTGGGAGTGCAGACCGGTGCAACCACTGTGGAGGTCAGTCTGGAGATTTCTCAAAAAGCTGGGATTGGAAGTCCCATTTGTTACAGCTTTTCCACTTCTAGGCATATTCCCAGAAGAACTGAAAACATCATACCACAGTGATATGTGTACACCCACGTTTATAGCAGCACAATTTTCAATAGCCAGATTTTGGAAACAACCTAAGTGTCCATCAACTGAGGAATGGATAAAAACATTGTGATATTTTTATACAATGGAGTACTACTCAGCTATAAAGAATGATCACGTTGAGACATTTATAAATAAATGGGCGCAGCTTGAGACCATGCTCATAAGCAAAATAAATCAAACTCACATGTATGAATACAGAATAGTTTCCCTAGTGCAAGAAATGATACAAATACATAAAAGTATGTGGTAATCGTGATTCCTCATTATATGGCTTTGAAGCCTTATAAAGTTTTCACTCATTAATTGAAATGGCTTTATTCTGAGCTGTTTGATATTATTGTCTGTGATGATATGAACAGCTATTTTGAAGAAAACATGAGCTTTCCCCAAAAGTCATGTACTCTCAGGCGGAGCTTCAGTAAAGAAGGTGAGGTTTTAATTTGAATTTCCTTGTCTTCTCTTATTTCAACCAAAAAGCAGTATCCTAAGGCTGTGTGCTGAACTCAGAATTTAAGTCTAGACAGAATACTAAAACTTGCCTTTAAAAGGTGCCATGGACAGTATCCAAAATATCATCCTTTGAATGGTTAGACAGTGTCTAATGCCAAAATCCTTCAGTGTGTGGTTGTATCCTGAGCAGGTGCTTCTATGGAAAATGTATCCAAGACTGCTTCTGTCTCACTTCATTTTGAGTAAAACCAGTTTTTAATTTAAAAAGTACATGCTTAGATCCCTCTAAGATAGCAGTCCAAGCAACTTCTCACTGAAGCTCCAAGAAGGTATCATTCTCCAGAGGTCGTTGACATGGAAGAAGGGTTTTGAAAGTGATTTGGGAAAACTGTGCCCTTCTAAAATTGAACTTCACTCAGATAATTGAGATTTTAAGAACACTGTGCCTCTTTGCCAATTTTATTGTGCCACTAGTTTTTATTTAAATTACAGATTCTTGTTTTGTTTCTTTCTCTTGGATAGGCTGGCACCAGATACCTCCTGAGCAGAGCAGACATTCCAAGAGATCCATCTTGCCAAAAATAATAGAAAGCTGGTTAAAAATGAATGTTTAAAATGGTACCTGAGATGCTTAGCAAACTATAAAGTTTAATACTGCATTTCTAGAGCACACGCCAATGGCTACAGCTGCTGGGTCTCTGGATATCTGTCTTTTAAGATTTCATACTTATAGGAGCCACAATTTCTGCCTAATGATACAGACCAAAACGAGTGTTAATAATTCACAGATGCAAGTAAAATAATGTATTCCAAATAAAAAATAGCGGGAATTATTTCTAAAACATCTTAAATGTTCTCCAATAACATTTGCCAAAGAGTATCTTCAACACTCACTGAACCTTCTTCCCTCCAATAGTTCTACACACATTTGAAATAGATGGCACATAATTGGGTCTTTTGAAGTCTACAATGTTTTACTGCCTTCTCCAAATTCTAAAAATATTATGTAAAATATTGAGAACTTATTGGCTTAATTTAAACAATGGCACGGGATATTCACCAAAAAATTACCACTATAAATATTATTGGGGAGAAAAAGGACATATGATTCAAGAGATGAATCACATTTAAATTTCCCAGGGAGGACACATGGACACATAACCTTTCTGGAAGCCTGGATTGTTGCATCTTCAAAAATGATTCTTTTACTCATCTTTAAGCAGAATTGTGATGGAGAATAACTTCAAACATTTAAAATTTTTTAAAATGTGAAAATGTAAATGACTAAATACAAATATATGTCATGTAATTTCACAAGAAAGAAGATTCATATGGACATCCTGTGGGGGAAAATTATGAAGAAACAATGACAAAAAAATGATTACTTTTTATTTTAAAAAGCAAAACAGAGAAAAGTATAGAAATGATACAGAATTTCAAGAAAATAAGAAATTAACACTAGTTAATATATTGCATATTGTTATCTTAGAAGTAGTTGTTCAGATTACAAGATTTAAAGAAGTTCTTTTTCTAAATGAGATTTTGAATTGGAAACAAAGACCTTGATACTAGAGAAGCCATATCATATAGCTGATTTAATGCACCAGGGTTTAAATCACAATATATTATTTTCAGTAAGTACACTTCTAATATGTTTCAGTTTGGATTATGCATCCTGAAAATGTGGATTTAATTAAAGGAGCCCTTCAGATAATTGTGGGACTGATTATCAAAGACATGTTACATGATTCAGATTCCTAGCAACATTCTAAGCTGTATCCTCTAAAGCCTGATCTGGAAGGTCCATCCTCTGAGAATTTACATTTTCCAAGAACTAACGAAATCCCCTGGCAGGACATCTACTAATCATAAATTGCAATCTGGAGCATCTTCATCTTAAGTATATCAACCATGAGTAACTTTCACTGGTACCTTAGAAAGACCTTAAAAGACCCGGAGAGGATTTGGCTGGAAAAGGCAACATGTGATTGTCCAAAATGTCCCAGGAATCTGGGATCCCCATTTAAGTCTTGATTAGCGATATACCTGTGCATGAGTATTCAACACACCAAAACGTCTCTACTCAAGAACAGATAAAAACAATGATCTCCAAAGCAGAAGTTTATGTATCCCCAAGGAAAAACAAACCTTTAGGTCTAGAAAGAAAACATTACAAGTCCTACTTATATTTCCTTCTTAACCCATTTTTAAAAAATATTTTATGTTCATATTAAGAATATAACTAATATATTAGAACAGTAGCATACATGATGTATAAGTAAGTAGATATGCTGAAGGATTCACACATAATAAGCAATGTTTGCCTAAAGAGAAATCACAAACTCTAAGACCCATATTGGGAGATTCCTCTGCCTTTTCTGAATGGCTTGTAGAGTGAGAGAATCTGCTATCTGATCACAGGCTCTGAAGGTCAATTGTTCCATTTTATTCCAGATCTTTCTGGCTGGCTATAGATTCATTACCCTACTCAATAAATATTTATCAACCACCTGTGAGATTTGGGGCTAAATAAGTGTAGAAAAGAAACATAAAGTCTTCATAAAACTTACATTCTAAGAAAAGACAGAACAAAGAAACAAGAAAATAAAGACAATATAAAATCAGGCAAGATCACTCGACTGTCATGTGAAAACACATTCCCTATGTGATATTCCTGCCAAAAATGTTTAGCTGAATTCTAATAATTGAGTAGTAATGAAACACATTAAAATTTAAAAATATTCTTCAACATTTATTAATAATATGAAAGGCAAAAAGTGCTTAGATATCTGATGTAAATTAAGATTGACTAAAAATATTTAATAAAGTTCAATGTGTGACCTTCAGTAAAGATGCTGAATTTCAAAAACAGCTATAAATAACATTGGTGGAGCAGTGAACTTAAATACATACTGAAGACTGGACAATAAAGCCGGATCCATACAATTTTTGCTGATGTGACTGTAAAAAATTTCAATGTGATTGTAAAAAAGCATGATCTTGTTCTTTGAAAACACACACTGAAGTAGGAAAAATCTGGTGAATTTTATAAGGAATTTGAATATTCTAAAAATGAAAAGTAGGAAAAATCATTTCTTCAATTCATTAATTATTTGTACCTTTTCAGTCTCAATTTCATTAATTTCTGCTCTGATCTTTTTAATTTTTTACTTGTATAGCTTTCATTTCAATTGTTCTCATTTTTTTTAGGAAATCATGGTGCATCATTTGGATATTTACTTGGGCTCTCTTTTTTCTATGTGAGCATTCAAAGCTACACAATTCCCTTTTAGTAAGTCCCTCTTAGTAAGCTCCTATGAGTTCTAGCTTATTGTGCTGGCATTATATTTGATTCTAGAAACTAATTTCTTCCTTTATTTATTCAGTGGACCCATTGGTTATTCAAGAATGTATTTTTAATCTCCATGAATTTTCATAACTCCTGTTGTTTCTTTTGCCACTGATTTCTAGTTTCATTGCTTTGTGACCTAGTAATATACATAAGATAATTTCAATTCCTTTGACTTATTCAAGCAATATTTTGTGGACTAGCATGTGGATTCTTTAATAAAAAGACAGCTTCATGTGCTACTGAGAAGAGTGTGTTTTCTGTTGTTGGGTGAAACACTCTGTAGGTATTTATTAAGTCTATTTGTCCAAAGGTATAGATCAACTCTGATATAGCTTGTTGATTTATTTTTTGTCTAGTTGATCTATTTGTAACATGGGATATTACAACCCCCCCAACTTTTGTGTCTACTAGTTCTTGTTTTATGAAGTTGTATGTGTATATATTTCTTCTTTTCCTATTGAATTGGTCCCTTAACCTATGTGTAGTGATCTTTCCCTCTTCTGATCAGTTTGGTTTAAACTCCACACTGTCTGAAAATAATAAGCTACTCCTGCTTGTTTTCAGGCTCTCATTTCATGGAATATTGTTTTCTATTTATTTATTTTTGTGTGGATTTCTTTGTGGATTAAATATACTTCTGCAAAAAGAGAAACTGTGATGGGGAAAGGTGAAAATAAGAGAAAAGGAAATACATCTATATATATATATATATATATATATATAGTAGTTAGGAGAGTTATACAGCTGATTTCTCTTAGTTCATTGAAAAGAAAGGCTTGTGTTAACATTGTTTGAACAATATTTCATACTTATATCTTGTATTCTGAGTAACTACTATGAAGATAATACATAATACATTAATTACTGGTACTCTACTAGCTTTTTTTGAAACTTTTATTGTTATTTCTATTTTTCTCTTTAAAATTATACATATATATATTTCTTTTTATATATATATTTGTTGTATAAATCGTACCACTAGGTTTTGTTTCTTGATCCAATGTGTCAATCTATTTCTTTCAAGTGGTTGTTGAGATCACTCATATCAAGAGATATTACAGAAAAATATTGACTTATCCCTGTTATTACATTATCTTGCTGATACTGATTACCATTTTCCCATTTTGCTTAACTCCTTAGCCTACCTGGTGTGTTCATTCCAGTGGCTATTTTGGTGGTCCTAAAGAATATCTTGTAAATGTATGTCAACATCTTGAATGACAATCTGCAATCTTTTCTTATAGGATTTCACAAAGCCTTTTTGAAATTTTAAATGATACAAGGACCTTACGTATTATTTCAATCAAATTTCTCACTGTGTACCTGAAACAGCTAACACCCAAAAAAGAAGTGATTTAGCCAGGTCAGGTTTTGGGCCTTTTTAGAGCAGAACCCTGCTCCAAACCACTTCTGTTATGAAGCTGACTGGGAAGAACAAGCTTCTCACTCTGCATTCTGCTTGTCTTGCCCAAGCAAATCCAACTCACCCGCAGTTTCCTGTTCTGCTCCATAACAGCTTCAGCTCTTTCAGAAATGACAGATCCTCTACTTACAATATTAAAACTGATGGAAATGGTGATAATTCTTTTTTTAAGAGTAGGCGATTTCATTTGGGAAAAAGGATAGGGATTAGGAGTGGGGTAGAAGGGGTCCCAAATGTGGGTTGACCAATGGTGATAATTCTAAAATCATAGTTCCTCATATAATATTTTCACAAGTTCAAATTAATTTTCCTTAAATTTCAAAACATGCAATCTGTATATGTGAGTCAGTGAAGATTTTCCATCCTTTTGTGTCATTTTCTTTACTTAAAAAGCTGTAACTTCTTCCCCATCCTAGATGGAGTCCAGATTTTCTGTTTTCTTTGCACATTTGAACACTTTCCTTCCCTGTAAGATTCTCTTCAAGGTCTCTTTTAGCCTCATGAAATCTCATATTTTATGATCTGTTGGGCATCAACCATTTATGTCACTTTTCCTTTGGAGACTTGAATATTTGACTTCCTCTGTGCAAGTCCCACACTTCTTTTCTGTTTAGGACAACTATGCACAGAAACTTTCTGATCTCAACAACCACCTGAAAGAAATAGAAAGAAACAGAAAACCTAGTGATACAATTACAAATATATATAAAAAGAAATACATATATGTATAATTTTAAAGAGAAAAATAGAAATAACAATAAAAGTTTCAAAAATTCTTTCAAGGCAGTTACAAAATAACAATAAATTATATTTGCAAGAAAATTAGTATCATTTTTTTCTTAACTTCCTAATAAGGTAAATATCTTGTGAACAAACACCAGAAATATACTATGATAAGAAACTTATTGATCAAAGATGCAACTAGTGTATAAACATAAAATGTTGCTGAAGTATTAGGATTTGTCACTAGAAAAATATGGAAGAACCACCATTTATATACTCAGGGAAAATGAAAAATTATAGATAAATAAGAGCCAGCAAGTAACTGTGAATGAAAAGATGCAGATGTTTCACAGAAACAAGCCATCACTTTAATGTTGCTCTGACTATATTTAAATATAGTAAGTCTACACAATAACAGATTACCATAAGACATTAACAGAAAAGAGGTTATCATTAAAAGATATTTCTAATAGCCAGATTCTACTTCTCTCCAACAGACCCCTCTAGTGAAATTATCTACAGATTATGCCCACACTCTGCATATTCATCTTTTAACCTGTATATGTAGATAAGGGGCTTAAGAGAACTATATCTAGTTTTGTACTTTCCTTTAAGTACACATCTTTGCACATTTTGGAATAGCACATTAGTCCTTAGCATGTGAGTTTAAACTACCAACTTATTTCTTAATAGTGCCAACTATCAAAAATTCCATGTACAAAGATTAAGTAGTACAAATGCATAGGATGATAGTATATGTAGTTTAAGAAACATATGCACCTAATTATTAACTTACTATCAGCTGATTAATTCAATAGTAATGAATTAAATGACCTGGTGTACATGTGGTCACTAAATGATTCAAAACCCAATATGATGTCAAAACTAGATACACCAGAATGTTAGGATAATTAGCCACATTCTTTAATACTTGCAAGTAGAATATGCAAAGCGAACAATCTCCATGTTGGTCCCATTGTCCTTGAATGTAGCCAGCATGAAATCAGCAGGAGTTCCTAGAACTTATGTCCAGGATAATCAGAATATCCAGGTACAAATTGATAAGACCATCAGTCAGCTTTTTCAACATTTCAGACCCACTGACAGTCAAATCATTACTACATCTACATTGGTTCACATTTCTGGTCAGTGGACAGTGTACCTAAAGTAGTACACTTAGATCAACCATTCAGAGCTACAGATACAGATGTGTCCTTATCCTTATGCATCCACAAAGATCCAGAAGACATCAGTGATCTAACTGGATATGTCTAAGGGTGATAAAAATGGATCTTTCACCGGCCCTGTCAATATTTGGGTCACAGCTCCCTAGCCCCTTAAAAGGTTGGACTTTCAACACACTAGATGGAGGACCCATTACCGCCCACCCTCCATTCCCACCTCACTAGGCTTCTTCACTGGCCCCCAACGGGTAAAATATTCCAGAGATGGAAGCAGTACTGGTCGTGGCAGAATTTGCTTTCTCCCACTGTGTCTGTGGGTCCTGGGGCAGGTCATTTCAGCTTTCTAGGTTTTAGTTTTCCCCATCTCTAAAACCAAAACAACAGTAATACTTACCTCACAGGGCTCTTGAGAAGATTTAATGAACTCATTTCTGTAGCAGCTCGGAGCCAGCCATCAATATGTCCAAAGGATACCAGAGACTTTATTGATTGAAAGGATCATGTGAAAAATTCTTTCAATAAAATACAACACAACTAAGATATATATTATACAATCACATAATATATACATAATATAGTCATAAATCTTACACACTATTAAGTATTTAATTTACTTCACCACATGCTTTGATATATTTTGCTACAATTAAAGAATGGGGTTTAAAAATGCATGTAATGGTGAAACTATTCAGCTCGTAATTCTAAGTAAGTTCTGAAATATTTATTTATAGATCATGAAATTTGATATTAAATGCTCACTTCTATTAAACAGCAGAAAAAGATAACATTTATATCTTGAATCCAGGAGCAAATTGTTGCCAAGACCTGCTCTGTAAGTGCAGGAAGATGCCTTCGCACAAAAATGCCTTCTCTTCACTGCTAAAAAGGAAGGAAGGAGTTTGTTTCTTTTTTTGTGGACTTCCGAGGATTATGTCAGAGAAATGAGGTCCTAGTCTTAACCTTGCTATTTGCTGTTTGCAACAATAACACGCTTGAATATCTGCAGAGCTGAGTTTTCTTAGTAATGATGGCAAATCTATGGTTTGGGCTGCCAAGTCTATCTTAATCATGAAATGTCACATCTCAATAATGAGACCTCTGAAAAGTGACCAGGCTGACTGTCTATTACCCCATGAGAGTTGCTCTGTTCTCTGCAGCTATCTTGGTTTCAGCCTTTTCCATACGTGAGCTTCAGCCCAGCCAGCTTTTCTCAGTCACAAGATGGGGTGACATAACACAAATGTTGATGTTTTAAGCTACTAAGTTTTAGGGTAATTCTTTAAATGAGAAGAGAGAATTGCAAACTATCTTTACTTAGACAAGGCTTCATTTAGAAGATAGTTATGCTATAATTAAGCTTATATTTAGCTTTCCAAACTTCATCATGGGCTTGTAAGTGTGATCGTTTGATGGAAAGCAAGTCTAAACTTATCTAAGCACATTTGAACTGAACACTGAGAATTTTAGAAAATACATAATCTCAAGGAGAAATTAGAGTCTAGCAAATACTTTTGACCCATTTAGGCTTTTGTATATGTGCCTGCTGTCTACCTTTCAATCCAGCCTCACTTAAATTAAGCCCAGAGTTAATGAGCTATTCCAGATGAGCTTCTATAAGATATTGTACACAACCATCTTGCATGGACACTTTGCTGTGGAGATCTTTGATAGCCTCAAAGCCTTGGGAAAAAGGTAAGAATGGTGGATAATATGTGAGGGAGGTCTCTAGAGTTTAACAGATAGCAGCTCCATGCCCTTAAACTCAACTGTGACTGGCTCTGTAAAATCAAATAGAAGAGGTCAGAAAAAAAGGAAGCAAACCAGAAATTCATGTACTCAACAGAAGAAAACAGGTGTAACAACCCTTCAGCCATGCTCTAATTATTGGAAAATAAAGTTTCAGAGAACTGATACCCAGCACTTGGAGTGAGAGCCATCAAAATGTAAAGATAGTCTTGTCTTAACCTGCCTCCTCTAAACACACAAAGGATTCCTTCTGTAAAACAATCTAAATAATATTTATGAGAATACTGAACCCTAACTGCAAGGATGGCAGGCTCTGGTAATAAACACATAATGCAGCCACTTACTTCCAAGTGGGTAATTATCATAAATCCCTGCACCTCACAATCTTTGACAGTATCGTCTACTGCCACAGGAAAAAAATTCTATTAAATATTACATAAGATAATGAAAAGTGTATGCAAAAAGTTTTGCTTCTCTGAGAAATAATGCAATAATTTTTCGATTAAGATAAATCACCACTAAAATGCTAATTTAAGCACATACGTAGAATATTGGAACAAAAACTGTAGATTAATTTTGTACATACTTTTTTCTTCCACAATTCTCTTAAAGTTCTTCTTCCTTCCCTTATAAGTCAGGGAAGTATAGCACAGCAGAAGCATGTGGTCCCATAATCCAGGGAAGAACTGTCCTGATGTCTGTATAGGACACCAAAGACAAGCTTTGCTCCTCTTGCTTTTATCTGGGTGAATTTATGAATCAAATAACATTCTATGAAGTGCCACTATATCTACAATAAACCACAAGAAAATAGATCGTGGATATAAGTTAACATTCCCTTGCACACAACACACGATTAAAAAAATGTGTTTTGGTCACATTTTTGATCATTGAGATACAATACCTGGCATCCACAACTTAAAGAAAAGGAATTTATTTTGACTCATTTGAGAAGTTTCTGTCCATAGATGGCAGGCTCCAGGGCAGAAATTACATGGTGGAGAGGTCTACCGCAGAGATGCTGCTTACCTCATGGCAGCCAGGAATCAGAGAAAGAAGGGAGGAGCTGGAGAGAAAGCTACACCATTCCAGGTCTCACCTCTTCCAGCTGGACCCAGCTAACTTACAGAAAGTCAGGTAGAGACCCTTAATCCAGTCACCTTCCAAACATGCAAGTGTTTGAGATCATTTTAGATCAAACTTTTAAGTTATCTGTAAGATAACTTATGTTTAACCACTATCAACTTTATTTTTCTGGTTTTCACTCTTGGCATTGGTTTGTATCCAATACATGCTTTCTTTGCTTTTAAGTTTTCATTGGCTATGGAAATTAGAATGCTTTGTTTTCTATGCTTACCAGCTTTCACAACTTTTTATTAAGTTTATTGGTACATTTTAAAATATATAATGATCCTATTTATCATAGGAAATTTGTACCCATACATGATATATTTTGATTCCTCTTTCTTTCCCAATCCTCTCTGCATCTTTCAACCCCTTTCTGCTCCCTATTTACTAAACCAGCTTTCACAACTTCATTTGCAGATTATACATATTTTGTAGAAATCTAGTTTCTTTAATTTTGCAGAGAAATAGGATTCAAGATTTTATAACTGACTATTAGACATCCTAACCCTTCTTGGTTGTATTCATTTGAATAAATAAACTAACTTCTATGTAGCTCTCAAATCTCAAGTGGTGTACACAACATTAGTTCACCTATTATTTAAGCAAAGTCTAATTCTTAGCTCCTGGTGAGGATCATTCAGGAACCAAAACATTTCTCACTATGTGGTTCAGTTGTTCCTGATGGCCTGAGGGATAGATGGATTGATGGATTTTCTGATGAATTTGCTACACAAAACCAGCAAACTGATGTAGGGAATAAGAATTAGCAATGATACACAAATTATTAATAGACCAAGCTCGATGAAAGTATGCATTGATTTGCCCATATTGCATTAGACAATATTCAACTGCAGTATCAAAATGCAAAGAACAAAGGTATATGCAGGTTAACTGTGAACTGGTGGGAGAAAGAATTTGAAAAAACATACAGCAGCCTTTTCCATTTAAGCTTCGTTTGCTGCACGTAAATGAAACACATACTCGTATATGGATCTTGGTCATTTAAAGGTAAATATGAGGAGCCAAGTCGATTTTTTCCCTTCCAAATTCTGACTAACTTCAACATGAAGAAGCAGGATCTATGTTAACCATTTCTGTATGAGTTATTGCTACCAATGAAGAACTTACTCTATAAAGTGTGTTATAAATTGCCTTACACAGTATTATACATGTTGTTTTAGAATTTAGTATTGTCTACACTAATAAAAAGAAATACAAAACACAAATTTTTAGGAAAAATATGCCCTTAAGAAAAGAAAAGTATGCCCTTAGTAGAGATGATTTTAAAAGACAATTTGTTGCTTTTGCTGATTTTCAACTGAAGAATCATAAATGATTGCCTTGCTTGGTTTTTTAAAACATTATCAAAAATTTTAATTACACAAAGATAACACCAGGTTATAAAAACTTAATCTGTATTCATTTTAAACTTGAGAATACTGTATGAAAACCAAATTTGATTATGAAAATATTAGGATAATAACTAAAAATATAAACGATATATGCCATGGGGGTTTATTCCAGGGAAAATCAAGATAGAATTACAGAAAGATCTAAAAACATTCTTCTTAATTTATAATTTAAAATAACCAAATGCAATTGAGGGGAAATAATCCAAAATAATTTATTTAAGATCTTTAACTAAAAAATTCTTTAGATGTCCCAAGGGAACATAATCGTCTTAATACTGTAATTTAGAAAACCTTAAACTACAGAAGTCCTTCAGCTGTATATTTTTAATGTTTAGTTAATACTCAGAATTAAGACATTGTCCATGTCAGAGAGCTTTGTCCTTATACGACACCCTTCCTTCCATCTGTGCAGGAGGAAGATAATCAGCTTGTCTGTTCTTTGACTGTCCTCCTGGGAAAAATGGAAATAGTGCCTCCTAGTCCACATTCTAAAAATCATTTTCCAATCAGCAGTGCTTATTTCTCCTCATCCATTTACTCCTCCAAACAGGGGCCAAGAATGTCTGGCATACTTCAGAGTTGGAGGATTGTCTGGGCGGTGTCCGATAGTTGGTTCTTTGGAACAGTTATCATCGCTGGTGGAATAATGATTTATTTGACTGTCTGAGGAACAAATTGGACAGGCCTGGGAGGCAGAACTGAGCATGAGCAAAATAGTGTAGTAGGTGAGATTTATTTTCAGCGTTCTTGGTCACATTCATTAATTTCCCCTTTAAGTCCCTCGCTTTGAGGCTTGGTTTGGACATAACTCTAGGCCATGCACTGGAATCTGGACCTCTACTTTCATCCTAGATGCTGTTTCTTTCAGCCTCCTCATTATCCTAGACAGAAGGGATCGATACAGTCAATTAATCACCAGCAAAATGTTAGTGCATGTCAGTGCCTTCGTGGGTTACTCCCTCTACACAGCCTTGGTATTTAAAGTCAGACCCGTGAGACACAAAAAGCTTTCACTTCTCTCTTGGCAAACCCAGAGCATTCTTAAGGCATAGGGATAAAAGGACCATCCCTCAGGCTCCAAATAGAAACTCCATCTGTACCACATTTGCAGCCTTCTCCTTCTATGATCCGTTATTTGTATTTCTTCCTCAATGTGTAATGGGATGAGCTTGTATGAAGAAAATACTCCCATATTAGATATTTAGGTAAGCTAAGTTCTAAGAGGACTCTAATTATTATGTTATTTTGGATTACCACTATCTCCTTTACATAATAATCATGCTCTCAAATGCCCCCAGGAACTAAGTAAAATAAATGTGAGTCGGGCAGACATACTCTCATCTACAAGTATTTAAATTCAAAATTCAACTGCCTTAAACTTTAACAAGGCGAATTATATGTGCTTGCACGATACTCTAGCCAGAGAAAGAAGCCTTAATAGAAAGACAAAGTGATATTTTGGACTCTTCACTTTGCGAGGTAAGAGCTGAGGTCTCATGGGAGGTGAAGGATACCCCATTCTTCAGGTCTTAATGAAGAAAGGTAAGCTATCTAATCTGCAACTAAGAGAGTAGAGTTGATCACCAATAAATGTTTATATGTGTAAATAGATGGTGAGATTATAGAATTTTAATTTTTTCCTCCTAATTCAATATACTTTAATGTTACATATTAAACAGGTATTGCTTTTATAGTAAAAAAAAAACAGTGACTTTTAATTTCAAGAATATGAACATGTTTTTAAGACCGCATCCAAGTGACAAGTGTAGATAGTGACAGCCACAGTGGGCTGGGCCGGGACGGAGGAGTATTCCTGAGAATGGCAGATGTGTGCAGTTCTAGGCTCCACAGTAACACATGGATCCTGCACTTTGAGCATCAAACGGTCTACATACCTTCTGGGTATGTTTTCATTTTTCTCTTGGTTATTTTGAAATTCCAGTTTGTCTAAACTGTACTAATGGAAACAAAAGGAAAAACTTTTGCCCATATTTGAGCAGAGGAAGAGAGGAGCGCACACATCTAGAAATCCAGCTCGTTGGTAGTGGCCGTAAGCGAAGGCCACGGGGAACATAAAGTTAAACTGAAATTCAACTGAGCACGAGTCTCCTTCCAAACTCATAATAGGAGTTCAGGATTTACATTTCCCTGGGAAGGTGGAATAATACTCCCTAAAATCTGGAACAGAATGAATCATGCAATATCCTCAAAGCACCGGTTTTTATTTTCTTTCATTGCTGTTAGACATTCCTTCACAAGAGAAATGTGAAGCTCAGACCTAAACTTCAAACAGATCTTCAGAGATGAAGTAATTCCATCTCAAAGAGTAAAAAGAAGAAAAAAGACTTTGGAGAATTTATTTCTGAGAGAGCCAAAGAGATTTTCTTCTCTGCCTTGGTCTACTGTTTTTACCCTTGGTCACTACCAAAATAGAGTGGACAGGAGAAAAACTGAGATGGTTGGTTGCGTGAATCCATCTCTTGACCAGAGCTGGGCCTAACTCTGCAAGTTCCTGAGGACACTTGCCCTAACTGCATAACAATGAGCTTTCTCACATCTGTACTAGTGCTATATTTAAAGACAACATCAGCATGCCCTTGTATTTTTACCAATGCATAATAAATTATCACAGAATTAGCAATTTAAAATACCTATTTATCATCTCACAGTTTTATGGGTCCAAAACCCACAGGAACTCAAATGAGAACCCTGACTCAGATCTCCTAAAATCAAAATCAAGGTGCTACCTGAACTGGCTCTCATTTAGAGGCTTGGGGGAACATTCACACCCAGGAGTAGTCAGATTGTTGGCAGAATTCAGTTCCATTCAGTTGTAAGACTGAAGCCCTATCTTAGTGCTGGAATTGTTGCCAGTTCTAGAAGCTTCCAAATCCTTTGGTTGGTGACCCTCCTTCGTCAAAGCCATCAGGGATGCACTGATGTTTTCTTGTCCTTGTAATTTCTCTCAGTACACCTTTTGCCTTTCTGTCATGACAAAAACTCAAACAGGCCTGGTTTTAACGGCTCATGTTCTTACCCAACCCAGTATAAATTCTCACTTTTACGACCAATAGATTTGTAAATGAAATTACAGCAGCGTGCACAGTATCATAAGAGTAAAATAATCCTGGGTATAAGGACTTTCTGTGGAAGGCCAGAGAGTATGCTGCCTGCTAAAAGTAGGCAGTACTCCAGTACTCTAACCCAAACCAGAATAAATATTTCTCTAAAGCCATCCCCAACGTTTTGTCTTCATAATTTTTCTCATTTTTTTTTCAATCTAGAGTAGATCTTTCCTCTCTATACTCCATGGCCCTACCTCACTTATCTAAAGCCTCACTGATGTCTCATGTCACGAATCACTCCCAGTGGCATCTAGCCTTCCTTTTGTGATCAGTAAACCTCAGCATGTATTTCCCCTGGTACTGGTTACATTTTGCATTTCAATTTGTTTCCTCTTGTCTATGGGACCTATTCGGTGGCAGAGGCCTGGAAGAATGTGAGAATGCCCTTGCATCTCTGCATTTTGGTGGCACCTAAAACGATCTTCCTAGAGAACATGCAATTCAAAGTACACTTGTGCCAACCACAAACTATTTGCAGCCAAGTCATGATAAGAAAGTGCAGAAACTGAGAGTGGTGTTTAGAAAATGTTTATAGAAATTTGACACTACTGTGATAAAAGCACAGAATACTTTTTCATAAAATGTTTCCCCACTATGTTTAAAGTATATTCCTCCATGACAAATTAGAAATGTTCAAATATCTGATCCTTTACATTAAAATAATTTAAGACACACAAGAGAAAGGCACAGTGATCACAAGATGAGTACAGCATCATTTTTCCACATGACTTCAGGCTTCCTCTCTCCAACCCATTTGGAAGGCAGTATTTATTTTAAAAAAGTATAATTGTGGATTGATGTCTTATGCTTTCAAGGTGAATGCCGATTGTTACCGAAAGGCACTAAGATTAGTCCTGAACTCTTCTCATAAACCACAACACTAACAGCTATTAACAAATCAATTGATGACACCTTTTGCACTTTGAGGAATTTCCCTAAAGAAATATATTATTTTTAATATGGGAATTATTTGGGGAGTTCTGGCAACTACTTAGAAATGTTACCAAGATGATGCACAAACGGTAGTACAATTCTCCTACATCTAAACAAGGTAAGGACTGAAGGTCTAAGGCTTCCCTTAAAATGTACTGAATAAAATACACCTTTGCTATTATCTTTAAGCTTTAACTACAAATCAGGCCTCATTTTAATCAAAGTCCGTATCATCATTTGTTTGTTCAACAAATATTTGAAGGCGTACATTGGGTCAGGCGTTCTTCTCATATGGAGGTAAAGTAATAAACCAAACAAACCCAAATCCTTTTCCTCACAGAAATTGCACCAGTGTGGGGAACGAACTGGACTGAGGCATTAGACTGAGGCGTGTTTGCTTTCTTGTGTGTGCTTCTTCCTCAATTCTCCTTTGTATCCACTTCTGTCACAGTCTCCTCTGACTACCGACTCGTTCCTTGCAGCCCATAAATGGAAGAATTCTTTTTCATATACAAAAGCACAAGACATATTAAAATCAAGTTCTGAACTTCTCTGCAAAAACTCATCCTAAAGGTGAAAAAGCAATAAGATCACAAAAAGACTGTTCAGGTCTACATGTGAAGAACCTTAAATAAACCCTAAAAATACCTGCAGATATGATTTTGGAAGGAAGATGACTGAGATTTGCCATAAATATGACAGTTCAAGTCACAATTCATTGAAGTCTCTTTGCCCCCAAGGTAAGGTGAAACTAGTTACAGACTTAATGGCCCGGTGCAACAATCAGTTAACTTTTCTTGGCCTTCTTTATCTTTTTTGTCAGTCAAGGATGAGTGATTAAGGTCAGCACTGCACAAAAGACTCATTTCTCAAAATGAAAACATCACTTGACTCCCCTCTACTTTTCTATCATCATTTCCTTACTTTTACTGACTAATAATGTCAGTAATTAATAAAATTAGTACTAATAATTGGACCTAAGGATCCAAAATTGATTACACATTTAGAGATAATTTTTAATTGTCATACTGGGAATTGAATTCAGGACCTTTGCTCTAAGCTGTATCCCCAGCTGCTTTTTATTTTTTTGTTCAATACAAAGTCTTCCAAAGTCACAAATTGCCCAAATGATGAGCTTAAATTCGTGATCTTGCTGCTTCAGGTTCCTAGAGTGCTGGAATTACAGCCATGTGCCACCTCAACTGGGTTTATAGATAAAATTTTAATCCTGGTCTTCTAGACTAGATTTGGCATAGGTGAAAATTTAGCTCTGTAGGGAAGCATTTAAAAAGTCACACATGGTATGAAACTTGTTTAAACAACAGCAAAAGTGTCTTCAAATAGAGAAGGTCCAACACAAATTTCTTTGTCCACAATTAAGGAATCGCCCAGTCATCTCATTCTGGTTTGCACCAAATGTAAAATTTTCCAGATGGAAAATCATAGAATGTCCCTATTTTAACCTTTCACATGGCTACAATTATGATGATATTAAGTATATATCATTTGCAGAGTAATAACAGTTCTCAGTTCACTAAGAGTCCAAAAATGCACATTTATAACCTGAACTACAGAGGGTATTTTTGTTATGGAGAACTTAATTATGGAAATGTTTCCTTGGATTGAAATGTATGCACAGAATGTAGACATCAACTCATTTATTTACTAAGTTTGCACAGACTGTTTATACATATGCTTTTCAGAATCTTCCATCTTGTATAACTATTCACGAAAGGATATCTATTCCATCTGGACTCATGCATTATCAAAAATTCTTTATAAATTTACACAATGATTGATTAAACCATATCTTCCAGAAATTCTTTTCTAGTTAACAGGAGCAGAAATCCTTGAGATTCCCCACTGAACAGAAGTTAACATGGGTATCTTAACCATACACAAGACATTCTCCATCTATCAATCCTGTAAAAAGAATAGACAGGGACAGACAGAGAACACTAAAGCAAGGTAAAAAGTTTGCAAACCAAAGTTTGCAAATGTTCCCTAACTTTCACTTACATGTCCCTGATTCTTTATGCACTATCCTCTAATTTTTGTAATTGTCGTATGCAGTAATGCTGAAAAAGCATGAGGAAATAACTTAATCCAAACCTTTTATCCATGTATTGGGAAAGCAGGTGGCTTGGGATTTAGCTCAGCGGCATAAGTACCTGCCTTGTAAGCAGGCGGCCGTGAGTTCGATCCCCGGTACCGATAAAAATGAAAAAGACAAAAAAAAGAAAAGGAAAAAAAAAAAAAAAGAGTCACAAGAATAGCCCAGCAGCATCAGAACATAGCGCTCAACCCTCAGCTCTCAGTTTCTTGAACTTCCCTCTGAGTACATATTGAGTTTTTCAGTAACTGCTTAGATTTGTTCTATGTCATTGAGTCCTTTATCACCAGTAGAATTAGCATCCACTTCCTATTGTATTCGCTTAAAATAAAGATTCAGTTATTTTCTTTAAGGAACCAGTGGCTTGAATATGCATCTGGGACCTCCTCCCTGTGCTTGGTGAGTGTGTTTGTGTGTCACTCCTTTAACAGTCACAAGGGCGGGAAAGTCACTGCCACACAGTGGCATCTCAACACTAAACATGACTACCCCCTTGTTTTGGTCTACTCTGGCTGCTACAATAAAACATCATAAACGAAGTGGCTTATTTTTTTTTTTTTTTTGTTCTTGTTGTTTTATTGGTACCAGGGATCAAACTCACAACCTCACGCTTGCCAGGCAGGCAGGCGCTTAAGCCCCTGAGCTAAATCCCAGGCTCTTCAAGGGGCTTATGAACAACAGGAATTTATAGCTTACAGTTTTGGAGGCCAGATGTCCAAAACCAAGTCACTGGGATGTTCTCAAACTGGTAAGGTCTCGATTCCTAACATGAAGCTCACATGGCAGATGGGTAAGGTAGCTACGTGTGACCTCTTCTATAAGTGCACGAGTCTCATCCATGAGGCCTCTGCCCTCAAGACCTACCACCTCCCAAAGACCCCACCTTCAGATACCTTCACATCAAGGATTAGATTCCACCACATCAATTTGTACCAGGGTGGACATGAACATAAAGATCATAACTCTCTCGGTAGCCTTGTGCCACAGTGGTTGAGATACACAATGAAAATTACACTCCGTGGGACCAGCAAGGCAGATGTCAGAGAAACAGTCAAAAAACAGAAGCATAACTTCAAACTATGGTAAGGAATCTAAGGACAAGTAGAGGATGCTGGTAAAGTATCAGCGAACCTGACTGAGGCAGAAAGGGAGGGGATGGATGGCTTACTTAAAGGAACCACAATGAATCTGAAAGATGAAAGGAGGAGCAAAGCTTTCCAAAAACAACCCAGGTAGTGGTGGTGTAAGTGAAGAGGACGGTTAGACAGAAGCTGGAGGAGCAGTAAATACCAAAGCACCCAGGGCTCTGGAGGACACGTCAAGGGTGCTGCATTTGTGTTAAGTACCATTGCAAGTACTAAAGGCTTTAAGTAAAGAGGCAGTGAATAGGTTTTCAAAAGAACATCGGACTCCTTGGCTTCCATGGCACAGGGATTCATATGTCAAATATTTACTTTACTTTGGTTGTAAAGATTTTTAAAATGTCATCAAATCATATTCTTTTGAATTCTTAAATTGTTGTTTTTACTATAGATTGTATGGCTTGTAATGTCTGTATTACTAATGAGGATTAAATATCAGGTTTAAAAATATCTGGAATATCAAGTAGATCATTATAAGTGGTTAAAAGAAAAGGATGAAGGATAACTCTCCTGTATCGCCTTTACACACAGTCCTCTCCATAGACACCATCATACTGCTAACTCTGTTCAGACTCCCATTTTTTCAGTAGAAACCAAACTCTATTCTACATATTTCTAAGTTTTAACAATCCTGTATGAGAAGAATTTTCCCCGGGGTGTCATAAGTGTATTACACACATCAGTGAAAGTCACCAGACAGCCATTATCTACATGATTGCTAAAAAAAAGATAAAGCCTTGCAAACATTCTCCTGACCTACAGACACAATCCACTGCACTGAGTTCAGCATCGGTAAGACAAAAATGATAAATGAGCTAGAATGACCCAATATCAATAAATACTCTGTCCACCTGGGTTTTATCCAATGCAGTTCAACAAATTTTGAGGAGGAATAGACTAGTGGCAAAGATCCTGGAAAATGAGAGCATTTGGGGAAGCTTTGCAGACATCCAATCAGAATAACATCTAAAAAGAATAAAGTAGACGAGATCAGGGAAAATTTTTCTACGAAGGAAATCAGTATGACTGGCATATCGAGATAACTCTTGTTCATATGAGAGTAGAAATTTTCCTGATTATTACATGCGTGAAGTATTCAAGATTTCTGTTGACTTACAAACTGACATAGTGATTAGTCAACAACTAATCTTGGGTGTGTGGCAGAAATCTTTTACCTAATATAGTCCTCCACCAATCTGCTCTCCTCTCTTGCTCACTATCTAAAGGCACTGATTTGTCTCACTCACGTCAATAGGCTCCCACTCTTCTGATTTCCAGTGGACATAGCCAGCAGGAAAAGGTGGGTGGAAACTGAGCACACGTACGTCAAATATTTATTTTCCTTTGGATATGATGATCTTAAAATGCTGTTAAGTTGGGGGCTGGGGATTTAGCTCAGCGGCATAAGCGCCTGCCTTGCAAGCAGGCAGTCGTGAGTTCAATCTCCGGTACCGATACAAAGGAAAAAGACCAAAAAGATGCTATTAAATCATTTTTATCATAGCTTAAATTATGTTTCTTCTCCTCCTAAGTCACTTCTCCTCTCTGTATTTTGAGACATTCTTTCCTTCTGGGTTCTAGTTATGTCTCCCTCACACTGTCCACTCAGTTTGAGGGCCATCAAAAGTTTGTTCCTCCTAGCTGCAGGTTTCACCAACAGTAACACCACACACGCTTTTGTTATCCATCCCTCTTCTAGATAAAATCTTTAAATTATCCCGATTGTGACATGTATCCCCTTTGAGCCGCTACCCAATATCCATAATCCCTTACAAACTCAGTTTCTACCAGACATATGTTTTCCAACCTTCAGCTATTTATACATAAGCTCCATAGCCAAAGAAGCTTGAGGAAACTGATCTTTGTTCTTGTGCCACAAGTTCTGAGTTCAGAAATGTCTCAGTACCATATTTGGCCAGTCTAACAGTGATAAATGGAGGCTATGTTCCCAGCCCAAGTGTTCTGTACTAAAATGTACTCTGTGGTCAGATTGTACAATGTGTAACCCTGAGACTGATTAGGCACACCTGCCAAGACGACAGGTCTTGAGCACACAGCCAAATTAAGCTACCTACAAATGGCTTCAGCTTTATGCATTTAACATGAACTTGGAGACAGCTTAGCTTCCAGAAGCACCGGTGTGAATGTGAGTGACTCACATTATCATCTGAAATTGTGTGCTTGTGTTGATGAATATTGTGAGATCTAGAAGCATGCCCAGCTGCCTATTCTGAGAAATGTTACTGAACTTGCTAGTGTGAGTGGTGGCCATGATGTTCACATTCTCCAACACTCAACCATATAAACTTTGCCTAGACAGCCCCACAGTCACGGAGGCCACTCACACCCTCCATACTAGCCTACCCCTGCCAGGCGTGGTGACGCACACCTGTAGTCCCAGCACTTGGGATACTGAGGCACAAGGATCATTATACGTTCAAGAACAGTCTGGGCTACAAAGTGAGCTCAAGACCAGCCATAACTGCATAGCAAGACGTTGTCTCAAAATGGAAAAAAAAATTGCCCACTCTGGGTATTTGTCAAAACAGTATTTATAGCCTTTCTATCTTCATGATTTATGCTTTATATGTATAAGCACTTCTTGATCAATTCTAAGTCCACTTCTTATTGAATATTTCATTATGTAAATTACTGTAACAAGTCTCACGTCCCAATCAAAAGACAGAATGCAAGAGGAGAACAGTTTCCTCTTGAACTGTCAATTTGTGAATTGCTCAAGGTGAAGTAGAAACATTCCTCACTCAAGGTAGATGAAAGAATGTCAAGTCTCCATAAGTTAGACACTGTGGAAAAAGAGGAGAAAATGCATTGTGGAAAATCAAGAACTTCTTTACCCTGACCTTTATACCTAGGCAAACTAAAATAACACAATGTGTAGATGCAATTCAGAGTGGTCACATGCTTAATTAAGGCAAACACAACCCTATCTGAAGTAACAACCTGGGCTTCAGACTCCAAAGACTTTCTTGAAATAAACAGATAGGAAAAATAAGCAAATCAGAATAATAAAATATAGAGGACCATTAAAAGTTTATTACTACTAGCTTCAGGTTTCTGCATTACCATTTGTATTTCACTAGCAAGAAATAATTACACATGCAAAGAAGAAAACTCTATAAACAAAAACAACAAATGGAAGAAACAGGCATTTCAGTCATGCAAGTATTAGAACAAATATTCTGGAAATAGTTAAACAAATGAAGCCATAAGTGAGAATATATAAAGAGAGCAAGGAATTGTACACAATGAGCAATCATATTTTAAAAGTCACATAAAATTTCTATAAATAAAATTTTAATCATTAAAGTTATACTGTTTAATTTAAATCTACATTTGTAAGTTTATGGATATAACAACATTTAAGGAACAGTTATGGATTTAATAACAGTTTAGGCCTATGTGAAAAGATGAGTTAATTAATAGTTATCTGTGCTTAAAAATATCAATATTCTACTTACTGAGCTCGCAATAGTTAAAATTCCATCCTCAATGCACAATGATAGGCACATTCTCCTCAGTCATTGTTGGGTGTGAATCCTTACACACTGATCACAGAACTGGGAAGCCATCCCTGTGCATGAGGCTCAGGAGCCTGTGTTCTAATCTTTTCTGGGGTTTTTTTAATGGAAAAAAAGATAAAACAAAACTTCATAACAAATTAATAGGATAACAATAGTTAATATAGCACATATAACCTTAAAGTAGCTGTGCACGATGTAAGATACAAGCATAAAAATTTCTTTTTTTCTTTTTTTTTTTCCAGTACTGGGGATCAAACTCGTGACCTCATACTTGCCAGGCAGGAGTTTATGCCACTGAGCTAAATCCCTGGCCTGGCTTAAAAATTTCTCCAATCCATATTAGCACAAACCTTCCTTTTTAATGAACTAAGAGACACTAATTGTATAGCTGACTTCCATTCCGTCCGTTTCCCTACTAATGCTTCTCCTTTGATTCATCCTAGTTCCTTTTTCCTTTTGAACAATTTCCTTCCATTTCACAATATTTACTGTTCACTTTAGACCGTGTCTACTGTTTCCGTTTCTCACACCAGGGAGGCACTATGATGTTTACACTTGTGAGCCTCACTTATTTCACTTATGAGTATGGTCTCTGGTTGTATCCATTTACCTACAAAAGTCCTAAGTTTATGCTTTATGGCTGAGTGGTATTCCATTGTACAAAAATAGCACATCTCTTTTATCCATTCCTTGGTTGATCGGCATTTGGGTTGTCTCTAAGATTTAGCTACTATAAATGGGAAAAAGATAAAGCAAAATTTCATAACAAAACATAGAACAACAATAGTTCCAGATTTAGCTACTACAAACTGCTGCTATGAACAAGGTTGCCCATATATTGCTGTGTAATCCTTTGAGGAAGTTATCCGTAAGGGGCATAACCGGGTGTTCTAATCTGGCCTCTGTCAGTTTGGAGTTTATTTTCTGAACTCATAGAATAATAACACATGACTTCCATGGCAGTAATATCAATTAATACACTAAGATTTTTATCATAATTTGAAATCATTTTACAGGCACAATATCTTTTAATTTATTGAAATGTATTTTTAATTTACTTTTCTGAAAGTCATTAACTTAGATCTTTCTGGCCCTTCGTCCTCTTTATCTGAGCATGTACTACACAGAGCTTTGTGAGATGAAATCAAGGATGTTTTCGTAGGGGACCAGCATACAGACTTGGACCTGACCAAGGGGCTACAAAGAGGAAACACAGAGACACAGAATGGGTTAAAATATGGGGGGGGGTCTTACCTCCCTTTGACCAAGAGCCCTGATTGACTCATGCACCTCGGCTTTATTCACCCAGACACAGTCTCTGTCTCCCACCTACCGAGCATATAAGAAGGTCTGAGCTGTGTTAATTTCCCCTGCAGCATGTCAGCGCACACTCATGCCCTCCTTTCTCTCTAATGCTCACAGAAGAGGCCAGTTAGAAACTAATCTTCCTGTCTAGTCCCCCGCACCTGTAGAAACTCCCTATGGGACAGAGCACTGAACTCATTTCTTGATCCCATTTCCTCCTAAGGCTTTGTACTACCAGTTTCTGTGGTTACCCTTGTTAATAGTCGAAGCATTTCTGATAATATACAGAAAAAACAAATAGCTTCATTTAAAAAGGACCTGGAACTCACAACTGTCATGGTAGTGGAGGACATAAGACTATAGTGTGATATATATTAAGAAAGCAACTTGCATAAATAGCAGGTATATCATGTTTAAATTCTGTGTAAAGAATAATCACGTAAATCTGATACTGCACTTGGAAACACACTGCCCGGAGCCTGGTGCATGGGCCAGTACGTTGAGTACAGATCAGTGTCCTGGCTCTGTGCTGGGACCTGGGGGCTCGGGTTCTGTGTTAATGTCATGTCTCTCCTTCCAGTGGTCCAGGTAATGGAAAATGAAGTTCCCGCAGAGCTGAAAACATGGGAAAGGAGCTTCTCAACTACAGGCCTTTTGGACTTTATTACCAATGGATGAGCTAATTGTAAAATTTGAATAGTGAATATAGTGAATTTCTGCCCAGAGTAGCACCCACAAAAGTACCAGAATTAAAAAGAAAAACACATTATAAAGCTCTATCTTATTTCCAATTGAACAAATGTGATATTGATAGGCTGAGAGAAAAATAAATGCTAACCTAGAGTCATAAAGTCAGCCAATTATCTTTTATGAATGAAAAAGCACTAAAGATGTTTGCAGAGAAAGCAACATTGAGAAGGTCTGTAACCTAAATATTCTTAAATTTTTCTTAATAAAAGAAAATTCTAAAGTATGCTCATCAAGTAGATAAAAGGAATAATAGAAAGTAAAAAGTCTGATCACTCAGTAAACCTGTGACATGAATGATCAAGTGAAACAAAGTTCTAAAACAATGCATACAAAAGGGCAAATGCAAAGGGAAATTCTAAAACAATGCATATAAAGGGTAAATTTTTTTATTTTATTAAAAAATAAAACACATAAGCAATTTGGATCACTTTAAGTTAATAAATTTTAACTTAAATAATCAGTTTTCCCCCAAAAAAATTTACATATGAAAATTAACTAAAAAATGGAAGTCTTTTAATTAGCCTTTAATCATTAAAAAGATGGGATTGACAATTTAAAATCTTTCAAAAATAAAGGACAAGGCAGACAGGCACATTCTAACTTATATGATATCAACAAAAAAGCTAATCCTTCTTTTAAATTTACTGCTTTATCCCAGCACTTGGGAGGCTGAGGCAGGAGGATGCTTGCAAGTTTGAGACCAGCGTGAGCTACAGAGTGAACTCAAGGCCAACCTGAACTGCATAGTGAGACCTTGTCTCAAAAAGACAAAACATAAACATATAAATAAATAAATAAATTTGCTGCTTTAGAAAAATTAAAATATGAAAAAGCATATTAAATTATTTTATGAAATGTGTGTAATCTTATGTACAAAAACTGAGACAAAATAGACCAATAGAAAAATTATAAACCAATCTGCCATATAGATTTAAAGCCTTAGCAAAACATTAGCAAACTCAACAAAGTGTACTATGTGCTATATCAAAACCAACTAAAGTTCTCCACTATAATGTCAGCCCAGCGTAACATTATAAAATCTATCTCTATAGTTTACCACTGTAATAAAAGGAAAAATCGTATATGATCATCTTAATAAATTTAAAGATAGCACTGATAAAACAGACCCCTATTAAAAATATCCCTTGATGATCTAGAAATAAAACTGCAATATTAATGGTTATGTACCAAGAATTAGAGTTCTATACACTGTTCCTAATGTTCTACATGTTTATTTCTCATCACCCTATAGTATAGGTAATATTATTGCTCTTGTCTTATAAATAAAGGGCCAAGACATTTGCCTAATGTAACACAGATAATAATTAGCAGAAATGACACTTGAACAGATGCAATCACTTAGAGTTTATGCTTGGAACCACCTAGATCTCAGGGAAAGCCAGTGTTTCCTTTAGATAAGCTCCAATTGCTTCCTGACTCCACAAGTAGAAAGAATATCTGTCTTAGTAGTAATGGGGGAGCCAAATTAAATATTTGCAGTTCTGCAGTTTACAAACCAACCTCAATACAATCCTAGATCAGTATTCATGGGCAATACCTCTGAATTGTATCTAAAATATCACATTAGTAAAATCAGCAATATCTCCAAAACTTACCTGTTGAACACTGAGAAAGTTTCAGTCTAGTCTGTAGGGCTCCCTTCTTCTTTCGACTTATCCAGCAATCCCTGTGCCTGTGTTGGCCAATAGCCCCCTGTCTCTAAGTGTCCTTTCTCTCTCATTGGTTACCAGAGATAGCCTCGTCATCCATCCTGCACGGGCCCCAATAGCCAAAGGATATGCTGTACGTTTATGTTGTAAGTTATGCTGTACGGATATGCTGTAAGTTAAACCCAAGAGTTAGGAACCAGTTAGGACTGGGAATCACTGTGCTTATTACCTGCCCCCAGAGGACTATAATTCATCCAGTCTTCCAGAAGCACTAAGGGTCCCTGGAATCCTGGGAGACACCAAGGGCAACAGTTCTCAGATACCTCTGCCATATCCAGTCCTGGGAGAATCACACCTTCTCCCTCTGAGCATCGCCTGTTCCTGGAGGTTTATTCCTGGAGGTGTCCCTCTCCTCGGACAGTCTGACTCTATCAATTCTTCAATTTTATTTTATAATTTTTATGTAATAGGTAGTCAACTCTGTAAAACAAAATTGCAAAAGTCACCTTTAATAATATTTAAATATGTTGTTCTACTTCTAATAAAAATTCCCAGTGCTTACAGTTATGTCTTAGACTGACAACTTTTCTTTTAGGTCCTCCCATATAACAATCATTATTAATTTCCTTCAGTAAGAAAAAAATGACTTCAACACCATCTTGGAAGGTAGAAAGAAAAACTACAGTAAAAGAACAAAAAGAAAATTAGTATCTTGATAAATTATATATTTATGTATAATTAAAAGTATACATATGTATACTTAAAAGTAGTCATGGCATATATATTCAATCATGTGTACCATAATTAATTTAATTCATGAGATTTTAAATTATTTTAATCTTTTCTTTATAGTTTTCAAGTTTTCTATAATGAATGCACATTTATGGGTTTAGGTTGATTTTTGTAAAAGTTTACTTTGTATGTTTTTATAAATTAATCACAAAATTTTTCCCTCGTTTAAAAATTACAAAAGATTTTGAAGTTCAAAATCAGTTGAGAATGTCCCTGTGGCATGTGTGGTATATGATTTCACTAGGCTCTATTTTAACTTTTTTAGGGAAAAAGGTTAAAATATTTTGCAGTTCCTGAGACAGAAGGAGAGGAAATGACCACCCACTTGCTAAGGAGAGGTAAACCAAAGTCATCTCATCTGGGCCCATTCAAATAGAATCAAAACCATTACAGCCTGCCCTGGCTCACCTCAGTCACTTTTCAAAGGAAAGCATTTTATTTTCAGAATTCAAAAAACTAGTGGAATTCGGAACCAATGATCCCTGAGTTGTGGTGGACCTAGTACACTTTATATCACTTCCAAAGATATCAATGACAAGCCACACTTTGACTAGCGAGCTGAAAATTTATCTCGCAGCTATTCAAGTGCAGCTCATTTGGGGCTTTAGAACCAGTTTCCCGAATCCTGTTTTTCCTCCTGACACTGAGGGTTAAACAGTTGTAAGCATGCGTTTCTGGATGCATATTTTTTGCAATAAAGGAAAACAGACCACCCCAGAAGTTAGGATATTTCTGATATATTTTGTGAGAACAAATAGTTTTCCCAGAAGTTGGAGAGTAAAAACTATAATAGGAAGTGTGGATTTTTCCATATTCTACTGGTTTTCCTGAAAGAATAGAAAAACAAAGGTCTTAGGAATTATTTGCATTCCTAAGAAAAGTGTTGAATCGGCTGGCTTCCATACACAGGTTAGCTGGGAGGCACTAATTAGAATTTTCACATTTTCAGGAAAGATGTCTTGTTAGCAGGGCGCCCTTGGTAGACGTGAGTTAATGAAAAGAAATCCAAATGTTTGTACCCTTGGATTTTCATAGTTTACTGTTAAACTTAACTGTTTAGCTTGATGAAGACTGTATTGATTCATGTTTGAATCAGTTTTATTTTGAGGGTGAGGAGGTAGGATGATCCAACAAGTAAAATAGAATAGAAGAGAATAGATACTCAATATATATATTCCATACATTTTATATAAAAATCATTCACACTTTTTTAATAGATGTATTAGCATCCACTGTACCACTCAAATGCCGCCAGGAAACCAAAAGCATGTGCTTAACCATGATCCTTACTATTGGAGTCCTTTACAGAGGGGTAGTATGGATACGTAGACTTTTGTCAGGGTAGAAAGCTTCCAGAGACACAGTTTGCTTCCAGGCTAGTTATGGAGTGGCTATTTGTTTTTTTCCAAAATGTGTAAGTTTTGTTTCTGTTTGGTTCACTCCAAGGCAGCAACATAAAGACAGGAGGACACGGCACAGAAAAGTCACTTAACTCATGGTGACCAGGAAGTAGAGAAAACAGTGCCAGGAAGCAAGGGGCAAAGGTGCACCTCTGGACCCACCACATATGCTAAGAAAGGAAGTTTCCTGATCCCCGGGTTGGCTCTTACATCGAAAGCTGACAATTAAACTTACCTGTCACAGGTGTCTCGGAGAAACAGACTCACTGTAGGAATAACGTAAGGACAGTTTCCAGGCTTCATGTGACGAGAGACCCCAGGATAACAGTATGCAGTGGGTTTACACAGTAAACGCAGGGGATCAGAGTTCAAAAAGGGGTGCTCCTAGAAGTAAATGAAACTGACTTTTTACTTCCATTCAATTTATAACTTTATTATAAAGAGTTTCAGAAGACAAATTTCGTGATTATTAATAACAAATATATGTAAAATAAGGAAACATGTAAAAAGAATTCATTGCTGACTCCAAGAAAAAAAAATCTTTGTAAGAAGTAGACTTTCACTATAATTCAGGTTACCTGTTGGTAATATTAATGTATGTGATGGATGGAGACACTAAATATAGATCAGAAATGGATATTATGGGTTTTGTGATGAATGTAAGTCAAAAGAAAGCTAAATAATATCTTTCAAAGTTGAAAATCAATTAATAATGTCCAAAATTGAAAAATCAAGAAAACAATAAAATAGGTTATTTAAAAATATTGTCCTAGAAGAATTAAAATCATCATGCCATAGCAATATATGTACACCCATGTTTACAACACGCAATTTTTTTTGTCTTTTTCGTTTTCATCAGTACCAGGGATTGGACTCACGACTGCCTGCTTGCAAGGCAGGCACTTATGCCGCTGAGCTAAATCCCCAGCCCCTATAACAACACGCAATTTTAATAGCTAAATTTTAGAAACAATCTAAATGCCCATCAACCAAGGACTATATAAAAAAGATGTGATATTTTTATACGTGGAGTACTACTCAGGCATAAAGAAGGATAAACGGGGACTCTTTACAGGTAAATGGATGCAACTTGAGACCACACTGATAAATGAAATAAACCAGACGCACATGGGCAAACATCATATTGTCTCCCTAGTGTGAGAAGTTGAAAGAGTGAATAAGATCCAAAATGTACAATAGATATTGTGAAATGGGAAGAAACTGCTCAAAAGGAAAGAGAAACTAGGATGAGAGAAAGAAGAAAAAAAAGGGAAAAGGAAAAAATATATCCATGGGGGCTGGAGATTTAGCTCAGCGGCATAAGCACCTGCCTTGCAAGCAGGCAGTCGTGAGTTCAATCCCCGGTACCAATAAAAAGGAAAAAGACAAAAAAAAAAAAAAAAAAAGAAAAAATATATCCATATACAAGATATACATGGGTATCCTGCTAATCTCTTAATTAACTGAAAAGGAAGGTTTGTGTTAATATGGTTTGGCCAGCTTTTCATGCCTATATCTTGTACTATGAACAACTACTTGAGGATAACAATACACAATATATCAATCATTGTTACTCTCCTGTTACCTTGTCTTGAAATTGTTTCACTGTTTTTATCATTTTTTTCTCTTTAAAATTATATAATATGTGCTAAATAATTTGTGTATAAAAATAAGAAAGAGCTGAATACTTAAAGTGACCATTCCTGTGAGAAGAAATCAAGGTTAGGAATGGGTTCAAGGTCTTCTCTTTGTAGTGATAAACCTTGTTGTTTTAATGTGACTTCTAAACATGTGCCCACATATTTGCTTTCATGAAAACACATTTTACTTTTGTGTCCCTAGTGCACCTATGGTATAGTGCAGATTTATTTTTGCACATTTCATCTAGTGAGATTCCAGACATTCCTAAGTATATCCAAAAAGGAGGAATGTGCAGACTTCAGAAAATAGGACTACCTCGATGTGTTTATCACGTGCAAACTATATGATACTTTTTGCACTTCCTGAGAAGGTCAAGAATTCACTTCCTTTCTTAAGCTTTGAGAAGTATATTTTAAAAAAATAGCACTGGTATCATAGAAACATATTTTATGATAGGTTTCTTGGAGACTAAGTAGGAGGAAGTCTCAGTGGACTGGATTCTCTGGTTTCAATAAGATGTTCACGAGGTACCATTTAATCCACAAAGAGAGAGAAAGCATAGATTCCATAGTAACTAGAATGTTCAAATCTGGCTGTTTAAAAAACAGTTCATCAACTTTGGGAATTTGTGGAATTAAAATGGAGCAACCTATTAAAGTCTTATTTTTTAAACCTGGAAAAACAAAGATCTGGTAAAGAATACCACCTAATAGAAATTAAATTCTAGGGCTCAACCTAATTCCTAGAACAAGGTTATTTTAAAATACCCAAGACACTCTTCTATTAAAGGGGAGGCCAATGACCAGGAAGGAAAATAAATCATAAATGACCGATGTAGAGAACAGAAAGCAGGCCACACAGACTAGACTTTGTGTTCCGGAATTCAAATTCTGACTCTACCACTTACTAGCCATGTGACCATTGGCTAAGCATTTATCTAGTTAATTGTCTTACAGGGAAAGAAAAATCCACAAATATTTAGACAATTATTCTCAGTTATAAAACACTCCAAGAATCAGCACTAATTTTCAAGGACATATGATACTTGTACTCTCTATAAAATTATACCTAGTGGTTATCTTGTCCACCGCAAAGTAAACCAAGTCATGGCAGCTTACACATCATCGTTCCAGATGAAGGCATTTATTTTGCTAAAAATGACCAGTGGATATGATTTTATCGTTGAGCTAGAGAGAACAGACTAAAGTCATCATGTGAAATAAACACCTTGAAAATTGAGAGTAACAGCTTTACAGCCCAGTAACTTTTGTCAACTAGCAAGTAATTTTGCTTTTCCCAAAACTAGACTGTAACAGTTGAGGATCCAAAGACCAAAATAATGGTACAGCTCACCTAATTATATACAGTGCTTTAAGTCATAATCAAGCCCAAGTTCTGTTGGAGGAGCAATTATTTTTTTTTTTAAAAATAAATTCTTAAAAAGAAAGTTGTCAGTGTCTAATGAAACTAGACATCCACTGGGCCACTTGATATTCTTTATGCCACTATGACGACAGGAAGGAAAGAAAGAATATTTTAGTTGATTCTCTGGGGGAAAAAAAAAACCGTGTTGTTGCCGTTATGCAACGCTGAGCAAGGAGCAGAATAAACAGAACACCTTCTCACGTTTCCACGTCAAGGGCTGAAAGTTAATCAAAGACTAGCAATCTATTCAGGCAGAACCACCAAAAATTTAGAAGCCTTGGGAATGAAGCTTTGAGTAGCTCCTCTCGGGTAAAAAAAAAATTTCCAGGCTTTTGAGGTGCTAGAAGATAGCAATCAGAAATGCTTAGTGGAGAAAGAAAGACATAAATACCAGTGACGGTCCCATGATTAGTTGCAAAAACAAAGCCTACAGATTCTACCTATTATTTTCTTCCCTTTTGATTCGTGACTATGTTTACACATTTTAATTAAGTTACTTTTCCGTAGAGAAGTTGGTAGTCATCAGGGATATATTGTGTGCAATCGGTAGCCAGATTCTGAAGAGGGATTGTGAAGAACTAACAGACATTACACAGAGATGCTAAATGGGAAGCCTGACCCATTTTGGAATTCTCAACGGTGGAGGAAGAAGAGCACAATGCAGTTGTATGAGGAAACATGGTACGTGAAAGAATTTTTAATAGGTATAATAGGATAAATATCAGTAACCAAAGTAGTCAACTAGAGTCAATATTTATCCTTAGTTGGGTGCACAAAACCCATCCTCTTTGGGAGAAATCTCCCCTTTGTGAGCATTGGAGAAAGATGCAGTCTCCGCATATAAAGACCAAAGGAAGCTAAGTATGCCCTCTCCGTACCTCCAAGAAAAGTGCCTCTGCTCCAACACAAGGTTCTTTTCCTGGGCTTTTGAACCTTCAGTGATGATGCAGAGGTGAATAGACATAGTTTATGGAGCAGTGTTCAGTGGCAGGGCTGAGTAGTGAGAATCTCCCAACTGTCACCTACCAAGGTCACGTGTGGGGCAGTGTCTAAATCAGAGCACTTCTGAGGAGGGCCTTTGCTGTGTTCCCGCTACCTGGTAGGTATTCCCTGTCTCATATTGTTGTGATACGTTTCCCCTCCTTAATTAGTTATTTTCCATGCAGAGCAAAGTAAGACAAAACTATTTGCAATTCTTTAGAAAAGAGACAGTCACTTTGTTGGGGCTAATCCATCTGAAAGCAGGAAAAGAATCTAACTTATTAATAGGCCCTTTCTACCCACAACTTTGAACCAAATACTAGGCAGATAGTAGATAACATTGAGCCAAAGTGTCTGCCCCAAGCTTCTACAAGTGAAAGAAATGGGAGAAAGGGGAAAATATTATAGGATTTATGACTGAAGCTTGAAAAAGCCTAACCTCCAACCTGGCCAAGCACCAAATCTAGTGCCCTGTCTAACAAAAGTGACTGCTTAGGTACAGCTCCAAGGGTACACAAATCCTGGGAAACCTTCCTTTACTTAGATGCTCAAAACAGTAGACTCTTTCAATGGTAATAAACACAAAGATACAGCCACCAAAGGAATTTCTGAATTACTACAGATTTTACTATCTTATTAGTCAATTTTCCTACTGTTGGGATGTGATATCTGACACCCCCAATTTAAAAGAGCAGGAGTTTAATTTGACTCATAATTCCAAGGGAATTTAGCCATGATTGGCTGACTCCAAAGCAAAAACACACTCTTCCAGGGAGTGGAAGAGCCAAGCTGTACAATTCATGGCAGCTGAGAAGCAGAGCAAGTGGAAAGTGCCAAAAAGGGGCAAAGAACCAGACACAGGACTCAAAGTCACATCTCCGTGAGCCACCCGGAAGCCCACCTTCCTGACCTGCTCGGCTGCTCTCAGGCCAACACAGGAAACTCAACCACCACAACTATAGATTGTTTTTTTCTTTTTCTTTTAATCTGGTACCAGGAATTGAACTCAGGACCTCGCACTTGCCAGGAAGGTGCTTATGCCACTGAGCCATATCCCCAGCCCATTATAGATTAACTTTTGAAAAGAACACAGAACTGGGTCTTACATTTAACAAGAAAATGGAGAGTAAAGTCTAGCGGGCACTTCTGAGTCCAGGTTCTAATTCAAGACTAGTGCAAATTTTCCACATAAATATTTTTCTTTAGGATTCAATAGCTATTCTAACAGGGAGTTTTGCTACATAGTATATGAACTCCTCTCTATTTAGCCACTTAAAATATCCATTTCCCTTTTATAATATCCAAATGGAGCTTTTGTCTTTTCCTCTTCCAGCATTTTTTTTTCCAAATGGACTAGTGCCCGGCATTGCTGAAGAAAAACATTTTTCCTCTATGTCAGTGGCTCCCATTGAGGCTAATAATTCAAGTCCCCTTGTTAATTTAAATCTAGCACCAGAAATAAAGTCTTGTTCCTGACCAGCAATGTCCTCTCAGGCAAAGTCAAGTGACCATATTTGAAGTTGTGTTGCTAAAGGACACCAACATGGTCACTGAAAGTAATCTCTGTCCTGGAGGTCTTGGCGCAGCTCGTTTCTACCAAAGTCCTTCTCTCGGTGAGGGACAGGGCGATCATCCAGGGCCTCCAAATGAAATGCATTAATTGACCCAGATTTCTGCCTCTGTCCTCTCTGGCAATCCTCCCAGTGCTGTTCATTGCTCCCCATTCCTTCGGGCAGAACTTCATCCTATCACGCAGCAGCCACCGTCTCTCAAACTCTCTCAAACCTTAGCCTCCTCTTTTCTTGCCTCAATCAGATTCTGCACAGCAGGTCAACATGACTTTTATACTATGTCATTCCTCCATTTAAAGTTATTTGATGGCTACCCACTGCTTAGGAAGCAGTCCAAACATTTCAGCACCTGAAGGTCTACACACAATTCAAACCTCTGCAAAGAGTGTCTACTTTTTGACAATCCTTGGCCCCCAGGATCATTTGAATTTCCCCAAATGCATCAGTTACTTGCTCCTGAGGCTTTGCAGGGGGGAAAAACAGGACAGTATGAGCCGAGTCTTTATCTTCACCCATTTATCCGCCTAGCTAAGTGTGTGCTTTCTTTTCTGAACTCAGCTCGCGTGTTGCTTCCACCAGCAGCCTCGGACTGCCCAAATCCTAATCCTGTGTAAGCAGCTGCATCATCACGGTGTGCAGTTCTTTACCTCAGTACAATAACCCCTGCAGAGTCAACCGGGTACTCTGCCCTGCCTAGCAAGCACCGTGTAGCTGCTGGAGGAATACATGATTTATTAACTTGAATGCTTTCTACTGAACTCCATCCTCCATAAGCAAGCAGAAAGACTCTCCAGTCTTATTTCCAGTCTCATTTCTAATGTCATGGTTTTTAGTTTCAAGTTTTATTTTTATACTAATGAGATGTCTTAAAACTTCTTTTACATAAGCCAGAAAGAGCCAAGCAAACTCACAAGAAAAAAACCATAGAATATAGAAAATAGAACCATTGTATTTTCAAATTGCACACTGTCATCTGATATTAATCTACTATATTTTTGAAAAAATGAAGTTTACTTAGTTTATAAGACTTATAAATCCTGCCTTGCTCATACGTTATATATGAAAGACTTTGCTTTTTAAATTTTTTAACTGATAAACAATGACATAAAATTGTTCATATTAATGGGATACCATGTAATGTTTGGATGTGTATATATGTTTTGTAATGTTTAACTTAGATTAAATATACCAATATCAATCATTTATTAAACAAGTATCATAAAAGCTTTCAAAACCTTTTCCTTTAGGTTTTCCAAATGTGCAGTACATTACAGTTATCTACAGTTACCCTAATGTGCATAGCACACCAGAATTCTAACTGTAATTTAGTATCCACTGATCAGCCTTTCCTGTCCCTTCCAACTCGAACCCACCCTGGCATTCTTGTCTTTTCCAGTTAAACATTGTCTGACACTGAGCTTCTATGCAAGCATCTTCTTTAGATGCCACCTATCAGGGCAATCGTGTGCCCAGCTAAGCTGAGTCACCATAGTTCTGGACATGGAAGGTCCACCTGAGGATTCTTGCCAAAATTACACGAAAGAACAGAAGAGAAGATGGTGTGCTGTTGATTCTCCTGGAGAAGCTTGCAGGGCTGCTTTTTCTGATTAAAAACTCAGCAGTTCTCATTGTCAAAGGAGCTCAGGTCCTAGCTGTCACTGGGGATGGCTTCTGTTCTCTTTCAGAGGGGAGGGGAGACATGATCTTTGCTTTGAGCATCGCCTCCTGACGCCAGTGCAGATCCCTCAGCATGCTGGCATAGATCCTTCATCCCACTGGCACAGACCTTCTAGCTGCAACCATTGGCTGTTGGGCCTTCCCTGGGAAAGGTCCTTGATATAGACTTACATGAGACAATGCCAAAGATGCTAGACCTCCTGCTGGACTTGTAGGGAACATTGCTGTAGGATCCAGGGCCTAGCCTGGATTCCCTGGGTCTCTAACACGCAGACAGAGATCTCTTGCACTCTTCTGCATTTGACTTTTTGGGTGAATATTATGTTATGTGCATTTCTTTGGGTGAACGCCATAAATCATGTGTCTTGCATTAATTTTTTTTCTTGCAAACCCCTGATTACAACAATGATCTCCATTTCCACCTATGTTGCCACAAATGACAGTATTCTATTCTTTTATCACTGAATAATAGCCTTGTTTACATGTACCATATTTTCTTTATTCCTTCTTAATTTGATTATCTGTGTCTTAGCTATTTGAATAAATGCTACACTGATAATGGGAGTGCAAATGTCTCCTTGATGTACTGATTTTCATTTCCTTTTGATATGTATTCAGTAGTGAGTAGTGAGACTGCTGGATCATATAGGAGTTCTGATTTTAATTCCATGAAAAACCTCCATACAGTTTTCCATAGGAGTAGTAAGATTTTACAATCCTACCAGCAATATGCAAGTATTTTTGCTCCACATCCTCATCAGCACTTTTTAGCTTTTGTCCTTTTTATAACAGTCTTACTGGGGCAAGGTGGTATGTCATGGTGGTTTTTATTTGCATTTCCCTGATCAGTGATATTGAGAATTTATTCCTGTACCTCTTGACTATTTAGGTCATCTCTTTTGTGTGTGTGTGTGTGTGTGTGTGTGTGTGTGTGTGTGTGTGTGTGTGTTTTCGTTTTTATTGGTACCAGGGATCGAACTCACGACTGCCTGCTTAGGGTAGGCATAGGTCATCTCTTGAGAAATACCTATTTAGAACTCTAATCAATTTTTAAAATGGATTATTTGGTTATATAGTTCAGTGGAATAAGTGCCTGTCTGTCAAGTGCAAGGTCCTGAGTTCAATTCCTAGTACCAAAAAAAAAAGGGTTATTTGTTTTTATTACTGAGATTTGGGGGTTATGTGTACATTCTAATTATCAGATTTTTTTCAGATGTCTAATTTGCAAATATTTTCTCCCATTCTGTAAACCATCTCTGCACTCTGCTGAGTGTTGTGCAGAAGATTTTTGGTCTGAGGTACTTTCATTTGTCTCATTTTGCTTTTTGTTTCCTGTGCTCCATCTGTGAGTTCTGTCTCACATATTGAGACTCTTAGTTTCTAGAGGTGTGGGGGCTCACTACAGTGTGCCTGAGACTCCAAAACAAAGCTGCGTGGTAGCTTTTATACACTGCTTCCCGGCAGGTGAGTGAGCCCCCTGCCCTGGTCCGCAGGTTAGAAGGGCTGGTGACTTCAGTCAAACTGTCTGAACAGTTCCAGCAGCTTGGCCTGTGATGGTTTTAGCCTGGTGGTAGAGATCACGGGACTTTTCCAGCAATGTGTTTCATCAAAGTGAGTTTTAGGTCTAAGGTCTGGATTTAATTCTCTCTCCTTTCTCCAAACTGGAAGCACCTCTTTCTCTGCTGAGCTGCGTGGAGATGGAATGACTCTTTCCTTACTGCCTTTTTCAATGTCTCCACTTCGTATACTAAAAGCAGGCATTATGGCCTCCTGCCTGGTGTCCTTTCCTGTCTCAGTGGGGGTTTGGTGTGAGAGCAGCTGTTTAATTTGGTGCATTGCTGGGAGGATGATCACCAGTGGGTCTTACTTGGCTGCCCTCTTCCTCTGCCACCTCTTCTTTCTGGCTCCCCTTTTGTAGTAGACTTTACACACATGCATGTTCAATTTGATATTTTTGCAAGAAAATTTTCTGTTTTTCTTTTAATACTGAAAAGTCACATTTGTCGGCCTTAGCTGCCCACTCATTATAAACTTGTGTTCCAATCCTGTATTTTTTGTTTGAAAACTTACAATCATACACTATCCCTAAGAGGTATATACTTTTGAACTAAAAATTAAGACTTCCAAGCCTACTTTCTCTGATTAGTCTTCTGCCACCTAGGTAGAAACAAGAAATTTGGGTGGCTTCTTGGAGCATCACTGAGGCCTATATAGTAAAATTCTTATGTACCTAAAGAATATAAAACATTTGAGACCATAGTACCAAATTCCATTTAGTGCAATGGTCACTCTCACTGGGAGCACTGATAACATCAGAGACAAGAATCTTCATCCAGGTAGATAATTTGGGAAAATATATTCTACAATTGCAATGCTTCAGTATGCTTAAAAGAGGTGGGAGGTAAAGAAAATTTTAACAGTGCTAAATAACTTCATACTTAAGTGAATGTAGTGGAAGTTATAAGCTAGAATGAGACTTCAAATTCTAGGCTCATTTTATTTAAGAATATAAGTATTGGGGCTGAGGATTTAGCTCAGCGACATAAGCGCCTGCCTTGCAAGCAGGCAGTCATGAGTTCGATCCCCAGTACCGATAAAAAAAAAGACAAAAAAAGAATATAAGTGTTTGCAGTTCCATTTTAAAATTGTCATAAAATGTTTAATGTTTAAGAACACATTTCACATCTCTACATTTTATTAATATATACTATGCAAACTATGGGAAAGAGAAAATTTTTGTGTATCCTGTAATGTTGTGTATGACACAACTTAGTCCTCATGAACTATAGACAACAAGGCTTAGTCTTACATTTTAATTTTGTAAAATTTTTAGCAATTAAGAAAGTTGTGTTCTTAAGAAAATAATGTAATGCTATTTTTTAATTACCAATGAAAGGAAATAATTAATGAATTAATGAAAGCATTTCAATCACAATATTATGAAGGTTTTTGATTATCTAATGGTATACCTGGACATTTCAGTTTTAAAAAAAAGACATTTCACGACTCCATTTATTTTTCAAAATCCAGTAGGTACATAACTTTCCATGAGTGTTAATATGAGTTAATAGCATATTCTAAAAAGAAGTTCTCTGAATTATTTTTTGTATTTATATTTCATTTGAAAATATAAGGAAAGAAATATTCCCCATGAGTCAATAAGCAATTATTAAAGTGTTTATGGAAAATGGGAAATCCACTAGTTATTAATATCGGGGAGACCTGAATTCTCATTTGATCTTATCTCTCTGTTACGAGTGTATTAATCAAACCTTGGTAGGGTATTTGACTGAAAAACACCTTTATGAAATCATCAAGCAATAGCAAGCGGGACTTGAGGACATTCAGCGATTTCCCTTGTGCCTGCATTATAATCCTTTATTATAATACCAGCTTGGCATCCTCTGTGAACGTGCAGTTGCATTTGATGCTTATGTTTGTTGATATCATTACTGCGTGATCGTCCCCACTGGGAGGAGTCAACGTATCACACCAAAGTTTATGACACATCCTAGGTTGATCTCGCTTAGGGGACTCCTTGAGGGTTACAGCTTTATAAAAGTTCAAGCTGCCTGAAGTTAAATGTAAAAAGACTATTCAATGATTTCTGCTATGTTTGGCCCATTGAATATACTTTTTTACGTAAGAAAAGATAATGATGATAATTCAGATTTCATTATTCTGGCCTGCTATTTAGTAAAAAATAAGAGTATAGTTGACTATTTCAGGTATTGCCTCAACAACAAAAAAAAGAATTCCTATCCTTTTATAAGATAATACTGAGTGAGCTGGGTTTTTAACTCCAGCACTTAAAAGGCTGAGGCAGGAGGATCATTGCAAGTTCAAGGCCAGCCTGAACTACATAGCAAGACTTTGCCTCAAAAATAAATAAATAAATAAAGCCATAATAATAATAATAATAATAATAATAATAATACTGAATGAGAATTTCCAATTGCTGAGAGTACATTAAATCTTAACTGTTTCACAACATTAAAAATTGGTGTAGACATAGAAATATTTTTGATAGGAGGGACATTAACTCTTTCATTTTTCCTTTGATGAATAGTGCTTCTTTCACTTTTGTATGCCCCAGAGAAAAGCATACAGGACCTATAATTTTCAACTTTGTATCGGCACATGCTATTTCTGTGCAAGACTCTCACAGCATTTTACTGTCTGTACTGCAGCCACTGAGCCTTAGCGGCCATTCTCATGTCCGCCTCACTGTTTTGTTCCATTACTCAATGAAAAAGAATGTTTAGGCAAATTCCACCATTGTAGATTCATCTTAATACTTACAGCAGATTATTTTACTTACTAAATAGCACTGGAACGACATAGAGTTGAAAAAGACACCACTGGCAGGCAGTGGGATACTTCAGAAAGAATATAGACCTCACGGTAACTGGCTCAATGCTAGTCAAATTCTTTATTTCTTATCTATGTGGGAAAGGAAGATTACTGCAAACTTGTAGTCATTTTATCCTCCCTATGCAGTTCCAGTTTCTCAAAGCTGTTTCAATCGTTCATCATCATCTTCCTTCCCACAGCTTTGACTTTCCTTATTTGACTGAAAAACAATTACAAGTTGTCTAAGAGCCTTTGTACTGAATTTCCAATGTGCCTATAAATTTCCTCTGTTCATTTCATGATACAGTGCATGTGTATATGAAGGTAAATGCTCTTCAAAGATTAGATTTTACTCAAAGACTTGGAGAATACAAGATTTGAATTATTTAACTTTGAAGAGCCACCCCAACCTTTGTAAATAATATAAACAAAATAACAGCTAATCTTCTGTTTCTTTCTGGAAACCTAAAGTGTAGAAAGAATTCACTAGTAGTTTTAAATGAGCAATCTGTTTCAAATCATTTAATAAAATTTAAGTTATTATACTACATATGTAGATTTCTTAACTGTCTAAGTCATATTACTTGGAAATATAATTTAGTAAATAATTCCATCAGGTCTACCAATCCGCAGAATTCAGGGGTTTTTTTGGTATAAGTAGCCATAAGAGGAATTCTGGGGTTTCCACATCTATGTAGTCATACAGATGTAACATACATCTTCATTAACAAGGAATAAATTCAAAATAATTAATGGCCAAAAGAAAACAGATATTAATGAATCAAAAATGGATACTACCCATTATAGAGTACCATTATACATTAGCAGAATATTACTCATGTTTTCATAGTTAATAAGATTCAGCCTAGTTATGTGAGTTCAAAGTATGTCAGACACACCAAGACCTCTGGTGTAAGATTATTACCCACAGAGCCATAAACAGCCGTAGATCTGTTAGATCTATCACTAATGGGTGATGGAGATTTGCTAGATTTGTATGGGCAACAATATCCTATGCAGCTATCTAGTTCCATCCACACTACAGAATCATGACCTCTGAGTCAGTTCTCCAATCTTACAGGCCATTAAATGAAGATAAAGTAACACTATGCATAGGTCATCTAGTCCTCTCTCCAAGCCTTCACCAAAAGAAAATAGAATTTTACACTTCACACTGTGAAAAATAAGGAAAAGAATTACCAAGACATTTTAGGCAACAGTGGATACAAAATTCTAACTAACCTGAATTCCAGCAACACACAAACTCACTATAGTGAGTCTAGTATAAATCATGATGTTCACAGTGAGAGTTATGGGATCACGTGACAAAATACAGAATTTGTCCCAAGCCAATGGGACAAGACCATCCAATTATCTTTACATTTTATCATTGTCATCTTGAATGAACTTCATTGGCCGTTGGAAGGATCCTTAAAGTGACTCACTGACCCATGATATCAAAGCTACTATAGGACAAATTATCAAATGTAAGATATAGTGTCCTTCAGTTAAAAGCCTAATGTTGGGGTTATAGTACAGCAGATGTGGAGCTGGAATATATGAAAAAACACAGTTCTCACACTGCACAGACTTTTGAGTTGCATCACTTCTTATCTGATTGTTCTTTAAATAAAAAATAACCTCAAAGAGTTTCTATACCAATGCATAGACACTAATTGATTGTCCAAATGGAATTCTTGAAGACCAAAGATAGTAATATTTATGTCCCATGTAAATGTTCACCAAAAGGCCACCTTTGCATAAGAGATGTTTAGAAAAACAATGACAACAACAGCAACAGCATATAGAAGATCATAGAAGGAAGGCATAAAAACCTGGCAGGGTTTACGGCCAGCTGCAGAAACAAGGGTGAAATTTCATCTAGAGATTCTTTCTAGACTTGAAGCTCAACACACTAAATCAGCATCATTAAATCAGTGTGCTTTGGGGTGCCAAGATTATTTTTCTGTTTATGATAGATTCATCATAACAACTGGGGGTGTTTAACATGTTTATTTACTATAGAAAATATGTGTGTGTGTGTGTGTGTGTGTGTGTGTGTGTGTGTGTGTGTAAGCATGCCAGTAGGCTACTGATAGGATGTTAGAATGAAGTGGTCGTGTGTTGTTTGACCATATAGAACACTCCTCTCATTTATTTTATTTAATAAAAATCCTATTTTTGGGAAACTGTGTGCCATTCAAAATTGTTCCTGAAGGATCAGAAGAACTCAGCACATGCATAGTAGATATCTCTTCTTGAAATTTGACTCTGACACAGAAATACACAAAATAAAGCAGACAGAAAGTGTGGCACAAATTTTAAAAATGGTCCAGAATCTGTGGCTACTGAGTTTCCAATGCCCTTAACTCTTTTGCTTCCAGACAGACTGATTGGCACTCCCTTTGGTAAAGTAACTATACAATATTTTTAAAATAAAACACAAAGGATCCTTTTGTGTTTGGGGCTGTATATTCATACATAGATCACTAACCATAGATCAAAAAAAAATTGGTGGAAAAAAACCACAGTCTGTTCTGAACATGTACAGTCTATTTTCTTATCATTATTATCTACATGATATAATATAAAAACATTTTAGATTACTTTCACATTGTACCAGGTATTATTAAGCACTCTAGAGATTATTTAAAGGATATGAGAGGATATATGTAGGTAATATGAAAATTCTACACCATTTTACAAAGAGGACTTGAACATATTTGATTTTGACACCTAAGTAGGGTCCTGGAACCAATACCCCAGGGATACAGAGGAGCAACTGTATCAGTATCTTGAAATTGTTTTTCTTAGAACTCGAAAGTAACATCCTTAATTTAATTATTTAAATCAATGGGGCTCTTACAGAAGTCATATCTGGAATCCAAATGCATCTTTTCCTTCTGTAATGATCTTTAACTAACCCAAAGCAAGGCCATTTAGTGAAAAACTATAAAATAAAAAATATGGGGGTATATGTATACCAGTCTAAGATATGCAACAGTTTCTCACACATATATCAACTGAAAAATAAAAATCTGTTTACAAAACATAATTATTCTTAAAATGAATAAATACAACTTGTACACACAGAGCAATGCAATAAAATTTCATTATATTTTTAAAGAAAGCTAGGTAGTAGATGTTGGCTGGAAGAAGAGGATGAGACATTATTCTTTGCCAAGTGGTGGATACATGGTTGTTTGAATACCAGACATTCATTATTAGAGTTGAAATATAACCTTACACAGTATGTCAGTTTAATGGACTTTAAGGTAAAAAGTCATATTGAGAAAAAGGGTCATTGTCATAATGTACATTTTCAAGGGCTATTCCTGTATGGGGCCCTTAAGGAGAAAGGTGCTATGTGAGATTGGGTGGCATATAAGACCAACAGAACACTTGGAGTGGGTCGTGAACTACACCACTTTCTGTCTCCTCTTGGTTGCCACCGCTGGGACCCACTTCCAAAGCTCTGACCATGTTCTGAGATTTACATGATGTCTTTTTTTTTTTGCTTTGCTTTCCTCTTCCTTTCTTTTTTCTTTTTTCTTTTCTTGTCTTTTCATTTCATTTGTTTTCTTTTCAAGGTTTCCATCATTCATTGTTTCACATTCAAACTGCTCTGCTTGCTAACTCATCCGTCTGCTGTGAAGCTTCAGATTTCCAGCATTTTTTTATGTTATCCCTTTTCGCTGAATACCTTCCCTTACTCCTCAAAGTTTAAGAAAATCCTACTTATTTTTCAATTCATGTTGCCCATCGTAAGCCCCACCTAAAGCAAAACTATTGTCGTGTATATTCTTTTGCACTTGCGTGCTAGTCCTTATGACATTTCATTACAGTTAGCTGCTATTTATGTGGCTAAGTCCTTTGTAAGTGCCTCTGACACAAGAATTCTGTCTTATTGGTACAGTCTGTGTCCAACACATTGTCTTGCTCATCAAAAAGACAATCAATAAATACAAGTTAAATTCTGAGTAAACAGAACAAAGGCAAAAAATTTTATGAAGTATTTGTTGGTCAGAGTAGATGACCAGAATTGAAAGTCTGAGTTGTTGAAGTTCATACTTTGCAAAACTTCTCTGTTCAAATGTGTAACAATGAAGATTAGATATAAAGTACAGAAAGATACTCATATCTAAAACATAGATAATACAACCAAAATAAAACAAAGAAAAAACATTATGTTGTAGGTGAAGGCGAAGGGCTAGACCTCCTAAGCTTCTAGTTGCCAGCGAGCAGGGATGGCCAGTTTATACCACACATGATAATGGTATTAACTCTGCAAGAACAAAGACAGAGTCTAAGGCATTCTTTGAGAGTTGCTGAGAATGTTAAGCTGCTACGATGACCCTAGGGAGCCACCTGGACACAGTAAACTGTTCATACCTTATAATCCAACCCCAAACCCTGCATGTGTGCACAGAGGTTTTCCTGAGGCACTTAAGTACATGGCTCTGGACCAAGATTTCTGGGCTCCACTGCTTTCAGCTATGTGACTCTAGATGATTATTTAACCATTCTGTGTTTTGGTTTCCTTATTTTAAAAATGTAAGTAATAACAATGCCTGTGTCTTTGGAGTTATCTGGAGAATAAACGTATGTCAAACATTTGTATAAGCCTTAGAATAATGTCTGGCATATAAGGACTCAAATTTTAGCCATTATTATCATTATTATTATTATTATTATTATTATTATTATTATTAAAGCACAACATGTTCTAGCAAGAAAATATTCCAGCCAAGGGAAAATTCTACCATCAAGAGAATAGACAAGTAAAATACCGTGTACTTGTGCACTGAAGTTAATCATCACAGTTAAAACCCACTTGCTAGAATTTCTTGTAGTCATAAGGATAAATCTTATAAACACACTGTTAAGAAAGTCTGCATTTAGGGATAGTCTAATTCACAAGTTCAAAATAGTCATACCACGTATGCATACATAGATGGTAAAAAAATTTTAAAACTTAAATATGAAAGCCATAGATCAACACATAGGAAAACTACCCTTGGAGTGACAAGTAATATTATGAGGTGAATCAAATGAATGTTCAGGGTTTCAGTCTGTCAGTGTTTTTCACTTCTTTAAAAGAATATTCATCAAAATATAAGAAGGAAAGAATTATGCATAAGGTCAATTATCATTTAATTCTTTAATTTAAACCTTTAATTCTTCCCTTGTCTCTGTAGAATGTATATATTAAAATGACATTCTCTAAAATATGGCTTCTATTATTTACTTTATATATTTAAATAACTAAAATATTTTAATAGGATGAATACTTCATTATGCTTATTCCTTAGGATTTCAAAGTGTTAAATTTATTTTAATAGCCCAGAAGCATACTAGTCCATCAAAAGCCAAAAATAACAAAAATGAAAAAAGTCAGATATAACCTAAGATGATGTAATGCTAGAATTGCTTGAAAAAGACATTTCAAATGAGAGCCACATTGGTGACAGGCCCCAGAACCCTGTATTGAGTGGGGAAAAAATTTCCCCGAATGATATCAGGCTGTTGGTGTTGCCCAAGAACTTTCAAAAAAACTCACATTTCCAGATTTTTATGTAAAATGTCCTAATGTTTTAATGTTTTTGTAACAAAAGGCCCAGGCTCACACACAGGCTCAAAGATTCTCAGATTTACGGAACTCAAAAAAGCTGTTATACTTAGATTATGATTGCAGTAAAAGGACAAAAAGTCAAAGCAGCTAAGAAGATAGGTGCGAGACTCCAGTGATCCTGGCCCCATGAAGTCACACGGAGAGGACTCATGTCTTCCAACCATAATCTATGACAACACAAGCACAGTGCTGCCAACTGGGAGCTCTCACCCAAGCTTTGGAAGAGAGAGTTTTTCTGGGATCCATTATATAAGCCCATAGCGGTCAACCGACTTTAGCCACTCAGACTCCAGCCCCTCAGGAGCCAAACTGGCTCAAAACCCCAAATACACACAAAAAAGTGTTCCCCATAAGTCACATTACATCCTTCTGTTCATAATAGAGTCCTGTTTGTATAATCGTCCTTCTTTCAGTCCAGTGGTTCCTGTGGAGTAATTCAAAGTTGGACCACATGAGCTGTGCTTGCCTTAAGGAACAATGAATAGAATTAAGGGATTGGCATAGAGATAAACAAGTGATCTAAGCTGAGCAAACACAAACTCCCCTTAGGAACTGTGAAGGGAGCTGGGAAAGGAGCTACTAGAAAAGAACTTGTTTATCCCAGATTCACAGAGGCAAGAGACAGTACAGAACTTGGCATGGCATTGGCCATACCTACCATCACATAACAACATCCTACCTCAAAACAGAGCTAAGTCAGAAGACAGAAGAGATGATGGATAGAGAAAAAAAAAAAAGCAAATTCCTGGTGATAGTGAATAGTTCATAGGTTCTGTTGTGGTTGAAACCATTAGCCCTAGACATCCCAGAAAACTCTGTCATAACTACACTTGGTACATTTGTATCAAAGGAAGTCTTTATAAAATGCAAAGGTACAGCCAACTGAAAGATGTACTAGAGAATGTAAGGGTATAGAAACTTACTAATGAGCAGTGAAGCATACACCTAAACAAAACATGTGCTTAGTAGCTCTTTATTAATCTTCATTGCCATCATTAAATGTTTATGATAATGAAAAATGCAGAATTTGAAGTTACACTGGATAAAATGAGGAAGATTATACTTGTTTCATTAATAAGCTTTAATTTTATAGTGTTAGTTGGTGTTTTGTTTTGTTTTGTTTTTAAGGGCATATAGTACATACAGTAGTCCCAGCATTCTGGGAGCCAAGGCAAGTTCAAGCCCAACCGGGACCATTTAGAAACTTTAGAACCTTCTAAAACCAAAAAACTACAAAGGGAATGGGAGATAGTGCTCAGTGTGAAGGCCATGAGTTCAATCCCCAGTACTGCCAAAAAAGAAAGAAAGTTTCCTTATATCCCTACCTACACACATAATTCCTCTAATTATTAACAGTTTACATTAACTTAGTACTATTGCTGTGGTGGATGAATCAGCATTGCTGTGTTATGTGTTAATTAAATTCCAACAGCTCATCACTAGATTTTCCTGGTTTTAACTTTATACTTTTTTCTGTTTTAGGATCCCAACTCAATATGCCAAGTTACATTCAATTATGTCTTCTTAGCTACAGTTTGACAGTGACAATTTCTCATACATTGTTTTGATAACTAATAATTTTTAAAGAATATTGGCCAAACATGTTACAGGATGAGATGCCTTTCCATTGCAAGACGATGTTTTTCTTATTAAACTGAGTGGCATTTTGACAGAATGCTAACAAAAAGCAAAGGTAAAGATCCACTTTCATCATATATTAATATTACATAATATCAGCATGACACCTGGTAATGCTGACTTTGATCTTCTGGCTGAAGTAGTGTATGTCAGATTTCTCCACTACAAAGTTAGCATTTTTTCCACAAATTTCCTTACAGTAGTCTTTGGAAGGAAGTTATTATATATATCCCACACTTAAGACCAGAGATTTAGTTTTGTTCCCTTTTAGGATAGTAACTGCAAAATTTATTGGAATTCTTCTGCATAGAAGAATTACCGTCTCTCTCCATTTGCCAATGTATTCAATAATTTGTTTATGCAAGCAAGGACTCATTAATGTTTGTTTTATACTTTGGATTTTATTGTAACATTATGTTATTTATCTTGATGCTCAAATTTTTCAGCTTTGATAATTGGAAGTTCTTTCGGTTGGCTCCTACATTCTTTGGAACACTCTACTAATGTGTAGGGGATTTCTGTAAGGCTATTAATTTATATTGAGCATTTTATTGTTTTTGACATTGTGAGATATCTCAGGCTCTTCTTGTACAATTCCTGCCCCAGTCTTATAAAAGGCCATTTCAACAAGGAGTACTGTTTCCTTGTAGACAACAGCATTGAAAAAGATGATCGGGCACTGAGAGAGCTTGTTACTATAGCATCATCTGTTTTTAGAGCCTTGAGAATGACAGAGCAATGAAATTTGTGTATATATATTAATTCATGTATCTACACATAACTATAAATGTTCTAAATATGATCATCTTTATATTACCTCAAACATAAATTTTACTGATATCTTCTTTGTGAATTATTTGAACATGAGACATTCTACATTCTTTCTTTTGTCTATAAATTATTACTCCAACAATTAAATAAACTTGCTATCATCATCTACCATTCATGTATTATTTGTTCAGTTCTATAAGACATATATGGCAGTATCAGAATTGTGAGTCTATATCTCTGATACAGTGGAATACATTTTATCAAATGAAGTACAGTGTTTCTGCGCTGTTTCTGTTGGCTTTAGTCTAACTGAGTCACTTATTTCCAAAGTTATGTAGCTTAGCACATTTTTCCCACCTACTACAGTAAAGTAGTTTCACAGGTTTGATACACAGTGGATTCTTTTGTCACCCTCTACATTTATTCTTGGGATCCTGAACTCCCAAAGCACATTTTCACAACACTGACTTGCACATATACAAGAACTTTGACAAATGCATAATGTTACATGCCTGAAAATACTGTATTATACAGAATATCTCACCACTCTTAATCAATGTGCTTCATCTATTCAGCCTGATTTCTATTTAATTTATATTTATCTTAATTTTTACTATCTTTAAGTATACTTGCCTTATATTTAAGTATACTTATATCTTTAGCCTCCTGTTGGAAGGATGAGTTACTGATTTTATAGCTATCTTTTTCTAATACATGCATTTAATTCTATAAATTTCTCTCTATGGTCTACCTATACTTTATCTTTCATATTTTTGTCAATTCTATTTTTCTTTTTTATTTAGTTTAACATATATTTGGTATCTATTGAGATTTCTTCAACTCACATGTTGTTTAGAATTATGTAGTCTAATCTCTAAACATTCTAATATTTTCCAGCTATCTTTATCATTATGGGTTTGTAAATTAATTCCATTTTGGGTTTTGAACCAACTTGGTATGATTTCAATTTATTTACATTTCAAGATACGGGTTATGGTCCAAAATGTTTTCTGTTTTGCTGAATGTTCCAAGTTAAAGGTTCCAAGTTTGAGAAAAACATGTATTGTTCTGATACTGAGTGACATAGTCTATAAATGTCAATTAGATAGAGTTGGCTAATGGTGCTGTTCAGTTCAACTCTCCTTACTGATTTTCTGTGGACTGGGAAGAAACAAAAGTGCCAAAATCTCCAGCTCTGGTCACAGATTTGTCTAGTCTTCTTTATAACTCTATTCATTTTTGCTGCTCTTGAGCCTTGATGGAAAGATATGGGAAGGGAAAGTGTTATATACTCTTGTAATTAAACCTCCTTCTTTAAATAGGTCTAGAAACTTGATATGTGATCTTCAAGTGTGTTTTTCATACTTTTCTTTTCTCCACTGGGGTGGGACAGCCAAGTCAGACAGAGCTGATAATGGCTAATTGTCCTCCTCAGGTCAGAAAAGACTCTAGTAAAATTCATCCCTTGATAGTAGGCCTTTGCAAAACAGAATACTGAACAAAGTTCAGATTGACTGCTTTTCTCCTCCTCCTGCTACAAACATTAGTATTTCTTAAATTTTTATATGAGGATCTTGTAAAGTATGGAGCTACCTTAAGACCAGGTCCACATAATTTATTGCTCTCAAATTAGTCTACACTTAGTTTCTAACAGCTCATCAAACTTACCATGAAAGTGTTCCTATCAGTTTAAGGCTCCAGTGTCTTCTGATCCAAAAAAAGCTGATCTTTTCTCTGGATATTACAGACAGTGTGCCCTCTGATCTCCAATTCTGTTGTAAGTTAAGGAAAGTGCAGTTTTTCACTTATTTAGCACTGTTCTAGTGAGAATGGGAATAGGAGCTTCTGTGTCAGTTACTTTCCCATTGCTTAAAGTAGGAAAGATCTTTGTGGCTCACAGTTTCAGGGAATTCAAGACATGGTCAGTTGACTCCAAGGCATAAACATCATAACAGAGGGGCATAACGAACAAAGATGCTTAGTTCATGTTGCCCTGGGAAGCAGAACAGGGGAGCAGTGCTAGAGTGTAATCAGATAGAGCACCCCAGGTCATTAGACCATGACCCATCCAGATACACCTATAAATGTGCTTTACTAACCCATGGGGTGGTTCCCACGCCAATCAGTTTGACATGATTAAGCTCAACCATCACAGCCCAAAAAGGTCAGAGCTGAAATGGCCCATCTCCTTGTAAATTTTAAGACCAAGTTAGCCACCGTGAGAGACAATGACTTATACATATTCCAGTCAGCTGAAGAGGCTCGTTTTATACTTTGTCTAAAATGAGTAGAATTATACAAATTACAGGGGAACCTTAGTGTTTTCAGTGTGTCAGTCAAGAGGAGCTGGTGAAATTGTTGGTTTTTTATTCTGAGAGGTTGTTGTTTTTACGCTGAGTGGGAAGGAAAATTGCCACAGATGAAAATATGGAGATACTTTTTGGAAGATAAGAGTCCCCACAAATTGTTCCAAGCAGATACATCACAAAAGTTTAATGTAATGGGGAAAGGGAATGCAATTGAAAACTACTTGTGCAGACAAAAATTTGACTTACCATGTTCCCTAACATGAATAATATATTTAACCAATCTCTGCAAATAAATTACAATGCTGCACATGAAAGAGAATAGCATGCTTACAAAAGACAGGTTTATTGAACACTAAATTAATAATAAGGGATGAATTGCACAAAAATACAATAAGTAACAACACCTTGTAAGTCAGCCCAGGAACAACAGCACTTTTCTAAACATGTTTTAAAAGTTAGTTCTTAAAAAATGATGCATTAACTCTTTATGGTTCATGTGGGGAAAAGTAAGAATATTGGTAGATTATATATCTTGTCCTCCTGGATTGATTTATTGCTTCATAAAGCATTTGACGCAAAGACAAGGGAATGGATTCTTAAATGTTTAGACTAGTTTTAAATACACCATCAAATAAATTGGCAAAAATATAGAGACATCTGTACTGATGATGAAAAGCAATGGTGGAAATGACAGAAATAATGGAAAGGCTGTTGCCAAAGTATGTCCAGAGTTAGGCACGTTTCATAGAAGACCAATGGCTGTTAATAAAATGTAATATTGCTGGAAATAGGTCTAAAGAAAGACAAACTGTCACTATGTATAGATGTAGTCTCCATGTTGCAAAATCAGACTGAAGTGACATAAAAGACTGATAGGACAGTAAAGGTAGATTCCCCTCAAACGTCTTCATGGAAACTTCACCATGGTTCTCCATCCCCGAGTACAATGAGAAGGCTCCCTCCTTTAACTACAAATAGTGAGTTTGCCAGGGCATTGTTTTTCTGCAGGGGATGGATTATGCAGTTGAGTTCTCTGAGGATCTGGGTAGAAGGAGTGAGACAGCTCTCTTGGCTGTAAGTCACATTTCCTTGGAATTCTGCAGAGCTAGAATGGTGAAACGCTCCTGCTTCTAGCTACAGTCATGGTGGAGAAGCGAAGTCTCGAGGCCTGCTCAGCTCCCCTCCCTCCATGAGGTGGACAGGAGACAAAAGAAGGGCCAAGCAGAAGGGAGGAGGTCCTATGTTTCCAGAGAGGGCCATGTCACTCTCTTAGGCACTGACTTGTTAAGAATCTTTCAGTCCATTTTTTCACTGCTAAATTTGTTCATTTCAGTTCAATACATTGGCTGTTTCCTCTAGACAGTAGGCAATCACAGTTACTAGAATCTAGCTATAAAGCATACAAGTCACAATCCCCCTTTCTGGCTCACATACCCCAATTTAGTGCTTTGTCTTATTTTTGCCAGTGTTAAAAGAGTTCTAGAATTTTTATTATATTGAGTTTTAAAAGAAAAACTTACCTTTTATTTCTTAAAAAGAAACATTATTATCCAAATCTCAAACACTAGGAATTAAATTCAGTTGAATTTTGTTGACTACGTTTCATGTGGCACCTGCCTTAATCTCATAAAACACTGTATCAAACTTACATACACATGTGGACACATACAAATTTTGTAACACAAAATACTGATAAGTAAGGTTGGCTGTTGAAAGCAACATTTTCATGGGAAGATGGAGTTGTGGTTTGCATACCATATCATGGAGCAAAATTCTCTAAAATCTTCAAAGATCAATGCTAACCATCTTATATTTTTCTCTCAAGTTCTATTTATCTCTATCTTTCTCTGCCTTGTTTATTTCATAGTAGGTTGACCATACTATTTTTCCTGAGAGTCTTTTTCCTTGCAGTCAATTATAAATTCCATCAGAAGTAAGAACAGGGATTCCTCCAGGCCCTGACTGCAGGGTAATACCATGCTGGCTTTACTCACCAGGAAGGCTTCACGTCCCTGTACCCCACCTTTGTCCCATTTAAAAGACCTGCTTACTGCGGGCACATTCGGATAACCAGTCCTTCAGACGTAGGAAAAATGATGAGTCTTTTACTTACTAATATGCTATCTTTTCTGATTTCCCTACTTACTTGTTACATTTTAACCAATATTTCTTTTTTTTAAAAAACCCTCTTCAGATTAATCTAATTTGAATGGGTCATCTGTTTTCTGCTGGAAACACTGACTGATGCTATTTTTCCGCTTCTAGCCAAGCTCAACCGTCCAAGGTACTTGTTACATCTCTGTGTCTCCTAATCTCTCCCATCCCTTCTACATACATTTACTTTTTCAGGTTCTCTATGTGTTGGCTCCAATCTGCACTACTGAAAGCTCATTTTTAGAGTTCAACAAAATCACTGTGGCTCTTATCTTAAGTAATGACCACTGTATATGCCTCAAATCTTGTTCTGAGAAAAATCAATGTATTTTACTACAGTTTCTGGTTAATTAAGGAGATGACGGGTTGTTTTGTTTTGTTTTGTGTGTGTAGCTGGGGTCTTCTTCTTTGGGGTCAGCTAACTCACCCATCCTCCTGGTTGCTTACAGTGCAATGTCTATCACAATTTCGGGATCAGTTTATTCTGCTGTCCAGCTCTGCCTGGATGACTCATCAACCCTCAGAAACAGGGTTTTGAGTGAAGTTTCCTGTCTCACTCCTGCCTAATCATGCTTTGAACTCACATCTATACCCGCAGCCGAGGAGTACCTGTCCTCCAGATTTGTTTCTATGAATGTAGAAATGGGAAAATATAAATGGGAAATATAACAACCTGTGCACTCTGTCATAAAATGCATCATTCACTCTAGCTTCTAGCCAAAACCAAGTCACATGGTTTAACAGTTAAAATTCTCAAAGCCTACAGTAGGCTTCAGTCTGGGCATGGCTTATTCACACTTACTCTTCTATAATACATCCTCTTTATGAACACAAATGGCTCTATAATATCAAATCAGAGTGTAGTCTCTGGCAGGGGATTTGGGGATCTGGCAATGAGGAACCAACTGATGCCTGTTTTCCAGGATGTAGTATGTTGAATTGTTTCTCCAGGGCTGCTGGCCTTGATGGGTCAACCAAAGGACCCCTAAAAACTGAGGATGCTCTTGACTAGTCATATCTCTCTGGTAATGTTTAGGCACATCATTTGCACATTAACTGGTCTAACTGATTTCAGTTTCTGAAACGTTGTTCCCGGCACCTGTTACAAGGCTTACTGCTAGGCTCGTCCAATCTAAACCTTTGTGCATAACGAATCTCTGCTTCCTGTTGACAAGCTCTAAAAAAGGTAAATAATAGCAGCAAGGCTCTCTTGCCAGCTCCTGGGGCACTATCCTCAGTCAGTATGATACAAACACAGGCCACCAGGCAAGTCCTGAACCAGCACCAGAACACTTCTAACACTTGCCATCTGTATGTGACCAGCTTCTTAGCTTTTCCAAACCTCAGTGTACTTGTCAGAAAATGAGAGAGCTAGGCTAAATTAAGGAAGATAACCTTTCTTCATATCAGTGCCATCGCTGTTCGATTAATAATGGTTACAAATCGAGAAAAACCTGAGCGTCAAGTTCAAACTCAATGGAAGAAGAGCTGTTAGAAAAGAAAGGTTAGTAGTTATGTTAACTACTCAACATTACCATTATTGCCTCTCCTCAACATTACCAAAAATTTCAATATTTGTTGAAAAGATTGATAAAGAGCCATGGGTAGATTGGTCCATCTGCAGATGGGCCTATTACCTGGTAAACCATTTTAAATGTGTGTGTCGGGGAGTTTGTTTTAACATAGTCTCACTATGTCGTTCAGGTTGGCCTTGAACTTACTATGTAGCCCAGACTTCTGTTGATCTTCTTGCTTCAGCCTCCCAAGTACTGAGATTACAGGCATGTATCACTACAACAGACCAAATGTATTGGTTTGGAAAAAGACATCAGCCAATAATCCAAGTAATGGAGTGCGTACTTCCCTAGTCACTCCTAGTGATGTCTCTACCCTTGGTAATATCTATAAAGAACAATTGTATCCCTCCTGGATATAATTACAGCAAATGTACCCACATAACAGCCATACTGTTTGTCATCACTATTTAAATAGACAAATGCAATTTTCATACTTTGTGGTGCAGGGATTGATGTCCACATAAAATGTTGTACACTATGTTTTCAACACACTTATTTTATGTTAACTGTAAAATACTAAACCCAAAAGAACCAACCTAGTATCACTTAATTTCTGTCTTTTTTCTGTTAGCAAAACACGTGCACACTATATGAAATATTTTACCCTGGGTTGCAAAAGGGAAGGGTGTAACTAACATTTCCTTTTCAGTCTGAAAATTTACAGGAATGCACTAAGACATCTGTGTAGAATTAACAGAGCTGATTCTATGGATTCATGTGACTCTAGGTTCTGTGCTTCTGAGACAAGGATTTTTTCCTTTAATAAAAATATGACTTGTCTACATTATGGGTAACATAATTAAAACAGGAGAATACAAACTTGTTTAAATATAAACTGCAGACCATCAAGTTGCTTCATATGTTTGCATTCACTTAAAAATATGATCTCCTGAGATATCTTTCATTGGGCTAAACACCAAAACAAGCAAATGGATTCTGAAAAATAAAAGAGAGCATTCTGGGATTTCAAAGTTGATAAATTAAACTTTCCTGTGTAATAAGATGATTTCATCTTGGAATCATCTTTTCCTATTTAATTTATGGACTGTACGTGATCCAAGCTTACATTTCATAAATGTGTAAATATGTTTAAGACAGATCACACTCGCTCATTACTCATGCTGTTATACTTTCAACTCTGAGCTGTAGGTTTTTCTTACGTGGCTCCATTAAAGAATCCCTCATAGTGTTAACATTTTTGAGTCTCAGGTTTTTATTTACTTCATTTACTTATTTTACAAAAAAATAAAATTTAGAGTTCATTAGCAAGCCATGTAAAAGACTGATACAATTTAGGAAAAAGTCACAGAATCAGAAGCCATAAGACTCAGAATACTCGATTTTTTATACTGTGTCATTGGTCCAAAATGACAAAGAAGTTCTTTTCTGTCAATAAAATTAGATTATGTAATCATACATATAAAAAGGAATCTACAAGCAAGTACAAACTAACTACAGTTCTACCTAGGAATTTTATTTCCAAATGTTTAGGATAGTTTAAAAACATGCAGTGGAGAAGTTAGCCTTTAAACAGGTAGAGTGGATACATTTTTTAGATCTAGTTTTCTAGAAGAAAAAGAAAAGTTAGACTCTAGGTAAAGTGGCATGAGCAGAATTGTGGAGATTGAATAATAGGGTGACTGTAAAGATCCGTGTCGGTGATTAGTTATGATGACTAATGAAACGATAGTGTGCCTGACTAGAGAAAACTCATACAAGTTTGACAGGTGTAGGGAATTGTTCTGGTGGAATAGTTATTATTCAAAATACAGTTAAGACACTAGGATTTTATTTTTTAAGCTGTAAAAAGGCACATACCCTGAGAGCATAGAAGATAACCTTTTAAATCTGGTTCTATCTCAAATATGTCCATAGAAAGATGAAGTTTACTGAAGCATGAGGGTAACTAAGTTTCAGTACAATACAGAGTTGGGGAAAAAGTGAATTTCAACAAGGCCATAAAAATAGAGAATTAAGAAACTTGAAACCTGAAAAGTAATATTTAGACTGGAGAGAAAAAAATAGAGAAACAGTGAGGTTGAGATTCTAGGAAAACCAGTGATGGCCTCTTTGTCCATCAAGTCTAAGGTCATTGTAAAAAATCATTGCCAGCAAAGTCAAAATGTTCACTAGTTATACTGAATCAACTCTAAACGTAACAGCTTAGTCTCTGCTGTTCTTTTGAAATACTAATAAGAGAAATGAACTTTAAAACTTTTTCAGCAAAAGCTTTAGAATGTCAGCTTAATAATGTACTCATTTAAAAATCTGAGACAAGTAGAAAGAAAATTTATAGGAAAATAATATTACCTGCTTTGTATATTCAAAAAAGGTGAACTTTGAAGAAATAATTTCCTTTAGAACAAACATCCTTTCACAGGTAGCATATATTTTCCCTTATAGTAAGGAGGGAGCCATTTGAACAAGAAAATTTTATTTTAAAAGGGAAACTTCATCAAAGAATCTTATATACACTATTGCAATTGGCTTTAAAAATTGATCCTGCAAATTGCCTAATATAGTTGAAATATAGGAAATTTAAAGCTAGAGAGCTGTACTTTCATAAGAAACTTTGACTATTTCTGAGTAATAAAGGGACAGAACTGAGATAAAAGAAGAGTAGTAAAAAGAGAAATCAAAACAGATTCATGATAAATTCAAATTTTAAGGTAAACAGCAAAGATACAAGTATCCTAGCACCTTACTGTCACGCATATAATTTAGGGTCTCCTAAGGAAATACTGTCTATTGAATAATCAGAAATTCCCTTGGTAGTCGTGACAAGCACAAAGTAGCCCTTTTTAGACAGAGCAAACTGAGCTTATGAAAATAACAGGGTTTATACTGGGTATATTTAAATGATTTTTGAGAAAAATTAAATCAAATTCCTGCATGTTGTGCCAATGCATGAGCCAAGTTTGGAAAAGGCATATAAAGATGAAAAGAATATAAAATTACTATAGTATTTTAAAGTTTTCTTATAAAACAAAAATTGTGTTTTTAAGCACATTAGATGACTTAGAAAGTAAAAATACGCATTTTCATGATGAATTTTTCAGAAATACAGAAGTTAAAACTATACCGTATCTCAATACTGAAGAAAATTAATGTTTTCTAAAAGATCTTATTTTCCTTTGTAGGAAGAGATTCAAATAGAGGTTTCATGTGTTTTCTCTAGAGCATAAGTCAGCAGGTAAATATCTAGGGAATAACAGCAATGACTATATTCATATTTAATGTAGTTATTTAAATTCTGGATAAAAGAATTATTTCATATTTGAAAGTTTTTTGATATATTACTTATCAAACAGATGAAATACATAACATTATACTCTTTAATTTGATGTTTACTACATATAAGATTAAATAAATGACAAATCTGTAATACTTGCTATATATTGTTTTAGTAGTTAGTGCCATTTTAATAATATATCAACTAAAACTTAAATATTTACTTGTTAGAAATAAGTGACAAAATAATTTATTAGCAATATCAACAAAAATTAAATGAAAAATTTATACCTGTGCCAGAGAACTTCTAAAGCAATAGAATTTTTCTAAAGAAATAGAACTTCAAAATTGATTTATAAATAAACACAAGTTGGTAATACATATTACATAGAAAAAGAAAATATTGTTAAATTGTTTTCACCATAAGAATAAAATAGAAAAATTTGTCTTATAAAAGTGTCCCTAAGGAATGTATGTGAAAGGCATCATAAAATTTTTATTATGGTACAGTGCCTGCCTGGCAAGCATGAGGTCGTAAGTTGGATTCCTGGTACCAAAAAAAAATTATTATGAGCAATAAAGAATAACAAGTGGAGATGTATCTCTCATTCATGAATAAGAAGGATTAATTTTGTGAGGATATTAATTCTCCCAAAATTATTTGTTCCAGAATGTAATTTCTGTAGGTGTTAATTGCAATGGCTCCAGTATGCTTTGTATGTCCCCAAAGCCTCATGTATGATAAACCTAGTGCTCAATGTTGGAGTGTGAAGAGATGCTGGAACTTTCCAGAGGCAGGACCTAAAAGGAGTTCACAAGACTGACCCCTCCGTTTTTACCTCTGGTTTCCTGTGATTCTGTGTGATTTGTCAATCCCATCGTTGATATCTCTCTTGCCTTAAGTTTATAGTTAAGAAGATCCTTACCAGAACTAGTAGCATCCTGTTAGCACTTCTATCTGTAGAACTATGAATTAAATAAACCTCTTTGGGAATGCCTAACCTCAGATACTTTGCTATAGTAAAAGAAAATAGATGAATGCATTTATGATACACCTAAATTCATCTATAATGATAAATACATAGAATAGATGCAATGCATGTGTACTGTTTGGGGTATACAGAATGCACGTGCTCTGTGTTGTTTCCTCGTTTTCACCCTTTCTACAAATGGTGCATATGCTAAAAGGAAATCTCACATCACCCAAGCCAGCAGTGCCTTATATTGCCTTAAATGGGTCAGATTGTCCTTCTTGGTTACCAGAAAAATTGTTTATCCTGAAGTCTAGTTGAGAGGATGCATATTCTATTAGAAGCTTTAGAGAGAAAAAAAACAAACAAAAAGACAAAACAGCAACAATAAGCCTTGAGTTTCCTCAGAAATTACCCAGGACAACCTGTCTTATGCCCTGTTGGACGGGGGCCATCTACTAGAACAGTACCTGACACCAAGCAGACTTTCCAAAAGATATTTACTCGCCTAATTAGGCATCATCTAAAAGAAAATGCAAGCACAAGAGGGAGGCAAAAAGGAGAAATCCTGAAAATTGGAGCACATAGTGCCTTTTAACCCCTTCCATAGTAGACGACTGCCATTTGTGCCCGTTCACGTTCTTTCTTTTACCTCATCTAGATTTTGATAGTGTCCTATGCTGTGAGTCTGGCTTCACCAAATCAGAAATAAAATTACTTTTCTCAGGTGTCTTTGCCTGAAGTATGAAGAAGTAGGACATTCTTTCAGCAATAGAACTGCATAAGCATGGGTTGGAGGAGGAATCTCTCAAAGCAGCAGCAACAGAGGTAGCGCGTTCTAAATGTGACAATGACAGAGAAAGTCAGCAGCTTTGAAGAATGATGCTAGGATTTTTTTCCAAAAGATTGAGCTTTTCTCCCTCTAGTCCTTCCGATAATTTTGTATATTTTTCCTTATCCTTCAATAAACACCTGATTGGTAGCATAAGCACAGTGAATGCTGTTATTTATGGAGAAGAACCATGATCATTGTACAGGACCTCTTCTGTGTTCTCTTACTTTTTAAGCATCTTTGAGCTGCAATTTCTCTTACAACCTAATTCATCCTGAAGTAACAAAGACAACTTGGAAGAAAAGAAGACTAAGGAAAACTGGCCTTAGTTCTAGCAGATATTAAACCTTTTAATAATACCTGAAAATATCACCTTGGAAGGGAATATAGTCAGAGAAGATCAGGTACAGCAAGAGGATAAAATAAGTGAGTAATGAGGTAAGAGGAAACTATGACAAAGGAGAAGACTGATTTTTTTTTCAAAGAGAGAGCAATTATTGCAAATATTGGGATGGAGTAAAGTTACATGATTAAATTAGTATGAGTGAAATGAACACAGAATCATATCTACTAGAACTTAGGTGCCCACAGAAATGAGTAGTTGCTGCCTACAGATCAGGAGAAAACTTACATGGTATGCATGTAAGAATGACCAGGGAGTTCGGCAAAGTGCCATATGCCTAAAATCCCAGAACTCTGGAAATCTCAGGTAGGAGGATTGCAAGTGAGAGCTGACCTGCTCAATTTAAAAGACTTAGCAAGACCTTGTCACAAAATAAAATACAGAAAAAGTCTAGGGAGATAGCTCAACGTGAAGGCCCTGAGTTCATTCACCTGTAACAGTAAACAAACAAGTAAGAGCTATACTCTGTATGGGCTGTGACTCACAGCTGCTTGCTCTTTCCAGGCTCAACTCAGTCAGTAGGCAGCACTGCAGGTGTTAAAGTTACTGAGAAGACACCCATGGAAGCACAGGTGGTAACTCACACAGTTAGAACAACATAACTGCCGACAACATGAAATCCCAGGAGGAGTTGTATACGTATGTAGTGATTTGATGATCGGTACAAAGGGAAAGTACCTCGGTGAGAAGAGAAAGCTTCAGATGCCTACCAATACTCTAAAAATTGCTGCAAGTAGAATTCCTGGTGAGGATTCTTAACCATTAAGATGATTTCCAGAAGAAAGTCTCCAAGTGACTCAGTGACTTTAAAAGACTTTAGAGAACACACAATTGATTTCCACAATTGCTTCCAAGATTGAGCTGAATAGAAGAGGTTGAGGTCATGGCAGATATTTTAAATGATTATTTTAATAAATGATTATCAGTTGCTAAATAGACAGTGATGAAAAGTGATAGCATCAAAGAATTACAGAGAAATAATCCAGTATCCAGAAAGAGACATGGAGCCAAAGGAGAACTGATTCTTTGTTAAAATGGTGATGAGTGGAGGATATTGGTATACTGATACTGAAAAGAGAGAACTGGACGAGTAATGTCTGTCATTAAGTTAGGGGATGTGATCCAAAGGATGAAGTGGAAGGGCTGGCTGCAATGGAAAATAGACCTTTCAATATAGCAAGAAAAGAGGCAACGCAGGTCAGGTGCTGATAGGTTAGCAGGCTTAATGAGGAAGTGGAGATGTTCCTATTTTATCATCCCAATAAAGCATAAGTGAGATCATCAATTCATAGAGGAAGAAATGTGGAGAAAATGAAGAAAGTATTAAATATTTCTGCTGACAACAAGAAAGTAAACTTACAAGGAATACTTACAAGTTTACTTGAAAGTAAACTTACAAAGGAACGGAATATTTTCATCACTGCAGGTAGTTCTGTAGGACTGCACTGCTCTGGAGTTAAATGTTCTCATGGAAGTACATCAGTAAGGTGGGGTGGATATACAAACTCCTGGAAACAAGAAAGTTCAGGGAAGGGAAAACTAAATCAATACATTACTGACAGAAAATTGTTCCGTGAGAATTCTTAAAAGAGTAGGTCTGAAGAGGACTGAACTAGGGACATTCAACACTTCAGCAAATGACAGAGTGATGAGGAACTAGAATGGGACATACGAAAGGATGCTGGAGGAAACAGTCAAATGATATTAGCATGAAAAAGACAGTGTATTTGAAAGCTGCAAAATAGCTGTTCCAATAGTAGCAATGAGCACATACAGCATTTGTTTCTGAGTTGCAGGAAGTGAGGAAAAACAGCTCCTAAGCCTCAGGTAAAGAAGAGTAACCCTACAAATCTATAGGAATTGAAACGGTGCAGTACTGTGACAAAAATAGGCGGAGGAAAATAATAGAAGAGAATTAGATCTTTAACATACACAAAAAGGTATAAGCGTGTCACAGTGCTTACACATAAAAATGCACCAGCAGTCCCAACACCAAAGGAAGGGCGAAGCACAAGCTCAAGTTCCAGTTGGGTAGTTTAAGCCACAAGCACAAAATAAAAATTAAAAAACAACATAGAAATTAAAAAACAAAAAGATTGGGAATGAATCTCAGTAGTAGATCCCTAGTACTGCAAAAAAAATATTACTAAAAAGAACAAATAATTAAGAATTAGTGGTATATTAAATAATTAGTGCTGGCCACTCAGCCCATCAAATATGAGAATAACTATAGCTATCATATGTGGCATATGAAGAAGTAGAGGCAAATCAAATGATACATCAAAGTTCTAGTTCTAGAAATGCTTTCTAAATTCTGAAAAAACATACGACTGGAAAACATTAATTAAAAAAACTGGTAGTTTAAGTTGGGCATAGAATGAATGCTTTAATTTGGGAAGTTGAGGTAAGATTTTCAATTCAAGGCCAACATGGACTATATAGTTTAAAGGTCAGTTTGAACTATATAGTAAGTGACTGTCTCAAAGACTTAAAGAGTAAAATTCACAAACTAAAAAAAAATTTAAGTAAAAAAAGAAAGTTGAAAAATAAAGCATGGACTTCCGGGAGAACATGGCGGACAGATAGCAGCAGCTACAGAGGCTCTCTGAAACACCCACCTTAGAATTCAGGAATGGTGCTGAATAAGGAATCATAAGCAAGAGGAGATATGCCCCAGTGATCCAACGAACTGGGCTGAGAGAAACCAACTGGGAATGCAGTGCTGGTGCTATAACAGGAACAGATAAAGCCTCAGCGTGGAAGCTGGAGCCCGCAACACTGGAAGCCGCGATTTGGGTTTCCCACCGCTGCCACTGCGTCTGCATCGGCTCGGCAGGGAGAGAGAGGCGCGGAAGCTCTGAGAACGGGAATCAGTGAACCAAGTTGAGAGCGGGACGGGAGGGGAGCTGTGCATCCACCTCCAGTGAGTGAGGGAAAACTGGGACTCTTCCATGGTCTAGGAGACTCCAACAGAGAACATTCTGGGACCGGGCAGACTTGCGGAACGGGGTGCTGCAGTGACTTCAGTCACGTATCCCCCTCTCAAATGGGATTGGTGAGCAGTGCCTAGCCCACGTGACGCTGTTGGCTGAGACCCAGTAGGCTAGCACAACCCAGGTCCAGCTCCTGAAGGTAGATTGACCTGGAGGGGCGGGCCCCGCATAGGCTGCCTAGTCTGCAACTTCCTGGTGTGCTGCGGTGGGTGGGAACACCTAGCCGGCGCAATTCAATCAGACTGTGGCTGACAGGGAAGGAAGCTGGGCCTCCTATATATGCTTGCATATATAAGGAACAAAGAATATGGGAAGAGGCAGCAACAAGAAAGGGTCCTCGGCCCCCAATCCTGAGAAAGAGGCAACAGCAGACCCAGCACCAATAGACATAAAGCGCTATATCGAGAGCCTCATAGACAAGTTCAGGAATGAAGTTATTAATGACCTGAAGCTAGACATAAGCAGAATAGTTAGAGAAATGCTAAGCACCACCGAAGAAAAAACAGATGGTGGAATGGAAGAACAGAAAAAGAGGGGAGAATTGTTTAATGGAGAAAATAGAGAAAGCATAGGATTCGTGAAGCAGGTTCAAAGAGAATACCAGGAAACTAAAAAGTCTATCGAAAACTGGCATAACAGCTTGAAAGAAACTAAGGACAGATTATCTGAACTGGAGGGCAGATTTGTAATATGAGAGCATGAAATGAAAAACTTCTTAAAAATAACAAAGAAGCAAACAGCAATAATACAAAGACTAGAAGATGATAAGAGGGTCTATAACTTAAGAATTAAGAACATAAAAGAAGAAGTAGGGACACAAACAAATGAACTACAAAAGCTACTCACAGAAATAATCCAGGAGAATTTCCTAATTTAGCAAAAGGTAAAGATACTCAGTTGTATGAAGCATACAGGACCCCAGCCACCTACAACCCAAACAGAGCAACACCCAGGCATATGATAATTAAAATTCCAGAAATCCAATACAAGAACAGAATACTAAAAGCCGGCAGAGACAAGAAACAGATCACTTACAAGGGAACACCCATCAGAATTACAGCATACTTCTCGGCACAAACCATCAAATCACAAAGAACGTGGGGGGAAATAATTTAAGCTTTGAAAGATAATAATCTCCAGCCAAGATTGATATATCCTGCACAACTATCCCTGGAAATTGATGGAAAAACAAGGTGCTTCCAGGATAAAGAGGAACTAGGGGAACATGCAACCACCAATTCAACTCTACAGAGAATACTGCAAGATATTCTAAAAAAGAAAAATATGAAGAATCCAGAAGTAGCGTCAGAGAGGCCACAATGAATGGAGCAGAAAACAAAATGAAGAAGACAAACTGAAAACTAATGACAGAAAAAGAGCTTAACAGAAATGAGGCAGAGAAGATTGGATGATAGGAACAGCTATTTTGGAGAAAGTGACGTCTTAAGAGGTAATACTGATTTAGTATCATCTTGTTTTGAAGTCTCATCAAGCTTTTGTTCTTCTGTCTCCATTGGTCTAAACAGGTGGTATCTTATTGGATTTTATTATATATGATAGTATAAGCAAAACCTTTTATAGACAAGGAGATTATACAGAAACCATTGTTTATTTTCTGTTAGTTGATTCTAAATACCCTGTAATACTGTCATTCTCTTAAATGGTTTTACATTGTTTTGATATATTTGATGCTACAGTATACGAAGTTATACTCAAAGATTTCATGGAAAGAGACAATATGGTAACTACTTTTATGTCGGGATAATCTTGTGGTGAAACACTATTTTGCTTAAATGGTTATGTTTTGATCTGCGCTGATTTGATGTTATGCCCTCTTTTATCTCAATCTCCATTTTATTATTTACTTTTTTTATCCTTTTAATTAAGGGAAAAATAAATTTTAAAATAGCAGGATATATTATAGTAACCCACTTTGACTTTCCATTATCTTGATTTAAAGCCCTGTATTGCTCTCACCATCTTGTTTTGACTAATGTTCCTCTATTCTGTTTTGCTTGATAGTACCAGGTTCAAAAGTTTAGGCAACAGCTGTGAAGATAGTGGGATTCATTATGACGCCCATTCTGGTTGACTATTATCTACTTTTGAAAACCTATAATGTCTCCAATGTTTTGGTTTTGTTGGTTTTGTTCTTTACTGTTTTGTTCAATTTTATTATAACTAATGATATAGGCAATTCTATTAGAGATAGTAGGAGGCATTATGGTAACCATTGTTGATCACCTAGTATTATGCTTTTACATTATCTATTACGTCCACCCTTTTGATTTGACTCACTGTTGTGTTATGTCACATTTGGTTCTACTCTCTTCCAAAAAAGTAATAAGAACTGTGGGAGCAACAAAACCCAAAATGTGTAATTGTCATTGTACAAAAGAGAAGAAAAGAAAGTGCTCTAAACAATATAACTGCATGTATATTTAAGTGTATAAGATAGATAATGATATTACTGAGTTTTGTTGGATCATTGAACAGAACTGTTTGCAGTCTCACTGTTGGAATGTCCACTTTATAAGCTTTAATTTTGTAACTTGAACAATTGTTTCTGAGATGACAAAATGTAATCCATTAACTAGTGATTTCCTACTGTTTATTTTTTTCTGTAAATTGTATAACTTTACCCTTTCTCTGCTTTTTTTTTCTCCTTAAATAAAATTTTTAAAAAAAGAAAAATAAAGCATGATTCAAATAGGAAATATATTTCCTTTTTTTAATTTAAAAGGAAAAAGAGAAAAAAACAGAACAAAATAAAACAGTGTAAGGGGTACAAGTAATACAGAACTACAAAAAGAAAAAAACAAACAGTAAGATATCACCAGTTAATAGATTACACACTATCATCTTTGAAATGGTGATTCAGGTCTCAGGATCAAAGCATACAAAGTGAACATTCAAATAGTGAGACTGCAAATAGTTGTGTTCAATGATCCAATCAAAAATATTAATATGGTCATCTATTTAACACACCTAAACACACTTGCTGTTGTATCCTTTTGGGCACTTTTTTTCCCTCTCTTTATTACAACAAAATTTACACATTTTGGGTTTTATTGCTCCCTTAGATCTTATTACTTTTTTTGTAAGAGAATAAAATCAAACACGATAAAACAAAGCTGTCAGTCAAAACCAACGATAGACATAGCACATGATGTAAAAACAGAGTACAAGGTTATCAACAATGGTTACCATAATGCCTCTTGCTTCCTTAAGAAGAATTGTCCATCTCATTAGGTATTATAAAGTTGAACCAAATAGTAGAGAACAAGTCCAATAAAACCTAAACATTGTAAACCTTACAGAACTTCAAAAGAGGATAATAGTCAAACCAGAATGGGCATCAAGTGAATCTTATTGCCTTCAAAGTAGTTGCCTATACTCTGATACTTAATACTATCATACAGAGCGGAACAGAGTCTAATCAGTCAAAACAAGATAGTGGGAGTATTACAGGACTTCAAATCAAGTTAATAGGAAATCAAGAAGGTTACTATAATATATCCTGCTAGTTTTTTTTCCCCTTAGTTTAAAAAAGAAAAAAAATTAAATAATTTTTTAATGAATAAGGGAGAGGTTGAAATAAAAGAGGGCTTAACAACATAACAATACAGGTCAAAGCATGACAGTTTCAGCAACCTAGTGCTTCACCACCAAATAACCCAACTTAATAGTAGTTACCACAGTGTCTTTTTCCTTGAAATATTTGAATATAACTTCATATGCTATAGCATCAAACATATCAAGACAGTGTAACACCATTCAAGTGGATGAAAGCATTGTAGAGTATTTAGAACCAGCTAACAGAAAAAACAATAGTTTCTATATAGGAAATATATTTCAACATGTAGTGAATGAAGAAAGGAGTCACGTATGGTAACATATACCTAAAACCCCAGCTATCTAAGAAGGTGATGAGGCAAGAGGATTACAATTTTGAGCCCAACCTTGACACCCCAACGACTTAATGAGATCTTGTTTTTAAAATAAAATAAAATCTAGCCTAGTGGCTCAGACCTATCATCCTTGCACTCTGGGAGACTGAGACAGGAGGATCCCAAATTCAATCCTAGACTAGCAAAAATTTCAAAAATAAATAAATGAATAAAGGCCTGATACAGTGGTTCAGTGGTACCTTGGTTCATGAACTTTTTTTTCATGATTCTGGTGGCAAACCAAATTAGTTATGCATCTTTTCTCATAAGTTTCACTGTAAATAAGATGATTCTGTTCAGAATCATGTGTATTGTTAATTTAAAAATATGAAACAAAGTATATAGTACAGAATGAAGAGAGAGAACCTGAACTTTGCTTGAGGTGACTTCTGGCATGGAGGACAGGAAGAAAGTGGGGAGGAGGTCACTCTTTGGAGGGAGAGTCTCCCTTCAAAAGGACATCAGAGAGATCTCCTTCAGGAGTTTCATCTCTTCTTTTTCTCTCAAACAGGGTGAATTCTGATGGGAAAAAATGTATCTAATGTCATTTGTTTTTTCCCCCACTGTGTAACCCTCCAGAAATGAGAGACCATCTCACCATTCATCAAATTCAGCACTCAGTTCTTTATAGTATGTTAAGGTGGTGCTTCTTAAGCAAATCCTAACACTCACCCAGTTTTCCATAATACGTTTTGCCACATCACTACTAACCTCCTCTCTGTCTTCCTCTTTCTCCACAAATGCTCCTCAACCAGTGCCTTCTGCTGCTCACTGTACAGTTCAGCAAATTCTTCCATTGTCAGCTCCTCCTTATGGTCCCAACAAGCTCCTTTATCCTGCACTCTGGATGTCCAGACCATGCCCTTGCCCATAGACACAATCTCTTCCATTACCTGTGTATCAGACCCTTCAAAGCTAGTGACATATTCTGGCCACTGTTTCCTTTAGGCTGAGTTTAACATCTGGCACATAGCATCTTCCTAGGCTTTGACAATAAATCTGATGCAATTGAGGACACTGAAAAGTCTTTTCCAAAACTCTTTCAGAGTCAAGGACATCTCTTCAGTGACACTAAAACATCTGGTGAAAAGTGCCTTTGTGTGCAGCTTCTTGGAATTGTAGGTCACTTGCTGGTCCGGGGATTGCAGAAGAGGTTTTACTTTGGGAGGAGTGGGTTGACCTTTATGAGATCATACTCAGCATCTATATCATCCACCAAGGTTAGAGGATGTACTTGGGAATTATTCACCAAAAAAGCACCTTTCAGGCAGTTAGTTGTTAGAAAGAAATTTCTTAGCAGTGGGTATAAATACTTCTTGGAGCCATTTCTTGAACAACTGCCTTGTGATCCAAGCTTTCACATTGGCCTCCAAATGACAAGCAGTCCAGCCTTGTTCACGTTCTGTTCCTGGAATTTATGAGGGACCTGGAAATGGTACATCATTACTAATTTAATGTTCAGATCTACACTTGTGTTTGCATATAGTAAAAGAGTGAATACATCCTTCATGGGCTTGTGCTCCTGGAGTATGATTTCCTCCTGCATAGCATAGGTTCTGTTCAGCATCTTCTTTCAGAAAAGCCATTATTCCCCAGTTTAATACTGGTTGAGTGATGTGTCCGTCTGCTTTCATGAATGCCATGAATTCTTTCTTATAGGCTTCTGCACAGCCTTGACTTCAGCTTCTTTGATGGCATCTTTATTCCTCAAATTAGTTGAGGTTATCAACTTCAGCATCTTGCATGCTGAGGCCAGATCAGTCACATGAATACCATGCTGATGATTTTCTACGATTTCCTTCTGCAATTCAGTGGCTATTTTCTTCAAAATCTTCTTACCACTCTCTTGGTCTTGCTGTGCACTTTCTTGTTACCTATTGCTCTGCATATTCTCATTACCTTATTACCTCCCTGAACTTTCTTTTTACCATCATGCTTGCTCTGCACTTTCTTTCTAGCCACAATGGATTGAATAATACAGTACAGTACTGCTTCACTGTGAGTGTGCACAGGTCTCTCTGCCAGCATGATCTTTCTTAGATGAAGCCACAACCATATGTCAGAGCAGATAAAATAGTTACAATTGTGTTTGTGTAGGAAAGATGACTGCAGTCATGTCCATCATCTGATGCAGTTCCTTATGGAAGCAAAATTTTCAAGAACTGTTCTGTTCATGAACAGAATTGTTCCTGAATAAAAGTATTCATTAACCAAGGTGTTACTGTATTTGATTACCATGATGTCTTAGTTACTTCTATCTTGTCACTGAGGCAACATATACCACACTCAGAGTCAAAGAGGGAAAAGTTTATTTAGCTCACAATTTGTAGAGTTTCAGTCCATGATCAGCTGGTTCCAAGGTACAGAGGCATGGGAGACTGTCGATGTCCGCTCCCGGCCGGCAGGAAGGACACACGACAAAGTCTGGCAGTGGACAACCTTTTCTTTTATTTTCCTTCTCCGTACAGCCTGCCCTGGGATCGCTCCCAGCCGAAGCCTCCTCTGGTCCGCTCCCCGCGGCTCCTTCTGGGCTTCTACTTCCGGGCTTCTTCTTCCCCCCAGGGGTGGCACCAGTATATATACGGATACAGTGTCCAATCATGTTAAAGTGAGCAAGGCAAGCTGATTGGCTAACATCATCAGTTGCCAGGCAGACTATATTGTTGAGCGGGTTGCTTACGCGGTAAGCAGGAAACTAACGTGCTCGATGGGAGGGGTAATCTACCTCAGGCTTTGCTCTTTACTACAGGCCTCACGTCCGCCAAGTGAGGCGACCGGGCTCGGGGCTGCGGCTCCCAACATCTCCCCCTTTTTTATTTTTTATGAATGTGCGCATCGTAGCCCTTTCTGGACTGGGTGCAGAGGCTTATGCCCTATGCGTAGGCCCACCGTAGGTCCTTGGCTTAGACCCTGGTCGGCCGTCCCATGGTCCGCCAAGGCCCTGAGGCCCTCGTCCTTTTTCTAGGGCCAGGCACAAACTGGACGGAACCTGGATGCACACAAGCTTGCACTCATTTCCTCTCCGTAAAGAAATCCCCTCGGAGAGAAATTTAGACCTGGGCAGCATCTAACAGTCCAGCGGCTTACGTGCAGGATGGGGTAGGGCCTGGCTTAGGTTGAGTCGCACCGGGGGAGTACGCTCTTACCCGTCATTGACTCTCCTACCCAGCTATGTCATAATTTTTTAGAGGAGGAGTGTGGGAAGCTCACCGTCCCTAGACTCGGTCGTAGGCTAGGCGAGCGAGCCATGCATATGCCTGAGGATCTTCTTGTCCATTTCGGGCTACCGCTATTTCTATTCATCTTGTTGGTTGGTCTGTGATGGATCTCCGGTAGGGCAGGTCTGATCTTCAGTCGAGGGCTTTGTCGCCCGTGTCAGTCTCTCCGGTACCACAGTGGTTCTCGTCCCGATTCCTGTGGGAAAACACAAACCGCGCCTCGGTTCCAGCTGACCACTGGATCCGGGCCCATCCATTGTCCTGTCAGGACATCTTTCCACTTCACCCACCCTTTATGGTTGGGGGAAGGGTTGCAGTGCTCCACGGCTGGGGAGCAATTATCATTATTTAAATTTAAAAAATTGTGTGTGAATAGTGCCATGGATAATCGTGCCTTTGGGGCCAGGCCTTGGCCTACTCCCCCTTTTTGTTTTTGTAAAATTTCTTTGAGGCTTCTATGAGCCCTCTCAATGATTCCTTGACCTTGGGGATTGTATGGGATACCATGTTTTAATTGAACCTCCATCATTTTGCAGAACTCATTGAAGGCTTTGCCTATATAGGCTGGTCCATTATCAGTTTTTAATATTTTTGGTTTGCCCCATGCGGCCCAAGCCGCCAGGCAATGATTGATCACATTAGACACTTTTTCACCTGTTTCTGCTGTTGCAAATATGACGTGAGAACAGGTGTCTGTGGAAACATGAACATATTTAAGAGTCCCAAACTCCTGTATATGTGTGATGTCCATCTGCCAAACATCACCAGGGATCAAACCTCGAGGGTTTACTCCCATCGGTATGGCAGGTTTGTATGTGGCACAGGAGTTACATAGTCGCACGATATCTCGTGCATCTGCTCTGGAAACATGGAAATGGTTTGCTAGTGTCCTGGCATTGACATGAAACTTATCATGGAAGGCACGGGCTCGCTCGATTGGTGTTAGTAAGGTAAAAATCCATAACGGGCGAGTGGCAGTATCAGCAGCTGCATTCCCCTGTGTCATGGGCCCCGGCAGGGATGTATGTGCTCTTATGTGGGTGGTGAAGACCTTATGGTGTCTGTTTTGAAGCAATGTCTGGATAGACAGGAACAGCCCAGCCACTGTGGAAGTGGATCTAATTAAACCGGCAGTCTCAAGCACTTGCATAGCATTGACCACATACCTAGAATCGGAGACAATATTAATGGCTTCTGAGAACCGTTCAAGAATCATTTTAACGATCTGCAGTTCCACCACCTGAGGCTGATCAGGTTCAAATTGTATGGTAACCGGGGGCTTGCCTAGGATCACATAGGCGCCTATCCCCGTCTTGGAGCCATCTGTATATATTGTAGTTGCTGGGACTAATGGCTCAGAGGCAGTAACCTTTGGAAAAATTATAGGGTGCTGAGTGACAAATGACAAGATAGGGTCTTTAGGGTATTGATTGTTTATATCCCCATGGAAAACACATCTCAGAATGGCCCATGTATCTATGCAGGCAGCCAGGGTCTTGATCTGGCTGGCGGTATAGGGTACTCGGATGGCTTGTGGTCCTGAGCCAAAATGTTGGACAGCTCTATCATGCGCTTCAAGGGCCAATGAAGCGACTGCCTCCGGGTAATGCTCTATGACTTTTGCAGGTGAGACCTTAGGGTGTATCCACAGTAATGGTCCTTTCTGCCAAATCACCGCTGTGGGCTGTAGACTAGTCTGTAGCAAACAGACATCAAAGGGTCGCCCTGGTTCAATTCTGTGTAAGGTAGCCCCACCTAAGGCTTTTTCCACTCTCTGTAAGGCAGCTCTTGCCTCAGGAGTGAGCCTCCTGTGGGAGGCTATATCTGGGTCTCCCTTCAGAAGGTCGAACAGGGGTTTGAGATCTGAATTTGGTATATGTAAATATGGCCTAATCCAATTAATGTCTCCCAATAGTTTTTGCATGTCATTTAGGGTCCTAACGCCATCTGTCCTAATGGTGACCTTCTGTATAAGTCTGGAGGCGACACTGAGGTCCACACCTGCTGACCCAGGGGTGGCCCTTGTTGAAGGCTGCCATCCTGAGCTGTCCTGTCTCTGGGGCGGGGGCCCGCCTGTGAAGGGGGCCCCCTCTGGCCGTTTTTTGGCCCTCTAGCATCTCGTCCACAAATACGGTTGCCCTGAGCATCAAAGACCGACCTACACTCCTCAGCTTTGTGTGATCCCTTCTTGCATCGCCCACAAACATATGGTTCTTCATTCCTAGGGCGAGGCCTAGCATCTGCATTGTTTGGGCAGTGACGTTTAATGTGTCCTGGCTCCCCGCAGGCAAAACACCCTTTAGCCTTACATTCCCCTTCTAACCCGCGAGGTCCCCTCTGCTGTACAGCCGCGGCCAGGAGAGCAGCCACTCCCGAGTTGGAGAGCGGCCCCCCTATCTCTCTACATATCCTAATCCAGGCGTTGAGGTCCTTGTTCTTATGAGGAGCTATCGCTGCCTTGCACTCCTTTGTACATTGCTCAAAAATCAGCTGCCTTACCAGCGGTCGAGCCACTCCCGGATCAGAAAATATCTTATCGGCAGCATCTTGCATTCGGGCCACAAAGTCAACAAATGGCTCTGTGGTACCCTGAATTATTTTTGAAAGACACAAGGAGGCTGTTCCGGCACCACTTATCTGCTTCCAGGCGCGGAGCCCTATGGCATTGATTTGTTCATAGACAGCGCCGGGGAATTGAGTCTGATCATCAGCGTGCCGACCTTCTCCCATAAGCATTTCTTTGTTCCACCCCCGGTTTCCCCGATTGGCGTTTCTCTCAGCCTGCTCTGCAGAGAACTCTGCGTACCAGGCTCGCCAATCCAGGTAACTGCCCGAGGGCAGACACGCCTTTGCCAGCTGAATCCAGTCCTCGGGGGTGAGGGGCCCAGAAGACAGATTCTCCAGCATGGCAATGGTGTAAGGCGCAGTCGGCCCAAAGGTTGTAACTGCATTTTTAAGTTCTCTAATCTGCTTTATCTCAAAAGGCTCCCATGCATTGCGTCCCTGGCCCATAGCTACTTGTACAGGAAATATCCCGTAGGGGCCACTATCTATCCCAGGTGGATGTACCTCATGAGACAAGCGTCCCCCCTGCCAAAGCCGCCTGTAAAAATACCGACCCGCCGGCGGCGGAGCATAAGACGGCGGCCGTGATTGGGTGGAAAATGGGGGCCCGTGCATCACTTCCTGTTCTGGCGAAAGGGGAGGGAGCTCCCAGGCGGCCGCCTGGTGGCGAGGGATCGCCTCCCTCTCGCGCCAGGGAGCGCTCAGGAGCTCTCTACTCCTCCGCAGACCAAGTTGAGCGGAGCGCAATTCACGGCGCAACGCTGGGAAAGAACCCTGCGACTCCTTATCGAGCGACTTAGGCTCCTGACAGCTGGTCTCTTTGGCCTCCTTGCCATTCAACTTTCCCTCGTCCTCGGAGTCAGACGACTCCGAGGCTAGAGCCCCGTCCTTCTCCTTAGCATCTTTGTTCCCCTTGACGGGCCCCTCTCGGGAGCTCCCCGACTGGGCCTGCTCAAATACCCTGCGTACTTTTGTAAGCTCTTGAGAGCTTTCTCCACAACCACCCTCGCTCTTAGTGTTGCTACCTAGCATGTTTCCCATCTTTTAATATGTTACTCACCGCGTGAGGCCCAAGGAATCCGCCACTTACGCGTGAGCCTGAGGGGAGTCTAAAAGCCCTGTAGGTGCGCGCCACCCAGAGCCCAGGCTTATCCCCAACTCACCTGTCTCGCAGCTCTGTACTGGAGCGTTGTCCGCTGTCACGTCTCGGGGGTGATCAGTCCCCGTGCGGACCACCAAATGTCGATGTCCGCTCCCGGCCGGCAGGAAGGACACACGACAAAGTCTGGCAGTGGACAACCTTTTCTTTTATTTTTCTTCTCCGTACAGCCTGCCCTGGGATCGCTCCCAGCCGAAGCCTCCTCTGGTCCGCTCCCCGCGGCTCCTTCTGGGCTTCTACTTCCGGGCTTCTTCTTCCCCCCAGGGGTGGCACCAGTATATATACGGATACAGTGTCCAATCATGTTAAAGTGAGCAAGGCAAGCTGATTGGCTAACATCATCAGTTGCCAGGCAGACTATATTGTTGAGCGGGTTGCTTACGCGGTAAGCAGGAAACTAACGTGCTCGATGGGAGGGGTAATCTACCTCAGGCTTTGCTCTTTACTACAGGCCTCACGTCCGCCAAGTGAGGCGACCGGGCTCGGGGCTGCGGCTCCCAACAGGAGACAAGAACCATAGAGGAGAAATAATTCATGGGGAGGTAGTGAAGCAAGCAAGGGACAAGACAAGCTTCTTTCTATCCCTTATAATGTACACAGATTATAAAAATTAGGGCAGTGCCAAGTCATAACCCTAGCAACCTTAATCCTACCATTACACCATGGGTCTATCACACCCTGTAAATTCAGCCACCTCTGAAAAAAATCTCACTTATTGCTGCATCAGGAAAAAATCTAGATACAAGTCATAACATAGGAGAGTCAGAAAAGTGGAATAAAAAAGGTGGAGGAAATGAATACTCAAAGTGCTGAAGAACTTCATTATTTTTGAGATTATAATCTATGAAATATTCAGCATGGGAAAACATAAAAAAATTCATCCTTACAAAATTTTAGAACATCATGAAACAACAACAAGAACAAAAAAATAATCATTTTTTAGATAGAAAGGTAAAAGAAAAAGTCATTTTATAAGCAAATGATGAAAATAAGACTCATATTAATATTTTAACTGAGTCATATAAAATTTACCAAATGCAGAATAAATACATCTTCAGACTTTCAGGTCATTATAAGAAGTTGTCAGCTTATTTTAATTTTTATTTGTTTAGTTTTTGCTATTCATTTACCTAACCTGTTTCTTTCTTTCAGGAATAGTCCTTACTGTGTGTAGTATTGGTAGAATTCAGTTCTAGGTGTTCAAATATGAAAGATATTTGGATAAATCTGTCTCTGTGATTATTTACATTTTTCCACCAAATGCTACTGTCCAGAATTTAGAATTAAATGTTAATGGTATGCAAATGAAGGAGCAGAAATAAGTCATTAAGGGTAACTGCAAAACATCTAATGGTGACAAAAGGCCTATTTTTTCTTCAAAAAATAATGGCTGTGTAGAATTCTCATCACTATAACAAAACATGCAACATTCACAATTGAAGGAAGGAGAGGATTTTTGGCTCATGATTTCAGTAGGTTAAGTCCATAGTCAGCTGATTCCAAAAGAGAAATAACATGCTGAGAAAGTATGGTAAAGGAAAGCTACCGACACCATCACAACCAGGAAGCACTTGAAAGTGGACAAAGGAGCTGAAGACAAGAATAGACTCTTCAAAGTCACACCCATAATGACCGACTTTGAAAATCTTTACTCATATAAGCTGAAAAACAGAAATGGACAGATTCCTAGAAACATATGAATTACCAAAGAATGCAGAAGATATAAAAATTTTGAATAACCCAATATCAGTTACTGAAATTGAAAACACAATGAAAAACTTATCAACAAAGAAAAATCCAGGTCCTAATAGATTCTATCAGGCTGAATTCTATAAGAAATGTACAGAAGACTTAATGCCAATATTCCTCAAACTCTTTAATGACATTGAAAAGGAAGCAATTCTCCCTAAGTCATTCTTAGTGGCAAGTGTTACTCTCATACCTAAACTGATGACCGAACCAAAAAGGAGAAGTAGAGGCCAAGCTCCCTAATGAACATAGGTACAAAAATTCTGAGTAAAATACTAACAAACAGAATGCAGCAAATCATCAGGAATATTATACAACATGATCAAGTGGAATTTATTCCAAGAATTCAGGAATGATTTGGCATACACAGATCAATAAAGCTAATATACCACATCAATAGGAAAGGAAGAAGTTAAATTACCATAATTTGCAGATGATGTGATATGCTACACAGGAGACTCCAAAAACTCCATTAAAAGACTACTAGAGTTAATAAGCAAATTCAGTAGCAAAGCTGGAAACAAAGTCAACACTTAAAAGTCAGTAACCTTCCTGTACACAAACAACAAACTCATTGAGAGAAAAATTATGGAAATAACACCTTTCATAATAAAATCGCCCAAAATGAAATATTTAGGAATCAATCTAACAAGAGATATAAAATATCCATACCTTGAAAACTATAACACTCTTTAAAAGGAGATTTAAAAAGATATCAGAAGATGGAAAGATATTCCTTGCTCTTGGGTAGAAAGAACCAACATAGTGAAAGTGACCATAATCCCATAACTGTTACACAGATGTAATGCACTCCAAATCAAAATGCCACTAACATACTTCATAGATCTAAAGAAAAATATTCTTAAAATGCCGTCAGAAACAGAAGAACCCTAGAGTCAAAAAGGCAATCCTGGACAACAAAGCCAAGACAGGAGACACCAAAATCCCTGATTTGAAATTATACTACAAGGCTACTGTGATAAAATCAGCATGGTACTGAAACAAAAACAGACCTGACAATCAGTGAAACAGATTAGAAGATGCAGACATAACTACAAAGACACTTTATCTTTGACAAAGGGGCCAAACATTCACTGGAGAGAGGTAGCTTCTTTAATAAATGGTGCTGGAAAAATTGGCTCTCCATATACCAAAAACTAAAACCAGACCCATGTCTATTATCATGCAGTAAACCAAATTCAAATGGATGAAAGATCTAAGTATCAAATTAGAAACACTAAATCTACTAGAATACAATATAAGGAGAAATCTTGGAGACATGGGAGTAGGCAAAGACTTCATGAACAAACGGGAGAGACTTCATGAACAAACACAAACCGCACAGGAAGTACTTCAAAAAATCAACATCTGGGATCTCTTCTTACTAAAAAGTTTTTTTTTCTTTTTGCATTTTAGAAGAAATCAGCAACAGAGTGAAAAGAAAAGCCACAAATAGGCAAAAAGTTTTAGCCAATTGTCCCTCAGACAAAGCACTTAATCTAGAACACATAAAAAATTGAAAGACATTAGGCTCATGAAATTCAAAGACCCAGTCTAAACATGGGCATCTGAGTGAACATACTTACCCGATGAAGAAATACAAATGGCAAATAAAACATGAAGAAATGTTCACCATCACTGGTCATTCGAGAAATGCAAATTAAAACAACATAGAGATTCCATCTCACTCCACAGAGAATGGCTGCCATCAAGAAATTAACCAAAGGCTGGCATAAGTGCCTGCCTTGCAAGCGCATGGTTGTGACTTCAATCCTTGGTACAAAAAAATAAAAAAATTAACCAATAACAAATGTTGCTGGGGTTGTGGGGGGAAAAGAACATTTCTCCACTATTGGTGGGAGTGTAATCTGCAGAACCACTGTAGAAATCAATGTAGAGAATCCTTAAAACTCTAGGATTGGAGGTCCCATTCAATTCAGGTATTCCCCTTTGGCATATTTTCCCAGAATTGAAAACATCATGCCGTAGCAATATATGCGCACCCATGTTTATAGCAGCACAATTTGGAATAGATGAATCTTTAAAACAGCCCAAATGTTCATCAACTGCTGAATGGATAAAAGATGTGATATTTTTATATGATGCGTGTTACTCAGCTATAAAGGAGAAAAAGAAAAATAATAGAGATTATATGTACATAGGGATACATATATTTGTGTGTGTATGTATGTATACAGAGGATAGATAACTATAGTAATAGTCTCTGTAAGAACAGTTTGTGCTTTCATTGTTTGACTGATCATTTTATGTCTAAATCTTGATATCTACACAACTACTCAGATAACAATATGCAACATATTAACTAGTGTTAATTTCCTATTTTTTAAAATTCTGTATCTTTTCTATTGTTTTAAAATTTTTTTTAAATGAAAAAAAGTATATCTGTTCTGTGTCCACAATTCTACTTCCGCACATTTACGAGAGAAATGAAAGCAACAGCACATAGATGGCAAGGTGGATACAGAAATGTTTACGTCGGTTTTATTCATAATAGTTTGAAACTGGAAATAATATAAATATCCATCATCAAAACACACATGCACAAATTACAGTTTAAATAGATAATAGTTGAAATGCCAGACTCTACCTTATTAATACACATAATTATGATAGATGAATATGTTTTAATAAAAAGCAGTGACATTACATATGATATAACATGAACAAAATACAAAATATTTTGAGCAAAAAGGTTAGAGGAGTATGTATTGTATGATTCAATTTGTATAAAGTTCTGCAGTAAGCAAACTAATCTACAGTGAATGAAAACCGTACAGCTGTTGTCTCGGTTGGAGAATCGTGGGAATGGAATTAACTGAGATGTTTTGTAAGAGATTTTATTCTGGTGATGAAAATGTTTTATATTTTAATAAATGGGGTTACAGGCGGTACATGTAATTGTCACAACTCATCAAAATGTACACTTAAGATCTGTGCATTTCACAGTATGTAAATTTTTTCTCCATTCACAAAGCAAAAGAATAAAATGCCTCTGGGGAGTAAGGCTTGGGTTAAACCATCCTGGGGCTGAGCTCAGTTGTTTTTTAACACAATATTTTTGCATGATTTGATTTGTGACCATTTGTTTGTATTACTTTGATTAAAATTTATTTAAGTACTCGTGCAGACTTCCAAGTTAAGATGGTCAAATAAAAACATCTGAAACTCTCCTTTTCCCCAATTCTAATGATAGAATAACAAATAAGACCAAACCAGTCAAAATACCTCAGATTAAATCAAAGAAGGGGCAAAACTTCATGCCATATATTTCAAAATGTGCAACTAAAATTGAGAGGCATTTTCCTTGAATCTGCATATCTTAATTTTTTGCAGGACAACCTTAGTCCTAGTTCCAACCCCCAGCACATACACATGGTAGTCAAGAAATGTAAGTGAAAGGTACTTCAAAATATAAAAGCTTCAAACATAGCAAAGGATAAACTGACATACAAGCTGCAACTACAAAATGAAAAATATGAGAGAGGTGAATTTAATGTCCTTGTTCCAGTAGTAAATTAAGAAGGAAGACATTGGTCACCATTAGCTTGTAAGAACCTGGGAAGTGTTTAGCAGGGTGCTTACATTATGTCACTAAATTAAACGAGTGGTTGAGACACAAGCCAATAAAGAAGACAGGATACTGAGTAGGGTACCAGTGGCATATGCTACAGATGACACATCTTATCTAGATGACAGGTCACTGAAGAAATGGAAGAAATTTCACTGGGAAAATTTTGTGTCGCACAGCATCACGGTAGAAATACAAACTTGAAAGAAGATAACCTTTAAAAAAGAGAGATGATAAGTAACAGAGTTAAATGAAAAACTTCTGGCCTAAGAATGTAAGATACAAATTCAGAAGCAAAACCAAAACAAACACAAAATTGTACTAAGTTAAGAAATTTAGACTTGGTTTATCACCAATTACCAACAAAGGAAAAAAGTCTGAGAAACAACAAGCAACATAGAGGGAAAAGACAAGAAAAATAAAGAAAATGGACAGCAGATAATAGACCATTGCAAAGGTATAGTTGAAATAAGTAACCCAACAGAATCAAAGAACTGCTCAATGACAAAATATTTTTTTCTTTCTTTCCTGAAAATATAAGAATAAAACCTGTGGCTCAAATATTATAAGTACTATGTTCCAAGTATAAAATCATAAATAGTGCTAGAAATATATTCTAAAACATGTCTCCAATAAGTTCACAAAACTCCAAAAAATAACAGAAGCCTCTTCGGGGGATAAAATGAGTTTGAATACAGTGTGGGAGTGGGATAGGCGAATCAGGTTGGCCACATACCGGAGCATGGCCACATCCAGTGCCACTGGAAAATGTGGCAATAACGTCCAGAGGATAAATGAAAGCACATGCTGTTCCAAAATGTTGTGCCTTATGCCTGCTGGGTAATCATCCAAATACAAAGCCAATAGGCAGACATTCTCAAAAGAGAGGCATTCTTAAACAACAGGCATTTAAAATAGCATTAAAATAATAATTCAGCTATGAATAGACCACGTCTAATCATTCTTGGAGGAAAAAGAAACAAGGACAATATAAAAACATTTCCTCTATGTAAGAAATAATAGGGAAGTGCATGTTGCTCCGTGGCACAGCATGTGGCTTAATGAGTGTGAAGGCTGCTTGCTCCCAGTACTGCAAAAAAGTGGCAGGGGGAGAAGGGGTCTGACTGTATAAACAAGGAATAATCTGTTGGAGGACGTATAATTAATTGGCTAAGAAAAATATTGTTTTGTTAAACTGTAAGTTGTGAAAATGATAATGAAACAAGCCTAACTTTCGAGAATTCATTTTGTTCACTTTTTCCTCTTTCTTAGTGAAAATTCAATAGCCATTTAAAGATGAATAAATCAACAAATCATAGCCTAAGTATACTGTTTTATGTGTTGTAACAGCAATCACACTATAACTAAAAAAATCATAGATGAGATAGGGAAAAGAGGAGAAAGCGTAGTGTGCTAGTTACCTGAGTTTTCATGGGAGACTAATAAATACTATCTGAGGTTGCTGTAACACGAAGTTAGGGTTAGAGAAAAATATATACACTAGTAAACATTTGTATATCAGCATATAAAAAAGATACAAGCCTCCCAAATCACAAGAAGAAAAGCACACAACTTGTATACAAAACAAAGTAATGACAAGAAAGTCTATATAATCAAAGATGAAAAGAAAAGAATCATTTTTAACAAAAATATAAAATAATCATATTGTTGATACCTAACATAGATGGGATGTATTCACACAAAGATTACCAGTTTGGGTGAAAGACAAAAACAAAATAAAAATAATAAACAAAATAAAAATACTAAACACAATGTATGTTGTATACACAAGAAGCATCCAGAACTAAAAAAATACTCAGATGGTATGAGAAAAAAACACATACTAATAACAAAAAGAAATCTGAGCTACAATCTGCACTACAAAAACTAAACTTAAAGCAAATGTAAGAAAAGAAAAAGGTCTATTTTATGAGTACAGGGTATATTATTCACCCCGAGGATAAGCTATCGTGAATGTGTACATTTACAATAAAAGAGAACATATAGATTGCACAAAAATAATAAAAAATGGGAGAAACACAGTAATAGCAACAGATTTCAACTTACCTCTGTAAATTCATGACAGATTAGCTACCACAAAAGTAGCAGAAAGTTTAAATGATATAATTATTATACTTCAGCTGAGAGGTCTCAAACTTCATGACATAAAAATGTGTGCACCACTTTTTCAAGCTCCTATTTCACATGTTAAAAAATCAATACCATTTAAAGAAATGGATAATTTACAAATATATACACAAATATGGAAGGCAGGCCACAATCTTTCAGGATACTTTCAGAGCATTATAAATTAGTAATAATAAATAGTAGAACAACTAAGTATAGAAAAATCATGTGTCTTTTTTGTTATATCAAATTTAAAATGATGTTGAGTTTGGTAGGACAAGGAGACAGATCTCCTCCAATAGGGAAAGTTTCAAGGTAACATGGAGAAGGGAAGAGGAAATGAGAGGAATAAAGCCTTGCGGTGTACAGAATCCTAATAACTACAATCAGTGTAAACATTGTATAATAACGTGTGCTAAAACAAACAATATCAACAAGCACAAATGAGGGGTTGGGGGAGCCAGGGGAGAAGGGGGGAGAGGAAAGGAAGGGGATTAAAAAAACTGTCATATGGAAATGTAGCTAATCTCCAGGATGATCATAAACTGTGTGAACTGTGAACATATACTAATGGGGGAAAAAAACAGAGAAAAAGGAAAAGAAAATCATTCAAAATGAAAATTTACTTTAAAAAATGATAATGAACACATCACATGTCAAAAAATGAGAAATCATCTAAAATTAAGCTCAAGATGAATTTATGATTTTACTCAAAAGCAATTAAGAAGGAATCTAAACAATCTAATTCAACACTGGACTCAAAAAGTTAAAAAAAAAGGCAAAAACTAAACGAAAAGCTAAACAGAGGAAATAGGATGATTAAAACAGAAGTTACTGACTTAGGGACAGAAAATCAGTACAAAAAAATTTTTAAAGCTTATCTTGTGGATAAAGTTTGTGGTTTTAGCAGAAGAAACCAAGGAGGAATGTATGATTGAAGAAAATCTTGAAGAAAACTTTTCATTATGAAAAACCTTTTAAAAATTAGAAATCATATTAATGATGGAAACCTTCAAATGACACAGAATTAAACAGAGAAATATAAAAAACACCATGTATCCAATAACACATTGTCGTGATTATTGTAATTTTGTACTAAGTTTTAAAGCTGGAGAGCGTCAGCCCCCTGCCTGGCTTTGCTCTTCTGCAGTGCTGGATCAGCTTTTCTGTGTCTCATTTTTCCATGGAGACTTTGGAGTCGATATATGCAGCAATCTCCACAAAATAATTTACTGGGGGTAAATCTACCAATAAATCAGAAGGAACTGACATCCCCACACTCAAGTCTTCCAATCAATGAACAGACACTATTTCTCCTTTATTTAAATCTTTTCTTGCTTTATAGCTACTTTTATAGTTTTCCCAAAACATCTTTTGTAGATATTTTCTTAGATTTATACCTAAATACCTATCTTTGCTAAGTATTCATTGGTGATAAGCAGGAAGGCAATTGAATTTTCTATATTGATTCTGTACCCTACAAATTATTGCTGTTATTTCCAGCTTTGGGGCTTTTGCTTTGTTTTCGATGGTAATAGTACGGAAGACTGAACTCAGGGCCTTCACACTGAGTTACAACCCCAGACCTTTTCAATTTTTTTATTTTGAGACAGGATCTCATCAGTTTGCTAAATTGCCTGAGCTGGAGTGCGGTCCACCTGCCCTAGCCTCCTACAGTGCTGGAACTGTATTTATGTTCCAGTATGTCCAGCTTTTTTGTTAATTCTTTAAAATTTCCTACTAGACAAATCTTATCATCTGCAAACAGGCAATTTTATTTCTTTCTTCTAAATCTGCATAACTTTATTTCCTTTTCGTGTCTTAGTTTAGAACACTGTTGAATAAGAATGCTTTGCTGTGTTCACAGTCTTGAACAATCCCATTCTGAGTGCTTCCAAATGGGAAAACTTTGTTTTCCATGAATGATGCTAGCAAATGGGGATTCAGCTCAGCGCTTGCCTGGCAAGTGTGAGGTCATGAGTTTGATCCCTGGTACAGGAAAACAAACAAACAAACAAATAAGGATGATGCTAGCTAAGCATTTATGAAGATACACTTTATCAAGTTGTTCTTAGATTTCTAAATTTTTTTTAAAACTTAAGTAAGCATAGGATTTGCTTAAATGCTTTTTGTTGTGAATAAGTATGGGTTTGATTTTCTTTTTGATGTGACATAGTATACTGATTTTGAAATGCTGAGTCAGTCCTTCCTTCCTAAAATAAATTCCCTTGAGTCACAATGCATGCTTCTTTTTATACATTATTGGATTCTATGCACTGTTATTTGGTAAGGGTTTTTGCATCTGTGTTCATGAGTGATACTGATATGTAATTTTCTGTTCTTCTAATTACAGTGGTGCCACGGATCATAAATGCTCTTGTTTGCAAACATTTTGTTTCACAAATAGCAGCATTTGGCAAAATTTTATTTTTGTTTGCAAACTCTGTATCAGGTGACAAACATGGCATGGCCATCTTTCCCATGAAAGTGGCCACATTTCCAAAATTATAGAACAAATTAAGTTCACGAAACAAAATGCCACTATATCTGGCTTTATATTAGAGAAATGCTGCCTTCAGAGTGAGTTCCTTCAGCTTTTATTTTCCAAAAGAATCAATATTGTTTGTTCCATAAATTTTTGGTAAATTTCTAGTGAACTGGTAAATAATACCACTGAAACTATCTAGGGGTAGGACTTTCTTTATTGGAAAATTACTAGTTATTGATTTAATTCTGTAATCAATGCAGGACTACTCATATCATCTATTCATATTATCCTAATGTGAGTTCTGGTAGGTGGCATCACAAGGCATTAGTTTATTTCCCTTAACAAATGTGCATTACAGAATTGTTCATACTGTTCTTTATTAACCTCTGATGCCCATGAAATCAATAATGCTGGTTCTTTCATTTATGATATTAATACTTTGTGTCTTATCTACCTTTTTTCTTAGTAGACTCAGCTAAAGGCTTGTCAATTTTATTGAGCTTCTAAAACAACCAAGCATTGCCCATGTTGATTTTATCATTTTCCTGTTTTTAATTTCATTGATGTCTGCTGTAATTTTTATTTCTTTTCTTCTATTTACTTTGGATTTAATTTGCTCTTCTTTTTTGTAGTTTCCTAATGTGAAAGCTTTGGAAGTCAATATTAGATATTCCTTTTTCCCTAATATATGCATTCAATACTACTTTTCTCTAAGCACTGTTTTCATTGCACCCACGAGTTTGATAAGTTCTGTTTTCATTAGTTCATTATACTCTCTAATTTCTCTTGAGGTGGTTTTTTTTTTTTTTCTTTTTACCGGTACCGGGGATCAAACTCATGACCACCTGCTTGCAAGGCAGGTGCTTATGCCACTGAGCTAAATCCCCAGCCCCGAGGTTTCCTTTTTTAAACATATGTTAAACAGAAGTGTGTTGTTTAACCTCCAGTTCAGTTGGTACTTTCCTGCAGTCTTTCTGTTAATTGACTTCTAGTTTGATTATATTATGGTCTCAGAAAATATATGATTCGTATATCTTAAATTTTAGGTATGGCCAAACACATCTATTTTGGTGGATATTATATATGATCATGAGAAGAATGTACTTTGATATTACCAGACAAAGTATCCTATAAATGTCAACTGGATGCAGTTGGCTGGTGGTGGGACCTCATTCCTCTATGGCCCTAATGGTTCTCCATCTGCTGGATCTCTGAGTAACTGGCAAAAAGTTTTACACACAGCTTTAGCAATGACTAGCATTTTGTCATTTCACCTATCAACTTCCTTCTTATTTAATTTCATGGGACAAGATATCTTAATTTTGTCTTGATATGGGAGAGATGAAATTCAGTCAATTTTTAATCTAGTTTACCAATATTATATAAGCATATATATAAGCATAACTTCATAGAAAATTGCAAAAATAATGCAGAGACCCTAATGCAGAGATCCAATTTTTTCCACAACGGTTTCATATATGCAATACAACAACCAGGAAATTTATCTTGGCACAATGTATGTGAAACAGTGTCATTTTATCACCTGCAGAGCTTTGGATACACACCACCAAACAGTTAAAAAATAATTTCCTCATGAAAAGGTCTCCTTGGCCACGCCCAGCGAACTCCAAGCAGCAAGCAGGGCCCGAAACCCAGGCCCAGGCCCTGACACACATGCGGGTTGAATCCCAATGCACAGGGAAACCTTGGAACTTCACTCCCAGGCGGTAAGACCACACCCTGCATCTGAAATTACCCTAAAACACACAGTACCCGAAGGCCTAACCAAGCCATACATGGGGAACTCCAAGTAAGCAGGGCTCGGAATCCAATCCCAGGCCCTGACTGCCGCAGGTGGGTTGAAACCTGTGCAGAAACTTTGTTCCCAGACAATAAGACCATGCCCTGTGTCTGAAATCACCAGAGGACACACAGAGTCTTGGCAGACCCAACTAGCCCATACCCATCTAGCATTCAGTGGCAACCAGTTGCCAGCAGTCTGCCCCAGGAGCCAAAAGTGGGCCAGGTGATTCCCAGGAAGCTTTGAAACATGGCTCAATACCCAGAAATAGGCAGAACTTCAGTCAGCACTGAGGAACACCCTGCTGCCCTGGGAACTTGGCCCATGCCCAACAGACGCTAGGACCCAAGACATCTGCTGGCCCCTCAGGGAACTCCCTACCTCCTGGACCTAATACTGCTGTTGATCTTCAAAGCCCACCCTTACTCTCAGAACCTGGGACTACAGAGGATTAACTGTGCTAGCTTGAAGAGAGATTCAGTAAACTGCTTCACCCAAACAGATCTCAGCAGACTCCAGTCAGTGTGGTGAGTATGCCCCTAAAACAGAGGTGTACAGTGGGTAAATAGGGCCAACAGTAAAGCCCCCTCCAACTAAGTGTAAGACCTTGGTGAGTCTCACAAGAGTGTGACTCCTTCCTGCACAAAGAAAACATCAGGCAGGGTGAGGATTGTGCCAATAAGGACTCAATCAACTTGGAGAAAATCAAAAGGGCTCATGAGACACACAGACACACAACAGGGACACAATAGGGCCTCCGCTGACACAAACACTATAGACAGGGAGATTTGGTGACCTGGAATAACCTGAAGATAAAGTAATAGCAGGAACTAAAAGTTGACTACATCAATACTACTAGGCTTGTCAGCCCAGGAAGAAAATAGGACTCACCCACCAGGCCCTGCAGGGGGAAGTCAGGTGACTGGCCCACATATACATTGTGGGACCCAGCAACTGGACAAACATCAACCTTACATCAGGACCCCAAAATACACACTACCAACAGTTGACACTAGTGGGATTGAAGAACCAAATATTAACTTGAAAGGGGAAAAATGGCAAAATGAAAATGCAATCTCAAACATCTAGTCCACCAGGAGCAAGTATAGGAGACATTGAAAGATAGTGAGTGAAATAAAATAACAACTCCATGAGACTATAGAGGAAATCAAATTATAAGTACTCTCCTATGTAAAGACAGAAATAACAACCTTAGTAAAGAAGTTGCTGAGTGCAGCTAAAGAAGATAGAGAGAAAAAAGTACAGGAGCATGGGAAACTGAATGGACCTTGAATAGACAATATAGAAAACAAGCAGAATTCATAAAACAAACTCAAAGAGACAGCTAAGAAACAAAGAATTCTATTAAAAGCTGGTAAAACCATTTAAATGAAGCTGAGAATTGCAATTAGTGATCATGAAAGGACAGAACTTTTAAAAATAATTAAGCAGCATGAAATGACAATCCAGCAGCTTCAAGACGATTCCAAGAGCAACAATATAAATAGGCATCAGTGAAGATGCAAGAATCACTGCAAATGACATAACTAAAATATTCACAGAAGCATAAAATGTCCCAAACATGGGGGGGAAATCTGATATGCAGATAAGTGAGGCATATAGAATGCCGAACAATCACAACCAACATAAATCTACACCCAGACATATGATAATTAAGATCTCAGACATACAGCATAAAAACAAAGTACTAAAAGCTGTTAGAGAAAAGATACAACTCATCTATCAAGGAATGCCCATTATAATCACAGCAGACTTTTCAGCACAAATCCTCAAGTCAAGATGAGCTTGGAGTGAAGTATTTAAAGCCCTGAAAGAAAATAACTTTTACCCAGACTGATGTACCCAGAAAAACTTTCATTCAAATTTAATGGAGAAACAAGATACTTCCATGACAAAGAACAACTGAAGAAATTCATGCCGAAGACTGAAACTAGATCCATGCCTATCACCATGCACAAAACTAAAGTTTAAATGGATCAAAGACCTAAGTATTAAAACAGAAACACTAAATCTACTGAAAGACAAGGTAGGCAGAAGTCTTGGAGACATAGGGATAGGCAGAGAATTCATAAACAAAATGCAAACTGCACAGAAACACTTGAAAGAATCAACAACTGGGATCTCATATTACTGAAAAGTTTTTGCACTTCAAAAGAATCACCAACAGAGTGAAAAGAAAACACACAGAATGGGAAAGAATTTTAGCCAGCAACCCCTCAGACAAAGGATGTATATCCAGAACATATAAAGAATTGAAAAACATCAGGCCCCCAAAATTCAAAGACCCCCTCCAAAAATGGGCATCTGAGATGAACACACAGTTTTAGATGAAGATATACAAACAGCAAATAAATACGTGAAGACATGTTCACCATCACGGGGTCATTCAAGAAATGCAACTTAAAACAGTGTTGAGATTTCATCTCACTCTGGAAGAAGAGGTGCCATTAAGATTCAATTGATAACAAATGTTGGCGAGGCTGTGGGGAAAAAGGAACACTTCTCCATTGTTGGTGGGAGTGTAGACTGGTGCAACCACTATGGAAATCAGTATGGGGAATTCTCAGAAGACTAGGATTGGAAGTTCCATTCAATCCAGCTATTCCCCTCCCAGGTATTTTCCCAGAAAAACTGAAAAGGTCATATCACAGTGATGTATGTGTACCCATGTTCATTGCAGCACTATTTGTAGTAGCTCAGTTTTAGAAACAACCAAGATGCCCATCAACCACAGAGTGAATGAAAAAGATTTTTATATAATGGAATATTACTCAGCTATAAAAAGGATGCTCTTGAGGCCTTCATAAGCAAATGGAGACAACTTGAGGTTATCCTCATTAGTGAAATAAATAGGAATCACACTTAAAAATATAATATTGTGTTTCTAGTGTACAAAGTAATAAGAAATGTAGGAGTAATAAAACCCAAAATGTGTAATTGCTATTGTGAAAAAGAGAAGAAAAGAAAGTGTTCTAAAGGATATAACTACAGATACGTTGAAGTGTGTAGGATTGATAACCATGTTACTAAACTTTTGTTGGACAACTGAACAGAACTGTTTGCAGTCTCATTGTGTAAATGTCCACTTTGTATGCTTTACTTTTGTAACTTGAACAACTATTTCTAAGAGGACAATATGTAATTATTCAACTAGTGATTTCTTACTGTTTATTTTTTTGAAATTATGTATTATTTCTACACTTTTTCTGTTTTGTTTTTTTACATAAAATTTTAAAAATGAATAAAAAAGGTCTTCTGCTATTCTTTTAATTTAGCACAGTCTACTGATATTTCACCAGTATGGAAACATTATCATGCTATATGTGATTTCTCCTTCCTATTTAGTACAGTACTGTTATGGTTTGTATCTAAATGCTCCCCTCAAAGCCTCATGCAGTCATGGAAGCTTTCGGGTGTGACTGAATGTAGAGTTTGCGATTAGTTCATTGTCTAGTGCTAGGATTGGCAGTGTGAGTACTGCACCCTCCCTGAGGCGGCTAGCAGGCACACAATATGAGAAAGGAAAAGAGACTTGCTCCTCCCCTGCTCTTTTGCTCTTGTCACTTTTGGTATCTGCTGCAGCTACCATGAATAGTTACCCCTCAGCCATGCCACAATATTTTAGAGCGAGCTGAGTATGGACTGAAACTTCCACAAACTGTAAGCTAAAAAACTGTTTCTTCCTTCATTTTGGGCATCAGGTATTTTGTCTCAGCAATGAGAAAGTAACTGAGACAAGTACAGTGGTACCTAGTTTCACAAATGATTTTTTCCATGATTCTGGTTGCAAATTGAGTTGGGTAAGAGCTTAATCAATTTAAATGATTAGTTTCAATGTTGACTTTATAGGTAAGTTTGATTCATTCCTTGTCCAGGTTGGTTTGCTACCATAATCTTGGAAAGAATTGAGTTTGTGAACTGAGCTATCACTGTATATAATTTAAAAACTCTTTCCCATTTATATATGGAGGAATACATAAGACAATGTTATAATTGAACAAGTAAGTATAATTTAGAAAAATCAAGAGATATAAAATTAATTGTACCTGTCAGGAGTCACTGAGCTAGTGATCAAGCTAACAGCACCCCAGGAATGCCATGAGAATATGGAGACCTTCAGAAAACAGGTGTTCCAGCTCTGAGAATACAGGGCATAAGAGGCAAGGGAGATGTTAGGCAAAAGGGTTTCATCTGGCATCAATTTTCTAACTGTATAGATAAATGCACTGTAGTGGAAGAGAATTTCCTTTCTTCCCATCCAGAGAGAGGTTTTCACCAGAGCTCAGCATTCTGTATATTATCTCTTATCTTTATTTCTCCATACTCCTACCAGCCTTCTCCCTCCTGCCCCAGGAACTTTGAGAGCTGTACAGGACATGGCATATTGGTGCCTGAATGTGAGACTAGGATAAAAAGCAATAGTGGATGAGGGGACACTTCTCATTGCGTGCAGAAGGAGAAGAAGTGAACTGATAGTGTCAATATTAATCACAGAGCTGTATTGATATTGGTATCATCAGGTGTAAAACTTGGAGCAAGAGAAGAAAAGAGAAAATGGGCTCATGAGAAACAAAAAGGAGAGAGGTATATTATCAGGTGCTAAACATAAGACGAACATTCTCAAGAATCACAAATGTATAGCGAATCATTTTTCTTATTCTTGATTCCTGTATTTATTTTACTTCTGTGGATTTGCATTAAGGTGTGTTTTAATGGTCATACACTCATTGAAAGGACCACAAAGGATTTGGCTGGAACCAAGTCCTAAACAGAAAAAGATGGCAGAACAGTAGTCCCCTTCATCAATAGAGCTTAAACTCTCTGACTTTGTTCAGTTAAATAGGAAAGAAGCAGTGCAGAACAAAAATATCCTTCCTCACTGGAGGAACGCTTCATGGGAGTTGTACTTTACAATGCCTGATGAATTAAGCTGAACCACAAGTGGAGAATTCTGTCTTTTTCAGCTCAGAGAAGTTTTGCCGCATCACAGAGTGAAACTTTCTCCTCTCAGGCAGTAGTGCCATTATCTTTCTCTCCCTTGCAATTGGTGTTAAAGGAAGTCAGATGATAACAGGAGTCTATGGAGGGTTTTCAACATATCTACCCTGTTACTGAACTTCAAACCCCAATAACATGGAATGATTTATATGTCTTCATACCCTAAAGGAATTAAACTGTCACCCCCTATGGTCCCATGTCCTCTTGGGTTTAATAGAGCTCCTAGGGAAAGGCCTCAAATGATTGCAAAAGAATAACAAAAGCATTTTTAAATCTGGGGTATTATTTATTGTAGAAAGGAAATTTTAAAAAACTGTATGTGGACTAGACCATGCATAATACTGCTCACAATATATCAATTACAAAAGAAATGTTAATCATAGAGGGTGCATTTGCTGACACAAACTTACTTTTGAATTGCTAGTATATGAGCAGATTAAAATGGCTACCACAAGGGCTTGGAGAAAGTTTCCTTCAATGCTAAGATATCCCTTGAGTTGACTTCCATTCATCAGGGTTCTGATGAGTGGTGGAAGCTAGAAAGTCTATGCCAGTGGGGTGAAGGATCTGTGCCAGTACGTTGAGGATTATGCACTGGAGCCAAGACATGATGCCCAAATAAGGACCAGGACTCACCCAAAAAGTATACAGCCTTGGCAACAATGACATCCCAAGGTCCTTGGACAATGAGCGCAGTCGAGTGCACATCAGTAAGCCAGCATGAAAAGCTTCTCCTGGAGATTAAACAGCACACATCTTTCCCTGCGGAACCAGGAAGTGATGCTCAAATTAAGGACCAGAACTTTCCCAAAGTGAACCACAGCAATTCTAAGTGACAAGGCCCCAAGCTCCTCTGATGATAACAGATGAGTTCATATCAGGGAAGCCAGCAGAACAAGCTTCTCTGGGAGAACCAACAGCTCCCAATAGCAACAATACTTAGGAGAATCCACAATCTACTCTCTTCCTCTCCATTTCTCCTATTTATGCTGACAACAATCCTCAAGTGGACCCTCTACATACAGCACCACGCTGACTCAGTTCAGTTGGTGTTAAGTTGACCACCAGTTTTAATTCACTACACAAGGTTATGGATAACTGTATTCGAAACACTGTTCAAGTCACATGAAACCCTCATATCACTCAGTTAGTCATCCTTCTTTTGATAAAAATTGGAAAATCTGTAAATAAGTAAAGGGGATCCAAGAGTTCTCATATGTATTGGGTTCAACAGATTCAACAAAATTGTCCCAAGATGGAATTGATTATTGAAGGAAAAATATTTAAAGACACATGCATGGATGTTGCAGTTATCACTCAGCACCAATGGCCTATGTCATGGCCTCTGGATGTGGCAACTACAGATCTACGATGGGTGGGCAGTGTTCCTCACCGTACTTGAAGTGCTAAAGTGCTAACCTGGAGGGATACAGAAGGCTAGTCTTGATATTTCTGACCTTATGTCCTCCCCCAGATGGCAATATGTGGGATTGTGACATATTACAGGATGTAGGAGTATTTTGGGTTAGTCCAAACTCCTTGATGAATCATCAAGGAGTAGCAAATAGTCCAACCCTATGTCAACAAGATTTCTCCACACTCAAGGACTTAGTAAATATAATCAGTGAAAGAGAACCCCTTCCAATAGATCCTAGAAAGGACATTTTAGGATAAAATATTCATCCTCACATTTTTTCTCTTCTCTGACCCCATGGATAACATCCAAGATAACTTGGATATTTGATGATTCCATTTGGGTTGATCAGTGGCCCCTCACTCAGGAGACACTTACAGTAGCTCATATACTAGTTAATGAACTATAACAGAATACCTAGAATCCTCCAATAGCCTTTGGAATACTCCAATTTTTTATAATAAAAAAGAAGTCAGAAAAGTGGAGCTTACTACTGGATTTTTGGACAGTTAATCATGCCATGAAACCTATGGGAGCACTTCAACCAGGATTACCCAGTCTCATAGCTATCTCTTTACATTCTTCCTCATGGCAATTGATTCAAAAGACTTTTTAAAAAAATACTCCTCTTCATTCTCAAGACAACAAATGTTTTCCCTTCTATTAATCAGCAGGCCCTTATGTGCTGCTTCCAATGGTGTTGTCTGCCTCAAGAAATGGCAAATAGTCCAACCCTATGTCAAGAGTTTGTGGCTGCAGCCTTTCTGTCAGTCCATCAGGCTCATCCATCTGCTTATCTTATCCGTTACATGGATGATATTCTTCTAGCCCATAAATCCTCACCCACCTTGCATCAAGTATTTATTTAATTATATAATGCCTTTTGTAATGCAGGACTAGTGGTAAGCCCTGAAAAGGTTCAAACTATGGCACCTCTTATTCAACAGAGACATAGTGTGTCCCAAATGGTTCAGATCCAGGTTAATTATCTTGCAATCCTAACTAGTTTTCAGACTCTACTTGGTAATATTATCTCTGACCACCTCTTAAGCAACAATTCATGATTTTTCGCCTCTCTTTGACATTCTCAAAGAGGACCCAGCCCCACCTCCCCAATAGCACTTATATCAGAGTCTAAAACTTCCTTGAATAAAGTTAATCTGGTCATCTCTAATGCTCAACTCTCTAGAATTGAGCCATCTTTGCAATTTTTAAAATTACTTTCCTAACTCAACATATGCCCACTGGGGCCCTTTCACAGTTTCAAGGGCCCTTTACAATGGCTACACATGCACCTGCTCCACACAAAACTGTTTCTCCCTTTTATGATTCTATGACAGGAATGACTAAATGTGGGTGGACATGTGCCATTCAGCTTTTTGAACATGAGGTTCAAAATACCATCCCCTTTTCTTTGGCACCACAATAGTGGTAATGGCAACTCTCATCCTTTTGGCAAGATGAATTAGCTAATTTTCCTGATGCTATTGATTGTCACTATCCTTTAGACAAACTAATTCAATATGTTTCCCTCATACTCTTTGTCTTCCCTTCAAAAATAAGCTCAGTCCCCATAGCTGGAGGTGTCTCTGTTTTCACAGATGTCTCCTATTCAGGAAGAGGTGGTTTTGTTACAGTGTTCTGTTCTCTTCCTAAACACAGAATATAAGGTTTTTTTCTGCACAAAAACCAGAATTCCAGGGTGGTATATGGGCCTTCTGAGATCATTCATCCATTCCAATTAATATTTTTTCAGATAGCATTTATGTTTGTTTGCAGTGTGATGAGTCACATTGAAGCTGCCACCATTCACACTAACCAGGAAGATCTTTTTCATTTGTTTCACACTCCCCAATTTGCCATTGTCACATAATGCTCCCTGTTTTATTGGTCATTTACATTATCATTCCAATTGCCAGGGCCTCTCACTGAAGGAGATACTGCAATAGATAGATTACTAGCTACTTTTGCTGTTATTCCCTCAGATGCCATTCAACAGGCTTCTGTCTCCCATGCTATCTTTCATCAAAATGCCTTTGCTTTATGCCAACAGTTGCATTTACTCCAGGAACATGTTCAACAAATTGTTAAACAATATTCTTCATGTGCAGTACAATTTCTTTCACTCTCTATAAGGATTAATCTCTGGGGAGTACACCATGATCAACCCTAGTGCTGTGTCCAGTGTAGCCTTCAGAGTTCCTGGGAGAAAAGATGGCAAGAGGATGGGAAAAAAAGAGGCAAAAGCTGAGGTCAGCTGGAGCCTTCTCTTCTGAAAGGAGAAAAGGACAACTCGATCATCGTAGTGTGTTTATATACTTGGGAGGTCAATGTCAATTTCAATCTCTCTGTTTCACAACTTTATACCTGAGCAACTTGTTCTCCAGCTATAATAGCTTGTTTTCTTGGAGCTGGAATGACTGTTTCACTTGGCCCACCTGGGGCTCTCATGTTTTCAGGGATGGCCTTGCTCTAGCCAATGTGTGAAATCGATCTCCAGCTTCAGGTGCTCTCCACACTCTGGCAAATGGATGTCACTCACATTCCTGACTCTGACTCTCTCTACTGGGTCCACGTTTCAAAGAAAACTTCTTCAGGGTTTATTTTTTGTTTCTTCCCACACTGGTGAAGCAGTTAAAACATCACTGCTCATTGCTTGGATGCTTTTAGTACTCTTGGATGCCTGAGGGTACTTAGACAATAGCCCATCCTATGTAAGTGGTGCTTTCCAAATGTTTTGTAAAGCTTTTCATATTTCCCTTACCACAGGAGTTCCTTATAACTCCCAAGGTCAAGGAATTGCTAAATGTACCTATTATATGCTCAAAATTCAATTACAAAAACAAAAGGGGGATTCCTTCCTTTCAAAAATGTAAACCTCACAATAAAATTAACTTGGCAATATATGCTTTTTAAGTCCTAATAAAGATAGAACTACAGCAGCAGCATGACAATTCAATAAGGTGAAGCAAAAAAGTTAGGAATTGCCCTTTGGAAAATTATCATACTGTACAATGGAAGAAACCCAGTTCAGTACTCACTAGTAGTAGAGGGTATGCTTGTGTTTTTCCAAAAAATGACCAATGGTCTATATGGGTGCCAAAGCACACTGTATGGTTGCATCATGCACCCAGATCAAGAAAAATTGATTCAATCTTTCAAGAAGCTGATGCAGTTCTATGACAATGATGCCTCAGAGACCATGCCACAACTGACAGATGAGGATAGGGCTAAACGTAGTCTGGGACCAATTAAAGCAATTGACCCAGGATGCCCAGAAGATGTTAACCAAAAATAGGAATTAGAGGTCTGAGTAGATAACAGAGCATGTACAGGTAACTAAGTGAAAGCTACATGAAAGAAAGTGACACAAAAGTTATTAGTATTCTTAAGAAAAAATAAAATACAAAATATATATTAATTATAGATAAAAGATTTTGTCCCTTCCAAATTCTTGTAAAGGATTTCTGTTAATTGACTTTTAAAAAAATCTGACTAGTCTATTTATAATTATACATTTCTAAATTTGTAAGAGTTACTGTAATTAAATTTGATCAAAAATATATTTGAGTACACTCTGATTTTGGAAGGTATTTGTCTGTTTGTCTAATCTGTTAAGCTGTGTACTTGTTTCTTTGTCATATCTGTGAACAACAGTTTTTATTTGAGCTCAACAATTTTTATCTCCTCTTTTTCTTTTGCATTTTTGTATTATTTGTTCAACATTTAATTTTGGTTATAAATTTAAAAGTATGCTTCTACCTGGATGGTCTGCTGGTCAATTTGATATTAAAATGGATTTTTTCAGAGGTCATCAGGAATTTTTTATGGTAACTACAGAGACATTTGAGGATTGGAGAATTATTGACTATGGTTCCCTTTGATGAATAAAGGAGCGGCAGCCTGAGAAAAATTATCCCAGCCTTTGTTCATTAATAGGAATCCCTATTGATATTTATAGCCTTATGGGAGACACCCAAATAAATTTAATTAAAATATATTATTGTAATATGTTTATATTACACATTAATCAAAAGATTAAGTTTTCTAGACAATAAGATTATTGATCTAAATATGTTTTTACAAAGGTTTTCATACAGCTGACAATTGTTTATTATTATAGCATATTGAATGTATATTCATGCCTACGGATGTGTAAGTCTTCTGAAGTCTGCAATAAGGACTGTTAATGACAGACTTTTATTTCAGAATCAGACATCTGCATTTAATAAAACTTATGTGATGTACATCCAATTAAAGTATAGCTAGTTAGGTAAAATCTCCTTAGAGATGATTGATTAAAAATGCTATACTATCTCAAAATGAAACTTTAAGTGCATTATAAAATGTTATCATGATTGTCATGCTATGATAATAGGTATGGATTTTGATTTCTAATTTTCTGTGTAAAATATGTAACTCTGTTAATATTCTATAAGGATTTACATACTAGGACATCTGTGATTGGTAGAAAATAATGGCTCTAATTTGTATAATAAGCTCACTGCTCCCGTTACAGAGTAATGTCATTAACATTTTTTTCTGAATGTTCATCAACTGAAGGTTGGAGATCAAAAACTAGAAAGACACATGGGCTAAAGGGGAGAGGCAATATTTTGGCTCCAACCCTTTGAGGTCAATAAGGATCCAGGATGTAAGAGAACCTCTGGTATCATATCCTATAATTTGGTGAGTTCCTGGTCTTCTTACCAAGGAGATTATGGGACCACATAGGAAAGTGATCAATAGTGTATAGTTATAGTGTACCTAAGGAGACTCACCAGGAGGAAAAAAAATCTCCCAAGCTTTCACCAAAAGCAACTTGGTTGAGCAATGACGGTGACGCATCCAGATGGCTAACACTGACAGAAGTGCTAAGAGGCGCTGTGTATGGTTCCAACGGTAATTCCTGAGACTTAAATGAACTTTACAGATAGCAAAAATTTAGTTAATACAGGTCTCTAACTTTAATATCCAACAGAAAAAGTAAAACCACAAGAAAGAAAATTGTTTCCAGAGTCCTCCAAACACAGTCCCTAAAAATTCAACTGAATATGCATTGATTCCAAGTACAAAAACAAAAATAAGGAGACGTTGGGAGCTGCTGAGCTAATGATTGAGCCAAGAGCACAAAGTGCCCAAGGAATGCCCTGAGGGTATAGACCACCAGGCAATCAGGCATTCCGTCCCTGAGACTATGGGGCATGAGAGGTAAGCTAGACATAGGCAAAGGGCTGTCACCTGTCATCAACTTTCTGAACCTATAAATAAATGCACTGCGGTATTTGAGCAGTTCCTTTCCTTCCACCCTCTGCAGAGGCTCCAGCAGATCTCAGCTTTCTGCATACGGCCTCTTATCTTTATTTCTCCGTCCTCTTACCATCCATTGTTCCCATCCCTCACCCCTGCCTCTGGGAGCTTTGAGAGCTTCGCAGGATGCAGCAGTACCTACCCATATTTTCCATATTGACATCCTTTATACTTTTTTTTAACTTAATGTTTCAAGATTCCTTCTGTTAACATTTCTTTCTTTTTTTAGAATTTCCTTCAGTTATTACTTTGGAGTAGGTTTACTGGAGACAATATCTTTTCGCTTTTCTTCATCTGAAAAATGTCTTATTTCTCCTTTATTCAATATAGAATTCTGGGTTGACAATTCCTTCTGCATCTGGGATTTCTAAGGCGAAATTGACTGTTATTTATCTTATTTTTCTCCTTTTCATAGTCATTTTTTTGCTTCTTTCATTTTCCTTTGTTTTGAATTTGCATAATTTCACTGTGGAGTCTTGAGGTAGATTCTTTTGAGTTCATTTTGCTTGTGATTTATCTACGCTTCTTGAATGTGTGTATTTACATCTACTGCCAAATGTGGAAAATTTTCAGGCATTACTCTCTCAAGTAATTTTTGAGCTGCTCTACCTTCTTTCTCCCCTTCTCTTGAGACTGTGAAAACCAGATCTTTTGCTTTGTAACTCATGGGTCTCTGCAGCTGTTTGATTTTGCTTTGTATTTTCTCTAATTTTTCAGTTTTAATGTTTCTGTTCTTCTAGCTTCAAGCTCAAAGCTTTCTTCTTTCCTCTTCATTTTAATTTTAATCCCATCCACTATGCTTCTTTATTCTGGCACAGGATTTTTTAGTTCTGAAATTTCCATTTCATTCTTTTGTATATCTTCTATTTTTTTGGTGATGCTTTCTATTATTTTAAATTTCTTTTAAGGCTGTTTGTAAGTGCTCTTTATAGTGTTTTGTTTCAATAATTCAGGCAATGCTCCCACTGATACCATCTTGGTGTTGCTGTATATTCATTTGTTTTCTCACTCAAGTTCAGATCTTCCTGGGTAAACACATGATTAAATTGTGGATATTTGGGGCTTCTGATACAAGGCCTGTATTGTATTTGAATCACTTGCTCAATGGCCTCCTCTGACACCACACTGGTAGGGAGCAGCCAAGGAACTACCCTACTACTGTTAGATGGTGGTAGAAGTCCAAGTTCCACAACAGGTCACCCCTGACACTCTTGGGGAGCATCCTGTCACTGCAGGGCAGCAGTAAGCGCACAGCTCCTTGCTAGAGCTTTTGTGAAATAGCCTATAGGGTAGCTTTCCTGAAATGAGGACAGTGGGGCCTATGTTTTATTGGTCTTATCACCATGTGATAGAAGGGAAGCTTCACCACTGCCAGGCTTTCCCTTAGTTAACACAAGTGGGTATGTATGTGTGTGTGTATGCATGTATGAACACACATATTTTATCCGTTGTTTTTCTGGAGAACCATGACCAATAATGGACAGAAGCCTAACAGCTCACTGACATCCTCAGGAAAGGTAGGTCATTGTTGTGTGGAGGAACGAAAGCCTGAGCTACTCGGCTGGCTCTTTCTGACAGTATTAGGAGGAAGATAAGGGCTTCTTGTGATATTGCAGAGTCACTGAAAGTCTAGGTTCCCATTTGTCCTTTGCCAGTGGGGGTGACCAGAGGTGTTTTGTTTGTGATGTTTGATGGCTTATAATGCAGTTATTGTCTGCAAGATGCCTGTCTTGACAGACTGTTCCTTTCTTGTTCCTTTGCTACAAGGGGATTTTCTCAGGGGCTTCTTTGGTCTCTGTAATTTGGCATTTTCAGGGATACACGCCTCTCCAGTATCCAGTCACAAGGCTCTTGTCTCCCTCATTACTCAAATTCTGCTCACTAGCCAGTTGGCTTTCTTCTTGCCATCAATTACAGTCCCTTATGCATCTCAGCTCTCCTCTCTGCAGGTTATATATTTAGCAAGAGGAATAAAGAAAAGTACCTATCATTCATCTACTCACAACTCCACCTTTGTTTTTCTGGAAAACAAATTCCAGGTATCATATTTCACCCATAAATATTTTAGTTTAACAATAATAAGTATACTATTTAAAATAAATAACCATGATACCATCATCCCAAATTTAAAAATAAGTTTTTATATCCAATAATAAGTCTTCTTTGTGATTCCACTGAACATGTCATTTAACATTTGTTATTATGTTCATATAAAAATTCCAGATAGGGGCTAGGATTTAGCTAAGTGGCCTAAGCGCTTGCCTTGCAAACACTAGGTATCAGTTTGATTCCTGGTACCAAAAAAAAAAAAAAAAAAAAAAAAAAAAAAAAAAATCCCAGATCAAATAGATTTTGCTTATTGGGCCAAAACTTAATCCTTTCTTCTATTCCTGTCATTTATTTGAAAAGATGTCTTTGATGTGCCTACCATAAATATTATTTATATGTACTTACTAAATATGCATATATGAATGACTACAGTCTTGAAGTATCATGATCCTCCATAGTTCCTAACACTAGGAATTAAATACAGAGATATAATATTAGGGTCTAATATTTTTAAACAAAATATAGGTGATTCTCCCTCTTAGAAATTTGAAATTGTGTCAATTTTCAAAAGTTAAAAATTAATCAGTAATTTCTGGCAGTAACAACTTGAATTACTCATTTAAAAAGTCCCCCAGTGGGCTGGTAGATCACTGGCCTCACACCTCTACTCCCTCCAAGAACGTAGGGACCAGCTGGAACCTTGGCCCCACCTCACTCCTTGCTCCACCAACCTAGGGGTTGGCAGATTGTTGGCCTCACTCCCCTCCTTGTTCCAACAACCCCTGGACCCTTTCTGCCACCTGCAGAATCTTGGTGGGTTGGTGGGAGCCTCAGCAATCCCTCACCCACACAGAAGAACTCAGCAGGCTTGCAACAGTGTGGTGAGTTTCACCCTCAAATGGAGGACCTCAGTGAGTAAACAAGAACAGCAGTGAACTCCTCCCCAGCATTAGGACCTTGGCAAGTCTGGCAAGAGTGTGAGTCCTTCTTCCATACAGAGAACAACAGGTGGGTTGAGGAGAGGGCCAACAAGGTCTCCTCCAAGCCAGAGGTAATCAAAAGAGCTTATGAGACACCCAATAACACAGTAGGGTCCCAGCTGAGATGCACAATATAGCCAGGTAGATCTGGCAGCCTGGAATAGCCTGAAGCCACATAAAAATAGGAACTAAGGGTTGACTTACATCAATACTCCTAGGCTAGTCATCTGAGGAAGAATATAGGACTCAACCAACAGGAGAAACTCACCTGCAGGAGAAATTCAGGTGACTGGGCCCTCCCCTTCCTTGTGGGACCCAGCAATTGGACAAACATCAACCATACAGTGGGACCCTAAGACACACTTGATGGACAGTTGAGACTAGTAAGATTAAAAAGACAAGAATATTAACCTAAGAGGTCAAAATGAAAAGCAAAATGCAATCTCAAATGTGCAGTCCATCAGGAACAACTGTAGAAGATATTAAAATAGAGGAAATTAGAGTCAGACACCTGAAATTTCCGAAAAGATAGCAAGTTAAATAAAGAAACAAATTCATGAAGCTAAAGAGGAAATCAGATTAGAAATAACCTTTCATGTAAAAAAAGAAATGACAATCTTGATGAAGGAGTTGCTCAGCATAGCTAGAGAAAATATAGATAAAAAAGTACAGGAGCATGGGAGATGATGGAAACCTTGAATGAACAATACAGAAAAGAAGTAGAATGCATGAAACAAATTCAAAGAGATATCCAGGAAATAAAAAATTCTACTGAAAGCTGAAAAAATCATTTGAATGAAGCTGAGGACAGAATTTCGGACTTTGAGGACAGAATCGCAGCTAGTGATCATGAAAGGAAAGAACTTTTAAACATAACAAGACACCATGAAATGACAATTTCACAGCTTTATGATGATGCAAAGAGAAACAATATAACACTAATAGGTATCAATGAACATGCAGGAGTCAATGCAGGATTAAACTATTCAGAAGTAACAGCAGATAATGTTTCAAATATGGGAAAAGAATTAGATAAACAGAAAAGTGAAGCATATAGAATGCCAAATAGTCATAATCAAAAAATAAGTCTTCACCTAGACATATAATTAAGATCCCAGAAATTCAGCATAAAAACAGAATACTAAAAGCTGTTAGAGAAAAGGACAGCTCAGCTATCAAGGAAAGCCTATTAGCATCATGGCAGACTTCTCAGCACAAACCCTTAAGTCGATGAGCTTGGAGAGAAATGTTTCAAGCCCTGAAAAAAAAACAACTTTCAAGCCAGATCAATGTGCCTTGCAAAATTTTCTTAGAAAATTAATGAAGAAATAAAACACTTCCATGAAAAGAACAACTGAAGATGTTCACGTCCACCAAACCAACACTAGAAAGAGTATTGAAAGACATGCTAGGTGGAGATAAAAATGACTACAATTCCCAGAACAACAACAGAAAGAAACCACCAGACAGGGCAAGCAATTTAACAGGGGAAAAGCAGGAAACAAACATCAGACAAATAAAATGACAAAGTTAAGTTAGTACATATCAGTTATATCCATCAATGTAAACGGCCTCAATTCACCTATCAAAAGAAATAGGTTTACAGAACGGATCAAGAAACAGGATCCCACAATATATTGTATACAAGAAACACATCTGACTCAAAAGAAAACTCACAGATCAAAAGTCAAAGGATAGAAAACAATATTCCATGAAATAGGAACCCAGAAAAAAATCAGGGGTTGCTATTCTGTTTGCAGACACTGTAAACTTAAATGATGAAAAGAGATGAAATGATGAAAAGAGATAAAGAAGGTCACTACATACTCGTTAGTGGAAAAATTCAAGAGGAAAAGTTAAAAATTATAAATATATGTGCACCAAATACAGGAGCACCCAGCTATATGAGACAAATACTAATGGACCTGAAAAACCAAATATGGAAGCAACCAGCTCACCTCCCTGGTAAGCGGCTGTGGCCTGGCAAGCTGCGGCTGCCCCAGTGCGAGAACCACCAGCGTCTCCTGAGATACGCGCCATGTTGGAACTTAGTACGCTGGGAAACCAAGCAGCCAGCTCAGCTCCCTGGTAATCGGCTGTGAGCCTACCTGCACGCGGGCTGAGAATCAAACATCCCATGCCCCCTGCCATTAGCAAATGGGAGCCAGAGATCTGAGCATCTCTTGGGAGGCTGACCATATGTGATATAGCAAGTAAGGGGGGATTTCCTTCTGCCATCTCTTTGAAGGCAAATATTTTCATCACTGTTTTGCTTTGTTCTGATTAACGATATTGCTCTATTCAATATTCTGTTTGATAAGTTCTGTAATAGACATTATCAGTTCTATAATATTCTGTATTTTGTTTGATTTTGCTATACCTGATTGAAAGAACAACTACTGTGAAGATAATGAGATATACTGTGGTACCTATTACTGTTATCCTAATATACTGTTCACCTGCTGTGAAGTTCTGTACCAATTTCATTACACGGTCTCAATTGGCTTTGTTCCGTCTTGTTCTATTGTATTTTACTACCTTTGTAAATAAATACTTTTTTAAAAAACAAATATGCAATAACACAATTATAACAGGGGTGTTTAGTACTCCATTGTCACAAAGACATAGATCAACTATACAAAAAGTGGGCAAAGAAATAAAAGAACTGAATCAAACCTGTGAACAAATGGATTTACTAGATGTTTACAGTGTTCCACCCAACCACATCAGAATACACATTTTTCTCAGCTGCATTCAGCTTTGGTAATTCATACATTTCTAGAAATGTGTCCATTTCCTCTGTGTTTCCACCCTATCTGAGTAAAGGTTTTCAAAGTAGGCATGATAGATTAAGAACAGAATATTGAATAGAGCAATATCATTAATCAGAACAAAGCAAATCAGTGATGAAAATATTTGCCTTCTAGCGTTTGTGATTGGTTTATTATCTGGCACTGGGATTGGGTTGTGAGTGCTACACTCACCCAGGGGTGGAGCCGGGTACAGTGTAAGGGCAAGAAGGATACCTGGCTTCTGACTCTTGCCCCTCTGCACCTTGTTGTTTTGCGGTGGCCATGAATGGCTGCCCCTCAGCCACGCCACACTGCCTTGTAGCAAGTTGAGTATGAATTGAAATCTCCAAGAACTGTAAGAGATAAACCTTTTCTTTTCTAATTTTAGGCATCAGGTATTTTGTCTAAGCAATGAGAAAAGTAACCAAAACAATATAGATGCAAAAATTCTCAATAAAATACTGGCAAATAGAATGCAACAAATCATCAAGAAGATTATCCATCATGACCAAGTGGGATTTATCCCAGGAATGCAGGGATGACTTAACACATGCAAATCAATAAATGTAATACACCACATCAACAGAGCCAATGACAAAAATCACATGACCATCTCAATAGATGCAGAAAAAGCTTTTGATAAAACTGACATTTGTTCATAATAAAAACCCTACAGAAACTTGGAATAGATGCTATTTACCTCAGTCTGACAAAAGCCATCTATGACAAACCAGTAGCCAATATTATACTAAATGGACAAAACCTCAAAGATCACTCTAAAATCAGGAACAAGATAGTGGACAAGACTGTTCACCATCACCATGCCATGACATGATACTGTACATATAAGATCCCAAAAACTCTATCAAAAGACTACTAGACCAGGGGCTGGGGATTTAGCTCAGCGGCATAAGCACCTGCCTTGCAAGCAGGCAGTCGTGAGTTCGATCCCTGGTACCAAGAAAGACAAAAAACAAACAAACAAAAAAGACTACTAGACTTAATAAGCAAATTTAAGAGTGTAGCTGGATACAAAGTCAACATTCAAAAATCAATAGCATTCCTGTACTCTAACAACAACTTAGAAAATGCAGAAACAACTACAAAGACACTTAGCCACTTTTATCTTTAAGAAAGGGGCCAAACATATTCACTGGAGAAAGATAGCCTCTTTAATAAATGGTGCTGGAAAAATTGGTTTTCCACTTACTGAAGACTGAAACCAGACCCATGCCTATCACCATGCACTAAACTAAAGTCAAAATGAATCAAAGATCTAAATATTAAAACAGAAACACTAAATCTATTGGAAGACAGGGTAGGTAGAAATCTTGAAGACATAGGGGTAGGCAAAGAGTTTATGGATAAAATGCAAACTTAATGGGAAGTACTTCAAAGAATCAACAACTAGGATCACTTCTTATTAAAAAGATTTTGTATTTCAAAAGAAATCACTAACAGAGTGAAAAGCAAACCCACAGAATGGGAAAGAATTTTAGCCAGCTGTCCCTCAGACAAAGACTTATGTCTAGGACATCTAAATAACTGAAAAACATCAGGCCCCCCAAATTCAAAAACCTAATCCAAAAATGGGCATCTGAAATGAACATTTACTTCAGATGAAGAAATACAAATAGCAAATAAATACAAGAAGACACGCTCAACATCTCTGGTCATTCAAGAAATGCAAATTAAAACAATATTGAGATTCTATCTCACTCCAGAAAGAAATGGTTGCCATCCATCATGAAATCACCTGATACCAAATGCTGGAGAGGCTGTGGGGAAAAAGGAACATTTCTACACTGCTGATGGGAGTGTAGACTGGTACAACCACTGGAAAGCAGTGTGGAGATTCCTCAAAAAACTAGGATTCCATTTAATCCAGCTCTTCTCCTTCTGGGTATTTTCCTAGAAAAATTGAAAATGTCCTAACCAAGAATAAGGGATATCTTTCCATTTTTTGATATCCTCTTTAATCTCTTTTTTAAGAGTACTACAGTTTTCAACATATAGATCTTTTACATCCTTTGTTAGTGATATATATGCACCCATGCTTACAGCAGCATAATTTGTAATAGCTAAACCTTGGAAACAACCAAAATGCCTATCATCCGCAGAATGGATAAAAAATATGTGGTATTTTTATACAATAGAATATTACTCAGCTATAAAAAAGGATAATCTTGAGGCTTTTATAGGTAAATGAAACTTGAGACCATACTCTTAAGTGAAGTAAATCAAACTCACATTTATAAATATTTATAAATATCAGTCTTCCTAGTATAAAAATCTCATCAAGTAATAATATCCAAAATATATAATAGATATTATAATAATGAAAGGGAAACAAAGTGCTCAAAAGGACAGAACAACTAGGATAGGGGAAAGGAGAAAAGGAGGAAAGGAAGATTATATGCATGTTGGTAAACATATGTAAATGTATGCATGTATACATACACTACGTAACTATACTGCTAATCTCCATCAGTTCACCAAAAACAACAGTTTGTGCTATCATTGTTTGATCAATTTTTGGCCTAGATTTTATAACCTGAACAACTACTTCTAAGGTAACAATATGCAATATATTAATTTCCTACTTTTTTTGTTTTTGAAATTCTGTATCATTTCTATTTTCTGTTTTGCTTTTTAAAAAAGAAAACTCTCCCAGTGATCTTTCTCATAATGCAAGGCTTATCAAAAATTTGCCATTTTGGAACTGATACTGAAGTTGATAAAGGCAGTGTTCACAGGAATGAGACCATGCTCTGTATTTTAGAATGTTTGGTGGAATTCCTGAACTCTCACCCCTACTCTACACTATCTTGTTGTAGCACTTAGTGTTTCCGGATATAGGCAAATGGTTATCAGGGAGAAAACAGCCACTAGTTGGGAACCTGTGAGCTAATGCTTATAGCTGCCATCGTAATCACTGGTAACTATTGCCTGGATCCGTTATTTCTGGAGGGGTTGCATAACTGTTTTCTTTTGTAATTTATGACTATTTTTTTTTCAAAAGAAGCACATTTTGTGAGTCTTCTCAGTGAAGTCAGAATATTTATTATCTCATTTGTCAGTGTTTTTAAGATAATGAACTGTGCTTCCAAAAGTGATCAACTGCTTGAGTATCATTTGACTCTGGAATATCTTCACATATGATGAGGTACTTCAATCCTTTACAATCTTTACTCCTTTTGATGCCAAGTTTTCTCACTACTAAGCCAAGGCATCCCTTTTAAACTAGCTCTGATTTCCTTTTGAGATAGCGGTAACAATCCCATAATTTACTTACTTTCAGGCATGATAAGACAGCTCAGACACACCTTAAATAAGTCCTGCCACTCACCCAAGGAGCCCTAACCTCTTTTGTCAGCAAATGGCATTTAGGAGCCACAGTTTGACCCCAATGGTGTTTTATTGCTGCTAAGTTGTCAGTACTTTTGTCTTTGCAGTCGCTAGAAGTGGGACATTATCCTCCCTTTGTTATTGAAAGTCAAAATTTTACTGTCATTTTATTTTGCAAACTTTTTACTTGTTCTATATAGATTTTTATGCTGAAATTATTCTAGTGACATTAACATAGTTTCATATTTGCCTTTTCTTTCTCCTCTTGCGTATTACTATCATTGATACAAGTTCAAATTTGTGATTTTTCCGTTCTTTAGTTATAGCTCCCTAGATACGCATGGTTCAAATATTGTGCTTATCATTTTGAGTAATTGTCAGTAACTGCTCTGCTATACTATCAATGTGATACATTCACTTATTTTCTCAATATTAGTACTGTTCTTTAAAAAAATATAGTTTCAAAGCCTGAAGTATTAAACCAGGCATATTTAAAATTTCTACCTTTCATTATGGTCTCTTCTCCCATATTCTCTCCTTTCCCTACATATTAATCATTTTAATGGATTTTCTTTAGACTTCTACTTTAAGAAATTCAGAATATAGACATACACATACATGCTAACCCAAAAGGAAGCATACATTGTTTTAAATTCTACATTTAAGAAACATTGGGAAAATACACATAAAATTTACTGTTATAAGTAAGTGTACAGTTTTTAGTAGTAAGTACATTTACAGTACTGTGCAAAATCACTATGACGCATGTCCACAACTTTTTCCATCATTCTAAACAGGAAACTCTGAACCCTGAAACAATTATTCTTTTTTCCTTTGCCCAGGAAGCCTTTACTTTACTTTTTGCCTCAATGCACTGTCTGTCCTGTCAGAACTTTGCTTTTAACTGTGTATGCTAAAGATTCTCCAGGGAAGCACATAGATTCTCATTTTTTACAGTTGCGTAGTGTTTCACAGGACAGATTAAATCACATTCAACCAGCTCTTTAGAAGACTGAATGTTGTTTTCTTTTACTTTGCAACCATAGTTAAATGGATAATTTAAGCTAACGCCATTTTTCCAAGGGTAAAGGCATATGATATTTTAGAACACGTGGATTTGCTATGGTAGGCAAGAGGGATCCATGAAGTCATTGAAGTATTAAATGCAAAATCATGGACAGATTGTTTTATAGTGTAGGAACAAAACTCATTTACTCAGGGGATTGTTATTTCATTTAGCTATTTTAGTCGAATGATTGTATGAATTTGAAGCAAATACTCCGGAAAAATCTCCAAGGCTCTAATTTTATTGGATTTTAACAGACTGGTGCCTGACACAAATCATGTAGCTCCTACTTTTCTTAATGCTTTATAAGAATACTGTAAGAAGGGTCACTTCCTTAAGAGTCTTTGCTGACTACATTAGGTAAATAAAGGAAGCTGTTGTGCCAATGCTTGAAAATCTTTGGCTGTCAAATAGCGCATCTTAGCAGTGTGGGCTAGGAAAAACAAAACATTGCATGCACAGAACCAGACACAGTTCTCCTAAATCCTAGAGCCTGGAGGGTTCTGGTAGGGTCCAGAAGGCTGCACCAACTGCCAGGGTTTAATCAATGATCAGAAAGGGTCCAAGCCAGGAACTTGGCCCCAACTCCATTTATCCATCCTGCCGCCCATCCTCCACCTGCATCAATAAAACTTAGGGTGGCTGACCCTTCTCAGGACGCAAATGCCGAGGGCAGCTCTCAATGCCCAGGACCCGGCGCCGCCCAGGTCTCCCGCCGGTGCCAGGGGAAGCCCTTCGGGGTCCCGCAGGACTGACGCCCTGCCCCATGGAGCGGTGACGGTAGCAGAGCCAAAGAGGCCGCGCCTAGCTGGACGAGGCTGCAGTCAGTCTACCCGCAAGTCTCTACCGCCGGCTCCATCCAGGGCCGGGGTCCCGATCGCCCACTCCGCAGGAGAACCAGCTGTGGTGCTCGATTCGGCCGCCTCCGTCCTCAGGACTGGCCAGCTAGGGAGCCAGCGGCGCCCGAGACGCAGCCCCCACAGCCTCGTTCCCGCAGGCGAGGCTCCGAAGGGGGCGGCCGCCGGCTCGCCGCGCTCAGGCAGTCAAACAGCGAGCGGCGGGTGAGGCACGGGAAGCGCAGTCGCCGCGCCCCCGGCCAGCCCGACCCCTCCCGGCCCCGCGCCTTTCCGCGCCGCCGCCTCCCCACCCCCGCTCATTTCCTCTCGCACCCGGGCTCGCCAGCCCTCACCCCAATCCTTCCAGCCTCGGCTCTCCCGCACGCTCGCCCCATGCTCCCCGGCCGCGGTCCCCTCCTACGGGGCGCCCTCCCCCTTCCCGGCCCCGCCCCCTCCCCAGCCCGCGCTCCACGCCTTCCACGCCCGCCCCGCGCCCCCGTCTGGCCCCGCCCACCCCGCGCCGCCGGCCCCTCGGTCGGGGCTGCGCTCCACGTGTGGACGCTGCTCCGCGGCCCCCACTGACAGCCGCGCCCGCCGTCCCGCCCCGCGCCCCGGCCCCGGCCCCGCGCCCCATCGGCCCCTAAAACCCGCGCCGCGCCTGCCGCCGCGTCCTCCCGAGTGCGCCTCCGCCCGCGCTGCCGTCCCGCTCGCCCCGGCGCCGCGCACCCCCGCTGGGCTCCCCACGCCGCCGTCCCCGCGGGACTCCCTCTCCTTCTGGGGGCCGACTTTCGTCGACTCGCCCGCTTCTTTCTGGGGACTGGCGCGGCTTTCCAGGACCCGTGCCGGGGCGCACGGGGACCCGCTAAGCCGTGGCGCGCAGGCCCTTTTTTCTTGTGAGGTCCGCTTTCTTTGTAACTTTACGCCGCGGCCGCTCGGGTTGCTTTTGTAATTTCCCGCCCCCACCCGCTGGCCGTGCCGGAGTCGCTGGGGGCCGTGGCCCGGGGGATGCAACGTGGACCGCGCGGGGCTGCCGGCCGCCTCGCCAGCCCGTGAGCCGGAGCCCGCGCCCCGCGCCCCGCAGCCGCTCCGCTTCGGACCCCGCTAGAGCCGGGCGCAAGAGCCTGCGGGAGGTCGGGCGGCCGACGCGGTGATCGCTGGACCCCAACTTTGGTCGGGCCGCGCGGAGTGTGCCTTCGGTAGCTCCCCCTCCGCGGGCCTTGGTCCGCGCGCGCTCAGCGCCGGCGATGGGCAGACGGCGGCGGCCGTGTCTCCAGCCCTACTTCGTGTGGCTGGGCTGCGTGGCGCTCTGGGTACAGGGCACAGCCGGCCAGCCCCAGCCTCAGCAGTCCAAGCCTCCCCGGCCCCAGCCGCCGCTGCCCCAGGTCCGGCCCGCAGCAGCGGGCTCCGAAGGCGGGTTCGTGGCGCCCGAGTACCGGGAGGAGGGCGCCGCAGCGGCCAGCCGCGTTCGCAGGCGAGGACAGCAGGACGTACTCCGAGGGTAGGTGGGCTGCCGCGCCGGGGTGGCTGGTGAGGAGAAGCCAGCCTTGGCTGGGGCGCTTTCCATCTCACCCAGTGCTCGACCCTTTTTCGGGTGGCTAGCGGCGTATGGCTTCTCTAGGAGACTAGAAGACCCCCAGGGGCGCCCCCCACCTCGGACCCGACTCTGCGTTCAGCCTCTAGAGAGCCTTCCTTGGGGAAGGGGCAAGAGCCCCCTGGGTTGGGATCGCAAAGCCTGAGGCCCTGGAACAGGTTCCGAGTGCGGGTAGATGGCGGGCTTGGTGCGCCGTGAGCCGGGCGCTGGAGTCTGCCTGCTCCCCACCGTCGGGGGCGCCCCTCCAGAGCCTTTTGTTTGAGGACGTGTGCGGGGGCAGGGGGGTTTCCAACTCACTGGCTGCTCCACGACCTGAGCGCTACACCTTTCCGAGTGCACTACTTGACACGTCGGGGCCCAAGTAACACTTGATCAAGGAGAGATGGATTTGGGAGTAAGGGCAAGGAGTTTTACAGTGGAGTGTTCCCTTTGTTCTCTGCATCCGGAGGCCAGAATAGTAGCAAATTATATGTTTCCATGTCTCCTGTCGCCCTTGAAAATGGCAAGCAAGATGAAAAGGCGTTTACTTCCATCCTCCAAACCCCAAGGATTTGAAGTGTAGTTTTGATTTGTGTGTTGTGTGGAAATCTACTTGTTCGGGGTTTGCTTATGAGAACCCCTTCTGGGTTTCTGAATTCACTGCTACAAGTGTGTGACCTGCTTGTCCCTTGCAGGCCCAATGTGTGCGGCTCCAGGTTTCACTCCTATTGCTGTCCTGGCTGGAAGACGCTCCCGGGAGGAAACCAGTGCATTGTCCGTGAGTGCTTGGCTGGGCTCACAGTTTGGGGCAGCATCCTTAGCACTGGCTGGGGCTGACCTTGCTTCAGTTTTTGGACCAAGAATTGCTTTTAGTATGCATTGCCCTCAGGGCAGTGATGATCTGGTTCCAGCCCTGATTGAATACTAGAGAAAAAAAACAGCCTTTTCAGCTCAGGATCCATAGAAGAGCAGTGATAGTGATAAAAGTTTTAAAGATGCTTCGAAGTCATATCTTTTTGTCTCAGTATAAATTAAAAGGGGAGGGCAATTCCCTAGATAACTCAACACCACTCCCCCCCCAAAAGTCCAGATAAACCCACAGTGTTATTATGTAAATTATCTGGCTTTGGAATCTGCCCAAGCTTGGGCCTTAGGAAGAGCAAGCTTTTTTAGGCCCTTCTACAAAACCACAATATCTCTGCCTTCATCTCCACAGCCACATCACAGAAGGAGCATTCCCAGAGAGTTTCAGTTGACTCAGGTTAACAAAATTCTTAAAAGAGAAGTCTATTGAGTGGCATGACCTTTTGGGGAAGGGAGGGGGAAAGACATTTAAATTTAGAATTTCTAGCACTCCTAGTGCACAGATTTCCAGAGCAAGAATCTTGTAACTTGAAAACTTCTGTGTATTTAATCATAGAAGTGTCAGTTGTTTTGTTCCATTTCCAAAGTGTATTCATGTATCCAAGCTCTAACTGGAGAGCTCATTTAGTTACCAGTGGTATAGTCAAGGCGTCTGCCATGTCTCATTTCATTTGACCAGTGCTGAATAGAGCCAGGTATATTAGAAATGTGTTCTTTTGGAGCCAGTCATGACATTAGATTGACCTCAGTCTTCTCCAGGGAAAAGGTAATTTTGCCATTGTGAATGGAGAAAAGGGTCTAGACACGCTAGCCAATGGATAATACAGATGTAGTGGCATCTCTAGCTCTATATTTATTGGGTTTGTGGATTCAAAACAGAACTTCATTGTGAAATGCAATCTCAAGTATTGTTCAGATTAGTTTCTTCCTGTTTTTTTCTACCCTCAATCTCAAAAATCTCTAGTCATGAGGCAAAAACAGGCAAAGCAACTGTGTTCTTTAAAGCACTTCATAAGTGTTTTAAATAATATGTGCTATCGTAAGCCTTTGCTCTTTAAAAAAAGAGAGAGAGGGTGTGGCTTTCTTGTTCCTCCAGGGCAGTCCTATGTGAGGCATTTAAAGTAGGTGCATTTGCTTTTTTCAAGCCAGTAGGACATCACTGTGGCCGCTTTCCATTGCCATGGTTTCCTAGAATTCTAAAACAACCAACGTCACTCACTGCACACCTGCCACACTGGCCAGGAGTGACTTGGGCAGGGCGGAAAGTCTGACTCACTCAATGTAATGAATGTGACTGCCGTTATTGAGTTGGAGAGCAGCCGAGGAGAAGGGATAGGTTTATGGTATGTGTTGAAAATCTGTAAAGTCAGGGTTTGTTGGATCAGTGTGAAATGAGAATTCCAGAGAGCAAAGCCTTCTAGAATATTTGCAGTAGAAATACATGTATGGCTTGTTGAGTGTCAGTTTTAAATACTTTTGGTCACGGAGTAGCAGTTGTGTCCTTTACTAGTTTAGAAGATCTGAAAACCTAATGGTAAGCGACAATTGTAGCTTAATTTCTGCTAGTTGAAGTATTTGGGTGCTTATGAGATATATTGAAATTTACATGTATCAGGAGTCTACAATTTTGAATCTTAAAATGATCTTGTATCTCCAAGAAATATTTAAATTTGTGTCAAGAGATATCTGCAAAATTTTTATTATTAGCACATTAAAAAGCAAATTATTAACCCTGGTGTTATGGTACACGCCTGTAATCCCGGCACTAGAATATTATCACAAATTCAAGTTTAGCCCCAGTTACAAGTGAGTTCAAGGTCAGCCTAACCTAAATAGTGAGAATGTGTCTCAACCCCACAACTACTACCAGAAGATTAAATTGTTTATGTGAGAGTATAAAATAATGCACAAAGTAAGGGGAAAATGTAGCATCATCATATCATCATATTCTATCATGTGGGTCTTACCTAACATTTAATTTTTGGTACCACATTAAACTCAGTAATTCAATTATTTTGACATTTCAAAAGATAATCTGTGAGAACACAATGAAAAGAAAACCATTATAAACTTAAAATGAAGAATTTTAATTTCAGACTTCTGTAGGATGTTCTTTTTTTGTTTACCTATATCTCAACATTTAGCAAAAAAAGAAGAAAAGAACTTGGAGAATAATCAATAAGATCTAAATAATGAATAAGACCAATTAATAAAACCATTTTTACTTTAGTGAGCAACTTTTAGATTTTTAATCCATTTGGTTTGATCAGGTTTCATTATGAGAAAAAAGTATTAAAAGCAAAATATAGTTCTTAACATATTAGAAATGTAATGTATTTTCATCTCTATTTTGTTGTTCTTGTGACCTGAAAAGGTCACTGGAGTATTCCAAACTTTGAATCATTTGTTGGCAAAAGTATGTAATTGACTTTCTAATTTTCCATTCATTGTTTTATAATCTTGTTAGAATATGAAACAATAGAACTGTTGCTTATTAATGCATTAATTAATTAATACTGGGGACAGAATTTTGATCAGGGGATACAGTGGGATGAGATTGACCTACATTCATAGCATTTGAGACCTGAAGGGAACATGCAACATGCCAGCTAATCACTCTGTTTTACATTACCAACAAGAAAACTGAACCAGAGATTCTGTGGATTATTGCTGGTCTTGCAACAGATCTTGGACAGAGTGAGAACTGGACCTTAGAATTTATGTACTGAATACTTTTTACTTAGCCACCCAGTGTTCCTGGTACCATTGAAAAATCAGTATCTAGGTCCTCTCTCCTCCTCTTACTGGTATTTCTAGGTCTCCTGGTTAAATATTTTTGTGATACATACTGGAGCCTGAAAAGCGTGTGGGGAGAAAGGACTAAAGAATTCCTGTTTCTCACAGGGTTAAAAATGCACTGCACATACCTGCGGTCCTGACAGTAATTCACTGAGGGTTCCTAGTTTCTACTCCCTTACACTTCATTGAATTTAAGATCTGGATGGAACACTGTATTTCACCTAAGCGAGACTACTCACCTGATGGAGAAGAGAATTCTTTGAAGTAAAACAATATTTTAATGATTTGCTGTTGGACAGTTATTGGTGATCAAAAACTATAGTATATTTTAAGATGTATTAACCAACTCTCTGGGGGAGCCACATGCTTGCCTAAAATTTTATCCTTGCAGCATAATTGATACTGTTCCATTTATAAGCAGATGCTGGCTATATTATATGGATCTAAAAAACGCAGTTTGGAGAAATAAAACAAGTACCGAGTTCATTTGCTTCTGTAGTGCCTTATATTGTTGGAGGGATGTTAAATCTCTTGGAAGTTGTAAAATCCCTCCCTAGCAGAAGATATGCTATGCACATTAGCGTAAATATTTACAGCTGGGGCATTCTTAGATGTCCCTCACCTTCATGGATTCAGGCATAGAGCACTGAAGCATGCTGCCTTTGTGCTCAGATGGAATTCAATTGTGAGTGTAGAGATAAATCTTTCAGCTCCTCAATGAACAGACTCTAAATTTGGGACAGGCTTCCCAACTACACTCAGCTTCAGGTTGTGAGTGTCTGTGGTATGCGCTGCGTCAGGGAGTCTCACATCCCAACTGGTGACCCTCATACCTTTGTATTCATTGGAGGTCAGGGCTGCAGGAGGCTTGGCTTCTCCCCCCATCAAAATGTCTCAGTAGCTTTTTGAGTAGTGAGGGTAGGTTCGGTTGTGAAGATACTATGGGGGAAGAAAGGCTGGAAGAGGACGGAAGGAATTATTGAGGGGAACAAAGATTGATGATAGGGCAGGTCAGATACCAGCTGGGAAGGAATGTGCACAGAGCCCCTGAGGTTTGGCCCAGTCATTAGAGACCACAGTCTCCGGCTCAGCCAGTTTCACATTCTCTTTCTTCTGTGAGGGTCCTTTACACAGTGGGCTGTTTTTGTTAGGGCGGGTGGGATCTCTGGATTTCCCTAACACTTGCAGCTCCCTAGGTCAAGGCTGAATTCTTGGTGAATTCCACATTTAAAATCTCAGTCTTGAATGAAAAAAGCAATTGTATTGATGGGGGAGTTAAGATTTTAGTACCACACAATTTGAAATAGTTTCACTTGTTTCCATGTTGTCATGAGGATACTTGCAAAACATATTTCCATACCTACAATAGGTAATTTCATTACATAGCTAAAGTTGACATATTGCATAACATTTTATAGCTTAATATTTTGGCTATTTTTAAAATACAGCCTTCTTATTGTGTGAACTGTAGTTTATTATGTACTTACTTACTCACCTTCCTTTTGTGTTTTCTACAGCAATCTGTAGAAATAGTTGTGGAGATGGATTTTGTTCCCGACCTAACATGTGTACATGTTCCAGTGGCCAAATATCACCAACTTGTGGAGCAAAATCAAGTATGTTTCTTTTCTGTGGCTTTGTGTATTGCACGTTCCTTAAGCTTTTGAGTAAATGTTAAATGTCCTTTAAAAAGAAAATATAAAACCTCTATTTTCCTCACAAAGTGGGGTCTGTAGTAATTTTTGGAGTAATAATGTTTGGCTGCTTGTTGCCTCAAATGCATAATAGTTTTTGGAAAGAAAAGGGCTTTAATTCTGCCTGGGACATGTCTATGCAGTAGAAAAACCAGGATCCACTGAAGTGATTCTTTGTGACTAATAGCATTAACTTTCTGGGTTTTTACTAAGTACTGTTCGGGTTTTTTGATTATATTACTTTAGTCCTAAGAATTCTTTATTCTTGAGGGAACTCATTTACGTAGGAGTCCCTTGGCTTTCCAAGATGCCTTCCCCATCTGCCTGTTTTCCACCATACAGAACTTCAGCTCTTCAGAGGAAGCTATTTACCAACCTATGGTCCTTTGATGGCTGGTTCTGCCTGCTCTGAAGTCCCTCACTGGTACTTTCCACACCTGGCTGATTTTCATCATCCTAGATTCAGTGCAAGTGTCAAGTCAGAGTGTTCTTGTCTGGTTCCTATATCTGAGTTTCTCTCTGACTCTAGACTGTTCTCTTTCACACCAGTTTTTTTCATTTTCCACAATCTGTAATTACTCTGTGGTATTGTCTACCCGCTGTGTTATTTTTTGTGTCTCCGAAGTGGAATGCAGGTTCCACAAAGACCAAAGCCAGCTCTATCCTGGTTGCAGGCACTCAGCCCTGCAGTATGAATGCATATAAGTCCCCCTTATACCAGGCTCTGCACAGCACTACAGAACCACTTCCCCTGCTAGTGATTTCCTTTAACACTGAGGATGCATTTTATTTTAACTAAATGACATCTCTAAAAGGTATGTCCATGTGTGCCTTAAGGACAGATAAGGGTTACTGAGTCATAATATGTATTTCTGTAGTATTTATCTATGAATCAGAAGGTAGTTTATAATTTTATAGGTACTATAACGTTGGTGACTGATGTTTGTATTTTTTTGTCACTGTTCTTCACAGTTCAGCAGTGCAGTGTGCGATGCATGAATGGTGGGACCTGTGCAGATGACCACTGCCAGTGCCAGAAGGGATATATTGGAACTTCTGCGGACAACGTAAGAAATCCTTGCCTTGGAATCGACTTTGTTAAAATAACTTGATTTCGTGGGTATTCATATTAAGTCACAATTTGAGGTCTTAGAAAGCCTCTGATGCTTTGAAGAAATAGTTGTATGTAGTAAGACATACTTTACAAGGGGATTTCTAGTTTTTAGCCTATAAAATATTTCTTTTAGAATTTTTGTTCTTTGGAGTGTTAGTGTTGTTGATTACTACTATTGCTTTATCAGATTTGACACATACCACATTTCCATGTTTCTTTTCAATCAACTTGTATAAAATATGTACACTTTCCTGAAAATGGAGAGGTTTGGGACTCTCTTGCTCTTCCTGTCCCTGTGTATTTTTGGATATTTAAAAATAACCCCAGGAGACAAAAATCTCCTAAATTATCGTTCGTTCCAATGAAATGATTTTTAAAAGTGAGATGTCAATATGAAAGAGGAAACTTTATGCTGGGCATAGAGGTAAGTATCTATAGTCCCAGCACTCAGGAGGCTGAGGCAGGAGGAGCTCCCTGAGTTTGAGACCAACCTGGGCTACATAATGAGTTCAAGGTCAGCATGCATACAGTGCAAGACCCTGTCCCAGACAACTTTTTTAAAACAAGAATGTAAAGATTATAGCTCCTAGATTGTGATGCATCAGCAAGAAATGCTTTGGGCTAGTGTTTCCCAAATTGTAAGATCTGTGTGAGAATTCACATAATTTTATGTATAGAAGGAAATAACATTAAAGAAGTTAAATCACAAGAAGTAAGTTGGGCCCTTTTGCCTTCGTTTGCACTTTTATATATAGAGTTTGGGTGTGATGATAATGTTCAAGGCTTCCCTGCGAACTACTGACTCCTGTTTGCCACAGAGAAAACATCTTAGCAGCACAAGACTATCTAACTTGTTTTTAGTTAACATTATTTTATTTTTGTTGCAATTTTAGCTTTTTCTGAATTGTAAAATATATATAACATGAAATTCACTATTTTAACTATTAAACGTGTACAGTTCAGGGTCATTAAGTACCTCCAAATTTATCATACAACCACTGACACCATCTATCTTCAGAATTTTCTTTTCGTGTTGCAAAACTGAAACTGTACCAAATTAAATAATAACTTCTCCCTTCCCTCTCACCCCAGCTTTTGGAAGCCATCATCCTTTCTGTCTCCATAAATGTAACTACTCTCGGTACTTCATAAAATTATTTGGTGTTTGTCCTTTTGTGACTGGCTTATTTAACTTAGTATAATATGTTTAAGTTTTATCCATGTGGTAGCATCTGCCAGAATTTCCTTACATTAAAAGCTGAATAGTATTAGACTGTATCTATCACATTTTTTCCATTCATCTGTTGATGAGCATTTGAGCTCCTTTGATCTCTTGACTACTAGGAATAATGATGCTATGAACATGGATTTACAGATAACTGTTTGAGTTCCTGCTTTCAGTTGTTTTGGGTCTATACTCAGAAAAGGAATTGCTGGATTATATGATTATTCTGTGAAGAGTGTGGAGTGTGGTGGTTGTAGTTATTTTTTAGATTGCAGTCTGCTTAGCATTATCATAGCTTCCCATTTATTAATGTTACAAAGTTTTCTCCAAATAATTTTAAGTCAAATAGGTGAATCCATTTAAAGGAAGGTCTGCTAAGGTCAATAGTAGGTTGACTTCTTCTATAAAGGGCAGAAAGTATGTTTTAGACTTTGCTTTCTCTGTTGCAAATAATGCACTTTGCCATTGTGGTACAGCCGTGACCACAGATAACTTATAAATGAAAGGACTTGGGTGTGTTTCAACAAAACTTCATTGCTGAGATACTTTATAAACTTGGTAGTCATAGAATATTTTTTTTTTTTATTTAAGAGGAAAAAGAGAAAAACACAAAGCAAACCAAAGCGGCGTAAGGGTACACGCAATACAGAACTACAAAACAAAACAAAACAGAACAAAACAAAACAAAAAACCATAACAGTAAGAAATTACCTGCTAGTAGATTACACACTATTTTCTTGAAAATAGTTCCTCAAATCACAGTATCAAAGAACACAAGGTGGACATTCAAACAGGGAGACTGCAAACAGCTGTGTTCAATGTTCCAAAAACATTGATAAAGTCAGCTATTTAACACCCCCAAACACACTTGCTGTTATATCCGTTAGAGCTCTTTTTCTTTTTTTTTTTCCCTCTCTTTTTTACAACAAAATTTACACATCTTGGATTTTATTACTCCTTAGTGCTTATTACTTTCTTTGGGGGGGGGGAAGAATACAGTCAAATATGGCAAAACAAAGCTGTCAGTCAATACCAAGGATAGACATAGCACATGGTGTAGAACAGAGTACAAGTTTATCAACAATGGTTATCAACGTTGTCCCTTGTTTCCTTAAAAAGAATTGTCTATCTTATTAGATATTATAAAGTTGGACAAAACAGTAGAGAACAAGACCAATAAAACTTAGGCATTGTAAACATTACAGGACTTCCAAAGAAGACAATAGTCAAACCAGAATGGGTATCTTAGTGAATCTTATTGTCTTCAAAGTAGTTGCCTATGTCTTCAAACTTGATACTATCATATAGAATGGAACAGAGTCTAATCAGTCAAAACAAGATCGTGGGAGTACTACAGGACTTCAAAACAAGTTAATAGGAAATCGAAAAGAGTTACTATTTATATATCCTAATTTTTTTGAATTTTTTCTTTAATTAAGACAAACATAAGAAATGACTAAATAATTTTTTTTTGAAACAATAAGGGGGAGATTGAGATAAAACAGGACATAACAATATAACAATAGAGGTCACAGCATGACTGTTTCAATAACCTAGTACTTCACCACCTTATAACCTGACTTAATAATAGTTACCATAGTGTCTTTTTCCTTGAAATATTTGGGTAAAACTTCATATACTCTAGCTTCAAATATTTTCATATCAAGAAGCCCAGAATAAAGCCTTTCTAATTAATGAGTGAAAACTTTATAGGGCTTCAAGGCCACCTAATGGGGAATCATGATTACCACATATTTTTATATATTTGAATCATTACTTACATTAGGGAAACTATTCGGTATTCACACATGCGAGATTGATTTATTTCACTTATGAGTATGGTCTCAAGCTGCGCCCATTTATTGATAAATATCTCAATGTGATCCTTCTTTATAGCTGAATAATACTCCATTGTATAGAAATACCACAACTTTTTTATCCATTCCTCAGTTGATGGGCACTTGGGTTGTTTCCAAGATCTGGCGATTACAAATTGTGCTGCTATAAACATAGGTGCACATATATCACTGTGGTATGATGCTTTCAGTTCTTCTGGGAATATGCCTAGAAGTGGAATAGCTGGAATAAATGGGATTTCCAGTCCCAACTTTTTGAGAAATCTCCAGACAGATCTCCACAAAGGCTGTACCAGTCTACACTCCCACCAGCAGTGCAGGAGAGTTCCTTTTTCCCCACAGCCTCTCCAGCATTTGTTGTCGGTTTTCTTGATCCTGGCCATTCTTTCAGGAGTGAGATGGTATCTCAGTGTGGTTTTAATTTGCATTTCTCTAATGACCAATGATGATGAGCATTTTTTCATGTATTTATTTGCCATTTGCATTTCTTCATCTGAGAATTGCGTATTCATCTCAGATGCCCATTTTTGGATTGGATCTTTGAATTTCGGAGGTCTGAGTTTCTTTAATTCTTTGTATGTTTTAGACAAGAGGCCCTTGTCTGAGAGAGAGTTCACTAAAATCTTTTCCCAGTTTGTGGGTTTTCTTTTCACTATGCTGGAGATTTCTTTTGACATGCAGAAACTTTTTAATAAGAAGTGGTCCCAGTTATTGATTCTGGGAAGTATTTCCCGTGCGGTTTGAGTCCTGTTCATGAATTCTTTACCTACTCCTATGTCTCCAAGGTTTCTACCTATTTTGTCTTCCAATAGATTTAGTGTTTCTGTTTTAATATTCAGATCTTTGACCCATTTACATTTTAATTTAGTACATGGTGATAGACATGGGTCTAGCTTTAGTTTTCGGCAAATGGAGAGCCAGTTTTTCCAGCACCATTTATTAAAGAGACTGTCGTTCTTCCAGTGAACCTGCTTGGCTCCTTTATCAAAAATAAGGTGGTTGAGTGTGTTCGTAGTTGTGGTTGTATCTTCTAATCTATTCCACTGATCTTCGGCTCTGTTTTGATTCCAATACCATGTTGATTTTACTACTGTTGCTTTGTAGTATAACTTCAAGTCAGGGATTGTGATGCCTCCTGCTTTGTCTTTGCTGCTTAGAATTGCCTTTGCGATTCTAGGTCTCTTCTGGTTCCAGATGAAATTTAGGAGTGATTTCTCTAGATCTATAAGGTATGTTGATGGTATTTCTATTGGGATTGCATTGAATCTGTATAACAGTTTTGGGAGAATGGCCATTTTCACAATGTTTGTTCTTCCTATCCATGAGCAAGGGATGTCTTTCCATTTTCTGAGATCATCTTCAATTTCCTTTTTCAGTGTATTATAATTTTCACTGTATAAGTCTTTCACTTCTTTCGTAAGAGTAATTCCTAAATATTTCATTTTTTTGCTTGCTAATGTGAATAGTCCAGTTTCTCTTATTTCCCTCTCTGTAATTTTGTTATTCGTGTATAGGAATGCTATTGATTTCTGAGTATTGATTTTGTATCCAGCCACATTACTGAATTTATTTATTGTATCTAAGAGTATTTCAATGGAGTTTAGGGGGTCTTCTATGTAGAGTATCATGTCATCTGCAAACAATGATAATTTAACTTCTTCTTTTCCTATCTTTACCCCTTTTATTTCTCTTTCTTGCCTAATTGCTCTGGCTAGTACTTCCAGTACTATATTAAATAGGAGTGGTGATAAAGGACATCCTTGTCTTGTACCCGATTTTAAAGTAAAGGCTTTCAATTTTTGGCCATTTAGTATGATGCTGGCTGTTGGTTTGTCATAAATGGCCTTTATTATATTGAGGTAAAGACCATTTATTCCAATTTTCTGTAAAGTTCTTATCATGAATAAGTGTTGGACCTTATCGAAGGCTTTTTCTGCATCTATAGAGATGATCATGTGATTCTTATTTTTGGCTTTATTGATATGGTGGATTACATTTATTGATTTGCGTATGTTGAACCATCCTTGCATTCCTGGGATGAATCCCACCTGGTCATGGTGTATAATCTTCTTGATGATTTGCTGGATCCTATTTGCCAATATTTTATTGAGGATTTTTGCATCTGTGTTCATTAGGGAGATCGGTCTATAGTTCTCTTTTATAGTTGGGTTTATTTGCTTTGCTTAGTGGTTTTATCCTTTGTGTATCTAAGCTGTCTTTCAATATTTTTTGCAGGATTGGTTTGGTGTTCATGAAGTTCTTCAGCTGTTCTTTGTCATGGAAGTATCGTATTGCACCATCTATTTTGAATGATAGTTTTGCAGGATATATCAGTCTTGGTTGGAAATCATTTTGCTTTAGGATCTGGAATACTTCACTCCATGCTCTTCTTGACTTTATCGTTTGTGCTGAGAAGTCTGCTGTGATTCTGATAGGTTTTCCTTTATAAGTGATTTGTCTTTTCTCTCTGACAGCTTTTAATAATCTATTCTTGTGTTGGATTTCTGGGATGGTGACTATTATATGTCTGGGTGTAGTTTTATTTTGGTTATGACTGTTTGGAGTTCTATATGCTTCACTGATCCTGATGTCAGTTTCTGATCTCATGCTTGGGAAATTTTCAGCTATTACTTCTCTAAATATCCTCCTGACATCCTTCATGTTGTCTCCCTCTCTTTCATTAATCCCTATCATTCTTATGTTATTCTTCTTTGCATCGTCTTGCAGTTGTTGAATTGTTGTTTCCTGGTTCCTTGTTATTTTCAAAAGATCTTTCCTTTCCTGTTCACTAGCTGCAATCCTGTCTTCAAAGTCTGAAATTCTATCTTCACTTTCATTAAGGCGGTTTTTACAACTTTCAGTGGAGTTTTTTATTTCCTGTATATCTCTGTGCATCTGCATTATGTATTCTGTTTGTTTCTTATATTGCTCGTCTAGGGATTCTATCTTTTTGTTTAGTTCCTCCAATTTTTTATCTGTGTTTTCTTTAGATATATTTAGAATCTCTTTCATTTCTTTTATCATTTCTTCTTTTATCTGGGAGATTATTTCGAGTTTGAATTTCTTTAAAGCTTCCTGGAGTTGCTTGTCAATTTCAGTGGCTATTGTGTCCGATATATGAGGTGGATGGGATATATTTTCTTCTATATACATCGCTCCTAGGGTTTCTTGAGATGGGCTGGAGGTTTGAGGTTGTAATTTGGTCTTTCGTTTTGTCATTTTCCTATATTTCTGTGTTTCAAGTGTTATTTGAAAGCTTCCTCAGGATCTGTTGAAAATCCCCTTCTATGTTTGGAGCTACTGGGACTCTGGCGCCGCGCTACTCCAAGCCATTAGGCCTACAGAACCAGTGGCCCTCCTCTGCCTGCTCAGAACTCCGCAGTTCCAGACAAGCTGGGCCTCAGGGACACTGTGCGCCCACCTGCCCCTTGGAAGCTCCACAGTTCTTCAATCGCAGCCGGGTTAGGGTACTCACCACAGGCCGCAGTGCTTCAGGAACCTGTGGACCCTCCCTGGTTGCAGAGATATCCACAGTCCTCCAGACACGCAGAGAGGCCAGTGAGGGCACCCCAGATCTGCCCAGCTCCTCCTCTGCAGACCTATGGCCAGGCACGGCAGCTAAACAGGCTGGGCTAGGCTGGTAGTGTGGGCCAGCCCACCTATCGGGAGCTCAGCAGGTCTCCAAATGAAGCCGGGAATGGGGAGGCTGATGTGGAAGCCTCAAACCCACCTCTCCCCTTCACTGCACCTGGAAGCCTGAGGGAACTCCAGCAGTCTGGGCGCAGAAATCCAGAGTCCTCCAGACACGCAGAGAGGCCAGTGAGGGCACCCCAGATCTGCCCAGCTCCTCCTCTGCAGACCTATGGCCAGGCGCCAGTCATAGAATATTAATACTGTGATTTTTAAACAAAAACAGAAGAATCCCTCTTAGCTCAAAAGCAGTGCAAAATCAGAGCCAGATCTGGCCTTTGTACTGCACTTTGTACTACAGTCCTTATTGGGGTGGTTCTCCAGGGTGACAAAGCTACCAGGGTAATGTGAAACTGACTGAAGCTGGGGACCTAGAGTGTTAAGGTATAGGAGGATACAGTGAACTGAGGCTCTTTTCCTAGCAAGAATCAGTGTCCAGGATAGAAACATCTCTAGCCCAGGGTCTAAGCAAGAGAACAGAACAAATTAGGAAACAGCAAGACAGAAAATTATTGCAAAGGGGCTTTTTTTTTTCATGAATGATACTTGTTCTTCATATTCTCTCTATATATATGTGAGTATTTTGTAGCCTTAAAAAAAGCAAAGTCTTTGATGAACACAGTCTATGATGATAAAGAGGCAGATTTATATCTATAAGTTTTATGCCTTCTAAGAGTATTGGGAGACATAGTTATAACTGTTTTAGAGTTCAGTAGCCAGAGAGGAGACAGGATTATCCTTCTTGAAATTCAGCCTTTTGCTTTGCTGGGGAAAAAATTATGATTTCTCCAGAACCATAAGGAGCAGAGCTTTGTCTCAGCTGATCTTTCTCAGTCCTGAGTCTCTCCTGCAGCTCACCTGGGTTCATTGCTGCAGCTGTCTTGGGCATCTGTGGATATGTATGGTTCCCTGAAGGCTCTGCAGCAGAAGCTATAGGCGAGCCCCTTCCCTGCTGCTCACACAGAAATAGACAGCTAGGGAATGAAAGTCCTCTCCTTCTGGAAGAGTGCTGTTATGTCCTTCTGCCTCTGTGTGACCCAGGATCAGTGCTGCCGCACTCTCCATCCAGGTGATTACAAAACCTGTATGTACCTGAGTGTTTTTCACTGGAGCCTCCTGAGATGAAGCCTTCCTTCTCTAATCTTTATTTCAGGGTCTGTGGAATAGATGATGCAAGCAAAATATGTAGCTAACAAAGTTTATTCGCAAATCAGATGACTGTGTGATAACTAGAAAACGGTAGGCCAATAAATGATTTAAGGAAGACACTGTTTATATTGTCTTATATAGCAAGTGTAAGGACTGTTGAAACTGAAGGAGGAAATGACAGTTTTCAGCTCAGAGATCCAGAAAAGCCTCAGAAATGTGACATTTGCTAAAATTGCGAATTAGAAATTGAAACTGCTTAGCTGCTTGCTTGGAATGTAGGCAGCATCATTCTTTAGAAAATATTCTCTCATTTTATTCAATGCTGTTGAGTAACTGCTCTGTGCCATATGTAAGGTGCTGAGAGTTCTTCAGTGAACAACACAACCTGTGGGCAGAGTTTACCTTCTGATAGGGAAGACACAGGAATTGGTGAGTAAGGGAAGAAGTACACAAGCGATGCAAATGTAGGTAATGAGAAGATCTAGGATAAGAAGAAAGCTCCATAAGCAGAACAGAGTCTGATTAAGGCTTAGCAGTTCTCTGATGCCCTGAGGCATCTCAGGGAAGGTGACATTTGCACACAGACCCGAGGCTGTGCTTTTATTTCCATGGATGATATTTTCTAGGCAGAGGGAAAAACAAATTCAAAGGACCTATGGCAGAAAACAGATCATATGTGTTTTGGATACCATAGGAAAAATCTTTGTGGCTGAAATAAGGGGAAATTGGGGTAAGGTGAGAGGTGAGTTTGGAGAAGGAGGTGTGGGCTTTACAGATCAGGAAAGAAATTCTGTGTATATCTCAAATACAATAGAAGACTTGGGAGCGTTTTGAACGCTCACTTGATATGATCTCATAGACATTGTTTGATAAGTCATTTGGGCCACTGGATTGTGGGGTGGACAAGGGGGAGCCAAAAGGGTCAGTTGGCAGGCTGAAGGGGTGGTGGTGTGGGACTGCAGCTGTGGTCCTGAAGATGGGGTCCACCGGTGTGTTTAGCTTGTGTTTTGGAAATAGGGTCTAAAGAAGACTCTATGTGAATAAAAAAGTGAAACATCAAACATGATAGCTGGGGGATTTTGGTGTCGTCTCCCTGAGTGCTCATGGTCACCTGCTAAAATGGAACGAACTCAGTGGGAATGAGTTGGGTAGGCGTTGGTGGGCTGAAGACAGCTTAGTTTTGCATATGTTTATCGGAAAAGTCTGTTAGATTCCCAAGTGGAAATAGCTGAAGAGTAATAGATTAGATGTCAGAGAAATAGCTTTGGAAGTATATATACTGCAGTTTCATACAGATAAGATTTAATCACGGACCTAGGTGAGGACCACTAGAAAACTGTAGACTGAGAAGTAAAGAGGGTCGAGGCCAAAGTCGTGACTCAGCCCAACATTTGGGGTGGAAAAGAGGAAGCCATCCAGCTGAGGAGTGAAAAAGGGTAGACTGCAGGACAGGAGGAGAGTGGGGAGAGTGTGGAAGCCTGACGGAAAGAAGGCAGCACCAGTGGTTAAGACTGATGCTGTTCTGTGCTGATGCAGTGAGCTCCTCTTAACATTTGCATCTGGGTTAGAGTGTTATTTTTATCTGATAAGTTTTGTCAGATAAACAGAAACTGCTCTGAAGAGCAGTATAGGAATCTGTCTCATAAAAATGCATTGTCCATTATATTGTTATGATTTAGATCCTGGGTGTCCCCCTGAAGTTTCATGTGCTCAAATCGTGAGGCTTTTGGGAGGTGGGTGGGTCAGTGGGACATGGCACTCATCGGGAGACAAGCTGGAAGAGGGTTCCTCCCCCGCTAGCTCCTCCGTTCCCTGCTTCCTGGCTCACATGACCAGCCCTTTTACCGTGCTGTTTCTGCCTTGGAGCCAGCATGCCATGGACTAGACATGTAAAAACTATGAGCCGAAATAAGCGTCTCCTCTTGTAAATTGTGGGTGTCAGATATTTTGTCCTAATACTAAGGAAAGCAACTAATGTCAAACAGTACGTTTTCCCCCAGATAGCCATGGCAGCTGTGAAACCAGCTCGTGTTTTGCATTTCCATCTGCAGAATGCCTTCTTCTTCCCTGCCTTTCACTTTATCTCTGAGCCAGGTAACTAGGTGAATTTTTCGTTTCTTTCTTTTTTTTCGGCCAAGGTGTAAATATTTTGACCTTCCTGAGTGGCCAGTAATCCTTCCATAGTGGAAATTTAGGCATATTCAAGTGTCTTGCCAACTCGAATTGAAATATAAATTACTTTCTCCATTATGTTTTGTTAAAAAGTATTTTCTAAAGTATCTTTCACCATGACTCATTCAGAAGATGGAAATGCATCTCTGTGGTCTTTTGTTTACACTTTTGTCAGTATTTCCTGCCCTTCTTTTGCTGTTGGTGTTCGGTGTAACCTTGGGATCCTAGAGAACTTGGCTTCCTTTCCCCTGCAAGTAGTTTGTGGTTTAAAAATAAAAGGAATGAAGAAGGTAAAAAGCGTATAATGTGTAGACACTCTGCCTTTTATTTTATCCAAGTTCTGGGTCTGTTCTGGAAGAGCTCTCATGAGTAACGAATATAAGTGAGTGACTACATAAATGAGTCTCCATTTTTCTGCTCACAAGACTCCTAATAATATTTAGAGTGTTAGAAATTAAAAATGAGAATTTTAAAAATATTGATGGCAAGTTTATTTAACCTATTTTGTTGTTGCTGTTTGGTGCTGAGAATTGATCCCAGGCGCACCCCCAGATTTTTTTTGAGGCAAGGTCTCCCTGAATTGCCCAGGCTGGCTTGGACTTGACAGTCATCCTGACGCAGCTGCCGAGTAGCCTGCGCCACTGCCTCCTCAACTTGAATATTTTATAGCAATAACTGTTTTCCAACTCTCCAGATGAATTTATTGAGGAGGGAAGCATGGAGTCTAGACAGATTGGATTGGCTTTCACTTGTAATGGATCACCTCCTTCTGGGAGAAGACCAGGATTCATCCAGCCCTGTCGTCTGTGGGCTTCGGGAGCTCTGTTTTGGAAAAGCCTGAGAGAAGCCAGCCTTTCTCCTACTTAGCCATGGCACTCTCCCAGACGGTGACCGATGACTGCTTTTCCACATCTGTGTCTTTTTTAAAGGCAGTAGAGTGATGAAAAAACACGTCTGGGAAAGTGACTTCCATTTACATGTCTCACAACTTGATAGGGTTTAAAGAAAATTCATTAATTGTATTTAATTAGTTAAAGTGTATCTGTTGAATGTTTAGAATTGCTAAGTTCCGGCAGCGATTTCAGTGGAACGACACAGTGCTTTTGTTGTTTTTTTATTATTTATTTATGTATTTGGTACCGAGTATCAAACTCACAACCTCTCGCTTGCCAGGCAGGCACTGGGCTGCTGAGCTATATTCCTGGCCCCTTTTGTGTTTTCTTATATTCCTGTCCATCCTCATCTTCCTCACCATCCTCAAGTCCTTTGTTCACCTGTCCAGATCCTCTGTGTTTACTCTTCTGTTCTCTCTGCCCACACGTTGCACAGCAGTGATGGGCACCATGCAGAGCTCTGCTTGGAACAGCTGGGGGAGCAGAGTGGATCTCAGGGGAAGAACTGTGCAAAGACAGAATCGTGCTTCTGCCCAAAGAGTGGCTCTAGACCGCCAACAAAGTGATGCCTTAGGGTGGAGAGTATCTTTATTTCCCGCTGTGTCAGGTGTTGCTGTCATCATCTGAACAAAAAGTACTCCATGCTCTCAGGACGATGATAGGTAATACAGTTCAATAGCCCTGATTAAAAAAAAAAAGTGGTGGCGCGGTTCCATTTTTTAGACATCAGCCTACTTACTGAGCTTTCTGTATTTAAGGTGTGCTCCCTTAAAGTGTACATAAATGATTTTTTTCTCCTTCAATTTCCTTTATTATGAAAAACTAAGGTCTTTATGCTCTATTTGGGGGCACAGATCTTAAGACATATGCCCATTCTTTATTTGTGAAGGCAATGTTTCATTTCACCAGGGTGCATGAGTTGGGAGATGAGCTCTTGGTGCTAGAATTTTCTCTTGCAGAAGAGAGGTTTGGGAATTCAGCATCATGGAGGCAGGAGGAGTACTCACCCTTCAAGGATACTGGGCACTGATCTTTGGGACACTTGCCCGATCCCTGGTGCTGGGATGAGTTAACACTACAGGGTGGTACAGTGGACAACAAGGGACAGTGGGTTTGGTTCTACCTGTTTGGCTTTGTGTGAGAGAGTATTGTTCTGTGAATCTGTCATGATTCCAGTTGGCCCTTCATATCCCCAGTTATGGACCTGTGGATTTAAACAAACCAATGATTAAAAAACATTTTAAAAAATTGTGCCTGTACTGAGCATGTCTAGTCTTCTTTTTCCTTGTCACTGTTCTTTGAACAATACAGTAGAAAACTATTTTATAACATGCACGTTATATTATGTCATAAGCAATAGATGATTTAAAGATCTTACATGAAATATCAGATCTTGGCCATCTATGAATTTTGGTATCCACAGGGTTCTGGATTCAGTTCCCTGTAGATATCAAGGGACTTCTGCACTTGAAATAATTTTAACTGTGGGCTGATTTTATGTGAAAAAATAAATTGTAAAAAACTGATGAAGACACAGTTTTCTTCCCTGTGCTTTCTTCTGTGATACTCATCCAGTCTTTATACATTGATTACTTCTCTTGACATTTTATAACTAAAATTGATGGTACTTTTGCCCACTTTTCATGTTAGTTTTGACTTTTCTGCTTTATATTTTTCCTCTTCCCAGCTTATTTCTCTGACTTTTGATTTTTTCTCTTTATTTTTCTGTGTAACATTTCCCCAATTTTTTTTCCTTGCCTGCTAAATAAAATCTGCTTCCTTTATCCTTCCATTTCTCACACTTCTTGCCTATGAGAAGATAAAGTCAGTGAAATAGAAATAGAGTTAGAAGAAAAGGCACTTTTTGGAGATGGAGAAATGATGGAGGAAGGGTTAGGTAAGGAGATTGAAAGGACTAAAAATAATCAAGATATATTACATACATGTACTAGTTTCCTCAAACTAATATAACTATTATGTATTACATACATGTTGATATATAAACAAAAAGTAGAGATGTGAATGATCCTCAATCCTGTGATCAGAAACAGTCAGCTGGTGCAGCTGATTTAACTAAAGACCTCTATAAGGTGTTTGCTCAGCAGTGTGATTGCTGTGAATTGTGGGTGTAGGCTGTTACCTTAATACACAATGAAGTGCATTGACTTAAATGCATGTTATCAGTTGTAACTTGCGTTTTAGAGATGTATTTCGTGTAAGATCTCGCAGTGGCAGCACCACCACGAAACGCTTTTGTGCTTGGAAGTTTGTCATGTGACGAGCTGTTTCTCTGTGCTTTGCATGCAGCTGTCTGTGAAAACGGGTGCCAGAACGGTGGGCGTTGCATCGGACCCAACCGCTGTGCGTGTGTTTACGGCTTCACTGGTCCACAGTGCGAAAGAGGTAAGAAAAGGGAAACGAGACACTTACGTGGAGGAAAGCTTTTTAACTTTAAATGTTTACAAGTCTAATGAAAGCGTATTTAACTGTTCTTTGGTCATATTCGCACCTTGAACGGTAAGTTTGTGGAACATAATAGCAGCAAGCACATCTCAGTTTTTCACACTGAAACGACCTCTGTTGAAGAAGTCAGCTTATGAATTGTACATCTAAGGTATCAGAAGTGCCTGACCACAAATTCTAAGAGTATGCCTACTTCATATTGGAGTCATTGTTGGGATTTCTATTTCTGTTTAAAAAAAAAAAAACAAAAAAACAAAAACACCATGTTGCTTGTGCTTGACTGCAAAACTCCCCAAATCTGACATAAATTGCCCTGCACAATAAGGAAAAGTATAACATTCTGTGATTAAAAAAAAAAGGTAGAATATGATCAAGGCTCTATTACTTTATTTCTCTTGGTTTTTCCCCTCCCCTGTTTCAGTTTTTCTCAACCCTGGAGTTTTGTGGGTTTTAAAAATGGCTTTCAGCAATTACTGAGACAACATGCTACTTGTTCCCATCTGTACATAGAAGGCTTTCTTCTAACCAGCGCCAGTGATACCCTCCAGAGATACTTGCTGATTCGCTTGAGCTTTCTTTTTTTTTTTTTTTTTTAAACTAGTGTATGGCAAGAGTTAATGTTAACACATTTGACGTAGACTTATCAGAACCAGTCCTTACAACAGATGCTAATGTAACCTTCTGCAGAGTTGCAGGGCAAAGAGGGTTGGATATCTGCACACAGGAGCTTCCTTTGACCAGAACAAAAGGGTTGGAGGAATGAATGCTGTAGCCAGCATTGTTCATTTTATCTATGTAGAGTCAGTCAAGCCAGGATGAAACCAGCTACTGTGAATTCAGTGGTGTTTAAACTCATGACCTGCAGGCTGCTGAGAAGTTTGCAGCCATGATCTACTCTGTGACTTAAGAATTACATCCCAACAGTGTTTCATTGGCATTGCAAAGAAATGATACTTTATAATGTAATAACTCTTAGCACTAAACCATAGAGTAAAAATAATTTTAAACTAAAAGTGGTATTAGGTAAGTATTCATTATTACATATACCTTCAAGTGTGTTTTCCCGTAGCTTGTTACAGCATCTAGAATTCTGTAGCACTTTATTGTGAAACTAGAGTATACTGGAGTTACATCAATGAAATATTACAGGTAAGTAGTGATGATAGCTTGTGCAAATGTACAGAGGCCTTGAATTACATTAGAACCTTATATTTAAAAAAGTTATGCTTATTACTCTAACAAAATCTTGACATTCAAGAGGTTAAATCTTGGGAAATAATTAGGAATAGCAATTAATTGGTGAAGTTTGGAAAGTAAGATACATGCAGTCTTTTAACATATTCTTCTATGTGTATACATCAAGATTTGTATTATTCTTAATGTAATTGAGATTTTTAGGACTTAAGTACATTCCACAAATGACAGCGTTTATAGTTTTGCTTCGGATGAATTTTAAAGTCTTTATCAGATGGTTCTATTTGAGGTAGAAAAATTAATTGTGAAATGTTAGCATAAAAAGATAAATCATTCAGAGTGGAATAACACAAATTTCCTAGGTGATGATAAGTTTATTTAAATACCAAAAAATGAAGAGTAGTTAAATTTAAATTTTCAAACATAATCATAACTGGTGGAGATGATATTCTTTTTTTCTGGAAATCTTATAAACCTAGCAGCTCTTTTATCCTGAAGCAGATTTCAAGTTCAATTCCTCATTGACAAATGAGTTGGGTATATAGTTTCAACTCAGAGGTTTTTATGCATTACATCATTATTAAGCAGTTATTCATTCATTAGGTTTGTTAGTATGTATTAAATTTACGGGAATTCATTAAAGACTTATGTGCATTTTACATGTACAGTAGCATATTTTCAGAAGAAAATTATAAAATTAATTTTTGAATGAATCAAATTTAAGGATTTTTTTTAGATCATGAGTTTGTTTCTTAACTCTTTTAATTACTGAAAGTTTTAGAAGTTTATTTCTTCCAAAGAGGTAATTAATAATTTCTACTCATATCACAACCATGAACTTTAACACTTTTAAGAGACAAATTTGTTAGTTTTGAAATGCATAATAGGTAATTGTACCAAAATAGAGTTCTTAACTTTTCTTAATAAATATTATATCTACATAAATACAGAAGGAATCACTAGGTTAGTGAATATATTCTTGTATCATGTTAACATTTAAAGTTCATGCATTTTTTTAATTACTGAATTTCAAAACACTTGTTCTTTATTACCTAAGAAAAAAAGAGCTTTGTAAAATTAGGGGTATTTTCCCTCCTTCAAGTGGAATTGCATATAATTTTCCTCTAAGCTGGCCTCTCGGGATAGGTTGTATGATAAAGCATGGCTGCTTTATCTGGGTTCTGGCAGACTGGTTTCCGGCCTGGAGACAGAGACTGAGTGGTAACTATTGACTGGCATGATTACGGTATTTAACTTGAGTCTTGGATCTGGGTAAGCTGAAACTCTGGAGCTCTCTTCTCACTGTCGCTGATACGCACAATGACCTTTTATGTTTAGCATCAAAAAAAAAAGCTCTCATGGCCACATGCTGATTGTGAACTGCAGACAGATCAGCTATGTCAAAAGCACATGAAGGTACTTAGCTCTCACTTCTTTCTCCAAACAGATTGAAGAATAAACAGAAGTAGAATCAGAATTGTGTAAACAAGATCTAATTTCCCCCTAATACTTAAGGTATATCTTTGTGTGCGTCAGCAGATACTTGCAGATGGTAGTGAGCACGCTTACCTAAGAGATTTCTAGATAAAGTGAAAGGGCTGCTTGATGAGCCGTCAGAGTTCCTCTTTCAACCCTTTTTTGAGTTAAATGGTGGTTGGATTCTTACTTCATAATTCAGTTTTCCTTGGTGCTTTTATAAAGAACATCTGTTAGAAATATATCATGACCCTCCCAGTTAACATATAAATTATGCTACGAATTTTTATGTTTATGTCTTCCTTAGAAAAATATATAAAACCTATAAAATTTCAAATAACCTGACTACCTAATGACATTTCTTTTGTATGTCTTTCAGTGATGAGTACCTTAGAAAAAGAGGACTAGAAAATTACATTTTTAATTTACTGGTGGCTTCAAGAAAAATTCTTTTCTTAATCTGCATCTGCAGTGAAAATAATTGTGAGATCCGGTTGTAAATGTTAGAGTTTATAAAATCTATTTGTAGCCTGCACTTGAAATGACAGTAGAAGGATTGTTATTTACTGTTGGCATCTTCCATGAAATCCAGGTGTGGAGAGGGTTGGGTGAATTCAATGCCTAAAAGCACACAGAGGGGATTCTGGGTCTCTCCTGGAGACCTCTGTGTAGGGTGCTGACTGGCCCAGTCGTGCAGCAGTTTATTGTCAGAGCCTGAATCACTGAAACTGCATCCTTATCCCACAGTGTGAGTCTGGTCATCTAAGGGTGACATGGCACATTCTCTGTTGTGTAATTCAGTAGGAATGTGACGACTACTTCTGTGAAAGTTAACAAGCACAGTCTACCTCTTAGTATAAATTTATTTATTTATTTTTGTCTTTTCGGGACAGTTTAGTCTGGTCTTGGACTCACTTTGTAGCCCAGACTGACCTCGAACTTGCAGTGATCTTCCTGCCTCAGCCTCTCAAGTGGTAGGATTATGAGTGTGCATTACCACACCTGGCACTTGGGTGTAGATTGTTGTATACATTTTTCTTTGCCCACCCACATTTCAGGGTGTAAAAACTGACAGCTATTAACATATTCTGCCAACACTCAGATTCTCCAAAAACAGGAATAAGGATTGGCAAATTGAGATTTTTCCTAAATTCTGAGAACTATATAGACCAGACCCAGATTTGTTCAGAAATAGCTGATAAACTTGTGGTTAATCAATATGTAACCCATCAACTTCAAACTTAATATAGAGTATACAAGTAAGTTTGGGTTGTATAGCCTAGGGACATAACAAATTAATTATATAACCAGGAAAACAGAGAAGTGTGATGCAGAGAACAAGTGAGTATCATGCAGACTTCAGCATACAGTGAATGTAACACTTTCGAGAAATGTGTAAACTGTAGTTTTTACTAAACAAAAGAAACTCATCGTAGTTTTATTATTTAAAAATAACACATGCTTATTATAAACTATTTAGAAAATAGAAAAAGATCCAGTTATGCACAATTTCACCACTCAGACTTAATCATTATTAATATTTGGGAAATGTACTTTGAGTTTCTTTATTGAGTCTACTGTAAATAAGAGTGTTCACCAAAAACGCGATCTTCCCGTTCAATTTGACGCCACTCTTCTGAACCACGGACTAAGTCTTCCTTCTATTTTCAGTCTGGTTCAGCCTGTTGTAGACCATGATGGTTGTACTGCACATTGTAACAGTGAAAGCAGGACACCTCATTTTTTCAAAACACTGCTAAGTTTGTAAAGATATCCTCTCCACCTCTGGATGAAGAACCTTAGCCCAGAAGTGAGCAGCATGGGGGGTAGGAAAGGGAAACAGGAGAGCGAGCCATCTTATTCAAGCCCTTAAATTTAGTTACAGGGCAGAGCTGTCTGCACTAATTGTGTTTTGTATTATTTGACATTTAAAGTTACTTCCAGGTTTTCTTTTTTTGTTTTCGGTGGGTTTTTTTTCCCTGTAGTTTAGTTATATGTGATTAAAATCTCTGTAGCCAAATCTGGGTTCTGGATTATATTCTTAGAATATATCCTGCACTATAATTGCTGAGTCGTTGGTTATATGGAAATCTAGAAAATTTTAATATGGTCTACTCTTTTCTCTCTAGAAAGACATTTTAAATGATTTTTGAACTCTTTGACATTAGGTTTAGAAATTCCTTTCTCATTCCCAAATCTTATTAATATCTGTTGTTTTTTTGCAATGCTTTTATATTTTATTTCGTTTTCTTATAATCGTATATTAAAGTATACAGGAGAATAAACAAATTTTATTTATAGATATTGAATATTTGTTCACTCAGTATTTAAGTGTTTATTATTATCACTTGTGTATTTAAAACATTCTATACTTCCTGTTAATGAGAAGCAAATTGTCAAAAGGCCAGCTCTAGTCATCTACTTTACAGAAGATACAGTAGATCCCATAATGTGAATAAGAACAAACAGAGAGCTGAGATACGCTTTCTGACAAGTGGTAAATTAGACCGTCTTCTGACAGTCAGACAAAAGTACAGTAAATTTAAAGTCGAAAATACAGTGACAAATTCCTGTATTGCACCGTAACGTGTATTATGACTGATTCTTAGGCTAATGCTGTTTGAACTCTATAATTAATTACCAATCACTGGAGTCACTAAGCCAGTAATCTTATAGAAATAAAATGTGTCTTCTTTCCATGCACTTTGAAGATTTAGTAAAATGAAAACTGTAAGGAACAAAGAGATTACAGACTGCAAGTGCCAAACCCCCATGCACCAAGTGCACACACACACACACACACACACACACACACACACACACTACTCATGAAGCTGTTGAGAAGAATATTTTATAACCTTGCGCTCTCTAAGCTAAACTTAGCCTTACATGGGCATCTTAAAAATACCAGAAGATCTGTGGGAACTTAACTTTTTGGCACTAGCGCAGATGACATCCTTATCTTGAATGCCATGAAGACGCCAAGGGAAAGGAAAGAGGGAAGAATTAAGCAGTGAGAAGTTGAAGGAAAAGGGAAGAAGAGAACAGAGAACAAGAGAGAGGAAAATGTGTTGCTCATCAAGGAGTGAGAGTGTTTGCAGTATAAAGCAAAGGCGTATTTCAGGGAAAAAATTAATTCACTTGATGCATCTGGGAGAAGCTAGGCTTCCCCTTCTCTGTCTGAGGCTTAAGCCTGTCTGGATCTGCAAATCAGGATCAAGTATTTGGACAGCTCATTGCGCTTTTTTATTTTCCTGTGAACTTAAACACTGAGTATGTTCATTTATTCTTTGTATCTTTGTTTTTTTTTGCTTTATTCACTTAAATCTGAAAAAAACCTGCCATATAAAATGAAAATATTCAAATACAATGTGTTTGCTTAAGTCCCTAAATGTTTTCCAGTTTTCCTATTTCAGCATCAGGTCAGAAGATGTTACAGGTTAAATGGTTGGAAACTAAGTAAAGCTACTATATTCACATATACATTAAATACTGTGTAGTGAAATATGGTTGAAAGTAGTTAAATAAATTTTTGTGGGTGTAAGTTATGTAAAATCTATCATGTATTTCAGAAACCCCCCGCATTACAGATTCCTAAATTGCACCCATTTCCAAGGATTAAAAGCAATAATGTGCTTACACATAAATGTGCCTCCCATCATGGGAAGCATCCACTAAGTGTTGTTTGTTTTGTTTTAGGAACATGGGGTATAGTGACAATCCAAGGTTAATGTTAAGACCTGTATGATGCTGGAAGCTCTCTCTGATTCCTGTTTCTACCCAGATAATATTTGTCTAGTGTCCCAGCCTTTATTGATAAGGAGATTTAAATGATAATGCTATAATGCTTGGCACAGAATACATGATATTCAAAGATACAAAATCTTTTTAACAGAACTCCCCAGTTACCAAAAAGGATGAGGTAAATAAAAATGAAATCTACAGTGGGATAAAATATGTTTTGTGAAGTAAGTCACACAAGTAAAATGTAATGCTGTTTTAACTTGGAAGGATGGAAGAAATAGGATATTTTAAGTGATGGTCATATTCCTGAATTCCTCAGATTTGAGAATTAAATGAGAAATGATGTGCATTGACACTGTTTGGTAGAGAATAAGTGCTCAGTAAATGTTAAGCTTATGATGAAAAAAACCAAGACAGGATAGCTCTTGTAGACAAATTGCCTTGGTTGGTGATAAAGAGTTTATTTCAGGATCACTTGGACTTCTAGTTTAGGTTTTGTGAGTTAAACAATGTCCGTTTCTGTGTTAACTTCTGTGGGGTTTTGCTAACAATGCAGATTGATTGGATATGTTATCAGTTTCTTGCTTGTTACACAGTTGAATAACAGCCTCTTTGTATTGTTTGACATGTTTTTACCATGAGCACTAGGGTTTCTATCAATAATTCTTGCCTAACCGACCTGTTTAAAATGTGTTAGTCTGCCTCTTCCTTATATTACAGGTGTAATTCTAAGTATTTCAATTGTAACATATATATTGTGTTTCTCTAAAACTTAGAGAAAGCCACACCCTGTATGCACATACACATAATGATTCTAATGATCAGAAATAAGATGAGAAAAAGTGTAGAAATAGAAAAGGCAGAGAATTCCTAGAGAATTATTTAACTGGTGTATGTCTTACATACTGCTAGTTGAAAGAGTCGGGACGAGGCTGGAAAATAAATTTGGTTCTTAAAATACAAAGCCTGGAATTCCAGAGTCAAGAGCTGCCCTTCAGAAGAGGTGCTATGAATAACTTCTGGACTTGAAAGCGGAGGTAATTCAGTGACAGGATAGAAGGAGGCTAAAAAGATGGAAAGCAGAGAGACCACTCAGGAGGACTTGGTTTTGTCAGCAGTAGATGTAAGTTTGTACAGTATGTTTGCTTATGCTGTGACTTATATGCACCTAAATTAGATTGTGGAATAATTGTGAAATGGAAAATTATGTAATGGTGAAAAGAATGACTGGATATTTACTATGACAAAGTCTTTAGAGGAATTAATTTTTAAAGAAACTCAAAGATAGCATTTTTAGTATTGTAAATATGAAAAGTGGGATATAAGGAAATAATTTGTTCAACTTCATTCAGCTCAAAGGGAAGAAAGCAAGTTTTGAACATGAGGTATAATAACCTCAGAACCCAAAATGAAACACAGTGTTGCAAAAGTAATGTATTCTCTATACATGATGCTCTTGAATGAAGGGGGCTTACTGCTTTTGAATTATTTTGTTATCTGGCACAGGCAAATTTTTTGGCAGGTAAATTTCAGATTACACTTCTGAATTCATAATGCATAGTTTCTTTATTAATACGTGATTTAAAACATTTATTCAAATTCATAACACTTAAAACAAATTGATGCTTCCATTGCTAGCCAAAATGGATGAACAGAAACCAGGTTAACTCTCATTTGTGAAAAGACAAGAAAAGAGAACAAAACATATGAAGCAACCGTTTAAAAAATATTGACTACCAAGCAACAAAACAGAGATCCTTGAGAGAAGGAAGCAAACGATGTGAACTGTTTGATTCCTTCAGTTTCCTGCATGAGTTTTTGCAGTCTGCACTGCAGTGGGAAGAATCCAGGTGAGCCTGGCTGATTCCCTGCATCAAGGAGAGAGAGCCAGAGTGCGGTGGGGCCATGGTGGTTGATGACTGGAGTTCTTAGGGTGGACAGAACACAGGAGAGTCCACAGATGTATGCCAGGAGCCATGTACATACAGAGGGTTGCTTCCAAAGACTTTGTGGAGAAAGATATAATCATAATTTTAAAAAATAGTCCAAATCTACCCAGAAGTGATAGAGATATTATCAGACAAATAGACCAAACTAACTGATATTAGGGTATTGCTTATGTTTCAAAAGTTAGAGAAAAGATCGAAAATATTAGAGATGTGGAGACGAAAGTGAACATTAAGACGAGAAGACGAGAATGTCTGAGGTGGAAATGCTTTGAAGGAGATGAATAGTGAATTAGATACTGTAGGTGCAAAGATTAGTGAACTTGAAGACAGGCAGTAAAAAATATTAAACATAAGCCCCAGAGAAAAAAGTGTTTACCTCATTGGGACTTGTGACAGCTGCCAGCGTATTAAGTACATATAATCAGAGTTATTGTAAGCAGTGGGTGGCAGAGATGAATTCATAGGAAATTTCCGTATTTGTTGAATACTGAAGCTAACAGAACCGAGAAGACCAATGAACCGCAAACAAAAGAAACACTAAGAGTCACAGCAAAGGACATCAATAAAAATTGCCTAACGGCACAGATATGGAGAAAATCTTAGGAACGCTCTCAGAAGGACATGTACAGATGGAGAGAATGTGAGGCTGCCAAAAACCTTCTGGCTGGGAGCACTGCAGGTGAAGAGGCCGAGCAGCCTCACATTCGGAGGACTGAAATTACCAGAGAACGCTTCCCAGAGATAGAGGCAAAACAAAGCCATTTTCAAAAATAAAGGATAAAGAATTTTATCATAAGCTGCCTGCTCTGTAAGAAATTTTAAAGATAGTCCTTCAGACTAAAGGAAAATATTATCAGATATAAATATGTATACATAAAAGGATGAAGAGCATCAGAAGTATGACTGGGTAAATATATAAGTTTTACGCTTTGTATTTGTATCTTAAGAAGAAACTGGCTTTTGAAATGAAAAACACAGTGTTCTGTGGGATTTATAAAAGAAGCGGTGAAAAATAAACTTTAAAAATAGCACAAGAAGTAGAGACTCTTATAGTATTTGTTGAGCAGTGTAATATTATCTGAAGTTAATCATATATATGCTAAATTTTAAAGAAACCACTACATACAGAGCTATAGCTAATAAACCAAAAATGTGCTAACAAAAACTGAAAGCAGCAAATGAAAGAGAATGAATGTTAAATGGAAAACTCAAAATCAAATAGGATTTGATAGATTTAAACCTAACCATATCAATGTAAATGACCTTAAACATTTAATGAAATAGCTTCAAGATGCCAATTAAAAATATTGTTATATAATATAAATTAATTCATTTATATTCTCCTATAAGTAATCTATTTTGAATAAAGCCACAAGTAAGGTTAAAATTTAAACATGGAAAGCATAACTGACCAAGGCTAATGAAAAGAAAGCTGGCCACATTAATATCAGATAAAACAAACTTCAGAGCAAAGAATATCAAGCATCAAGAAAGTAATTTATTATAATAAAGATGTCACTTAATAAAGAGGCTTTAACAATTCTAAATGTTACAAATTTAGTAGCCCAGCTTCAAAATGCATGAAGTAAAGGAAGAATAGATAAATCACGGTTATGGATATTCACCGTCCCATTCTTGACAGAAGTAGACTTAAAGTCAACAAAGAGAGAAAATAAATCTCCTAGATCTACTTTCTATTTAATACAAATTTTATGGAAACTTTCCTAGAAAACTGGATGGAATTTAAAACATCCCAATTCATCCTAAGGAACCTTAACAAAGCCAGAAAAAGATCTTTCTTGAGAAAAATGCAAATACTGCTCACAATGCAACACTTTGCAACAAAAATTTATCCAAATATATCAACAATAATACATTAAAATGATAATATGTCACAGCTAACTAGGATTTATCATGGGACATTAAAAGTCAGTTGTCATTCATATCAAATTAAAATAATCGTATGTCATATAAATAGATACAGAAGATGCATTTGAACAAGTAAAATGCTTCTAAACTAGAAAGTGGGAGAGAACTTCCTCAAAATGATGAGATTTTAAGAGATCTGTACCTAACATCACACTTCGTGATGAAAAGCTGAGAGCTTCCACCACTCCCACTGAGCATTCCACTCTATTCTAATCAGGGCAGTAGGACAACAAAATAAGAATAAAGCATAAGGCAAAGGGAGAAGTAAACTCTTACTTGCACAAGACATAATTTTCCACGTAAAAAGTTTGATGAAATTTTCAAAAGCATGACTAGAGAACCTAAGTAGATTTGTTAACAAGGTCATAGGATGCAAGATCAAAGCATAAGATTTGTTTTATTTTTATACCTAGCAGTGGTCAATTGAGAATTTAAAAACTACCACTTCCAACATCATAAATCTTGTGACATTCTTGGAGATAATTCTGATAAAAGATGAGCTACTCTTGTGTACTGAAAGCTATAATTCATTTTTAAGCAAAGTTAATGAAGACCTAATAATGACGATGCATACTGTGTGCATTGGTTACAGGACTTAATTTTGTGGGACGTAGATTGTTCACAAATTGACCTATTGACAATATAGTGCTAATCAAAATCATAGGTAAATTTTGGAGAAGTTGATGGGATGTGAAAATTCAAAAGACCTAGAGTAGCCAAAGCAAATTTGAAGACAAACTCAGCTGAAGCATGTACACTGTTTATGAGACTTATTGCCAGGTTGTATAGACAGCCAAGAAAGCAACCTTGTTGTGTATGGTGACATTTAGTGTCCATTGTGAGCTTGATCGACCTGAAAACTGCACAGGAGATTAGTAAAGGGCACTCACAGGCGTGCTGGGTGGGTCGTGGACACGTGGCTTGGTCTGGTCGCTGGCCCTTTTCTCTCAGGTGTTGCCCTCTGTGCTTTGATTCCCAGCTGCCATGCAATGAGCAGCTTTGCTCCATCTCTGTTAAGGTTGAGTGGGCCAAAATTAGTCCACGTTCTTATGTTCAGCAAGGAATGAGGTTTCAGTGGTACACTGAAGTAGCCACACTTACTTAAAATCGCAGGACAGTAGCTACAGGAATGGGCAGAAAGACAAAAGGGGAAAAGGAGGAGATCGAGGAACTGGATAATTCAGGCTTCCTGTCCTTAAAGGGTCAGACACCTCTGTGTTCTAGGTGCCTCTCCTTCTGTCAGTGGTGTCAGTGGTCTGCTACTGGGGGTGTTGCAACCTCCTCAAGCATGGCAGTTAGCAGGTTTTGCCTCGTTCACAGTTGAATGGAAAGAAGAAGGTAGCTCCCCAGCCCCTCTACGTCCAGCTGCACCACTGCCACCCTGTGTTCCTGCCTTGGAGCCAGCCAGCTGTAGATAGAAACCACTGAAATCATGAGCCAAAGGGACCCATTTCTCCTGTTAGTTGTGATGTCAGGCATTTTTGTGCCAGCAGTAAGAAGGCTTATTTATTTATCAATTTAGAAGCAAAGGAAATTCAGTGAGTTTTTTTTTTATATGTGAAACAATTGACCTGTGCTCACCAAATACTAAAATTATGACAGAGTAGGCCATTGACCTAAGTGTAAAATAAAGCCATCAAACTCTTAGAAAATAACACACTTTTATGACCTTGGTATAAATACTATATTCTATACCCAAAGCATGGCCCTATTAAAAATGGATACATTTCATCAAAATGAAAACTCCCTGGTCTTTGAAAGATATCGTTAAGAGGATTAAAAGTATCAAGCCATGAGTTGGTGAAAATATTTGTAAATGATGTGTTTGTGCCCAGAATAAACTTGCTATAAAGAAATAGCAAATCTTAATAATAAAAGAGCAAACTACCCAGTTAAAAACAGAAAAGTGTTTGTGGAAAATTTTCACCAACTAAGTGCATGTAAGCACATAAAAATATGTTCAGCGCCTTCAATCATTAGGAAAATAATCTCCCGACACCTATATCAATCCGTCGTGATAAGAATTTAAGTAGTACAAGCCCTGGGGGAAACAGTTTCTGAAAAGCTAAATACATAGCGAGGGCAGTGGCACATGCTTGTCATCCTAACTACTTGGGAGGCTGGAGTGGGAGTATCACAAGCTCAAAATCAGTTTGTCTGGGGATTTAGCTCAGTGGCAAAAGCACCTGCCTGGCAAGTGTGAGGTCATGAGTTCAAGCCACGGTACCAAAAAAAAAAAAAAAAAAAAAAAAAAAAAAAAAATCAGTTTGAGCAACTCAGTGAGATCTAGTCTAAAAGGAAAATACTGGGCATGCATAGGAATAGAGGTCAATGCCAGAGCGCTTACTTGCCTAACTTGTGTAAACAACTTCAGACTGCTCAAAATAAAACAAAAGCCAAAACCATGCATATGCTTACAACACTGATTTAGCTGTTCTGACCCCATGTGCACTACCTAAATGAAAACGTATATTTATATAAAAAGTTGTACTCATGTCCTTATAGCAGCTTTATTTATAATAGCCTCAGAAGCTAAAACAACTCAAGCCAGGCGTCGTGGCGCACACCTGTAATGCCAGCACTTGGGAGGCTGACATAGGAGGATTGTTGCAAGTTCAAGACCAGCCTGAACTACAAAGTGAGCTCAAGGCTGTCCTGAACTGCGTAGCAACACCCTGTCTCAAGAAGACAAACAAACAAACCTTAAATGCCTATCAGCAGATGAATGGATAAATCATATTTTCGTGAAATACTTTTTGTGGTTTATATCTTCTTATTAGTACATGTTTGAAGTGCATAATATTTGCATTCCTTGTGTGGGGTTGGTACATGTGTACAATACATTTTAATTCTTCTTTTCATCTCCTTTCCTCTCCTTCTTACCCTCCTGTCTCTTGGTCTTCTTCCCACTCATAAAAGGTCTCTCTCTCTCTACTTCATATTATCTGTTCTTTATTTTGTTCTTTACTTGCAATCTGAATTTTTCTGTAGAAACCATGAGATATTTAAGCCCATGTCTGAGTTGTTTCACTTAACATTGTGGTCTCGAGTGCATCTTTTTTCCAACAGATGGCTCCAGTTTATCTCATTTATGGAAGAATAATACTGTGCTCCCTTATATGTAAATACCACATTTTCTTTAACCATTTGTCTGTTGATGCACATATAAGCTGCTTCCAAGATTTAGCTATTATGAATTGTGCCTACCATGCCTACCCATGTATCACTGTTAATATTGTGACTAATTCTTCGGGGGGTGATTCTGAGAAGAAGAATCACTGGGTCACATGGAATTTCTAGCTGTAGATTTCTGAGCCATCACCACACTGATTTCCATAGTGGTTGTACTAGTTTACATCCCCACCAATTGTGTAGAAAGGTTCCTTTTCCCCCACAGTCTCATAGTGTTTTTTTGTTATTCGATTTCTTGGTAGGATAAGATGGGATCTTGATGTTGTTTAAACTTGTATTTCTCTAATAAGTACCGAAGGTGAACTTAACTTTAGGTGTTTACTGACTATTTCTAATTCTGTGAGTGATTCTGTTCATAAAACTTAATGAATAATTGATGAAGTAGCCATTGTGTACGGTATGAACTTCCAAGTATTTATGCTGAATGAAAGAAGCCAAATAAAAAGTACATGTATTAATATTTTATTTTTACATAATTCTAGATATTTAAAGTAATATATTATCTATTGGACCATTGATTGCCTAGGGATGGAACCATATGAATGGGCAAGATAGAGAAACCACAAAGCAGCAAAAGAAAATTCTTGGAGGGTGATAAATGTTTGTTATTTAAATTATAATGATTTCATGGGTTTATACATAGACAAAATATATTTAATATTGCACAAATGTGTAGTTTTATGTCGGTTTTACCTCAGTGAAGATCCTGAAAAATTTGAAATTGAAAGTAATGTATTCCCTGTTTTGTGCAAGTTGATTTAGGTTTTGAAATTAATGCCTCTGGCCATGTGTCTTGATTACTTTTCTCTCTGCTGACCACAAAATAGCTGACATCCAAAATTAGAGAAGAATTTAGTTTACAGTTTTTGGAGGTTTCAGTCTATAATCAGCTGGCTGCAAGACATGCATGGCACAGGAAAATACTTCAAGGCAGCAACCAGAGCTAAGAGGGAGGGAACTTCCCTTATATTACACGCAGTCCACCCTACCCCACCCCTACACCCAGGATAGGTATAGCACTCACAAAATCTCTGTGCCCTCCTCTTGCACAGAATGAGGATATTTACAAAGTAAGGATCCTGGTTTCCTGCTGAGTCTCTCAGTGAAACTTCTACACTTCTCATGTTAATAGAATGTATCAACCATAATTCCATATCTCTAAAGAAGTATGTAAATATGGTGATACATACATTTCAGTCCATAATAATTGATCATCCTTTATGCATTCTTGATCTTCTGTTAGAGTTCAACCCTTATTCAGTTGCAACTAGGGAAACAGGATAAGAGATATATCCTGAACAATAAAAGTCCTCTACTGTAAGAGGACTTTTGTTTTGGAAATTTAATCAAGCCATGTTATTAATAGTTGCCTGCATAATCAATGTAAGTTTCTAAAGGAGTGAATGGCCAGGCAACCAGAAAATATGCCTAGAAAAATAACTGGAATGTATTTGTATCAGTTTATAGTATACTTCCTCTTAGTGAATCAAAAACTAAATATATGTTGACAAAGTTTCATTGTAAATAAAAAGTGACGTGTTCTGCCTGCCTTTCTTTTTGTATTTTAGAAGCTTTTCTCTTTATAAATTTAGTGCAAAATATTTAGATATAGTTATCATTTTAAACTCACATTTAACATTAGAAAAACCTCACTGTAAATTAACTTTTTTGTTGTTGGTTAAAGCCATAAAATCTGATAAACACAGGTCATCATTTCTCGATTTATTGACATTTCAACATACAATTTGTTACTTCTCTGCCGTGACAAGAGAAGCATATCCTTTATTACTACTTTATTTCCCCACACCTGTTGGTTGATCAGATTTTATCATCACAGTTTCCCAAAATGTGCTCATGAGTGCTTTCCCACTGTGAAGAGTGGTGATCAGTAGTCTTTTCTTGAACCTTAAACCTTTATTTGAACTCCAGTCCGATACGCTTATTTTGACAGAGTTTACTTTTTTTCTCATATTTCTAAAGGTACAATCCCAATTATTTTCTGGCATTGAATATGCTCTGAAGAATTCTCAGTCTAACCTGATTTTTTTTTCTCCTAAATAATTTGCTCTTTTTTTGTCAGTGTCTTAATAATTGTTAAGTTTGTATCATCTGTTCTCTGTACATGTTCTAGGGGAAATTATGCAGTCATCTGATATAGAATGATAGTTTTCTTACTAAAATTTTCTGTTTTATCTTTAGGTAGGTTTTCCACTTAATTTTAGGTTCTCTGAGTTGTTTTTTCTTACATTTGATCTGTTGCCTCCTCATTGTTTTTTGTCTTTAATTCATTTGTAGCTGTTTGTGTCCTGTTGCTTTTACTAAGTAATGTAATAGTTTTATAATTACAGGAGATGTTTTTACTTGCATTCAGTTAGTTTCTGTAGCTCAGAAGTTTTTCTTAATTTCACTTTTATGGTTTAATCAACTAGGTTTTGTTCAACCTTTTTATCACAGAATTCACCTTCTTATGAAGTTCTTAACGGATGCTGTATATTGCAAAGAAAGCTTCCTAAGTTTCTCATATTTCCTATTTTTTTTTACTCTAGTGGAACATATTTCTTATGAACATATTAATGAAAATGTTTGTCTCTGCCTGATTAAAATGGGTAACTCTGACCAGAGCGTCTGTTTGTACTAACTAGATGTAAATAGATCTTTCTTTTTTTTTTCCCTTCAAATTTTACTCAGCGTTGCTTGCTTTTCCTAGCTCTTGTTTGAGACTCAAGTATTTTCAGGTACTTCCTGTTCTGAGCCTACAAGAAGAGAAGACCTCAGCTGAGATCTGGGCAGCTGTGGTGAGTTGGTCTGTGCACTTTCTAACCTTTGTATTCCTGTACCAGGATCGTTCTATCTTTGGTATGTACCTGATAACACCTTCGCTGTCAGGAAATCATGCTTAGGTTCCCCCACTGCCCCGTCATTCCCTGGTGTTAGTCCCTCTTTGGTTGTTACAGTTTGAGCCCCGCTTTACCCGCAGTGACAGTGCTCCTTTTACCTTCCTTGCTGATTCTGGTCCCCCGCTTAGTGCTGGGAATGATGAACTCTGTGGTGATGATTCTTCTGTCTGTGCTGTCTAATGTCCTCCCATCCGGTAGCGATCACACTGTCCGGACCTTTCCAGGGTCTGTTTTGTTGTTTTGTTTCCTTTTTGTTGTTGTTTTGTTTTCCTTTTTTCTTTTTCTTCTCTTGTTTAAATGTAATAGTATGTCGGACAGCAGGAATTTTGACTCCTTATGTTTTCCCTGATTTTGTAAGCTAAAATTAAACTTAGCTCTCTAGGGAGAATTAGTAAAATTTCTCAAGATTTTGACTAATTACCTTCATTCCCTGTATTATTTGAAGGAAGGAGGATTGTAATATTTTCTTCTGTTTATTTCCTTTGCTGCCATTTTCAAATATCATGGCAGAAGTTTGAGCCTGTTTACTACTTTAGAATACATTTTTTTCCTGTGTTTCCTTTGACCTTTGTTATATTGTGGTTGTTAGCTGTAGGAAAGGAAGATTGTGTGATATGATTTCAGTTTACTGTGTTTTTCCTGGAAGTTGATTTTAAATTTTTGACGTGAGAATCTTGAGTCACACAGCAAGCCAGACATAGGTGCTGCTGATAGAATGTGATGTAATCTGATACTGTAGCTGATATTTACAAGTAAGATTCTGGCAGTTTATTAAGTACACATTATTGAACCAAGCAACACTAATTCTGTGGATGCCTCATCATCTGTGCATTAAAGACTGTGCTTCCCGTGACTGTACTTCATGTCACACTTTAATGCATGCAGATTTCTTCCATATGGGCAAAGCTGCATGTTTGTGAATGTCCTCCTCTGATTTAAAGATAGAATACAGTGCACATTCCAAATTTTAACCAAGATCATTCTTCTTTTTTTTTTAAGGATTAAGTTCTAAGTGTCACAGTAGAGACCATAATTAGAACTCAACAGAGTGCTGTGTTTTTCAGCAAGTCAATTCACAATTTCCGATTTAAAAAAACAACAGCAACCCTCCCCCCAAACAAACAAACAAACACCCCAGGACATTAGGCTATATCGTTATTTACTTGTCTTTCTTAGTCCTCAAAGTTGCCCGGATATTTGTGCCCAAATGGGCCTATTTTGCCCATTCAGGTTCGGTGCTCAAATAATAATAATTTTTTTAACTGTGATTGCGTATTGTTAGTACCAGGGGCCTAAAAGTAAAACTTTAACATTCCAGTTTCATGCCAAATCAGTAATACAAGAACCTTTGGAGCAAATGAGAACCAAGCATAACCATTAGAACTTTTTAAAGTGCCCTATCCCCCAATTACCCATTGTAGAAATTGTGAAATGTTGGTCTGTCATGAGCTCCTTCAAAAATGCTTTTAAAAAATAATTTTATTGGTACATTTTTGACATACATAATGACCACATTTGCCATAGGAAATTTGTACCTGTGCATAGTACATCTGAATTCTTTTTTTCCCATTCTCCTCCTTTCCCTTCAATCCTTCATCCCCTCTCCATTTAAAAAACTGTTTGTTTTTCCATTATTTTTTATCCCTGTTTCCTTCCTTCCTTTCCTTCTTTCCTCCTCTCCCCGTGCCCCTTCCATTTGAAGATTTTCTTCCTACTTTCCAGGCTCTGTGTTCCATTTTGGTCTTGATTCATCCTTTGGGTTTCTCACAAGGGGTAAATAAAATTATGTTCTCAGGATGTGTCCATTTACCTAAAAACGTCTCAAGTTTATGGAAGAGCAGTACTCCATTGTGTTTATAAATCACATTTTCTTTATGTTGGTCTATCGATGGTCATATTAGCTGTTTCCTCTTTAGTCTTTTGCTAATTACGTAATAGCTACAAGATTGAGCAATTGCAAATTATGCTGCTTTAAACGTGACTGTGCGTATGGCACATGGTGTGCTTTTAACTTTTTGGGACGATTCCTAAAAGGGGAATAACTGAATCAAATGGAACCTCTAGTTTAATTTTCTGAGGAATTCCCATACAGATTTCCATGCTGATTGCAGTAATTTGCACTCCCACCAGCAGTGGAGAGTGTTCCTCTTTCCCCACAGCCCTGCCAGCGCTTGTTATTGATTGTTTTCTTGATGATAGCCATTCTTTCTGCATTGAGATGAAGTCTCTGCTGTTTTAATTTGCATTTTTGAATGACTGATAATGTTGAGCATTGTCTCATATATTTATGTACTGCTTGCGCTTCTTCATTTGAGAAGTATCTATTGATTTCAGGTGTCTGTTTTTGGATTAGGTTTAAATTTGAGGAGGCTAAGATTTTTCTGAGGTTTTTTATGTATTCTAGATGTTAATCCTTTGTCTGAGGCATAGCTGGTAAAAAAATATTTCTCATTCTGTCAGTTGTCTCTTCACTCGTCAGTGGTTTCTTTTGCTGTGCAAAAGCTGAATGTTTTTGTGATTAGTTAAGTTTGAGATAGAATTTGTTAAAATAGCTCCAAGATTTTATCCAATAATTAATTCTCTCGTTCAATTGAGCCCCAAATAAAGCTAACTCTGGATAAAACTGACTCCTGGATTATTTTGAAGATGTATGTTATCTTCAAAGTCTATTCCTAGAAGGATATTTTTTGCTTCCCTCTGATATAATAAAAATGGATTTTAGTTCAGTTTAAAGTTTTCTCTGTCCCTCCTACTTGTAAATCACAGTGACCTTAATTGGAAGTGCATACTTCTTTAGAGGAGCAAAACTAAGCCGGCAACGTTTTAATGACTTTGTATCTTGCTTTTTTAGTTGCTAAACTAAAACCTAATCTAGACATATTTTTGAAATCGTATGTAGAAAATGGAAGACTTATCTAATTTCTTAAAAGGAAAATCACACTTGTTTTATGCAAACTTACGATTCTGTATCTTGCCGAAGTTAAATCCGTATCTTATTCAGTGGTTACCTTATAGATGTGTAGAGTATAAAAAGAATGCAGTGTGTAGATTATAGTAAGATATGTAAGGGCATATAACATTACAGACTCTTTTCATGCTATATTTTAGTAGTCTTTTTTAGAATAAATATTGACCTTATTAGGTGCTGAAATTTACTAATAATTGCATACATAGTTCCTGTTTATTGCTGTGGAATACCATAGCCTGAATGCGGCCATACATTTGGGTCTCTCTTTATAGTTCTATCAAGAATGACTTGTGAGGAGGTGGGATCTGGAAAGCTGATAAAAGAGAAGTGAGAGGGTGTGGCTGATACCCTGGGGTACCAGGCATCATTTTTCGGGCACAGAGCATTTGAGGAATTAACCTGAAGCCACAGTTAGACAAAGTAGAAGGCAGCTGAGAAGAAGGTAATGATAAAGGAGGCCAGGGGAAGAGAACGGTACTTTGGGGAATCCCGATGGGAGATTTTTGACCCATTAATTAAACGATGACTCTGTCGTGATGTGTGAGCGGCTCTTTGCTTCTGTCTCCCGTTAATGATGCAGATTGTGAATCAGGCCTACCGGAGACTGCCCCGCTCCCTACTGTGGGCTGTGCAGGAGAGACTGACACAGTCACCTCCAGATGGTTCCGGTCCACCAGGTGACTTGGGTCTGCAATGAGACAGATGTGCTAGTGCTCTGCATTCCTACTGATGTGTCAGGGCACATCTCCCCTGGGTCCCTGCAAGCTTCCCACAGCTCTCCTCGGTGCAGAGGGCTCAGGTTTTCCTGCTTTTCTTTACCTTTTCCTGGTGCTGGTTAGGTACCAGGCAGGGAAACAGTGGCCAAGAGCTAAGTCATTCTAAATTGGAATTTATTTCAAAGTGTATGCTGACATATATAAAGAATTTGGTTCCTTGCAAACATTTATCAGATGGCTGATAAGTGTTTTCTGTTATTTATTAAAGTTATGAAACAGACTCCTACAGTTCTTCCACTATATACTATTTGGAGATTTTATATTAATTATTTAAAAAATGACATCATAAAGTTTCTTGAATTACAGCTCCAACCTTCTCTCTGTCTAATTCTCTGAGTTAATGTCTCCATTGTAATGTTGGCCAAAAGTAGATATCCTTCTCTTATGTCTTATTTTAGGGAGAAGGCAGCCTGTCTGTGGGACCTTTGTAGTTGTTTTTTCTCAAGTTGAAAAGTGCTATTTTAAATGTTTCATCAAAAATAGTGCTAGATTTTGTCAGATGCTTTTACTATGTAGATTGAAATGATCTTATGACTTTTGTCCTTTTGTTCTATTGATAGGAAATATTATAATTGATTTCACATGTTGAGTGAAATGTGAAGTGCTTATACTAATCCCATTTGGTTATAACATAGTATCCTTTATATGTGTTGCTGTTCGGCTTACCAATAGATTTTTGAGAATTTTTGTAACTGTGTTCACAAGGAATAATGGTCTATAGTTTTCTTATAATATCTCCGCATTTCATGTTCTGTAATTGCAGAAGTTAAAAGAGTGTTTCTTTCTCTTAAGATTTTGTAAATGCCTCTGAATGGTTGATATTAATTTTTATTTAATGCTTGATAGAAATCACCAGTAAAGCCATCTTAGCTTGAGTCTGTCTTTATGAATAATTTTTGTATTCCTAAATCAACCCTTTTATTTATTTTACTAAAATCTGATTTTCTGTTTATTAGAGAGTTACTTTAGGTAATTTGTATCTTTTTAGAAATTTGTGTTTTTCCCCTAAATTATTGTTATACTGTTGTTCATACTCACATTATTGGTCTGTGATCCTTTTAGTACAGTAAAATCTGCTGTAATTTCCCTCTTTTACTTCTGAGTAATTTCAGTGTTGTTTCTTTTTATTTTGGCCAGTTTAGCTAAAGGTTTGCCAGTTCTGTCAATCATTTTTTGGTTTTGTGAAGTTTTCTAATTTTTAAATTTGCTGTTAATTTCTTCTCTAATCATTTTTTATTTCCTTTATCTTGCTTGCCTTAGGTTTAATTTGCTCTTCTTTTTCCAGAGTCTACGGTTCTGTCTTCAGTTGTTCTGATAAAAAGCCAGCTACTAAATGAATCTGGGTTTCTTTTTATATGAGGAATCTTTTTTCTCTTATTGCTATTAGGATTTCCTCTAAATCTTCGTATTTTTATTGTTTATGTCTGTGCTCAATCTCTTTCAATTTATTCTACTTGGAGTTTTCTTAGTTTTTTGGAGGAATAGATTAAGGATATGTTTCAAGTGTTTCTTTGTTCTTTGCTGTACTCTCCAAATGGCATAATCTATTGATCGCCAAAAAGGCCACAAATCCTTTGTCCATACTGTTGTTCATCACTTCTAGTGGATTTTTCATTTCAGTTATTGTGTGTTGTAATTCTGGGATGTCCACTTGGTTATCTTTTTGGCCTCGTTGTTGATGCTGTTATCACACTGACGAGACATTGATTGTCTTCTTACCCTCCTTTTTGAGCATGATTTCTTTTAGGCTTTTGAAGTGCTTGTCCTTGTAATGGAATGCCACTGGTGTTACTCCTCAAAGGGCAGGAACTCGGTTATCCTGTCAGTCGTTTGCTGCCACCGCACCCAGCACCATCTGTTAGTCTCCTCTGCTTTCCTGCTGAGTACTTGTTTTTCATAAGGCTTTAGGGCACAGATCGTCCCACGTCTGATTCTACTGGACTCAGGCCACTTTGCTGGAGCATTTATTGATTATGGTCTTTGAGGCGTGCTGTGACTCCGGGAAGGCTTCTTAGCTGTCCCTTCTGGTGTACGCCTGTCATGTTAGTCAGCTGCCCCATAGATCAGCTCACTGCCTTCTTAGAGCTACCAGCACCCTTCCTCTGCCTTAGCACCAAAATCTTCATTCTCAAGAGCAGCCTTAGGTTTGACTTTCCATACTTTTATCTGTTTCAAGTAAGTCCATTTCCCTGTGAGACGCTTCAGAAAACTTTGTTCTTATTCCTTGCCTTTTCCTCTGGCCAAAATCTCTGGGGCCCTGGTTTGGATTGGAGGGATTGGACTGAGTGCCAGCCTGCTTTATGAGGTGAATATCAGCGGGGCCAGTCTCCTCTGGTCTCCTCGGCTTGCCAGTCTTTGCATGGAACCTCTGCCATGCCCGCACACTGGTGCAGTGGTAACCAAGGTCCCATGTTCCAGCCTCGCTGTAATTGGGGTAGGACTTCACACTACAAAAGGGACTAGGAGGAAAGAGAACCCGTGAACTCTGAGCTGCATGTTCCTGCATTTAGTCTTTGCAGTGCAAAACAGAGGGACTAAATATTGGCAGCTTACTTTGCTGAGGAGAAGCCCTGCACTGACTGAGAAATGAGACGGAAAAGGAGTGCCATTTTCTCAAATGTACTTGCCTAGATTGGAGCTTTCATCACAGAGCAGGGCAGCGCGAAAGAACTGGGTGACTTGGACTCTTGCTGTTCTTAACTGTGATTTAATCAGCTCTCTTGAATAGCACTGACTTGTTTGCCGTATGCCCGTAGGACAGTATTTGGAAACTTAAAATGATTGCTCTTAAAATTGTGGTTCTCATTGAGGAAAAAAAACATATGGTTGACTTTTCACCCTTAAAATCAGGGGCAATTTTTTTTTTTATTCATGAGGGTAACCATTTTCTTGATTTGTTGTGGTTGTTTTCATTGTTATGTGTTTCTCCTTGTGCTTATATTAGAAATATTTCTTCTTAGGATTTTGGAGCCGCTGTGGAAGAAATAGGCTAAAGAGAAGGGTAGATTGTCTTAAAGAAAAAAAAAAAGATAGCATTGTCTGAAAGCCTGCAGTGTGACCGCTGGAGGGATGTGGGAGCTTAATGATGGGGTGGCCTTCATGGTTTTCAGTCATCCAGTGATTCTTCCCTCTGCTTTGTTAGCATGAATTCAGTGAGGAAGCAAGCCAGCTGCGCTTATGCCAGTAACCTACTTTTTTTCTCAGTAAACTGCAAGATGTCAAGGGTGCTCTCTGCCTAGAGAGTTTATAGAGTTCTAAGAATCTTTGATTGCATCGCAAAATGTTTTATCAAGAAAATTTCCATGTACACTTTGGAAATTAAATGGTTCACTGTCCTTATCAAAGGTTATTCAGAGTTTTAAAAGATAGTTTTTAAAACTAGTGCAGACTGTATGTACCATTTCTTAATTGTTATTCAAAAATAATTATTATTCTACTTGAAAATTAATTTTCTCCTGGTATTTTGAACTAAAACAGCGAGGTTATCTCTGTTCAACTTGTGTCACTGTTTTTTCTGAGCTCAAAGTATTATATTGATGGATTAAGTATAGGAATTACATACAATGAAGGTTTTCCTGAATATTAGATTAAATAACAGTTATAAAAATAGAGCAAGACACACTCAGTAGCATTCTATACCGGAAGGAAAAGTGCATTTCAAGAATTCCCCATCAAAGTGTACAATAGATATTGTAATAATGAAAGGGAAAGAAAATGTTCAAAAGGAAAGAACAACAAGGGCAGGGGAAAGGAGAAAAGGAGGAAAGGAAAAGCTTATATGTGTGTTGGTAAGCACCATAAATGTATGTATGTATGTATGTATATGTATGCAAGATAGATAACTATACTACTAATACCAAAAAGAACGGTTTGTGCTGTCATTGTTGGACTGTTTGATCATTTTTGTGGCTTGTAACCTGAACAACTACTTTTAAGATAAAAATATGCAATATATTAACTACTGTTAATTTCCTACTGTTTGTTTTGGAATTCTGTATCATTTCCACCCCTTTTTTCTGTTTTGCTTTTAAAAGAAAAAAATTCTGCATTGTTGGTGATTTAAAAAATTGTCCAGCAGCCTGTTCATTTTTCAAACAAGTCACTAAGTAGTAAAGTAGAAAATTTCCTATTTATTATTCCCATATTTGTTAACAACTGTGGAAGCAAGACAGACCAATTTATTTTGTTGCTTTCAACATTTATGAATAATTTATTATACTCGTACCATGTGCCAGAAATTGTTCTATCTCAATATTTTTCTTTTCAAACATTATTTTAAAAATAATATACTTGGGTGTAAATGAAACAAATAAAATATGTGCCCCTTGAGAGTGTAAACTATATGGTCATACATACATTATTGTATATACTTGGTGACACAGTGTGAACATTAGTGTTGACGTTCCAAGTTCTCACATAAAACATTTTCAATTATCCAGATACAAACTCTTTATTCCCAGTTTCTTTTAAGAGAGTAAGTTGAGAAACAGTTGGATATCTTTATTCGTAGTTTCACTTATTATAAACTTACTATAGTTTCTAGATTTATCCCAATTACAGTTTTGACTTTTTGTTCAGTAAAAATTCCATGATCAACACAATTTTTTTAACATGTCTTCTTTACCATCACTTCAGCTAAAATTCATTGAAATACAGTGTATCTGTAATTGGCCAATTTCTTTTTTAATACTCTATCTGGCTATGGCTGTAATCTCTAATTGTTGATGTAATATGATTTAAAATGTGTGTTTTTTTCTGATTTTAGAGATAATTCATGCTTAATCTCTAAATAGCTTTAGAATCATAGAATCATAGAATCATAGAATCATAGAAAATGCCAGAAATTCGCAAAACACTGTTGAAGTCACCTCTAACTAATAAGTAGTTTTTTTAGTGAGCATTTGTTAATTCTGTTCCCAGGAATTATTTCACTAATGTCCTGTTGTCTTACTCCAAAATATGTGCTCTCTCTACTATTATATTGTTCTCCTAGCTATAAATTATAACTAATAAATACATAAAAACACATATACTCTTACTTTTGTTTAAAGCAGCTAAATCATTTTGATTGTAGCATCTAACTTTTTAAAGGCTTCTTGTTTCTCAAGTATCCATTGAGTGTAATAACTACCTACCTCATCATAGCAATAAGTAAATTATTCTCACAAATCAGACAGAACTTTGCCTGATAATATATATAAGTACTTAATGATTGCTTGTTAATATCTTATTATTGCAAATGTAATTATTTTTGTTTTAAATACTGTTATTCGTCATTCATGAATTTATAACATGTAAATACACTTACTAAAATACTATGACTTTTAACTTTATTAAGTTAAGGCACATTGCTTGAATATATTACAGTTTTCTAGAATACAAAATATAAAACTTTCAATGAAAGCATATGAAAATAAAGAGATCATAAAAGGATGTAAACAAGAAATACTTACCACTAGTCCAAGGCTGCTATTAGTCATTGGCAAAAATGTTCCAGCTGACAAAAACTGTCAGTACAGCGAGCCTCAGTCTCTTACACCCAGGCAGCTGAGCCAGAAGATTTAGGATTTTGGTGCCTGCCAGCTTAAAATTCATTTTTGTATAGATTCTTGAGTCTGGGTGTATTGAAGCATGAACTCCTAAGGTTTTATCCTGTCCACAAAAGATATGTGGAAAACGAAATAGTCGTAAATATGACTGAAACATTTATTAAATTGCCAGCAGAAAAGTAAGGGCCCTAGCTTAGTATATGTGTTCTTTACAACTTCAATAAAGTATCATTTTATAACTCCCATCATTTTTTATGCTGGATAGCTTTAAGTCTATATTCTGTTTACAGAAGTGTCTGAGTTCATCTAAAATTATCTGTTACAGTAAATCAAGAAATCTCTTTTTTGATGTTCTCTAAATTGAAGTGATTATATTCCTAATGTAAAATCCATAATCTGAATGTCATATGGATATTCAAATTGGGAAATTTTATATGTATTGTGAGAAGTTAGTGTACATTTTAACACTTTGCTGTCATTAAAATTTCTTTGCCTAGTGATTTTAACTGTATCAAACATTTAAACTGTATGACATTTAATACACTATTTCAAGTAAAACATTTATTCAGTACTCTTTAGTAAGAATTTGTAATCTGCTGTTTACTCTGCTAGGTATTAGAAAAGTCATGTAATCAAGACATTTACAATCCTTTTAATTATACTTGAAGTTCATTTGTAGAAATTTTAAATACATATATGGTAATAAATACTCTGAAGAACAGAAAAAGTTTTTAAGAGAGAGGATTAAATGAATTTGAAATGATTGTGTAGGAAATTTCACTTTGAAAACACAACATTAACCTGAGACCTTTTATTAGAAGGGATGGTGTAGGTAACAAACAGCTACAAAACCTGTGTGGCTTCTTTACTAATAAGCAGAGGCTATTTCAATTTACCCTGTATAACAAAGGCTAATTGCAGCTTAGCCCATATATACCATATCTCCCAGGTTAATCACTGTGCTCTGGGACTTGGAATGAATTTGACTGTTTCAGCACATGGCTCTGACGATAGATACTGATGCGAAGAAGGGGGATGTGTTTGCACACTGATCCACAAAGTCTGATGTGAGTCTTCTCAAGTTATTGGCCATAGAAGACACTTTAGCATAGCTATGCCTGTAAGAGTACAGGAGGTGTACATTTTCCATGTACTTGAAATGAGAAGCTAGATACTGATGAACTACACTAAGGGCTTCTACAGACCTGGAGAATGAGAAAGATCTCACTCACCATTATAGGCGTTAGAGAAATGTTCTTGGTAAAGAAGACAGAACGGAACACAGTCCTAGTTAGGAAACAGATGTATATAAGAAGACATGAAAGAATAATAATGGAATTGGACTGTATAAACAATAACGTTTTATGCAATCATGTATCAGAATCATTTTGAAAACTTTCCTGTCTTACATTACAAATATGACTGTGTTAAGAGTGAGTATAGAAATCATTTTCTAATTATTTTTCATTTGTTCAAATTATTTTCTTTGGTTATCTATGGGAATATCTCTAGATTGTGAGAGATTTCCATATTTATTCCACATGGTGAATGTGCAGTGATAATGTAGTGTTCCGCTCTACCATTCTCTTAGAAGGCATTTATTCAGTGGTAAAGTCTCTTACATTTACAAAAACAACTGTTTTGTTTCTTCTGTAATTTGACTTGTCTTGGGTACCCACTAGAAGAGAGAAAGGTCTAAAGATTAAAATTGTACAGTAAAAGAATATAAGGTAAATTCCACAACATTCTGAACATAAAATTCTTTGTGCAGATGTGTGTTAGTGAGATATGGCTGATTTCTTGCAGTTAAACTCTGAGAAATGCCTCTAAATCACATATTTAAAAGACAAGTTTAATGCAGTCCAGAAAATAATATAGAATTCCCCTGATCCTTTAGTCATTTAGGACAGCTCTGCTTTTATTTAAGAAAGCAGTTTTAAATATATTAATGATTTTTAAAATGTAGAATACAACAAAGGATACTTCAAGGAATGTTTCACATACATACCACCAAAATGAAAACTATAAACAAATAGCTACTGATCATTTCTTGCCTTTTCCTCACCTTTAAAAAGAATAAAAGTTTATAGATAAAATATAAGTCCTTACATTCCTTTTATTCTTTTTTTTTTTCTCCTTCTTTTCAGCCTTTTCCAGAGGCAGCCACTATTAAGAGTTCACAACGCCTTTAATCCACTCTTGCGTGTGTATACTGCTGGGATCAAATGCAGTCCCAGCCAGGCTGGGTTCATGTTCTGTCACACTGAACTGCATACCCCAGCCCCATTAATTTGCTTTATTCATGATACATACCTTTGTAAGAATTAAGCCTCAGTTAAATATCTAAGTATTATAGATGATGTGTGAAAGATGAAAAAAAAAAGTGGTACTCTAAGGGAGAATGTGATCAGTATATCCCTGGATGTTGAAGTTTTGTGTTTGATGATTTTTCTTACACAGATTTTAGTTTAACTAGTTTCCTATTACTAATCTCATTATAATTTCTGCTTAAAAGTATCACATTTCTAGATATGTTAAAATATCTAATGTAATTTGTTTAATGCTTACATAAAACAACTTAGAAAGACTTAGTTATCAGTGTTTCTGTTGAGAAAGACAGTAAATGAGAATAAATCTATTCAAGTACAATACCAGGACACTGAAAAAGCTGTAATTCTATAAAAGTATAAGAAATGGAATGAACTTCTGCACTAAACATTTAGGGTTTTTCCCCCCATCCTTTTCCTTTGCCTATTCCATATGTAATTAGTTTTTGGAGGTATGTTAGACAGCCCAATCAATCATAGGCTCCCGTCACATATGTGGTGGAAAATGTTACCGCATAGCATGCAAGTCAGACATGATTGCAGGATTGAAATGCTCTTAAGTAGCTTCTACTGGCAACCAGATTCGTCTGCTCTATAAAGAAGATTATGTTTTTGAAAGGAATTATCACATATTTAAAATTTTTTCCAGCTATTATCACTTAAAATATTTTAAGAACAATTGATTCACACAAAATATTAAAGTTCCCTGAACTCGCCCCCAGCCCCAACAGAGCATTTTTCAATGCTTGGAGTATTTTTATGGGTTCAAAGTCATTACATTTTATGTGCCCATAGACTTACCTGTCCTAAGTATTTCATTAAGAGTTTAACATAAAGCTAGTGGAAATTCAAAATTTGAAAATGGGCGAGACTCTTAAGGTTTTTTGAGTCTGCTGCTTCAAATGTATCAAATTGCTTTGGGACTGCAAGCCTTTTCCAAGATAAGTTGAAAAGTCAGCCAATAGCAGGTAGTTTTCCAAAAGGCTGTCTTTCATCTTAGGTAATATGCCTTCTTTCTGTGACTTTTGACTGTCGTAAAGGATTTCTTTCCTGTACCAACTCTGAATCAGTCCAGATCGTACAGCTCCTTTGTGTCTTGGAATCCTCATGGTTGGTTGCATCTTTGCAAGGTAGCATGGATGACGGAGCAGGTTTCCACATACAGTAATTACAAAGAATCTTTGCTAAAGCTATAATACATACCTTTGTAAGAATTAAGCCTCAGTTAAACATACAAGTATTGCGGGTGATGTGTGAAAGATTAAAAGAAAGTGATACTCTAAGGGAGAATGTGATCAATATATGAATGCTTTAAAATTCTAATCTACACTTATACACACAAGCTAAGAATGACCTTTGCCCATAAATTTTACCCTTTACCTACTAAGTATACAAATGAAAAAAATTATCCTTAAATCCTAACTAACATTTTAAACTTTTAAAATTTCCATTGTGAGCAGTGTACCACCTACCTCAGTTAGGGATCTGTTTCCAAAACAACAGAAACCAAATTGGGCTCATGGAACAAAATAATAACAGAAGGAACATATAATAAGATATTAAGTAGATCATAGAATCTGCAAAACAAGATTAAAGAAACAAGCTTGAAGGACAGGTGCTGTCTTAGTTACTTTTTACTGGTTGTTGAGACAAAATACTTGAAGCCCAAAGTTGTGAAGGAAAGGTTTATTTGTTACAGTATTTGGAGGTTTCAGTCCATACTCAGTTGGCTCCAAGGCAGGTGGCATGGCGGGGCTGCAGTTCATGATGGCTGCAAACAGTAGGGCAGAAACTGGCAAGAGAGCAAAGATACGCTTTCTTCCTGCCATTACATCACATCCTGGCTCCACCTCTGTGTGGATGTAGCACTGACACCCCCAATCCAAGTGCTAGACAATGAACCAATCACATATGCATAATGCAAATGCATGAAGCCTGGGAGCCACCGACATAAACCATGACAGGTGCCACTGAAAGGATGCTGCTGGCAGAAAGCATGCCGAGGTCCTGCCCAGTGAGTCTGTCATTTCTTTTGCTGTCTCACTTGTCCTTCTGGACTGAGAATATCTCCAAATGTGAGTCTTTTCATGAGCTTCTCCCATCAGGATTCACACACTGGAAGCTTCTCCAAATGGGAAGTCACTTTGGATACAAAACAGAGTTAAGTATACCTACATTTTCGCTCATGATATATTTTGAGTGATTTTCATGAGCCTATAAATCCATTTTTATAGGGAGTTCAGCTTCAGAATGAAAGAACATCGAAAAAAAATGTTACAGCAGCTCTTATGGATCTCAGCTATTCAAATGCTGCAGCAATTAAAATAAAGCCTTTTAGGTGAATCACATTTGCATTTGCTCCTAAGGTGTTTAATTATAGAAGGAAATCCACTCTAGTATTTACTGTTCCTTATCTGTATACTAGGATAAGCTGGCTCTTGTTACCTAGGAATTGGAACAATTTGCTTACTGAGTAAAAACATGATAAGCACAACCTTTAAATCCAAAAAATGGTAATATGAAATGTGTGATTGTATTTGTCAAAAGTTGAGGAAGGAATTTTTTCCCAGTAGAAATTTTCAAGTTTAGTGTCCTTTCACCAGTTAAGAACAGGGTATATCATTGCAGATCATAGCAGTGCTAGTAAAAGTGTATTACAGTTTAAAATTTAAAAATGTATTCTGTAAAGGGCATATTGTCATCATCCCCTCAAAATAGTTCCCCAGACTGTCTTGTAAAAACATAATGGTGTATCTTCTTTCACTTTTTACATCATGTCTGTGATTGTGCCACCTCTGGCTCTTCCCCGGGTCAAAATGACCACATAAAGTAAATTACTGAATTGATTCAACCAGAGACACTCAGTGAAAGTATCACAAAACTGCCCTGAGTAACGAGGTAAGTGTGTTCAAACAGAGGAGTTAGAATTTTGAAGAGCATTAATGGCAGTGTGTCTTTTACTGTAGCCTATTTTTAGTGTAAACCATCACCATAGTTCCAGCATATGTATGGTGAATTGACCCACATAGTGCTACTCAAATGAGCAAACATCTGATTAGGAATTTTTAAATTTGGTGGCGTAGCGGGATGTTTTTGTATATCTGAGTGTTAATGACATTTGGAAACGTGTGAGCATCCACCTGGAGTTGCCTTGAGTGTTGGGCATGAGCCAGACAGAGCCTCTCCCAGGAGCTCAGACTCTGCAGCTGTACTGTCTACCTGCACCCAGGATCTTATGCTCCCAGAGAGGGGCAAGAGGTTTGTTTCTGGCAGAGAGGTGGAGGCTGCAGGTAGATGATCTGAACGGCAGATAACATCATGGATAATCAGAAACTGACAGCAGGGCTTTTGGTGCTGGGTCAGAGCAGCTCTGCTGGAAGAAGGACTTATGGTCGTGAATCAAATGGGCGCTGTCTTTACAGACCACAAAAATGGGTAAATACTATGCTTTTATATTTGCCCATTGTATTTTCTGGTGAGGAAAAAAGGAAGGTTTTTTTTTTCCCCTCGGAGTAAAAATTATATGGGTCTGGTATTTCTCTTTGCAAAATAATTTATTTCTGGCTGCACAGTATTAATTTTTAGGCTGTGAAACCTGGCTTTGATTCCAAACAGATCTTTGGGAGAGAGGGGGATTGAATTGAGAAAATAACTGTAAGGAAGTATATTATTTCTTGGAAGGATCCTGCTATCCATTTAAGTGGTTTCTTCCAACTTTTACATCCAGAAAATTTTTATCCATGTGTAATTATGAGGATAAAAGCCATAGTGAGGTTTACATAGACTGTTCTGCCTCCTCCATAGTTTATCTGGCAATGGCACTATAAAGGCCTAATGAAATAAACTGTAGAAAAGTATTTTGTAAACTGGAGTGGTCTGCAGTGTCCATTTATTAATGGCTGCAATGAGCAAAGTTGCCAGGCATTGAGCGTTTATTAAAAGCCGGGCACTGTGCTTGGTGCTTGGAAGTTTTGATCACATGATGTGCATGTACCTATCGTAAGAGATAGGTAAAGTTCTCTTATAGTGTGTACTTTAAAAATGAGGACATTGAATTAAAAAAAAAACCTTAGTGAAGACCCTAGGAGAGTGGTTGGCAAAATTTGCATTTTAATCACAAATCTAGAACTTCGGACTGCTCTCCGGTGCTTTAGCTACTAAATTCTCTGTGGGGCCACAAAATGATAACCCTTTCCTGTTGAGATTCCCAACTAGATAAAGTGCCTGAAAAATCTCAGTGCCTCATGCAATAAATATAGAATCCCCACCTGATTAACTTTAAGAAGGAATTTGAGAGAACCAACTAAGTGAATCATTTCTGGTTCAGCCACATTTTACATTTGTAACCTTGGGCAAGTGATCCTAAGTTCATTCATCTTTAAGATGGGCAGAATACTAGTAGCTATTTCATAGTGGTGTTAGTAAGGAAAGTATTTACAGTAAAGACACAGTATTACTGTATACATTTATGGATGTATTTATACACATGCTGCTAGGTGGTTGCTTACAAAATCCTGCACAGCAGTATGGGGCCGTATGTTTTCCCGTCAGTTATGGGATAGGAGGTTATAGGCCCTAGATGAATAGATGCGATTTGATGTATACAACAGCAGTTGGAGGAAACATAGGAAAACGTCTTCAGAATGACCAGTTGTAAATATTTTCAGTATTATTAACAATTTAGGCTATAGTTTGGGAACTGCTGTGTTTGAGTGCCACAGCTGTGTTGCACAGTTCTAATGTTCTCTGTCACATTTGTTAAGAGTAGTGATGTCTTCAGAGGAAGCTGGTTACATACAAGGTATCATTTCATCAGATGTATGTATTTCAGGCAGCCACACTGGATGATACAAGGGACTCGTATACTGACAACACTAGATAAGTGTTTGCCAAAGTGTGTTTCATCCCACACTAGTCTTCAGGAATGCTATTGAATAGAAACGTTTTATGAGCAAATAAATTTTAAAGCCTGCCTACTAGAGTCCCCTCTTGGCAGTTAATAATGCACATGAGCACATTAAGGTCTCTGGGAAGTTGTGGAGTTTCACATGTACCCCTCTCCCACAAAAGCCTTTCTTGTTCAATTCTAATAGCTTTTCTAGTATATTTGGCTACAGAATCCTTTTAGACACAATATTTCTAATAACTTGTGGAACCGGCATACCATTAACCGTATTTTGGAAAATACTGAGCCAGACCATATTTCTGGCCTTCAGCTCAGCAGGTGTATCTTGTCATGAAAGGTTGCTGATACCCCAGATTCCATCAACTGTAGATTTACAATTACTATTTTGTGCTGGATACTACAGAAAAATGAGTTAAGAGGCCTAACTATTATATCAACTCTTTTGACTTTGGGCCAGTTGCTGAAACTGTCTGGACTTTGTTTCCTTACTGTAAACCACATGAACAGACCTTATAATCTCTGAGGGTGTTCCATCTCTAAAAATTATTCAAAGTAATTAAAATTTAATTCTTTACTGTTCTCAAAATGCTATTTATTCACTTTTTTTGGTACTGGGGATTGAACTCAAGGCCTTGTACATGCTAGGCAAGTACTCTACTACAGAGCTATGTCCTCCGCCCTCAGAATGCTCTTATATGCCTTGTCTAGGGTGGGTTTGAAGACTCTGGAAAGCAGCAGCAAAGCTTAGCCCCTCCTTAGCACTGCAGATTAAGTAAGAACTCTGTTCAGCCATGTGAGCTTACTTTGTACATAGGATGTCTGGCTTCTTAAGCACATGGCTAGGATTTTCTGTAGTACGTCATCACCACTGCAACCTCTTTGACATTGAAATAATCCTCGTATTCGTCTACTTAGGGAACAGAAGCTAAGGCACTGATATGATTGGAAGTGGGATAGACTGTAATGCCCTGGAGTTGCTACTGAACAAGAATTTCAGTAGCTAAAAAGGATCTGCAAACCAACAGTACTGGATAGTCTGCAGCCAGACATGTGTTCAGCAGTCTGAGACACACTGACTCTCCAGACACATATCAGAGTATATTGGGAAGCATTGAATAAAACAGACTAATTTGCTGACAGGATAAAAATTGTAAGAAGTCATTATGAGGAAAGAGTAATCCTTTCAGAAAAGTGCATCTTATTCCAAGCAAGAACTATTGATCAGAAATAGGACTATCATCCAGGGTGATCAGTGCTGCTGGTAGGTAATCGGATATGGTGATTAATAATAGCATGGATTTTACTGCTGGAATAATTATTACTCAAATTTTGTGTCACTTGTGTACCATCTGTGTGAATTTGGGCAATTTTATTTATCCTAAGTAACCCTGCTGTCATTATCTGTAAAGGGAAGCTATTCATGCCAATCAGATAAGGCTTTGTACAGATTAAATAAAATGATAGTTATAAAGCAGTGCATAGACTTCACCATTGGCGCACATACAGCTTAGTAAGACTAATGAGTAAGAAAAAGCAAATAAATCATTCTAGTAGTTCATCGCCAAAACTGTTTAAAATTGTTTTTTCATTTGACTAACATATAAGTCAAGACTGCCTTTGATTTTCATTGTATTTTTCATCTGAACCTGTTGAGAAACTGTTGCTTTCACACAGAGGTGGTTTTATTTTTCTTTCTCTGTTATCACAGGGAGAGAGCCATTCTGTCGAACTTTCTGGAATGATAGAAATAATCTTTGTGCTGTCCAGTACAGTAGCCACTAACCACCATGTGGCTTCTGGACACTTGACATGTGGTTGGTGTGACTGAGGAACTAAATGTTTATTTTGTGTAATTAAATTTGAAGTTTAAATTGAGAAGGCTACATTTGGCTTAGTGGTAGCATTTTGGTCCACACAGCTGAACATGATAATAAACCACATTGGTGAGCAGTTTTACAGCTGCTAGTGTCTCTTTCTTTAAAATAGTCAACTTAATGTCACAGATAAAAGTCTGTTGCTAAAAAAATTGATCTTTTATTTTGTTTTCATAGCAAATGTTCCTTCTGGCAATATGCTATCAGCCACATTACCTAAAAAGCCTGAAAATGTAAAACTATATTTAAGCTCTGAAACTTATTCTGTCATCTCTTTATTCCTTTTCTGTTTGTGTCTTTACATTTTAGGTTTTATTTCAGTATCCATATTATTTGCATCCCAGGTTCTAGGTTGCACACTCTCAAGTCTCATCTGTTACGATGATGCTCATTTATTAAGGTATTTTTTCCATGTTGTGCACTTTTTCTTACATCTGGTCTTCCAAACAATTCATTTAACTTGAAATAGTAACCATTCTTTTTCCTCTTTTTCTGTTTGTTTTAAGATTGAATATTGGCCTTTTTTGGTGGTACTGGGAAGAGAGTTCAGGGGCTCCTGCATGTTTGATAAGCACTCCTGTCCCTAAGCTAGACCCTAGCCTGGAGTCTAAAGGTAGAACACCAACTCTGAACCAGAGACTTTAGTTTCTTACATTTTGTTTTTCTTCGTGAGGCGAATTTCCTTATTGCCAACACTAGTCAGTCTGTATGTGTTTTTCCGGTGCTTACAGATCTGCCAGGCCATACAAGCAGGATATGGCCACTTTTGTTTGATTCAGTTACTAATTGCAGTACTGTGGCATTTGTGCTAAAATATTACACAGGGATCTTTTTTTCATTGGGCTCCCCTGGTGTTTACTCATAGGAACCCATATATGAGGCATGCTCAAAAAACGCAGTGAATGTTTACGTTAAAAAAAACTTTTATTACAATAAAAAACATATTATTGTTAATCCCCCAAGAATACTTTCCCTTGCTTTGAAGACACCTCTCCCATCATTTCTGTCACCTCCTGAAGAAGTTCTAGAAGTCCTCTGTCGTGAATGTCATTAGGGCACTGTTGTGGTTGTCTCAGTGTGTTGAGTTGATCTGAAATGTTTATTTTTCTTGGCCATTATGGCTTTGGAGAAGAGCCAGAAATCATACTGTGCCAGAACGGAGCAGATGAGGAGACGCCCTTGTGTTTTTGTGAGCCCGCCTTTTGTTGGGGGCACTCAGCAGGAGCCTTCCCTGTACTTTTCTTTTTATCATGTCAGCCCAAGAAAGGTAAAAGGACTCTCCAGAGCTATGTAAAAGTGACACCAATGGAATCAGTGTGTTAAAGTAAGGGAAATATTTTAAGGAGGGTTACTGACAGTATTTTTTTACTGTAATTTTAAAAATGTAAACATTCACTGTATATTTTGATCACACTGCCTAAGATTCCAGTCCCAAGAACCAGGGATGATTTACTTCACCGGTGTTCAGCTGTCAGTGCCGCAGTGCCAGCTGCCCGCCCACTTTTCACAGGGTAACTTACAGTGATAGGGCTCCTAAAGACCTTGCTTGTCAGCATTTCCCTAAAACTCCCGAAAGATGGAAATCCCAGGTGTGACTTTTATGTCATTTGCTCTTTTTCTCAAGAGAATCTCAGCTCTTCTCCTATGTATGTTGGAATCACGGAGTGAGCTTTGTTTTCTTATCAGGGTTCATCAGTTTCCTGGGCAAGGTGTGGTTTACTAGGTTACACTGACTCCGCACCTTGGATTTGGGTGCCCACATCACTCAGAAAGCGTTGACTGGGGCAAGAATTTAAATAAGAGATAAACCAGTTCTTCATAGAAGATTTGGTGGATGAGATTTTCCTTGTGAAAAAATTTTTTCTTCTATGTAAGGGAACATTATATAATTATGGTAAGGGTAGCTAATCCCAGATCTATGTAATTCAATAAAGTACAATGTCTATTTTTTCCTAGAAAAGAAATTGGAAAATAGCACATCAAATTCACATTAATATAAAGCGTCTCTGTCAGCAAATTCTGTGTAACATTTTATTCATAGCTGTAATCCTGCCTTGTGATTTTTTTTTTTTTTTTGCATGCTTGGAACAAGGGATATATAGGATTTTACATAAAATTTTGTAATATTTTGAAGTCATGTATCTCTTACTCTGATTTGTTTTGATTGATTTTATTCTGTTTTATCCTCTTTAAAATAAAAAAAAATTAAAAAGATAAAATGAAAAACAAGGCTCAAGTACCTTGTTTCTATTGATTTAATTTCTAGCTTTTATAAAGGATACATTGTTTTGTGAGCATGTCACTTTTTTTCCAACTATATTTAGATCTACTTAGTTATATTGTAGATTTTTCTTAGATACCATAAACTTTGATAATTTGTTGATTTGCATATGAACAATCTTTATGTTAATCATTTATAACTCTGGCTCCCTTATGTCAAAATATTTGTGTCTTTTACTTTCTTTTTCACAAGTAAAAACACCCTTCTGCATAAATGACCTTATTTAGTTTTTAATCTTGAGGGTTTTTTGTTACACTTAAAGTAAGCTAATTTGTTTTGCTCTTGAAGAGTTCATTTCAAGTACATGGGCCATGAACCTTAGGACTGCATCTTTGATGGCCTCCATCCTTATGAAACGTGACATCAAAGATAGCAATTTTGTTTGCATCATTAGCCAGCACCCAATTATCCTTGCTGCCTCTTTTGCTATAGTGCCCTTTGATGTCAGCAGTAGCCTTGTGCTTTGAAAGAAGGTAGAGAGAGGTGCAAGCAGTCCTTTGCCAAGTCTACGTTCCATTGAAGTATTAAATAATGGTATTATGTTAGAAATAAAATGCAGTGCAACTCTGGTAATTAATGTAATTGCTCATCTATTTCCAAAGCAAGTCTTTAATGTCCCCCTACACACAGAGATCACTTTTCCTGGTGTCACAAGCTGCATGGAGAATCATCTTTGGGAAAACCCTGAAGAAATGCAAAACTAGACTTGTTAATTGGGAGTTAGGAAGTTAGGTTTGGAGGCTAGGAGAAATCTGTGTGGTTATAACAAAGGATTTCGTCTGTTAGGGGAGCCAGTTGCCAGAATCTGAGCATGCAGATGACCCACGTGGAGGATTCAGTGAACACAGAGGTGTCGTGTGGGGGCAAGTGTGTGTACAAGCCTTTGGGAATGAGATAGAGCTTGTGGTGGAATATCCACCTCATCGGTTTATAGCTCTTTTCTTCTTTCCCTGTCTTCCTTAATTTTTGGCCTGTAATTTCCTCACTATTAAAAATGGCAAGATGCATTTTAGCACTAAGGTAAAAAGATGTGGCTTCCAGAGAGGGACACTACAAAGGACCTGACAGAGTTGCTATCAATTCAACAATGAAATGCCATTTTTCAACCATTAAAAAAAATGAATGTTCAGTTATTTGAATCTGTTCAGTGTTGGAGATGATGCGGGGAAACATTCCCTTGGGCACTACCAATGAAAGTATAAAGTGGTACTGCCTACTTAGAGAGTAATTCGTCAGATTTTTCAAGTTGGATATTTGAGTTGAAAATTCCATTTCCAGGAATTCAGCTCATGGAAAAATCTACAAAATATGGAGTAAGTAAGTCTGTTCAAGAATGCTCATACAGCACTGCATTTTCTTGTGATCAGTCCAAAGCAACATACATATCCACCTTAAGGAGAGAGGTCAGAGTTGCGTGTAGATGTTTTTGTGTGTTTTATATGAAAAAAGACTTAGCTTGCTGCAGTTTTATTAATTCAGGCTTGCTCTATTCAAAACTAATTTTAAAACGGCTTTTTCCTTGAACATGTATTTTCAAAAATGAGTGCCATTGTAATTGTGGAAAAATATATCACATAAAATTTGCAGATATTATTAAGTTCAGGAGCATCAAGTACATTCACATTATACAACTATCACTACCATCCATTCATAAAACCCTTTCATGTCGTAAGACTGAAATTTCTTCTTCGGTTACACAATATCTCTCACTCCTCCCATCTCCTGGCAGCCACTCTTTATCTGTTCATTAGGAAAATCTCAGAAAAGTGTGTTAATCAGTGTTGTGTCTTCGTAGATGGCTTATTTTATGAATACTGTCCACAGAGTTTCTCCCCGTGGTGGCATGTGTCAACATTCCCTTTCTGTTTAAAGCTGAGTAATAACCCACTGCATGCAACCCACCGTATGCCGTTGTTCATCCTCCCGTGGACACTTGCATGCTCCCACTGCTGATTGTGGCAAATAATGCATACCGCTGTCCCTTTGAGAAACCTGACAGACTTTTGATAAGCACGTCAGACTTTTCATTAATATGTGGTTGTATTTCCAATCATAGTTTAGAAACACCTCCAATCATTTTACATGTATTACATGTTAAATATATTTGATCTTTTTCTTAAATACTTTAGTAATATACCTTCAAACCCTTTACAAACTACTCAATAACTTTTATGAGTTAATATGCTTAAAACTATACATATATTTATGTATACCCAACTTTATGTTATGGAAACCTATAGTTCACTTAAATTATACTGTATAATAGAATAGTGAAAGTTTAATTTAAAAAATCTATTTTGATGGAAATATAAACTAATATAACCATTATGGAAATCAGTATGGAGATTCATCAGAAAACTAAAAATAGAATATTTGACCCACCTATTCCGCTTTTAGGTATCTTCCCAAAGAGTTAAATACATGTTTCATTAATACATGTATAAAAATGTTTCTACCAACACAATTGGTGATATTCAAGTCTTAGAAGCCCCCGATATGTCCAGTGACAGATGAATGGATTGAAATACATGGCATTTATATACAGTGGAATACTACTCTGCTGTAAAGAAGGATAGACATTGTGGGAAAAATGGATGCACCTTGAAAATGTGAAGTAGGTCAGGCACACCATTTAAATACCATATGATTTCCCTCATATGAGAAAACCAAAGTGAAGAGCAAAATAAAGGAAAGCAAATGTGGTATTCATTCATATGCAGTGTAGTGCTACTTTTACCATGAAGAATAGGATTCATTTGTCTGCCGTGTTGATTTGGACAATACTGTTTCACCATGTATTCCAGACATAACGTACTTCCTGTTCAAAAGAAAGTGGAACCAGCAGTCCATGGTTCCACTTCTGAAACCATAAATAAAATAAACTTTTTTCCTTGTAACTTGATTATCTCAGGCAAAGTACAGACTGAGAGGAAAATCAAAGAAGGCTAGAGAGAGACAAGGGGATGGATCTTTTGCAGATGGAAAAGGGTCCAGGGGACTTGTGACGGTGGAACCTGTCTGCCATGCACATGAGCTAAGGTCAACAATATCAGCAGGAACGGAAAGGAGAACTGGAAGAGGAGGGAAGAGGGTTAAAAAAAGAAACAAGCTATGTTACATACCTGTACCAGATCTCCAGGATGATTATACAGTGTATGCAGATGTGTACTCATAAAATTTAAACTTTAAAAAGTGAATACGTACTGAGACCAGAAGAGTAACAGAAATAAATCAGACACACAAGTCTAATTATTTCATGAGACATCCAAAGTATAAATAAGACAAAGAGCAAAGTAAAAGGTAAATAACAGGGAATAGGAAGATGGAACCTTTGCAAAAGAGAAGGGACCAAGAGGTAGAGGGAGAAGGAAAGGAGAGAAATGGCAGCAAAGGAAATTTAAAAATTAATACGTATTACATACATGTACCAATTCCTTACAAAGAATTCATCATTATGTACTACAAGCTTGTGCCAATAAAAAATAAAGGAATCACTTTTCTAAAAACGTTAATTATTTACTTTAATTTGTGACTGAAAGGCACTGTCATAGAATGGGGATGGTGCTGTTAAGATTATATGTATGTAATGTTTTTAGATTCCTCAAAACATGGACCTTCAGTGACCTTAGGTCTCTTAAAGGTTTCTATAAATAATACTACCATTTCATGAGATTGAAAGATGCTTATCTCTCAGTGAAGGCAAGCAGTGTACCAGTTATCTGATTTTTTTTAATCCTAAAGATGTAAATGCAGCATGAAGTCTGCAAACATCCTGGACAAATTCAGTGAAGCTAAGGAAACTTTCATCATCCGTACAGTTTTTGGAACCGTTCTCTTCAGTCTGATTACATCTGTGCTCAGAGCTGTCAGCTGGCGCACTGACTGGAGTCTCAGTTATAACCACACCGGGACGCGTGGAATCCTTATTTGTAATCACTGTGTCAAAAGATCTGTTATTGAAAGAGTTGTTCCTTTAGCCTGGTTCCTTAGACTCAAGTCATACATTTTACACAGTTTTTCATTGTATATGTTTATGTTTGCAGCATACAAGATAATTAGTTGGTTTTGTGTTTCATTTTTTGGTTCTAAAAATGGAAAAACCACCTTACTTAAGTCTGATATAAAAGTCTTCCAGTTTTCATATACTTTCTAGAATCACGCAACTCTTTACTGAAATATACTGGACCTATTAAGCATTATTTGACTTACAGTTATAAAATATCAGATATCTAAGAAGGACGTCCTATTGCACAACTTTGAAAGTACACTTATTGTACTTTATGGGAAATATAGGAAGTGTCCCTATGTTGTGCACTGCACCATATGCAGCTGTACACCAGAACTGCTGTTGTGGTAGTAACATGAGTAGTATTTTAGCCACCTGTACAGGTGATGTGTTGCTATTATTACGATTATAGTCTTGTCTTATGTAATGTCTAATGGGGATGCATAGTTCATTGATCTCATTGTTTTGTTCCACTTCTTAATCATTTCTTCCTTTTTTCACTTCCTGTTTCATCAAGCATAGAGCTCATTATCTGTAATTTTTAAATATGCTGCTACCCTGCGTTCCCTTGACGTTGTATATTTTTTACATATTGACAAATACAATTAAAAGAGCAGTATCTGTATTCTCCAGACCAATTTTTAGCAGCATGTTCTTAGTGATTTCACATGAGAAAGATGCCCTTTTCTAATCCACCAGCTTCACTGTGCACATCCTATAGAAACAGCTTTCTCCTTTTACACTTTGCTAGAAGCCCTGACTGAACAGTGAGCATGATACAGTAAACTTGTGTTCATAGTGAGACTACGATGAAGAGAATGAGAGGCCATTAGCAATTAATTAATGTGTTTTGGTTCATAATTAAAGTACAAGTAGAATTTGGAATAGGATATTTTATCTAATCAGTAAATTTAAATTTCACTATTTAGTATTTGTTCTTATTTTAACTGTAAGTATTTCTTGAATGACAGAGAACACTTTTAAATTTATACTTTTAAAAAAATGAAGCTGGCCAACCAAAACTCAAAAGAGTCATCATATAGGAAAATAGATTGAGCAGTTTGTGAAGAGGAAAATATAAACAAAGGACATAAAAAACGGTTAACTTTGTTCCAGAGAAGAGGAGTCTAACTTTGCCTTAATTAGTGCCTTCAACAAGAAAGGTTATTTTCAGAGGACAAACAGCTGCCCGTGTCCACCAGTCCTTTTCACAGTCGGGCCTACGAGAGGATCATTTTGAGAAGAAATTGCAGTTGCAAAGCTATGATTCTGGCATGCTGGTGTACATGAGTAGGATTAGAGGCTCCTCCTCTCTGGAAAATGTAAGGTGCACAGAATGTAAGCAGGGATAGTTATGTGTGAATCTAAAATTTTTTATTTTTTGCAAAAAAACACACCTTTACTGTAGATTTGGGACTTAAAACTATTTATAATTGTGATTATTTACATGCAGTGACCAAATGGGGATTGTCTGAACGTAGTAGGAAAGATTTTTTATTTTATTCTTTTAATTTATGACCCAGCAGTTTGCAGCATGGGAAGTGTTCTTATTTATGAAGTGGACATATCTTCACGTGCGTGCCAAAGATGGTCCTTTTCACAAAAGCAATTTGCAGCCAGCACATCTGCTGTTCTTATGCAGAGGATTAAAACGAGCTATTTTTGTTGAAGTTCAGCTGCAAAGTAAAAGAACATTAAACAAGCTTGCCAGTAAAGTTACCTATTCTAGGTTTCATTTCTTCTCATGACTCTTTTCCTCCTTATGAGAAAGCCTTTCATTAATGATAAAAAGTTATATGTGGTGTTCAGTTGTGTTTGTCAGACTGCAGAATTTTATGCTGTATAAATCTTTTCTACTTCAGTCTTTTGAATACTAAATCATTATCGAGCTTTGATTTTCACTAGTAACAAAGATTTTCAGAACACATCAACATTACTGACTCATTGTGAATATGAGATTGTTTTGTTCTTACAAAAATCTGTATTAAACCTGTTCTGGCTTTCCCCTTCACATAGAATGTTGTTCATGGGGACCTCATCAGGAAACCAGAGTGGCATCTGCTATTCCCAAGAATTTTGAAACTGTACCTATAATTGTTATGAAAAAGAAGTAAATAACTTTTCCATATATTTTTGTTACACTTCCAGAGAAAAGGTGAATTGTTGAATTGGTCAGTCCTCTGGAAATTGACATTTTTCTGATTTTTTTAGGTCTGTAAAAACTGTGATAACTAACTCGCAACTACTCTGTTCATGGCTCAATTTTGTTTAAAAGAATGTGTAGAGATCCTTCAGGAGGTTCGCCAAAGTAAATGATGGCCAAAGAGGGACAGGCATATTAATTTGCACAGAGGCCTTGGAGTAATGCGTGGTGGAGAGGTGACGTCCAGGAACAGAACTCACTTCACCACTGTTAGGCGGCATAGCGGGCCCAGCCTGGCCAGCACTGCCGATTTTACAAGAAAAGCCAGAGATATAAATTTCATGTGAAATTTCCTAATTTTACACTATTGGCTTACCACTTACATTTTAAAAGAATATTATTCGAGCCAAGAAAATACATCTGTGTACCAGATACAGCTCAGAAGCTGCCTGTTTACAGTGTCCAGGGTAGAATCCACTGAAGTTTCTTAATGCACTTTCTCATGATCAAAACATAACTAGTTTTCTCTCTGGCCTTTTGTCTTTAGATGCTTAGGTCAGAAGAATTATTCTGTTGTGTGCATTTGGAGGCGCTGGTAGAGGATTTGGTATGGCCCTAAAATCTCTCTTCCTGTCACGTTTCAGATTACAGGACAGGCCCATGTTTCACTCAGGTCAACAACCAGATGTGCCAAGGGCAGCTGACAGGCATCGTCTGCACCAAGACCCTGTGCTGTGCCACCATCGGAAGGGCGTGGGGCCATCCTTGTGAGATGTGTCCTGCCCAGCCCCAGCCCTGTCGTCGGGGCTTCATCCCCAACATCCGAACCGGAGCCTGCCAAGGTGAGTCAGCAGCCATGCACCTGTGTCACAGTACGTGTCCCTGTCCTCCATGGGAGCTGGAGAACCAGCACTGTGACAGAAACCTTGGACCTGGCACCTGTTTCTAAGAAAGGCCTCGTGGACTAGCCTGGCAAAGGATGGTTCACTTTTTCTTTTTAAACTTCTAATAACTATGTTTCAGTTCTTAACATTGATGGAGGAGAGAGAGAGAGAGAGAGAGAGAGAGAGAGAGAGAGAGAGAGAGAGAAAGAGAGAAAGAGAGATTGATTTAAAACCTGAGGAAAATTTAATAATACTTCTTAAAGTATTTAATACAGAGAACAAGCACTCACTGAGTCTTCATCCGGCAGAGTGACTCCTCCTACCTACCACTATATGCATGTAGACACTTAAATATATTTGCTCTCATACTTCATCTCATTCAAGTGATGAGACCCTGTCTTGGTTACTTTTCTCTTGTTGCTGGGACAAAATATCCAACACACAAAATGAAGGAAGGAAAGGTTTATTTGGCTCACTGTTTGTGGAAGTTTCAGTCCATAATCAGCTGGCTCCAAGGCAGGTGGCATGACATGGGGCCAACACTTCAAGACAGCAAAGCTACAAAAGCAAAAAGGAGGGAAGCAAGCCTCTCTTCCTCTCATATTGTAAGCAGGCTTCTCCCCCCATCCCGCCCCTGCCTCCAGGGTAGTGGTAGCAATCACAAAATCTCCCTGTTGTCTCTTGCACAGACTCAGAAGGGTCTCACTCAGTAAGGGCCCTCGCCCCGCTGAGTCACTTAGTTAAACTTCTGAACTTCTCAAATTGATAAAATGTATCATCCGTAACAGGCCCTGAACCTAAGAGATAGGGAAAAGCAAGCTGCCCTATTTTCGCTCTGTGTTTGTATTAATATTGCAGTGTCTACAAAAGCGAAGTGTAATTCTGACTACAACAGCAGTTACTTTAGAACTTTTAACCCAGGTTGCATACATTCTTGTTTCCAGATAAGCTCTCAGAAGTCCCAGCTACATCCATGATAGTGATGCATACCAGAGCAGGGACCCAAGGATACTAACAATGGATTCCAACCCTAGTACCCAAGAACTGTTATGTGTTTACTGGCCAGTTGTTTTAATTCATTTTTGGCAGCCACAGTTCTTGACTGTTTTTTGTTTTTTGTTTTTGTTTTTTGCCATTTCTGTAATGTCAGATGTATTAAGTCAACTTTTAGATCCTGAAAATGTTCTAATGAGCTCTTAAATGGTACTTCCTGCAAATCACACAGCAGTAGGACCCCAGGAAAATGGAAGTGACTTTTGTCTCATTCACAGAGTTGGTATATTCATATTCAAGACAGGAAGAGTTAGATTTGTTTTTTTATAATTAATTCATTGCAAAGGTAGATCTGGAGCCTTTCTCACTGTTAGTAAGCAGTGTCAGAAGTGAAGGTGATGTTTTACCCACCCACATATAGGGCAAACTCTAGGAAGCAATCAGAATCCTGAGCTCTGAATAGGAGTCAAGTTTGGGGAGCTCATGTGTAGCGTTAGTTTATTGTATGAGTGCTTTGCATAATTTAGTGAATGAATACCTGGGTAATAGTCTCCAAAGACTTGGGTTTTTTTTTTTTTTTTAGTTTTGTAAAAAGTAATACAGATTAGGGATCCTTAATCTGATACCCAAAATATCCTTACATCAAAGACTTTTTGAGAACTGACAGGATATGACAAGTAGAGAATTCCACACTTGACTTCCTATGATGGGTCATGGTCAGAGTGCACAAAACCATTAAAACTGTAATAAAAATTACCTTCAGGCTCTGTGTGTAAGGTATATTTGAAATGTAAGTGATTTTTGTGTTGGTTTGGTTCTCATTGTTAAGACATCTCATTTGTAAATTAAAAAATTCCTCGATTTCTGTTTTTTTTTTTTAAAGCTGAAATCTGAATACTTCTGGTGTCAAGGATTTCAGTTAAGCTGAGCATGTATTTAAAATAGATCTGTATTTAAAATGGAGCCACAGGTCTGTTCATTCTTTTTAAGTCAGAAGTACAGTGGATGACATGATACATAGATAACCATATAACTCAGCAGATTAGAAACTTTATATTTATTTCATCACATATAATATTATGTCATCTGTAGGCTTAACAGTTTTAGGTAACTGTTATAGGTAAGACCTTATTTAATGGTAAAAATAGGGTTAAATGCTACTTTCATCTGTTATTACATGTAGTAAAATTTCATATTTTAATATAAATACTAGTTCTGATTTATATAAATACTAGTTCTGATATTTTATGTAAATACTAGTTCTGATTTCATTAAAAACCTAGTTTTATATAAATGTTAATCTAAATTATGCAACACTTCATTGGAAGATATATTCTATCTAGAATTCACGATTCTGTATAGATTTTCCAGACTAGTATATAGAGTGCCATATAATATTCATAGATTACTATTAATAATAGAATAGCTATTCTATTATATAGTCAACTATTCTATTATATAAATTTTCTAGATTAATACAGACTGAATTTGCTGGAACACTTTTTTATTCTGTAATAGATTTTTCCTTCTAACATGTCATTTGTGTTTTGTAGTTTGTTTTACTAGTTTTGTTCTCTCAGCTAGCACGTAAGCTCGATAAGGGCAGAGATGTGTCTGTACATTACTTCTGAGGCAACTGGTAGAGGATCTGAAATAGGATTAAGCAGTAAATACTTCCAAACCCCACTTTTTGAAGAAAGAGACAGCTGAGGCTGAAACAGGATTTCACTTCAACCAAAACATCCGAAATTGCTAGCCTGCTCCATCTATATTTGTATTTATGCTTTCTTAATTCAATATTTTGTCACAGAGGCCTGGCTTTTCAGAACATAATTATTTAAAAAGTACATCATCTGATCTCAAACTTTGTGAATGTCCTTCCGGATTCAGCCACATCTGAATACTTACTAATTTGATTTTGTTTATGCAGCAAAGATAAGTTTTGGATTCCACTTGCCTAAAATCTGATGGATTAATAATGATAATGGGAGCAAAATGAAATTTGCCACATGGTTAAAATGTCTGGAAAAGCAAGTTGAAAGGTTCTGCTTTATTTCAAACTCATGACATAGGCAGAAAGTTCTCAATTTCATATTAATCCTCACTTTAGGCTATTTTTGGAGTACATCTTACTGTGATTTCATTTTTCTCCCTAAATTCCTAGACTATTTCCCAAATACTTTTGCCAAATTAATTTGGAAGAGAAATGGCATGAAAAAGATATTACACTATCATATGGTATGTGCTGGTCATACATTTTTATGATAATGATTATTTTTATAGGATGATTGAAAAGTTTTATAAAGTTAAAAATGTCAGTTATGTGGATAACTGTAAGTAGCTAAACACTGACTCCAAAACATGATTCTTATTAGCCAAGGAGGACATTTCTGAAGTTTTCAATGTAATAATATCCTGTAGCTGATACAATTTTATTTACCTTACCTATGGTTTAGAAGAGAATGAAACATGGTTTTATAAGAAACAAAATAACTGAACAGTGAAGGCAACAAAAAATTAAGATGCTGTTTTTTTAAAAAGATTAAGCTGCAGGGAAAAGTGATTTTTTTTCCTGGTACTGCAGATTGAACTCAGTGCCTTTGTACTGAGCTGTATCTGCAGCCCTTTGTCTGTCTGTCTATCTGTGTGTCTGCCTACATACAGGATCTCACTGAGATGTCAGGACTGGGCTCAAACTTGTGATGTGCCTGCCTGAGTCTCTCACATTGCTAGGATGAAAAGCATGTGCCAGTGTGCCCAGCACAGTAATTGTTTTTAACTGTTGTTCTGTGACTACCCTCTGGGCTTAAATGAGAAAAGTGTGTAGTTCCATAAGGTCAGATTCTTGACTGTTTTCATTTTTATTTTACTTTAAACAGAAAAATTAAAAATAACAGAATTTCAAAACTAGCTAGTAGGACAGTGAGAATAATACATTATGTGTTGTTATATTCATAGTAGTTGCTCAGAGTAAAATATATAGGCATGAAATACTGTCCAAACAATATTAGCACAAACTTTTCTTTTCGATGAACTAAGAGACACTGGCTGTGTAACTATGTTTTTTATTTTAAAAAAAGATTAAAAGAGGACGTAACAACACTGTGTAACTATCTTAACTATCTTGTGTGCGCGCGCACACACACACGTATTTTCTTTTTTTGTTCCTTCCTTTCCCCTTTCTCCCATCACGGTATTTCTTTTTTCTTCTTTTGACAGTTTCTAGCTGTATAACTATCTTGTATGTGTGTATTTTTTCCTTTTTCCTTCCCTTCTTTCCCTTCTCTCATCAAGTTTTCTTTTCTTTTGGACAGTTTCTTCCCTATTCCCAATATCTATTGTACATTTTGGATTTTACTTGTTTATTTTCTCACACCGATGAGACAATACAGTGTTTACAAATGTGGGTCTGATTTATTTCACTTATGAGTATGGTCTCAAGTTACACACATTTACCCTATGAGATCTCAAGTTTATCTTTCTTTATGACTGAGTTTTATTCCATTGTATAAAAAATGCATTCTTTTTAATCCATTGCTTGGTTGATGGGCATTTGAATTGTTTCCAAGATTTAGCTGTTGCAAATTATGCTGCTATAAACATGGGTGCACATATATCACTATGGTATGATATCTGATTCTTCTGGGAGGATATCCAGAAAGGGAATATCTGGATCAAATGGGACCTCTAATCCTGGTTTTTTGAGGAATCTACACTGATTTCTATAGTAGTTGCACCAATCTACACTCCCACCAACAGTAGAGAAGGATTCTTTTTCCCCACATCCCCTCCAGCAGTTTTTGGTTGATTTCTTGATAATAGCCGTTCTTTCTTGAGTGAGATGAAATCTCAGTGTTGTTTTAATTTGCATCTCTCAAATGACCAATGATGTCAAATTGACTGTTTTAATTTTGAAAGCCTGTAAGTTCTAGTCCTTGCTCTTTACCATGTTTAGTCTCATACCTTCTTCTACTTTATCCTACACCAAAGGACAAAAATTAACTATACAGACTTTAAAATTTAAGGTATCAAGAAACAAGTGAAAAATTTTAAAAGTGACATTACATTTTTCTGAACCTGAAATATGTCATAAAGTGTTCCATGCATATGATATATTATTTTCTCATAAATTGTTACTATCTTTAGTCTCACAAATCTATTCTAATTAGAAGTGATATTTAAGGGTGGTACTTGACTTTATTTCTTGTGTTTTTACATGAACAGATTGCACTTCAATCTTTAAAAATAATATTCAAATGCAACTCATGATTTTTAATTTACATACTTTGCTATTTAGAGAATAAGATTTTAAACTATTCCATATGTTTTGAGACTGAAAATGTAACAGAAAAAACTTGCTTGTTAAATCCTGTCTGACTTATCACTGATGATGGTAACAGGTTGTTGTTAATCTTCTACTTTTCCGGGTAACATAAAATGCACAGGGATTCACATATTGTACACACAGTCAGTTCCTAGGTAGAATACGGGACACAGATTTCAATAAACAAACAAGACTATAGTCCCACCTTTGCGATACAGATGATGTTGTATGTTCTCCTCATACATAATTAGCATATAGAAGTATGTAGCTCCTTTAGTCTATGTGAATAGAGTGTAAACTCAGCTAAAGTCAAGCAGCCATAGTTGGACTCCATGGTTTCAAATTAAAGGATGATGCTCTGGGTATAAAGTGCTTCCCAGGCCTTCTATATATCATAAAGGGGAAAGGAGATTTAATTGTTATCTGACTCTTTTGATTGCATTACTAAAAATAGTTGTGACCAAAACATTTTTATCTCAGCTGTCTACATTAGTAGAATTAAGTAAATCATTATACAGTCTAATGTTAATCATACTGTGTCAACAGAATCCATTGCTGTTTAATCCAGAAGTAGTGAACTTTTCCTTTATTTCTGAACCCAACAATTATTACCTTAAAAATGAGTAACAACTTGGGGTAATGGCACACATCTGTAATCTCAGCATCAGAAGTCTGAGTTAGGAGAATCACCGCGAGTTCGAGACCAGCCTGGGCTACATAGTTAAGGCCAGCTACATATCAAAACCCTGTCTCAAAACAAAGAAAGGAAGAGTAGTAGAAAACAACTTGTACTGTAAAGTAAAAACCAGTAGTACCGAGGTAGAATGGTGATGAACATATGTGGTTGTGGGAAAGTCATGGGGTGAGGCAGAGTTCTCGGCATCGGCCATGAGCATCAGCATCCTGAGAGGCTGCTCAGTGGGACTCGCTGGCTCCCTGTCGGAGGGGAGAGGCAGGTCTGCTGATGTTCTGTTGGACAGAAGGAGCCTCCTTGGAAAAGATGGGTCAACTGAAGATCCTCACAGAAAGAGTGAGACAGCAGACGGGGAAATTTCAGCGCCAAGCCAATTTTTAAAATCCTCTCAGTCCTGCAGCCCAGAGAGCTCTGGAGGTGAGGAGGTAGGAGATAGGCCAGAGGAAGTGAGAAGCACTAGCATGTCATAGGTAGTTTGGAGAGGAGGAGGAGGGAGCCACACCACCAACTGAATGCGAAAAATTGCTTCCCAGAAAAAGAGGAAATGTGCATGGGGTGGAGAGAATCTGTTTCCATTGTTCAGTGTTCTCAGTAGAAGCTGTGAAACTGCCTCCTTTCTTCCCAGCTCCCCCGAGAGCTGTCTGCTTCCTGAGAAATGTCTCCATTGAAAGACGAGCAATAAAAAAAGGCCAACATAGAAAGGCTGAAAAGAAGAGAAAAAGAAAGAGCGTAAGGAAAAGGCACATGAAGAACTGGCTTCAAAGCATTGCTACCCAAACAAATGAAAGGCCAATCTTCCCTTCCATCTCTTTAAAGGGACAGAAAGGAGAGTTCTAAGAGTTCTATAAAAACACCAGCCAATAAATTAATGAAAAACATCATCATTGCTCATGAGAGAAACACAAATTAAAATACTGAAATTCCACCTTAGTCTAAACGGCTACTATCAGTAAGTGAAATAATTAGAGTGCTGGTGAGGCAGGAGAAAAGTATCATTTCTGCATTGTTGGTGGAAATGTGAACTAGGACAGCCACGGGGGAAGCTAAGTATAGAGATTTCTCTAAAGTCTAAAACTAGAGATTCTATTTGACTCAGTTCTCCTCTTAGATTCTTTCCAAAGAATTAATTTATATCACATTACTTCAACGCCTGTATTATACAGCATGATTCTTAATAACTAAATCTTGTAAGTGTCCTATATGCCCATCAACAGATGGATAGATACAGGAAATGTGGTATATTTACACAATAGAAGTGCCGTGTGGCCATAAAGAAGAATAAATTTTAGTTATTATAGGAAAACATGTACCTGGAAACCATAGTCATAAGTGAAATAAATCAGATTTGCATATGTAAACACTGTGTTGTCTTGCTAGTGTATTAAAAAAATGAAAAAGTAAATAAGATCCCAAAATTATAATAGATACAGTAAAAGGGAAAGGAACTTCTCAAAGGGAATTTTATTGTTTAATCTGTTACATAAGCCTGTGTCTGGTAGCCTGAGCAGGTACTTTGAGGTTAACAATATGCATTATATAACAACCATTGTTAAAATCCTGTCATCTTGTTTTAAAATCCTATAGTTCTATTGTTCTGTGCTGTTGTCATTGTTCTTGTCACCACTTTGCTTTAGTTGTGGTTTGTTTGTTTGCTTCTTGATTATTCTGGGCTTTTTCTCTTTAAAGTAAAAAAAAGAAAGAAAATGGATGCACCTTGAGACCGTAAGATCAAATGAAATGAATCACATACACAAGTATAAATATTGTATGATTTCTCTTATGAGAAACCCAAAGTAAAAATAATTTAAAGAACAAAACAAAAGACAGAGACCAGAATAGGGAGACAGATCCTCTGCAAAAGGGAAGGGGAGCTAGAGATGCAAGAATGAAAGGAAGGCAAGAGGAGGAAAAAGGAGTGAGCCGTGTTGTGTATGTGTACTGGCTCCCCACAAAGTGTATATCATCATGTACAGCAAATGCGTACAAATAAACTTCTAAACAAGTTACCTAAGGACAACAAAATGGGGTGAAAAGTGAGTTGTTAGTACTCAAGCAAGACACTGAAGGATTTAAAACCTTGTCCACTGAAGGCAAATAATACGTATTTACATACACACAACTCAAAAAAAAATTGATAACATAGGAAATCACACAAACCAAACTGTCAGGGAACAATGATAGAAAAACCAAAACACACAAGACTAAAGAGAACTGATGAAAGAAACTGAAAAAAGTTTTACAGTAGCAGAAAAACTTTCTAAAATAGATAAAGGCATGAAGATACTACACCCAGAAATAATGTGGATCCATGGGCTTAGTCAGGCACAATAAACAGGTGAGTTTTTGCTTTTAAATAAGAACATACTCCAACTGGTGTCAGGCTGCCTCTGAACACCTCGTAGAACACAAACATTGCGGCCAAGTCTAAACTTTTGAAATCACAGGAAAATGGGATTGCTTTTTTATTCTGTGAGGAGTCAGGATAGGGGGCCCAGCAAACAAGTCACAAGATGAGTGCAGGAGTAAAGTGAAATACAGAGTGTGCGACCATGCAGTCGTAGAGGGAAGCTGTGAGATGGCCAGTACTGAGGAGGAGCACTCGTTGCGGACAGAGTGCTGTAAGGCAAGTGCAGGAGAATTCCAGGTTCTTCTCCTAGGTGTCCGACTTCAAGGGCTGGAAGAGGACACTGACATTTGTTGTGATGATGAGCACTGAGACAGAAAGTTCCCCTAATTTTGTTAGAGGGTTAGCATCTAAGAGTTGTCAAAATACAGATATTTGCTTATTGTGCTGATGATTTCTTCAACATTTGAATTTGGTGTATGAAGGGGATTCCCGCTGTATTGATCATTTATATTGATTGGCTATATTGATCAGCTGGCAATATCAGATTCCCAGAGACAGACTCAATTTTCAGTTGCTATACTTTATGTGACATTTGCTTATATCAACAACATAAAAATAAGTACTTCCATATTAAAATGTGTCTAATTTGGCAATAGGAAAAGTTTAAAAAATACATATTGTCAACTGTAGCAATTACTTCTGTGGTCCTTTACTCCTAAAAATGCAAATTACATGAACTATTTTTATATGTTTATACCATTGCACATAGTTTACCATATTTGTACATGAACTAAAAAGTCATACTATCCAATATTAATTTATATAATATAAGGTTCATCTTTTAGGCAAGTTTTTGGAGAAGCTGGAGAAATTAAATGAGTTTGTAAGCTAGAATTATTATTGTTTTGTTTTATTATTTATAACTTTTTAATAGACAAGGATGGAAGTAACTATGTAAGGTTTAAGTTTCAAAAGATTTAATTCTAGTCCATAAAATCCTTATATGAGATTTGAAATAGTTCAGCATTTAAAGAAGCAAGCTGCCTGCCCAAATTGAAGGGATGAAGAGAAACACATCAGTGCACTCTGGACAGTAGAAAATCAGTCACTAACAGCTGTTCATGTTGCAGCTTTGAAGATATAAAAACTTGTGTAGTTCAAAGATCTGTGACTGTTAATGTTTGTTTGTGGTATATGCATCTAGATCTAAGTTCCTCATTCCTATGTGACTCTTACACTTTTTTTTTTTAATCACCAAACTGATGTAGCTAAAAGAAACCAATTCCATATACCTGCATAGTCTAGGAGACTTCTGAAATACAAGTTTTCTTTATCTTTCTAGGAAAATACGTTTTAGGCCATGACAGAATAAACTTTGTAATGTACGTTTACCCTAAAAAATTACTGAATTTGCGAAGTATGTAATTTAAGATTTTATGATAATATTAAGGGCTTTGTCCAAAGTTAAGTTTTTATAAAAATAGGTGATACTATATTTAACTATAATAAGCCAGTGTGGTGGTCAAATCTATTGAAAATAACAAGAGGAAACATAGTAACTATGGAAGGTCATCTATATTGTGGTCTTAAATGTTTTATCCATTGCATGTTTTTCTAGGAAATTGTTATGCTGTCTTGCTATGACTTGGTATTCCCTATAACACAGAGAGGATAGATATTTATGTAGAAATCCACACATGGGTTCTTTTTTTTCTTTTTAATTATTTATGGGAACAGATTATATAATGTAAGATGTAATGAACAGATACTCTGAGGAAGAGACACTAAGAAACCCGAGGCTAATTTAGTAGCATTATGATAGAAATTCTAGCAATACTAATGTTTGCTGATTAGAATGACATTGGACTGGTTTCTTGAGTTCAATTTCAGCATATGTAGAGATGGGGACAGCTATCACAAAGAGTAAGAGAGGTGAGTTGGTAGTTACTATTGTCTTCCCTAATTTGGTACTTGAGGACCTAAAAAGTCTTCAATGATTTGATTAGTTCTATAATATACACTAAGTATATAAGGTGGATGAAGATGGAGACAACTATTTGTAAAAAACTAGAGACAGTTAGATAGACAATCAAGATCTCCAGTGGGCTTCCTATGAAATCTGTATTTCTTTAAATTGTTTTTTTAACTGCTATGTTCTGTTTTGATATGTTTAATCTTACCCTCTTTGAGAAGTAAAACAAATGTGTAGGACTGATAACCATGTTACTGAGCTCTTGTTCGATCATAGAGCAGAAGGGTTTGTAGTGTCACTTTATGAATGTCATTCTAAATGCTTTAATTCCATAACATGAACAGCTACTTCTAAGATGACAATGTGTAACTTATCAACCAGCAATTTCTTACCGTTTGTTTTTCTGTAAGTTTGTATCATTTCTACCCTTTTTTTAAAATCTCCATGTATTCTTTTGTTTCCTTTTCTTTAAATAAAAAATTAAAAAAAAAAAAAAAGGGCTTTGTATGTTTGGCCCCATTTTTCAACTTTTGTATCATGATAGTCTTTCTCGGATTTATCTGCCAGAGAAATAATTGTCTAGGGTGGCTTATACCACATGGTAATCAGAATGGACATACAGAACATTTTCAACTAATGAGGTTTGAAATGTTTGGAACTAAACTGTTCAGAATATAAACTTTCTGCCATAAATTTCATTCCAGTTGTTTTTGTTCAGATCAGATATCCTTCAGTACGACACTGAAATTTACTTTAGTTTCACTGCAGAGAGATGCTTGAGACTGTTGTAATTAATTTTATAGACAGCTAAAATGAGAAAGAATAATAACATTACCAAACTACTGTAAATTTGAATTCTCTGAAGTACCCTCTAACATACGCTAAACTTGTGAGCTTACCAAAAATAATAGAATAAATCTGACACAGAGATATAGCGTTCACATACTTTTTAATGAAAATAAAAAAATAAAATAGAGAACAATATGAGTGATACGACCTGATTTTTGTTAAATGAGCAGCCTGGCACTGTGAATGGATATGGGAATAAAACTCTGAAAGAAGATAAGGCTAACTTATGGATCAATGGTTATTTCTTTAATTGTTATCTTTGTTTCTTTAACATTTGTTAAATGTATAACATTAAAAGAACTGTTAGAGTCATCTGTTTGAATACATTGTAACGTATTTGTATAGTATTATATTTATGTGCACTGCCATAAAAATGCTGAATTCAGTTATTATCTCATAAAGGAAGAAATTAAGACAAATTTACAAGAGGTTAAATGAAAATTTCAGTAAACTCTAAAGCACTTTTGAAACTTTTTTAGAATATCTCCTTTAGTTTTTGTGCATGTTCAATTTATTTTTGAATTGAAGAAGACCCCTTGTACTCTTGATTTACTGAAACTTCGAAAGTCTTGAATTTTGTCACTCCTTTACTCATATCTACAGGATAATTATATGCTTTTTCTTCTTTAATCTGTTAGTATAATGAATTATTTCAATGTTTAAATGTTTTAAGAATAACTTAAATTCCTGGTCTCTCTTGGTCACGATATATTATATTTCTTATATATTGCTGAAAGTGACTTAAAATTTTTAAGAATTTTGACTTCCTTTTTCAGAGAGATGTCCTTCTATTGCTTGATTTTCTTGAATGGATTTGTCTGTATTTTGAGGGGGTTTCGGGAATCAAACTCGGGACCTCACACTTGCCAGACAGCTGCTGTGTCACTAAGCTACACCCTCAGCCTAGGAATGGAGTTTTCTGGCCTTGATGTCAGAGTGACGTCAGCCCACTAGACAGTAAAGGACACCTCCTTTTTATGTAAGGAGTCTGTATACAGTTGGTGTACAGATTCTTCCTTAAATATTCCTCATTTCTTCCTTAAATGTTTGGAAGAATTCATTAGTAAAACCATGGAGGCATGAAGTTTTCTTTGTGTGAATATTTTTAAAAGTACGTTAGTAGATCTTCGACTATTCAGGTATCTGTTCCTATGTCAGCTTCGGTATTTTGGATTTCAAGGAACTTGTATATTTTATCATTAATGAATTTAGTGTAATGATGTTCATACTCTGATCTTTTTAATCTGTACAGAGTCTGTAGGAATAAGTTCATTCTCATTCAGTATTTCATTTCTTTTCTTAGTAATTTATTTCTTCCTTTTTTTTAGGTCAGTATAATAGAGATCTATCAATTCCACTTATATTCCAGAAAGCCGTTTTGTAGTCATTGATTATTTTTATTTTTGTCTATTCTGTATTTTATCATTATTATTTTTCTATTTACTTTGAGTTTGAATTGTAATTCATGTTCAGTGTATTAGTTGGAAAACAAGATTGCTGAGTGTAGAACTTTCTATTTTTATTATATGAACAATTTAATACTGTACAGTACATTTACATGTAGGCTGTATTACATTAGCTGTATCCCACAAAGATGGATACCTATTTTCATTTTAATTCAAAATAAATTTTAGTTTTCTTTGTGATTTCTCCTTTAACCCATGCATTATTTCAAAGTGTATTTAAATTCTGAATATTTGAGACTGTTTCAAATATCCTCCATTATTAATTTCTAGTTTAACTTTGTTCTGTTTAGAGAATATACCTTGGATAATTTAATCCTGTTTTATATTCAATGAATCTTTTTACATTTTTGTAGAATATAGTCCACCTAGGTAGATAGCTGATGTGCACTTGGTAAGCATGCGTGCCTGCTGAAGTATATGGCCTGTCCTGTGTATGTCACTTGTGACAAGTTGGTTGAAAGTATATTTTAAATCTTATTCTTGCTGATACTTAGTCTACATGTTCTATTAGTCATTAAGAGAGGACCATAAAAATTTCTACCATAATTTTGGATTTGCTCCTTTCTCTTTTTAGTTCCATCTACCAAAATTCTGTTTGCTCCAAGTGTTGAACATTTTATAATCAGTGTTCACATTTAGCATTGTGATGTCTTAATGAATTGAACTTTATGATTGATCATTATGAGTGAAATGACAGGCTTTACCCATGGTAACATTTCTTGTTCTGATGAGCACTTTCTTTTTTTTTTTTTTTTTTTTTTTTTTTTGGTCTTTTTCATTTTTATTGGTACCAGGGGTCGAACTCATGACTGCCTGCTTGAAAGGCAGGCGCTTATGCCGCTGAGCTAAATCCCCAGCCCCAAGCACTTTCTATAATATTAATAGCCAGTCCAGCTTTCTTTTGATTAATGTCTTTTCCATCCTTTTACTTATTAAAAAATGTCAAAATAGGTCCCTTGTAAACAACATAAAATCAGGTTAAACCTGATAATTTTGGCCTTTTTAATTAAATTATTTATGTCTTTAAATTTCATATAATTTTCAGTGTCATTGGATTTATATTGCTAGTTTTCCATTTTTGTCTGTCCCACTCATTATGTATTTTTGGTCAGGTAATGTTCATATTGAGTTTTATCTCCTGTTACATTATTAGCTATACCTCTGTTTATATTTCATTATTTTCTATATATATTTAACCTACCATAATATATTTTCAAATACTAATGTGCCATTTTATTTATAACATAGTAATTTTACAATGGCATTCTTCCATTTCTTTCTTCAGTGCTCCATGCTATTATTATTTATTATTATCATTATACTTTGCTCATTCGTGTTATTCCTCCAAAATACATGCTTATTGTTGATTTTTACACTTATTTTTGGTTATTAAATGATAAAATGTTTTGCATTTACCAATATATTTTCTGTTTCCAGGGCTTTTCATTTTTGGCTATCCTTTCCTTCTTGCTTTTATTTGCCTCCTTTAGCATTTCCCAGACACTCAACTTTTATTTATTTAAAAAGCCTTTATTAGAAATTCAGTAATTTCATTGTCAGTTCATTATGTCAATTTCATTTTCCGTATGTGAAATAGGATTTTTGTTCTGATACTAGATAAATTTAATAGTATAAAGGAAGAGGAGCATAATTGCAGTATCTAAAACTGACAAGGTTTTAAATTTAGAAAAACAGGACAGTCACCCCAATATAATAGTATTTAAGAGATATAAATACCCACCTTTAAGATTCAAAAAAAGCTTAGTAAATGTAGTAACTAGAGAAATGAATACTAAGTACTAATTACTATCCCTTTACAATTGTTAGGCAAAAAAATTAGGATACTGAATGGTAATGTCACACATTTTAGCAGAAAAATAATTGCGGAAATCCTGTAACAGCAGAGAATCCTCAAACTGTTGCTGATGTGAGACTCTCAGGTGCTCTGAAGAAGCATGCATTGGGCTCTTGGTATTCATGGCAAGTGTGTGTATAATTTATGATCTAATAGCTCTGATCTAGGTGTGTAGCTGTGGGGTAAGCAGTCTGGCTGCTCTGAGTACACATTCTGCTCCATAAAGTAGTGCAGTGGTGAGGTTCATTGTATCATGTGGAGGTGTTGGGAAGTTAGACTTGGTGTCTGTTACCAGGAGAGTGAACGAATAAAAAGTATCAACTCATCACACTAACAGATTTCTCACATAACATCATGAATGAATCTTAAAAGCCAAATTTCAAGAGAAAAAATTAAGAAATAAAATAAGACCTATAACATAATATCACTTACATAAATCAAACATGCACATATGAAGGGGTCCTGCTTCCCTCATCTCTTTCTATGGGGAATAACTGAATTTCTTCTCTCCATTAAGAGACAGACATGAATATTTTGAAAGTCAGTCATATGTATGTTGAAAACAATTTCTCCTTACAGATGTCGATGAGTGCCAGGCTATTCCCGGTATTTGCCAGGGAGGCAACTGTATCAACACGGTGGGCTCCTTTGAGTGCCGATGTCCTGCAGGTCACAAACAGAGTGAAACAACACAGAAATGTGAAGGTGAGTCTCTGCTTCCAGGACCGCTGAAGTCTTGGCTTTGAATTGGAGGAAAACATGACTGCATTTGGAATTTCAGACTATTCATCATAAATGTCACTTTATTTTAATATGAAAGTACAGATATAACTTGCTATAATTAGTTATTAGTTTGTGTATTGTAGCCTTAGAGGGTTTGATTTGGAAAGAAACAATGAACCTTTTGCATCTTGTTTGTTACTGCAGTCTCTGTGTACTAATGACAGCAGGAGTAATGTGGCCATTTGTATTTTTTTGTTAAAAAAGCACTTTTCCATTTCACTTATGCAACTGTATCAAAAATTAAACTTGGGATAGAGAAAAGAACTCCAAATTACATTATCATGTGTAAAATGATGTGTTAGTAGTTGGCATCATGTTATAATATTACAAAGTAAAATATTTCAGGTCTGGGGATTTAGCTCAGTGGCATAAGCACCTGCTTTGCAAGCCGGCAGTCGTGAGTTTGATCCCTGGTACCGATAAAAAAAAAAAAAGAAAAAAGACAATAAAAAAAACCAAAGTAAAATACTTCAATAGCCACAAAATTTAGAAAACAAACATAAAGAGCAGCTTCATTAGTATTCTCAAGTGTAATAGATTCATTGGTTTTATTTATGATAAACTATATTATTTATAAAACTCAAGATTATAAATGCATACAACTTCAGTGATCATAGATACTGAGAATTGTTTTATTGCTTGTAGCAATATTGAATTTTAATGCCTGTTATTCCAGTTTACATACAATTTAAATCAATTTATTTCCTCAAAGGTATTTTTTGAAAGAGAAGAAAGTGTAACAATTCTCATTTTGTTGTGATATAAGCACTTTTGAATTCTTTTCCTTTTTCCCTGTCCACAAGACAGTATTTTTTATTTTCTGTTGCATGATTATTGTATAGTTTCCTGTCCTCTGTAGAAAAGAAAATGAGAAAATGCGATACCTAGAGTTCAGTTATACATAATAGACAAGAAAATAACCTATGTTATTAGATAGGAGGTATTGTAGGGTAAATATGTTGCTGTTTCAGTAGTAGGTACCCTAATCCTATAAACTCACTCGATGTATCATCCTATATTTCTCATTTGCTACAATTCATTTATAATCAATGCCAAATTAGTCTTTATAATTATATATATTTTATACAACTGTATATTAACTTCATGGTTCCCATAAAAAGGTGATAAAAATGTAATTGATTATTATTTTTTTGGGGGGGTCTTTTTCCTTTTTATTGGCACCGGGGATCGAACTCACGACTGCCTGCTTGCAAGGCAGGCGCTTATGCCACTGAGCTAAATCCCCAACCCCATAGTTGATTATTTTAAAGACCAAATAAATTTTCTGAAACTTTGCAAATGCCTATATAGTATATGCTGTCTCACTACAATGTTGATCATTGTAGTCTGTGTATAATAAAGTTAAGAAAAATACTTACAAGGCAGACAAAATTATCTAAGTTTCCTTAATTAACACATTAATTCCACCAGAAATTCAGGGACCAACAGAAAGTGCATTGTTATTTTCTTGCTACATGTTTGTGCTTTCCTTGCTGGCTTTTTGAGGATTGATTCTGTTGCTCAACATCTTGTCATGCCTCTCCACTTTTTACTTCTGGAATAATCTGCAGACTAAATCCAAGGGTGATGTATTTAGGAACAAAAAGAGTATTTGGTCATAGGCAAGAAGGCATGTCACTGGCTGATCACAGTGGTTGTGATATTTCCATTGCACACTGAACAATGGATTTCTTCTTAGTTGAAAATGTAGTAAGCCCTTTCCACATCGTGTTCCATCACAGCCATACACAGAGCCAAGTCCAAATTTGGAGAAAGACAGTCCAACTCGTTATTTGCCACTTTCCTGTGTTCTTTAGGAATAGGGGCTATTGATTTAATGTGGGCACCACCCAGAGCTCAATCCAGTCGTGTCTTTCCTTACTTCCTGTCCTGGCAGCCAGAACTGTTTAACCATTGCCCAGAATTATGTGATTTAGTATTTGGGATTTATGGGGAATAGCAGAACTGGAACAAGCAATGATTAGAGTTTGAAATTTAAAGGTTTCATGAAGGCTTGGAAAGGTCATAGTTATTTTGATATGTCTTAAAAAGGCAATTATCAATTTTGTTTGAGAGTAATACTGTTTCTTTGTGTAAAAGAGCAAGTGCTATTTTACCTGTATAAAGTTTTAGTGATAAAAACATTTTAGTGTAACTGTTAGTATAATGTATAAAGAAAGACTATAAACTATTCCTGCATTTGGTAACAGCTTTTGAATTATAGTCAGTTTACACATAGTTTAGTAACAGTTTTAAAATGTTGCCATAAATTTAAAGTTAATATAACTATATATAACCATAGCAAATACTTTTTACCTACTGTCAATGGCAAATCATTTTTTTCTATGTGATTTATGATGTAGACATAAAATATAGTCTGTTGGCTAATTTATTTTAAGATAATACCCGTCTTGTTTTTATTGTAGAATGCTTTGTATTGCCATTCATACATTTATGAAATTCTGTAAAGAAACCTTTTATTAAAAACCTATGAATTACTAGGTATGTTCAAAATTATGAAAGGTAATTCCAGTATTCAGGCACTGAGTGATTGGGAAAATGGTGGCGTTTTAAACATGAAACTGCAAAGTTCGCTTATTATTTTTTAACAAATCTGTTACTGATTTCTCATGTGTGTACTTGCCATCTGTCTCATTCCACCCCTTGAATAACATCTTCCATATAGAATCTCTGTCGTGTTTAGTACTGTATCCCAGAGCTGAGGACAGTTCATGGCATGTAGTATATGGCGATTTGTTGGGAATGGGGTATGCAGTAAGTCAATTTATTTGGATGAATGTCCAAAAAGGAGGCAGAATACAAGTCTGAGGTTAAATGTGTATTTGGAAAGAGGCTAATGTCTTCAGTAAGGATTTTTTCTTTGCTCTGGTGAATCATCTTATTTATAGTATAATTTTGCTCTGGCTGGCATTGAAAGACAAAGCATAGTATTAAAATGCAGTTTGGTGTGATACTCTCTTTTTGATCACCTGTAGCTATTACGTATCATCTTTGGAACCTTTGTCTTCTGCCTTAAAAAATGGAACTGTTTTCTGTTAATTTTTGTGGGGGTGTTCTTTTAACTGAATTTTGGTGGAAGGCTTCATCTGACAAAATTTCAAATTTGAGAATGTGTAGTTTATAGTAAAATTTTAAGTGGTAGGTGAAGTATCTATCTTTTAATTTAATACTTGAGATATGGCTTCTTACCAATTTAATTTGTTTATATCAGTGGTCCATGAGACTCTTTTTAAAAAATATGTTCAGGTATAGTCTACTAAATAAACCTGAGCCCAAAGCAAGAAATATTGGAGCAGTATTATGTTTGCGTGTGTGTGTTTAGGAAAAATCAATTTTCCCCTTCACTCAAATTCCAAGTTCCATAAACCATCTAATGATACCCACTGCAGCCATGTCTTATTTCTACTGGGCCAGCTTGGTTCCAAAATGGTATTTCTTAATCCTGTTATATAGCAAGCAAAATGATTCTTAGGTGGAGTACAGTGCTTCTGTGCACCCAAAAAGAAGATTTTATCTACACACACATTCATTAGTCTAACTGCCTGTTGAAATTAAGTGAAGAAAGGAATGAAAGCATAGCCATACAATATGAAGTGGTACATTCAAAGACTGTTCAGCATTTTTCCCTTATAAAATAAAATATGTTCATTTACAGCCCATTCCATGTGGATAAAACACAAGTAGGTGCCCAGTGTCCTTACATGATCCCTCTTCCAGACCATACCTTCTTTAACATTTCTTGAGCTTGTTATTCTTTCCTGGCTTATATGAGAGGCAGGAAAAGAGCATCAGAGTATTGGAAGGCTTCCCTTCAGTGGTTCTTTATGTTTCACATAGTTGTTTTAAATTTATTCTGAAGAGTCTTTAGCCTTGTTCTGTTAACACAGCACTGTGTTGTTTCAAATTTGTAACAACAAATTTGCTTATGTATGCGCAGGCAACTCATAAAACTTGTTGGCACAATCTCTTTCGCTGCTATTCTGACTCTGCTTTGATAAACCCTGGAAAATAAAATCTGTATGCTAACATGAAAAGTGCTTATTTATACTTGTTTTACAAAAAATGTGTCACTTTAAAAGAATAAATACAGTAATCCTCAGAGAGAATTATGAATTAAAATGGAGAATAAAATAAGGAGAATATTAACATTGGAAATAGGTAAACATTTTGAGACTACCAGTTTAAAACAATGAAAAATGCTCATTTTTAAAGTCCTTTAAAATAAGCTTATAGTATTGTAAACATATATGTCTACATTGAGAATACTAGGACTATCTACCTAAAACTGTTTTCTGTCTGGATATCAAAGAATTTATTTCTCTAACACTTACCACATTTTAACTATCTTTCTTGCCTATCTCTCCTGCAAAATATATGTACCAATAATAAAATCTAATGTTCACTAGGTGGGTGGTATTCTGGAAAATACCAAAACCATGTTACATGGGTTATCTTATTAAATTTTCACAAAAAGTTTGAGATTGGTTGCGGTTAATTAACTCCCTATATACATGAAAAAAACTGAGGCATAGAAAGTCTAACTTTCTCGATATTATGTGGGTAAGACAGAGCAGAACCAGAATACAACCTCCAAAGCTTCTGCTCTTACACAGTGCTATTGCCTAAATGAAGGTGGAAAATCAGACAGCTCAACTCAAGGACTTTACCGAGAGGGTGAACTCTCTATCTATTGAATGTTCTAACGTAAATTTTTTACTTTGAATCACGTAAATATACTACACATTCAAAAAATTTAAGATAATTATAATCAAGTAAATTGATAATAAAAGCTCTCTGCACTAAGGAACCTTTTATGAGGCATTTATGTTGAGTGGCAGATAAATAAATAGCTTAGAAATTAATGCAAATGTATTTGAAAAATGTGTATTGAGTTAAATCTAAAATGGGAATCAGAAGCACTTATGCTTCAGTAAACCAGTTGACAGTAGTGTTATCAGATAGATTTTTAAGACACTTTCTCTGGGTCTTGAATGTGGAAATGTCAAATCCAAGAAAGAGCTACTAGCAAAGAAAAAAGGGACTCCAGAGAGACAACCAAGCAGGCCCCAAGATGACAAAAAAAGACAAAATTAGCATTTATCACTTACTAACGTGTTGAACAGAAATTGCCTGTCTAAATAGTTTCTTCCCACAATTGATTTCCTTTGCACCCGCCTTGAGTGTTAGTGAATATAGTCATCACTTTCCCATTGCTAGGACAAGATACTCAGATCCGTAACTTAGAGAAGAGGTTTATTTTGGCTCACAGTATTGGTGAGTTCTGTCCATGGTTGGCTGGCTTTAAGGCAGAAATACCAACATAAGAGAGCAGGGCAGAGGAAAGCTATTGATGCCATGGTGGTTTGGAAGCAGGGGGAGCGAGCAGGCTCCTGGGAAAAGATTATTCTCTTCCATATCAAACCCCTTGACCTGCCCTTCCAGCTAATCCTCATCTCGTAGCAGCATGTTCAGCTATGAATTCATCAGCGGATCAGTCCACTAGCAAGTATGGTGCTCCCATGATCCAGTCACCCTTCAGAAACCCCACCTCTGCATATAAGAGTTTGGGGTACATTTTAGATCTAAACCGTAAGAGTGAACTGAACGCAAAATGGGACATCACTACCAAAGTGACATCCCGCTTTAATATTAGCCTAAAAAATTGTTTTCATGACCTTTTCTACATACAATGTTCTGTGGAAACCTAGAGGAGAAAAAGTTCTATATTTGAGCCATACATGAATATAAAATCTCTAAAAGACAAACAGCAAAATATTATGCTTGAGGATTTAAAGAATGGTTTTGATTTGGCAGTGAATCAAAATGTGAAATATCTGGATCACATTTTAATGTCCTATAAAGAGATTTTATGCCTCAAACAAGAGGAAATTTATACAGATAAATGGCAAATTTAAGTATGAAGCGCAGTTCAGAAAGTAAGTGAAGGAGGGAAGACAGCCCAGTGTCCATACCTGAGATTTGCACTCAAGTTTTCAGGCCTCCACGCAGCACAGCAGCATACCTGTGCCTCTTGGGCAGGATCACGGCCCATTGCCTGGTGTTTCCATGCACGTTGTGTCAGATAAAGCATTTGACACTTAATGTCTTTAAGACAGGCAGGTATGGCACAGAAAAACTGAGTTTTTCTCATATATCATTTAATTAGGGCTTTGAGGACAGTTTGCAAAATAAGCTTTTTTAAAGCTAGCAAAAAGTTAAAATAACAAAACTGACTTACGGAAGCGTATATTTGCCTGCTCTGACAAAAGGATTGGTGGGCAATGCTAAATTGTCTATCAGGATGATGAAGGAAAGTAAACTAGAGATTTAAGGTTACCCATGAATTCCTGACTGGTCTCAGCCTGTTTTTACTCCCCCACCCTAGTTTCATACAAATGACAGCGGTGGACATTTGAGACCCAGAGGATGTAATTTATGTAACGTAAGACACTGGTCAGGAAATTGTACTTCATTGGATTCAAGGAAATTTCCAAATGTTGGAAACCAGTTTTGTTTCCCCAGTGCCATTTTGTGTTTAAGTTCTTTTAAAACATTTGGAAAAAAGCCTGGTAAAGTAATTCACATAATTCTTGTAGTTCAGTTTCTGCTGGAGATCACTGGAAACGCTGACAGTGTCCCAAACACCTTTCTCAGAGATTTAAGAACCTATTCTACCTAGAAGAAAAGAATCTGACAAATGCTTTAACTTTGATTTTAGAAAGAAAAAGCATAAACTAAGATGTGTCTTCATTTTACTTCTAGATAATTGCTGCATTTTGCTTGTTGAGTAATTGCTCACTACATTTTAATTTTATTACTAAATAATTGCTGTTTCAAAGTGGAAATGAGCATAGAATAGGTCAAAACTAAATGCTAGTTTTAGAAATATATGTGTATCTTTAGTTTCTCTTGACTTAGAAAAAAGAAGGGAGGGAGAAGGAGAAAAAGGGGAGGAAAATGAAAGGGAAGAGAACAATCTGACAATTATCTTGGTTCCATGCCTGAAGGAAATTAGTCTACTCCAAAGAAATATCCTGTTGTAGTAAAAAGTAAAAATATAACAAACTGGAAATATAATACTAGATCCAGGAAAGTGTTTCTTGTGATGTGGTCACTGACGGGCCTTGTATGTGCCTTATTCACTACCAGGCAATGGGAAATGAGGGAAAGTCTGTAGAACCTTTTATGGGATACTTACTAATTTTGCATACATTTGTATTAAAAGATATAAATTAAGCTGTGATAATGTGTGAAGTATCTTTCTTAACCTCAGGCCAAGCCTCCTTATTTTAATACAATTCTTTCATATTTCCATGAAAAGTGTTTCTCTTCCGTACTCTACCTTTACTAGACTTTAGCACAATTACATGTATTTTAAGGGTGTTAGAAGTACTTGTAAAAATTTTAACTGTGGTTTACTGCTATATTGGTGACAATTTCAGGCAAATTATTATTTCCAGTATCTAGGTGGCTGTTTTACTTATGTCCAGAGTACAGCCGTTTTATTTTATTTTGTATTTATCTATCTATCTATCTATTTATTTATTTATTTATTTTTGGTACTGGGAATCAAATTCATGACCTTGCACTTGCCAGGCAGGTGCTGTGCCGCTGAGCTATATCCCTGCCCAAATATAGCCCTTTTAATAACCCTTATTTTGGAAGATAAAAAATTTTTATAATTAAATTTAGTTATAATAGCATAAATTTTTAAAATATGTGGATATTAAATGAGTTGCTATATTTTGATATAAGATTTGTTTTTTCCTGGAGGGCTGTGGTTTTGTACTTTACATATTAATGTGTCTTTTTTACTATAATTATAAACATTATCCAAGGTATATTTTTATTCCAAGCTAGTAACAGCACATCCAACATAAATGAAAAGCAGGTTTCCTAGCCTGGCTAAAATTCTGCAGAATGGTGGAGGAGAATTTCAGCATTGTTTATCAACAGTGATACGCCATCACATCAAGTTCAGTATGGTTTAATTTAGCTAGCACTGGTGCTAATCTGAAGCATAAACATACACTTTACGTTTCATCTTCTGAATTCTTGGACATGCTACCAAATGATTATAAGTGTGACAATAAATCAAAACTTCCCCTCTTTCATTAGTGCTAAAATGCTGTGCTTCTATTACACACACATAAACCATTTTGTTCTGAACTGTACGAAGGATTGTAGTAAAAACCTCTTCCGTAACCTTATCTGTAGTATTTGGTAATGACAAAAATCTTTTAAAGAAGGATCATAAAAATGATATATTTGTTAGTGTCTAGGTTCAACTAAAGCTTCTATATGGATCCTCATTTTCTAATCCTCTGATAGAGGAAGAAAGCTTTCTCTTAGAAGACACTTTTCCAAATAGTGTCCTGAACTTCCATTGTACAAACTCTCATCTGGAACTGTTATTACTGGTTTCAATTCTGTCAAATGGTGCACCTGTGAAGACACTTGAGTGCAGAGCCCTGCTAGATCAGAGCCAGACACTCAATATTCTAGGCTTTGTCTATTTTCTTTGTCACAGATATCAGATATGCCCCTCTTCCACTGTACTGCAGCAGCCACAGAGCAGTGAGTGGGAATTGTGTTCTAATAATGTGTGTTCACTTAAACAGGCAATGAGCTGTGGTTTGCCAGCCACTGTTCTCTGTGATCATTCTTGTTACCCTGTATTTTAAATGGTCTCTCCTCAGCCTAATTCTGTACCTACTTTCTTAGTAATTGGCCAGATGACTTTACCTGATCCATAGTCCAGAAAAAAGAGTTGTAATACTTAAAATTTGGAGTGTTTTAAAACAAAACCCACTACTGCATCAGAATTATGTATTTATAGATGTTTTTCCTGAAAATATTATTGATTAGAACAAAGTTCATAGTAATTTTTAAAATAAGAAATAGATTAATTTAATAGTATAAATAACTCAAGAATTTAACAAGTAATATTTGAATGAAGAATTTAAGAATGACATTGTAAGATTTATTGTTAATATTAACATTATTGTTGTTGTTGTTGTTGTTGTTAGATTGCTACTCATTTCTAAAATAAGTGCTGACAAAATGGAATGCAAGATCACCATTGTATTTATTGGAAAGTCCCAAGAGAGAAGGGATGGCCTAAAAAGGCCAGGGCATAATGAATTTAGCTCCTGTTTTTTTTTTTTTTTTTTCTAGGTCTATTTTTCTTATCTCCAATTATTACGTGCTATTTTTCTTCTCTTACTTATATAACTGTTCTTTCTGTTCTTCTCTACTGTTGTCTAGGTTGCAATTGGAAAACTGGCTGTTCCTAAAATTAGAAGACAGGAATTCTCTATGTCAGTAAAATCATTACAAATTGTTCTACTTTATTTTCATCCATACAGGGCCTGTTTACTGTGTGGAACATAGAGTCACATAGCACTTGAAAGGCTGTCTGTACTAGCACATTCAGTGTTGCATTATATTTTTAAATATACTTTTGTAAGAAAAACAAAAATACAAGAAAATTCTTTTTAAAATTACTGCTGTAAGCCTAGGCATACATAATAAGCTCTTCCATAAGTATAAATGCATTAAGAAAGTACTTTACACATAATGTTGTATTTGGGAGATGAGTACAACACGAAATGAAAAAGTAAGCTGAAAATAGCAAAAAGGGGCAAACTTTTAAAAATTGAAACAGTAAATGTACTACAATAAAACCTAGAAAAATATGTTGGTATTCAAAGGCCAGAGTTCATAAAAGAAATCTATGTATTCAGCTTCAAAAGAATTCTTAAAAACAAAAATAAAAGAAAAAAGAAAGTTCTACATGGTAAATATATCAAAAGGAATGTTAAAAAGAAAAAGGCTAGACAGCAGAAAACATTTGCAACTCATATTAAAGACCCAGGGCTAAGGAACCCTTAGAAATAGAAAAGAAAAAGTGTAACACTTAATACCAAAAAATCAAAAATTACTAGTAGGTAATTCAAAGAAAGGAATTACCCAAAAAATACTTTTAATGATATTTGAGAAAAAATGCCAGAGATTGCTTTCTTATTTTGTTGGTTTTTAAGCATGGCAGATGTGAAGTTCTTAAAGTTGTTTTGCAATAGAAAACATGTGAAGTTTCCTAAAAAATATTCTCATCCAATACTTTAGTAAAACCATACTGTGAAAATTTAGTTGGAGGCTTAGAAAATTAATCCAACATAATAAACTCTTAGAATACATCTAGTTGCAAATCAGATTATCATAATTTTTCCTCCCACATGGAATCTTTTTCTTAATTTACCATGATAGAACAAATATTTTTCATAATTAACTAGTAAAGAAAAATAAGGATAGCATTCTCATATTTACTTAAAATTTTATTTTGAGATGGAAAACAGTTGTTCTATATCTATATTTTCCATGTACTTTTAAGATGGAAGATTGATGTTTTGATTTTTTCAGAGTATAAGATTGTATTTTGTATAAATCTTATATACTAGTACATATAAATACTATCTTGTAGTGGCTTGTTAACCATGAGTACTTTCTGGAAAAAAGAAAGCATGTGGATCTCATGAACAGAATGTAGTCTAGAATCTGTTCCTCTTCAACAAGATGACTAAAACATCATCGTGTTCGTCTAGAAATATCACTATGTAATTACTGTCTTTAATATCTGCATCTCTAGTAAGAAGTGGGAGTGATAGCAGAGAGGAGAAAAAGTAGAAAAAGAATGCAGATTGTTTTGCCTTCAGTAACCCTCACTCGGCCTCCAAGGCTCTGTAACACGCTGTCCTTAAAGAATTCTAGTGGCCAGGTGTAGGTGTAGGAGGTTTTCCCAGGTTCATTGGTGACAGGTGAATGATAGCAGTGGGAAATTTCTCAGAATAATAAATACAGTAGGCTTTGGCCCCACCACGTCAGAGGGCAGAAATGCCAGAGTCATTCGCATAAAAATGTATTTATTGAGTTCCTGGCATTTTTCTAGATCGTGAGGATAAAGTAATGAACAAAATAGGCCAAACTCCTTGATCTCGTAAAGGCTGCATGATGCAGATGAAGGACAGATAGCAGACAAGTAAAATCTATGCTATGTCAGAAGTAATAAAGCCATCAGAAAAAAAAAAAAAAAAAAAAAAAAAAAGAACAGACCAGGGTGAAATCCTGCAAAACACTAACGAGGGCACACATTCTTAAATCCGTAACCAGGAATGTCACTAACAGGGTGCCCTTTGGACAGAGGTCTGAGGCAGGGAAGGGAATAAACTGTGGCCCTCTGGGAGTAGAATGCCCAGCCTGTGCCAGGGAAAGAATCCAGGAATCCTAAGGTTTGGGGAATTGAAAACCCCAAGTTTCCATTAACTGGGATAGCATCTGTGAGCAGAACCTAGCACAGAGAGTTACCAAAAGCTCAGTTTTAGGTGGCTGAATCAATGATTGAACCATTAGGTAGACATTTGTAGATGTATGTTTGCATCAGCTTAAGGGCAGGATCAAGGCTGATGATTTAAATTTGGGACTCTTCTGCTTTTATTTTATATTTAAAACCTTGCCACAGGGTAAGAGCTAGCAAGAGAGCCACTTTGACAGGCAGTTCCAGAACTGAACCCTGGAACACTTAGGGATTTAGAGATTCAGGAGTTGAGAAGAAGCAGCAGAGAGACTGCCGAGAGAAAAATCCATTAAAGCTGCATTGGCCAAGTGAGATTTTCCTTACTGTTATCTGTCCTCTCCCCTCCTCGCTGCAGCCTGGAAAGTGTTCATACTAGACGCTGGCTAGGGAGGAATAAATGGAAAGGTAGACGAAAGAGATCAGCAGTCTCTACTTGACCAAAGGCTTCTCAGTCTGGTCCAAGTTGGGACAAGGAGATGCTTTAGCTAAATGAGAGATTAGACCTTTGAGATTGTCAGGTTGAATTGATAGCCCATCTGAGAGAAGCAGGAAAACCTAGGGGAGCTGTCTGGAGTTTCTTAAGGTCGTTAAGAAAGACTAATCAAGAAAAAATGTGCAGAATGGCAGTAGGAGAAATAGTAAAACTGCTTTCTTCTTCACTCTGGCAGTTCCAAATACCTGCCACCATACATTCGCCCAGTTACTCTTAAACTATTGAAGCATTTCTAACTTCCTGACTTCTAATTTTGAGCCTACAGACAAAAGTCGCACTTTTGCTTAACTCATCAAGCAAGATCCGTGAGTAATTTAAGGAACAGAAACCTCCAAATGTGAAGATTCTTCAGTCTCCGTGAAGACTGCTCAGATATTTTAGTGCCTAAGAGAATTCTCTAGATAAATTTCCTCATGGATGGTCACGACCTCTGTCCCATCCTGTGAGACTCATCTATGTGATGTACACTGGCCCAGTTTGAGTGTGGCCTGAATGGGTGGGAGGCCATCCGGTTAGCATTTTGAATTTCTCTCAGAGAATGCTGGTGGATGACTTGGATTTATACAGTTCCGTCTCCTTCTTGAGGATATCAGTGTAGACTTTATAGGCTAACGGCCTCCTCTATAAGAGTGGGCGTGATCCCTCCATAGTCACATCTGCACGTGATATATTCTGTGCACACACAGAGACTGTGTGTCTAGATGTCTGTACAACTACTTTTAAATTTTAAGCTATTTTTTAATTGTAATCTGTCAGGAAAAATTTAAAAATTAGCCCAAACCAAGAAAACAACTATACCAGTTTGAAGATTAACTTGGTAAGGATCGTATTACCCATATATATGCCAGTGCTTGAGCATAACATTTTCAATGAATTTATTTCCTTTTATGGTAGTAAGTATGAAAAGCACAGAAGTTAATGTTCATTTGTATAGTAATTTATATAGTAACTGTATATAATGGAATGTAGAACAGATTTTTTTCTTGGTACCATTTATTTAGAAGATACAAAATAAATGACCTTTTAACATATTACAAAAATATTGATAAAATATCAAGATATCTTGAATTAATTTTCTTACTGTGTTATGCCAAAATACGTTTTTAAATCCTCAAGGTTTTATGATGATACCTTGATGTACTGATGCTTAATGAGAAAAATGGGAACAGAAAGCACTAAATACTTGCAACGTTGCCAAGTCCAAATGGTTATAGTAAATTTAACTTTGGAATTTCCTGACTTTCATGTTGCTGAAATTTTAGGTTTTACCCAACATCAAGGGAGACATTCAATTTACCTTTCCTGTATTTTAACATTTTGAGGCAATTGTGGAAGGCAGCGAAGATTGGATCATAGATTGTGGGAGACATCGTTTTTAACGGCCCTCTCCTCAGTTGTTAAAGTATCCTCCTACAGAAGCTCAGCATCATGATGTTATTACTCCAGTATTTTAAACTTACAAAGAATTTAGTCTTGTTTGTCTTTAAAAACCATATGCTATGTTTAAAGTTTATCCTCATGTTTCCTAAGTTTGCATTAACAAAAGGCAAGAAAATGTTTCCCTCTGAGGAAAACACTGGGGTGGGAAGAGAGGGAGAAGGAAGAAAGGAGGAAAGAAGGGAGAAGGGAGGGAGGGAAGGGAGGAAGACTCAGGTGGGTGGTGTGTAACTGTGTGTCCCAAGAAGTATCAGTGTGGGATATAGACCAAATAGCTAAGCTTATGTATTTATGTTATCATCAGTAACTTTTAGGTAATTTGAAACAGAAATAGCTTCCAGACTGTCATGGTGTAAAGAGTTCTTGTGATAGAACTATCTCTTGCCACTATTACTTCTTGTAAGAATTACTCCAAATGAGTATTTAGAAAGATGTTTTGTTGATTTCAGGCCAACAGGGAACCCTTCATTATCTTGCTACAGTAGTGGCCTTTTAGAAAATGCTATTATGCATCCTAAGTGGATTAAGTACCTCTTGATCATAGAGTTCCTTTACTGTTCATTACTATAACCGTAACAGGCTGTTTCAGTGAGGCCTTGTTTCATGAACACTTACGTTTGCAGTTTGCTTCCCAAGCAGAAGCATTTGTCCGAATTTTGTTTTTGTTTGCAAACTTCACATTCGTAATGGACACAACAGAAACGATCTTTTTTGCACAAATATGAACATGGCCATTTTCTCCAGAATCATGGAATGAATTGAATTCATGAACGAAGGTACCACTGTACTTGCCTGGTGAGATGTGGCACTTTAATTATTTTCTTGCCTGGATTAAGAGACTCATTAGAGAGGTGATTGGATCCTTCTGGATGGTGTGTGTATCTCTGGGTCCTTCCTCTGGGCTGTGCTTCCCAGCCACCATGAACTGAGGGGCTTTGCTCTCCCTGTGCTTCTGCTGTGGTGGTCTCTCTGCCTGAGGGCAGCCAGCTGCCCTGAGACAAACCTCTGAAACCATGATCCAGATATCTCCGCCCTCCTTGTAAATCGTGGATGTCAGGTATTTAATCCAGCAATAGCAAAACTGACTACTAATATAACAGATAACAATAGAAAAGAAGGATCCAGGGAGAATATGTAATCCTACTCTCGTAAAACCCTGAAATAACACAAAAACATTCAAATAAAGCCATAGACCTCTTGATTCTGTTCTCTGTATGACAGTTGATGTTTTCCATCATCCTAAAAACATATCGTTACATTCCATCTTCCCTTAAAGGGATAATTTCACTTTTCCTCTTTACATCAAGTCTTGGAATTAACAGATAGACATTCCATTCACTATTTTAATTTCCTGTAACTTCAAACCCCACCGTAACCTGGGAAATACTCCTCCCTGTAAAAGGATACTCATTTCACCATACTCCCTAGGTGGTGGACCTTTTTCATTCCTTTTTGAGCCTGACATATCTGTAGATATATCTTTTTGTACCAGGGATTGAACTCATGACCTAGCACTTGCCAGGCAGTCACTTAATGCTACTGAGCTAAATCCCTGGCCCTCTGCAGACATATCATGTGTATGCAGTTGGTTCCCCAAAATGGGACACAAGTCTCTCTGCTGGGCTTTTTGTCTTTGTATGTAATCATCTGTCAGGTATGTATACTACCCCAGGTCATGTCAAACTCAGCATACATGGGCTAAGTCCCTGGGCCCATTACACGCACCCTGCTTGTACCTTCCCGTCACTGCTCATGTTGCCTGCTGTAGTGATTGGCACCACCATTTGTGCTCTTAGCCATGTCACAAATCTGGGTGAAACTCAGCCATTTGTCACCCTGATGCTGGACAGATTCTGCCTCCTAAATCTGTTTTGCATTCATGTCCTCCTCTGCTTTTATCACCCTCGTCTGTCCTCTGGATTACTAAGACAGCTTTCTTTGAGGTCTCCCTACGTCCAGCATTTCCCACTGCGTTCCTCTCTGTGCCACAGTCACAGGGATCTTTCTGTATCGAGTTTGGTCATGTCACTCTCTTGATAAACATCCTGCGTGATTATTCTGTTTACCTTCCTAGCCTCATTTCTTTCCGTGTACTTTGATTCCAACTCGTTAACTTGTCCTTATTTTCTAGAATAAATCATGTTTATTCTTGTTTTATCTTTGTACTCTCTCTCCTATCTGAAGTTCAGTATGCCATTTTCCTTTCCTAGCCTCTGGTAGGTCTGTTTATCTGTTGCATTTTAACTGTCATTTTCCTGTGGACGCTTTCCCTGGATCGTGGTTCCTCTGCAATGCCCTGTGCTGTACTTCTGCTGTCACGTAGGTCAGAGCACATTGTCAGTCCTGGTATATTCCTGATCTCCTGGCCATCACGTCCAGCTTTTGGGAAGGCAATTCAGAAAATCCATGGTCTCAGCTTGCACTGCTTTCTACCTTATTTCAGGTATAGGGAAGTATTTATCTTGTATTTTGAAATCAACTGAATGTTTTCTTTTCTCTTTTTTATGTGTCATTTGTCAGTGCTACTTGTTTGGAACAGAAGGGGAGGATTAAAGCATCTTGACCAAAAGTAAAAATCTGCGTGCTTATTAAACTGTGGGCATTTCTAAAATACGTTTAAGTTTTGTAAGTCTATGTTCTGTTTTACTTTATTGAGGAGGCTGAAGATACGTGATTTCATCTGTTGATGTGTCTTCATTTTCTGTTTTCCCTGCCTTTGATGAAATGTCTTCCCGCTTTCTGACACAAATGTTTTGCCTTTTACACCATTATTTTCTATGCAACTTTGATCTTACCATTAATGAGTTCATTTTCTAAATTTGGTCTTTCCTTCCTTGACTCCTTCATTTGACTCAAAAAAAGGTTATCCTAAAACACATGACTTATAGAACCTCTCTTCCACCTCTTCAGTTACCTCTAAATATTCTATTTTTGGTTTCTTTGCCATAAATTTACTAAATGTTATTGAATACCATTCCTCTTGGCATTATGAACCCTTCCATATTTAAAGCTAGCAGTACAATATCTTCAAATATTTCTCTGAAATTGGCATTTGTAGTTACATTGGACATACGACTAGATAATCCAGGATCGTTTCCCTATCCCGAGATCAGCTATTAGTAACCATAGTGCCCTTTGTTCTTGTATATTAACATATGTATAGTTTCCCAGGATGACACTGAGGCCATTATTGGTGTCTGCCCACTCTTCACTTGCTTAAAACTTGAATACATTTCAACAACCTGGTGATTCTCTTCTTTAAAATGAATAAATATATCCTTTTATAACTAATATTTTCTCTTCTCCGATCTGTTCTTCTTTCTACTTTATAGTCTTTATCCTATTGATTTTATTCACATTGATGGTTTCAACTGCTTGTATCAATAGATGCCATGCACTTTCTAAAGATCAACCATGGACATTCAGCTGTCCAGATCCTGGTAACTCAAAATGTTAATGAAGAAACCATTAATTTTACCCAGAATATCTTTTTAAGCTTTACTAATTTTATCATTATTAGCTTAATAATGGAAACTTTGTGATCTTTTTTCTTATTTTTACTTCCAGGATATTTTTGCTTTTATTCTTTTCTCTCCTAATCCCCTTATTAATTGGAGCTTTGGGCCGAGTTATCACCTCTTATTTCAAACCTGTTCTTTATCAGCATTGGCAGGTATCTTGGAAAGAATGAAATAAATTATTTTTACTTCAAACAAAGTGTTTATATCCCTTGCAGACCATTATTTATCATCAGTAAGCTAAATTTTCCATGTTTGTTTAAACAAGTTTGAGTTAACCATTTTTCAATAAAAATATATGTTACTTAATAAGGTATTTACCAATTGGGGAGGAAATAAACCAGAATAGTAATTTGGAAATTTTATGACTCTCCTGCCTAACATTACTTTATATGCTTACACTATGTGGGGGAGGTTGCACATGAAGATTCTAGGGATTACATTTGTCTACCGTCCCATTAATAAATTGTATATAGAACAAATTAATTTTATGCTAATTGAATGCCTGGTCTAGGGAGATTATTATATCAGCTTTCTTAGTTACAACAACAGTGTAATCAGTAAGAGGTCCAATGATAAATGGTTCAGATTAAAGTAGAAAACCTAAAGTCAGTTAAAAAGTCACAGCCTGGGAAGAGAAGGCCTCCAGAATAATAAAGTGAGGGTCTCAGTAAACTTGCTCATAACAAAACCAGAATTGAACAGATAAAAATACTTTTTTCAAAAGTATTAACAATTTAAAGACTCTGTAAATTAAAATCCACCACCATGTAAGGACTTTACTTAATTGTTAATTATCAAAGCTAGCTCCACATGAGAAAAAGGGATCACCCATCACTGTCAATTGAGAGCTATCCCAGGAATGCAAGATTGTTTCAGGATCTGAAAAATCAGTGTAATGTATAAGTACAGGCCATCTCAATAGGCACAAAAAAATTTTGAAAAAAGTAACTATGCTATTCCATTACAGAAATGATCTGCACATTAGAAATAGAAACTTCCTCAAGTTGATAAAGAATGTCTTAAATCTGACAGTTGCCATCATACTGAAAAATGCAAGGCTTACTTAAAATCAGGATATACACTCTTTCCATTTCTATCAGCGTTATACTGTAGGTTTTAGCCAGGGCAGTTAAGTAGAAAAAGGAACTATCTAGACTGGATTCAGACTGTCTACAAGGGAAACTTTCAAGTTCCCCAGTAGATGTCTAAAACCATATAGTGATAGCTTGGTTCAGAACTTGTTTTATGATTTGGGGGAAGATGGCTGCATTTGTGTTTGTTTGTGAAGCAAAATTTTGTCAAACACTTTTGTCTGAGAACCAAATTATTTGCAAACAGAGCTGCCACTCTATATACATACTTCCCCCTATTGTTTACACTTGTGATACAGTCTAATTTCTAAATTAGGCCTGTCAGTTAGGTGTATTACCCATTTACTTTGGAACATTAAGTAAAATAGTAACTATTTTATTTGAACACAGAACAGGCTAATAACTCGTTGATTCACATCCCAAACATAGGACAAGATTTCATCATGCTGCTCAGCATGGAATGCAGTTTAATCCTTATAAATTATTTATATCTGGGATTTTCCATTTAACATTTTTGGATCATGTTCTGAAAACACAGAACCACTGATAAGAGAAGACTGATGCATTTCTTTATGCCAGCATCATGCATTTAGGGCAAAAGGTATCAAGTGAATCGCTGTTTACTAATGTGTCATAAGAAGCTATTAGAACCAGCAAATGAATTAAGCAAGATCATAGTTCAAGACCAGTACACAAAAATGAATTTCTGTACACTGGTAACGAACATTCTGAGATTGAAGTTGTGAAAAAGATTACACTTGTAATAGCATCAAAACCTAGAAAATGTTTTTTGATCTTTCTTGATTTGATTTTGGAAACAAGTTTGACAGAGATTTACTAAAAACTAAAAACTTTCTGAAAGAAGTTAGATTTTAGTAAATGGAAAGATGTTCTGTGTTATTAGAGACCCCTAGAATGAGCACCAACTGCCAGACATTATGGTGCAGGGAAGGAAGGAAGGAAGGAAGGAAGGAAGGAAGGAAGAAAGAGACAAAATAGCAGTGCAGTGTGGATCTCAGATGACAGATTGTTCACGAGGAACAAAAGACCAGGAGGTAGCCAGAACCTTGGCATTTATTGATTGAGGAAGGGATTATCTGATAACTCAGAGTGGTGGTGTTCTTAAACTAATGAAGATCTTTCGCTGGAGCATTTTTAGTCTTAGTAGTCTTATTCTTAGTTTTGGTAGTCTTCCTAGGTGGGAGAAGATGGCCCTCCCCTGATGGGATAATGGGAAATCTCAAAGGGTGATGCCAGTAACCTCAGGCCTCCATTCCTCCCACAGGGAATTATGCAAAACTGTTCATTGTGAATTTGTGGTCCCTAACACCATGTTATAGGTTAGAGGACTTCCATGTTGTTAAGATGGGAGTGTTCCTCAATTTGATGTGGTTCCCATCCAAATTTCTGATTTCTTTTTTGCAGAAATTGAAATTGAAAACCTGATGCTACAGCTCATATGTAAATCATGTCATCTATGGGGCATGCATAAAAAAAAACTCTTAGAACTCATTAAAAAAACAAATAATTCTATTAAGTATGGACAAGTAACTGAGTAAATACTGCTCCAAATATGATACACAAAAGACTTGGGCTTATGAAAATATGCTGTACATTATTAGTTGTTAATGAATACAAAGTGAAGTATTATGTGATACCACTTCACATTTACTACCCATAAAAAAAGATGATAATATTAGTGGGAATATGGAGAAACCGGAACCTTTGTACATTACTATGGCAATATGTAAAATATTACAACTACTTTGAAAACAGTATGGCAGTTCCTCAATAAATGAAACAGAACTACTGTATGACCCAGCAGTTACATTTCTAGGTCACTTCCTGAGGGAGGTGGAAACGTATGCCCACATAAAACTAGTATTTGAATGTTCAAAGCAGCTTTACGTCTAATAGCCAAAAGATAGGAATAATCCACATATTAAAACACTATTCAGCAACTACAAGTAATAAAACACTGTTCCCTGGCACAACATGAATGAATTTCGAAAGCATCATGCTAAATGGAAGAAGCTTATCACAAAAGACCACATGGTTTTTTTTTTTTTTTTGATACAAAATATCTAGAATAGAAATAGAGATAAGTCTAGTGGTTGCAGCAGACTTGGAGAGGAATAAGAAGAGTGATTACTAACAGGGTGGAATTTCTTTCATTGAGATGAAGTGTTCTAATTTAGGTTGTAGTGATGGTTATACAACTGGAAATATTCTAAAAACAATTGAGTTTGCACTTTAAGTGAGTTAATATAAGTTACTATAGGTTATTGTTTAGATTATAACACTAATGAAGCGATGTGTAAGTATACAGTGAAACTCTGAATGTAGTTGCTATGCATCGTACTCTAAAAATCTGAAAAGAGGAAAACACTAACTTTTCACTATACCATATTTTATCACATCAGTGTTAATATTTTGCATTATTTTTAGAAAATCTTAAAATAGGGAGGGCTGTATTGCATTTAACACTTTGGTTTCTGAGTATTATTAGTATTACATAATACCAATAAATAGGAGCCCAATGTGTAACAAATATATCGTTCTTCTGTATCAAAAATGTTACATGGAGTACAATTTGGCACTGATAGAAAGGAAACATTCTAAGAATGCTGTTTAAAATGAAATTTCTTCTTTTACTTGTACTAAGTTCGGTGTAACATAAGTGTTAACGTGGACTGCTTTTATGTGTGACATGAACCTATTAGGACTGACAGCATCTCTAGGGCAGCATTGTTAGAATTCGCTGATATCTGAGATCACACTACTTAGCAAATTATTCATTATATCCTGCTTAGAGTGAGTTTTACAATAAATGTAAATATTGGTTGACAAATATGAGGTTATGTGGTTTGGCAGTCAGAAATCTGTCAGGTGGTTTGGTTTAGATCCAGTTTTCTTTAAAAAGAAAGAAAGAAAGAGAAAAAACCTGTGTGCAGATTGCTCAGCTTGCTGACCCTTTCCAGTCCTCTGCCCTTTTCCCCAGCACGCTCCGCAACCCATCCTTTTCCATAGTGCTCTCGGGTAGCTCCCTTTATCATACCTTTCCTCTCACCTCCTAAATTTCACTTCTCAGTGTTCTGCATTTTCTTTTTTCCTCGGACTTTTCTTTGATGTTGATGGATCTCATGGCTCCCTCTTTAAATGTAACTTGTTGTTTATTTATCTTCTTTGAAAATCCAATCCATTGCTACAGTGTCAGTTGCAAGCCATGTTGCTTAGATCTTTGTTTTGTTTCATACCCAACTTTGTAGCTGTTAGCTTCCAGTGTTTGCCTGTTTCTCCCAAGCATCCTATTTTAGAATGTCCAAAACTCAGTTTAACCTCACAATGGGTCCTTCCCTGTGTGCCTCATTACTTGATTTAGCTCAGCGTCTTGAGATATTTTCCAGTAATAAAATTCTGTTGATTTTTCTTTATGGTCATCTTTTAACATTTGTTCTCTTCCTCATAAAGCCTGATTTAAGGCTTTCCAGTATTTGTCAGAATATCATAAAATACAGGATTGTCTTCTTAAAATATTGATTTACTTACACAATACTTTGTTTAACTTAAATTTCTTCCTAGACCCACCTATCTCCTTCAGAATGAAAGCTCAAGGTTGACTCTCCAAGATTTACTTTATGCCTAACTAGCTTGTTTTCCGTTAGTTTCCTGGCCATTCTGATACATTTTGCATTCTTTCGATGCCACATTTTCAGACTCACCCACCCCACGCTGTGTTTGGTCATTATTTATTAGTGTCAAGCTAACTGCATTCTGCTCGCTAGAGTAATTAGGTCAGGACTCCACGCCTTGCCACTCAGCACATTTTCCTGGCTGAGCAATTGTTCCAAAATTGACAGACACTAAGAAAAAATTTGCTAGGGCTTTTGGGAGAAAGTTTTCTTTCTTAGGATTTAGCCACTGGAGAGACAGCCTCTCTTCCACTAGATGTCCCTGTCAACGAACTAATACACACCCGCTCCAGGGATTTCCTAACGTCAAAGGCAGCCTAAGGATAAAGTCACAACTTAGAGAATTTGGCTTAGAAAAACTGAGCATGAGGCTTTGGGTTAACCAGTTTTTAAGTCTATGCTATTCTGGGCTTCCAGATGTGAGAGCCATTACAATTTCTGGTTTATGTTAATATGGATCAGTTTTTCTGATACAGATCAAAGCTTCAAACTGATAACAATTTTAAAAACAGTTCAAAAGGAGGTAGGTGGAAGGACATTAAGTGTGTGGACCATGAATGAAAAATGAAATCAGTTATTATCGTTAAGACTTCACCTTTTCCCTTAATAGACTTGTCACCATTGGGAGTTATCTGTTTATACCTAGGTAATCTATAATTAATATTTGTGAAGATACAACTTCTAATTGTGAAATATAGTATTAATTTTAAGGAGATTCTGAACTGTTATGTATAGAGATTTTATACAATGAAACATTTACCAGAAGAACCAAATTTAATCTCTCTCCATATGGTCTTCTGTGTCACAGATATTTTTTTCCCAGAAAAGAAAAAATGTTATACATCTTTCAATTTTATACCCTTTGTGTTGTCAGGGAGGGAAGGGTATTTAGGACTAAGGAATGGAGATAGATGTTCCTTATTATGAAAGCAAATATCTAAAAATATAAATTAACATTTAAAAGGCACCCTTGAATTTTCCTAAATTTAAGAGTTTGTGCCAATCCTGGACTTCACAAGCTCCTGAAGAAACAAATTACCTTTTGGTTCTGCATTTTTGTGCTACTTACTGTGCTTTATACTTTCTTTGGGCTTGGTTTTTTGGGTTGTTGTTTTTTTTTCTTTCCTGTCCAGAGGTGACTGATGATTTTTTTTTTTTTTTTTTTTGTGAACACATTGTAGTTGTTGCTGTTTTTGCCTACTGAATCCACGTGAAGTCAGGATAAAGTACACTGTGCTAGGACAGTAACACATCCTCCTTGTACACACATGGTTTCATTCGTTTGGATGAGGTCCAGTGGAGCTCTTTCACCACGTTACATGTTTATTCCTCGTGGGGTCAGTTCGGGTTAGCATTCTGTTCCCTCTTAGGGTATTGGTAGATTTAGATTTTTTACCTCTGTCTTTAACAGCTGTGAAGTCTCAAATGAAGATATTCCATAGGATGTCTGAACCTGTTAATACTTTAAAAAGAACATTCCCAGAAAAAATACAAGTAATGTAGTTAGTTCATGATACAACTGGGAGGCAAGAGTGACTTTCAGAAAAATTGAAGGGGGGCTGATTAGACCAATACAGGAATGCAAGCAAGGCATTGCCAACCATGTTTTTAAATTGTGATGTTCATACAATTCCCTGCATTTACTGTACTAATGTAATTCTTTTTTCCTGGTCTTTTAGTTCAGTATATTCTAAAAGCATATATATCTATATCTATATACTATATAGCTTCAGAAATACTAAAAAGCTAAAAGCATATTTTGATTTCTAAATAATCATCCATATTTGTGGGTTTTATTATTGTTCCTTCTATTCATTGGTCTTTGCTGTTTATATCTGTTCCTTTAAACAGACTAACAATAATCAGGCATCCCCGACTGGATTTTCCTCACAGTGGCTCATTTCCTTTTAAATGCATTAGCAATTAGCTTCCAGTAGGCTGAAATGTAGCTTTGTTTGACTTTCCACTTCTCTGCTCACTGGATTAGAGAAGTACATTAAAGCATATATAAATGGCCAGGTTTTCTGCTTTATGGAAAACTTAAAAGAAGCAAAACTTCCATTAATGAGAAAGGAAACAGACTGTTCCTAGCATTGAGTGAGCTGAGTGGCTAAGTACAGGGAGGCACAATAGGAAACCTGGATCTTTCCCAGTCCTCCTGAGTGTTCTCTTTGCCATGTTTCTGTATGAACTTTAGATTGCAGTTATTCTTAGAATGTCAGATAAACCCATATTCAAAAAAGCTTATCCTAAAGCCAAATAGTAAAAAAATTATTAGCCATTCTACTGGTTCAAAGAATTAGTGAAATGAGCTGTAGGTTTTCAAATATAATTTTCTGTATGTTAAGATGTAACCATGTATGTATTTTTTGAAGGGCTCTAGTACTAGATAATTCCCCAGGTGATGTAGAATGGAAACTAAAACATTGACATCTTATTTCCAATTTAAATTGCATTTGGGGGGGGGGATATAGAGTTTGCTTTCCTTGGCCTTGTTTTACTGCCAGGGGAGTTTACTTTCATCTCAGTTCCCATAGATAATCTGTGAGAAATTCTTCAGGGCCTGAAACAAGAGTATCTCTAGGGTTATGTGATCTGACCTAATCAGCCATGAGAGCTCTCGTACTTTTTTGGTTTTGTTTTAAATCCCTTTATTTCGTGAAGGCCTTTCTCAATTATCTTTCCCTTCTCCCCTTGATTAGACATCGATGAATGCAGCATCATTCCTGGGATATGTGAAACAGGCGAATGTTCCAACACTGTGGGAAGCTATTTTTGTGTTTGTCCACGTGGATATGTAACCTCAACAGACGGTGCTCGGTGCATTGGTAAGCTTCTTACTTAAGGACACAAGATATGGTTCCTTTATCAGGACAGTACCTCCCACGCAGGAACCAAGAGAGCAACAATTATAAAACCTTTGGGGAAATAGCTAAAAGTTATTTAAAGTACATGGTACCACTTTGGGGGGACCAACGGATCATGTACTGTTTGCAAAGACTTCAGTTTCGAAAGCCATTTGGGTTTGTTTTATGTTGTCAAAACCATTTGAAGGATAAAGAAAGACGTCCTCAAAACATTGTTCATGCCTAATAGTACAGATACAAAAGCCTTAGATTTTTAAAATCTTCAGTGGACAGAATGTAGTAATTAAAAGTTTTTTGTTGGTATGAATCAGAAATGTAGTCAGCATCATATTTACTTAGAGATTGTTTATTCTAGTAAAAATAAATATTCCAAAAAAAATCGGCACTATTAATTTTGTGTTTTAACTACATTCAAAAGCCAAATAAATTTGTATGCTCTTCTTTGATTAGAAAGATTAAACTATGCTTCTCAGTCATACTATAGGTCATCCTCCATCACTGAGCAAGCCCTAGACGTCTCTCTTGCTATGAGCAGATTATGAAATGTCCTTTGATATGTGATCATGACACAATGAGCCACCCTCAAATTGGTCTCCTTAGGTATTCAGCTTAGTCATTGTCAGTTTTCACCTGCCATAGCTAAAAGAGAGGAAGAAATATGTATAGTTCTCTTGGGGACCACTGAAGAGTCACACGGTACAGGGATTAGAGGTGTGTATTCAGTACTCAAAGAATGAACCTGCTTGGTCCACTTAAAGGCTTACTGTACCAGTAAATGGACTAAGGGCTGAATCCATTGATAAAATGTAGTACTGAGATTCTGGTGGGAGAACATGGCGGATAGATAGCAGCAGCGATGGAGGCTCTGTGAGATACCCCACTTAGAATCCAGGAATGGTGTGGTACGAGGTATCCTAAGCAAGGGGAAATATACCTTACCAACCCAGGAACGAACTAAGCTATAAGAAACCAACTGGAAATGCAGTCCTAGTGCTATAATAGGAACAGATAAAATCTCAGCGTGGAAGCTGGAAATCGTGCCATTGGAAGCTGCGATTTGAATTTCCTGCTGCCACTGCTGCGTCCAAATTGGCATGGCAGGGAGAGAGATGTGCAAAAGCTCTGAGAATGGGAAGTGGCAAATGGAGTTGAGAGCGGGACTGGCAGGGAGTCCTGCATCAACCTGTGGTGAGTGAGCGGAACAAGGACCCTTCCACAGAGTAGGAGGCTCCAGCAAAGGACATACTGGGACCGGGCAGACTTGCCAGAACAGGACGCTGCAGTGCCTTTGTCACATATTCCCCTCTCAAGCGGGATTGGTGGGGAGTGCCCGGCCTGGGTGTTGTGTTGCCACTGACTAAGACCCAGTAGGCTAGCCGAAACCAGGTCCCAGCACCTGGAGGTGCACCCTAGCAGTGAAGCCTTCGGTAGGTTGACCTGAAGGGGTGAGCTCAGCAGAGGCTGCACAAGTCTGTGTCTCCCTAGTACACTGCAGTGGGCGGGAACACCTAGCTGGCGCAATTCAAACAAACTGTAACAGACAGAAAAAAAAACATATATTTGCTTGTATGGAAGGAACAAAAAGTATGGGAAGAAGAAACGACAAAAAAAGAGTCCTCAGTCCCCAATCCTGAGAACACTGATCCAGGAAAGGGAAACGCAAAGGAAGACAGAAAACATGCAATATCAGACACGGCACCAATTGACATAAAGCGATATCTCCAGAGCCTCATAGATGAGTTTAAAAGTGAAGTATTTAACGAAATAAAGCAAGATATAAGTAAAATAGTTACAGAAATACTAAGCACTGCCCAAGAAAAAACAGATGGTGGAATGGAAGAACAGAAAAAAAGGGAAGAATTGTTTGATGGAGAAAATAGAGAAAACATAGAATACGTGAAGCAGGTTCAAAGAGATTACAAGGAAACTAAAAACTATCGAAAGCTGGCACAACAGCTTGAAAGAAACTAAGGATAGATTATCTGAACTGGAGGGCAGATTTGTAATGTGGAAGCATGAAATGAAAAACTTCTTAAAAATAACAAGAAAACAAACAGCAATAATACAAAGGCTAGAAGATGATAAGAGGATCTATAACTTAAGGATTAAGAACATAAAAGAAGAAGCAGGGACACAAACAAATGGACTACAAAAGCTATTCACAGAAATAATCCAGGAGAATTTCCCTAATTTAGCAAATGGTAAAGATTCTCAGATATATGAGGCATACAGGACCCCAGCTACCTACAACCCAAACAGAGTTACACCCAGGCATATAATCAAAATTCCAGAAATCCAGTATAATAACAGAATATTAAAAGCCATCAGAGACAAGAAACAGATCATTTACAAGGGAACACCCATCAGAATTACAGCAGACTTCTCGGCACAAACCATCAAATCACGAAGAGTGTGGGGGGAAATAATTCAAGCTTTGAAAGATAACCTCCAGCCAAGATTGATATATCCTGCACAACTGTCCATATAAATTGATGGAAAAACAAGGTGCTTCCAGGATAAAGAAGAACTAGGGGAACTTGCAACCACCAATTCAACTCTACAGATAATACTGCAGGGTATTCTAAAAAAGGAAAATACCAAGATTCCAGAAATAGTGGCAGAGAGGCCACAATGAATGGAGCAGAAAGAGAAATGAAGAAGACAAACTGACAACAAATGACAGAAAAAGAGCTCAATAGAAATGAGGCAGAGATCAGATGGTAGGAACAGCTATTTTGGAGAAAACAAGACATCATAATAGCTAGTGCTGATTTAATATCATCTTGTTTTAAAGTCCCATCAAGCTTTTATTCTTCTGTCTTCTTTGGTCTTAACAGATTGTAACTTATTGGATTTTATTATATGTGATAATATAAGCAAAAACTTTTTAGATAAGGAGATTATATAGAAACCATTGTTTATTTTCTATAAATAGAAATATATATATTTATATATATATTCTATTATAAATAAATATTTTCAAAATACCCTGTAATACTGTCATTCTCTTGAATGGTTTTACATTGTCTTGGTATCATTGGAGCTGCAGTATATGAAGTTATACTCAAAGATTTCAAGGAAAGAGACACTATGGTAACTACTTTTAGGTCAGGATATCTTGTGGTGAAACACTTTTGCTTAAATGGTTATGCTTTGACCTGCGCTGTTTTGTTGTTATGCCCTCTTTTATCTCAATCTCCTTTTTCTTAATTATTTACTTTTTTATTTTTATCTTTTTAATTAAGGGAAAAAATAAATAGCAGGATACATTATAGTAACCCACTTTGATTTCCTATTAACTTGATTTGAAACCCTGTATTGCCCTCACCATCTTGTTTTGACTGATTTTCCTCTATTCTGCTTTGCTTGATAGTACCAAGTTCGAAAGTATAGGCAACAACTGTGAAGACAATAAGATTTATTATGACGCCCATTCTTCTTTTAAAGTCCTGTAATGTCTCCAATGTTTTGTTTTATTCTTTACTGTTTTGTTCAATTTTATTATAACTGGCGATTATAGGCAATTCTTTTTAAGATAGCAAGAGGCAATATGGTAACCATTGTTGATCACCTAGTATTTTATTTTTACATTATCTATTACGTCCATCCTTTTGATTTAACGACTCTGTTCTGTTATGTCACATTTGGTTTTACTCTCTTCCAAAAAAAGTAATAAGAACTGTGAGAGTAATAAAACCCAAAATGTGTAATTGTCATTGTACAAAAGAAAGAAAAAGAAGGTGCTCTAAAGGATATAACTGCATATATATTTAAGTGTATAAGATAGATAACCATATTACTGAGTTTTGTTGGATCATTGAACAGAACTGTTTGCAGTCTCATTGTGTGAAATTCCACTTTATATGCTTTAATTTTGTAACTTTAACAACTATTTCTAAGATAACAATATGTAATCTGTTAACTAGTGATTTCCTACTGTTTATTTTTTCTGAAATTCTGTATAACTTATACCACTTTCTGTTTTTTTTTCCTTTTCTCATTAAATAAAATTTTTTTTAAAAATGTAGTACTGAAAATATGAGAAATATATGTAATGCTTTCAGGAAACCATACAAACATGCTTACCACACATACCTGTGGGAGAGTAGTAATGGTCGTTAATAGAAGAAACTGTGATAGTTGTACTAGTGAAAATTGCAACTATCATTTAAGAAAAACCTGTAAGACTATGGAGATCTCCATTATCTCATTATTTCAAAGCTGTCAGACCTCAGGCAAGATACTGCCCTCTACTTCAGTTTCTTCTAGTAAATTTTTTCTTCAGTAAGGTACTCTACTTTGTCATCATTATTAAGTTACTGTCTTTAGAAGAAGAAAAGGAAGCTACAACTGCCCTTGACTTAGCATGTAATAAGATTGTCTTTCTTCAGGACAAAATCTTTGTTTTTTTTTTCTTTGATTTTTTTTTTGTTTTTTAAATTTTATTTAAAAGGAAAAAGAGAAAAAACAAAACAGTGTAAGGGTACAAGTAATACAGAACTACAAAAAAAAAAAACAGTAAGAAATCACCAGTTAATAGATTACATATTATCATCTTAGAGATAGTTGCTCAAGTTATAGGATCAAAGCATACAAAGTGGACATTCAAACAGTGAGACTGCAAACAGTTGTATTCAATGCTCCATCCAAAAACATTAATATGGTCATCTATTTAACACACCTAAAAACACTTGCAGTTGTATCCTTTAGAGGACTTTTTTTCCCCTCTCTTTTTTACAACAAAATTTACATGTTTTGGGTTTTATTACTCCCATAGTTCTTATTACTTTTTTTTGGAAGAGAATAAAATCAAATATGACAAAACAAAGCTGTCAGTCAAAACCAAGGATAGACATAGCACATGATGTAAAAATAGAATATACAAGGTTATCAACAGTGGTTACCATAATGCCTCTTGCTTCCTTAAAAAGAATTGTCTATCTCATTAGGTATTATAAAGTTGAACAAAACAGTAGAGAACAAGTCCAATAAAACCTAAACCTTGTAAACATTACAGGACTTCAAAAGAAGATAATAGTCAAACCAGAATGGCCATCATAGTGAATCTTATTGCCTTCAAAGTAGTTGCCTATACCCTCAAACTTGATACTATCGTACAGAACGGAACAGAGTCTAATCAGTCAAAACAAGATAGTGGGAGTATTACAGGACTTCAAATCAAGTTAATAGGAAATCAAAAAAGTTACTATAATATATCCTGCTAATTTTTTTGATTTTTTCCCCTTAAAATTAACTAATTTTTTTAATGAATAAGGGAGAGATTGAGATAAAAGAGGACATAACAGCATAACAATACATGTCAAAGCATGACAGTTTCAGCAACCTAGTGCTTCACAACCAAATAACCCGACTTAATAGTAGTTACCATAGTGTCTTTTTCCTTGAAATATTTGAATGTAACTTCGTATACTATAGCATCAAACATATCAAGACAGTGTAAAACCATTCAAGTGGATGAAAGCATTGTAGGGTATTTAGAACCAGCTAACAGAAAACGAACAATGGTTTCTATATTATCTCTTTGCCTATAACAATTTTTGTTTATACTATCACATATAATAAAATCCAGCAAGATACAACGTGATAAAACCAGTGGAGACAGAAGAGCCATAGTTTGGTGGGGCTTCAAAACAAGATGGTATTAAATAAGCACTAGCTGTTGTGATGTCTTGTTTTCTTCAAAATAGCTGTTCATTTTATCACAGGCAATAATATCAAGCAGCCCAGAATAAAGCCATTCCAATTAATAAGTGAAAACTTTATAAGGCTTCAAAGCCACATAATGGGGAATCATGATTACCACATACTTTTATATATTTGAATCATTTCCTACACTAGGGAAACTATTCGGTATTCACACATGCAAGTTTGATTTATTTCACTTATGAGTATGGTTTCAAGCTGCGCCCATTTATTGATAAATATCTCAAAGTGATCCTTTGACCACTAAATTATGATGAACTTTTATTGTCTCTTGCCTCTTTTATACATTTTTACCTGGAATTTCAAAGTCCTTTAGAATCAGGTCACACCCGTATTCCAGACTTCTCTCCAGTGCCCTGTGACCTCACCCTCATATTGCATTTCTAAACATCTACCACACTGCCCTTGCCTTTGTCCACAATATCCTGCCTGCCAAAAACATATTGATTCCCATCTTATATGCTCGTTAAAACCCAGTTCATTCTTTCGATCTCAAATTAGGTATCACTCTTTTGTAGCCATTCGAACCTAATTTCTTTCTAGGCAGAAATCACCCTCCATATCAGGGTTTACTACATAAGTACTTGAACTTTCCTCACTGGCCAAACTGGAGCTCCCTCGTGCCTGCCTTGTGCAGCTCTTGTAATGTCTTGCATAAATTTTGTGCTCAGTAAATCTTGCTTGAATGAAAAGGAGAACCAACAAATGAATGAATTAGATCATGTTGGATTCAAGAACTTCATGTTGGTTGACAACTGCTTTGTATCGTTTGGCATCCTGTGAGACATGACGTTATGGCACTGAGCTGCGGTCCTGGATGCTCAGAAGGCAGAGCTGGCTCGCGCTACAGAAGCTGAGTCCTGAGCTAACTGGAAGTGCTTCTCATTTCATCGTCAGCGTTCTGTCCCAGCGGTAGAGGAGCACTTCCAAAGCAGAGAGAATGACTCTGAGAAATTAGAAAGCCAATGTTAAAGTTCAATAAGCAGCCTGAAATTTTTTCAGTAACTATATTGCACTTGGAATAACTATGTGTTTTCCATATGAAACAGAAATTTCACATTTAAATATGTTAGAGTTCTTTGACTTTGATTCTTAAAAATGTGAGTCATAGATATAATTTAATTACAGCTGAATTATGTATTACAGACATTGCCATACGAGATTTTTATAACCATATGCTGCATATGTTAATGGTAATGAGCTGGAAGACCTCAAAGCATTTTTTAGTATGAAACTACATGTTATGCAACACAAATATGCTGAGTCTATACTACATTATAAAGAATCAATAACTTTTTTTTCTTCTATGTGTAGAAAAAGTTTCAGGAGAGTTTAACTGGATGTTTTAATTTTAAGATAGGGCAGTGTTGTTTCATTGTATGCGAATTACAAAACATGAATTCCTGATGTAATTTTATCTAGTGTGTTAGCAAGTGTTTAAATGTCCAGCAAAAGCTATTTTTTAAAGGACAGAATACTAACATGTGCCATTTCAAAAAGGAGATGAAGTATAACTAATAATCTTTTCCTTAAAAGCATACTAAAGACATTACTTAATAAGCATTAGGTCATTTTGGAATTCGCTGCCCTTGGCATTGATACCTACTTTCCACAATGAAGCCTAGAAGCAGAAGAGTGATGGCAGCGGGCATTAAGTAAAGGATGAATGGACAAGCAAGCAGCAGTGAGCAACTCTGCAGGCAGGACATGTGTCTCCTGTAAGGGACAGCAGGGACCGGAAGCAGGAGGGCTTGAAGATGCAGGAGCAGCAAGTTTAGAAAGTGAGATGAGGCCTTTAGAAATTCTCACAGTAGCATGATGGTGTCACAATAACCTCAGGCTTCTCTGCAAGTCTTACAAAAGTTTTCTGAGCACAGCAAGGATGTGAGCAGAACCACAGGTGCAGGACGTGTGTGAGTGGCCTCAGGAGACGTCAGGAGAGTTTATCTGGGACACACCTGAATGAGAAGGAGGCTGGAAGTGAGGAAGATGGGCTGAGATGGAGATTCTGGTGCTAAGTACTAAGTGCCTTACTGAAAGGCTCCAGGCTGATCCTGAGGGTGGTGAGAATCCATCAGGATTTCTGAGCAGGACAGAAATGAAAATCAGTTGGGACAGGGTATATTTTTGGAGGTGAGATAAAGGACAAATTTTTAAAAACAGAAAGGGGCCATACAATGACATAGTATGACAGCCAGGATATGCTTTTTAAAATCTGAAGCAAGTACAGGATGGTTTACATAGAATGCTGCGCTCCTTGTAACACTGGATGATGATCACATGTGAGAATGTGCGTTTGCAACAAGCACTTGAGGAAGAACCCCAGATTCCTAACTGTGTTTAAATGCTGAAGAAGGAGACAAGGGTGAAACAGCATACTGAAGAGAGTTTTAGTTTTCACTGAATGGGGTAAAGGGCAAGTGGTGAAACAGGGATACTTATTTTAATTAAGAAAACGTTTTTGTCCAGTTACTGTTGCATAATGGAGACATAAAGTTTACAGGAAAGTGTTTTAGGAATAGGGAGAACCTGCAGAAGTAATTAAGGGGAACCCAAACCGGAGCCAGACCATCAGAGAGGCAGGTGCAGGCATCCAGTGTCATCCACACAATGGCTGCCATTTACCGAGTGCACCCTCACCAGTGTCCTGACCTGGGCTAACCTCTGTGCTTCTGGCTAAACTCTCCATTTTTTAATGAGCAAAGGAAACATGTTCTTTCAAGATACAATTCCCAACTGTTACCAAGGTTTCATCACATGGTGTACTTAGCCATTAGTTCTCTTAATTCAGTGTGGACCAAATGTCAGGCCATGAAAACATACCGATAAGTGAAACCATTATTTTGTTTCAAGATGGATTTATATTTTAATCAGAGGAGATGAATTGCTTCCTCTTTTTCCTGGTGGCTGTAAATAAGACTCTTGCAAACCTTGTTCAGGAAACTGAGTGAGAGTGATGGAACATAATTAGAGGAATAGATGTGTTTTCTTTACATGTAATGTATCCGCCCTACAATTAAACATACATCGAATGTTAGAATAATTTTCATGGTATTTCATCTGCCTCTGGCCCTCTTAATTCCTTGTTGCAAGGGTTGATGCTCTTGGACCACATTTTTTTCTTTCAGGTGCCCTTTTTTAATTCCAAATATTCTTCCACATACAATTTTTAGTACAGCTTTTTCTAAGGACCTTGACATTTCAGAGACACACAGGAAAACATGATAACTGTAGCAAACTGGCTTGCTGTGAAATACGTATACCTTTTTGGAAACCTAGACTGTGAGACACTACAGTCTCTTTACCTCATCCTTTGAGTCAAAACATATGCTAGGGGTATTTAGGGTTGTACTTAATGAGAAAGTTTCTTATTATATAGTGGTATATGGAACCTGGGATTTTTATCTTGTATGTTCTGTTTCAAGGGACCCTATCAGCGTTAAAATACAGTGTCTCTCAGCCTTTAACAGAGGCCTAAAGATGAAACCTAAACTGCATGTTTACTAATCACCTGAGAGTCCCATTTTCACTTCTTTTGGGGAGCTCCATTTTTTAAATTTTATTTTTATTTTATTTATTTTGGCAACTGGGTGATATTTTTCTTTTTTTTTTTTTTTGTATTTTATGTAGTGTTGTTGATTGAGAGAGACATTCAACACAGCTAATCCACTATTCTGCTAGAAAAATAAAATACATTGTTTTGTTGTATTTCCCCATCGATATTTCAGTGAAAAATAAGAACTAAAGGTAATTACAGAATCAAACAGTTAATAATACTTCGATGTAAAAGTAAGGTTCTTGAGAGAGGGCTGTTTGTTTTATTTTTTCCGAACCTTAGGCAGTAGCCTCCTCCTCCCGTCAGAACTCTTGAGGAAACAAATATTTCCATCCTACTTTGTGTAATGATTGTGTTCCATAACATTAGTGACTACTGATAACAATGTGGGTCTTTGTTGTCTTAATTTACACCCTATACTTGAGGGTCATAGCAATCACAAAAATTTAGGAATACGATATTTTGGGATCCTAAAATGAATATTTAAAGCTTATCTCCCTGGAACATTATTAGGAATAAAAATGGTCCCGTGTAATTGTTCACACTGAAAACAGTATAAACCCGGCTCTGCAGTTTTTAAAGGTCTTCAGTGAACTCGTGCATGCCTACATCAAAATCAGTGCTTTTGTTTCGAGCACAGTGGGTTTCTTCAGAGAAATGGAATGTTGAATCTCAGTTCTTAAGTGAAGTATTCTGAATCCAGTTTATTTATTTCATAACAATTTAGATGTGACATGGGATTAAAGGAAATAGTGTATTTATGTTAAAATCTGGATTTAGTGCTAAAATTTTTTACTTTACCTATTAATAGAATTATTTGTAATTAATGATCATCATGTACATCATTGGTATGGAGCTCCTGAATGTTACACATTTTCTTGTCACCACTGGCAAAATGTTATTTGAAGCCTCTTACTAAAGTCTGAATAACATATAGTTAACTAGGCTTACAATTTTTCATTGGATAAAATAAAGACAATTTTGGCTGTAAACCTATGAAGTTTATAGATTTTGTCCCTATGCAATTTTGTATTTTATGTGATCTTATTTTTACTCATCATAACTCATCTTAAGTCATCTTGTAACCTTTGTCTGCCTATCTGATGCATTCTCAACCTATATTTAATCTGGTTGCTTTTTGACCCCAGATTCTGCAGAACGGTGCAAACCCTTCACCATAGCATTACTGACAAACAATGTTTGTCCTAGATACTTGTTGAGAAAAAATACCTGACACCCAAAGTTAAAGGAGGAAAGGTTCATTTTAACTCATGGTGGACAGAAGGCAGCCAAACAGTGAAGAAGCAGCCAGCAAATGAATTGAAATGACACTCTTTCTGTCTTTTATATTTTATCCAGGTTACTCTCACACTCCTAATACTACCATTGGACCATCAAACAATCCCAGCATACACCCTTGATCCCATCACACAGGCTAGATCCGGCCACTTTCAAAAAGCTGCTGGTGCCACATCAGGCTTTGGGTGGATGGGGATCTGGACACAAGCTGTGACACTGCTACTCACCCTGCTTTACTCTCTCATGCGCACTGGACCTACTTTGTTACCCCAAGTTCTTGAAAACATCTCATCCAGCCTCGTGGCTTAGCCTCACATATGTACATTCTCAGCTCACAGAGGTATCTTTAGCTAACTGTTCCTCTGGGTGCCAGCTCATTTATTCTACATCCCACATGTAACATTTTTAAAGAGGAGCATTGTCTTGTGTCTTCCATTTCTCACCTGGTCATCACCATCTGAGATTTGCAAGTCAAAAATTTAGGAAGTATTCAAGGCTTTCTTTCATACCCCACATCTAAGCAAGTTCCCAGTGGCCCTATCCTCCCGGTCCTGCTGTCTGCTCACTTGAGCATGTTTACTGCTTCCACTCTCATCAGAGGTATAATAATCTCTCATCTCAAGTTTTGCATTGTCCTCTTGATTGATTTCCTGCTTTCAGTTTCTCATAGCAACCAATGGATCTTAAAATTGTCAACCACTGTTGTTTTGTAATCTCATACATTCCATTAAAATTCAAATCCCTTTTCTAGCGGCCTATAGGGCTGTGCTTCCTTATCTCTCTGAGCTCCTGTGCTTCCGTTCCTCTCTGCATGCTCTTCTGTAGTTGTATTGGTCCCCTTGCTCTTCACACACATCAAGCACATCCTCTTTGTCTGCAAGCTAGTTCTCGGATTCCTCCAGGCTCCTGACATCACTTTACTGAAGTATCTACTCAGATGCTACTGTTTGAAGCTACTGCTGATTAACCTTTGTTGGTTAGCGCCTGTCTCAGTCAGGTGTTTCTGCAAAGCAAACAACCCAAGCATGTCGGTGGCAGAGAGCAGAACATATGTGCTGGGGACTGCAGTCAGGTGTCTCTTTCCTTCAAGGGCAGATCCGCCCGAGCTCAGCGTCTCTCTGCAGTTTGCTCTCATGTCTGCTTCACCTTTTTCATTTTTGTATTCCTGGAATATGACACGGAATAACTGCTCAAGGAATGTGTAGTGAATAAATATATAGAAAGTAAGGCAAAAACAAAAAAAGAAAGAAAGAAATTGAGGCCAAGGGATAGAATAGAGAACAAGCAAAGTAATTCACTTCTGTTGAAAGAAATGATTGTTTTAAGAACCTGAAATAATTCTGCACTGGGTCTTATTATCCTTATTGTGTGTTCAGATCAGAGGACAGGCACATGTTTCTCGGGCCTCGTGAATGGTCGCTGTGCACAAGAGCTCCCGGGGAGGATGACAAGAACGCAGTGCTGCTGTGAGCCTGGTCGCTGCTGGGGCATTGGAAGTATCCCCGAGGCCTGTCCTGTTAGGGGCTCTGGTAAGTGACTGACTGCAGCGGGTCTTTTCAGGATAGGCATTGTTTGGAAATCCAGGAATAGAGCTGTGCTTTGCTCCGTCCCCTGAAGTGAGATCATACTTGTATTGCTACTAGTACCCTCAATAATTTAAATGTTTTTGTGGGGGAAAGAGTAGCTTCATTTATTTGGGATCAGGCTTGATAATTCTCCGTGAGTAACATCAGACATACTTTTGAAAGCTGATTGACCAGTTTTAGTGCAAGCACTTAAAAAATTGGATTTTATTTTAATTCAAGTTTCAATCTTCCGGATCCTTTATTCCAATCCTTTAATATCTTCAGATGATAAAGGTCTAGATACTATACTATTGTTGGTTTCAGGAATACTGTCAGCTGTGTACTGTCTCTGCCTTATTTACTGAGTCAACATTGGAAAATTGCTTTAAAATAAATAAGTAGCTCCTTTTGTGAAATGTAGCATGAATTGTAAAATGCAATTAATGTTTATCACATAAAGATCTAATGATATAGTTTCTTTTCCATATTCAGTTGTAAAATCATTTAAACGAACTGAAAATTTTTGAAAAATACTTATGTATATGTTTGTATATATACTGTTAAGGAAAAAAAAATCAAGACACATTCTTCATTCTTTCCCTGTCACTAAGCTAATAAAACACCAAAATCAGTTAATTAAAAGTATGAAACAAAGTTAATGAGTAGTAAATACTTTCAGAGTCTTCTAGCTCCACCAACAAAATATAATTAAAAATTTTATTTCTTCTGCTGGAGTGCTCTAGTTCTATGAATAGTTAAGGAAATAAGTCAATAGCTATGTTCTTGTTTTTTTTTTTTTCACTTAAGTTTGATACTCGTAAAACGAAAGAGGGGGATAAAACTCAGGAGATACTGTCTACTATTAAAATCTACATTAGTAAGAAAAACATCATTTTGAAGTCATGTTAAAACATATTCCTGAAAGAAAAGAGACAGGAAAATGTGCAGGTGTAATACTGATGAAGATTCAAGTAAAAGGAAACAGAACACAGTACCAAAGCTTTAACTTTCACCTGTTCTAGTAAATTTTTTTGCATTCATATTTATGTCTGCAATTTTATGTTTTACCTGGAAGCATAAAATTAAAGTTTATATATAAATAATTATTTATGCACCTCAGTCAAAGTGATATGACAGATTTTAAATATTTTATGAAACAGTGTGAACTTTTCCCCTAACATCACTAAAAATATGTCAGGGTTACCTGTGTGAGGAAAGGGCATAGCTTAGCGGTAAAGCACCTTCCTACCATGTCTGAGGCCCAGGGTTCGATCCCTGTCACAGCAAATGATGATGATAACCTGCTTGTTTGTGTAGAATTGGCAGACTAAGATGATCCATTAATGCATGCCAATTGCTTGCATTATGCTGAAAGGCATTCATTTGTGTTTAATGAAACTTTGTTTTCTTCTAGAGGAATATCGCAGACTTTGCATGGAGGGACGTCCCATGGGAGGGGTTCCAGGGAGTGTTGGCTCCAGACCTGGAGGCTCTGGGGGGAATGGCTTTGTCCCAAATGGCAATGGCAACGGCTATGGCCCAGGAGGAGCAGGCTTCCTCCCCATCCCTGGAGGCAATGGCTTTTCTCCTGGTGTTGGGGGAGCTGGTGTAGGAGCTGGGGGTCAAGGACCTATCATCACTGGACTAAGTAAGTGGCCGTAGTTCCTGTAAATTCTTTTGTTTTTTACCTCACGTGATATTATTAAAAGATCTAATGTATATTTTTAGTTTGCAAAAACTGGTATGTGTACTGGCATGTGTGTGCTGACAGGGGGGTAGGGAGGATCTAATTCAAAGTCTAGATCCTTGCATAATACAAATGAGAGCTTTGTAATACTTTGATCCAGATGCCACCACCAAAAAGTATGTTTTGGGTTTTATTGTATTTTACTTGGCATGTTGCAGATGCCCTGTTTATGCACTCCCTGAAATATTTTCCAAAACCATTTCTCAGCTGAGATAAACTAAATGCTGTTCTGTGCCTATCCAAATATTGTAATGCACATATCTTTTCCTTAACTTTTCATGAAATTGCTTAAGAAATTGAGAACCAGAATTGACATTCATGTCTTGTAATTTAAATTCATTCTTTTTAAAGTCCTCCTCTTGTTAGTACTATTTAATGATGTCCATGGTATTATGTTTATCTTTTTTGGCATATTGCCTATTTATTATATCTAAATATACAGCAGAGTTACAAAAAACAAATGGAAAAACAGTCAAATACATAGTAGAACATTCCTGAAATTTTAAAAAGACAATCATTATGAGCAGTTTCCAGATTTGTGTAACTTAAATGCAAATGCAAGTTATAGCCATGTGCCTCAAGAATTTTTCAAAATATAGAAAGATGTGGGCTTCTGATATACACTTGATTAATTCACAATCGAATAGCCTTTTAAAAGCCAACTTGAAGAAAATCAATACACATTGTAATGATTAAATATTACCCGTGTTTTCATTTCTCATAGCAATTCTGAACCAAACAATAGATATCTGTAAGCACCATGCTAATCTTTGTTTAAATGGACGCTGCATACCTACTGTTTCTAGCTACCGATGTGAATGCAACATGGGGTATAAGCAGGATGCCAATGGAGATTGCATAGGTAAGTTTGTGATTCTTTAATCCTTCTTAGTTTTGTAAATGACTGCCAGATCGTAAGAACATTTTGGACTGCATATGATTTTTTTAACTTTGTTTAAAGTAAAGCCTCCAGGTTGTCTCTTCTATGTGCGTTCCATTCCTTACAGGTCCCCCACACACCTTTAAACTCCATGCTGAATTAGGCCCCTCAGGAATTTCCCATTCTTCTATTCGTCAGAGACAACTGTGGATTGCAAAAATCTGATAGATATTGTGATCTTGGATGCATTCGTTCTTAAAACTCGTTGCTTATATCTACCAATAACTAACTTAATAGAAATCAAAGATGAAAAATTTAAAACATCCACTTAAAAGTAACAGTGATACACATTCATTGCCTGTGGACATAAACATTTTTATGAAACATTTTCATGAAACATTGTTATGAAAAACTATATTTTCGAAAACAAAAGAAGTGAAGTGAATAGCATTGTTTTCAATTTTTGCAAATCTATTTATTGTATGCCTTCATAGAAGCCAGCTGGATTCTCATCTCTTACCTGCATCTGATTTAATCTGTTCCAATATGTTGTTCTGGTTGAAGATTGTAACCATGTTCAAGCAGATATATTCTTGGAAAGGAAAAAGAATGTATCATTGACTTATCAGATAATTTTGTATATTCTTTCAAATATGAATATCTTCTCTTTATTTTCCTCATTATTCTGGTTAGAACTTTCAGTAAAATATTGTATAAATGTCATGGGCTTGGCCTACTTTTGGTCTAAGAAAAAAGCATTCATTGCCACTAGGTATAATGTTAGATACAGTTCTGAAACATAATCTTTCTAACAAAACAGATTAAAAAATCTTTTTCTGGCATAGATGTTGGATTCTGTCAAAACTTTAATCTGCTTTATTGAGATAAGCACTTTATTTAGTTTGTTAATATGGTTAATTTGCTTGCATTACTGTGTTAATACTGTCTTGATCATGATGTTTTATTCCTTTTGTATGTTGTTGTGTTTGATTAGATAAAAATATTTTAGAAGTTTTACATCTGTGTTCATAAAGGGTAATGATGTTCTTCACTTTTGTGTTTGTTTGGGTATGCTATCATTAGTAACACTGGCCTCATAATAAAATTTGGGAATTGTTCTAATTATTGTAAACTCAAATATCGAGTTTAGTCATCTAAGTATTGTAATCCTCTTTTTTAGTTTTCTTTTTACAATCTAAAAAGTTATATTTGTAATCCTATTGAGACATTATTGAAATCCCAGTATGTTTATTTTTAATCTACCACCACCAGTGCAACCCACGGCAAGAATAAAAACACCAAGACATATTTTAAGTTGAGGGCAGCCAAGGGGTTGTAAGTCTAATCCTTGTGAGGACATACGGACAAAGTCCTTATCTTAGGCCTCTCTCAGAATTTATTATCTTGTGAAGAAGTGGGGTGGCTGAGGGATGAGTGACAGTGAGGATGGCAGGAATTATATGAGTCACTTGAGCTGGCTGGCCAGGTGTAAGATTGGCCTTTCTATAAATTGTAGAGATAAAGATATGTAAAAGGATCAATTTATATAATCTAAGGCAGCAGTAAAATTGTTTTGGGAGGCTATTGTTTTGGTTTTTGATATGTAAACTCTTATGCCCTGGGGAGTTACAGCCTCTTACTTGAGGCTTGTACCCAATTGACATTTCCAGACTATTTGCTCTAACATTCCGCTTGCTCAATCCTGTACACCTGTACATATCTGTATTGTATAAAAAACACTGTGTGAGAAAACAAGACTGTCTGTTGGCTATAGAAATTACATAATAACACTTCATCTATCCTTATTTACAATGCTTAGAGCCGATTTTAAAAAAATAACCTGGCCAGCTTTTTACATATCAGTATAAAAAAATGAGTCTCCAAATAATCAAAGTCACAGTAATTGTTTTAGATTCAAAGAGAGTCACTAGAGTTGTCGCCCACACTAATTCTTTCACATTTCTTGGGTTTGTATAGAGTTAGTATTATTTCTTCCTTAAATACTTAGTAGAGTTTATCATTGACGTTATCTACACATTAAGATCTATCTATGAGAAGATTTTAGCTACAAATTCAATTTTATAATAGATACAGAGCTATTTGGGTCATTTTTTTCTCAGTTAAGCTCTGGAGTTTTATACCTTTAGGAGAAGTTGTTCCTAATATTTCCTTACTTTTCCTATGGAATTTGTATTGATGCTACCTTTTAAATTGGTTAATTTATGTATTTTCCTTTTTAGTTTTTCTGAATAAGTCTAATTAAAAGTTTATCAATTTATTGTTCTCAAGTAACTAGCATGACTTTCTCTTCTTTTTCCGTTTTCTATTTCATTGCTTTACACTCTGATTCTGTTTTGTAACATTTACTTGATACATTTTATTCATTCTGCTCGTTTGTTTTGTTTCTTTAAATGAAAGCCAAAGTAATTACTTCAAGACTTTTTGTCCAATATTGGCTTTTAGTACTATATATTTTTTCACATAAGTCCTTCTTTAACTTCATCCTACAATTTTTGATTTATTATCTTTGTTCTCATTCAGTTTAAATACTTTGAAAATCCCCTTATTATTTTGATCCAGCATTATTAGGGTGTTTGTTACTTGATTCCAAATATTTGGAATTTTCCAGAGATCTTTCTATAACCAATTTTTAATTTAATCTTATATCATTAAAGAACATATTTTGTATCAGTTGTATCATTTCTCAGAGAATAATAATTGCTCTATGCCCAGATACAGCTTATGTTGTTACGTTTCATTTTAGATTATTGTACTGTTGCTTTCAACTATACATATCTTTTCTTTTTCATGACTAATTTGACATTAATGCCATCTAATGTATTATTTCATCTCTAAAAGTTAAATTGGAATCTTTCTTGCATAGCCATCTCTGGTACTGTATTTTTAATCTTCACCCAGCATTTAAATGTATAAACTTCAATTATAATACTTATATTTTCCTGTTATTATAGCATTTGTGTGTCAGGTGTGGAATGGTTTATAGCTGATTTATCTCCATGATGTAGATCTTTATTTTGCTTCTTTTCATGCTTATTAATCTTTAACTGGACAATATTATGAGTTTTCCTTTGCTGAACACTTGGTATCTTTGTAGTTCTGTCAATATTCTTGAGCTTTATTCTGGTATGTATTATATTACTTGGAAATAGTTTGATCCTTTCGAGTCTTGCTTTTAACATTTTTAGGTGGGACTAAAGTTTCAGTCCAGTGCCCACTGTTCACCGCTTTGCGGCATGACCCTTCTCTGTGCTGTGCCCAGACCCCCAAGGAGATCCTGAGGCTGGCTGTGTGGAAGAGAAGCTACTTCTTGCCCTGTGTGGGTGTTACCTCTTATATTTTGCATAATTCTTCGTTTGGCTTTCAGTCTTCTTCACATGCAAGTGCTTTTCCATGATCTGCTCGGCACTAAAGGAGCGCTCCATGGCATTCTGAGTTTTGTTTTGTTTTTATGCAGCTCTCCCTTTCCAATACTGTTTTGTAAACCACGGTGATTGTATTTGGACTCAGCTTTTTCCTGCTACCCTAGGGAATCAGTGCATTCTGCCTGAGCTGCTTCTTCCTACAATATATCTGGAAACTCTGTCCAAGCCTCCACTGAAACAGTAGAGGAACCCGGCATATTTATTCCCACTTTTATACATCTGTCTTCTTTGTTACCTGATACCAAGGTTCTTTAAAAGCAGAGCTTCATGTGTGTTATCATTTGTATTATAAGGAGAAAGAGTGAATCCATCTGGTAAGAAGCGTAAATTCTTCCTATGTTTTCAGTGTAAAGATTTTAGGAGTGAAAGACCTGGACATAAAAAGGCAAGTTAGGCAGTTTTTGCTAAGTTCAGGCAGGAAATTATGACAACAGTGATGTGAGGTTGCAACCTCAGAGCAAAAGCATGGTTCTACTGATATTCAGGGGGCTCTTCAGTGGGGTGTTAGAGAGTAGGAAACTGAAACGACTCCCCATATTTCTAGCTGAGAAAAATTCTGTATCTGATGGTGTGGTTACCATGTGGAAGAGTGTGCAAATCGGGAGAAAATAGTTCATGAGTTATTTTGAACACGTTAAGCTTTAGTGTCTAGACATTTGATTACAGAGGTTTCGCACTAACAGCAGTGTTCATTTTGGAGTCAACAACATTTAGAACAAAGAGGGGTGAATATTGTCACAGGCTGAATAATAGCAAAAGGGAAAAACTATCATTGTACTCTAGCTGGAATCCTGTGAAAGAGCCACACTTAAGGCCTATTACGAAAACTGAGTAATATTGTTGGAAAGGTACCAAAATAATCTAGAAAAGGTTATATCACTAAAGCTGATGAGTACATTTTCAAGAGAAAAATAATGACAGATATTAAATGCAGCAGAAAAGTCAAACACAGGGCATAAATCTGTACTGAATTTGGTATATGGTAGGTTTTATGATCTATTAAGAGCAGATAATTTTAATTGAGCCCTTTCAAGGTTATTACTTTATAGTATTACCAAATGATCATATATATGTTTCATAATTAAAACAATTAACAATTTGCTACGTAGCAAATTCTGGTTAAGGTCTTTCGTTAAACAGGGCAAATGTGGAGCCACAGAAAGTTAGCATTCTATTTTGCCATATTAAATTGAAAAGACCTAAATGAACTGTGAGTTTGGAGGAAAATATGAGCCAAATATGAAGGTTGACAATCATTCTAAACTATGTACTGGGCTGCAAGATGAGGGTGATCATTTAGGGCTTAGCTCAAGATTCCTGTGTACAGCTGTATGGTCCTATGGGACACCATTCACATGTTCTCTCCAAATGGGTTGGTTGTATGAGGTCTAACCATAGGCAGTAGCTGTGGGCCCTGGCTTTGCTAATAGTGCTGATGCTTACTTAAGTGATGGGCAGCTGGAGTTGTGCTGTTATTTTAGGAACCCATGAAATACTGGTATATTTACTTCTATGATATAAACTGAAAAATTTTTTTCTAGCAGAAAAATAAAAGTATATAATATATAGAATATCCCTCCTGCCCTTGCATACACAGTGAAGATTTATCAAACTGAAATTTGATTAGCTACCAGTGTCCTACTAATATACATTACTGCATGGTATATTGACCAATAAGAAATGTAGGCCCAAATTGTGATCTATTTTTAGTTAGCCCAAGACCATTTATTTCATATATGCCGTAAGGTGTGTCTTATTCTCTCCTAAAACACTTAAAATTCTGGCAGAGTATCTTCATGAACCATTGGTACAAAGGTGAACTGTCTTAAGTTCTTAAGTGGTCATGTTGCTACTAAGGCTTTAAACTAAAGTTCTGCTAGAAAACATCTGCAGAAAGTGATTAGGATGACTGTTTTCTCAGTTCTCCAAAGGGGATATATCATCAGCACGACCATACATAGGTACAGAAGAAGTGAGTTAACTGCACACAGTGGAGTCTTACAGTTATAGGGTCTGAGTTCTTGCAGAATCCAGGGAGAATGGCTGCCGCCATTCTTTGTCTGATGTAGTTAGGGGATTGTTTGTCTCCATAGTGAATATGTTCATGTAAATCTGACATCGGCTCTTTACCCAAACATTACAAATGGTTACGCTCTCATCACTCAGCTCTATAAAGTCAGAGCCTCATCAGGGTTATCTAACTATCAATATTCAAAGAAAGAGTTTAATACTGGCCTATGATTTCAGAAAATGACTTTTTTAAACATTTTTAATCCTGTTCTCTTTCTAGTGTAAGCTTTCAATCATTTTGAGTTTAGAGCACAGATTAGCATATCCAAAAAAAGAGGTAAGAGGATAGTTAACTAATGTTTTTCACCACTGTAACCCATGACAAGAGTGGTGACTGTTTGAATTGTTCCAGTATTTTAATGAGTAATAAGCTGATATTGTTATTTGAAAACATTTTTCTTAGATACCTGTTGAGATAGTGCAGTTTGGAAAATAGTAGTTGCATTAAAGATCAAAGACAAAACAAAACCAAGTCCATTTTGCAATTATGAGAATTATTTCTAAAGCCAAAAAACTATTACGTTTACCCATCATGTTTTCTTTCCTTTTCCTGAAATTTTGTGCCTCTTACTGTCTGTATAAGTCTAAGTATAATTAGCAGTTTGCTTTGGAATAGTGAGAAATAAAATAATTGAATTCTCTTGGTGTAGAGGTAATCTTAGAGACATTGCAAATTTAAAAAGTCTCTTCTAAATCATCTATAAAATATCTTTCACGGTTATATAGTCCCTTAACCCAAATGGGTTTTTTTCAGAATTTAACCATTTTAATAGTTAGCATTTTTACAATTCTTTCATTTATTTTAGTAGTTTAAAATCCTGTGAATTTGCTTATGAATATTCAGGCCCCAATGAAAACATAGACGTCAGAGGCATAAACTAGTAGTTAAATGCTTCTGCTCCAGTAAATGAGACAAAGCAAACACCATCACCAGGGTACTGGCATATGAGACTCAGAGAACACATAGAATGTGTGTTTCAGGAGGTGACAGTGATCACTCATGATTACTCTGAAACTTCAAATCTTACCATAATCAGGGAGCAGGTGGGAAACAGTAACAAATGGGGCTTAAAGACTTCTGTAACTTTAAAGTCACTAATAGTTTTTGGTGGTTGGTTTTACTTCCAATGAAGAAATAAGTGAACTCTCATATCTCTGTGGTCACAGCCCAGATGAAGTCCCCAAGGGGCTAAGGAGACAGAAATGAATTGCAGCTGTAATGGCAAAATAAGAACAGAGCTGTCACAGCAACAGAGTGCTTCGGCAGCAGGTTCTCAAGTGGAGCAAATTTCAGAAAAGTAACTGGGCTTCACAGAAAGCTGACCCGAAGGCAGGAGGTTTGGTGTATGGCTTCAGGTTCTTCAATGGAGCTGAGATTACCATGGAGTCTTAGATGAAGATACATTTACAGTACACTTTTAACTGTTGCGTTTCAGTAGTAAACAGAGAAAGTCACAGTAAACAGGTGACTTTCAGCAGCATGTACCAAGGTGCTATTTCATATGAGAAAATCCATTAATTCTACCTAGTATGTTGCTAATACTCTTGAACTCTCTTCTTATTTTGCTTCATTCCTTTGGCTCAGTAGAACTGATGTTATCAACCAAAGGTTTAAACGTAAGTAAGTCTTAATGGGCTGAAAGTGTCTTTGGATAAATTGAAAACAACACACTTAATCCTGAAATTGTTTTTATTTTATTTGTCATGAAATTTTGTTTTGTTTTTCTTTAAGAGAACTTAATTGCATTCAGTCTGAGTGTTTACATCAGCGAGGTTGGTGAATTTGATAGATCACAGTTTCTTGTCTAAGAACATCTGCCAAAGGACTAATTTGTTCATTAAAATGGTAGAACTGTGAATTGACTTTACTGTTGTGCTCTCAAATTTAGCTGAAATTGTGTTTGTTAATGGCTTCTGCATGTACATGAAATAGCAACTCATTATGCCTTCATTAGCTGGAGTGCACTTTAATTTTCCAGTATTCAATATAATATTTAGTGGGCATTGCTAAAATAGAATATAAATTAAACTTACGTTGGCACAAGTGATTTCTCTAGAATTTGCTTAGTCCAACTGTTCAATCTCTAATTTGCGGTCCCTGAATTCTACAGAGGGTTTGCGTGTAATCAAGTCTTAGCAAACCTCAAGATGACTTTCTCATATTTTAGATCAGAACTAGTGTTGCACACTTTCTTTTATGTAAAAAATAAATCCCCATACCAATTTTAAAACCTTAAAGACAGTTGAAGCTGATGAAAAAAACATTACTTTGTTTTCATTTTTCTCCCCCGCCCATGTTTGTTATCACAGAATGAAGCATCAATGAATATACAGTTGTATAGATAGATAAGTCACAAAAATAATAACAAAGGCATTCAGTAATCCCTTAAAAATAATAGCAGTGGCAACATATAGTAACTATATACCTTTAAAAGCCTTTCATTATTCTTCAGACATTGAAATACCAAACCTTATTGAAAGTTCTGTAGCTAATTAATGTTGCAGCTTATTGGAACTCATGGTTGTCTCTTTACAGAGTTCATGCTTTTAAACATTGGGCATTATTCCATTTGAAAAAAATCATTTTTTGAGTAAATTCTCTTATATTCTCCAATTGGCAATATTTTTGTAAATTATCAGGCTGGGCTCTGTATTGAAGAAAGGAATTTTCATTCATTTATAAATACTCTGCTATTTAGACTATTACCAGTAACTGGCCTTCTCTCGAATTTGGAAGGGCTGAATGTACTTTAAACAAACATTTCTACAAATGGAGTGAAATCCATAATGGTTTCTTTTGCTGCTCACAGATGTTGATGAATGCACATCAAATCCCTGCACTAATGGAGATTGTGTTAACACACCTGGATCCTATTATTGTAAATGTCATGCTGGATTCCAGAGGACTCCTACCAAGCAAGCATGCATCGGTAAGGCAGTTTCCCTTCACATATGAAAATGTGCCGTGAAATATCATAACCAAGACTGTTGAGGTTAAAAGAAAATGTATTAAAATAAGTGCAGCCTGGAATGAGCACTGTTACACTGTTACATGTTTATTCTGTAATATTCACAGAGGCTCTCTCTTTACACATACACAGTATTTGCACATATAACCTAGGCAATGTGCTATCTGGCTTCCAAAAATTCACTTTATCTTTCTTCCCTTCATCACACCCTTTTTACTCCAAGTAAGGTCAGCATTCCCCTTCTCTGATTGAGTTGAAGATTTACAGTCATTTTCAACCAGTCTTTTCTTTAAGCCCCACCTGTAGTGTAGCATCACATCTTGCCTTGTCTTTATTCAGAGGTCCAGGCTACACCCAGCACGATTGTCCAAACTCGGCACCTCACTGCTGATTCATCTCAGAATTCTTTTACCAGATGACTCTGCTCATTTTCTCTTTCAGTTCCTATTCGTCCAAGGGCAGTTGCTTGAATCAACTTTCCCCAGTAGTTTTCATCATAGGGCTCTTAATCCAGCATTCCTGGAGTTACTTTTCATTTGACCAACATCTTGTTCTTTCTTTTTTTAAGGTCTGTAACCACTATGTCAAAAACAGCTGCACCGGTAATTCCAGCCACACTGCTGACCCTCTCTTAGGCTCGTTGCTGAACCACTTCCTTTTCACTTTCCCTTTTCTGCCACTATATGGGCTGTCAAATTGTTTAGATCTACATTTCCAAGAAGGAGCAATGGAAATTTTGTGGAAGCAGGAATGCAATCATGGATAGTACATTTAAAAATAAACTGGGCTCTTAAAAACCCCCCGACTACCTTACTGTTTTTAGTATGTTATAAAATGACAATGGCTGTCTTTGATTGTCCTAGACATTGATGAGTGCATCCAGAATGGCGTTCTTTGTAAAAACGGTCGATGTGTGAACACAGACGGAAGTTTCCAGTGCATTTGCAATGCTGGCTTTGAATTAACCACAGATGGAAAAAACTGTGTTGGTATGGAAATATTTGCTTCCTTGCAAAAGGTTTTTAAAGGATATGCATTTTTATTTAGAATCACGTATTCTGTTTCCAGGAGACCTTTCACACTTCATGTGTTGTGAGAGTTCTTCAGATAGACAGGTAGAATGTAAATGCATTTAACGCAGACAAAGTGAAGGAAGAGATTTTTTAAGGAAATGTCATAACAAGGAATAACTTATTGCTTCTGGAAATTTTCTGCGTGGTACATATTTAATTGTAAGTAGTAGCTGTTCTTCATCAGTTCTTGTAATCCTTAGCACCTACTGTATTTTAGATGTTAGGATTTCAACAAGGGATAGAGAGCCCCCTTCCCCACAGGAGAATATAGAAATGTTTGGCTTATGTGGTAATTGACTCTAAATTTATAGTCCTGGTGATATCTAGCAAGAGATAGCAACACTCCACAAAAATAATCTATTCACGTAGCAGTACATTACATTTCTGTTCGGATCATTTCACTTACAATAAGGTTTACCATTTATTTATTCTGTCTTATAAAAGAAACATCACTGAAATCACGTTAACTTTTTTGGTGCTCAAAAAAAAAACACTACTCATGGTTGTGGTTTACATGGTTTTCACAGGAGCTAAGCAGATTGATTTAATTCTTTTTCTTACATTGCTTTTAGTTTGTTTTTTTTTAATTTTTTTATTTTAATTTTTTATTTTTTGGTGTCAGAAGTCAAACTCAAGACCTTGCACTTGCCATGCAGGGGCTGTGCCACTGAACTATATCCCTGGTCATTTGGTTGGTTTTTGTTTCTTGTTTTTGAGAAAGTCTCACACTGTATAGTCCAGGCAAGACTGAACTTGCTGCACAGCCCACGATGGTCTTAAACTCACCATCTTCCTGCCTCAGCCTCCGATATGCTAAGATTATAAATTTTCTGTGCTATTTGGTTTCACACAATTGGTTTTTATAAAATAAAATAAAATCCATCACTCCATGGCTCACTAATGTAGAGAAATTTGACTCCAAAGTAGGTAAAGAGAGGAAATCGGTTCCTCAAGGCCAGTGGTCAAGATCACTCTCTTTTCTGCAGATCACGATGAATGCACAACTACCAACATGTGTTTGAACGGAATGTGCATCAACGAGGATGGCAGCTTCAAGTGCATCTGCAAGCCGGGATTTGTCCTGGCCCCCAATGGCCGTTACTGTACTGGTGCGTACGCTTGGGAGATTCAGAAAATAACCATTATCATAACCATCTTTTGATCCAAATGAACCATGCAAGTATTACTGCATTACATTTTATATTTATTTAGATCTCTGGGTAATCCAGGATACAAGGTGTCTAAACTCCCTAGAAAAAATACTACACTCTAGGGAATAGTGACATCTTTACAAAAATAATGATACAAGAAACATTAAAGGAGTGACAGATTGGTTTTAGGAAGTCTGGAAGAGACAATGTAAAAGTGATTTTGCTCTGTTGTTGCCTGGATAAAAAGAGAAAAAGAAAAAACTTTGCAAGGTTTTCACTTTAATGTGTCCTCATGACTTGATTTTCCACTATCATTTATTACCTCTTTTCCATTAATGAATTGTAATCATTTCATTTGTAATCGCATCATTATCTAAAAAAATCTTACATTAATTTAGAAAGGATATAGTTGGAATATTTTTGCTAATTGACTTTTTTCTTGAAGCCATTTTAAATGCCAATTTCTAGAGGCAACTTCAGTAAGCAAAGATACGTTGGAAATAAAACAAAACTGTTTTATTTATACTCACAGCTGGCATTTCATATACTGTGGACTACTTTTGCCTTTCCTTTATTTTCATCTGTATGCTCTTTTGGACAAAATTAACTAAATGTTTTCTGCCCTAATTACAAGCACTTATCTGACTAACACATAAAACTCATGAGCAATTCTAGCAGTTTCAGTGAAATTCTTGGGACAATAGAGAAAATCAGGAATATTTCTCATGTTTTTGAATAACAAAGAAGTTTTTGACTATCCAGGGGTGGGGGATACAAGATTAAATGGAAATATTGTAGCTTTGGAAGTCAGCCTAAAGTTAGCTGACTTGGATTTAATGCAGGATATGAGATTGGCATTATGCTATAGTAAATAGCATTATGTGATTGTGTGAAACTTCGTTCCTGCATATTTTAAGAAATTTAAATGCACGTATAAAATAACTTAGATCTCAACAGTTTCTGCCTTCTAGTAATTCTTCATTTTATTTTTATAAATGTTATAATCCATAAATTTTGAAATGTTTGTAATTCAGCAGCTTTGAGTTTGAAGTGTGTTTCATCTTTTGGGGAAACCACTTAACATTGGCTCATACATTATAAGTTCAAGTAGACTAAAAATTGGAAGAGATACCTCAGATTATTTTGTTCTTTTGGAAAGTTACTGTCAAAATCACACTTACCTGTAGTTAAAAATTTTGTGTGAAAAAAAAAGTTTACCTTAGTTTTTTAAAGGAGTTTGTTTCACTTAACTAATTTAAATTCAGTATTATTTGACAAGCCTATCAAATAATGAAAAAGGAGTTGTTAGGTTTTTCTCTAAAAGAATGAAGTAAAGCAGCTTCTACTCAACTGGGCTTTCTGAAAACATTTTCGAGGGTTGCATTTACACACAAGATTCGCTGTCATATTTATGTATTCTTCCATGTATTATAAAATTGAAAGGTTGGTAGTGTAGAGCAGTGGCAAAACTTCTGAGACTCAGTAATAGCCTGGCTTCTGTCACCCTCTGGGCAGATGTGGATGAGTGCCAGACCCCGGGCATCTGCATGAACGGGCACTGTATCAATAACGAAGGATCCTTCCGCTGTGACTGTCCCCCAGGCCTGGCTGTGGGTGTCGATGGACGTGTGTGTGTTGGTAAGTAGAATATCCATAATGGCCCCATGAAGATGTGGACAGACATGTGTCCACACAACATGGGAGAATAATATTGAGTTGTGAGAAGAATACATGCTGAAACATGGAAACAGCTTGAAAACATTATGCCAAGTGAAAGAAACCAGTCACAAAAGACATTATCATATATGACTCATTCATTTGAAATGGAGGCGAAGTATATTAGCAGTTTAGGGAAGAGAGGATGGGATTGGAAAGAGAGAGAAGTGGCACGATGTGACATTTTGAGGTGATGAAAATGTAAGATCAACTGTGTCTGTGAACATGCTAAAGAAATACTAAATTTCAGGCATAGGTGAATTTTATGGTATGAATTATATCTTAATATGGCTTAATTTAAAATGAAATTTACTAAGACTCCTGACAGCCTCTTTCAAAAACTTTGAGGAGATGCAAGTCAGAAGTACTGGAGAACACTTGGGAGGTTGAGGCAGGAGGATGACAAGTTTGAGCCCAGTTTGGGCTGCTTAACCCAACCCTCCCTGTCTCACTTTTTAAAAAAAGAACACTGCTGGTATGTGACTCAGTACAAAAACTCTGGATTCATTTCTTAATCTGGCTAAAAAAAAAGATGAAGAAAAAATTGTCTTTATTGCCAGCATCCTCATTAATGTTAAATAACCGAACTCTAAGAGTTTCGATTTTGTAATTAATAACATAATAATAAAGGAGGGATTATAGTTACATGTAAATAAACTTATTTTTACCCAAACAAAATTTGAAATGTAAATAACTTACACCATATAACTTGAACTTATATTAAAAGCTAAACGTGTTTTTAATTATTCTTCACCAAAATGCAGTTTGCAACAGAAATGAAAAAAAAATGAAGGAGAATATTCATTCTAAATCGCTGAGAATTCTTCTTGGAAACATTTGTCCAATGGATTATATGAAAATGAATCAGAATTCTCAAACATCATCTTTGACAAGACAGGCAAACAGAAATGTCACTGGCCATTCCAAAATCCAGACAGGGTGTTCCAGTGATAACAACAGCAGAGGGAATTATAAAAATACATTAATGGAGTTTTCTTTCCAAAGTGCTTGCACAAGACATCAAGGATGAATTAGTCATTGTACACCCTCTATGTTTCCGGTTGTACAGGAAAGCATAGAAATATTTATAGGCTTAAAAGTATAGTTGAGAAAAATAAAATTTTAGATGTACTTAGTATTTTACTCTTACGTCTCAGAATCATTCCAAGAGGGAGTGGACAAGGAAGGATCAGCAGATGGAAATAATCTGTTCACTCTGCTTCATCCACTCTCTCCAGGCGAGGGTTTATTTTAGCCAATAAGGTTGTCAGCACTTTGTTCAGGAATATTTCAAACACAGCAGCTAAAAGAATGTAGCTCCTTCCTGCTTAGAAAGCTGAAATGTTTTCAGTTGCTTTAATATACTTCGTTGCTTTTGGCTTTCACCTGGAGGGTTCTGTTGAAATCTACAATGAATGCAAAGCAGTTTGAGAGAGGAAGTTCAGCAACAAACACTGAGTTATTAGGGATTCATTGTTCAAGTACAAATATTCATTCTCTTGCCCACAAACAGGAAACATCAGAAATGGCTGGAAAGTCTTCTTCAGTTTTTCATCATGGTGACAACTTAAGGTTTTCTAAATAAAAACACCACTTTTTATGTATGTATAATTATGTAATGTGCTAGGTGTGTTTTTTGTGTGTGTCTCTGTCTTTGGTATCACTTTTGAAACCTCTTAAATTAGAAATAAATCACTATTATTAATTATTAAGATTAATTCTAGAAGCTGAAATTTCTTTTTGTGTTGGTTTGTTTTTTGTTTTAAGACAGTTTTACTTTCAGAAAATTAAGCTATAATTTCTAACGTATGTTGAAGAAGCATAACTTGCAAGCAAAGTAAAACAAAAGGCAGCTATGTTTTTGTATCTCCCGTCCTGCTAAATTCTATTTTTAAATTTATTTTGTGGGGACAGTTAATCCAGCCGGTAAGAAAGGAAACACATGCCATTCTTTAACTTCAGTGAATATTTTTAGGTAACAAGAGAATTCTATGATAAATTTAGATAATGAGAACAATGTAAATTTAGAAATAAGAATTAATATTCTCACCCAGGTGTTAAGGTAGTTTCCTTTCCAAGCTCAGGTCTTTTTGAATCTGTGCAGAGGTCCTGGTGGAGGAAGGGTGCTGAGACGGTGGTACCAAGGTAGCTTTTACATTGCTGATGTCTGACGAGGGCTTTGGAATGTTCTGTCTTCCCAGCAAAGCCGCCTGCTCTCCTGCAGTGGCTCGTGGCATTTAAGAGGCACCCAGCTGCCCTTCCTGAGGTGGAGAGGGGTGCTTTTCTCTGAGTGGGCCCTCCTCGCCCTCTTCTGATCCTGTAGTAGTGACTTCCCACAGGCCTGCTCCTGTAGGGTCTTGGCACTCCTCCTCATGGGGCCTCTCTGAATGTCCCTCACTACCAGCCTGGCCCAGTCCACAGGACGTACCCTCTCTGTGTCACTCCACCACCACCTTGCCTTGTTCCTGTTAGAAGACACTCCCCACAACACCTTGCCTGTTAGCCATCCCAACCACGAGTAGGGTATTCGGCCCTGCAGGCCACCATCATGATCTTTTCCCCCTGGTGACATGCAAGAAAGCAAGCACCCCAGCTCATTACCCAACTTTTGCAAAATCAAACAAAACCAAGAAAATGACCTTTCTTTTTCTTTTTCCTTTTTTTTTTTTTTTTGAGGGGTATAACTGAATATTTGTTGCCCTTCTTAATCACCACCCTTTCAAGCTCTGTAAATCCTCAGTGTTGGAAGGAGTTTATGGTCAAGCAACTAATTTTCCAATATCTGTTTGCTTTAAGATGTAGTCGCAAAATGAATCTTACTATTTGCTATTTAGCATCATAAGGTTTAGAATCCCATATAGTAGCTTAAAATTTCAACGTGCTTATGAACTCTGGCATTTTTACCAACTAAATTAAAGATCATTTTCTTTTCTTTATCCTACCTCAGGTACATACCAGCTGTGTGTTCTTGAACAAGATATCTTAGCTCTCTGTACTTCTTTTCTTCATTAGTTGCTTTGAGGATTGAATATGTTAATATTTGTGCAGAGATTTAAACAATATCTGACAGACAACAAATGCCAAGTAATAACCAATTTCTACTGTCATTTTAAAATAGATGCATCATATCAAGGGCAGAGTCTTAAAAGTTGCTGTTGTACATGCTTTTGCAGTCAGTTCTAAAAGTAGAAGTATAAAAGCAGCGTTGTGTGTAAATATATTTTATCAATGGAGTATAAAGTTTGTGAATTACATGAAAAATTCTTGAATAAAGTCTCATTTTTAAGGAAGAAAAGGCATGCAAAAATTTGGTAGCATATGTAAAAGATGTTTAACGTTTTTATCCAGTCCATCTTCCAGATATTCCCATGGACATGTTCTGATAGTGCTGCTGGTATTGGTGTTCCTGGCCTTCCTAGCTAGGCTGTCCTGTCCAGTCCTGACCTATCCAATCCCATCCTCTCCTCTGTCAGCAGTAGCATGCTTATATTTGAATAGTATAATAGGAACTAAGATTCTAGTCTAGAGTCTTGAACAAGGGAAGGTCAGCTGTTCTCATGAAAAATAAAAGGGCCACCATTTTTTAATAGTTAACTGCTTAATAGTTAACAAGTATAATCTAACTTATTCTATAAACTCTATTTATTTTATGGGTAAGGAAAGCAATTTACATAGTATGACCCTCACAGATCTGATCACAGGACAATTTATATTCCTAAAACTCACATATGAATTGTACCCCATTTTTGGTAGAATTTCTAGTGTTGGGTCCCATAAGTAGTGTAGCTAACTGGTTACAGAAATCTGTATATGGAAGTTGTCTTGTTCTTCCAGTGAGTTCTATATATTTTCTATATACTTCGTTCTGAAAACTGTACAGGGCATATATTCTTGGCCTATAAAGAGAAATAAACAACTTTGATCACTCATTGATACCTTCCAACATAATTGGCAATATCCAGAGGACTCACAAAATCGTACTGGAAATCATGAACTGTGCTGTACTCATGCAAATTCTCCTTTGTGTTGGGCCAAACACTTGTGTGTAACTCGGAGGAAACAGCATCAGTTCAGCCACAGAAGATGAAGAGTCTTCCATTTAAGCATGCTTGTATCTAAAAGTTTAATGTAGCCATAAATCTCATCTTTTTAATGAGATCATGCAAGTCATCAGATGAAATAGTTTGTGTAACAACCAGATACCATTATACCTAGCAGTGATTATAATTATCTATAGTTATAAATGTTTATAATGAAAGTTATTTCTTATAAAATTACCATGTCAATATTCTGCTTAAAAACTTCCCTGCTTGTCTGGCCTTTCTGATAATCTGGGTTAAATAGTTCACCATGTACTGTTTCACAAAGTTGTGGTATGTTTCATGAGAATGCGAGAACTAAGCAGAACATGGGTGGAACCTGGCATGGTGCAGTGAGGAAGCACTTAGAAGTCATCCAAGACCAGCGCAGATTCCAGCTCAGTCCCTTAGAACTGTCACACAATCTCTCCAAACCTTTTCTTCCTCATCTCCACGTGCAGGTGATGACCACCATCCTATAGAGTTGATAACCTAACTGCCCACAGAATTATGTGGGCAAAATAGCTAGCACAAGGCCAGAGCACTTAGTGGTAGTTACTGGTTTTATAATTGGATTTCTTGAGCATCTGAGATTAAATCATAGTGACATACAGAGTCTTCAAGGTTGAAAACAAAGGCCTCTTGGGAAGTACCAGCGAGAAATGCTGTGGCCAAGCAGTGTCACCTTGAGGTAGCTTAACTTCACTGCATTTCTAGAAGCAACAGTAAGTGGCGGGTTGAATATGGGACAACCAGTTATCAAAATGCCACTTATGACTGTGGGCATACCTTTGGTTCAGTGACAGGCCGGAGAGGGTAGGCAGGATAATAGACATTTGTGTTAGTACTTAGGACTGGACTGTTGAGGGGGGAAAAGGAGTTATGGATATGCACTCAATCTTGCTCTCACTTAATAAAAATTTGTTGGTTTCCTAACACTAATCTTTAGATGTGAAATAAAGGCAGTGGTGTGTACCCTCTAAACTCTCCATCGTCGTGCTCTCTTAGATTGAGGAAGTCTTTTGTTTTGAAGTCCCATTGTCTCTGTTACTAACTTAAGACACTGTCTTTTTAATCTCTCTTAGATACTCATATGCGCAGTACCTGCTATGGTGGAATCAAGAAAGGCGCCTGTGTGCGTCCTTTCCCGGGGGCGGTGACCAAGTCTGAATGCTGTTGTGCAAATCCAGACTACGGTTTTGGAGAGCCCTGCCAGCCATGCCCCGCCAAAAATTCAGGTACTTACCTATGCCAGGTCCACACCTGCAAAGGAACGTGGAGGTGCAGCCTTGGAGGACATCAGCTCTCAAGTGTTTTGCCATTACTTTGAATTGAAGAAGAGAAATTCAGTTTTGTGTAGCTGTGAGAGGCATATTATAAGGAGCTTTGAATCATATTTTTATGTGATCTCTGGGCAGAGAGAACAGATAAGTAGAAAAATCTATTTGCTGATACAGTTACGATTGTTACACAGATTTTCATTCGAATATGTTAGCCTTGATTTCCATGATCTATAATTGTCATTGTGATTACAGTGTTCTCACCACTTGGTAAGTCATAAATACCACAGAGCTTGATGTAATTTTTAAATGTGGTGTGGTCTCAGGCTGTGTGCACTCTGTCATAGCTCCAAACTCTTAACTGGAGAAGATTGACTCATTCATACAGACACTGACCAAGGCACTGGTGAATATGTGTAAGTACAGTGAGGGGTCCCACAATAAATACCCCTGTTTTTCCTTAAACTTGGAGATAGTTGAGAATACTTGCAGGCAAACTAAGTTGTAGTTTAGTATGGGTAGTGCCTTAAATGGCATGTAAACAACTATCAGAGTACAAATGTTGCCTGCAGCAGATGGAAAAGACTCACAAGGGGGAATGTTCAGCTTATTTTAAGAAAAAAAAATTCCAGTGCGAGATGGGAGGAGGGTATTCCCACAGAGTTGACAGTTTGTAGTTCTGTTAGAAGTTCTAAAGTTGATTATCCAAACATTGACACAATGATTCGATGCATCTTGAAGAATTACTAAGACCTCTTTTAAAAAAAAAAAAAAAAAAAGAAAAGTAAGAATGAAGATCTTGGTCTAAACTGGCTCCAAACTGAAATACATATTATGACACAAGTACCAAGTTTGGTTTAAAATTAAATAAAACGTTAATCGAACAAATCTCAAACAGTCCCGTATATAAAATGAGAATGTAGGATAAGCTAGAAATGTCATTTTAGGACTGGAGTTCAGTGTAGAGTGCTTGTTTGCCTGGCATGCTGAAGCCCTGGGTTTCATCCCAAGCACGCTCTCTCCTTCCCCTCACCCCATCTCCCTCTCCCTCTCTCATACATACACGTAAGGGCATTTCAGTTCAGTACAGGAAAATTAACTAAGTAGTGAATATTGATAACATTGGGAAAAAAATAAGTTAATCCCCTACATTGAACCTTAAAGATGATTTTTATATAAATATAATTTTTTAATTATTTGCAATGGGGAGAGTCTTTAGGCAGACATCAAAATCTAAAATTTACATGTAAATTGGAAAAAGGTTTTCATATATCATCTCGTAATCTGCAAAGTATTTACATTAATGAAGTTGAAGTCATTTAAAGAAATTAATGCACATATAAGTCTGCACAAAATGGAAGCACAAGTGATTGATTTCCATATAAAAATATGCCATTTTTAGAAAAATATAAAAAGTGACATTTTGTTTGCCAGGTTGATAAAGTTATGGGCAGTTGATTTTTCTCAGAGGTGGTATAGGTGTAAAGAGTAGGTACTCTTACACTGCTGATGAGAGGGTGGTCTGGGGGCAAGGCAGAGAGAGCCATCAGAAGCCTTAATAAAAGAGATGTAAAGTCTGAGAAGTTTTATTTATAAATGAATATCCTAGTGATATAAGTGAACTTCATATGACTTATTAAGTTTGCTCAAATTTGGATAAACCTAATTTCATCAGTAAGAAATTGGATAAACATGATACCTCCACCTAACTGAGAATAAAATGCTGAGCCTGTTAAATGGTGCATTGAGGACTGGTGCCTTGGGCCACGTGCTGGTAGTAACCTCCTCCCAGCCCAGTCGCAGCCTTCTTGAGCAGTTACTGGCTTCTCTAGGTACAGTTTTCTCTGTTGTAAGAGACAGCAGTAGATCTGGTTTATGGGATTGGGAAGATTAATTGGCAGACGTAAAATGGTGGAACAGTACCAAACACTCAGCAAATGTGTTACATAAATTTTGACGATGCTGTATTTTACAATTAAATGAAAAGAGTGAGTTAAAAGACAATCCCTGTAACATACTTTGTATTTGGTTTCTAAAGTCATATAAATAGAATATATTGATAATACTTATCAGTATATTAGTGATATTCAGAGTGATGTGTTAAAGTGATTTTTTTTACACATGTCTGTGATTTGGGGATACTTTTTTATATACCAGAAAATTGTATAATTTTTTTCATCATAAAAAGTAATACACACAATTTTTCCAAAGAATACTTGTGGAGTTGTATAAATTACTTATTATGAGCAAGGTATAACTTAGTTTTTAATTTTTCTATGTGTTTTTATCATGCAGCTGAATTCCATGGCCTTTGTAGTAGTGGAGTAGGGATCACCGTGGATGGAAGAGGTACTGCTACTCAACTGTCAGTATGCAATGAGTGTATAGCTTTGTAGTTACAATATGTATGTTACATTCACATGAAAATACACTAGTGAAAAATGAGGTTATTAAATGAGACTTTCCACTTGACCACTTTTCATCTTAGATAAATACTCATTCATTAAACATGCTTTATTAAAAATGTCACTAACAAACTGCACCCATGATTTTATGGATACAGTTGCTTAAGAGGTTGTACTTGGTCAATTTTACGAGAATATTAAATAATGCTGTAAGACAGAGTTAGAAAAATATCTGACCTTAACAGATATTTAGTATGGATCACGTTCAGGATATACTGTTGTGAAACAATTAGGCATCCTTTATGCTTAAGAATAATAAAATGTTTCTAAGCAACTGCAGAAGTAAAATCCAGTAAATGAATGATTCCTTTTCTTATTTTAGACTTAATATTATGTTTAACAGAATTCCAGTATAGAATTTAATGTATGTGTTTATGAATTTAACGCTTTCCATTTTAGTATTAGGTGGATTCATTTGTATTTTAAGTAGAAGCTTTAAGATTCCATTAACTTTACATGTATTTTCTGCTACTTTCACATTTGAGAAAAGCTTAGACCAGTTACAGATAATTTGCAGTTATGCTGAATTTTCACATGAATATTGAAAATAAGAGTAAAAATGCAAACTTTTACAAGGATATTTTTTCCAAATATAAAATGAAACACCAGACATATCCAGGGTATTTAAGAAAGCTTTCCAGCTTCTTAAAAACAGTAACCATCAAAATTTGACGGTGGAAAAAGATTGACTTTCAGTATCCTTTTTTGGTCTTAATTCTTGTGAATGTGCCTGTTCAAGAGAGTCAGCTCCCTTTTGGATGCTGCTAAGTGTTTGCTTTCTGGGAGCACCTGAGTCCTCAGCTGTCCTTGCCCCACAGCAACATAGAGGGGCAATCATAATTCTTTTTAACAACAAAGCGTCATGCTCTGCAGCATCCTGTCTATTCGTTTCAACTTATCAACAATGAGAAGCACTTTTTATCATGCTACTTAGTTAACTGTAAAAAATAATAGTAAAAACAGAAATATTTTATGCCTTTAAGAACCATAAAAATTATATAGGCCACCTTAATTTTTTTTAATTAAAAGTTAAATGTTCCTTTGGATTTTGAGCCAAGAGCTTATAAATTTCCTTTATTAATGTTATCATACCCACAGACGTATTGCATGATTTAATTGTTTGAATTCCTGCCAGGTCTTTTAAGTTTTCTTTTGAATTAACATTGACATGTCCTGTGTTCCTCAATTTTATTTGCTCCCTATTTGTTTCCCTTTCCTTTGTGAAAAAATGCGGGCAAATTGTAGCTCTGCAGAGTTCAATATTTCATATATTTTAGACTTGCATTTATTAGCAAATAATAAAATGTCTGTGAATATTAATTCTCTGTGTTTAATTCAGATATCAATGAGTGTGCTTTGGACCCTGATATATGTGCCAATGGAATTTGTGAAAACTTGCGCGGTAGTTACCGTTGTAATTGCAACAGTGGCTATGAGCCAGATGCCTCTGGAAGGAACTGCATTGGTAAGTTGTATGCGCACACACACACACACACACACACACACACACACACACATACACATCAGCCCTTTATATAGTTTAATCCATGGATGAAAGAAGTACAAATACTAACACATCTTTGGCTAAGCATCCTATAGTTTCTTTGTTTCCCTTATTGTATATACACTGATATAAAATATATATCAAACTCAAACCAGTCAGGTCAACATGGTGAGCCCCTATCTCAATTGGACAATTTTTCAGTCAATAAAAATATCAACATCAAACAAGTTTCACTCCCTAGTAATGAAGACATTTGTTTTGGCTCAGGTTTCAGGACATAGTTGGCAGGCTTTGAGGCAGAATGGCACAGGTGCATGGTGAAAGACGGGCAGGAAACGGAGGATGGAGGGAGATGCAGAAGTGAAATTAGCTGTGTATTCATCAGTAGTGATTATAGCACTCCCATGAAGAGTCACCTCCAGAAACTCTGCAAGTGGTCACATGAGACTTGAGGGAACATCTAGATATAAACCACACAGAAGAGTACCAGTCAGAGATTATTGGAAATTTCTAAAACCATGTCAACCACGCTGGCTATTATACAACAGAAGCAAATTCACTTCCTGATTAGCTTTCAGGTACAGCTGAGCATTTGAGTATCCTACTGAAAGCACTAAGATTCAGTGAGCACTGACACATTACATGTGAGCTATGAAGCACCAAACTCTTTAGATATATACATAATTTTTGAAAAATCTTAAACTAGAATTAAAAAACAAAAATGGAACCAAATTCCAGTATTAGTGTTCTCATTTGCTAAGGTTCCAGTAACAAGCTGTGTTGCTTAAGACAACAGGAATTTATTATCTCACAGAGTGAAAGGCTAGAAGGCTGAAATAGTGTCAGCCGGACCCTGCTCTCTGGTGGCTATGGGAGAGCATCCTCGCTTTCTTATTGCAGTTTCTGCTGTTTGCCGAAGGTCCTTGGCAGTCCTTGGCTTGTGTGAGCATCACTGTAGTCACAAGGCCATCCTCTGCCGGTGTCTTCTGGTCATCTTCCCTCTATGTGGAGCTGTCTTATCTCTCCATCCATACTTTCCCTTTTATGAAAACCAGACATGATGGGTTATTACATCTTTAACGTGTTTTAATTTTACTTCATCTTAGAAACCCTCATTTCAAGTAAGATTATATTCTGATATACTGAGGATTTAGATTTCAGAGTAACCATTTGTAAGAGACACAGTTGAATTCATAGCATGAATAGATGGGTAAATATAAATTGTGATGCAGTCACTTGATAAAACATTGTATACTTGTAGGATTTTTGTAGCAGTTCTTAAAATACAATCTAATTTTTAGAACAAAGCTCAAGATTCAAATTTAGAGCAAAACATTCAAAGGGAAAAAGATTTGATAAGACAAAAACAGATGAGTATTAGCAGTGATAGAGAACGTCCTTTCTGAACTCATTTCTATACCTTTGCAGTGTCAGGATATTGTTTGGTAAGAGATGATTTTTATTTGAAAGACTAAAATTATAACTTTAAGAAAAAGAAACTTTTCCACCCAAACTACAGGTTTTTATTTCTTTTTCTCCTTAACTAACTTTAACTTGTAAAAACAAGAGTGCAGAGATTGATATAAAAGTCAGCATGGGCTTTTTAAATTCAGGGTTAGATGATCTTCTCTAGGCTATTCCGATATTAAAGAAATATATGAAATGCTTCCTTAATTTTTCCTTTAAGAGCTAGTTATTTTCGAGGTGAAAACATAATGGGAAATTAGTGAATACCTTGTAACTACTACTGAATGGATTCTTTTTATAATTTTATTGGAAAAAATGATAGATGTTATTTTTACTGTATATAAGTATATAAACAAATTATTTCAACTTTTTAATATATTTCATCAGTGGTTTAATTCCAGAACAAAAAATATTAAGGTAAACAAAGCAATAATGAGTCCATTCCAAGTGCTGTATATTTTCCAGGGACTCCAAAAGTTCTTAGAAATATCCATCAGCATAAGAATAATCCACTTGAATACTAAAAGTATTTGTTAACTCTGTAGTAGAAAGAAACTAGGGGCTGGGAATTTAGCTCAGCGGCAAAAGCACCTGTAAGTCAGAGGGGTGAGAGGAAAAAAGAACCAAATGAAAACAGGGTATTGTTGTTTGCTGTTACACACGTGTAACTCTGAGAACCTGCCCTCTGCCACCCATGTCTTTCAGACATTGATGAGTGTTTGGTGAACAGATTGCTCTGTGATAACGGGTTGTGCCGAAACACGCCGGGAAGTTATAGCTGCACATGCCCCCCTGGCTATGTGTTCCGAACCGAGACAGAGACCTGCGAAGGTAAGAACTGTCTGCCTTGCCATCCTTTGAACAGGAAGGATGCAGAGATGCATCAGTGCCAGTTTCCATGATGAAGCAATGCAGTCAAAAGAGCACTGTGTAAATATTTTCTTTACTTTGTAATCTGTTGGCTGATCCAGGAGTTTCAGAAATAACATGCCTCAACCCAGTTTATAAACACCATTGGTTTTGTTGCACTCAGATACAACATCAACAACATTTTGGAAACAACATTTTGAAGTAAAAAGAAAACACAAGAGTGGAAGGAACCATTTTGCTTACTTACTGAAATAAAATATCAGGTTTCTTCTTGTTTAATGTATCCTCCCTCCTTTTAAAAATCATTGTGACATATTAACCCAGGAACCTGAATTATAGTGGCAAAGTTCTTAGGCATTTAAGTTATGAAATAAATGATATCCTAAAACAACTTGACTTAGAAAATATTTGGGACCTAACAACTTCATCACTAATGAAATTTATAGTCTAATAAAATTGCACTTTCCATTTGGTAGTCAAAAAAGTCATGGTATATGTTTCTAATACATAGTGAACATACTCACTGTGGAGTATAAGTCCTTATACGTATTGTACCTTGATGCTTTCTACCTCCCTCCCATACCATTTGGAAATTTAGGACGTATCATTTGGATTCACTGACCATCAACCAGTGTTTAAAAACATCTTCCTTTTAGCCACTTTTTTCCTACACTAGAAGGCACTTGGATCCATTAGTGCTTGGGGAAATCCTCATTTCAGTGAAACACTGGCTAATGATGAGGGCATTCAGTGCTGTTTTTGTATCCTGATTAAAGTATGTCATATTCAGAATAATCCATGGCATGAACACTAGTCACTTTTCCTATTTAAGTCACCCTGTCTGGGCTTGCAGAAGGCTCCCATTACATTTTCCAATCCAGTTACCACTTCCAAATAGTAACTTGTTTTTAACAATTCATCTTTATTGTAGAAAAGTCTTCTCCTTATCTGTTAAAGTATTTGTTTCTTGGGCATTCCATAACCAACTTCATAGAAAATTGCAATAGCAAAATTATGCAAAAAAAAAATCATGTTAATATTCTCCCTTCCTGTTTAACTTCAAAGCACTCTTGCGATTAGAAACAAGTTAGGACCGTTGAAAAAGATGCCGAAAATGTAGATGACTCCGTTCAAATCAATGAAATGCAATTACCAAGTGCAAGTCTAAGTTTGGGTTGATTTGGAGGGACCACAGAAAAACAATGATTAGTGCAAAGAAAACTCCAATATGAACCTCATTTTTCTAAACCTAGTTGTGGTAACTGTTTTGCTCACTGTCTAGCAGCTTTGTAGAAACTCCATTTAAGTGGTCTACTTACCAGCTCACAAGCGAGGTACTTGAAGATGAGCAAGGAGTTCAGGCTGTGTATGGATTATTCAATTTCTCTTTTGTTATTTTTTTTCATGGTTTTTTGAGAAAGGAACTTATTAACTAGTTCAGACCTGTCTTGAACTCACTGTGTAGCCCAGGCTGATTTCAAATTCACAGTGATTCTCCTGCCTCAGCCTCCTGAGTGCTAGGTTTAAAGGCATGTGCCACCATGCCCAGCACAGTCTTTCATTTTAAACCAGCTCAGGGATCTCAAACTTGCTTGACTACAGGGTCTAATTTTCTGGTTTCCACTCCCTTTTCTAACACCCGTCTCCTTCCTGCACTGAGAAAGGTACTATAAGAAAAAAAAGTCATCCAGCCATGTTGTGGAGGGATGGGAAAAGGAATTTTTTAAAGTTTTTGCTTTTCCTGACTTTTACCATTCCTTCCAGTGCCCTTCATCCATTTCATCTGTTGTGTGTTGGTGAATGTGAATCTGTTAAATCTCAGGAGACAGTGAAACCCAGAGCAGCTTTGGATTTCATGTTGACTGAGTGGAGATGCTATTGACTACAGTGATGCCTCGGTCCACGATCTTCTTTCCAGGATCGTGGTCACAGAATTCACTCCATGGTTCTGGTTGCAAACAGAATAAATTCTGTGACCAGAATCATGGAAAGAATTGAGTATGTGAACTGAGGCACCACTGTGTTGTGCCTGGTTTCCCCGTCCCCAGTCATCTCCTTGGTGCCATTATGGGAGAGACAGAGTGGAAACCAACATGGGTGGTGTGTGATTCGGTGTGGCATAGACCCCGAATTATCAGTGGTTGTCTATGTACTTCTTTCCCTTTAGCAAGTAAGATTAAGTTAAGGTACTAAGAGCTAAACTGCCAAAGAAGTAAAGTTAGAGATTCCCCTGCTTATGTGAACAGTTACAAAGAGTAAGAGTTGCTGCTGATTAATAGCCTAATATTAAGTGATGGTATAAATTTTTAGGTACATCAATAGTGAATCACGCAAGAGTGAGGATTAGAAAGAATGACCTGCATTTATTTGTTTAGCCAATACTTGTTCTAGGTAGAGATGAGCCTTCTCTTTAACATAAAAGCTTTTTTAAATCTTTCATTCATAGGAAATAAGTTCATGCTACATAAAGCAGAAATAATAGAGGTATTCTGACTCCAACCTTATCACATTGGCAGAAATAAAAATTATTTATAATGGGAAACCTATTATTTATAATAGACCTTTCCAAGTAACTGATTTCAGCACTTTTTACCCACCATTATTTGCACTTTATTAAGTGTTCTGTAAAAACTAGACCTGGTGGCCACGAGCTTTTTCACTTGGGGCTCCCCCCTATTGCATGCATACACTAAGTTTGTCCGCCTGAGTTAGTTCTCTTTATTCTGTCCTTTAACTAATTTCCCACGATTCTACAGAGAATTCTTCACAGATTCACTGCAGTTTCTAACTTTCTCCGCAGATGTTTACACTGCTGGCTTCGTCACTGATATTCCTTAATAGGCTATTTTAAATATGTAATAAATAGGCTCAATGATAGAGGAAAGCGCCTCACTGTTTCAGACTGAAGTTACAAAAACTTTATTTTACATTTCTGTTTGAGTTCTGAAAGTCTGTGAAAGTTAACATTTTTACAGCAAGTACAGTGGTTTAGATTGTGTTTCCAGTGACATAACTAGTTAAATGTAAACCAGATGTGCTTTGAAGTTTATTTCCAGGAATGTACAGTGAACTGTTTCAGTTCCTCGTTCCATGATATTTATAACATAAAAACATTGTATTTAAAGGAAAACTGAATAATTGATATTTGTAGTTGTCATTTGATACGTTTGTAGTTTTTTGGTTCATCACTATTTACTTTAAATAGGGATTTTTTAAAATAAGGGTTTTAAAATATTAACATTTTTCTTTTCAAGTGACTTTTAACAAATGAAATTAACACATGAATTATACATGCTATATCCTTATATTAATTATATGCTTCCTTTTTCATTATCCTTTTTGTGTTTCATTTTTATGGAAGAATTCCAGTACTCTGAAATACATTTTCATCATAAATCTGTACTGTATGTATGAAACCTACTATTTTATTCTTTTAACAAAAATTTTTACTACAACCAACCTGGAAGCAAAATGCATTCATATTTCCTCAATTTCTCTTTCACCAATTAGCTTAGAAATGTACTTCTTGAGTAATTTTGCAGGAGAACTACCTGTTTTCTACATTGACTTAAATTTGCATTTCAAGCATAGCAGCTTCAAAATCAACTGTAAGCCTTTTCAAAAATCACTTCGGTTTATGTTTGACTTGAGACATTCAAGTGTAAGCATGAGCTCTTCTAGTTATTTGTTCATGTGCTTTTTTAAAATAGGAAACTATTTTACATTAAATTCAAAGAAAATTTTAGAGAGAGAAAGTACCCTGGTGTACTGAGAAACCTTACTGTCCAACATAAAATATATTGAGGTATGTTGACCTGTTTCAGATAATTAACCAAGTTAAAAAGAGAAGTCTTTGTGCCACTTGTTTAAACCATGTGGCTGGATTTATTCAGAAACTGTCTTTGAGATGGTCTTCAGTACTTTAACTGAAGCTCATATTTATTTTTCATTAACTCAGGTATTAAACTGCTTAACTTTACAGGCTTTAGATTTTCTTTAGTCACCTCTCGAGAAAATAGGCATATTGTAATTCTGTTTGCTTCTGAACTTCTACAGGAATTGTTTAAATTGTGGGTATATGATTTGATTATGTCTTAAATCACATCATTGACTACAGAGGCCTATTGGATGTAATTACTTGTTGTTCATCATGTTTTTTAATATTTGGGGCGGGTCCTGGGAGCTGAATCCAGGACCTTGCATGTGTTATAAGCATACTTTTACCACTGTTATACCCAGCTCTATTTTGCTAAAATTAGTTGTATTTAAAATAAGTTACACCAGATTAATATTGTAAAACTCTCAAAGGCTAGAAAAAAAAGAAAATAGATAGACACTAGAGGAGAATTCTGTGCCCTGCATGAAAGTTTCTGTCCTTAATTCCTGAGTCAGTTTCTGTCCTTACTGCCTGAGTTTGGAGTTAAAGCTAGCATTGTTATGGTTTGTCCTCAGAGTCTCATGGACTCCTAAGTGACAGAACGATCAAGCTTTGTTTGTGCACAGCATGTCACACTTGCAATTACATCTTACAGGGAAAAATCTAATCCACTTTATGGAGATGGAGTAATGTATTAAAGGAACACAAACGGAACTCCCCCAGCCCAGACTATGGGCTGTCTCCCATCATTGTGCTGAGTCCCCAATCTTGTAGATGTGTAAAATGCATGTCTCCATTGCCCATTCACTTTATGCCTTGTAGATCTATATTAAAATTACAAGAGCCAAGTTTACCAGACATTCTGGCATAGCATGGCTTGTTGGAATAATATTTTCCAGAAACACATGGCCATTATAACAGAATCTTTCCTTCTGGACTGCAGATATAAATGAATGTGAAAGCAACCCATGTGTCAACGGGGCTTGCCGGAACAACCTTGGATCTTTCAATTGCGAGTGTTCGCCTGGCAGCAAACTCAGCTCCACGGGATTGATCTGTATCGGTAAGAGTCACACATGGTACCAATATTTAGTTTCACTGCAAAGATAAGCACACACCTCAGGCTTTGCCTTGGATAAAAACAGCAGGGTAAGAGTAATAGCATAAGCTAGACAGCCTTTTAATTTTGTTTTTAGATTTTAGAAAGTATTCCTTTCATGTAAGTAGACAAATTATGCTAGAAGTTATAAGCATTTCCATCCCAGGCACATATTTATATTCTTTAGCCTAAAAATGCCTTAGGCATCCATACAGTCAAATCTCTGCTGCCTATGTTTAATAAACAACCTTCTATCATAAAAATGTGTTGGAATTTGGATTCAGTTAACAAGACACAAATTTGGAAAAATTCAGGTTGAGTAAGAGAATCAACTTCTGTAGTAATCTTTCTTGGTTTACATTGTCATTTGCCTGTACCCACCTTGAAATTGAACTAAACAATAGTCCAGATATTTCAGTTTTACAAAGTGCTAAGTAAATTGACCAATTTTTGTTGATTTGTGATTTAGCCAAAATGAATTTTTAGCATCATATTTGTGAAATACAGTCCTACTTTCCGCAGTGCCTATGATGTTAACCTTATGTAGTTGGATTCAGGAGTACCTGATTGTTCTGTGACTGGAAGTGATCAGATCCAAAATAATGGATGAACACTCTGGAAGCTGGCGCTTTTCGGTCCTGAGTCAGGCACAGCTGCCTGGAGCGTTGCTTTCCTATAGAATTCCAGGCAGTGGCGGGAGGGAGCAGGTTGGATGGGAAAGCCGGAAATATTTTAGTTAAGGCACAACTTCCAGCTGAGATAGAGTCAGTTTATTATGCAAAGGAAATGAACTCAGCATTAGTCAATTAATGTCTCAGAAAACCAAATCTGTGTGCCACTTGAGCATCAAAGATGCCTTAATTTTTTCTTCATCATACAGACTTCTGTTATTTTGGCCTTTTGTCCTCATAGTTATTAATGAAACAAAGACTTTTTATTCCCAAGTCCTTATGTCATTCTTCCCATTGCCAACAACTAAACACCAGCATATTTTTCCCAGGCAGTGTGTTTTGTGTTTTCATTTATTATGATCAAATTTGAATATTTTGGCTTAGAACCAGTAGGAAAGAAATTTACGTAATTTTTTTTAAATTTTAAGTATGTTTTTCTGCTTTTTTTCATTTAAAATATAATTCTGTTAGAAAAAAGAAATAGAAGATAATAAAACATACTTAGGAAAAATTATGAATGTATTTTTGAGAACTTTCAATGGTCCACTTAGTGGTAAGGATGTAGCTTCCTTTTCCAGTGTTCAGTTCTCAAAATTTTGAAAGAAATACAAATTATTCTGTAAAGTACTTGAAAAGACATTTGCATTGGAGTTGATATCATTAAATGCAGTAGAACAAAAATTTGATTAATCCCTTCTGCATTGTATCACCCTGCTTTGTCCATTGGGGTGATGCGTAAAGGTGTCCTCAGCTTTGGCGTGGGCCTGTACTCTGTCCTCATCTTGTGTGGAAGTGACAAGACAGTGACCTCATTGCTGTCACATCTGATTATCTGTTCTCGCTCTGCACCCTCGATGGTTGGCGGCATCTGACGCAGCTCCTCACGCACTCCCATCTGCAGAGGTTTTTATTACTGCTCCCCAGTGCAACCATCCTCTTCTTCCTCCTTCACTCCTCTGGCCCATGTTCCCCACCTCTTTGCTGAGTCTTCTTTATCCTGCTGCTCTCCGATCTGATGCATGGAGATTTCCCACCAATCTTAGATGCTCTTAGCGTCTCTGTATATAGGGTCGCTATATATACACTCATATATACACAGTATATACACTCATGCTTTGAGGGCCTCCTACAGTGACTCTCCAGCCGATTGCTCGATTGCTCCATCTGCAATCTTCTACTCCCCCTGGCTTGTGTTTTCACCTGTCTGCAGTCATTGCCACCAGCTATCTTACCAACATTTTTGGTATAACATATCTAAAACCAGAGTCCTGTCTTCTGGCTCAGCTCTTGTGTTTCACTGAAACATTTCCATCTTAGCAAGTGACAACTCTGTTCTTCCAACTACCACCCCGATCCTTGGCATTAGGCTCGATGCCTGCTTCCCAAACTTCGTGAAATCTATCCGTCATTCTCGACATTTATTACTTTTCAACCATTTATCGCCACCACCATGGACACCCAGATCGCCGATGGCCATTCTTCTCTCTTTTCCTCATCTCCTTGATTCTTACTATAGGCTCTACCTTACCTCCCCGTAGCACACACATAAGGTACTACCGTCTAGTCTCATTCACACATAGTTACCAAGTAATCCTTTTTAAACCCAAGTCAGCACATGTCATTGCTTGTCTGGAACCCTGAGTATGAAAACCCTTTGCTTTTCTCTCACTGAGAGAGAGCCGCAGTCCTTGCCAAAGCTCTGTCACTGAGAGCTGTCACTCCTACTGTGTCACTCTGAGCTGCCTCTCACCCTCTGCACCATGGCCACACCCACTTACCTCTCATTCATATATGTTGAGCATGTGCTCATCTGAGTTCTGCTGTATTTGCTCTCGGTTGAAATAGTACTCAGTCAGTTCCACATTTTGTTCTTTTTAAGTGTCTGATGCTATATCATTGTAAGTCAAGATTTCTCTGAACATCTTGGATGAAATGAAGGTCTGTGTCCCCTTTCAACTGTCAAACTGTTTAACCTGCTTTATTTTGTTAGAGTTCACTAACCCTTGACCACGTATCTAGATCCATATTGTGTGTGTGTGTGTGTATACCGGGAAGGAGGGAGGGAGGAAGAGAGTTTAAAACTTTTAATGTTGATGTACCCTAAAAACGTCTGGAGCTAGACTTTCCAAGTTTTAAACTTGATGCTGACACTACACTAGCTGAGTAACCCTGGGGAAGTTAGTTGACTTCTGTGTGCCCCTGTCTTCTCATCTGCAGATTTTTCCTACCTCACAAGATGGTTTTAATGAATACATAAAGTAGTGCCTGCCAATAGCTCAGCCAGGATTATCAGTTCCTATTACAGTTTATCTTACTTGAAATGCCCATAGCTAAGGTGATAAACCAGGAATTTGTTGTGGTCACTGAAAGACCTTTTAGATTCACCGTAGTCTTGCAGAAGTCTGTCTCCTCTGTGCTGCAGAATAAATAGATGTGAGCCTGTGAAGAGTCTGACACAGATGCATGGTGGGATGTGGGACCCCTTCCCACTATTGTAGTTTTACCCAGAGTGAACATCCGAGCCAGAGAGACACAGCACAGTGACTGTCCAGCTCTTTCCACACTCTTGCCTCGTAACTTTTCTCACCCAGTCAAGAAGAAATTGTCTTAGTGTCTGTCCTAATGGCACAAGCTGTGGGAATGCCTCTTCTGGGCATCAGTGCTCCTGTCAGACACTTGCCAGTGTCCCCACAATTCCATGTCCAGACGGGGGTGGGGGTGGAGGGGACTGTTGAATTTGAAGGTAAAATTTGGATCTGCACATCTTCCTAAAAGTGTTAAAATAAATACCGTAAGAAAACACTTCACTTTTTCAAAGTCTGTGTCATAAATACTATTAACATTCCATTAAAATGTTTTCTACATCAGAATCACTCGAGGAACCTGTTGCAGTTCACATTTCTGTGTTGTGAACCTGGAGACTTATGAATCTGCATTGTGTAGCAGGAGCCTCAGCTGAGAGCTACAATTCAACAGTTTCATAAATCATTCGTATGACTAGTTAGGAGTTGATAGGACATGTCAGCTTTGGGTTCCTCTGCGTGCATGCACACTCGTACACAGCAGTGAGAGACAGAAATCCAAATCAGTTGGCAGGTATTTGTTACTTGTTCGCTTCAAATGTTATCATGCCTATAAAAGTTTTGCTGACCACACGTTATTCCCATTAGTCTACATGAACAAAATGATGAAGTGAACAGTATTGTACTGTTCAAAAGGAGGAACTTAAATTTTATGTGGAGACACTCTAAAAGAGTTAGGAGTTATCGCTAGATAATCAGACTACAGGTAATTTCTGTATCTTCTTATACTTCCATATTTCCTCAAGGAATTTACCCTCAAGCGTTACGTTTGAACTAGAGATAAATACATACACATGCATGCGTGCATAAAGAAATCCCTGAGAGAAAACTCATTACATATTGGCCCTGAATATGTCTTCATGCTAGATTTATAGGCAGTGTTTATTATCTACTTTTTTTAAAAGAGTTTTTTCTCTGTAGTTATTTGTCAAATAATTCTTGTCAATTGGAGAAACACAGGTTTCTCTATAACAGCATAAATTGTGTGTGGTTTATTGATGGGTACTTTGGGGAGAGATGAGATTATTTGATGACTTTAACATAAATTAAATATCAAAGACTTTATCATAAATCTTACAAGTACTTTTCACAAAGGTAGTGTTGTTATCATGGCAGTGCAGTGTTCCTAAGTACAATACCTTGAACAACAGTGGCTTCTTTATAGAATATCAGTAGGTATAATTGAATTGTTATCAAATTGTGAGATAGAGTGCAGTATTTAATTTCCATGCATATGAATACCTCCTTTAAATGTAGGTCCATGTGTGTTCAAGGGACATGCTGTTAAAGGTTTGTTCAAATTAATTCCCTTGTTTTTTTAACACTACAAGAAATGACCTCTGGTGTGCACCAAGGAACTGTATTTTCCTCAGAGGTCCATGCCCTCCAACCTTCCCAATTCCTTTTCAGACAGCCTGAAAGGGACGTGTTGGCTCCACATCCAGGACAACCGCTGTGAGGTGAATATTAATGGAGCCACCCTGAAATCCGAATGCTGCGCTACCCTGGGAGCTGCCTGGGGGAGCCCCTGTGAGCGCTGTGAACTAGGTAGGAGCAAGAGCCGGGCAGCCAGGCTTCTCCTGGCTGGGCTCCCCTCGGCTGGGACACCTCCTGCACTGTATTCTTTCTTCCGCAGTGAAGATCACATGCCTCCCTCAACTGTTGACTTTCCTACCTAAGTTCTCACACCTTCTGCAGTTAATATTTGGGGTTTTTTTTTTTCCTCCTAAGATAAGCAGACCTGAATATTTTCAGACAAGAAAAGGAATTCATTAGAATCTACATGCTTCCTTGTCTGTATTCTCCAGTCTTCTCATTTGCGTGTGTCTCAGTAACCTATAACTCTTCCCCTCAAGTGTTTGGTTTACTCGGAATTCACTTGACAGTTTGAGAGCAAAAGGGAAAATCTCGATAAGGGGCAATGCCAGTGGAGTTATTCAGCCCAGCAAATCCTGTGCTTGGCTGAATTGGAGAAAGGACGGCTGGGTGCTCAGCCTGAACAACCCCATCTTTAATTCGTACTTCCTTTATACTGTTGCTTGAATTTGGAGACCCTTTATGTCCTTTCATCATGAAGTAAGCACCTGTCCCGTTGTCCTTACAGATACAGCTTGCCCACGGGGATTGGCCAGGATTAAAGGGGTTACTTGTGAAGGTGAGTATATTCTTGGCTGGTGATACAAATGTTTATAGCAGTCCCTAACGTGAATGTTTGCTCTCAAGCTTTAGAGACAGTTAGCATTTGCAAAAACCTTGGAATTTCAGTTGAAGTACTCAGTCTAATCAACAGATGCATTAGCATAATGCTCTGGGAAGCAGTGAAGTTTCCCATGTCTCTTCTTTATGCAGCTGGGTGCATTTCATAAGGACATCGCAAGCCTTCAAGGCACAGAACAGCTGGCAGGGAGCTTGTCTGGGCTGATTTTTATGGATGGGCAAGGCTGTGGCTGTGGTCGTTTTCACAGCTGGTGACTTAGGAATGCTGGTGGCTGGGTTGTAGAATATTTTTGCTTAACTAAAGTAATAATCCACATTGTATTGCAAGTTGAATATATTACACAGGCATTGAGGCCACACCTGTTTTTCTATTTGTAACATATTTATTCCTCTGCTCGCTCCATTTCCCTGCAGATGTTAATGAGTGTGAGGTGTTTCCTGGCGTTTGTCCAAATGGTCGCTGTGTCAATAGCAAAGGATCTTTTCATTGTGAATGCCCGGAAGGCCTCACGCTGGATGGAACGGGCCGCGTGTGTCTGGGTAAGATTTATGCCCTCATGTATTTTATGCTTGAAACAAGCCTTGAATTTTCTTACTTTGGCAACAGTCTAAAACCACTGAATCTATACTTGGGAAACCTGCTTCAAATAAAATACTTTCGGGAGAAAATGATCCCATAATATTTTAAAAATGAATGTATGTAAGTAAAATTAAACTAAAATATTTAATTTCTGCCTAATATGGAAAGTTGGTGTTGCTCAAAAAACTATCTTCTGAGTTTCAGTTTCTTTAAATAGGTACTTTAAGCAAGCTCAATATTTTGTCCTGAGTTAGTGGAATACGAAAGCTGTGAACACAGAAGAAAAACTGGAAGTGAGCATTTGAAAAGAGCATTAACATTTCATTCTTGCTGTACCCTTTAGCAGCAGGGAGTCACTAGCAAAATTATGTCGTTTCACGTAGAAACAATGACCAGGTCTGGTCCTTTACTGCTTTAGAGTTGATGCTTTCCAAGTATCTTATTTTCCAAACATCTAAAATGAGAATCTCTTTTTTCAACACTAATATTAGCATGAAGATTTTGCCTTTTTCTTTATCTGCCTCATTTTTGACTCCACTGAGTTTCATGATTTTTCACTTACTTGAAGAAATTGCTTTTCCCAATAAGCTATGGAACAGTAAATATTTAGTAAACATTTTTACATGGGCTCATAATTGAAATTTAAGAGTATCATAGTTGGAATATGAGCAGTGGTAGAGCTATGCACAATCATTTTTATGAATTTAAATGTATCAGTGATTTTTAATTAGTAAGAAAAACAAATTTGCGTATCATAAAGTTTAGTTACTCTAACACAGATTTCATTTTAAGTTCATTTTCCCCAACGCATTTAAATTTGTACAAAAGGCATGATCAGTTTCATTCAGAAATCATAGTACCCAAAAAATAAAAATTCTTTTTGGGATTTTAAATATTTTTAAATTAGCCTAAAATTAACTCTGTTTATAAGTAAGTATCTTTTGAAAATGAGACAATAATAGTATCTGTATGGTCAAATGACTAATGCTAACGAGTTGCTCAGGCAGCCAAAGGACAAAGTAAATGCAGATATATAACATTGACTGTAACCCATCAGTAATACCAGTTTCCAATAACATTCACAATCAAAGCCTTCGTAATATTTTAAACTGTATATTGGGTTCTTTGTCTTTGTAGTTAAATGTTTTTGACATTGTGTAAGTTGAACTGCATTGATTTATTCTAACCGGGGATATGAGGAAAATTTAAGAGGAGATTGAGCCGGGTATGATGGCACATGCCTGTACTACCAGCATTTAGGGAGGCTGAGGCAGGAGAATGGAGAGTTCAAACCTAAACTGGACAATTTAGCGACATCAAAAAATGAAAAATAAAAGAGATTACGGTATGAACATGTTAAGTTATTCCAAGAACAAAATCAGAGGTAAATTGCCATAGTAAACTTGCACCAGGAATGGCAAAGTCACTTGCCTTCAGGAGGCAGGCGAGTAACGTAATGAGGGAAGAGACCGTAGGAAGCAGTGGAGGCCACAGCGAAGTGCAGGGCAGATGCACCACGCAGAGGTCTCCAAACCCGCGCTTTAATTTTTATGCAGAGAAACATGTAGAGACCTCGTGTGGCCCGTGTGCTGGCTGGTTCGATTCCTGATGTAAATATGGACAGGAATCTCTGCAGTAAAGACAGGATTACTCCTGCAGGCTATTGCAACTTTTTACATACTTAAGTTTTCCTCTGCCCCAGTTTATCCCAAAAAGACTTCTTGCACGAATTACTTCCCCAAACACGCAGTGTGACTGGAGGAAGGCAGCGTTTTTAGGCTGGTGTTCTTCCAGGACACTTCCCTGTTTCCTGAAGAGCCTTCCTTCCTGGTGAGGGTGTTGGGCAGAGCGGGCTGTATCTTAGACCAACCCTGGGAGCGTGTGGTACCCAACTTACTGGGCCATTGTCACACTTCTCACACACTGCAAAGGTCAGTTTGGGCTCGTGTTAATGTAGGATACAAAGCAGAATTACCTAGTGTGAACATTTATATACACTCTACCAAGTCAAAATGAAAATTTACCAAAGTGAAATTTTCTTTTAAACTGGGACTGTTTAATTACAGTGCTTAAGGATGTAATAAGTTAAAGATGGGTGCTAAAGATGCATGTTCTTTTAGTTGAGGATGTAAAAGAATCCTTATTGACAGTAACTAAAATAGACAATACTTTAATTTGTGTTGATATTTCCATTTGGGAACCACTTTCCTTCTGCCAGTTTTCAGGTTCAGAAAAGGATTTAATGTCTAGAAATAATTTTATATAATAAGTCATGTTATAATCTTATGAAAGAAGTTATGTTAATTAAGAAAATACTTCTGGAATTCACCTGTATTTGTATAGGCAGTTGTTTGATTGTAGTTTGACCACCAGCTCTGCTGACTAAGAGATAAACACACTGTTTACAAATGGTGCTGGTTTACCTACTGTAGCTATTTGCGGATACTCTCTTGTGCTGGAAGGCACAGGCTAAGTACCGAAATGCTGGTATGTTTTGAAATGGAAGGGAAAATGTGACATTTCAGCACAAAACGTGGCCTCCTAATAAAGAATATTTACATAATTAGGGCAAAAACCACAAGGCACAAAACAAATTTGGAGAGAAACTAAAACTTCAAACTCAGTAATGCCATGTTTGGTTTTGTGAAGCATTTGTAACAGTAGTGGCACATTGTTGTTTGGGGTCTGACAGGGCCCTCATAAGCTGCTTTAAGCAGTTCACTGAACATGGAGAGTCCGGTCATCAAAACTATTTTATTCCTGAAGTGAGCAATCCAAAACAATAAAAGAATCATAGGTGACAGTGTGCAAGAGTCTTGTCTCTAGGAGTTTTCCCCCTCCAGGGTACTTGTGAGAACAGGGGCAGGGAAGCAGGCCTCGCTGGCTGAGATGCTTCTTTTCACGGAGTCCATTCCGGGGACTGGGATTCTGCATCTCATCCTCGGCAGGTCTCCAGGCTGCGCTCACCTTCAGTAAACGAGGCCTCCCTGGTTGTTTCCGCTAACCCTGGGCCTCTGCCTCATTCCCGGTGCAGACATCCGAATGGAGCAGTGCTTCCTCAAGTGGGATGAGGATGAATGTGTCCACCCGGTCCCTGGAAAGTTCCGCATGGACGCCTGCTGCTGTGCTGTGGGGGCTGCGTGGGGCACCGAGTGCGAAGAATGCCCCAAACCTGGCACCAAGGAGTATGAGACCCTGTGTCCCCGGGGCCCGGGCTTTGCCAACAGAGGGGATGTCCTCACCGGAAGGCCATTTTACAAAGGTAACTGCCAGCAGGCAGGGGCCTCCACACCGACAAACACTCCTCTTTCTTGGCAGGTGGTTTTCTTTAAACACATGATTGGTTGTCGACCTTATGCCCCAGGTGTATCAATTACCTATGTAAGGTGGTGGTAGAGGAAAGCTCGAAACAGACCGCTCACCTTCCCATCCTCGCTTCCTCCTGCTGCTCCTTCCTTCCCACAGCCTGAAGACAGGTAGCCCTGACAGCTGCACAGATAGCAAAACCGTCTCTGCGCCTCTTCATTTGTGTAACAAAATAATCTTTTTTCAGTGGAGATTTTTCATATAAGATCAGTATGGTCTCTGAACAATCTGATAGCTCTCTTTTTTGCTTAGGTATATTAATATTTTCGATCACGATCAACTTTTAACTTAAAGCGATGGACCTGCCCATATATATCAGCATTTCTGCTTTATTCTGCTTTTAGATATCAATGAATGCAAAGCTTTTCCTGGGATGTGCACCTATGGGAAGTGCCGAAATACCATTGGGAGCTTCAAGTGCCGGTGTAATAGTGGCTTTGCTCTGGACATGGAGGAAAGAAACTGCACAGGTGAGACTGTTGTTTTGTTCCCCTTAGAAATCCCTGGGCCTCGTTAAATACCATCCTGTCAATGGAAACAGGTAAACTCGTAAGAGAACTGCAAAATACCACAGAACTGCTATTTGATTTATGTACAAGAATGGCATAAAAATGTTCTTCAAAATACATGAGAAATAAGGAATGTAGGCATTAAATCTGCAGTGATCACAGTAATAACTCGATTCACAAACATTTCTGTGCAAAAACAGTTCAATTCTCCACCCAAGAGACACAGGGCAAATTTTGCTTCTGTTTGTGCGCTCTGGGTGATGAGCGTGACTGTGGTCATCTTCCCCAAAATCATGGAGCCGATTAAGGTCATGAACCAAGGTACCACTGTATATACACTTGAATGGTATGTTGGCAAACATTTTAAAATCTGTACAAAGCAGGTATGATTTATTTTCCTTACCTGAAAATAATGATCTTAGTAATTAGGCTTCAGGCACTATCCATAAACATATCTATAACATTGTCTTAAGTTACAAAAAAGATTTTAAATTTTTACTTGATAAGATAGCAAATTATTCTAAACATGTGAACTGTTATTCTAAGATCTTATTTTTAGAGCTGTCTTTGGATTGGACGCTGTTCTCCTAGTCTCCCACCTGCCCCCTCATGGTTTCTGCTGAAATATCTCTCTGGGTCCCTTCCTGTGCCTGCAGCACAGAGGGCTGCACATGGTTTCATAGCTGTGTCTCTGGTCCTTTCCAGTCGTGCCTGCCCTGTGGGCTCATCCCCCACACCAGTGGCCAGCGACTAATCCTCTCAGCATAGATTTCTCCTGCCCAGGAGAATGGCCAGGATGGCCAGGAGAATGTGAAGAGGATCTCTGAGTTTTCTACTGTCACCTTCAGCCAAGACCTTGCAAGAACAGCTGCCACTTAGCAAACTCCAGTTGCCTCTCTCTTTCTGACACATTCTGGATTTTTCTGAACACTCTTGAACTTACCCAACCTTCATACCTCTCACAGCCTTCTCTGTTCTCTGTCTTCTTTAGTGAGATCAAGTGTCAGTCTCCTGCTCAGGTAGACTCCAGATAAATCTGCTTTTCTTCCTTTCTCTGGCTCCAGGGAAGAGAGGATGTGATACTCTTGCACTTAAGTCCTGCACCTGACTGTCTTCACCGCTGCTGCTGCAGCTTCCTCCTCTGCAGGATTCACACCTCCCCCCAGCACCTCCACCTCCTCTTGGTGCCCTGTTGCTTCACCCGTAAACAAGTCCAAGCTGTCTGCTGTCCTCATATCTCCTCTACCTGTCATCCTATACTTTCACTTCCTCTCACTCCTTCCTTGAAGCCAGCCGTTTGTTTTACAGTTTAGACTTTTGCTGTGTCTAGTTCAGACAGTGTACACACTTGCAAAACACTTTGGCGCAGTTAAAACAATCTCTTACGGTGCAGTTTCTTTGCTGGAGTTGCCCAGAGAAGAGTGACTGTGAGGAAGGTCCTCGCAGCCAGCCGAGGACTTGCCTGAAGAGAGTGGACACCTGAGGGCTTTCTGCTGATGAGATTCCCTGGGGCTGAGGAGGGGGGAAGTAGGTGCTTCCTTCCTGAAGAGGACCTAGGTGACACAGCACAGGGTGTCCTATGTCACATACTCCTCCGGGTCTTCCCACCATTTTATTTATTTTGCACAGTCAGATCCTTCATGTGCACAGCCACTGGGTTTATCATTCTCAAGTAGCGCTTTGATTGTGTAACTTCCCACAGAACTGCTTCCCCGCTGACTCAGCTGTGTGGTTTACAAGAAGCTGCTTAGGGGTCCTCCAGTTCTCCACATTTTTTGGCATGAAATTGGCTAAGTCATTCAGTATTTCATATACTTTTCTTTAAATGAAGACCTGGAAAATTTGTTGACAGCCTTGCTTTGTTTTGGGATATGCAGTAAATCCCCAATTCACGAACATTCGAGTCACAAACCTTCACAGGTATATTGTGAGGACTTACTTTCTCAGACTGCAGATGGACCTGACTCATGATATCTCCCAGAATGGAACGGTTCGTAAGTCGGGGGCTCACTGGAAAGCGAAATTCCTTGGAAAACAGTTGGCTCTGCTCTTCGCAGCACACGGGGATATCCTCACCCCATGTGTACCCTCAGTCCTCCTGTGCATCCTGCCTGTGCTGTTTAATCAGCCTCAAAAATGACCCTATGACGTGTAGTCTCTGAGATTCATTACTATCCCCCTCTGCCTTGGTCTCTTGCCTATCTATTCCACCTCTTTAATATTAGAATTTCTTTGTATCCTTCAAGGACTAGTTTGGAGCCACCTCTTCCACAATCAGCTCTTAGCGAAGAATCACTAACACACATATGTACTTCCCTTAGCACTTGGCATGTGTGGATTCCCTTAACTCTGAAGATGGGTTCTACACCTTGTCTTACAGATAAGATCAAACACACAGAAGTTAATGACTTCACTAGACTCTAACATCAGATACCAGGTTGGGGTGTGCGGCCCCAGAGTTCACACTGCACAGTTGGTCTAGAAGACTGAGACCTCCCTTTGAACACGCACAGGTTATCTGCTAACCAACTTTTGTGATCACAATCTTCCAAAGTAAATTAATCGAAATAAAGAGACAGTGGCAGAAGTATCTTGCCATGGTAACAAAAGTATTTTAAATGTCACATTTTCTTAAACACGTTGCGAAGGTCTGAGTTCTGGATTGAAAAACCTCGGAGGCCTGAGCGATTTCTCAGAAGACTATTTTTTGAGAGTACAGAAACTGCTATCAAAGGTCCTTATTTTCCATAAAGTATAAAATTTGGCAAACACAGAAAAGTCATTTTCTATATTTTTTGAAATTTAGATCACTTAGCTCTTCCCATCTGATGTGACCCAAAATCACACACCGGCCTCTGCATGCCCTGCCACCTGAGTGTACCCTCTTGCCAGAGGTGGTTGGTTCTCAGTGTCTGCCCAGCAGGCTGCCCCCAGCTCTGCGGTCTGCTCAGAGGCCTGTCCTGTCTCCACAGGGGTGTAGTAGAACCAGCAGTGCCTTTGCACCTGCCAAGCACAAGGCTTGGTTCCCCTTGGCACCACCACCTCTTTGGCCACCCACCTCGTGTGACCCAGTTGTCACTTGGCTCATCCTTCAACTACTGTGTCTAAGCCACAAATACATAGTTCCAGAATACCTCCAAGCCAAAAGACACCACCTGCCTGTGGGCTGTGACAGTTTTGGCAGTTGGGAAAGGAATGTCCCTAAGGCCCGGCATCTCTGTCTGACCTGGAGGCGCACCTACTGCCCCGGGTCACTCACTGGTCCAGCATTTGCAGTGTGAGCACCTTCACGTGAAGGAAGCCAAATCCTTGTTTCCAGCCTGAATGCCTTCTTAACTCTCTGTGTTTTCTTATTTCTTTGAAACCACACGGTATAGACATTGATGAGTGCAGGATCTCTCCTGACCTCTGCGGGAGCGGGATCTGTGTCAACACACCTGGCAGCTTTGAGTGCGAGTGCTTCGAGGGCTACGAGAGCGGCTTCATGATGATGAAGAACTGCATGGGTGAGTGTGAGCGGCGCTTACCAGCCCTGACACCAGGCCACCCCCAGCTCCTCAGCCACCTTCGCTGGGCTCAGAGTTGTGAGCTGCTTTGCGAGGAGCTGGTATGAGAAAGAGAAAAGAGTGAAATGCTAGACGGGAAATCTAACCCTGGACTGCTCTCAGGATACCCACCTCTAGCACAGCATAGCAATGTTATATGTGGAAACTGTATTCTGTTTACTCATAGAATCAACACACAGAATAATTACTTAGACAAGATGCACTGAAAAGGGATGCCAGGGCCAGAGATTTAGCTCAGTGGTTTAAGTGCTCCCTGGCAAGCGTAAGGTCATGAGTTCGATCCCTGGTACCAAAAGGGGGGGTGCCATTGTGTAATGACCCACAATTGGTATCCTCTCATGCTAATCTCCTGTGATCCCTTTATTCGCTCAGGGTTATGAACTCTTGTGCTATTCCCAACCTTTTAGGCTACTATTTCATTTTCAAAATGTAGTCTCTATGAGCCTAAGAGTTTCTTCACTTTGATTATGGATATAGATACCAAGATAACTGCCAACCATATATGATATCCTGAGTCTATGGTGAGATAATGCAAAGATTGTTTACTTCTATATCTTAGGTATCATTTTATATCAATAAATTTCTTGATGGTTTATTATCTTATGAGTAGAAATTCTTAGAGTTTTCATACTCATGTTGGAAAACATGAGGACAGCTTGTCCTCCCTCTCACTGTTGAGCCACACCGCAGAAAATCCCTTTCTCCCAGGCTGTATGTGGTGAACAGTTTCTCCTCCGAGTTCTTCAATGGATCTCACGTTTTTACCTTTCAGACATTGACGAATGTGAACGTAACCCTCTCCTTTGTAGGGGTGGTACCTGTGTGAACACTGAGGGCAGTTTTCAGTGTGACTGCCCCCTGGGACACGAGCTGTCACCATCACGAGAGGACTGTGTGGGTGAGTCTGTCCTTCCGGCACACAGTTCCACTGGGCACGATGGGTAAAAAGAAAGACTCCTAGTGAACTTGTTGTTCCAGGGCATGTGAAGTCTGGTTTGTTACAGGGCGAAACTCCAGACAGGATCCAGGCTTTGTCTTCCCAGGACTATCAGTGGTGGACCTAAGTGATGGCCTCTCTATGGTTACAGCATACGCGGGTGGTCCGTGTGTAAAGGACCTTGTGTGAGGCCAGGTAGCTCTGTCCTGCAGTAGAATGGGATGGCTCCGCTCCGTGACTGTGCACCTGTGCACACACCTGTACAGTGTACATCCCTTGCCCAGCACCTGCTAGCCACTCAGTCGCCCTCAACTTAGAAGGGATGGCAAAGGGACAGGAGGACCCTATTGGCTGGTCCCTTAGGGTGGTCACTAAGGCCGTACAAATCATTCAGGCCTTGAGGTTTGCTGGATGTTAATGTACTGGCCCTCCAACTTTGATTTAGCCGGAAATCATTTTCTTCATGGGAGCTCTTCCTTGAAACTGTGCTCAGTAAGACAGATTAAACAGAGCACTTTGCATGGCACCTTTTAAAAATAATCTGAGCACACTTCCCCAGTACTCATACATTCGTTTACAAGCCATAGATTTTTCTGTGCTGATAGAAGAAGTGAATTTTAAAACATGATTCAACAGGCATTTTTAAAGGATCACCTAAAAAAGTAGTAAATAATTGTATTTTAATAGTAGTACAAAAAGCTTTTTCACTCTGGCAACAAATATTTATTTGTGGTTGACTATATTGTAATACAATGACTCAGAAATCTATTTCTAAGTTTGGCTCATTTTTTATGAATCTAGTAAGTGAAAAAAGTACTTCTCAAAGGTATTTATACATATTTCTGTATGAATAAAATATATTCTTCATGATCATGAGCACAAATCCATACCACACAGTCTTTGTGGTGATTTTGTGAATATCACATGGATTTTTTTTTGTTGTGTCTCATCAGTGTACATTATTAGAGTTTTTTGTTTTCTGTGATGGTCCTTGTGGGTTTTTGTAGTAGGTAGCCATATCATTAGTATCAAGACCTCTCTAGGAAATGCCTGTTCTTCAGGGATGTCTTCTGTGTGTAGGAAATTCTTGGTTGTGACCTTCCCAGTTAATCAAGAGAGAGATGTTGGTATCTGTTTGGCTCAGCTCTGGTCCTTTGGTCCCAGAGTGTCCCAATATTGTTACAAAAGGGAGAGTAGCTGATTACCACAGATGTGCCATCCTAGCTGACATAGCAAAATTGGCAGTAACAATAGCATCAAGCACAATTTAGAAACTGACACACTATGGTAACTCTTAATGTTGTGCTTTAGACAGTAGAAGCTACGTCTGTGGTTGTGAGTTTGTATGTAAAGTGTTTCCCCTTGGGAGAGTGGTTTTACCCTTGGTGGGGAAATTTAGGGAGGATGGTGTGTAAAACAGAGGTAACTGGCAAGGAAGTGGAAGCAAGGCTAAAGGACAAGGGTGGTCCTACAAGGTTTGGGAAACTAGGGAAGGGGCAGAAAGAAAGGATGATGGAATATTCAAGGGACTGGCTCAGCTTGGTCTCTGGCTTTGAGGTATAGGGTGAGTATTCTCTGACCGGAGTTCTCCTAGCTGTTTAGGAAAAGGAGGGAGGAAGGGAGGGAGAGATGAAGAAAGGAAGGAAGGAAGGAAAGAAGAGAGGGAATGAAAAGGGAAAAAAATGAAAAGACAAAGAGAGGGAAAAAAAATTGAGAGACAGTTGAGGTCAGAGTCCCAGGTCCACCCCGTGCTGGCGGTGGGTCCTGTGGTGTGGAGGGGACACAGTTTTTAACTTGCGTTGTGTTTGACAAACTTGCATGAGGAAGGAAATAGGTCAGTTTTCCTTCTCTTTTAGGGCTGCAGTATCAGTACTAGTTTATCCTACCAATCTTTGCATGGGGTTTTAGAAACATATCTGCCCACCTTTATAAAGGTTAATTGATTTAAAAAAATACAAAAAAAAACAGGCAGCATGGTCTGTAGGTCCCCCTACCCAGATTAAAACATAATACAGTGAAAGCAAATAAACAGGTGAGGCCTTATTGTCAGGGTATGCAGGCCACACTTTGCTGCTAACAGAAACCAAGTGAGCATGCCAGTGAGAACTCGTAAGTCAAGTAATGGTAAGCTTCATTTCTGGCATGCGCTATATCTGTGTAGTCTGATGTGGGAATCACTAGCCACATGTGGCTTTGTAATTTTAATTAAAAGAAATGACCTTAAAATCCTGAGTCACTGTGTGTGCATTTCAAATATTAGGTAGCACGTGGAGCTCAGTACTGAGCAAGCAGTTCCATCATTCTAGAAAGTTCTGCTGGACAGCACAGTTGTCCGTAGGAAGGATAGACATTAATATTTCAGCATTTTCTTGAAACATCCTGGATTGTTTTACTTCTCCCTAAAGTATACACACCCCTTTGGAGATCACCACTCCATGAAGCATATTCTTCATTGCTAGTTAGTTGACTGTTATGTAAAATACTGATTCTGTGTGTCTTTTATAGATATCAATGAGTGTTCCCTGAGTGACAATCTGTGCAGAAATGGAAAATGTGTGAACATGATTGGGACCTACCAGTGCTCTTGCAATCCCGGATACCAGGCCACTCCAGACCGCCAGGGCTGTACAGGTGAGGAGAGGCCACACATGTCTGAGACTTACATTTCTCACATCCCGTAGGAAAACTACTCTCACCAAATTTACACTGGTGCCTAGGAGAGTCCTTTGTCATAAAAACAAATCCAAAAATGAGGGCAGTGTTGCAGAGAACCACAGTGTTGGTGCTAGAGGACTCCCTGGTCTTGTCTTTAAAGTGCTCTGAGCTACATAGATAATGTTTCTGAGTCCTTTAATCTTCAGATACTGATGTTACATGGAATGCCGCCTAAAAGGAAGTGAGAGGAAAGACTGATGGTATAATGCTAATCAACTCAGGTCTTAGGGAGAGAGATCCAAAGCCATTTTAAGCAGGATCTGTTTAAGAAGAATAAAAGCTTGTCTTTGTGAGGAAGTCGAGCTGACAAGTGACGTGGTGGCATCACTGTTTCCACAGACATTGACGAGTGCATGATCATGAATGGGGGCTGTGACACGCAGTGTACAAACGCCGAAGGAAGCTACGAGTGCAGCTGCAGCGAAGGCTACGCCCTGCTGCCGGATGGGAGGTCCTGCGCAGGTACAGGAAAGGAAACCACAGACCTCGTGCATTCCATTAACGTACTCTTACAAACATGACTGCAGATATGCTGCGGAGAGCTGAATGCAGAAAAGCTATTTGAGATTGATAAAAGGCTATATGCGTGTGTGTGTGTGTGTGTGTGTGTGTGTGTGTGTGTGTATCTAATATAAACTTGTACCCTCAGATATCGATGAATGTGAAAACAACCCTGAAATCTGTGACGGTGGCCAGTGTACCAACATTCCCGGAGAGTATCGCTGTCTCTGTTATGATGGCTTCATGGCTTCGATGGACATGAAAACGTGCCTTGGTGGGTCTATGAGCAACAAATAGCTACTCATGCGCACACACGGCGCTATGTGGATGTGAGGGGAGGGCGGCTTTTGCTTGTTACTTTAAAATTTCAAGCCACTGTCTAGAATTATAAAATCTGAGAAAGAAAAATTATTTGAAAGAGAAAATCTCTAAGACACACACAGCAGATGCATTTGCAGTACGTCTTGCAAAAAGATTGTATTTTAAACTGTGTCTGTGGTATTGTATGGTTTTATTTTTAAAAATAGCTTTAAATCACTATAATCAGTAGCTACTAACCAAGTATTAAAAATGGACTTTCTAGATGTAAATGAATGTGACTTGAATTCAAATATCTGCATGTTTGGAGAATGCGAGAACACCAAGGGATCCTTCATTTGCCACTGTCAGCTGGGTTATTCGGTGAAAAAGGGGACCACGGGGTGCACAGGTACGTTGCTGGCTTGTGCCCTCTTTGCTATAGCTTCTTTGGCTTCCAAAGCCAACTTCAGCCTGCTTCTCCTCCCCTTGCACCTCTTAGACTGGTTTTCCACAGCCAAGCCACGACTGCATGAGCAGCGCTCACTGGCTCTACGAGGGCTGCGCTGCGCATGTCACGGGGTGCACTGTCCTGGGAGCCCGGCCATGGTGCGGGTTGGGGTTGGGGAGCCTGGCGTGGGCTGAGACTGGAGCCGGGCTTGGATCTGGTTGCTTTTGGCGGCTTTGCTGCGGCACCCACTGTCCTGTTGTCTGCTGCCCCCGTGGAGATGCGTGGAGATGGAGCATCTGGTTCCTTGCAGGGATCCCAGATCTCATCCTTTTGCAGTTCTTTGAAACCACAGAAAATTAGTCCTGGGTACTAGTTAGCAATTTCTTCCTTTTTTTCCTCCTTCCATTTGCTTTTGGCTTCTTTCTCCCCTCTCTGCCAAAATTGCCTCTGTCTTGTCTTTATTTTCTTCCTTTATTCACCCCATCCTCTTTATCTGTTTCCTTTCTTCACTAATTAGTTTTAGCCCTTGCATAAAGGTGGGGTTAGAAGGTGACAACTTCAAGGTTTTGGACCAGGCTTTCCTCGGTGTTCATTTTAAGAGCTTGTTTTAAGACCCCTTTTTTTCTCTCAAGGCAAGTGGTAAAGGGTTTAGGGTACAACCAACCTTAGGCTGACTCCTCCAAAGTAACAAATGGACCACGTAACAAATGGAGGTGTACCGTGCATTTTCACCACTAGCACTCTCACCAGAGTTGATAAGACACCAACAGCTTGTATGTGTGTACTTTCCACAGCACAATATGCAACCAGTGAACTAAACTAAACAGACTTTTTTTGTATTATAAAACTATTTGGAAGAAATCTACTTGGTTTATATATGTGCGTATATTTATGTGTGTATATCTGTGTGTGTATGTGCGTGTGTGTGTGTGTGTGTGTGTGTGTGTGTGTGTGTGTGTATGATTGAACAATAAGGAGATATTCTGAGAAATGTCATTAGGGGATTTCGTTATCATGTGAACATCACAGAAATCTAATTACACAAACTAAGACAGCAACCTTACTGGGGAATATAATATTATGAGTCCTCCATCAAATATATGGTTTGTCATTGACCAAAATGTTAAGCAGTGTATAACTATATGTGTGCACATATGTATATATACATGTAATATATTAGGCACAAAATACACCTCAGTGAAAACACCTAGTCGCTCTCCATTTCCAGGGAACTTTTTTCTAAGCTCTAAAATGGGAAAACAAATGCACACCTAAATGATAATTTTCAGAAACTTTAAATATTGTCTTTGATCAATGATTATATATTTTTTAAAAGAAGATGAACTACTAATTTTAAAAGAAAGTCAAGCTTTTTCTTATCTTCATGAAAAATAATAAATATTAATGGGAAGGACTAGCAGAGTCCCCCATTTGGAAACGAGGTTTCTTTGGACAACCAAAGTCTAATGTCCTCTATGTGGAATTTTATCCAAATCTTTTCAGGGATGGATAATAGCTGCTACATCTCATCCTGTTGGGAATGGCTGGCAGTTTCTTTTAGGGAAGGGCTTGTGTTTCCTGAATCAGGAGCTTCAAATCTTACTGGGGTCTCCTATCAGTCATTACTCACTAGAGAGACCTATTCTATTTAACACACAGTATATAAATATTAGGGTTTATAAATTGACCAAGCATCTGTAATCCCAGCACTCAGGAGGCGGAGGCAGTAGGATTACCACAAGTTCAAGGCCAACCTGGGCTACATGGTGAACTCAAGACCAACTTCAGCTGCATATGGAGACTCTGTCTCAAAATACCAAAAACAGATTTACAAGGCAGATACATAGTGGCCGTCTGCAGAGTCAGGTGTGCAGGAGTGCAAAAGGGCTGACTGTGCACTGGAGACACGCAGGATGCCATAGAAAGCCATAGGCCAGGGCTCACTGCAGAGTCCTCCACATCCGTATCAGGAGGCCAGAGGGTCTGCACTCGCAGCCAGGAGATGAAGTCCAAGGTGAAGACTAGAACTCCTCTAAAGAAGCAGAAAGGAAGCTTCTTTCTCCATTTCCCTTCTATGCTGTTCAGGGAAAAGCAGACCCAGCCTGGGGCTTCTGTCTTCAGTGAATTCCTTCACCCACAACCCGAACTCTGCTGATTCAACTCAGCTGGGCATTTCTTACTCAGGTCGACACAGTCAGTTAGCTATCACAGGTCTAAAGTAATTAAAAACAAAAAATGATGATTTTCTAAACAGCTCCCTTTTAAAATCCACCTATACAGAAAGATTCTTCGAAGTAGGAATAACTAACTTTCAATTTATCTTTTTCTTATTAACCGTGGTTTCTCAGACGTGGATGAGTGTGAAATCGGTGCCCATAACTGTGACATGCATGCCTCATGTCTGAATGTCCCCGGAAGCTTCAAGTGCAGCTGCAGAGAAGGCTGGGTAGGAAATGGCATCAAGTGCATTGGTGAGTTTGCGGGTCCTTTGCTGAGGCGCAAAACTCTTAAAGGTTCTTGTCTGCACAGTTGTTAACCCACATGTACAAATAGGAACATGCTTCTCACTTTTCATTTATTCTCTTGTAAATCAAAAGCTCTGTCTTTAGTTGCAGGGGTAACTTCTGCCTAAGAGGTCCGTTTAGCCTTAATATAAATGATCAGATTACAACAGGATGCCTTGGCATCTGATTTTTCATGCATGATGTTCAGTAAAATGTCTTAACGGATAGCTGATAATCGAGACAGCTGTATGCGGAAAATGACTAATATGTTTTTCCAGTCTTTTTGATGCAGTAATCCATGAGATTTTGAACTCAGTGAAATACACAGAGGAGACAAAAGGTTTGTTCCAGACGGCCTTGAGTGCATAGTGAATGGTCCATGCTAGCTTTTTACTAGAAAAGAGAATTTGTCTCACAGGAAAATCCAAGTGATTTGTTGGATTCACAAAATCTGATTTGAAGCAAGGAGAATAAGGGAAACCATCTCCCCAAATCCTGTAATGTATACGCCAGGGTCCAATAGTAAGTCCTTTTAGCAGTGAGGCAGGGTGCTGGATTATGCCTGCGTGTCATTCACGGTGCTGTTCAATGTTTTCGGTTTTGCCTGCCTTAACAATAAAGCATTTTTCTATCCAGTGAGAATAACCCAGGTCACGTTAGAAAGCAGGCTGAACTGATCTACCCATGATGAGGCTTCAGTAAAAGCTTACAGGCCTACAGTAAGCATTAAAGAACCATCTCCTGTGTATGTCTTACCAACAATATGTCACTTTTTTGTAGGTTACTTTGAGTGTGCTTTTATACTCATTGAATGTGTATGAGCCAACTGTAGGTTGTAAATTATAATTTCCGAATACCTTTGCTGTGTGACATCCTAAGGTAGCTTCATTAAGTTTATAAGGACCTGTCGGTGGTGTGGCCCTCTCTGTAGCGTTACTGTCACAGCTTTACACCGCATCCTCATTCTGCGTGTGATGGTCCTTTGTCCCTGCCGTCCTGACTCTGTCAGCCTCCCTTTTTTGTGGTCTCTGTCTGTTTGTCACTCCAGTCACCTGTCTCAAGACAGCCTGACTAGTACAAGAGATTTGACAGTGTCTAGGCACCTGTGCCCCCAAATGTCATCCCAATCCATCCTTTCCTTTCATCTCTGTTCTGATTAACCTCTCCCTTTTGCCTTTGGCACTCTGTCAGATGCTAAAAGAACCCCCTCGTAGGTTTACTCTTTCTCTCCCTGGTCTCCATGCATTCTATTCACTGAGAAACAGCAGGACATTTAAATCACAAATCTGATGTTTTCACACCTGTCATTTTGAAGCTATTGCGTTTAGGAAAAGCCCCGATTTCATTTTCACAGCTCACTTCCAGCACTCTGTAGAAACCCTCCACTGTCTCTCCAGCTTAGTCTCCCCCCACGCTCCCTCTCACTGGGATTTGCTGATCCAGACTCCTCTAGTTTCTTGGTCACACTACCATCCCTTTCCCATGACTGGAACAAAATACCTGATACTTGCAACTTACGAGAAGAGAAGTTTATTTGGGCTCTAGTTTAGTAGGTTCCTTCTGTGGCTGTCTGGCTCCCAGGAAGAAACAGTGTGCTGGACGGACACTGCAGAGGAAAAGCTGCTCACCCTGTGGTGGCCGGGAAGCAGCAGGAGCAAGCACAGGCCATGGCAGTGGACAGACTTTCCAAACATTCAGTGATGCATGTGTCTCAGTCAGGCTTCGCCCTCACGCAGCGCATTAGTGTGCACTCTCACAGCAGCCGACTGATGAATAGTGTCCAATGACGCAATCACTTTTAAAGCCCCATCGCCGAGTATGTGAGATTTGGGGGGACATTCTAGATCTAATCCTTAAGAGTCACCCCATGTTAGTTTCTCCTCAGTGTCTTTACAAGTTAGTTACTCATTCTGCAGAAAATAACCCTTCACAACTTCCCTTCACTGAACTACTTAATCAGTGAGGCCTGAAGTTAATGAAAAATTATTTCCTTCAAGGGGCTTTCCTTGTTCCCACAGTCCAAATCTGATACTGTTTTTACTCTCTATTTGCTCCTTGTAATTTTCCTTATATGCAAATAAAAATATTTAATTTTTTCTATGCTTAACGTACGTCTTTTCCAGTAGACTGTGAACTCTGGGAGGTCAAAACTCATATCTTGCTTTTTTATTTATAAAATAAGTTTGAAAAGTCTAGGTCTCTTTTCCTGTTCTGAGATTCAGAAGTATTTCCAGAATTGATCCTTTTATTAGTAATAAAACAATAAAATTCACTCAATAGGAGTAAGAATGAAACTGATTTTCTTTTAACTTTTAGTTGATTAGATCTCACACAAAATGTTTGAATTAATACTTTTGGCCCATATTTGTGGCATGGACATTTTGAATTACGATTCTGAGATCTTGGGGAACTGGGGCCGTGACCCTGCCAGTACACTAAAACAATTCCATTTGGCCAGTTTATTTTTAAAATAAGACAAATCAGAGTCTTTCTAGGTGTTGTACCTTTTTCTTTTCTGACCCTGCTTGCTGTGTTCTCTTGCCATACAGATCTGGACGAATGTTCTAACGGAACCCACCAGTGCAGCATCAATGCTCAGTGTGTGAACACCCCGGGCTCCTACCGATGCGCCTGCGCGGAAGGCTTCACTGGAGATGGCTTTACCTGCTCAGGTGAGGGGCTGTCCTGTGTCGTGCGCCAGTGCAACTGCTACGGAACTCTATATATACTTTCCTTTTTCAGAGTAAAGTATAGTTAAGGAAAAATACAATAACTACCTCCAGTTTTATACTTAAAAGGGAATGTAAATATCTTTTTCTTATACTGAACACAAAATCCCAATATTTCAGAAAGTATTGATGGAAGTTTTAAAATACTAGCACTTATTATTACTTTCATTTACTGTTAATGACTATTATTATGTCTTGCTCATTTAGAACACAATAGTGAAAAATGCCTGGGTCAGACCATCTGGCATCAAATCTAGGCTATGCTGCTTATTGCCAGTAAAATCCTAAGGAAGTTATTTAAACTGTCTGGCCTTAGTTTTCTTATTTTAAAATGGGCATAGTTATAAAAACACCACTTCTTTTACTGTCACTAAATGGATACAGGAAAACTGCTTTTATATGATCTCTCAAACACCGCTATGTAATGTATTTGTTCAAGTGCCATAGTCCTGAAAAGGTTAAAGTGGAATAACATAAAAGTAAAGGACTTTTAAATGCACATCATAGTAAATATTTGCTGCTACTTAGTTTATGTTCTTTCTATAGTCTTTGAGAAAAAATTATTATCTGCACATCTAAAACTAAATCTAAACAAAACAGGACACATTTTAGTCTGTAAGATAGCTATTTCTAGTTGATTTTCAGTCTGTACTTTAAACTCATGAGTAATTTTTTTTTCAGTATTGGTGTCAAAAATGCAGACTATTCATTTTTAAATGCTTCTTTGGGGAAACATGTTTACTCAGCTTTGAAACTTTCTTACTTTGAAGCCTTAGCTAGCACATCTCTCCCAGATTTTCCCAGCACTGCGATGTGCACAACTTTGGAGTCAGACACAGCAATCAGAACCCAGCACACTGGTGCAGACCTCAGGTTCTGCCTTCTCAGAACCTCGCAGGACTGGCAACTCCATGAAAAATGACATCAGGCCATTGGCACAATACTTGGCCCTCAGTAAACATTGATCTCTGCCCTTCTCCCCTTTTTTGCTTTATAAAATTAAATAAATTACCTTTAAGGTCTGTGTGTAATGAATACCTGTTTGTATAACTGCAACGGAAATATTTTTATAAGGTCAAAATGACATGACAGAACTGTCCCATCTCCATAGTGTCTTTTAATTTGCTTCAAAGTCCCTGGACTAGTGGGAGCATTGGTTGTTTTCAAATGAACAAACATCATTTTAATGTCAATCCTCATACTCTTGGTTGTATCTGGTGATGTTGTAACGCTGATACATCATCACATTGGCATTAAAGAGAAGGAAGGCAGATGTGAGAGAGATCTTCAGTGGGCTCGTCGCAGTGCCATTTGAGGGTGTCAGGTAGGTAGCTCTGCCATCAAGCCGTGTCCCCTCATGTAGGTGAATGGGAGTAGCCGTTGCTCATCTTGCTCAACACTTGAATCAATAAAGTGGATTTAGTCTTGGAACGCAGGAAAAAAAAATAGTATGTCATGGAATCTGGAACTTCAGAGAGGTGTAATTTACTTCTTCCACAGATGTCGATGAGTGTGCAGAAAACATAAATCTCTGCGAGAATGGACAGTGCCTCAACGTCCCTGGTGCATATCGCTGTGAGTGCGAGATGGGCTTCACGCCAGCCCCAGACAGCAGGTCCTGCCAAGGTGGGTCACTAGGATTCCAGCTCCCTTTCAAGCTGGACCAGCCACAGCAGCGAAACCACAGAAAGGGCTGGAACAGGCGCCACCTGGAAACAGATACAGAGCACATGCTCCACATATAAAAGTCACCCGCTTAAGCGTGGATTATTTGTGGAATGAATAATGTTGATGGCAGCTTTCATCTCTTATGAAGTTTTCCTGGCCAAGGGCCAGTAGTTGGAAGTGTGGCTCGTTTTTTTGAAACTTTTTTTATCATTAAAATGAATGACATGTGGCAAAGCTATCCAGCTTTTCTATTACCTACCCAAATCACCACTACACATTGTGTTTATCACAATCCTATCTCTGTTTTGGTATTCATCTTTTTACTTGAGTTTTCTGTGGATGTCTGGGGCTGGAAGCCCGCTTCCCTGTTCTTTGTAGTAGTTAATATCCCCCGCAAGTTACAGTGTCATCCCACTTTCCTGGAAATGAACTTTGCATCTAGGATGATATCTTTCTAAGAAAAGGAATTTGGATTTTCTTTCAAATTAGAAATTCAGTTCACATTACATACTGTTTGAGCCATCAGTGTGTTATGGAGAGTACACTATCAATGGAAAGAAATTGCAAATAATTGATCATAATTCATGATTCACAGGAAACTTATTTTTTTAAAAACCCCAGGCTAGCTAATGAAACTGAAGACAGATGACAATTTTTCTCCTAGAGTCTAATCAAGTGAATATAAATAATTGTAGCACACACATGGTCACGTGCTCATGTCAACATCAGACATGAGTTGTACATCCAAGCAAGATCAATAATTGTAGCACACACATGATCACATGCTCACGTCAACATCAGACATGAGTTGTACGTCCAAGCAAGATCAAAGTGTTACGTAACTCTGCCCACCGCCAAAGGAGGCTTTGAAGACAGAAAGTGTGCCTAGAAGATTGTGGAGTTTTCTTACACAGTATGGACTGAGTTAGGGCAAGGAGGTAAAGATGATACTCAACACAGACCACATTCCTGCTTCTAACCTGACTTGGTAGATTAGGCAGAATCAAATCCACTTTATACAGGGTAATTGCAGAGTGAGCTATGTTTTTCCCTAGGCTTGAAAAAGTGAGTCAGTGTGGATAGGGAATTCCATGATTTATCCTCTACGTCACCTTGACAAGGACCTGGAAACAGTAGCCAACCTCTGTTGCCAACATGAATTTTTTGCACAAAGACAGAATTTCCCCTCCATAAATTCATTCTTTAATCCACCACATAACTTCCAGATCTTTTCCCCAGACCCCACCCCAAGGTGGTGCCAAACCTCTTTAATTTTAGTTTTCTCCTGGGTCACTGCCTTCGGGAGAAATCCCCAACCGACAAAATAGCCAAGGGCAGCACATGAGCCACTCCCCCTCACTCAGACCCTCTGTTCCACGTGGGAGAAACCTGCCTTGGAAACTCCCGAGGTACCATACCTTAGCTCTGCCTTTGTCTCTTTGTTTTTATCTTCTCTCTTGTACAAGGTCTGACTCATTTGGAATACTTTTATTGAGTTTACCAATCTAATTCCTTGATGATTTCTCATGTTGTTATAAATATACACCGCTACGAACGGATCCTCTGGTCCACTCCTCTGGGCATGTACTGCTCAACACAATCCTCAAACTTTCTGTAGAGTCCCAGTGTCCTGCAACAAAACAAGGGCTGTAAACCCAAAGGACCTCTCCAGGGACAAGCTGAGTCTCTGTGGATGGGGGCTCCTAGACAGAGACAGTTTAGCACTTGTCCAGAGAAACAGTGAAGGCCAGGTCCGTCAACAGAGAGAGCAGGGATCCTGTGGCACCACGCCCATCCTTATGCACCTTTTTCTTACCTGGGAAAACCTCAGGCTACTGAGCAGAAGCTTCCAAGAAATCCCGACCCCGGCCTGTCTTGCAGATAGAATCCTGAGGATAGATGTCAAGAGACTGTCACACGCTGCATCAAAGTGAATAGAAATTCTTGGAAAGGTGGACCAACTAGTATGTAAAGAAGCCAAAAATAATAGAAACTTTGCAGGGATCCTGGAAAAAAAGACTGGAAAAAAAAAAAACAGATCAAGGACTAACGCAGAATGGGAGAAGAAAAACCTAAAGAGCAAAAATTAAATTTCCCCTAAGTTTGTGCCATAGATGACCTTAATAAAAAAGTGGTTAGACAACCTCAATGACAAAATTAACAAACAATAGAATAAATATTGAAAAGGAAATTGACGAGGCAAGGGAAACTAGAAATTGGGGTCAATACCGCAAAATTAGAGAACTGTTAAGTAGAAACAGCCAAAATGAGAAGAGATGCAGATGAAAATTTACTAACTACCATAGAGAAAGGACTTGAGATAACCAGTGAACCAAAAAAGAAACTGATGGGGGTTGGGGGGAGACCAGAAACATTAGTAAAATCAGTGCTTCTGAAGTGGAGAGCCCAAGAAGTTGGATAGAAAAAAACTAATAAGCAACCAAGCATTGTCCTGAAATAGAAGAAACATGTAAATGTACAAAAAAATGCCAAATTGTAAACAAAACAGCCTTACTTACATTTGTCAGCCTTGGTTGTAGGAAACGACTGAAGACTCCAACTAGAAAAAGGATCCTGAGCTCCACAGGGATTACCAGAATCTACAGAAATGCCCGCAGATGCTAAAGAGATGCCCAGCTGAAGACTCCAGACTTCAGCAAGGCTAATTATGAGCACAATGCACAGGTGCTCATAGGAGAAGTAATTCAGGGGAAAACACCTTTGTTTACACAGAGGTTCCTCTTTCTTGAGGATGGAGGGAAGCATAGCCAACTGAGAAACTAAAAGTTGAAGTAAAATTAGTGTTAATCTTTTTAAGTAAAGAATTGTCCCTGAACACTGGAAATAATGCCAAACCACCCACACATTGAGAAAATGAAAGTAATATAAATAGCAGAGTTGGAAGGATATATGTGTTGATTTATTATACAGAATTCATTAGTACTAAAATTACATTTGAACTTTGACTTCCAGCCAAATAATAAATTTTTATTAGTTTTTTGTACTTTTTAATATTTAAAAAGTATTTTGGGAATTATTAACTTATGAAAAATTAATCTGATATAGAAATTGCCTCAAATTTGCTGCCTGTGCATATACATATAAAATATTAATTCATCAGTGTTTGCTCTATGTGACCTGAAACATTTTTGAGCAATTTTTGGTTTTGTTATGTTGTTTTCTATATGGTTTGTTGTCTTTTGCTTTTTAATCAGTTTCTGTATCATTTGAATTTTTGAACATCAGTTTTATAAAAGCAAGATAATTTTCTTTTAAAATACCTTACTTTCAGTCATTTTGAGTAAAAAGCATTCCCTGTATGTCTGTTTTAAAATAAAATGCATATTTGGTAAGATGCTAATGCCATTCTATTTTTACTTCTTACAATTCAATGAACACAATTCATTTATAGTCTAGCTTAGGGAATTTTTGCTCATTCTCTTCAGTAAGTAATCTAAATGCCTCTAACAAAAAGAAAGCCACCTTTGCACACCAGTTGAACTTTCAACCTGATTTGAACCCTACCTTAGATATCAGATGGTTGAAACAAATTATTTTAACTAGTACACGTGGCCAAAAGAGCCTTTTTGAATTAAGATTCAGCTGTCTCAAGATAACAGTTCAGTGTCAGTAGCCTAGAATGATGTATGTGGTCTGCATTTTTGTAATATTAGATAATTTATATATAAAAATGCCCATCTTCTTTTTATGAATAGAAACACAGATTATTTCTACAACTGTACATACCACATTCATTGTGCCTTCATTCTCATGAGTGAAGAATGATATATTCACACTGACCGACCGCATACTACAATCTCATGGAAAATTTTCATGAACCGAATCCCCAGTTTTAGTAGATATATTTTATGAAATTTGTAAATATATGTAGACAATGGGCCATCTTATCACGTGGTGTTAAAACTAAATTCTTTCTCTTTTTATAACTGACTTTAGGATAAGCGATGAGATTACAAATTAAAAAATAAAAACCTAAAAGTTAACTTTAATGATATCCTTAATATTTTTAAATTATTGAATTTTTTCCTAACTTACAGTTATAAAATATCTGATATTTATAGATACAATTTTTACTATCTTTGGATTTGTTTTTGTGTTTAATATTTTTCATTTTCATTCCTTTGACATATTTAACTTTCTTTTTTGTGTTTTTATACTTTAAACCAACTGTTGTTTAAGTATATTGTAATGCAGGACAGTTAAAATGTTATTCATTTTATCAATAAAAATATTTTTGTTTCTTAGTTCCATAGTTAAGTGCTAATTGATTTTCCTTCACATTACCTTTCTAAAGAAAGAAAAATAAAATTTTTACTGTATGTAAACATCTGAAGTTAGAAAAACTCATTGATGTTATATGTTAAATCAAAAATTTTAAATGCCTTTGTAAACAAGGGGTGTTTTCTTTTAATCTTCAGATATCGATGAGTGCTCCTTCCAAAATATTTGTGTCTTTGGAACATGTAACAATTTGCCTGGAATGTTCCACTGTATCTGTGATGATGGTTATGAACTGGACAGAACCGGAGGGAACTGTACAGGTACTGACCAATGAGGGGCTCACTGTGTCAGTGAGCTGAAATAAATATTCTGTGCTAAATATAAAAACTGCTCCGTTTCTACAGAGCCAGTCTATGCGTTAGGTTATGCATTTTTCTGAAAGAGAATTACATTCTGATACATTTATTTTTAATTATAGAATTGATCTATTTATATAGTTTAAATATCTAATATGAAATTAAAGTATTTATGTATTTGTGATATATGTGGACTATAGATGTATATATACAATGATAGAAAAATATGAATGTTTTTTAAAAATTATTATAATAAAAGATACATTGTCATTTAACCTCAGATACCCTCCTTTGCTTCAAATACACTTATCCATAGTTCTTATAACTTTCCGAAGCATTTCTAGAAGTCCTCATTTGAAAATACGATTAAAAATACAATGAATCCTGCCACCAGTTGCCAAACAACAGAAAGATGGGCACTTAAAAAACATAATTCTGTGTCTTCATCCACCTTACTCATCAGATCTGGCACCATGTGACCTCTAGCTTTTTCCCAAAGTCAAAATGGAGGGTGGTTAATAATAATGTTTCTTTTACTGTAATTTTTTATTTAAATAGACACCATACTTTTGATCACATCTCATAATTTTAGTTATGCAAATATTATATTTTTGTAGCATTTGATTATTATTTATGAAGGATATTAAGTGGCATTGTCATGAATACTGTGGGCTTGACTTATGGAACCTAGAAATACACAGGAAGTTACCATCTCTTTCATTGTGCTGAGTCTTTCCTAATGATCGTTAGTCTACTGACCAGCAAAAAAGCCGAAATTCTTTGGGACAGCAGCATGCATGGGGAGAGTGAAATGTTAATGCAGGCATTTTAAATGCTCGTAGATATCGATGAATGTGCAGATCCCATCAACTGTGTCAACGGCCTTTGTGTCAACACACCTGGTCGCTACGAATGCAACTGCCCACCCGATTTCCAGCTGAACCCCACTGGGGTGGGTTGTGTTGGTAAGTGAAAGCTGGATAATAAGAACAGAGAACAATACAGAGTTGAATATTTGAACTCTTGGCAGTAAACTGTTACAGGTGTTTGCTGCAATTAATTTTAAAAGAAAATAATCCCTTTAACAAACACTAAATTAATTCAAGTTTATGAAGCACAACTTTTAAGCAAGCATTCGGGGAACCATTTGTGGCATAATACCTTTAAAACCAAGAAAATGCAGAATAGAAACGAGTTAGCTATGATTACATTCCTGTTAAAATTACTAATAAGTTGTTTTCACTGTATCTTTTTTCCTTCTGTCAATTGTCTTTTAATTAGTTAAAAACAAGAGAAAGGGTCCACAGGTGTGGATGGCAAATGGTGCCGACAGTTTTTTGTAAAAGCTACAGTACAGGCAAACTGTGCATCAGCAGTTCTCCACCTGGTTTTATATGCCAGAGATGTTGACTCATAGGTCCATATACAGACCTGCAGAAGTCATTAATCACAGCGTTGTTTGTGGAGACAGAGACTTAGACACTGTTTTTAGAAGTGAACAGATAAAGAAGAGGGGCAGCTGGGCACAACAGAGTTCACTGGATGCTCACAGAGCAAGCGATGACAAAAAGAGACGAAGGGAGGGAGGGAAGGAGAGAGGGGGGGAGGGAGGAAGGAAGGGAGGGAGGGAGGAAGGAAGGGAGGGAAAAGGTGAAATGTAGTAAGAGAGCAACCACCAGTTAACTCAGTGCTCTGCATCCAAAATTCAGCAAGAAAAATAAAACAGAAAATGGCACAAAATAAAGCAATGAGGAGTCCAGATGTTTCTAATGTGTATCCAGGGATGAAAATTACTTCATAGAATTAGAAAAAGACTTCGAACTTTTCTCTGTTTTTAAGATAAGAGGCCACTGCAGATGACCTAATGTGAGATACTACTTCTAAAGTAATTGCTTTGGCTGTGGGAAGAGAACTAGATGACAGCTGGATCCAGGATGCAATTAGAGGGGAAAGTTAGAAGACTGCTAGCAGAGCCCAGGTGTAAAGGGATGGTGCGGTCTAGGGTTCGTGAAACAGTGGTAGAGGCAGAGATGATTACTCAGATTGCAGTATACCCTGAAGGTACAGTTAACAGACTGCATCACAGGATTGAATAAGGAATAATAGAAATCAAGGATGGCGTGGAGGTTTAGGGTCTGTGCAACGGGAACAGTGGAAAGAGTTATTTATTGAGCATGCCTAAGACTGGGGGAGAAAGAGCAGATTTTGTATGTGGAAGAAAAAGTAGCACAAGTCTCCTTTGTAGACATACTAACTTTGAAATAGTTGTTAGATATACCCAAGAGAAGAAGTTAGGTAAGCAGTTGGTTGAATTTATGGGAGAACAGAGATACAACTCTTAAGAGTTCTGGAGGAAAAAAATGTATTTCAAGCCCCCCATCTATGGTGACCACTGAGACAAGAAAAAGTGAGATCCACTGATTCCTTAGGGGAAGGTCTACATTTGTTACAGATTGTCTTTCTCAAAACCTACAAAGCTCAATGTATAGCCTCAGCTAAACCATGAGGGAGTGGAGATGATGGGAGGAAAGGAAGGAGGTTGGATACCCAGTTTCTTCTGTGTGACTTTTAGCTTTAAATTAACTTGTCATAGCTTTGTCTCCATCATTCAGAAATGCCAAGACACAGAACTTTCTTGCTTTTGTACTGTTGATTCAGAATGTCACAAGTGAAAAATCTTGTTTATGCCAAGAGTATATGGAAATATAGTCTATCTAGATTATTAAACACTGGAAAATTTGTCAACATCCACTGTACATCATTCAATTTTGAAAAGCTTTAAAGCATGAGATTGCTTTGTGCTCAAGATGGATAAGATGGACCTCCCATATGAAGGTGTAAAATTCCAAGGCAATCCTTTGCATATCTTTTCCCTAAGAAGTTCTAAGAAGAGCTCCTTTGTGCTTTTTAGACAACCGCGTGGGCAACTGCTACCTGAAGTTTGGGCCTCGAGGAGACGGAAGTCTTTCCTGCAACACAGAGATTGGGGTGGGCGTGAGCCGCTCCTCCTGCTGCTGCTCTCTGGGGAAGGCCTGGGGGAACCCCTGCGAGACCTGCCCCCCTGTCAACAGCAGTAAGTATGCAGCCAAAGCAGGGAAGGAGCAAACCCTGGGATCTAAAATCAAGTGGCCACTTTACTGCAGGGCTGGGAGCAAAGCATGTATTGGGCGATGGAGCTTGAAGTATTTTCAGTGAAGATGTGAACCCAGCAGAGTGTTGTATATAAAAGAAACGTAAATTCTTCTCATTTTTCATGATATGCTTGAAAGAACAGTTTTTAACCACAATCTAATACAAATGGCAATAATATCAATTCTCCACAGTATCAAAGATGGTCTTCCCAGAGGTTATTAGTTCGGGTTCATAGGTGTCTTGTAATCCTGAAGTCAGCCAGAGAATGCCTTAAACTGCAACATGTGTACATGAACCCAAATCTTTGTACTATAGAGTCTTTTTATTTTTATTGTCAAGGAGAGTTGTGATATGAATTATCTGTGAGGAAATTTTCCTTTTAAAAACAAATGCCTTTGGTTATTTCTGTTTATATCGTTTATAAACAAATGGTCTTTTTTCAAGTAAAATGTAATATACAGATGAATTTGAAAGGGCAGTCTGGGAGGGCGTGTGTTCTGAGTCTCTTGGTTGCTGAATGCTTGTGCATGGACTCAGCCATGTGGACACCAAGATAAAACCTCTGATCTTTCATTCCTTTGCAGCTGAATACTACACCCTATGTCCTGGAGGTGAAGGCTTTAGACCTAACCCCATCACCATCATCTTAGAAGGTGAGCTCATCACTAATTGTCACTTATGTTTAAAAAAAGAGTTTATTTAGGAAAAAAAGAAGTTTAAAAAAATGAGTGTGGGGGAGCCCCAACAAGATTACTTAGTGATAATTAGAGATGGGTTATCAGTTACTAGGATATTAAATACTTTTATAGAGAATAACAAGACTAGATAACACATGGCGGTGCAGGGATCCAGTATCTGAGTGTTCTGCAGAGTAACTCTCCTCTCCCATGGCCTCCAACTTTTATCAGTGTTCCCAGGAAATGGCAAAGTTCTGTGGCAACACTAAGAAATCAGAAGGTCAGAGTAAACCATGTCAGGGCATCTGTTGAGATACACAAACAGCAGTGGGCCTCCCCAGACTGGGCATTGCACAGCTCTGACCTTAACTCCTGTCTCTCACAATGGTGTGTGTGGCCAACGAACTGTCTCCCTTTGTAGACATTGACGAGTGCCAGGAGCTACCAGGTCTCTGCCAGGGTGGAAACTGCATCAACACCTTCGGGAGCTTCCAGTGTGAATGCCCGCAAGGCTACTACCTGAGCGAGGAAACCCGAATCTGTGAAGGTGGGATAGTGGGGCTGCCCTGCACGGTGGGATAAAGCGCTCGGCCCCAGGAAGAGGCCCAGCCTCACCGCTGCCCACGTGGCTGGTGAAACTGCCCCTTGGCTTTTTTCTTCTCATTGGTGTTGCTGTTGCAGATGATAGATTAATTTATGGCTACTTGTTACAGTTTATTGTTTTCCTTTCTGAGAGAGGGTTGATTAGACATAAGTGAGCGAAATGGAGTAGTGTGCAAACAGGCAATGTTAGTAGTTCAAAGACGGATGATAATTATATTGTCTGCAGGAAAAGTAGGTAAGCTTGAGTAGTAAGTTAGTCATTGTTCCATACTGATAACTGTGGACATGATACGAAGTTCAAAGATTGGGCAAACTAGGCTGGGTATGTTGGTGCACACCTGTAATTGCAGCACTCAGGAGGATGAGGCAGGAGAAACTTTGCGAGTTAGAGGCCAGCCTGGGCTACAAGGTGAGTTCATGACCAGCCTGACTGCATAGTAAGACCCTTTCTCAAAAACAACAACAACAAAAAAAGTAATCCTCTCTGCTTCCGTTGTCGCTTACCACCTGGCACTGTGACTTGCCTTCCCACGCCACTGTGGTGGAGGCTCGGTAGGGCTCCTGGAGACAAGGTCCGTTTCTTACTTGTCTTGATCACTGCAAGTTCCAGCTTGCGATAGAATTTCAGTATTTATTTGTGGAATGATTAAAATGAGCAACTACACAGAATGTTTTCTGCTACAGCCTTCGTTTGAGAACATACTAAATAAATGCGTCTGGAAAAGCTGTGACTTAATAAGCAAAACAACTGGCAGCTGCCCAGATTCTAGAGTCCCTGAAAAAGGATGGATTTGAGTGGAACTACAAAAATAAAGACTGTCATAACCAGCGTTCAGTTTAAAACTTAGTTTAAATAACGTAAGAAAAATGCAGGCTTTAAATTCCACTTAAAAACATATGATTGCTTTTGCTACTTTAGAATAACTTCTTTCTATGACTTACAGTTTTCTACCATTGGGGACTCTCATCTTCTGAAGAAAGATAAAGTTGTGTCATATAAATGCATATCTTGAGATATTTTCTTTATCTGTGTAAGTTTTGTATGCATGAGGAACCACCTGCACTGTGTACAGTAATCTAAATAACATGGGTTCATAAAAATACCTTTATTAATGCATAGATACTCTCATCTGCTGCAGATATTGATGAGTGTTTTGCACACCCTGGCGTGTGTGGGCCTGGGACCTGCTACAACACCCTCGGGAACTACACCTGCATTTGTCCGCCTGAATACATGCAGGTGAATGGTGGCCACAACTGCATGGGTGAGTAGAGGCTGCTGAGAGACATTAACAGGGGCACTATGAACTTCACACGTGCAGCATTTCTGTCTCACATTCATGGTTCCGAAAGTTTAGGAATTATCTCTTCATGGATGCAGTATTATAGGGTCTCATAAACTATTGATTCTGTATCAGATTCTTGACATCTGGCTTTCACAGTTACATTTTTGACCATCTGAAGAAAAAATTTTCACAGTTATGTATTCTTAAATAACTTTATTTCTCTATTTGTACAAACTAAAAAATCATACAAAATAATAGAGCATGTAAAAGTTAATATTTTTTAAATGGTTTTTAAAATATACATTAAATTGTCAGCCTATAAAATTATAAAACTTTTATCTATAAATTTGGAGAGATGTTAATCTAAAAATTACCTACCAGCTTGCAGAGTTCGTTTCAGATGTCCGTGAGGTGAGAGAGCTTTTCAGGTCCACTGACAACAGAAGTGTGATGTGCGTAGGTGTCACTGCCTGCTGATGACTAAACCAGCTTGCTTGTGTCCTGCATGCAGATATGAGAAAAAGCTTTTGCTACCGAAGCTATAATGGAACCACATGTGAGAACGAGCTGCCTTTTAACGTGACGAAGAGGATGTGCTGCTGCACCTACAACGTGGGCAAAGCTTGGAACAAACCTTGTGAGCCGTGCCCAACACCGGGAACAGGTGAGCACACAGCTTGTGCCACAGCTGAAAGCTGAGTCAGCGATGCATGCATAGGTGTAGCCATAGAGTAAAAGTCAGTGCTACCCAAACCAGGGGCGCCCAGTTCTGAAAACATGTGAGCGTGCCCCTACTCAGCTTCCCAAGTCACTCTCTTTGGACCTGATTTCTCAGATGCGTGCTGAACCCTTCTCATCCTGAAAACTCCATCACTGACAGGGTTAGAGTTTATAGCATTGGTCCGTTTAACTCTTTCCTGATATCAATCACACAGTCTTTTACTGATTTATTCATTGCACAAGTATTTATTGGGCATCTACTATGTGTCACTGTTAGGCACAGATGCATTTTGATAAAAATAACTTTAAAAGTCATCAAATTCATTATATTTTATACATTGTTGTGAAAAAATATGCAAAAATGTATTTGATGAGCAAAATTTTACATCACTTGTCAAGATGTTACATATACTTTCTATCCCTCAGACTTAACTGAAGTTCTCAGGCAAAAAAAAAAAAATGGCCTTTGCATGAGAGTGCTTTTCTTACAAATGGAAGTGGTTTTGAAAGAAACAAGGAAAGATAACAGAGACAAAAGTAGAAACTACTGGGCATTAAAATTGTCACCCACTCTTGTTCTTTTGTGATCTAGAGTGGTAAAGTTTAATACTTGTAAATACTGTGAGTTTAATCAATAAGACAAATAAGAAGTAGTGGTTATACATTCATTACCAAATACTGCCTGTGTTTTGCGAATTTAAGTGTATCGTTTAAAGTGATGATGAAATAAATTTAAGAAGTGTTGAAGTGATACACAAACCTTTTTCAAAGTGGGTCAAATTCAGTAGGCAAGTGGTTTTTTCCTAGTCCTGTTTTGCCACAGTAAATTTCATAAAATTAGAAAAGTTCTTACAATTCTCACCTCCTGGGTTTCTTCCCAGAAGAATTACATCATACAGCACCAGTAAATGCACCCATGTTTATAGCAATTCATAATAGCTAAATCTGGGAGACAACTGAAATTCCCATCAACCAAGAAATAGATAAAGATGTGGGTTTTTATATATAATGGAGTACTGCTCGGCCATACGGAAAGATAAACTTGAGACGTTTCTAGGTAAATAGATGCACCTTGAAAACCATACTCTTAAGTAAAGTAAATCAGTGAAAGCGTGAAAGAGTAAATAGGACCAAAATGTACAGTAGATATTATGAAATGGAAAGAAAGTGTTCAAAAGCGAAGAGCTAGGGTAGGACACGGAAAAAAGGAGCAAAGGGAAAAGATGATTCAAAAAAAGATAAAATGGAAACAAAACTTCATAAATAGTGAGGGGAAAATGGGTTGAAGGGAGGTGAGAGGATTGTGGAAGAAAGGATTGAAATGTGTCAGGTACAGATACAAATTCCCGATGGTGAGTATGATCACCAGGTAAATCTAAAATGTGCTAATTAAAAATAAGTAAATAAAACAAAACTGTATAATTAGAAATTGAAGATCACTGATTTGGGGAAGTAAACTAGTACTTTTCTTTGGGAAAGAAAGTAAAAAATGTAGGTTTGAGAAACAAGTCTATATTTAAATCAAAACTCCACAATTTATTGTGTGACCTCGGGTAGAGGATTTATCTTTTCTGAAATGATTTTTCTATCTGTAAAGCAGGAGTAATAAGTAAGTAATGACAGACTAATTCATATGGCTGTAATAATGAGGACTGAGATTATATAACATCATAACTTTCATATTGCCAGGAAATTAGGAACCATTAAATTTATTCTCAGTGTATATTAGTAGATACAATCTAGTAGATACAGTATATTAGTAGATCCAGCCCAGCCTGGATGTTTAAAATACAAATATGTAGGGCCATATTTCTTTCAGGACTTTAACTCATTTATGTAACCATGGGCATCAGAATGATTTTGCTTCCTAAAAATTGATGTTCTTTTAAATGTCTGTTGATTTGATAAATTTTGTGTGGGAATAACTCTTATAGCCTCTTTTATCTCACAATGAATTATTTTTTATCTCTTGTTTCACATTCCAACAAATACACATTTGTGGCTTTAAAAAAGGAACAAAATTCGTATCTTATTCATTATTCACTGGTAACCTGTTTCTCTACTACAAAATAATTTTGCATGTCTGTATCCCTATGCAATCATAATCCATTTTTAATCTATAGAAACTAAATCATTTTTAAAATTCTCCGTAAGAAAAATATTTGAATATCTAAGTAGGTGCTTTGAATTTTGTAATGGTTTACTATCTAATACAGAGTAGTAAAAGTTAGTGATAGAAATAATAATATCTACTTTTTGCAGTAACATTGTTATCAAATCCCTGTGACAAATTAAAATGTCTTGTGAATACAAAATACATTTGTGTAAGTTGTACTCTGTACAATGTTTTTGTGAATGAGTTTGAGATATTAAAAATGCATTGAATTGTTTATGTTTTAAAGCTGACTTTAAGACCATATGTGGAAATATTCCTGGATTCACCTTTGACATTCACACAGGAAAAGCTGTTGGTGAGCTTTTTAAATTCTGTATGTCAGGGGAGGGAAGTTAAATTTAAGAGTTCTTTAAGCTTTTTTATTATTATTTAAGAATACCACAGTTTACAGTCATACCACTCTGAACTTGTCTGATCTCAGAAGCTAAGCAGAGTCAAATGTGGTTAGTATTTGGATGGGAATGCCACAAAATATAATGATCAGGATCCTAATCTAATCTAACAGTAGAAAAGAAGAACTAACAACATTCTTAGACTCTAGCCAATACTGTTATTACACCAGCATAGTCAGGGGATGGATTATGACAAATGCATGACAGTTTCAAGGTTTTGTGTACACTATGCAAATACTTCAGTTTTCCTCTCATGCCTGTTATAACATGACTCTAAATAACTGGCCCTCTTTTAACATTTGGTTCCTGTTTTCAGAAGTACTAAGTACATATTTGGGTTTTGGGGTGTATTTTTTATTGGTCTAATTATGAATCTTCAGATTCACATAAATTATCATTCACATAAATTACAGATTCACATAAATTAATTACTATTCACAAAAATTAATTCTTTCTGAATGTACTTTCTAATCTTCTTTCTCAAAAGCAACTTAAATCTCTATGGAACAGTACACTGATTTTCCATTATGTATATATGTAACAAAACGCATAAATTTAAGGATCCCTATCAGACGAATAGCATCCATTAGGATGACCTGACACACAACTTGAAAAGAAGCTCAATTCCCCAAGGTGTTCACCCATCACACTGACACAAAAATCTCGTGGTATGCTTTCCCATGCACTTACGTTCTTTCCACTGCTGTTTAGAAGAACTGATATATTTTATAGTCTTTGTTTTCATAAACCACAAAACCACTTATGCGGGTACATATTTGATTTTTTGTTATATTGAATATGTATTCTCATTCCAGGATCCACATGGTGTTATTTGAGGTTGGATGGTAAATACATCAAGCAGAAGCACATACATTTTACCAAATCTGTTCAATTTCAGACATTGATGAATGTAAGGAGATTCCAGGCATTTGTGCAAACGGTGTGTGCATTAACCAGATTGGCAGCTTCCGCTGCGAATGCCCTACGGGATTCAGTTACAATGACCTGCTGTTGGTCTGCGAAGGTAATCTGACTAATGAGCGTCCCTGGTGCCTAGTCTGGTATACCATACTGGCCCTAGGCAGTGTTCCCAGTGTTACTGTTTCTCTTACTGTTAAGAGTTGGGCACCCAAATGTTGATGTGCATGTAATCCTACAACAACGAAGGAAACTCTCTGCTCTTTCAGACATCGATGAGTGCAGCAATGGCGACAGCCTCTGCCAGCGCAACGCGGACTGCATCAACAGCCCTGGCAGTTACCGCTGTGAATGTGCCGCAGGCTTCAAACTTTCCCCCAACGGAGCCTGCGTGGGTAAGGACCAGCGGCCGCGCCGAGCACTGGCTCTGTTAGATTTCCCACACCAAGGGAGGCCTGTACTTTCCTACCAAAAATGCCTTCAAGAGTAATTTTGGAAAGATGTTCTGATTCACTCTTATTTTCTCATGAGCTGATTTCAACATAAATTACTTTTTTAAGAAAAGGGATTTTTATCCTAGATTTCCCCAGGATAAAAAAAAAAGTATCCTTGAGATATGAATTAGTCTGAAAAGTTGCATGATTGAAGAAAGAGACTTGGATACTTGAACGTCTTGCTTATTTTGATTTGGCTATTGTTATGGTTCATTTTCAGCCTGTCAGTAATAATTAATAGCAGGTTAGAGAAATGCATCTGTGAAAAATGAAAGGATCTTAATAAAAATCAGATACATCTAACATGTGTTTCATTTCTTTTTTAGATATTTATTTTTGTTTTGTTTTGTTTTGTTTTAGATCGCAATGAATGTTTGGAAATTCCTAACGTTTGCAGTCATGGCCTATGTGTTGATTTGCAAGGAAGTTACCAGTGTATCTGCCACAATGGCTTCAAGGCCTCTCAGGATCAGACTATGTGCATGGGTGAGGGCACTCAGTTCCCAGGAGGGATGTGGAACTCTGATCGCAGGATTGATTACCACATGTGTCACATGGCGTCAGTAACTACATGTCTGTGCAGGCGGCTGTTTAAGCAAAATTTGCAAGCAAAAGCAGACCTCAATATGTTCCTCGACTCAGGAATTCTCAGCCTTTTGCCCTAGAAGAGGTTCCAGGTTTTTGACACGCACTCTGAGATGTTCAGGGTTATTATGTAAAATTTGCCACAATGCTGGCTGTCCTTTCCCTCTGTGTGTCCCCTCAGGACAGCATCAGGGGAGTTTTATAAGAGCAACATTTTAAAAAGAGGATATTTTTACACACACACAGAAAGGCAGTCTTTTTGCACAGGTTATTGAATAATTTGGGGTTTACCTGCATCTCTTGTGTTTCATCTCTGCAAATAGTGATGGTAACAAATAGCGCCAAATCGTTTAGAAATTCCCAGTAGCCACTAGAATGGTTAGTTAAGTGGTGATAGTGTGCAGTGAGCACTTGCTGAGCTGATAATTAATAAGTTTTCAAAGGCAGATGGGCCGCGTGCCTTGAGGCTGGAACCGATGTCAGCAGTTGGCTCAGCCTCTGCCAAACATCTTCTCTCTGTGTTTTGCACTTGAAGGAAGAAAATTAAATTGAAAACTTGGCTATTTGTAGTAGCCTGTTTTCAGTGTCAAAAAAGCCAGGGTTGTGCATCTTCTTTTGGTATTCAAGATATATCTAGATAAATATCAAACTCAGCTTTGAGTGTTGCGGACTTCACTTCTTTCGTGGTATATGCTGCTGCAGGGAAAACTTAGGGAAGGTCTGAGCTCACCTATTGCCACCTAAGACCCCAGCCCCAGCCCCCTTATGGCTCCCCGGGTGACAGGCACAATTCCCTAACTGGTGTTTGTCCAAAAATACTCAGACTCTGGACCTGTTCCATGGGTTTCCTGAGAATGCTGGCTTGTACATTCCTCTCCATTCTACACTCCTGGAAAGAGTAGGATTTTGCCAAAAACACGAGATTTATAATTCAAAAGTTCATATGAGAAAACTATTCCCCTACTCTGAGCGGTTCTTCCATGATAAAAATCAGTCTGGCTTCTTCACCAGGGAGACCTCCCTTACCCAGAGCTTTCTTCCCAAAGAATAGCGTCTTTCTTCTTTCCTTCACATGGAAGAGTCGCTGCAGCCTGGGATTCCTTGTCCAAGGAGTCTACTGGGTTGCGATAGATAACGTTTGGAGATTGAACCCAGGACCTTTGCAATGAGCTATATCCTTAGCTTTTTTATTTTTTATTTTGAGTTGACCATTCCTGAATTCACCAGGCCTGGCTCAGACTTGAAATCCTTCTGCCTCAGCCTCCCTGATTTCGGGGATTTCAAGCATGTGTTCCACCATGCCTCATTTCTAAATGTATTTTCTTGCTTCAGTTTGTTTGTTTTGAAGGCTAATAATATTGAGCTCTAACTATATTCTAATAGGGATTCCACTACTTTAAAAACCTAAACTCAATAGGCATTCAGGACCCCTTCTGTCTCTCTCAGTCAGCAGCTTTCTTTCTCTCAATAAATACATTCTGCTCTTAAAAAAAAACTGTTTAAATTGAAGTATTTTTCTCAATCAAATTAAGCTATGTAATTTTCTGGCCAAGCTGTCAAAATTCTTAATGGAATAGCCTGCTTTAATATTTCAAAAGATTACTTACAATTAATAATCAAGCATATTAATTAAAATGTCTCTGCTTAGAGGATCCTTGCTCAGGCTAGTTATATGTACCCCATGTGCCTGGTTATTTGTTTATCATTTTGTAATTTTTAATTTTACCCTGTGTCAGATTTATCTCCCTCAAATAAAGTATGCATCCCTAGCATGGTACTAGAAGATTGTAATTCAGTAGTTAGCAAAAATAGAAAGGTTGAGTAACCTTTTCCTTCTAGTGATACATTAAATTCCTTTGAGCTGCTCTTGCTTTGCAGATGTCGATGAATGTGAACGGCATCCCTGTGGGAACGGAACTTGTAAAAACACCGTTGGATCCTACAACTGCTTGTGCTACCCAGGATTTGAACTCACTCATAACAATGACTGCCTCGGTAAGTGCTTCCATCAGTCCTTATGGCTTCTACTTCATTTCCACAGAGTATGCCTAAATAAAAAAGGAAAATTAAAGCATGAAAATGACTTTATTAAAATTAGAAATGCACGCCCAAAGTACATCATGTTGTTAACCAATTTCTAGTTAACTAAAGCCATTTATTGGCCTATATAATCACAGGCCAACACACTGTTTTGAGCATTTTTGTGGATGAACTAGTCAATCCAGAGAAAAAGGCCATTTTCAGGACTGAGTTATGGTTTTGGTTGTTTTTACCCCCAGGTCAATTTAAAGATAGACTTTAATTGGTTCAGTGTCGTCATAAATATTTTATAGAAATCTTTCTGTTTTGCATTCAGATATCTACAGCCTCCTATTTACTGACCTGCTGTGTTCTAAAATTTACCATTACCCTGTTTCTGAAACCTGAGTGCTTTTTACCACAAAAATCATACATGGTGACTAGGTCTCCGCAGCATCTCAGAAACCTCTCCTGGTCTTCAGACAAGACTTCAGCCCTCGGCCCACACTGACATTAAATGTGATATAGGAAGTGATAGTGAGTAGGTTGGTTCTTGATGTGATGGAGGAGATAATAAAAATGGCAGCAAACGTGTGCTCTGTGTTCCCCACTTGGCAGGCATGAGACTCTGAGAGGTATGTGGCAGCAATTCAGGTTTCCTGCCATTATGGGATCCTCACACCTTAATTCCGCCTCCTGATTTAAACCACAGTTTGTTCCTCTTGATTTTCTTTATTTTTCAAAATTTTGCAATTGTGAAAAAATTTATAGCGAAGTGGATGTTTTATTCAGCATCCTTGACTAGTTTCTCAGACTCAAAGTAGTCTTCAGACAACTCAGGAAATTACATATAATCAACCCAAAGCTTAACTAAAAACCTAACCCGTAGTGCCCTTTTTTTTAGTAAACTGTACACATGTCAGCAATGGCGAAGTGTTTTTCACACTAGGTACCAATTCGTTTGTCTGCCTGTCTGTTTATTTTTGTGATGCTGGGGATCAAATACCAACAACCTTCACCTTTTATCTGGTTAGAAATGCAAGTGTTATACTAATATCAAAGATACACCTTGAGGGCTGAGGATTTAGCCCTCTGGCGAGCACAAAGTCATGAGTTCACTCCCCAGTACCAAAAAAAAAAAAAAAAAAATACACCTTGAAGGTGAAGTCCAGGAGGGATCTTTATGAACTTAGTTACACAAAGTGTGTCGTTTTCCTCTGTGCTAATGCAGAATCCTAACACAGAGTTTGTGTAAATACGGTTGTAAGTTTCGGTCCCTGTGGTGACACACCTGTGAGAGGGCTCTCTTGAAAGGCTGACTCCTTTTCCTTTGCAGATGTAGACGAGTGCAGCTCCTTCTTTGGTCAGGTGTGCAGAAACGGACGATGTTTTAATGAAATCGGCTCCTTCAAGTGCTTATGTAATGAAGGTTACGAACTTACACCAGATGGCAAGAACTGCATAGGTAAGAATCTAGACAGTCGTCTTTGCTGTTTTTAATGTGAATTAATGTGACTCCCCACACATACACGTAACTCAGTTACATTTCATTTGGACTTCAGATCACAGGAAAAAGATGGCCTAAGATGGGAAATTTTGTACATGGTATTAGCCCTACTGGACTTCACCTTCAAGGTGTATTAGGAATGTGTCACTAGGCAGTGTTTTTTTTGAGGCAGAACTTAAAGTTGTCTACGTCACAATAAAAGTGGCAGAGGAAAGACATAAAAAAAACTTGCCAAGTAAGAACTAACCGAGATATCAGAAGAACATCATAGGGTGTTTGTCCTTGATGATCTAGCAGATAGTGGGCCCAAGAAGAAAGAATTTATGATTTTTGGAGGGAGACTCAGGTGGTGCTAGTAATCAGACTCACACCTGCCAGGCCAGCATTGTACCTCTGAGCTACATCTCTAGCCCTGAATTCGTATTGATAGCATTCAGAAGACAAATCTATGCAGGGATCGTCCATTTTGATTATTTCTCCTCTTATTTCTTTCTGAAGATACTAATGAATGTGTTGCCCTTCCTGGCTCTTGTTCTCCTGGGACCTGTCAGAATTTGGAAGGGTCCTTCAGGTGCATCTGTCCCCCCGGCTATGAAGTAAAGAGTGAGAGCTGTATCGGTAAGACGAATATCTGTGCTGAATTGTGCAGTGCATGAGACTTGGTACAGACTCTGTGGAAATATATGGCATTCCAACCCCTGCAAGGATGCTGACCCAAGGAATTAAACACACAGCTGCTACATCTGTTTTATTGAGCCATCAGAAATGATTTGGTGGTGGAATGGTAGGAATAAAAATCTTAGGGATGTGGGATTTTTTTTTTTCATTAACAGAAGTCTTATTCTGGTCTAGGAATTTTCATCGAACTCTAATCTTTTTTCCAAATGTCAACAGAGACTTTCTACTAAACTTAAAGTGTGTCTACAAAGATTGTAGTCTTTGGCACCCAACTTTAAAACGATTATTAAAGGTGCCAAGGGTCCTAGAAATGTGAAGCAGAAAATCCTGACAATTCTGCTGAGACATTTTCTTTTCCTAGGGAAGGCCTCATGTCAAAACAGAAAATATTAATCCATTTGTCATAACAGATGTTTTTCTGTTGAAATTCTTCCAGCACACAAGAGCACTGTAACCACATCAAAAGTGGGTCCCAGAATTGTCTGGTGGATGTGATGAAGGCTGACCTTTTTTATTCCGTTCACTTTATTTCCTTTTTATACAAATTATCTTTTACAGCCTTGTTGAAATTCAGAAGCACCAGCTTCTTTCTAATGTAAAGGGATTGCTAGGAATTTCTTTTTGCCATTGAGTTGTTCATTTTTTAAATTCTATCACCCTTGGCAAAATTCCATTTAAACACAGATAACTCTATTGTTTACATGCAAGAGAGCTATAAAGCTGTAAGAAACCACTTACTTCATAGGATTTAATTGTGTTTCAGGCTGTATAAGTAATCATTATAGGTGCTCATGGCCTTCTGATTTTCTCTTACTTTATAGGTTATTATAATATTGCCTAGTGTTTTAATACTTACACAGTCAAACCAAAATCATCCTTAGTAAGTTTCATGAGAAGTTTAAGATCCTCTCTTTGTACTATTCTCTTTTTTCACATTTAATTCTGATCCTTCGTTGTGTTCATGGTCCATCTCCATGTGGAACAATACAGCAAGAAAAGATTTTAGCTTCTGGGAGAGAAGTAGAAACCCATGTGCTTCTTGGTGTCACATACCCTCGGCAACCTTTTGTCTTAGTGGATGTGTCCGTATCTGTGATTTAGTTAGCATTTTATTACATTTCAGAAATACTCTCTTCTTTTGTTCACTGTTAGTCATGCAGCTATTTTTCATCTCTGGAAGAGTGACTTTTAGTTAATTCATTTTACCGTAAGAGTATTTCCTGCACTAGTATCTATTCTACCAGTTTTGCACAGATGAGATGCACTCTGACGTAAGCACGTACACATGCACACAAGCATACACATCCACTGCTGCATTCTGAGGGTAGCATAGTGAGCACATGGCCCCTGTGGGTGCTGAAATACAGGAACAAAGTCGCTGCCTTCAGGGCACTTACTGTCTGATGGAAGAGACATGTTTTGTAGCTGAACCTGTTTCGTAAAGATGTGTTTCTAATGCCATGTGGCAAACACTGCTGCAATATGTCCAGGATTTGGAAGCAAAGCAGAAAGATGTGACTAATTACAGTAGTGGAAAGGATGGACAGCCCATCGACAAAGGATTAGTGATATTCTGGGTCACTCCTTAGTTGTGGATGAGAATTTATTAATCAAAGAAGAGCAGATAATGGAGAGATTATTTGAAAATACAGGTAACACACGCATAGTAAAGGCATTGGATGACTGGCTCAGAAGCTTGAACTTGGAAATGCAGGCATCTTGGAACCATTACAGGACACCTTTGTTTTTAGAAAAGGTGTGATGTAACCTTTCATTCTCATTCTGCACATACAAGTTAAGAATTTAGTTATGTGCCCAACTCCATGCTAGAAGCTGATGATGCAGTAAGCTCGCCTTCTGATGTGACTGAAGTTATGTAACGGTATTCAGTTAGTTAACATGACCCCTTGCATAGAAAAAGGACTATAAATTACTGGTGCAGTATCTTCGTTTATTTTAAGCACCTCTTCTAAGGTCCTACAGGTGGAGATGATAACATTCTTAGAATATATCAGGATCCTCCTTCTTCCATAGGCATAGGTTACCAAAATTAATCAGATACGCATCTTAGAATGGGAACCCTGCTGGCAATGTGAAGGGCAGACGAAGAAAAGTACAGGCATCGCTTACATGATTTACAGGGATCCAGCTGGCAAATGATGGTGGATAAGAAAGTATTGAGAAAGTAGAATTAGAAGCGACCTGTCACTTGCACCTGAAGGTTAAAATGCCAGGGAGAGAAGTCAGCGTGATTCCAGGTTCCCCATTTGGATGACTGAGAGAAGTGTCAGGCAAAGGGAGCAGTCCTGTTAGGTAGGCAGGTAGAGATGTGTGCACTCCTAGGCTTCAAGTCCAGGGAACCAAGTGGTTGGAAATTCAGCTCAGCAGCACAGCACTTTCCTGGCAAGTACAAAGTCATGAGTTGAATCCCTGATACCAATAGAAAGTCCAGGGAGCTGGAGATGGGCTTGGAACTGTCTGGCACATGATTGGTTGAAATTGGGCATAATCTTTTTGACTTTTGAAGCAATAATAGAATACATTATGCATGCACATAATGCAATCTCTCATTTTCTGCCAGACATCCCTTGGCTGGTGGACTAGTATCGTATGGACAGATGTATTTTCAGATATTAAACAGCATATATTATTTGATTAAATTAACAAATTATCCAACTGCTCTGCAGATATAAATGAATGTGATGAAGATCCCAACATCTGTCTTTTTGGTTCCTGCACCAACACACCTGGGGGCTTCCAGTGCATCTGCCCTCCGGGCTTCGTGCTGTCTGACAATGGTCGGAGATGCTTTGGTAAGGTTTGCCCTGACTTTGTAATCAAAGCTAGATCAGAAACCATCATGTAATTTTAATACTTGTGCTGCCAAAGTGAGCACCCACAATGTAATTTTAAAATACAGGTCTCAAAAGTGTATGCCATGGAAAATTCTAAGGTGCTTTAATTTTCATACTGTTCATATTTTTTAGGCTTTATATTTTTTTTAAAAATCGTTATCTTGATTCATGATTTTCAGTTTGTCACTGGCAAATACTTTGTATATTGGTGCATAATTTATTTATGATGTGATTTAATTTACTAAAAGATACTGAGAATTTTGTTAGCCTATAGTACAATAAAAAAAGATTCTATGTGGGAACCTTTTGATTGAACCTGATTTCTCAAATATTGTCACCACATTAAAAGAATATTTTAAGAACTCTGAATAATTGCATAAAACTTTATAGATGTAAATTGGCAGCTGAACAGGAACAGCTGGCTTTCAGACACGTCCTCTAGCTGCTAATCGGATCTGTATTGTGTGTTCTTTCTGTGAGAGACAGTCATACGAATCACATACGTATTATTCCATTTGTTTCAATGGCCGGTAAGGAGCTTGGTTCCGTTTGCTTTGTTGATTAGATACCCGCCAGAGTTTCTGCTTCACAAATTTTGAAAATGGAAAGTGTTCTGTACCCAAAGCTTTCAACACTACGAAAGCAAAGTGCTGCTGTAGTAAGATGCCTGGTGAGGGCTGGGGGGACCCCTGCGAGTTGTGCCCCAAAGATGACGAAGGTAAGAGCACCTGCGCGAGCACCTTATGACAAGTGTTTGAATGACTGTGCCAGTTTGACATGCAATTTATGAATGTTTCGAGGATGGATTTATCCCCTCACATAAAAGTTCTGATAGTTCAATGAGCATCCTCGTCAGAGGGTTTGCTTCCAACATCAATGTGCAACCTGCATACGCACAGGTAGAGTTAACTGTATCTTTCATTTTTCTTCCAAAGTTACTATGACTTGCTTTTAAAAGAATCAATTTGAGAGGTGTAGCACAGGAGATAGAGGAAAGAAAGATGAAATTGTGTTCCAGATTGCCATAGAAGTTCCCATGGGGCGTCTCAGGGTATAACTCTGTGGCACAGTTCATGCCTCATGAGCGAAAAGCCTTGCATTTGATCCCTAGCACCCCAAAACAAAAACAAACCCCAGTGATCATTCTATCACAAACTGAAGTTACATCACATTCTGAGTGACTGCTTGCAGGAAGAATCCAGTTGCACCCCAGATCTCCTGGCACCGTTCATTTTAATAATCCCTGAGAAGAGCAGATGGGCTTTGCCCTCTAGGGCAGCAGCTTCCATGAGTAAAGAGCAGGGAGTGTTCGTTGGCTGCTCAGTGTTGCGTGAAGAAACAGAAAGCTCCAGAGCCCCAGGTCTGTGGCACTAGGGAAGGACAAGCTCAGATGGCTTTCTCTGTATTTTCTCCATGTTGCTTTTGAAAGAAGCTGTGATAAGAAAACAAGAAAGACTCACAGTTTTGTGGAGGATAGATAGTGAAGTACAATTTTATGTGTGCTGTTAATTGGCTCTTACATTAAGCTCTTCGATAGTGGAGAATTTATCTGTTTCTCTGTAGTTGCATTCCAGGATTTGTGTCCCTATGGCCACGGAACTGTCCCAAGTCTTCATGACACACGTGAAGGTGGGCTTTGATACGTTTCATTTCTATATTCACATTTCCATACAGTTATCTTTCATTTATTTTATAAGGAATCATGCTAACTTTACTAGATAATATATAGTATATTTCATGCACTTACATTTGTGTATCATGTGCATTATATAGAAGACTATCACATGATATATGAAACACGCATTTCTCTGATAAAACAAATATTTACATGTTTTATTGATTTTAAATCTGCATTGGGCAGAAATAAATGGTACCGTCATGTCTTTTCCTATGAGGGAGCTGATGAGCTGTTCTGTATTTTAGATGTCAACGAGTGTCTCGAAAGCCCAGGCATTTGCTCAAATGGTCAGTGTATTAACACCGATGGATCTTTTCGCTGTGAATGTCCAATGGGCTACAACCTTGATTACACTGGAGTGCGCTGCGTGGGTGAGTATTGGCTGCATTCCTATAATTTGAAAGTGTGGTTTTCTTTCTCGTAAAATGTCTGTGGGGTACCTTGGGCAGTGGAAGGACCTGCAAAGCCAGGATGAGAAGCTAGTGACAGCACTTCTTTCGCCTGCCTTAAATCTTCCCATCTGACCTGGTTTATTTGAACATGAAGAGTTGCCCAGTGAGTCTTCAACCAGATGTACAAACTGATATCTCTCGAGGTTTAAAATTGCCAATACTTGTCATTGGGAGAGAGATCCCTTTTCCTTTGCATCTTTCCCACATGTGCTCTTTCAGCAGTGGATTGCATCCCTCCTCTGAATTTGTAGCTATCTGGGAATCAGAGGACTGCGCACTGATCCTCTTGGATCTCATGTACCACATAAAGGTAGCGAGCCAGTGCCACAAGAGTGAGGGTCATTGTGCCCTTCACAGATCCCGGAAGTGTCTGAAGGCCAATCTGAGTCTTACTAGGCATGCTTTTATAAAACTAAAACTTCTCCAAACTTTGTGGCACCTTCTCACTCTTGTTTTTCAGATACTGATGAGTGTTCAATTGGCAACCCGTGTGGAAACGGGACATGCACCAATGTTATTGGGAGTTTTGAATGCAACTGCAATGAAGGCTTTGAACCAGGGCCCATGATGAATTGTGAAGGCAAGTGACTATTGTCTTATGCATTATTTGTTTGATATAGAAAGTGGCTTTTTAAATGTTTCCATCTTGATTAACATTATCCTGATAGTTTGTTGATGATGAGATTTGTCACAAGTGTCTGATAATTCTAGCTAGAATCCTGGGTCATCTCAGGATTGGCATCCATTGGATTTTTTCCTCTTGAGATTGCTGTGAAGCATATTGATACTTTCGTTTAGGAAGACAGTTACTCTGAGTAGTACAGTGAGGCCGTTGAAAGAAACAGCTGATCTCAGTTCTATTCTTTAAGCCTCAGTGGCCAGCTTCCTAGCTTTTGCATGAGATAGGCAACAACTTGGGCTGAGTATAGATGGGGAAAAAGTAGCATTTCTCTTCACTGACATTCTCTTTTCCAACATTCTCTTTTCCAGTTTCCCTTTGGCTGTAGCAGCCTTGATTATCCCAGGTTTCCTTCTCCTGGTTCTTCTAGACAGAATCTCAAAAAGGTTTTAGTGGCGACTTAGCTACAGGCTGCTGACCACACTGGGATAGTGGTCATATTTAGAGTAATTCCAGAAAAGAAAAGAAAAGCAAGAAAGCAAAACAATATGGAAATTATCCCTTGCCAAATTTTTGCTCCAGGTTTCAACTCACACTAAAAACTTTGGATGTTTAACTACATTTTTTTCCCAGTTTCTTCATTGTCTTGGAGGATGAATTTGCTAAGTACCAAATGCCAGAAGCAGAAATTGCATTCCCTGTTGTTTTCTACCTGATTGCCAAGTAAATACATCAGTACTTCTTTAAATAAGCAACTAGAGCACTAAGCTAAGAACATGCCTGCCATTTCTTTGATCAGATATCAATGAATGTGCCCAGAACCCATTGCTATGTGCCTTCCGCTGCATGAACACCTTCGGGTCCTACGAATGCACGTGCCCGATGGGCTACGCACTCAGAGAAGACCAGAAGATGTGCAAAGGTAAGGTCACAGCCAAAGGAGTAGGAGGAGCTTTCTTTACAGTGCTGGAATGTGCTTTCCTGGCTTCATAGTTCTCAGCCGGCTGCTTCTGCTGCTTTCTAGAAATACGATGCTACTGTGCAGGTGGATTTTCATACTTACATAACTCAGTGCTTGTTGGTACAGATAAGTCAGAGCAGGAAAGAGGAGTTGAGAAGCCCACTACTCTTACACCCTTGCACTCATACTAAAGCAAGGACTGCCCTTCTCAGCTTATATGAGCACCAGTGCTGCAACTCTGACACATCTGGAATGTAACCAACATTGGAAAAAGATAGGGCCCCACCTTTCTCGGACACAACATAAACTAACATGTTAAAATCCTTTTGACTTTGAGCGAGGTACAGTAGTGCAAGCCTGACATCCTAGCATTCAGGGGGCTGAGACAGGAGGATTGCTGTGAGTTCGAGGCCAACCTGAATTACATAGAGACCCTGTCTCAAAACAACAACAAAATGATCCTTTTGACCCAAACTATGACTTAAAATTATTAAAGATTGCCTTCGCCAGAGAATCCCTAGTTTTGTTTTTCTCTATTCAAAACAGATCTGGATGAGTGTGCTGAAGGGCTGCATGACTGTGAATCCAGAGGCATGATGTGTAAAAATCTGATTGGCACCTTCATGTGCATCTGCCCACCTGGCATGGCGCGGAGGCCTGATGGAGAAGGCTGTGTGGGTAAGCTTTCCGGAGGATTCTGCTTGGGGACCACCCTCCTTCACACTGTGGGCACAACACCATTCCCATCCTAACTGCATGCCAGCTGCTTTTCCAGCTGGCAAGGGCCCTGCCAGGCCAGCTCTCCTCACTGCAGAGCCCATGCCATGTCCCAGGCTCTGGATAATGCAGGGGGGTTATACTGCCTGTGTAGTGTATATTTCATTATTTGTGCTCCTATGTCCTGAAAGTCTCCAACACTGGGTTTAGAATGTGGGAAAGCTCTGTGAAACAGCTCTGCTTGTGGAGCAGAATCAAAGTGCGAGGTGACAGTGTGGTTTGTGTGTTCTTCCAGCAGTCAGGAAACTACCTAAAGAGGCAGTCTGTCACAGCTGGGCCATCTCTGTTACCTTTATTGTACTGGAGCCTCAGTTTACTTGCAAAGGGGTGTGAAACTGATTTTATGACAAATTCCAAAATCGCGTACCACGTGCACTGATCTCAGACACTGCATTCATCATCTCAGCTCTTCTTCCCAACCTCACCGTCACCTGGCACCGTAGCCTCCTTCAGGGAATAGCTGACCCGCGCCCTTTTTTTACACAGAGAACAGCTTCTTCCCATTTCACAGTATCTCTTTACTTACACTTTCCACTTCTCACATCAGAGAGACAGTGTGACATTTATGCTTAGGTGTCTGATTTGTTTCACTTAAGAGTATGGTCTCAAGGTCCATCCATTTAACAATAAATGTCTCAGGTTTATCCTTCTTCATGGTACAGTACTTATATAGAGTACTATATTTGGTTATATAAAACCAAAAGGGAACCAGAGAAGGGGAAGGGAAGAGGAAGGATGAGAAAAATAAGATAAAATGGAAACAAAGCTTTATAAATAAGAGAGGTTCGAGGGAAGGGAGAGGAATAGAAGGAGGAAAAAAAAGATAAAGTGTATCATATACAGGCACAGATTCCCTGTGATGAGCATGGTCATTGTAGGTACCTAAATTGTACCAATAAACTTCATTAAATTAAAGATAAATAGGATTAAAAATAAATAACTTAGTTATTCCCTTCCTAATCTCCTATACCTCAAAAGATGTATTTTTAGAGAAATATCTGGAGATTAGTGATAATTCCTTACTATTGAAAAACATCAAAATAAGAATTAAGATTTCTTGAGCAGAGTGATGAACCGGCCGTAGGAATCAGAGTGGAGACAGCTGCAGGCGAGTGCCCCTGTGAGAGATGGAAATGTTCTAACCACATCATGGCAGCGGTGCACAAGCCTGTGTTTACTGAAAAATACTGAATTGTACATTAAAAGTCATAGGTTTTAGGGCATGGAAATTATACAACAATGAAGCTCTTTTTTAAAAAATGAATCTAACAGGAAAAAGAATGCAAGGATGCAGACTCCAGTGGTGTTTATAGTAATTAAAAATCCAGAAATCATCAAAATGTACACCATAGAAGGAAGAATAGATAAGCAGATTGTGGCATATTCCTGCTAGAAAATGGGGAGCCCTGAAAAGGAGTAAAACGAATGAGGGTACAGCTGATGCAGAAAGAGCTCTGACTGGTAGTTGTAGAACAGTGTAAAGCAGTGTGGCATATTTTAAAGAAAATCAAAAGCATAGAAAAAAGCTTAAAGAGACAAAGCCCAGTTCAAAGAAGGAATGTGCCTCCAGAGAAGATAGTGAGGTTGGAAATTACTAGCACAGAGAGATTTTAATTTTTTGTATCAGTTTTAATCTTTTACAAAAGAGTGAACTCCTGAATTCTATGTGTAATACAAAATTTAAAGCATATGCAACAGCCTTTCAAGATGGATTTCATAGTAATTTAGTCAGCTTCCCATCATTGTAACTTTATCCCTAGGAGATTGCCTGATAGATTGAAAACAATGTTCAGTTTGGTTCATAGACTGTCAGTTCTAGTCTACAGTCAGGGACCCCAGGATTTTGGGTCTGGCAAGGCAGCACATCATGGAAAGAGTACGTGGCAGAGCCAGACTGCTCACTCACCTGAGCAGCCTGGAAGGAAAGAACAAGAGAACGGGCTTGGTCCCCCAGTCCCCTTGGAAGGCGTGGTGACTTGAGGATCTGCTACTTCGCACCTCCCAAGTTGCCACCACCTCCCACTGATGCCCGCTGGGGGGCCCAGCCTTTAGCATACAGGCTTCAGGAACATGCAGCATCCAAACCGCAGCTCACAGTTCCTCGCAACTTACTAGAAACTTCATTCAAACACAGTACTGAAGTTCAAAAGAGGACCATATTAACAGTCTAGTAACATAGGAGTCTTTCTAAAACGCTATTTGTCCAAGATCTTTGTATCTAAAGTAATCTAGTTACCTGAGTCAAACACATTAAAACGTGGCACAGGAAAATGTATATAGAAGGCAGAAAATGGACACTCCTGTCTTCTTATTGTATGTAATATCATTGTAGTTTAATTCTCTTTTAATTGTATTTGAGTGTGTGTATTTATTCTAATTTTATCTGGCTAAGATATTTAGAAATATGTTTTGCTTTGTATGTGAAAAATTGTTTATAAATAACTGAAAATTTCCTTTTTCCCCCCAGTTCTGGAGATTGAACCTAGGGCCTTCTGACCCAACTATATCTCCAGCCCTTTTTGATTTTTTTCTTGAAACAAGCCCTTGTTATATCTCCAGAGGGGCTCAGACTTGGGGTTCTCCTACAAAGTGTCCCAGCGTACTGACACTACAGACATGCATCACCACCCTCAGCATGAGTGTCTTATAATACCATGACATTTTCATAAATGTTTTCTGACCAAAGTAGATAGGTTAAGGACCCAGGTTTCTGGTCCTGAAGCTACCACCGATGGGCCGTGTGATTTCACAGAGTGAGTCCATTCTTAGTTCCCCCATTTCCTCCATGAATGCTGACCTGACCTGATTGGGGCTGAGTGGTGGGAGAACCTCTGCCCCATCCCTAGGAGTCTGCAATCCTAATTTACTGTTTCCAAGAAAAGATGCAGGGCAACATTATACATTTATATTTTTCAGCGTTAAAAGGCACTTCAAAATATGTAAGCCTTAAAATGTTTCTGATCCTCATGCTTTTCATTATAGCATGCTCATAGTTGAAATTTATGGAAAACATTTTTGACCATCAAAAAACTCTTTGTGGAAGAGTTTCACTTTATGCGGACAATATGTTTCCATAATTAGTAATCCTAAAAACATAGCCAATATATTATTATAAGTAAAAAGTGTTCATAAAAGTCAGGATGAAAGACGAAACCATAGAAAAATTATAAAAATGGCATGTCCATGAAATGGGAATCCAACAGAATTACTAAAAATATTAATTGTAATAAAAACAAAAGCTATGAAAAATTATACAGAAAATCTACCACCTCTAAAAATAAGGCTTTTTACTTAATTAGGGTTGTAAACTTGACAGTGTATTACAATTCAGTAATTATTTTTTGAATAAATGAATAGAGAAAGCTAAACACTAGAGAAAGTACTAAGATCTTTAATTATTATTAACAATGCAAACAGTATACTTTTTAATTCATCACTCTTTAAAATATAATCTAAGTGATAGAAGAGTTCTTTTTTAAATTCTTTGGGAATTTCCATTCAATAATAGAGTGGAAGTTTTAATTTTAAAATGATGGAGCAGTTTTGTCTCACAGTCAACCCTTGAAGATATTAGAATATAGATGAGGAAGAGTGCTTGACTGTCTTGATTTAAAACAAAGAAATAATCATGAATCTAAACTAAAGGATATTTTTAAAACAATGTGAAATTTCAAACAAAAACATGGGAAATGTTCATTGGCATATTCTTCTTTAGACTGGCACAGTGTTCCCAACTTTAAAAAATTGGTCCAGTGGTCGGTGAAGAGATTAGGCCCACAGGTGACTGATAGAATTAAGGGTACTTTTATAGAAAGCAAGTCATACACTGTGATATCAAGAGAGGCAGAAAAGAAAGACCAACTGGCAGCATGCTCTTTAAAATTACCAGCAAACTTGTCTAGACCTGGAGTCTTGTAAAGGTAGGACAGGAAGGAGCAAAAAGAAGCAGATTCTAAGACTTAAAAAACTAGTGACAGGTTAACCTACATCATTTGAGAGGCTGAGTGTAATCTCCAAGATGAGTCAGCATTACAGACAGGAAAACGTTCATTCCAAAGAGAGCCTCGACTGGAACTGTAAACTATGCCCACTTGAGCACTAGTGATCTGTGATACTGTTTTTCAGCAAGTAGCTGCACTGGAGAAAATCATTCAAAGATGAATACATAGTCGGGGAAAGAGAAAATGGAAAACAAACAAGAAACAGATTCTGGCACCTAGAAAAATAGTTTCAGTAATATGTAAAAAGGTATTAGTAGGTAAACTTCAACAAGATAGAAGAGATTGGGGGAAAAAAAGAAGTTAATACAAAGAAATGATGGTCTAGCAAAGGGTAGGGAAGAAATAAACCTGCCACAGAAGGTAAAGTTCCATTAGAAGTAATAAAAGGTAGAAATTACCAAAGACGTAATCAGAAATGTAGATATGAAGGAATCAAAAAGAAAATGTAAGAAATGGTAGACAAACTCACAATATCTGCATTTATGAAGTTCTTCTTAAAAAAAAAAGCTAAGTAAATAAAGCAGAAAAACAATACACTTGGTTATTTGTCAGAGAAAGTCTTATAAAAATATTTACATCCACATCGGAAAAGAGTGTACTGCCTGATGATACACCACTTCAGGACAGTTTCCGTGATTCAGTTACGTTTACTGAACGCCTGTGATGTTTGTGGTGCTGGAGATACATCCATAACCTACAGGGGCATATCCCACACTTCTAACTAATTTGTGTCCCAGTTTCGGAGAAACAGACATTAAACAAGTAGAAAATAAATCAGCATGATAGTTTTACTTGGTGCAAGTTTTTTTCAGAAAATAAGATACCATTTCAAAATAAGCATCATGATTGAGTGAGAGACCTGGCTTGTCTGATGAGGCAGCCCTGGAGATGGGACCCAGAAATGAAAAAAAAAAAAAACGAAAAAAAGAATTACCAAGAGCCAAGCTTCTGCAACAGCACTCAGGACCAACATAGCTGGAGTCTGGGTAGGAGAGCTGCATGGTAGGAGGTCAAAGGCAGCCAGGCCCTGCAGCCACCAGGACTGTGGTGTTATGCTAAGAGCCCTTGAGCAGTGTTTGGAGGGCGGGTCCTGGAGGCAGACTGCAAATTTCAGAGATGGGAAGTGTGAAAATTAAAATAAGACTGTCAGAAATCTGCTGGAGAATTTATATGCCGTGTACATACCCTTGCTGAAATAATGACCAAACCACATACACTATATACTGTGCTATATATTACAGTGGTATGTCTTTAAAATTTAGTCCAAGGAAACGCAGTAGTACCAAACAATAGTAAGCTAGTAAACTTCATTACTTGCCCAGATGCCGATGGAACATTAGAAAATTTAACAAGGCAAAATTTAGAGATCACAAGTGCATAGCCTCTGAGAGAGAACAGAGAGAAGTGAATTTGTGCAAGGTTCTTGTTATGTTCCAAAGCTTTTGAAACAGAAAACATAGTAACACTAGACAAAGGTAAGGTGCTTGTTCAGGTTGTTAATGGTTTCCACTAGAAGAAAGAAACAACATCATTCTAAAACACAAGCTGGGGCAAGAGGAAACCATAGGAAACTGTATTGATACAGTAAATGTTAAGAGAAGGGGATAACAATACAGTAAGAATAAAATATGATAAATTGGCAGATAAGAATCAAAATACATCAAAATCATGACAAAAGCAAATAGTGTGAATTGCTGGTTAAAATATAATGCAATTTTAAAGTTCTTTTTAAATGCAATAGATGCTTTGTACAATAAATATACCTAAATCAAAATATAAACGATTGGAAATAAGGAATAGAACAGTATACTCCAAGCAAACTCTAGTGAAAAGAAAGCACATGAAAAAAAAAGTCAGTTATTAAAGGCTAAATACTAAAATTATAAAAATATACTTAACCAAAACATACAGTATGAGCTCCCTTGTGTAATTAACAGCATCAAAAAAGCAAATGTGTATAAAGTAAACACAGTAAGGAATTTTACTAGAGCAATTTTGTTTTGATGGATTCATTTATTCATTTATTTATCAGCAGCCACAGAGGAGAGCTATCTAAATTCCCTGTCTCACAATCACCCTCACTGACCATCTGCTTCTGTGTTTTCCCATAACACCAGCCCAGGGCCTCTGCCTTTCCTGGTTGGCCTGTGAAGCTTCCCAAACACTCCCACTCCCTGTCCCCAGCCTTTCTGTCATGTCGCATAAACTGACATCCTCCTAACCGGGGCTCTTGCCCTCCTGGTTTAATGTCTTTAGGAAAAGTGTCCCTTCGGGCAACCGCTTTCCCCCTTCCGCACTGAACACCACTCCTCCCCTGCGTGGGAGAGAGAACCTTCCCAGAAGAATGAAGTAGAAGATAGGTTAATGTTCTCCCCAGACTGTGTTTAGTCCCACTGTAGTAATATTTTAATGGAGAAATTTGAAATAAGATAGAATCCATTCGGCGATAATTTGTAAACCGTGATTTTCCAAGCTGCTCATTCTTCATGTGATGTGTTTCTCTAAAGATGAAAATGAATGCAGGACCAAGCCAGGAATCTGTGAAAATGGGCGTTGTGTTAACATTATTGGAAGCTATAGGTGCGAGTGTAATGAAGGATTCCAGTCCAGTTCCTCGGGCACTGAATGCCTTGGTAAGATGATACACGAATTACATTTCACTTGGTAAATAAGACATCTGTTTATGACATCATCACAGAAGGGCTCCACATATATATTCTTGTCTGCTAAACGAATCATCCTGTCCAAGTAAGTGATCCATGCACTCCTTCCTAAAGGTGCACATCTATTAAAATGACATATATGGACATGTGTGTCGTGTAGGCACATCTATGTGTAATGTAAATAAAATCTTAAATCGTTTTTCCAAAATTAAAATTAATTAAACTGTGGAAAATGTAACTTCAGTAAAACTTACATCAGGAGATGATTTAATTGCAAAAGAAAATACCTGCAATGTTATGTAAGCTCTGCCGATATGAATGCAAAGTAAATGCCCATTTCAGAAATGTCCTGAAAGTTAATTTTTATAACACATCACAGAAATGAGTTTTACAAAATATTTTCTTGTGAAAAATTTAAACTTCAGAAGTTATCTTGTATTTTAGTACTATAAATGGGACTATAGTAAAATTCAAGGGATACAAAGAGAAAGAACAGTAAGCGTGAAAAAAACGTATTTCAGTTATATCAATTTTCTCAGCATGATGTCAGCCTCTTCAATCCTAAAGGTTTTTATTTAGTAAAATATACTTTGTTTATTGTCTCTACCCCATCCCTTTTTGAATGGTTAATCTTGTGGAAAATAGAAAACATAACCTACAAGAAAAGTTTAATTTTCTGCTGATAGTATAGTTTTACTACAGTAATCTATGAACCTTATTAAAAGTTTACATGGTATCATTTTTTGCCAGATTTAATGAAATCTGTGGTGGAAATGTACTCGATATTATCTATTAGCAACACAACTTTGTAATTGTTAAGCTGATGAAGCAGAGTGAACAGTACACAGAAAAGCTACTGTACTTAGCCTTTTAAAAAATGATCCCTGACTGTTTGCAGTCTCACTGTTTGAATGTCCACTTTGTATTCTTTGATACTGTGATTTGAGCAACTATTTCTAAGATGATAATATGTAATCTATTAACTGGTGATTTCTCACTGTCTTTTTTTTTTTTTTTTTTGTAGTTCTGTATTACGTGTACCCTTACACCACTTTGTTCTGTTCTGTGTTTTTCTCTTTTTCCTGTTAAATAAAATTTTTTTAAAAAATGATCCCTGAGAAGAAAAGTGTTAATTATCCCATTGAAATGTCAGCTCCCTGACCTGGACTCTCACTGCTTTGTCTTTCCAGACAATCGACAGGGACTCTGCTTTGCAGAGGTGCTGCAGACCATGTGTCAGATGGCCTCCAGCAGCCGCAACCTTGTCACCAAGTCAGAATGCTGCTGTGACGGCGGCCGAGGCTGGGGCCACCAGTGTGAGCTTTGCCCGCTTCCTGGAACTGCCCAGTACAAAAAGATATGTCCTCACGGCCCAGGGTACACCACCGATGGGAGAGGTGAGGCACCAAGGGACCTTGTGCATTGTATAACACGAGTTTCTTTAACTCAGATGAATTTGAAGGAAACGTGAAACATTGATTCAGTGATAATAACTAAAATATTTGTATGTTTATCTGTGCTACGATACATAAATAGAATGCTTTTAGCTAAAATTTTTTAGAAACTTTTAGATTTATTCTTCATATCAAATGTAAGACATAGAATTAATTATCCCCATTTTAACAAATGAAGCTGAACCACACGGCTAAGGTAGCAGTAAAAACTGTCTGAAAACAAGACCCTTTTTTTAAACCTCTGATTGGCAGGCATCTGTCTGATACAAAAGCCTTGTTCATAGGCTCAAAACTATACTTAGCTTTTTAAAAAGCACTGTTTATTTCAGTTTATTAGGGACTCATTCCATTTGCAGTATAGCCCCAACCTAGCCAGTGGCATAATTCTCTAGTGGTTTCCATTTTGTTGCACATATGATGATTCTAAAAATACCATTTTCCTCCGTTCCTGAGCAGATTCCCAATCTTCACAGGACTCCTTTGCTAGCTAACAAAAGCTTTTCTTCAAAGCCTAATGTAAATACGAGCTTGATGCCAAAACTATGGGAAGCTATCACAAATTCCAAATTAGTTGGATTAGAGGTAACTTTCTAGATCACTGAAAAAAACGTGTAGAATGCAAAGTGAGCCATCCTAACAAGAATGAAACAGCCTTGTTTATCACTTTCGATTATTTTTCTTTCCCTTTGATGTTGCCATTCCTTGAATAATGGGAAGGTGCTTCACAGCGACCTTTGCTGATAGGTACCTCGGTTCCTTGGTGTCTCTCCCGTTCTTACCACTGTCACTTTGCGTTCATATTGACTTCTGTCTTTGTTTTCTCTTGTCTTCTTGCCCACAGATATTGATGAATGTAAGGTGATGCCAAACCTGTGCACTAGCGGCCAGTGCATCAATACCATGGGCTCCTTCCGATGCTTCTGCAAGGTCGGCTACACCACGGACATCAGCGGGACGTCTTGTGTAGGTGAGGCCAACAGCCTTGCAGCGAGGGCCTGTCACTTTGCTTCCTACTAGTCACTTCTGTCAGTTCAGCGTCTTTGGTAGGGCACTGCAGAATAGACATTTTATGTGAGTAATGTTACTTTTCTCAATAATGTGGTTCTCAGTAACACAGTTCTCACCCCTCTTCTAATCATGTAGGTGCAGAATTACTTACTTCATCAAAAACATATATGCAGAAAGGAAACATAAAATTATAAAGCATACCTTTAGAACCTTGTGTTTTAATGTAAAATTTATAAGTAGCACATGTATCACTTGTGTGAATGTGTTTGCATATTTAAAGGGCGTTCACTATTTTTGCACAAAGTCTAGCAGTCAAGCCTCTAAAATTTCCACTTGCAAAGCAATCTTAATACAAAATTTTTTGACTTTTATATTTCCTTTTCTTATTTTTGTATTGTGTCACTCACGTCAACCTATGCCAGTTGGGAGGAGAGGACTGGCACTTAGAATCCAAAGTAGTTTACTTAGTTTTCACTGAATAAAACATCTGCCAGATGTGGTGGTGCACACCTGTGATCCTAGTGCTCTGAGAGGATGTAGCAAGAAAATCACAACTCGGAGGCCAGTCTGGGCAGTTCAGTGGCTTAGTGAGACCCTAAATCAAACTTAAAAAAAAAAGAAAAAAAGTATTTTAATGAGCTGGAGGTGTAGCTCAGTGTAAAAGCCCTGAGCTCAGTCTCAGTCTCCAGTTTGTTAAGAAAGGGGAGAGGGAGACGCGGTTTTTTCACCATATTTCATCTGCTTGTGTGATATCCCATTAAATTACTGATTTTAGTAACAAGCACATCACTTTCACTTAGACCTTGATGAATGTTCCCAGTCTCCCAAACCGTGCAACTTCATCTGCAAGAACACAGAAGGGAGTTACCAGTGCTCCTGCCCACGGGGCTACGTCCTGCAGGAGGATGGGAAGACCTGCAAAGGTGAGGGGTGCCACCAGCTATCTCTCTTCTTTCACGTTTGCATGTCAGGTCAGCAGGGCTCACACTGCGTGCATCACCTTTCTTAAAACGCATCTTCTGGTGACTTTATTCATAGAACACGATCCATACCACTGGGCCCCCTGCAGAAGGCAGAGAGAATTAGAACCCAGGTGCTAGCAGTTTGCTTCTTATAGAGCCAACCACATTATTAAAAACAAATGGTATTGAGGGTGGACTTGAAATGAATCAAGATTGTGTTGTGTACTTTTTTTGTTGCTTACCTAAGCTTTTGTTTCTCTAAGCTATCTTTATCACACATTTACTATAGAAAAGTGACAATAAGAAATTTGTATACTGTGCTTACACAGTAATAAAATTATAGAGCTAACTTACTAGATTATTAAATGTCAATGCTACATTAATCTATTTCATTAAGACTAATGTAATGTGTCAATACTACATAAATCTATTTCATCTTATAGGAAGCCTAATCAGGGGTAAATCAATGGACTGAGGAAATTTATTAGAGAGATTATTCAGTGAAACTCCAAGTTTTACTTCCAGGACATGCAAAAGATAAACTAACTTGATGGCTAGTCCAGTAATTGATTGTCACAACTGTATGCATGTCATTCAGTTGGCCAGATCCATTCAGTGTGGTTTTTAGTGGACACATACCAGTCAATTCTTCTTTTTCCACTTAAGAAAATATTAGGTGAAAGTTATCAGTAAACTGATGATGTATATTGTGTGGAATGCAAATCTTTTTGGTTATTTCAAATATGAGTTTGTAAACCACTAAAATATAAGGAAATTTCCTTTCTTGTTTGCTGATAATATTGTTTTATTGTCTTCATTTTTTCTCTTATAAAAGGAGCAAGCTAGTGTCTTGAGCCTGTTTAGTGAATTGATATTGGTGAATTTAATTTTGCAGTGTTTATAAAGTGAATATTCCTAAATTATTTAAACTATAAAGTAATAAATCATTCATGCATGGTGGTAGATTTAAATATATTTTTAAATTGTTCATTTGAAACAATAAAATTTTCAGTTCTCTATTAGAATCTAAATGTAAATACAATTTACAACTAAAATTGCAGAGGTTGAGGGGGTTTTTTTCCTCTGCTATTAAAGACAGTGTTTTCATTTGGATCTAGCGAATGTGCCTGAAATTTTATGCTAGGACCTTCAACAGTTTCCAGATTTTGGTTTTTGGCATTCTTTTTTTTAATTTTAAAGAGGATAAAACAGAGTAAAACCAATCAAAACAAACCAGTGTAAAAGATACCAGACTTCAAAACATTACCAAATCAACAGTAGTTACCAAAGTGCATTTTGATGTCTTTAAAAAAGCTGCAGAAAACTTCAGCCATAGTAAAAAATCAAACAGAATAGAATAGAAACAATAAAAATAAAACAATGAATGCAGTAAAAGACTTCAGAACAAGCCTATAGTAAATCCAAAATGGCTACCATAATATATCTTGCTATCTTTGAAATAGCTGCTCCTGCCATCGAATTTGACATAATCAAACAGAACAAAAGAGAATAAATGGTGGGTTTTTTTTTAATCTCTCTTTTAATAGGAATAACTGACCAGCCATGTACTAAACTGCATTAAATGCAGGAATTATAACCTTTACATTTTAGCTTTGAGAAAAGTTCACAGAACCTGCTCTGATTTGGGCATTGAGTTTATTTTAAGAAAATATATATCGTGTTTTAACTTCATTATCCTGTCATAGAAGTGCTGCTTAAGCGTGAGAAAAGAAACTGCTTGTCATGCGCACACGGGAGCCCACAAAGATTCCCCAAAAATGTAGCCAAAAGCTTTCATGAAGTGTGTACGCCAGCATGGCTACCTGAGAAAGGGTGTGTAGCCAGGTAACTCCTCTTTCATTTCAGACCTGGATGAATGCCAGACCAAGCAACACAACTGCCAGTTCCTCTGTGTCAACACTCTGGGGGGTTTCACCTGTAAATGTCCACCTGGTTTCACCCAGCATCACACCGCGTGCATCGGTAAGACACAGTGACAGTTGGGAACTTTTACAGACTTTACGTAGATACGTAAAAGCTGTATTTTAAACAATAGCTATGCTGGGGAGATAGCTTAGTGGCCCACACCCTCCTGGCAAGCGTGAGGTCCTGAGTTCAATTCCCAGTACCCCCAACCCCTGAGAAAAAGTAAATTAAATCATATCTTCATACTTCTGTTTAGAACCAATACTTTGTATATAATGGTCTGAAGAAGTTTCTAATAATGTAGACATTTTTTTTTCACAAGAGCAGTATCCAAAGGAAAAAAAGCGTGCACTGCCCGTGCACATCCACAGTGGACTTATTCCACGTGGCACCTCTAGAGCTCATTCTGCAGGAGCCGTGGTGTTCAGATAAAATATGATGAAAGGCGCATGGAGATAGAGAACATGTTGATACTCACCCTGGTTTGTTCTTATTCTTGCATGGTATATGTTAAAGACTTATCTCATATCATGCTTTCAGATCACCCTAACGTACCTTTTAGTTTCAAAATTTAGAAATACTCTCTTTCTTACCAGTGATAGCTTTAATATGACGGTGGATTCTGGCTTTAACTCCTCTAAAACACTGCTCTTGCATAATGAAAACTTGGGTTTTCATACGTCACTTCTTCATGTAGTGAGAGGTAAATCCTTTGATGAATGATTGGGGAGCTTCACAGCCTCCTTCTTGGTGCTTTGCCAGACAACAATGAATGTGGGTCTCAGCCCTCACTTTGTGGAGCAAAAGGAATCTGCCAGAACACCCCGGGGAGCTTCAGCTGTGAGTGCCAGCGAGGGTTCTCTCTTGATGCTACTGGACTGAACTGTGAAGGTGAGTTCCTTTGCTCAGAAATCCCTAATCTCATAACAGTGAACCTTTTATATTTTTAAATTTGAAAACCACTCAGTGAGAAATTTAAATCATCCTCCAAAAGAGCAAAGAGCATGCAACACAATTTCATCCATCTAAGCAATTGATTTTTGTTCATAAAATTTCATATATCACTTTGGGAACAGAGGAAAACTTGAATGTGGTTGAACAAAAGTTCTATGACTATGGAACAGCTTTTAAAATAATCAAAACTACTTATTTATTCACTGACCCAAAAAGTAATTGAGTTGAAAAAGCATTCTCTACCTAAAATCATTTACAGTAATGTGCAGATATACCAGAAAATAATAATTTGGCTTCTGTTCCAAGGTCCCTAAATGTGCCAGTGTGGTAAATGTAGAGAGAACCTGTCACCATAAAGAATTAGAGAAGCACACTGCATGCCCTGGGGAAACTGATGCTTTTGTACTTTGGGGGGCTGAGACTCCTGCCGCAGTGCCTCCTGTCCTACAGAGGGAACTTTCTGTACGGTCTCGCCTGCAATAGGTGCCACCTCTTATAAAAGTCCAAAGGAGCACTTTAGTGGGGAGCAAAGTAAGAATCTACCTCAAGTCAACAAAATTTCCTAAGATTCTATAATATTTACACTGCAAGTTCGAGTGTTATGACAAATGTGTAGATTGGTATATTTTATGAAACACCCACATCTGAGATTATAAGACTGTGTACAAATTGTATTGCAGTTTACTTTTATTGATTTATTTTTTAATGAATTTTCCTAGATATATAGGATTTTGAACTCCAGAAATATAATCAGTGTATGCATGTTTTATTTTTAGCCAGAGAAGTTTGTTTTAAAAATTTCAGTTTTAATAGTTTTGTATGTGAAATCCCTGAGACATTGGAAGTATTTTGCACTGACAGCTGCCTGCCACGTGTGAGTTCAGATCGTGACCATCCACATAAGATACCAGTTATTAATTATGCATATAAATTTGTTACACACCAGACATGCCAATTTTATTTCACTCTTTCTGAGTAGATTTCAAAGCCTCAGTTGTCATTCCAAGAAAGTATGCATATATGAACAAAGAAATTATTCCATATGTATAATAACACCACATTTTGTCTAAAAATAACATACTCAAATACTTAAAAGGCATTTGTATCTAATTAATCTTGAATGGCTATAAAAATTTTGTGTGCAAAGCCATTATACTTTTTCAATGTCTCTGTAATGCTTGTACCTTCCTCAAAAATGGGTATTACATATGAATCAATTTTGGATCTACTGGAAAATGTAATGAAAAAAATACATACAATTTACCAAATAAGTCATACCATATGCAGCTAATCAATCCAAAATGCACAGCATTTGTGGTTGCCATGGTTGATTTGCTAAAATTAAGCTATTTTCAGAGCAGTAACATGCCATGGTCTGACAAAGAGCAGAAGAATGAGGTGGTTTCTTATCTCAAAACTATGTTTTGCACCACCCCTGACTAACAACAGTGTGATTTGGAAAATAATCACAGCCTCTCTATGCACCTTGTCTTGTTTATTTGTTCCCCCAAACTTTGGATTTGGAGTGCCTTTAAAAGTGAGAGAGGAGAAGGGACATAATGATTTTACCTGGATTATTTCTGCAGATGTTGATGAATGCGATGGAAACCATAGGTGTCAGCACGGCTGCCAGAATATCCTGGGCGGCTACAGGTGTGGCTGCCCACAAGGATACATCCAGCATTACCAGTGGAATCAGTGTGTTGGTGGGTACTCAGTGCCGTGGCACCTGCTTTTCTCACCACAGAGTAACTGCATCAGATGGACAAATAATCAAGGTGGAAGTTCCAGTGGAGTCTTTGCCTCCTGGAATTTGAGCGCAGTGCTTAAGATTGATACATGGGAATTTATTCTACTAGTCTTTATACTTGGGTGTATTTGAAAATATCCATACTAAAGATGTCGTTTTTAGGTACCTAAAGGTAGTTCATTGGCAGTTTGTGCTAGATGTAACTTTAAGCTTTTGAAGATCATATCAAAAATCCTCATCTTCACTTGCCAAGGTCAGCTGTGGGGTTTTTTAATCAGTAATTTGATAGCTTTAAATTTTGAACTTAAAAGATTGCTAGTACATTCTTTCCCAAATTTCAGGGAATTCAGCTCAGCTTAATGAGGATAGTTTATCTGTGCCCTCCCATCACACAGGTTAGTGAAGGATGTGAAATACAGTATGTTAAGGTAGAAAAAAAGACCTGGTCACAACAAATACTATTGACGACTCCAGACAGAAGTATATAAAATGGAATACGTAAGTGCTGCTGTCTGCTCCTTGGATTGATGATGATCATGGAAATTCTTTTTTTAAGGAGTGGTTGATCAAAGCCAACATTATTCCGCCTGAATAACCAGCTGACTGACTCAGCACATGCCTGATTTCTTGGCTCCGTTTAAATGCACTTCACAGGGTCCATCCCCACTTTGACGTGGGAAGCTGGTGTTGCCAAGCGGAAATGGGGCAGTGGTCCTGCAGAGAAAGCCAGGATGCTTCCTGTAACTTACCTGTTGTGATTCAAATTACTCCACACATTAGTCCAATACAGTACTGCAGAGATCCAATAAGTACATTAATCTTATTTATCCTTTGTGATCTTCTCAAAAGAAATTACCAATGACAGTTTAGGGAATTGAGAAAAACATCAAGATAACATTCAAAGGAAGGAAATGCTTGTAAGAGTCTTAAGTGTGCCATGGCCTGTTGCCAGCTTAAAGACAGATGCTCTGCCACACCATGGAGACGCACTCCTGGGACAAAAGGCAAAACAATTAGCGCTCACGAAGTTGAGGGTAACGCTTCAGCGGATCATTAAAATGATCAATTAGGCAGTCAGTCAAAGTAATTTAGTAAATGTAACATGCTGCTTTTTCTCTTCACAGAAATAAACGAAGCAAAACTTCATAAACCAAGGCAAAGTACAGGCTGTCTTTACAACATAGAAAACCATACTGTTTAACTATTAAAATAATATAGAACAAGTTACTGTAGTATTTACAAAATATGAGACCCACTCCTTCATTCAGTAAATACCATGGACTCTTTGGTTAATTCTTGAGAATTTAGAACAAAGAATGATTCTCTGATAGTGAACAATATGTCTGCTTAAATAGAATTCTTGGTTTTAAGGAAAAAGTAGAAATGGAACATGCTTAACATAACAAGTGAGGTCATGTCTTCTGGAGTTTCTGTCTGTAAACATCTAGTGTAATAGCTACTTGTACAGTAGTACCTGAGAAGGTTCTGTTTGTAATTCCCCAACTTGAAATCAAGTCAGTGTGGGATCACCCAGGTTCCCTGAACAAGGTCAATAGGTGTGGACCCTTTTATAAGGCAGCCATGCACGGAGCAGCCATGCGGGAGTCCAGCCAGAAGCCTCTGTGCCTCCCGAGCAGCAGAGAGCCTGTGGCCTGAGGATTGGGCTCTCCTAGCTGAGTGCAAAACTAAACCCAAATGAGCAGGTATCCCCACTTGCCAGTGTCAGTCCGTGAGCTTCCCTTTAGGAAACAGCTCTCTCTAAGCAACAGGGCCCTGGACAGACACAGCAGGGATTTATTTCAGATTCTTCTGTGCAGGTTGAGAAATCCAGCTGATCTCTAATAAAATCACTATTTTCATCTCGAATCCACAAATGGTGCTTGGAGTTTTAACTCCGAATATATGGCAAAAATAGAGAGAAACAAAAGTAACATCAGTAAAAGCAACAAGTTCACAAAAGAGCAAGAATGATGACAATACAAATGAGAAAGCCTCAGTCCTCTTTTTATTTGTTACTTCTGGTACAAATATCTCGCCAGGAGAATGCAGTTTACCCAAGTCTCCTAGCAAATGAGCAAAACTGTCATCTGGTGCACTAGATACTTCTCATAAAGGAAATTTCAAACATTACTAATACTACCACCAATTAAAGAAAGTTAAGTTCTCAGAAGTGTTAATATTGAGAAACTCTTATCAGTTCAAACTAATGGTTTAAATTGTTCCCACCCAGTAACCAGAGAGAATTCTTAAGATTGTAATAGTTTTACTGTACAGATTGAGGTAGCACACTCAACTATTTACAACTATTACAACAATTCAAAATAACACTTGAAATAATATTTACATGTTAAGAAAATGGTATCTTACTCTATAAAGCTTTTGATATTTGGTGCTTGGTGAGTATTTCTGGCACTCGATCTGAAGTGGCACAGCGAAATGAGAGATAAGAAAGAGACAAGGAGGAGGCCTTTAATGCGGGCATGGGACAGCTTCACGGGGCAGGGGGTACAGAGGCTCTCAAAGGAAAACAAAGAAATGGGACTATTATCAGTTTTGGCTGGGGGAGGAGTTTGAGAGATGGGCAAGACAACATGTTAACCGCGATTTGAAGGAGCATCTGCCCGTGTAAAACAAGGCAGAAAGATTTACGGGGGGCTGGAGGTGGAGCCCTGAGCCATTGTGGAGTCTTGGTCTTGGAGAGGGCTCAGCACACGTGCAAAAAGGAGCAGGAGGTTTATCTCTGGAATGAGGAGGAGAACATAGAAGTTACTCTTGGAGAGAGAACTTGTTTCTCTAGGTCCAGTACCAAGTTGGGAGGCGAACAGAATCTATCACTTGAGACATCAGGTTTCTTCAGTAGCTTTTCCAAGATAATTCATGCAGCTGGGCACAGTGGCACTTAGCTGTAAGCCCAGTACTCAGGAGGCAGAGGCAGGAGGATACTGCAAGTTCGAGGCCAGCCTGAACTACACAGCAAGACCGTGTGTCCAAAAAAAATAAAAGTCACACATAGCTTAGCAAGGTTTGAGTCTCAAACAAGGTCATGTATACATACATGTATAAAATTTTAATCATGCTATACATTTATAGCATATAAATATGAAGAATATTCATGGTGTATCCAAAAATATTAATATATCTAAAATTCTTGTAAATGATAGGTTTAAATGCAGTTTATTCAATTAATTGATTTTCCTGGCAGTTTTTTTACCTATACAAAATGTGAATATTTTTATGATGGTATCATGTCATTAAATTATAATCTCATTTAGATTCCCTGTGATGAGAGAAATACTGCTCACAAATGCCAGATCTGTTATAAAAGCAGATGAGCCTTTGTGGCAGAGTTCCAGGTCTTATTATGTAAAAATTAAAATAATGGGCATATTTCTAGTCCATGTAGCCAAATTATTGAGAACACACATACTTTCCCCATATAATACAAGCTAGGAATTTTCACATACTAGGTAATTAAGCACACTTTATATTCAGTGACTAAGAGTTTCATGTTTAGAGGTCTTATTTAATTCTGAAACTGTACTCATGATATAAAAATGCACCTAATAACATGTACCCTTCCAATAACCTCTGTCTTGTGCTTAACAAAGTTTCATTTCCTGCCCTGAGCAGCCTTCTCCCCAGAGCCCCAGCTGCAGCCCTCAGGGTCTCGGTGAGCTACTGCAGGCCAGCTCCTCCTAAGTGTCCACTGTGCTCCCTGAGCATACCTACTTGCAAATGGGCCTGCACCCCTGGGGGCCGAAATAAATACTTTTCATCTGTTATGTAAACAGATACTCTGTACTCCATATGTACTCACAAGAATTGAAAGAATTCCTTGGAACAGATGTGATTTGTGCCCAGGGTGAAATTTGGATTATAATCAAGCCCAAAGGAGTCAAACCACATGATATATATATATATATCAACCAGACAGGAGCAAAATGACAGTCTCCAAGGATAAAAGTACAGTCAGGCTTTGGATTTTTGATAACAACAACTGCAAGTATAACCTGTAATTATCCTGGTGTAAGGCTTTTAGAGCACAGTGTAAATTGTTAGACTAACAACTGATGACTGTAGGCAAGCCCGGCTCAGAAGGCTGGAGGGGCTGCCCCAGTACGTACTCAAGCAAAAAATGCTGTCCTAAGTTGAAGGTTTTTCTATATACTGCTCCCCTATATATAGTGAAGGTTTGGGGAATTTCTGGGGAGATGGATACATACACAGATACACTGGCTTTTTAAAAATCGAGATATAATTCACATACCGTAAAGTTTAACTTTCAGAGTGTACCGTTAAGTGGTTTCTAGTGTATACTCAGAAGGATGTGCAGCCATTATCACTACCAGCTCCAGAGCAGTGTCATTACCCAGAAGAGGAACCCCGTGTCTAAATCAGTCATTCTCATTCTTCCTCCCCCAACCCTTGCAAGTGTTAATCTTCTCTCCATGGATCTGCCCAAGATACAGGCTTTCAAATAACTGTTAGTTAAAAGAATAAAGTTATTCATTAGGCAACTTTTATGTTACCTCTTTGCCTTCATCTTCACAAATGATATGGAAAGGCAAAGTGAGGTGTTTTCTAAATGGCATTAATTTATGGAGGTTTTTTATTTCATATAATTTGCAAATCCTGCATTACAATAAAAAGAAAAACTTGAGTAAGTTTCTAAAGTTATGACAGGCACTATGAGAGCCCGTCTTTTCTTCACGTTCTTGGCCCTCCCTCGTGTAAGTGCTTCTCGCCTTGTTTTCCTAGATGAGAACGAATGCTCCAACCCAGGCGCCTGCGGCTCTGCCTCCTGCTACAACACCCTGGGGAGCTACAAGTGCGCCTGCCCCTCAGGATTCTCCTTTGACCAGTTCTCCAGTGCCTGCCACGACGTGAACGAGTGCTCATCCTCCAAGAACCCATGCAACTACGGCTGCTCCAACACGGAAGGGGGTTACCTCTGCGGATGTCCACCCGGCTACTACAGAGTGGGACAGGGGTAAGATGACCCACCACCCCCTCTCCCATCAGCAGAGTGTGGTCCAGCAGGGCCAGGGCCACCTTCCTTCCCGCAGGGAGTGTGGCCTCCCATGCCGCAGAGGGCCGAGCGCTGAAGTGTGGCTCAGAGCTCCCAGGGTGCTGGAGTAAGCCCCTGGGAGGCTCACGGACTGGGTCTGTGCTGGGGGTCACTGCCTTTGTGGTTTACTAAGCCTCTAGCTTCAGTACGTGTTGTGTGGAGCCCCTTACCCCTCAGAGTGGCCTGAATTGATTAAGTCAGACCCAAGGCCAGAAATAAGTGGGTGTTTAAAATGCAGTGCCTTCACTTCTCAGCTTTTTGGCTAAAATCCACAGCTCACAAGTAAAATTGCCACAGATACCCGGGCTGAGAGGCAGATGTGGGAATGACCCCTTTCCCAGATTCTTGTATATACTCTGACTCCTTCTTTGTGCCTGTGTTTTAACATGGTTTCTAGTTTGCATGGCAGTGCTCAGGATGGCCCATCTCCTCCAGCCTGGCTCCCCTTTGGCTACCTGCACTTTCTCAAGTGTGACAGTCTGCTGGTCCCTGTATCTGTCCATCAGCACAGCAGAGATCTGCAACACAGATGTTGTGCACTTAGGAGTCAGGGTCCACTTCCTCAGTCGGAGCAGTGGATGAGGAACACACTGAGCAACATGGGCCAATCTGCCCAATAGTAGTAGAGGATAGTACTTTGTAAAAAAAGTCTTGACCTGGGGCTGGGGATTTAGCTCAGCAGCATAAGCACCTGCCTTGCAAGCAGGCAGTTGAGTTTGATCCCCAGTACTGATAAAAAAAAAAAAAAAAAAAAATCCCACCAAAAAGTCTTGACCTACACATAGGTGATAGTCAGTTCTGAACTCTGAATTACGATTCTAACATGAAACTTCCTTCCCAGCAGCAAACACAGGCTTCTGGCTCAAGGGACTTCTTTAGCTTTCTCTGAAAATTCATACCTGCTTTGACCTGCTTGGGTAAACAGCCCCGAGGGCTTTATCAGAGTAGGACTGAACATTGAGGAAGCTCAAAGCTCAACCTGAGAGGAATTTTGCTGTTGTAAAACAAAGGAAAATAATCATGATCCGAATATTGAAGAAAACACTTCTGAAGACAATTAGGTTTTTAAGGTTGGGAGCTACTTTGTGTTGCTGGTTCCATGTGTCTGAAAAATCTTTGGTCTACTGGGGAACTGTTGTCCAAGCTGAAGATAATGTTTAAAATACTCTGCTTCTTATCAATAGCCACTGTGTCTCTGGAATGGGATTCAACAAAGGGCAGTACCTGTCGCTGGACACAGAGGTGGATGAGGAGAATGCTTTGTCCCCAGAAGCCTGCTATGAGTGCAAAATCAACGGCTACTCCAAGAAAGAGAGCAGGCAGAAGAGGAGCGTTGATGACCCAGAGCCCGCTGCTGTGAGTAGATCTCTCTCCATCCCACCACTCAGTAGGTCTCCCCGGAATCTTACAAACAATACAGTTTGCATGGTTTCGAGCTCAGAGTAACTAAGCTATCTGACAGTTTCATGGATAAACTAATGTACTGGCATCATCAAGAGAAGTAAATTAAAACTAGTTGAACTGACATTCCAGAGATCAAGGGAAAGATCATTTTCTTTGGTTTATGTATGTCAAAAGGTAGAAAGTATCTGTTTAGGAAACAAATATTTTGAAATGATTCAAACAAATGAAATTATTTGGAATTTTTTTCCAACTCTGTTTTGTATATATGTAACACAGCAGGCCAACTTTAATTTTTAGTAGATAAGCTGACTAGATCTTACATTGTTACATTGTTAGCAAAGGCTGTGTTCTGGAGAGCATGTTACCTCTCTCAATCTCAATTGCTTTACATACATTGAGAATAAAACGACTTCACCTGTGAAGTTTTGTGGAACCCTTGAGTCTGAACATGGGAGATGCCTGGCACAATGCCTGACACATACATCACATGCGTTCATCCCGTGTCAGTGATTAACACGCTGTATCTTAAGATGTGGATGATTTCCGTAAGGACCCGCAGCAGCGGGAATCTTCACTCTCCAGTCTTCAGTTAATGTTATTGAGAAACTATCCCACCACAAAATCCAGTCAACAGTTGACTGGCTGCGTGAACTGGCAACTTATTTCAAAGTTCTTGGGCTCAAAAATTTATCTTCTTTAGCCAAGAACTCTGTGATGCTATTTAAATCAGTGTTACATGTAACGTAAGTAGACTTAAGTATCAAACAGAGGTTTGAGTATGACCACTGAATTATTCATCAAATCACCAAAACTACAAATCTAGATATTCTGCTTATATAACCTTCCCATCATGGTCTTAGAATATAGTTCACCCCGAACACCGATGGGTGCTACTGAGCCCCACTGGCCTCGTCCTCCCTGAACAAGTCCCCAGTCCAAACACTTGCATTTTTGCCTGTCCTAAGCACCATTCTTCACTTCCCATCCCACTGTCCAAATCAGACTGAATTATGCTGGCCCTGGCCCACTGGCTTTTATCGAAGCTGACTCAGGCTGCAGCCCGAGGGTTCTGCAGATCCCTCCCGCTGCCATAGCACCAGTGGTTCACTCTAAACTCCTCATCCAAGGGCCTCACAGCCAGAGCTGAGCCTTGAGCCTTGAGCATGAAGATTCCTCTGGGTGCCAGTCCTGCTGTTGGACAGCAGCAACACTTCTCATTTTGAAGGAAAAACAAAGTTACAGTTATTTCCTGAACTGTCATTTAAAAAATATTAAGCATGCTATTCCATAAACTCATGAGAGCATTTGAAATGCAAATGCTTTTTGGAGTATCCCATCTGGTAACTTTAATGAGTTTGTCGAGGCTGAGTGTGAAGTCATAAAGATTTACAGGGCCTCTTCTACTGAAAAGCCTTCCCCCGGCTGTCAGGAACCCACAATGATCGCTTTCACAGCCTCTGCTGCTGGTGCAGGAAGGGAGAGTGGGAAGCCGCCACCTGTCACTGGGCTTGACACTCTTTCCAAATGGCTCCCTGCTCTTTTCCTAGGTGGAACAGGTCAGCCTGGAGAGTGTGGACATGGACAGCCCGGTCAACATGAAGTTCAACCTCTCTGGCCTGGGCTCTGAGGAGCACATCCTGGAGCTCATGCCCGCCATCGAGCCCCTTAACAACCACGTTCGCTACGTCATCTCCCAAGGCAACGATGACGGCGTCTTCCGCATCCACCAGAGGAATGGGCTCAGCTACCTGCACACCGCCAAGAGGAAGCCCCTGCCCGGCACGTACACACTGGAAATCACCAGCGTCCCTCTGTACAGGAAGAAGGAGCTGAGGAAACTGGAAGAGAGCAAGGAGGACGACTACCTCGTGGGAGAGCTCGGGGAGGCGCTCAGAATGCGGCTGCAGATCCAGCTCTATTAACCGTCCATCCGCAGACTTGGTTCTAGGCTCAGCTCCCAGCGCAGCCAGCCTTGAGAAGCTTCGGAAGTCACAGACTAACTTTAAAGGGGGAAAACAAATGACATTTGTTTCTTTGCTTCCTGTCTCAGACTTTGGAGCGTTGACCCTCACAGGGAGGGGATAACGTAGACTCTAGTACGGCCAAAGATTTGAGTACAAAGGCAACCGTGGTTACTGTATTTTTTTTATATAACTTCATTTTAAAATGTATTAAAAAAAGAAACCTAAATGTTCAAGAGATCAGCATATGGCACTAAATGCACAAAAATAATGTGAGCTTTTTTTCCTGTTAGCAGTCTGTAACACTTTGGGTATTTTGCTATAGTTGCTAATTAAAAAAATATAGATGTTTATTTATTTTAATGCAGTAATATATGGAGAAATGAACAAACTATGTAAACAAAAAGGGAAACTCGCTTGTTTTTCTTTAGATTTATAAATTTGAGCTATTTCTTTCAGAGGTGCTTTTTTAAAAATTCAGTAGATTCAAGAGATGTTTCCTTTGGTTTTCGGCCAGTTGTCCAACTGGTACACACCTGATGATTTTTAAAAAAGCCTCAGAGAGCTGAATGGGCAGTATAATCAGTAAGACATGGGTGCTGTTAGATCCTGTGTAAAGGAGATCAAAGCCAGAGCAGCTCATCGTGACAGTATCTCACATCACCAGCTACACCAACCAGGCAAGGGAAGATGAACACAACCACTGTAGCAAAATACCTTGACTGCTTGTGAGACCGTTAGCATTGCAGGCCAGACTGTACTGTATTTCCTTCTCGTAACCTCAAGGAACCACACGTGCTACCCACAACACCTCATTAGCTCCCCAGGGTGCGCAGCGCACTCGTGGTCCCATCGGCAGCTGAAGACACGCCGTTCCTGTGCGTGGGAACACCTGGCGGTCTGTAGCGTTTGGTGCTGTCTTAGATTAATGGTGCATTTATTATGTTCAAGCTATTTCAGGATTGCCATATGTGCAAACAAATCATGCAGTGCAGCCAAGGAATATATGTTGTTGTTTTTTTTAAATCCATTTTTTTAGAATTTTCATTAATACTGTAGTTATACACCATATGCCTCATTTTATCATAGCTTAATGTGTATGAAAGATGTTTGTACAATGAATTGATGTTTAGTTTGCTTTAGTCATTTATAAAGATATTGTACCAGGAGGTGCTAATAAAAATATGTCTCCATGTTTCTTTATCCGAGAACCTGTCCTTTGACTGGTGACCAAACCTCATATGTGAAATGGCCAAAGAACGCCCAGGCTCCCTGTTCTTCCTCTCACACCTCTGTTGACCAAAGATTAGTAACCAGTTATATCCAGTGTTTCGGGTTTTTTGACTCTTTTTGTTTCTTAATAACTAAAAGAAAGACTGTACATTTGTAATCAAGTGTTTGTAAGGAAAATCTTACGGTATTTGGTTTTGTTTTTGTAGTTCTGTGTATGAAATATGACACTTTTCTTGCAATAAAGCTTATTTTGGGGTAGTTTTCTGGCTCCGAGTTTTCTGGGATGACAACCCTTGTTGCGTTTGTGGGCAAGCAGGTGGCTTTGTTTATAGGGACCTGTATTAAAGGACAGCCAGCTAAGCATATTATCAGGACAGTAACGTTGAATATGTAAAAGTGAACAGTGTTCAACTGATGACTAGAATTGCAAGTTACAGTCAAGTAGAAGGACGTAATGACACAATGAAGTGTTCATGTCCACACAGCATCAGCCTCTTTGGACCCATCTTCCTAGTGATCACAGTTTCTGCACTTCTTCCGTGGGTAGAGTTTGAGTGCAGTTCTGTTAAAGCACCTTGAAGCTGCCATGAAGAAGCAAAACGTCTTTTCAGAGAGCCTTCTTTCTCAAAGCTAGAAATTTTCAATACTGAATTTTTTAAAAAAAGCAAAAGTAGTAACAACCATATCCCTGGCCAAACGGCCTCTTTACCAAAATTATAGAAACTTACTTCTTGCAATGCTACAGGCTTTGCTCAGTGGAGGAATGGTGAAGATTAACAAGTGATTTAACATGCGCTGTCTTTTGATACATTGCTGAAAATGAACACAAAAATGTTTCCAGGTCTTACAAGCTAATTCAATATATGGCTTAAGAATTTATGTGCTTAATGTGTTCATGCAATGAGAAAACAAGGAAATATTATGACTGATCTTAATGCTGTTCTTTGCCAATCAGAAATTAGCTCCATGAATAAGAATAGTATTTGCCTCAGGGAATCCTTTAAAACTTAACATGCATATTCAGTTTCATCTGGCATCTATTATTGGTACAGCATGAATATTGTAATATGAAATTACCTGAACCAAATTTGATTCCAACTTTGAACAACAACGCCCTTTAGAATTCAGCTGTAAATTTTTCATGAAAAAGTTGGAAGATCTGTGCCACAGGGAGCTTTACACAGAAGATAAAAAGCTATTAGACTATTAGATTGTGTAGAAGGAAATGACCTCTTCAAAAAGTTTTTTGCAGATTCCCACACACCTGTGTTTTATCATGGCACTGATTGTCAAGGCAGGGAATCAGCATAGGTGCTCAACAGATTGATAGATGAATTTATAAAAAATGTGGTATATATACAATGGAGTATTACTTGGCTATAAAAAATAAAATTGTTATTTGTACATGATATCATGTTAAAGCAAAATAAACCAGACTCAGACAAGTGGCACGTGTATTCTCATGTAGAATCCAAAAAGTAAATACGTGAAAGTAGAAGAGGATTAGTAGGGAAAAGGAAGGGAATGATTGTGGGCAAAAGAGGATAATAGGGCAGATCAGTAGATCAGTGCATCAGATATGTGTGTATGAAAATGTCAAAGACCCATTATGTCGAACTCACTTGTGCTAATGTTTATAATTTTTAAAAATTTTCAAACAACTAGTCTGAGGAGGTCTCTGGCACTGTGAGTTTAACAGGAAAGAGCAGGGAGGTCCGAACCATTTCTGTTCCAGATCCCTGGGATGCCTTGGAGGTGTTGGCGTGTCCATTTCTGTGTGTCTACAGAAACACTCATTCTGGTGTTTGTTAGCGGGCCCTAAAGAAACTGTAAGCGCAGAGATACCTGTGCACATTTTAAAGTTGACATTCAAATGTTTTGAGTTTAAATATTCGCAGTTTTAATTATTTTTGGTGCACTGTTAATATTGACATTTAAAAATAAACATTATATCACATGGTAAGTGGTCAGTGGCGAGGGCAGGAAGAGTGGACCCGAACAAAGCACTTTGCAGGAGGCTCTGTGGTAGCTGAATTTCAGCGCGCTCATTGTACGCGCTGACAACCGTGATTTATGTCTCTCTGATAACTCCCTGTTAATGACATTTTCTGTACTGTGTTGTCATTCCCATTAACTTCACATTTGTCTCGGAAATTACCTTGGCTAAGTTATAGAAAACCTGCAAAAGAATAAAGTAATGTAAGCCCAGACATATAAATCAAATCCAAGTGACTACGTGTATTAGTAAGCATGGTCTTCCTTTAGATTTTGAGCCTTTAAAGTTTTCATCCTGTGTAATAACTTTTCATCTTACTGCTCACTTGTGGAGATGAAAGTTGATCGTATTTGCATATGAACACTAAAAATAACTCAGGATAATGTATAACAATTAGACTAAACTCAAATATCTTCCCTTTTTCATTATCTAGGGATAGCAAATGGGATCACTCCTAATCTTTTCTTTCTAAATAAGGTTTTATTTTGCAGTGATTGTTGTCTTGTTTCAGAGAATACATGCTTGCGATTGAGGTGAAGGATCTGACTGAAAACTTCAGAGCTTCAGTTTGAGTCCTTCAAAACTAGACTGAGCTAACGCACATATTAAAGCATGTGAGACTCAATATTTGGTTATAGTTGACCTGTGAAATGACAGTTTCATAGGGTTCAGGAACTTAACATTTCAAAACTAATCACACTTCTTAAGAATAGGCTTGAAATCTGAAAAGTCTCTCCCCTTGTCAAAAGACAATAGAATTATCTGATTTACCCAGACAACCACTTTCTTCGATGCTCCTGTCATTGGAACGAGTCTCATCATACATATTTGGAACGCTCATAGGGTCACTGAAAGCTATTTAAAAACACATCCACTGGGGGAAATTAGAATATAGCACAATTTTTTTAAAGTAAAAGAAAAACTTTATATTGAAAGAGAAAAAGATAGGGAAGATGGAAAACTATGACCCACCAACAGCCAGCGAGTGTGTCTGCCGGATTCACGTCTCTGCCCTCCCTGCAGTTGACGTGCTGATTTTGTTTTAAAGGATAGCTGCTTTCTCCATTCATACAAATCCATGGTTTCCTTGCTTAATAAGAAGTATCCATTTCTGATGCTGACTGTCCTTGGGAATCCTTTCCATGTTCAGAGCAGTGCAGACCTAAAATAACATGATGATGTTCGTCAGTTCAGCCACCAAAGCTGTATGCCCTCGTTAGGAAAAGAAATAGGCTTTTGAGTCAGGTGGACCTGAAGCTCAATTCCATCACCTTGGACAAGTTACACAGCACTCTGAGCCTCAGTTTCTGTCCCAGGATGACCTTCCCTTGCAGTCAGGCTAGATGACAATAAGCCTTTAGTGTAAGAAGCTTTTTCTCCTCTCTTGCTGGTACTGTAACCAACTGTAGGAAGCTGAGCCCATGACTGTACTTGGGCTCTTCTCAGACGCAGCTCAAAAACGACTGCCCACCCACTGAATTCCGAACCACATCTAGCACAGGTCTCCTAAATGACTTGCCTTCTAGAGCCTTGAGAAACCCTGATACCGTCTCTAGCATTTGCTGTCTCCACACTGCCCCTCAGTTAACTGTAATTGTGGGCAACAGCCCTAGAGGACCAAGCAACCAACCCAGCCAGGGCCTTTACATGTACAGAGCCCCCAGGGGCTGAATGAGATGGAGGACAGGGACATCCAGTAATGCCCACGAGGATACCTTGATGTAATGGGAAGTTAGAGCTGCAAAGGCCTTTAGAAACCTACTGGTATTTGTTGGTGGGGAAACTGAGGCCCACATCTGTGACACAGCTCAGAGCAGTGCTGATTTCTAAGCAAGTAAGACCAGAGTTCTGTTGTCTGGCTGCAGTCCAGTGCTGTTCATACTTCCACTGCATGGTAAGCCTGTTTGGATCTCTTTTAAGCCCTAAGGATATAGGCCAGTTCCCATGGTTTTGGCTCCTACTGAATCCAAAAATGTTTTCCAAGGACGATTTAAGCACTGTTTTTTGTTTTGTCTACCCCACCCTCTGTGTAACTGCTCCTAGCATCTCATAAACCAGAGATTTGTGTATACACTGAAATGTCAAGATATTGGCTGCCACAGAGAAGACCCCACCCAAGTCCTGTACTTCTTTGAATGCGTACCAAGCCCCTGGTTTTTAAAGGGTTAAACATTTTATTTAAACCAGACCTTCAAGACTTTAAAATCACATACACATTTATTTTACTGAGAATGCTTAAAGAAAATACACTAGTTGCCTATGTTACTTAATTATCTTTTTTTTTCCTTTTCTTGTGAGCCTAAAAAAGATATTAATAGGTTAAATTGGCTTTCTTTTGAAATAGCCAACAACCTACAGCTATCATTCGTCACCCCCACTAGAGCTGCAGATTAAATATCAGGTTGTAGACATTTTCCAAAGGAAAACAGGAGAACACTTTAGGTGATTTTCAGAGCAAATTATAGGGCAAGTTAACAGTATCAGTCTTCCCCGTGTAACTATGGCTTCAGGTACCAACAGTCGATTATAGCAGTTGGGTCAGAAAAGCAGCCTCTTGGCCAGCAGAGCTGCCTGGTTTTCCACCCCAAGCCTCCCCTTCTGCTTTACCTGACCCTGGTTTCCCTGCACTGAGGGAAACTATAGAGGCACAGTCAGAGTCTCCGTCCTGTCCATGGGTGATCATCAGGCCTGAAGCAAGGTCCTAAGACCTATGGCCATGTACTGGCACCTGGAAACCCAACCTGCACTAAACGTGTGTCTCTGCCACATGAGCACAGAGCCAGGACCTGAAAATGTTGAATGAATGAACAAATGAATGAAGGGAACTCTAACTCAAGACTCAAGGATACCACAGGAAGTTAGACTCATCCAAGGAATGTGTGGTTTCATGGTGAGCACTGGACTGGAAACTCTGAACGTGGTTCTGGGAATTGTTTCTCCAGACTCTTCCCTTCATGTACTATGTAGTAACAGTCAAGTGATGTTCAGCTTTCTAAGTCGTAGTGGGGGCCACCTCTACTCATGGCGTGGGAGTATTGGTTTGGCATCATCCCGTTTAGTAGGGCTATCCTGTTGTTTGCTGTTTGTCTGCACCTTTCTAGGAGCACTGTATGTCTCAGCCAGGATGAGAGCATGAAAGGCAACTGGGGCCAACTGACTGAAGATTTGATTCGTGCCATGAGGTACCCCGGGCCAACCTCTGCTGAGGTTACCACTGCTGTGATACTGTAGGGAGAGAAAGAGGTGAATAATCTCTCCTCAACATACACATCACACAGTTCTCATTTTTTAGACAAGTTGATTAAGTGACTCTTAGTTGATATGTATTAACCAAACCTAAAAAGATTTTCCCTCCAAAAGTTTACAAATAATTTGGAGAAAAAAGAGACCTGACAAACGTTAAATGATGCTGTATACTCAAGGGCCACCGAAGGTAACTCAGACAGATGGTCCAGGCTCTTGGAAAAGGGAGTGGTGGGTAAAGTGCAGAGCTATTAGACATGGTCTCCCTGAAATGGGAAATGAGCTGGACCTTGGAGAAAGCGGTGTTTGACTAATAGGGAGATACTTGCTGGAAAATTACAGCATGAGTAAATGTCAGAAGTCATAGTGTGATGGCATATTGGAACACAAGAGATAAGCCAAGGCTACCCGGATAATGGTGCCATGAAGAACAAAGACAAAGAACAAATAAGTAATTAGTGTTTGAGGTGCAGATGTGGTAATTGCCAGAAATTGATCATTATACACAGTGTACATGTACTCCATAAATATGCACAATTATTATATGTCAATTAATTGAATTAATTTTTAAAAATAAAACATCCTCATGAATAGTAACTTTTTAAAGAGTATAACATTATTAGGCAGGTTGGGGCTCAGGTATGAGGAGGCCATATGGAGACATTGGAACTTTAGTCCATAGCTAATAAAAGGCTCGTAGCTATAAGTCGGAGTTCATGAAGAAAAGGACCTTGGATTAAGCCCTGAGAAGTTCCTACATGTAGAATTAGAGAAGGCAGAGCTATCGGAACATATTAAACAGAGAAAGCGGAGAAATATAGAAAAAATCAGAAGACGAGGGACACAGCGTGCCTAAGAGAGTGCTATGGGAACTGTTGCTAGGGAACCAAGGCTTTTCCTTTCCCATCCACACATGCCCCAACTTCCTTTTTCACTTGTGTTGCAAACAATGACAGAAACAAGCAAACAAAACTTGATGCATGTGATCCTTGTCCATAATCTTACCAAAGAGGTTGTGTGGCAGACTGAGAAATAATGGCTTTTGAAAAATTGCGTTGGAATCCTGGCTGCCTCTCCTGATATGCTGTGTGACATTATGCAAGTTGTGTTCACCTTTCTAAGTCTCAGTTTGGGGTGCATCTTTTTGGGGTTTTTTTTGTTTTGTTTTTTAACCCCAGTATCATTTTTCTCAGTTCTATTTATAACACGCCAATTTTGCTCTGAATAACTACTAACCACCATTATGTAGAGACATATTGGGATTCCGCATGTTTCTGTTCACCTGAGGTGATTCTGTCTTTCTGAAATTGGGATTTTGAGTAGAACAATACAAGGACAGATAACAGTTCTCTTTTCCATCCAACCAGCACCCCACGCATACTGTGAGTCAGTTCCTTCTGTCTCGTTCTCAAGGCCTCACCCATTCTGTCTTCAGTTCTCCCAAACTTTCTGAGCTACCTCATAGTCTTCCAATCATTTTCTTTGGATAAGTTGTTGCTTACATCCAAAGAATTCTAACCCATATTTGCACTGCCCCAGGATTGTTAGGAGTGGCAGTGCTCTGATCACAAAACCTGTAATACATGGGCATGCAATAGACCAACAGCTGCTTTCATGATGGCAAGAACAAAACCTGAGTTTTCCCCAGTTCTCATCCATTTCCTGTTCTCTCTGTTACCACAAATAACTAAGCCAGGAGAAGTCCGCAGTCCACTAGAGTTTCACCACTTTCTTTCATTATTTCTTGCATCCTCTCAGTCGCTCGTTTGGCAGGACAGAGCTGGACAGGGCTGTGCTGGGCTCCATCCCAGCCGAGGTAAACTTCAGCCTGGCCTCTTTGTTTCTGGACCACATCTGGAGGAAAGGTGGAGCGGGCTCTGCCAGGGAGCTGGTTGTTTGCATTGCTTAAAGGACCAAGAAAAACTGCAGAGAAGAATCAGCCCCAGGAGATAGGCTCAACAGCCCCAAGGCTCAAAACCCCCCAACAGAGAAAATTACATCAAATGTCATGACCTATGCATGCAGCCACTTTAATTAATGAGCTTTCTTTGCACGCACTCATACTTTTGTGTTTCCTGCAAAATTTTGCTAAACTCTTCCCTGAGCTGATTGAGTGCATGCATGGGAGATTTGTATAGAATAAATAATGACACAAGACATTTTTGAAAGAATAAACACATTTGACCTAACCAGTCCAATTCACATCTTAAAGAGCCAGCTCCTTCAAATGCCAGTTTCATCAGTTAACTATTTCTCCAGTGACCTGGCAGTTTAATTTTCCTCCTAGTCTCTTGTCTTTGCTACACACAAATGGTTTTTACCATACAGAAACAATGCATTTCTGTGTCTGTTTTAAATTTGTTTTTATCCACATTATGTGTCTAACACTGTCCTCATATTTATTTTACAACAGAAACAAAGAGAGGGAAGCTATCAACCACTAGTTTATGTAAGTTCCTTTTTGCTGTTGATAATAAAAGCAATTCTGTTTTATTGCACAGATCTTCTCCTTAAGTAACAAGTATCCACTGCCCACACTTCGTTCAAGACTCTTTCCACAGCTGATGAAGGGTGAGTCAGTGACATGTGTGAGCCCTCCAGGGACCTCTAAGAGCAGTATTTCTATATAATCTCTCTGTGGGGCCATAGACACTATAAAGAATCCAATTTCCGCTCCCTCTTTAAAACAGGAAAAGGAAATCACACCGGAGCCAGAGAGCCGGGAGGAGTTGTGTTTCCTGCTTCACGGTCCTGGCTCCTCCCACAGCGGACACCTTACAAGTTCTCAAAAAGTGTACCTCCCACCATAGCGCATTGCCTCAGGCGGGACACCCAAGCCTGAGATGGTGGCTCACTGGCCCCACTGAGACCATTGAGAAGAGAAAGCAGTAAGTATGGGGTGTGAACTGAATGTGGAAAATTTACAAGTTGTATCAAATAATAATTTTACTATTTCTCACACTTGTATTTTAAAATTATGTCATATCTAAAATAAGATACTGATTTAAAATATTTCTTTTCCTACATTCATGTTTTATAAACCAGTTTTACTTAAATTCCTTTCATGTGTCCTTTGTATGTTCTGCATTTTTAAAATCACTTAACACATTCCCAGACATGCTCTCCCTGCTGTTACCTCAATTATTTGAGATGCCAGGATTTCAAAGGATGCTATAATGCAGTTTTCCAAAAATGCAAATGTCCATTTGCGTAGCACTAGGATAGCTAATTATCTTCATTCATCCTAGAGCTTCATAAAGAAGCACTCACAATAATCCTTGTCTGAATGATCGTTAAATGGCTTCTTTGAAAGACAACCTGAGACTTGCAATTTTGTATCAGACAGCAGGAATAATTACTAAATCTGTGGTAAATTTACTCATTTTAAAGTAAAAAGCAGATTTATAAAGGTGGACTGTATAAAAGTCCAGTTACTGTTGATTGAAGTCATTTTAGATAACATCTTCTTCAAAACTGTACTTTATTAATAATGTAGTTACTTGTGGAACATCCCACAAAATATGGAATGCTATGAAATAAACACATGAAGCAACATTCTACAATACATACTTGACCAAATACAGTATGTATTGTAATATTTAATACATTAACAAGTGAACCACAGAATGGCAGTTATACTTAATATTCACTAATGAATCTACAAAGAACCACCAATTACATAAGTACTATATTTTATGGGGTGACAGTTTTTTTATTCATTTTTAAATCAATCTGTGAATATTTGCTCTCTTAAAATAACATTTAATGTTAATTTCTAATTACAAAGATGAAAAAATATTTACTATAAAGATTTGGAAAATGTACATTGTGATAGGCTAACAGCCACTCTGAATATGCCACACCATAAGCCTTAGAATTTATGAATATGTTACTTTACCAGGCAAAGGGATTTTGCAGATGTGATTAAGTTAAAGGACTTAAAAAGTGAGGGTGTGCTCCTCAGGTATCTCACTGGACCCTTTGGATCCCTGGGAGTCCTTCAAAATAGAGAGCTTTTCCTAGCTCTGGTTAGGGAAAGATGGGTGTGCAGAAGGATGCACAGAGAAATGTGATGTGAAAGGCCTCAGTGCACCATTGTCTATTGTGTTTATTTTTATAGTAAATATTTATTATACATATTTATCACATTCATCAGAGGGAATGTGCACCTGTACATGGTGCATCCTAATTCCTCTTTCCCCATCCCCTCTGCACCCTTCAGTCTTTCTTTCCCTTCCTATTTACAAAAGCATTGCTCAATTTTTTTTCATTCTATTCTCTTTTTTTTTCCTTTTCCCTTCCTTTGTTTCTTCCTCCCACTTCCTCTGTTCTCTTTCCCAGTTGAACATTTTCTTCCTACTTCCTAATACCTATCATTCACCTTGGTCATTAGTTATGCTTTTGGTTTCTCATAGAAAAAAAAGCAATGTGACACTTAAACATATATGTCTGATTTGTTTCATTTAAAAATATGGTCTCCAGGTACATCCACTTACCTAACATAATTCGAGTTTATCCTTAAGGCAGAGTTGTGCTCCATTGTATATGAAAACAACATTTTCTTTATCCAAGCACATTAGCCAAGATGTGGCTATTGTGCTACTATAAACATAGAATTTACCACTGTGGTATGATGCTTCTAACTCTTTCAGGAAAATAACTAGAAAGGGGATAGGTGAGTCAGATGGAACCTCTACTTACAATTTTTGAAGAATCTCCATACCAATTTCTATAGTATTTGTACCAATTTATACAATTTACACTCCTCTAATAACAGTGGAAAAAGTTTCTTCCCCTCTCCCCAGCCTGGCCAGCACTATTATTGGTAGATTTCTTAATGATAGACATTCTTTCTAAAATGAAACAGAATCTCAGTGTGGTTTTAATTTGCATTTCTTGAATGACCAATGATGTAAAACATTTTTTCTTATATTTATTTTTCATTTGAGAAATATCTATTCATTTCAGATACCTATTTTTGGACCGGGTCTTTAAATTTGGAGGAACTTGATTTTTTGTGTGTGTTCTTTGTATATTCTTGATATTAGTCCATTGTCTGTGGCATAACTGGTAAAAATTTTTTTCCAATTCTATGGGTTGTTTTTTCACCCTGTTTGTGGTTTGTTTGTTTGTTTTTGCTGTCCCAAAGCCTTTTAATATGCTGAACTCTTAGCTATTGATTCTTTGTACTATTTCCTGTGTGATTGGGGTTTGTTCATGAAGTCATTGCCTACAACAATGTCTTCTGGGGTTTTACCTATTCTGTCTTCCAGCAGATTATTTCTGCTTTTATATTTAGATATGGATCCGTTTTGATTTTAGTTTAGAGAATGGTGAAAGATATGGGCTTAGGTTCAATTTTTGGCATGCAGACAGGCAGTTTTCTTAGAACCGTTTATTAAACAGGCTTTCTTCCATTGAAAGTGTTTAGTCCCTTTGTCAAAAATAAGGTAGCTGAGTGTGCTTAGAACTCTTTCTGGGTCTTCTATACTGATAAGATCAAGATCACTCAGGGTGGTATGACTGTTGCAGCTCCTATCCTGTTCCATTGATCCTCAGCTCTGGTTTTGTGTGTGTGTGTGTGTGTGTGTGTGTGTGTGTGTGTGTGTGTGTGGTATTTGTTTGTTTGTTTCAGTACGTTGCAGTCTTAGATGAGAAATTTATAGCAGTGAATTCCCATATTGGGAAAACAGAGGGAACACAAATAAACCTACTGTTAAGCCTCAAGCATCTGGAAAAAGAAGAGCAAGTTAAACCCAAAGGGCATACAAGGAAGGAAATTATAAAAATCAGAGAAGAAGTAATGCAATTGAGACACAAAGAATCAATGAATCACAAAGCTGGTTCTTTGAAAGAGTAAATAAAATTGAAAAACAGCCAACTTCATCAAAAAGAGGAAAGAAAAGATCCAAATCCACGCAATAGAGGGGAAAAGGACAGAATCACAGTGGAACCTGCAGAAACCCAGATGACCATCAGTATTGACTTTGAGAACCTGTGCTCTCATAAGATGGAAAACTTAGAAAAAACTGACAGATTCCTAGATACTTATGAATTACCAAACCTGAATCAAGAAGATATAAAAATTCTAAACAACCCAATATTATTCCATGAGATGGAAGAAGTAATTTAAAAACTACCAAAAAATAAAACCCCAGGTCTGATGGATTCGTTGCTGATTTCTATAAAAACTTTAGAGAAGATCTAATGCCACTATCCTCACCCTCTGTAACGAAACAAAAAGGGAAGCAGTATTCTCAAACTCATTCCTAGATACAAGCATTACCTTGACACCAAAACCAGAGACAGATCCAACCAAAAAAGAGAACAAGCCAATCAGCTTAATGAACATAGATGCAAAAATCCTTAATAGGATACTTGAAAACAGTGCAGCAAATCATCAAGAAGTTACATTACATTATTTGCAGATTACATGATACTCTACATAGAAAATCCAAAACTCCACCAAAAGACTTCTAGAGTTAATAATGAAGTTTGGCAGCAAAGCAGGATACAAAGTCAACATTCAAAAATCAACTCCTGTGCATGAATAACTCACTGAGACAGAAATCAATGAAATGAAGCAGAAGACCTATATACTGAAAAAAACAATACTATGAAAAAGGAAATCAAAGAAGAGATCAGAAAATGGAAAGATACCGCCCTTTCTTGGATAGGCAGAATGAATGTAATCAAAATGATGGCTTTACAGATTTAATACAGTCCCAATCAAAGTACCAATACAAGACCTCACAGAGCTAGAGAAAGCAATCCTAATTTAAACTAATGAAAGTTAGTTTCAGCTTAAACTAATGAAAGTTGACTCTTTCAAAGGGAAATCAAGGTTTTGAAGGGGCCGTGCTCCTACTGAACCCCGCAGGAATGTGAGAGAAGTTCCTCTGCCTCTTCAGACTGGTGCTTGTCAGACAGACTCCATCCCTTGGCTTGCTGCCGCAGCTTTGCGATCCCTGAGGCCATGGCCCTACAGCATCCTTGTGCATCTGCCTCTGGGTTTCTTCATAGTAGGCTGCCAGCCCTGTTCGATTAAGGGCCTGCTCTACTCCAGTATGACTTCAGTGTAACTTACATCTTAATTGCATTCACAAAACTCTGTTTCCAAATACGGACCCTTTCACAGGCATCAGGGGTTAGAATTTGGATATAGTTTTGGAATGTAAATTCGTCAAAACTTAGCACAAGTACACTTAAGATTTATGCTTTTCATTGTATATAAATCTTACATTTAAATGAATTATACATAAATGTGGAGGTATTTAGGAGGAAATGTACTGAACAGTACAATTTACTTTGAGATGCATCCAAAAAATTAAAAAGGCCCCAAGTCTTTTCCCCTCTTGGAAGTCATGTGATATCACTCACGCTGCACTCTTTGGTGGCTGTCACCAAGATCATCACAGAAGTTTTTTAACATGTTTTAAAACCACCACATTGTGTGATAAATCCAAGCCAATGCAGTAGCTTCAATGGCAACATGGAAAGTGGAAAACCAAAAACTGAGTCTGAGTTCTGTCAGTACTGGGCACAGTAAAAATCTCAGGCTTGGAAGTTACTGAGCTCTGCTACCCCGCAGCTATGCAGATTTGGACCGGTGACAGCCTCTGCAAGCCTAACTTTCTGCATCCATCTGCCCTTCCACTCGTCCACTCATTCATGCAGCCTTCTGCCCATTGTTTCAGGTGGATATTTGAAGGAGTAGAGGTTGACTGCTCAGTATCTGAATTCTTTTCTTGCTTGGCATTTCCCCGTCCTACCTGTCTAGAAACAAAATGTATCCCTTTACCAAAAGGGCCTGTTGTTCATACACAGACCATAAACTCAGTCAGTCAGCTGCATCAGCCAGACAGTAGAAAACTCATTCTGGCTCTAGCTACAAAACTGGTTCCCAGAGCACCAGTGTCCTTTGCACAACCTCCTGATGGGGAGGATGTGGGAGGTGAGCAGGGCTGAGGAGTGACTGTCTAGGTCTCAGTGGTTCTATGGCAGGATTTGAGCTGGAATTCTTATTTCCTAGCCTCCCTTTCTTCCTCATCATTTTCCAAGCCTGGTTTCCATCCTCTTTAAAACTAAGAACTATCCTATGTCCCCTCCAGCTAATATAAAGTGGTTTGGTGGTGAATACAGAGATGGATAAATTGATAGATGTGTCATAAATCAAGCAGGGTAAATTCAAATGGTAGAAATTAGTGTTTAAGTGCTCGGTAAAATGTTATTTTAAGTTTTCTATATGCTTTAAATTTCTCATAATAAAATGTTGAGATCACCTACAATGCAAATCATGCAGATAAATCCATAATTACTACTGTGACTTACCTCACATCATTTTTTCCTATGATGTGACTCATAAAATTAATGTAACATTTTTGTACTTAAAAAATTATATATAGGGCTGGGGATTTAGCTCAGTGGCATAAGCGCCTGCCTTGCAAGCTCATGGTCATGAGTTCGATCCCCAGTACCAATAAAAAAAAAAGAATAAAAAAATGATATATTAAACATTGTCTACCCCATAAGCACCATTGCTAGTCTTCTGGGGATCTTACAAGGAAGCAATGGTCATGTTCTAAGCCATTGCTCCTACTTATAAAATCTAAGTCATCCTGACTTCACTCACACTTTAATCTACATCAAATCTTGTAGGTGTAGCTTTCATTATGCAGGATCAGGTGACCACTACTCACCCCTTCCTCTGTTCTAAAATAAACCCGCTGTGTTTCACCTCTTGCCCATTAGTTTTCAAGCTTACTAAATATCAGTTAGGTAGGTTTTGTCATCTCTCCAGTAGCTCTCTGCATAGCTTCTCCAAAGAGCAAAGCTGTTTTCTAAAAATTCTTTTTGGTGCTTATCCCTTGACCTACTCTACTCTGATGTAAATCCTGCCAAAATTAATATGATAATTACTAAAATAAAATGCATTTCCTGGGATAGTTCTAGCAACAGCTCTTCTCAGCAGAACCCACAGAACAATTGAGTACCTGGAAACTTGTCTTCAGCAGCACAATAGCCTTCCTTGAATTTGACTTGGTTTTGAAACATGAGAACTCCTAGAAAAAACCTGGTCCCCCTAGACTGTTTTCCAACTGTTAAAGACTTGAGTGTTCATTGTTACAGTTATATCTGTTTCATTCTCCAGCTCCTTGGTGAAAGAAGTAAACCACAGCAAAAGATAAGGCTTCTTTCTATTTGTCCTCTACTTGCAGAGTTCTCAGGTCTGTTCAATGGGTAAGTCTCAAGTTTATCGGTTCACAAAGATGAGCTAGTAAAAATTGCTCCTGTAGTATACACTGAGGTAGCTAGGATGGTCCATCTCTCTTACCATACTGGATAATCCTCTTGTCGCTGGATGAGAATGGAGCATGTCTCTAGGCCCCCATTGGTCTAAGCAGGGACAAAGGAGAACATTAGCTTTGTCAGGTATCTAATAACTAACTTTGAACTGATATGAAGCTGTAACATTCTACAGAAATTCACACAAAACTCAGGAAATCTTTTTGAAGGAAAGTATTCTAGATATCAAGTAAAAAAGTTTAATTGTAAATTGGAATGTAGTACATTACATAATCGTTTTAAACATACTTTTGTAATATGAATAAGGAACCCAAAGATAATGTAAATAAGAAGTAGAGGGCAAAATTTAAATAAAGTGTGGACAAACATATAAAGAAGCCAGGGGTGAAGTTAATACAAAATTTGTGTAATCAGTTCCTGCATATTTCTTAGAACTGTGAATCTGCAGGTGGTAAGTTAAAAATGGTCACCAGTTTTTTGTAATTCATCCTGTCAGAAAAGCATCACTGGCTGCTGTGTGACTTGTTTAGAACAGAAGAACACAGTGAGTTTGGCACTGTAATGTCTGAGTGAGGACCCCCAGGTGCACTAAAGCTTCTGCTCCCTCCCCCCAGAATCCCAGCATCCCTGCGATGAGCTCTGGGCTGGGCCACTGGAAACACCAGCACAGCCAGTACCAGCCCAGCCACGGACTCTTGCCACGTAAATAAACCAAGCAAGAAAAACCCAGTCAGTTGAACTCAGCACAAACTGCCAACTCAATAAATAACTAGTTATTAAAATGTTTGGTATTATCCAGGCATGGTGGTACATATCTTTAATTCTAGCTACTCAGGAGGCTGAAGTGGGAGGACCATGAGTTTGAGGTCAACCTAGGCAACTTAGTGAAAATCTGTTTTAAAATAAAAAATTCTAGGGATGTACTCATACCCCAAAAAAGAAAAAACAGTTTTGCTGTTTAAGACACTAAGATAGGAAGCTTTGGCAAGGGGCAAATTGAAAGAAAAGAAAGGGATATTTATATGCAATGGAGAATTATTTTGCAATTAAAAAGATAAATTTTATTGATTTGTAGACCAGAAGTTTAAGTGAAATGAATCGGGCACAAAGTCAAAATGTTGCCTGGATTTTCTTTTTTATATAAGAAGCCTAACATATATATGAATTAAAGAATAAAATAAAAGATGGATAATAGGAAACCTGGAGATAGAATATTTATGAGAGAAAAGAGGACCAAGGAATGGAGGGGATAGAACAGGGAAGGGAATTAAGATGTGTTATGTACACGTGCTAAGTCCCACAATGAATATAACCAGTGTGTACTGCAAACATGTGCCAAAGAAAAATAAAGGACAAAAGACACTAAGCATTGGGAGGATTTGTTATGTAATGAGAACTAACTGAATATAGCACTCAGCTTTTCAGCAGCCAACACAAAAAGGAAGCCCAGTCATTTTCACAATTCAAAAGTAATTACTGGCAAGAGCCCAACTGGGTATGATTTCTTGTGTTCTTAAAGCTAAATCCTGTGATCCAGGTTGAGTAAATCTGCTTATAAATCCTGGTTCCCATTCCACTTTTCATGAGCCTTTGCTATGTCTATGTTCCAAATATAGATTAACAGCCTGCTGCTTATTTCTAGCTCATACTAGATGCAAATGAGACCTTCAAACACATCCGGTCTAAAGTCAGAGAATCATCCTGATGCCTTCCTTTCCACATTCTACACCCAATACTGTGGACACTACCTTCCTGTTGTATGAGCATGAGATGACTACTCACCCTTTCCAATGCCAAGTCTGGCATCAACCACTGTCATCTGTCACTCAAGCTGTCGCAATACTCCACCATGTGGATTTCCTGCTTCCATCCTGAACACACTCCTCTTCAGTTGTTTACTTCACAGTAGGCAGAGAGATCCATGACAATTGTAACTCTGATCATTTCTCTGCTCTGATTCTTTCTTCCCATATTACAGAATGAGGACCAAAATCCTGATACTGGTCAGTGGGACGTCACTATCTGTGCCCACCCAACCCTTGACTGCTCATCTCCTGTCTCACTCCACTCTGCTTTTACTGAGCTTTTTGCTGTTTCTGGAACATTCTAGGATGACTTTTTCCCCTACTCTTTGTGGATACACCCTGTGTTCTCATAGGAAGCCACAAGTCTTGCTCTGTTCAAGGACTTATGAAAAGCCTTTTCTGATGACCCTTTATTTTAGAATAGCAAATCCTTACAGATAGCTTCACAGTTTTCTTAGTGTTTGCTATTGCTATAACTCTTTGACATCTTGTCTATTTCTTATATATGTATCCTAACTTAAAATAGCGTGTCTGTTATGTATCTCAATTTGATAAAAGCCATTTATGACAAACCGGTGGCCAACATCATATTAAATGGGGAGAAGCTGAAAATTTCCACTCTAAAATCAGGAATGAGACAAGGATATCTACTATCACCATTCCTGTTTGATGTAGTTCTGGAAACGTTAGCCAGAGCAATAAGAAAAGAGAAAGAAAAGGAATATGTATAGCAAACAAAGGGGTAAAATTATTATTTGAAGATGACACAATCCTCTACACACAAAATTTTCACCAAAAGGCTCCTAGAAATAATAACCAAATTCAGTAACAGCAGTATTCAAAGTCAACACACAAAAATCAACAATATACCAAGAAAGAAATGAAGAGAAAAAAATCTATTACAATAGCATCAAGAAAAGTTAAATCCATAGGAATGAGCCTACTCAAGGAAATAAAAGATCTCTATAATGAAAATTACAAAACTCTAGTAAAGGAAATCCAACAGAATATCAGAAAGTGAAGAAATATATTCGACATACAAACCCAATATAATCAAAAGGGTCATACTTCCAAAATGAATATACAGATTTAACTCAGTCCCAATCAAAATATCAGTAGATTTCTTCATAGACTAGAGGAAACAGTCCTAAAATTCAGGGAACAAGAAGAGACTTAGAATGGCAAAAGCAATCCTTGGAAAAGAACAAGGCAGGAGGCAGAACAATCCCAGACTTCTAGTTACAGTAGAAAATTTCGGTAATAAAAATAGCATGTGTATAATGAAAAGAATTACTTGTGAGTCAATAGAACAGAGAAAAGGATGCAAAAACAACCCTGGCATGCTCAGCTACCTGTCCTTTAATAAGGGCTCCAAAAACTCTCATGGAGGAAAAATAGCCTTTTTAACAAATGGCACTGGGAGACCTGGCTATCCACATGCACAAGACTGAATTTAGACTAACATCTCTCAACCTGTACTAAACTAAAATAAAAATGGATCAAAGATCTATACATTAAAATAGAAACAATCTGATGGAAGAAAAATAGGTAAAAATTTTAAAGCCTGGGGATAGGCAAGGGTTTTCTGAGCAGAACCACAGTCAAATAAGACATAATACTAAAAAATCAATAAATGAGATCATGTTAAATTGCAAAACTTCTGCACTGCAAAACAAACCACCAATATCTGGGAATAATGGTGCATACCTGTAGTCCCAGCACTTGAGAGGCTGATACAGGAGGATGGTCATGAGTTTAAGGCCATCCTGGATTACATAGTGAGTTCACAGCTAGTATGAGCAAGACTCTGTTTCAAAAAACCAGAAAAGAAAAAAAGAAACTACCAACAGTGTGAAGACACAATCTACCAAATGGGGAAAAGTTTTCTAGTTATTCCTCACACATAGAACTAATTTATAGAGCTATATACAAGAATTCAAAAATCAGACCTATGAACTTCCAGGAAGACAGTAGAGCAGTAAAAACAGTAAAGAAAGCCTCTCCAAGGTCTGGAGCCCAAACACTCAAATATAGCAACATGAGAAAGAAAAGGAGTCATGTGGGTCCATGGGATCCACCAAACATCTGAAGCAGGACTTGAAACAGGGAGAGCAGAGAAAGGGACCTCAAAGCAGAGGTGGGAGGTGAATGGCACGTCCACCCTAGACCCCAGCCTGTGGGGTTAAGGAAGGAATAGTGAAATAGGAGAAGAGATACAGACTAAATATTTTCTTCTATTTCTTTATTTTTTCCTCTAACACCTTTTAAACTTCCTCCCCTAGGGATAAAAATCACAATATTGTAAGAACCCTTACTATATACAGTTGTCATACCTGTTTTATATATTTTGGGTAATTATAAATTGTGTTTATATGGGTAAAGGTGGAAAATTAATAATTAATACAATGTCACTTTCTAGACTGTGTCTGATGCTAGTTATTATTGATTGTACTGCTTTAGCCACGTTGACATAATTGTTCTAGTCAATTTTTTTCCTGATGGCACAAAGACTGAGATTACTGAGGGTCATGAACAATAATATAGGCTAGAAACAGTGAACCAGGTGGTGAGCCAAATAGGAGGCAACTTCTAATCCCCCCAAAATTGAAGAGGTATGACCTTGCAACAGACTCAAAACCCAAGAGACAACTACACCTGGAGGACATTTCTGAGAAGTAGTAATTTCCTAAGGATTCTTGATACTAGTGATAAAGCTGCTTACCACAAACAATTTTCAAGCATTTATGCAAGAATTAAATTTTTAAAAATAGAATATGAAAAGACAAGGAGTGAAGCAAAGATGGTGGATAGATAACAGCCAGCTACAGAGGCTCCCTGAGATAGTCAATTTAGAATTCAACATAATACAGCATAGGGAGTCCCAAACAAAGGGAGATGAATTCTCTCGTCCTAAGAAGAAGCTAAGGTGGGAAAAATCAATCAAACATACAATCCCAGCCGGCCATGCCACCGTTCAGCCCTGAATTCCTGCGGGCCACCAGCGAGACAGGCCATCCCCATGCTGCCATGCTCCAGCCGCCCCCTCCAACTCTGTGGCCACAGGCCTATCGCCCGCCAGAGGCTGGGGGAACAGAGTGACTCGGCACCCACAGGCTACCCCTGCCGCTGCCACTGCCGCGGCCTCTGCCACCTCCCCAGATCTGGACAGTGTCCTGTAGGGCATGAGGAGGAGGGCGCATTGCGGCGACACAGATGGAGGACTGGACCTGCTGGGACGCATTGCCACCTTCACCCTCACCACTCATGCAAGGACCCGAGCCTGCAGTGCTGGCACTGAGTGGGCCCCTGCTGCCCGAGCACTCTGCCCAAGCATTCTGAGGTGCTGCCCTGCACCCCAGGCTGGTGAGTATGTCTTTGCTGCTGGCAGGCCCGCGCAGCCAGAGCCCCACAGAGCCACTGCCGTGAACGGAGCCCAGAGAATCGGCTTCTGAAAACACCTCTTCAGACAATAATCAAAAATACAGAACCAGATCTTTCTGATTTCCTCCATGCTCCACCAGCTTTGGGGAGTTGGGCCTGCCTACCTGTGCGCTGAACTCTGGACTAGGTGGCCTGGGGTGAGTGTCCCTGCACCATCCCAAGCCCCAGGGAGGGAGTTTAAGATACCTCAGATAACAGAAAATTGGGGAGGGCAGCAAAACCCCAGTCAGCATGCTTCAGAAAGACCCTAAGCAATACAAAGAGGGCCAGACACCCCTGGACACACCTGACTGAAAGAAACCAGAAACATGACAAGAAACAGAAATTATAAAAAACCTCCAGCCATTGACCCTGAAAAATAAGCCCAAGAAAGGTAAATACAGAAGAAAACCAGAGCAATAATCATGCAATATTAGATACAGCATCAGCGGACATAAAGAAATACCTTCATGACCTTGTAGGTGAATTTAAAACTGTACTTCTGATCCAAGTGAGGCAAGATACAAAAAGATTAATTAAAGAAATGATAAGCCCCTCCCAAGAAAACACAGATGGAAGAATAGAGGAACTCAGAAAAGGAAGAGAAACCTTTGATGAAGAATATAAACAAAATCTAGAATACATGAAACAGATCCAAAGAAGATTACCAGGAAGCTAAAAACTCCATTGAAAGCTGGCAAAATGCCTTGACAGAAACTAAAGTTAGCCTTTTGAAACTTGAAGAGAGATTTATAGTGTGTGATTGTGAAAGAAAAGATTTCTTAAAAATAACAAGGAACCAGGAAGAAACAATTCAAAGGCTAGAAGATGACAAGAGGATTTATAAATTAAGAATAAAAAATGTAAGCAAAGAAGCAGGAGTAACTACAAAAGAACTACAAAGACTATTCACAGATATAATTAAGGAAAACTTCCCAAGCATAGGAAAAAGAAATGATATCCAGATAAATGACTCATACAGAACTCCAGCCACCTACAACAAAACAAATCTACACCCAGACATATAATAATCAAGATTCCAGAAATCCATCACAAGAACAGAATATTAAAAGCAGTCAGAGAAAAGAAGCAAATTACCTACAACAGGAAAATTATCAAAATAATGACAGACTTATCAACACAAACTCTCAAATCAAGAAGAGCCTGGGGGGGAAATAGTCCAAGCCCTGAAAGAAAATAACCTCCAACCAAGACTGATGTGCCCAGAGAAACTCTCTCTCAAAATTAATGAAGAAACAAGATATTTCCAAGACAAGGAGGAACTGTGGGAGTTCATGGCCACCAACCCAACCCTACAAAAAATACTGAAGGACATTCCAGAGAGAGAGAGAGGAAAAAAATACCAGGATTCCAGGAACAGTGACAGAGAGGCCTCAATGAATGGGGCAGACAGTGGAATAATGAAGCAAAGTGGACAAATAATAGCAGAAAAATAAAATAGCAGAAATGAGGCAGAGACGGTAAGCTATAAGCTTTAATATAGGTAGCCCTGATACACTAACAAAATAAAAAACACAAGCAGAGTAGATTAGGAGGCAAGATCCATTGAGATGCTCTGAATAGGAAATATACTCAAACTGAAAGAGTAACTCTAAACTGAGAGTCAAAGATGAGAAAACAATGCCATATGTGACAGAAAACCAGAGAGAAATAGGAACAACTTGTCCAGCAGCCACAGATAGATTGGAAAGCTATGTCACTTTTGGGCAGTGTAGAACTACACAGCTGGAAGGAAGGAAAACCTTGTGACTTTAGTAAGTAAAGGAGTACAGCTCAAGATCAAGTTCAGGGGTGAAAAGGTTCAGCAACACTCAGATAGATAACAGGTTGGCCCCCTAATCTAAAAACTAAAAGAGCTAGTGGGACCCAAAATATACGAAGCACCCTCAGAAAGGGAAAAGGGAGGAACTGTCTAAAAAAGGAAGGCAGAGGACATTGTTAATAGTGTATCAGTATTTAAAAGTCACAGTAGTCTTATTGCTCTGTTTAGTTTGATTATGTTTTGTTCCAGTCTGTCTACTTGTGTTAGATTTGAGGGCACAGACAGCTAACCCAAAAATAGCAGGTTATACCATGGTAACTATCCTTAATTTCTTATTAACTTACACTGAAACCCTGTATTACTTACATTGTTTTACTATGACTGATCTTATTTGAAGATGGTTTGTTAGACCGCTGTCTAGTCTCGACTGATTTTATTCAAATTTGGTATGCTTGATGATATCAAGTCTAAGAGTAGAGGCAACTACTCTGAAGATGACAAGATGTAAAAGATATCCATTCTGGTTTTGATTATTAACTGCTTTCAAGTCCTACAATGTCTTCAAAGTTGTGTTTTTATTAAAATAGCTATGTAATGTTATGTTCAATTATATTATGCCTGATGATGTAGACAATTCTACTGAAAAAAGCAAGAGAAAGCATAGTAACTACTGTAGAACACCTAATATTGTCCTGTATGTCTTTTTCATTGCATGTTTTTCTAAGAATGTATTTTGTTGTCTGGTTTTGATCTGTTTTTCCCTATAATACAGAAAGTATAGATATACATGTAGAGATTCACACATGGAAAGAATTTCTAAAGTATTTACAGGAACAGAGTATATAATACACGATGTAAAGGACATGAACAGATACTCTGCAGAAGAGACACTAAGAAACCCAATGCTAATTCTGTAGCATTATGATATAAAATCTAGCAATACTATCATTCACTGTTCAGAGTGATATTAGTCTAGTCTCTTATGTTCAATTTCAGCATTCGTAAAGATAAAGACAGCTATTATGAAGAGACTGAGAAATATTATTGTAGTCATTATTGACTTCCCAAAATCAGGTCTTGAAGACCCTGAAAAGCCTTCATCATCCTGTAATGATTTGATTAGTTCTATAATGTTCAGTCTAAAGTCAATGTGTGTGAAAAGGGGGATAACTGGGGCTGGGGATTTAGCTCAGTGGCATAAGCACCTGCCTTGCAAGCAGGCAGTCGTGAGTTCGATCCCTGGTACCGATAAAAATGAAAAAGACCAAAAAAAAAAAAAAAAAAAAAAAAAAAAAGGGGGATAACTATTTGGAAGAAAACTAGAGAAAATAAGATAGACAGTGAAGATCTCCAGTGGACTTGCTTTGAAATCTGTGTTTCTTTAAATTGTTTCCTTATGATCTGTTTTGTTCTGTTTTTTTCTGTTTAATCTTACCCTCTTTAAGATAAAAAACAAGTGTGTAGGACTGATAACTATATTACTAAGTTCTTGTTGGATTCTTGAGCAGAACTGTTTGTAGTGTCATTATTTGAATATCACTTTGTATGCTTTAATTTTGTAACTCAAGCAACTATTTTTACGATGATGGTATGTAACTTATTGATTGGTGACCTCTTACTGTTTATTTTTCTGAAATTCTGTACTGTTTCTACCCTTTCTTTCTGTTTTTTTATTTCTCTTTAGTAAAAAAAAAGAATATGAAAAGACACAGAAGTAAGATACAGCCCCAGACTTCCAGCATGCAAAAGGCAAACCCAGTGGCAAAGAGGTGGAACAATTTGAAAGCCACCCACTTGGGCTTTCTGAAGTGGTAAAGGCAGATGTAAAAAAGAAGGTGAACTAGAAAAAAAATCAAATCAGAAATAATTTCTCATATGATGACTGTAATAAAGAATATAGGTAGTGAATCTAGAGTAGATATAGATAAAAGATAGGGAAACAGGAAAATGATAGAAACAATGAAGGCACAACATAGGAAAGAAATGGAATCCATGAAACAGATTCGAACAGATATCCAGGAAAATATACACAACAGAATGAATCAATATAAGGAGAGAATGTCAGATCTAGAAGACAAAATTGTGGTTAGTGATCATGAAAAGAAAAATTTCTTTAAAAATACCAAGGGACTATGAAAAATAATTCCAGCAGCTGCTGGATGATGTAAAGAATAACATAAGATTGACTAGAGTTGATGAAAAAGCAGGAAGTAGCATAAATGACATTGAAAAAAACTATTCACAAAAATAATGGCAAAAAAAACTTTCTGAGCATGGAAAAAGAATTTGACATACAGATAAGTGAGGCATTTAGAGCACCATTTGCCATGATCAAAAAACTGCACCAAGACAAATAATAGTCAAGATTCTAGAAATTCAACACAGAATTTTAGAAAAGATTATTGGAAGCTGTCAGAGAAAATTAAAAAATCACCTGTAAATGAAAGCCCTACAGAATCCCAGCTGACTTCTCAACACAAATTTTAAGTCAAGGAGAGTTTAAAGTATTTCAAGCACTAACACAGTCTCCAACCCAGATTGATGTGCCCACCAACCTGTCTTTCAAAATTGATGAAGAAATAAGACATTTCTATGACAAAGAACACCTGAAGGTATTCATGACCACCAAACTGTTGTGGTACGTAAAATCTGACCAGATGAAAGAGACAGTACCAAGGAACTTTGGGAGATATACAACTGTATCACATTAGTGGGCTGATGGTAATCTTATTTGTGAATCATCAGCCCCATCTTGGGGTAGAATAGTTATTTAGATAGGGTTTTCAGAAAGTAGTACAAAAGGAAGATAACAAGATATTTTATAGTTGGTTACACATGTCTTATATATTAGTAGGCAAGATTTACTCAATGTAAGCTAATTGGAGTTACTATTATATAACAAGCAGGAAGAAGCAATCATTTTCTAAGACTGAGCCAAGTTATCGTTGAGATGATAAGTCTTTGAAATGAAAAAGTAAGAAAAATATAACAAGATACACTGTTTGGCTAAGTTGTACTTATCTTGCAGCTGGCATTGGAATGTCAAAGCTCGTTGTTTTGTAGCTTTCTATGGGAATAGACTGCATTTCCCAGTCTCATCTTTGAGTAGTGTTAGAAAAATATTATTATTAGAAATATAAAGTTTAGAATTTCCCTTACATTTAAAATTGCTCCTATAAAAGCAGCACTCCAAATGTTTCGAAAGACATTCTAGAAAGAAGTAAAGAGGACTACAATTCCATGAACCCCAACAGAATGAATCTACTAGGTAAAGTAAGCAATTAAACAGAAGGAAAAGAAGGGGTACCAAAGACAGGAAAATAACAGGACAAAGTCAATACACCAGTTTTATAACCACCAATGTTAATGGTCTCAATTCAACAATAAAAAGAAACAGAGTGGATCAAGAAACAAGATCCAACAATATGTTGCATACAAGAAACACATTTAACTCAAAAAGAAATTCACAGACTGAAAGACAAAAGATAAAAAAAACAATATTTCATGTAACAGGAACCTAGAAAAAAAGCAGAGGTGGCTATTATATTTGTAGACAAAGTGAATTTCAAACCAAGACTGATTGAGAGCAACAAAGAAGGTCACTATATCTTTAAAATAAGGAATCAATCCAAGGAGGAAATGACAATCACAAATATATACCTATCCAATCAAGTCAAACAAACATTAACAGAAATGAAAAATCAAGAACTAATACAATGATAATGGGGGACTTCAATACACACACTGTCACAAATAGATCAACTAGGCAAAAAAAATCAACAAAAAAAATCAGAACTGAACCAAGCTTTTGAGCAAATGGGCTTAGTAGCTGTCTGCAGACTATTCCACTGCACTTTATCAAAATATTCATTCTTCTCAGCTGCACATGCAGTATTTTCCAAAATAGACCATGTACTAGTTCATAGAACTTGCTTAAATAAATGCAAAGGAATTGAAATCATGCCCTGCATATTATCAGATGATAGTACAATGAAATTGGAAATAAATGCCAAAGGAAGCCACGAAAAATTCACAAACTCCTTCTTCTTTTAATCTGGGGAACTGGACTGTCAGCGTAGGGAACTGGGCTACCAGAGGGGGTAAGTTCCTGCTCACCATCCTGAGCCCAAGGAGAGTTTAAGATCATCGTTTCCAGTGGTCAAGGATGCACCCAGCTTCCAGCCACACTAAACTGGACACTGCGGGTTTCAGGCCTGCTTGGGCCATGGCCAGTGACCTTCTTTCAATACAAGGGAACTGGGCTGCGAGAGGAGGAAACTGGGCTGTGGGAGGTGAGTTCCTGCATACCATCCTGAGCCCTAGGAGAGTTTAACATCATCGCTCCCAGTGGTCAAGGATGCACCAAGCTTCCAGCCACACTGGACTGGGCTTAGGAGGTTTATTTTTGTTTTGTTTTGTTTTGTTTTGTTTTGTTTTGTTTTTGGTACCAGGGATTGAACTCACGACCTTGCACTTGCCAGGCAGGCTCTTAGGCCACTAAGCTAAATACCCAGCCCCAGCTTGGGATGCTTTGCAGCCCAACTAGATTACACCCAATGACCTTCTTCAATCAGAAGAGTTGAGAGCATGTGAAGTGAATGCCAGTGCATTGGTCCTTGTGCAGGGAGAGCTTTGAATGATCATCCACAGTGGTTAGGTGCCCAGCCAGATACCTGGAACACTGGAGGTGGCACAGGAGGTCCTGTGGGCCTGAATGGACCACATTCAGCAACCTCCATTCAGTCCCAGGAGCCGAGGGCATAGGAGATGATTTCCAACATGCCCAGGGGAAGACTTGGAACAATACTTTGAAACACAGAACTATAGGAAAATGACAAAACAAAAGACCAAAATGCAGGCTCAAACCTCCAGCCCATCCCAAGAAAGCCTAGGAGTTATGTACATAAGATATATGCCATACACATGAAATACCTGAAATAATTGCAACTGAAATAAAGAAGCAACTCTGGGAAGCTTTAAAGGAATTCAAACTAGAAATAATCTCCCAGGTAAAAGAAGAAATGATAAAAGTAATGAAGGAGATGCTGAACATATCTAAAGAAGACACAATTAAAAAATTAGAGGAACAAAACAAAAAGATAGAATCCCTGAATGAACAATATAAGAAACAGAATAAATGAAGCAGATTCAAAGGGATATACAGGAAATCAAAAATTCCATTGAAAGTTGTCAAAACTACCTCAACAAAAGTGAAGACAGAATTTCAGACCTCGAAGACAAGATTGCAGCTAATGAACAGGAAAGGAAAGATCTTTTAAAAATAACAAGGAATCAGGAAATAACAATTCAACAGCTGCAAGATGATGCAAAGAAAAACAACATAAGATTTGTAGGGATAAATGAAAAAGAAGGGGGTAACAAAAATGATATCAAGAGGCTATTTACAGAAGTAATAGCTGAAAATTTCCCAAACATGAGAATGGAAACTGACATAAGGATTAGTGAAGCATGTAGAATCCCAAATAGCCATAATCACAATTAAACTATACCCAGACATATAATAATCACCATCCTGGAAATCCAACATAAGAACAGAATATAAAAGCTGTTAGACAGAAAAGAAAGATCACCTATAAAGGAAAACCTATCAGAATCACATCAGACTTCTCAACATAAATAATGAAGTCAAGAAGAGCATGGAGTGAAGTATTTCAGATCCTAAAGGAAAATGATTTCCAGCTTAGACTGATGAACCCTGCAAAAGTGTCCTTCAAAATCGATGGAGAAATAAGATACTTCCATGACAAAGAACAACTGAAGAACTTCATGATCACCAAGCCAACCCTGCAAAGAATATTTAAAGACAGTTTACATACACATAGGAAAAATGCACTAAGCAAGGCAGACAATTAACCAGAATGGAAAGATAAAGATGCAACAGCAGAAAGATAACATGCCAACAATAAACCAATATATAACAGTTATAACCACTAATGTAAATGGTCTCAATTCTCCAATTAAAAGAAACAGACTGGCAGAATGGATCAGAAACAACATCCAACCATATGCTGTCTACAAGAAACCCATCTAACCCAAAAGGAAACTCATAGACTGAAAGTCAAAGGATGGAAAACAATACTTCATGCAACAGGAACTGTAAAAAAGCAGGGGTAGCTATTCGGTTTGCAGACAATGTGAACTTCAAACCAAGAATGATCCAAAGACATAAAGAAGGTCACCACATGCTGGTTAGGGGAAAACTTCAAGAGGAAGAAATAACAATCTTAAATATATATGCACCAAATTCCAGAGCACTCAGTTATAAAAGCAGGTATTAATAGAAATGAAAAATCAAATTAGCAGTAATACAATTATACCATAAGACCTTAACACATCATTGACACCAAGGGACAAATCAACCAGACAGAAAATCAGCAAAGAAATAACAGAACTGAATCACACCGGTGAACAAGTGGACTTGATAGACATATACAGAGTGTTCCATCCAACAACATCAGAACACACATTCTTCTCAGCAGTATATGAGACATTCTCTAAAATAGACCATATGCTAGTTCACAGAACATATTTAAATAAATTCAGAAGAATTGAAATTATCCCATGCATGTTATCAGATCATAATGCCATGAAAATAGAAATTAATGATAAAAGAAACTGCAAAAACCACACTAACACATGGAAATTGAATAACATACTCTTGAGCAATCAGTGGGTCACAGAGGAAATTAAAGAAGAAATTAAACAATGCCTACAAGCAAACAAAAATACAAATACAATTTATCGGAATCTATGGGATGCAATAAAAGCCATCCTCAGACGACAATTTATTGCACTGGAAACAGGAAAACAGGACAAATACAAATAAATAACCTGATGCTACACCTCAAATGTCTAGAAAAAGAAGAGTAAGTCAAGCCCAAAACCAAAAGAAGGGAGGAAATTATAAAAATCAGAGCAGAAATTAATGCAATAGAGACTAAGAAAACAACCCAAACAATCAATGAATCAAAGAGTTGGTTCTTTGAAAGAATAAACAAAACTGATAAGCCCCTAGCCAACCTTATTTTAAAAAAAGAAATAAAAAGCTCAAATTAATGCAACAAGGAATTAAAAAGGCAAAATCACTACAGACTGTGGAAATACAGAAGATCATCACCTATTTCAAAAACCTCTACTTTCAAAGGTTCAATAACACAGAAGACATGGACAGATTCCTAGAAACATATGAAGTACCAAAGCTGGATCAAGAAGATGTAAAACTGCTGAATAGCCCAATTTCTATTAATGAAATTGAAAATGTAATTAAGTCCTTACCTACAAAGAAGAGCCCAGGCCCAGACAGATTCACTGCAGAATTCTACAAGAAATACAAAGAAGACTTAATGCCAACACTCCTCAAACTCTCCAATGAAATTGAAAGGGAAATAATTCTTCCTAAATCCTTCTGGGAAGCAAATATTACTCTAGTACCAAAACCTAAGAAAGAGCCAATTAAAAAGAAAACTGCAGGCCAATATCCCTAATGAACATGGATGCAAAAATCCTCAATAAAATATTGGCAAACAGGATGCAGCAAATCATCAAGAAGATTATACACCATGACCAAGTAGGATTCATCCCAGGCATGCAGGGATGGTTCAACATATGTAAATCAATAAATGTAATCTACCATATCAATAAAGCCAAAAGTAATAATCACATGATCATTTCTATAGATGCAGAAAAAGGTTTTGATAAGGTTGAACATTCATTCATGATAAGAACCTTACAGAAAATTGAATAGATGGTCTTTTCCTCAATATGATAAAGATCAGCTATGACCAACCAACAGCCAATATCAGATTAAATGACCAAAAACTGAAGGTCTTTACCTTAAAATCGGGCACAAGACAAGGATGTCCCTTACCACTGCTCCTATTCATTATAGTACTGGAAATACTAGCCAGAGAAATTAGACAAGAGAGAGAAATAATAAAAGGGGTAAACATAGGAAAAGAGGAAGTTAAATTATCACTATTTGCAGATGACATGCTCCTGTACATAGAAGACCCCCAAACTCCATTGAAACACTCCTAGGTATAATAAATATATTCAGTAAGGTAACTGGATACAAAGTCAACACTCAAAAATCAATAGCATTCCTATACACAAACACCAAAATCACTGAGAAATAAGAGAAGCCACACCCTTAACACTAGCATCCAAAAAAAATGAAATACTTAGAAATTAATCTCATGAAAGAAGTAAAAGATCTATACAGGGAAAATTACAATACCCTGAAAAAAGAAATTGAAGAGGATCTCAGAAAATGGAAATACATCCCTTGTTCATGGATAGGAAGAATAAATATTGTGAAAATGGCCATTCTCCCAAAACTGTTATACAGATTCAATACACTCCCAATGAAAATATCATCTACAACCTCATAGATGTAGAGAAATAACTCCTAAAATTCATCTGGAACCAGAAGAGACCTAGAAAAGCAAAAGCAATTCTAGGCAGCAAAGGCAAAGCAGGAGGCATCACAATCCCTGACTTGAAGTTATACTACAAAGCAACCATAGTAAAATCAACATGGTACTGGAATAAAAATAGATCTGAAGATCAATGGAATAGATTAGAAGATAAAACCATAACTACCAACACACTCAGCCACCTTGTCTTTGATAAATGGACCAAACATGTTCACTGGAATAATGACAATCTCTTTTTAATAAATGGTGCTGGAAAAACTGGTTCTCCATATGCCGAAAAGTAAAACTAGACCCATGCCTATTACCATGTACTAAACTAAAATCTAAATGGATCAAAGATCTGAATATTAAAATAGAAACACTAAATCTGTTGGAAGACAAATTAGGTAAAAATCTTGAACATGTAGGAGTAGTAGATAGAGAATTCATGAATAGGAATCAAACCACACAGGAAATACTTCCCAGAATCAATAACTGGGATCACATCTTATTAAAAAGTTTCTGCATGTCAAAAGAAATCTCCAGCATAGTGAAAAGAAAACCCACAAACTGGAAAAAATCTTAGTGAACTGTCCCCCAGACAAAGGACTTCTGTCTGGAACATATAAAGAATTTTGAAAAATCAGACCCCCGAATTCAAAGACCCCATCCAAAAATGGGCATTCCAGATGAATACACAATTCTCAGATGAAGAAATACAAATGAATACATGAAAAAATGTTCATTATCATTAGTCATTAGAGAAATACAAATTAAAACCACACTGATATTCCATCTCACTCCAGAAGAATGGCCAGGACAAGAAAGCTACCAACAACAAGTGCTGGAGAGGCTGTGGGGAAAAAGGTACTCTCCTGCACTGTTGGTGGGAATGTAGACTGGTGCAACCAATGTGGAGATCAGTCTGGAGTTTCCTCAAAAACCTGGGATTGAGAGTCCCACTTGACCCAGCTATTCCACTTCTAGGCTTATTCCCAGAAGAACTGTAAACATCATACCACAGTGATATATGTGCACCCATGTTTATAGAAGCATAATTTGTAATAGTCAGATCTTAGAAACAACCTAAGTGTCCATCAACTGAGGAATAGATTTAAAAAGTTGTGGTATTTTTAATGCAATGGAGTACTATTCAGCTATAAAAAATGATCACATTGAGATATTTATAAATAAATGGGCGCAACTTGAGAGCATAGTCCTAAGCGAAATAAATGAAACTCACATGTATAAATACCATATAGTCTCCCTAATGTAAGAAATGGTAAGAGTACATAAAAGTATATGGTAATCATGATTCCCCATTACATTGCTTAGAAGCCTTATAACGTTTGCTTTCATTAGTTGGAATGGTTTTATCCTGGTTTGTTTGATTTTATTATCTGTGATGGTATGAACAGCTATTTTGAAGAAAACAAGACATTGTGATAGCCAGTGCTGATTTAATATCATCTTACTCTGAAGTCCTACCATGCTTTTGTTCTTCTGTTTCCATTGATTCTATCATATTGTATCTTATTGGATTTTATTATGTGTGTTAGTATAAACAAATTTTCTATGGAAAATGAGATAATACAGTAGCCATTGTTCATTCTCTATTATTTGGTTCTGAATGCCCTGTAATACTTTCATTCTCTTGAATGGTTTTATACTATTTTGTTATGTTTAATACTATTGTATATGAAGTTATGCTGCTCAACTATTTCAAAGAAAGAGACATTATGGTAGTTACCGTTAATTACGGGATGTCTTGTGGTAAAATTCTGTGTTGTTTACATTGTTCTGTTCTGATCTGCTTTGTTATATCCTCTTTTGTCTTAATCTCTTTAAAATAAAAAATAAATTCATAAACCCATAGAAATTAAATAATGTTCTTCTGAACAACCTACAGGTTATAGATAAAATTAAAGAAAAGAATTAGAAAGTTTCTAAAATTAAATGATAATGCCAATATGACACATTGGAGTTTATGGAAAGCAATGAAATTTATAGCAGTCAATTCCCATATCAGAATAACAGAATAAGCTCGAATAAGCAACATAATATTGAACATCAAGCTTCTAGGAAAAAAAAAAAGCAAGTCAACTCAAGGCTCATACAAAAGAGTAACTTATAAAGATCAGAGCACAAATTAATGCAATTGAGATTAAGAAAACAATACAAAGCATCAATGAAACAGTTGACTTTTTGAAAGATTAAATAAAATTGTCAAACCTTTAGCTAACTTTATCAAAAAAAAAAGAAGAGATAAACTCAAATCCTTATAAACTAGGAATGGAAAGGGTGAAATCAGAAAGAAAGAAATCCCTTAGAAATCCAGATCATCAGTATCTATTTTGAGAACCTATATTCTAATAAGATAGAAAACACAGAAGAAATGGGTAGATTTCTGTATACCTATGAATTACCAAACCCAAGTCAAGAAGATATAAAATTTTAAATAACTGATATCAGTCAATTTAATTAAAAACCATCAACAAAGAAAAGGCCAGGTCCTGAGAAATTCACTGATGAATTCTACAAAACTTTTAGACAAGATCTAAAACTACTCCTCAAACTGTTTAATGAAATTGAAAGGGAAGTAATACTCCAAAACTCACCCATGGAAGCAAGCATTACCCTGACACCAAAAGCAGAGAATGATCCAACCAAAAAAGAAAATTATAAGCCAATCTCCCTAATAAACACAGACACAAAAATCCTCATTAAGTTACTGGAAAACAATGCAATAAGTCAATCAAGAAGAGTATACACCATGATCAGTGGGATTCATCCCAGGGATGCAGGAGTGGTTCAATATACAAAAATCAAAAAATGTAGCACCTCATATTAACAAAGTCAAGGACAAAAACCACATGATCATCTCAATAGATACAGAATAACCATTTGAAAACTTCTAACAACAATTGATGATAAGAACCCTATAGAAAATTAGAATAGATGGTCGTTGTATTATTCTGATAGGGGCCATCTATGACAAAAACAGCTAATGTGATACCAAATGGTCAAAAATTGAAAGCTTTCACTCTAAAATTAGGAACAAGACAAGGATGTCCACTATCACCATTTCTGTTCACGATAGTTCTGGAAACATTAGCTAGAGCAATGAGACAAGAGAAAGAAATGAAAGGAATAAAAATAAGAAATGAAGAAGTTAAATTATCATTATTTGCAGATGGCATGATATTCTACACAGAAGATTCCAAAAGCTCCACCAGAAAACTCCTAGAATTAATAACCAAAGTTGACTGTGTAGCAGGATACAGAGTCAGCACTCAGAAATCAATAGCATTCATGTACAGAAAATAACAAAGTCATCGAGAGACAAAGTAGGGAGAAAATAGCCTCCACAATAGCATCTAAAAAATAAAATATATAAGAATCAATCTAATGAAGGACCTGTACACTGAAAACTGCAGTAGTCTAAAAAAAAAGGAGATCAAAGAGGATATCACAAAAGGGCAGAATGTCCAGTGTTCCTGGATAGGCAGAACTGATATAGTGGAAATGGCCACACTTCTAAAACTGTTAATGCAATTCCAATCAAAATACCAATAGCATTCTTCACAGAACTGAAGAAAGCAATCCTAAAATTTGTATGGAATCATTAGAGACTTAGAATAACAAAAGCAACTCTAGTTAACATAAGCAAAGCAGGAGGCATCACAATCCCCAATCTGAAATTATATTACAAAGTTATAGTGATATAGGCAGCACGGTGCTGGCAACAAACAGAACCAAACATCAATAGACCAGAACAAAAGATGTAGAAACAACTCCAAGCGCACTCAGTTTCCTTATGTTTGACAAAGGGACTAAACATGTTCACTGGAAAAATGATAGCCTCTTTAATAAGTGGTGCTATGCTAGGAAAATTGGCTTTTCGTATGCCAAAAATCCTAGACTCCTATCTCTCATGGCACATTAAAATAAAAATGGATTGAAGTTCTAAATATAAAAACAAACCCTCAATCCACTCTAAAATAAAACTGGTAAAATTCTAGGAAAAATACGTATATGCAAACACTTCATGAGCAAACCTTGACTGCACAGGTTGTATTGCAAAGAATCAACAGCTGGGATCTAATCAAATTAGAAAACCTGTTCTCCAAAAGCAACCACAAACAGAGTGAGTATACAACCTATAGAATGGGGAAAAATACTTTGCCTTACTCCTCAGACAAAGGACTAACATCTAGAATATATAAAGAACTGAAAAAATATCTGACCTCTCAAATTTAAAAAACTGAATACAAACATGGGCATCTGAAGTGAATATACATCTCAAAGGAAGAAGTAGAAACAGCAAATGAATATGTGAAAAATGCTCAACATCACTGGCATCCAACAGATGCATATTAAAATAACACTGAGACTCAATCTCACTCCAGAAAAAAAATGCTATTATCAGGAAATCAACCAATAGCAAATGCTGGAGAAGCTATGGGGGAAAGGAACACTTCTCCACATTGATAGAAGTGTAGACTATTACTACCACAGTGGAAATCAATCTGCAGATTCCTGAAAAAACTAAAACTAGAGGTTCCATTTGACTCAGCTATTCTCCTTCTCAATATCCTCCCAAAAGAGTTAAAAAATCACACCACAGAAATATAAGCACACGCATGTATAGTAGCACTGTTTGTTAACTGATAATCTTGGAAATGGCTAAATGCCCATCAACCAATGAATGGATGAGATGTGGTGTGCTTGTACAGTGGAGTACTACCCTGCCATAAAAAGAATAAGTGTAGCCAGGCATTTTGACACATGCCTGTTATCCCAGTACTCAAGGCTATTTGTGGACCAGGGATAGAGAGAACAAAGGTCAGGGAGCAAACCCAGCCTGGAAACCAGTGCCATGCACAGACCCCCACTGGACTGGAACAACCAAATCCCAGCCCCTTCTGGCATGTGGGCTGGCAAACAAAAAGTACCATCACACATGCATGTGCACACGCACACGTGCACACACACACACACACACACATACACACACACACACACACACACACACACACACACACACACACAGGTCTATCTGGAGAAACACAGGCTGTGATGATAGCTACAAAGGTGAAATGCAATTGGATGCTGTGGTGCTTTGGTGCTTCAATAACATTGCAGGTCTAGGGCCAGTGGTCTAATCATAGTTCAGGGGATAGTGATAGCAGTGTGACATCTAGGGGCATCTCCTGAGGGTTGCAGCCATTGTTGATTCCCTGTGGTCTTGTTTTGGAAGTCCTACATAAGTTTGGATTTTATTCTTTTTTCTTTTGTTTATGTCAAATCCAATGGCAGGAGCAGCTATTTCAAAGATAGGAAGATATATTGTGGTAGCAATTTTGGATTTATTATTGCCTTATTTTGAAGTCCTTTGTTGCATTCATTGTTTTGTTTATTTTGTTTCTATTCTATTCTGTTTTCTTTGTTTTTTACTATGTCTGAAGTTATCTGCAGCTAGTTTGAAGAAATCAGAAGGCATTATGGTAACTATTGTTAATTTTACAATGTTTTGAAGTCCTGTATATCTTACTCTGATTTGTTTTGATTGGTTTTATTCTGTTTTATCCTCTTTTTAAAAAATCCCCTGCTAAGGCAGGAGAATTTCTGCAAGGTAGAGTCTAACCTGAGCTACAAAGTGCACGCAAGGCTAGCCTCATCCAGGTAGTGAAATCCTGTCTCAGAAAGAGGTAAATAAAGATAAACTTTCAGACATTTCTAGGTAAACAGATATACCTTAAGACCATACTGTTAAGTGAAATAAATCAGACACGCAAGATTAAAAACTACATTGCTTGTCTGATATGAGAAATCCAAAGGATAAACAAGGAACAGAATGGAGGATGGACACTGAGAAATAGGAGGAATGTGTCCAAATGGGAAAGGAGGGGGGAAGATGAAGGAGAAAATGGGGAAAGGAAAAAAAGCAGAAGGGAAGGAAAATGTTGGAAACAGGCTTTTGTAAATGGGGAGGGGAGAGGCTTTGAAGGGAGGAGGTGGCATTAAAAACTCAGGCTGAATCGTGCACAAGCACATACTCCCTATGATGAACGAGATCAACATGTACGATAAGTACGTACTGATAAAATTATAAAGCTAAAATACAAACCTAAAATTAGAAATTCCACTTGACCTGGCTATTCCTCCTTCTAGGTATCTTCCTGAAAGAGTTAAAGACATCATACCACAGTGACACATCCACACCCATATAAATAAATCTCACACAGTTCACAATAGCTCAACCTTGGGAGTGGTCTATGTATCCATCAGTAGATGGATGGATAAAGAAAATGTAATAAAATGTGGTATTTAAATGCAACAGAGAACTATTCTACCATAAAGAAGGATAAAATTGAGTCATTTGTAGGCTGATGGATTCACCTTGAGGCTATAATGTTAAATGAAATAAATCAGACACAACAGCATAAATATTACATAGTTTCTTTTAAATGAAAAATTCAAAGTATAAATAGAAAAAAAACAAAAGATAAAAAAAATAGGAAGTAAGAAGTTAGAATTTTTTTTTCAAAGCAGAAAATGATCAAGATCCGGAGGTAGGAGAAAAGAAATGAAGGAAATGACCTGGAAAAAACAAGAGTAAATAATGAAATGTCAGGAATCAACAAGGTCCACGATGACACGGAGCCCAGTGAGGACCCTCGGGGAGAACTGGGGCAGCGATGCCTGACGATCCAGGAGACAGCATTCCCATCCACACCTGATGCTGAATTGTCAGGCTTGTGAAAGTGTAGGCAGAGGTTCCACACAGAGGGGCCAGGGAATGAGAATGGGCAGAGAGAAGGCAGCACCAGAGTCACATTATGTTAAGGGACCTAGACACTGAATTTCATTAGAGTTGATCTGATTTGGAACAAAATGAAAAGCTATTACAGGGCTCTAATCAGGAAATGGGAGGATCTGACCTAGGTGTTCAAGGATCCCTGTGGCTGGCTCTTGTGCAAAGTGTTCCTAGAGGCATAGATGGTTCTAAGAATCAAGCAAAAGGTCACTTTGTCATCCAGAGGAGACACAGAGGCGGTGGGGAAAAGGAGCTACTTCTGCATGTATTTGAGGACACAATCATTCGGTTATTGATAGAACATAAAAGGAAGAATAAAGGAGCAAAAGAATAAAGGAGCGGATAATGAGCCTGTCTGAGGGGCGACTGAGCCAGCCAAAGGTTACCACTGTCCTCTGCCAGGAGCGGGATAAATTTTTCCTGTGGGAACCCCCTTGTGGCCATTTAATCAATGTGTCTTAGTTACTTTTAACTCTTTGCTGAGACAAAATACTTGATGACCAAAGCTGGGAAAGGAAAGGTTTATTTCTTACAGTTTTTGGAGGTTTCAGTCCATACTTAGTTGGCTCCAAGGCAGGGTGGCAGGGCGGGGCCACAGTTCATGGAGGCTGCAAACAGCAAGGCAGAAACCGGCAAAAGAGAGATACACCTTCTTTCTGCATTACATCACATCCTGGCTCCACCCCTAGGTGGGCGTAGCACTCACACCACCATTGCAAGCGCTAGACAATGAGCCAATCACAAATGCGTAATGCAAACACATGAGGCCTGGGGGCCACTTGACATAAACCATGACACAATGCACTGTGAAAATACCAGGCCATTTCAATGTGTCCCTTTTGTGCACCCCTGGGAGGAAGTCCACAAATGGCACAGGGTCTTGGAATGAATTTCACTAAAGCACCATCCCATTGCTTCCAAGCTGAAGACTAAGTTGTCCTTTCCTCAGTGTGGTAGGAGTCACATCCACAGATGTTTACCCACAAGGAAGACGCTTACCTAAAGCACAGCTTGTCTAAGCAACAAAGTTATCCCATCAGTGGGTGGGGAAATATTTTCTTCTAATCGCATCTCCAGTGACAGCTCATTATATTTGGAAGTCTTGTGGGTTTCATCCAGCCAAAGAAATCTCATCTAAACCTTGTATTCAGAGTCCTTCCCTGCCCCCCACACCATTTCACATGCACAGCACTCATCAGGACCTTGGAAAACGAAGCACCACATCTCACCTGGCTACCCGTGTCCTGTGCACACGTAACAAGGAAAAGAAAGAACTTTTAAGAAATATGGGTGAGTAAACACCATGACGTGGCTGTATTCTCACAAAAAAAAAAAAAAAGGCAGTGAAAATATATATAATAGCGGTATGCAATGTAAGGTCAAGAAAGAGTACCAGAAAGAAGATATACATTGGGAAGCAGTTAATAATTCAGCAGTCACAGTAGGGACTACACTTCCCTACACTTCCTCCTCTGCAGAGCTCCTCCTCCAATCCTGTTCTTTAAACCAACAGCAATCGAACCCTCCTGTAACCTGCCCCCAACACAAAAGGTACTTAATGAGTAATTGTCTCCTGCTCTGGCTGTCAGGAGCCAGACTTGAAAAACAAAGATGGTTCAAAAGACAAAGCTGAGAAATACTGAGTGGAACACATGCATCCCTGAGGCCATCGAACACCTCTGTGCAGACCAGAGCCCCAACACGGGCCCAGCACCATGCAGGCAGCACCTCAGGTCCAACAGTCAGTCCCATAATCCAAACAACCCCCACTGCAGCGTGGCAACGAAAATGTGAGCGAAAACGTATGGAAAACCACAGCAAGAACCCTCGAGCCATAAAGACCAGGCTCTAAAAATAAAACTGCACCTATCAAAATGAAGGATGAGGGACAGATAAGCAGATAACGAGAAGCAGATGACAAAGGTATTTTCCGTTGTGGAGCTGCCCTTTTTTTAATGTATTTTTTTAGTTTCTGAGGTATTTTAGTCTGAAAAGATTGCTATATGGAGGTTTCTGAACATTTCCCTGTTTCTGCAGAAGGAGGCAGGAGTTGTTTATGAAACTGAAAGTTTATGTGTTGCAGACGGCTGAGCAGTCTGAGGACAGTGCAGGCTCCTCACTGAAAGATGCTCTCAAAGGCACAGGCACAGTTTGGGGAAGGACCAGAGCGAGGGACTGGGTACGGATGAGACTTGGCAATTATGACCCTTAAACAAAGACGTAGACACCTGCACAGAGCCCTTGAGTCGTTTAATGTTTTTTTTTTCCTCCAAAGTTGAATTTAAAATCTCATGCACACAGATATTAGCTCCTTACCAGATTCAAGAAGTCACTGTTAAAACCAAAAGTAAAGAGCTCCCTGCTGACCCACCACAAGGTCTAAAACAGTATTCTCTCTTAATTGGCAGAACGTAGAATTTACTCTATGTGCTTTGGGGGGACAGGCATATTTCCTCATCATCTCTAAGGGTAAAAGATTGTTGTTGTTTTTAAAATAGTTTTAGAGGGAAATTGACTGACGGTGTGGGTTTCATGTGAGTAAATTCTGGGAATTCTAAAAAACAAAACAATACAAAAAACTAAATCCTGGATAACCTTATCACAGAGTGAAGAAGCTCGTAAGCACTGGGCATGAAGATTCCACATCTGGGCAGGCCTGGCCATACAGCAGGAAGACAGTGAGCTTCAGAATTAAACAGTTAAACAGCCAGCGCTGCCATGCACTAGCTCCATGGTTGTGGCAAACTATTTCACTTTGCTGACAAAGTAGGGCGCACACTATTTTCCCCCCAAAGTGCCACAGGAGGTAGGTGAAAAGAGACATTTGGAACTTTTGACACAGAGTCAGGACTAGCAGCGGCAGCGGGCAAACCTCCTCCTCCATCGCTGCTGGCTCACTGCTGCTCCGCTGTGTTCCCCTCAGCTCCGTGCTCGGGACCCTGAAATGATCATCTGTCCCTCTTTTCTGTCCATATGGAGAAAGGCTAGGCTAGAGGATGAGGAACAGATTCCTTTGGGGTGACCTCCAACTATCTTCAGTGTTGTGTGTCAGAATGAATTTATTCAACTATTCGGTTGATAGTTTTCTACACCTGAGTCATAAGGTAGCTGCCAAGAGCCCTCAATCCCGCCAACCCAGAAATGTCAGCTTCCTCTGCTAGAGATACCAGCCCCCTCTCCATAAACCTTTCAGAAAAAGAGAAACCCTTAGGGATACACTCAAATTATACCTTAGAAAAAGCCAAAACCAAAGTATGAGTCTGGGGAGGCAGAGGACTCAACCCTGATCAAGAGCGGATTTGCATTCCCTTTGGGTTAACTTTTCAAAAATGTGAGTTATTTTTCCCCTTGAAATTATTGGTATAGAAAAAAACAAACATGCAACAAAAAGCCAAAGTGTAATCCTGGGCAGCACAATTGGTTAGAGAGCAGGAGTAATTGAATGAAATCAGCCAGCAGCGAAAAAAAGTCTTGGTATTTACACATGGGCTGGATCAGAAAATCCCCTCGGTTAAAACAAAAACAAAAAGGGTAGATGATTTTGCCTAACTGAAATTAACTTTTATGAGCACATCCTATAAAGACATCGTGGCTAAATCATCAATACTGAGAACTATGATGTGTTCCCTGGGGATGATAGAGAGGATTTAATTTGGGGCTCCAGGGGTAAACTGTGAGACAGCATGAGATTTAAATAATTAGTGTTTCCAAGTGTTTCTTGCACTGTGACAGTTGGCTCTGCCTGTGAGATGCTGGTGTCCCCCTCTACATATCACATTCGTTGTGGTATGTGAGGCTCTGCCCTCAGTGCAAACTGGGGAGACCACCAGGCAAGATTCAGAAAACCCATTTCGGGTAGCATTAGTCATCCTTCTTGATCTTTTACCAGGCTCCGTTTGAAAGTGGACCCAGAGGAGGCCAGGGCAGTTCAAGACATTTTAGGGACTATTAGATGTTCCTGGGAAAGTTTAATTTGTTGATTAAGATGGATTGGAACAATGCCACCTACAACAGATGCTTTAGCAAAGAGGGACAGTAAAACAAATGAGTACATGGATGTGTAGTGTCTGCAGAGAATCTGGGTAAAAATTACTGGCGTTTAATGACCTAATCCTGGGAAGGTCAGCCAATAGCACAGTTTGGAAAGAATTAAATGCAATTCCTTGGTGGAAATGAAGCATAATTAACATAGAACAGTGAGGTCCTGTACATGTTAATTGTCCCAGGATTGGCATTAATATCCCTAATAAATGTTCATAGGAGATTTTTTTTAAATTATGTATTTAAACAGTTTAAGTAATTACTGTTAAATAATAAGCAAATCTCACATCTTTCCCTGGCTCTAAGGATGGTGCCAGAGGAGGTCCATTGGTAGGGCCCAAGTTGGTTAAATGGATGGTAGACTTTCAGAAAGATATAACCTTATGACAGATGTAGTGGCACATGCCAATAAACTCAACAACAGAGGAGACTAAAGCAGGAGGATCACAAGTTCGAGACTAACCTAGACAACTTGGTGAGACCCTGTCTCAAAAGGGGAAGGATGTGTTAGAGCATCCTTGTGTCCTATGCCCAGTGCTTCAAAACAAACAAAAGTCTAGTCAGAGCAGAGCAGGGATTTTCATGGTTCCCTACCTTCAAAGCTGTATCACATAGCCCAAAATCGGGGCCAGGCTGGGTCCCTCCTGATAGCAACCAAAGAGCCAAATCAGTGTCTCTTCAGTGGAAAAAACTATCCCATAATCCAGTCCACAGTGGGGAGTCAGTGGACCATCCTCACCAAAGCAGCCAACAGCGTGGGCACAACCACACTTGTCAGGTTGGTGGTACATGGGTGTTAGGAGTGATGGAGTCCAAGTGTGTCATTGTAAGGATCAGTACAGGTCAGCCTAGGAATATGTGTTTGGGTATGCCGTGGGCCCCTGGGTGCTTGTCTCTACCTCTGAACACACACAGCACACATAGTGTGCACACACACAGAATTGTACAATTCTGTTGCTAAAACAGCTTTGAGAAGAAATTACACTGAATTAGCAATTTCTAAGCAAGGAATCTTCTGGTTTTCCTATCACTTTGGCCATGAGACTCAAACACAAAGCTGTTTTCTGTTTTATTTTCCTGTGTATAAATTAAGAGCCTGTTCCTAGATTGTTCCTGTGGTCCCCTCCAACCCAACCAGAGCTCATGAGTCTTCTACTCCTTGTCCATCTCATTTTTTGTTTTCTATTCCTCACTCAAAAGTTTATGAGTTCTTAGACATTCCTTTACTCAGATTTCCTACTGTGACTTTCAGAGTGAACATGGGGCGAAGTTCAGTAATTCTTTGGGCACGTGGGAGCATGGCCTACGGTTCTTGGGGGCTGTAGTGGTTGATTGATTGTGTCAACTTGAGACATTTAGAAGCTTAACTAAATGGGTTTAGCAATTTTACACCCAAGGATGTAGAAGAAGACCCACCCTAGGATGGGTTATCACCTGGAGGTATAAAGGGAAGGAGGAAGGAGGAATGCTTTCCTTCTCGGGAGAAGCTGCAGTCTTCACCTTTGGTTTGGACCTGTCTCCTGCCAGTGTAGACTCTTCAGCCTTCCATCATAGAGCCTTTGGCCTTCTCTCACAGAACCATCAGCTGCTGGTGTGGACTTGCACAAGACACTAGGGTGAACTCCAGACCTGGGATTGAATCCTTTGGCCTCTGGTGCATAGACACCCTCTGCACGCTTTCTCATCGGACTCTGTGGCTGACCATCGTAAACCAATCTTATTGTTTCTGTATATCTCCTGTTATATCTGTTTTCTCTAGTAAAACCCTAATTCGGAGCCATGGCTCTTCCCTGAAGAACCTGTACTCCGAGGTAAAAGCCATAGAGGAGGTTCAGGGCTGACTCAGGATGAGGACAGTGCTCTTGTCCGGCTTCACAGAACACTTCTCTCCGCCCTTTCCTGGCAACAGGCTGTGTCCCCTGAGATCACTGGGCACACGCCTCAGCTCGCCTGCCCCTTTTAGCACAACTCCCCTTTCCAGAAAACAGCATGTCCCCAGCATCTCCCATCAAGGCTAAGGCATCCAGCACAGCTGCCCCCTTCCAGATTCATCTGCATTCTCCTCATCCAGCTCTTCCCAAAAACAGGCTCAAGGAGGACACTAGTGTCTCACTCCCTTAGCTTTCCTGAGAGGGTTTGTAGTCACAGAGGGGAATGGCATGTCCAGCCAGCTACTGGGGAGAGCAAAGCCTTTCTTCGCCTTCCCATAGCTGAACATCCAACTATTTCTTTGTGACCTTCCTGCTGTCACCTCTCAGTTCCACCCACCTGTGACACCCTCTTCTTTCAGTTGAAAAACCAGGGAGTTTCCCGCCTGACACTCCAGATTCATTCTGTCTCCACAATTCACAGTGAAACCCCAACCCCTTTAAAGGTCGTGGACATCTCGGTAATCTTGGGGCTTGGTCAGACAGCAGTGGGCCTGGGACCAGAGCTGACGCTGGGTGGTAACTGATCCCCAGGCCTGGCAGGGAGCCCTGGGACCATGAGTCTCAGACGCAGCCATGACACACGATCTGGAGCGTCCGAGGAGGTGCCACGCTGAGCAAAGACTTGCGGTTTTGTATAATAACTGAAAGTGAAATCTTGTGAGGGTGCCAGTCAGCCTCACGCCAGGGGACGAAAGCTGTCAGCTCAAAGGCATCCTGCGGGTGGACCTCAGCACCCACAGGAGTGCCGGTGACTGAGACTGTCACTGGGCTTCATGACATTTCCTTCCCTGAGAGGGTCACCTCACCCTCTGGCAGCACGAACTGGATTTGGAGTTGAGAGCACAGCGCAAAGCTTCCCAGGGGGCCGGTGCCGCTGCCCAGATCCCCACCCCGTGAATCACTGGGCAGTTCTTCCCTTCGTCCCATCACAGAGCAGGCGGGGTCTCACCTGCTGCAACAGAGCATCTTAAACGTAAGCTTTAAAACTGCATTCAGGTGAAGCACAGCTTCAACACTAGTGTTGTTTTTGTTCTCTTTTTCATCAAATGAGACTTCAAAGTCATGTTATATCATAAGGTGCATGAAAGGAAGCTGTGTCCAAAAAGGGAATTTCATTATGAACATTACCATGGTTAAACCAAGTGCCAAGATTAACAAACCAGTCTAAGCCTCTGGCAATTCACTGTCTTTTAATATACGTGGAGAGCCCACCCTGTGCGGAGAGGTGGGGAGAACACACACAGGGCTCCTTCCCAAGTGGATGTTACAGCCCAAAGAGGCACGGACCACATCTGGCGTATCCTTTCCATTGGAATATAAAAATGCCACACAGGCATGGACCAAGCATTTTAGGGTCTTATAAACCTTGGTGTTTGATAGGTTTAAGCTCTTTTGGTCTCTTTCTACTCCAAAACACTTTATGGAATTTGGGAAGAAATAATATTCTCTTCTATTTTTCTGACATTCTGACATTTACTGCTACTCCCCAAAATCTTATTTCATGACCAGCCTTCTGTTAGGCACAGAAACACAGAGCTGGGAAATCTGCGGGACAACCTCTGCAAATGCTCAGACTGGAAGGGGAGAGGCAGAGGGAAGAGAGGCAGCAGTGGGGCCAGGAGAGCTGTAGAAGGGTGTTCAGGACCCCCAGAGTAACACCCCATAGGACAGTGACCCCGAACACGTATTTTGAACTCCACTGCAGCTAGTGGGGCAGATTTTGGTAGAATGCCAAGGAGAAAAATTAACCAGTTTTCCCCTGGATGGCCAGGCAGAAGGATGGATCAAAAGGGCTAAAGCAAAAGTCAAGGAGTAGAAGAGATAGAGAGGTTGTGCTGACTCAGACAGGACAGGAAAACTGAACTCCAGGCAGCACATATCCAAGCCTTAGAGCTTCGGGCTCCATTTGGGCTCATCCTCAGCCCGCTCGCAGTGTCTGCCTGCAGCTGGCCTGGATTCCTGTCACAAGCATTCTAGTCCCACCTCATAAGGATGGGATTATCTCTCCCACCCAGAGTCTCACCCTGGGGCAATGACCCAGGCGAAATGCTCAAAACAGACCGTATCTCATTAAGAGAGCAATTTCTAAACATTGCTTACTTTTTATGTAAATTTCTTTTATGTGAATTTATGTCTATTGCTTACCACCATTTGTAATGTATTTATGCTGGTTTATTCTACTGTTGATGACAGAAAACTCTCACCAGCATTTCGAAATTACATGTAGATTTATGGTTGAATGAAAAATTTCATATAATGTTTTAAATTTCATGTTGTTTATAATATATGAAAGAGAATATAATGGGATAGTCAATAAAAGAACTTCAAGTATGAAAATATATTGGGATAAAATTGTTGGATGATGTAAAATGGAAATGTAAATTGAAAGAAAAAAAGGAAATGATGTAAATATTTTCAATTATTAAAGAAGATGTGAGAGATCCACGCCATGTTGGAATTAGGATGCTGGGAAGCCAAGCAAGCACCTCCCTTCCCTGGTAAGTGGTGGCGGTCTGGCAGACTGCGGCCCCTCCAGGGGGAGAACCAGCAGCAGCTCCTGAGATCTGCGCCATGTTGGAACTTAGGACACTGTGAAACCAAACAATCAGCCTGCTCCCTGCTAAGCAATGGTGAACCTACTGATGCACGGCCTAGAGTCAAATATCCCACTTCCCCTATCCCCCTTCTCCCCCTCACCGCCCATTAGCAAATGGGAACCAGAAATCTGAGCATCTCTTGGAGGTTGATGATAGCAAATAAGGGGGACTTTCTTCTACCATCTCTTTGGAGGCAATTTTATTTTTCTTTTTCCTTTTTTATTGGTACCAGGATCGAACTCACGACTGCCTGCTTGCAAGGCAGGCACTTATGCCACTGAGCTAAATCCCCAGCCCGAAGGCAAATATTTTTATTACTGTTTTGCTCGTTTCTGATTAATGGTACTGCTCTATTCAATATTCTGTTTTGATAAGTTCTATAATGTTCTGTATTTCATTTTATTTTGATATTCGTGATTGAAAGAACAACTATTATAAAGATAACAAAATATACTGTGATACCTATTACTGTTATCCCGGGAACCTGCTGTGAAGTTCTGTACCAATTTCACTGTATGATCTTAGTTGACTTTATTCTGACTTTTTCTGTTGTATACTTTCAAAATAAAATTAAAAAAAAAAAAGATGTTGTGTGTGTATATACATTCTTTCTTAATTTACATATCCTGTAATTTCCTTTTTTGGTTGATAGTTCTGTGGGTTTTGGCAAGTGTATTCACCATCACAGTCACGATGTGGAACAGCCCTGTCCCTCCCTCGAGTTCCCATATCCTGCCCCTGTGTGCTCAGATCTCCCTCTAACCCCAGCCACTGGTAACCACAGTTATGTTTCTATCCCTATATTTTTGTCTTTTCCCAAATTTATTTAAATGGAATCAGACGATCTTTGGGATCAGGCTTCACCTTTTTATTGTGCTTGTCAAGAATTCATTCTTTTTTATTAGTGACTAGACTTCGATGGTATGAATGCATCATTTGTGTATTCATTCAACAATTGAGAGACAGTTGAGTTTTTCCAGTTTGGAGCCAGTACAATAAAAGCTGCTGTAGAGATTTCCACATTTTACTTGGGTAATTAGATAGCAATGGGGTTGCTGAGTAATGGAACCAGTAACTTCTTTAAGTTTTTAAAAATACACTCATTTTTCCAACATGCATACAGGTTTACAGCTCTCTAAGCTGTTTTAGAATGCAGAAATACTTGTATTACTACCAGGACGTTAAATTATCAAGTAGGACAACCACTTGGTGATTACTTTTCTGAGGTTATTTTTACAGAACACAAGAGAAATTTTTAAATTATTTTTCCAAGGCCAGAGTATTATATGAGACCAGGACATGCTGATAACAAGCTAATCGTCATGCAAGCTGCCACATTACACAGGGGAGAAGGCTCTTTACAGTAGAGTCTCAAGTACCTTGGATTAGAATCTGTGAGGTAGTTTCCTTTTGTGGATGTGGATGAAACACACTCTTTCTGAATCTACTCATTAATTCTTGAGATTCATTTCTAAGGCCCATTTCTAGGGTTTCATTAGTTAACAAAAAGCAGACTTGATGTGATAATCATAGTAACACCCCACCTCCCCTACAAGTCCCCACCTCCCAACCTAGCCCTGATTACATGGGCATAGCGTTTTGACCCTCAATAAACAGAACAGCTAGAAGATGGGGCTACTTGTGAAACGAGGTTAGCAGTAGCTGGTAAATTATAGCTAGATGACAGGCACACAGGGTCCAAGGACCACACTGTGACCTTGTGTTTCTGAAACATCTATGATAAAGGGCAGTTTTTAAGTGGACTTGTATAGCTTAGATATAAATGGGCAAAGTGGTAAGATTTAGAAGCAAATTACACAGAATATAGCATTAATCTTACACACACAAGGCCTTCTCTAAAAGCACCCAAAGTAACTAACTCAGAGTAATTATTCTAGTTTTGGTTTGTTTCTGTGATAAAAAAAAAATCCACTAATGATGAAAGGCAATTGAACAAAATTCTAGACTCATTTTCACCAAGGTATCCTGCTTACCAATAATCCTGCCCCAATTCTAAGGGAGACCTTTTTGCCCCCCTTCTGTCACTGAGATAAGCAAGTTCTCCCTACTTCTCAAGCCATCCTGTCAGTTTTTCCAGGTCCCCCGCACCCCAGGTTCAGGCCTGCTCACCAGGTTTCTGCTCCAGCTTCCCACCCCAGCCTCCTTTCACTGCACCTCTCACTCAAGGACCGCCTCACAAATCTTAGGAAGAGGTCTACTCTAAGTGCAAGAAGCCTGCGGGAGTGCCAGGGAGACCCAACCTTCCTTTCCATTTAGGTAGGAGGACCGCAATAAGCCAAAGCAAGGAAGACCCAGCTCGGCTTGCACATCTACCGTAAATAACCTGAAATTCTATAACAGATCCCCCATGGCCTGAAGCACTTTGGAATCCCACATAGTGGAGACAAATGCCAATTCTGCAAGCATCTGAAGGTACAAAGAAAGAGTGTTTTTAATTTTGTTAATTAAAATTGAGTTATTCAGCAGTTTTACATCCTCTTGACCTAGCTTTGGTAGTTCATATGTTTCTAGGAATCTGTCCATTTCTTCTGTGTTATCAAGCCTATGAAAGAAGAGATTTTCAAAATAAGTATTGATGTTCGTCTGTATTTCCATAGGATCTGTAGTAATTAAAATGTAATTACCAATAAAGAAAAGCCCAGGTCCAGATGGATTCACTGCAGCATTCTACAAGAAATTCAAAGAAGGCTTAATGCCAACACTCCTCGAACTCTTCAATGAAATTGAGAGGGAAGCAATTCTCCCTAACTCATTCCTGCAAGCAAGTATTACTCTAATACCAAAACCTGAGAAAGACCCAATGAAAAAAGAGACCTACAGGCCAATCTCCCCAATGAACATAGATGCAAAATTCCTCAATAAAATATCGACAAACAGAATGAAGCAAATCATCAAGAAGATTATATACCACAACCAAGTGGGATTCATCCCAGAAATGCTGGGATGGTTCAACATATGCAAATCAACAAATATAATCCACCATATCAATAGAGCCAAAAATAAGAATCACATGATCATTTCTATAGATGCAGAAAAAGCTTTTGATAAGGTCCAACTCTTATGCATGATAAAAACCTTACAGAAAATTGAATAGATGGTCTTTACCTCAATATGATAACAGCCATCTATGACAAACCAACAGCCAGCATCATATTAAATGGCCAAAGCCAGAAAGTCTTTACCCTAAAATCAGGAACAAGACAAAGATGTCCATTATCACCACTCCTATTCAATATAATGCTGCAAATACTAGCCAGATCAATTAGACAAGAAAGAGAAATAAAAAGAGTTAGGATAGGGAAAGAAGAAGTTAAGTTACCATTATTTGCAGATAACATGATACTCTATGTAGCAGACCCCCAAAACTCCATTGAAAGACTCCTAGGTATAATAAATATATTCAGTAAGGTAGCTGGATACAAAGTCAACACTCAAAAGTCAATAGCATTACTATACACAAACAACAAAATCACTGAGACAGAAATAAGAGATGCCACACACTTCATAATACCATCCCCCCAAAATAGAATACTTAGGAATCAATCTAACAAAAGAAGTAAAAGATCTATTCAGGGAAAATTATAACACCCTGAAAAAAGAAATCAAAGAGGACCTCAGAAAATGGAAAGACATCCCTTGTTCATGGATAGGAAGAACAAATGTTGTGAAAATGGCCGTTCTCCCCAACTTGTTACACAGATTTAATGCAAAATTCCAATCAAAATACCACTAGCATATCTCAAAGATCTAGGGAAATCATTCCTAAAATTCATCTGGAACCAAAAGAAACCTAAAATAGCAAAGGCAATTCTAAGCAACAAAGGCAAGGCAGGAGGCATCACAATCCCAACTTGAAGTTATACTACAAAGCTACTATAATAAAATCAGCATGGTACTGGAATAAAAACAGACCTGAAGATCAATAGAATAGATCAGAAGATACAACTACAACTACAAACATACTCAGCTCCTTATCTTTGATAAAAGGGCCAAACACGTCCACTGGAAGAAAGATAGTCTCTATTAAGTGGTGCTGGAAAAAGTGGCTCTCCATATGCTAAAAACTAAAACTAGACCCATGCCAATCACCATGTACTAAACTAAAATCTAAATGGATCAAAGATCTAAATATTAAAATAGAAACACTAAATCTGTTGGAAGACAAAGTAGGTAGAAATCTTGAAGACATAGAAGTAAGTACAGAATTCATGAAAAAGAATCAAACTGCATGCAAAATACTTCCCAGAATCAATAACTGGGATCACATTCTTTATTAAAGAGTTTTTGCATGTCAAAAGAAATCTCCTGCATAGTGAAAAGAAAATTCACATGTTGGGAAAAAATCTTAGTGAATTGTTCCTCAGACAAAGGACTTCTGTCTAGAACATATAAAGAGTTTTTAAAAATCAGGTCTCCGAAATTTAATCCAAAAATGAGCATCTGAGATGAATACACAGTTATCAGATGAAGACATACAAAATAAATACATGAAAAAATGTTCATCATCATTGGTCATTAGAGAAATGCAAATTAAAACCACACTGAGATTCCATCTCACTCCTGAAAGAATGGCCAGGATCAAGAAAACTACCAAAAACAAATGCTGGAGAGGCTGTGGGGAAAAAGGAACTCTCCTGCCCTGTTGGTGGGAGTGCAGACTAGTGCAACCACTGTGGAGGTTCCTCAAAAGGCTAAGATTAGAAGTCCCATTTAATCCAACTATTCCCCCCCCTGGGCATATTCCCAGAACAATTGAAAACATCATATCACAGTTATATATGTCCATCCACGTTTATAGCAGCACAATTTTTAATAACCATATCTTGGAAACAACCTAAATGCTCATCAACTGAGGAGTGGATAAAAAAGTGGTATTTTTATACAATGGAGTACTACTCAGCTATAAAGAACGATCACTTTGAGATATTTATAAATAAGTGGATGCAACTTGAGACCACACTCACAAGTGAAATAAATCAAACTCACATGAGTAAATACTGTATTGTCTCCCTAGTGTAAGAAATGGTAAGAGTACATAAGATACAAAATCCTCAATAAATACAATGAAAGGATAAGAATCTGTTCAAAAGGGAAAAAATAATACCTCAGGGAAAAGGAGGAAATAGAAAAAGAAAGGAAAAAGAAAAAATATCTAAAATTGTATAATCACACTTAGGATAGCTAAGATGATTGTGCTACAAATTCCATAAGTTCTAGGAACAAAACAGCTAACATTCACAGGATTGGAACAATTTGCATGTTAGTGTCTGGTGATTTTGAAGAACATTATGTAAAATAACAACCCTAGTTATGCTCCTACCACTTGTTTTGAAGGCCTACATCATCATTGTTGTGGGCTCTTTACTATTGTTATTTATTTGTCCTTTTTGTTTCGTGTTTTTCTAGTAATTTGTTTTGTTTTTTCCTCTAATACAGAAAATGATAGGTACACATATAGAGACTCATACATACATAGAACTTCTCCTAAACATTTTATGAGAATCGATTATACAATGCACGATGAAATGAACAGCTATTTTGAAGAAAAAGAAACACGTACCCGGTGCTGATTTCATAGCATCATGTTGTGAAATCTAGCAATACTATTATTTTTTTGTCCAGAGTGGTTTTAGTCTATTTTGTATTGTCTAATTTCAACATACGTGAAGGTATGGACAGCTATTTTTAGAGAACAAGAGACATTATGGCAGCATTGTTGATTTTCCTGTTGTCTGGTTGTGAAGACCTGTAATGCCTTCATCACTCTGTTCTGGTCAGTTTAATACTATTTCATTTTGTATGCATTCATTGTGTGTGAAGATATGGACAACTATTTGGAAGAAAACAAAAGACATTACAGTAGCCATGGTATCTTGGTTTGAAATCTGTGTCACTTACATTGTTTTCTTCTGATCTACTTTGTCCTGATTTTTTTGTTTTTACCCACTTTAAAATAAAAAGAGAGAGAGAGCAAAGAACTGTCAAAGAGAAAAAGCCAGGGGCTGAGGATTCAGGTAGCTCAGATGACTACAAAAGAGGAGACAGCAAGAGGTCCCTTGATTTTATGGAGTACATACACAAAAGTCAAGAAACAACAGCTCTTAGTCAATTGTTGTGGCACATTTAACTTTAAAAGAAGTTGCCAACCATCTGCTCATCTATTCCCCGTGATCCTATGCTTTTATATTCTACCAGCAGTACATGAAAGCTCCAGGGCTTTACCAGCACTTAATACCGTCTGATTTTTTCTCACGTTAGTTGTTTGAACAGTTGTGAGATGGTATTCATTACAGCTTTAATCTGCATTTTACTAATGACACTAAACATATTTTTATGTGCTTGCTCGCTGTTCATATACCTTTTTTCTTTTCTTCTTTTCTTGATAAAGACTTCAAGTATTTTGTCAAAATTATGTTGTTTTCTTTTTATACAGTTTTTAAAAATGCAAGTCTTTAGCCAGAAATGCAAATGACAAATATTTTCCTTAGATCAGTGTCCTGCTGATTCATTCTCTTACCTGTGACTTTCAGAGAAGAAAAAATTTTAATTTTAATAAAGTCTAATGTATCCATTTTTCTTTTATGAATTAGGCTTTTTGCCCTTACATCTAAAATCTCTTTGCCTAACCCATGATTACAAAGACTTTCTCCTAAAAGTTTCATAGTTTTAGATTGAGATCTATGACAATTTAGAGTTAATTCTTGTGTAAAATGCAAAGCATGAGTTTAGTTTTAAATGTTCTCACAAAGAAATCCAGTGTTGTAACAACACTTGCGTAAACATATATTTTTGAAAGGCATGGTGGTGAGTACTAACACCAGTACTTAGATTTTATTGGATTCACTTTGGGAATATGGTGAGCAATGAATTGCTTTCCTCTTCAAATGTCATGACATACAGGAAATTACATCCTTTGCAAACATTAGAATTACGATAACACAATTTAGAGGGAAGTTCGATAATGTGTGGAGGTTGCCTTGTTTTTCTTAAGATATTTTTTAGGGAATAGTTAAGTAAAAAGTCTAAAGTCCACTCACTCTTAAGCACTAGTAAAATAAATAGAAAAGAAACACGGCAGAATATTTCTACTGTTCAGGCTAATTATTTGCTATTAGCAGAAAAAAATTAGCAAGACAAAGGCAAAAAGAAGGCTTTCTAGTTCCTAATTTGGGGGAGAGCATTGGGCATTATGACCTACAACCAAGTTCAGTAACATAGGAGGAGAGTGGAATGGAGGCCATGGAAAGAAATAAATGGGGTGCGGAACTTGTATTTGGGGTGCCTGTGGCCACAACAGCATCACCGTCTCATGGGTTTTGAGCTCTGGTGAGTTTTCTTTGCTTATAATTGGATAAGGTTTTTGCTTGCTATTCTCTTTTTATGTGTGTATTTGCACATGTGCATAGGTATGTGAGTGTGACAGAAAGTTTGGTTATTTCTTCAAATATTTAAAGTAGAAGCATAACCATAGTGCAATGAGAAAAATCAAAGTCTTGGGACACACACAGGATTGGAGAGTGAATTCACCTCTGCCGTCCACAGGCTGTGTGGGGTGGACGTGGCATCTTAAACTTCAGTTTTTTCACTGGTAAAAGGATCATACCAACAACATCTTCTTACATAGATTCCTGTATTGTATATTTTTCTCTCTTAGGATTTCAACCTAGGACCAAAGGAAAGCAGTTCATACACACATTCTAATACAAAGGGCTAAGTAGGTCTAAATTATTTATCTATGTAGACATGGATGCCAAGTGGGGCATTAAATGAGCTATAATAATGCTAAATTCAAGCTTTCAAAAACTTACAAAACAAACGAAATGTTATAAAATGAGTTTGTATCAAAGATCATACTCAATTCAGTAACTAAGGAGGGAATGTTGCCATTGGTTCAAAGAACACATGAGATGATATTTATAGGTAACTTAGAAAAGGAACATTAGGATAAGACAGTTTATTCAATAAAAAACTGGTGAGTACTACATCCCCATAAACAGAGAGCTTTGGCATCATCTCTTCCCCCCGACAATGACTGCTTACATTTCCACCGGACAAAAATCTCCGTGTTAATCACCAATGGAAAAAGCAAATTTGAAAGCCCAGCACTGTACTGAAAGAACATCTTGTAAGCTCTGTTCTTATTTCAAGATTTCAGATCATTTTTCTGACAAAGAGAAGAAAAACAAACCAATGGAAGAGAACTCCAGGAGAAGAGCTTTCTGTGGTCAAAAGTACAAACTAAAAATGCACTCCAGAATATTTATCTTCCTTTAAACTTAATTTCTGTCTTGAAGTTCTGTGTGATATACAAAACTCTACCTACTTACTTCCAAGTATAGTCAGTTATTTTTATGATTTTTAAGTTTCAAGTTTAAATGTGATCAAATACAGCAGCATCTCTGTTCATGAATTGAATTTGTTACGATTTTGGGGAAGATGGTCACAGTTGTGTTTGTCTGGGGAAAATGGCTGTGGCTGTGTGTGTCACCTGATGTGCAGTTTATGAATGAAAGCAAAATTCTATCAAACGCTTTTGTGTGAGAGCCAAATTATTTGCAAACAGAGATGTCCGTGAACAGAGGGATTGCTAGTAGAGTACACACTTGCAAATACGACACTGCCTACAGAGACTTCATCCACACTCGGGATCTGAGACAGGAAAGAGCCCAGGAGTGTACCCACCCCAGAAGCACACAGGGAAGAAGGTGGTGCACTTCTCTATACTAAGCTGTCCTGGCTGATTAACCAACACCTACGGTTTCTCTTGCCCAATGTTCAGCTGCCACTCCTCCTCATGGACATGTGAGCGTGTCCACTTCTCAGGTCCACCCATATCATTTTGTGTCCTCCCTACCTGCCAGGCATGAACCACAAGAACTGTAGCTTCTTCCTTTCAGATATTTTCTGTGCGCTCACCAAAGGGTGCCCCCAAATTCTGAGTAGTCTCTCACAGCCCTTTGGGAGTCAGCTCAGGGCTAAGTAGAGCCTCCAAGAACTTGCCTAGGCCTATTTGCCTCGTACAGTACACAGTGGACTTGCAATTTTCCCCCAAAGCTGTACTCTGGAAATAAGTTACAAGATGACTGTGCTCCAGGAGACGAGACCCAAAGGGATGTTATTATTTCCTCTCTAGGTCTGGCTAGGAGACATAAGGACAGACTTAAAGTTCAGGGTTCGCTCTTTCAAATGCCAACACATTCACACTCAATTCTTACGGTCTTATTTTTCTTCTTTCTTTCTTTTTTTCTTTCCCTATTCTCAACCTCAGCCTAGGGCACCTTTATCGGGTAGGGTAGGAAATGGAAGGATTACCATTGATAGCTGAGTGCCCTAATCTCTTTAAAATAAATATTTGAAAGCCTTCTAAATTTTGAGATTTAGATCTAGACTTTTCTGCCTTTGTTTCACGGCTTCTTCTCAGCTACCCTCCCTATCCTGAAGGAAAATGCCAGACTCTGGTCTTAGCCAACTGGCAAATCTATGGCAGCAGAGAGAGATTGGGAAACACCACTGAATACTTCCCATGTACGCCTACTACATTAGTTTTATATGACGTACACTCTAGGTGTGACCTGCAATAATCCAGTTGTCATTAAAACCTGACGGGCTCATGGTGTGATTACATCTGGCCCTGAATCATCTTCCAGTCATGGATTTGTGGGCACAAACTCATCTGAGCACATTAAAGTTGGCTCAGGAGGCAAGGGAACAGGCCACAAATGCTTAGCCTGAGGCCAGCCGCTTGGCTCCCAGTGGGAGTCTCCAAACCCAGCCTGTCCTGCACAGCAGGGGAGCAGGTTGGGGAGGGAGAACCAGGGGAGGTCTATCCCTGCATTCCCAGTCCACAGCAGGGCAGAAACCCTGCCAGCATGGACAGCGAGGCTCCTGGCAAAGCCCCTGCCCAATTCCCTGAACGCTGTGGTCACCGAGGCCTGTGTTTGCTCTGAGATGTGGGTTTGGAAAATGACCTCCCGAGGTCTGGCACACAGCTGAGTTCTCAGAGGGGAGAGGACGGAAAGCTGACGTCTCTCTGCAAGGTGGTTATCAAAACGTAGCAGGCAGTTACTCCTGGGATCGGTGTTATAGTGGCTCAGTACACATCTCAATAAGACGGCCCCACAGCCAGGAACATAAAATCACATCATGGAAACACAGCCCTCAGAGGATCTGAGAACCATCTAATACAAGCCTTTCACTTTAAGGGATGTACAAAAACTCAAGCAGACCACTATCAAATGATCACTGTAATGGCGCCTCCCGCTCTGCTCGGTTACGTCCTTTGTGTTTTGCCTTCTGCTGAGCGGTCTAAGACCTGCTCAAGGTTTATCTTGATGTAGAAAATGAGTAAACCTTTGACTTTCACGACTTAGTGGTCTCAGATCTGGACAAGCCTTGACTGCCCCTGGTAGCCAGTCTCAAAAAAGGAGATTAAACCCTGGAATCAGGTCAGGCACAAGCCAAGTATTTTCCTGGACCTGGCTGGGGACAAAGAGATCCACTTCATAGCTGACATCTGAAGCACCGTGCTGTTATGTTACGGGTCCCAGTAACAGGTTTCATAGTGGACAATAGCAATCCAAATAGTCTGTTCAAAAGACTTTGCCTGTGAACCACACTTGGAGTAGAGGATGTTGTAGAAGACAGTGTACTGAGGAACAATGGCCATCTGATTATGAGTAGAAACAGGACCAGAGGATCCTTGGTCCAGCTGAGTGGCTGAGAGCAGCCTCACTGTCTGGTTGCCAGGTGCTTTCTGCCTCTCTTCCTGCCATACCCTGAGACCCCACCATCCCTCTACCAGAGCATCTCTGCAACTCGCAGCTTCATAAATAGCAGCATGATTCTAGTGCATGACTACAATAACTCAAACTTTAATTCCCCTGACACTAGCCTTAATTTTATGTTAGTGAAAATTTTTAAAAAGATGCATATGATTTTCTAACTTCTGAAGTATGGGGCTCATGCTTCAGGGTTGACAGTCTCTAGGCTGCTTCATTCATTTCTGGTCTCCTCCACCCACGCCATGCTTGGCCGAAGCATCACCTCACTCCCGCCTCTGCTGAGAAAGTCCCTTATCTCTTCCCCCTGCCTTCTTCTCTGGTCCTTCCATCTACTTCCTGTTGTGACCTTCTTTTCTACAGAGAAGCTCAACTTTTATAGACATTTTGGTCCTGCAGAGAGGATACTAGCCAGGCTTGTGATTTGTGTGCTCTGCCCTGGCTGTCCCCTGCTGTCCCACTCTCCATGGAATGGCAAGTCTGTAGAGACAAAAAAAAAAAAAAAAAAAAGAACAAAGAAGAAAAACGTGTGCCCACCAGAGATTTTGCTCCACACCCACCTCAAACAGGAGCTGGCTTTCCTTCTCTCTCCCTATGGGCCCCGCAGCAGCCTCTAGGATACACATCACTTCCTCACTGGGACCTTCAGAGGGCACAGAACAATATATGTGTGCACCCCAGCACATAAGAAGTTGTCGGTGAGGGGCAGACACAACACTGGATTGTGTGTGCTGGGGTGTGTACACTCAGTAGAGAGAGCTCTCGAGCAGCCAGGAGTCAGCTTTTTCTGTGTATCTGTTCTGGGGTGAAATTTGAGGGCTCTGAGAATCTGTATTCTTTCTAAGCAATTAGGAGGGTATATCTGTCACCCTAGGGGTATAAAAATGTATGACATTGAAAAGTTTTAGCTTGATTTATAATTTTAAAAGGAAGAAATATGGTATATGGCCTCCATTAGTAAATCTTGCCCCAGATTTTGTAAATATAAAGGGTATATCAGTGAATGCTCAGTTTTCTCCTATTGAAGCAGGTACATATATAGACACACATATCTGGATTCACAAGGTAGATCTACAGTGGCTGCCTGCAGATTCAGGTATGGGGAAGTGCCGAAGAGCTGTCTGTACCCTGGAGAGCCAATGGATCCTTGTCAGAAACCAAAGGCCTGGAGCTCACTGCAGAGTCTGGTGTGAATCTGTATCAGGAGCCAAAGGTCTGTACTGCCGGGCTAAGGAGTCCATGCTGGCAGTCCGGGGACAGCTGTCCCAGGCCAAGGCAGTCCTCTGGAGAAACAGAAGTGAGCCTTCTTTTTTCTTTTCCTTTTTTTTCCATTCAGGCTACAAGCCTATTGGTTGGTGCCACTCACATTCAGGGTGAGCCTTCCACCGTCAGTCACGCCAGAACTAGGTTTAAACCAATCAGTTGGACTTTCCTTACTCAAATTGACACAACAGTTAACAGTCACATGGAGACTGTAGCCAGACATGAGAGTCAGGTTTGGGTTGTTTTTCACCTAGATTTTTCCTATTTCCCATAAAGACCCATGAACCATCTTGAAATAAATTAAAAGAGATGCAGAGTGGTTTGGTTGGCCTGGACTTGAGATTAAAAGATAAGTGAACCCCAAATGGAAACTATATGGGCAGATCTTTTTCTGCCTCTAAAATTTATCAAACCCAACTCCTCAAAATCAAGATGTTTAAAGACTCTTTCTATAGTTCTAATTCATCAAACCTATGTTCATAAAGGCAGGAGATTCCAAAAGCAACTTTTAAAGCACTTCTTTACTTTGATGGCTCTGCTTATCTGAAGTACAAGTAACTACAAATCCACAGTCCAGGAATTCCTAGCCTGTTGGCAACGCAGACGGATTTGCCAGCCCTACTGAGTTTTCCCTGATTTCACAGAAGGGGCTCACAGAGCCTGGATCACACAGACCTGGGGGTGAGTTTTTTGTATTGGCTGTGAGCTTTTACTGTGGAGGCGAAGCCTGTTGCTTCCAAATGTGTCCATTACCATGGACTCACAATAAAGAGCGTTTTGCCACTGAGAACAAGTTGTTGACTAGGATGGAAGGGGAAAAGTGTTTCTGTGACATGAATCTACACATAAAGATAGCATGGTAAAGAAAAACTTCTACTGATTTATGAGACAGAAGCTTTTGAAAACTAGTTTTCAAACTCCCATGAATTTGTAATAACATCATTAAAAGATAAACAGGCAGACTTTTACAAGAGACATTCCAAGTTGTTAAATCACACATACTTATACACACACACAAAGACACACATTTGGAGATCTGATTATTTAGGGTTAGGAAAACTTTAAAAATAGTATTTCCTATGGTTTCAGATTGCTTCTCTCTTCTTCATTTCTGAACTTTGTGTATCTGATATCTGGATTTTGAAGTTGAGTCTGAAAAGACTGAGCACGCTTTTATCATGACAGGTGTTAGAAAAGTGAGATAAATTCTTTTATAGGTTTGGAAAGCCAGTAAAGCTTCAAGCAGGATGGAAATTGAATTTTGGCCAGCCCACTAACTACACCCTCAGGAGGTCTTAAATCTTGTGAAGGTTGAGGACTTCATTTGCAAAATGAGATAAGAATACCTGCCGCATAAGTAATTTTTTAAGAACTAAATAAGACCAGGCAAATAAAATACTTGGCATAGTCCCTGGCTTCCTGGTAAGCATTCCTAAGTAAACACTCAGTGTGTCTGTAATATTACTACCAGTGCTTTTTGATTGATAATTCTCAAAACTTGCTATTGGAGTGTGCCACCTCTGCAATTTGTCTATTTCTTTCTGTGACAAGGAATACTATTCAAAACTGGTTATGTCACAGATTTTTGTCATCCCTTTCCTGCCTCTTCTGCTGGGTTTGGGAGGCCGGCAGAGCCACTGACTTAGAGTTGTTTCTCCCCCACTCCTCTTACCGAGGTCAAACAACTTCAGCACGACAGAAAGACAGGAGGAACAAAAAGCTCAGGAAAAGCTGAGAGAAACGCTTCAGTTTCTCATGAAATTCAATACGTACATTTCTAACCAGCCTGAATCAACATGTTAAGCCCAGATGGGGAAAGTGCCAGCTGCTAGCGGCCGTTTCTCCAAACCCAAAGCCAACATCGCCATCTACTGTTGCCATTACAAATCACTGGTCTGAAAACTTCAGAAGATAGAAGCCAGGGATGTTAAATGTCTTTTTGCCCTATCAAACCAATAATTTGGTTTCTATTTCAACTTCCAGAATAACCCTGTTGCACAGAGATGCGCTGTTTGAAAGTCTTTCTGGGGCCATAAGTTGCTCCAGAGTGGATGCCTGGCCCACTCAGTCCAACTTCTCCCACACTTTCTGCCACGGCATCTGTGACCTTCAGCTTTCACCTCAACTTGTTATTCCAAGAAGGGTCTAATGAGCGCAACTGGGATCTGCACCCTGCAAGTTAGCCAGGCAGGAGGCAGAGAGGGGGGGCATGAGAAGCCAGCATCTGTGGTTTTTGAAGTCATCACCTAGAGGGAGCCTGCAAGTGAGGTGTGTTTTCTGGATCCGCCCTGTGGGGCCCCAGCATCACATTAAAAGCCTATCCCCATCGCACAGACAGCTGACAGCAGTGTCACATCCTGAATGTCGTGCTTCCCTCTGCCTCTACAGTGATTTATAACTGCATTCAGACGAAGGGGGAAGCTGAGCTATTTATTAACTGTAAAATGGCCTGGAGGCAGTTGTATGAAAGGCACTTCGCAAAAGCAAACCTTGAGTACCGCAGCAAGCTGGAGAAGAGGCACCGTTTCTCCCTCTCCCTTTGTGTACATACTTGTCTGGCATTTTATTTTTCCATCGCTTTGCTCGGAACGGGAAAGTACCTTTCATCTTACTTTGGCTTCCCTCCACATTCCAGGGTGAAGTCTGGTCTCTGGGGGGCTCTGGCTCTGGCGTGCTCTTCACATGCTAAGGAAAAGTCTAAGCCTCCTGCATTACAATCTGGGAAGTGACAGTTCATCTTGCACAGACAATAAAATAATATAAAGCACCTCTACCTCGTACCAGAATAAACTGCACATTCCCTAGCAAAGAACAAGGCCTCCTTTTCACATCCCAGGTAGGAAGCAAAGTGACTTAGAATGAGGTGGATTTTTCATATCCTTGGAAATGTGTTTGTCTCCATCACCAGACCAGATGGCAGCCCTTAGCATCCAGCTCCTTTCAGGGTCATTTCCCTCCTGGAATCAGGATCAAAGTGAGCAGAGCCCATGGCAAGGCCAGAGTGCACTCCTGCAAAGGTGACGTGGTTTACTTTACACCAGGACAAGGGACTTTCCAAAGCCAAAGCTATTAGAAAAAGCAGGAAGGGGGATGTTTGGAAAAGGCTGCTAACACCTGATCCACACATTCTTTCTTCCTTCTTTGCTGCTCATAATCACTGGCAGGCGCCAGATGTGTGGGAACAGATAGGCAGCAGCTCAGCTTGCAGACAGCCAGGACCAAAGGCGCAGAGATACACCCCTCCCCAAGATCCTGCTTCTTTTCCAGCTTTAGTTATACATTTAAATTCAAGGAAACAATTTAAAAATTAAAGTCAAACATAACCACTAGTGATTTCTCTTTTTGTATATTGTTTTGCATTTTCTGCTGTTCAATACCAAAACCAGAGTGAGATGTTAAATTCCACTTCATGTCTTTCTCCTGGTTAAGTCTTTCAACTTTTGCCTTGTTTATTTATATTATGAAATGCTGCAAGTTTTATTTATTTAGTTAATTAGTTTATGGGAGAAATGTATTTCCAGAATTAATGAAGTATAAATGACAAATAGAATTACATAAATTTAAGACCTGCAAAGAAATTATTTTGACACACAAGGAATGTTCAAAACATATAGTGAATACTTATGTTTAAAATGTATTACAGTAAAAGACACAATACTACTAACCCCCCTCAAAATCTCTTCCTGCTTCAGACATACTTAACTTAGCATTCTTGCCACTTTCTGAAGTAGTTCTGGAAAAGCTCTTTCGTGCATGTCTTTATAATGTGTGACCAAAAGTGCAGTAAATGCCAAGTGCCACTCAACAAAAAGGGGCAGGCTCATTGCTGTACACCAGCCAAAAGAGCTTCGTTATGTTTATATGACCAAAGTACCTATAAGGCTGCCATACTGTTCTATATGTGTTTTTCTTTCCCCTGGGTGACCTAATTGATATGTTAACCAATGCTCCCCTCTATAAAGAATTGTAAATCCCTGGAAACCTAACCTAATTGATATGTTAACCATTGTTGCCCTCTACAAATAACAGATGTGGTGCTAAAATAAGCTGACAAAGGATTGTTCATTACTGCTAGACTTCTGTCCTCTGCTAAGGAAAACATTTCCTTAGCAGATTTCCTGATCCACACCTATAATCCTTTACTTTGTAAACTGTGATATGTACATAAAGGCTACAAGCTTTGAGGGAGACACACAGCTTTTGCAAACTCCAACTGCACTGTGTCGCTGGGCCCAAGATAAGATAAATCAGTGCTGCTTTTTAAAATATGTTTTTGTCTCATTTTTTAAACTCGAGTTTGGAGGTTCGTTTGTGGATTACAAGACTCATAAAAACTTATGATGTGTCTTCATCTGTCCTATGCACCAGAGCTGGCACCACGGGACTTCTGACTCTTCCCCAAAGTCAAAATGACCATGGAAAGGTGTTTTGAATCAATGCAGGAGGAAACCATGAGAGCTCAACTCAAAGACACTTGTGAAAGGGACCCCAGAACTGCTTCAGAAAGGGCAAGAACAAGGAAATAAGTGTGAAGTGAGGAGAATTAATGGCAATATGTCTTACACTACAATAAAATTTTTAAATTTACACTATGTTTATTGCCTCTTCTAGTTATGGCTGATATGTGTGTATACAGTAAGAACATTTAAGATCTTACACTATTAGCCAATCTCAGCACACAGTACAGCATTGTTAACTGCAGTAACAACACTGTACACTGGGTCCCCAGAAGTTTTTCACCACGTATCTGTAGATTTGTGAACATTGCCTAAGATCTCTCTCTTTTACTTCCTGTTTCTATGAGTTATTTTTAAATTCCACATGAGATGGTGCAGAATTTACATTTTATTTCTCTTCACCTACTGCCCTCAAATGTAATCCATATTATCACAAATTCCAAGGTTTTCTTCTTTTATGGCTGAACAATATTTCATTGTACAGCTGGAGATATAGCTCAGTGGCACTGTGCCTGCTTGGCAAGCATGAGGTCATGAGTTTGATCCCCAGGGCAAAAATTAAATAAATAAGTAACATTCCACAATTTCTCACTCCATCTGTTCATTAGCTGACAGATAGTTTGTTTCCATACTTGGTCTATTTTGAATAATGCTGAAATGAGCATGAGAAGATTTATCTTGAATATGACTTTGTTTCTTTTGTTACTTTTGGTCCTAGGGATCGAGATCACAACTTTGCTTGCCAGGAAGGCGCTTACACCACTGAGCTAAATGTCCAACACTTTTGTTTTAAATGCATGTAAATTTTAGGTTAGTATATCCTTTAAAAATTCAACCCCATTATTATTCAAGTTATTTTTTAGTAATGTTCTATGCCTGAAAGTTTCTTTCACTTGATATTGCTACAAATACACTTGTCTCTTTTCTTTAGCTGAAACAGGTGTACTGTACTGTCTTCCACCTTTTAATTTCAACAATTTTTTATCCTTATGACTTAAATTTGTCTCTTGTTAAACAACATACGGTCTAGTTTTTTGTTTACCATACAATCCTTTAAGCCTTGCTGTAAATAGATGATAAGACCCACTAAGGCTTAGTATAATTACTAATTTGTATTTTCTACTTGTCTCTTCTATTCTGTATTTCTGCCTGTCTTCACTCTTGACTCTTTAGAGATTGCTTGAGTATTTTTCACATTTGATTTTACCCTCCTTTTTTAATTTTAATATTTAATAAAACAGTATCCAAATTTTTATATTTATCATTTAAACACCTTCCTTTTTTAAAAAATCACACAAGATATTATTTCATTATAGAGTCAGTGCTTACTAAGCTTTATATGTGTACTATTTTCTTTATTCTCATATCTGTCATTTTTTCTGCAGTCATTTCATTTCTATTTTGAGCACGATCTTAGAAATTCCTTTTGAAAAATTTGTTGGTGCTTAACTCAATTTTTGTTTGTCTACAAAATCTTTATTTCACTCTCATCCTAAACAGATGTTTGACTGTATGTCTGGGTCAGTACTTACTTTTTTCTAGCTATATTAAATACACTCTGTTGTCTTCTGACTTTCATAGCTGCTGCTGAGAAGTTGCTGTCAAGTAATCATCTTTCCAGGTGATCTCCTCTCCTCTCTCCTCCCTCTCCGGCTCCTCCTGCTACCTCCTTTTAAAATCCTTTTACATTTTCTATACTTTTACTGTGTAATACAGAGGATTCTGTTTATTTTTATTAATTCTGCTCTTCATTTGTGAACATCTAGAATTTGTCTTATATTCTGTCATTACTTTTGTCTCATGCCATCCTTTTTCTTTGACTTCAAAATTCCTAACAAGTATATCTGAGACTGCACAGTAACTCAGTTGGGGACCCCTTGCCCAGCATATGTGGAGATGCTCAGTTCAGTCCTCATCTCCTTGAAAACAATGACAACAAATGTATTTGACCTTTTCCAGAAAACTTCCATAGATCAGGTATCTCTTTCCTTAGTTCACCTCTGTACTTCTATTTAGATTCTGAATCAAATTTTGTCATCTTCCCTTCAGCTTACAAATGCTCTCTTTAGTTTTGATGAATCTGCTATTCCATCACTATAACCAATTTTTAAATTTTTTACTTCATTTTTTTTCCTTTTCTTTTCTTTTGATCAAACTCACAACTCTGTGTTTGCCAGGAAGGTGCTTTTGCCACTGAGCTAAACCCTCTCGTTTTTAATTTAGAAAGTTTAGTTTACCCAGTACTTGGGAGATTGAGCATGGGTAAAAAGTGAGACCCTATCTCAAAAAACAAAACAAGTTTGATCTAGTTCCTTTCTGTTCCCTGAAGTTACTTTGTCTTTTCATTTGTTCAATAAATTATGCAAAATTTTCATATTACATGTCTGAAACTTGCACAGGAGGTCAGTGGATCTTTTCCTTTGCCTTTTGTTCTTGCAAGTTCTTGCACAAGGGAAAGCTAGGTATTTCTCAATTTTCCTATGAAAAACATTCAAGAGGACATAGGATAAAGTACATTCCTCCAAACAAGATCAGCATTGTTTCTTCCTAGCACTCAATAATCTGTGATAATTGTAAATTAAATTCATAGGAAAATTTTTTTTGGACCACATAAATAAGTTGGAAAATTGAGTTGCTAAACTCAATGGATTGTTAACTGTAAATTGCTTTTTCTTTCCCTTCACTCTGTTAAAGTAATCATCATCACACTCCGTGAGAGCCGGTAGTTTGAACAGATTAACTGCTGGAATGGCTTTAACTGAGAGTTTGGCCATCTGAGGTCCCAGAATTTGCTGACAGACGCTTCTGCCAAGATTTTACCATGAACTGCATTCGTGGCTCCAGGTACACTTAGTGGCCCTAAAAGTGGATGCTCCTGTTGAGTTGACTTTATCCTTTTTCTGTTGCATATATCAATAAACAGTATAAAGTGTTAATTATCATTTATATTTTTCCCAAGTCTCATCAGATTCTATGTATAACTTTTTTTACTAACAATATATTTTTAAAATTTAATTATGTTGACACCTGCCACTGTAACTCACTTACTACCATTGGTATCCATTACATTTTAGCTATTGTCTTAGGGTATTTATAGTGTGAAGGTTTCCACGTAAGCAATTTTGCAATACTACCAGCAGTAAAGTCCTAAACATCTTCACATGCATTTTAAAATACTTTTAGATTCTATACTTCATTTTAAAAAGCTTAGGAGCCAAGATTGTAAGATAAAACACTTTTGCTCTTTGGCCTAACGTTTGCATTGCTGAACTGTGCACCCTTTTGGTAGATGTTAACCTGTGTTGCCAAGCTGCTTCCCAAGGCAGCTGTAAAAATAAATGCAACTCACTATGAACACATCAGCATATGTTATTTTCATGGTAAGATTATTTCCTAATTTAGTTGTACATGACACTTCAATTTCGTTTTAATTTGTGATTCTCTGAACTTCTGCCAAGGAGTGCATTTCCCCCCCTGGGTAAATATTTGCATTTGCTCACTTGCATACACTGGAATTTAAATTTTTTAAAGGATCTCTAAGTTGATTCAGTCTTTGGTCATTTCTCAAGAAAATAGCTATTTTTACTAGCGATGAACATTTCTTGATGGTCAAATAAGACTCCTAGTGAGCACTCCGGGCTTCCTGCAAAGGCATGATTACTTTTTCCTCATTTTCAGAAGCAAAGCCAGAAATGTGGACATTTAAATGGAAACACACAAAACTGTATTGTCAATATCATTAAATTAAAATAGCCACAAGCATGGTAAATTTAATTGCAGATTTAATTCATTTTAGCAGAATTAATTGAGAATCCGGTTGTTAGGTACAAGGAACCGTCCTAGAACAGCGAGGTGAATGCGAGTTGATAGTCTTGGGTGGATGGCAGGAGAAAGAGGAGGATTCCTGGTAAAATGGGAACAGAGCTTCTTCCCAGTTCTCTCTCCAGCTTCATAAGACAACAGATGGGAGGGGAGAAAACATGGCACAAGATCAAATAAATATTTGCTAAGATGGCCGTCTTGCATCGGGGAATGTTAGTGGCAATGGAGACCATTTATGCCGGCCTTCGGTCCCTGCTCAGGGGTAGTACTGTCCAGGGGTAGTACTGTCTTCTCCAGAACTGTCAGGTCAGAGCAGGCTCTAAGGTATGCTAGTGTGAGGGGCTTTTCTGGAAACTTTACCTATTAGGTTGAATACGACCGTGACAAGAACGATGCGCCCTTCTGCTCTGAACTCTGGATCTCCTGGATCAGTAGACAGTTCCTTTTAATCCTATAGATCATTTCCCTTTCTCTGCCCACTACATGGCCTTCAACTTGGGGTTAACAGATTTTATCTATGCCACCTCTGCCATCATCATGCCTGGCTTACAGAGCTGAAAGCATGGGCATGTGTGTCTAGTACAAAAGCATTCTTCATTTTAATCTCCATGTGTAATGATCGATAGTCATGAATAGAATTCCTAGTTCTCAGATAACTGCAATCATTACAAAATATTGTTAGTTGGAACTGTAGTTACCTGAGGTATCTAATGAAATGCATTAAGAATTTTTTATACACTCTTTAATACAAGCTATTTTAAACAGCATACAACCATCTGCCTCTATTACTACCTCTCACTATTCTGGTGAAACACAAGGGGACTGGCACGCTAGCTGTGAGCCCAGCTCTTCATGGAAGATCAGACAACCAAAACTCCATTCTGTTGACAGTGCCTACATGGTTTCCATCTCTAATCAACACAGTCAAATGAATAAGAATTCAAAGAAGATGCATTTATTTTTGCATTTTGAAGGGGAGCTATTTGAATTTGATTCAACTATGCACACAGTGGAGAAATCAGTAACCATTTTTCCTTTAAGTTAACTGATGCTATTAATGAAATACATTTGTCATGGCACGAGTGAAGTGTGAAAATATGGCTAAAACAGTTTTTGAATTCAAAAGTGATGACCTACAGCAGAAAGTAATTGAAAGGAAAAATTTTCAACATTCCAGCCAATAATAGATCCTGATTCCTGGCCTTAACTCCTGTGTTTAGAAATATGCCAAGTACAACATATACTGTACTGAATTCCCCTTGACTTAGCTTTCATTGTAATTATGTTTATTAAAAAGTGCCAAAAGGGCTTCTTTCTGTTAGGCTTGCGGCACACAGAGTTTATGAAGGTTCTAGGAAAGCAGAAATTATCAGCCACAAATACTTGTTTCGGGGCTCAGGTGAGCAAGGTTTTATTTTCCATACTGTTTATAATAAAGACTTTAAAAAGAGATTCATCAGTTCACAAGTGTTCATTTTGCCACAAGGTAGACATTTAAATCTAACCCATAGTGTTTCTCTCTCAGTCACAAATTGCTCTCTGACACTTTGCTTCTGTGTCATTATTTGGAGCATCACCTCCTTCCTTGCATTTGTTTCTGGGCAGTCACATCAGGACAATACCTGTCACCCCTCTGAGCCCATCAGGAAGCTGTCACATAAAAGGGTGAGAAACAGGAGGCTGAAGACCCAGGTTCTAGTCTACTAAGACCCACTTACTAAAGTGAGGCCTAAATTCATCATTTAGCCTGTTTCCTCACCTTTAAAATACAAACAAAAATCACTCATTTTGCTCATGTAAGAACTATGTGAAAGCTCTTTGTAAACAATGTTAGACATATTTTTATAGCTCCAACTTTTGGGGCAACCAATTATGGCACAATCTAGTATTGATTAGCATTCTTTTAGTTCCAAGCACTAAAAATACAATTTGAGCAGAATTAAGGTAAACAAAAATACTTTGGCTTGATATACAAAAATTCACTGTATAATGAAATGAAATTAAGAGAATCATTTTCATTCAATACCCATAAGTTTAGGAATAAATTTAATGAAGAACAAAAAATGTCAAAATTATACTCTGAAAACCATAATATACTGTTTAAACAATTAAAGAGGAGCTAAATAAATGGAAAAACAGCCTCATGAAGAAAGTGCTAATTTTAAGATTATATATGTATTTTTAGAAAAAATCCTGTAATTTGCAAATTTTTCCTTCCAGGTTACTATTCACTCTTAAATTTTGCCATCTTAAAAAATGTAACAGATTGTTCTTTTCCTGTAAAACTGGTCTTTCATCTGTAAATGGGCTCTTGCCTCCTCCTGTAACTTGCACCCAGATTTCCTCCCTTTCTTGTAGATTCGCAGGTTCTGCAGATTTCTACCCCAAGATGACATAAAAACTCCCCATTCTAGACTCTCATGTGCCCCTCTTAAGGACACACGTTCTGTTTTTTCTGAGTATGTGTACTTTTTTAACTCTGCCTAATAAATCTTTTTTATGCATCTTGCTGATGTGTTCTAAAAATTCTCTTTCCTGTGGTGGGAGCCAGTGAACCTACTGTGAGCTGAGATCCCATCTCCTGTTTGGGGAGGTGATAATGACATAGGACTGGACAGCCATGTGCAAAATAATGAAGCTGGCTTCTTATCTCCCATCACATAAAATTAATTCCAAAAGCATCAAAGACCTAAACATAAAAGCTAGTACCATAAAACCATTAAAAGAAAGCAGCAAGGGAATCTTCATGCTCTCAGACTGGCAGTAAGTTCTTAGCTTTGACATCAAAAGTTTAAGTAGCAACAACTATAAAAATAAGTTGGCCTTCATCAAAATTAAGAGTTCTGTACATCAAAGAACACTATCAAAAAAGTAAAATGGCAGACTACAGAATAGAGAAAACACTTGTAAATCATGTATCTATTAAGGGCCTAATATCTTGAATTATGTCAATATTTAAGATAAATGACCAACTTTTAAAATAGACAGATCTCAGTAGATGCTTCTCCAAGGAAGAGCTACTATATGTAACAAACAGGTGAAAAGTCCTTGACATCGTTATTCACTGGGAAATTCAGTCAAAACCACAGTGAGAAGACAGAATAAAAAAGTGGAATATTAAAAGTCAACAAGGATGGGGCCACAGATTTAGCTCAGCGGCATAAGTGCCTGCCTGGCAAGTACAAGGTCGTAAGTTTGATCCCTGGTACCATCAAAAAAAAAGTCAACAAGGATATGGCAAAATCAGAACCCATCAGGCTCTATGGAGGACTGTCAAATGGAATGACCACTTTGGAAAACAAGCTGGTAGTTTCTCAAACAATTAAAAATAGTTGTAGCATGATCCAGCAAGCCCACTGCTAGGTACATATGCAAAAATCATGAGCACAAATGTTTCTAGCAGCAGCATCTATAATATACAAAAGATAGAAACAGCCCAAATGCCCACCAACTGATGAAAAGGATAACAAAATAAATTGGGCATGTCCACACCTCATGGTGTATTATATTTAGCCATAGAAAGAAATGAGAACTGGTACATGCCACAGCATAAATGAACCATGAGAACACAATGCTAAATGAAAGCCACACACGAAAGACCAAATGTTCATTAAAGACACTCTCTTTCCCCAGTGTGTTTTTGACCCCTTACCCAAACGTCAGATCGCTGAACGTGTCTGGAGTTGTTTTTGTCTGTTTTTTTAAATCACTGTAGCTTTGTAATATAACTTAATATCTGCAATTGTGATGTCTCCTGCTTTGCTCTTATTACCCAGGATCGCTTTTACCATTACGGGTCCCTTCTCGTTGCACATGGATTTTAGGACTGTTTTGTCTAGTTCTGCGAGGAATGCTGATGGTATTTTTGATTGCAATTGTGCTTAATCTGTGCATCAGTTTTGGAAATATGGCCATTTTGACTGTACTGTTCTGCCTATCCAGAAATAAAAGTTATCCCCCCCGTCCTCTGAGATCCACTTAATCTCCTTTTTCAGGAAACTGTGGTTTTTCCTTATAGAGTTGCTTCATTTCTTTGGTTAGATTAGTTCCTAAATCTTTAGTTTTCCTTCTGCTATTGTAAATGGTGCTGTTTTCCTAATTTCTTTCTCAGCGAGTTCATTATTGGTGTAGAAAAGTGCTATTAATTTTCATATATTGATTTTGAACCTTGCTACATTGCTAACTTTTCAAATTAATTCTAGGAGTCTTTGATGGAATTTTTTATTTTCTATGTAGAGTGTCATGCCATCTGCAAACAATGGTAAGTTGACTTCTTCCTTTCTTTTATATATATTTTTTTCTTTCTCTTGCCTGATCACTCCGGCCGATGTAGAAGTAGATAACTCTCAGCTGTGCTTTTAACACTGTATTAGTTCAGGCTGCTATAACAAAACAGTGTGGGCTAGAAGGTTGAAACCACAGAAATTTACCTCTCAAGTATCAGAAGCTAACAGGTCCAAGATGAAGGCACTGGGCCGGCCTGGCTCACAGTGAGGCCTCCTTCCTGGATGGTGACAGCCACCACTCCCATCCCCCATGGTCTCCCTCAGATCCTGCACAAACTGGGAGGGAGACCTCTGCTTTATCTCCCTCTTCTTTCAAGGACACCAGTGCTATGAGATTTGGGCTCTATCTTTATGAACTCACTTTGTCTTAACTACTTCTGTATAAGCCCTCTATTCACTCGCAGACTATTTTACAAAAAGACAAATTTTCCTTCGGCTCGTGGTTCTGGAGGTACAAAGTCTAAGTAAGGGGCCCATGTGGTACTGACCTGCTTGCTGGTAGAGTACCAAAGCATCACTGGACATCACGTGCAAGAGACAGAAGGCACACTTGTCTGCATGTCTGACCATGTGGTCTCACCGTCTGTCTGCCTCTCTTTTCATAAAGCCAACAGGGTTCAGTCACAAGAAGTTTACCTTGATGACCGCATCTAAGCCTACCACTTCCCAAAAGTCCTACCTCTGAACATCATGGTCTAAATTAAGTTTCCACCCCCTTAATACCTCAAAAAGGAGATGAAATTTCAATGTAGGAAGGCTTAGGGGACTCTACTTTCACATGATAGCAGGCCCCATCGCCAAACGAGGCACATGGGGGACGGAGGCTTCAGCATATGAATTTGGGGTCAGGGCTGAGCACTACCAACATTCAGCCCACAGAGCACCCTAGAAAATCTTGCTGAAAGCACATTTCTCTCCCTTAAAAGGCAACACCTGGAGCTGTGTGGGCTTGGCTCAGTTTATACTGTGATCTTGTTTTTGTTTTTTGGACCAGTCACTCTGATTAGTCAGGCCCGAGACATTTAACCACCCCCAAAGTCTGGGCTGGGTCGGCTCTACCCTATCCAGGGAAGCACAGTTTTGTCCCAAAGGGGAAACACGAGTCTCCGCAGGTTAACAGGACGTGGGGAGGCCAAACAGCAAACACCTGGCCCACAGTAAAGGTACAGTTGAACCTGTACTCCAGGTTGGGATGGGGCAGAGACTGGGTGACCAAGGGCCTGTTCCTGAACCTCTTTGTGCCCCCGGGAAACCCTAAACAGGGCAGTAGGAAGTCAGAATGTGTCACAGGTATCTTGTGTCAGATACAAGCTCTCACATAACTCAGCTAGAAGAGGGACTCGGGGATCACACGAGCCCTTCACTTGACATATTTCTAGAAACATTATTTAAGATACATGTAAGACAACTTGATGTGAGAGGCAAAATAGCTTTTACATCACTAGACCTGGGAAAGCTCCATGATCTAGCTAGCGTAATGTTAGCATGTGACCGACCACGTCTCCCCCAGCCTTGTCTTATAATTGTCAGTAAGAGTAACAGTTGCATGGCACTGTTTTCTACAGAAGCATGAACATGCAGCGTGCTGTACATGGCGCGCAGATGCGCATTCGGGCACGAGGTGACAGCCCTGCACACACCTTCCGGGCTGCCACCGCTCCAGGAGAGGAGGACAGAGTGGGAGACCCTCCTCGGTCGTGGGGTTCTCACTTGTGCCAAACATGTGGCCCTTGGGGCCTCCAAGGATCTGTTTTCCCTCTGTAAGATAAGGGTGAAGATGCTTGGGAGAGACTGCAGTCCCCAGGTCTGACACGTGCCTGGCACCTCATGGTAAGCATTTCACCCAGGCCTTGTCTCTGCTCTTTTGCATGACAAGATTAGGCTGGGGTCGCCTGCAAGAAGAATTCGACTCCCAAGCTGCCCCTAGGCAGGTTTGGTCCCTTGAAATTGGGCTTCACCGAATTCCGCTGCCAGAGCCCACGTCCGTCAAGAAGAGCCGCAAGAGCTGTAAAGAAAAGCAGAGCGTGCTCTCTCCTGTCTGATCCCTGCCCCAGCGGTGAAGCGCAGAACCGAGAGGAGGCGCTCTGTCCGCTCCCGCCACACGGGGGCGCCCTGCAGGGCTGCAGGCTCGCGAGTTCCCGGCGTTTGAGGAAGAAAGACGCTTAAAAAAGCTGGAAGTATCTGAGGTCCTGGACCCGTTTTCACAGGACACCGCTGTCTCCCAAGTTATGAAACTTGAGAAATGTCAATCAAAAGACTGGGGAAAGTGACGAATTCAGAACTACGGTGGTGCTAACTTGAGAAGGGGGAAAGAAAAAATGAGAAAGGGGAAGAAAGAAAGGAAGGGAAGAGGGGAAGGAGTGAAGAGGGGAAGGCGGCAAGAGAACCGGAGGAGAGAGGGGAGGGAAGGGAGAGTGCTCGGACCCCAGATGGGCGCGACCGGGGTCGGCTTCCCGTGAGAACCCAAGGCTCTTGCCTCCGAAAGGCCCTCTTGAAAGCCCGGAATGTTTAACAGTAAATACCGTGCTCCCGGCCGTTTTCCAAAACAGCAGGCACCTGTGGGGCTGAGCCGCCCACAGCCTTCCTAGGTCTGGGCCGGGGTCACCGGGCCCTCGGCCCCGCCCCCAGGCCCGCCGCCCCGCCCTCCCGGCCCTCGGCCCCGCCCCCAGGCCCGCCGCCCCGCCCTCCCGGCCCTCGGCCCCGCCCCAGGCCCGAAGCCCCGCCCCCAGGCCCGCCGGTCCGCCCCCAGGCCCGCCGCCCCGCCCTCCCGGCCCCCGGCCTCGCCCTCCCGGCCCTCGGCCCCGCCCCCAGGCCCGTCGCCCCGCCCTCCAGGCCCGCCGCCCCGCCTCACCGACCTGGGCCTGCCCGGGTTTCCCTCTGCTGGCTCCCACCCAGCTTGTTTCTCCCTCCAACCTGGACGGTCCGTCCCGCCTCCCGTGGGCTCCGGTGGGGCCGCGGGCTGGGGCCTCAAGTCCTGCTGAGCTCGGCTCCGGCTCCGGCCGCCAGCACACCCCGAGGTCCGCTCTGTCAGGGTGACGGTCACTGGGACCTTCACGAGGTCTGACGCCTGATTTCTCCTGTGTAGGACGGGGCTAGTAGTCAGATCAGTGTTGGGGGGTTCGATGAGATAATACACGACCCCCAACTCCGGTGCCACGTTGCATTCCCAGCTGGCTGGCTGACTTTGACTTGGTGCGTGGGAAGATGAACGCTCAGGCCTCTCAAAGTCCACGGAGCTGACTTCTCCAGCAAGCGCTTTTCTAGAGCACTTTTGAAAAATCTATTTACTTTATTATGCTTGGATTTTGGCGTTTCTACAGCTGTCCGTTGTCAACGGAAGACTGTGTGTTTCTGAAGGACAGGGACCGCAGCCTATTTTTTTACCTGGCACCTGGCAGGGTATTTGGGCTCTGGCAGTCTGACAAGCATTTGCCGTCTAATTTAAGTTAGATAGATCAGCCAGCATTGGAAATGGTTGGACGGCCCCAGAGCAGTCCTAGCCATGGCCAGCGCTGGACATTAGGACCCCAGCACTGCTGTGGCGGCCCAGCAGCGCCACATTTCTGTTCAGTTGGAACCAGCACGAGGTGACTGAAGTGAGGCACTTCCCCCATGATTGTCCACTAATTTTTGTAAAGAGCCTCTTGGAAGACGAAAATCACCTGAAGTAGAAAAACGAGTCTTTTTAGATGCAGTAAATGACTCCGTATTTGCTGAGGGCCTAATGTGTGCCACACACACTGTGCTAGGCATTAAGGACCCGAAAACCACTAAGTGTTCACTGAATCTATCAACAGATTATTAACTGACTCCTCCAAATTAAGGCATCCTAATAAGGAAACAAAATAATGTATTTAAGTAGTACTTATTGAAAATGAGGCTCAAGAATTCAAACATACATAAGCCATCTTCTGCCACGTGAACTGTATTGGGGTACCGTTGTTACAGCAGAGCACTGAGCCAAATCCCCCGCTTTTAAAAAGCCCCGTGCCAGAAGGCTGTCTACTCAACAGGAGTCATCTTTTTATGTCACTAACTTCTTCATTCATTCCATGGTAACATATTCTGCGCTGAAAACTCCCAGCTACATACAATTAAACCTCGGGAAATAGGAAAACAATTAAATTCAATGTTCATCTAACTGGGAAATCAAATAAATTCCTGTTTACCGCCTGTCATCTGAAACCTGCAATCTGAAACCTGAAACCCTTTAGAGTCTGAAACTACAATGCAAAAAGGCTATCCCTGCCCTCAGAGCCCTCTCCTTTCCCACCTCCTTCCGTCCCTGTTTCCCCTTCAGCTTTGAAAAAGACAATCCTTAGGCAACGGTCCGGTAACTATTTTTATAATAAAAAGGGAAAATGGGACCATGGCTGACGAGGTATCTCGTACACGATGACAGCTTGAAGTTGCACCAAGACTGTCTTAAGTCCTTTATCAGGGACAGCCTGGCTAAGGGCTGGGAAGCAGATTCCACTGAGCTCTGTCATGTATAATGATAAGTGGTGCATTTTGCATGGTCGACCATCACCATTACTGTTCACTCCATTAACCCCAAGAGCTTTCCAGGTGCCCATGGGTCGGGGAGAGAGGCAACCTCCTTCAACAACCTAAAGGAAGGCAAATGGGACCTCCTACCTACCCACAGAAGGAATGTACTTAGGCTTCAGTAATCATGTTACAAACAGTGCATGCCGGCAGGGGTAGAAAGGGTCAGGTGGCCAGTATCTGTGAAGCCATCTGTTTTGGAACGCCCAGTAAGTAGCCAGTTATTTCTGTTTCAATGGTAAAGAGCAGAGCAGTTATGACAAACCTTTTTGGAGTTTTTAATGATACAAACAGCCTGCTGTAGCATGCGCGCGTTAGGTTTGCCACTGCTGGTCTTTAGAATTAGGGTCAGCAGGGTGGTTTCTGGCATCAGAAGCCATAGGCCACCCAGTGGCCATCACAGTAGTTTAGAGACTTGGGGGCATAGAAGAGCACCCCCAGAGTCCCTGCACTGAAGGGGTGCTCCTGAACATACTAGCTGACTGCTTATTGATTTTAATTTGTAAGCAAGCTTTTGCCACCAGAACCCCAGAAATACTCAAAGATATTGAACTTATCAGACTTTAATGAATGTGCTATATGAATATCTTTGGATTGGTTCACAACGTAATGTCCTACCTGTGCTCCTGAAGAGAATGCAAGTCCCTAAGATCTTGCCTTCAGAGTTGGTGCGTGACACCAGGGCTGTTGATATATGACATGGGTACCCTGGAAAAGGTGTATTTCGTCCCATCAGAAGTAGGGCAAACTGCTCTGAGAATATATTGTGTGGAGTTCCTTTCGTCATTGTTTTGCTGTAACAAGGTCTTGCTGTATAGTTCTAGCTAGCCTCGAGCCTGTGTCAATCACCCTGCCTCAGTCTCCCAAGTGCTAGGTGTTGTAACCTATATATAAAAAAAAACCCTCATAAGTCTCCTCCGAGGCAAGAGAAAGATCAAAGGTAACCCTAAGAACAGGACAGGATGTTTGCCTAATCTAAACTTGCTTGTTAGCCCACCTGAACCTTGTTCTTCCCAAGAAATGTAACCGCCGCATTCCTGTTCTGTAGTGCGCTGCAAACCCCACTCCCCTGCATTGTGAGACCAGCAGCTGTTTACAGAATAAAAACCCTGCCCTTTAGCTGTTAGGTGCGCAGTCTTCCATATTGGCTACTGGAGGCTGTATCACCAGGCCAGTGCTTTAATAAATAATTTTTTTCTTTCCAAATTATTTTCTCTGGCTCCTTCATACCTTGGGAAGTCGACCACCACACTAGGATTATAGGCAGGCACCACATACTGGCTGCTCTGAGAATATTGAAAGATATTAAGCAGTTAGCCAGTCTAGAGGGATAAAATGTTTACTGGTAGGGGCTGGAGACTTAGTTTAGCAGCTCAAATGCCTGCCTGGCAAGCATGAGGTTATGAGTTCGATCCCTGGTAATGTTTACTGGTGGCTGCTTGAGCAGAATCACTAATTTTAGCAGTATTATTTCATGAGTATGACTATCTTGCTGAATGACACCACAGAACTAAGGCTGTAGTAATCTGGCATGTGCACTTAATGTTTCCAGAGTTAAAGATAGATCTCAGAGGACATAATCAATCTTTTATCAATTAGGATTTATATTGTAATTTTTAATATTGGGAGGCACTTTTTAAATTTACATTGGGTAGTGCTAATGATCTTAAATGGGGGCTCCTGGCATTCCTTTTTATCAAGCTACTTTGTAAGTGCTAAAAACTTACTTTACTCTTTATTATGTTAGTGTCTTGGTTATTTTTCTCTCTTGTTGCTGGAACAAAATCCCCAGCACCCAAAATGAAGGAAGGAAGGGTTTATTCAGCTCATAGTGGAGGTTTTAGTCTGTAATCAGCTGGCTCCAAGGCAGGGTGGCATGGCACCCAGGCAACATTTTAAGGTAGCAGCCAGGAAAAGCAGCCAAGGTAAAAAAGGTGGAGGAGCAAACAGCAAGTCCCTTTTCCTCCCTGGTGTATGCAGGCCACCATCACCACCATCCCCATTCCCCTAGAACAGATGTAGCACTCACAAAATCTCTGTGCCCTCACTTTGCACAGGATGAAGATGTTTACAAAGTAACAACCCTGGCTCCCTGCTGAGTCTCTTAGTGCTCTAAACTTCTCAAGTTGACACAATGTATCAGCTGTAATAGAGCATTTTAAGACAATGCATACTGTGATTGTGAGAAACTTAGGCGAGGCTATAAAGTGAGGCACACTTATTGTTCTATTTTGTTTTGTCATCTCAAGATTTTAAGGCAGAGCATTTAAAATTAGTGGAAACTCCAAATAGAATTTAAGCCCCAGTACTGATTAACCTTATGATGTTTTGTCAATGACTGTATTTGAGCAAATGTTAAAATTTAAACCTGTGTTCAAAAAGCACAAAAAGCCAACAAGCACCTTAAAAAACTTTTTGTTATGTAAATTTCATAGTATATAAATTTTATATATCTAATTTGATTAAATTATGGACATTTGTCTTAATTTTATATTTTATATATAATTTATCTGTTTACAATATATTATATTAAGTTATACACACACACAATATACTTATTTACCATTTATTTTTCCCTATCTACATGGACTTTTTTTAATCCAAGGCTAGCCCTGGACCTGCTAGGTGAGTATTTGCTTTGTGTGTGACTTAAATTTCCCTCATAAACACCGAAAGCAGCATTCTTTCGGGTTCCTGAACCAAAAGGTCTTCAGTGGATTTCCCGGACAGAGGGGCAGATATGTCATGCAGTAACATCTCCAGGAAACACCCCTCATCTCAGATAGAGTCCCTCAGCCTCTCTCCTCTTTTTCTTTGAAGTAAAATCTTTAGAATGTCTTGCGTTGCAGAGGTGGTTGGAAAGTTTCTCCTCTCTCTTTGGGAAGCTCCCTAAAAGTTCCTGATGGTCCTACCTGGCCTTGATTGTGAATGGCACCCTCTATTTGTGGTGAGGCCACCTCTTCTCTGCAGTCAGAGGAAGGAAAGCCCCAGGGCAAGGAAAGACACTCAAAGGGGGATGCAGTGCCCCACAGAAGTATGGCCTGCAAGGGGAGATGGGCGTCCCTTTGTCAGCTGGAAAGCCTGGAGGCAGACTCTGCTTCAGCTTCTGCTATCCCTTGCAGTGGCCCACTGTCTACCTGCCAGCACCTTGGTAGAACACCTCAGGGAAGATCCTCAGCATAGAAAGTTCTCATTCAGGGGAGTGGGAGTCACCACGCTAACCTCCAAACCCTAAGCCTGGAAATCATGGGTCCCAGGAAGGACTCAGATATGTAAGATCCACTCAGTCTAGGCAGGGAATTTGGACAGCATTCAACAACAGACATGGCCGGGTGGAGGCCAGGTGTGAGCCAAGAGCAAGATAAAGGCATTTGGTTGTGTTCACTGTGGTTCTGACCACATACTTTGGTGCCATAACTTTGTCTCTAATTTGGTTAAAAAGTCTCTTTCTGGAGAGTGGCTGTGAACTCTGACCCTGATCCGGGGGAGTGGTCATGAGTGTTTTCAGCGTGCCTGTCAAAGGATTCTTCTTTGTCTTGGTACATGGCCCAGTGCCTAAGTGTCTGACCTGAGTCCAATTTATTCCTACTGCTCCAGCCAGTTCTCCTGGAGTACCTGACCAGGAGGAGAGTTAGGTCCAGATGTGTGGTCAGATCGCAGTTGTACAGAGCAGATACCTGGATTGACTACATTGGGGATCAGGGAGGAGGCAGGAATTGCAAAGTTCAGATTAACTGAGCCCTGCTTCTGGTGTAGAAAATCCAACTTATATTCTAAACTGATATGGAGGCGATGTGAATTCGAGTCCACTGTAAGGAGGAAAATCAAGGGCAGATGAACTAGCCAGTGAAAAAGGCATATTCAGCTGTGTGGAGGCAAGAGAGTGCGGCACAGGTGGCTCTTGTGGCTGAGGAGAAGGAGTCTGAGGTGTGGGTGTTCAAGCAGTGGCTGAACATGAACTGAAGACAAGCCTGGGGACCGAGAAACTTGAAATACATCCAGCAAAAATGGGCAATCACGGAACAGTTGCAAGCATGAGAGTTACACAAATGTTTGCTTTAGAAATGCCACGCTGGCAGACAGGTCAGACTAGTGAGCAAATATGGGCAAAGAGACAAATTGAAAACTTCTGCAATAACGTGAGATAAAATATGATTGAAGTTGACCAGTAAGAAAGTCACATGCTAAATGAGAAGACTGAAAAGAATGACCAACTTAGATTCAGTTTAAGTGGCAATAGATTTGCTGAAATCTTTTGCTTGGGTTTACAGAAGAACTAGCTAACAGTGCAAGCAGGCACACTATAAAAGGACAGTTTTATCAAAGTGTAGTGGCACTTACCTATAATCCCAGCCCTCTGAAAAGCTGAGGCAGGACGATTGCAAGCAACATAGCAAAACCCTTTCTAAAATCACAAAGTTAAAAAAGGGCCAGGGGTACAGCTCAGTGTGAAGGCCCTAGATTGAATTCCCAGAACTGGCGGCGGGGGGTGGGGGTGGGGGTGGGGGACAAGGTTAGAATTAGGTATGATGACACAGGCCCAGCTACTCAGGAGGCTAAGATAGGAGGATGGCAAGTTCAAAGGCAGCCTGGGCAACTTTGCTAGATCCTATCTCAAAATCAATCAGTTGATTAAATAAAAGGGACTCTGTATATAGCTTATTCCCTAGTACATACCACAGTGGGGAAAACAGACTGACAGGTAAAGCTCTGGGTTTCTCATGGACATGCCCACTCTGTTCAGGGAACTGGAGGGAAACCTGGCAGACAAGGAGGGAGAAGCCCCTGCGTGGACCCACTTCAGCCTGGTGGGGAATTCTCCTTTGCTCTGGCTGTATGCTCCTGGTGTCTGATTCTTTCTCTCACCTCAGGCAGTTGGACAAGTTTGACCCAGGCAATCTGAGTGCTGGAAACCTATCAGGGCAACATACCTAACATTATGTACGGAGTAAAGGATTTCAAGATGCTTTAAACATTAAAAGGATAGGGTGGGGGATTGATGCAGTCAGTGAGCAGGAAGGTGAAGACTCAGATGTGCTTGGCTTGGCTGACTTCTATCTTTGGACTTCTCCTAACTCAGGAGGGATGGGCTGGGGTAGTGATTCACACCAAGCAGGTGCCAGCCTGTTGATATTTTAACCTATTGAAGCCTCACAACACCCTCGGAAAAGGAGTAGCAGCCTCATCCTAGAGCTGAGGAACTGAGCTCACAGACACAAGGGATCGTGTACCTGACCAAAAGGAGCTGCAGAGCCAGCAAGGGACTCTGCATTCTCTCTGGAAAGGCATCAATCAATGTGTCTCTTCTCTCACCAGTGAGCTTTTGAGTATTTTAATGTAACTTGATGTCTCTGAAGAAAGCATGGCCTTTAGTTACATCAGGAAATAGAACAAACACAAATAAACAACCTAATGCTGCATCTGTAGAAAACTTCTAGAAATTTCTAGAAAAAGAAGAGCAAGTCAAGCCCAAAGCTCATAGAAGGGAGGAAATTATAAAAATCAGAGCAGAAATTAATGCAATTGATACTAAGAGAACAACATAAAGAATTAATGAATCAGTTTTCTTTGAAAGAATAAACAAAATGGAAAAGCCACTTACTAACCTTATCAACAAAAGGAAAGAAAAACCTCAAATTTATGCCATGAAGAATGAAAAGGGTGAAATTGCTACAGATCCTGTGGAAGTTCAGAAAATCATAAATACCTGCTTTGAAAATCTTTACTCACAGAGGAGGGGCTGGGCGGATCTGGGCACCTGCATCAGCCTCCCTGTGTGTCTGGAGGACTGTGGATATCTCAGCAAGCAGGGAGGGATTGCATGTTCCGGAGGCACCGCGGCCTGTGGTGAGTGCTCAGCACACTCTGCCCAAATCCCAGACTGTTTGGGACCCTCCAGGCTTCCAGGTGCAGTGAAGTGGAGAAGTGGGTTTGAGGCCTCTACATCCGCCTCCCCATCCCGGCTGCACTTGGAGAACTGCTGAGCTTCCAACAGGTGGGCAGGCTCACGCTATCCCCGGAGCCCAGCCTGTTTGGGCCTCCTGTGCCTAGCCATCTGTGTGCAGAGGAGGGGCTGGGCGGATCTGGAGCGCCTGCATCGGCCTCCCATGTGTCTGGAGGAATGTGGATGTCTCGGCAGGCGGTGGAGCATCGCGGGTTCTGGAGGCCCTGTAGCCTGTGGTGAGTGCTCAGCACACTCTGTCCAGAGCCCAGACTGTTTGGGTCCCTCCAGGCTTCCAGGTGCAGTGAAGTGGAGAGGTGGGTTTGAAGCGTCTACATCTGCCTCCACATCCCGGCTGCAATTGGAGAGCTATGGAGCTTCCAACTGGCAGGTGGACGCACAGTGTCCCTGAGGCCCAGCTTGTCTGGAACTGTGGAGTTCTGAGCAGGCAGAGGAGGGCCATTGGTTCTGCAGGCCCAGTGGCTTGGGGTAGCGTGGTGCCAGAGTCTCAGTAGCTGCAAACATAGAAGGGGATTTCCAATAGATCCTGAGGAAGCTTTCAAATAAAACTTGAAACACAGAAATATAGGAAAATGACAAAACAAAAGACCAAATTACAACCTCAAACCTCCAGCCCATCTCAAGAAACCCTAGGAGCAATGTATATAGATGACAATATATGCCATTCACCTCATCGGGCACAATAGCTACTGAAATTAACAAGCAACTCCAGGAAGCTTTAAAGAAATTCAAACTCGAAATAATCTCCCAGGTAAAAGAAGAAATGATAAAAGAAATGAAAGAGATTCTGAATATATCTAAAGAAAACACAGATAAAAATTTGGAGGAATTAAACAAAAAGATAGAATCCCTAGACGAGCAATATAAGAAACAAACAGAATACATAATGCAGATGCACAGAGATATACAGGAAATCAAAAACTCCACTGAAGAGTCTGAAAATGGCGGCGAGCTAGGGGATCGAGCGAAGAATCTCTCCAGAGAATTCAAACTCAAAGCTAAAAAAAAAGACAGCATGGAGAGGACCAGACAAATCGATAGCGATTCTTATTAACCAAGACAGTACAGCTGGAGGATTTAAAGTCGTGCTGAGACCGGAGGCTGCAAATCCCGCGCCCTTAAATCAACAAACAGACTCGTGGACCCAGCACGAAAAGCTGAGTTGCTTTTGGGGACTGCAGAAACTGAGACCCAGATCGAGACTCCAGGTGGCAGCCAGTTCTGCACCGCTGCACCAGAGCAGATGTACAGAGCTCTGGCGTTTCGAATCTAAACGGTGCACAGAAATCTGACCGGTCAGCGCTGAGCCGCGAGGTGGGGAAAAGTGGACGGCTTGGTGTGCGGCGGCCCCGGAGTGGGGACTTGCACCAGACTCTGGTGAGTACAGAAAACCCCGCGGCTGCTGGGTTTGACCAGAGAACAGCTGGCCCGCCACCACGGGGAAATCAATAACACAGAATCTGGTGCAGACATATTAGCCTGGCGGCAGAAACTGCAGCTTGGTAACATCACCAGGTCCCCCTGTAGGGAGGGCTGGTGGAAGACATCTTGAGTCCTGGCAGAGTCTGATTGCTTGCTGGCTTCAGCTCTGCACGGAGAACTTAGTGGGAGCCATCTTGGTTTTGGGCAGATCTGCTTTTCTAGAGCTCCTATCACAGAGAGGTTTGGAAGAGAATGGCTGGGACCTGGGCAGAATCCTGTGCCATTACCCAGCTGCTTCTGATTCAGGGAGAACTGGCAGGAGCTACTGGGGCTAGACCAGGCCTCTGCTTGGGGCCCAATGGGCGGATGCAGAATGGTCACAACTCAGTGACAACCAGAAAGTACAGCCTAATTTATGAACTAACTGACACAGAGGCTAGAGACTAGACTGTACCGCCCCTGCATCCCAGCCTACCCCAGATAACAGCAAATTGGGGAGGACAGCAAAAACTCAAGCCAGCACGCTTCTGAAAGGCCCTAAGCAATTCGGAGAGGGCCAGAGAACTCCAGGACAGTCTGAAAGAAACCAGAAACATGACAAGAGATAAAAATAAAAAAAAATCTCCAGCTGTTCAACAGGAGAAATTAAACCCAAGAGAACTAAACACTGAAGAGAACAAACACAGTAACCATCCATTACTCGACACAGCATCAGCCGAAATTAAAAAGTATTTACATGATCTCATAGAGGAATTTAAAGATGTACTCCTGATCCAAGTGAGGCAAGATATAAAGAGATTAATTAAAGAAATGACAAGCCCCGCCCAAGAGAACACAGATGGAAGAACTGAGGAAATCAGAAAAGAAAGAGAAGCATCTGAAGAAGAATTTAAGCATAACTTAGAATATATGAAACAGATCCAAAGAGAATATCAGGAAACTAAAAACTCCATTGAATATTGGCAAAATGCCTTGACAGAAACTAAAGACAACCTTCTGAAACTTGAAGAGAGATTTAGGGCTTATGAACGTGAAAGAAAAAGCCTCTTAAAAATAACAAGGAACCAGAAAGAAGCAATTCTAAAACTGGAAGATGATAAAAAGATGCATAACCTAAGAATAAAGAATGTGAGTGAGGAAGCAGGAACATCCAAAAATGAAATACAAAAAATATTCACAGAGATATTAAAGCAAAATTTCCCACGTATAGCAAAAAGAAATGATATCCAGATAAAAGAAGCATACAGAACGCCAGCTACCTACAACCAAAACAGATCTACGCCTAGGCATATAATAATCGAGATCCCAGAAATCCACCCAAAAAACAGAATATTAAAAGCAGCCAGAGAAAAGATGCAGGTTACCTATAACGGGAAATCTATCAAAATAACAGCAGACTTATCAACACAAACTCTTAAGTCAAGAAGGGAGTGGGAGAAATATTCCAAGTCCTGAAGGAAAAAAATATGCAACCTAAGTTCATATATCCGTCAAAACTCTCTCTAAAAATTAATGAAGAAATAAGATACTTTCAAGACAAGGAGGAACTGTGGGAGTTTGTGGCCACCAATCCAACCCTACAGAGAGCGCTGAAGGACATTACAGAGAAAGAGAGGAAGAGATATCAGGATTACAGCTACAGTGGCAGAGAGGCCTCAGTGTACGGGGCAGACCATGGAATGAGGGAATAAGGTGGACAAATTATAGCAGAAAAGTAGAGTAGCAGACATGAGGCAGAGACGGTAAGCTAGTCTTTGGTAGAGACAGCTCTGAAACTATATTTAAAAAAAAAAAAGCAGAGGTCATTGCTAATGGTGTATAACGATTTAAAAGACACAGTAGTCCTAGTGCCATATTTAGATTGAATTAAACTTGTTCTGGTCTGTCCACTCATATCAGATTTGAGGACACAGACCTCTAGAACCAAAAATAGCAGGTTATACCATGGTAACTATCCTTATTTTCCTATTGACTTAAGCTGAAATCCTGTATTACTTACATTGTCTTACTATGACTGATCTTAATTGTATCTGAATCATAAGACTATTGGTTGGCCTTGACTGATCCTATTTGAAGTCGGTATGCATGTTAGAATCAACCCTAAAAGTAGAGGAAACTACTCTGAGCATGACAGGATGTAAAGGATATCCATACTGGTATGAATTAGTAACAGCTCTCAAATACTACAATGCAGTCAAAGATAAGTTTTTATAAAAATAGGTGATAGTATATTTAACTATAATAAGCCAGTGTTGTTGACAAATCTATTGAAAATAACAAGAGAAAACATAGTAGCTACGGAAGATCATTTATATTATAGTTTTATAAGTCTTATCCATTGCATGTTTATCTAGGAAATTGTTTCGCTGTCTTGTTATGACTTGGTTTTCCCTATAATACAGAGAGGATAGGAACAAATACCCTGAGGAAGAGACCTGAAAAACCCGAGGCTTATTTTGTAGCATTATAATATAAATTCTAGCAATCTATTGCTTGCTGATTAAAATGACTCTGGACTGGTTTCTTCAGCTCAACTTCAGCATATGCAGAGATGGGGACGGCTATCACAAAGAGAATGAGAGATGCGATGGTAGTTGGAAATGTCTTCCCTAATCTGGAACTTGAGGACCTAAAAAGACTCCATCATCCTGTAATGATTTGATTTGTTCTATAATATGCAATAAGTATAGAAAGTGGGTGAACTTAGGGACAACTATTTGTAAGAAGCTAGAGACAGTTAGATAAGGTAGATCTCCAGTGGACTTGCTTTGAAATCTGTATTTCTTTAAATTGTTTTTTATTTTTTTTAAATGTTCTGTTCTGTTTTGATATGGTTAACCTTATCCTCTTAGAGATGTAAAACAAATAGGTGGGACTGATAATCATATTACGGAGCTTTTGTTCGGCCATAAAGCAGAATGGTTTGTAGGGTCACTTTTTTGAATGTCATTCTAAATACTTTAATTCTATAACCTGAACAGCCATTTCGAAGAAGACAATTTGTAACTCATCAACTGGCAATTTCTTACCTTTTGTTTGTCTGTAATTTAGTATTATTTCTACCCTTTTTTTTAATCTCCATGTATTTTTTTTTCATTTCCTTTTCTTTAAATAAAAAAAAAAAACTCCACTGAAAGTTGTAAAAACTGCCTTAATGAAAGTGAAGATAGAATTTCAGACCTTGAAGACAGGATTGCAGCTAGTGAATAGGAAAGGAAAGATCTTTTAAAAATAACAAGGAATCAGGACACAACAATTCAACAACTGCAAGATGATGCAAAGAAAAATAACACAAGAATGATAGGGATTAATGAAAAAGGAGACAACATAAAGGATGTCAAGAGGATATTTAGAGAAGTAATAGCTGAAAATTTCCCAAGCATGAGATCAGAAACCGACATCAGGATCAGTGAAGCATATAGAACTCCAAATAGTCATAACCAAAATAAAACTACACCCAGACATATAATAATCACCATCCCAGAAATCCAACACAAGAATAGATTATTAAAAGCTGTCAGAGAGAAAAGACAGATCACTTATAAAGGAAAACCTATCAGAATCACAGCAGACTTCTCAGCACAAACAATAAAGTAAGAAGAGCATGGAGTGAAGTATTCCAGATCCTAAAGCAAAGTGATTTTCAACCTAGACTGATGTATCCTGCAAAACTATCATTTAAAATTGATGGTGAAATACGATACTTCAATTACAAAGAACAGCTGAAGAACTTCATGAACACCAAACCAACCCTGCAAAAAATATTGAAAGACAGTTTAGATACACAAAGGAAAAAACCACTAAGCAAAGCAGATAATTAAACAGAACAGAAAGATAAAGATGCAACAGCAGAGAGATAACATGTCAACAATAAACCAGCATTTAACAGTAATAACCATTAATGCAAATGGTCTCAATGCACCAATCAAAAGAAACAGACTAGCAGAATGGATCAAGAAACAAAATCCAACCATATGCTGTTTACAGGAAACCCATCTAACCCAGAAGGATACTCACAGACTGAAAGTCAAAGGATGGAAAACAATACTTCATGCAGCAGGAATCCAAAAAAAGGCAGGAGTAGCCATTCTGTTTGCAGACAACGTGAACTTTAAACCAACAATGACCATAAAGGACAAAGAAGGTCACTACATACTCGTAAGGGGAAAACTCCAAGAGGAAGAGATAACTATCTTAAATATATATGCACCAAACTCCAGAGCACCCAGTTATATAAAACAACTATCAACAGAAATGAAAACTCAAATTATCAGTAGCACAATTGTAACAGGAGACCTTAATATGCCATTGACACCAAGGGACAGATCAACCAGACAGAAAATGAGCAAAGAAATAACAGAACTGAATCACACCTGTGAACAAATGGATTTGATACACATATACAGAATGTTCCACCCAACAACAACAGAATACACATTCTTCTCAGCAGTACATGGATCATTCTCTAAAATAGACCATATATTAGCTCACAGAACATATTTAAACAAATGCAAAAGAGTTGAAATCATCCCTTGCATGTTATCGGAACATAGCACTCTGAAATTAGAAATTAATGATAAAAGATACTGCAAAAATCCCGCAAATACATGGAAACTGAATAACACACTCTTGAGTAATCAGTGGGTCACAGAAGAAATTAAAGAAGAAATTAAGCAATACCTAAAAGAAAATGAAAATGCAGATACAACTTACCAGAATTTGTGGGATGCAATGAAAGCTGTCCTGAGAGGAAAATTTATTGCACTGAGTTTCCACATCAGGAAAACAGAACGAATACAAATACATAATTTGATGCTACACCTCAAACAGCTAGAAAAAGAAGAGCAAGTCAAGCCCAAAGCCAAAAGAAGAGAGGAAATTACAAAAATCAGAGCAGAAATCAATGCAACAGAGACTAAGAAAACAATCCAAAGAATCAACGAATCAAAGAGTTGGTTCTTTGAAAGAATAAATAAAATTGATAAGCCCCTAGCCAACCTTATTTAAAAAAAGGGAAGAAAAAGCTCAAATTCATGCAATAAGAAATGAAAAAGGTGAAATTACTACAGACCCAATAGAAATGCAGAAGATCATCAAACCTATTTCGAAAACCTCTACTCTCAAAAGTTTGATAACACAGAGGAAATAGACAGATTCTTAGAAACATATGAAGTACCAAAGCTAGATCAAGAGGATGTAAAACCGTTGAATAACCCAATCTCTGTTAATGAAATTGAAAATGTAATTAAGTCCTTACCCACCAAGAAGAGCCCAGGCCCAGATGGATTCACTGCAGAATTCTACAAGAAATACAAAGAAGATCTAATGCCTACACTCCTCAAACTATTCAATGAAATTAAAAGGGAAGCAATCCTTCCTAAGTCATTCCTGGAAGCAAATATTACTCTAGTACCAAAATCTGAGAAAGACCCAACTAAAAAAGGGAACTATAGACCAATCTCCCTAATGAACACAGATGCAAAAATCCTCAATAAAATATTGGCAAATAGGATGCAGCCAATCATCAAGAAGATTATACACCAAGACCAAGTGTGATTCATCCCAGGAATGCAAGGAGGGTTCAACATATGTAAATCAATAAATGTAATCCACCATATCAATAAAGCCAAAAATAAGAATTACATGATCATTTCTATAGATGCAGAAAAAGCCTTCGATAAGGTCTAACATTTATTCATGATAAGAACTTTACAGAAAATTGGAATAGATGGTCTTTACCTCAATATAATAAAGGCCATTTATGACAAACCAACAACCAGCATCATACTAAATGGCCAAAAATTGAAAGCCTTTAGTTTAAAATCAGGCACAAGACAAGGATGTCCTTTATCACCACTCCTATTTAATATAGTACTGGAAGTACTAGCCAGAGCAATTAGGCAAGAGAGAGAAATAAAAGGGGTAAAGATAGGAAAAGAAGAAGTTAAATTATCATTGTTTGCAGATGACATGATACTCTACATAGAAGACCCTCTAAACTCCATGGAAAGACTCTTAGATACAATAAATAAATTCAGTAATGTGGCTGAATACAAAATCAATACTCAAAAATCAATAGCATTCCTATACACGAACAACAAAATCACAGAGAGGGAAATAAGAGAAACTACACTCTTCACATTAGCAAGCAAAAAAAATGAAATATTTAGGAATTACTCTTACGAAAGAAGTGAAAAACTTATACAGTGAAAATTATAATACACTGAAAAAGGAAATTGAAGATGATCTCAGAAAATGGAAAGACATCCCTTGCTCATGGATAGGAAGAACAAACATTGTGAAAATGGCCATTCTCCCAAAACCGTTATACAGATTCAATGCAATCCCAATAAAAATACCGTCAACATACCTTATATATCTAGAGAAATCACTCCTAAATTTCATCTGGAACCAGAAGAGACCTAGAATAGCAAAGGCAATTCTAAGCAGCAAAGACAAAGCAGGAGGCATCACAATCCCTGACTTGAAGTTTTACTACAAAGCAACAGTAGTAAAATCAACATGGTATTGGAATCAAAACAGAGCCGAAGATCAATGGAATAGATTAGAAGATACAACCACAACTACAAACACACTCAACCACCTTATCTTTGATAAAGGAGCCAAGCAGGTTCACTGGAAGAACGACAGTCTCTTTAATAAATGGTGCTGGAAAAACTGGCTCTCCATTTGCTGAAAACTAAAGCTAGACCCATGTCTATCACCATGTACTAAATTAAAATCTAAATGGGTCAAAGATCTGAATATTAAAAGAGAAACACTAAATCTATTGGAAGACAAATTGGGTAGAAACCTTGAAGACATAGGAGTAGGTAGAGAATTCATGAACAGGACTCAAACTGCATGGGAAATGCTTCCCAGAATCAATAACTGGGGCCACTTCTTATTAAAAAATTTCTGCATGTCAAAAGAAATCTCCAGCATAGTGAAAAGAAAACCCACAAACTGGGAAAAGATTATAGTGAACTCTCTCTCAGACAAGGGACTCTTGTCTAAAACATATAAAGAGTTAAAAAAACTCAGACCCCCAAAATTCAAGGATCCAATCCAAAAATGAGCATCTGAGATGAATACACACTTCTCAGATGAAGAAATGCAAATGGCAAATAAATACATGAAAAAATGTTCATCATCATTGGTCATTAGAGAAATGCAAATTAAAACCACACTGAGATACCATCTCACTCCTGAAAGAATGGCCAGGATCAAGGAAACCAACAACAACAAATGCTGGAAGAGGCTGTGGGGAAAAAGGAACTCTCCTACACTGTTGGTGGGAGTGTAGACTGGTGCAGCCTTTGTGGAGGTCAGTTTGGAGATTTCTCAAAAAGCTGGGATTGGAAGTCCCATTTATTCCAGCTATTCCACTTCTAGGCATATTCCCAGAAGAATTGAAAGCATCATACCACAGTGATATATGCGCACCTATGTTTATAGCAGCACAATTTGTAATCGCCAGATCTTGGAAACTACCCAAGTGTCCATCAACTGAGGAATGGATAAAAAAGTTGTGGTATCTCTATACAATGGAGTATTATTCAGCTATAAAGAAGGATCACATTGAGATATTTATCAATAAATGGGCGCAGCTTGAGACCATACTCATAAGTGAAATAAATCAATCTCGCATGTGTGAGTACCGAATAGTTTCCCTAATGTAAGTAATGATTCAAATATATATAAATATGTGGTAATCATGATTCCCCATTATGTGGCCTTGAAGCCTTATAAAGTTTTCACTTATTAATTGGAAAGGCTTTATTCTGGGCTTCTTGATATGGAAATATTTGAAGCTATAGTATATGAAGTTTTATTCAAATATTTCAAGGAAAAAGACAGACACTATGGTAACTACTATTAAGTTGGGTTATTTGGTGGTGAAGCATTAGGTTGCTGAAACAGTCATGCTTTGACCTGCATTGTTATATTGTTATGTCCTGTTTTATCTCAATATCTCCCTTATTCTTTAAAAAAATTATTTAGTTATTTCTTATGTTTGTTTTAATTAAGGGGAAAAATTTTAAAAAATTAGCAGGATATATTATAGTAACTTTTTTTTATTTTCTATTAACTTGTTTTGAAGTCCTGTAATACTCCCACTATCTTGTTTTGACTGATTAGACTCTGTTCCATTCTGTATGATAATATCAAGTTTGAGCGTACAGGCAACTTCTTTGAAGGCAATAAGATTCACTAAGATGCCCATTCTGGTTTGACTATTGTCTCCTTTGGAAGTCCTGTAATGTTTACAATGCTTAAGTTTTATTGGTCTTGTTCTCTACTGTTTTGTTCAACTTTATAATATCTAATGAGATAGACAATTCTTTTTAAGGAAACAAGAGACATTGTTGATAACCATTGTTGATTACCTTGTACTCTGTTTTACATCATGTGCTATGTCTATCCTTGGTTTTGACTGACAGCTTTGTTTTGCCATATTTGACTTTATTCCCCCCCCCCAAAAGTAATAAGAACTAAGGAGTAATAAAACCCAAAATGTGTAAATTTTGTTGTAAAAAAGAGAGGGGAAAAAAAAGAGCTCTAACGGATACAACAGCAAGTGTGTTTAGGGGTGTTAAATAGCTGACCATATTAATGTTTTTGGTTGGATCATTGAACACAACTGTTTGCAGTCTCACTGTTTGAATGTCCACTTTGTATGCTTTGATACTGTGATTTGAGCACCTATCTCTAAGATGATAATATGTAATCTATTAACTGGTGATTTCTTACTGGTTTTTTTTTTTTGTGTGTGTGTGTGTGTGTGTGTGTGTGTGTAGTTCTGTATTACTTGAACCCTTATACCGCTTTGTTTTGTTTTGTGTTTTTCTCTTTTTCCTTTTAAATAAAATTAAAAAAAGAAAAAGAAAATATTTGCTCACCTAGGCTGGAAAACACAGAGGAAACTGACAGACTCCTAGAACTGAATGAATTACCAAAGATGAATCAAGAAGACACAGAACTTTTGATTAACCCAATATCAGTTACTGAAATTCAAAACATAATTAAAAACATACCAACAAAGAAAAACCCAGGTCCTGATAGATTCACAGTTGAATTCTATAAGAAATTTAGAGGGGATTTAATACTAGTACTCCTCAAACTCTTTAATGAAAGTGAAAGGGAAGTAATTCTCCCTAATTTATTGCTGGAGGCAAGTATTACTCTGATACCAAAACCAGAGAAAGACCCAACCAAAAAAGAAGAACTATAGGCCAATCTCCCAATGAACATTGATATAAAAATGTTCACTAAAATACTGCAAATAGAAGGCAGAAAATCATCAAGATTATACATTGTGACCAAGTGGGATTCATCCCAGGAATGCAGGGATGGTTCAGTGTGCACACATCAATAAATGTAATACACAATATCAACAGAGCCAAAGGCAAAAATCACATGATCATCTCAATATAGATGCAGAAACAGCTTTTGATAAAGTTCAACACTTGTTTATGATAAAACCCTACAGAAATTTGACATAGATAGTATCTGCCTCAAACTGATAAAATCCATCTATGACAAACCAACAGCCAACATTATACTAAATGGACAAAAACTGAAAGCTTTCACTCTAAAATCAGGAATAAGACAAGGTTGCCCACTATCATCACTCCTATTCAATATAGTTCTGGAAACACTAGCCAGAGCAATCAGACAAGAGAGAGAACTAAAAGGAATAAGAATAGGAAAAGGAGAAGTTAAATTATATTTAACCTATTTGTAGGTGACATGATACTCTACATAGAAGATCCCAAAAATGCTATCAAAAGTCCACCAGAGTTAATAAGCAAATTTAGGAGTGTAGCTGAATACAAAGTCAACACTCAATAAGCAATAGCATTCCTGTACACAAACAACAAACTCACTAAGAGAAATTATGGAAATAACACCTTTCACAATAGCATTTAAAAATGAAATATTTAGGAATCAACCTAACAAAGGATGTAAAAGGCCTACACATTGAAAACTCTTAAAAAGGAGATTGAAAATGATGTCAGAAAATGGAAAGATATCCCTTACTCTTGGATAGGAAGAACCAACATACTAATAATGGCCATACTCCCAAAACTATTATACAGATTTAATGCAATCCCAATCAAGATATCATCAACATACCTTACAGATCTAGAATTCATTTGGAAACAGAAGAGACCTAGAATAGCAAATAGAATAGATCCTGGGCAACAAAGGCATGGCAGGAGGCATCAAAATCCCTGACTTGAAATTATACTACAAAGCTACAGTGATAAAGTCAGTATGGTACTGGCAAAAACAACAACAAAAAAGGACAAATAAACAAAAAACAGACCTGAGAATCAATGGAACAGATTAGGAGATTCAGACACAATTACCGAGACACTCAGCCACCTTATCTTTGACAAAGGGGCTAGACAAGTTAACTAGAAGAAAGATAGCCTCTTTAAAAAATGGCACTGGAAAAATTGGCTCTCCACATGCTAAGACTAAAACAATATCTGTCTATTACCATGCACTAAAGTCAAAATGTATCAAAGATCTAAATATTAACATAGAAACAATAAATCTACTGGAAGACAAGGTAGGTAGAAATCTTGAAGACATAGGGGAAGGCAAAGTGTTTATGAATAAAACACAAACTGCATGGGAAGTATGTCAAAGAATCAGCAACTGGGATCTCTTCTTATGAAAGAGTTTTTGTATTTCAAAAGAAATCACCAAGAGTGGAAAAAACCCCCACAGAATGAGAAAGAATTTTAACCAAATTTTCTTCAGACAAAAGACTTATATCCAGAATACACAAAGAATTGAAAAACATTAGGACCCTCAAACTCAAAGACTGAACCTATAAATGGACATCTGAGATGAACACCTACTTTTCAGATGACAAAATACAAGCAGCAAATAAATACATGAAGAAATGTTCACCATCACTGGTCATTTGAGAGATGCAAATTAAAACAGCATTGAGGTTTCATCTCACTCCGGAAAGAATGGCTGCCATCAAGAAATCAACTGATGGGACTGGAGATTTAGCTCAGCGGCATAAGCGCCTGCCTTGCAAGCAGGCAGTCGTGAGTTTGATCCCCGGTACTGATAAAAAGGAAAAAGACAAAAAAAAAAAAAAATCAACTGATAACAAATGTTGTGGCACTGTGGGAAAAAAGGAACACTTCTCCACTGTTGATGGACGTATAGACTGGTGAAGCTACTGTGGAAATCAGTATGGAGATTCCTCAAAAAACTAGGATTGGAAGTCCCATTCAGCCCAACCATTCCCCTTGTGGGTATTTTACCAGAAAAATTGAAAATAATATGCCACAGCAATCTATGTGCACCCACATTTATAGTAGCACAATTTGTAATAGGTAAATCTTGGAAACAACCAAAATGCCCATCAACTGAGGAATGGATAAAAAAGATGTGGTATTTTTATACAATGGAGTACTACTCAGCTATAAATAAGGACAAATGTGAGGCTTTTATAGGTAAATGGAGGCAAGTTGAGACCATACTCATAAGTGAAATAAATCAAACTCACATTTGTAAATACTGCATTGTCTCCCTAGTGTTAAAAAAAAACTGAAAGAGTAATAAGACCCAAAATACAATAGATATTGTGATAAAGGAAAAAAGTGCTCAAAAGGAAAAAACAACTGGGACAGGAGAAGGAGAAAAGGAAGAAGGGAAAAGATTGTATGTACATGGGCATATGTGTATCTATGTGTGTATGCATACATATACAAGATAGATTACTATTAATCTGTGTTGGTTCATCAAAAAGAACAGTTTGTATTCTCAGTGATCATTTTTTCATGCCTGAATCTTGTAACCTGATTGTTATAGATTATATATTCCTTTGCCCCCCCTCCCCGACCATTTGTGACTGGTTGTTGCCTAGAGCTGGGATTGGCGTTGTGAGTACTTCATCCACCCAGGGCTGGGGCCAGTGTAACCACATTTGTCTTTGGCTTTCTCTTTCACTTTGACTTTTGCTGTTTGCAGCTGGCCATGAATAGCAGCCCAGCATCCCACCCTTCTGCTTAGAGCCAACAGAGTATGAACTGAAACCTTCAACCTGTAAGAAATAAACCTTTCCTTCCCTAACTTTGGATGTTAGGTATTTTGTCTCAACAACAAGTAAAAGGTCACTAAGACATTGAACAGCTGCTACTGGGATAACAATATGCAGTGTTACTTTCTACTACTTTTTTTTATTCTATCTTTTCCTTTTTTTGTTTTGAAATTGAAAGAAAGCATGGCCTTTTTTAGTAAGCAGAAAATTATACTCACTGAACAGGCTGGTGACTTTTTTGCTTATTACTTGTTCAGGGGTAAGGAGATAGCTCTTTATCAGTTAGTCTAGTACAAGTGTACCCAATGGAGATTGTTAGGTCTCCATGCAGTCTGAGTTTATGGTGCAGATTTTTTCCATGGAGCTAATTTTATGCCATGGTTTAGAAATAGAAGAGTTCCTTGCATGTTTTAGATAAAGCCCCTTGGAGATACAAGAATGACTTTTCCCTTATCTTCAGACTGTGATTTGCAAGATAGTGGGACCTTTGGGAAACTAATGAATATCTTTGTATCTAGTATACTTTTCTGGAAGTAAGTTTAAAACTCCATGTGATTTAGATCTTTTCTAATAAGGGAGAAAACAAAAACACACATCACTGATTGCGTTAGTTTCTTGTCACAACATCCTGGAAAATTAATTAGCAGAAATATGTCAAAATACATTTTCTCTTTGAGGGAAAAGAAAAATCCAATCAAGAAATGCAGAAACAAGAAATATGAGAAAGACTATATTAGGTACATAGAACTTGAAATTATAATTTTATGTTCTGCCTAACTGCTTGTCATGGTTTATGTTGGTGGTCCCCAGGCCTCATGCATTTGCATTATGCATTTGTGATTGATTCATTGTCTAGTTTGGATTGATGGTGTCAGTGCTACACCTACACAGGGGTGGAGCCAGGATGTAGTGTAATGGCAGGAAGAAGGTTTGTCTCGCTCTCTTGCCAGTTTCTGCTTGCTGTTTGCAGCCTCCATGAACTGTGGCCCCACCATGTCACCCTGCCTTGGAGTCAACTGAGTATGGACTGAAACCTCCAAAAACTATAAGAAATAAACCTTTCCTTTCCCAACTTTGGACATCAGGTATTTTGTCTCAGCAACAACTAAAAAATAACTAAGACAGAATTTGGTACTGAGGAGTGGGGTCATTGCTGTGACTATACCTAACCATGTTTTTCAAGAGGCTTTGGAAATGGCTTGTGGGTAGAGTTTGGAAAGGTTTGGACATGTTGCGTGGACGCATAGAGCCGGAGCAGCTTAAGCTATTTTGTAAAGGAGATTCTGGTCAGAGCTCAGGAGACTGGAAGGCTGATAGAAAACCTCATGGTAAAGACCAGGCTTAGGAGCTTTGTGCTGGGAAGGACTGCATTGGTTGTTGGACTCCCCATGATGTGTGTTATGGTTTGGCAGAAAGTTTGCCTGCATTTTGCTCATGCACAGAGACTTTGCTTGAGACTGAGACTAAAGGCAATCGACTGATTAATCTGGCAAAGGAAATTTCAAGGCAGTGAAATGTTGAGGCTGTGGCATTGCTATTGTTGGGGGCTCTTAGTCAGCTTTATGTTGCAAATCAAGAGCAAAAAGCCCAACAGGATAATTTACAATGCTGTGAGTTTGGCAAGAAGGAAAACTCCAATAAAGCTGTGGATTGTAAAGACAGAGTTGAGACTTTGATTGCTGAGAAGAAACAGAGAGATAAAAAAGATGTCCATGGGGCATCTTAGGAAGCAGTGGGTCTCTACCCTTTGCAGCCTCAAAACTGCAAAAGTGAAAGAATTTGCTCAGAGGAAAAAGCTACAGAACACCATGCTCCAGAATGGCGATTGAGGCCACATGAGGTTCCAGAATAATGGCAATGGAGAGAGAATTTTCTTCACAGTCAGGTTCACAGAGCCCAGCAATCCAGGCAATTGACCCCTACAGCCAAGAGAGAGAAAAACCTGGCTACTGCTCCAGCTGGCAGCAAACCTTGGCATCATCCACATGGTGCTGATTTTAGGTGCAAGAAAAATGCACAAATTCTGAGGGTAAGACAGCTTCCACCTTGATTACAAAGGGACTGGGAAGCCAGGCAGTGTGCCCTTGAGAGGGCAATTTGTGGAGATGTAAAGGTGAAGCCAAAGGTGCAGTGGAGACCCCAGAAGTTTGGAAAGGCCAGGAACGTGGATGATCCAAGGAAAGCTGCAAAAACTGAGCAGAGAGAATTTAAGAGAGAAGCTGTGGGAGCTGATATCCCTGGAATGCTGTGAGGGTGGAATCACCGAAGCCTTTTGGAGTTTGCAACCAGATTGCTTCAAATGCTGGGCATGAAACTCTAGGACTTAATGTTTGCCCTTCTGGATGTTGGACTTGCTTTGTTTCCAATGCTTTATAGTGCCTTGTTTGTAACTTTTGGAATGGTAACGTTTATCTTGTGCCTTTGCCTTTCAGAAATGTTTAACCTTGTTTCATTTGTACAGGGGGTTACAGTTAAGAGTTTGCCATAGATCTTGGAGAAGACTTGGGACTTGGACTTTTCAGCAATGCTGAAACTTTTAGGACTTTGGAAATGGACTAAATGTCTTTTATATAAAAGATATACATGAATCTTGGGGGCCAGGGGTGAAATGTCATGGTTTATGTTGGTGGTCCCCAGGCCTCAGGCATTTGCACTATGCATTTGCGATTGGTTCATTATCTAGAGCTTGGATTGATGGTGTCAGTGCTACACCCACATAGGGGTAGAGCCAGCATACAATGTAATGGCAGGAAGAAGGTGTGTCTCCCTGTATTGCTGGTTTCCTTCTTGCTGTTTGCAGCCTCATGAACTGTGGCCCATCCATGCCACCTGCCTTGGAGCCAACTGAGTGTGGACTGAAACTTCCAAAAACTATAAGAAATAAACCTGTCCTTTCCCAACTTTGGGCATCAGGTATTTTGTCTCAGCAATGACTAAAAAATAACTAAGACACTGCTTCATCCTTTTTTACCTTTTGAGACATTATAATTTGATACTGACACTGAGCACTGAGACCAGGTATTGTGCCTGACTTCCTAGTTAACGATACCCGATCCTTGTCACTCACAATGATCAGGTGAAATATATTTTCTATCATTACCAAGAATCTGGTGACCATGAAGAGAATATGGGGGCAGCTACTCCCTGAAGCCAGTCCCAGATATAGGTTAGGAACTGGGCAGGAACGAATGATGCAGCAACAAGGCAGATGTGTGTGTGTGTGACAGCCCCTCCACCTGTGTGAAGGTGCCCACCGGTCCTTGGTCATCAGCTCCCTATAACTGCCTGCAAGGGTGGCTCTCCTGAGCATGAGAACAGCCTTTGATCAGCTGGCTCCTCTTAATTGTGTTCCTACACTACCACGGCCTTCCTTCTCTGCTGCTTGATTTCCAACAGGCAGACTGAGCCTGCTACCTGGCTTTTTTTAAGCCCGTTAGGTTTTCCTGGAGGATTCAGCAAGTTTTCTAGAAGAAAAGGCTTACCATCTAGCTCATCTGCCCTTTGAAATATACAGTGTTAACAGGTGACCTTATTTACCTCTCTGTCTTCTGCAGTTAGCAAACATGTCTGAGTAAGATTAAACTGCCAAGGGTTTCTTTTTTCTTTCACTTTTCTTTTAAAGACAGAAAGAAAAGATGAGCACAACAATGAAACTAGGTTTGGAAACTGTTCAGTTGGGCTGGTACAACAGTTGATAAGTTGTATATTGTCTTCTTAGTTGTTGTAGTACAAGATATAGGCATGACATCTTGTCCAAACAATATTAGCACAAAACTTTCTTTTGAAGGACTAAGAGAAGCTAGCTGTATAAATATCTTGGTTTTTTTTCAACTCAGCCTCACATTTATCAGGCAGGCCCTTGAGCCACTGAGCTAAATCCTTATCCCCTAACTATCTTAACTATCTTGTGTATCATCTTGCTCGTATGAAAAATTGAGCAATAGAATAAAAATGTATAATAGATATTGTGAATTGGGAAGAAACTATTCAAAAGAAATGATAAATTGTGATGAGGAAAGGCAGAAAAGGAAAAAATATATATGTATACAAGGATAGTTAAGATGATATGATGTTTGCACATATTGGTCTGATTAATTTCACTTATGAGTATGGTCTTCAATGAGTACCCATTTATCTACAAAAATCTCATTTATCGGACTTCCAGGAGAACATGGCGGATAGATAACAGTAGCTATGGAGGCTCTCTGAGACAGCCAGCATAGAATCGAGGAATGGTGTGGCGTGAGGAGTCCTAAGCAAGGGGAGATATACCCTCCCATCCCAGGAATGAACTAAGCTGAGAGAAACCAACTAGAAATGTAATCCCAGTGCTATAACCGGAACAGATAAAATCTCAGCACGGAAGCTGGAACCCATGCCTCTGGAAACCGTGATTTGAATTTCCTGCTGCCACAGCTGCATCTGAATTGGCACAGCAGGGAGAGAGACCTGAGAAAGCTCTGAGAGTGGGAATCAGCGAATGAAGTTGAGAGCGGGACTGGCGGGGAGCTGTGCATCCACCTGCGGTGAGTGAGAGGAACGGGGACCCTTCCATAGAGTAGGAGGCTCCAACAGAGGACATTCTGGGACCGGGCAGACTAGCCAGAACAGGATGCTGCAGTGACTTCAGTCACATATTCCCCTCTCGAGCAGATTTGGTGGGGAGCACTTGGGCTGGATGACGCCGTGGACTAAGACTCAGTAGGCTAGCCCAAATCAGGTCCCTGTGCCTGGTGGTGCACCCTAGCAGTGAAGCCTTCAGTAGGTTGACTGACTTGGAGGGGCAGGCCCAGCGGAGGCTGCCCAGGTCTATGTTTCCCTAGTACACTGCAGTTGGCAGGAACACCTAGCCAGCGGATTTGAACAAACTGTAACTGACAAAGAAGGAAACTGGGCCTCATATACACACTTGTATGGAAGGAACAAAAAGTATGGGAAGAGGGAGCAACAAGAAAGGGTCCTCAGTCCCCAATCCTGAGAACACTGATCCAGGAAAGGTAAATGCAAAGGAGAATGAGGACAGAAAACATGCACTATCAGACACGGCACCAATAGACATAAAGCACTATCTCCGGAGCCTCATAGATGAGTTCAAAAGTGAAGTATTTAATGAAGTAAGACAAGATATAAGTAGAATAGCTAGAGAAATGCTAAGCACTACCAAAGAAAAAGCAGATGGTGGAATGGAAGAACAGAAAAAAAGGGGAGAATTGTTTGATGGAGAAAATAGAGAAAACATAGAATACATGAAGCAGGTTCAAAAAGATTACCAGGAAACTAAAAACTCTATTGAAAGCTGGCATAACAGCTTGAAAGAAACTATGGATAGATTAGCTGAACTGGAGGACAGATTTGTAAGGTGGGAGCATGAAATGAAAAACTTCTTAAAAACAACAAGGAAACAAACAGCAATAATACAAAGGCTAGAATATGATAAGATCTATAACTTATGAATTAAGAACGTAAAAGAAGTAGGGACACAAACAAATGAACTACAAAGGCTATTCACAGAAAAAATCCAGGAGAATTTCCCTAATTTAGCAAAAGGTAAAGATACTCAGATGGTTCCGGGAGAACATGGCAGACAAATAACAGCAGCCATGGAGGCTCTCTGAGATTACCAGTTTAGAATCCAGGAGCAGTGCCATGTGAGGAGTCCTACACAAGGGGAGATGTACCCTGCCGACCCAGGAACGAACTAAGCTGAGAGAAACCAACTGAAAATGCAATCCTGATGCCATAACAGGAACAGATAAAATCTCAGTGCGGAAGCTGGATCCCACACCATTGGAAGCTGTGATTTGAATTTCCTGCTGCCAATACTGCGTCCCAATCTGCACAGCAGGGAGAGAGACGCATGAAAGCTCTGAGAGCTGGAATTGGCGAACCAAATGATGTTGAGAGCGGGACTGGCAGGGAGCCCTGCATTGACCTGAGGTGAGTGAGAGAAATGGGGACCCTTTCCTAGACTAGGAGGCTCCAACAGAGGACATTCTGGGAACAAGCAGACTAGCCGGAACAGGGCCCTGCAGTGACTTTAGTTGCATATTCCCTGCTCAAGCGGGAGTGGTGGGGAGTGCTTGGTCTGGTGATGCCACGGACTAAGATCCAGTAGGCTAGCCCAAATCAGGTCCCTGTGCCTGGCAGTGCACCCTAGCAGTGAAGCATTCAGTAGGTTGGCCTGGATGGGCGGGCCCAGCAGAGGCTGCCCAGGTCTGTGTCTCCCTAGTACACTGCAGTGGGCGGGAATACCTAGCCGGCGAATTCAAATAAACTGTAACAGACAAAGAGAAAAAAAAACCTGGGCCTCCTACATATGCTTGTATGGAAGGAAGAAAAAGTATGGGAAAAGGGAGCAACAAGAAAGGGTCCTCAGTCCCCAATCCTGAGAACACTGATCCAGGAAAGGTAAATGCAAAGGAGAATGAGGACAGAAAACATGCAATATCCGACATGGCACCTATAGACATAAAGTGGTATCTCTGGAGCCTCATAGACGAGTTCAAAAATGAAGTATTTAATGAAATAAAGCAAGAAATAAGTAGAATAGTTAGAGAAATGCTAAGGACCACCCAAGAAAAAACAGACGGTGGAATGGAAGAACAGAAAAAAAGGGGAGAATTGTTTGATGGAGAAAATAGAGAAAACATAGAATACATGAATACAGGTTCAAAGAGATTACCAGGAAACTAAAAACTCTATTGAAACCTGGCATAACAGCTTGAAAGAAACTAAGGATAGATTATCAGAACTGGAGGACAGATTTGTAAGGTGGGAGCATGAAATGAAAAACTTCTTAAAAATAACAAGAAAACAAACAGCAATAATACAAAGACTAGAAGATGTTAAGAGGATCTATAATTTAAGAATTACATAAAAGAAGAAGTAGGGACTCAAACAAATGAACTACAAATGCTATTCACAGAAATAATCCAGGAGAATTTCCCTAATTTAGCAAAAGGTAAAGATACTCAGATGTATGAGACATACAGGACCCCAGCCACCTACAACCCAAACAGAGCTACACCCAGGCATATAATAATCAAAATTCCAGAAATCCAATATAAGAACAGAATATTAAAACCCGTCAGAGACAAGAAGCAGATCACTTACAAGGGAACAGCCATCAGAATTACAGCAGACTTCTTGGCACAAACCATCAAATCACGAAGAGCTTGGGGGGAAATAATTCAAGCTTTGAAAGATAATAACCTCCAGCCAAGATTGATATATCCTGCACAACTGTCTCTAGAAATTGATGGAAAAACAAGGTGCTTCCAGGATAAAGAGGAACTAGGGGAATTTGCAACCACCAATTCAACTCTACAGAGGTTACTGCAGGATATTCTAAAAAAGGAAAATACCAAGATTCCAGAAACAGTGGCAAAAGCAGCCACAATGAATGGAGCAGAAAGTGAAATGAAGAGGACAAACTGACAACTAATGACAGAAAAAGAGCTCAACAGAAATGAGGCAGAGAAGGTTGGACGGTAGGAACAGCCATTTTGGAGAAAATAAGACATCATAATAGGTAGTGCTGGTTTAATATCCTCTTGTTTTGAAGTCCCATCAAGCTTTTGTTCTTTTGTCTCCATTGGTTTTAACGTGTTGTATCTTATTGGATTTTATTATATGTGATAATATAAACAAAAACTTTTATAGACAAGGAGGTTATACAGAAACCATTGTTCATTTTCTGTTAGTTGATTCTAAATACCCTGTAATACTGTCATTCTCTTGAACGGTTTTTACATTGTTTTGATATGTTTGATGCTGCAGTATACGATGTTATATCCGAAGATTTTAAGGGAAGAGACACTATGGTAACTATTATGTCGAGATTATCTTGTGGTGAAACACTATTTTGCTTAAATGGCTATGTTTTGACCTGCGCTGTTTTGTTGTTATGCCCTCTTTTTTTTTTTAATCTCAATCTCCTTTTTATTGTCTATTTTTTCATTTTTATCCTTTTAATTAAGGGAAAAATAAATAAAAAATAGCAGGATATATTACAGTAACCCTCTTTGATTTCCTGTTAACTTGATTTGAAACTCTGTATTGCTCTCACAATCTTGTTTTGACTGATTTTCCTCTATTCTGTTATGCTTGATAGTACCACATTTGAAAGTATAGGCGACAACTATGAAGACAATAAGATTCATTGTGACGCCCATTCTGGTTGACTATTATCTTCTTTTGAAGTCCTTTAATGTCTCCAATGTTTTGGTTTTATTGGTCTTATTCTTTACTGTTTTGTACAATTTTATTATAACTGATGATATAGGCAATTCTTTTTAAGATAACAAGAGGCATTATGGTAACCATTGTTGATCACCTTGTATTTTGTTTTTACATTATGTATTATGTCCATCCTTTTGATTTGACTGACTCTGTTTTATTATGTCTCATTTGGTTTTACTCTCTTCAAAAAAAGTAGTGAGAATTGTGGGAGTAATAAAACCCAAAATGTGTAATTGTCATTGTACAAAAGAGAGGAAAAGAAAGTGCTCTAAATGATATAACTGCATGTATATTTAAGTATATAAGATAGATAACCATATTACTGAGTTTTGTTGGATTATTGAACAGAATTGTTTGCAGTCTCACTGTTTGAATGTCTACTTTATATGCTTTAACTTGGTAACGTGAACAACTATTTCTAAGATGACAATATGTAATCTATCAACTAGTGATTTCCTACTGTTTATTTTTTCTGAAATTCTGTATAACTTGTATCCTTTTTATTCTTTTTCTCCTTAAATATTTTTTAAAAATCTCATTTATCCTTTATGGCTGAGTAGTACTTTATTATATATCCTCTACTATATGTATATATATATATATATATATATATATATATATATATACTCTTTTTTGCCCGTTTCTTGATTGCTACCAAGACTGGAGAAGGGTACTTTTCCCCACAGCTCCTCCAGAACTTGTTACTGATTTATTGATAATAGCCATTCTTTCTGGGGTGAGTCGGAATCTCAGTACTATTTTAATTTGCATCTTTCAAATGACCAATGATGTTGAATAATAAGGAAGTAGGGGATAGATACTATTTGTCTGATAATAATTAAAGAATATCTACTGGTTGACCTCCAATTGAAATTTACTTAGGGAGTGGATTTTTTTAGATTTTGGTTATTAATATTTCTTTTCTTTTTGATACTGGGGATCAAAGTCATGACCTTGTGCTTGCCAGGCAGGTGCTTATGTGGCTGAGCTGAATCCCTGGCCCCTGTGATTAATATCTCTATAGTTGAAAAATAAGTGACTTTTAATGTCAATAATGATAATTTAAATCCATGCAGAAATGACATAGCCTATATTTATTAAGTATTATTTTTGTTTTAAGTATTGTAGATATTTAAAACTGTCACCAGTCTAACATGAGACTGGTTATGGTATTGTGTTAAGTTTGGGGTGTTGTTTTTAGGTTTGATGATGTTTTTAATTTATTAGGAAGAATTAGTGGTGTTCAGATATAGTATGAGAATAGCTCCTAAAGAGCATTCTGAGACTTGGGGTTATAGTGTAGTAATTTGGGATACGCTAACATTGGGTCTTTTAATGGTATTATTTACAAATACATGGATGAAATAGAAAGTCATTGGTTTTAAGAATTTGGAGGATTGAGTCGTTTTTGAGGGCATAGTTTGACTTTCATGAAGATTCCATAGGTGCTATAAAAGTTGATTAATGATTATAGCTGGTAATTTTTTATTTTTTTCTGCTGCCTGCCCACCTCCCTCCCCTTCTCTAGGCCTTTGCCCTAAGCTCCAGCCCCCGCACATCCAGCTCCCCTTTTGACATGGGGTTTCACTAAGTTGCTGTTTCCCAGGTTGGGCTTGAACTTGATCCTGTTATTTGGAAGTGGAAGACAGCCTGGATTGCTATTTTTTCTAATTCATTAGTCCTAAACAGAGGATACCTTATTTTGACTTGATAATTTTAATGTATATTTGTGTGACTGATGTTGAGGAAAATCCTAAAAGATTTGAGAATTTAGAGATGTGTGAGAATTTAATGTTAACATTATGAGCTGTATCGTTAAGTTCTATTGCTAAATCACGCTTGAAGTAGTTATGGCAAAGGCTGATACGTTTAGGAACAGTGACATAGGGATGTTTATAGAGTTAAACTTGTTGGAAAGCAAGAACCAGTGGAAACACTTGTCCACTGCAGCACATTTGACTGAAATTAGCAGAACAGCATTGTTCTTAGTGACACTAATGGAGGCCACAAATGAGGGTTGTCCTCAGAGCACAAAGATGACAGCATGTGCTGCAGACAGCTGATAGGGAAATGGCACAGGATAACTGGGGCTGGGGCACTGATGTTGTTCACGGTGTATTTGCAGACTCAGTGAGTAGATCTTCACAACAGAAACTTGTGAGGAAGTCTATCCATATGTGCCAGGCTTCCAATACTTAACAAGGACATGATAAATGATACGGATTTAGGGTTTTTTTTTTTTTTGGTACCAGGGATCGAACTCATGCTTGCAAGGCAGGTGCTTATGCTGCTGAGCTAAATCCCCGGCCCGATGACACAGATTTAAATAGTCCTACTTTTCAAGTGTCTTATTTGTCATTAGTGTTGAGGACAGTAGATACCACATATGGACCATACAGCTTTAAAATGTGTGTAGATATGGAAAAATTATGTTTCATATAGAATCTGATATCTCTATTTATGTGAAATTTCTTGAAATGCTGCTGTGCTTGCATGCTTAATGTATCAATAAATGATTAATGAGAATAATATAATACCTCATCTGATAAAGACCAAAGATTACTGGCAGTAACTAGAATCAGTACTGTTAAGAAATGTAAATAGCTAATGAATTGGTTAATGTTTGGCTCTGAGAGTATGTGTCATACAGAAAACTGAATATATGACAAAGCATTGAGATTTAACCTGGTTTGAAACTATTAGAGTTAGTGCCATGGGTAATAATTATTTCATGGTTTAAATGAATAAATATTAGGGCTGAAATTAGGCTAAAGATAAAAGTGAATGAGGTAAACCTTTGTAATGAGGGTGAGAGATATCTTCATATAAGTTAGTAGTTATTAGGAAAGGTAACATTATAATAATAAATGATAGAAGAGAATGTTTATTTTATAGATATGATTTAGCAGTTTTTTTTATACTTTCTCAGTGAAATTTTGAGCTGCTACTTGGTTCACAATTCAGTGTTTTGTTTAACTATAACAATGGCCTTAAACTAATTTTTGGCATAAACAACAGGAGAAAAGACATATAGTAGGATATTTTCTTATGTGAAGGATGGAATGTTAATGTGGTAGATACATTTCCCTCGGTGTTATAAGTAGCATACAGTACAGAGCTGTAATAGGCATGTCAAATTCTAGGAGCATCAAAGATCAGAGCCTTAAGTTTTTGGTAAGCTGTTGCCAGCCCTGTCAGATAGGCTAGCAGCTGGCTAGCCGAGCGTGCTCACCAGAGAAACTAGCGTTGGATCAAGATTCTGTGGCTTTCTTAAAGTAGTCATCTAACACGTCTGCTCACAGCCAGCATGAACCCTCAGAAGGAGGAAATCCCTCCTCCACACAGCTGTTGATAAGGATGGCCAGAGAGCAGAATCTGGTCAGATGGCACTGATCAGGAATTCACTTTAAGGCCAGGTATTTCTCTTCACTTATCTTCCCAAATAAGTACCTTAGAACATCTCATTTATTCTTCATAATTAGATGTAAGTGGGCAGCAGTCTAGCTGAATGTTTATGAGCGCAGGTTTGAGCTACTCTGAATGTGAATCCTACCTTTATGATGGTACGGAGTCACAGACTCTACCTTGTAAGTAAGACTGAGATATAATATGCTGAATGTCTGGCACACAGAAGGATTGTATGGTTATCATAGTATGTAACAGGGATAAATGCATCATTTGGTCTGTCATAAACTGCTGGATGAAAGCCACATCTTAAGTTGCCCTTCCTGAATATTCTAGATTCCTACACCCAGATTCCAAAAAAGGTAAGTGAATTGGGTTTTCTCAGATTCAGCTGCATGTCTACCACCGTTTTTGGAGCAATCACAGTGCATCACAGGGCAGGGCATTTATTGGGTTAGTCTTCTAGCCTCCCTCTCAATAAAACCTTTTATTTTTATAAGAATCCACTACTTGTCAAGTGGGCGCAGACTCCTACCTGTGACTGAATGACAGCGCTCAACTTCCGAAGCTGATCGCACCGGGACTCTTCCCTACCCGGGAGTCTCTTCTGCCAGTGCTCACTGCTCGTATCACCCACTACAGTCACTGCTGCGTCCCTGGGACTGAGCATGCTGTGTGAAGACAGTCCACTTTAAATCAAGTGAAGCCCAGAGAGGCAAACCAGCAGGCATGAGAGGTAAACACCTGGGGTCACTGTTCTAAGCAGGCTTGCTCTCGCTATCTTGAGCCCCTGAACAGAGTTGGGTTTCTGAACTTCTTTTTTCTATTAACCTGCTTTGACTTCTGTTTCTTCCACTGACAAAGACCTAACTACACTAGGACATGAAAACACTGAGTACTGTGGAAATGCCATTTCCTGGTTTGCATCTGGAATATCCCCTGAGAACCACGTTCAGAAGCTGGGCTTTTGGAAGGTGAATGATTGGATGACAGGGGCTCCACACTCTACTGATGAATCCATTGCCCAATATGCTGTTGGGGGGAGGGGGTGCCTGGTCAGAAGCGGGTCGCTGGCCTCTGTGACCTGGAGGGGCATCTCCCTCCCCAGCTCCTTGGCTGCCAGCCTCATGCCATCTTTCACCCCGGAGCTAGCCAGCTGGTCATAGATTTAGATCTTGAAACTTTGAGCCTAAATAAGCCTCTCCTTCTTTAAGCTGCTTGAGTTGGGTGTTGTGTCTCAGTAACAAGAAACTGACCAAGACAGGTGATGTGAATTCCTACATGATCTAAGGAAAGAGAAATTCAGGTAACCCTGGAAAAAAGCACAAAAACAATCCCAAAGGGAGAGTTCTAGTAAAGATGACTTTCACTCAGGACAGAGATTATGTGGCAGGAATAAAATAGGTCTCGTACATACTGTGTTCTACCACTGGGCTACACCACCAACCTAAAGTACATTTTAATAAGCCCTCGGTTGATTCCAATGTACACTACAAGTTGAAAACCACTGTTCCAGTCAATATTTCAATACATAACACACCTGTGGCTCCTTATCAAATTTCTGAAAAAACCCAAGTGTGAAATTTATGTCAACAATCCTAAACTCACAGGTGCACGGAAAGGAAACAAAGGATTATCTTTATTGACAGGAAAAATGTAGGGAAATTGACTGCAGAGAAGACATGGGTCACAGCTCTGAGGTGGGGACCATGTAAATAAGAAGAAATATTAACCGGGTCAAGTTTTCAAAATTTACAGGGAAAAAAAGCGACTTCCACTCTTCACAATTATTTCTCAAAAGGAAATATAACTGTGGAACTTTAAAAAAAAAATCTTCCATAATTAATGAACCTCTTCTTGGAGCTTAAATTTCTGTCTCACCAGCCTCCTCCTCATCCCTACACTATATATTTTAAATTTCTTAAGTCACATTTTTTTGGAATTCAAAGTTTTATGATTTAAGCAAAATTTGTAGGTGTATTTAGCCTGTGGCTTATACTTTGAGAAAAGCTCCTGTGGGCTGCTCCTTTTCAAATTCTGACTACCTTCTTTAAAATCACACTGGTTGGTGCTTAATTTAAAATGTAAAAAAGCAAATATGCTTGTAATGTACACATCTTCAGACCTACCTAATTATAAAATATGAATATTGCCCAACTCTTAAAATGTCTCTGGCTGTAATGTTATTAGATATATCAGAGCTGAATATAGTTACCCCACAAAGTGCTTCTCTTTAAGTCTTCCAGGGAAGCTCAACATAGTCTTCAGCAGTATTTTAATGTAATTCTGGGAGGTACTGAGTTAGATTTTGACATCCAATATTCTTAGGTCACAGGTTCTAGTTCATGGATCAAAGGAGTTTATTTTTTCATTTGCTACAAGGTAACTATATTGGTAATTTATATTCACATACAAACAGTAGGACAGAAAGCCATGTGGACTACACACAGTTGTTTTTGGGTATAGGTTTCTAATGAGGCCAGTGGCCAGATGATAGGCTGTCCAATCAGAAGTTAACAAATTTGGAGGCACACACTCTTCCCTAAAATCATCTGTCTTGTTTAGTATAACTAAAATTCAGTATCACACTCAAAGGGGGAAAATGGGCTGATGTTTCAATGCTCCCATTCAATAGACTATCTAAAATGTTGATCTATGACCCCTCAGTATATCCCAGGACTTGGACCTTCTTTACCCAATAAACATCACCACCTGTTTCTTTACACCCCACATAAGGATTTAAAGTGGTACGAAACAGAGGAGGCGTAACAAATGCATTTCCTTGTTTTCTTCCTGGCAAGTGAATAAGATGCTTGTTCACAGATGAATTATATTGTGTTTAAATCTGTTGGATGGTCTGAAATTAGGAAATACTGCATTCCTGTTGTCTCTGATTCTTTTAGGTCCCCAAAGAAGTGATAAAACAGGGCTAAATAGTAACTTATTTCACAAAGCTCATGTGATGACATTTACATTTAGTTCAGGCATAGTAAGGTGACCTGCAGCCAATCTGTATTTGCCACTATAATTTGCATATCTGCATTACTTGAGCACAAACCTGTGCAGGTAGGGTGAGTGGATCAGGATCAGTGACTGAGATGGAAGAATGCCTGGAAATCCAAGACCTGGGCTCTAGGTCAACATCTACTTTCTTACCATGACCTTGGGAAACTCCTAAAGTGCCCTAAGCTGCTTTCTTAGCAGAAAGAGTTAAGTAACTCTTCTGCAATACATGTACTGGGCTTTAAATGAAAAAAAAAAAAAAAGTTTCATAAAACTAAATCAGCTTAGTGAAAATCTTCGAAGAAAACAATCAGATTAAATTCAAGGACTATGAATCCTTTTTAATCTTCTAGCTTCCTCATTCATAAAGAAGGATTTGGCCCCCAACTAAAGAATTAAGGAAACTAAGTTATTTTTAAAAAAAATCATAATGAGCTATACCTTATACAGTTCTGTCAGTCAGTATCAAGAGTGATTATTCCAAAGGCTTAGGGATAGGGAACAATTTCAAATAACTTTTCCAAGGCATAGATATTAAGATAAAACCATTAAAAAATACAAACATTCATGAAAGAATAGTTACATAAATGAGATGAAAACACAAACCTGGCTTTGACTTATAACAGCTTAAGAAACAAAAGTAGACTTTAAATAGTTTCAATGAATCCACTTGCTTTATTGCAGTAACCTCTGTACAAAGCAGCAACTGCAATACTCAAGGTTAAAACATTAAAAAAAGCATTTATGTGACAGTCATAGTACAGCATTATCAAAATATTACATTTTCAAACTTAGTAGATAATCATCCACCAAAGCTCAAATCTTTAAATTATTTCCATAGACTTAAAAAAATGTAATGTCAGAAAAAGCAATATAAAAAGAATGTAATAGGAACCTAAAATACAAAGGAAACAATGTAACAAATAAATATTTGATTTAATTGTTAATCAGCTTAAAACTAACATTCTCACTTTCTCACCTATAGGAATAGTGAACTCAAATGCCATTATGTAATTATTTGTTTCCAAGTGGTCACCAATGATTAGAATTAAAAATTTGGCATTAAAATAATCAAAACTCAGCATAAAGTTGAATGAATAGCTTCAACACTAGCTAGCATCTTTTAAGAATTGTTGAAATTTTTAGAACACTACAACAACCTTGAAAATTTTTGACCTGGTGTCTAGTGTTAAGTGAAAGTGATGCATTTTTTTTTAAAGTGAAAAGTTTCTTACATTATTTCACAGACAGTATCACCCTCCCTGCATTATGAATATTTAGATATATTTATGTACTTTATTCACACGTGTATGATGCATAACATTTGGTTCCTGTAGTACAGATCACAATGATGTTTTCCTGAATGGAAAAAAAAACCCTTAAATAAAAATAAAATAGTAAGTGTACCTGTGCACATTTCAAGATAGCAGCACTCAGTCCATGCCCTATAACCATTAAAAAAAACTCACACATGGTATTGTTTACTGAATGACATTTCTACTCTTTCCTCCTAAACACTGCAAAACCTATAGTAACAAATGGAATAACGCTGTGAGTTATAATGTAGAAAAAAATTTAGAAAAATCTGTTATTTCACTTTAATATTTTGAATTAAAATGAGATCTCCAATTTATACTTATGCAGCAAAACTATTGCAGTATGGAAAATAATTTTTATAGATTTCCACCAAGATGTATGACAGTTTGTAAAATTCTCCATCACTGGAACTTATCAATAAATCATTAATCAAAATTTTAGATGAAATGCTTTCCATTTTGTAATGGAAGACAGTTGTAGAAGTTACATTCTGGCCTCCAAGGGCTGCTTTTGCTCTCCATGAAATCTATAATCTCTTGATCTGATAGTGAACATGTTTACAAAAATAGAAAAAAAAAATCAACAAACCACGATCACTGTAAGTAAAACACCAGCAACATAAATTTCATTATATAGACACATCCGTATGTGATATTTATATACATGTGTATATAAATACATGCACATACAGATATGTAGACAATAAATCCCTTGAAATGTTTTTAGGAAATCCTTAAATAAAAAAATGAAAAACTTCACATTAATAACTACATATAAAGCTTTTAGTAACAGTACATCTGCACTGTGAAAATTGTACTAGTAGACGATGATGTCAAACAGACGTTTCAAACATAGAAACTGGCAGTTTTCCTTAACACAAAAGTTTTAAAGTATTAAGAATGGATTAAATTTCAATGTTCAGAATAATCTGTTCAAACCTGAGTGTATTAAGACTAAGTGTACTTGAAAATTGAATGAATTAAGCCTAAAAACATTTCACTAAGAAACCAGTGGTCCATTTAACCATTTGATGAAACATTTTTTAATGATTTATAAACAATGGTACAGTATAGTGAAATTCCATATAGTGCTTATTTAAATAGTCTATTAAATAACATTGCTTTGTCTAAATTTCCTCCAGAAAAATCTCTTAGCATTTTTAAAAAGTCAGATTTGAAGAAAATTCCAAATTAGGATAAATATCTCTTAAAATAAATACAAATGATCTTGATTTTAATTTAAAGAATGACATATGATTTTTAAGCATACTAAATAAGAATACCAGGTAAATATTCCACCCTCCCTACTGTTTAAAAAAAAAAAAAAGACAGAACAGCCAAATGGAAGTTTAAAAAGGTAACCTGGACCTTTTTTTTCTAGTTCTATATTTACATACACTCATATAAACCTAACCTTGTGGTTCACTTTTTGGTTACCCCTCCCCTACTTTTATTCCATGTTGCATTAGCCCTAATTCTCACTTTTTATATCTAACAGATACTTCTACAAAACATAAGAAACATATAGCACTCAACACTAATTGGTCAATTGAAGATGAAAAGCAGGGCCCATTTTAAGGTAAAAGAGACTACAAATAAAAAGTATCTGAAGGCAAAGTTTGACATTCTACAAATTTATAAAAACAGGATATATGGATGAAATTTGGTTAGTTTCAGAAGGCACCTCAAGGCTAAAGGCTTTTTGTAATCCTTTCATCAATCAAAAAGAAATCACACTTTTATTGCTATTCAAGTAGCAAAGGAAAACTTTACTCTCATGAACTTCAGTCCAACGAGAATCACCATTCACAAAAATTGAAATATGGAATTGATTAAAACTGAAGTCTCCATACACATATCAATGGAGCAACTTTCCTGTGTGCTTTCAAATTAATGAAACAGTGAAAGAAAAGTCACAGTCTGCCATTGTAATGTTAACGTGTCACCGAAGATTTCAGTCACTTCATTCGGCACTGAGTACCGTTCTGGAGGGCAGTCTACTGTGCGGAACATTTAAGAATAGAAAGTAAGGACACTCTGATGGTTCCCACGAACCAGGAGGATTGGTGGGAGGTCCTTTGACAGAGCTTCTAGCCACGCCATGTAGAGAGCACTGGACACAGCACCCTTCCGTGCAACTGGGAGACTCCTGTGATCAAGAAGAGAGAACACCGCACCATGTTTTTAAGTTGAGAAAAAGAAAATGTGAAAAAAATACATACACTAAAGCACAATTAACCATCCTGGAAATGACTGTAACATTTCTGAGAGGAAAGTTCTGCGTTTAGAACAGACCTACCATGTGCTCATGTCACTACTCTCATGTTTCCAAATTAAAGCTGAAGATGTTTAAGTATCTGGTTACAAGGAGAGCAAATAAGCATTTCCATAAACTATAATACAAAAGCCACACCCACACCGAAATCTCCAGCTTCCTCTTCACAGGATTACATGTAATTCTTTAAGGGCAAAGGAACATTTGTATCAGAATTTGGAAAATAGAAGCTACTTAAGATAAATGACATTCAAATTTTATTTTTTTATCTTATTTCTGCGAGTTTTGACTCTTTATAGGTTATGTAGTAGAGACCAGTTATTCTGAGGTTTTTCCTCTAAATTTCTATGTGTTAACAGCTTCCAGTGTAGGTATTTGATCAACAGTAAAGCTTGAAAATTAATGGAACAATTAAGTATTTGTCAACTGAACTAACAATTTTTTGGTATGCTTTATTTATTATTTGACATGGTTTTGGAGGTCTGAGATTTTCTTACCAAAATACTGACACAAGCTTCAGCACTGAAAAAATTTGGGTTCAAGTAATATTTAGTTAATCTACTTCAGTAGAACAGCCAAAATAGCCATTAGCATTTCTGTTCAGTCCAAGGACATGTGGTCTGTAGGAAAAGACCTGGGAGATGGGGATTCACATAGGAATGCTGTTCCAATTGTAATCCTCTAAATAACTTCATGGGCAAGCTCTCAGGGCCCCTTATCTATCCCACATATGCTTCATGACTAGGCTACAGTATATCTATTGCTAAGAAATTCTGAAAGAATAAGGATAAACCAAAAAAATCTAACATAACCTATTATGATAAAAAATTGCTTAGACTCGTATGAGCTTAGGTGGTTTTAATTTTTTTCTCCAAAGTGATTTTTCCAGATGCTTAAAAGGCAAAGTGTATTTGACAGTTTGTTTTTTCCTTTTTCATAAATTACTAAGTCATTAATGAATGCTAAACAGGTAAGTACTTGGAAAAGGAATTAAAAGTATAGTACATTATCATAAAATGAATAGTCAAGGAAATCTTAATACAGATAGTACTTACATAACAATAATATTTGCTGTGCTTGAATGTTCCTTTAATAACTCATTTAACCTAATCTGCCGGTATGTCTGAAATGAAAACAAGACAAAAATCATTCCCAGACCACTTGAAAGTCAAGAGCCAGCTGAGACTGAGGCCGTAGCTCAATGGTAGAGTACATGAAGAGCATGTGCAAGGCCCTGACTTTGACCTCCAGCATCAAGAAAGCAGCTAGCAAAGTTCGTAAAATAGTAAACAGACAAAACAAACTGCAATAAATTTTTCAGCATAATACAAACACTTATCTGTTCTCCATTTAGAAAAGAAATGATTCTTTTTTTTTTTTTTTTTGGTACCGGGAATTGAACTCATGACCTTGTGTCTGCCAAGCAGGCACTTACACTGCTGAGCTAAATGCCTGGCCCTGAAATGATTCTTTCTATTCACATATGAATCCAACTTAAATTTGATTTAATTCACACAACTGGTTTTTCCAGTATCAAACTGGAGTCTTTGAAATTCTTCCCCCCCCCCCCCAAAGCACATGGAAGATGAATGACAAGGAAACAGAGATACCTTAGTCTTATAAAGTTCAAGCTCATTGTCTGTTATTCGCCACGGCTCATCTTCTTTCATTTTATCTGCAATGTCTTGTTCCTTGTCATCTTCATGAAGTCTGTATGGCTCAATCATCTCATCAAATGCTGCAATACTGGAGAGAATGAATGCTGACACTTAAATTACAATGAAGGTAGTGCTTCTGCTCTATTCTGTCCTCCACACCACAATTATACCAACCACTCTGGTAAGTTCTTTAGAAAACAGTCATTTGCAGTCTATAGACTTTAGACACTTAGAACTATAATGACAATAATAAAACTGAAATTAACGCAGATTTCCTCTTGGCTCCTTTAGCCACCTTTTCTCAGACTAAGTAAAGTGTAGCACAGTACCCAAATGACCCTTCTGAAACAGTCACACTGTGTGGGCTTGGGACACAGCTCAGCAGTAGAGTGCTCACACAGTATTGCAAAGGAGTTTCCTCCAAACAACAGGAGCTTTCACAATTCAAAGTACCAATAAATGAAAGTGATGTAAGAAAACATGAGAACCTTTTGAAGGGAGGAAAGGCAAACAGTTAAAATTTTGGAATTTCTGGATCCAAAAGTCTTACTACAACAATGACACTTTAACATCTGCTATTAGAGAACCTACTATCAGTTGGTTTCATATTAAAATGCAAAAATACTCAAGTCATTAAGTTCAATTATCTGTGTAGGCCATCCATAAAAGGGTTGAAAACCTGTACAGAACTTATCCAACAACTTACTTTTCTTTCTTTGGTTTGGTATTGATATCTCCGAGGACCATGATATCAGAGAAGTCTATTCGGAACTTGCTAAGCAAAGTAGCCATCCTAAATACAAATCAATAGCATTTAGATACATGAAAGGTGTATACAAATATTTTTATGCTACATAGGGTTGAATGTATGTAATTTGAAAAACATGGCTGGACTTGGTGGCACACGCCTGTAATCTCAGTACTCAGGGGCCGGAGGCAGGAGAATCCCTATGAGTTCAAGATATGGCTGGGGTATATAGTGAAACCTTATCTCAAAAACCAAAACAAAATAAACACAAGCATGGTTAATAGGAAAGCATTATGAGGTAAATTAATGAATACTGTTCATTCTCAGAGAAGATGTCTAAATTGCCTAAGACTACTACTGTTACATTCTTTTACTTTATGTGAATCTCTCCTTTGTACCTAATAATAAATGGGTAGACAGAGAAACACAATACTAAAATTTGAATGGCAACTACCTTTTAAAGCTAATTTTAGTTCAATTATATCAGTAAGAATATAGATTTAAGGAAAACTCAGTAAGTAGCTTTAAAATTATTTTTGGATTATTCTTTTCATAAGAATGTTTATCAGAAAACAGATGAGCTACATGTTTAACTACTAACTGCATTACTAAGATTTCTTGGGTATATCACTACTGAATATGAATGTTTACCTAGATGAATTTCGGCATCTATCTCCTAACAGTTTATAGTGCAACAGGTTACATATAATAAGGCCCACAAAAAATCAAATTTAGGAAAATAAATATAAGCCAGAAAGATATACATGGCATCAAGTATACAATGATTGAGAATGAAAACAATTAGGGCTGGATGGGGTGGTACATATCTGTAATCCCAGCACCTGGGACACTGAGGCAGGAGGATCCCTCCAAGTTCAAGGCCAGCCTGAACTTCATAATGAGACTCCATCTCAAAACAAAAAACAACAATAACCACAAACATGAAAGTAAACTATTAGGGGTGAGAGGAGGGACAGGGAGACAAGATAAAAACATAGGGCCTTATGTTCTGAAAAGCTACGCTGGGGTTTAAAGAACGGACTATTTAAACAGAGAAGGGTGACAGAGGGGAGCAAGTGATGACTGATATAGTGGACGAGAGAGACAGAGTGAGTGTCTAGCTTTTAGCTTACTGAACCTATACTGTGATAATGAAGTGCTACTATATTAATGCTCTTCCAATTTAAAATAAACTTACGCTCTCCGGTCATGGTCTATTCTGTTTATCTTTCCACCAATGAATACTCTGATCTTACATTCTTTCCATTTCTTCTTGGTAGTCAGAAGATAGGGTATCAATAATGTCAAACCTGAATTAAAGATAGGACAAATTATATACCAAAAGCTAATTTCTCAATCAGTAACTTTATATTCAAAGTAGTTGAATAAATGGCAGGGAATGAGGCATATTTACATCTTGGTATAATATAAACTTCTTCCATCATTCCTTAATTCAGTCAAAAAGCTATTGGACAGCCAGGCTTCAATAAGGAAAAAGCCTTCAACAGTATGGCTTTTTGAATAAAGCAGTGATATATAGGACAATAGCCTGGCAGTCAGGAAATTACTCTTAAACTGGAGGACTGAAAAATGAAATGAATCTATTTACATAGCTTTACATAGCTTCCAAGTAATCATCCATATCTGTAATTATAAAGAGAAGGAAAAGCAACTTTCCATTGGATAAATTTGCAGAAAAACAACTTACTCAAGGGTCAAAGTTAGCACTCTCAGTAATGATATAAGCCAGCACCACACGTTGCCCTGGGAAATGCAGGCTAAGCACTGCTTCTGTGAATACTGGTGCCCAAAATATGTAACCTGAAACTACTTATGATGAAACACCAGATACCATTCCAAACTGAGTGGCCGTCTACAGAAGGGTCTGTAATATAGTAAGATAAGTAATAAGGGGTAAACTCCAGAGCAATTTTTGCACTGAAGGACACTGAGAAGACAGACCAGCTTGTCCAAATCCAAGTTAGCGCTGCTGATGTTCGAGCACGCAGGTACAACCTGAACAGAGTTTAGGACAAGTAAAAAGTGTGTGCTGCTTCCACAGTACCAGTGTCCTATCTTTAATACATTTTAAATTATTTAAAACATTTGTCAGACATCTTACCTCCATCATCAAAAAGCCACCAGACATCAATAGTATTCTTTCCTTGTTTTTTCTGAAACTGTGTGCTAGCTTCAAGAAGCTTTTGGTCAGCTACATTTAAAGGTACAATAGGGCCTTTGGATTCTACAGGATAAGCAGAAAAACTAAAATGTATGGAAAGTAAATATTATGTCTCTTGCTTAATTTTTATAATTTTCTACTTTATATATTCAAGTATGTTTATAATGTAGATAGCTATATATGGCATTCGTCATAAAACTGCAAATTTCTATAATCTAAAGATACTTTAAAATAGCTACAGAGAAATATCACAGCTAAATTCATCTGAGGTATCTTGTCTAATGTCCAATATTTTGAAGTATTCTGATAAATGTAAGAGAATCACAAGTACCAATCAAAAATTATACTTGACTGCTAGATTTTGGTTTTCTGGAAAGCTAATTCAGGCTAAATGGTTAAATCAAATTTATACTTATTCTGTAAAAATACTTCTTTTCTGATCTGGTATCGCTATAATATAAAGTTCAAAATATATTTTTAAATAAAAAACTATCTAATAACATAAATGACAGAGGAAACTGGAGACATATGAATACAAGTACAATCATCACAGTGAAACCCTGGTCTGAGAAAAGAATGCTCTCATATTTATGTCTTTGTGTGTGTGTGTCCCCTTAGTATGTGGCCCATCTCTAAAGACATGTAACTACATCTTTCTCAGAACCACAGAAAGATGGTGGGAACTCCTCAGAAGCGAACCCATCTAGTGTAGGTCTCAAAGGACAATACCTCAAAGCAGTTCCCATCTACATTCCCAGGAATTAAAAAACAAAAACAAAAAAACACTGGTTCTGTGAACAAGGAAAATGACTATTATGAAAACCCTACACTAAGGTTTTAAAAGAAATCCACAAAACGAAATCTGACCACTCTTGCAAAACGTCTGTCATTCACTTCTCATGCTGCCAGGATGTATGTAAACATGACAAATGATTTTGCATGATGAAATCATGGCTACCAAACCACACTGCTCCGTAACTCTCACCTCTATCTCCTTTTCATAAAATTCATGTACGTTGACATGACTGTGTATCTCCCAAACGCAGCACAACTGTGAGAAATATTGTAATTTTTGAAATGAAAAATATATTAGTATCGAAATTGAGGAGTTGGCTGGGTAGAACTGATGGTAAAGAATGCAAGTGACACTGTAAATAAATGAACCTGTTTCAGTGTCCCTACTTATCTAAACCATGCAGCTTAAAATAAAAAAAAAATAATATTGACTTTCTGGATTTGAGTATTTTGGAACTATTAATGATTTAAAAGAATTTTTCTGGGACATACCACCTTGACTTCAGGAAAACTTCACTTTTTATTTGGACTAATAATTTTTCTAATCTGCATTTAAAGATAACTGTAACATCACCTCACCATGAAATAAAAACTAAGATAGAAAAAGAAAATAATAAGGTTGGAGATAAAAGTGTCAATAGTATGGAAAAAAGGATTAAAATAAAATGATGAAAAATGCCTGCCTTTTTTCAACAGTGGTTGAGTTGGAGTCTTGCCATCCTCTTCCTCATCTAGATTATGTTCAAAAAACACAAAATATTAAGTTAATTGTTTTTACATTATAACATAATGAAAATGTAAATAAGCACATTTATAACAAAACATAGTACAAAGCAACAGTCCATGAGAAATGATCAAGACTGAAGGTTAGTATTTTCTACACTGAATTTTCAAGATTTAAAAAGCAAACACATTTTAGATGCTACAGGGTAAATGATTAACATTCACCCTGAAATTTTATTCTTGTAGAATTATTCAAAATTACATTATTTTTTAAATTTTCATACTTGAAATCAGTTGAGAAAATGTCCAACTATAGCTTGTATAGCAGAAATGATTTAAATAAACTAATTTTATACATAATACATAAATTTTAAATGTGTTATTATATCACTGGGCAAATGACTGAAAAATAACTTTAGATGTATTTAATGGATAGCTGGTATTTATAAAAGCTAATTACCACTTGAAATATTAAGGAATTTTTTCAGAGACAGAAGTCTTCTGTTCTATATAAATGCCAAGTTATATACAAGTGTAAATAAATATATATATACATACATATACATATTCACTTATATTTAGTATTAATCTTTTTTTTTTTTTGGCACCGGGGATTGAACTCACAACCTTACGCTTGCCAGGCAGGCACTTATGCCACTGAGCTAAAATCCCAGCCCTGTATTTAGTACTAATCATTTTTTACCCCAAAGTTAACTGTTTCCTAACCCCATGTCTTTTGTCTCAATGTTAGCATATCTATCTCTTTCTCTCCTTCTTGGCACATAATCCTCCGAGTTGGATGACCGCTATACTATAGTGGAACCTCCTAGGGTTCCAGCACACTTCATATCCCATATCCCCTTCCTGGCTGTGTGAGCCTGAGCTGGTAACTTTGACTTTTCCTTTACAGAAAGGAAAGGGTTCACAGTACCTACCTCTTAAAGTTGTCACATGTAAGCACTGATGGAAAGAGCTCAGGGTTTGTCATAAAGCAAGTATTCAAAAGGTGTTCCTTCTGCCCCCTTGCACACTGTATGCCTCAATAATCAAGACAGATACAACTAAATACTGTGACTACATAATAATTACACAAGAATGTTTCTAATTTGGAATATTTTCCACATGTTTAAACTTCTCTGCAGAGCTGGTACATCCCTGTAATCCCAGCAACTGGGACTCTAAAGCAGGTGGAACACTGTAGGTTTAAAGCTAGCCTGGGGATATTAGCCTCAAAAACAAACAAGCAAACAAAATCCAAGACAAACTTTTCTACAATATATATGCTGATTTGAGAACAGACTAAATATAAGGCAAGCTAAAAATAAAGCTAATACTATGTCTGAGTGCTAATTTTTATTCATGTTATGGCAAATAATCAATTACATTGAATTTTATAGTGCTGAATATTACCATTCTCATAAAATAAATATTTAATATTATTTGCCCTTGATAATTAAAAGAAAATTACAACTACAGACATTCTGTATTCATTAGATGAGTTCAGAAAAGTCAAGGAAATCTTGGACATTTAAAAGTAATTAAAGGCATGTAGATTTTTACAACAAAAGATGAGCAATTAAATGTACTGAGCCAGTATCCTATTCTGTGAAATAGTAATTTCAAAACGTGACACTCATTAAGCTAATATATAGATAAAATTTACTAATACATGGGAGCACAGAGTAGCTGCCTGATAAATATTAATTCTTCCAACATGCCTTCATGCATTAATTCCTAACAGACTTTGTAGAGAAAAGATCGAGGATAAGGAAAACAAATGAACAGAAGAACAAACTAATAACAACAAAAAATCAGCAGGAAAAAATACAGACTGTATGTCATAAACTAAAATACATGTGGAAACATAAAGTTGTTACCAGAATCACTTAATAAGAGTTTGAGGCAAAACAAAAAGAATTATAATCAAGCCAGCAAAGCACTGAAAGGAAAAATGGTATCAATTACACTTTCAACAACAGCTCCTCTCAGAAACAAGGTATGTAAGAAGAAAAAGAATAAAAAGTCTTCAAGGCTTCCAAATAATCTAGAAGAGATAAACAGCACAGACGTGACTTATCAATTTCAGAAAAGGAATGGTAAAATTTTATAGAAATAAAAAATGCTATGGTTTGATGATTTACAGTGCAGATTTCTTTTTTATTGCATGTCAGCTGGAACAGGACAGATGGAGATACTAGTTTGAATAGAGGTAGGAGTGAGGGCGGGAGAGTAAGATTTGGAAGTCATCTCTTTTCCTTTCTTATAACGTACAGGCTTGTAGGTGAAATTTTCTGCAAGTATTATGAGATATGTTTTTCTAAAATCACACTCTTTCAAAGTTCAGATTTAATCTGTCTTTAAAGTATAAAAACATAAGACCACATCAATAAATAATTGGTATCATTTCTATTCCATGACCCACTCTAATACCTTGAAACAGTCCTTTTTTGTAGCCACTGTTGAACATCAAACTTTACCTGACCAACTAGAAGTAAGCAGTGTCAAGTTTGAGAAGAGATTACTTTATAAAGTACATTGTATATTAAAAATGATCTCTCACAATTTAAACACTGCCATTAATACAATTACTTATTTGAATTAATATTACCTTTATGTGTAACAGGCTTTTCACTAGACGCTTTGGAAGTATCGAAGTCTGATTTTTTACTATAGTCCACACTTAGTACCACATCCTTGGTGCCAGGAGATTTCTCTTGGGACGATAACAATTCTTCTGTAGACATAAAAGTATTTAAAACAGTATCTAAAATATTTCACCCCAAAGGTGTCATGAATTAATAATTGACATTTAAAAGCCAAGTGATACGTGAGTTTTCTTATGTGAACTGTGATAACCTGTTTAAAATGACTGTCCACTTAAATATGTCAGCCATAACTAAGAGGCTAAGATATTTGAATTAGGTGCTATGGAGTAAGCATGAGAGAAATTCATGTAACGGATTCTGGGTAACAAACGAATGACATATAGAATACAAAACAAAGCCTGCTCTCAAAATTAATTCTAAGTACAAACAATATGTAAAACATGGCCAATGTTCACAGGCATGGAAGAGGACAATAGACACAGTCTTTCTAACAAGTATACCACTTCATTTTTAAGTGGTTTCATTCCTTTTTGAGACAATTTTGAGTGTTTAACTTCTATACAACACTTATCGTATAGACATAACATGAATGTGGCAATGTATCGTTCATAATGCCTGTCCCTTATTTGTGTGAACGGAGAGAAACAACAGCAGACTGTTGGAGCCCACTGGCCAGCATTAAGGTAAGAGCTCATCAGGCTGGATCTCCCCTTAATCTTTACATAACACTACAAGGTGAACTCTTGTTTTAACACACAAAGAAACTGGGCCAGCAATTTACCAAACATTGCCAGGACACAAAACTAAAAAAGAAGACTAAGGTTTTCAAAGAGACAGCCTGGCTCCCTCCAGCACCTGTGGCCCTCTATGCTCTTCATTTTGATGCCATCCATACTCCTATATCCAAATCTTATTGATGAATGTTTTCAAAAATATTTCATGACTATAAATGATTTGAAAATGTTTTTAATATTTCAATTGCATTCAAACCTCAGTAAATGACAGAACTATAAAATTTACTGGCCAAACTATGATACTTCATTGAAAGAGAATACTACTTATGCAAAATTAAAAAGGATTAAGTCAGGTACTATAAACATCACTATTACAATGGGGAGAACTTAAGTAGTATTTTTGCCAAGTCTACTCCCACAAAAAGAAAATGCATTTTTAGCAAGTCATACAGTTTTGTTACAAGGATAAACATCTCAAAAGTATTTCTTTCAAAACTGTATATCACGCTTAAAGGAATAGAGGGAAGACTAAAGCATTTCAAGTACATGAACAGATGACAAGTTAACTGAATACCTCTTGGCCACTTAAACATAGATAATTCTGACGATGTGATTAATTAGTAACAGGACATTGTGAACTTTTTTTTGTCTTTTTGAGACAGGGTCTCATCATGCAGTTCAGGCTGGTCTCGAGCTCTTTGTAGCCCAGCCTGGTCTCAAATTTACAACAGTCCTCCTGCTTCAGCCTCCCAAGTGCTAGGATTACAGGTGTGCACCACAATACCCAGCTCTCTTTGTTTTTGTTTTTTTTAATCTATCAGGAAATCCATGGAGGACAGTGTGCTTTCCATAACTTTAATAAAGTTTGCAGGAGTATCAATTATACCTTAATTAGGTCTTAATCTTCATTTTTAAACAATGATTTAAATGTTACACACTGTCTTGTTTATGTAATATTCGTTTTGTTTGCTTCTCTTTGGACAGCATCTAACTGTATAGCTGGGCTGACCTCAAACTTATGACAATCCTGCCTTAATTTCACAAGTGCTAGGATTATAGGCATATGCCACGATGCAAAGCTATATAATTTTCTCAATATTACAAATTTACATACTATAATGAAGGACTAGGAAAGAATCTGATGAGGCTAATAAAGAGGGATCACAGGGGAAATCTTTGTAGTGACAGGACATTACTATACTGATAATGGTGGTGGTTATACAAATCACATGATAAGTGACATAAAACTATACATACACACACATACACAAAATATGTATGGAAAACTGGTAAAATCAAAATCCATGGACTGCTGCAATGTGAATTTTGTAGTTTCAATGCGTACTACAGATGTGTAAGTTGTTGCCTTGGGGATGGGAATACTAGATAAAGAGTGTACAGGACCTTGCACTGTTTTCTACAACTGCCTATGAATCTATAAATACTTTTAAATGACAAATTTTTTAATAAGTCTTCTTGCAGACACACCAATTATGACAAAGTTTATTCTTTTATTAGTATTAGTAACATAAAACATTACTTTAGTATACATGAAAATGTATAAGATGTAGTTCTAGTTGTCATTTACAATTTTTCCTCACATTATTGTTGTACTTACATGTTTTTACAAATTCAGCCAATTTACAATTATAATTATCTGTTTCTCACAAGTCTTTAATCTGAATTAAATTTCATTTTCTCCATTACTAAACACTGATCATCCAGGCTGACACAAAGAGAAAACAGAAAGTTTGATAGATTTCAAAAAGGTATGATCTGAAAATACTAACCAATGGAGTCTGTGACACAAATAGATAAATTTATAAAAGTTAAATGAAAAACGTACAAGAATTACACAGAATTTTCTAACTAAGTAATTTATATTTTTAAAATATAAAATTACCTTGCCCTTGAAGATGAGATATATCCAGACCTTCTTTTAAGCGGATAACCACCACTCCATACTGTATGTCAAAGGCATCACTATGAGGAAATGAAGTGGGGAAGTAGTAAAAAAAAATTGTTTAAGTTCTTTGTAAAATGAAGGCAATCACAGGTGATTTCTAAAATTACTTTCAGCTTCCAATGTTTGCTTTCTTAGAACATTTTAAGTTAGCTGGTGAGATATGAACAATGTTGGGTTTAAACCTCACGCCTTACTTTTCTTCTGCAATATCCCTGAACACTACCTAAGCGTAAACTGCTGTAGTGTGGTCATGTGCCAGCAGGTGTTTTGGTCACTGACAAACTACATACATGGTCACATATTTCATACGGCCTCAGTGTGCAGTAGGCTATTCCATGTAGGTTTGTTTTAAGCACATGCTAAGATGGTTCACACAATGAAATCACCTGGTGACACATCTCTCAGGCTGTATCTTCAGCATTAAGTAAAATATGACTGTACTGACATTCTACTTACAGAAGCTATTTAAGGAAATCGTGGTACTTTTATCCTAGAAAGTAAAATTATGCATAAACAACTTACAATAACCCCTCACACTTTATATTGAGGCTTACACACTTAACGCCAAGAGAAATATAGGAAGAAAAAGAAAACTGGATTCTATTGAAAATGACAGCAGGCTGTAGAGTATAGACATTTCTGCAAAGAGAATATTTTAAAAATTTTGTAATACTGTTTTAATACTGTTTACTCCAAAAATTTTATACACATTAAAATGTTGACAACAGCTCTAAAAATCAGACTTAAAAAGCCTAGAAACTTCTGGGGACCAAAGTCTTCAAGGTGACTTCAAAGAACTAAGAGGCTTAACTTTTATCTTCTATTATTATTTTTAATTAAGTAATAGCCACCTGTAGGTATAACACCTACCTATACAACAGGAAGTTAAAAACTAACAAAATGACCAAATTATTTCTTTAACTGAGAAAACGGAAGTATGTGTTTAGGGTGTAACATGTGGCTATAAACGCCTTTTAAAATTTAAGTTATGGAGAGACAATTAGACCTCATTCCTGTCATTCACTGAAGTCAAAAGAGAGTTGACAGGAAAAACATTTAATTGACATGCTAAGGTTTCACAGCTGTATCTTGAAAGATCTAATTAATACTTGAAGAAAAATAACTATGAGCATTAAAACAATAGATCCTAAAGATTATTTTAGATCAAAACAACTAAACTCTTGTGCTGCAAGGTATGTAATTTGAACTGTGGTTGCAAAAGTCACATACTATTAATAAAAACAAAATTTATATTAAATGCCAATCATACAAATTACTTAGAATCACAACTAAAACATTAGGGGAAATGTCACAAGGTAAGAGAATGAGTAGTGTCCTACTCTAAAATTGCCATTAATTTCTGCAACTTTAAAAACCAAAGAGCATTTATTATTTTACCTATCTTTTAATTGCTATCTGACACATAATACTTAACTTTCAGGGAATTCATTTTAATTCCTAGAGAATTGAGCTAAGAGACAGCCCTGTTAGCGCTCTTACTATAAGCAATGCAGACAGAATAACGTGCAGGTGTAGTAAAGTATTTGAAAAATTTCACTTCGTACAATTACTCTGTATCATTATTCCTAGCCTTAAAAGAAAGCAAGGAACTTTATGGTCTGATTAATTTGTTTCCACTGTTTTCCTTTCCCTGTCCGCACATATAGAAAGTATAGTGCAGAATTACAAAGCTACCATTGGATTTTCCTTATAAAAAAGTAATAAACGCAAACGTAAAGAGCAGTAACAATACAACAAAATCAGCAGAGCTTTGATTTTATAAAAACAACAATTAGTTTGGTTCATAATATACTATAATTGATATAAAGTGGCTTTTCAAAAAATAGAACATGAGATTTGGTTATTTCCTTAGACTTTCCAAAAGCACCTGTGAAAATAAGCTGTCACATGTGAGGCAGGCAAATAATAATGTTGTTCTATCTATAACGTTGAGTTTCTGTGACAGACAACTCCAGTGAGTTAAAGGTACTCAGATCAAAATATGAAGATAAAACTTAGAGCAGTTTGGTTACTTTTTAAAAAAAATGGCAATTGTTTGTACATGAAGAAATACTTCGCAAGGACAAAGCTGTTCTATTGCTTCAGTGACTATAACAAGAAAAAGACAACTCTTTAATCATGTAATGTCGCAGTGATGGGTAATTTTTTATCTTCATTTAATCAAAATAAATACATCCATTATGCAAATCATATAATATGAGGAAAAATACTTAAAAAAATCTGGCAAAAACAACTACTATTTACTTAAATCAGTTTTAAAAACTGATTTATGGCCAGCAGATTACATTAAAGAGATACATACAAAAATCCATGAACCTAGAGTAAAGCCACAAAGACAAAGTGACAAAATAAAGAGAACCCATGCGATAACTCACAGAAGAGGGATGCAAAACAAAACTAAGCTGTACGATAAAGATCACAGAAACTACCACTTAAAAGTAAGTAAATTCAAAATGTAGCTTTAGGGATTAGGAACCGTAAACATGTAAAATGAAATGTAATTAATTTAATGAATTACCCAAATGTCTGAGGAGAACATTAGCATGAGAAGGGAACAAAACTAAACTTCTGAGGTTGATATCATAAACTATTGTATATAAATATAACCCTTTTTGCGTAAGTGTTAAGATCTATCATTAAGATCTATCGTTGGCATAGTTTGGAAGGCATAGGTCTGACATTTGGGAATCCTGCTCAGCGAAAGGATAAAACAGAACTTACTAATTTAGTGTGTATACACCCACACAAACGTGTGCGCGCTCTCTTTCTCTTAGGTATGTGTGTGGGTGCATACCTCTGTGTGCAACATGGTAAGAATATTTTAATAAATCATCAACTTAAAAAACTTTGTAGAATTCCTTTTCATTCTCATGCTTTATGAGGCTGTATCACAAACAGCATTCCAAATAAGGCATCAATTTTCAAAGTTAACATTTTCTGAACTAACTAAATTACTGAATCAATGAGATACTTACTGAAATAAGTTTATATACATATCCACATCCCTCATATCTGCTTGCAACCAATCTTTCTTAAATCCAAGGACAAGTGTGTTTGGTTTCATACGACCGAGACCAGCAGCCTAAAATATATGACAAATACAACTTTAAACATATACTTTTCAACAAAATTACTTTTTATGCCATAAAAAACTTCAAATAAATAGCTTTTAAACATTATATATCTTTTTTATCACCATATTATTTATGATTAACACATACAAAATATTAGTCAAGGGCTGAGCATCGCATGCCTGTAATCCCAGCATTTGGGAAGCTGAGGCAGGATCCCTGGGAGCTCAAGGCCAGCCTGGGCTACATAGTGAAACTCTGTCTCAAAAAGACCTGGGTTAAAAAAATAAAACCAGAAAAGAAAAGAATCTTCTTTGTTGAAGGCTGGATGTTCAAATGCTTGCTTAATGATAAATTTTTATGATGATTACAATTATTTACTAGAATAATGGAAGGACAGAGAAATTAAAGGAGCACAAGATCTAGTGAAACACAATCATCTAAAAACATCTCAGACTAAAAGGTATGACACTGTAGAAACAATGTACACAAACACTGTCCTGATAAAGACTGCAAGCAACAGAATGATATCCTAGTATTAATCATGTTATTAAATGGGTTTGCAAAAGCTTTTGCAAAAGCTTTTCAGTGACAACATATGCTATAATTTCAGTTAGTTCTAGAGAGGCAACTGGTACTTAGTAGTAAGGCTTTTCACAGCTCCTCAGACAGCTCTACCACTAGAAGAGCCAACACCCAGGCATCTTGACAAAGTGGCTGCTTTTGCAAGATTTATGGGTGTGGGATATATAGGACTGTTTTACTTATCCTACTTCTCACTCTGCTAAAACTCAATCCACTGGGGCTGTTGGTGGATAGATGGGTTAGGTGGTTCCAATTATAACATTATCACTTATCCAGTTCTGGTGTGGTCCCAGAACAGGATCTCCATCAGCAAGCAGCATTCTGGAACTTTACTAGAAAGGCAAATTCTTGGGCCTCTCCATAGCCATTTGTTTCATGTGGTGATGGAACCAGGAATCTGTGTTTTAACAATCTACCAGCAGATTTGGATGGAAGCTGAAATTAAGAACCACTTCAAAAAATGTCTTTTATTCTCTCCATAAACTGTACTACATATAAATGTTCCTATAAACTGTACCAAAGCAAGCAAGATTTACCCAGTAGAAATAATTGCATGATCAGGGATAGCACTGTACCTGAAACATTTAAATGTATTATATACAAAAAAGGATTAAAATACTAAAATTATGTGCCCAGCACTAAGATATGAAAATAAACATTAGAAACACACACAAAGCAACTTCTGTGTCTTTATGATCACACTTTGTAATATATATTCTATTATTTCGGGATATACACACTGTACTTACAAAATTTTAACTTACATACTTAAAAAAGGTTATCTTCATATTTTTCAAATATTTTTTTAAAATTGCTTTTTCCTTATACTGTTGCTTTTGAGGTTTATCCATACTATACATAGTTCCTTTTCAACACCGCATAGGATTCTACTGTAAGATTATACTATGATTTTCAATTCTCTAATTCATGGCTGTTAAAGTGACTTCCATTTCTCTTCCATATTACAACTGATGTTGCCATTAAGTTTCATATAGCACTCTTTACATGTACAAAGGTTCCTCTTATGGTATATATTTAAACATGAAATGCTACAGAATATTCATTCCTTCGGTATCCCGGGTGTGATCTAAAGGCGGTTATATAATCTAAATTAAACACAGCAGTTCAAAGATCTTTACTTGATCTATACCATTTTCAGCATTTTGTATGCATGTTTGGTCATCTGATCGGTATGGAACAAAACTGTGTTGTAGTCTTAATTTTTATCATTTAGCCTTTTCAATTCATGTATTTTATTTTTTCCCTTTTACTGCCTTTAATATTTGTAGATACTATGGACCATTCTCTCACTGAATCACGTTAGAGTTATTATTTTCCTTTGATCTTTGCCTTTTTCATTAGCAGTCAAAAATTTAAACTTTAAAAAAATTATTGATCTATTCTTCATAGCTCAATACTGTGTTTCATTTTTTAAAAATTCTTCTCTAGGTTATAAATTATTTTATACTTTCCTCAAAACTTTAAAAATTTGTGTTTTAAATTTAGTTCTTTTAATCCATCTGGAGATGACCTTTGTGTAAATGTTTTAAGGATCCATTTGACTATTTTCCACCTGCACAAATCAATTGTGCCAGCCCATCCTTTCATGCCAGCTTTGTGGTAGGTTACACTTCCTGTATGAGTGGCTGTTTCTTCTGTTTCACACCAATCCTCTGTCTCTCACTGCTTCATCACCACAGAGTCTCACTTGTGAGCTCCTCCCCTCACAACAGGAAGGGCTCAGAAGACAACACTGCAAGCCTATACCTCTGCTGTAACAAAGCAGCTGCAGGATCACACAACACAGATAGCTTAGTTACCCCCCTTTTTGTTTTTTAAAGGCATTCCTGTAAACTAAATTGGTAAATACTATCTAACCACATTATTACTCCCTATAGCCATTAGGATGGAGGACACAGTTCAGAGAAGTGAAGTGATTAGCTCAGTATAAAATCCACCACAAGCAAGTGGCAGTGCTAACACTTAAACTCAGTCCCAATTCTCTATTCTGGCCACTATACCACATACAATACTGAAATAGAAATCTAAATTTGGTACTAGAAAATAAATAGTAAGAAACATGAGGGACTAGAATTTTTTAAAAATTAAAAACTGGTATTAACATTCTTACAATAAACCTCGTGGGTGCAAGGAGTAGGTATTTATAGAAGGAGAGAAATTTTTAGGGAAGTTCTTTGCTGTCAAAGAACTTATATAGTCTCTTTCATTCAAAACCATATAATTTTAGTAGGCTACTTAAAGATATTTTAAGATATTTACCATTTGTATAGTGTGAAGAATGAAATCTAGAATGAGGAAGTTTCTAGACATTACAAAGACCTAGAACACAGATGTCTGGAAGGCCAGCAAATTTACCTGCATCAAGTACTGTGCACCTTCTCTCAAGTCATCTGCATGTACAGGGGCATAAAAAGCTTTCATTTTGTTTTTAATTAGCCAGCGCTGATATTTGGCTTGATCCATGGACATCTCTTTCATCGCTTGTCTTCTAGGACCCTTTAAATAAAGATGTTAACAATATCTTTAGCTGAAAGACAATCTACTTCATTTATAAAAGCCATTCTATTATGCTGGTTTGAAACAAAGTGACCAAATGATGGGATAGAAGAAGTCTAATAATAGCTTTTAATTTAATCCTAATACTTAAAATTACAAAAAGGAGTGTTGGTGGTACAGTTAAGGCACAGCAGATGCCAGCAAAAGGGAGGAAGAGGAGAAACAGACTTGCAGAACATTTCAATCTTAAATTAATGGCAGGTGTTAGAAACCATTAAAAATGGAGAGAAAATTACAGAACCAAGTAAGTTTATACAGTTTGTTTTTATTGGGCAAATTGTCTGAGTTATTAGTTCTCAGTAACTTAAGAATATCGCTAAAAATCAAAGTGAGCCGCTAATAATTAATATATTTTTAAATTTATGAGTTTTATTAACTCAGAGCTCCCATGTGAGCCTTGTAAGCAACATGGGTTACAAAACATGTTGATTAGATTAAGCAAAATCTAAAAATACACTTAAGACTATTACATGAATTAGGAAAATACAATTTATCTTTCTTGGTAGTGAAACTACCTCATTTGTGTATCAAAATCCTAACTTGAATCAATCAGCTTGGAGAGAAAGTGGAAAACTCCACATAGTCCAGGTGATATTAATGTGTCATGTAGAAGGGTAATTTTGGTATCAGCTGGGACATGGAGTAAACAACACTTTTGGCACCAAAAGAAGATGAAAAACAGAGGTTGGGAGAAAAGTTAGTCTCGTAAGTATTTTAGTTTCTCATACACAACAAGTAGTTTTCCCAATATCTAAGATGTCAAAAGCAAAACACTTACGATGAAAATTTACCACAATTTTACACTATTCTTACTGCTGGTTAGAATAATAAAAACCAAAAACGTCAAAATTTTTACAAATGCTAACGAGATTGTTTAGAGGTAAAACATTTTAAAGAAAACTTTAAAAAAGTATCTATTTGACAAATTACTTTCAATCTAGAAAGCTCTTCAAAGCATGTTATATACAAAGCTAATATTTCCATACAGAAAACAAAATTCTTACCATATGCACATGGCCACAGATCATTAAACCAACATTTTTCGTGAAATCATGAACAAGATGCAGTAAAGCTGGGCGTGAGTTTGGAGAACCTGTCATAACAAGACACTGTGGCCTAATTTAAGATTAAAAAAATAAAATTAGAAAAGTTTGTTTTTGGAAACAGGGACATGACTTTTAAGCTATTTCTCTGTGATTATACGATTACACCAGAACCCTGTGAAATTGTTCTAAAGACATAGGACATCAGATTCTCATAGGAGGGACGCTTTACCCAGATCTCTTTGGTATATCAGAAATGCACAAATTGTTTGGAACAACCATGCCAACTAGTCTCTCTAAAATAATATGTAATATACCAAGTTTCTCGCAGAACCACAACAAGAAATTACCATGCTGGTTAACTTTTCATCTCAAGTAATAAATACCCCAGTTCTTTCACACAGCTTGCAAAATTTCCAGAGGGCACGGCCATTCTTTCATATACAAGACAGGTTAATACTCTCCTAATTACAGTTGATACTACCCTAATTACTTCTACTTTATGATTTCAGCCCTCTCAATTTACCTTTCTTTGCTCCCACCCACCTACAGACTGCTCTCTTTGTGTGAGTCTTAACAGGTTGCATGGCTCCCCAGGTACATGGTGCGGTTTAGCTTTTTTAGGGGTTAATCATGATCCTGTAATTTACAGCTGATAAGACGTTCCTGTTTCCAGGCTATGTGCTTTTATAAAGGAAGTTGCCCCTTCTCTGATACTTTCCTGCTCATTTCATTAAGGTGATGATAAGTGTCATGATGACTTTGAACACATGCACAAAAATACCTTCTAAAGAATGGCAAACTGAGATGATATAAGTAATACAACTCTCAAAGAACAAAAGCAGTAAATTTGTCTATCTGCTATGAACTATCCACCTCTGAACTATCACATGCCATCCATCTCTCATTTGAACAACTGTGTTTTTCAGTCTGCTATGATAATTTAACCTATTACCATAGAAAGTTAACTTATCCCTATTTTGTAGTAAATTCACTACAGAAGACATAATTTAGTACAGTTTTATCAAACCAAAAAAAGTACAAAATATATTAGAGATGACTAATAAGTGTAAATATTTCTTTTTGACTTTAGTTCTTTCCTTGACAAACTTCATGTTACAATAGATTAAAGCAAAAAATCTACAAAAATATGAAGCATAAAGAGAAAATAATATCAAAACACTTTAAAGCTGGATAGCAAAGAGAAACACTATAAAGGATCTGACAAATCAGGAAACAGCAAATCCAAAATGTGTACAGGAACCAAAAGAAGTGTTCTGATTTCATATATAAATCTCATCAAAATGCTTAGGAGCTGGTAGTATTAGATACCTCTGGAAGACTGGTTTAAAATTTGTGTGTAAGAAGTAACTAGATAGGCTCATATCATCTCTATCACCATGATAGGCCACTGTTGTTCACCAATCCCATTTGGCTTATTTGGTAAAGAATACTATTTAGTTTGGAAAATACTAGAAACAGATTAGGGCAGATGTAAGTTATTCTTATTTTTTTGAGACAAGGTCTTGCTATGTCGATCAGGCTGGCCTTGACCTGCCACCTATCTTCCTGCCTCAGCTTCCTAAGTGCTAGGATTACAGGCATGTGTCACTACACCCGCTAGTAAGTTATTTGTAGTATAACATTTATATACAGAATCCTGAGTACTCAAACCCATTCTTCTCTTGACTTTCAGAACAATATGCATAACTTCACACACAAAAGAGGGCTAAAGATCCATTTCTGGCAAATTCATCAGAACAAAAAGAAAGTCTCTAAAATGACTTAAATTCCTCAAAGAAAGCAAAGCCCTCTTAATCCCCATCAAAGACTTTCACTAACAAGGCCCACTCCTTAGAGCAGATCTTCCTTGACAACAATTACAAACAAATACTTCACTTCAGACAAGGCTGAATTCAAAAACCCAAATTAAAGAAACAGAAAAATGAGAAAGTAAGTTGAAAGTCACAGTAACTACAGGTAAAGGAAACAAAATCTTTTGGCAAATCTGACAAAGGCAAAGGCAATGGTAAATGGAAAGTTTAATCAGAAAAAAATTACTAACTTTGGGGAAAACAAGAAAGTTATGCAGTCACGAAACAGCAATTCTAATTTACTAATGACTCAGCTATGTATCATGTCTGAAAAGTCAAAAAACTTAATACCAAATATGATCTAATCGGGGGGGCCGAGGAAGATGGTGTATCAATAAGCAGCAAAGTAAGGAGCCTCTCTGACAGAAACAGCTCAGATGCTGGAATAAAACATCCTGGAGAAGACCAGATGGAAGGAGATGGATCCTCTCAACCCAGGAAGAAACTAAAGGTAAAAAAAAGAAAAGAAAAACGTGGACAGAAGGTGTATTCAGGGGTGCTCTCACTGTAGCCTAGGAAAGCCGCTAGAATCTGAAGACTTGTGGTAGAGGTAAAGCTGGGGGTTGGTGAGCTGAGGGACTCGGCAGGACAGGGTCATGGAAGGGAGTGGCAGAACAGTGCCAGTTTGGCTCTCAGTAAGGTCCTCCTGTGGGAGTGAGCAAGGGGCTGGGTAACATTTTGGAGTCGGGCAGGATAAGCCCAGAACCAGAACTGCAGCGACTTTAGTCAGCCACTCCTAGCACAGAGCAGACTGGTGAAAACTGCTTGGACTGAGTCCCACCACTGTGCATGATCCAACAGCAAAGGACAAGGTCTCCCTGAAACTATCCCTAACTGGCTCCATCCCTGTGGCACACTCAAACATGGTGAAGACTCTCAGTGGTTGTCCAGCTCAGCAGGGAGGGGCCAGCTGCCCCGCTCCTGTTTGTACTTCAGTGGCCAGCATCAGACTGGGGAGGGCAGCAATCCCTAGCCAACATGCTTCAGAGTAATCCTAGCCAGTCCAGGAAGTGCCGGGGATTCCCATTGTCCAACTGTCTGGAAGAAACCAGAAACATGACAAAAGGAAAAAACAAAAGGAAGGCTCCAGCCTCCAACCTAAACAGTACTGGCCCAGGAGAGGTAAACACAGAAGACATCAGGGGCTTCACACCTGTGGTTTTGGAAAACGCAGCATCTGACATAAAGAATTATCTTCGAGACATTATAAAAAACTCAAAACAGAAATACTAATACATGTAAAGGAAGATACAAGAAAAATAAAAAAATGCTAAGTACCTCTCAAGAAGACACAGATGAAAAAATGGAGGGGCATAGAAAAAGGAGAGAAACCTTTGATGAAGAATATAAAAAAAAAATCTAGAATACATGAAACAGATTCAAAGACATTACCAGAAAATTACTCCATTGAAAGCTGGCAAATCTGCTTAAAGAAACTAAAGAGACTATCAAACCTTGAAGACAGGTTTGCAATGTGTGATCATGAAAGAAAAGATCTCTTAAAAGTAACAAGGAAGCAAGAAGTAACAATACAAAGGCTAGAAGATGACAGGGAGATCTATAACTTAAGAATAAAAAATGTGAGTGAAGAAGCAGGGGTAAATGTAAATGAAATACAAAGGCTATTTACAGCAATAATTAAAGAATATTTCTCAAACATACGAAAAGGAAACGATATTCAGATATATCAGGCCTATAGAACTTCAGCCAGCTATAACTAAAACAGATCTATACCCAGACATATAATAATCAAGATCTCAGAAATTCAACACAAGAACAGAATATTAAAAGCCATCAGAGAAAAGAAACAGATCACCTATAAAGAAAAACCAATCAGAATCACAACAGACTGCTCAATACAAACCATCTAGCAGGTTGCCTTATTAATTTAAAAACTAAAGGAGTTAGTGGGATACAAAATGTACAATGTACCCTGGAAATGTGAAAGGGGAGGAACTGTCTAAATGGGGAAGGCAGAAGACATTGGTAATTTTGTATCATGATTTGAAATCCATATTGCTTTCATTGCTCTGTTTAGTTTGGGTTATATTCTGTTCCAGTTTGTCTACTTGTACTAAATTTGAAGAACAGACAGCTATTCCAAAGATAAAAGGATATACTATGGTAACCATTTTTAATTTTCTATTAACTTAACCTAAAATCCTGTATTGCTTTTAGTGCCTTATTTTGACTGATTTTATTGGAATCTGTTTTCTTTGATCTCTGTCTTGACTGATTTTATTCAAATCTGTTATGTTTGACAGTATCAAGCCTGACAGTATAGGCAACTACTCTGAAGACAGTAAGATTCACTATGATACTCATTCTGGTTTGACTATTACCCACTTTTGAAGGCCTATAATGGCTCCAATGTTTTTGTTTTTATTGATTTTGTTCTGTACTGCTATGTTCAATATTATTGTACCTGACGATATGGGCAATTCTATTGAAGACAACAAAAAACATCATGGTAAACGTTGTAGATCACCTTGTATTGTCATTTTAAATCATGTACTACGTCCATACTTTTGTTTTGAATGATATTTTTCTCATAAAAAATATGATCTAATCCAAATAAGAACAAAAAAATATTGGTAGGTGAGTACATGTACATGTCCAGCCTAGGTAAATTAAAGACATCAACCGATAATGCCTAAAATAAAAAATTTTTAAAAATGCAGCAAGATAAGAATAGTGATTATGAAGTAAATACTAAAAAACTATAAAAAATAAAATCGGCTGGAGTTCAAATTGATTGCTTATGGTGTAAAGAAACAGGGTTGTGTGGGGTGAAGCAAATACTGATTTGCATGTAAGTCCTGTTGACTGGTTTTCCTTATTCCTACTATGGTTCACCTATAATTTGAATAAAAACCAGTCAGTCAAACTGAGATTTAAAAAATCTTTAAATGTTCCATAATAAACCAAAATTAACAGATTTTAATTAACCAACAGGTTAACTTTGACTCCATTCATACCCACAGTTATGAGACACATAATTTTATATAAGAGTAATTTTTATTTCTCTTATTTGGTGTCAGCCATCTAAAATATGCTGAAACCGAGGTTTTTCTCTTTTAGGGCTCTTTCTTCCTTTTTCTTTTCCCCATTTCTCTCACTCCAAAGCTGTGTTCTCAAGAAACTTTTTTTTCTAGAACAAAGGGACCACATGTGTCTATATTCACGTGGGAGATGTCCAAAAGACAACATGAAGAATATACACGCATTCTTCTTTCTAGGAGAAATTCGGTACAGTAATTGCTTTCTGGCATTTATCCCCTCAAGATACTACTTTTTAATTTTGATTTTATTGAGTAATATGAAACAGACTTCTCTGTTTACTATGTAGAAATCATTGAGAGGTGGTTACTCATGATTAAACAAAGTGTCACAACTAGACAATTCAAGCAATTTAAGAATTATTGCCTAATGATTAGTTGTTTGAAAGTAACAAAACTAGGTTTTGGGGGCTTTTTGTGGGGGGTACTGGGAATCAAACTCATGACTCTGAGTTTGCTAGGTAGGCACTTATGCCACTGATCTATATCCCCAGTCCCCATTGGAGGCTTTTTCTTTTTTTTTTTAGGCTGGCCTTGAATTCACTATGTAGCCCAGGCTGTCTTCCTGCATCTCAGTGATCTTCCGGCATCAGCCTCCCAGTGCTGGGGTTACATGGGCATGTCAGCACACCTAGCAACAAACCTAGGTGTAATGAAGTATAAATAATGATACACTGTCTAACAATACAAAGTGGTACACAGTACTGCTGGCTTTTGAGAAACACGCAGTATTAATAGTGCTTTATTAACTCATATCAATTATTAGAAATGCATTAAACAATTTTTAAATTGATGGCTGAGTATTATAAAGACAAAATGTATTTCAAGTCATTTATTGAATGTAGCCTAAATGCTCATTATTGTAAAGTGATTTTTTCAAATCACTGCAACTAGTTACCAGTTAGTTACTAATAAGCAAGTAACAGTCAAATTAAAAGATATGTCAAAAACCTTTATAAAATTTTTATATAGTTAATATATAAAAACATTTAATATCCACAGAAAATAAAATTTCACTTTATGATATTTATCACTTCAAATTCTGCAAATGAGAAACTTCTAAAATTAACATGTGAAAATGTTATTGAATAAGTTTAAAAACTGACTGGGCAGCTGAGAGAAAATGTTTCATGTCGCCTGATCACCTACCTAAAGTTTTTCACATGGTCTTCTACTCCAGAAAGACGAATGGAATGCTGTAGTGCATTCAGGTAAGTCAGGGCTTGTGTGGAGGATCCCCAGTTCACATCTTGGAAAGACAACATTTGTGCAAGATAAGTATCAATGATATAAAAAAACTCATGGAAAAATTAAGCAATGCTTTCACATTCAAACATCAACTGCTAAAATATGATACTCTTGCAATAGTACAAGTACATAGCATGACACTAAAACTATCAATATTTCTATATGCCCACATTTAAAAAGAATTGAGAAGATATGTGCATGTAACTCAGGAATCTTTCAAAATATAAAACATTTTAAAATTACCATTCATATGGCAACAAATCTAAAAGTAAAAGGTCAGAGCAGAAGGGCTATTTATAACACTTTCCTGTTTAGGTTATTTGAACATGAAAATTTCATCTCATATTAAATAAACAAACAAGTTAAAACTGAAATGATGATTCTACACATGCTAATTTACAGACTTGTAAGTTTCCTTATCCATTTTAATTCAATAGCCACATCTTTAATTCAAAAAGCTCATTATTTCATATCCAGATTAAAAATGTTTTGTTTAAAATTACTATGTTCTAATTATTCCTATAATCTCTTCCTAATCAATATTATTTGACCCAAACTTTCCCAGCTTTTGTCAGATCTTTCTTTTGTAAACTGAACCAATGCTAACATACTGCAGCAGCACCAGCTGACATGGAGATACATGGTATCTGGCCATTACCAATAAGCACATAGGCAATCACTGACCACTTCTCAATAAAAACATGTTTGTCCAATATTCCTTGTTACATTTAGAATTTTGTGATTTCCATGTTACCTGCCATACTTCTCTAAGACCAAAATAGGAAATATGTATGCTTATTAAGCTGACAGTTACTACAACACTATAAATGTGCAGTCGTCTAAAGAATAATTTAAAAACATATTGACTATACCAACAGAAAGTTAAGTACCTTAACTTATTTTTCTACAAATAAGATTAATTAAATTTAACTTGTGGATAAGAATGGAATTCCACTGCAATAAAAATCCAAAGTAATTTTATTAAGCTCAATTTTTTTGTTGAAAAACCGAAAGTGTGTATATGTAAATGAAGTATTTTAGATTGCACATAACATAACTTTCAAATGCACAAAAGATAACTCTTAAGGAAAAACAATAAAGAATTTTTGTATACTTTGTAGCTTGAAATATTAAATAGCAAAAGTTACTAACCTGGCTTTTTGTAGGTAACATAAATATACAGTCCGAGGACAATTACATATGTTAGCAATGCAGCCCACCAGTTAATGACAAACATCACTATGCAACAAAGAATTGCACCCAGAAGTGATATCCACATGTTATAGTATTTGAATGCAGGACGCCATCCTAACAATAATAAATAGACAAATAAAACTCACACAGTTCCTCAACTGCTTTACACATATGCATGTACAAAGTAACTTAATGTACGGCTGATACACTGAGGAATTTAAGCATCAAGTGTAACACTAAAGTCAAAGACTGTTACTGATCACAATTTTTACAGTTTTTGATGGTTTTACACATGGTTAAGTTTATTTTTTTGTATTAGTCTATCTTACTAGGTCTATAGTCAATAAACTTCATAAAAAATTATAAATCAAACCAATGAATGTTAAAAGCCCTAGAGAAAGTACAAAATGAAGAAAGGTTTCAAATTGAGTCAGTAATAACATAGCTTTATTTTCTGCTTTTAGCATTAGACATATCCATGTCCTAACAAATACATAAAACACTTCAAATAAAACTTTATGAAAATCATTAAAAATTCATCCACTTGCTAGAAAAATTTAACCATGGACTACAGTAACATACACCTTCCCTTTTAGTAAATAAACACTTTTTTAAAATGCTGAAGATAAAATGTTTTAAAATTTTCATTGACATGTAACCCTATATCTCAAAATATTTTTAAAAAACATTTCAATGAAATTTTATTAAAAATTGACACTAAAATGTTTGTGTCCAAAGTCTCTACACTTTATCTTTCCTGCTCTGTGAGGCAGATCCTCAGATGCAGATACAACCTTTGTTCTTTCGCCTCTTTTCCTGATTGCGAACACTGCCTCAGTGTATAACAAAAGCCCCATATACTGTTTTACTTGATAACAGTTCCTTTTTATTAGAGCCCATTGTGCTAAAACTGTTTTATGAGACTGAAGTTGAAGCTCTGCGATAGAACATATGCTTAATATGGGTGAGGCTCTGAATTTTATTCTCAGAATAAAACAAAAGATTTTTAAAAGGTTAACTAAATCACAATAATGTTCTCAGAACTCAGAATCAGCTACGAACTAGAAAAGAATTCTTAAAACACTAAATTCTTTCACAATGTTAGAATTAAAAATTAATGCAATATATATTAAATCCTTTAAGAAAACATTAGTGAACTTCATGATAAAGAAATCTTTCAAGGCTTGATTTACTTATAAAAACAAACTGAGCACTAACACCTATCTGACAGGGGTGTACATGTACGGCTGTCCCAGGGGGGCAGCTGGTGCCACAGCAGTTCACACTGCCTGATTGGGGAAGCTGTGTGTACCATGGTGGTTCAAGCCAGCAGGAATGTATTAATAAGCTAATCTCACACACATTAACTTTAAAAATGTATGGAAGCAGCTTTTTTTTTTTTTTTACACTTTTTTTCTTTTTTTATTGTTACCGTTTTTCTTTTTTTATCGAACTCACAACTACCTGCTTGCAAGGCAGGTGCTTATGCCGCTGCACTAAATCCCCAGCCCCGGAAATATCTTTTTTTTAATGAAAGAAATGAAAACATTTATAAACTTTTTTAAAAATGGAAAATCACCTGGCGATTTTGCAAGCGATGCATGGAATACTGAAAAATTGATCAATGCATATGAAGCAAGGAAGAAGTTAGAGATGATTGGAGCAATAACATTCAGTTCAGCTGCAAAAGAAAAGTGACAAATTCAATGATGGTCACTTTTTAACTTTTTAAAGTTATGAAATACCCAAACTTTTAGATAATATAGCAGTGAATGCCCCTATGTCCACCACCTAGATTAAATATTGATATTCTGCCATAAACACATCATATACTATAATTTTCAAAAACCAAAGTTTACGTACACACTTGAAATCTCCTTATACTTCATGATTCTAAATTTTGTATGTTCCTTATAATCACACTTTTATGTATCTATACATATAATACATATATAGTCTTGAATTATATATGCTTGTTGGGGGTGTTTTACAGTTGACACAATTAATATGACACTATATGTATATATCTTCATTTGATCTTATTACATCTGAAATCCATTCATATTGTTATGTGAAAACCAAGTTTATTCTTTTTTTTCACTGTCATATATTAACTGTATAGTTTCATTCTTAATTGATCTAGGTTGCTTCCATTTTGCACTACTGTGAGGCTATGAGAACCATCCTTGAATATGGCAGTATGGGCATATATGCAAGTGTGTCTAAAATGCAAACCCAGACAGAGAACTGTTGGCTTATGGGAAACCCCACTGCATATTGCCAACTTGTTCTCCAACTTAAGCTAAATCAAATATATACTTAGCTGTACTATATGTTTCCATATAGCATCACAATAACTGATAGGATCATTGGACTTTCAGTATTAACTCATCTCAGAGACTGGATAAATTCTTAAATTCTCCTTAAATTCTTAAAACTTCAGTGTCTACTTTAGCAGTGGAAGACCAACAGGCTCACTTGTAATCCAAGGCCAAAAACAGATCAGTGGAAGCATTATCTTTCTGGTAAACACTACCATCTTTTCCCTTAAGTCATTATAACATTTAGTTTAGGAACAAAATGTAAGAGTTCCCTTTTATCTCTGACGAGGACTTAACAATCCTAATAAATTTAGAAAATATTTATTTTCTATTTATACTAGTATTTGTAATATTTTATACATTAATTTAATTAGAAGAAATCAACACATTATACCAAATTAACACTTTGCTAGTAATTGAATGTTCAGATCTGCTATAGTAAATGCACTAAAATCTGCATTAATACCATTTATATAACTAACCAATTAAGATGAATCCAAGTGCAATTAAGAATGTTAAGATGTAACCCCGAAGAGGTTCATTATTTTTTCCATAACCTTTAGCAAACATCTGGAAAGCTGGGTAGATATTATCTTTACAAAGAGCCTAATGAAAAAATGCACACATAAAAAAGAAATGTTATTAAAATTAGACATACAAATTTACAACAGTTTAATTGGTATGAAACCCAAATTTATGATTTTTATTCTCTTTCTTCCTTGTCTTACAATGCTTCCTTGTCTTACAATGTAAAGTAAATTTGAACATTTCAAACAAGCTGGTTTAAAATATTTTTATCTGTCTTATCTCACTCGGGTTAAAGTTTATCTGTTTATGACAAAAGAATCAGAGAAGCAAGCATACAAACAGAAGGATAATATAAAGATAAGTTGAAAGATTGGTAACTATGACATAGGTGTGGTCCATCTTATGAAAACCAACTCAAAATTCTAAACTTAAAACCGATGACCATATAACAATCACTTTTCTTATATTACTGAATATGGTTTTTAAAAATCTATTTTACATCTTTATTTAATGGCTATAACACTAAGAACAAGGCTAAAGAATGAACATTTCCTTTAATTCAGTAATAAAAAATATTTTGTAATCAGTAACAACTATTTAATACTCATTAGAAGGAAATGACATTTATCTTATTTATTCCTATACCACTTCAGCAGTTAAAGCAATGCACAGCATATATTAGGCATTCAAATATTTGTAAAATAAAACATGTTAGTGCCAAGTTAATTCTGATAAGATACTTTACTACTTCTGATTTTTAGTCTTACATTGCCCTTCTAACAATCCATTATCAATTCTAAAAACACAACTGACAGATCATCTAAATATCTATCTATCTATCTATCTATCTATCTATCTATCTATCTATCTATGCTGAGGCTTGAAACTGGGGCTTAGCATATGAGATATGAGTCAGACCCCCAGCCCTTTCTTGAAAAATTTTATTTTAAGACAGTGTAATGCTTAGTTGCTTAGATTGGTCCTGAACTGGCAATCCTGCCTCAGCCTCTTAACTAGGTAGGATTATAGGCAAATGCCACCATGCCCAGCTCAGACACTATCTTGACAGTAGATAAATGCACAAAAATTTGCATAAACAGACATACCATTCATCTGCACAAATTTATACCTATCATCACATACCTGAACATGTACGTAGCACACACATGGGTTTCACACTAATTCCAACTAATTTGAAAATGGCACTCTCAAATTGAAAAATATTACCTTACTTCTCCCTAATAAAGGCCCACAATACAAAAACTTACCTGAAATATTTTGGGAGCACTCACAAGAGATGCTAATGCTGAAGAAAGAGTGGCTGAAAAGATACCTGCAGAAATCAATGGTGCAAATCCTGACACCATGCTCATTACCTTAAATAAGAAGGACAAACATGGAAAATAAGTCTTAGAAACAACTTGAAAAAGAACACACTGTTAGGTAGTCACAACTTAATTACTCTAATAAAGACAACTAATACTAGGAATAATTTAATAAACAATATAATAGAAAGTACATTAAAAATTTCTGAAACAGATTTGCCCGTAGCACTTAAGAGAATATTTTTATTACATACATAATTCTAAATAGATGCAAGGGTTGAAAAAAGTGCCTAATGCATTCCCAATCATCCATTATCATATAAAGATAAGTTGAAAGATTGGTAACTATGACATAGGTGTGGTCCATCTTATGAAAACCAACTCAAAATTCTAAACTTAAAACTTAAAATTCAACAATGATGAACTTGAAGTCAGTCTCCACATTATTTATTTCTTAGAAATCCTGGACATCCAGTGCATAGATATTTCAGTATGTATCTCTACCAGGCAAAAGACTGGACAGCTGGGACGGCAATGCCGCTGTCCCAGCTTAAAGTCTTAATAATTCTGTAGCAGTGCCACGTATTCAGTGGGAAAATTCCCTGGTATTTTAAAAAAAAGTTTAAATGAGAATCCCCCCAAAAAGACTACAATATATTGGGTGATGTTTCTTTAGTTAGTTTTTTTTTTTAATCTATAAGGACACACTTTGTTTTCATTTTATGTTACCTTTATGTGATATCCTCTTTACAGGTCCTGTGTTCTACAGTTTGCTGACTAAATCTTCATTGAAAAAATAAAAAGGGCTGAGGATATAGCTTAGAGCTCACCTAACTTGCTTGGTTTGATCCCCAGTAAAGCAAAAGGAAAAACAAAAAACTCTCATAGGTATTCACTGCAGAGTTCCTTCTTTATCTTTGAAATTTTTCAAAATATAAAATTGAGTTGAAGGAGCTATTTGGTAGCTTCAAATAGTCAGTGTGACCTACCCACTATAAATTTCCCTGCAATGAATATGATCACCTAATTTGTTAGTTCAGTTATGAGAATTTATGTTTCACTTATATTGATTAAGAATATATCAAATGAGGCCTCTCAGGAAAACCAGGTGTTTATGACTGTCACACACTTGCCTATAATTAAATACAATAAGCAAATGCAGAACTAGCTATGGGCACAATTCCTGGCCCTGATGCACAAGTCTGATTTTATGTATACACAAATCACCTTGCTTTATTTAAAGTGTCTTTCTTTGTATCTTCTAGTAGACTTAAAAGACAATTCTTAAGTGTTTTAAGAAACATTAGCATCAGCCTCTGTAGGAAGCTTTTAGAGAAAAACTTTGGAAAGATAATTCTCTGACAGCCCCTCAGTAACAATTAAATAGTTTCTTATATGCCATCCATTATTCATAATCACTATTTTTCACTAAAGGCATTGTACAGAATAAAGTAAAAATTAAAAATTAGACCAAATTTCTGTTATATATACAAAATTCCATGCCTGCCTGTATGATTCAAAGTTAAATTAAGTACAAGGAAAAAAATTAAGTACAAGAATGGAGATAAATTAAGCTAAATAATGAGGAACAGAGTAAACAAAACATCCTACTTGACTACTGCAAAACTGACACTGTAAGCATCACTGTTTAATTACAACACTGTAGCTCTCATGTCAAAAATTTCTTTTCTATTGGATTTCAATTATCACTTCTATCAACTGGAAAAACATATTTACTTAAATTGAAAAGGAGCTTACTTATAACAAACTTCTCTTTGCTTGAGTGCATCCATACCACAGACTTGATAAAGACAACATACTTTTGCATTTGAAGGCAATACTACAGGAATCTCCCTGGCATTCTCAGTCATTAGGCAGAGAGCAGTACTTGTGCCTCTCATGCACAATATCAGTGTCAGAACTGGCTTGAATCACTTGCTGCACATGAATGCTTTCTTTCATTCCTATAATTTTTCCTAGTCTTGTGACTAGAAAACAAAGCCTTTTATTATATAATTGGGTTCATTTTTATAACTACTAAAACTAATCAACTGCTGGAAACCATAATATAGAAAATAATAATGCTATTAAAAGTTTCAGTTAAAAATTTATAATATTTACATATTCTACACCACACACTGAAGTCAGTATTTTCAGATTCTGTTTTATTATGGGAAGGAAAATTTTTCTCATTTAGAATCAACTGAACCACAAACTCATTTACCATGGTATTTTGTTTTAATCTCCAAAGTCTATTATTTTTCTACCATGCTAGTACTCAACAAACTGCTCTCAAATTCTCTTACATAAAGTTTTCTAAATTATGTATTTGACAGACTAGACTTTCATTTTACTTCTGATATCTTAATAGAGGTATTAAACAGCAGAATTGCAAAACCTGAGAATACTAATTTTTACACAGTTCATACACTTTAAAAGTTTGCCAACTTTTCCTGCATCTATTCAAAATTAAATTCTGTGAAACGGCTGTTTAGCACAGAGGTCTCCATCCCCAGCCTATGGCCCACAGGGAACTGGACAACACAGCAGAAGCAGAAAAGGAGCGGCAGGTGAGTGAAGATCTGTCTGTACATACAGCCTCTCCCTTCACGTGCATTTGCATCTGGCTTCTGCCTGTCAGATCAGAGGCACAGATCATCACAGGAGCACAAACCTTGCTATGACTTGTGCATGCGAGGGATCGAGACTGTGCACTTTATGACAATGATCTGAGGTTGGGATGGGCAATGTAATCATTACATATCACAAACATGTATTAATAAAAAAAAAAAAAAAAAAAAGAAACGCAAACTCTACGTGGTCCTCAGTGCCAAAAAGGTTGAACATTTCTGGTTTGGTACCACATGACTTCTTTACAAGGGCCAAATCCAAATAACAAACATTACTACTGGGATTGATCAATACTTTAAAATAAAAAAAGAACATTTATATATAAAGCCACTGTGGAAATGTCAGTAATTAGAAAGCTGAACTCATTTTAATTAGTATAGATTTAAATAGTATAGATAAAAATGAAATATTTACGTGTAAATCTAGCAAATATGTGTAACATTTATACTGATGGCAGGAATCAGGATAAAAATAAATGGAGAGTGCTGGCAAATTCAACATTGCTATTCTCTGCAAAATGATATGTAAGTTTAAGACAATTTCAATCAAAATCTCAGAAAGATGTTTTGTACACATTTGTAGACTTTTGTAAGACAAATAAACTAAAATAGAACAGTTTAGGAAAAGTATAAAGTAGGCGATATAGTCCTGTTGACTTTAAGACTCACACACACACATATATATAACTACTGCCATCAAGAATGTGTGACACTCTGAAAAGGCAGGCATCAAGCTCAGTGAAACAAGAGCATCCAGAAACGAACCTCATCAACAGGACTACGTGCAGGACGCTTCACAGAGGTCCCTTTGCTCTGATACAGTGCACTTCTCTACACACACACAAACACACACACACACACACACACACACACACACACACACAGTAAATTATAGTCCAATATAAAGCACTACTCTAAGGTGCTTTTTGCTAATAAACAGCCTCAGATTTACTGTATTTTTCTTTTGCCCATTAGTAACTTAGTTTTGGGGGGTATAAAGTAACAAGAGTCTTGCGTTCTCATGTACAAGCTGCATTCTGAGTAGTCAATATGACAGCAGCCAATCTCTAGAGAAATACAGAAGATTTACATCATAGAAATTAGAAGCTTACCTGAAAGTTGTTCATTAGGCCATAGGAACAATGACTTTTTTCACAAGATGAAAAGTCGAAGTTTAATTTGCAGGCTGCAGAAGTACAGTTTGTGAGTTCTGTTACAATAGTGTCATTAACGTTTCCAGTAGCATCCCGAACAACACAAGAACCTGAAACATAAGAGGTAATGAGACTAATATAGCTAGTATCTATGTTCATCTTAAAACTATACATTACGTACTATGACAACACACACTGCATTTACAGCTAAGATCCTTTGTATTAAACACAATTTGGAAAGCATCATGGTCCCCAATATGTACATACTGAAATCAAACGTTTTATAAAGATTATTTATTCACATGTAAATACCTAACCTTATGAATATCACTGTGGAAAGTGATGTATTAGCAAAACTATTTCACAGTCTACATGGTTAAGATATCCTTTAGTGAATATAAAAGCTGTTAAGAGTCCTAAATAGAAGAAATGTTTTCCTGTATTCCAAGTAGTTTATAACTGAAACATGGCTAAAGATAAGGCTTTAGGTAAAACCAACTTTTTCTCAAATATGATTATGTAGACAACACTGCTGAGATTTGCTTTAAAAGTCTACCATGTACTAGTAAGTTTCTTAAAGTTGGGTGATACTCATGGTAGAAAATGCTTCCTACTTGTGTGCAAAATTGAGAACTTACATAATATTTAAAATTTATGTACTGAAACAGCACTTTATTATCAAGAATAATATACAGGGGCTGGGGATTTAGCTCAGCGGCATAAGCACCTGCCTTGCAAGCAGGCAGTCATGAGTTTGATCCCCAGTACCGGTAAAAAGGAAAAAGGAAAAAGACAAAAAAAAAAAAAAAAAAAAAAAAAAAAAAAGAATAATACACAATATGGCAATTACAGATTATATATTTCTATTTTCAGAAGCACTTTAGCAAGTTTTATTTCATCATACAAGATATAAATTACAGGCATTTAGTTATAACTGGACAATAACACAAGGCTAAGAGATGAAGAAAACTTTAATGATTAGACTACTTAATTCTTTACTCTTCATTTTCTTCCTATACCATTTGAAAATCAAATTTTTGTGGTATTTTTATACAATGGAGTACTACTCAGCTATAAAGAGTGATCACGGGGCTGGGGATTTAGCTCAGCGGCATAAGCGCCTGCCTTGCAAGCAGACAGTCATGAGTTCGATCCCTGGTACCGATAAAAATGAAAAGACCAAAAAAAAAAGAGTGATCATATTAGAGATATTTATAAATAAATGGATGCAACTTGAGACCATACTCATAAGCGAAATAAATCAAACTCACATGTCTAAATACCGAATAGTCTCCCTAGTGTAAGAAATGGTAAGAATACATAAAAGTTTGTGGTAATCATGATTCCCCATTATATGGCTTTGAAGCCTTATAATGCTTTCATTCATTAGTTGGAATGGTTTTATTCCAGGTTGTCTGATTTTATTGTCTGTGAGGGTATGAATAGCTATTTTGAAGAAAACAAGACATTATAATAGCTAGTGCTGATTTAATATCATTTTGTTTTGAAGTTCTACCAAGCTTTTGTTCTGTCTCCATCAGTTTCATCATGTGTCTTTTTGGATTTTATTATATGTGATAGTATAAACAAAATTTTTTATGGACAAGGAGATAATATAAGTAACCATTGTTCATTTTCTGTTAGTTGGTTCTGAATACCCTGTAATACTTTCATTCTCTTGAATGGTTTTACACTGTCTTGTTATGTTTGATACTATAGTATAGGAAGGTATACTCAAGTATTTCAAGGAAAGAGACACTACGGTAGCTACTGTTATGTCGGATTGTCTTGTGGTGAAACACTATGTTGCTTAAATTGTTCTGTTCTGACCTGTTTCGTTATGTCCTCTTTTATCTTAATCTTTTTTAAAAAGAAAAGAAAAATCACACTTTTATCTCGGAAACCACTGGAGTAGAGGAGACGGAGAGAGGACAGAGCCTTGTAACTCCCATTTCCCCTGAGGTAGTTAAGCTTTCATGTGCTTCTTGTTTCAATATTCTGTACCTTTGTTTTTTTTTTGGGGGGGGAGTGCTCTTGCTTTGAATTAGTTATATAACTACTGGAAGTATAAGCTGTCTTTCCTGACACAGCTACTGAACATCAGGGAGAGAAGGATAATCCTATTACCTCAAGGGGTACTATAGACAGAATGAAATAAATTGGAGCTAGCAAAAGACTTTGGGGAAAGCATTTCCATTCCACTTATTTCCAGCGTTTTCATTTTTTAAAAAAATGGCAGGCATGGCTTAACAGTCTTGATAATGATTTTATTACATGAAGACAGAACTGATCATGATAAACAAACAAACCTTCAGAAATTTATACAGACCCACAAATAAAATTCATTTTCACATATGAAATTTTTTAAAACAGTGAAACCTAAGTGTTTACAGATATATTTCACAATTTTTCTAACTTCAGTAATAAATCTCAAATATAAAAATAAAGGATTTCTAAGTCACGACCAGTTTTCATAAAGCTGTTTTAAAAATTATAATCAACTCTATGTATTTATATTGAAATGTTTTTCAATATAAAAATTAGAGAGTGCCATGAAAATATTTGTGCACCATGAAATATTTGAGACACAAAGAAATGGAAGGCTATTTACCTACAGATACTGCAATTCCTATGTAAACCAGTGTTGTAATTAAAATGGCTAAGAGTGTTCCTTTGGGTATGGCTGATTGAGGATCCTGGAAGAGAAGACAACTCTTTTAAAGTCTCTCTAAAAACATATACATACACATACATGCATCAGTTAAAGACAAATATACACACATATATAAAATGTATAAATGTACTTAATGCAGTACTGTGTAATACTTACGGCAAGATCACCTGAGATATTTGCTCCAGCTAGAATACCAGTTGCAGCAGGGAAAAAGATGGCAAATACTGAAAAGAAAGTCTCTTCATCTCGAAAATCAGGTCCAAAGTTCTCAGTAAATATTTCAGCTACAGAGAACAAAATATTTTTGGCAATTAATTATTAGCTAGATTATATAAAAATTTGTGTCAACAGTAACTAGTATCTATGATCCCCAATTTTTCTTCAGTTCAATTAACTGATAAATTCTTGTACTACTTTTCTAATTTCAAGTATTAGTGTTTTTGTTCCTTGTATCAGTGAATGGTTTATAATCAAAATGATGATTTGATCTGGGTGATATATCACTTCTTTTTTAATATACTGCCAAAAAATTTTTAAAAATTGCTCTTATCCCTAGCTCAAACGTAAATGAAGGTGTGAATAAATCCTCAGTCTCAGAGGTGAAATAAGAATGAAGATAAACAGAAGAAACATACAAATCCAGAAAGTATTTCCCCATTACTTCCAATACTAAGTCCCACCTGTACAGAGTTTAGTCCATGTCTTTTATCCATTTCTTAGTGGTGCCCTGTGGCAAATAATTTTAGGTAAGGCACACTAAGATCTTTCTATTTCAACAATAATTAATGTGTCAGTTGTTCCTACCATATAAATCTGTTCTAAAGACAGGTACTGACAATAAACAACAATGTCATTTTAATATTTGTATATCATATGCCAGGTTTTATATTAAAGCTAGTTAATATGTCACAGTGCTCAGAGATATAATCAAGCATGGTCCCTGCCTCCATGGAATGGGGAGTTTCTACAAAATAAGAAACAGGCTGTTACAAATAGCAGTAAATGTACTGGTTAGAGACAGGGTGTTGTAAACACCCTCCTGGTCACAAAAAAAAAATAAAAATAAAAATAAAATCTAATTAGGGTTGATTATAGAAAGCTGAAGTCATCTAACCAAGGAGATAACATTTAGACAAAAATTTTACAGAACAGGAGCCAGCATTATGATGATCAAAGAAAGAGCATACTAGAATGACAAACAATAAGCATAGCTCTGAGGTAGAAAAATGCTTAGCTGGTAAGGAGATAAAAGGTAAAGCTTTTATCTTATAGTAAGAGGAAGAATAAAACGAGATTGGAGACATGGAAGGAAGATGGAGTATGTTTAAGTTTTATCCTACATAAAATAGAAAGCCAGTGGATGATCAGAAACACACAAATGGCATATGATTAGTGTGTGGACAATAGCCTGAGGGGGTCAACATTTGAAACAGAGAGACAATTAGGAGGTTGCTTCAGGATTTCAGTCTACAGGGAGGGAATGTCATACTGATAAGACAAGATCTAAACAGTGAAAGAGGTGGGTAGAAAACAGGAATGTCTGAGATTCTGGTTCCTTCTACTTGCAGAGATGATTTCTTCTACTAAGCAGGAATATATGGGGAACACGTCAAATAAGCGGTTGGATATACTGTATATATATGTTTAGGTTTTAAAGAGGATTCACAACAAAGTGTATCAGTCTCTCAAAAGTGATTGTGAGACATGCAAACATATACTACCAAATAAAAGAAGATAATTGGAAGAACAGGGCCATACTTTGCACAGATCTGCAATTAAAGGACAGAAAAAAGATAAGGGGACTAGGCAAAACAGACACAGTGACCCATAAGTTCAAGTGAAACACCAAGTGTATCTGACACCAAATAGAACAAGAGAAGCATTTCAAGGACAAGAAACAATTAAAGAGTTTTGTTAAGCTACAAGTTAAAATTTTTCACACTGAATCTAGTACCATGTAGTTGTGATTCTGATAGAAAGCAGGTAAGAAGGGTTAAGAAGATAAAAGGTGTTAAAAAGAAACTTATTTAGTTCTAAGAATTTTATGAGTAAGTTATGGATAGTCTCAAAGTATTTCTCTGCAGGATTGGTTATAAAGAGGAAAGTGCAAATTTCACAACAGCAAAATCTCTCAGATATCACCATGACAAAGTAATAAAAATTAACATCAGAAATGGACAAAATGAACAGAATACATATCTCCTGATGTGATGCATTGAGGACATATTATTCATATCTGATAAAAGTGAATAACCTGACTCCACTGGAAAAAAATCAAATAAACCATTTGGAGAGAACTAAAACACTAACGGCTTATACTGTACCCTTGAAAAATGCCAATACTGTGAGGAAAGACAGATTGACAATTATGTAAAAAAGTTTTTAAAAAAGGAAACAGAAAAAACATGATTACTAAATACAACACATAATTCTGGAAAGGAAAAATAAAAATTGCTATAAAGAGATCTGGGGAAAATTCACACATAGATAATACATTAGAAATTGGTATTGGACCAAATTTTATTTCCTGGATTATTCTTTTCCTTAGTAGATACAAACTAAAGTGTGATTAATGAAACAAATGTAGATAAAAGCTAAGAATATGTGACTAGTGAATGTAGGCAAAGGGTATAAAGTTTATTCAATTTTTTTGCAAGTTTTCTACATTTGATTTTTTAAAGTTAAAAAATGAGAGGTAAAGATTTGAGATATTTGCCTAGGATCCGAAACTAAAAAAGTGAAGTAGTAACTGCTGGGAGTAAAAAGAGACAGCATTTCTAAGAATAAGATTTTCTAGACCAAGGTTATAATTCAGAGCTAAAAATTTTTCTACAGGGGAAAAGCTAAATTATCAAAATAAAAGAATTTCTTTATAGAAAGTAAAAGAAATTGGATCCCAAGAACAGCAGAGGCATCAGTGTTTGGGAAAAGAAATACATCTCACATCGCGAAAGAAAAAGGAAAGAGGATTAAATACCACTGTTAGGCAGTCATGAGAACTGTGCCGAGCTTATCAATATGACCTGTTTTCCCCTAATAATATCTAAGTATGAAGAGTAAGAGGCAAGTCAAGCAATGTTAACCACGTAGACAGGTCCCATCCTAAGGTATATGTACATTTAGTAGCCTCAAACTAAAATAAGCCCAGGTGTGCTACTTGAATATAACATACAATAATTGTGTGACACCTTTCTAAGTTATTAGGAATCTGAAAAAAAAAAAGAAAAATATGTTTAAATGCCTGTTAGCAGGCATTTGCAGGTATTTTAAAATCAATTCATGTTCTAAAAAGAGAATGTACAGCTATTAGAAATATTTTTAGAAATAACTTAATATCTTTTAGATAACTTTTAATATTTTTTAGAAGTAAACACATTAAAAAATGTGTGTATTAAAAAATTCGAGCAAAAAACCACTCATAACTTAGAATAAAATGTCACAAATACTCAATAAAACTGAAGGTAAGCCTTTGCTTTTAGGGTTTAAAATTTGATTTTAGTAGAATGAAGACAAGCCTTCTAATGCAACAGCAACTGATCTTACAGAAACAAGTTCAGAGCTGCTTGATTAGGTGGGGAGAGGACAGGAATTACACTGATAGGATGCTTTAGGAAACAGTAAATTTCACTTCATTGCAAAAATTAAGACACAAACAGAAAGGGTTACTAATGTAGAAACTCTTAGGCTGCAATTAGCCAAGAAACTACAACTTCTAGCTGCTTTTATAGTTTTACACATTTTCAAGATGTTGGCATGAATTCCCCACAAGAAATGTACACATTACATATCTCAGATGTGTATTCTGCCCAAATAAGAGTATCAAGAGCTGTACAAAAAAGGGGGGCGTAAGGGACAGACAGGGAATTTTAAAAAGAAATTAAGTCACATTATGTACAGGTACCAACACCCCACAAGGAGTGTAAATTTATGTTCTAACCATGTTTCAATAAAAAAGTAAGTAAAATGTTCTATTCAAACATATTCATGTGCTAAATCATGCTATTTTGCTCAATGACGGACTGCGCATATGACAGTGGTTCCTTAAGCCTGTGCCAGTCAGGCTGTAGCTGCCTTGGCTGGTCCATCTAAATAGGCGCTATGATATCTGCACAACACTAAAATCACCCAGCCCCTAACAGGTGCATGTCTCACAATGTGTTCACATCTTCGAGGACACGTAACTAATCTAGAAAAATGAACAAGTCATCTTAAAACGAAAATTACAAATTGCCCAAAGTAGTAGAAATCAAAAGGAATTTTTCTATGTTCTATCTTCTATCACTTTTTGTTGCTAATGCTGAAAAATAAAGAAGAGTCACTTTACTCTTATTGGACAGTCTAATAAATGGAACAAAAACTGAATTGTAAATTTATGTGAATCACTATCCAAACTCAATTACATTAAAAACACCTAAAACGTACTAAATTTAATAGTAGAATGCTATCATGCAGACCCTTAAAAGTATTCAATCTTTTTTTTACTTACATTTGTAACTAAAGAAACCCTTGGGCTTCTTGCTCTCCCAGGGAATAAATGTTCCTATGATGAAATCAGCAATGGCAAGAAGTAGAATCACCAAAAGAACAATCTGAGCCTGTAATTTTAAACATCACAATTAAAAATCAAACATCTTGAGTCTATACCCTTTTTTAGTTACTGTAAAATATAATTTCCATGAGGAAGAAGATTTCTAACTTGTTTCACCTGTTTCCTTCTATGCCTCTGAATGTCAAGGACAAAGAAGGTGCTCAATAAATTGGTTAAATTAACAATGAGTTCTTTAAAGATTTAAATGTTAACTCAATGGGAAAAGTGAACAGTAAAAATAGGATCATGTCATGGTTCCTGAAATAAGATGTGCATACCTTTCCATAAACTTAAAGCACTAAAATTTACAAACATTATAGGTTTTTTATCCTATATAATTATTTTCTACTTCTATCCTTTTTTTTTTTTGGTACTAGGAATTTAACTCAGGACCTTGTGCTTGCCAGGCAGGCGCTTGTGCTGCTGAGAGCTATGTCTCTGGTCCTTCCACCTTTAATCTTGACACAGATAATATATTTAACTCAAATAAGTTTGATACTAGGTCTACATACTGAATGTCTGACTGCTATAGTAAAAGAAACGGCAGAGAAAGAAACCAAAATAGAGATGAGGAAAATTCAGGGAGCAATAGAATAGAAGGAAAAGACCAACCTGCGAGAACTTTTTCAACAATTTTAAATCTCTCGGTAAAATCACTCACCAATTAACAACTATGCCATCTGTAGGAACAAGAGCTACTTATACAAGCTAATCATGCCCTAAGTAAAATGAAATGTTATTTTTTCCAATAATTAACTTGCAAATTGTGTAAATAAATGAGGTGCTGGGTATAGCTCAGTGCTACAGCCTGTGCTTGTGTGTGTGAGGCCTTAGGTTCAATCCATAGCACCCCAACTACACATACAATATACATAAATGACAATTCATACTACTGTGACTTTATAAAAAATAACAAGCCTGGAAAAATACTGTTCTTGCAGATGCATCTAATTTTATTATATTACATATAGCACAAGTATATGTGACTTTTTCAAAATCTATACAAAAAACATGAAGAAACTTGGGACTTACGGGTTCCTCAACAGGCTATCTGAGGATAAGGACCACTCAAGAAACTAGAGTTGCGCTATAACCCACTCGGTCTACCCTTAAAGATAAGGAAACATTTCTGAGCACTCCACCCTTAGGTGTAAGGTTACTTCACCAATGTTTCCCAGACACAATGACTTTTGCTTTGGAAATCAGGACTTCTGAGATTTAGCAAAAGGCAAAAACAGCTTCTTTAACATTAAGTGGGTACTTTTACTTATGGGCCCAAGTTTATTTTTAAATTGAAGTTTTAAATACATTATAAAACCAAATGTTAAATTTTGGTTAATATTCTGAACTGAGTATATCTACATAAACAAGATAGGAGGGTAGTTGTAGAAGATAAGAAGTTCAAAAGTTAGGGGACCTGGGGACCAGAAACAGCTCAGTGATAGTGCCTGCCTGTTATGTGTGAGGCCTTGGGCTCAATTCCTCCCACAAGCAAATCAATCAATCAATGTAAAACAAAATAAAAATCTTAAAACACTGATGTGAAAATGGGCACTCAGGTACCGTTAGAATCTGAAAATAATGCCACATTTTAGAGTGGCCCCAAGACAATCTTTCAAAGTTTGTACATTAAACATGCACAGCTATTCCTATCATGGCTTACTTTTGCTTCCCACTCCATTCCAGCTACTGAGATACCTAACAGAATGACCACTGTAATGGCTCCAATAATTCGGATATCATTGATGTCATCTATCATAATTGCAGAATGTTCCTAGAAAAGAGAATTATAAATATAATGAGCAAACGCACCCTGCATGTAGATGTTAAATAAATGCTTACTAAATGAAATGGCGGGAGATAATAGGAAAAAATGAATTACTATTGAGGTGTCATTTAAGAATTACCTGATACATCTGACATCAGATATATAATTCTTGTCATGATACTGATATATCTAGTGTAAACTCAATAAATCAAAAAAGAAACTGCTAATGAGCAAAATAATTGATTAAACTGCACAATACTGTTTATTAAGTTTTTCTTTTACGTAACATTTTGTATTCAATGTGATATATGCACTTATGCTTCTACTGTTTTATGCTATGTGAGAAAAACAGACGAACACACCTTCATACTATTATCAAAAACACACTGTTCCCACTATAGAAGCAAAATTATTTTTAGTTAATGTCAGTAATGTTTTTAAAAAAGTTCCCATGTGAGTTAAAATGTAAGATTATGTCTCAGTCAACAAAATAATCAGATGTGGATGAATTATCACTTCTCAAATATGGCCAATAAAAGGCAGAAAAAACTATAACAATTTATTTTTTTGATAGTTTAGATAACTATATAATATTGTAACTGAAAAAAGTATGAAATATTATAATGATCCTATGTTTTTGTTGTTGAGTCAGGGTCTCCCTACAGTTCGGGCCTTGAAATCTCAGTGATCCTTCTGCTTCAGTCCCAGGTGCTGGGATTATATGAACCTAATGAAGTTGCTTCCTTCATGGAAAACTGTTGAAAGTCAACTGCAGAGAAGAAAAAATTTCCTTCAATTCCAGGTAAGTGAGCTTACTCTAAAGATTAGAAAAAAAATACCCCAGATCCAAAAATATTCTTACCAACCAACGGCAAAAAAGTATTAATTATATTTAACCAATGTAATACGAAGTCATTTTCAGATTTTTATTCTCAAGGCTAGCATTCAATTCATAAAATAAATACATATACTTCTTACCCTGCATAAAATTTTCATTAGATATGTTTTGAAATTTATATAATTTAATCTGATATTTCCTATAGCATTTGGATAATCATAGCCAGGAGAAAAAACATAAAATTGCTGTGATTATATTACCTATTGACTGGTTTGTAGATTAACGGATCATGATTGCAATTGAATATTACAAGTGTAGCTTAATATTTTACATATTAAATCTAGTGTTAAGTGTGTGTTTCAAATTTGGTAGATTATCTCTGAATTTAAGTTTCCATGAAATATTTCTAACCCTTAAATACACTCTAAGAACCTCAATAGTTACAACATTAACAGATATAGGTATCCCTTGAGTTTCTACCCTTTTAATATGAAGGAATTCTATGTCATTCTCATTTAACTGCACATATCCCAATGACTTCTCAAGTTCTCTTCTTTCCACAGCAATACATATTCTCAACTGCCTTCAAGCAGATCTATTTTGATAAGGAACTCCAGTTCCTTAAGTCACCATATCCGAAAGTAAACTGCACAGTTACTGTAAGAGCTAAATTAGGCAAAAATATAGGCAGGCAGGGCGAGGCCCTCGAGAGATCACTTCACTGTAGAAGACAACTGTGGCTGGAGGTGAATTCACTGAAGGCCACACCTCAAGACAAAGGGAAACAGCCCACCCATATAATTCCCCTAGGGATGGACAGCAGTGATTGATACTTTAAATAGGTATCAATCACCTTGGGTGGTGGACCAGACCTCCTTAACCCATACCTTCCGGGCAAGTCTTCCTCTGCCCATGTGCATTTGCAACATAATTTGCTTCCCCATTTGATCCTCATTTAAGCAGCATTACTCAAGTGACTATTCCCTTGAGAAGCCCGATGGCCCTGGTCACCTACCTGGAATCCCTTCTTCTTCTTCTTCTTCTTCTTTTTTTTTTTTTTTTTTTTTTTTGTCTTTTTCGTTTTTATCAGTACCAGGGATCGAACTCATGACTGCCTGCTTGCAAGGCAGGTGCTTATGCCGCTGAGCTAAATCCCCAGCCCCTGGAATCCCTTCTGACTCTCTTAGACAGAAGTTTTTCTTTCTCACAATAAATACTTCGTACTCTTTAAAGTTCAGCTAAAATTCATTCTTCAGTTTTAGAGAATACGAATTCAGTGCACTTGGACATCTAGCAGGTTGGGAATTATGTTTCCCTTGTATTATTTTGAGGTCTTGTATCATCACTACATCAACTACTTGTATCATCACCACCTCTGCTCCTGAGATAACTAAACCTTTGAAATGGTCCCAATCTCCAGGGTGATACCATAATCCATTACCTAGTCCAGGGTCAAGTATTTCTCTAGGCCCCAAATCTGATTTTGTCACGGGCTCCGATTCTAACCAAATTAAAAGCTCAAACTTCACTGTAAATAAGACCTTCCCTGACTTGATCCTTTCTTCTTCTCTCCAGACTTGTCTTGCCACTTCATGTCCCAACCACACTGACATACATATTTGTGCTTTTCTCAATATGCCATACTTAGCCTTCCCAGACTTTTTCTTCCTAGTCCTCCTTATACCATAATTTCCCTATCTGCACATTACACGGACTGCCTTTCCTTGGAAAAATCTTTCCTAGATGCCGTCTCCTTACCACATTCCTGAAGAGTAATTAACTACTTGCCCCTTCCCCTTGTGTTATCCAGGCATATCTCCTACACTGCTGGCACTTTTTGATCATTTTCTTCTTTATTTCTCTAAAATAAACTTGAAGGATGAATTTCCAGGTCATCACATCACTGTGTGGTCATCATGTGAGTGACACACAAACTATCAAGAAGATTATGGCAAATTAAAAACAAGACTGGAAGAAAAGCTGAATTACCTTAAGCAACTCCACCACAGTTTCTGCAAATCCAACCACATACATAGCAACTGCAACAGCATTGGCGAAAGCGAAGATCAGGCCAATTGCACCCCCAAACTCTGGCCCTAGACTTCTAGATATCAAATAATATGCTCCTCCTAGAGAAAAGAAAATGAAGAATAAAAGAATAAGATTTAAAATGTCAAGCATTCCTATTACCTTCAATAAGATCACAAAGCAGATACTTTCAGGAAGCAGAGCACTTCAATCAATAGGTGAATAGCTGAGTCTGTTTTTAGGAAGAAATATCTAAAAGGGATTCTTTATAATCTACTTTTCATTCACTAATAGTTACTAAAATTCAGAGTTGTCCCCATTTTCTCATTTGAGGCTTAAATTAAAACAGCTACTTCTTTATACTCATAGATACCAAGATCATTTTCCATCATATTTCAGCTTTTAAAATCACAATTGAGATGATTTCAGTTATTTAAAATACTGTAACAATTTTCTGGTAATGTGACTATCGAGGCAAAATGAAATGAACAAAAAAGGTCTCACAAGAAACTGGAAAGAAAAGCATGCAATGGCACCCCAAATTGATGGAATTTGTACTCCAGTAAATCCTGCCTCAATGACAAAGTAAACTAAGAAATTACATAAATTATCATAAAGCAAGTACTTTTCTAACCTGAAAAAACAAAACCAGCATTAGGATTTGAAGCTAATATACAGCTTTCCCAAGTCTCTAAGAGCTCTTCTAAATTTCTAATTTAATTTGATCTCTAGGTCTTAAAACTTAGTCTAATAATACCAACCCTACACAAAGTTATATTCGTATTTGTAGATACTAATGTTATCTTTATACTGTAACTAGTCACAACCAAACTCATGGAATAAATTCTGTGACCCAGAATCCTGGAAAGAATTCTCAAAGTACCACTGTAACTACTTTTAAGAAACTAACTACAAATAAACAAACGAGTTGGGCGTGGTGGTGCAGGTTTGTAATCCCAGTAGCTGGGAGGTTCTGGCATGGATGGCCATGAGTTCCAGGCCAGCCAGGGGTACAGAATAAATTCAAGGCCACCTTGAGTTGTATAAGCAAGATCCTGCCCCAAAAAACAAAAATCAAAAGATAAAACAAATAAAAAAACATATTATCATACTTTTAATTAACAATTCCTTAATGGTATCAAATATTTCATCAGTTTAAATTTGCTTGTATCAAACATATTAAGTAAATTTTGTATCGTAAGTGTACACTTGCGAGTATACAGGTTGCTGAATTTTTACAAAGTGAACACACATAACTGGCATGTATAAGAAGAAATAAGAACCTGCCTATTTTTTAAAACAATGTTTAAAAATCGGGATCCAAATATGGCTATACTTTACAATTAGCTGATAGTCTCTTTTACCATAATTGTTTAAATAACTTTTAAATTAACATTAAACTTAAAAATGAAATAAAACCCACAGAAACAAATAGCTTCACTGATTAGGAAAAAAATTGCTGTTACATAAAGAAGGAACACTGGCCCACTCCCTTTAGGAAATGAACATGATGTTGATACCAAAACAACATAAAATTCAAGATCAGAAAGTTTCAAACCAAAACTCTTAGGATCTGAAGACTCAGAATTCCTTAACTGTGAGCAAGTAAATTCAGCACAAAGTTCATCTCTGATCAAGTGGAGTTTAGCCCACAAATAGTAGATGGTTTTAGATTTTTAAAATACGTAATACTTTGTGATTACAGAATAAGAGAAGAAAACTCATATAATTCTACAGAAGTTTTTTTTTTTTTTTTTTAAAGCAGGGAAAATCCGAATATTCTCAGGAAATTAAAACATAACTCTGGAGGCTGAGACAGAAAGATCACAAATTCCAGTCCAAACTGGGCAATTTAATGACTTGTCTCAAAGAAAAAGATATTGCAGTTGAAGCTACCGTGAAGACCCTGGGTTCAATTCCCAGTACCTCAACAAACAAATAACAAAACTTTATCAGTCTGGGGGCATGGTGGTACATGCTTGTAATCTCAGCATTTGGGACGCTCAGAAAGAGGATTTGCCTGGAATTCAAGGGCAACCTGAACTTTACAGTGAGATAGTAGAGAACCTGTCTCAAAAAAACCAACCAAACAAAACCCAAAAAAACAAAAACAAAAAAGAACACACAAACAAACCCTTCTCAAACTGACAAAGATGTATTCAAAATCCTTGTAGCCAACTGTATAGTGACACACTGCAAGCACTCACTTCCCTCAAGACTGAGAATATAGCAAGGATGATTACTGTCACTACTTCTAGTCACTACTATACTGTAGGTCATAACTAGCCTCCTAGACAAAAAGCTTTAAAAAGGAAATGGGGAAGGAAAAGGTCAAAGCTATTCATAAATGATTGTTATACAAGGTCACAGAATACAAGGCCATTATACAAATCCACTCTATCTCCATACAAGCAAGAAAAAAATGGGAAAGTAAAACTTACAAATTCTACTTATAACATGAAGAATATATGCTTAAATGTGTGACTATATACATACATATATATATATATATATATATATATATATATAAAACCTTTTAACTAAAAGTACAAAGTGATGTTCAAGTTACAAAAGAATATCTAGTTAAATGGAGAGATATATCATTGAAGGTAACAGTGATCACTCTTCCCAAGCATTTTAGATTGATAGCCCAAAGCCTCATCAAGGTTTCTATCAGTTAGATCTTACTTTCTGGAAGAAGTAAATACAGCTAACTTTAAAAATTATATGGAAATGCAAAGAACAAACAGAAACTAAAGCAATTATGAAAAGGAAGGAAGATTAAGGCCTTACTATACAGCCAAGCAATGAAGGCCAACTAGTACTCACTGGTACTGAGAAAAAAGTAGAACAATGAACAACAAGTCCAGACTATATTTGACAACTGATTTTTCAACAATAGCATAAAAAATAATTCAATGGAGACCAAACAGCCGTTTCAATAAATGGTGCTTCTGGGTAGAGGCATACATTATACACAAAAAATAATGAGATTATTCACAGACAAAAAATGTAAGCACCAAAGAAAACATAGGAGAATATCTTCACAACTTTAGGAGGGCTAAAGATTTCAACACAGAACTAATGTATAAGAGCAAATATGAGAAACTGGAATTCATCAATATTATAAAAGTGTTCTCTGAAAGTCATGATTAAGAAAATAATAACAAAAAATGATAAAGCAAACCACAGACAAGGGAAATATACAGAAAGCCAATGTTAAACACAAGATTTTATCTAGAACATAAAAGACTACTATAAATCAGTAACAGACAAACCAATATAAACAGACAAAACAATATAAAGACTGACAAAAGACTGAACACATCATGAAAGCCACATGGCCAATAAGCACATAAAAACAAGTCCATTACCACTAATCACTAAGGAACTGCAACAAAGATGCATTAAACTCACAAGAACAGTTACAATTTAAAAAGAGATAGTATGTAATCTCTATGTATTGCAAGCACACAGTAATAAATGTAGAAAAAAAAAGATGTAACACTGGCGAAACTATAGAAAACCTGAGTTTCATATACTGCTGATAGGAATACAAAATGATACACCCAGTTTGGAAAAGTTGCCAATATCATAATTATGCTTTACATTTCATATAAATCAACAAGCTCTTTCGTACATATCCTCACAAAACAAAACCAAATGTCCATCAACAAACTATTGCTATTACAAGTTGTATAATCATAAAGTAATAACAATGATTAAATTATAAACACATTTAACAACATGGGTAAATCACAAAACACTACAGAATAAAAGGTTAAAGGCAGGGTACCTTTTGAAATGAAATTCCAGCCTGTGATAAGTGATAAGGGACTTTGCAAAGGAATGGAAAGGAACTTTTTGGTGTGATGGAAACATTCTGTACTTTGAAACAGATCTCACCGAATTGTAAACTTAAAATCTGTGCCTTCCATTGGATGTGGATTTTAGTTCAATAGTGTTGATTTAACAAGCTGTAAATCTTGCCAACAATGAACATTTAAAACACTTATTTAGTACTCGCTTCAGCAGCACATGTACTCAAACCTCTATCTAGTGTCAAGATGAGTTAGAAGGAATTTCTAGAAATTTGTAGAGCTGGATTACGTGCTAAATGTAGTATTTTAAGACAGGCAATTAAATCTATACATCTTTTTGAGAACATAACACATATACCACCCTGGTCAAGACTAGCACCTAACATCTACAAAATGAAACAAGCACCAAGCAAATTTCGTCACCTTCCATTCCACCATGGTTAGTGTCTATCTGGCCTCACAGAATCTTACTACTGTACTACAGTGATCTAAGAGATCACCAGGCCAAACTCCTCATTTTATGGGTAAACCAAGACTGAGAAAGGTTTGCAACTTTAAACAATAGGTGAGGAATAAACCTGTTAAAAGACATGTTAACTAAACATTACAACGGAACAAAAAGAAATCAAAATGCTAAAAGTTCCATGATATCAATACAAAATTCAGCTGCTTACGTGAGCTTTTAAGAAACTGGGGAAAAATGGAGCGGTAACAGCCAAATATCCCAGAAGGCTAGTTTCTTCCGACTTAATCCTTATTCCAGGCAAAGTAATATAAAATAACCTGATGGTAACTACTTATTTTTCTATTATTTTCAGAGTAACTTTAACCAACTCACTGTTTTCTGTTTCTACTGCCTTCAGCTTTTATCTGTAATTTTAATTTCCTCTGCTCATTGAACACTTATTTTATTGTAATGAAAAGTAGCCCATTCAAAAAAAAAAATTTTTTTTTTTTTTTTTTTTTTTTGTGTGTGTGTGTTTTTACTGGTACCAGGGATTGAACTCACGACCACAGGCTTGCAAGGCAGGCGCTTATGCTGCTGAGCTAAATCCCCAGCCCCTCCCAAAATTTTTTTAAATGCCAATTAAGAACTTTATTTTTTTCTTTTGACAGACTCAAACGACGTTATTCAGTCCCATAACTAACGAGAAACTAAAAATGCCTCTCTTAATCTCTCATACTTGTTGTGTTAAATTAATTTAACCTTTTTGGAAAAAATAAAGCTCTTATACAATCCTATTATAAATTCAGGTGAAATACTTAAAATCTTTTCCTTTCTGGGATATTGCACTATAGGCATTTGGTCTTTAGCTAGATTCTTGAACATAACTCCTAAAATCCTAGGAAGTCCCAGAAAGGGGTGAGATGAGGACCCCTATCAAGCACACTGAGTTTGGTAACAAGCTACAAAGCTCTGTAGTACCCTAGACAGCTTTAAGATGGAGGCTGATTGTTAGAAGAAACACTGACTTACAAGGTTGAACATCCAACTCTCCCCCTGACCTCAGGGGAGGGGATAGGACACCAGGGCTAGAGCTGCAGCCAATCAATAATGGCAGATAATCATGATGCCCATATAAAGGAATCTCCATAAATATCCTAAGCAAAGGTTAAGAGTAAGAGGGCTTCCAGATTGGTGGACAATGAGTTGCCAGAAGGATGGCAGGTGTAGAAGGCACGAAAGTGTTCATGCTTTCCCCTGTGTTATGGCTTAGGTATCTCTTCCATCTGGTTCTTCCTGCGTTGTACCCTCCATTGTATAGCAAGTTAACTGTTTTCCTAACTTTGGAGACGTGCTTTAGTTTAGTTTTTATCAAGTCTGAGGAAAGGGTCTGAGGAAAATGGCCAACAATATTCTGTTAGAAGTACAGCACGCACATTTATGACAATTAGCATCTGAAGTGGGGATAATCTCGTGGGACTGAGTTCCTAACCTGGGGAATCTGCACCAACTCCAGTATTAGAGTTTAATTAAATCACTAGTTACTCAGTGGGCAACCAGAGATTTGATGAGCTGGAAGCTGGTATAGGAAAAACTCATTTGGTGTTAAAAGTGCCATGAATAGAAATGGACCTAGGATACCTACTATTACCTAATGCACAAAAGTTACAACGACTTAGACATTTAATATCTACAGTACATGACAAGTTGCTATCTTCAGCCATTACTTAAATAAAAATCATCTTGAGATACTATGATGCACATATCAAAATGAAAAAAGAAAAAAAGAGGAAAAGGAGAAGGAGGAGGGGAGAAGACCTTAAATAGTATGGAGAATACAGATATGGAAAAACTGAAACTCACTGTTGGCTGCAGAACAAAATAGCAATGACATAGGTGTTAGAAATCTGTTTAGTAGTTTATAAAGTTACATGTTTCTTCTTTGCCATTACTTGAATAATATAAAATCTTATATTCATGCAAACATTGTTTTGCTGGCAGCAATTTTATTTATAATACTACCAAGCTGGAAACAATATCCCAAATTCTTTAACTGCAGAATGAATAAACTGTGGCATGTCCACACAACAGAATACCACTAAGCAAAAAGACAGAACTATCTAGTGATACACACAACCACATGGGTGAATCTTAAAAGAATCCTAGTAACTAAAAAAGTCAAACTCAGAAGACTACACATTAAATGATTCTATTTCTCTGTATAGCATTCTTTAAAAATTAAATAAAAGGCAAAACTACAGGAACAGGAAATAGATCAGTAGTTTTGAGGAAAGAGGATGAGGGAGAGGAAGTACTACAGAGGGGCACCAGAAATTGTTTTGGGGTTCATGTAAACTGTAACACAAGCTCTCAAGAACCCTGGCATGAACGGCAAAAGAGGATAAAGCTCTAGGCACTCAGCTGGCAGCAGCAGTTTAAATAGCAAGAATGTGTCCTTCAGGCAGGCACTAGGCCGGAGAAGAAGACAAACTCTACCAGTTAACTGGCATTACTACTTTTACCCTGTGGGAGGAAAAGAACAAAGCAGATGATTTTTCTATCCTGCTGCCAAATTCATTACTAAAATCTAATGAGGCCTGAAACTGAACATCTTTTATTTTCTATGCTTTGACTGTTTTTGTCTCTAGCAACTCCACATGTTTCCATATTGATCTGTCCTAGGTTTCATAATTAGATATTATTGCATCTGTTTACAAGCTGACAATTCATATTAAAGAAATAACAACCACAACTGTTTAATCTCTGAAATATACTGTTAAAGCTAATGTTAAAATTAGCTAAAATATCCAATCTCTCCTATGGCAAAAACACAACAGCAGGAAAAATATGTATTTCATATTTCACAGAGTTAGAAATACACTTTTCATAATGAGAATAAACCATTATTAGCATCAATAAATATTATAACTCAATTAAGAAAAAGCAGATTATCAATTACTATCTCAAAGTAATTCATCATAACAAGAAAACATTAAGTTTGAGAGAGGGCTCTTCAAAGTTAAAATAACTTACAAAGCCAGGTGTGGTGATGTCCACCTGTAATCCTGGCACTCTTCAAGGTGGAGTAAAGGGGATTCCAAGTTTGAGTCGAGCCTGGGAAATTCAGCAACTTATGCCCTGTCTTCCAAATAAAAAGGTCTGAGAGTATACCTCAATGTGAAAGCCTTGGATTCAATCCTCAGTACCAATAAATAAATAAATACATAAATAATTTTATGTATGTGTGTATTCACAAATATAAATTTATGTATGTGTATATACACACATATAAATATATATAACTATTTCCTTAGGAATTTCCTTAATAATCAACTTTCAGTTTATACAAAGTTTAGATGGGTTCCACAGATATTACCATTCCCGTAGCATCCCTCTTACAAAGCAGGCAGTCAAAATTGAGTCCTCAGTAGTCAGGCTATTGGGACATCCATTCCAGGGATTCTCGACACCACCATAAATCATTGTTTATGGTTAAGAATGGCAAACAAAATTCAAATTTAATACATCAAGTCATTTTAGTTTCAGACCTTAATTCCCTCTCTCATCCATTTTGCTCCTTGAAATTTTATTGCAAAAGGGTTCCTTGATTCATAGATACCCAGTCTGGAACCTGCTGTCCCTTCAATCCAGAACTTGCCGTCATCCTCTCGTAGTGACACTTAACTTCCCTATCCATTCTTAAAAATGCTACCTGGAGCTACAAACATGTGGGTCAGATTCAACTTATGGGGAAACAATACCTCATAGATACTTTTATCATGTTAACACTTTACCAAGTTGGAATATTCTGTTCTTTCTTCCTTCACTTAAAGAACAAATTTCTCATGATTTCTTAGTTAAATTCAACTTTCCATTAAGGAAAAGTTTAACCCAACACTAGATTCTTTATCAGTTTTCATAATAAAATAGCTCCCTGGCACTGTTCAAAGATGAGAAATGAAGATTTTTTGATGTTTCTTTGTGAATTTAGTGTATGCTATATTTTTAACCAGACTGGTTATTATCATTATTATTACCACTGTTCAAATTATACAAATTTCAGCCAGTGTTAGTTTGTGTAAGTGGGTTCCTCAAACTGCCTGCTGTGTTCTTTTGACTTCCCTAGTAGCCTCTGTTATCTTCCTTACGTGGGATATGGAATGATGACTAAGTACATTTCCTGCTTAGATCTGGAATCAACTAGTTTTCCAAGGTTCCCAGGTTGTTTTGAATGAATAAACACAAAATGGGCTCAAGGGGGGCTTGTTACTACTGAGTCACTTATCACAGATCATTTTATTTGACAGAGCTAAGAAAAATGTACTTTCAGGGTAAAACGCGTGAGGTTACATACTTGCTATTTTCAATAATGAATTCAGCATAAAATGTTTTATTCTTATACTTATTTCTACTTTCTCCCCTGCAGAAAAGTTTTTTCCTAAAACCTAAAAAAAAAAAACCAAAGCAAAAAAAAAAAAAAAACTACTTGCAAATAGAAGCAAAACATGGAAACAAAGCTTTTAAGTAGGGAGGGAAAGAAGGCGGGCAGGGAGATGGGAAAAAAAGAAAACGCACTATCACGTACCTATACAAGTTCTCTTACAATAAATGGGATTGCTACACATACCTAAAATATACCAATAAAATCTAATTTAGAAAAAATAACCTTGCTAGAGGATGACATGTCCAAGAGTCAGAGAGAACACAGAGGAGTGTACAATCACTGCAAGAATCGCCAAGAAATATTCACTGCAGGTAATGTAGCTCAAAGTGAGGTGTCCAAAGTCGCCAACTAACAAATGAAAAAAAATATCTTCTGATGAAGTTTTATATTTGGTCGTTTCTTTAAATTAGTGATTTGTAGCCACATGTGGTGGTGCATACCTGCAATCCAAACATTTGGAAGGCTGAGACACAAGGATGCAGAAAGTTCAAGGCCAGCTTGGGCTACAAAGTGAGTCTAAGGTCAGCCTGAACTACACAGTGCGACTCTGTCTCAAAAACACTAAAAAAAAAAAAAAAAAAAAAAAAAAAAAAAAAAAAAAAAAAAAAAAAAGAACGAGAGCGAGAGAGCCAGACAGAGAGACAGAGAGACAGAAAAAGACAGAGAAAGAAAGATAGAGATCCTCTTTTATCTCCTGTAGGTTTCATTATTTCAGGAAATGTATTTATTTTCTAATTTGTATAATACTTGATAATACAAGATTCCAAGTTTTATGACCTAATGGTCTTTTTTTCCATAAAGGTTTGTGAACTACTACCCTGAATAAACTGAAGCAAAACTGTGATACAGTACATGTGAATTTCTTGGCACAAACCTTCATGAGTTCCACATTCTCGTATTTCCTGATTCCAAAAACAGAAAAGGGCAGACACAATTTCTAAAGTAGACGTTCCCTCCATATATGTATGTATCACCCCTGTATATTTAGTTACTAGCACAGACAAACAAAATTGGTGTGGGCACAATTCAGGAAAATGTGTATTAATGTTCAGATTCAAACGGGAAACAGTTCACAATTCATGCTGCCCATGGCTTCATGCTCCATTACCACAGAGGCTCACAATATAGATTCTATGGTCTGGGGACACAGAGAAATTCTCTGATGTTCTGGTGAATCCCTACAAGCCCCTGCAACTGCACCAATGTCTCATCTCATTTTTATTCTCTAATAATATCAGACAGAAATGAAACACTGGGTAGCCAGCACACAAGCCAAAAAAGAATCACCTCATTGTCTGATGCTGTTGAAAATACTATCTCACACTCCAAAAAGAGCTCAGACTAACATAGACATAAACCTTGAGTAAACACTGAGCATAGACCTTAGCATAGTCCTAATTATATTAATATGAGCTATCAGTTTCCCAGAGTCACAGGAATCTGGTTCCTCCTGGTATCCAAGGAAGATGAAGACAAAGTGAAAATTAAAAACCACTTTGGTTGTCTGCCTCCCCTTTCAAACATCTGATGCAGTTAAAGCAGAAATTTTGTCCACATAATGTCAATTAAGCATATTCACATCATTCACAGAGAGAATGAGTGGATTAATTTCTGTTGATTTGCTATGATGTCCTTTCTGCATGGATTTTCTCATCACGCTAAATGAATGGTGAGTTTTGGACTGGAAGGTGGAATTCTTTGCTTCTTATTCTGAGAGCTCCCAAGTGATTCTCCTGTTCTCTTGGGTGTTCTCTCTGGGGAGAGTAAAACCTCAAGAGGCGATGCTGTAGTTTATTTAGTAAGAGGCCTGAGAGTGCTTCCAGATGGTAGCCTGACTCGAAGGCAGAGGTTCAGAGTCCCAGGTGTAACTCATAAGCTGTCTGACATGAGAAAAGTTTTATCTTAGCTTCCCTCACAGTGGGTGGGAGAATAAGGTCACACCTATGCAATATGGACCGAATGTGGAAATTCATGCCAGTGATCCAAAGGCGGAAGGAGGAAGTAACCAAGTGCAACCTGGCAGAAAAGAGACTAGGAAGAAGCTCTATTGTAAACTAGACATATTAAACATCTCAGGTATTTTAAATCTCAAAATTTTACATTCAATCTTAGTTTGAAAGCGCTCAGTAGAAACTCCCATCTGCAAAGACCTGATGTTTCTTCTATGAAAGCAAAAATTAGAAATAAAATTGAAGTCACAATACATTAATACTATGAAGAGAAAAGAATGAATTTACCTCCTCTCACAAACCCATTAGTAGCAATTGCTGAAGTAGACAACCCTGTGATAGTTGTCACGACAGTGGCCATCGCTATCACAACAACTGACAGACCTGTAAAGAGAAAGAAGAGAAATTGAGAATATACATACTTGCATTCAAACCTGGTACTGTAGAGAACAGGTTGGTCAAAGCATTTTGAAGGGACATACTGAGTTATACAGTTACCAAATCTTGATCCCGTTTTTCAAAATCAAACCAGAATTATAAGTAACATTAAAATAATAATCTAGATTAAGTAAAGGAAACTTGTTGCTCAGAATGACTCCAACTATTTTGAGTTTTATGAAGGTGAGACCTCAGAAAGCCAGTTATTGCACTTATTACCCTCAAATCAAGCAGTACGTAACTTCACTTACCGATTCCTGCTTGACCCACAATCCATGACAATCTAATAAACAGCATCACACCCCAGATGTTTAACATACAACGTACCTAAGAGAAAAAATGGGCACAACACAGATAAGAAAATGAACATAGTAACAAACACTAAACAGCCAAAAATAAGAACACAAGTCTAGCTGGGCATGGTGGCACACACTTGTAATCCCAGCCCGTAGGAGTCTGAGGCCAGTTTAGGCTACTATAGTGAGTACAACATCAGCTTCAACTACATAGTGAGACCATGTCTCAAAACAAAAAAAAAAAAGAAAGAAAGTCTAAAAGAATATAGTTTTAACAACTGAGACCAAGTGACAGTTATTTGTATGTCTTGCTCCTGATGGCTTGAACTCCTAGTGATACATACATACATGACTGTCCCATTAGGTGGCTTTTAATTAATTTTATTAGTAAAAGACTGACAAAAGTGAATAGATTCATTTGTACCACAGTCATATTAGCTGAACAATGGACAGCCATGAATGTATCATCTGTGGGTCAACCTGATGGGAACATGTTAAAATCTAAATCCCTTTTTGAACAGATTACAAAATCAGCTTAAGTAGACTTCACTCCTAAGTATAATATAACATAAATGTGTATGTATAAATAAAAGAGCTCATCTCATTATCAGAAGTAGCAGAAGCAACACAATAAGAAAAGTATGAGAAATATTTTGAGACTTTCTTTCAAATCACGTCTAATACGCTTCATGCCATAGGTATATAATAAATTTTCTATGTTCTTTTTCTTGTTTAAAAAATAATTTAAAATGATGTGAACATTTCCTTAATCAAGGACAATCTGGTCCAATTAATAAACATTGTATCTCCTCTTTTGAATCAAAAGCCAAGAGGAAAAGTTAATAATCGGGTCTTCCCTAGTACTTGGATAAAATAACTATAACATTGGGAGGGGGGCCTGAGTGAAGGAGATTCTCTTGAGAACTGCTAGGTATATCAAGGTTTCATTTTTTATTGATTGATAGGTTGACTGTACCAGGGATTGAGCTCATGACTCAGTGCTTGCCAAGCAAGCAATTACACCACTGAGCTAAATCCCCGGCTACAGGCAGGTTTTAGAATGAACAAAAATGCTGTAACTCTCAAAGTGAGTCTTCTATACATACCAGTACACCCTTGATCCAGCCAAACTTCACAACTCCTTTACTTTCTGCAGCATATGTGACCACGGCATCTCTGGTTGGAGTACTTTCTTCCCCATTGGCAAAGCCATCCTCAAAAGGTTCCTGGTTAGAAAAAGATATGTGAATTATGTTTAATAATTATTTAAAATTCCTTATTAAAAACAAACATAAATGAATACACTTCAGGAAGATACACTCCAGATTTTCAAGAATCAGTTGGTATGGTCTGGATACAGTTCTTTCCCCAGCAAAAGTTCACTTGTTGAAAGTCTGGTCCCCAGGGTTGCACACTGGGAAGTGTGGAATCTTTAAAAGGTGGATCTAGAGAATGGTCTTCTAGATCATTGCACAAGCTACAGTAGAAAAAGAATACTAGTCTCCTGGGAGACTTCTTCAGAGCCTCAGGGATTCCTCTTCGGTGATATATGGGAGCCCCATCACATGTTGCCACCATGGAACATGTCCATGCGTAACACAGCCAAGGGGGAAGCCCCTTGCTAGAGCCTGCACCATGGTTGTTTGGATTTTCAGCATCCAAAATTGTGAGGCAGGTAAACTCTTCTTCTCATGTAGCTTCAGTATTACATTTTAGTAACAAAAAATTATGTAATACATATATGTTTTTGGATATTTTATCTGAGGAAAATATAAAATAATAAAGTAAAAAAACTTAATTACTGAGATTTCTCTAAATCTCATCAGGACAGTAAATTCATCTTAATAAATTCAAATACTACATTTTGGTGATGTCTGGAGTGCTCAGTAAATATTATCTGCCAAGACTAGACAAGCTAAGTCAATCAATTCAGATCTGTTTCTCTAGTCACAAATTTATATCACCTACCTGTCACTCTTCCCACATCTGACATTTCAACATTGACCATTTACAATTTTTCATCACCAGTTCCCCTGTTAGAGTTCACAAAAGCACATTCCCATGAACCCTAATACTCAATCACAGCACCCTTCCTTCACTCATTCCAGGTCTCTAACATGTCCAAAACACTCTCTTCTATCCACATTCTCAGCCACACAGGAAAATTTATAGCTATAGTTTGAACATTCTTTAATGCACAAGAGCCAATCAAATTTATCTTTCAAAATAATTTCAATGCTTTATGTCCGTTGAATTCTGAATATAAATGAATTGTTAGAAGTTTTGTGTTACTACAAAGCAAAATATATGTGATATTCTAAACTTTTCTTTGCCTTTAGGCTGCCTGTTGTTATTTCTCTTGGCTTAGAACTAGTATGAACTTGGTGGAAAAGAATCATTAAACATGTAAGTATGTAAGACAGTTTTCTAAAAAGTGACCAGGAGTCTGTGCAGCTCAATCTCAAGAGCAACCTACTTTTGACTTTACTTCCACCATTTGAAAGTCAAAGACTTTAAAATACTACATAACTTCCAAGTACTGTGAGAAAGTATAATGCGTACAGTACATACAGAGCACTGTTAGGACACATCGAATCCATCATCCCACACTCATGTCCATTCTCATGCCGTATTTTCTTTCGATGGTTTTCTTGACAGACTCATATCTCAACCCGACAAGTCAAGTCATTGCTCAGGTTTGTTTCATGAATGGATCACCCCTTTAAGTTTCACCTCTGAATATAACTACTTGTTTTTTTGTTTGTTTGTTTTTGGGGTTTTTTTTGTCTTTTTGAGACAGGGTCTCACTATGCAGTTCAGGCTGGCCTTGGGCTCACTCTGTAGCCCAGGCTGGTCTTGAACTTGCAATGATCCGCCTGCCCCAGCCTCCTGAGTGTTGGGATTACAGTGGTGCACCACCACTCCTGGATCACTGAATATACCTATTTGAATGTTTCAGTATGTTTACTATTCTAACCCTTACCAAAAGAAAACAGAAAAGATTAACAAACTAGAACAATGACCTTTTTTGTAAATAAAAAGGACAAAAAATTGTTTATTTTATGGATATAATTTTTAAATTCCTGAACATTTCAGTATTTTTAACTGTCACAATGTATTATTTGGCCAGAAAGATGGCAAAATTTAAAACCTTTACAAGGTTATACAATGTAAATATATTTTAGATTTATTTCAGGATACATGTCTTAGAAATTCACCATCTTTGTTCAGCTTCCAATATCTAAACATTAATTTACCTTTTGATTTACAAACTTATCTTTTAAATACTAATCTTAGTTTTGCTATGTAAGAAAAAAATACTTCTTTTAACGCTGACTTGATTTAATGCTTTTCAGTAAAAAATTCTTACAATATCAAGCTATTGGTCCCTCCCCAAAACTAACGTTTAGCCAGTAAAAAGGACAGTCAATAATGAAATCAGATTTTTAAACAAATGGACACAAATTGAGCTTCAACATTGTCCAAGTTTTCTTAAAGTAATGAAAAACCGTGATATGATTTTAACTAGCTCCGCAACATGAAGTGTAGAACTGTCTGCAGTACAGACCTTTATCTGTGCACACCAATATGTGCATGTCATTTCTAAATGCTGTAAGTATGTATTACATTAAAATGATACAGTTCTTTTTCTCTGGACACCTGAACTACTAACTCTACCATTTTCACTCAAAAAATGCTCCCAGGCCAGAGATTTAGCTCAGAGGCACAGGCACCTACCTGGGAAGTGCAAAATCATGAGTTCGATTCCAAGTACAAAAACCCAAAAAATGCTGTTATCGTGGATAAAGATGGTAATATCCAGAAAAGATGCTTTGTGTAGCCATCAAAATTCTTTCTGATTTTGTAATTCTTTTCTGGGGGTAGACTGACAAAGAGTTTCTCAGTGTGTGAAATAAAACCAAAAACTGTTCAAACAGCGAACTTCTTAGTATAACTAAAAGGCTAATAAAACATCTCTGTTAATGTTTATTACTAATCCAGTCTAATAAGATAGCCTTTTAAAGCAGATAAAGCTGCTACCTCTTAGACAGTAAATTGACAACTAGATTATAAGATCACAATCTAAATTCAAGTGCCAATCTCATATCTGGAAGATAAAAGTGTGACTCACTTATAGCTATGTATTTCAAAAGAATTAGTGACAGCCTTATTCTTAGGTGGCCTGGTCACTTTTCATTACAAACAAGGTTCCACCACCAGCTGACTTCATGAGATCAAGGGCAGCAGTTTCTCTGGGACTGCATATGAACTCAGTACCCAGGCCATCTTCTCCTGTAGCATCTGCTGAAGACTAAGGAAGGGCCAGTGAGCACCCTGAACATACCCTGTAGCTGAGATCCTTCCCTTCTGGCACCTCCAAATGGGTCTCTGACATACATGCAGTGTTAAATCTTGATCATGTTTTATGATCAGATACAAGTCTGCTTTTACGTAATGGCCCTTTTTATTTAAGGATAACAAAACTAATTTTTAGCATCACCTTTGGAAAGTGATTTTAAAAACATATACTTACACAGTTAAGAAGACTATATAAGGTATTACTTTTTTTTACAAAAACAAAAAATGGAGGAAATTATTTATTAAACATGAAGAAAGCTGAAAAGGAAAAAAGTTGGTTATTCCAAGAGGTAGGTGATAATGTCCAAATGAAAAAACAGAGTAATATGCTTAAAATCATGAACCTAATAATGTGTCAGGGCAGATAATCCTATGAGAGAATTCTATATATAACAGTGAGTGAAGGTAAATTATTTTTGGGTATCTTTTATGGACAAGGGAACAAAACATAGGCAATTTACCCAACTCAAGAATGGTCTTGCTCAAACCATCCAATTTCTCAGGTACTTCTGAACTTCATTTTGCTTTATGTTTCCCTTATTCCTTTGTTTTCAAATCTATTAAAGCTGGGCAGGTCTCATTAAAAAGGACAGAAAAAGTTCTCTACTGTGATGGTACCCAGGATACTTTTCACTTAGTGTTTATTTATTTATTTGGTACCAGAAATCAAACTCAGAACCTTGTGCTTGCCAGGCAGGCACTGTGCCACTGAGCTATATCCCTGGCGCATTGCTCAATGTTTCTTAGACATACCACCACCACCACACAGTGCCCATAAAATTCCTTGTCCTACTAAACCCCAATGGTTACATTGTACCACTAGGAGGAAAAGCAAGTGCACAGTGTCTGGCCTATCTAGGAAAATATATAAAGTTTAAGCATGAAGTAGTTGTGTGTTATTATTTCACTTTGGAAGTTTTCTCTAAGGCTACTGAAATAGAGAAGGCAAGTTTAAAAATGGCTACTCAGACCATTTCTGTGGTTTGCAGGGTTTCAACTCCCTCTTAAATCCTCATTAGCTGCTCAAGCTAGCAATGCCTTATGTTTAATCAATGTTCTATGTTCTTTCTTCTCTTATTGTATATTCTTCCACTGCGACCTCCTGATCCCTGGTCCAACTGTACAGCCATGCCTTTGCAAGAAGGCTTACAAAGTAAAATTATCCACACAGCAGTTTTTGGATTTGTCATCACTGTTTTGTTACCATAAATAGTAAGACTAAACATGATGAAAGGAAAGATAAACATTAGCCTAATTGCTACAGAAGTTTAGTTCCTGTATTTTTCCAACCACAAACCACTTGCCTGTTTCTATTAATTTTTCCTGAAAATTTTTATACCTCCTCAAATGCCTGTCTCTTAAGTTAGAAAATTACCGAAAGTTCTAACAAATTTAATTTGATATAATGTTTTTTTCTAAAATATTGGCTTTCAACCAAGAGACTTTTGCTGTTTTTCTCTGCCTGTAATGCACTTTGAAAATGCCTAGGTCTTCATCTTTTAGAGCAGTGATGGGGAACATTTTAGACTGTTCAATGGCAACAAATAGCCCACTGCGGCACATGTGCTCCATAAGTTCCCACACTGCTTTAGATGTTAGTGTTAACAGTCTCCTTCTACAGCACTCAGCACACTATTTCTTTTTAGTGATCCCTTTCCTTCCTTCATGGCACATATCACACTCTGTAATCATAATGTTTTAGGGACAAGACCTGGTTTTCTATAATCTATACACTCACCTCCATTCCTCCACTATATTATGCATTAAAATGAAAAGTTTGAAACAATGCAGACATTTCCTGTTATTTTTATCAAAAATACAATACATTGAACAATCTTTACTTCTTAAATAATGTCCTGAAATAGGAATGAGATGAAACATAGTAACTCCAAAATCTAGGTTCAAATCCCACCTCTCCAATCACTAGCTATGTGATTTAACTCTTTCAACCCTCAGTATTTGCATCTCTAAATTAAGGCTAATATTATCTAGACCAGATTGTTTGTGAACACAAAGTGAGGAAGTATGATGAATGCAAAAACTCATACACTGAAGATGAAAATATCAGTTGGTAAACTATTTAAGGAAATAATATTGGGTGCTATATCAAGATGAAAAGATATATAACCTTAACCCAGTAATTTTACTCCTAGGTATATTCCTAAACATACATAATACTTGTGTAAGAAACGTTCATACTAAATTGAAATCAGAAACAATATAAAAATATCATCAATGCAGAATAAAGAAGCTATAGTATAGTTATACAATAGAAGATAAATAGTAATAAACACTACAAATACAGCATAAATGCATGACGTAAACTACATCTAAATAGGATGACAGATTGTTAGTCTTATTGGCATGCATCTTTAGTCCCAGCTACTTGGGAAGCTGGCTACTTTGAGGCAATAAATTACTTGAGCCCATGAGTGTAAGACCAGCTTTGGCAAGATTCTCATATTAAGAAAAAAAAATAAAAGAAATTAAAAATATACTGTATGCTTCCATTGACACAAAGTTTTACAGCAGGAAAAACTACATTGTAGTCTTCAGGAATCCATAAAGGTAACAAAAGTATTTTTTTAAAAATAAAGACTAAGATCCAAACACCTGATCACTATGAAGTCAGGCAGTGACTATTTCATGAAGAAATTAGGAAGTGGTACCTAGAAACCTGTGGAGTAAACTGCAAGATTCTATTTCTTGGTCTGGGTGGTAACTACACAGGTTCCTACTTGACACCTTCGACTATCCACCTATGTTTTATATTCTTTTTATACTCCACAATAAAAATATTTGTAAAAGAGAGAAAATATGTTAAAAACTTAGCACACTGCCTGACATTAACAGATGAAGATTTCAATAAACTATAGCTATTACTATAAACAACAGTCAGGTTCTGAATTAAAAAGTAGATATTAAACAAATATATAAAAAGTAAATACATTAAATCATAATCAACTTAGACTCTAGTACCTGGTTTCTTATAACTCAATATTGGCAGTTAAATTACCCATATAAGAGTAAGACAAAAGTACTGATCTTTCACATACAGATATGACATCATTTTCTGTACGGCATTGATAAAAGAATTAATCATACCATTATAAAGCAACAGGACAGTGATGGTGAACCTATGGAACACATGGCATAGGTTCTCTCTGTTTAAACTGACTGTTCTAAAAGGTTTGCCGTCACTGTTGTAAGGTCTAGTGCAAAGAATTGTGGCTTTAAGCACCAGTTTCAGAAGCCGGGCCTGGTGGTGCATACCTATAATTCTAGTACTTGGGAAGCTGAGGCAGGAGGATCACAGACAATGTGAGGTGAAACCATTTCTCAGAAAGACAAAACATGAAATATATACAACACAATATAATACAGACTATGGTTACCGTTGTAACCATGTGACTTTACTTCTAGAAATACTCTGAAGCTTTCCTGGCATCAAAAGTTTACTTAAAAAATGATAAATTCCTCTCTTTTCTATTTCCCTAGTGGCAAATGACATGCCCTTTACACAGCAGCACTACTTATGATTATGCTCGAATAAACACAGGTCTGAGAAATAGAACTTCTGGGCCCAGTATTAGTGAAGCAAATTAAATAGGTATCTTTCTTTCAGAGTACTTTTAATATAAAAAAATTTATTGCTTTGCAAGCAGCTAAGTATACATCAAAAATGTTGAAGTATATAGCAAAGAAGTTATTTACATCCTTAGAAATCTTTTGAAGTAAAGGATAAGAATACCTAAATATCAGAATTTCTCATACTGTTCGTAAGCCAAAATGTTAAATCAATATCCTGAAACATACATTTGCAAATTTAGACACCACAGCGCTGTGTAGTCTAACAACTGTCTGAACATTTCTTTTTTATCAAGTGCTAGCCAATTATATCATCCCAAAGCCACCAACACTTCCTATCCGTGCTGTCGGTGATTGGTGTATTCAGTGTCATGCTCCCCATACAGACTACTCTTTCAAAACAAAGTATTGTTTTACAGGAATCCAATCTGTTCTGGTTAACAATGCTCTATTAATATCCAGGGGCATTAATGCAAAGTTCAAAACTCAAGTACCACAGATGAAAGTGGACGTTGTAACCATGTGACTTTACAATGAACCAAGTCAGAACTGCTGATTCCAGTCAAAGAATTCAGTCCTCTGCCTCCAGCCCATCATGTTCTTTACTAACAATTCAAGACTGACTTATAACAGAATATATTATTTGCTAATGTCAAATTACAGGCTTTAAACATTTTAACTTAAATTACCACAAAGCTTATACCTTCTAGTACTGTTACTATGTCACCTACATTTCAACTTGTTTTATTTTAAAAGAATCAAATTTAAGAAGGCTACAGAGAAGTATGTGACCAGCAGCCTCAGAATGAGCAAACCATGTGCAGCAAAACCATGTGATAACAAAAAGCAATATGCATGGAAAAACGTTTGATAGCAAAAGCTACTGATAAATGGCACACACTCTTTATTACATGTACTTCTTACAGGAATAAATGGTATTTTTATTAACAATGTTATCTTTTCCACTTTCAATAAAGAAACTGAAAGTCTGAGGCTGTAAGTCTCTTTTCTGAAGGCACACAACTGTCAGTGCAATGACCAAGATTTAAATCTCTGGTGACAGCTCAACTATATAGACATGAAAAGGACCACAGCAAACAGAAAAAAGAGAAGGAAAGAAAGGAAACACAACACATATACTATATTTGGTGAGACTGTCGGTTTGCTCCTGAGGGCCTTCTCCATCTGTGTAGAGCTGACTTACCTACTACTTTTATCAGTGCTCCAAGACTAGAAGAGGAACTGGAAATTAAATGGCAATTACCAGAAAAATTGGAATGATAGCAAGTCCCAAATCTCAGCTAGTCAAGATGCACAAATGTACCTCCATGCTCAGGGACAGACTAACATAGTAGCTGAAAAACAGAACAGAGATATCAGCTTGTATAGGGAGCCTCAGTTTACAGTTTGAGCCTAGGAATGATAGCCTTTTTTTTTTTTTTGTCTTTTTGAGACAGGGTCTCACTATGCAGTTCAGGTTGGCCTTGAGCTCACTTTGTAGCCCAGGCTGGGCTCAAACTCACAATGATCCTCCTGCCTCAGCATCCTGAGTGCTGGGATTACAGGCGTGAGCCACCATGCTTGGCAGCCTTTTTTTTTTTTTTTTTTTTTTTTTTTTTTGGTACTGGGGATTGAATTCACAACCTCTCACTTGGCACTGAGCTAAATTCCCAGCCCAAGGTAGCCTTAAAAAAAAAAAAAAAAAAACAGGTAAAACAAATAGGTAAATCTAAAAAGAACTATGTTTTGAAGAAACAACTGAAGGTCACCTCAATTTATTATTTACAAAATCAGTTTCTACCCAAAAAATTTGCAAGACATGCAAATAAACTAGAAAATGTAAATTATATTGAAGAAAGAAAAGTAACATTAAATATTAACTCCAAGTGGGCCCAGATGTTGAATTTAGGAGACGAAGATTTCAAAACAGTTGTAACAGGTATGTTTGAAAGTCAAATATGATTACCAATGAACACATGTGTGTCAACACAGAAATGGAAGCTATATTTTAAAAATCAGAGGTTCCAGATTAGAAAACATTTTTAAAAGAAAATCCCAATATCTGAAATGAAGAAATTCACTACATGGATTTAACAGTAGAATGAACATAGTAGATGATGAAAATAGTGAAAAATATTGACATACAGATGCTAGAAACCTAAACCTCAAAAGGATACACAAACTGATGAAAGCCAAAGGTAATGATAAAATCTTGAAAAAAGATTAAGAAAAAAATGACATGCCATCTATAATTGACCGGCTTTTTATCAAAAAGAAGAGAAGTCAGAAGATACTGGAATCCAAAAGAAAGAAAAGAAGAAATCCTTGCCACCTAAAGAGCACAATTATCCTTCAAACCTAACATAAAATAAAGACATGTTGAGATAAACAGTGAGAATTTGTTGGCAGCTAATCTTCATTACAAGAGTATAAACAGGATCAGGTGGAAACATAGATCTCTAAGAAATAAAAAACAGTTTAAGCTATATACATACTTTCTCTCTCTCTCTCTCTCTCTCTCTCTCTCTCACACACACACACACACACACACACACACCCACACACATTCTTTTCTGTTATTTTTAAAAACCAGAGGACGATTGAAAGCAAAAAATACAGCAATGTGTTACTGGGTTTTCTATTTATAAAACTAACAATAAGGGCACTGAAGAAAGGTAAAACACTCTTCTTCCTTCAAGATCCCCATTTATTTCTTTTGTTTTGTTTTTCTGAAACAGGCTGTCACTATATAATTCAGGCTAGCCTTTACTACATAATTGAGGCTAGCCCAGGTTGGCCTCAAATTTGCAGTAATCCTCCTGCCTCAGCCTCCTAAATGCTGGGATTATAGGTATATACCACCCCACCGGGTTCAAGTTTCTCATATTTTTAGCTAAAGAAATTCAATATTCAGTAGAGTAAGCATTAAAAGAAAAAAAATAATAAAATAATAATAATAATGCAAGAGGTAACTAGGAAATCATCAGGATAAAATGGAGTAATAAATATCTGATTACACAAATAACACAGGAAAAACATAAAACAAAAATAAGATGACAGGCTAAGGCAAAACTGAATCACTGCAAAGGTAAATGTGTTAAACAATCTATAAAGAGAAAAAAAGGCAAATTATGTTACATGTACTTAAGAGAATTATACAAGAATTCACCTACACAGATTTGTGAGACATAGGGAATTCTGATTGCTTATTTACTAGTAATTAGCTCCTGAATGCTAAGCAGAAAAAATATGACATAAAACTGTAAAGTATAGATAAACACCTGTGTGCCCAAAGTCCTAGGTCTAGCCCCAGCATCACAACAGCAGATGTACTTTAAAAATGTAGAAATGTGCTGGGCATGGTGGCTCACGCCTGTAATACCAGCACTCAGGAGGAGGCTGAGGCAGAAAGATCATTTCAAGTTCGAGACTAGCCTAGGCTATAAAGTGAGTCCAAGACCAGCCTGAACTGCACAGCGAGACCCTGTCTCAAAAAGACAAATAAATAAATAAATAAATAAAACCGTAGAAATGATCTTAAGTGTTTGAAGTGTTTAAATTACTTGCTAGTAAACTTGCTGTATTAATTTCTCTTCATAATCAAATAGTACTAACCATTTTAAACAAGCAAAGTACACTAATGACCTTCGTGTTATTTTTAAGGGTTAATCTTCAGCCTCTTAAAATTTTATATTCTATGATAATTTAAGATGAACTTTCTGAAACTGGTATAATTTACTGATTCTTCTGTACTTTTCTAGATGAAGCTGTAATGATTAGTCAAACTCAGACCCTGTCTTTTCATTTACCCTGAAGGGTGATAAACAGTACTTTCTGAGAATTTTGCTTTTGTTTTTTATGATTTTATCCTCTGTCTCTGCAAGGTGCTATTTCTTTCTGGATCCACATATGCCAGCATTTATTTTTCCCTTCTAGCTCACTATGGTTCTGGAAATAAGTCACTTTCCTAATAATTATGCACAAAGTACAGAATAACTACACAGTCTTTGGAGACTGTGTTTGGACCTGTACTTGGGTACAGGTGTAGTGCAGCCATTTGATATGAAAAACATGTTGTTTTGCTTCATTACTATATCTCAGCTTGTTTTCTGATCAGCAAACCTGCCAAATAACTTTCCAATAATTTTTTCCAAGCCTAAAAGCCAAACTTTATTTATAAAAATTTGTAATAAATTATTAAGGCTATTCCTTACTATTTCTCAACAAAATATTTCCCCTTTAAATCCTGCACTCTTAGCACATCTTTGCAAATGTTTTAAATACTTAATTTTTTGACATTTTTAAACTAAAATTACGAGAATCAAGGTGGTGATTAAAAAAAGGTAAAGAGCAAATTCACATTTTAATTTCCAAAGAAAAATTCATCCTAGGAAATCTTGTTTTATCATAAGGCTTAATTTCTAAAATAAAGTATAACTTTATGCCTGAAATCATTTGGCTTTACAAAAGATAGATCCATTAGGATTCAAATGAATCAGTTATTACTTATATGTCTGACTTTAAACAGGACCTTAATAGGCTACTTAATGAGTAACAAATATGTTACTCATCTTCTTAATCTCATCTTTCCTAATACTGTTATCAACCACTTATTGCTGCAGGACTTGAACAAGTTGCTACTAAGCTTTGAGTCTGCTTGTCTGTAACCTGCCTGGTTTGCAAGATCACTGTGCCCACACTGCAGGGAGCCTGTGATGGTAGCAGATGCTTAATAATTAGCAACTTAATTTGGTACACAGTTATCTAAGAGTCACAGTCAGACTTTGATAGTTATTGCTTGTCTATACTAGAATACCTGAAAGTTGATACACAGCACAAAGAAACCAACTACATACTATTGTCATAGGGACAATCAAAGTTTAAGACTCTCAATACAGTCGAGGCCATCAGTTCTCAAATATGGCTAAGAGTCACCAGGAAAGCATCTAGTTATCCCAAAGGGATTGTTTTAGAAATGCTGGAATTACTGGTCCAGATGGAAAGGATATGGAGACAGAGATCTAGTTTCAAAAAGATCCTACTCTACACATCTTACCTAGGGTGTATGCCTTTAAGCAAATCACAGCCTTGTAAAGGGAGATTGACTCAAAGATTTTATCTTTTTGAAACCCATATACTCCAAATATATAAAGTCAAAATGCTCATTTCTAAGTGTTTTGGAAAACTGAAATATTTGTAAGACACAAACCTGTTCTTGAAAGAGATGAATTCCATTGATTCAAACACTTCATTGAGAACACAATAGTTCCAAATATTTTTATTTGAAGGAGTATAAACAAAATTAAAAGAAAACTTGATCACTTAAGGTTTTTAAACCAACTGTGACTAATGTGAAAGAAAAGAAAGGAATTAATGGATCAATTTCATAGACATCACTTCTGTTGACAACATTGTCTAATAGATTCATGGTAATGGAAATGTTCTGTTTCCATTGTCCAGTGTGGCACTCACTAGCCTGAGGTGGACAGTAAGCACCTAAAACAGTGATTCAAGCTGTGTGTGACAGCACTTTCTGGGAGGTGGAGGAAGGATTTCAAGTTTGAGCCCAGTTGGCAATTTAGCAACTCAGCAAGACCCTGTCTCAATTTGAATTTAAATATAATAGTTGCACATGACTAGTATAGTATTAGAACATTCATTTGTGACAAACGTTTCAGATACAATGTCAAACAAAAAGCATTATTTAAGTCAGTTTTGCCTGGGAATGAAACTTGGGGGAGCAGATGTGCTAAGTAAGCACCCTACCACTGAGCTACCCTTTCTGTGCTTTCTAAAACGTGGTTACTAGAAAGCATTAAGCTATATATGTGGTTCATGTTATATTCTTGAACCTGATTTTTCATTTTGTGGAATCAACCCATGGCTCTGTATTTAAAAGAAAAAAAATTACCAGTATTCATTGCTCTACATGGTGAAAAAACTGTACATTTTTATTCCACAAAAACTTTTGTTAATAGAATTTAAGAAAACTGTATCAGCTGCAGTCTTTGAAGGGCTTGTCCCAGTGTAGGACTACTTTGTGGAATACAAACCAATTGAGCCCGTATTTCAAATCTGTTCTTCAAGTCTTCCCTATCTCCATAAATGTCAACTCCATTCCAAACAAGGGAAAAACATGACCATACTCCTTCCACACACATGCCTTGTCCAAAATCCAAGTTTTCAGAATTCTAACTTTGAAACACTCTTAGTAACCACGGCAACTTAGTAAAAGTAGAAATCATCCTTGGTTTAAGTGAACCACTCCTTCTAATTGGTGTCACTGGCTCCTACCTTTGCTCCCTTAGGGTATAGTCTTCACATGGGAATCACCTGTTTTTTTAAACCCTAAGTCGGATCACATCAATCCAATGTTCAAACCCCTCCAATATTTCCCTTAGGTCACCCTGAGTGAAGTCCCAGTTCTTTAGTATAGTTTAAGAGGTTCTCCACTACTGGGGTTTCACTGGTCTCTGGTCTCCTTTCCTACCACTCTTTATCACTTTGGTCTTGATCACCTGTCTCTCAATCATAGCAAGCACATTCCCACCTCAGAGTCTTGGGGTTTGCTTGTGTCTCAGCATCAGGTGTGACACTCATGGTGACTTGGCACAGGTGAGCCTTCCTCACTGCCTTGTAGAGCCTGATGCTATATTCCAGAAGGTTCAAACAACTCTGAAAGAGCACGGCCACCTTCATCCAGTCATCTCTTCCTGACCCTACTTCTTCATAGTACTACATGTGACCTATTTATTGTCCCTTACAACTAGAAAGCTGTATGACTTTATTTTGTTGGGTCCTACAGTACCACAATTAAAACAGTGCTATTGCGGGTGTGCAGTAGGAATTTGATTAACCGTAATTCACATTTACCTTCTTTCAGTATGGAAACCTGATAAATACTATAGAATTACCAACATGTACATGAAACATACTGTTAAAAATCTCAACAAACAAGAATCAAGAAATCAATTTTGGTCCTTTATGTTCCAGTCTCACAGAACTGTAATGTGACTATGAATATAAAGGCACACTAGAAAGACATCAGCTATGATTAGCAGTTTACCACATTCTATCCCCAAATTTATCTTAATCAGCTGTTGGGTACTTAGGGACTGCACTTTGGATACACCAGACTTCAGTGGCACTACAGCATGAATTAGTGAAGATGCAGCAGCCCACTGCAAAACTGTGAAATGAGACAAATTTAATTTTGCCACATGCAAATATTTCTTGCCAGGATCCCACATTTACTCAATCCTGGAAACTACTACCACACACCTCCACAACAGGTGTGACCATTCTCCTTTCGCTAAAGTGACCTTTAAGGTCTTGAACTATATTCTGCTTGGTAACGTGTGGAGTCTTTTATCCAGGAATCAACACCACCCAAAGCAGCTGCTCAGTGTTAAAGGAAACCCTGTAACTGTTCAGTATTTTAAAGTCCTTGTTAAGTGACAGGCTCTTCCCACCCTGGTAACAATTCAGTAAACAAATCTTTATTAATCTTGCCTATATCGGCATGGAAATAAATTGAGTGATTTTAAAAAATAAATCCCTAGCATCAGCTTCAAGTTCCCTTTTTTTTAAAAATTTTTATTTTAAAGAGATTAAGACAAAACAGGACATAACAAAACAGATCAGAACAATGTAAACAACACAGCATTTCACCCTGCTTTCTTTAAAGCTCTTCTCTCTAGCTTCCTCCACACTACTCTCCAGGCTATTTTCACCAGCCTGGCAGCTTCACATTTAGCAATCCTATAGCTGTTTTGGTTCAATATCTACCCTGTTTACTGCTCTTTTACCTACCCACTCTCTCTAATTTTGCCCATAGCCATACCACAGACAGACATAATTAGCTCTCCCCTTTCCAAACTTCCAATGACTTTATTCATAGACTATTCAAAATTTTTTCTCACCATCACCTAAATCCATTTATTCCTCCTCCAATTTTTCCTACATTGGGCAACAGCACTCCCATTTATTAGGTTGGTCAAGACCAAAACCTAGGACTCAGCTTCTCTCTCACCCCCACAGCCAATTTAGCCACATCCAATCCATTCTGCCACTAATCCTTATCATCTCTCAGACTACTATGATAGCTTCTTCAGTTTTCTTACTTCCAACCTTGTCCTGCCAATCCATCCTTCATCAAATCAGAGATTTTATAAATTGATCATGTTGTTCCCACACACACAATTCTTCAATAGCTTTTCACTACAAAACAAATTGGTCTCTTTCCGTTACATATACCACTCTTTTTCACCTCACTACTTTATATAAATTGTTTCTTTGACCCAGAATGTTATTCTGCTCTATCAGTTTACCCTTTAGGTCTTGGCATCAACATAACCTCTTTTCCAAAACCCAATTAAAATTAGGTTCTATATCCTCTTTAGAAAACTTTTCTACAGAACATATGTAACTATGTGATCTGTCCAACTACCTGATTAGCGTCTGTGTAGACAGAGATAGTACCTGTTTTGCTAATCACTGCACGTTATGGCTTATATGTAGATGTCCCCCCAATGCCACATGTGTTCATAAGCGAGGAGTTTTGAAGGTGGCTGGATTAGGGTGTATGAATGTGAATTAAGGGAGAGATACTGGGATTAAGGGTGTGGATAATGAAAGTCCACTCTGGGTATGGGTGAAACCAATCAATAGGCTTATAGCCTGGATGGAACATAAAAAGACAGGAAAAAGACAGGCTTGTTGCTACTGCTTACTTCCTTTTGCCAGCCATGCCATAAACTGTTTCTCTTCTCTGATGCCCCTCTGACACGCTGCTCTGCCGTGGAGCCAGCTAATTATAAACTGAAACCTCTACAAACTGATTTGAAAACCTTTCCTCCTTTAACTTCGGGTATCTGGTACTTTGTTTCAGCAACAAGAAAATTAACTAAGATACTGCATCATCCCACAGCACCCAGGCCACGCAGTCAATGTGTAAGAAAGACACTTTCTCTCCAATAAATAAATATTTGGTAAGTGGAGAACTCCTGAGTCTTGATCCTAGAAGGGCTGATAATACAGCAAGACGAAAACAAGGATATTTAGTGCCGCCCCCACCCTCTAGTTCAACATTTGGGCAAAATACTTTTAAAAGCAATGGAAGAAAATTAAAAGTGGAAGACAATGTAGTCCTTTTACCTAACAAATTCTTAGAGTGCTTATCTTCACCTTCTTTTGTTTTTCCATAGTTCCTAGTTTAGAAGTAGACCCATAGTGGATACTAAAGCACTTAGTGACCAAAATAAAGTACATGATCAAATTAAATGCTATACAAATTCTAAATATAATTATCATAAATGATAAGTCACCATAGGCTAGAAACACTAGAGATTTTAGGGACGGAGTCAATCTAGACAGGTTAAAGAACGACTTTTGCCGGGGCTTCCACCTACTCATGTTACCATCCTTCCCTTTACCAACCCTCCTTCAACACAGGTATAGTCATACCTGTACTACTTACCACAATTATTTCTTTAATCCATCTAAGCAAAATTACCTTTAACATGGGGATTTTGGATAGCCCAATCAACTTTTCCAGTGGCCACAAAGACTAAGCAGAGGCTGAGGGAGCAGCTCAATAGTGGATAGTTTGCCTATAATGTGTGATAAAAATTCAACACACTACCTGTTGCACAAACAAAACTCTGAATTTAATATGTTATATGCTACGTTCATCTAAAATTATAGGAATTAAGAGATTCTAAAATTTAAATACTACAGTTTAACTTTGTAATTTCTTAAGGGGCAATACAAGAACAAGATACTGTAAGTACACTAGCCATTGTTCTCAAGTACTGATGATTTTTTACTTATATTGCACTTTTCCCCAATTAACCCTGAAAGCTGGAGAATCTAAGGTTGAAGGGTTGGGTGCCTTGCCTCAATCACCTAGATGACAACACATATTTTCAGTTGTTTAGGTAGTCTCAATTGAACAAAAAATACCAAAAACACAAATGCAAACACACATAAAGTAAACCTAAAATCTTGAAGTGTTTTGTCCCAGACGCAATTTAAAATAACAAAAACTTTGCTAAGAATCATGTACATATTCAATTTAAATTTACAGGTGAATACAAATTGTTTTACTGCTACACCACTTGGATTTGGTGAAGTAAATCTGAGGCATCTTTTTATAATATTTTTAAGAGTAACTGCTCAAAAAAAAGGAAAATCACTTATTTCATATTTACTTTAATCCAGAAAGACTTAAGTTTTGAAAGATTGGGGGGGGGCAGTTTTGAAAGACTCTACAAAAGAATGAATAAAAGAACTGTTTTATAAATTGTTTTGCTTCTGATATGACAAAATGCCACAATGGAACAACAGGAGTAGTATTATCTAAAGCTAAATGATGTCACGCTTTCAACAATCGATAAACTGTAAGGGTTGCGACCTATGTAATTATCTCAAACTGGGAGCATTACTTTATCAAACTCTGGGACAAGTATGGTCTTCTATGAAATGACGACCTGAGATTAAATATTCATATCAAAGAGTACCACATATTTACCAGATTTAAACTTTTTCACACTGATTATTTCAAACTGTGGCACCAAACTCTATATACCATTAAAGGGGTCATTACACACTGGTAAAGACAGACTTCAAGTAATCCCAATTCAAAAACAATTCAATATTAATCTAATATCAAAAACATCGACTTTATATAAAAATGATTATGAACCTTGAAGAAAAGTCTTTTGTGGCCATTAAAAACCAGAATTACTAAAGTCTGTAAGAGTGTAGGGCCGGGATTTAGCTCAGTGGCATTAGCCCCTGCTAACAGGCGCGAGGTCGTGAGTTCAATCCTCGATACCAAAAAAAGTCTATAGGTAAAAGTTCACAAAACTATATGCATGTGTAAAGACCTCAGAGGGTCATTCGGAACCTTCTCCATAGAGAAAACAATTTCCTTTCGTGACATACTCCTCTCTAAAAAGATTTACATTACAAAAAGTGTATTAAGGTCATTATCAGGGATAGCAACTTTCTAAGATTTAAGATTTCAACAATCGTTGCATATTCAAGATTGCAAAAAGTGGACTTTAATAATTCATAGATACAAACACATCCTATTAAGATTTTCCTTCATGAGATCCCTAAGGGAGTACATAAACTGCATAGCACAATCTAAAAAGGACACAGATGGTAAGCAATCTCCGCACTCTCCCGAGAGAGGTCCTCACCTACACCTCCAGCACAATCCCTTTCCTAGAGCCACAAACAAACGCAGTAACTCAGAGATAATCGTCAAGCTTAGGCGAGAAAGCTTAGGCGTGTACCCACACACTAGAGGAAGACTTCTGTTAAACGCAGCCTCTCCGGTATCATGTAACCAGCCCAACCCGCTGCAAACTTCAAGAGATTAAGTTACATTCCACTGCAATTCCACACTTGACAGCTGAATGCAGAGATGCCAGCGACTCGTGAGCGTCCACTTCTGCCACCTCAGCCAGGAGTCTGCGGCCACATCCTGCTGTCGGGGTGCACCGAGGGGTGTGTGTGTGTGTGTGTGTGTGTGTGTGTGTGTGTGTGCAGTGGGGAGAACCTCACCTTGTCCAGCTCATCGTGGAGCTCCGCCAGGCTGGGCCGGAGCAGCTTCTCGCCCAGCTGCGCGGCCGTGTGCCGGTAGTAGTCGATCCTGGGCACGGCGTCCATGGTGTTGTGGCCGAAGGTCCGCAGGTAGTAGGTGTTCGTGTGGGTGTCATAGTAGTAGTGCTGGGGGTGTCCGCTACCCCCGCCGCCCGAGTGCAAGCTGCTGCCCTCACTCAGCACAGTGTCCCCACCGTTCTGGAAGCTCACGTTGGGCCCGTCGCCTCCGACCCCCGCCGCATCAGACAGGCTGTCGTCCGCCGAAGATGCCGCCGCCGGGTCCACGAAGTTCACGTGGAAGCGGCCCTTGGCTTCCTCGCTAGCCTTGGCCGAGCCGCTCTCGCAGCTGGCCTTCCCGTCCGCGGGGGTCTCTTTCCCCGCCGCCTCCGCGGCTGCTCCTAATCCCGCGCCCGCCGCCGCGGCCCGCCCGGCGTTCTCGGAGACCAGGTCCACCTGGAAGCGGCTCTGGCTCAGCGTGGGCCCTAGCGGTCTGTCTAGCCCGTCCCCGGCCGCCGCGGCGCCGTCCCGGCTCGCAGCCGCAGCATCCTCCGGCCCCGAGGGCACCGCAGCGCCGGGCAGGTCCACCGCGGCCAGCCTCGGGCCGCCGGAGGAGGGCGCCGTGGGCCCCGGTTCCATCGCCGCGCGACGATCAGCGGGCTGCGGAGTCTCACGGGCGTCGCGGGCCGCCGGGGCTGGCTGAAGCGGAACAACCAGGTGAGGGCCCGAGAGCCTCGCTGCAGAGCGCGGGCGAGTGCCGCGGCGCGGGCGGGCCGGCGGTTTAAAGGCTCGGCGGGGCCGCCGCACGCGGGAGGCGGGGCCGGCCGGGCCTCCGCCCCCCGCCCGCCCAGCGGCCCGCAGCGGCGCGCGCTCCCTGTCTCCGCGTCCCGAGTCCCAGCAGCCGCGGCCGCCGTCGCTGCCTCAGGAGCGCCCTCCGCGCCGCGGCGCAGCTTCCGTCTCTGCGACGAGCGACCGGCGAGCCCGGGCCGCGACCCTTCTCGCACCCGGCGGCGCGGCAGACGCACAGGGCGTGGGGCGCGGCCAGGCGCAGGCTGACCGCGGATGTTCCCGTGGCCCTACGGACGCCGCGGCGGTTTGGGGTTTCTCAACGCTTTCTTCTGTCTTTTCTTTTCTTTTTTTTTTTTTTCTTTCTTTTTTTTTTTTTTTTTTTTAATTCCGAACTCGCAGTAGTTGGGTTGGGCCCGGAGATCTCGCGAGATGCTCAGGGCGACTGCGCGGCTTCGCCTCGGGCGCGTGGTACCCGGCCGGCGGCTCCCGCGGGCGATGCTGGGCGCTTTCCCGTGGGCCCGCGGGCGCTTCCGGAGGCGCGGCGGGGTGCGCCCTGGGCCGGGCCTCCTCCGCGGCCCCTAGAGGCGAGGCCCCAGGGAAGACTTTCCTACGCGCTCGCGGGCCTAGGTCGGAGGGGCCGAGGGAACCTCCGCCCCGCGTGGTGGGCGTGTCCGCGCCTCGCCGCCTTCATTCAAACGGAGCCTTGTAGAGGGAACGTGGCGTGAGGTCCTGGAAGATGGCTTTGCCTTAGTGCCCCAGACTCTGCTGGCGCAGGAGCTTCCTGGTAAGTGCTGTGCCGGGAAGCCTCTGCTTCGTTTGCGAGGGAAAGAATTCCTGAGTCTTTACTTAGCTCTTTAGGCTTATTTTCTCTGATGTAAAATGTAAGGAAATGTAATTGGCTTCCACCTCAAGAGTGTCAGATCCGTTTTTACATTCTAACCAGAGCCCTAAGTAGAAACAGTGCTTGACATTAAGTGACTTCTTCTGATTACTTGCTTTTTACTTTTGTTGAACACCGGGAGCGTGATCAGAGTCTGCAGAATTGAAAATACTATGAATAAAAACAACCAGGGCAACTTTCCAAAAATGAGAAGAAACTGTTATAGCCGTGAGCTTATTTGACCTTAACAACTTACGGGCTCTTTTTATTAAAGGTGGAGATAGAAAGGAACAGTTCCTCTTTTAGGTAGTTAAGCTTTCTAAAACCTCTCTTAAGTTGTCCTCTTAACAGAAAATCAAAAGAAATCAGAAGAATCATGTGATCCTTTGATACAGTGTAATTTTCTCCTAGGGAATTACATCCTAGTAGTTGGTCTGTGTGGTACCTTTCCAGTGCAAAGCTAATTCGTGGCTGTTGGATTTACTATTAACTGAACTAATGCTGAGCACCTGCTATGAGTTACTCACCGAGGATGTGCCTGTCAGCAAAAGAGGCAATCCTTTGATGAAACTCGTTTCAGTGAAAGAATAGATAAGGCAAATAGGTAAAATATATAGCTAATATGCCTGTAGAAAGTGCTAATGGTAATGGAATGGCACACTCCATTGAGAGATTGGGATGGTAAAATTTTCCATAGGATGGCATCACTGGGATGATCATCATTGGCAACGTGCCCTTAGAATGAGGAAGTGAATGATGCAAATATTTGGGAAAAGGGCGTTTCAAGCAGAGAAAAAACAAAAGACCAAAAATGCCGGACATCCATAGAATTGCATGAAGGCTAGTTTGGCTGGAACTGCTTAAGGAATGGGAAGGTCAAATGCAATTAGGTCAAAGAGCTTGGGATTGTGAGACATGATACGACAGAATATGTATGACTTCATTGACTACTGGACTTCAGTACTTTGCCTTTAATTCTGGGAGTGGAATTATTTATTTGTCAACACAAGGTTTTATTACAAATTACCATAGTCTGGGTGCCTAAAACAATAGATATTTGTTTTTTCACAATTCGGAGGGCTGAACAGTCCTAGGTCAGGGTGTTAGCATAATTTGGTTCAAGTGAAGTCTTCGTGGCTTGCAGGGAGATACCTTCATAGTGATTCCTTACATAGTCGAGGGAGCTCTGGCTCTTTTTTCTTCTCTCAAAGTCATCAGGTCTATTGGATCAAGACTTCATTCATATGCCCTCATTTGACCTTCGGGTCACTCTCTTAAAAAGGATTATCTCCAGAGTAGTCATGGAAGGTTGTAGGACATCAACCTACCAGTTGGAGTGATCCAGTCTAGTTGGTAAGAGATGGCAAGAGGTTGAGATTTCAGTAGAGGAACCACATGATCTGACAAGGTTGTGTGCTATATAATATTTCAGAAAGGTGGTCCCGTACGACCTTAATAAAGTCGAAAGAATCTTGTCCCTTAGTTCTTTTACTGTATTTTTTCTGTTTCGATCCATAGAAACAATTGTTTTAGACTTGTCTACCACATTAAATATTGTACCGTGCTGTGCAAATTTGTGGGCCAGGAGCAATAGACAATGTCACGTAGACTAGAGTAGGCTATACCATCCTGGTTTGTCTGAGCACACTATGTTAGTCGCATAACAAAATCACCTAGCTGTATATTTTTCATATCTATCAGCAAACAATACGTGTTTGTATTTAAAGGATGAGTTTAACTGCATATTGTATATAAGCAGGAGAGTAAGTTGAGGTAGGCAAAGAAAGAAACAAGATAATGCAGGAAGCTATTGCTGCAGTCTGAAAAGTGATGGTTTGGGTTTGACACAGTGGGGTAACGGAGAAGGAGATTAGTGGTTAAATTCTGGAGAGGCAGAATTTACTGGTGGGTAAAGAAAGAATCCAAGGGTTTTGGCTTTGGGAACTGGACGAATAGTTACCATTTTCTGAAATGGAGAAGATGAAGAGTGTGTTTGGGTGGTAATAATAGTAATAGGGATTCAATTTGAAGTGCTTTTTGTAGGAAACGCACAAATGTTTTGTAATCATGCAAAGTTACTCATAATTACAAAATGGGAAGTTCTAAGAGAGCAGTGTGATCCAATGAGAATACAAGATAAAGAAGACCTGACTTAGGACAGCAGTAACTTTTCAGAAGAATTTGGAAGCATACTTAGGACTAAACTTGCAAGAGGTTTCAAACAAGAAAAATACCGTGGGCAAAGCCCTCATGGAGTGAACACGGTGTATTTAAGGAGCTTAAAGTCAGCTTGGTTAAAGCATAGAATTAAAGAGCAAGAGTAAGAAATGATGATCCTATCTTTATTTTAAAGGTCACATAGTTCCATTAATAAGTTTATAGGAAGACAAAGTTGCATCTAGTCACACTCACATTTATTAAATTCTTCAGTTATAAGAAGGATGGAGAAGAAAGAGGAAGGGGAAGGCAGGACACAAGTTCGCTAGTCATGTGATACAGTCATGTGGGATGAGGTGTGGCTAAAAAAATGCAATGAATGTTTATCTTTAAAAAAAAAAGTAAACAATACATTGTCATTAATTCCCCTCAAAATAGTCCCTCTTGCTTCAAACACACCTGTCCCATTTTTCTTACCACGTTCTTAAGACTTTCATAAGTGGTTTTATTTGCCCTGTCAAGGCTGCCTCAGTATTCTGAACTGATTCAAAACCTTTACCCTTCCATGGTTATTTTGACTTTGGAGAAGAGGGATAGGTTATACAGTGTCAGATCTGTTGCATGAGGATACACTAATGTTTTTAGGAGCCTGACTTGCATTGGATGGCACTCAGCATTACTGTATTTTTGATCACCGTTCATAAGCACACTCATGAAAGAGAACCTGCAGAACTGTTTCAGGAAGTGGTAAGAAACGTAGGATAAATGTATTTGAAGCAAGCGGAAGTATTTTGAGGTAGATTAGTGACAATGTGTTTTCTACTGTAAAAATTTAGACATATGCTGTATGTTTTGATCATCCTGTATAAGCTAACATTTCTAGAGACTTTATATCTTAGTGGGCTAAGCCAAACTCTTTCATAATCTTGATTCTCATAACAACACAATGAAGAAAATCCAAGAATTACCCCATTTTACAAATGAAAAAAATTTGATTCAGTAAAAAAAGTAATTCTAATATGTAATGATTAAAGTTCTATAAAGGTCTTTTGAAAGGTGTGGCACAAGAGATGAAAGGTACATGAAGGCAGTGGGAAATAGGCTATGTTAAATTGGGCCAAGAGGCTAAGATGAGCATTGAATATATATTGAATTTAGCAGTACATGATAGCCAACGAAATGGTAGAGCAGTGAGGAAAGTGGATCTAAAAGTTCTGAGAAAAATAAACTATACATGTGAAACTTGTAGAAACACTATCAGGAGTTCTCCCTCAGTTAACTGTTAAGAGTCATCTGGTTGTCAGATTTATTGAGTGGCAATGTAGAGACTAGCCATGAAAAGAACAGATTCATTGTCAGTTTCAAGATGCAGGACCCTACTTAATTTCTTCATTTTTCCCTTTGCCAAAAGGCCAACCTTTGCCAGTGTGTGTATAATATATGAGCTTGTTATTATGTATTGACTATATTCAGAATTTAGGACTACATAGGACTTAGATTGTTATCTCAAACACCTCATTTCATTCTGCAATATCCAAAAGGAAACAGGTTTTAGTAGAGTTACAACTTCTGTAGCTACAGTATAAGAAAATGTGAAGTACAAATACATGTAGAACCTTTAAAATCAACAGTTTTTGTTGTGGATTGGTTTTCACTGTTGTTGGTGTTAACAGTTTTACTTATACATACTGTGCTGACATTCTGCCTAGTTGTGGCTTTACATTTTATTAGCTGGCATTCAGCCTGCATACTAAGTCAGTGGTATTTCCCTTGAGAGATAGTGTGATTATCCTATCATGGAAAAAAGAAAAATGTTACCCTGGACTGTAAATGTCATAATTTTGGTTTCTAACCTAAGTCCCAATTATGTGCTTTTTTTAATTAAAGCTATTACGAAGATTTAAAGTCTTAGCATTAAATCATGAATCAAAATTTTATTGTGCCTTTTCTGTATGCAGTATTTAAATTTGTTTGTAAATTATACCCTTGAAAAAACCTTTTTTTTTCTATTTCTGTTTGTTTTCCTTGCACAGATTGTAAGTTGGTTCATGACAAATGCATTTAAAGTAACCATGGTTATTCTTTTCTCATTCTCAACTTCTTCCTACACATGTATACAGCTAATCAAGAAAATGCCTTCCAATTTGAATTCTGTTTGGAAAGTTATTTTTTTGCTGTACTAGTTTATTTCTATATTTACAGACTTTGAACATTTGCAGCTTTCAGAGTTCAAAATTGGTATCGAACATTAAAATATGAAGTACTGTTACATAATAAGTTAGTGCCCTCCAGCATCACACTGCCCAAAATTGAGTCTCAGTTTGATTACTAGTTATGTGACTTTGGGCTAATGTGAATTCTGTGCTTCCATCTCCTCATCTGTAAAATAGAAGATAAAAATGGTGGCTGCTTTTAGAGTTATAAGAATTGCATGAATTCCTTGACAAGTGCAAGGTCATAAGTTTGATTCCCAGTACCAAAAAAAAAAAAAAAATTGCATGAATTATTATCATAAGGTTCATAGAATAGTACCTGACATATGGTGAAACCTACTATTTGTACACATTGTGAATATTTAAGTCTTTTAATATTCAGGAAAGAAACAGTGCTAATCTTTTTAAGTTGTATTTTTATTGTGTGTGTCCTTGTTAGTTTTTAATTTAAAAAAATGTTTTTGGCTTTTTTGCTTGATTTTGACAGATATTTAGTCAATTTTGAGTAATATGTAAGCATTTTTTTCTCTTGCATATTTTTAAGCAGTTATTAGTATCAGTATGTTATTTCCACTTATCTAAGAAACAGAACAACATTCCCGACTGAAGATGATTCTTATTTATCTTAAATCCATTTCTTTCTTCTTCTGGGCCCCTTTGTCTTGGTCTTTTTTCTCATCACTATTACATAATATCTGACACCTGCAGTTTCAAGGAGGGGAAGTTTATTTTGGCTGTTTGTGGAGGTTTTATTTTAGTTTATAGTTGGCTGGCTTCAAGGCAGGGCAGTATGGCACAGAGCCATGGCAGAGGAGCCTTTCATTCAGCATGGTGGGCAGGAAATAAAGTCATGAAAAGAGGAAGGGAGATATAGCCACCTACGTCATGCCGTAGTGACTTGCCTTTTCTAACCAGGCCTTACCTCTTAACAGCAAGTCAGCTGTAATGCCCCAGAATCCAGTCACTATCCAGAAGCCTCACCTGGGATCCCGTTTAGGCATTTAGATATAAACTATAGCATCCCACTCAGTACCCAAAAGACTTGTGCACATTTTTCTATGCAAATTGCATGTAGTGCATCTCTTAAGAATTGCCAAAGTTTTAACACTTTCAAGAGTGCTGAAAAGTCCCAAATGGAAGGCAAACTCTTAGCTGTGAATATCTGTAAATATCAAAAAAGAAGTTAACCACTGCTGACATACAAATCCATGAGGCGAAAGCAAGGCCAAAATTCAACAAGGCAAGCATTAGGTCCTGTGGTTCCATGCCAGCACACAGGACAACCTGTAGCAAGATGTGAACTCCAAAGAACTTGAGCGATCTTGTTCCTGTGACATTAGTTGTACTTGTAGCTCTCATGGTTTTTCTCTTAGGCTGCCTTTGCTCACTCCCTGCAGGTTTCCTCAGACTTTGCATGTTTCTGTCTTCTTCAGCTTTCTGGGGTCTCCACTGCACTTTGGGCTTTACTTTCATAGCTTTATACACTATCCTCACAGAGGCACACTGCATGGACTCCCAGATCTTCTGAAATCAGGGTGGAAACTCCCATGATCCCATAACTCTTCATTCCACATGCGTATAAAATGAGTATCACATGGATAATGTTGACGTCTGCTGCCAGGTTCGAGCAGTAGCCAGGTTCTCCTGTCATGGCTGCAGAGGTCTCTGAGTGCCTGAATGGCTGAGCACTGTGAACTGATCCCCAGAGAACAAATTCCCTATGCTAGTGTTCTTGAGCACAGTCCCTGGGGCTCTCTTCTCAAACCAAGTCTTTCACTTTAGCATTTTGAGCCTGCAAAAGGTGGGGCCTTGGTGGTATCTGAGTACCCTTAAGCTGTTTTTCCTGTTATTCTGATGCAGAGTTATCAACTTCTTTTTAATGCTAATCTTTTCAGCAACCAAACTCTTCTCTGTTCCTTCTTTCTGAGTGGTTTTTTTTTTTTTTTTTTTTTTTTTTTCCTGGCAAAACTGGAAACTTTCATTTAATGGGGTTTTTGCTCTTGATTTGCAGTATAAGGTTGGCTATAAGCCCCTTGTAGTTCCATACTATAGCCTGAATGTTGGACTGCCTTGAAATGTTTTATGCCAGATTAGTCTGCTACCCTTAAATCTCAGTTTCTCACAAAATCTCAAGACATGAACAAAATGTAGACAAAGTTAATGGCAGAACGTAATACCCATATATTGTAGAATACATGTGTTATAGTTCATATCTGAATGTCTCCTCAAAGCCTCATAAGTCATAAGGGTAGGCTTCTTGAGTTCATGACTGATTTATGGTCACTGGGATTATGGATGTGAGTGTTACACCCATCCTAGGGTGAGTAACTTACATACAACATAAGGGACAGAAAGAATCTTCTCTCAGTGCTCCTCCCTTTTTGTTCTTGTTGCTTTTGCTGTCTTTCACTGCCTTAAGTGGTTGCTTCTTTGCCATGAGCCACTCTCTCTTGGAACCAGCTGATTATGGACTGAAACCTCTACACACTGAGCTAAATAAACCTTTGTTTCCCTAATTTTGGGCAGCAAGTATTTTGTCTCAGCAACGAGAGAAAAGAAACCAAGACAGGTTGTTAGGAATTTTATATTAATAGTTCAAATAAACATTATTTATAATATTTTTCTAAATAGAAAAAAAGAAGTAATACAGTGCTGTCACCTCAATATTTACCTTTCGGTTTTGGTGTTACAAAATGACTTACTGTATTTTTGTGAGTTTTACAACTAATAACTATCTTTCCATATGCAAAACTGAGTCTTGCAACTTAAATGATCTCTCTCTCTCTCTCTCTCTCTCTCTCTCTCTCTCTGTCTGTGGTGCTTAAGATTGAAGTCAAAACCTTTAGCATGCTAGGCTACTGTCTACTTCTGAACTGCAGCCCCCAATTGCATGATTTTTAATGCTTTCCTGGTACTGCACCTAATTTAGATTTAGCCTAATTCACTCAATCTGTCATCTGTTTTCTTTTTTATTTATTTATTTTTCTTGACAGAGGGTCTCAGTATGTACTTCAAATTGGCCTTGAACTCACTGTGTAACCCAGGCTGATCTTAAACCTGTTGATAGTCTTCCTGCTACAGTCTCTCTAGTGCTGGGGTTCTTGGCATGTGCTACCACACTTCGTGTTTTATAAATAATATCATTGAATGTTTTTGTCTTCCTGTCTTCCTTCCCTCCCTTCCGTTTTGCTTATTGTGATAGGATCTCACTGTGTAGCCCAGATTTGTCTCAAGCTGCTAGGCTCTTTCTACTTAGGCCTTCTCCTGCCTGCTGAGACTAACGTCATACAACACCACACTAAGATATTATATCTTCATAATCGACTGTTTCTTAGGACAAATTCCTAGAAGTAAAATTGCAGAGTATATGTATTTTAAAACTTGGCATACATTATGAAATGGACGTTCAGAAAAGTCGTAGTGGGTTACTCTACTGGCGTTGTATCTGAGTGCCTGTATTCCTTTACAAATTCTGAGTATGATGCTTCTTTAGCCTTTGTCAAGCTCCTTAGTGAAAGATGGTTTCATTTTCAGATCTTTGACTTCTAGAGATTAAAAAATTGATTAGCTGGGCTCAGTGGTATACACCTGGGACAGCCTATAGTCCCATCTACTTAGAAGGCTTAGGTAAAAACAATACTTGAGTCCAGGAGTTTGAGGCCAACCTGGGCAACAAAGCAAGCCCCCACTTTAAATATATATGTATTCTGAATTACGCATTGATGTCCACAGTAATCATTTCCTATATACTGGATATCTTGTTTCTATTCTTGTTTTGGTAAGAACATCACAAATGGCTTTTGGTTTGGGTTTCTTTTTGGTGGGGTGGAGAATCACCTCTGTGTACAGTTTCAAAGGACAGTATTAGAAGACCTTGTTGCCCCATCCAAATTGTGAACAAATGAGCTAGTCACTGGTTAAAGATAAATGTAAAGGATCTTCTCTCTGTGTTGCACAGCTCTAAGGGCTATCTCGGCACAGAGTGCCTTGTAGGAGCAGCTGAAGCTACGCTTCATCCTTATTGTGCATCTGCTTCTCCCTCTGCCCAAGCCTGTCTTCTTCCTTTTCCTCCTTACGCCTCAGAACACTCCCCTGCACACTTTATTTACACCATTGTCCAGTGCAGTTTCTAGGACCTGCCCATGTATTTCCCATAACAGCATTCAAAGAATACTACATTGCTGTCTCCGCTATCAGGCCCCTCCACAACTGCTTTTTTTGTTGTTGTTCTTTTCTACATCTGTTCTTCCTTATAGATTTTCCTTATTTTCTAATTCACTCACTGTTTAGTTGAAGAGAGTTGGTGTATGTGACTGCAACCAAGAATTGGTGTTAATGTAAAGGTTTTTTGCCATTTTTTTTCTGTTTTCTACTTAGCATTTTGAGGACGTGATGTGTATTACAGACATAAACTTTAACCCTGACTTTCTTTAGTTTGTCAGTTACATTACAGTTTTTTTCTCATCATTGTGTTGGCCTTCACCTATTTAGAAAATCTTTGTAATTTCTCTAATGTAATGTTTAAAGGAACTTTGCTTTGGTTTCCTAAAATTTCAGTGTTTACTGTTCTCTGTAGTGCCTGAAGTAGAGATGACAGAGAAATGGCCGTCCAGAAATGATCTGTCTGAAGTTGGCCTGGCAGCTCTGTGTTCTCATCAGGAGGTTTCCATCTCAGGCTGAGAAGTGGAAGCATTCAGTTTTTGCTACTTTAGTCAATAACAAGGAGGAACTAGAGAATGGAGAAAAATCAACTTCCTTATCTCACACAGACACACACAGCACACACACGTGTATAGTAACACACATGCTTACAGGTCTTACAGGTCTAAAATTAGACATTTGACTCTATGTGTTACATAGGAGGTTGGAAGATAAGAAGTGTTTTGGGGAATAGTGGGTATAGTTCTGGAGACTAAACAGCCAAAGGCCTTGCACAGGAAATAAAGCTTTTTACCTGGCCATAGTGGGGCAGCCAAAACTCAAAGAGTTGTGGAATCCCTGCATGATAATTCCACCAGTGGACAGAAACCTGTGTTTTAATGGGTTATAAAACATGTTTAAAATGTTTTTCCCTTATAATTGGAGACAAAATAGTAGAATGCATATACAGGTGTTTTGAATCGTATACAGATCATGAACCACTGTAGAACATTTTAATACTAGAATTAAAATGGTAATTATGTTGATCATGCTACTGAAAATTAACCCACTCATAGCTAACATTTCATAGGAATCTTTCCTTCACAAAATGGGATGGTGTGTGTAACAACAGTTCTGAACTCCTTTTTCCCTCATATGTTTGGATGAGGAACATGAACTTTGAGGCTTTTTTTTTCTCTCAAGTACTTGTTTTTAAGCCTCTTGACATATTGCCTGTACTTTCTTTAAAATCTCTGTATGGGCTGGGCATGTCTGGGTAATGATAATAGGATATATTAAAATGGTTAAGGGCATTTATGAAAATTTATCATGAAATGTAATATCCTTGAAAAGGAATGACCTGTATCTAATTTAGGAATAAATATTAAAGATCTAATAATGAAAAATAATTAAAATTCCATCTTCTAATCTAAATATAAAATCTGTTCTTAAGACTAGTACTGATCTTTATCATGATTATTTGGACACAGTTCCATATTTAGCCTCTCTGTACTTTATTTTTGGATTATAAATACCAAAACCTTAGAATTCATTCTGTAAATCAAAGGATGACTCTTTGAAACTTAGTATATCTCTTGGAATCGTAGAATGTTAGTGTGTGAAGTACTGATTTAATGCAGAATGGCATAGATATTTTGTGTTTGTGTGTGTATGAATTATTTTCTTGTTGTTTGGTTTTGTTTTGTTTTTGATTTTTCTTTCTGTGACACCAAGGAACAAACCAGGGTGGTATATGCTGTAGCATTGAGGTTTATCACCTTCCCTATTTTGTTTTGTATTATGATATATAATGTATTTATGAAGAAACCTTTAGAACAAACAAATGCATTTGGATGAAAATGACAAAGCAGACACCTGTGAAAGTCAGTAGCTAGGTCTTGATATTCATTTCCAGGCTCCCAAATTCCCCAAGTGTGCCTTACCATTCCAGGGGAGTTTATGATATTTATTTCATTGATTTTACTGTGTATTTGCAATAAAAGTGGATTTGTATGCATATTTCTTTTGTGTCTTCTTTGAACATATGTTTACACAATTCATATTGTGTACTTATTATAGTGCCTTTATTTCTATGGTATGTCACTATCTTGTATACAGGTATACGTACCATAATAACCATTTATTATTAGTGTATTTGATGGTTTCCAGGTTAGCTTTTTTTTATTTGTTTGTAGTACTGCGGATCAAACCCAGGGCCCTACACTCTACCACTGAACTATACTGTCAGTTCCCCCAACCCCAGGTTAGTTTTTGTTTTGCTATTGTGAATGCTGTCGCTAGTAACATATATGTGCAAATACCACTGTATGTTTTTTAACAGGATGTGTATTTGGAAAAGTATTGCTAGTTCCTAAGATAGGTATATGTTTACTTTCCATGAATAATGACACATTGTTTTCCTAGATGGGTCTATCAAGTATAGGGTTAGTTTTAGGGTTCTTAACTGTTCAAGTATTTTCTAACAGTTTCTTTTTTTTTTTAAATTTTAAAGAGAATAAAACCAAGCAAAATAAAACAGCACAAACGCAATCAAAACAAACCAGTGTAAGTGACACAGAACTTCAAAACAATATGAAATCAACAATGGTTACCATAATGTCTCTTGTTGTCTTCAAAATAGCTGTAGATATCTTCAGATATAGTATAAATCAAACAAAACAACAGAGTAGAACCATGACTACAGTTAAGGACTTCAAAACAAAACAACAGTAAATCCAAAATGGCTACCATAATGTATCTTGCTATCTTTAAAATAGCTGCTGCTGCTATTGGATATAACAAAATCGAATAAAGCAAAACAGAACAAAATCTAACCCAGCAAAACAATGAAAATGATACAGGACTTTAAAACAAGGTAATAGGGAATTAACAATGACTGCTACCTTCGGAAGGAGACACCCCCCCCCATAGATGCCACACTGTGTACCATGATCCTCTGAACAGATGATGAGACCACAGGCCCGAGACCTGCAAAGTCTGAAACACCAAACACCAGAAGCATCAAGTTGCTTTACACATCCATAGCTATGATCACAGTTTGTGTTTCTCTGGATCAGCTGGTTGCTTAGGGCAAGAGAGATGACTCTTTCTATTTCCCAGCCCAAGCGCCAGAAGGGGTTGGGGTGGCTGTCAGCCTGCGGCAGCCCACATGTGGTACGGTTCTCAGGGAGGGCTTGCTTCTTGTTGACTTCTGTTCTCTTCCTATGAATGGTCTTTCTAACGTTTTTGAGAGAAGAAATCAAACTAGTTATATTATGGTATTGGAGCTTTTAAATTAATTTAAAGTAACATCTAGAAAGATAGAATGGAAATCTGTATTTTTTCAGTCATTGTTTTGAAAGGGTACCTCATGATGTGAGTTCTGTATCATATATGGTTTCATATTATTCAACACTATCACAGGAAGAACTATTTCTTAAAAATAAATATGATAGGGCCAGGAGTATAGCTCAGTGGCACAAGCACCTGCCTGGCAAGTGCGAGGTCGTAAGTTCAATCTCTGGTACCAAATAAACAAATAAATAAATATTATAGAGCTGATGGTAAAGCTCAGTAGTAGAAGCCCGAGGAACAATTCTCAGCATATATATGTATGTGTGTTCTATGTGTACAAATATAGATGATGAAATTTAAACTAGGTATAAAGTAATAAAATGAAAAACAAAATCCCTACTAATTCCTGTCCCAAAATTCTGCTTTAGCTACTTAGTTAACAGTTTCTTGTTTGATTCTTATATATATATATATAAACTTATGTATGATTTATTCATATATGTAAATGCATCACAACACAAAATGTTTTTCCCTCTACCATCATGTATAGTTATTTTCAGTGCTAAGCAATATTGGGTTATTTTATATAAAATAATTTAACTTACCAGGCAGACTAAAATTGATGGAAATTTATATCATTTTCACATTTTTGTCATTACCAATATGAAGCAGTAATGGACTGCTTATAATAACATAATTTTTGAGACAGTCTTAATTAATGATTCAGAGTAATTCATTGGGTTATTTCCTAGCTGTGGAATTATGGCTAACAGTGCGTGTGTTCTAAATTTTGATTGGGAATATAGCTCATTGGCGCAGTGCCTGGCTGGCAAGTGCAAGGCTCTGAGTTCAATTACCATACCCACTAAAAAAAAGAAATTTTGATAGGTTATACAGACTTGCCTTTCGAAAGTTATTTCAATTTACATTTCTAGTAAGTACTTTTTGCTAACATTGTGTATTATCAGGTATTTTATCTTTATTGTTGTTATAGTCGAAAAATAGACTGTTTACATTTATTTGAGTTGAATATGATTCCTTCTCTTTTTTTTCAGGAAACGGCCTATTGATATCCTTTACCTGTTTTTCTGTTGCATTGTTACATTTTTTCCCCTCATTGATATGTAAAACTTACAAATAAAAGAAATTTTTTTTACTATGTGTTATATTTTTCCTATTTGTGATTAATTTTTATACTTGGTTTATAACTTTTGTGCATGAGTTTTAATATTTGTGGTATTCAGGTAGTAGATAATATGAGAAGCCTATTTCATGAATTATCATTTGTTTTGTAGATTTAGAATAGCATATACATTTAGTTTACAGATAGCTCAAACTTTCACTTTTGAAAAAGGTTTTATAAGAACATTCTTGGAAGGAACCATTATGGACTGGTGAAAGTGATGAGTTTGAGTTGTCAAGACAAAAATACGTACAGCAAGTAATGATCTCTACTTCTTTCTTCCTTCAAGCATGCTAACAGTCAATAGAGTGGGAAATATTTTTAATAAAAGAGCATTATCACACATAGTGATATCGAAGATAGAGAATACCTTCTCTTCAACTTTCCTTCAAATTATTGGTCCTCTTTACCTAAAACACTGTATTAAAGCTGGAAGAAATTATATACAAGTAAAAGTGAACCTTTTAGAGCTTTCTGTAAAAACAAACAGGTGGCCACAGCATGCATGCCATAGATTCCCACTACTTTCTATACCAGTGTGTTCATGGCTGCAAATTGGCTTGCAATAGATGAAATAAAACAAATGAAGCTGATTTATCTGGACTTTCTTACATAGTACATTTACGCTAGGACCTGTAGAAGACAATTTTACAGGATAGTTCAGGTATGATTTTTTATCCAAATGCTAAATTAGTGTTTGAATATATAAAAATAGACTATGTGAATCTAACTCATACTTATTTCTCAGATAAAATAACTTAAGTTTAACCAAAATGAGAAAAGACTGGACAAATCAAGATTCTTAAATTTACCTTCTTCCTGTATGTTGTAATGTTATTTACAAATTGCTAAGTAAAATTGGAGTATCATCAAACCTTATCCACAATTTTTGTTCATAGGCTAGCAACTTAAAGCTACCATGATATATTTAGTTTGAGATGTAAAATATTATTCCTAAAGTAATCTTCAGCTCAGGCCTATATAATAGCACCAGTGCAGTTCTGACTGGATCTCATGTTTGTGGGTTCTAGGGTTAAGGTTTAAAATTAGATTGAGGAAATTCTGCTAACTGTCCTGTATCTGATATTAAAAGATGAACTAAATTTTCTAAAAGAAAATTCTCCCCAGTTTGTTTTGTTTTATGAAAGCAGCTTATACAACAAAATTTTACTTTGTATAGCTTTGAAAACTTTTTTCTTATGTTTAAAAATTAATTTTTATGAACAGCAAAACACTAGTAGTATTGTAAGAAAACTACTTAGCATGTTATGTTTGCAGAAATCAAATAGCAACCATAATACTTACTAGATCAAAATTGTTCTTAGAATGTTTAAATTTTTCCTCTAAAATGTATATTCTCATACATTCTAGGGTAGCTATCAACCATTTGGATTGTAGGATTAAGACTGAACAGAGCATAGTATAATGTCATGCCTCTACTAAAGAAAACATAGAAGTCAGGGAGGTAATAACACCATTTATAGAAAGTAAATTATCATTTGACTCAACCTTTATTAAGATTGTAACCAGCCTTTACAGATCTTAATGATAACTGTAATTGTTTTTTCCTCTAGGATAATACTTAAAATAATACTTTCTGGGCTCAGATAAACTTTTGGAATGATAGAGTTATTATAATATAGTGAAGGTAGTAGTCACAGATACAAATTTAGATTATCAGAGATAATTCTCCGCCAGTCTTTTGTGTTTCTGCGTCTTATAAGCAAGGCATTAACTGACGTTTAGTCTAGGTCAGTGGTGGTGAACCTATGGCATGCCTGCCACAGCAGGCTATTGGATATTAAAAGCTCTAAAAGGTTTGCCTTCACTGGTCTAGGTTTTCTTTTCTTGCATGTTTGTATAGCAAATGGTCCTAGAAGATTGACATAATATCTCCTGTGGAACAAAGAGCAGGTGTGTTTCCTGCCCATTATAAAAGATTCAGGTTCTCTGAGCTCAGGATTCCTTTCTTATAACAACTGCTGTGCAATGCAGGTGTCACTTGGCTTTCTGCATATTGCCTGGTAGAAAATGGGATAAGCAACTAGTACAAAAAATTACAACTGCAATAATAAAGTCCTTTGTTTCTGACCTGGAGTTTTCCATCTTCAATGAAACTGTAGTAGGCTACTTGTTAACTTGAAAATAAATATCTCAGAACCTTCACTGGCTAGGTGACAGAGAGCAGAGATCCTCAAATTTGTCTGTAAAAGGCTAGATAATACATGATCTTTGTCACATGTGGTTTGTTTTTCAACCCTTGAAAACTATAAAGACCATTCCTAGCTTGCAGGCTAGAGAAACCTAGTCTTTAGGCTGGGTTTAGCCTATGGACTGTAGGTTGCTGGCCTATAGTAGTGTGCTTCTTTAGCAAGTTGCCCAAAATTTCTCTCAAAATGGTGACATCTTGCTTGTCAGGTATGCGTTTCTTTTCTTGTGACTGTAATGAAATTAACCTTATATTGCCACACATCTTCTTGGAAGTAGAATATGAGTATCAGGATTGTGTAATAAAAAGAATCTTCTAAGTAGTTATGTAGAAAAAGTTTTCCCTCACCATCACTCTTGGAAATAGTTGATTCTTAAAGCAAATAGCTCTGATCCATTTGATACTAACAGGCCATATAGATAGCTTTTGTTAATACCTCTTCTAGAACATACTGTTTATAATAAAAACTTAGGTGGAGTTTTAGGAGACAATTTATCTAAAAAATTATATTTCCTAGAAAAACAGGCATTTTTATCCATGAGATTCCTAAGATTTGTGTGAACATGATGTCTCTAACAAGCATTAGGTCTGTATTGGTTATATCCTTAGTATTGATGTATAATCTTCCTTTTCGGAATGATTTTAAAATCTGTTTAAGAACAAACAGAAAAAATGTAAGGACATATCAAATATAACTAAAAAACTTCCTGGGCTCGGATCTGGGGAAGGTGGAGAACTAGGTTTGCTAGTTGAAACTGCTTTTCCCCTAAGGAACAGAAACAAAGGGCTAAACCCGTAATTTTTAGCCTGATATAAGCACTTACATGCTCAAATAGAATCTAGGACCCATCCATCAGGGATCGTGATGAACTATGTTTCCATATATGTTGGGTCACAACTTAGAGTAAAAGAAGAACTAAAAGGAGACAGGTATTTAATTTAAGGACTGCTATCCAGCTTTAAGTCATTTTATTCTCTGTAACTATTTTGAAGTGACCCTGAATTTCTAGTACTTCCAGAGTTAAGTTAATTAATCCTAAATCATTCTTGAGTAATATAACACCCTCTTATGTCTCAAATTATTTCTACAGCAATTTTGCATAAGGATGCAAGACAACAGATCCACATATGGTTAATGTTGAAATTCTTAAAAACATAATTAAAAGCTCATTGCCATTATCAAAATACTTCCCTTCGCTTCAAATACACTTACTCCATTGTTTTTGCCACTTCCTGAAGCAGCTCTGGAAGTCTCATTCACAAGTGTCTTTAGTTTTGCTATCGTGGCTGCCCAGATATCCTGAATTTTAAAAATGCTTACCTTCCTGCTGGACATGGTAATACATGACTGCAGTCCTAGCACTGGGGAGGCTGAGACAGGAGGATTGCCATGAGTTCAGGATCACCTTGGGCTACATAGCTCAAGGCCAGCCTGAACTACAAGGTGAGGTCCTGTCCCAAAAACAAAAACAAACAGAAACAAAACATTTACCTTTCATGGTCATTTTGACTGGGGAGGAGCCAAAAGTTGCACAGTATCAGATCTGGTGAATAAGGTGCATGAGAACACCCTGTAATGCTTTTAGGAGTCTGCCTTTCTGTTGGACAGATGGCAGCAGCATTGACCATATTTTGATCACACTTCACAAAGAAACTCACAAAAGACTCATAGAACTGCTTCAGAAAGTGGCAAAAAAAATGGGATGTGTGGTCAAAGCTACAGGGAGTGTTTTGAGAGATTAATAACATCTCTACTGTATACATTTTTAAAATTTAAATGTTCTCATATATCTACATGTACATAATATATATTATAGTAAATAATGTAAACAGGTAATAAAGATATAGGTGCCATACATACTGGAGTTAATACTTAAACCCAACCAGAAAATTAAGTTAATGTTAGATTTAATTGACAAAATTGTGCATATTGATAGGGTATCATAATATATAAATATTAATGCAAAGGATTATGCATAATAAAATGCATTTATTTCATGAATTAAAGGCCCAACATGTACAAGGCCCTGAGTTGGATGCCAGCACCACAAAAATATATAAAGTACAAAAATAAGTAAAAGAGAGATAAAGATAATCCCTATAACAGCACATTAACAACAAAGAAAAATAATTGTGTAATAATATCAGTAGTTGCAGAAAAGATGTTCCACGTTTGTGATTAAAACCATAAATTATGGGGCTGGAGATTTAGCTCAGCGGCATAAGCACCTGCCTTGCAAGCAGGCGGTCACGAGTTCAATCCCCGGTACCGATAGAAAAAAGAAAAACTCATAAATTACAAGTATAATAAACTACTTTTACATAAAACATTTATAAAAACCCACAGCAAGCATTATACTTAAACAATTACAGGCTTCCTTTAGAAATAGGAAGAGAGGTGATTATTGCTACTTTTACTCAACATTGTGTAGAAGTTCTTGATAATGTAGTAAAATGGAAACAAAAAAGTTACTTGAAATGAATAACTGAAAAAGCTGTCATTGTCCAAGATGCCTTTTAGTAGGCAAGCAGCCTACCATTGAGCCATATCACCAGCTCATTGATGTGATTGTGATTTGTAGAAAACTCAAGTGACTTTATAATTTGTTGGATGTCAGATTGATATGCAAAAATCAATTACATTTTTAGATATTAGCAAAAGCAGGAAGATAATTTTGAGGTGGTATCATTTAAAACACTATTTAAAAATACAGGATGGATGTAACCAAAGATGTTCAAATTTTCCATGCAGAAAACTATCAAATTTCTTTCAAGAAGGCTTAGAAGAAATACTGATATATCGTGCCTATAGACTGGAAGACAATATTATAAAAATTAATTTCTATTGAATTGGTTTATTAATTTAATACAATTCCCAATAAAAATAGCCAATTAGTTGGTTTTTTAGGGGAGACCTAAGAAAGGTGGGAAGTGGGACAAAAAGCAAGCTGATTCTAAAATATATATGAAAGTACAGAATGCTAAGAATAAAAATACACATGAATCAGGTAGAAGGACTTTTTGAATAGATACCTTCACTTATTATAATGCCATTGTTATTAAGACCAACGTTTTGCACAAAATAGACCTATCTAGTAGATCTGTGGTCCTAGAAACCCACCTATGCATGTGCACTTGATTTACATAAAGCATACTGTTGTAATATAATGGAGGAAAAAAGGGTTTTCTCATTTTATGGTACTTTACAATGAGATTTCCACATGGAAAATAAGTATTACCTGCCTTACATTACACACAAACATCATCCCTGTTAGTTGTTAGATTTAAATGTGAGATCATAGCAAACCTTCCAAAGCATAATGAAGAAGAATTTTGCCAAGCATTGTGGTTGGTTCATGCCTAGCACTAGTAATTCTAGCATTCAGGATGTTGAGGCAGGAAGATTGCTGCAAGTTGAGCTACATACTGAGACCCTGTTTCAAAACAAAATAGAAAAAGAATTTATAAGTTCATGGTAAGGAATGAATTCTTGAATAGGAAAAAAAGTTAGACATTAAAATTTAGAACTACTGTTAGTAAAATATAACATTAAGACAAAAGACAAGCTGGGAGAACATATTTTGAAATACATATAGTAAAAAATTTATATCCATATACACAAAAAATGTCCCTCTAGATCAATATGGAATGAACAGTCAACAGAAAAACAGGCAAAAGATTTGGAGGCACTTCACAAAACAGATATATACATGAGCAGTAAACATAAAAAGATACTTAATGTCACTGGTAACCATGTTAACTTACATTAAAACCAAAAGGAAAACATGCTACCCACACACCTGGGTGGTTTTGGTGAAGATACATAATGAACATTTTTCTATCGCTATACAAAATGTGCCTTGTTACAACACTTAGGCAGTATTTATTAAATTGATCACAATTTTGTATATATTATTCTATTGCTAGGTATATACTCAGCAGAAATGCTTGCATGTGTGTACCAACAGTTATGTAGAGGCATGTCCATGCCAATATTATTCATAATTGCCAAAATTGAGAAAACATCCATGTCTAGTAATAGTCACATTTATACAGTAGAATATTTTACAGGAAAGAAAAGGAATGAACTATATGTGCAAGAATATGAATAAGTCACAAACATCATATTATAAGAAGCCAAACATTTCATATGCACCTAATTCTTGTCATGTAAAATTCAAAAACAGGCAAAATAATTTCTTGTGTCTAGGTATGCATCAAGTGGTAAAACTAAGGAAATGTAAGGAACTGATTACCAGAAAAGTCAGGACAGTGGTTACCTTTGACGAGTACAGATAGATTAATGATTGGTAGACAGTGCCAGCCAGTCTCTGAGTTACTGTTAAAGTTTTATTTCTGGGGTAAGGTGGTTACTTGTGAAGTATCAATCACTTTTATATGTATACTATAATTCAAAAACTTCCAACCATGGTTTAGAAGACAGGAGGGGAAAGTAAGCCATTCCATGATTTCAAAAATTAGTCCGGATGTTAACAAAAATGTTTAATCCTGATTATATTAGTCAGGACACTTTTGGTTGCAAATAACAGAAACAACTCAAACTGGCATGAAATAGCTTGTGCGGGTTCCATAAAGCATTTGACAGAAACTCCCTGGACATGTTGGTACATACCTATGATTCTGACTGCTCTGCAGGCTGAGGCAGGAGAATGTCAAGTTCAAGAGGAGCCTGGGCAACTTAGCAAGACCTGACTCAAAATTGTAGAGTTGCAGACATGGCTAAGCAATCCCTAGAATTCCCAAGTAGTGGGGGTGGGGGTGGGGAGCGGGATCAAGATTAACAACAGCAACAGTACACATACACACACAACTAAAACCCAAAACTGTCCAACAGACAGACAAACACACAACTAACAGAAACAAAACTATCCAACGGACAGACAGGCAGACACACACACGCACGCACTCCTAACCAAAACCATAATGAGGGACCCAGGAGCTCAATAGCAGTTTTCTACTTCTGACACATAGAACAAGTTACTATTTATTAAATAATAATTGAATCTGACTAACTCTAGATTGCATTTCTGTTTATTTTTTGTTGATTTTTACCTTGAGACAGGGTCTTACTGTGTTGCCCTAGGCAAGTCTTGAATTCCTGTCCTGAAATGATTCTGCCTCTGCCTGCTGAGTAGCTAGAACTAAAAGAATTATCATGGCCAGCCTATTTCTGTTTGTATATTAGCATTACTTTTCTTTTGGTGAAAAATTCCTCTGTATAGACAAAAAACACCAAAAAACTGTCAATAGCCATTCCTGATATGGCCTTTCCAGCTTATAGTCACAGAAGAGGATTTCCTTCCCATTTGTGGGCGGGGTCTTCTCAGAGAGGTTGTCATCAGGGTCTGCTAAATCCTGTGTCTGTGCATGAACTGATTGTTTCAAGGGTTTGTGCATAAGACTTGGACTAGTGATGGGTATATAGAAGTAGAGTTAGCCTCACCAAGCCCTCATCCCACTGGGGAGGGACTTCCCACAGGGCTGTATCCTAGCAAATAGATTGAACAATGGCATTAGAAAATTATTTTCATTTTAACCATCTTAAGGTACAGCTGTGCTTTTTTACCCTCTGTTCCTTTCTTTTCCTTTCCTGTTTTCTTTTGTAGGAGCTAGGTCTGAAACCAGACTTCACACATGCTAGGCAACTGTCCTAATCTCAGCCGTTTTTAAATCTAAGAGAAGGTCTCACTAAATTACTCAGGCTGGCCTTGAATTTTTGATCCTTCCACATCACTCTCCTAAGCAGTCAGGATACAGGTATGTACCAACATGCCGCCTAGCAGTGCTTTGCAGCACTGGTTGCCTGTTAGAATCACCTGGTGGGCTTTTTAAAAATGATGAGACACTATCAATTTTACCAATTTCTTAAGGTGAGGATAGGCTATTAATACTGATTTTTAAGCTCTCCAGATGATTTTAATGTGCTTTTTCTCATCTAGGAGATACCCTAGAGTCTATTTCCTGCATATTTAAAACGTGTTCTAAACCGGTTCACTTATTTTTCACATCTTCAGGTAGCTAATTTAACTTTGATTATCTTGACCTTGAAAAACTTAGGAAAGTTTTATACTTATCTCTGGCTTAAAAAATGCAAACCAATATTGAAACTCTTAAATCTTTAACTGGCATCACAGATTATGATGACTTGTGAAATGTTAAAGCAATTTTTACATTTTGTAACTGTCAAATTCATAAAACAATTTAATACCTGTAAATACTTTTGCTATTTCTCTGGCCTGAGTGATTTACTTAGTAACGCCAGTGCAGAAAATGGATTCTGCAGTACCTCCTAGAAGAGAAACTGGCAAACACGATTTCATTAGAAATATAGGTAACAGATTTCGTGCTCTGAGGGGAATTCTCTATAAGATACACAGAAGTTCCGTGATACTGTACTTTCGATTCGAAGTTGTAACTATTTTAAATGCCATCATTTCAAAAGCCAAAGCTCTCCTCTTGAGAGTACAAAAGATCAGACTTCTAATAGTTTAGGCAGGACTACAATAACTTTGGATAAGTTAATATGCAAAGGGCTGCAGCCATCCCCCCACACCCCCTACTATGATACTGGGAATTGAACACAGAGCCTTCACATTGAGCTACATCCCAATTCACTTTTTACTTTTTTTTTTAAATGAGTAAGAATAAAAATAATGATACAGAATTTTAAAACATAGTAATAGAGGATTAACAATGGTTGCTATGTTGTGTATTGCTGTCTTCATAGTTCTTATTACCAGATATATGCATGAAAAAAATGGTCAAACAATGAAGGCACCAAGAGCATTCTTTCTGTTGGGCCAGCAGAGATTAGGAGTGTAATTTATCTATCTTGATAGACTATATCAAGTATAAATCATATATATATATGCATATATGCAGGATAGATTATATAATCTTTTCCCTTGTTCCTTTCTTTTCTCCTCCCATCCCAGTTGTTCCTTCCTCTTCTTGCAGTTTCCTCCCCTTTCACTTTCACAGTATCCACTGTATATTTTGGATCCCATTAACGCCTCAGTTTTTTATAATAGACAAACATGTTCATCCATGTGAGTTTGAACCATTTCACCCATGACCATGATCTACATTTACCTACAACAGCCTCAAGATTTTCCTTCATAGCTGAGTTGCTTGCACTCCACTGTATAAAAACATCACATCCTTCTTATCCATTCTGCAGTTGATAGGCAAACTACCCTATTTTTTTCTGGGTTCCTGTCATATGGACTACTGTTTTCTCTCCTTTGACTTTCAATTTATGAGTTTCCTTTTGAATTAAATGTTTTTCTTGTATACAGCATATTGATGGATTTTGTTTCTGGATCTGCTCTGCCTGTGTTTTTTTATTGGTGAATAGAGGCCATTAACATTAATGGTTATGACTGATACGTATTGGCTTGTCTGTCATGTTATTTTCCTGATATTGGTTCTGTGCTGAGTTGCTTGGCTTATTTGGGGATTTCTTTCACAGAATTGTGATTTTTATATTTTACTAGAATATCTTCTAGTACTCTTTGTAGGATTGGTTTGGTGATCATAAATTTCTTCAGTTGTTCTTTGTCTTGGAAGTATCTTACTTCTCCATTAATTTTGAAAGACGTTTTGCAGGGTACATCAATCTGGATCAGAAGTTGTATTTCAGGATTTGAAATACACCAAACTCTTCTTGACTTGATAGTTTGAGTTCGGAAGTATACTGTGATTCTCATGGTTTTCCCTTTATAGGTAATCTGTTTCTTTTCTCTTAACAGCTTTTAATTTTCTATTCTTGTGCTGAATTTCTGGGATCTTGATTACCACAGGTACAGATTTATTTTGGTTGTGGCTGTTTGGAGTCCTATATTTTCTCTTATCTGTATGTCAGGTATTTTTTCCATTATTGAGTTTTCTGCTATTACTTCTATAAATAGTCTTACATCATTTGTGTGGACTTGATTTTTTGCTGACACCTAACAGACTTGTGTTACTTTTCTTTGTTTTTTCTTGCAACTGTTGAATTGTTATTTTCTGGTTCCTTATTATTTTTAACAGATCTTACTTTACACAATTGCTAGCCGCAATCCTGTCTTCAAGGTCTAAAAGTCTATCTTCAGTTTCATTCCAGCAGTTTTGGCAGCTTTCAATGGAATTTTTAATTTCCTGGATATCTCTTTGAATCTGTTAAGTGTATTCTAATTATTTCCTGTATTGTTCATTCAAGATTCCCATCATTTTCCTATGCTCTTTTTCTTCTTTTTCTTTTTAAATCTATGTCTTCTTTAGATGTGCTCAGCAATTCTTTTGTTATGCTTATCTTTCTTCTTTTACCTGAGATATTATTCTGATCTTATTTCTTTTACAACCTCATGAAATTGTTTCTTTGTTGCTATTATTTCGGAAATTTCAGATGTGCAACTTCCAATTTCTTCTCTGTCTATATCTCTCAGACTTATTCTGTGTGGGTTGGAGATCTGAGACTGCCTTTTGCTCCTTCATCTTGACATTTCCCTGGGTCCCTTTGGGTGAGCCAGTTGTGGGGCCCTAGGTGCTTCTTGCATTGACTGACTATCCATGGGCCAGGCACCTGAGTTTCTCCAAACCTAGGCTCTCAGTAAAGTGGTGGGGCATGGAGCAGGCTTCTGCAGACACATTCAGCTACACCAAGACTCCCCCGCTGGCAGCCAGCGGGCTGGCAGGGGCATGGCTGACTCTTTCTCCTGGTCCATGCTGGCTCTCAGCAGGAAGCTTCCCCTTACTTTTATTTTATAGGGTCTCACCAATTTGCAATCCTCCTGTTTTAGCTTTCCAGGTTGTTGTTGTGACAAGCCAGTTAGTTGACTGCAACCATTTCTGAATTTTAATGTCAATAGATACTATTGTCCTTACCCATTGTGTTTTCTGCTAGCCTTTGTAAGCCGTGCAAATGGCTATATTCTCTTTTGGTGTTGGACATAGCTATACTTCTGTAAAGTATAGCAGCATAAGCAAAAGTAACATTTAGGATGAGATATATATATCTGCACTTAAATTCTTTCAGCTCTTTATCAACGTTTTAGCCCTTGGGTAGGTTAGTTTCTTAGTGTCTTGGTTTTTTCAACTGTAAAATAAGAATATGACCTAACATAAAGTGTTGTGAAGTGTTATTATGAATCATAACTGCCACTCTCCTGCCATTTCACTTCAGAACGTTACAAAACTATACATGTAAAAAAATTTAAAAGTTACAAAACATTTTGTCTTTTTTGACCATACCATTTTCTCCCTTAAAATCGGTATCCTTTTATGTCACTTTGGTATATATTGGTATCATAAATACACAAGTGGAAAATGAACAGGCTATCTATATCAACAGAACTCTTAACACAAAGTTTCTGCACCAGCCATACCACAAACTCTGAAGCAACTGGTCTAGAGACTTCAGAGATGACTGCCAGCTTCCAACTCAGGACTAACCAAAAAAACCCAAACCAATCATGAGATGCCTTCTACTTGGCCCTCATCTTGCTTCTTACACCAACAGTTTCCGATTATAGCATGCCTGAAGCCATCTCTTTTCTCTCCTTTTTCCTTTTTTATCGGTACCGGGGATTGAACTCTCGACCGCCTGCTTGCAAGGCAGGCGCTTATGCCACTGAGCTAAATCCCCAGCCCTAGCCATCTCTTTTCTATGGTAAAGCTTTTCACCACTCCTCTGTTTGCCTTTGAGTCTACCAAAAATAGGTAATGATGTTACAGCCTCTGATTATTCTCAATTGGATATCTTTGTTTCCAGTTGTTAATGTGCATATATAGAGGGATTTTCCTCTGTACCCTTGAGAAATGTATGCCATTTTGTAGGTTTCTGGGGGCGCAGTGCTAGAGTTAGAACGCAGGCCGTTTGCATGCTGGGGAAACACTAACACCAAACTACACCCCCAGGTTCCATTTTTTTAGAATTAAAAAAAAAAAGCCGTGTATGGTGGTACAAGCCTGCAAATCCAAGCCACTTGGGAAGCTGAAACAGGAGGCCTGCAAATTCAAGTCCAGGTTGGGCAACTTAGCAAGACTCTGCCTCAAATTAAAATACAAAAAGGGTTAGGAGTATCAGTACTAGAGCACTTGCTTAGCACATGTGAGGTCCTGGATTCAATCCTCATTATACAGAGAGAGAGCAGAGAAAGAGGTAAAGAGAGAGAGAAAGTAAGTTATTTTATTTGATGTATTGTTATGTATCTTGATCTTTTTGCTTAAGAATGACCTTGAACTGCTAAGCAGGGTTGCACATACCTGTGATGCCAGCTACTTGGAAGGCTGAGGTGGGAGGGTTATAATATTGTGGTCAGCCTGAGCAACACAGTGAGACCCTTTTCTTGAAAAATAAAAAAATAAAATAAAATCCTATAACTCTAGCTAAGTTAGTCCATCGCAACTCTCCTCCCCAGAGGGAGCAGTACTGTGTATAAAGCCTTCTTTTACACAGCTCTCTGATGGTACCTGTTGCAGAACTCTACAAGCTATTTGCCTTCCTTTGTCTGTCACAGGGACTTTCTTCCTTTATATTTCCAGCTCATGTTCATTTCTCTTCCCTCCTCAGGCTCCCCTGCCAACCCTCGTTTTCCTTGGAACTGTGACTGATTCTCTAGGGTCCCGGCTAGCTCCCTTCCTTGGAGATGGCTAGTGAGGGCTGATGGGGCCATTTTTCCTGTAAGTCAAAGCTGGATTGTGCCTGGTTATTCCTGACCTCTGGTTGGCCTATATCTTGAGTATTGTCTGCTCGACTTCCTCATTACTGACATGTGACAAACTACAAATCTTACCCAAGCTGGATTCTTTTACCTTGAGTCAGTTTTCAGTTGTATGGAAGGAATTTTTTTCTAGTGAATTAAACATACCAACCTTAGAAACCAGTTTGTGAAGGAAATTTTAAAAAAGCTAAATGCTTTATTTATTGTTGTTTTGAGCACATAATTTGTGTGAAACTTGCAGTGACCCAAATAATGTTCCTCCCAGTAAATATCTAAACAGGATTAAGAGTATATAGTAGTTTTTAATTTTCTGTTTCTTTTGCGCTGGTGGGGATCAAACCCAGGCTTTGTGCATGCCCTTCCACTGAATTATACTTGTAGTCCTAGAGGAATATCTTTTAAGATTTGACAGTATTCATGGCTGTTGTAGTCTCTATAAACAATTTAATGAAGTGACACAGGCATAGAGTCTGATACGGGATAGCCCTGCATTTGAATCTTTGCTTCTCTGGTTCAGTGAACTGGGGCAAGTTTTCTCTCTTCTATGACACCAGTAACAGATGGAAATACACAGTGATTTTTAGTTCTCAGCATAGAATGATATACTGGATCTCAGTCTGTTTCCTTACTTCCTACATCAACGTTTCCCATATAACTAATCAATTACAGATTCATCACTTTTCCCAGAATCAAATAAATGTTCAATCTGATTTTTCCAAATTAATTTCTTCCTTATTTAGAATTCACTGTAGTAATTAATAATTTGAGTAATTTAAGAAATTTGACATCTTATTACCAATTCACAATTTCTCATTGTTTCCCATGAAGAATACGTCATTCAAAGTGTTTTATTTTGCATTAATTTTTACTCAGGGTCTCACACTGTGTAGTTCAGGCTGCCTCGAACTCACTGCCTTGAACTAGACTTGCAGAGATCCTGTTGCTACCGCCTCCCAATTAATGGATTCATAGGTGTGTACCACCAGGCCTGGCTTTGTTTTTTATTTTTAATCTATATCATCTCCTCATCTCATGTGATTCTTGCCCATCAGGGAAGAGACAGAAGTTACGTCTTTGTTTTTATAGTCCTCTTAAATCATCTGTTTGTAAATGCTTGGCATTTAAAGGACTAGTATGGGTCAATGGAAACAAATTTATCTTGTCAATGTCTGTCATGGTTTTTGCTATTTGATAATGTCATGGATTTTAAGATGAAGTTTCTGTAGCTGGAATCAGCAGAGTTCTAATAAGTTTAGGATGGGTCAAAAGATTTTGCAGTAGTCTGAATGTTTCATATTTCATGTGTAGAAACCTAAACCTCAATGTGATAGTACTTGAAGATAGGGTCTTTGGAAGGTGTAGCCTTCATGAGTGTTATTAGTGCTCTTATAAAAGACCGTAGAGCTGTCTCCCTCTCTTTCCAGCATATGAGGGTGCCTGGAAAACTTGACTGTCTGAAATCCAGGAGAGCACTTTCACCAGAACTTGACCATGCTGGCACCTTAATTTGGGCCTTGCAGCAACCATCCTGCAAGAAATGAATTCCTATTGTTCAGAAGCCACTTAGTTTATGCTACTTCTTTATAGTAGTGCAGATAAACTCCTGTAATTTGGATATTAGGGCTTTTGCTTGTATGAGATATGTGACTTCTTGAATCAACTGCCTATGTTACCTTCTACCTGAAATCACCAGAGAAATACCCAGTTTACTTTGTTTGGGAAAATAATTACTGATGATAAAAGTATTTTGGGTACTCTTTATAAGTATATAGTGGAATATAAATATAATAATTTTATATTAGTAATTGCTATTGTATTTTTCAATATATATCAATAGTATAAAATATATAAATACATTATTTACTAGTTACTAAAATTATATACCATGTTTTACTTATAAAAGTGAATTTTTTAAAAAATTGTGGTGCTAAGCCAGGTATGGTGGTATACACCTCCAATTCCAGCACTGGGGAGGCTGAGGCAGGAAGATCCACTGAGTTCAAGGCCAGCCTGGGCTACATGGTGAGACCTGGTCTCAAAAACAAAAATACAAATGTGATTCTAATAGAGTTAGAAACAAAAGAGGTGAGAGATTTGATTTACTCCTTTTACTCCATTTAACTATACACAACACCCAGCAGTTAGTCCTGCTTCTATTATCCTAAGAGAAATTCTTAAAAGTAAAATTAAATAAATAAATGAACCATAACAAAAGCCTCCGAGAGTCCCCCTGCCCCAGGCAGCAGAGCAGCTGTTCCCAGGGGGATTCAGGGGGAGGCATCTAACGGCAGAGAAGTACGACCTTTAAATTCTGAAAGCCTGAGCCATTGGGCCCCCTCTCTCCCCTTTTTTCCCATCTCCTGTTGCTGCTGCTACGTTTCCAGTGATCTTCAATAGACATAGCGACTTACTACTTACTGTTGGGTGCACACTTGGCTGTTCTTTCCTCATGGCACGTAAGAACTGGACTGCTGTTGGCCCATTCAACTGTAAGAGTTCTGGGTAGAAACCCAGCACCTTGTGCCTACAAGGCAAGTGCTCTACCATTGAGCTTGAGCTGTATCACCAGCCTATAAAGATACATGTTACTTATTTCTAAATTAATTTTATTGGTACAGTTTTGATATGCATAATGATCCCATTCATCATTGGGAATTTTTTCCTGTACCTAATATATCCTAATCCTTTTCTTTTTCCCATCCCCCCACTCAACCCTTCATCCCCTCTTTATATCTACAAAAGCTTTGTTTCCATTTTTTTCTTTTGATTCTCTTTTTTCTCCTTTTCCTTTCCTTCCTTTTTCACTCTCCCCTCCCTTGTTTCTCTTTCCATTTGAACATTTTCTTCCTGTTTCCCAATGTTTATCATCTATGTTGGTCCTTATTTAACTTTTTGGGTCTTATACAAGAAAAAAATCTGATATTTAAACATGTGTGTCCAGTTTATTTTATTTATAAGTTTGGTCTCAAGGTGCATCCATTTACCTAAAAATGTCCAAAGTTTGTCCTTCTTTATGGCAGAGTATTATTCCATTGTATATAAACTCAAATTTTATCCATGTATCTATTGATGTGCATCTAGGCTGTTATTATAAATTATGTTGCTATAAACATGAATATACATATTTTTCTGTGATGTGATGCTTTTTAACTTTTTTCAGCAATATCCCCAGGAGGGTATAACTGGGTTAAATGGAACCTTTAGTTGTTTTTTGAAGAATCTCCGTATCACTGTCAGTATTGGTTGTACCAACTTACAATACCACCAACAATGGAGAGGGGTTGCTTTTTCTCCATAGCCTTGCCAGCATTGTTATTGGCTGGTTTCTTGATGATAGCCATTCTTCCTGGAGTGAGATATAATCTCAATGTTATAATTTCTTGAATGATTAGTGATGTTCAGCGTTTTTTCATATATTTTTATTTGCTGTTTGTATTTCTTCATCTGAGAAATGTCTATTCATTTCAAATTCCCATTTTTGATTAGATTTTTAAATTTGAGGGTGTCTTTTTTGTATGTGTTCTTTATATATTCTAAATGTTAGTCCTTGTTTCCAAGAATAGCTGATAAAATTTTTTACTCACATTGAAGATTGTCCCTTCACTCTGATGGTGGTTTCTTTTGCTGTGCAAAAGCTTTGTGATGTGATGAGGTAACAGTTGTTGATTCTTTGTAATATTTCTATTGGGATTCTTGGATACACTTTTTCTGGAATACACTTCAGAACTTTTTGAAGTGCTTGTTTGGTGGTCATGAATTTCCTCAAGTATTCTTTATCATGGAAATATCTTATTTCTCCAGTTTTGAAAGAAATCAATGAATCTAGGTTGGAGGTTTTCTTTTAGGGCTTGAAACACTTCACTGCAAGCTGTCTTTGGCTTAAGGGTTTGTGTTGAGAAGTCTGCTGTGATTCTAATGTGCTTCTATATAGGATGATTTGTTTCTTTTCTCTAAGAGCTGTTAATATTCTCTTTTTGTGTTGAAGTTCTGAAATCTTGACTGTCATATAGCTTGGTGTAGTTTTTTTCTGATGCGAACTAACTGGAGTTCTATATGCTTCACTTCTCTATGCATTAAATTCATTTTCTATGCTTGGAAAGTCTTCTGCCATTCTATGGAAAGATTACTTTTGTTCTTTGTGTTATCTCCAGATTTTTCATTGATTCTGGCTAATGTGTTATTCTTCTTTGAATCATCTAGCTCCTGTTGGATTGGTTTTTCATGGTCCCATGCTATTGTTAAGAAGCTTTTCATTTGATGATTTCTAACTGCAAACCTGTTTTCTAGATCTGATATTCCATCCTCACATTGGATAACTGCTATTTATACTTTCAATAGAATTTTTAATCTCCTGGGTTTCTGTTTGAATCTATTTCATGGACTCAGATCTTTCCTGAGTTGGGTTTTCATAGTTTCCATCACTGTCCCAAGCTCTGTTATTTTTTTTATCTACATCAATTCTAAATTCACTGAGTGCTTGGTTATGGTCATCACTTCTTTAGTTATCTGAGAAATTATTTATGATTTGTTTTTCCCCTAGATTCATTCACTTGCTCTGGTACTTCCACTGCTCCCATTTCAGAAAGTTCACAGGGGATGGCTTTTGATTTCTTCCACCTCAATGCCCCTGGATTTGCCTTGAGTGAGTGGAGGTGTGGAGTTGCCTGTTTCTATTTTTTTTTAAAATTTGTTTCCAGCATTGATGCTTGTAAATCACCTGTGGTAGGTAGCTTTATTACCAGTATTAAGACTTCCTTTGTAAATGTCAACTTTTCACAAATGTCTTAGCTGAGTTTTGGCTTTTGAGTCTATTCCCAGATCCTACCTCTTCAATTTATTAGGATTGAGAAGTTGTAGCCTGTTTGGCCTAATACTAAATTCTCTGGTACATAAACAATACCATATGACCTCCAGACAATCTTGATATTGGCATACAAGGAAGAACCATTGATCACAGCAACTATATCACCTTGGCTAAAGTAATGCAAACAATAATAACAATAGCATCAAGCAGAGTATAGGAAATGATAAACTATGAAAACTGTTAATTTGCGACTTTTAGCCATAGGTACAAGATTTACAATTATGCACTAAAATCAAAATAAATCATATGTAGTGGACCCCCAAAATTCACAGGGTTACATTCGTAGTGTACTTGCAAATTGCGAGAAACCACGAATTTCAGATATGGTAGGAAAATGCTTCTAAGTGCTTATTTTATAGTTTAAGCCCTAAATATCCTATGTCTTCTGCAGTTAGGTAATTCAATTCAGTAAAATACTGTATTAATACAGCCTTAGGTTGGAGATTTAGCTCAGTGTCACAAGTGCTTGCCTGGCAAGCATGAGGTCAGGGGTTTGATCCCTGGTACCTAAATAAATAAATAAAGCAAGCGTTAGAAGGCATTTTGGAGGCATCTTAGAAATCTTAGTGCTTTAAGAATAAAACCAGAACACTCAAGATAGCTACACATGTTATAGCAACCTGTGATGATGTGGGAATGCTGGTGCCTCTGCCAGAGATGGGTTACTGGGCAGCAGCCAATCAGCAGCAAGAAATGAATAATGTTCTCAGCTTCTTGCAAACCTCCTGCCAAAAAAACAATTGCAGAGGATATTTGTGGTTTCTGTGAAACTGCGGGGGTTTCCAAGAATAATTAGGTTAGGTTCTAAGGAAAAATCTGCAAATGGCTGAGGCCATTTACTGAAGCACAACTTTGCAGGGGTATGCTGTTCAGTAAATATCCCTTCAGTAGAGTTATTTTATCCTCAAGGAATAAAATTTAAAAGGGATAAGAGGAAAAACTAGAGAAATAAAAGAAGAAAAAGATACTAGAAGCAAGTTTGAAGGACACAAGAAGACTACCAAAGCTTTGGGAAACTGGTGGAGAATGCAGGCAGGGGTAGCAATAGAAGAAAAACAGAAACAAGAGCCACACAAAACATAAAAACTACAAACAATAGTCACGTTCATGAAAAAAGCAAAAAGAAGAAAACGATTTTTTTTTATTTCACTGTCGCTGTGTGTAAAGGAGGCAGACACAGCCCAGATCCCTGCTGGATAGTCCCAGCAAGCCCGCAGTAGGAATAGGGCGGGGTACCGATTCTGGTCCTTTCAACTCCACAAAAGTTCAGGCTGGGGTTCAGGGATATAGCTCAGTGGCGCAGCACCTGCCTGGCAAATGGGAGGTGGTGAGTTCAATCCCTAGTAGAAGAAAAAATTAAGGCTTATTTTGGCCTCTGATCCTGGAGTTGGGGCCAGAGTCATTTGGCCTATAAGATCCTTTGTATCTCTTGGCAGCCTAACGGTGGCTCCCTGATCCTGACGTCTTCTGTGGTTATACCTTCTCCAGTCATTAGGATCCCAGAGACGAAGCCAACCCATGACTGCTGGGAGTCCCGGGTTTAGTTGGCCCCTCCCTAATACGGCATCTGGCCAAGCACCTCTCCAGATGACACCTGGACTGGAAACACTGACCAGCTGTTGTACTCACAGCCTCCACTGGTCTATTCCACTGATGAGTTTCTCCTCTAGAGTCATATGTCCTCACTGTGTCTCTGAAGATTCAAGCCTCATGCTGTGAGCGGAGAAGCAGGAAAAAAGTTAGCTCTTTTTTCTGTGTTGCCGGCTCCTTCTCCATTGAGATCTGTCGCTTCACTTTCCTTGTAGGTGGCAGTTCTCCTTTCCGATTCTTCCTGGGTCCTGGAGATCCACCTCCCTCCTCTTTTTCTTCTCCAAGATATTCTATCTGAATTCTGAATTTCAGAGAGGCTGATTTGCTGCTGTTTACCACTCTAACCATCTTCCTACAAGTCCTAAAGTACATTTTAAAAACACTTGAAAAAAAATAATAAAATAAATAAAAACACTTGAGTTGTCTTTTACCATGAAAGCATTATTCAGTTTTAAATTCAGAAGCTAACATGCCAAAGGAAAAATGTTTAATGTTACTCCCTGGAAGTTAGTAAGTTCAAAATTCACGGATCACCAGGAAGAATAAATTTTAGGGCTGAGAAATACTCATTGACTTTTTCAGTAGACTTGAAAATAAAGTCAACTATCTGATCAAGTATCTGGCAAATGCATAAGGAAAAAAGTAGTTTGGCAGCATTGGGAAATGTGATTATGATAATGTCAATATTTTCAATTAAATAAATTGTTAAATTGTTTTCAAACCATGTTATGACCCCATTTGAGTAAGTGCTTTCAAGCTAGAAAATCAGAATTGTGATTATGTATATGAAAATAAGAAACAGTTTCAAATTCTGTGGGTATAAATTTGTTCCTGATTTAATGACAGCTATTACAATAGAAAGGCTTCTGTAAGACTTCGGTCTTGGTTACTTTTCTCTGTTGCTGGGACAAAATATCAACACAAAGTGAAGGAAGGACAGGTTTATTTAGCTCACAGTTTGTGGAGATTTCAGTCCATAATCATCTAAGCCTCTTTCCTCCCTTACATTGTGAGGAGCCCAACTCCCCTTCCAGGGTAGGAGGGCACTCACAAAATCTTGCCCTCCCTTTGCAAGGGATGAGAATGTTTACAAAGAACGCTGACTCTCTTAGTTAAACTTCTAAACTGCTCAAGTTGGCACAGTGTATCAACTATGACAACTTCTTTCTTAACTTTATCTTGTAGGAGAGAAGTTGAACCCGCAAATAACATCTAAGAGTGTCAATCTAAATTAGAGCATCATTTATGATGAAAAGAATAGCTCAGGTCTACAAACATAATTACTTGGATAATTCAGCATAGGAACCACTAATTTTTTTAAAAACTGCCAAGATATTTGAGAGGATAGGGAGTCAATTAGCCTGAATTATCATAGCGGTTAACTGTACAATTCAAATATACCTAATGATTCTAACTTTGTATTTCCCACTTTTATGGCCCATTTTGAAAAAGTAGGCTTTTTCAAACTTTGAGGTATGTTACTTAAAGGAGCCTGGGGAAAAAATGGTAAAGTAGTTAGCAACAATTACACAGCCTCTTTGAGATTCAGAAACCATACACTGAAAAATAACAACTTGGGGAAGGAAAAAGAGAATTAGGTCCCCAGAAACCAGAAAGTATCTGACAGGAAAATTAAAATCTACAGAGAAATTGAAGCGATAGAACACAAGGTGGAAAAGGGAAAGGATAAGCTCTACCTCCAGTCCAGCGCCAGATCATGACTCACAGAAAGGGAGACAATCTACAGAGACAAAGTGAAAGCTGGGAATCCAATTTTAGGGATAAACATAGCAGTGGAAGGGACTTGCAGGTGTTGGGATCTGCAAGGAGAGCAAAGGACTCTGCTCTGACATGGGTCCTTCAGAAAGCTACCCCTGGTGAGTGACTGCTGTCCAAGTGCCTGCCATATCCCTGGACAGAGTGCTTGGTCTTACAGCATTCTGAGAAGGGCTGACTGTTCAAAACCATGGTACAACTTCGTTTCAGGCCTCTAACTGTTATATCCCCACAGTGACTGGGTGAGAGACAGCCATGGGAGAAAGCCCTGTCAGGAAGGGGCCTGGAAAGAGCCCCCAGGGTGTGTTTGAGCTAAAGGATATAGGCTCCTCCTCCACACCCAGAGGTCAGGCTCGGCCTGAGTTGCTCTGGATTTAAAAGTTCGGGAATTGGAAATCTTGCCCTAATCCCACTGGATCTGGGGTTTGTCTGTCTTCTTTATCTGCCAGCATGAGCAGAGACATGTGTCGACTTAGACACTTTGCCCAAATTATATATTGTGCAACAAACCACATGTTCAGAATCACAGAGAAGTGTTTCTTTTTTTCTTTTCTTTTGTCTTTGTTTCTTTCTCTCTCTCCCTTTCTTTCTTTCGTTCTGTGTGTGAATCTGCATTTTTTTTTGTTTAATTGATTTTCTTCTTTTCGTTTGTTTCTTCTTTCCTCCTTTCTTCACCTGTTTATTGGGATTTGGGGAATTTTCCTTTCTCCCTTCTAGCTTCCTTTCTTGTCAGGTAGGCACCTTGTGCCACTGAGCTATATCCCCAGCTCTTCATTTTCTTTTATCTGTAGTTTCTCATCATTTTTTTAATTTTATAACTTTACCTAATTCTGTAGGCATTCTTCTACTTCCCCATAGGGTCCTTTGTACCACTTCTCTCTTCCCCTTCTCATATAGTTTAATGTTTCAGTTTTTTCGTTTTGTCTCCCCCATTTCCAACCTCTTGTATACCCTCTTGAATAATCAATGGGTCACAGATGAAATTAAGGAAGAATTTAGTTTCTACAGTTAAGCAGTAATGCCACTGTGATATACTGGAACCTGTACAACAGAAAGAAAGAAGTTTATAGTGGTGAATTCCCATATGAAAAAAACCCAGCAAGCTCAAAGGACCTAACGGTACATCCCAAGGTTCTAGAAAAACAAGAACAATCAAAATTCAAAACTAGTATGAAAAAGTAAATTATAAAGATCAGAAGAGAAATTAATGAAATTGAGATTAAAAACTACATAGAATCAGTGAATAAACAAAATGAATACTTAGTTTTACCAAAATATGGGAAGAAAAGACCCAAATTCACACAATTATAAATGTAAAATCACAATAAACTTTGCTGAAATCCAGATGATCCTTGGTAACTACTTTGAGAAACTGTGCATGGATAATTTCTAGATACATTTGAACTGTCAAACCTGAACCGAGTAATAATATAAACATCTAAAATCAACCTCAGTCAGTAAAACTGAAAAGCAATTAAAACTATCAACTAAGCAAAGCCAGTTCCCAACAGATTCACTTCTCAATTCTACAAGAATTTTAGAGAAGAGCTAATGCCAGTACTCCTCAAACTCTTTAATGAAATAAAAAAGGAAGCAGTACTCCCAAAGTCATTCCCAAAAGCAAGGATTACCCTGATTCCTAAGCCAGAAGAGAATACAACCAAAAAAGAGAATCACAGGACAATCTCTTTAATGAATATCGGTGCAAAAATCCTCAGACACCAGCAAACATAATACAGCAAGGCATCCAAAAAAAGAACAAAAAACCCCCCACAGCTTCTAGACCAAATAGGAATCATTCCAGGGATGGTTCAAATACACCAATTAATAAATGTAATACACCATATAAACAAACAAGGACAAAAGTCACATGATGTTCTCAGGTACAGAAAAAGTATTTGACAAAACCCAACATCCATTCATGATTAAAAAAAAAAAAAACAAAAAAACCTGAAGAAGGTATAGAAGGTCTTTATCTCAGTCTGATAAAAAGCAATCTATTGTAAACCAAAGGCTAACGGATTAAATGGTGAGAAGTGAAAGCTTTCTCTAAAATCAGGAATAAGATAAGAATTTCTGGTATCACCACTCCTGTTCAAAACAGTTCTTCAAACATTAGCCAGACAATCAGTAAAAAGAAATAAATAAAAAGGGATATGGATAGGATAGGAAGAAGGCAAGTTATTATTAGCAGATAACATGATCCTCTAAGTGGAAGATTCCAAAAACTTCACCAAAAGATTCCTAGTACTAATAAAAAAAAAAATTCAGTAGTATAGCAGCTTACAAAGTCAACACTCAGAACTCAATAACACTTTGATACAACAAAAATACACTCACAAAAAAAGATATTAGGGAACTATCTTTCACAATAGCATCAAGAAAAATAAAATACTTAACAAAAAGATCTCTGCAATGAAAACTATGGTACTCTGAAAAAAGGGGAATGGAGAAGACATCAGAAAATAAAAGATAATCCCTCATTTCTGGAAGTTGGGGATCGTGATTTATAAATTGAAAGTTACCTGTCCTAGACTCTCCTTATGCTGCCTGCCTTGTGGGCAGGTTTTGGAATGGGAAAATCCTGCTTCTCTTGGTCACTGAGATTAGCACCCAAGTATGGGGGTGGATGTTGGCTTGTTTCCTGTATGATGTTAAACTTGCCCATTCTCCCAATGCTTCTCCTTTGTTCCAGGAAAAGCATACAACACCCTAACTCCTGCCCCACACACATGTGCACTGACTAATGAAATGGTGGCTAGCTAGAGATTTGGAGCCTTTTGTTCCCTGAGAGCAACTGGTCATCCCAGAATTCCTTCCGCACCCTCTACTTTGTCTCGTGCTCTTTTCTATCTTTCTATGGTGTCCCATTAACACAGGCCAGAGATTGGAGGATCACTGCAAGGGGTCCTCAGTTACTTACACTGACTGTGAAAAAGGTCTCTGATACCTGGACAGGCAGAACTAATATAGCCAAAATGGCCAAACTCCCATATACAGAATTAACACAGTCCTAATCGAAATACCAGTCGCACTCCTCACAGAACCAGAGAAGCAGAACCAATATAAACAAAATGGCCATACTTTCATATACCAATCAAACTTCCAATAGCATTCCTCACAGAACCAAAGAGCAGTACTAAAATTCATATGGAGGCAGAAGAGAGATCTAGAATATCAAAAGCAATTCTGGGCAACAATGGTAAGGGAGGGAACGTCACAATCCTTGACTCCAAGTTATACTACAGAGCTACTGTGATTATAAACAGATTAATATTAGGGAAAAAATAATAGACTTGTGAATCCATAGAAAAAGTAGAGGTTTCAGAAACAACTCCAGGGAGATTTAGATACAAAGGAGCCAAATCCTTGCACTGGAGAAAAGTTACCCTCTTTAATAAATGGTGCCAGGAAAATTGGTTATAAACATACCAAAGATTGAATCACAATGCACTAAACTAGATTAAAAATGGACCAAAGATCTAAATATTAAAACAGACCCTAAGGAGCCTGATGATTATTTTTAGTGTCATATATTTTATGCAATGACCATTTTCCCCATGGCATGATATTTCATCTAACAGACGATTAGTTTCAAAACTTTGTGCTCAAAAAATCTCAGAACTCACTGGAACAAAGTCAAATGCCTGCAAGTTAGAGAAATCAGGAGGATGCCTGACATCTGAATATCTGATGATCCACATAGGATTTGATGTAAAAGGATTTCATGGACTCTAGTAAGTCTTGGGAGACTGACCAGAGGTAATACCTAACTGGCTTGGTCCTATTGGTCCTGACTGTTGTCCTGCTGCTGCAGGAAAATGTGATGCCCACTGAGGGAGCCCAGCAAAAGCTAGGCAGGACTCTCTCCTGTAGTATCAGAGAAGAATGACAATCAGGACACATCAGAAGTTCAGCTAAATAAAGTAATGCCAGGGACTCAGGGCCCGTATGAAATTCTTTTATCACAATGTCAGCTGCACAACTCTTGATTCTGCAGCACCTCTAAGTCTGGTTCTTTGCCTTGCCGGTTTCAATAAGCATCACCACCATCAAGACCCCTGCTGCTGGGCCCATTACTTCTTTTTCAATCAACTCAAAATATCTGCTGCTTCTTTACCTGGTTTCCTTTAAACTGGTTTCATTTCCTTAAGGGCAAAAGAAATTTAGCTTGATAAGCATGGAGATGGGACCCATCTTCTCACTCTGAAGGGAACTGGAAATACTTGTTTTCAAGTCCTGACATAAGGGTACAAGATGGGAGGGGGGGGTTCTTTCCAAAGATTTATTAGACTCCCCTTTTTGATACTATACATAAAAGAAGAAAAAAATTCATATTAAACTGGACATCTGAGCTACATAGTAAGTTTGAGCTTAGCGCAGACTACACAATAAAACCCTTTTTCTAAAACCAAACCAAGCCAAAAATGAACAAACAAACACCAGGTGTATTGGCTGAGGTATGCAATCCCACAACTGAAGGAGGGTGAGCAGGAGGATTGGAAGTTTGAGTTCCTCCTGGGGAACTTAGCCCTTGTCCCTATGCAGAAAGTAAAAAGGGGCGGGGAGTAACTTAGTGGTAAGAGTGCCGCTGGGTTTGAGCTTTACTACCAAAATAAAAATGATAAAGTTAAGGATTTCTTTTGCTATTCTGGATCTTTTGTGCTTCTGTATGAATTTTAGGATTTTTCTAGTTCAATAAAGATTCAAAATTCATATATAAAATTCTTGCAAACAATTCAAAACACATTACAAATATACATCATCATCAGGTTGCTTTCATTCTAGGAATACACAGATATTTCAGTATATATAAATCAATAGATGCCATTACCACAAAAATGGAATTAAGGTCAAAAACCCTATGGTCATCTCAATAGATGCAAAAAAAAAAGCCTTCAACAAAACCCAACTCTCATCATAAAAGCTCTGAAGGAAGTAGGTATCTTCCTTGAACATAATAAAGGCAGCATACATCATGCCCAAAGCCAACATCATGCTGACAAGGGGAAAACTGAAAGCCTTTCCTCTAAAATCAGGAATGAGACCATGATGTTCGCTCTCGCCACTCCTGTCTAAGGTAGTACTGTACTTCACTTTAGCTAGAGTAACCAGGCAACAGAAAAAAGTGAAAGGGAAGCAAACAGCAGAAGTCGTCAAGTTATTCCAATTGCAGGGTCTTTGATGACACTGGAAGCCACCAGAAGACTTTTAGGCCTCCTAAAGGACCTCAGCAAGGTGCCAAGGTACAAAATCAACATACAAACAGTAGCTTTCATATATACCTATAATGAACCCACTGAGAAATCAGAGGGGCAGTGCCTTTCACAATAGCTAAAACAAAAACCTGGGAATAAATCTAACCATGGAGGTGAAAATCTTCCACACTGAATATTACAAAACACCCAAGAAAGAGAGAAGATATGTTCATAGATGAATGGAATTAATATTGTAAAAATGCCCATAAATACTCATTGTGATTTATAGAAAAGTAACTTTGAAATGACCAATCTGATGCCTGCTTTCTTATACCTATTTCTGCTTTTAAACTAAACTCTTTTGCTTAGCTCATGAGATAAATCATCCTGTTTATGTAATGAAGTGTTTCCTGACTCTAAAATAAAAAATAAAGCAGATTAAGATCTTTAAATTGTAATTTTATTCTTTTTTTTTTTTTTTTTTTTTTGTCTTTTTCATTTTTATCGGTACCAGGGATCGAACTCACAACTACCTGCTTGCAAGGCAGGTACTTATGCCGCTGAGCTAAATCCCTAGCCCCTTAAGTTGTAATTTTATCACCCGACAAGGTGAATCAAAACAGTGTAAAGAATTTGACATTTTTACCATACAAAGTGAGAATAAAATGCACTAAATGTTTAAAAATTATTACACTAAAAGACACATTAAAAAACTAAAAGTAAAAAAAAAAAAACATTTAAAAGACATTGCCATCAAACTCAAAACACTCTTTGAATACTCTTACATCATCCATGTTGAAGCAGTTCTAAAAGTCCTCTTTCATGAGTGTCATTGTGAAGCATCATCAAAAATGCAGTGAATGGTGCTGGTGAGTGCAATAAGACAATCTCCTGAAATGGGGTCCATCGTCACGCACATTATTCACTGGCTCTGGCACTGTACAACTTCTCACTCTTCCTCAGAGTCGAAATGACTGTGAAAGACAAACATTTCAAATTGACTTGGGATATCTAGACAGTGCAATGACAGACATAAAAAAGGACTTCCACAACTGCATCAGAAAATGGCAAGACCGATGGGGTAAATGTGTGCCAAGTAAGGGAACATATTCAGATGGGGATTAAATAGTCGCTATGTTTTTTAGTCATAATTCATACATGCTCCAAAGGATACCACAGTTCTAATTTTCAGTAGCCAGGATTTAGTATTGGCTCTCCTTGCTTATACTACCAAATTCTATTTCCCATTGAATACCCAAATTTATCATCTTGTGGTGAACACAAGGAAATTGTATTCTAGGTTAGTGAGCACCCTCATGGTCAGAAAGAGTTAATGTAAGTATTTGAGTTTAGTATAGTGAGTGTGTTTTGGGGAACTGAATTCCTTAAGTAATATTTAACTTCCTGGGGCCAGGGATTTAGCTCAGTAGCAAAAGCACCTGCCTGGCAAGCACAAGGGTATGAGTACAATCCCTGGTACAAAAAAAAAAGTTTGTGTCATCACTTAAACTTGTCCTTTTAAGTACAAGTTACTTATACAGGAATTCCAACCCATGTTGATATAATAGGTTAGAGAAGGCAAAAAATGTTTATCTAAGCCATAGCATGTAAAGATAAGTAAATGTAATGTAATGAAATCAACCATAAGTTACTGGAACAATCAGATCTTCATTTAGTGGTGGAGGATTTCAAAACATGCCTGTAAATTTAGCTCAGTCGACTGCACTGGGAGAGCCAGTGAGTCTAATGTCTCTCCTTAGACAGTCATCTGACTTCAGTCAGTGCATTTGGTGCTAAACTGGTCAGATTTTCTCATGGATTTTCCATGTTCTTAAGGAGAATCAGATAATGGCTCTATTATGAGAAGACAATAAAAATATAATCTTTAGTAAAGGCCAGGGAAAATGCTTTGATATTAATATTAGACATAGAAATGAAGGATGTTGGTAGTTAGTAAAATTCCAGAGAGGTGATTACTGTACACAGCATGAATTCTATAAAATCAGTCAACTTATTGGAAAATACAACTGGAAAGAGTTAACATTATGAGAAAATTAAATGTGAATGTCTGACTCACAGGTTTATTTAGCAAGTGCTTTAATTCTGCTGAATAAATACATGTCACAGCAAACTAAAAAGGTGTAGCATATGCATTTTTATAATCTACTCAAGATCACTTTGTGCCACATCTTGCTCTAATAGCTGCCAATGTAGGTTTGGAGCAGCATCTTGTAAAAACAACTGGACTACACTCATCTAAGCTCAAAATATTGACATCACTTTCTACAGGGCATATCTAACAGTGGAGACTAACAGAACTGCACAGATGCATGAGCACTCAAGAAACTGCATTGTTGTCAGTAGGGTGGTTTATAATCAGCGGTAGATAGGGCTTATAAATGAGTATTTTTCTTTTCATCTTCTGGGTGTATTTTCTGAGAAAGATTTCTTACAGCTCATCATAAGATCCTGGTGAGATGAAGCATCAGTTACCCATCATGGTAGTCAATTTCTTTTTTTTATTTTTTGTCTTTTTCATTTTTCTCAGTACCTGGGATCGAACTCACGACCGCCTGCTTGCAAGGCAGGTGCTTATGCCGCTGAGCTAAGTCCCCAGCCCTGGTAGTCAATTTCATAAGACATACTTGAAGTCATTCTCGTTTTCCCATTTCCTCAGGCTTGCCATCAGATTTCTTGGGATTGCTGCCCAAGCAAACTACCATTGTATAATCCTGTGTCTTAAGAGACCCAATGTCAGACAAGGGCCATGGTGAAAGCAATATGCTAACAGCCATAACCTAAGAACAATTTTACAACAGGAAAAGATGAGATGGATTTGAGAGAGAGACTGTGAAAGAGTAATTCAGTAATTAAACAATGAAAAATGACAACAGTCAGTTTGGAAGGCCAGTTGGCGTTCTATTCTGGACAAGGCCATAATTTAAAGGTAAGTTAGACAGTTGGAACTAAGATACAGGAATCAAGTGGAAGTTGGAATCTTGAAAATGAATGATTTTTCTAAAGGAAAACTTTTTGAAGAGAAGCCCATGAGAAACAGACTGAATTGCACTTAACGATCAGATTTCAGGAGGCAGAAGGAAAAGAAAGGCAGGTCCTCAGCACTCAGAAAAATAGAAGTGTTTAGAATGGCAAGTGAGTGACGAGAGTATGTGGTTCAATTCCACCATCAGGTTAAAGATCAAACTAGAGGAGCACAAGGTGGTAGTGGTAAACAGTGAAGAGACAGAGACTGTAATGTAGAAAATTCCCTGCAGATGAGCGAGGAAGGAGATAGTTCATTCTAGAAGAGGGACCAACTTGTAAGCTATAATCTGCAGGAGACAAGTTAGAAGTATATAGTAATTTTTATCAGGATTTTAAAAAAATAAGCCAAACCTAGTGGAGAAAGCTTTCATATAAAAATCGTGAGTTTATTTTACTTTTGAATAAACTTTATTGAAGTTAGTCACTATATGGAAAATCTGACATTTATCTTTACTCATTTATGCATTTTTAATCACTAAAAACACATTTTTTAAAAAGGCAAACACTCATAAGCACTTTCTCTAAGTTGTTGGTCCATGGAATGACATTATTGAAAGGTACCTCTCTTCTAAAAATATTGGAAGAATTCTCCTTGAATAAATATTGCATAATGGAGTGCCTACTTTTACGTACCCATATTTGCGGTAAGCTAATCCTAGTTTCCAAAAAAAGGTTTTTGTACTGTTGAAAAGCATTTCTGAAATACTGCCAACTCCAACTTATGATTGAAGTTGTTTAGTATAAAATAGGTTAGAAAGGGTAAGATGCCAAGTAGATATTTGAAAGAAGGAGATTGATTTAAAAAAATATATTTGAGTGAGTCATAGGATACAGCATCTTTTTGCAGAAATTTTTTCAATAGTTTAACTAATTTCTCCTTTTGCACTGAATATTTTCATTTTGCTCTTTTCAACCATATGATTTAAATCACACTGTGTTTAGATTTTAGCATACATCATCAGTCTTTGTTGTTTGTCATGAGAGAGATCTGAGACAGTAACTAGTGACCCCAGAGAATGAGTGGATTTTGCAAACCACTTCTTGTTTATTGAATTAGTTATTACTGGCTTATCATTAATCTATACAATATAACTGTAAAAATAAAGGTACAATTCATTTGTAGGGGTTTTTTGTTGTTTCACATTCTTGTTATCATGCTGTCGGCTTCAGGTGATTTGATCACTGAGTTCTCACTTCTTTAACTTTTACATCCTTCACTTTTGCTAACTTGTGCACCAACAATTATTCCTATTTTAATTTTTATTTTGATGTGAAAATGTACAGGAGTACAACTCCTTGTTGATAAGAGATTTCTCTTTTTTTAATAAGTAAAACATTTTTGCAATTCCACCATTCAGAAAGAATCACTATTGACATTTAGGTTTAGATGAAATCATCATTTTTGAATGCCTGTATATAACTAAAAACATAAATGAGGTCATACAGGATCTAACTTTCCCAAACTTGAATTTTTACTAAAATTCATCATACACATATAATCCTACTTTAATATTCTCCTACACTGATTTATACTGAGCATGTAAAGGTTTTAGTAATCCTTTGTTTGTTTTTAGTGTTATAATGAGTAATTATATAGTTAAATATTTCCCAGTTTTTTTAGAACTTGTCACTAATTATTCCTATATTAGATAATACAAAAATCTCCTTAAACTGCAGAAAAAGAGAAATAGGTTGGAACGCAGGAATCTTCAGGAACCTTCACACAAGGATGCAACAAAGAAGCAATCTCTTGACTCCTGTATACACTGTTTCTGCACTTCTTTCCCTCCCACCCAACAGTCTTCCTCTGCTTCTTACAATATGAGTGAAATGTGCTCACATGCAGCCCTCGAGTTTATACATCATAGATCCAGCCATCTCGAGAAAAACAGTCAATCCCAGTCCTCTCTCTCTTCATATACTTGGTATCCCAGATTTTCTTTTTTTTTTTTTTTTTTTTTTTTTTTTGTCTTTTTCCTTTTTATCGGTACCGGGGATCGAACTCACGACTGCCTGCTTCCAAGGCAGGCGCTTATGCCGCTGAGCTAAACCTCCAGCCCCGGTATCCCAGATTTTCAAGATTAGTACGTTTCACCTTGACAGTCAACTGGGGTTAAGAGCTAATATTCCTTGATCCCATAAGCCACAGAAGTGATGAGGAGCGTTTTAGAAGGAAAGGAGGGCTTGGGAAAGCAACCTCAAAAGCACCGTCTCTCTTCACTCTTCACAACCATTTTAAATTAGAGATATTGCAACAAGTTGACATTTTTAAACCAGTAAAAGAAAGAAAATTCTTCTTAGTTCTTTCCTTAATGAAGATAGTGTTTTTTAAGAATGAATTCATTTTCTCTGACATTGTATTACAACACCTCCTCATGTTTTTGAGCTATGTATCTGCAAAGGAGATACTATCCTCCAAAACACTCTGGTTTAACTCAACTAGCAATCTGCCATCAAAATCAAGACAAAAATAAGAATATTCTACGGTGAAGAAAGTTACTAAAATTTGTTAACTCTTATCTAGATTAACATAAATACAAAATCAATTTGCTCACATAGTTTTTTATGTACTTTCATTATCCAGTTAGAAATGCATTCCCACAGGAGAGTAAAATCTTCCAGTCAAACATGTTGAAAACTTAAAGAGAAAGTAATTAATAGACTGGAAAACCCAAGACAAACTAGGTCTTACAGAATTTCCTATGTTTTCTCAGAATATCTGTAATGTTACAAATGACCATGAGCTCTCCATTTTTGTCCGGCTTTCTGTTTTCTACTATATTACTTATCTTTAGCTATAAAACAAATTACCCTGTAAGTTAGTAGCTTAACACTACAAATATTTATTACTGCACTGACTATCAGGTATCTAGGAGTGCCTTTCGGGGTGATTCTAGTGCAGGATCTCATGAAGTTGCATTTCAGTTGTTTGATGGGACCTCAGCCTTTGAAGGCTTGACTGACTTGAGGCATCTGCTCATAAGCTCACTCATGTGGGTCTTAGCAGGAGACCCCTTTTTCCTATTTTCAGGCTTTTCTATAGAGCTGCTTGCTTCCCCTGTAGCAAATTGCTTGAGAGAGAAGGGGCGTGGAGCAGAAGCTACCCTGTTTTTATGACTTAGCCTTGGGAGTGACAAATCTTTACTCTTGCCATATTCTATGGTTCACACAGACTAATTATATAATGTGGCAGGGAATTTGTAGGGTATAAATACTAAGCTCCAAATCCTTGAGGGTCATCTTGCAAGATAGCTACTGTATGTACCATTCTTCGATTATAAAATTTGCCATCATAACTTGATATTCATATCTCTACAAATCTAATTCTTTTCTGAGTTTTTCATCTTGGTATTCATGACACTGTAATAAACCATTGCACTTTTATAGCATATAAAGTCTACCACATACATTGCTAATATTCAAGATTTCGGCTTAATCAGATTTTATACATCTTAATCTTAGGTTAAATAAGTACATATTCTGTGCTTAAGAAACAAAGCAAAGCAATTTGAAGACCTGGGAATGTGGCCCAGAGGTAGAATGCTGAGCTAGCATGCATGGGGCATTGAATTCAACCCTTGCCATGAGGGAAAAAAGTAGGTTGTTTGAATGTCTTTCTGTATTCAAGCTATCATTCGCTTATTAATTTACTCACAAATACAGATTTCAGGGCATAGTTTCTATATTGTCACCTACATGGTCTATCCTCTTCCTTTAAAATTTTTTAAAAATTTATTTAATTTTTAATTTTTAAATTTTATTTGAAAGAGGATAAAACCAATGAAAATAAAACCAATAAAAAAAAACCAGTGTAATTGATACAGGACTTCAAAACAATATAAAATCAATAGTAGTTAACCATAATGCCTCTTGTTGTCTTCAAAATAGCTGTAGATACCTTCAGACATAGTATAAATCAAACAGAACAGAATAGAGCCAATAAAAACAAAACAATGAATGCAGTAAAGGACTTCAAAACAAGACAATAGTAAATCCAAAATGGCTACCATAATATATCTTGCTATCTTTGAAACAGTTGCTCAGACCATCAGCTATAACAAAATCAAAACAAAACAGAACAAAACCTAGCCCAACAAAACAATGAAAACAATACAGGATTTCAAAACAAGTCAATAGGGCTACCATCCTCAAGAGATCCCCACTAGTTGCTACACTATTAGCACTATCCTTTGAACAGATGATAAGACAACTGGCCCTAGACCTGCAAGATCAGTGAAATACCAAAACACTACAAGCATCAGATTGCATTTCACCTCAATAGGTACCATTGTAGCCTGTGTTTCTCCAGATGAGCTGATCCCGTATGGAGAGGAGGATTGGCTCTTCTTGTTTGCCAGTCTGCATGCCAGAAGGGGCTGGGGTCTGGCTATCCTCTGCCGATGACAGCTCATGTATGGTGCTGGTTCACAGGGAGGGCTTGCTTCTTGGTGAATCTTTGTTCTGTCCCCGTAGAGTCTGCAAAAGGTACTGACTCATGGGAAAAGGCTTGGGTCTGGCGGTCCCCACTCTGGCAGTGGCCTGTGCATGGCACTGGTTCACACAAGGGCTTGCTTCCTGGTGAATCCTTGTTCTTTCCACCCGCAATCTGCAAATGGCGCTTATGAGGAAAGGTTTGGGTCTGGCTGTCTGTCCCCCCGTAGCATGGTGCTGGTTTGCAGGGAAGGCTTGCTTCTCTCCTTTTTTAAAAAGGTTTTTGCTTTGCAAGTGCGCGGTCATGAGTTCAATCCCTGGTACCAAAAAAAAAAAAAAAAAAAAAAAAAAGTTTTATTGCAATATATTTTACATATCATATCCATTTATAGGGTACAGTCTGTTTTTAAACTTTATTTTTCAAGAGAAATGGCCTGACTATCTAAAATTAAAAACTATTGTTTTGAATATGGCTATTTGGCCACCCTAAATGTACTTAAACAAAAAAGGTCCAACTTGAGGATTCTGTGGACAGATGTTCTTCTTGGAACAAGCAGTTTCTTCCTGTAACTCCTCTACAAAATTCCAGAAATCCGAAGGGTCACCAACTATGTGGCAATAGAGAACTTAGGACAGTTCCTCCAATTACAGCCCTATCATTTTATTTCCAAGCACAGAGAAATCAGGCTCCAGTGGTGATGATCAAAACATACTAAATTACCACCAAATGGGCCGGGAGTATAGCTCAGTGGCACAACACCTGTCTGGCAAGCACAAGGTCATGAGTTTGATCCCAGGTAACAAACAAACAAATAAATGATCACCAAATCTGTAGCTACTGGTAATCAGATCATAAATGAGTTGACATTGTATTTTAATTTATGATACTAAAAAATGTTTTGCATGTGCTCTTTAAAAGCAATCAAATAAGCAAAATCCAAGAGATATCGATCCAATGTAAAATGTAATATATATTCTTCCATTTTTCTCCTTTGGAATTTTTTTTTCTTTCTTTTTTGCAGAGCTGGAGTTCAAAACCCTGCCCTTGTGCGTGCTAGGTAAATGCTCTATCACTAAGGTACATCCTTAGTCCTGGGACAATTTTAATTATTTTTAAGAAATTATACACCTAGAGCTGAAAGCACCACAACACACACACGCATGCGTGCACAGACACACACACACACAATTAATGCATGTGTACTACAGAAAAAAACTGAAAATACTCAAAAACAATAAAAATAATTGTAAACACTCTTAATCCTATCTCTGAGATAGTCATGTATATTGGTATAAATTGGCATAAGTCCTTCTAAAGATTTTTTTAAAATATACTTGTATAAATTGTAGTTATGTTTAAGAGGCTGTCAGTCTTGTGGGCAGTATTGCCATGTGTCACGACTCTAAAGAAAACAGCTCTTCTAGATTGTTAGAGCTCAGTTTCTAGTCTCTAAGTCACAAAACCCATGAAAACCACATGCTCCTTCCCACAGAAACAAGTGACTGTTTTTAAGAAAGGGAGATCTTTAAGTCAAGCACATAAACACTGTTTTTTAGTGTTATTGTTTTTTTCCTCAGAGAAAATGATAGCCAGTAATACAGTAAGAACATTTGGCTTACTTATAAGCTGCTTTTTATGTTGTGACTCTCTGTATAAAACTTTCTTGGGTGCTTACCCTCTCAACTTGTATGCAGATGAGGGATCATATCAATATTTATGTTATTAAAGTCTATTCAGGATTTTCAGATCAAAGAAGCAATCTGCTCTAAAAGTACATCCAGTAAGTACAAAACAAACAGGTGATAAAACCCATTTCGCTCCTTTGATGGTTTTGTGGGCCTTTATCTCCCTTGGGGTTTCAATTGGCCAAGTTTCAAAAAAGGTACAATTTCAAGGTTGTTGTTCCTTAACAGCCTCATCTCTTAACTCTGATTCCTCTGAGAAAAATCTTAATTACTGGAAGAGATGACAAAGGAGGGCTTTCTGTGTTCATGTTTCAGTCATATATGTACTTTTTCAGTTGTTGTGATGAGAGTATTTGCATATATTAAATACACAATTAAAAAATAAACTACCAAACCAAATCTAGCATTCAGCAGGCTGAGGCAAGAGGACTGGTACAAGTTCAAACCCAGTTTGGGCAACATACTTCACTGCCAGCCTGAACTACATGGCTATTCCCTATCTCAAAAAAAGATAATTAATTAACTGTCAACATCACAACTAACAAAATAAGAGGCCCTACCACAAACATGTTGAAGCGTTCAGCAACAAAACTTGTAGTGTAATATAGTCTGGTGAGAAAAATAATTCAAAAGTCAGTATACCTGGCTGTGTAACAGTTATGTAACTTTTGAGTATACCTTTAAATCTCTAGGTTTCCTTCTCTCTCTTTCTCTGTTTCTCTCTGTCTCTCTGTCTGACTCTCTCTGTCTGTCTGTCTCTCTGTCTGTCTGTCTCTCTCTGAAACAGGGTTTCATTATGCAGTTCAGGCTTGCCTTGAACTCACTTTGTAGCCCATGCCAGCCATGAACTTGCAGTGGTCCTCCTGCCTCAGTCTCCAGAATGCTGGGACGTCAGGTGAAGGCCACCGTGCCCTGCTCCCTAGATTTTCTTTTCTATCTGATGTTGTATGAAACTCTGAGCCATCTTGGAACTCCATCATTCTGTATGGTGTATAATTTGAATACTCTGTAAGAAACGTTGTATACTTTTGTTTCTCTAAATAAAGTTTAATCTCCTCCAAATTCCCTTTTACTTGATAGAGGAAAAAATTAAATTTATCATTTTCAGATTTTCTTTTCCCATTCTCCAGTTCAAGGAGCACTGTCTGGTCCTCACATTGAAGAGTAAGTCCTCTAATCTCCTTCTGATACAAAGCACTGTTAGCTCACTCCTTGTCCAACAGTGCAGGTTTTCTTAATGGGAGATTGCTCCACTTCTGGCCATAGGATATTTTAACAACCCTCCAAGTGACTGAAAATCTGTTGCTGCCTTCTTTGTACTAGTTACTTCTGTCTGCTTTTATCCCTGCCTTCTTTTCTTTGCTCTGTTAATATTATACAGGGCTGGAATCTTGAAGTTATAGTTCCCAGACTCCTTACGAGCAGGCTTCTGATTAGGGCTGCTAAAAGTCACCTACAGAGTATTGGAAAGCCAAAGGCTGGAAGAAGGGAGTTACCTATTACTTTCAATTTCTGGCTGTCATGGGTAGAAAAGATGGCATTTGGTGAGGTAACAATATGAGCAAAGCGCCATCCCTGGCTGGTCTGATACCTCATCAGCAGATTTGAGCAGACTGAATAGTATCTTCATCAGCACAGGGACGGGGACAGGCTTGAGGACCCCAAGCAGCAGTGCTGGAAGTTTCTGTGCTTGGGTTATTACCCTTGTTGCTTTCACCAATTAAACCTTCTTGTTTTTCATCAACTAACATCCCCTTCACTAATTTATCCCTTGTTTCGCTTTTATAACCAAACCTTCGAATTAAATTTTCCTCCCATTGACATACTTAACTTTTTGTCATCTTGACTAGGTCCTAACACACTCATTTCCTGCCTGTCTGGCCTCCTGGAACCACCACATCATAGGTCTGGCTTCTTCTTGTGGCATTCTCTGTAAGGGTGAGATGATGTTCTGCTATTCTCAGATTCCATAAAAACATAGTCAGGGTTCTTATGGTTACAAATACTAGAAACCCAATTGAGGAAACATGAGACAAATAAAAAATGTTCTACAGGATAACACGTATGAGTCATGGAACCCTATCACTGGGATATTATAGTTGGTAGATTGTGTAACTGGCTGTAAGACTTCACTCTCCTTATAAATACTTCTGTTTTTACAATATGACTTTGGAGCTCTTCTCATTAAGAAGTGAAGCTTAATGTCCCTTGACAATAACTTGAATGTGGTCTGGTCTTGGGACTTGGCAAGAGGAACAGAGCATGAATTTCAACCCTTAGATCACCAGAACCCTGGCATATGGTGCCAGTCAGCCTTTCATTAAAAAAACAAAATATGGGAAATGGCAATTTAAGAAGCACACCTTTGGTCCAAAGATCAAGAGATTTTAGTGTACATTGCTTTTGGGCCATTAATAAGGCAGTCCATCACAGTGGGAGCACATTACAGAGGAAGTTCCTCACCTCATGTTGGCTGGGAAGCAGAAGAGGGACAAAGACAAAGGGAGGTCTAGGCTCTCAGTATTACTCTTAGCATCTACCCTTGATCTCAGTTTCACACCCTTAGTCCAAGAATCACACCTTTGATCACAGCATCACACACCCTAGATCCAGCCACCTCTGAAAAGCCTCACCTATGACCAACTGTGGTGTGGGGGTAGACTAAAGGCCATAAGCTAGAATACCATACATAGTAAATACTTGATCAGTTTTACCTAATATTGCCATCAAAGAAAAAAATGTTTACCACTGAGTTTAAAATTTAGCAGTATATTACTCTAATTTCCTTCCAGTAACCTTTATTGTCAGATTTATTTGCTACATGCTATAGAGATCCGCATTTTAAAATTAAATTTAAATTAGCACAGGACATCCGTTTGGAAATCCCAGATACACGTTTGCCTTTCTGACTATCAGTCACCTTGTTCAAGTCATCCCTTCAGGTTTTGGTGTTCATGAAGGACTCAGAAAGTTAACCCAAAGTATACAAAAGCCAGGAAGGCCAGTATATTTGTAGAAGCAAATGAGCCTACAACCCACAAGAAGGATGCGGCTCCATGTCTAGCTCTTTTGCAGGTTACTGTAAGTCAGAAAAACTTAGAATGCTTAAGAAGAAAACAAATGTATCCTTATACATTTTTTCTATAACTCCTACACAAAGCCTAGAAACTTGGATTTGTTAGTAACCCAATAATCCTGTCCAGAGAGAAAAAGAGAAACATTTAAATACTGAAAGATAATTTTTAAATCATACTACATGGAATGCATGTAGATAGGAGTTAGAAGATGCCAAATCAGGAATTTATTTTAGCAAAATAGGAAATTATCTTCTTAAATTTAAATATATATATATATATATATATATATATATAAAATTACATTATAGTGAGTGAATACATAATTTTAAAGTATATTCAAAATATTATGAAAAAGTGTTAAAATAGATTCTGTTTTATTAACCACACCTACATTCTTTGTGCATAGTCATATAAGATACAGTTAGAACTGAAGACAGGCCAAATTCCCTTATGCTCTTCTCAAAAATAGAAGCCAATACTATAGTTGTAATGACTCATTCTTCCTGCTTTGAATCCTTATCTTAGAGCTACAGATTGCATTGCAATTGGTAAGGAATTATACATCTTTTGTGAAGCACCTTGAAATGTTTTGGTGTGACAATAAACTTGCCACAGTCTAGAATTCCTAAACAAAACTAAGTTTGTGACTGAGCCCTATTCAAATTTAACACTTCAAATTAGTCTGAGAAACTACAGCAAGTCACTAAAAAAATTCAGAGGCAAGCATTTAATAAATAACATTAATTTAAATAAGAGATTTCCAACTGTGAGGGGGAAAAGGTGAAAGGGAGGAAGAGAAAAGGAAAAAAATATATTTGTATACATACACACAAGACAGTGAAGTTACTTACACAGCTGGTTTCTGTTGGTTCATTGAAGGGAAAGTCTTGTGCTAGTGATTTTCTGGACAGTGATTCATGCCTGTATCTTGTACTGTGAACAACTACTGTGACTATAACAATGTGCAATGTGTTGATTATTGTTCCTCTCCTACTAGTCTATTGAGAAACTGTTTTATAGTTCTTATTTTTTCTGTGTAAAACAAAAAAAGAGATTTCCCTGTATTAAACTGAAACCCAGGACATTCTTTTCTTCATTCCTAACATACTGCAAGCCTGTCTTATAACCTGATATTTAGATACTTTACTTTTTTCTCTTACAGTGTCTTTGATCCCAGTTTATCTTCTCTGCAGGTAATGTAATGAAATAGTTGAAAACTAAAAATAATGTTGGAACGGTGAAGCTTGAAATGAGGTTGCTCCAGGTACAACACATTTTATTATTAATAACAATGTTAAAATGTGCTATGTGTAGATCTACAATCTTAGTACTAGGGGAGACTGAGGCAAAAAGATAGCAAGTTTGTCACCAGCCTGAGCTACACTGTGAGACCCCGTCTCAAAAGAAAAATGGTATGGAATATTCCAGTAACTTCTGGTTGGTCTTCCAAATCTATTTTCTACTTAGTCTATATTAATAAACCCATGGTATTCATTTGGTAACTTGCTAGTAACCCAAAATGCTAAATGGTATTTTTTTTAGCTTCTCTTGTAGCTGGGTATGACCAAATAATTCAGTTCTCAAAATGAATTCCATGACAGTTTTATATAGCTGCACTTGGACTTCCATGTGAGAGAAGTAAATCGTTATGTCTCCCGCACGCCACCACCCAGCAACAAACCACTCAGTAAGGGAATAGTGGAAAGGAGAGTAGAATGGAGTCCCTGTCAGCAGGTATGTTGTGGTTGACACGTTGTGTCCACTCGTATAGTATCAGAGTTCTTACTGGGTAAATATCCTCATCCAGTGCAAGAGGAGGGCAGAGAGATTTTGTGAGTGCTATACCTGCCATGAGTATGGTGGTGGCTTGTGAACAATATAAGGGAGAAAAAGAGGCTTTTTTTTTCTCTTTTTTTCTGGGCTCCTTTTTGCTCTGGCTGCTGCCTTGAAGTGCTGCCCCAGTCCTATGCTACCCTCCTTGCAGCCAGCTGATTCTGGACTGAAACCTCTACAAGAAGTGACTAAATAAACCTTTCCTTTCTTCATTTTGGGTGTTGGGTATTTTGTCCCAGCAATGAGAAAAAAGTAACCAAGACAAGGTACAATCAAAACAAAGGACAGTGAAAAGGAATGACCATACTTCAGTGTATAATCAGAGTTGATAGTCCAGAGCCTTCAGTAGCATACACAATCTCAATAGAAACAAATCTATCCTTAAAAATGGAAAACATTTGCTTAGAAACTGGCACTTGGTTGTCCAGTGAAGTTATTCACATATTAGACACCCCATTGAATTGCTCTGTCCCTGTTGAAGGTAAAAAAAATGAAAATTAGACCCAAACCATCATTATAGAAAAAATTTAAAATATGAAAAATAATAAAGAGTAAAAAAATCTAAGTAAGATATCTTCATTTTGACTATACTTGAAAGAATAATTTATTACATCTGTTTCAAATTATGTAAGTACTTTTCTCTTATTATTTTAACTCTCTAATGAGCATCATTACTTGAAATGCTCACACCAGACATAAGTCATTACCAGACATAAGTAATTCTAAGGGAAGCTCAAAAAAAGTAAAATACTGGTAACTTAAATTTTTACTTTTATCATGTAAAATTTAGATGACCAACTAGATGTATATTTCATCATATCAAAGCAGTCAGTTAAGCTATAATTTCTTTCTTTCTTTTTTTTTTTTTTTTTGTTATCAGGGATTGAATCACAACCTTACACTTGCAAGGCAGGCACTTAGGCCACTGAGCTAAATTCCTGGCCCTAAACTGTAATTTCTAAACTATTTTATAGGTCAGATATAAGACAAAGCTTCTTCATAGCACATAGGAAATATTTTTGTAGAACCATAATTACAGTGATTTTTTTTCTTTTGTGTGACCGGGTTTCACTAGGTAAGGCAGGTGGTCTTGAATTTGTAATGATCTTATTGCATCAGCCTCTAAAGTGCTGGGATTTCAAATATATGCCACCATGCACAGAAATTATAGTTTTCTTGATTAAGGTTAGAAAAATCTCAATATGCTTTCATTCCACCAGTTACTTTAATCAAGTCTGAAAATTATAGGACAAACATCAGGACAATCAGCTGTCATCTAGGCCTTGGGTACGAGTATGCTTAAACATTTTTTTAACTCTCTTGGATTTCAGAAACAATTAAAAAGAATCAACAATTCCTTAGAGTAGGTTATGCAAATTCTTGAAAGTTGGCCATCTTTTTTCATGAGAAACTTAAAATAAGTCAATTGATGTCTATGAATTCTGCTATCCTATAAAGATAGGAAAGTAAATCTTTTAAGTTTCCTTTGTTGCTTGAAAAAAATCATCCAGAACAACTTTTAAAAATTTTTTTTATTTTAAAGAGAAAAAAAGAAAAAAACTCACACAAACAAAAAACAAACAAAAGAAACAAATTTCCACCACCACCACAAGAAAAACCTCTAAACAGTAGTGATATATGATTTCAAGACAGTATGATAGGAATTTAACAATGGTTGTTAAATTGCATATTGTTATTTTCAAAAGATTTGCTCAGATTACTATATGTAGGCATGCAAAATTAATCAAACAATATAGGCACTAACTGTTCCTTTCCTTGAACTAATAGAATGAGTAGTATAGTTATCTTAGCTATCTTGTATATATACATACACAGTTAAAATTTTTTTCCTTTTTAAAAAATTCTTTCTCTGTCTGTCTCTCTCTGTCTCTGTCTCTCTCTCTCTCTGTCTCTCTCTCTCTCTGTCTCTCTCTCTCTCTCTCTCTGTCTCTCTCTCTCTCTCTCTCTCTCTGTCTCTCTCTCTCTCTCTCTCTCTCTCTCTCTCTCTCTCTCTCTCTGTCTCTCTCTTGTACTGAGAATTGAACTCAGGACCTTGCACTTGCCAGGCAGGCACTTATACCACTGAGGTATATCCCTGACTCCAGAACAACTTTTTTTCTCATCTTTTTCTATATTGCCAACTGCCTTGTACATGCTGGCAAGTGCTCTACTACTGAGTTCCATTCCCAACCCTACTTTTATATATTTTATTTTGAGGCAGGCTCTGAGTTACCCAAACTACCTCAAATTTGTGATCCTCCTACCCCAACATTCTCAGTAGCTAGGATTGTAGGTGTGTATTACCATGCCTGGCCCATGTATCTTTAAATGTAGCTGATCAGGGCAACTAAGTCCTAGGGTTTTTCCTAAATTTATAAATACATGATCAATACATGATAACTCTATGCTTTATATTTTCTGTGTTCTAATTTTGATTAAATTCCACTCACACTGAGCAGAATAAAATGTTGTCATTGAACCGTTTCTTCTAATATCTCAATATTAACTTATTTATTTGTTTATTTTCCAAAAGTATTTTTCTGGTAAATTGTAAGGTAGCAAGATGGTAGATGGACCAAAATTAGGAAATTTAGGTTCAATTTCTGATTTGACCTTAAATTGTAATATGATTTTGGGTACCCAGGGATTTAATACGCATCACTGTGTCTCACCTGTACCTTTAAGAGGATCAGACTAAAATATCTCTGGGATTTTTTTTCTTTAAATAATAGTATCTAAAAATTATAATTTAAACAGCTTTTAAAAATATTTATTTAATATACTTAATTTATGTAAATGTTTTTGGGTTTTGCTTTAAAAATAATCAATCTCAGAAATGGTAACATTTGTGGGACAGTCTTAGTTGGGATTCCAAGCAGATATTTGTTGCCTGTAGGACATACCAGTGGGTTATAACATTCTGTCACATACTTTTCTATTGTAAATTTTCTACTTTACTATAATAGACAGTTGTACATCTCAGTTATGGTCCTTAGGGGATACAAGACACAATCTTCATATTTATCCACTTGATATGACAAACAGCAAGGTGTGTATACATGTGCAAAAGTGTGAAACCAGATATTTACCCTCATAATGCTCTACCTAACAGGTTTTGCATATGTTTACCTGATCATTGATGGGGGAAAATATACTCTCACTACTCTTGTTGTGTAAACATGTGTTTTACCATAATGGAGTGTGGAAATTTGTTGCAGACAAATAAATTAGGTAGAAATATTGTAGGCTGTCAGACAAGGCCAGGCCTTCAAAGGAACCAGTGTAGAAGATGAAATACTTTGCAACTACGGAGGAGACACAGACACATCCCTTGAGGGCCAGATCTCAAAACAAAAGATGAAAAGAATGCAGTCACATACTTCTAAGGCTAAACAACAGTAACTGATATTCCAGACAGGAACCAATCACTTTGGTAAAGCCAGGAAGAGCCAATGGCCCACACTCTCCAGGAAGAGCCCCTATTCTGTTTCGTGCCCAATTGCTGTGTGAATTGCTTCCCTAGTTTGATCCCTGTTTAATCAATATTACCTGAACATTTATGCTCATAATATTATTGATTGATCATAGTTTTGTTCCACATCATGTCCACTTGGTGATTTCACATTTTTCCCCACCTTGGACCTGCCTCACCTCATGGCTTTGCTTTATAAAAATATCTTGAAAAGACAGCATTCTCAGCTGCCTCTATGAGACAGAAGCTTCCTTTTCCCAATAAATATATTCTGCTCTTAACCTGCATTATTCCTAGAATTCATTCTGTGATTATAGAGAATATGAACTCATACTACACACCTAGTAGATTGGAAGTTTCTTTCTCCTATATCGTTTACCCACAAAATACTCTGGGTAACAGGTTTTGGTACAAAATGATCACACAACAAAATAGAATGATCCAGTGTTAAGACTAGATCTGAAAACATAGTGAGATCTAATAGAAGTGAAATCTATGGGACAGAATGCCAGCAATGCCATTCAGTGTTGAAAATGTAACAAATGAAATGCTTCAACATATTGTGAAATACACAGATGCTGAAAGACAAGTAAAGCATTCTGCATATACATACTCAAAATGTTTTTGCATACTCAAAATGTTTTTGTTTTGTTGCCTCATGAGTTGAACCAAAAGCATTCACAGATTTACAATACTTAGCAGGGTTTTCACATGGTAATCACAGTAATGTAAAAGAGTTATGGAAAAGTGATGGTGGCTGTGGGTTTGAGGTTTGTAGAATAACAATGACATGGAGACAATTTGATTTCCTTCCAAATTGCCCAAGGTTTGATGACAAAACCATTGGCCAAGAAAGAAAAAGAACTGATAATCTGGCTGCTATTCGCTCATTGTTTCAGAGGTTTATGGTTAATTCTTTTTCACACACCATCTGAATACATGACTATTGATGAATATCTTGTAGTGTTTCATTGTTACTATATCTTTAGGCATCATATGCCAAAAAACCTTTCAAAATGTGGCATAAACGATTATGCCCTTTTATATATGAAGACTTACTATGCTTTCAATTTAGAAATTTACCCTGAAACTCAGCCACAAGGTCCTTTCAGTGTAAGTGATACTTGTTTTTGGAGCATACAGTTTTCATGTGTGAAGGCTGCCTTTGGTGTGCTATTTGAAGTAAAGGTAATTTCTGTGGTAGACTTATTTGTATTTATATTGTAGTCCATATAGATTTTTATTTCTGATGTTTTAGGTTTTTTAAGCAAGTAAACAGCCTATGTGAAAATGTTGATGTCTGTTCTAAGCACCCATTATGTAGTTGATATTTTATTTTATAAGTATCTTATTTTCCTGCTAAATGCACAGGTGTTGTAGTCAGGGATTGCAATACGAACAAGACAATACAGGACACAGAATTTATATTATTTATAATGTTCATCCAAGGAGTAGAATACAAAGAAAGTGCAGAAAATGTGTCCACAACATTGAAGACCTAGAAAATCCAGCTGAGGGCCTGGATTCGATGGTAATAACCTGCATGAGTTCAGCTGAAAACCTAGAGCCCATGACAATGATTCATGCAGGTCTATCACACGGATCTGCGCTGGAAGGCCCAGTGATCTGTGGTGGAAGCTAGAAAGTTTATGACAGTGGGGTAAAAGATCTGTGCCAGCAGGCCAAGAGTTCTGCAGTGGAGCCAAAAAGCGATGCTCAAAATTAAGACTAGGACTCCCCTGAAAAGTACCAGAGCCATCCTCATCAACAGTGAGGTCTTGAGCTCTTCTAACAGTGAAAATAGCTGAGTACATATCAGGAAGCCAACATGACAAACTGCTGGAGATTAAACAGCACACATCTCCTCCAGAGTCAGGAAGCGATGTTCAAAGTAAGGACCAGATCTCCCCAAAGTGAACCACATCCATTCTCAGCAACAAGGTCTCAAACTCCTCCAGTGATAATAGTCAAGTTCATATCAAGAGAATCAGCATTACAAGCTCCTCCAGGAGAACCAATGGCTTTAAACAACAACACTTAGCACACAAAACATAATTCAAAAGTACTACTCTTCCTCTCCAAATCTCTTTTGTATGCTAGCAACTTTCCTCAGGTGGGCCATCCACACTCAGCACCACACTGATCCAGTTTAGCTGGTGTTTAAGTTGACTACTAGTTTTTAATCCACCACAAGAGGTGACAAGAATAACTCAACATACATGAAAGGAAAGTGCTGTCATATGAAATGTGTACATGGAACATGTAGTTGTCATGTTTGAAGACTGCTGTGGGTGTGACAATTGAAGCAAAGATTATTTTTGTTGTAGAGTTCTATTGATATTTTCATTGTAGTTCATATAGGAATTTATGTCTGATGTTATCTTTTAGGCTTTGTAAGGAAGTATATAGCTGATGTGAAAATGTTGATGTTTATTCTAAATATATGGTACATATTAAGAATTTAATACTTTATTTTATTGATATTTTATGTTCCTGTTAACCTCCTGATAAAACATCATGACCAGCAAGATATCAAGTATGTTCTGTTAAAAAGCCAGGAAAGAAAAAAACACATATGCTGTCAGTATAAGCAACATGTGTGTATGAACTATGCTGTTGTTGGGTGTGAACACTGGCTTAGGAATGATAATTGAAATGACTTTTTTTGTAGAGCTCTATTGGTAATTTTATTGAGGTTCATACTGGAATTTATTTCTGTAGTTATTTTTTAGAATTTGTACATCAAAAAACAGTTGATGTTGAAAATTTGGATGCTTTCTTATGAATACTCAATAAATATTTAAAATTCAGTCCTTTTTGATATTTTTTCCTGTTAAGTACTCATTGCTTACTCATAAAATTAAAGAAAAACTTATAATATTTAAATTAATAACTCATCAATAGAAATATTCTAAAGAATATACTCATTACAATGCACCTTTATTGCTAAATTGGTGTTGTGACCCATGGGTTTAGTAAAGTTAATAACAAGAATAAAAATAGTTTGTATGAATATCATCTCTTTGAAATGAATGTTTGGACTCAATATGGTTAATTTATATTTGATGATTATTTCAATATAGAACTGGTAACAATAACAGAAATTTACACACATAGAATAAGTTATGAGAAAGTCCAAAAATTTATTAATAGAATAATATTTGTCTATATGTGATTGTGAATGTGTATGTGTGTGTGTGTGTGCACATATATGTGTATTTCCTTTGTAAGTCTATTAGTATATCCTCTGAATTTACTGTCTTAGTTAACTTTTCTCTCATTGCTGAAACAAAATATCTGGCACCCAGTGTTAAAAGAGGAAAGATGTATTTAGCTCACAATTTGTAGAGATTTCAATCTATAATAACTAGGTGCAAGGGAGGGAGGCGTATGGAAAAGGGGCAACAGTTTATGATGGTGAAAGACACCAAAAGTAGTGAGAGGACAGGTCTTTTTCTGACCCTTATATTGTATTCACGCTATGGTGGGTATAGCACTTGCATCCTTAATCCTGGCATGGATTATGAGTCAATCACAAACGCTAAATTCATCCACCTTTGAAAAACCCAGCCTTTATGACTGCATGAGGCTTTGGGGGGACATCCAGACATGAACCATAACATTTACCAATACTTAAACTTGTGGAGAAGAAATTAGGCATTGTAAGAATCTTTATTAAGTCTATTATAAGCTATACAAATAAAACCATTACAAAGATGAGCTATATCTTATAAGGTAAAATTTGGACATTAGCCATTATTGTAGCCCACAGTGTTGTTTTTATTGTTCAGAAACCATTAATTTACCTTCTCAGAAGGCACTTTTATCTTACTAGCCTCTCCCCCACCTCCCAGCCCACTCACTCTGCCTCTGTACCGCTGATTGATGTGTAGCTAAAGCTGACCTTTCTCCACCAGCTGTCACAGAGGCACTGAAACATGTCAAGGAACAGCTATGTTTCACAAAATTTGTCTTGGTTTGATGTTAGCTGCAGAGCATTCCTTCTGTGTCCATTGTAGATTTTACTATGCATGTTGCATAGTTAATATATTTACCATCATTTGTAGCAGTTTAAATTTTTATAGATTTCACCCAAATCACATCATCAGTTTGTGTGGATTCCTCTTTGACCCTCAAATAAAAGCAGTTACCTAAAAGTTAACCTAAATCAGAATCATTCATCAAAACCTAACAATTCTTTGAATTTGCCAAAGGATTTTTGTTGCTGTTAAGATTCTTAATTCTTCTCTGAGTTTATTGATTTTACAGTTGCACAAAGAAAATGCCAAATTATTCAGAAGATGGAGCATAGTTTCACCAGCTGCTACAGGAATACAGATAAAGAAAAGAAAATCTATAATTTAAGGAGCACCTGCTTTTATACAAAAGCAAGCACTTCAGGCTGATTACCCAACAGTTGTTGTTATTCTGAGGAAACTCTGGGAATGTAGAATCATACTTGCTTGACTTTAGCTGGCAATGCTAGGGACAAGTAGCTTTTAGATAACTAAAGGCTATGAAGGGCTAATAGTTGACATTCTGAATCATATTTAGCTTGAAATAATAAGCTCAGCAATGATGAGTAAAGTAAACAAAATCTTTGTGGTCTTGAGAAATGTGAACAAGAAAGGCACGTTGAGTAAAGAGAAAACTCAAACTTGTTCACAAAACATAATTCAAAAGCATGCCTGAACATTGATTAGCTGTTTTTGTTTCTATAATTCTCAGTACTTGTGTGCTATACTCAGTTGGTAAATATATTTTATGTGCAGCATTCACAGTTAGGAACATGGTTATAATTTTATCGCATGCTTTTGGAAAAGAAGCTGGACAAAAATCCAGTTTTTGACTCAAAAAAATACTGAAACCATCATAAAGGAGGGAACTCTAAATGGTGAAAAAGATGTAGTGTTAGCCAACTATTATTTATACTTGATTTTAAATTAGGTGAGCCTTCTTAATTAGCAAAAGTATCACCTTTAATTTTAGGGCAGACAGATTTGTTTTTTGCCATAGTTCAATTGTAGTGAGCAAGTAAATGCAAATTATTCAGTAAACTGACACCAGATTCTTTAACCAATTTGTTATGTAGAATTAAAATGCTAAATGTTCATTCCTTTGCTGGATGGGTTTTTTCCAGTATACCTTGAGAATTTTTACAGATAACAGATCTAGCTTTGAAAATGTGTCAATGCATGGGTACTAACATCCTTTGCTTCTTTTGAATTATTTATACTACTGTCATCTAGTTAATAACTCTACCTTCATTTTGTTATATTAGTACATTTTTGTGTCGCATAAAGGGTTTGTTAAGTTGTGTAATAAATGAATGATGTTGGATTAGTTGAAGGTAATATGTAATGTATAAATTCTACAACAAAACATTAAGATTTTTAAAAAGCAGGAAACTAACATTTTTGCATTTTTGTTTGATTGCCCAGATATTAACAAGGATACTGTTCATATTTGCATCCCTAAAGGGACTGTATCAGTTCTGTTATTGTTATCAAATGAAATTTTTTTCTCTGTTTTTGAGACAGTCTCTCACTGTGTAGTCTGGGTTGGACCTGTAGCTCAGGCTGGCCTTGAACTCTTGCAGATCCTCCTGCCTCAGCCTCCTGAGTGCTTGGATTACAGATAAGTACCACCACACCCAGCTTCAACTAGAATTTTTGATGTATAAGTTTTTGCTTAAAATAAAAGAATTGCTGGTCTGGTGCTTTATATCCTTGAGTTGTCCAAAATGTTAATTGAAGATGGATTTTTTTGTCCTGAGATTTTCTCTTCTGCATAGTTGCAGCTCTGGGATCTGAACTTTCCTTACCTTTACCTCAACTTTAATGCCTTTGTATCGGTAAACCTTAAGCTCCTTCACTTTGCAACCTTTTACTCCCTAAGTTTGCAAATTCTCACCTTCCTCGAACATTTTCCACATGTAGATGTGGTGTTACCCTGTGTTTTATCATTCTGACTTTGAACAGAGCTATCATAACTACTATCTTCTTCTCTACTTGTCCTCTTTCATGCAAATGGGATCACTTTACCCAATCATTGACATCTCAGTTCCCTTGAACTGTCCATGCCTGACTGCCATTGTGACCCTTCCAATACTGTTCATTGACTTCTATGTTGAACTGCCCATGACCTGGGTGTCATTGTTATGACCTCACAGACTTCTTTGTCATCAGTTTCTTGTCAAGAAAATGTTGAAAGATAGAGGATGCTGTGGGTCAGATCCTCTGCAAAATGAAATGTGCCTTTAAAATGATTATAGGTGATGTCTAGAGCTAGACCAAAGTATGAGACGGATGCAAAGATCCAATCAGGACTAACAGAATATGAAAAGTTTGCAGAATCCTATGAGACAGTAAAGAAACAAATGGGACCAAATCAAAGCCTGAAAGAAGTTAATTGCAATCAGAGTGGAGATTAAGAATGTTAGGTATCTCTGCTGACAATTAAAATTGTTTTGCAAACTCCATATGCTTATTGACGAAATGATGTGTTCCATTTTGTAATTCTAGCAGAATCATGGAAGTGTGAATCTCAAGCCTCACTTTGTAGCTATAATTTTCTGAATAATAAAATAATTATCAAGACACTAGGACTTTGATATAATAACTTCCTTATACATAAGATATAAATCTTTACTAATTAAATATAAATATATCAGGTAGGTTTAAGACTACATATGATACAATGACATAAATCAAACCCATTGTACTTATATTTTTATTGTATGCTTTGGTGGTGTTGGGATCAAGCCTACAGCCTCCTGCTTACTGGGCAGGTGCTCTATCACTGAGAAATACTCCCAGCCCTTCTGCTTTTATATAAGAATATTTTACATACTCACTGGGGAAATTGTGTATTTCTTTTCTAATGAGAGAGTAAACATGTGATTTCCACTTGAAATATGCATTTACTTTAGGTATGTGACTCAAGGAGAAAAGTATAATACAATATAAAAATTATTAAAATAAGTGTGGAAAAGATTAAGACTCACAGTTTTATAAATTTATTACATATAAAGGAGTTATTTAGACACTGAAAAAGGCTTCATTTGTTTGGTCTGTAAGTGTGCCTATGCAAATACTTGAAATGCTTGTGTAAATAAAATCTATCAAACTTACAATTTAAAAATGTGCCGTGCGTGGTGGCTCATGCCTGTAATCCCAACACTTGGGAGGCTGAGGCAGGAGAATCGCTGTGAGTTCGAGACCAGCCTGGGCTACAAAGTGAGCTCAAGGCCAGCCTGAACTGCATAGCAAGACCCTGTCTCAAAAAGACAAAAAAAGAGAATTGTTAACCTAAATTAAACAACTAAATAACCCTCTCTAAACAAACCAAAACACTTAACCTAACCCTTGACACTTTCCCTCTGTAACTTTTTCCAGTGCAAAGATATACAAGAACAGTTTGTAGTTATGCAGATTCTTTTTTTCCAACCCCAGGTGAAATTCTACATCTTCAGAATGTCTTCCCTAAATCCAAGCTCTCAATTACTTCTTGCTTTGAACTTTTACTATTCTTTTTCCCTGCTTCATTCACTTTGGATTTCACTGTAATATTTCTTTTTGTTTTGAACAATGTCTCTTACCCAACCTGAAATAAATATCTTCATATTTTTCTACGCTCTAGTATGGTAGTAGGCAGAGAGTTGTCTGATCAAATTCGTGACTGGAGACTTAATATATTTCAATATGTCAACACATTTTTATATCTAACAGATTTATTGAGATATAGTTTGAATGTTTTTCATTGCAAGTGACAGAATTTTGGCGTGGCTGAAAAGATAAGAAGTATGAAATATAAATGACCTTTATTTCATTTTAAGAGTATGGAAGAGACCCCCTGACCCTCCCGGGTCTGGCATTGTCTCTGGGGGCTGGCATTCTCTCCGTAGGACACGTGGAGTGCGGGCATATATGTAGCTTAGGGGTGGTGCTTAAGGGGCATTAGTGATGCACAGGTAGCCCATTTCGCGCCACAGGTGATTTCCTAGAGGTGGGGAAGATAGAGCTCAAGATAGAACCCCTTGGCTCCGCCTCCCAGCCTCCTCCCAGCTACAGCGGCCTGCCTAGGGCAAGATTCTTTCAGAAAGTACTTGATTTATTTTTTAATAAATTTATAAAATTATAAACTTTTGACATAATTCAGTTTGAAAATATTTTGATTATTGTCCAAAATTCCCTTGAGCCTAATCTGTGCAAAAGAAACTATCCCATCCCCATGCCTACTTGTAATCCCACTAGTCTTTACTTTCTTTCCTTTTTTTTGTGGGGGGGGGGTACCAGGACTTGAACACAGGACCTTGCACTTGCCAGGCAGATACTTAAGATGTCAAGTTGTATCGTCAGCCCCACTAGTCATTTCTTGTCTCTGTATTTCCTGTCCTACACAACTGACATAAATTTATTTATCTCAAGGAAAAAATAATAAAAATAATGCTGCAAAATTTCAAAGTAAGATTGTAGAAGAGTAATAATGGTTAATACATTGTGTATCGTTACTCGTAAGATATAGGCATGAAAAATTGATTGAACAATATAGGCACAAATCTTTCTTTTTAATGATCTAATAGCAATTATTAATATAAATTTAAAACCATATCATGTGTAGTTTTTGTATCAGCATTCTGTCATTTATCATAATTGTTTTAATCTCTATTGTAGCATAATGTCATTCCATTTTATTCTAGGTAGTATTCCACTTTATGAATATTTTTATCATTTTCTTTAGTTATTAACTACATGAAGTAAATTTGAATTGTTTCCAGTTTGGGGCTATTATAAATAATGCTGCTAGGAATCTTTGAGTGAATTTATTTAAATTTTCTGTGATATAAAGTATGAAAATTCCTTAATTTTTAAAGAAACTGTGAAACATTATCTCAATGTGTCTGCCATTTATAGATTCAAAACAACAAGCATTCTGAGGTCTTACTTTTTTTTCTAGACTGCTGCTTTCTGTTATTTCAAATAGAAAAAAAAAAAAAACCCACATAAACACAGCCCTTGATTTTACATAGCTTCCTGTCTAATACAAATGTGTCATGTTGTCACAATCTTGATTTGTTTGGTCCAATAGAATATAGAAATTCATTTGATGATAAATCACATAATATTTGACTATCAATATTTTATTTTTACAACTTAATTAATTTACAAAAAGTCTAAAAATAATTATTTTAGTTTGGTGTAGTAATTCAATAGTGTCATCAGTGACTACGGCTCTTTGCATTTTTCCCTTGTACCACTGCAGTGAGTTGATTTGCATTCTTCTTTTAATTTTTATTTCTATTCATATGTTTTGCAGTGCAGTGATTGTAGTCTTCCTGAGGAATTGGTACATATAGATCCACATACATATTTTAATTCTTTTTTCCATCCCCTTCCTCTACCCTACTTCCTCACTCCCTCTAACTCTTGATTTCCTCCACTTTTGCAAAAGATCTTTTACTATTTCCTATTTTTATTTTTTTTCTAATTTATAGTTTGAATTTCTCATATAAGAGAAGTCATGCAGTATTTAAGGTTGTGTATCGGTTTTATTTTGCTTAACATTATGATCTCACAATGAATTTTTCTAGAAATGACTCAAGCTTATTCTTATTTGTTGCTGAATAGTACTCTGTTATGTATTAGTACATTTTCTTCGTCCACTCATTGGTTGGTAGACATATAGGCTGCTCCATGATTTAGTTATTATGAATTTTGCTGCAATAAACATAGGCATGTATGTATCACTATAATATGTCTTTAACTTTTGGAAGATTATCTAGAAAAGGAATAACTGACTTGAATAGAATTTCTAGTTTTAGTATTTTGAGAAATTGCCACACTGATTTCCAGAGTAGTTGTACTACTTTACATTGCCACCAACAATACATAAGGGCTGTTTTTTCCCTAAAGTCTCCCTAGCATTAAATATTATATGATTTCATGATAAGGGTTGTTCTTTCTGATTTTTGTTTTTTTTTTTGTACCAGGTATCTAACTTAGGACCTCATGCTTGTCAGATAGGTGCTGTGCCACTGAGCCTACACCCCTGGACCTAAGCTAATTGATTCTTTTTTTTTTTTTTTTTTGAGTGGCCTTTTTTTCAGGACTAAAATAGAATTTCAGTGTTTTTAATTTGCTTTTCTTTATTTTAATTTAAAGAGGAAAAAATAAAATGTCAAAGCAAGATAGAAGGTAAAAATGGTTAATGCACTGCATATTATAATCTTTGAATTACTCAGGTTATAAGAGACCAGCATTTAATTGTTCAAACAATTTTAGCACAAACCTTTCTTTTTAATGAACTGCAAGAAATTATTAGTGTTACTGTCTTAACTATCTTTCCAACATTGTGAGTTGTCTCTTCACTCTGTTGGTGGTTTCTCTTGCTGTGCAAAAACCTTTTAATAAGATGAAATCCCAATTGTTGATTCTTTATGACAGCTCCTGTGTGATAGGGATTTTATTCATAAAGTCTTTGTATATACTAGTATCTTCAAGAGTTTTACTTATTCTGTCTTCCACACATTTAATGTTTCTGGCTTAATATTTAAATCTTGATCCATTTCTAATTTAAGTTAGTGCATGGTAAAAGATACAGGTTCAATTTTAATCTTTGGCATGTGCAGAGCCAGTTTTTCCTGCACAATTCTTCCAGTGAATGCATTTGGCACCTTTGTCAAAGATGATGTGATTTAGTATGGCTGAAGTTGTTTCTCCATCTTCCAACCTTTTCCACTGATCTTTGGGTCTGATTTTGGCTAGTACCATACCATTTTTATCATAGTAACTTTATAATATCATTTCAAGCCAAGTATTGTAGTACCCTCTGCCTTGCCTTTGTTAGTTATACAGAATTGCCTTTCTTATTCTAGGTCTCTTCTGGATCCAGATGAATTTTAGGATTGTTATCTCTCATTCTGTAAGATATGCTATTAGAATACTGATCAGCATTGCATTACACCTGTGTAACAGTTTTGGAACTATGGCCATTTTCACCATGTTGGTTTTTCCTATACAAGTCTTCCTACACAAATGTCTTTCCATTTTCTAATATCTTCTTCAGTCTTCTTTTTCAGAGTACTATAGTTTTCAATTTAGAGGTCTTTTGCATGCTTTAGTGGATTGATTTCTAGGTATTTCATTTTTTGGATACTATTGTGAAAAGTTTTGTTTCCCTAATTTCTCTCACTGAGTTTCTTATTCATATATAGGAAGGCTATTGATTTTTGAAGGTTGACTTTGTATCCAGCTATACTGTGGCATTTGTTTATTAAAATCTACCAGGTTTTTTTTTTTTTTTTAGTGCAGGAGTCTTCAAATAATGATAATTTAGCTTTTTTCTTTCCTATCACTATTCCTTTTATTCCTTCCTCTTGTCTAATTGCTCTGACTAAAGTTTTCAGGAGTATGTTAAATAAGATTGGAGACAGTGGGCATCCTTGTCTTGTTTATGATTTTAAAGTGGAAGCTTTCAATTTTTGTCCATTTAGTATAATGTTGGCTATTGATTTGTCATAGCTGTCTTTATTGGATTGAGATAAAGACCATCCATTCCAATTTTATGTAACTTTTTTTTATCATGAATGTACTTGAATTCATGAAAAGCTTTTTCTGCATTTATCTTCTGAATTTTGTTGAATTTATTGATCATATGAATTTTGTCCTTGACTCTTAATATATACATTATGTTTATTGATTTAGGTATGTTGAATCATCCTTGCATCCCTGGGGTGAATCCCACTTGATCATGCTGTCCAGTCTTCTTGATTTTTCTGTATTCTGTTTGCCAATATCTCATTGAGGATTTTAAAATCATATTCATTAGTGAAATTTGCCTGTAATTCTCTTGTTTTACTTGGTTCTCTTTCTGGTTTTGGTATGAAGGCAGTGCTTCCTTCCAGGAATAAATTGCTTCCCTTTTGATTTCATTAAAGATTTTGAGAAGTAGTAGTATTAGTTCTTCTCTAAATTTCTTATAGAATTCAGCCATAAATACATCAGGGCCTGGGCTTTTCTTTGGTGATAAGTTGTTTGAGTCCATTAATTCATATTGGGATATTTAAGATATTTATATCTTCTTGATTCAGCTTGGCTAATTCATATGTGTCTAGGAATATGTCCATTTCTTCTGCGTTTTCCATTTTATCACAAGTCCTTGAAGTAGGTATTGAATTTCTGCATGATTCTTTGTGAGTCTACCCTTTTCATTCATAACTGAATGGATTTGAGTCTTTTATTTCCTTTTTTGATAAAGTTGGATATGGCTTTGTTGATTTTATTTAATCTTTCAAAGAACCAACTGTCCACTTCATTGATTCTTTGTACTGTTATTTTAGTCTTCAGTGCATTAATTCTGATCTAGTCTTTATAATTTTTGCCTCATATGAGCTTTTGGCTTAACCTGCTCTTTTTTTTTCTGTAAGTTTGAGGTTCATGATTAAGTTGTTTATATGTGCTGTTTTCCTGATATGGGTATTTACTGCTATAAATTTCCCTTTTAGGATTGTTTTCATTGTGTCTTGTAAGTTTTAGTGTGTTTTATTGTTATCATTCAACTGGAAAAACTGTCTAAGTTCTTTAATTTCATCTGTGAGCCATTGGCTGTTCAGAAGGATACTATTTAATTTCCTTATGTTTATGAACTTCTTGTGGTTTTTTTTTTACCACTGATTCAAACTTCATTGCACTATGGTTGGGTAATATGCATGGGATAATTCCAATTCCTCTGCATTTATTTAAGCATGTTTTATGAGCTAGTAGGTGGTCTATCTTGGGGAATGTCTTGTGTCCAGCTGAGAATAATGTTTCTTCTGATGTTGTGGGATGGAACTTTGTGTAGACATCTACTAAGTCCATTTGTTCAAAAGTTTGGTTCAGTTCTAATGTTTCATTGTTGATTTTTTGTCTAGTTGATCTGTCTTGTTCTGACTGTGGAATATTGAGATCCTCCAATACAGTCAGACAATACTATTAGTACTTTTTTGATTTTTCATGACTGTTAATATTTGTTTTATATTATTGGGTACACTGATATTTGTTGCTTACATAGTTATGATTGTTATCTCTTTCCCTTGGAATGTTCCCTTTACAAGGAGATAGTGACCTTCTTTATTTCTCTTAATCATTCTTGTTTTGAAATTCACTTTGTCTGCAAATAGAATAGCTATCCATGCTTTTTTCTAGTTTTCTGTCACATGGAGCATTGTTTTCCATTATTTGACTTTTAGTCTATGAATTTCTTTTTGAGTTAAATATGTTTCTTATATGTAGCATATTGTCAACTCTTGCTTCTTGATCCATTCTGCCAGTCTGTGTCTTTCGATTGTTGAACGAGACCATTCACAATGATAGTTATAAGTAATACATAATGACTTTCCTTGTCATATTATTTTCCTATTGTTAGCTCCCCCTCCTTTTTACCCCTTCCTTCTGTTGTTTGCCTTACCTGGTGGATTCCTTCTGCTGGGGTTCATGGAGTTGTAGTTCTTGCTATATCTTTCTAGAACGTCCTTCAACACATTTGTAGTACTGGTCTGGTGGTTATAAGTTTCCTTGGATGTTCTCTGTCATGGAAGTATCTTCTTTCTTCATCACTTTTGAAAGATAATCTGGATTGATTGTTGTTTTCCTTTACAACTTGGAACACTTCACTGAAAGCTCTCTAATAGATTCTACTAGCCTGGAGCTTAGCTATCTCTAACATGACATCCACCCAAATTTGTACTGGGCCCAGAGAAGCAGTTTATCTGAGAGTAACTTCTATGTTCTTCTCCTAATTCCAGAAATAAATCTCCCATTTCCTTTTTGCACATGTGCTGAGCCCTGTCCAATCCCAAGACTCCACAATCACCCAAGCACTCCACCCCCAGGCCCCTCCTGTTTTACACACACAGATGCTCCTTCAAATCAGTTATTGATATGTCACTTTGCCCACCTCCCAAACTCCTCCCCTAGCCAGAACTGATAAATATTGCTTCATTTCTTTGTTCTCACAAAGAGCTCCTGCACTTCTTTTGCAGCTCTCCCATACCCACTTTAAAGGCCTTTCTACTTTTTGTCTCTTTTTATTTCTTCTGTACCACCTCAGACTGAGTGCCAAAAAAAACTCAATCACTCTCCTTGACTTGAGAGTTTGTATTGAGAAGACAGTTGTGATTCTGATGGACTTTCCTTTATAGGGGATATGCTTCTTTTCCCTAACAGCTTTGAAGATTCTCTTCTTGTGTTGACTTTCTGGAATCTTGACTATGATATGCTTGGCTGTACATTTTTTTGATCATGGTTATTTGGAGTTTTATATGTTTCTTATCTGTATATCAAATTCTTTTTCTCTACCAGGAAGGTTTTTGCCATGATATCTGATATATATATATATATAATTTGTGGTGTCTTTTGCTTTTTCATCAACTCCAATTAAACATAAATTATTCTTTTTTGCCTTGTCTAGCAGCTGCTAGATTTATTTCTCATGGTCCTTGCTATTTTTAAGACATTCTTCTTTTCATGATCACTGAGAGCCTGCCTTCTGTATCTGAGATTCCATGTACACTTTAGCTTAATCTGCTCAAATACTTTCAATGGAATTTTTATTTTCCTAGATATTTGCTTGAATCTGCCTTATGTATTCCATTTCTTTCTTATGCTGAGCATTCATGAATTCTATAATTTTCTTAAATTTATCTATTTTCTGTCTGTATCTGCTCTAGAGTCACTAAGCATGGTCTTCATTGTGGACACCATTTCTACAGTTATTTGAGAAATTATTTCTGATTTGACTTTTTTTCAGAGTCTCATTCAATTGCTTTGCTGTTACTACTTCAGAGAGACCAGGTTGGAGGCTTTTGGATTGTCCCACCTCATTGCCCTCTGAGTTTGCCTTTGGTGAATTGGATGTCAGGAGTGGCATCTCATTTAAGTGTCTTCTCTTTTTTTTTTTTTCCTCTTACTTTAATTCGTGGAGTGATACTTATAAATTGCCTATGGTGGGTTGCTTATAAATTGCTAGTGTTTAGAACACTTAAGTAATGCCTCCTTCTCCAAGGTATCTTCCAGGCATAGCTCATTTTTGGATTTTGAGTCTTTGGAGGATCCTACCTGTTCAGTGTGTTAGAGATGTGAAGTTGTTGCTTGTTTGCCCAAGTCTCTGGTTCTTTGGTACTATGTCAAAATATTTTCTGTTACCCTTAGTTATTTTCAGTTATAGAATTCCAGGAAGAACTGCTGTTTAGAACAATTATGTTTCTTTTGGCTATAGTGATGCCAATAGATTGAAACACAGTCTAGAAAAATGGGAACTGAACTAATCATTAGTTTGCCACTTTTAAACATTTGGAACTAGTTTTTTTGGTTATATAACAAAATCTAAAACAAATCAGAAGATTATATACACTATGCAAGTCCTTAGTATGTTAATTTTGCCCTTAGGGGTTAAAATTTAAATGGGTTAAGGAAAAAAAGAGAAGTGGATGAAGAAGAAGAGATTAAAAATATGTTTGTAGGACGAAGGAGCATCACACTATCTTTGGGAAACTGGCGTAGAAGACTGAAGGGAAAGAGAGAAGGAAGAGATATAAAGAACAGAACCAGATCACAGCCACAAAGAAGCTAAAACCCACATTCAGATTCATAGAAAAACAAGACCAAACATTGAAGGAGAAATTTTTTGAAAATGTAGAGTAAAAACAAAACACAACCACCTCCACCACAACAAAAAGCAAACAAGAGGAAGAGAGAGAAGCGAGAAAGCGAGAGAGTGAGAGCAAGAAAAAAAGAGAAAAGCCCACTTCCCCTTTTAACTTTACTCTCGCTGGTAGATAGCATGTGAAGACAGAATCTAGACCCATGCTGATCTATCCCAGGAAGCCAGCAGCATCCTTTTGGCAGGGTAGTGGATAATCTCAGTGAACCTGCGCTTTCTAGCCAAAACTCCTTTTGCATAATTTCCTTTCTTGTAATACTTTTGTATTTGAATTGTTCTTGTTTTTCTAGGACCTTGGCAGTATATCACTATGTTGTTTATTTGTGGCTGCTCTGTTTTTCTGATGTGGGCACTCATAGCTATAAGCTGCCCTCTTAGGACAGCTTTCATTGTGTAGCATCATTGTTGGTTATATAAACCTGGTTTCTTCCTTGAGTTCTTCTGTGACCCATTGATTGTTAAAGAGAATATTGTTTTATTTCTATGAATTTATGTAATTTCTATGGGTTATACTTGCATCAATTTCTAGTTTCATTGTGCTATGATTTGATAATGTGTATAGTATATCTAGTAATATGTATGCCACCTTAACAATAATAACTAAATCAACAATAATAAAAATGTCAAAGACAAACTGTGTACTAACTGCACTGTGGTGGATTGGTAACTGGTGGTCAATTTAAACACCAGCTAAACGGATTCAGTGTGGTGCTGAGCATAGATAGCTCACCTGAGGACTGTTGCCAGCCTAAACAGGAGACTTGAAGAAGAAGAGTAGTATTGTGGGTTCTCCTGAGCTTTGTTGTTATTTGGAGCTGTTTGTTCTCCTGCAGAATCTTGTGGAGCTTTTTCCTGATACAAACTTAGCTGTTCTCATCAGTGAAGGAGCTTGGGTCCTTGTTGCTGAGAAAGGCTGTGGATCACTTTGGGAAGTTTTCATCCTTACTTTGAGTATTGCTTCCTGGCTCCAGATGGGCAGATATGTGCTGTTTAATCTCCAGAAGTTTGTCACACTGGCTTCTTGATATGTGCCCAGCTACTCTCATTGTCAGAGGAGCTTAGGCCTCACTGTCACTTAGGATGGCTGTGGTACTTTTCAGTGGACTCCTGGTCCTTATTTTGAGCATTGCTTCTTGGCTTTACTGAAGAACTCTCAACCTGCTGGAACAGACTCTTCACCCTGCTAGCATAGACTTTCTAGCTTCCACCACTGATCTCTGGCCCTTCTCAGTGCAGATCCTTGAAGTAGATTTGCATGTGTCATTGTCATAGGCTCTAGGTTTTCAGCCGAACTCATGCAGGTTATTGCCATGAGATCCAGGCCCTCAGCTGGATATTCTAGTTCTTTAGTGTTGTGAACAGATTTCCTGCACTTTCTTTTTATTTGACTCCTTAGGTGATCATTATAAATAACACTCTAAATTATGTGTTCTTTATATAACTGGTCTGCTTGCAACCCCTGACTACAATAATAGCATAAACCAGTAATGTACCACACTTACCCACTGAAAAGAGTTCAATAATAATAGTAGACATAATATATAGTAGTATAGTAAATGTCTATAAATCCAATAATAATAGAAAAGATTTTTAACAGTATTATGATAGAGCTATCTAACTACCCCAAAATTAATAAATTTAATGTGGTACCTTGGTTCATGAATTTAATTTGTTTTACAAATCTTGGGGGAAAAGAACTGCATTTATGTTTGTGTGGGGAAGATGGCTCCAGTTGTGTTTATCACCTGATGTGGAGTTTGTGATCAAGTCAGACACTTTTGTTTAAGAATTGATTTGTTTACAAACAAAAGTATTGTTGAACTCTGCATTACTACACTGGTAAAGATAGAGGAGGTAGGCAACAAGTGAATGAAAGGAGAAAATTTCAAAAATTAAGCAATGGAAGATGAGAAGGAATAAAGTGAGGTAAACAAGTAAAAGTAAATTAGTAAAATTGGATAAATATAATAGGACAGAACAAAGAAGTAAAAGAAAGAAAATAAAAAGAAATAATAATTTAAAAAGAAAGAACTGAGGAGGAAAAAAGAAAGAAAAAGAAAACCTGCAAGCCCCCAAAAACCAATGAAGAAGGAGGAAAAAGAAGGCAGGCAGGCAGGAAGGAAGGAAGGAAGGAAAAAAAGATAGAAAGAAAGAAAGAAAGAAAGAAAGAAAGAAAGAAAGAAAAAATGCATAAGTCAGTAAAATTCTGAATTTTTGAATGAGTGGTTTTTTTCTAGGATCCACAGTTTTGAAATTTAGCAAGTCATGGTTTTCTCTGCCTAGCGTTACAGTCTGTGGGTTCAGGCGGTTTCATACTTTTACAAAGGGCCCTTCTTATTTACCCCAGGCTCTGCAGCTATCCAGACCAAAGTATATTCTTGCTCACATTGCTAGGTGAGGAGAACAATCAGACCTCTGATCTTTGCTGGATGTGGTCAGCAGGACAAATTTTAAGCAGACCACTACTTAATTCCAAGACTATCAGGTACAACTATTTCTGAAAGCTATCCATGCCAGACCTGGCTTCTCATTGTTGAAGGGAAGGCCCAATATCCTTCTCAGCCTATGATTACAATTCTAAAGGGGTGCAGGTTTTCTTCTGCATCATCTCTGTGACTGTTTTCTGTGTCTGTCTGTCATCCAGTCACTGTGGACAAATAACATTAGGAACCTTGAAGTGAAACTGTTTTGCAGTTATTCTCTTCTCTGTCTTAAACAACCCCTTCCTCAGATAATGCCCGATTAAGCATTCTTTGGAAATATGGTGGGCAATAACTAGATTTCTTCTTCCACTCTGGCATGCTGTGCAGGAGTCACTTTCTGAGTAAAACCTTATGCTGTTTGGGGGTTTACAGTAGCCTCAGGCTTTTGTTTGAACTGGAAAGACTGGCTTATTTCATTGTTTCTCCCTGGGACTCCCAAGCCTGAGGGCATATCTTATATCTTTGGAGACACATTCCCGAGGAGTCCAGGTGAGCTTTCAAACTGCTTCATTCTTTTCTCTCCATTGTTTCTGTTTCTCCAGCTTTTTTGTTGCTTCTAGTTTTCCTTTCATTTACCTCCAAATTCCTGGAAACCTACTTCTTGTTTTCTCCTTGCCAAGGTATTTTCAAGGTGTCTGGATTCCAGGTCTCAGAGAGGCTCTGTTTTTCTTCTGATCACTACTGCATCATTTTTGTTCCTTGCTTTTCATTCTAAAGCTTATCACAGAATGTGGCAGTACGAAGATGATTGTAGTTCCAGAGGTTGCATCCTCAAACTATTGTATGTACAACTAGAAAAGATGTGTCATATCTTATTGTGTCTCTCTCTCTTTTTTTTTTTAATGAGGGATCAAAATTCATTCTAAAAATCATTCTCCATGGAAATTTTTGTCATCTTTTTGACTGATGCTAGTCATATGTCTATTACTAAACCAATATCTACTAAAAGAAAATGAGTTACCAAACCATTTTAGGCCAATTATGCTTTATATTCAGCCTGGGTTTTGTTTTTTTTTTTTTTTTTTTTTAACCTCGGGCTCTTTCAAAAATACAAGTTGTACTATTTTGAAACCTACTATTATGATTCCTTTGATAATATGGGGAAAGAAACTCCCAAAAAAAAAAAAAAAAGAAACTCCCAGCCTACTAGGTGTCTTATACTAGTTTATATTCTTTAAAAGTAAAGAATGAATTCTAGGAACAACAGAGGTTAAGAGCACAATATATTTACTGGGAAAAGAAAGATTCCATCTCAGAGAGACAGAGGAGTCCTAAGTAGGTTGCTCAGGAGCCTGTATTTTTAAGGAATTTTTTATAGAGCAAAACCATAGGGTGAGGCAGATTCAAGATGGGATAAAATGGGAAGGGCGTGTGGGACAAATCTACGGTCAACCAAAAAAATTATGAGTGTAATTGTTCCAGTAATACTGATTAAGTGGGATTAAATGTGAAAGCAAGTCACATAAGAAGTGGACATGAAACAGAACAGGGGCTTTTCCTGGAGGGGGTCAGTCAGTGGCTTCTTCCTGGCTTTACCTAGATGATTGATACCTATTTAGAATGTCAGTAACTGTTGTTTGTCCTTAGGAAATTATGTGGGTTCTTTACTTTCATCTTTTGTCTTGTGGTGTGACCCTCAAGGGATGTGCCTTTTTCTCTCCTAAAATTTCAATATATCCCATCTTCTACACTGGGTCCCTTGAGGTCCTAGCCTTGTCTGACTGCCTACAATATTTCTACCTAACTTAACTGTCTATAATATTCCTCCCTCTGAAGAAGTACCCCAACCTGCTGTGATAAAACAATGAGTGAGTGATCTGGCTTCCTCTGACTTAAGAGAGTTGTAGTTGTGATGGACAATCAGATAAAACCTTTTGAGTGTTTACTTAAAGGCCCTCGATAGACACTAAGCATTCTCATCTTGGGTAGGCCTATAGCTTTAAGTCTAAAGGAGATAAAGCCAAAAACCAGTTAAGTATGCATGGGCCAAATAATAAGATCCATAGGATAATTGTGAATGCAATGAGCAATGATTTTCATCAGGAAAAGCTAGTAATAGCTTTCCATAAAGAAGCTAACTAAGCTGAAGATTCAGGGAATTGTAGAGTCTGACATGTTATTAATTTCTTCCATAATATCTTGAACAGCTATTGAGATATTAGCAGAGAGATGGTGAATGTATGTACAACATTTGACTTTTCTAATTGCACAGGTACCCACCTACTGCTGTTAGAATGTTTAATGCCATCTGAGTTTGGAGGACAGCTTGTCCCATTAATTTTACTTTTTTATTTAGGAGAGAGAGAGACCAGCCTCTATAGGAAGCCCTTCCCAGACTTCATCGTGGTCTGGTGGAGTTTATATGTGTAAGTTTGGAAAAGTTATTGGAATTCAATAAGTTAATTCCAATCTGTCATTTCCAAAGCAACACATGGTGAGAATAAAGCCATCAAGATGCATTTGTAGTTGGAATGGTGGTTAACTGGAACAAAGGCATGACTCAGGGCCAAACCAAGTTTTATTAATTTGTGAAGAGGAGAGTGGCTCAGGGATGAGTCACTGAGAGAAAGGTGGAAAGTGCGTGAGTGCTGTGAACTGGGCGAGGTAGAGGGCCTGAAAGCATCTCTGAAATATGTGTGTGTGTGAGACTAATCTGCATTTCACAGATGAAGTATCTTGTGTTTAGGGGTCTGTTTTTTGACAGTAATGTGTAGTCTTCATGCCCTGAAGTATCATAGATTCTTTCCTGAGCTTCAGCCTCAGTCAGAGTGTGGAGTCACTTGGCCTAACTCACGTTTACTAGTTGGGAGCTACAGGGGAGGCATCACTGACCTGGCACATTGCTTCAGTGATTACACATCAGCACTTTAGCTATTCCCATTTGCATTGCCTAAAGCCAATTGAGCAGATAAAGCAATATCCTAACCAGTTCTGTACATATCAATACTTGGAAATTTGGCCAATTTTATCCAAAATGGAACCAAATGCTCTTCTTTTAAGGAGGGTCATCCTGGTAATCTTCCACAAGCCACAGTGTCATTTAAGGTCTGGGGTATAGGTAAGGCCTTGATATATGTCATATAATCCTCTTTCAATAAGGTTGATCTGGTGAATCCTGGTAAAAGGAGTTGAGCACGTTTGTCATTGGTTTTATCTGCATGATCACTTGGGGTCTTTCAGACTTTAGACAAGAATAAACAAATTTTCAATAAATTAGAGCATGCATAATCAAAATATGAGTACTAGAGTGGACAGGTAAGTCTAGAAACTTTTCTTAAGGAACTGCAATAGAAATTGTAATCCATTGGCTCTTAAACTCCTCTACTGATGGAATCTGATATTTTATCATAAATCCTTCTAGAATTAGTTGTAATTGCCTCAAAAATTTTGATGTTTTATGAGAACCAGATTATAACAATTAACACATTATTTTGAACAGTGAAAAACTCTGAAGTTATTGTGCATAGATAACAAAATGTATTGTTTGTAAACTAGTCTCAGCATCACTAGCTGGCAACCTGAATATATATATGCATATCTATATCTATCTATATCTATATCTGATAGTATTTAGACAGATTAAAATATTTCTCCCCAGCAGAACGGGGCTTTTACATATAAGTAAAATGAATAATGAGTAAAAAGAAAGTCATCCCAGGCTAGCGTGCATTGTCTGTTCTCTAGTAACTGTTTTTATTGAGATATGCTGTGTAGAAGGAAGTCCAGAATTCAAATGAAGGCCCAGGAGACATGTGCCGGTGGCCAACTTTGCAGTAGGGCCTGGTGTGGGGAGTCCTCTTAGTGCAGTCCCTCTTAAGGTTGCCTGGCTTTGCACAGTAGTAGCAGGTGAGTTTAGTCACTCAGCTCTTCTTGGAGCCCTGAGAATTAGATTTAGGCTCTGTTCTTTTTGAGCCTGCAACAAAGGCTGCCACTTTTTCGTCTCTTTGTTTTCTGTCCTTGACTTCATCCCAGTGTCAATTATAGAATACTAAGGAGGTTGTTCTTACTACAGTGTCACATGCACTATCTGAAGTGAAAGCTATCTTTTTGTAGTTTTTCCCTAATATCTGATGTTGCCTGGGTAATAAACTTATCTTCAAGTATAATTTAGCTTTCTATTCCATCAGGAGCTAGGGATATATTTTTCTAATGCCTCTCATAAATAATATAAGGCAGAGGGGTTTTCATCTTTCTCCTGAAAAATAGTTGACAATTTAAAGTAATCAGAAGGCTTGGTTTTTGTCCTTCTTAGACTTTCAAGGGTACATACATGAAAATGTCTCCTGCTCTAATCTGTCTGGCTGTTGGGCCAGCAGGGGTCTTAAGTAGGGACTGCTTGGGCTCCAGTGGGAACTGGTTGTTCCCCTGGATATCTCCTGATTTTTAAAAATTAACAATATGATATTCATCCTCAAATATAATAGCAGTTTATAATGCTGGTTATCTCTCATTAGAAATCAATTCAGTCTGAGTAAGTCCTCTAAAGACCTCAATGTACTTACCGGGGTCATCTGAAAATTTTCCTAGATCTAGCTTGAACTGCTTTAGATCACTGAGAGAAAGGGAACATATGAATGTGTGTAGTCTCCTATGGATTATAATTATACTTTGATCATAATAAATAAGAATTATTTTGTGATGAAAAAAAAGTTTAGACATAAGTTAATTCTGACTATTTCCCTTCTTTCCTATATTGTGATTCTAGTTGTAAAAGAGCATTGTAATTAGCACATTCCTTTGCATTTCATTTTGGCTCTAGTAGTTAAATTTTTTTATATGTGAGAGTCAAACCTCCATCAGTGTTTAAGAATACATTCCAAATGAGTATGAGATTTTGACATTGAGCTCCCAGCAAAAAAAATGCAAAACGAACTGGATGTCCCCTTTAATTTCTATTTGATTTCTATACCTTCACAGTGTCCTTTGAGTCAGTTCCACTCCAGTTCCACTCCAGTCAATTCCACTCCAGTTGCCCTCTGGAGAGAGATTAGAAGACAAAATATGACCGGCCTATCCATCCTCACACTGGTGCACAATTTCATCTTCCCAGGGAATTCATGTATTTACTCTTGTAGGTTCTTTTATAAGTACAAGTTACAAATGGTCTCAACTGTGACAGTATTTAAAGAAGGAAGCATTACTTTGTATTAAACTATTGTTTTTTGTTCTTTGAAAGAGGGTGCATACCAAAATCTGATTTGGAAATAGTTGGAGTGCTTCTCAGCCTGAAAAAAATGCCACCTCTAGAAACAGAAGCAACAGGTAACTTGAGGAATTCCACCCTAGGTCCTAGGGCAGAGAAATCTCCAAGACATTTGTGTTATCTGTTTAAATACCTAGGCAACTTTTCCTAGCAGCAAGACAAGGCTATACTTTACTTAAATTTTTATATCTTTGAAGCTCACAGGCTAAACTTATATTTATCATCTAATAATCACAATTTATATGTTAGTAAAGGCCCGTTTACTAATCTTATATGCACACATGAAAGAAAAAGTCTAATTAAAATGTTTCTTACTCTTACTTAGCATATTTAAGGCACAAATGTAAATCATTTCCCTGATTGTGGCTGTGAAAGGCAAATAGTTGGTGCCAGCTGCCTCAGCCAGATTTTTGAAGGGGCAGTCTAAGGACAAAGTGGCTCTAAGTGAACTCAAAAGCTTAGAGGAAATTTCTAGATTACTAGTAGAGAGAGATAATAATAGATAAGTGGAGATTTTTCTGCAGTTGAGAGTCAGTTTCCACTGAGAAATCTTTGGGTATCTGCCATAGAGCAGCCCTGGCCATGACACTTCAAATGCTCTCAGTTTGTATTGGACGATGCAACCAGAGATCTCTCCTGAAAGGAATCCAGCTGTCTGTCTGGTCAGCATTCCATTGACCATTGGCTCCTATGACAGCTCACCAGAAAATGCTGGAGAAAAAGTGTTCGCTGCTTTAAGAGTGGCTGCTATTCTCTGAGCATTTAACTACCTGACAGAGTAACCACTATTTGTCAAAATTCTATAAGGTATAGGTAAAAGCCTGTGCAAAATCATTACCAAGCACTTTCTAACCTACAGTAAAGGTTTCAAAGTTGACAATTTATTATTAAAGTATTTTTTTCTTATGTGTGTAAGTGATAACTAGACCTAGGAAGGGACAGAAAACGTTGGAAATCCTCCCATTGGCTAAATGTGCTTGAGTCCCTTCTCCTTCTGGTTTCATTCAGAAATCATTTCTTTCCACAGGGTCTCAGGTTTAACCTCCCATGGAAGACTGTTGCCTTGAACACTAAGCTGGGACGTGGCTTTTATGTGTGTTCTCCTGGACACACAAAATTCTGATGTCTCATCTGACTCAGAGACAGGATATTTTCCCCTCATCTCAGATGACTTCCCCGTCTTTGGCATTAGCAAAGGCTCATTTTCTACCAGCTTCCTTATTTGTTGGGTAGAAGGCAGTTTAGAGGGCTTTTCTCTCTAATCTTACATGCTTCCAAAAAAGCAAAGTACAAGTGGCAGGAAAACATCAGAAATTAGATCAGACAAAAGAATTCTTTTCTAGGGGCTGGGGATTTAGCTCAGCGGCATAAGTGCCTGCCTTGCAAGCAGTACCGATAAAAAGGAAAAAGAAAAAAAGAAAAAAAAAAAAAGAATTCTTCTCTTCTCATGCTCATGGTAAGTTATTGAAACAACTTGCCCATGAGTCATTACTCTCAGCTTGGAAAGGGGAAAATGGAGAATCTCATGAGCTAAGAGTGCTTCCTCACCAGCGGAAGATCCCAAAAGGAAACCGAGACAGTGCAGGCTTGGCATTTCCTTTAGAGTGTAGAGGAGGATCAGGGTCAGTCTGTTTCAATGAAACCTGTTCTACAAGTCTTAAGAGCAGTGACCAACCTAGCATCTTTTTTTTTTTTTTTTTTTTTTTTTGTCATTTTCTTTTTTATCGGTACCAGGGATCGAACTCACGACTGCCTGCTTGCAAGGCAGGCGCTTATGCCACTGAGCTAAACCCTCAGCAACCTAGCATCTTTTAACTGAGAGAAGGAGTCCCATGGCTTCTAATAAGCATGTATATTTTTTTAAATATGAGCTAGAGTTCATAAAAAAGATCATTTTTTGTCAAAATCTACTAAGGGGACTTTAAATACTACTTTTCCTTAGCTTTGCAAAAATAATAAACCACAGCTGTCAAACAAATCAAACAGGGAACTCTAGGAAGTTTAGCAGTGAAGCCCAAGCAAAGCATGTATTTAAACAAAACAGGAACAAATGCTCCATCAGAGAAACATCATAATCCTAAAACTTTCTCATGTTCTCAATTGATATTTATCATAATTTTAACAAAGCTACATATGAGATGAAGCATCAGCAATCATAAGTAATGGACAAAGATGTAACAAAATTTGAAATATAAAAGTTTTGGTTTCCTAAACAAATCACAATCCAAAATTTATTAAACAGGGGCTGGGGATTTAGCTCAGCAGCATAAGCACCTGCCTTGTAAGCAGGCAGTTGTATGTTCGATCCCTGGTACCGATAAAAAGGAAAAAGACAAAAAAAAAATTTTTTTTTTAAATTTATTAAACAAAAGCAAACTCTTACCTTCATGGAGTGATTTCAGTGGGACATGCAAATGATACAGGGAAAGGAAATTCCCAACCTGCTAGTATTTATGTTTTTTTAAAATGAGAGAATGAAATCTAAGAATGATGGAGGTTAACAGAATATATTTATCGGGAAAGAAAGCTTCTGTCTAGGAAAGACTGAGGAGTCCTGAGTGGGTTGCTGAGAACCCTGTATTTTCAAGGGATTTTTATAGAGCAAAACCACAAAGTAAACCAGATTCAAAGTGGGAAATCATAAGGTGGGCATGAAATGGAGCAAAACTGTGGTCAGTGAATAGAATTATGAGTATAATTGCTCAGGTAATATTAGTTAAATAGGGATTAAGTGAGAAAGAAAGTCATGTAGCAGGAAAGCATGAAACAGAACAGGGCCTTTTCATGGAGGGACTGGATCAGTGGCTCTTCCTGGCTTTAACTAGGTGATTTGTACCTATTGATAACATCAATCATTGTTGTTTATTGTTAGGGAAGTATGTGGGTACATTCCTTTCACCTTTTGTCTTGAGCTCTGATCCTTAAGGGATGTGTCTTTTTCTCCCCACAACTAGAATGTATCGCATCTTCTGCACTGGGTTCTTCGAGGTCTTTGCCATGTCTGACTGCCTCCAATATTTCTACCTAACTTAGCTGTCTATACATTCTTTACAATCCACATTATGTCTTTCAATGCAACTGTCTGAGTCCTCAGTTTTCTGCTTTGTTAAAAAAAAATTAAACCAGAATTGGACAAAATTAGGAAAATTTCTGAAGCATTATTTCACCTGAAAACACTCATTGGCGCTTAAGAGTTTCTCAAAATTGTGCTTCTCCATTACAGTGGGGTTTTTACCAGAATTACTTAATTCCTAAAACTGCAATTAATGCATGAAACAGGAGAGGTGGTGAAGAAGTTTCTCTTCTCATTTATATTCAGCTAAATTTACTTTTCTCGCCATGTGACTTTACTTGGAGTTAGGCTTGTATATCTTGGATTCAAATACACTTCTATTAAGATAGCATTGGAAGAATTTGAATCACAGGCCTTTAGATTATCTACTTTCCCTGTTTAAAATATCATCATGGTTGGCTTATCTGCTATTTTAAAACACTATGCTTCTTAAATATTCCAACTACTAAGTAGGACAGGTGTCTGACAATCCTCAGGACAATCATTTATAAATAGAATTTGTGCCTGGACTATATTTTCTGGCATAGCTACAAGCAGTCATGACAATAATTAAGGTAAATGAACACCAGATTGTGTGTGTGTGTGTGTGAATTTTAAATCAGTAAAGGAGACTTTTTGAAAAAGATGTTTACTCTTTGAAATTAAAGAGTTTTATAACTTTGAAAAATTTTCATTTTACTGTAGAAAAGGAAATTCAAGCTTGCTGGAAGGTACTGTTCTCATAGTGGAGATCCATATTTTGAGGTGAACATATATATGTGTGGTTTTTCCTTAGTAGTTGCAACTGAACCTAGGACCTTTGCACTGAGCTACATTCATAGTAGTCCCTTTTATTTTATTTTTATTTTGAAACAAAGTCTTATAAGTTGCTAAGTTACCCAGGCTGTGCTTGAATTTCAGTCTTCCTGCCTTTCAGAATTTTGAAAGGTTTAGAGGATGGGCCATTGTAGAAAATAAAGAGGAGATGGCATTACATTTGGGGGCGAGGGGGGAGAAATGGAGTTAGGTAGAAATCAAGAGTTTAGTGAAAAAGCTTAGAATGAAGGCTACTGGAGGGAAATGATGCATACAGTTGGTGAGATCCAAGTTGGCAGGTTAGGAGTTCAGAACTTATCATAGCTATAGGAATAAGAGTAATATTTAAACCAGAAACAAAAATTGCAGCCCCAACTCTTGCAACAAAATGCAAGAGCCAGAACAAAAGTCTAGTGAATAAAGGAATGGGGACCAATGGCTTGTAGAAAATATTATGGAGGTTCTTTTAAGTTTGACCTCCATTATAACAAAAGCAACATACCTAAGCACAAAAATAAACTGTATTAATATGTACTATGGTTTTACATTCATATGCACATGGGCTATAGAGCTGTGAAAAAAGTAATAATGGACATGAAGCCCAAGGATTTGGATTAAGTATTAGATAATTCTATTTATTATATAGCTATAGAACCTTGTGTAACTCACTTGTGGTCTCTTGAGCTTCAGTTTCTTTATCCTTAGGAGAGTTTTTTATTAAATATTAAGTGGTATGAGCTATTTGAAAGAGGTAAATTCAGGATGGTACTGAGTTGCTTTCTATAATATTATTTTTTAAAGATTTTAATTGAAAAAATAATGAAATTATAAATTAAAATATTTTTTAAAATGTATGCATAGAGTGAAAGCAATTCTCCTTCCCACCTATCATAGTCCTAATCCCGTTAAATGCAACAGTAATAGCACTGAAAAGAAACTGGGTTTACATACCACAGAACCAATAAGATGCAAATCTTCTGTATTCTTTAAAAATACTATATATAATATTTCTGCATTTATATTTTACATAAATATAAGAATATTCCCACACTTTGCTTTTTGATTAACAGTATATTTAAGAGATCATTTTATAAAAAAGCACATATAAGTATGCCCCAGTAATAAAACTATTTAAAAATTTTATTTAACCTGTACACTCTTGATGGACATGTAGATTGTATTTAGTCTTTTGTTTATTACCAACCATTTTGCAAGGTAAACACATATTACAATTTTGGATCTGTCACAAGTTTCTACATCTTCAGTTTTTTGGGGAGTTGCTGGTTCTTTGGTGCTGGACTATAGTATTGTTTATGACCCTCAATCTTGGTCTTGGTGTATAAGGAAAACCAACTCATCATGCTGGCTAAAGTAGTACAATCAGTAATAACAATACGATCTAGCACAGTCTGGGAAATGACAAGCTGTGGTAGCTATTAGTTTGCCACCTTTCATTATATGAGCAAGATTTAGTTGTATAACAAAATATAAAAATAAACTAGAAATTTATATACATTAAATACCTCTCAATAGAGTGATTTTATTCTCTGGTAGAAAAATTTAAAAAGAATTAGACAAAAAGAACAGATAAATAGAAGAAGAAAAAGAGATTAGAAGAAATTGAAGGGCAAAGTAAATTTACCTAAGTTTTTTGAGTCTAATGAAGAAGACAAAGGAGAAACAGAAGGAACAAACAAAAACAAGAACTTAGCAAAACCAAAAAAAATCAAAAACAGTGTTCATACTCATAAAAACAAAACAGAACAAAGCAATAGTATACCAATGAAAACCAATGATTTAGAAAGTCTTCTCTGATTTCATGCCTATGATGAATTTCTACAGATTTGTGGCAATGTCCAGAGTGTTTCTCTGCTGCCATTGGGAGACAAAAGAGGCAGACAGAGCCCAGAGCGACATTGTATGATCCTAGCAAGCTCACAATAGGATTAGGGTTGATGCTGTATAATCTCAACCAGTGTGCTGTAAGAATAGAGTGGGTGATAGTTCAGCTTTATAGGAGCTCAGGCAGGTTGTGGAGTCTGACTTTGGGCCTATGACCCACAACACTGGGTGCTTTTTGCTAGTTTGATCTCGGCTCCTTAACCCTAAGCAATCTCAGCACTGTGTCTTACCTAGACATTAGTTGCCCCAAGATGATGCCACCCCTGGCTATTGCAAATCCTAGGTTCAGCGGCCCTGCTCCAAAATGGCATTCAGCCAATCACCGTCTCCTGGAGTCGTCGATAATAGAGTCACCACACCTCTGTGGGCTTGAGCTTCCTCTCAGTTCTTGAGCTGGAATCAGGGAGCTCCTGATTCTTCTTTATCTTTGCTACCAAAAGGTTTGTATACCAATGAAACGATTGTGGAAGATATGTGAACTCTACCATTTCTAGAGTTTTGCACCATCAAGATGAGAAAAAAAATTAGAGGCACAAATGTTGGGAGCCGCAGCCCCGAGCCCGGTCGCCTCACTTGGCGGACGTGAGGCCTGTAGGAAAGAGCAAAGCCTGAGGTAGATTACCCCTCCCATCGAGCACGTTAGTTTCCTGCTTACCGTGTAAGCAACCCGCTCAACAAGATAGTCTGCCTGGCAACTGATGATGTTAGCCAATCAGCTTGCCTTGCTCACTTTAACATGATTGGACACTGTATCCGTATATATACTGGTGCCACCCCTGGGGGGAAGAAGAAGCCCGGAAGTAGAAGCCCAGAAGGAGCCGCGGAGAGCGGACCGGTAGAGGCTTCGGAGCGAAGCCCGGAAGGAGCCGCGGGGAGCGGACCAGAGGAGGCTTCGGCTGGGAGCGATCCCAGGGCAGGCTGTACGGAGAAGGAAAATAAAAAGAAAAGGTTGTCCACTACCAGACTTTGTCGTGTGTCCTTCCTGCCGGCCGGGAGCGGACATCGACATTTGGAGGCCCGCCCGGGGACTGATCACCCCCGAGACGTGGAAGTGGACAACGCTCCAGTACAGAGCTGCGAGACAGGTGAGTTGGGGATAAGCCTGGGCTCTGGGTGGCGCGCACCTACAGGGCTTTTAGACTCCCCTCAGGCTCACGCGTAAGTGGCGGATTCCTTGGGCCTCACGCGGTGAGTAACATATTAAAAAATGGGAAACATGTTAGGTAGCAACACTAAGAGCGAGGGTGGTTGTGGAGAAAGCTCTCAAGAGCTTACAAAAGTACGCAGGGTATCTGAGCAGGCCCAGTCAGGGAGCTCCCGAGAGGGGCCCGTCAAGGGGAACAAGGATGCTAAGGAGGAGGACGGGGCTCTAGCCTCGGAGTCGTCTGACTCCGAGGACGAGGGAAAGTGGAATGGCAAGGAGGCCAAAGAGACCAGCTGTCAGGAGCCTAAATCGCTCAATAAGGAGTCGCAGGGTTCTTTTCCAGCGTTGCCCCGCGAATTGCGCTCTGCTCAACCTGGTCTGCGGAGGAGTAGAGAGCTCCTGAGCGCTCCCCGGCGCGAGAGGGAGGCGATCCCTCGCCACGAGGCGGCCGCCTGGGAGCTCTCTCCCCTTTCGCCAGAACAGGAAGTGATGCACGGGCCCCCATTTTCCGCCCAATCACGGCCGCTGTCTTATGCTCCGCCGCCGGCGGGTCGGTATTTTTACAGGCGGCTTTGGCAGGGGGGACGCTTGTCTCATGAGGTACATCCACCTGGGATAGATAGTGGCCCCTACGGGATATTTCCTGTACAAGTAGCTATGGGCCAGGGATGCAATGTATGGGAGCCTTTTGAGATAAAGCAGATTAGAGAACTTAAAAATGCAGTTACAACCTTTGGGCCGACTGCGCCTTACACCATTGCCATGCTGGAGAATCTGTCTTCTGGGCCCCTCACCCCCGCGGACTGGATTCAGCTGGCAAAGGCGTGTCTGCCCTCGGGCAGTTACCTGGATTGGCGAGCCTGGTACGCAGAGTTCTCTGCAGAGCAGGCTGAGAGAAACGCCAATTGGGGAAACCGGGGGTGGAACAAGGAAATGCTTATGGGAGAAGGTCGGCACGCTGATGACCAGACCCAGTTCCCCGGCGCTGTCTATGAACAAATCAATGCCATAGGGCTCCGCGCCTGGAAACAGGTAAGTGGTGCCGGAACTGCCTCCTTGTATCTTTCAAAAATAATTCAGGGTACCACAGAGCCATTTGTTGACTTTGTGGCCCGAATGCAAGATGCTGCCGATAAGATATTTCCTGATCCGGGAGTGGCTCAACCGCTGGTAAGACAGCTGATTTTTGAGCAATGTACAAAGGAGTGCAAGGCAGCGATAGCTCCTCATAAGAACAAGGACCTCAACGCCTGGATTAGGATATGCAGAGAGATAGGGGGGCCGCTCTCCAACTCGGGAGTGGCTGCTCTCCTGGCTGCGGCTGTACAGCAGAGGGGACCTCGCGGGTTAGAAGGGGAATGTAAGGCTAAAGGGTGTTTTGCCTGCGGGGAGCCAGGACACATTAAACGTCATTGCCCAAACAATGCAGATGCTAGGCCTCGCCCTAGGAATGAAGAACCATATGTTTGTGGGCGATGCAAAAAGGGATCACACAAAGCTGAGGAGTGTAGGTCGGTCTTTAATGCTCAGGGCAACCATATTTGTGGACAAGATGCTAGAGAGCCAAAAAACGGCCAGAGGGGGCCCCCTTCACAGGCGGGCCCCCGCCCCAGAGACAGGACAGCTCAGGGTGGCAGCCTTCAACAAGGGCCACCCCTGGGTCAGCAGGTGTGGACCTCAGTGTCGCCTCCAGACTTATACAGAAGGTCACCATTAGGATGGATGGCGTTAGGACCCTAAATGACATGCAAAAGCTATTGGGAGACATTAATTGGATTAGGCCATATTTACATATACCAAATTCAGATCTCAAACCCCTGTTCGACCTTCTGAAGGGAGACCCAGATATAGCCTCCCACAGGAGGCTCACTCCTGAGGCAAGAGCTGCCTTACAGAGAGTGGAAAAAGCCTTAGGTGGGGCTACCTTACACAGAATTGAACCAGGGCGACCCTTTGATGTCTGTTTGCTACAGACTAGTCTACAGCCTACAGCGGTGATTTGGCAGAAAGGACCACTACTGTGGATACACCCTAAGGTCTCACCTGCAAAAGTCATAGAGCATTACCCGGAGGCAGTCGCTTCATTGGCCCTTGAAGCGCATGATAGAGCTGTCCAACATTTTGGCTCAGGACCACAAGCCATCCGAGTACCCTATACCGCCAGCCAGATCAAGACCCTGGCTGCCTGCATAGATACGTGGGCCATTCTGAGATGTGTTTTCCATGGGGATATAAACAATCAATACCCTAAAGACCCTATCTTGTCATTTGTCACTCAGCACCCTATAATTTTTCCAAAGGTTACTGCCTCTGAGCCATTAGTCCCAGCAATTACAATATACACAGATGGCTCCAAGACGGGGATAGGCGCCTATGTGATCCTAGGCAAGCCCCCGGTTACCATACAATTTAAACCAGATCAGCCTCAGGTGGTAGAACTGCAGATCGTTAAAATGATTCTTGAACGGTTCTCAGAAGCCATTAACATTGTCTCCGATTCTAGGTATGTGGTCAATGCTATGCAAGTGCTTGAGACTGCCGGTTTAATTAGATCCACTTCCACAGTGGCTGGGCTGTTCCTGTCTATCCAGACATTGCTTCAGAACAGACACCATAAGGTCTTCACCACCCACATAAGAGCACATACATCCCTGCCGGGGCCCATGGCACAGGGGAATGCGGCTGCTGACACTGCCACTCGCCCGTTATGGATTTTTACCTTACTAACACCAATCGAGCGAGCCCGTGCCTTCCATGATAAATTTCATGTTAATGCCAGGACACTAGCAAACCATTTCCATGTTTCCAGAGCAGATGCACGAGATATCGTGCGACTATGTGACTCCTGTGCCACATACAAACCTGCCATACCGATGGGAGTAAACCCTCGAGGTTTGATCCCTGGTGATGTTTGGCAGATGGACATCACACATATACAGGAGTTTGGGACTCTTAAATATGTTCATGTTTCCACAGACACCTGTTCTCACGTCATATTTGCAACAGCAGAAACAGGTGAAAAAGTGTCTAATGTGATCAATCATTGCCTGGCGGCTTGGGCCGCATGGGGCAAACCAAAAATATTAAAAACTGATAATGGACCAGCCTATATAGGCAAAGCCTTCAATGAGTTCTGCAAAATGATGGAGGTTCAATTGAAACATGGTATCCCATACAATCCCCAAGGTCAAGGAATCATTGAGAGGGCTCATAGAAGCCTCAAAGAAATTTTACAAAAACAAAAAGGGGGAGTAGGCCAAGGCCTGGCCCCAAAGGCACGATTATCCATGGCACTATTCACACACAATTTTTTAAATTTAAATAATGATAATCGCTCCCCAGCTGTGGAGCACTGCAACCCTTCCCCCAACCATAAAGGGTGGGTGAAGTGGAAAGATGTCCTGACAGGACAATGGATGGGCCCGGATCCAGTGGTCAGCTGGAACCGAGGCGCGGTTTGTGTTTTCCCACAGGAACCGGGACGAGAACCACTGTGGATACCGGAGAGACTGACACGGGCAACAAAGCCCTCGACTGAAGATCAGACCTGCCCTACTGGAGATCCATCACAGACCAACCAACAAGATGAATAGAAATAGCGGTAGCCCGAAATGGACAAGAAGATCCTCAGGCATATGCATGGCTTGCTCAATTGGCCCACGACCGAGTCTAGATATGGCGGGCATCCCTCATTCTCCTCCATAAGGTGACAATACACAGCAGGGTAGGAGAGTCAATGACGGGTAAGAGCGTACTCCCCCGGTGCGACTCAACCTAAGCCAGGCCCTACCCCATCCTGCACGTAAGCCGCTGGACTGTTAGATGCTGCCCAGGTCTAAATTTCTCTCCGAGGGGATTTCTTTACGGAGAGGAAATGAGTGCAAGCTTGTGTGCATCCAGGTTCCGTCCAGTTTGTGCCTGGCCCTAGAAAAAGGACGAGGGCCTCAGGGCCTTGGCAGACCATGGGACGGCCGACCAGGGTCTAAGCCAAGGACCTACGGTGGGCCTACGCATAGGGCATAAGCCTCTGCACCCAGTCCAGAAAGGGCTACGATGCGCACATTCATAAAAAATAAAAAAGGGGGAGATGTTGGGAGCCGCAGCCCCGAGCCCGGTCGCCTCACTTGGCGGACGTGAGGCCTGTAGGAAAGAGCAAAGCCTGAGGTAGATTACCCCTCCCATCGAGCACGTTAGTTTCCTGCTTACCGCGTAAGCAACCCGCTCAACAATATAGTCTGCCTGGCAACTGATGATGTTAGCCAATCAGCTTGCCTTGCTCACTTTAACATGATTGGACACTGTATCCGTATATATACTGGTGCCACCCCTGGGGGGAAGAAGAAGCCCGGAAGTAGAAGCCCAGAAGGAGCCGCGGAGAGCGGACCGGTAGAGGCTTCGGAGCGAAGCCCGGAAGGAGCCGCGGGGAGCGGACCAGAGGAGGCTTCAGCTGGGAGCGATCCCAGGGCAGGCTGTACGGAGAAGGAAAATAAAAAGAAAAGGTTGTCCACTACCAGACTTTGTCGTGTGTCCTTCCTGCGGGCCGGGAGCGGACATCGACACACAAATATCATTACCATATGGCACTGGCAAATGAACTGTATAAAGGGCCATGATTTTAAAGATAGACTGCAAATTTACACAATTATTCTTCATTAAAATATTTCAATACATATGGTTCAGGCCACTCAGATGTTAAATAAATACCTTTGCAATACTTGGGAAGAAAAATTATTTATTACTAATTTTGATGGAATAAAATAAAATAAAATTTAAAGTTTTAGACTCACAGAATTTTAGTGCTAATAGGAAACTGACTGATGAATGGTTCTTAAAATTCTGTGGATCTTGAGTCCCTTTGAGAAAGCTGTAGTATCACCTCCTTAAAAAAAAGTTTATGATATAGTTTTGGAAGGTTGATGGATGCTGTGAAGCAAATCAGTGGCCTTCTAGAGAAGCTTTTGCTAAATTTTAAGTAGGTTTATTTAGGTATATGATAAACTCTTCTATTTTAAATGCACACTTTTATGAATTTTAGTATATTTGTGGGCTTATGCCACCATCATCACAGTCTAATTTTTGAGCATTTCCATAACCCAGAAAATCCAGGTCTACTTACAGTCACTTGTCATTGCTGCTCCTATCTTTATACAACCATTAGCTTGCTTTCCTTTTCTCTATATTTGGAAAGTAGAATTTTAAAGACGTTTTTACTTCTATCCACAACAAAAAAATATGTTAACATTAAATTCATGGGTACATACATGGCCACAAAGTTTGTAGAGCAATGCTTCTGTTCTGTGCAGTGTTCTCTTATTATTCCATTCCACTGAAAATTGATTTTATATCCGAATCAAAGACTCTAACCCCAGTTTTAAAAATTCTGTGCCACAGTGTCTACCCTAGACGAAAGTCAAAGAAAAATCAAATTCTGAAGCAGATGGCTTCCTTATCCAACAGCTGAAGAAAGAGAACCAGAAATGTGACTAACCCAAGATAAATGCTGTGTAGTAGCAGAGACAAGATTATATTTTAGTTCTTTTGTCCTAGGATGCTTGCTACTTTTGCTATTTCTGATTTTCATAGCCTAAGAACAAATTAAAAAAGCATCCATAAAAAGCTACAAAAGTTGCTAAATGATCAGTAGAAAGATTATTTAATGTGGTATAATTTGGGGCAGAAGAGAGACTTGATAGTTCCTGAAGAAGGGGAGAGCATGAGTGACCAGAAGCACAGGGTTGTGATGGACCACAGGAGAAAAGCACTCCTGTTCAGGATGACCAAAAGCAAGCCCAGGAGCTTATGGAGGTTAATTGGCTGCACATGTTCAGGTTAATAGCACTAAAGCCAAGCAGCCTTTTCCACTGAGAGGTCTCCTGTGGTTCTGTTGCCCAGGAGGTTCCAGCGTGAACAAGGATGTTTATAATCTTCCACAGTGACTCTGCAGCCCAAGCTTCATTTGCTTCCCGCAGACTGCCTGACAGTCCCGGTAGACTGTCACCCAATCAGCATTCAGAGTACCCGCCTACACTACACTGACATTCTCATTTGCTTCTGCAGCTCTCCACATATTGCTGAATATTTGGTGTAGTGATTATGAAACCTACTGCCTGCTATACATATTCTGAGAGACAAGTGAAAAATCGAAGGGCGATGGTAGGTACTGGTGTTAAGAATTCAGATGTTGGGTCAGGGATTTAGCTCAATGCTATAGCACCTGTCTGGCAAGCCTAAGGTCTTGAGTTCAATTCCAGGTTCCCCCTGCCCCCACAAAAAAGAAGAATTAGGATGTTAAGCAAACAACCATACAAATAAGAATAACAGAGAAGAGATTTCGGGAGAAAGACACAGGTTTTTCTGACAAAACAGGGGCACCTGGCCAGGCCTGGTGAATGGTGAAATCCGTGTTTTTAATCGTTACAGTTCACAAGATGAAAGAGAAGGCTGTTTTACACAAATGACCTTTCCCACTCCGAAATTTAAATGGATCTAAATCTTCTAAAATATAGGTGACTAAAGTAAAGTGTTGAAATCTTTAAAGAGGCATCTGTTTCTCTGGCGGGGAAGCATGTGACTATTTTGTCAACCAATGCAGTTATGAGGAGTCACAGAGTTTGAGGATTCCATTTCAGATTCCAGTCCTGGGAGGAAAGAGAAATGAAGCTTAGGGGAAGTTAGAGAATGTGCTCTGTTTATCTTCTTGCCAGAGGCAAGAACCAGACAAGTGGGAAGTAAATGCAATCTAACTTGAGCAGAGTGTAAAGGGATCTGGGGAATAGGTGTGGGGAAGAGGCAGGTGCTGGTAGCTTATAAAGCTCTAAAAAATACTGAGGAAATAAGAAAACCAGGAAATACAGGACCGAAACAAGATGGAAGAAAATTAAATCATGAGTCAGGAGAATGAAAGTGGAGCACTATGATAAAAGATAGAAGAAGCAAAGATCTATTCTATGACAAGGCAGCCATAGGTGAACCTCTTTATACTGAGAAATGTGTGACAGTCCAGACTTTAAGTGTCATGCACACTTTTGAGAACAATGATAAATCTCCAAGGGCATCTAACATCTGCTTCTAAGGAAGGAGAATAAACAGTACAAAGACAGAGAGGAAACAAATATGGGCAAAGGTAAAAGACTGACTTGAGAAGAGTCATGCTTCATCACAGAGCGCTTTACATATTGGTTGAACACTAGTCTTTAAAGAGTGGGAGTTGTGGGATTCCCTTTATGTGGCTTTATGCCGATTTGCTGTGGCCTTGTACAATAGTTGAGATAGAAATTGTAAAAAGATTTGTTGAATTCATTAATTGGAAAATGGTTTTGGGCAAAAAAAACCTGACACATTTGAGGCATAGGAAAATTGTCATTAACTTTTTCCAATGAAGTTCTGTGACTTTGGGTGAGTATTAAGATTTAAGACATGAAAACTGGTTATGAAGATGGGATTGGAGAATGGAGCATCTTCACATCATTGTTGCAATTAATAGGAAAGTAGGTTTTAGGTTGGGTGGAGCATATCTGATTAAAGTAGAGAATATATTCAGCTGATGTTGCATGCTATGATCTGAATATGTTGGATATGAAGACAGGATAAAGAGAAACACCAAGATTCACCCTTGTGGAAAAACTTGTTGACATGAAAATTTATGGAAGCATCTCAGATTTTAACAAGTAAAAATTGGCAAGGGAACTAAAAACAGCACTTAAAGTCTTAAGCATCTATCCCTTGTGAAATATAGATATCGATAACAGGTTGAACAATACAAACAAGAGAAGAAGGATGTATCAGAAAACGAAATCTAGAACAATGCAATAATCACCTCACTTAAAGTAATCCACAGAGCCTAGTAGTTCACATCATAATGATTATTTAAATATTCAATTTAAAATGTTAATACTCAGTGGTAGAAATAGACAGAATAAGCGAAGAAATCTGCATGATGCTTGCTAGCTTTTTCACGCCCCAACTTCAGATGGAAAATTTCTTTTGCTAAAATATCAAGACCTACAGAATTAGCTGCTCCTTTCTTCATAGTCTCCTATCACATGGTATAGATTTTCAATTAACCTTTATTAATTATGAATTTGGCATATGATTATCTTCCACTTTTCTAAAAGAGTTCCTTGATATCATCTGATGAAAAAGACGTTTTCCAGTTAGACTGGTTTTAGATCCTGAACTTTTGTCTGCTGTCATTAATAAATGGCAGTCCGATGTCTGTGTTATTTTTTGGCTTTCTTTTTTCTCTCTGATGTGCGTTTTTCCATCATAGGGCTTCTTCCCTGGGGGTGGAGGTTAGGTGTGGCCAAACTTTCAGGGTGCTGTACTGGGAATGCCGAACGCTGTTCCCAGGGGTTCATGAGCTCACCCTGTTTCCACATGTCATCACCCATGTGTTGGATCCTGGTGGAAAAATAATTGGGTTTAAATGGAAAGAGTGGCAGTGGGACAGCTTATTTGCAAGCTTTTCATATCCTTTTCCTCCGCATCCGGCATGTGGCTCACGTAGGGTTCCCGAGTACATAGGGCTGTATGGTTTCTCCTTTTACTTTTCTTTTGTACCAGTTTGCTGCCACCATTCTCAGCCTTAAAAGTCAGGTAACATTCCTACTGCCTGTCTTATGGGACTATTATTTTTATCTTGTTTAAGGAGAATTTTAAAAAGTAAAAACCTTAGGACCTCTAAATAACATATATTCAACAATTTTTTAATTGTCACCATCCACTGAAGATTTTATTTTCTTTTGGGAATGGGCAGAAGGTTGGAGAAAAAGCAGTGGTGATATGTGATGATCCTCTAGTGGTAAGGATGAAGAGATCCAGTTTCAGGCCTCCAGCTCTGCTGCTAACTAAATGACTCAGAGAAGTTATTTAGACATCTAGGATCTACAGAACAAGTAACTTTAACAAATAACTAGATGATCTTTAACTCCCCACCCGACCTCAGATTTTAAAATGTTCATGTTATTTTTATTTGAATTCATTTGAATTTGAGTGAAGTCTAATTCATTTGAATTTGAGTGAAGTCAAGTTTGGAAGAGGCACAAAATGTGAACAGAAATATTTCCTATGAGAAGGATTTTCTGCCAAAAACATATTCTCCATTGATTTGTGTTCTGCACTTTGTGAATCAAATTCTTCGAAGTTGTCTAATATAGGTAAAGCCATTGGAATAGAATTAGATTCACTTCAATGACTCTCAGGTTGATCATTAAATTGTGTCTGTGAGCCAACCTACTTAGGAGCCTAAGGTGAGACTATCTTAAGTTTGAAGTTAGTTTAGGCAACTTAGCAAGAACCTGTCCCAAAACTAAAATAAAAAAAAATGTGGCAGACCATTTGCCCAGCATGCACAAGATTCGCAAGGCATGGGATTCAGGTCCTGGTGTCAGCCTTATCCTCCCCTCAGCCCCATCGGTGGAATTATATTACTTTACTGAAAACAATCTCTTAGTGTATTTTATAAGGAATAGAAAAGTATATTTCTTCCTGGACTGAATTAACCTGAGAATGTGTGCTCAGGGTTCTAATTTCTATGTTCCTCTGTCTTCCTATTATTTTTATACTTTATTTATTACTTACCTTCAACAAATCGGTTTATTTTCCTGGACCACAAGTGGCCCAGCTAAGGTACAATGGTACTATTTCAGAATTATCTAGAATTAAACTCTAACATATTTTGAGGTAGTCTCATAAAGAGTGATAAGCACAATATCTTATTTTGGTCTCATTTTCCTCTTTATGCTAAAAGCATTCAATATGAGAAATGCTATTTCTATTTCTCCAAGGAGAAATTTTCAAAGTGTCAACTATAATAGCAGCATTTTAAAAAGAAAAAAAACCCATAAGAATTAACATTGTTTATTAAGTTTCAAATAACTAGGATCTTTTTTGAGGAGAACACTATCCAATTCTTTTTTATGCCTTGATGATTAAAGGTATTATATATCCATTAACAAGAGGATGATTTGACTTTGTGCCAGTTAGAAATTCTAATTCTCCCCAGAGAGATGAGATTGTTTCATTTTAGGTGAAGTGAGTCATAGAGACATTTCTTACTTTTCTAAATTTTACCCAAGAACCTTTACTCCCTGGTCTAGTTGAGTGATTGATGTCTTTTAATGTTCATACTACCCATGACTGATAAATGTAATCTACATAGAGATATAGCTACTAACATCTAGAGTATCTGTTCTTTGTTGTTGGCAGTGTTATTTCAGATCCCCATGTCTTTGCTCATTAAATACATATCTCCTTCAATGAATAATTTAAAACATCAAAAACTTATTTTGTTTTGAAAGGGCCAGCATGGAAACAGCCATGTTACTGGCATTTAGATCCTCTATTGTTTCTTCTTCTTCCTCTACCTCTTCCTCTTTTTCTCCTTCCTCCTCTTCCTCCTCTTCCTCCTCTTCTTCCTCCTTCTCTTCCTCCTCCTCCTCTTCTTCTTCAGGGGTTTTCAAATGTTATACCAACTGGAGTTCTGGTAGGTCAGTTGGAAGGGCATTTTACCTGCCAGTGTGTGCCAACACAAGGGTGGATCCTGGTTGATCCTTGAAGGAGAAAAGATAGAAAGTGATATGATGACAATGTATTCTAAAAAGAAATCACAAACATACAAGTTTAAATGGGTTTAAAAATACCCCAAAATTAACTTAAATTCACGAAGTTAAACTATCCCTCTCCTAATATTTTTTATGTACATTACTTGATTTCATGCAGTTGCCATACTAAGTTTTGTTGGGTTTCTAATTGTACGTGCTTTGTTGTTGAGTTTATTCCTGACAGAAACAGAATGACTTTGACTACACATTTATGAAAACTGTATCGTTTACTTGTAGTTTTACACATCTGAAGGCTGGGAGACTTTTCCACAAATGAGCATCTGACTCTCTGTTTCCATCTTCACCACGTATTTCTGTGGCTGGATGCCATGAACATGTTCATGTCACAGCACACACTTCACTGTGCACATCCATGACACCAAGCAGGTCAGCACAGTGGACAGCAGAGTTATTCCTGACAAGCATTCCTTACATAAGATTGGCTAGCAATAGCTTACTTATACAAGTACGACTGTGAACCTCATAAATATATCTCATTAAAGCCAAACTAAATGTATACCCTTATTCCATTTCCTTTAGGAAGAACTTAAAAGTGCCTACAGTTTACCACTGCCAGTACTAGATGGTAATAGGCAGTCAAGGGTAACAGAGGAAAGAGAGAAATCTTAACCAACTGCTACTGAAATGGTCTCAGTTTTTGGTTAAAGATTTAAAGATTTAATATTCTTGTTTCCCATGATTCCAGTGCTGTACTTGGTACCCAGCACATGGCAAAGCAAGCTGATGGGCTCCTACAATTTCAGTCCAATTTTTGCCATTTGCCATTTGGATTACATTTATGAGCCTCAATTGAAGTTGGAATTATGCATGCCTTTGAAAGTTTCTGTGAGAATCAGATAATTACATATAAATGAGTTATTTAGTGAGTTTTGTTTTACTTATTTATAATGAAATTAATAACATGTTGAAAATTGTTTTGAAGATTTGAGATAACATACATAAGTTAATTAATGCAGCTAGGGATTTAGTGCAGTAGCATAGGCACCTGACTGGCAAACACACGGTCATGAGTTTGATTCCTGGTACCAGAAACAACAACAAAAATTATTTAGTTCAGTGCTTAGAATACAGGTGACATTGATTCAGAAAGCATTGTTACTTATGGGAAAGGCTCTTAGAACTTACCAAATTTCTTGTGTTCTTCCATACCTTACAGCCTACCTGCTGTTAGTTTAGTCACGTGACTAGTTCTGGTTAACGAAATGTAGGGACAAAGTGGCAATTCTGAGCCAGAAAGATATTTTCCCCAATTTCCTTCTTTCTATCTTTAATAGCGACAGTCTTGGTAATGATGTAGCTATGATATACAATGAGCTTGGATCCTTGAGTCACTGTCAAAGGAACCCTTCTTGACTATACTTGATTTTCTGTGAACATGAAATAAAATAAAATGAATAAAATTTGATTGTGTATATGGCTTTGATTTGGATTTCTTTGCTTACTGAAGTTAACCTAACATTTCCCAGTCATTAGTATTGTTTTTCTGTCATGATTGTTAGTACTGAGTTGAAGAGTTCTCACAAACTTTGCTACTGTGATACATGGAGCTAGAGTATTGACTCCTTTCCTTATTATGGGCACAGAAACAAAATCCCTGTTGCAGATACAACTTTTCGTTCTTTCACAAACATGCATTCCAGGAAAGTTTAATTAAAACAACATAGGAAGGAAAGCAAAATGTATTAAATTTTCCATTTGTCTCATCAGCTAATCTTCTTTATTCAGGCCCCTTATTTCTTTGAAACTCTGACTCTTAAGAGTGAATGCATATTTTCATGACTAAAAAAGAAAACTATGTTACTTTCTATAAAGTTCTAGAAATGTTTTCTCCCTTCTAAATTTTATTGGCTCTACAGTCCACTAAACCTTAAAAGTTCTAATTAAAGTTATATGCACTGTCTTTGCCATTAGAAATAAATTCAATAATCACTGGTTCTATGATAGGTAGACAGTGTAGGTGGATTAATTAGGCATTAGCAGGTGCCAGCATAGAATGAATGTGTGTATTTATTTTTGCAGGAAGCATTCCTTAAACTCTATGGAGTACCTCTATTTAACCACTTTTTAAATGTGGTAACTAGATATGGGTCCATTTTCCTTGTTCTCTGTGGAAAGAGTAACGCAAGTGCTCCCTTGATGGGCTGTTTGCTGGATGCTGTGTAGCTGTTACCCAGGGCTTCTAAAAGTAGACGTAACTCAGCAGGGCAAACTATTGCAAGAGGCTAATACCAATGCCAAGTTGGAAGCTGATGTGAGCTGTAGGACAAATGGAAGCCCGTAGTTCAGGAGGTTGGGATATAATCGTTTAGGAAGCAGGTCCTGAATGAAGACAAAGCACTGGACCTTGTGCCTTCTGCCTGTTGCCTGTATACATACATGGATAAGAAAAAGGCAGATAGAGGGGAAATGGGCTTATAGACATGAAGTTAATTAGCCAGAGAAAACTGATAATGCTTTTTAAATAAAGAAAAAAATGTTAATATTAACAGTGACAGCATTATCACATGGATTGTGATATGCATGGTATACATGAAATGTATGCACATGGATTTTTAAAAATAGTAATATTTGGTAGCATGTAAAGGTTGGGGGGGGTTCATAACCCTAGTGTAAATGTGAACAAAGAGTTTTATTACCAGCTTACATATGGTCCTTCTTCTGGGATATTCTTTCACAGAAAAAAGAACAAGGACAGTTTTAAGAAGAGGAAGAAGAAAAGAAAGAAAAAAACTTCTAACAAGGCTTCCTTAGTCTCTAACGTAGCCATTTTCTTATAGAAATACTTGGATGGTGCTGTCAGATGGGACTAACTTGAAAGGTCTTGAGAGAACTACTTCCAGATTTCTCTCTGTACTGGCTTACTAACACAGCCAACAGACAAGTGGTTCCCCCGAGTCACAGAAGATTGTTTCCTGGAGGAGAATTATATCCTTGCTGCCCGGCGTTAGGGCTGTTCCTCCCTTCCAAGGTCTGGCTCTGGCAAGAGGCCTGATGGTGGTCTCCCTGGAGCCAATGCAGTCTGTTAGCCACCTGCAGTTCTTCCTAACCAGCTCTCTTCTGTTCCTTCTTAACTGGGGGCGCTCAAACTTTAGCTGGCACCAGGGTCTTTGTTAAAAACCAGACACTTTCCCGGCCCCGGGGATTGCTGATTTTATAGGTCTGGGTGGGACCCGGGTTGTGTGTCTATAGATTGTCCCCTGCAGATACTGTTGCTGCATGTCTGAGGACCAGCTCTGAAGAGCAGCAGTAGTGAAGCATTTCTTAAGTCACCAACAAAATTGGATCCTTTGCTGTGATCCGGGAATACTCTCACCGATCACTTCTTACTGCTAGATACTGAGTATTTAAAGTGTTTTTAAAATCTCAGGGTAAAAATCTCACGGAATCTCAAGGGCTGGGCTTTGTCAGATTTTTTCCTTTTGTCCTCTTCTTCCTGTCTGTTGTGCTTCCACTTTGACTTCTCCCTCTGTGGTTAACCTTAGTATCTCTGAAATTTGTGGTAAAGACTCAGTTATCCTTTCCAGTCACCTGTGTCTTGATAGCAAGCCACCCTTTACCCCACTCTTTTTAGATAAGGATGCTTGTCTGTAGAGCACGTTAACTTCAATAAAAGCAGCGTAAATGGGCAGGACAATATAGTCATTTCTACTTACCAGCACCTCTCTTCCTGGAAATATCACTACTCAGCACTGACTGACTTTCCGCTTTATTTTTGATCTTCTGTTTTTCTCTACGTGATGTGGCTTTGTTAGTTGTTCTGAAGAGTCTTTTTTCTGTTCAGGGTTGTGCTGCATTCACATCAGTTACTTTCCATCACAGAATCTCATAACTTGCTGTGTTTGTTTTGAGGATATGCAATTTTTAATTCAAGTAACATGTACATAAAGCAAACCCCATTATTCTTTTGAAAGTGTACAGTTAGGGGCTTAAATTCATTTATATTGTTGTGCTGTCCATTTCTAGCTTCTGTCATAACAAACAGAAACTCTTCCCAGTAAGAATGATTTCCTGCTCGACTCCTTTCTTAGCCCCTGGTAACTTCTATTGTACTTGCTCTCTCCATGAATATATTCATTCTAGGCCTCAGGCAGATGAAATCCTACGATAAATGTCCTTTCACGTCAGGTTTGACTCATATATTTTCACGTTTCATGCCTGCTTGCTTGGATAATCTTTGATTTCTGCAATCATGCTTGCATTTTCTCTAGAACACTTTCCAAAAGAAAAACTCCTTTGATTTCATGATGACCATTTTCTTCTCCTTCTCCTTCTCCTTCTCCTCTTTCTCTTTCTCCTCCTTCTCCTTCTCCTTCTTCTTCACCTTCACCTTCTTTCTCCTCCTCCTTCTCCTTCTCCTCCTTCTCCTCCTCCTTCTCCTTCTCCTTCTCCTTCTCCTCCTTCTCTTTCTCCTCCTTCTCCTTCTCCTTCTCCTTCTCCTTCTTCTTCACCTTCACCTTCTTTCTCCTCCTCCTTCTCCTCCTTCTCCTTCTCCTCCTTCTTCTTCTTCTTTACCTTCACCTTCTTTCTACTTCTCCTTCTCCTTCTCCTTCTCCTTCTTCTATACTGAACCTACCTACCATGGAAAGAGAATCTAGAATAATTTTACTAGCAGGTGAGTGGAATTCTGTGCACTGATTATTCATTCTGTGACTCATATACAGGGCATTGCTGAAATCTCTGCTGTCATTTTAACCAGCCACAGCAAGTAGAATTTTCCCAAAGCATTTTAGGTGTCTTTTAGAGGGTCTACAAGAAGCCTCTTTCTACATCTTTCGAGAAACAAAGCTGAGGGCTTTTGTAGGAGACAAAGCTGTCTCTTTAGCATTGTGCCACTTACATGCTTATGTTTTTTTTCCTTCGGTGAAGAAAACAGATACTAGGATTGTGAAAAAGTTGACAAAGCAGGAGAGTCTTTAAATCCTCTTTAGCTATGTTTTGCCAGAGTCCACTGCCTTTTCTGATATGACTGCAGCACTTGAATCTGCCAAAGAGAGGAAAATTAACATTTTTGAAATAGATATGCTAAGAACAGAGTCATATGGTAGCTTTTGATTATCTATGAGTTCAGGCTCTGTTCGATTTGTTAAAATTGTGGAGAAGTTAAGGTTACCTTCAAATACAGAAGGTTGCAGAAACCAAGCTACTAGATCAGGAAAAATCCAATGATAATAGTGGATGTCACTGCAAAGTCACACTGTCTTGTCCACTGCTTGAAAATAAGGCTGTGCTCAACTACTGTCTAACTGTAAGTTGGATGATATCAAGTATGTGATTATTCAAAAAGTATTTTTTGTTTATGATAACCACACACACATACACACACACACATATCCTTTCTCTACCTGTTATTAGTAATAAATGAAGTTTTTAAAACTGGTATTCATGTTATTCATTTTGTATATGACAAATTTTAGAAACTAAGTATTGTTTTTACTAGATTTTCAGTTTAATAAGTCAAGCTTGGATTCATTTCCAACTTCAAACTTATTTGAGCAAAGGAAACATAACCTTGTATACACCTTTTGTAAGCAAATGAAATAAGAAGTTCTTTTATAGAAAAATTAGCCTTATATATTTTATTTACATTCCACATCCATCATTATATATTTAGAGATTTATGTTTTAAGATTGCTCATAATACAGTATCAAAAATGAAGAGACTGGGCTGGTGATATAGCTCAGTGGCTCAGGTGCTTGCCTGGTAAGCACAAAGTCATGAGTTCCGACCACCCCCCCCCTCCCCAGAGAGAGAGAGAGAGAGAGAGAGAGAGAGAGAGAGAGAGAGAGAGAGACTATAAGAATGGAGATTCTGCATCTCTGTGCTTTGTGAAATTCTGCTTATAATTAGGAACTTGAATCAGTTAATCCATGTTGTTGCTAAATTTTCTGGAATGAAAGTTTTTAATCAATATTAAAAATAAAATTTTCTATCTCTATGTCTTTATTTAGTCTCTAATACCTTGAGAACCACAGACAATTTGATTCAAATGTAGTCAGTCCAGCTTCCTGTTTGAAAATTATTAAGTGAAGTTGTTTCTTGCAAAGTGGTAATGATTTAGAAAAGGTAATGGGGGAAAATAATTGAGCATACACATACCAATAAGGCAAAGTAGAGAAGGTAAATGCTAAGGATGGTACACAGTGTTCTGACATTGTAGTGGGGAAGGAGATCAGGAATAATTTTATGTTGTAGTATGTGAGATGAATCTTGTGCATCAGAATTACCTGAAGAGCTTGTTAAAGCTGATGCAAATTACAGGTAGCAATATTTAATATTTTTGATTCACTAGCTGTGAGTTGAGCCTCCAAATTGATTTTTCATATGACTCTTATACTTTTTTTTTCAGAAACAACATTTGTAAAACCACTGTTTTACAGTGATTGAAAAAGAATGGAGAATATTCAGTCCAGAGAATTAGCACATTTGAGAGGCAACAAAATGGAAAGCATTTGAAATAACAATGGGCTTTTATTTAGTTATCTCAATTTTGCTGATGAGGAGATGAAATTTTAGAGTCTAAAGGAGTCTACTTAATTATAGAGCTAGTAAGTAGCAGAAGCAAGATTTAAACCCATGGAGTCTAGAACATTAAGTGTAATTGCCTGACTAATAGTCAGAGTCAGTACATCTTGACTAGCATAAGCATTTTGTTAGGCATCATGGAACTTAGGGCCTAGGATGCAGGTTTCAGTTGTATTTAGTGGGCTTTGGTACCTTGGCAAAGAGGTTTGTACTTAAGATGTCAATAGAGATGTGCTGAAAATTTTGATTCATTCATTGAGTAGCAATGAATATAGTCAAGAAGGAGGAGAGAAATAAAAGAAGGGGAAAGGATGAAACCATATTTAGAATCCTTTTGTGACAGCCAAGTAAAAGGAAAGGGGGAATAAATCAGGTCATTTTTAGTTGGAATGGAATGCAAGGCATGGAGGCAAGAATATTTGATTCCTGGACAAGAGTGTTGACCCCAGATGTCCAGCAACTGTGATTCCATGATTCCAAAGATTTGATGTGTGAAAGCAGACTAGATTTAGCTAAACAAAGTTAGGTTTCTAAGGTCATTATTCCATAGTGATAACAATCCAGACTGTAACTAATGGCTCATAATCATGAAGTATTTAAATGTTTACAAATATCAGAGCACTGTCCTGGTTGTGATAAGAATAAGCATCACACTTTAGTGAATGAACAGATATTTTAAAATATTTTACTGCTTTTAATAGTAGATCTTTTTCTCTATGCCTACTGTAACATGATGAGCATTTTAAATTTAAGTCCTATCTACTTTCATGCCTCAGGGATTTCTGATGATGCCATCAAATTCATTGTAGGGTTGGGGGCAAGACTCCGTGATAGAGTACTTGCCTAGCATGCCTGAGCACTTGTTTTGATCCCCACCAACGTAAGAGTAAAGAAAGAATAAAGCCAGTGGGATACGTTAGTAATCCTGAGACAGTAATTATGCTACCATACTGGCAATAAAATAATTTCAGGGTTTCCTTTAAAAAAAAAGTCGATGTAGTTTTCATGGGTAAATATATAACTTACTAGATATTTGCGAAATTGAATGTGTTTTTCCTGTCTTTTTAAGGTTCTGAAATTTTGGGGGGAAGGAAAGTTTTATTTAATTCACAATTTGTGGAGGTTTCATTGCATACCTTGCTGGCTCAAGGCAGAGTGGAGTGGCAGAGGGACAATGATTCAGGGTAGCAGAAGACAGAGAAAGCTGCAAAAGCAAAAGGAGAGGAGCCCAAGTTCTGAAAATATTGTTGCTACCTAATAATACATGTAGGGTGAATGAATAGGAGTGCAAACAGATGCTCTAGGTTCAGGTCTGAGTGTTTAGCCAGGACAGAAGGTCAGAAAAGAGCCCCACTGGACAAAGTCGCTGCTGAATATGAGACAGGGTAAGACAAGCGTGTTGGAATGTCTCTTTAACTTGGGACCAGGCATTGCTACCAACCAACTTTGTAAAAACAGAAAAAGACAAGGATGTAGCTGAGTGGTGGAGCACACGCTTAGCATGCACAAGGCTCTCAGAAGTATTAAAATTGTTGGAGTACAGAAAAACCACAGTTCTCTATAATGTGAAATCAGATTATATAATCTCATAAACTTTCAGAATACAAATTTCAGATAAGACAATAAAATATTGATCTAAAAGTGCCACTTACACCTTTATCACTGCTCACACTTCCAAAGCTCATGGTCAGTATACAACATAACATGATTTCTTTTACACCTGACAGTGGTAGTACACACATCTGTGGTCATGAAAGTTTTAACCACTGGGCCTCAGGCCTCAGGAAACACTGGATAAAGTGACCCAGTTTCTGCACAACAGGATTTCGTTTCTTCTCCAGAGGGGCATTCCGTCTAGAAGTCAGTCATTGTTATACCGTCAAAAGCAAAGACATAGAGCAGGAGAAGTGTCATTAGAGAAATAAGTATTTTTAGAGGACTTGGGAAAGAAGACTGTCTCTTCCCATGTTTCAGGATTTAATCCATGACAAATTACAAACAATAGCTGCAACAATCAATATAGTTCATTGTATATATTTGGAAATTGAATTTTGAGTAGTTACTATCAAAGATACTTCTACACAGTGCTAATTAGCATGTCAGATTTGCTAAAAAGAAAGAACACTTCTGATGTATACTAAGGCAGGCAGCAGAACTACATAAAAACAGGAATATCAGCAGAACCTGAAACCAGGATGACAAGACAGAAGAAAGACCACAATGGCTACATTATTCTTAGCTACATTTAGCTAAATGAATTACCATTCTCTTATGAGGAAAACTTGAATCCTAAAAAAGAATAACTCCAAATTGTTCATCTCTCACACTGACTATGTATAAATGTATGTATGTATGCATACATTTGCTTAAATTAGCTGAGGAAGCTCTATTTAGTTTATTCTTTAGTGCAAGCTGAGTCATCAATAATTATACTCTTACTTTCTTCATAGAAGCTGGGATGAGCAGAATCTTTGGAGTGTTGCTAACAAGAACCAGGTGGACCCACTCAGCAACTGCAGCCAACTTTTTGTACCCTACATGGAGAAAATGGAGAGAACATCCTTGCATGGTGCTGCCTCAAGCTGCAATGCATTTGCTGAGAGGCGGTTCATCCCCCGGCCACTGGTGAAGCACAACCTGGGACGAAGGGAGCTTCAGGAATGAACCAATGGTTGAAGGTTAACCAGAGAGGGTGCAGCTGGGTAGTGCAAGCTATCCTACTGTCTAGCTAAAAGGATTTCCTCTAGGGCTACCTAGCATAATTACTAAATGGCTTGCATGAAATAACTTGTAGCATTCTTCAGTTCTGTATAATTACCTTAAATCATCACCACATGCCAAAAGACAAAGTGAAAAGGTAGGGAGAAGCTTTTAACAGTAATTTGTAGCAGAGATGTTTGGAATAAGAGCACATTGCTTGTTTCCACTGGCTCTTGTGCTAATCATCTAATTGCAAATTGGCTTTCCTTATTGTCCAGATACCATTGAAATAATCCTATACATTCTCTGCTTTGTTTCCTTTTATTTACATTTACATAGAACATACCTCCACATACAGATTGTTTTCTCCTTCCAGAGTCATTCAGTGAGTCCATGGGTCCCTTTCTGTTTGAAATCAGAGAGATGAGAACTAGTGAAAGAAGCTGTATTCTGAACCGTGGATTCAAGATGAGACATTGTATAGAAATGAAATTGTTATGAAAAACAATACAGTATATAGATTTTACTCACAGAAATACTTACCCAAAATTCCATTTTCTGGGGAAGATATTTGATGAGTTTAAAGTTTTCTTTCCACTTAACATAATCCATTTTGACATTCTAGCTCTTTCTTTTATGGAATCAGGATGAAAGCCACACTTTACTCATTACATTCTAATGGTGACTGACTCCATCAGGACTAATGAAAGTGTCACTTGTTTGCAGCACTTGTTGATGTACAAGAACAGGAGAATAATCTGCATACTCCTTCCTGGCACCCAGATGTGGTCATTTAAGCCATGGAAATGCAGTGCCATCACTTGTTTAAGTAGACTAATTTGCAGTAGGCTAGTTAGTGCATATTGTTCCAATGGAAAGGGGCAAAGGCATCTGTGGCTGAGCAGTTATCTTCTTCATCCTCTGTCTTTTTAAAAGAGCATCCCTGTAATGCAAAATCTCTTTGTTATAGAAAACCATGTAGTGTTGAAAGGTATAAGGAAGAAAGCAAAATTTACCCTTTCCAATTGGGAATGTAATCCAGGGGTAAAGTATTTGCCTAGCCACACAAGATCCTGGGATTGATCCCCAAGATTGAAAAAGTACCTTACCTTCACTCTAAAATAACATAAAAGTTTGGCAATTTCTCATTACTTTTTTGAGATGTATATTTTTCTGCTATCACATATATTTATTACTTTATTATCTTAAAATGAATATATATATATGTATATAATATATATGAATACATATGTATATGTATGAATATAAATGTTCTGAACCTAGAAAATCTAGTTTTAGAAAAGCCGAATTTCAGAGCAACATGCATACACATTACAGAAGATTGTTTTGAAAAGAAAGTGTAGACGTGGCCATCTAATCCACTTATCATGCATTATAAGTTCAGATATATCTCTGATTTGTTTTATTTGTCCAGTTGAAATATGTTGAGGTCCATTTTGGATTAAAAACTAGAGAAAGGAAGCGACACTCTGGCTGACTCCTCAAAGTAGTTCCTAACACCCAGACTAATCTCTGGTATAAATACAGAACAGTTCAGCGGCCTCGCAGGGAACGGAACTGGCAGTTTCAGTTGATGGTGGCCTTGACCTAGTGCTCTGCTCCCAGCACAAGCCCTGTTCTTTTTAGAGGCATTGGTAGCGGCTGCTGTCTTTAATGCCCATCATAGGAGGAAACATCTCTCTAAGAGAAGAAGAAGAATGCTAACCAGGATTCACTAACTTGAGTCTGTGGAACACAAAAGAGGAGGTATTTGAGAATCCCCAGGCTTAATGAGAACAACTAAGGCTGACCAGGGGAAGAATCAAGAAAAACTCTTTTGTAACTTTTGTTTTGACAATATATTTATGTTCTGGCTTGTATAGTGACCTAGAAAATATGGACTTTTTTCCAATTCAGAATTTACGCCAAAATAAAGGTAAGCCGAGATGGCCAAGGCATGGAGAAATATGATTATACATGTAAATTTAGACAATTTTAATATTTCTAATGTTTAAAAAGTAAAGTGATTGCATGGTCTAGCTGGATGCCAGGAAGGAAATGTTACTCATGAATATCTATTAGCTGATAAAATGTGATATGTTAAAACTTTCTGGTATGAAGAGAACTGTTAAAATGCCATGGAAGAATTCATTAAGGAGCAAAGTACCTGTAGTGCTGTGGTTTGAGCATATCTCTTAAATTCATGTGCTGGAAACTCAATTTCCCAGTGCCATAGTGTTGGGAGGTGAGCCCTAGTCAGAGGTGCTTGGATTACAGAGTGGAGCCTCATGAATGGTGAAAGAGTTTTCAGCATAATGAAAGAGAGAATATAAAGTAAAAAATAGCCTTTATTCTAAGGACACGGAGAGAACCCCATGACCACTTGGACTCGGCTTTCTCTGCCAGAAACATGGGGCATGAGATATATATATATAATTTCCAATTGGGGTGGTGCTGAGGGCAGGCATTGCTGAAGAGCGAGCAGCCGATTGCAATTTTCTTTACGGGCAAACAGGAGCTGGGGCAGAAGCAGGAAGTGGTAGGCTTCCCACTTTGGCCTTCCACCTTGTTAGACCACTGCCATAATTTCTACTGAGGCAAGAACCTTTCAAATGGATTGATGCTCTTTCTTTTATGAATGACTTCTTGCTTTCACAGAATTGGAGTAGTCACCATGAGAATGGAGTGAGGTCTTTTCTTTTCTTTTTTGTTTTTGAGATGAGTCTCACTGTGTTGCCAGGTTAGCTTTGAACTCATGATTCTCCTGTATCAGCACCTGAGTACCTGAAATTCAAGCACATACGCCCGTATCTGGTAGGTCATTATAAAGCAAATGCATTCCTCTAGCTCACGCTCTTGCGTGTGTCTATTTCCATTTCCTTTGAGTTGAAGCAGCATGAAGAACTCGTTAGATGCCGTCACCTGATCTTGGATGTCTTTGCTTCCAGAACTATGTCTTTTCTTTGAAAATTACCCAGTTTCAGACATTCTATTATAGCAACAGAAAAACCAAATAAGATATATAACAAATACCTCCCTCAGTTGAATGGATTAATGCCTTTATGTGCCCATGTTTTTATAACCAGGACCATATTGTTATCTAGGTGGCTTGATTATGGACCAAATGATTACAGGTTATTGTTAAAGGTTGCTGTACATTATAAGAATGTCTCAAACTTCATTAGAAAGGTTAGCTGGTGTTGAGTCCCCATAAACAAGAGGTTACATGATTCAAAACTGGTTGAAGAGGTCAAAAAACAATATGGTAGTCTAGGAAATACAGCTTTAGTACCACTTACCAGGAGAGTAAAATAAATGTAATTGCCAAGAGACCACAAGGTTTACTAGTTTTGTTCATTGGTATAGTCCCAGTACATAAAGCAGTGAAATTCAATAAGTAAGTGTTGAATGAATGAATACATGACCACAAAATTGGAGGTGTCTTAGGTAGCTCAAACAGTAAGGAAACCAAGTGAAAATAAACTAGATGAGCATATTTTAACTTCAAATGAAATTAGAAGTTATCAAACTAGAAAGGCACAGACTGTCTTTTCCAGGATACAAGGAAGCTTTTTGGTCCCCAGTTGAACAGAAATATTTAGACCAAGGATGCTGAGAAATACTGGCAAACCAGGCAGTGACTCTTGATCTGCTATTTATACATGTTGCTGAATAATAAAGTTACCCTAAAAGAGCAATTTATTTTGAAGTCCAGAAGCAGCCTAACTGGGTGGTCCCAATCAAGGCCTCATGAGAGGGTGTTATCAAGCTGTTGACTAAGGCCATAGTTACATGAACGCTTGACCAGGGTTAGAGAGTGCTTCAAGTGCACGCACCTGGCTGTTGGTAGGCTTTAGCTTCTCACCAGCTGTTAGCAGGCTGACAAGCTCTGACCTCTGTATTCAAACATAGCACACTGCATTGGGGAAGGGGTGGGGCGAAACAGAGAGAGAGAGAGAAAAGAAATTGTAGTTTTATAATCCAATCCCCAGAAATGACATACCAGTATCTCTGTAATATATTGCTCATACACGTGACAACAAGGACTATCTAAATGTGTAAATAATAGTAATCAAAGATCTTCATACTCTGGTTCCTGTAATGGCTATGGTCTGTGTCCCAAAATCCAGTGTCTGATCCCAGCTCTCAGTTTATAGGCCATGTATGACTATAGTAATATCTGAATATTTTTTCTGAATATATTAAAGAACATTGTCTACACATTAAAAATAAAATCCAAAGATCTCTCCCATAGATTTCTGCTATAAGATTTAAATGAAATGCAGAATGATCTTAAATTCACATAGTTCGTGGCCCAAGGTTTGAAATTTATTTATAGTCTGACATCTTTGGATTAGTCTTATCTTTTCAAGCTGTATGGAGGAGCAGAGAAAGTTGTCTTTTCAATTCAGCATTAATTAGTTTTCTGAGGGTAAATCTTCTGAGTCACTACAAACCCTCATTTTCTGACTTGTACAACTTCTTTTTAACATTACAGTTATACTATGAGTCTCCCTCAAACCTCTAGTAAAATCTTTAAAATACAAATAAATGTGTATTTCCATTTAGAACATTATATCCCCTGCAGCCTCTCAGTATGTGCAAATAATTTATTTGACAAGCAAAAATAAATGCTGATGTCCTGTTGCAATTGGAGATCTGTGTGTACTTATGTTGGCAAGGCTTTCCTTGGGCTGCATTAATGAGACATTTTCCTCTGTGGAGTGTGTCTGTCTTTTTCAAGGTAGTGATCTGCAGATGCAGTCCACAAGAAAAAGATTTATAAAATAAACAATCCTCACATATCTGGTTTAAAACCCATGTAGAGTACACTAACAGGCTCAGCCTAGCATTCATCGTGAACAGGTTCTCATGTGTAGATGATGTGGGTAGGCTGGATAGGCAGGGCCCCATCATCTCTTCCTGATTGCCAGCCTGGCTACCCCATAAGGAGTTAAGCTTTCCCTCTGCACACAGAGAAGCATTACCTGAGCAAGCAGCACCTCATTGCTTTTCTTGAGCCAGCAGGGGGATTGGTAGATGCAGTGATCTAATAGTATTTTTCCACAGCTATTGTTCCAATCATGTGAGGGTTATTGGTAGTTCTTATAATCCAAATTTTCCAGAACCTGGCAGTTGTTGTGATTGGGGTTGAATTAACCTTTAAGCTATTTTGATCCTTATATCCTTGAAACCATTGGACAATGAAATTGCAAATTACTAAACTTCACAACAACATAGTAGATAATAATTACTATGGTCTTTTCCATTGCTTAGATAAGTTTCACTAGTACAAGTTAATAAACTTGATTTCAGCATTCCGACAAGGGAGTAGTTTTATTAAACTTCTGGTTTTACTCTGGCAGTGACGTAATTCTTTATAATAGAGCTAACATAGGAAAATCTGCTGCTTGTTTAAAGGAGTGGTGAGATTTTTTTATCACACTTTTATTCTGACCTAAATTATAGTTTACTTAACACATATTCTTCAATAAATCCTATTACAAAGATGTTATCCAAGTGGTCTATTCTAGTTGAAAAGCTATTTCTGTCAAGTCTCTGAGTGCTAAGAAAGTTATGGTGGAAAGGACTATGTTTATTTAGCTTCCTGGAAATATTACCTTCATTTAACAAATGAAAAACAAAACAAGTGAATTATTTCGAGTGAGCCTATTCTTTTAGTTCTATGTCCTTATTTTGGTTCAACAACTTACTTCCTATGATTTTTCTCATTAGCGTGAGGTGGGACTGCTTGTCAAAATCCAGTCTATTTAGCATAATTCAGTTTGCAAAGAAATCACACAAGGATTATCTTACTTTCAACAAAATGTGCTTAATCTTTGTGTATAATGCTCCAGGAATGAAAACCAGAGTATACATTTGAGAGTACAGATGCAAAATATCCCAAACAGAGAACCTTTTATTCTGAGTGTAGATATTTCCATTACTGCCACCACGACTTAAAAAAAAAAACACTTGGTTGTTATCAGTGTCTTCACAACAACCACTTTCTATCAACCTGGTAACATTACTGAATTTCTACTTTGAGTCAGGCAGAAAAGCAGGTGCACTTAACAACAGATGTATAAGCCTAGTTGTTAAGAGCATGGGTTTTGAGATAGGGTTGCTATTTCTGGCATGCTAATAGTATAGAACTGGCAAGTTACCAGACTTCTCTAATGCCCTGTTCTTTAATTTTAGAATTAGGATAATAAAAGTGTTTATGAAAATTATATGAGATTAACATGTATTGCATTTAGAATAGTACTTTGTGTATACTAATGCAATATAGTTTGCTTGGGGGATTTATTATTAAAAACATAATCTTGATAGATTATTTCCATCTAAAGTTCTTCCTATCTATTCCTTTGTATATCTTCTCACAGTTACTTTTTGTTGAGTGTAAAGTTTCATGAGAGCTTTAAGAGTTACAGAACTTTGTAATGGGAGATTTTTACTTTATGGATGAAAATCTAGCTTTGGAAATGTTATACCAGTCGCCCAAAGTTAAAAAAAAAAAAAGAAGAAGAAAGAAAAAAGCCTTCATTGGTTACAGTGCCATGATTTTGTGTTTATGCTTTCTATACCTTCATTTCAGTTTAAAGGAAAGTATAGTGTGGACTTTGTAATCTCTCAGACTTAGCCTGAGACCCAGGTTTATTCTTTTGCCACCAGTATACTATCCACAAATCATCCTCCACCTCTTAACACCAAAGCTAGAGGTTGTGGCCTTGAATATTGCCCCCGGCCCCCCCAAAAAAGTTCTGGCTGTGTGCCCAGCCCCTAGCATTCTTACAGCAAGTACTAAGGTAACAGCAAAGAAAATGTATTCCTACCCTTTTCTAAGGATCATTCAGTGCACTGATAATAGAAACCTATCCAAATTACTTACACAAAAAAGACTTATAGAACTGGAAAATGTGAGAAACAAGCCTTGAGAAGTCTCCAGAAGATTAGAATGAGGAGTTCACATTGCATTAGGATTCACTTATCTCATCTCTGGTAGAAAAATAGTGTTGCTTAATTCTCCCAGAGCAGCTTTTTCTACTTGACAAGAACATGGGCACCAAGAGCTCCAGACTCATGATGGTATAGCTTCTGATGCTTCGACAAAACAGTTTTGGCTTATCCTGTGTGCTCATCAGTGTCAAGGGAGGGATGAAGAATTATGACTAGACCAAGCTGAGTCATATGCTAAACCTGGTTCTCTGGTTGGGAGTTTGGATGTCTTTGGAGTACAAGGAAGAAAGTAGTACAAAAGAGACAACATGTTTTCAAATGAGTTTCTTCTGGGCAAAGTGTCAGTTTACATTCTGTATATATGTAAGAATCTGGATTTCAAATTGATTTGCTTGCAGATAAGGAAGATTGAATGCATACTCTGGCAAACACTCTAAATACTTCATGTTCTGCAATCTACATCCTAGCTTCTGAAAACGTGAGCAGTAAGTCAACAGAGAGATGCAGTTATCAACCATCTATAATAAATCTTTCTCTGACATCTGTTATGGAGAGATTTTTTTTCATTTTTGTTTTTTGAGACAAGGTTTTGCTGTGTAGTTCAGGCTGACCTTGAATTCACAGGAATCCTCTTGCCTCAGTCTCCCAAGGGCTGAGATTACAAGCATGCACCACCATGCCTCGCCACCTTAACATTTTGATATTTAAGAGTCCAGCACAGCCTTCACATCACAAATTACCCAATATTTATCATCGCTTATAAATTCACTAGAGCTTATATTTGACCATCCAAGGAGTACTTGTTTATATGCCACTTTAAGAATGAGAAAGCCAAGAGACTAACTTGCTCTTGTTTATGTGTTTGACAGTAATCATGAACTAGAAATGGATTTTTGTCTTGTCAAAGATTCTTTTCCTATATTTTGATTTTTTTTTTTTTTTTTTTTTGGTACCGAGGATTGAACTCATGACCTCGCACCCCGCAGTGCTGTGCCACTGAGCTAAACCCATTGCCCCTATTTTGCTAAATTAAGGCAAGTGTATTTATTTTTTCCTTGAGGTTTTTTTTTTTCTTTTTTGCAAGAAAGGCAGTGACTACAGTATACTATCAACCAAATTCAGTGTATCTAACAAGATGTATTTGTTGAATGAGTGAAAATGTCTTTGCTTATAAATAAAAGATAGTAGGAAATGGGGAGGCTGAATTTGTAGAGATGGGAAGAGGATCTGGGGAATGGGAGAAGAGAAAACAAAGTGATCCACATGGCACATCCTACTTCCTCAAGATGAAGATAACGATGTACTACAAACTCGGGTCAGTGGGAAATATACAAGGCCTTCATGACAGAGGACTCCAGACTGCTTCAGAAAGCAGCAAGGACAGGCTACATTATGTTCCAAGTGGAGGGGAGGAAGTTTAAGGTGATTAATGGCAATACATCTTTTACTGAAATAAGCCTTTTAAAAATTTAAAAAGTATCTTGATGTATTTCACAGAGTGAAACCTTGGCTAGGTGAGAAATAGGAAAATCTGCAGAACAAGGCCCCGCTAAATCCCTTGACCTGTATCCACCAGGGCTGGCGTTCTCGAGTCCTGGCAAAAGGAAGCTTTTCCTTATTTTCTTTTCTGATTCAGACTGCCAGGTCCTTGTGTTTGATTTTAAATTGATATGACAGCCCGTACTGTGTACTTGGGTTAGTTCACAATTATTCTTTTTGTCTTCTGTTCTATAATACAAGGGTTACTTTTTTCATACCTGACCGGATGCTAACCATGTCCTTTATGTGTTTGAGTTTGTTTAGCTCTTGCAAATGCGTTTCGTAACTCTGTTCAACAACTCAGTCAATTCATGGGATTGAGGGTAGGAGTCAGCGTGGCGAGGAGGGTGAAGTTCTACAAGCTCTTTTGCTGGGATGTTAATTAAATGATTCGTTTTGTATTAAATGTTAACACTAACTTCATAAAGGGGTTCAACTTACTAATTAGATCAATTATAAACATTTTCACTCACTGTTTTTGATTTTCAAAATCAAAAGGACTTGGGAACAATTTTGCAATGAACCTGCTTCTGTTTCAAAACTGAGGAGCAGCTTACCAAATCTCAAATAAATTAAAACATAAACCATGTGCTCCATAGTTATCAGTGAAACCAGTTTTTAAAAATGACACCTCCCTACCCAGTAGCTAACAATGGAAGTATTTCTTCATCGGAACCCTTTTCAACTAGGATAAGAGACAAGATTTGATCTGTAGTTTTCCCTTTGAAGTTCCAAGCTCTCTGCAAAGCAATGAATTTACCTTTCATGGAAAGGAGAAGTCAGTCCAATCTATAAGCAGTGGAAAATTCCCAGGTGCCATTTGTGAAGTTGTTGAATTTGTTTCCAAAAAATATAAACTATGACTGTGTGGTGACTCTATCACATTGTTACGTAACTGTAAATGTAAATATTGGGCTACTCTTATTTTTTGCTATCCACATTTTCTATTCTTTTTCTTGAGTCTCATGGCTTCTCTAAGTTCTGTTTTTGGATGTAAAAGGTGAAAAAGGGGAGGCGTGTACTGTCATCGGCCCAGTTAGGTTGGCTTTTGGCATCCAGTCTTAAATTTTTGTAGCAGCTATTCTCACAATACTTCTTTGTGTAGAGAAAATGCCTTGGTTTCAGAAGTCTTGAAAATAATTCTAAGCTTTATAAGCCATGTCATTTTGCTTACACTTAAAGTTCAAGGCTACTCTGGGCAACTTAGTAATATTACTAAGTAATATTACTTAAAAATAAAAAGGGCTAGGGATGTAGCTCAGTGGTAGAAATCTTGCCCAGCATTTGAGAAGCTCTGTATTCAATCCCCATTACCAGGAAAAAAAAGAAAAAGACAAAGAAAAAAAAGAATGCTAAGGGTTTATGTAAATAAGGGAGAAATGGAGAGTTAGAAGCTGGCTTTCATATTTTACTAAGGACAAACTGAACCTACCCAACATCCATTGCTTGTGGCTGTCATGTATTGTCACTGCTGACAACTGCTTTCAAGACAAATATTGTCATAGCTGTGATGGCTCTAGGGTTCTAGACTGACGTAGACCCTGTCTGCACCAAAGAGGAAGTTAGAGAGAACAAAGTCCCACTCTCTGGATACTAGGTCAGCCCTTTAGTGACTGCTGGCTTACTAGGTTGTCTCCTTTGGTCTTTGTCCACTTAAAGACTCAGGATAAACACCTTCCTTCTTTCCTTTGGGAGACATTCAGTACAAATTCACACTCATATGCCTCTGTTCTGAGGGCCAACATCTTTAGTAACACGAACATATTTTATCTTCTAAAAAGCTTTCAGACTGATTGAAAGGTACTCATAGCTATTCTTCTTTCATGTAGGGAGGGTCACTATCTCCAGAGTACAAATTTTGGTGGCAAAAAACTGATGTTATAGCATTTTGCTATATTCTCCCCTTAATCTCTCCAAAAGGCTGAGAAGTGATATTAGGTTCTTGTATCATTTGTTTCCTAAATTTTGAAAGAATACTGTTAATAATTATACCAGGACACAAATCATAAAGTACAGGTGGATGTTTGATCATTCTAATTTTTTTCATTAAACAAAGGAAATAGAAATTTAGTCTCTGGTAGAATGGACAGGAATGTATTAATTCATAAAAATAAAAAAAATTGAAGTGTGTCTCCAAACAAAAGTGGTTTTTTGTGTTAATCATGCAAAGTCCTATAACTCTTACTTACTTATATAATCTATTATTGAGCGTTAATTACGGATCAGGTCATGAGGGTGGGTGGACATATGAATAAACATCATTCCTACCTGCAGTTTTGAATTAAAAAACCATTTCAGCCAGGCACAGTAGCACATGCCTATGGTCCCAACTACTCTGGAGTCTGAGTCAGGAGAATTGCATGTATTAAGCCAGACTGAGCAATACTGTAAGATCTTGTCTCAAAAAAAAAGTGTTATAATTTGTGTGGTCACGGAGGAGGAAGCACCTTTTAAAGCCGAGTCTGACATTTGTGATTGCTTCACTGTCTAGTGCTAGAATTGGCAGAGTGAGTGCTGTACTTGTACCAGGGCCAAGAAGCTGGCATAAAATGTAAGGGAGGGAAGGAGCTGTGCTTTTCCCTTTTTCCTTTCTGCTCGTGTTGCTTGTGGCCACCGTGAATGGCTGCCCCTTAGCCATGTCACCTGGTCTTGGAACCAGCTGATTGTGGACTGAAACCTCCAAAAATTGTAAGCTAAATAAACTTCCTTCATTTTGGGCAACAGGTATTTTGTCTCAGCAAAAAAGAAAAAAGTAGCCAGGACAAGGGTTAGGGGTGACATTGGTAGGGTCCTTGCCTTGCATGTGCAAGGGCCTGGGCACAATCATTAATAAATAAATAAATAAAATCCAGCTTCTGTATGTGCTGCTTCCTGTGACATTGCTGATGACTCATATTTGTCATAGAACTGGTATTGGTTAATTTCTTTGGTATCATTTTACGTTTCTTTTTATGCAAACAATAGTTGAATTAAGTGATTTAGTCTGAGGCTATGTCAATGTTTTATTCTCCTTAAAATTGGAGAGTGTGTTAACTCAAAAAAATGTGCACACTGGTTTAGCATCAGCATCAATCAGTGGTGGTTGTGTAAATCTTATCTAACCATCCAAGTTAGAAGACAAAATGCTTTCAGTTATATTTGATAGGTTCTATAGCCTTACACTGTGGCTTTAGCTAGTTTGAAATAATGTATAGGTACATAGCTTATTCACCTGGCATTAAATTCAACAGAGCTTAAAATATCTTGATTTATAATTGTTATGGTTTGTGTCTAGGTGGCCCACCCTCCTAAGCCTCATGCAATCATGAACATGGCTGAATCTAGCATTTCTGATTTGTTTATTGTCTAGCATTGGGATTGGTGTTGTGAGTACTGCACCTGCCCAGGGGTGGAGCTGCCATACAGTGTAAGGGTAGGAAGGGGACATGCTTGACCCTCTTTTGCTCTGTTTGTGCTTGCTGTTTGCAGTGGCCATGAATGGCTGCCCCTTAACCATGCCACCCTGCCTTGGAATCAGTGAGTATGGACTAAACTCCCAAAACTGAAAGAAATAAATCTTCCCTTCCCTAATTTTGGGTGTCAGGTATTTTGTCTTAGCAACGAGAGAAAAGTAACTAAGACAATAAACAATACTAATTCTTTTTTTTTTTTTTTTTTTTGAGATAAGATTTTGCTATCTAGTTCAGGCCAGTTTTGAACTTGCTTTATATCCCAGGCTGACCTCAAACTCACAGTGATCCTCCCATCTCAGCCTCCCAAGTGTAGGTATTACAGATATGTGCCACCACGCCCAGCTAGAGATCATTAATCCATAATAGAGGCATTTTATTTGTTTTACACAAAGGACAACCTTTTTTAAAAGCTTGCTATGTGAGGCAGATTTTTGGGACCCTTTTCTAAGATGGCTCAGCTCTTACCTGACCATTCTATTAATTAGTTACTTGGAAAATAATGTTGATAATAATTCCAATGGTAAATTACTAGTAGGAACAACTAACTTGCACCATGATTAACATGTGGAAAAACCCTGCCTACTAAGATAGGGACAACTTATAGAAAAGTTCCATTCTAGGAGAACATTTACAAATCAGATTTGTTTGTAATTCCAATGAAGGGAGTCTTACACATCTTTGACACAAATATGCAGTGTGTATTGCTTTGCTATTTCTAACGTCCCCTCAGCATCACCATTGCTTTTCCTCTTGCTTTCAGATGTCCTGGGCTCTTACTGAGCACTGCACACCATACACTGTTGCACTGTACAGCAAGCACACAGCAGCACAACCATGACAACCGGCAGACATGATTCGTCCCACGATTTGTTTGTACCTCCTAATGTTCATAGTGTGAGGTCTGTTCCTATCTGTGAAAGTTTGCAACTTGAATGTTCATAAGTCAGGACTTCAGTTATTCAGTACTACATGATCATCATAGTGTGCATGCATGAGGACGTACCACGCTCATGAGTGCTGGATATATATTATGTTGCCTGGACCACAGACACTGAACACAGCCTTAGCTGTGTCAGACAAGGTGGAACAACAGTACTGTAAATTTATCAAAAAATAATTCAAATTTCTCCATATTATGAAATATATCACATAGTTGAATAGTTAATAGCTGGACAGTTGATTGCATTAAATTTTCTTTAATTTGTTTCACATATGACAGACTTAGCTCTCCGTATACATTGTTTGGAAGGCATAGATTCCAGCCAGAGCTTAGAGATATGAGGAATTGCTGTTGGAAGTCTCTCGCTTCTCTGGATATCTTCCACCACCCCTCTTTATCTCTCTCCTCAGAGGGAAGCTGTGCTTCAGAGCTGTCCAGTGCAACCTTTCCAGTTATGCAAATCAGTTACAATTCCTGCTTGTGCTCCACTCTGCATCCTGTAGCAAGCTCCTTTACTCCTGGTTTCCTCATCTGATAGAACTCAAAACAGCTAGACACAGTTCGGGGCTGCAGACCTCACTGTTTGAGGACTTGGGTGGTTGGGAGGATTAAACGCAGCAAGCTATAGAAATGGCTAACACAGTGCCTACATACAGTGTTATATATATTAACATACAGTGTTAATATACATCTATATACACATTAACATACAGTGTTAATATAATAAATGTTACTCTTTATTGCTTCCCGCATCCTTCAGCCAAATTCTGCCTAGATTTCACTTCATACTCACTGGGCTTTTCTTTGGCTAACACTTCATAAGTTACATCCTAAAATGAGAATTCTATGGTCTGAGACCAGGAAAGACTTTAGAAATTATCTATGCTGGAAATTTTGAAGGACTGTTCTGCTGGGCTCAGATCCCACTGGGGCATCTGACAACAGCTACAGAGTCGGCCAAGCAGCCAAATGGGTGGGGCTCTGACCCTCGACATCCTTTTACCTAGAGAAGCCTGCTTCTGATCAGTTTTAAATAGAGTTTCATGAGGTTTTGTTTTGAGAATACAAAACAGTTCTGTCCTCCTCTAACACTGCCCCCACCCTAGCTCTTAAAGAAAGAGTTCAAAATATAGCTATGGGTAAAACTTCACTTTAAAGATAAGGGAAATTGGACCCGGAGATGTGAGTGACTTAAGGGTTTGTCTTCCACCTTCTACCCACTAGGGTTTTTTTCTTTTTGTTCTGCCTACTCTACTAAGTTGCTTAACGTCCCTTCTTGAAGCATGTCCTTTCAGCCTCTATATTACACTGCTTTCTTATGAGCTGTTGAGTAAAGATTTATTAAATTTCAGTTCTCCCAAAAGTTTCATAGCTCCTTAGCATTAAAACCTTATCGTGAATGGTGACATAATTTTAAGGTATCGATGATTGCCAGGGCTCTCAAATTTTATTATCCAATGTATTTAGATTTCACAAAGTAAACATCTATAAAAATATTTTAAGAGAATTCCTCAAGTTATAAATAAATATATGCTACTAAACATTCAAACAATGCAGAGAAGGAAAGAATAAAACCTAGAGAAGCTTCTTCACTCCTCACCCTTTCCATGAGAAAAGACAATGAATTCCTAACCTCCCTGTTGGGCCACTGTTAAAAGTTTAACATACAGCTTTCTGATGTCATTCTATGTGTCTACATTCACATATACATTTTATTTCCCCATATAAATAAAATCTTCATCCTGTTTTATGTTTTGATTTTTTTTTTCTTCTAAAAACAACACAGACATGGTTCCAAATTGATATATACATACTGATGCTCTTAAAATTCATTACCTCATTTCCTTTATATTTCATGACATGAATGCTAATAAAAATGGGCAAATATATGGTCTCACCTTTATCTTTTTCTATGATGAATACTTTTACAATGCATATTTTTGTATGTATCTTTACTGTATACATTTGAAAGCATATTCTTGAAGAAATATCTGGAAAATTCTAGTCAATTAAAAATTTTACAGATGTAGACAAATTGCCGTCCAATTTTTACATTAATTAGTATGCAGATTTGTACATTTTTATTTTATTTTACTTTAAAGAGAATAAAACCATCAATAATAAAACAAAATAAAACCAAGCAGAACAAACCAGTGTAATTGACACAGGACCCCCAAAATAGTTACCATATTGTCTTTTGTCATCTTCAAAATACTTGCAGATACTTTTGTTCATAGTAAAAAACAGAACAGAATAGAAACAATAAAAACAAATCAATGAATGCAATAAAGGACTTCAAAACAAGCCAATAGCAAATTCAAAATTGGTACCATAATATATCTTGATATCTTTGAAATAGCTACTCATGCCATTGGATTTAATATAATCAAATGAAACAAGAATAAAACCCAACCCAACAAAACAATGAAAATAATATATGACTTCAAATCAAGACCATAAGAAATCAACAATGGCTGCAACTCTCAGAAGGAGATCCCCCCTAAATGTCACACTACCTATCACTATCCTCTGAACTGATGATCAGACCACTGGCCCTAGATCCGCAAGGTCAATGAAACACTAAAGCACCACAGGTAAGGTGAATTGCGTTTCATCTTGATAGCTATCATCACAGCCTGTGTTTCTCTGGATCAGCTGGTAATTTACAGGGAGGGGGATACCTCTTGTTTGCCAGCCACATGCTGGGAGGGGCTGGGGTCTGGCTGTCTCCAGTCTGGTAGTGGCCCATGCATGCTGCTGGTTCCCAGATGGGGCTTGCTTCCTGCTATGGTCTTGTTCTCTCTCTCTACGGTCTGCAAATGGTGCTAACTCATGGGGAAAGGCTTGGGTCTTGCTTCCCCGGTCTGGCAGTGCCCTGGGCATGACACTGGCTCCCACGTGGGGCTTGCCTCCTTGTGTGGCCTTGTTCTCTCTCCCCATAGTCTGCGAATGGCACTGCTCCCAGGGAAAGGCTTGGGTCTGGCTGTCCCTAGTCTAGTGCCAGCCCATGTCTGACCCAGACTAGTACTTTGGAACTAATACAGAATAGTTAAATTGAGTTTTTGACTTTTTATTATATTTTAAATTTATGTCTTTGTTTTTCTAATCAGAAAAACTATGACATTATTTTGTGTTTATTAACACTATCCAGCACTTTTGTTTATGTTATTTTCATTTGTATTTTTCCTGTATAGGACATGTTTATATTGTACATTTTACTGTTCAGTTGGCTTTTTCTTACTGATTTATCACTTCTTTATTTTATTTTGGTGCTAAAAATGGAACTCATATCCTTGTATCTATTTAGTATCCACTTCCAGACTGTATATATTTTAATCCTTTTTTATATACTGCATATATTTCAACTCTTTGTTTTATATATATATATATAATCTATATTTTCCCTTAGTTCACTATTAACTCTTAACTTTGTTGTGGTCCATTTGACAGTTCATGTGATTTTCATACAATCGCAATTGGCAACATTTTCCCTTATGGCTTCTGAAAGTCATGTCACCTCTTCCTTCCTAACTTAATGCACTGTATTTTATAGCTATAAATAGGCAAGTAAACAAACAGGACTTAATACGTAAAGACAGTACAGGCTACCAGAAAGAACATTTGCTTTTTATAATGACTTCAGTTTAAATCTCATTGCACATGGCTAACAGCATTAACTTCATCTAACTTCTGAAGCTTAGAAATAGAGTCAACAGGAATAATATTTACTTTCTCATACTGCAGTGAGGCATAAATGGTGCCTCATGTTTGGGGAAACCAAAATCATTCATATTTTTACCCCAATTCTCAGTTCTGGATTAAACCCTCTACAAACGTTGCTGCTGAATATCAGCACTCTCTTTCCTGTTTCCCAGGCTCCTCCAGGATTTGTAGAACTTCTCATGTTTTCTCATGTGTGACTCAAGCCACACAAAATTTGGAGGAAAGTGGTTCTTTATGCCTGTGCCTTCAGCATCTGCTCTGTGAGCATCAAGCTGGAAATTAGAAACACCTTTCTGTCCATAATCTTATTTTCTTTCTATTTCCGAATTTACCTTTCTGCTGAAGTTCAAAACTTAACAACCTCTTCCTTGTATTTAAACTCTTAAAATGGAGTTGGGAATCAAAATACCTTCCAGTTTCAAGGCACAGCCAGACCCCAAGTTCTGACTTGGGTTATGGGATACCTGGCACACAAGGACCTCTCACATTACATGATGGATCTCATTTTACACCCAGACAGTTAAGTGTCACATCTAAGACCACAGGATCAGGATTTATCCTGTGACACCATGGTGCCTCTTGTATTTGCAGCAGTTATAGCTAGGCTCTAGAGGTAAATTGCCTGGCCTCAGAGTGGAAATCACCCGCTTTCTCCTTTGTGACTTTGGACAAGTCTATCCTTTGACTGGTAATATAAAGTCTGCTTTTTTTTTTTTTTTTTTTAATTTTATTTAAGGAGAAAAGAAAAGAAAGAAAAAAAAACAGTGAAGGGGTACAACTTATACAGATTTACAGGAGAAAAAAATGCGCAGTAGGCAATCACTAGTTAATGGATTACATATTGCCATCTTAGAAATAATTGTTCAAGTCACAAAATTAAAGCTTGTAGAGTGGACATTCCAACAATGATACTGCAAACAGTTCTGTTCAATGATCCAATAAAACTCTGTGATATCATTTTCTATCTTATACATTTAAATATACATGCAGTTATATAGTTTAGAGCACTTTCTTTTCCTCTCTTTTGTACAATGACTATTACACATTTTGGGTTTCATTGCTCCCACGGTTCTTATTGCTTTTTTGGAAGAGAGTAAAACCAAATGTGACATAACAGAACAGAATCGGTCAAGTCAAAAGGGTGGACATAATAGATAATATAAAAACATAATACAAGGTGATCAACAATGGTTACCATAATGCCTCCCGCTATTTCTAATAGAATTGCCTACATCATTAGTTGTTATACAATTGAACAAAACTGTAAAGAATAAAACCGACAAAACCAAAACATTGGAGATATTGTAGGTCTTCAAAAGTAGATAAAAGTCAACGAGAATGGGCGTTATAATGAATCTCATTATCTTCTCAGCTGATGCCTAAACTTTCGAACCTGATACTATCCAGCAAAACAGAATAGAGGAACCTCAGTCAAAAACAAGATGGTGAGAGTAATACAGGGCTTCAAATCGAGATAATAGAAAGTCAAAGTGGGTTACTATATTATATCCTGCTATATTTTTCCCTGTAATTAAATGGATAAAAATTAAAAAGTAAATAATGGAGTGGAGATTGAGAAAAAAAGAGGGCATAACAGCGAAACAGGGCAGATCAAAACATAACCATTTAAGCAGAATAGTGTTTCACCACCAGATAATCCTGACCCAAAAATAGTTACCATATTGACTCCCTCCCTGAAGTCCTTGAGTACAACTTCATATACTGTAGCATTAAGTATATCAAAACAATGTAAATCCATTTAAGAGAATGACAGCATTATAGAGTATTTAGAATTGACTAACAGAAGATGAACAATGGTCTCTGTATAATCTCCTTGTCTTTAAAAGGTTTTTTCTTATACTATCGTACATAGCAAAATCCAATAAGATACAACCTGTTTAGACCATTGGAGACAGAAGAACAAAAGCTAGATGAGACTTCAAAACAAGATGGTACTAAATCAGCATTACCTATTAAGATGTCATTTTCTCCAAAAAAAGCTGTTCCTATCATCCAATCTTCTCTGTCTCATTTCTGTTGAGCTCTTTTTCTGTCAGTAGCTGTCAGTTTGTCTTCTTCATTTTGTTCTCTGCTCCATTCGTTGTGGCCTCCCCGCCACTATTTCTGGGTTCTTTGTATTTTTCTTTTTTTAGAATATCCTGCAATACTTTCTGTAGGGTTGAATTGGTGGTTGCAAATTCCCCCAGTTCCTCTTTATCCTGGAAGCACCTCGTTTTTCCATCAATTTCCAGGGACAGTTGTGCAGGATATCTCAATCTTGGCTGGAGATTATTATCTTTCAAAGCTTGAATTATTTCTCCCCATGCTCTTCGTGATTTGATGGTTTGTGAAGAGAAATCTGCTGTAATTCTGATGGGTATTCCCTTGTAAGTGATCTGTTTCTTGTCTCTTACAGCTTTTAATATTCTGTTCTTGTATTGAATTTCTGGAATTTTTATTATTATATGCCTGGGTGTTTCTCTGTTAGGGTTGTAGGTAGCTGGGGTCCTGTATGCCTCATACATCTGAGTATCTTTACCTTTTGCTAAATTAGGAAAATTCTCCTGGATTATTTCTGTGAGTAGCTTTTGTAGTTCACTTGTTTGTGTCCCTACTTCTTCTTTTATGTTCTTAATCCTTAAGTTATGGCTCCTCTTATCATCTTCTTGTCTTTGTATTATTGCTGTGTGTTTCTTTGTTATTTTTAAGAAGTTTTTCATTTCATTCTCCCATGTTTCAAGTCTGCCCTCCAATTCAGATAGTCTGTCCTTAGTTTCTTTCAAGCTGTTATGCCAGTCTTGGATAGACTTCTTAATTTCTTGATAGTCTCTTTGAACCTGCTTCACATACTCAATGCTTTCTCTGTTTTCTCCATCAAGCAATTCTCCCCTCTTTTTCTGTTCTTCCATTCCACCATCTGCTTTTTCCTGGGTGGTGCTTAGCATTTCTCTAACTATTCTGCATACTTCTAGCTTCAGGTCATTGATAACTTCATTCCTGAATTGGTCTATGAGGCTCTCTAGATGGCGCTTAATGTATATTGGTGCGGTGTCCACTATTGCCTGTTTCTCAGGATTGGGGGCCAAGGAGCCTTTTATGTTGCTTCCCTTCCCCATATTTTCTGTTCCTTATAAAATGCAATCTTACATAGGAGGCCCGGCTTCCCTGCCTGTCAGCCACAGCCTGATCAAATTGCGCTGGCTAGTTGTTCCCACCCACCGCTGTGCCCCAGGGAGTTGCGGAGGAGGCAGCCTACGCGGGAGTCGGTCGCTCCTCCGGGCCACCGTCAGGCTTTGGGATCTGGGTTAGGACAGCCTAGGGAGTCCGCCAGCAGCGTCACTCAGGCCAGGCACCTTTCACCAATCCCGTCCGAGAGGGGAATGTGCGGCTAGAGTTGTCACCGCGCCCTGCTCTTACAGGACTGCCCGAGCCCAGAAAAACCTCCGCTGGAGTCAAACTGTGGTAGGGGATCAGTTTCTTGCTCACCTCGCCACCAGTCAGTTTTCCTCCTTGTCCGTCCTGTTTCCGACTCCGTTCGCAGACTCCCGTTCCCAGAGCTCGGCGCGTCTCTCCTTGCCGAGCCGCTGTGGAGGCAGCCAGCCGCTGGGCGGCAGGAAATCCAAACCGCGGTTTCCAATGGCGCGGGGTCGAGCCTCCACACCGAGATTTTTCTGTTCCTATTTTAGCGCCAAGACTGTATTCTAAGTTAGATTCTCTCAGCCCAGTTCGTTCCTGAGTCAGCAGAGCATATCTCTACTGGTTCGTATCTCCTTAGTCCGCATCATTCCTGGCCTCTGAGCCGAGTCTTTAGAGAGCCTTCAGTAGCTGCTGCTGTCTGTCCGCCATGTTCTCAGGAAGTCTCAAAGTCTGCTTTTTTCATAGGATGGTAGCTGCCTTCTACATTATAGAGCTCTAAGGGTCACCCTGAAAAAGCTGATGCTTCTTACTGAGCAGGAAAAATCATCTCATTTTTCATTTTCAGCAAATATGTATGTAATTTTTCCTGAGTAAGTAATAGTTCTTTAATTTGTATTGTGTGTTCATAATTTCCTTTTATGAGCAGCGTCATGGCTTAAATTAAACCTACCTCATATGATTACAGATTCAGCATCTTCCTTTTCCTCTTTATAATTTGTTAAATCCCTGGAATATTTCTTGGAAACCTTGACAGAGATAGGTAAAATGTGCTGTCACACATAAAAATCCATTTTTTAAAGTTTCCTATCTACGGACCAAGCAATCTAGCTTCATAGCCATGCAGTTAGTGTCACAGAGTCACTGCTCAGGAAGCTAATGCCTGTGTCAACCTTCATGAAATCAGAAAGTGGACAGGTTGAAAATCAGTATAATGTTGATTTCCCAGCAAAGAAACTAATACCTGCACTTGTGTAGACCAAAGAGAAGCATAGTTAGAATAGTACTTTAGAACCTCTTTTCTTATGGAGGCCTGCAGGCTTCCCTAAACCGCAGCTAAACATTTTAAATTCCTGATAACTAGTCCTTAGGCTCAGAAAACTATCTGACGCTCTTGGCTTCATCCTGAGTCTCTTGAGGAGATACTGAAGTCAGAGCCACGTATTCTGTGTGATGGTAAGTGGAATCCTTGTAAGTGGAAAGATCAGATAACTGTCACATTTTAGCCCCGGAAATGTCTCCTGCAGGATTCTCTTTTGTGCTTCTTCATTGTGTTTCATTTCTGTCTTTCTATACTTTTTTGGTAGACATTGAACCCTAAGTGAAACTCCTGTGAAAAACCAATACTACCATGCTGGCTACTCCTCCTAAATTACTGATAGGCCAACAAGTAAATATTTACTTAACACAGCTAAATAAAAGGGGTTGTTTTTCTTTTTTTCTTTCTTTCTTTTTTTTTTTTTTTTTTTTTTGGTATCAAGGATTGAACTCATGACCTCACGCTTGCAGGCAGGCACTTATGCTACTGAGCTAAATCCCCAGCCCTTTCTTTTTAAAATTCAAAAAAATAGATTTGAAGTGAAGCTATTTTTAAAAAATGAAGAAGTATTATCAGAAATTAACTAACTAAAAGTATTAATCAGAAATTAAGCAACTAAAACCAAAGATTTTAAAATTTCAAGAGCCTGGGAAAGGCATTTATTACTGAGAGATTCGGCAGATTATTAAGCTTTTTTGTAGGCATGGTTTAGTTTTTGCTGGTCTTCCCCTCTTATCTTCCGAAAGTGATTATTTGAATGTGATCTGGCCCCTGCACTCTCCTAGTACTGTCTGTTTTAGCAGCAATGACTGGCAGAGTCTAGAAAATTCTCAGAGTAGCTAGGAAATTGTTAGTAAATCGAGTCATTGTTGTGTGTGCTTCTGGTAGCTCCTGAAGCTTATATAGCAGGTAGACGCAGCTGTAGCTTCCTGGAAAAAAGGGGGAAAAAAAAAACTCTGACTTCCAAAAGACACTGTGGAAAAGCTCTCTCCCTTATGCTTGAATTACTTCAAATAATTACTGTAATACCTACACTTGCTTTCTCTGAAGAGATCTTAATTATTGGAAGTTGGCAAAAATAAGCCTCAGGACTCTTCTGTACTCTGAAGTTTGCAGGAAAGCAAGACTCTCAATTCAGCCTGACATTTCCATTAGAGTTCGGATGATTGATAGCCAAGCATCTCACATTCAAGCCCGCTACTCTCAATTAAATGTGACAGAAAATTAGCGCTGACACTTCAGGGGACGAATGTTCTCTTTCCGCACTCCATCTCCATACATTGAAGTCCTGGTGCTGTGGTCTATATTGATTTTAGCTCAATTTAGTTTGTGCCAGGGGGAAGGATTTTCATTTTAAAATAACAATAACAGCTGACTGAATGCTTACAATGTGCCTGATACTGTGGTAAGCAATGTATAAATTAACTTATTTAATTCTTTAGCACAACCCCACAAGGAGGGTAATTTTTATTTCCACTTCACACAAGAAGGAAATAGAAGCATGTTTTTCATTCTCTGAGGGATGTGCTTTGTGATGGCCTGGCTTGTTTTGTTCACTGCTATGTCTCAGAATCTAGAAGAATGTTCTGTTGGATAGATACAAAGTGAATGTATGCAAGCATCCATCAGCTAATCAATACATAGACAATTCCAAGACCTAAGTGGCTATCTAACCTGGACACTTAGGCCCTTCATGGTCTGAGCACTCAGTCGACTCGGGGATTGTCCTGCACTGTGATGCATGTATTCAGAAGAGAAAGACACAGCCACTTTCTCATTGTTACAACCTTTGTGAAATCATTGGCTACAGCAGGACCAGATTAATTCTTCCTGGGTTGTCATTGGTAATTGTTTAGCTTAATATAAACAGTCTGATGGACTGAAATAACACCAGGTAATGGAATATGATAGAACCTTAAGTGTGGATCAACTCTTTAGTTCTATAATCTGTAAAATAGAAATAATTACATTAATTTCATCTGAATATTCTGAGAATTAAATTAAATAATCCTGGCATTAATGCTTTACGAATAGTAAGGATTCATTCCCAGTTTGCTTTTCTCTTCCCTCATCGAGTATGAAGCTTTGTCACCTATTTTTGGATAAGCAACAATTCTCTGCTCTCTTTATTTCAAGTACAATGTAGAGGAAAAACCTTCTGAACAAGGACATTCACCCCAGGGTGTAGAGAATGAAACTCTACTTATTTTGTACTGACTGTTCCCCTGCAGGTAAAATACTCTTGCAGATATTTCAGCAAGTGTGTTGACACTGAGATAATTCTGGCATTGGTGGAAAAAAGAAAAAAGGCCAAAGTAACTGAAGGGTTATGGATGCTGGAACAGAGCCTGATTAAATAGGTTATGAAATGCTATAGGTTGTGTGTAGCTGTTTTGGGGTGAAAAAAAGTGACCTTTTTAGAATTTTATTAAGAGGAGCAGTTAAAGTTAAACATTACAAAAGACTTGAATTTTTACCTGGATTTAAAGATAAAATACTTATCTGATATTTACGAAGCACAGAGAGCTTTCTAAATGTAATACTTTTTCCTTGACTGCAGCACCTACAATTTTGCTGGCCTGAGGCAGATGGGAGGTGCAGGGGAGAAGCCAGATGGGGAGCCCCGAGCAATGTGCAGGAGCTCATGGAGAAGTCCTGGGCATGATGCTCACCTCAGCTGAGGCTTGCAACAGAAATTTTTTTCAAATAAGGTTAATTTTGAAAAGAGAAAGGAGAGAGGAGAAAAGCAGGGAGGGAAGAAGAAAGGAAGGGAAAGAGAGAAAAGGTGAAAGACGTGTGTTAAAATACCTGCAGAAGAGCCCTTCGCAGACAGAACTGCTGAGAACCTGAGCTTAAGCGCTTCCACTTAAACTTCCTGTGCAGTGGTGGCAAACCTATGGCACTGGTGCCACACCGGGCTGTTTGTTACCCCTGAAAGCTCCGAAGGATTCGCCATCACAGTTATAGTGTGCTGCTCTGAGCCCACAGTGTGTTGAAGTCTAAATTTACAAGAATGTTACATCCCCAACAAGAAGTGAATTCTGCAGACTGAAAAGCGAGCTTTTCCCCCTAGAAACTGTGCTGTTTCGACTGCTGGTCACCTGAAGGTTTAATGTTTGTGCTTTATTTCTATAAATATCTTAGAGATTTGAACAACTCTAAGAAGGCCATGAATGGAACGTATTCTCCTTAAAACAGGAGATAATAAAGCCAGGTTTAGCAGCAAGAGCTTACACATAAAGCAAGGGTGAAATCCCATTTTTCTGGTCTGCTATGAACTCCTGCGGGCCACACGAGGAAGCCATGTCAGGAGCCATGTTGGCTGTGTTTGTTTCATATTTCCATGGCTACCTCATATGTTTTTCTTTTGGCCGTCATCTTCTTTTATTCTTTATTTATCTTTTTTCTTAGTCTTCCTATTTTAATTCCATTTGTTGAATTCTGTTCCCGTCTTTTCTCCTTTTTGCTTTTTATTATATTACTGTAAGACTATGAGTGATAGACTTAATGACCTCCTTCTTCCACTATTCCTCCTCAAAGCAGGAGACTTTTATTTGAGGGTTAAATAAAATTAAAAGACTGTCTCCCTGAAACCTTTTCTCAAAACTTGTGATACTCTTTGAGATAATCTGACAAAATTAGGTCACAGCAAAACAGTCTGTGCATTTAGTACTGGAGATCTTAATAGATCCCAAGCAAAATAAAATAAATTTGTCTTCTGTAATAACAATGTATTGAGAATACTGAAGTAAAATTTATAGGTGACTCAATATGTTTCTGTGAATGTAATAGTTGACTTAATTATCTACTCAATAGCTTCACAATATGATTATGGAGCTTTATAAGAATGCTAAAGATCTTCCTTTTATTCTTATCTCAGTCCTGAGTGCCTCAAGTAACTTTAAGTTATTCATGCACAGTTTAACCAAAGCATTTGGTACTCCCCTATTATTTAGCATTCTTTTACTTCTGTGACACTTAGGAAGTAACAGTAATGACATTTCCATAATATAGGATATACAATATGTCTTATTTGTGGGTTACATTGACTTTGGGAGTTACACCTTTTCCTCTTTTCCAAGTAATCCTGTTGATTTTTTTCCTGGCTTGTTTATTACACAAAAACCTACTGAATGCCTCCAAGTCAGGCATCAGATATATGCAGGGCATTAGAAATGCAGTGAACAAATTCACACAGCCAGGTCATCCCAGAGTGCAACATTTACTTATTTTTCTTTTGAATTCCTTATTTCTTATAGCCTCTTAGTGACTCTAAGAAGAAATGCTCACTGAGGTTTAATTTGGCTCATGGTTTTGATGGATCCAGTCCATTGTTACCTGCCTCCAAAGTAGAAACAATATGGCAGAGGAAAGAGCAGAGGGATATTGCTCATTCTATGGCAACCAGGAAGCAGAGAAAGAAAGTGAAGCCAGGAACACAAACAGAGCCTTCTGGGTAACACCTCCAGTGACCCATGCTCTACCTCTGAATACATGAGACTTTTAAAATTTTACTTTATGGAAAAAAGATAAAACAAAATTTCATAACAAAATAATGGGAGAATAGCAATAGTTAATACATTGCATGCTGTTGTCTTTAAAGTAGTTATTTACAGTATAAAATATGGACATAAAAATTCTCCTATTGATATTAGCACAAACCTTCCTTTTCAGTGAACTAAGAGACACTCATAGTATCACTGACTTTAATGTATTTTCCCTTTCTCTTCCTTCCTTTTCCCATTTCCCCATATTCCTTTTTTCTTGGGACAAATTTCTTCTCATTTCACAATATTTATTGTACATTTTAGATCTTGTTTATTCTTTCAGTTTCTCACACCAGGGAAACAATAAAATGTGTATACATGTGAGTCTGATTTATTTTACTTACGAATATGTTCTCAAGTTGCATTTATTTACTTGTAAGTGTCAAATTTATCTTTCTTTATGACTGAACAGTATATGAGACATTTGATATCTAAACTATAACATTTTGCCCTGCCTGTCAGGATTATGTCCATCTCATTATACAAAATATAGTTTAGTCCATCGCTAAGAGTTGCCAAAATCTTAATAGTTCTGCATGCTGAAAAGTCCAAGTCCAAAATGTTCTCCGATATTCAAGGCAAACTCTTAGCTGAGGCCCTGTACAAATTCAAAAGAAAGTTAAATACTTGAAACATAAAATTATATGGAGTAAACACTCCTTCCAAAACTGGGGAATAAGAAGAAAGAAAGGAATCAGGCCAAAGCTAGATGGAAACACAGCAGGTCAAAGAGTAAGTCCTGTAGCGCCACATCTAGCACGCAGGCCAGGTTGTGGTCATATATTAACTCTAAAGGGCTTAGGAAGCTCTGCCCTGTGACCTAGCTGATTGCAGCCTACTCGCCTCCTTCTTAGGTAGGCTCTGTTCATTGACTGCATTCTTCCTGAGCAGACATACCACATTCCTTACATTTCTGACTTCTAACCATCTTACCATCTCCACTGTACTTTTGCTATCACTCTCACAGCTTCTTTTGCATCACCCTTTTAGGGTATAGTATGACCATCAAGGCCTTCTTCCAAAATCTAGGTAGAAGCGTCCATGGCCCCACAACTCCTATTATGCATACCTGAAAACTCAGAACCACATGGATGTCACCAGATTGTAGCCAGCTCAAGCAGTAGCTTGGATCCCTTGGACTATGGCTCCATTGGCTTCTGCATGCCTAGATGGTTGCTTCTTTAAGCAACCATAAATGAGCAGAGTTCCCTGGGGTTCTCTTTTCAAGCAAAAGTTTTTCAAAGGAGTGACGGTGATGACAAATCCGTTTTAAGCCTTTAATGGGTAGAATCTGCCCATTTTCTGAGGTGGCCTCAAGACATCTTTCCTATTGTCTTTTTTTTTTTTTTTTTTTTTTTTTTAATTTTATTTAAGGAGAAAAGAAAAAAAAAAGCAGGGAAAGGGTACAAGTTATACAGATTTACAGGAAAAAAATGAACAGTAGGAAATCACTAGTTAATGGATTACATATTGTCATCTTAGAAATAATTGTTCAAGTCACAAAATTAAAGCTTGTAAAGTGGACATTCCATCAATGATACTGCAAACAGTTCTGTTCATTGATCCAATAAAACTCTGTGATATCATTTTCTATCTTATACACTTAAATATACATGCAGTTATATAGTTTAGAGTACTTTCTTTTCCTCTCTTTTGTACCATGACTATTACACATTTTGGGTTTCATTGCTCCCACGGTTCTTATTACTTTTTTGGAAGAGAGTAAAACCAAATGTGACATAACAGAACAGAATCGGTCAAGTCAAAAGGGTGGACATAATAGATAATGTAAAAACATAATACAGGTGATCAACAATGGTTACCATAATGTCTCCCGCTATCTCTAATAGAATTGCCTATATCATTAGTTATAATACAATCGAACAAAACAGTAAAGAATAAAACCGACAAAACCAAAACATTGGAGACATTGTAGGTCTTCAAAAGTAGCTAAAAGTCAACAAGAATGGGCGTCATAATGAATCTCATTATCTTCACAGCTGATGCCTAAACTTTCGAACCTGATACTATCCAGCAAAACAGAATAGGGGAACATCAGTTAAAAACCAGATGGTGAGAGTAATACAGGGCTTTAAATCAAGGTAATGAAAAGTCAAAATGGGTTACTATAATATATCCTGCTATTTTTTTCCTTTAATTAAAAGGATAAAGATAAAAAAGTAAATAATGGAGTGGAGATTGAGATAAAAGAGGGCATAACAATGAAACAGCGCAGATCAAAACATAACCATTTAAGCAGAATAGTGTTTCACCACCAGATAATCCTAACCTAAAAGTAGTTACCATATTGTTTCTTTCTTTGAAATCCTTGAGTACAACTTCGTATACTGTAGCATTAAGTATATCAAAACAATGTAAAACCATTCAAGAGAATGACAGCATTACAGAGTATTTAGAATCGACTAACAGAAAATGAACAATGGTTTCTGTATAATCTCCTTGTCTTTAAAAGGTTTTTGCTTATACTATCGTACATAATAAAATCCAATAAGATACAGCCTATTTAGACCATTGGAGACAGAAGGACAAAAGCTAGATGAGACTTCAAAACAAGATGATACTAAATCAGTATTACCTATTAAGATGTCATTTTCTCCAAAATAGCTGTTCCTATCATCCAATCTTCTCTGCCTCATTTCTGTTAAGCTCTTTTTCTGTCAGTGGCTGTCAGTTTGTCTTCTTCATTTTGTTCTCTGCTCCATTTGTTGTGGCCTCCCCGCCACTATTTCTGGGTTCTTTGTATTTTTCTTTTTTTAGAATATCCTGCAATACTTTCTGTAGAGTTGAATTGGTGGTTGCAAATTCCCCCAGTTCCTCTTTATCCTGGAAGCACCTTGTTTTTCCATCAATTTCCAGGGACAGTTGTGCAGGATATCTCAATCTTGGCTGGAGATTATTATCTTTCAAAGCTTGAATTATTTCCCCCCACGCTCTTCGTGATTTGATGGTTTGTTCAGAGAAATCTGCTGTAATTCTGATGGGTGTTCCCTTGTAAGTGGTCTGTTTCTTGTCTCTTACAGCTTTTAATATTCTGTTCTTGTATTGAATTTCTGGAATTTTGATTATTATATGCCTGGGTGTTGCTCTGTTTGGGTTGTAGGTAGCTGGGGTCCTGTATGCCTCATACATCTGAGTATCTTTACCTTTTGCTAAATTAGGAAAATTCTCCTGGATTATTTCTGTGAGTAGCTTTTGTAGTTCACTTGTTTGCATCCCTACTTCTTCTTTTATGTTCTTAATCCTTAAGTTATGGATCCTCTTATCATCTTCTTGTCTTTGTATTATTGCTGTTTGTTTCTTTGTTATTTTTAAGAAGTTTTTCATTTCATTCTCCCATATTACAAGTCTGCCCTCCAGTTCAGATAGTCTGTCCTTAGTTTCTTTCAAGCTGTTATGCCAGTCTTCGATAGACTTCTTAGTATCTTGGTAGTCCCTTTGAACCTGCTTCACGTATTCTATGCTTTCTCTGTTTTCTCCATCAAACAATTCTCCCCTTTTTTTCTGTTCTTCCATTCCATCACCTGTTTTTTCTTGGGTGGTGCTTAGCATTTCTCTAACTATTCTGCATACTTCTAGCTTCAGGTCGTTGATAACTTCATTCCTGAATTGGTCTATGAGGCTCTCTATATGGTGCCTTATGTGTATTGGTGCGGTGTCTGCTATTGCCTGTTTCTCAGAATTGGGGGCCGAGGAGACTTTCTTGTTGCTGCCTCTTCCCATGCTGCCTCTTCTTCTCTGTTCCTTATATATGCAAGCTTATATAAGAGGCCCAGCTTCTCTCCCAGTCAGCCACAGCCTGATCGAATTGCGCCAGTTAGGTGTTCCCGCTCACCGCTGCGCACCAGGGAGTTACGGACCAGGCAGCCTACGCGTCTCCCCTCCCGGCCACCATCAGGCTCTGGGATCTGGGTTGGGACAGTCTACCAGGTCCGCCGGCAGCGTCACGCAGGCCAGGCACTTTTCACCAATCCCGCCCGAGAGGGGGATGTGTGGCTGGAGTCGCCACCGCGCCCTGCTCCCGCAGGACTGCTCGGGCCCAGAAAGTCCTCTGCTGGAGTCAAACTGTGGTAGAGTGTCAGTTTCTCTCACTCACCTCACCATAAGTCAGTGCACGCCTCCCTGCCGTTCGCAGATTGCCGTTCTCAGAGCTTCTGCACGTCTCTCCCCTTGCCGAGCCGCTGTAGAGGCAGACAGCCGCTGCGCGGCGGGAAACCCAAATCACGGCTTACAATGGCGCGGTTCCAGCCTCCACACCGAGTCTTTTCTGTTCCTGTTTTAGCACCAGGACTGCATTCCAAGTTGGCTTCTCTCAGCCCAGTTCGTTCCTGAGTCAGCAGAGCATATCTCCACCTGCTTATGTCTCCTTAGTCCGCACCATTCCTGGCTTCTGAGCCGAGTCTTTCAGAGAGCCGCCGGTAGTTGCTGTTATCTGTCCGCCATGTTCTCCCGGAAGAGTCAAATGGCAACTTAATTGTGTGTACTGAGCAATTGGCTAGATCTTACATCTTTGACATCCTCCATAATATATTAAAAGATCACTGTGTGTCTTTCCGGTCTGTAAGAGTCCTTCCATGAGGCCTGTAGGCCGTAGAAGTCTCAGTAAGCAGTCTAGCCGGGACAGAAATTCTCAGCACTACGTTGTGGTCAGGGCAGCCATGACACCGGAAGTCCTTTCCTATTGTCTTGATGCAAAGTACTTGGCTTTTTAATTGTAATCTTTTCATCAATCACACTACTGTTACCCCGCCTTTATAGATGGATCTGTTCTGGCCAAGCTATCAAATTTTCACATCTTTCAGTTCTTTTTTTTGACCCTTTTTCTCAATGTAGATTTGTCTAAAAGCAGTCAGCTATTAGTACATATTTGCCATGCATAATGATCGCATTCATTGTTGGAGATTTGTACCTGTACATAATATGTCTTTTTTTTTCCTGCATTCCCCTCCACTCCTTTCAACCTTTCTTTCCCTTGTATTATAGTTTGTGTCTGGATATCCCCCCAAAGCCTTATGGGGGACAGACTTTTCAGAGGCAGCTGAATCTAGAGTTTGTGATCTGCTCATTGCCTAGTGCTGGGGTTGGAGGTATGAATGCTACACCCGCCCTAAGACAAATAGACTGCATACAGTATAAGGGAGGAAAAGAGACTTGCTGCTGTCTTTTTGCTCGTTTCTTTTGCTGTCTTCCACCATGAACAGTTGCCAGTCAACTATGCTACCTGCCTTGGAGCCAGCTGGATATGGACTGAAATCTCCACAAACTGTGAGCTAAATAAATGTTTCTTCCTTAATTTTGGGCATCAGATATTTTGTCTCAGTAATGAGAAAAGTAACCAAGACATCTCCACATTTATAAAACCTTTGTTTCCATTTTTCTCTTCCATTCTTTTTTTAAACCCCTTTCCCTTACTTCTCCACCATGTTCCCTTCCTGATAGAACTTGTTCTTCCAACTTTCTAATACCTATCCTTCATTTTGCTCCTTTGCTTCTGTTTACCCTTTAATTTTACATGTTCTAAGTGGTTATGCAGTTTTAGTTTGAAATTTCTTGATAACTAATAATTTTGAGCACCTTTTCATGTTCCTTTTGGCTATTCATATATTGTCTTTTGTATAGTATGTGATCAAGACATTGTCATTTAAAGATGTACATGTCTTTCATTGTTGATTTTATGAACATTTTATCATTATGGACATAATGGCCATAAGCCTAAGTTATAAATGTTTATATAAATAGTGTTTATATAAATAAGTGTTTATATAAATAGTCTGAGACTTTTTCTCATGTAGTTTCCCATATCTATTGCCATATCCTATTTATTTGCATGATTCATTTCAAAATAGTTTGGACTTTTTGAATAGCTAACCTAAGAATCCTTTCTTTTCTGTGTTTAGTGTTAGATACCTTATTCTTCAGAAATAAATACAGCATGCCTTACTAATGAAATAGAATAAAGGCCAGGGAGCATAAATAAATTGGGGGATAACATTTAAATTTCACATCATACAAGATTGAAAGAATTTTTCTAATAAAAGGTGAGGTTGGAAAGAAATACATACAATTGTTTTCAGAAATCAGGAGACAATAGACAGGGAGAGACATAGGAGAGGAGGAATGATTGTTGAGCCAGGCTGATGAAGAGTTTGGAGATTAATCAGAGTGTTAGGGACCACAAGTTCACAGTGACTGGTTTTGTGTATTTTCCTGTGGGATGAAAGGAAGGATTGGGATTGTTGATACTACTCATCTGGGATTTCCCATTGAATCTTCCAAACATAAGATTGTCTATGCCTTCTAAGTCATCTTCATTCTAATTTCTGTTTGAACAAGTGGGCTATCAGTTGTATCTAATTTTAGAATTTTGGAATCCTTTTGGTGTCCATTACTATTATTTATTATTATTTTCTGGAGTCTACTATTATACTTCCTACATCGATTATTCTCTCTTTAAACAATTTCAGACTATATAAGAAAAAGAAATGGTTCCTCCCATCCTCACACCAAAATAATGAGCACAGCAGAATTCTGTGACCTCAAAAGGTATGGGGATTTCCCACTAGCAGCAAGCAAGCCATCACCAACTAGACGCTAGCTGGGCATCTCTAATGCTATTGCGTCTTGACACTAGCTGCCTGGAAGTAGTGTCAGCTCCCACAGGCTTAGTCTCTGACACTTCCTCTTCATCTCAGATGCCAATTGAAACTCTAGGTTATTTTACCTATATTTTTGGCTGATTGATTATAAATATTTTACCTATGCATTCAACTCACAATGCACTCGTCAGGTTTGATAAATTTGATTATCTCACAGAACCCAAAGAAACATGTTCACTGTTTCATTATAAAGGGTGTTGTAGATGAAGAGACTTACAGAGCAAGGTGTGGAGAAGGGAGCAGACCTTCCATGCCCTTTTCAGTGAGCCTACCCTTCAGGAACCTTCAGCTATTCAGAAGCTCTCCAAACTCTCTTTTTTTGGAGGGTGGTGATTATGGAGACCTTCTTGCATACGCATGATAGAGGCATAGAAATCACATCAAAATGTGGCTGGACAGAGTGGTTTGATTTGATGATAGTTTGAGTGAGGAAAGCCAGCAAGGCCTGTCCAGATTCCTCAGGGCTCTTTATTCATGTGTACGGCAAAGGATCACTTCTTAAATGGAGGTCTTACCATTTAATATCAGATAAGATAGATCAGAGAATATCTTAAGATAGAAAGGTGGGGGAGGTGAGAATTTCTTATTTTTACTTTTACTAGTACACATTTGTAGTACATAATGACCACATTCATCATGGGGAGTTGGTACATATGCACAATATCTCTTAAGTCTTTTTATGTCCCTTTCTCCTCCTTTCCCCTTCCTTCCATGTTTTGGTCCCTTTCACAATTAGAATTTCTATGACATGCTGGCTTGGAGAGGGTTATAAGCCAGGAACAATGGATCAAATTCAAAGGACAATGAGTCAGCCTCCTAATCTCCAGGGCCTGGCATACTCTCATGAGCTAATTCAGAACTCAGTGTAAATTGTACTTTTCAACTTAGTAACAATAAAGGGAAATGAAAAATTTAAACGTCACTGCCCTTAAGGTTGTAAGCTTCTGATTGAGAAGGTAAGACACAGATGTGTGTAAAAACAACTAGTGTAGATTAAGTGCTGAACTGCTGAATTTAGCAATAAGTGCTATAAGAATTGATGAACAAGAGAAATCAGTGTGGTTTGGAGCACTTGGGAAATATAGAAGGGCTTGAAGATTGGAAGCAAAACAGGACTTTATAAGGAATACAGGAGGAGGAAGGTTAGCATAGGTGGGAGGCATTGTACAAGAAGGACAGAGGTGGAAAGATTCATAGATACTTGGAAGAGATGGTTAGTTAGAAGAGTGGTTAGACAGAGAGGTTTGACGTGAGATTGGAAATCCTGGGTGGGATAAAGTGGTGGTGGATCTTGAATATTAACAGTCTAAGAATTTATTATGTGAGACGTAGAAACATGTGTCTTTTTAAAAAGAGAAAGGTAAAAGAAGGACAGAAACATAAATTTAAACCCTATTGGAATTTGGTTATCTGATAAAAGGTTGTTATTTGTTATCTTCCTTGTATTAAAATGTTAATTTACTAGATACCCTTAAATTGTATCCTTCTCATCCTAGAACTATGGAGATGTACTACTGAATCTAACACTCATTTTTTAAAAAGGGAATATTCACCATTCAGGACATTTTAACCATAATTCAATGCCTTGAGAAGACAGGGCATCCTTTTTTTTACTGTTAGAGCAGTTCAGGTAAGAATTTTGGACTTAGTTATTAAGTTGTTTTAGCAAATCAGTGGCTATGAGGCATGAACCATAGGGTCTTAATGCTATTGATGCATTGATTGATTGATTTGCTGAGGATTGAACCCAGGGCCTAGTGTCTGTGAGGCAAACATGACTCATATACAGTTTTCTTTGATTATTTTTTTAAATTTTATTTAAAGAAAGACAAAAAAAAAAAGAAAAGAAAAGAAAATGGGTAGAAATAATACATACGTTCAAAGAAAAAATAACCAGTAAGAAATTATTAGTTGATGTTTACATACTGTCCTCTTACAAATAGTTGTTCAAGATACAAAAGTGGAACATATAAAGTGGGAATTCAAGCAGCGATACTGCAAAGAGTTCTGTTCAACTATCCAACAAAAATTTAGTAATATGGTTATCAATCCTATACACTTAAACATACATGAAGTTATCTATATCTTCATTTATGTTGAGATTAAACAAACTAAAGCAGGCTAAAATCACTCTGAACAAAGAATAATAGTATTGCTGGATTTCACATCATGACACTCCAGGATCAGCACTGGGTATTGTAGTGTTTTTTTTTAAAAAAATTTTATTTAAAGAAAGACTAAACAAAACAGAAAATGGGTAGAAATAATACATATTTTCAAAGAAAAAAATAAACAGTAAGAAATCACTAGTTGATGATTAAAGACTGTCCTCTTACAAAGGGTTTTTCAAGATACTAAAGTGGAGCATATAAAGTGGGATTCAAACAGGGAGACTGCAACCAGTTCTGTTCAACTATCCAACAAAAACTTAGAAATATGGTTATCAATCCTATACACTTAAACGTACATGCAGTTATCAATATGTTCAATTATGTTGAGATTGAATAAACCCAAGCAGCAATCAAACAAACCAGATTTAACTAAGATCAGTCATGATAAAACAGTATAAGTCATACAGGGCTCCAGATTAAGTTAATAGGAAATTAAAGATAGTTACTGTGCTATATCCTGATGTTTTTGGGATAGCTATCTGTGCCCTCAAATCGAATGCAAGTAGACAAAATGGGACAGAAGAAAATCTATCTAAGCAGAGTGGTGAGAGTAATGTGGGTTTTAAATCCTGATACACTATTAACAGTATCTTCTGCCATCTTTTTTAAGACTCTCCCTCCCCTTTCACTTCCCCAGGGTACACTGTGCATTTTTGAGTCTCACCTAGACCCTTGGTTTTAAATGGGGAGAGGAAACCTGCTATTTACCTAAGTGGTTTTGAAGCTTCTCTCTCCTGAACTTGATCTCTAATTGTATTCCTTTACCTACTAAAGTCTGTCTTTCCAATCTATCCACAAATACTGATCTAGTTGCCCCTATTACTCTCTGGTTCTCTGTCACAGAGAGCATTGTTTTCTCATATTTGATTTTCAGCCCATGTACTCTTTTTCATGTTAATTATATTTCCTATAAACAGCATCTCAGTGAACCCTACCTCCTGATCTACTCTATGTGTGGTTCTTTTTTTTAAATTTAGTGTATCAAGGCCATCTATATGGGAGATTATAACCAACCTTCTCTACCTCATTTCTGTTACGGTATTCTTTTGGTGTCAGTTGTCTGCTTGTCTTCTTTATTCTGTTTTCTGCTCCATTCATTGATACCTCTCTGCCACTGTTCCTGGAATCCTAGTACTTTTCTCTCTCTCTAGAATGCCCTGCAGTATTCTCTGTAGAGCTGGATTGGTGGTCTTGAATTTCCCAAGTTCTTCTTTGTCTTGGAAGCATCTTGTTTCTCCATTGATTTCTAGAGACAGATTTTCAGGGTATATCAATCTGGCCTGGAGGTTATTTTCTTTCAGGGCTTGGAATATTTTTCTCCAGGCTCTTCTTAACTTGATGGTTTGTGTCAAGAAGTCTGCCATTATTCTGATGGGCCTTCCTTTATAGGTGATCTGTTTCTTGTCTCTAACAGCTTTTAGTATTCTGTTCTTATATTGAATTTCTGGGATCTTGATTATTATATGTCTGGGTGTGGCTCTGTTTTGGTTGTAGGTGGCTGGAGTTCTGTATGCCTCATACATCTGAATATCATTTCCTTTTCCTATGTTTCGGAAGTTTTCCATAATTATTTCTGTGAATAGACTTTGTAGTTCTTTGTTTGTACCACTGCTTCTTCATTCACATTCTTTATTCTCAAGTTATAGATCCTGTTGTTGTTTTCTAGCCTTTGTATTGTTGCTGCTTGTTTCCTTGGTATTTTAAAGAAATTTTTCCTTTCAATGATCCCACATTGCAAACCTGTCCTCCAGTTTGGATAATGTATCCTTAGTTTCTTTCAAGCAGTTTTGCCAGCTTTCAATGGAGTTTTTAATTTCCTGGTAATCTCTTTGAACTTGCTTCATGTATCCTATGTTTTCTTTGCATTCTCCATCCAATGGTTCTCCCCCCTTTTTTTGTCCATTCTTTCATCTGTGTCTTCTTGAGAGGTGCTTAGCATTTCTTTTATTATCCTATTTATATCTTGCTTTACTTGGCTAAATACTTCACTTTGGACTCATCTATGAGATCCTGAGGATATCTCTGTATGTCCACTGGTGCCATGTCTGATATTGCATGTTTTCTGTCCTCAATCTCTTTTGCATTTACCTTTCCTGGATCAATGTTCTCATGGTTGGGACCTGGGGACTCTTTCTTGTTGCTTCCTCTTCTCATCTTTTTTGTTTCTTCCAGGAAGCCCCAGTTTCTTTCTTGTTGGTTACAATTCTTCTGAAGCATGCTGGCTAGGTGACCCTTCCCACTGCAGTGTGCTCGTGAGTTGTGAACATGGGCAGTGTATGCTGGCCCCTCCCCTCTGGGTCAGTCCACCTTCTGAGCCCTTGACTGCATTAGTGTGCACCGCTGCAATAGGAAATTGATTTTGGATAACATATTGGGTCACAGCCAGGTCGCGTGATCCAGGCCAAGCTCACTCCACCACCAATCCCGTTCAGGAAGGGAACAACTGACTGAAGTCACTGCTGCCCCTTGTTCCTGCTGGTCCTGCCTGGTCCCAGAATATTGTCTGATGGAGCCCCTTCTCTGTGGAATGGTTTCACTCCTGTAACTCACCACAGGTCAATGCAGGCTCCCCACCAGCTCAGCTGTCCGTTCAGCTTGCCGACCCCAGACCTCAGAGTGACTGTGCCTCCAGTGAGTCGAAGTGGTGGGATTTTAGATGGCGTGGTATGTCACCGTCGCTTGGGTTCAGGCACTGCAGGGCAAGCACTGAACCTTTAGCTGTTCCAATAATAGCACTGGGACTGTATGTTTGATTGGTTCTTCTCCCTTAGTTTCTTCTTGGGATGAGAGAATTCATCACCCTCTGTTCAGGACTCCCCACGCTGTATTATGTTGAATTCTAAGTTGACTGTCTCAGGGAGCCTCTGTAGCCTGCTATTATCTATCCACCATCTTTGCTCCTCCCCCTTATCTGATTATTTTTCTAAAGAAAACAGTCTTAGATTTGCCAATTTTTGGGGGGGAAAGAGACAGGCTAGTTTTTTTTTTTTTTTATACTGAAAATATTTCCCAGAGAGATAATATTAGTAAAACTCAGATGACCCTACTGAGAGCTGTTATGCCTCAGAAAAACAGATTTGTATGTATGAAGGTGATTGTTCACAGGGATAGAGGGGCACCAAAACCGACCACATATACTCTTTTGGATCTGCTCTGTTTCCAAGTGACTCAATACTGGGCGTTGCAGAGATAAGCAACCTCTTGGGCTCAGCTAGAGAAAGCTTCCCTTTTATTTTGACTAGCCCCATACAAACCAGGTCACTGCATGTGGTATTCATAGCTTTACAAAGCCTTTCTTTCATTCTAACCGGAGGCTGATCTCTATTCAAGACCTTTGTTATTGGTAGCCACTGAATAAAAGGAAAGGGATCTGATGTTGGTGAGGCCAGGATGTGCAGAACTGTGAAGCAGAAGCTGCTCAGTTTTAAAATTGGGAGCTTTCCCTCACTGTGCATTGCTCCTTCTGTGTTTCCCAAGTTCTTCTAGCTAATAGGTCTCTGAACAATGGTAATTTTTCTCTGTGTGTTGGTAAAGGTGTGACCCATCCATGTACTCTTGTGGGACTGACTATTGGGCATTTGAAATAGTATGCTATATAGTATCTAATATGCCTATGCTTTAGGCACATAGTAAATTTTTGTGTTCTTTTCCCCTGATACAAATACAAAACACCATGCTATAAAAAAAGAAGCATTGTATTTGCATAGTTGACCTTTCATTATGGAACAAGTTGTCTTATGCAAAAAGCCACATTTTTGTGTGCATTACTGACTTGTCACTAGAAATTTAGACTTGACTTGGATTTTACAGATTGTCTATTCCAATCATCCCATTGTACAAAAGACAAAATTAAGGTTCGGAGATACCAACAAGTAAGATGACGAACCAACTGTCCTGGAGATTTCTTGCTGTGCTGTGCATTTATTGCTAAAACTGGGGAAGTCCCAGGGGATAAATGGTCATGCCAATAATCGTTAACTATCTCATGGTATCAAAGCAGTTATTGTCACACCACAGGCAAAAGCCTTCCAGTACATGATAGCAATACATAATCAAAATATTTCCTCACTTATGAGCCACATGTTAAGATTCAAGAATATCGGCCAGAGGTTTAGCTCAGTGGCATAAGTGCTTGCTTGGCAAATGCGTGGTTGTGAGTTCGATCCCTGGCACCAAAAAATAAAAAAACCAAAAAACCAAAAAGATTCAAGAATATCGTAGCTGGGAATGCTGGCACGGGCTTATAATTTCAGGTACTCAGAAGCCCAAGGCAGGAGGATCACAAGTGTGAGACCAGCCTGGGCATCATAGCAAGACCCTGTCTCATCAAATGAAAAGAACTGGGGGCATAGCTCAGTGGGAGAATGCCCCTGGATTCAATCCCCCGTACCAAAAAATAAACAGCACTATACAAGAACAATGTAATGGTCAATTTGGGTTGATGTGTATGAGTTTTTCCCCATTTATTTTTTGGGCTATCTTATTTCTAAGAACTCAACATTGGTATATAAATTTTTAATATAATTTAAATGTAATAAGGATGGTAGGCTACTTCTGTCTTTAGTGGTTGAGAAAAAAAAATCAATGGAATATACTGAGGCTAACCAAAAAAAGCATTTGTTCTGGAAATTAGTACAGAGCCATAGGTATTGGGTCTCAACTTGGATAAAGGTACAGGCAATGAATAGAAATGCTGTATTAATAAAAATTCAATGTAGAGGTGTGGGTTAGTTATAGGGTTCTGGTTTAGTATGTATTAATAGGCCTGGGTTCATGATTTGGTCTCTGTACCCCTAATCCCCCACACCCCTGAAAAATTGGGACAAAAGCCCTTGTAATTATTAATAATTTTTCACTTAAAATTTTTGTGGGCCTAGTCTTAAAGCATTCATGTCAATTGATATTTGTAGCTTTCAAATTTCTCACTTTTTTTATAGCTATAAGTCAGACAGCTCTTTTTGAATTCTTGTTTTAAGGGTAAAATGCTTAAAATCCACTGGTAAAACCTACTGAACTTATGTTAAGGATGGTTTTTTAAAAGAATATACTTTTTTAAAGTATTGGTAATTCATTTAATCACATTTCTTTTTATGTCTTTTATTTTTTTGAGATGGTTTTGATATGGAACTTGGCCTGGCTTTGAGTTTACTATGTAAGCCAGGCAGTCCTCAAACTTGTGACCATCTTCCTGCCTCAGCCTCCCAAGTACCGGGATGACAGGTGTGCACCATCACACCTGGCTGCATGATCTTCTTTTATGCTATGTATTGTTTTGGGATAAACTCATCATCATCCATGACCTACCTCTGTTTATAACATGGCAGCCAGTGTGCTGTATGCCTATTACCACACCTCTCCCCTGTACCCTCTTCCTGCATGATTTGTCCTGACCCATTCCTGCTCCATCTTCTCTTGGCCTCATGGTGTTTCTTAACCTGTGTCTCCGGTCTAATACTACAAGCAGATCCCAGTTGATACTAAAGACAATATCTATTTTTGGACTCACAGTTACTTAATTGAACTAAACCCCAAAGTTACATTTCAGGTCTCCTTGACACTGTCTACACTATCTAGGATTTATTACAGAGAGGTGCTTAATGATTTTCAAGAAAATGCAATGTTTTCTTCTTCTTTTATTAATATATCATCCATTCGAATTAGAAAACTATGAATGAAATAATTTTAAAAGGCCTAAAGGGAGTATTAAGCAGAATTTTAAAAGTACGCATTCAAAGTCATAGAGCACGAGCTCTCAAGCAAAAGGGGCGGTATGATCCGGAGCTGGGAGTATGTGCGTGTACTTGGTGGTGCAATTTATGATGCTATAGGAAGTTTACAGGAGGAAAAGTTAGTCCATTCACAGAAAGACAATGGTCTATTTTAAAGATGAATGAAATAATTTCTGCATTTTAAAATATAGTGAGAATATATATGTACTAATATGTCATCAGATTTGTAAATATGCCATGGAGATTTTGAAAAGACTTTTTATAGTCTCTTATTGTTCTCATGATATATAAAAATGAAATGCATTTATTGTGATCTTTACTTTTTTTTTTAGAAAATTCCTTTTAAAAGGTATATTTTCTGAGTAAGAATGCAACACATAGCTCTGCCAGTGATAAATATGTTTTATCTTTTAGATAAAGCTAGGTATACTATTCTAAAAACTACGTATACTATTATAAAAAACAAAGAAACAGTACTCTTTCTTAAAATTTTGATGATACTGTTCCTTTGTTTTTTATCAATGCTAATCTGTTTCCTTTTGAACACTTTGTCTAGCTCAAGTGTTCTAGGATAGATTTTATTGTTTGAATTGTAAAATTTCATTTTACATTTTACATGCATTGAGTAGGGTTGTTTTATCCTTTTGTTTTTAGTCTGGGGATTTTCATCAGAACATATGATAAATACATTCTATTCTAATACTATGTATACCATTTTTCTTCACCATTTTCTTTCCTTTTTCTTTTAATTTCTAAACAAGTATTCTTCCAGATCTCTTCCTCACAGGTTTTTCCACATGTTTTTCACTCTGTTAGAACCACATGGTAGGACAATCACTTGGTTCTGTTTTCCATTTCCAGCGTGTGTGTGTGTGTGTGTGTGTGTTAGGCTGTAGGCATTTTGCCTTTTGGACCATCAGTAGGTAGTGATTACGTTTTTCATTTTTCAGAGACCTTCCTTTCTATTTTTTCATTGTAATTTGAGAACAGACCAGTTTTGAGGAAATTATGCATATTTTTCAATTTTATTTAATTTCATGTGCTTATTTTTCATGGCCTTATTTTGCTGTGATTTTCATTATTTCCCTAAAGGTTAAAGTCTACATGTTTAGTTTAGAACTTTATATAGATACTATTATTTTGTTGCTATATATGATATCTTTGCTGTTGGTTTTCCTAAATTTAGACATTCTGGTTGGCTGTTGCTAGCTGTAGGTGTGGGTCCTGACCCCAATGCACATAGCACTCATGTAATACACAACAGACTCTGATTGCAGGAATTCCAGTTCTGCAGTGTGTGTCAGGTGGAGGACCCTGTGTCTGGGAGCAGGAGTGCCAGCAGTCCAGATCTTTCACAGTCACCATAGCTTGTCCTCAGCCCTATCTGCTTCTAAAACCTCAGGTAGATGGAGTTTCCTATGTCCAAAGTGACCATAGAGAGCTGCCATGGCTGGGGTCTGGAGGTCAAGCAGGAATCTGTAGCTCTAAGAAGCCACCACTCCCCTTGGACAGCAGGGATATGGGTGGACACTGATGTAAATGTTCTGATATCCGCTAATTAATCACCTCAGCAGCTATCTCCATTCTGCTCTTTCCCCTAGTTCTGTTTCTGCTCCTTTGATTACTTTGGAGCATAACTGGGAAAAGAAACTGTTAGACCTTGTACTCCTGTATGAGTCTGCGGCTTCCGCAGCTCTCTTACTGTCTTACTTTCATGTAGTCTGAACTACTATCTGTCTTCTGGAAATCTAGTCAGTGACATTTTCAAAATCACCATTCTGCAAAGATTTACTTATTTATATCATACACAGTTTTTGCTATTTTAGTGGGACCCCTCCCCCCACAGAATAATCCTTGATATCCAATTAACCAAATGTGGACTGGAAAGCCAACTGTTTTATTTAGGGCTTTAACATGTATCCAGGACTTTTCCATTTTTATTACTCCCTCTGTTGAGGAACATAGAACTGTGGTCTCCAGTCAGGTCAGAAGTATTCTGAGATCCACCACAGGCACTCCTTTCTACATTAAATCATTCAAAGACCCTGGCAAAGGCACACGTTAAATGTCTTTGATCTCATGTGAGAACGCAGAGACCACATTAATCTCATCTTTTGGGAAATATGATCACAAAAATCCAACCTTGAATATATTTCTTAGAACATACTTTATATATATTTAGGGAAGTTTTGGGACCTGTATACAGCGAGGACTCCTGGCTATTCAGATTTGGTCTCCTCAAGTTCACTCATGTTTGTGTAACACTTTTCATTTTACTGGACTTTCATGCTCATATTTATAGTTGAACCTCTTGACAGTTTTAATCATAGCTGTGCACTATTATCTTCATAATTTCACACACAAGAAAAATGATTCTGATAGATTGTCAAATTATCCAAATAAAAAAATGGAAACCAATCCTCAAACCCTGAAATTCTTTCTTTATGTATAATGCTTTACTCATATCTCACATGTGGATTTCTTTAATGACTGAAGTAAGAGCAATATCCTTAGACCAAAGCTGATTTTGAATCTGGATATATATCTAAGAGGCTAGACAGAAGTTGAACTAGACCAGGGTTGCATTCGATATTTACTGAGAGGCACATGTCCCACTGTGACAGATTAAGTTTTTATATACTATTTTGAATATCATGGAACCAACTACTCCTTAAAAAAGCTCCTGTAAGAAAATAATTTGAAATGTTGTAGGAGTTGTTGCTTTAACATAGCTGAGGATAGGCTTTAATTCCGTGCTTTTGTATGGATAGATCTCCTTCATTGAGACACCCAAGCTAGCAGGTGAAAAGACCAGTTGAGCTCCAGGATTAGAACTGGCACAATGTCATTTCCAGTGTATTTTGTTGGTCAAAATAATTCATAAAGCCATCCAGATACACAGGTTACTGAAAGACATGCAGTGTTATATTAAAGGCTGTGAATGCAGACAGGAGAATAACTGGCATCATTTTGCAAATAATCTACTACGCCTGGCTATTGAATGCATGCCTCAGTTGCTATGAATATTTGTCACAAAAGGGTCACAGATACCTTTGGCTAGGGTCTGAATTTTTTCTCCCCCAAATTTGTATTTTAAAAACCTGACCCTCACTTTGAATGTATCTGCAGACATAGACTTCAGGAGGTAATAAAGGTTAAATGAGATCATAAAGGTGGAGTCCCAATTCAATAGACTGTGGCTTTAAAGGGAGAGAAAAATACTTTTTTTTCCTTCTTTAGTTTTGAAGACACAGAAAGAAGACAGCCATCTGCAAACTAGGAAGTAGACCTTCATCAGAAAGCAACACTACTGGTTTTAGATCTGGGGTTTCCCTCCTCCAGAATTGTGAGAAAATAAATTTCTGATCTACAAGACACATAATCCATGATGTTTTGTCACAGCTGCCTTAAGTGGCTAACATAGCTCCTCTTTTCTGAAGGAAAAGATTCAGCTAAATGAGGAGTACTTTACCCTACAGATTATGGCCCAGATTTCATGTGCAGGGTTCATGGGTACATTGACAGCAAGAGATAAAGGCATGTAGGATAACAAAAGGCCAATTCTTTAACGCCAGTGGAAACAGCACTGTGTTGTTATTTAAGCTCCAGAGTAACCCTATGGATCAAGGCAAGGAGAGACTTAGTCTGAGACCACACCCTCACTCTGCCTGTCCCTCCCACATCATCCTTTCCTCCACTCTTCACAGTTTTTTCCTGTGTATTTTCACGCCCAGGTATCCAATTCCTTCAGTCAGGACTCGCTTCTAAGATCCTTACCAAGACAGATGTTACAGGCTGCTGAGATATTTAAGGAAGACACTTGCCATTAGTACATATTTATAAATACAGTGTGTATTTTTAGCTTACTAATAGTCTCTGAAATTTCAAAATGCTATTTCACACTTTGGTAAAAATAAGAATTATTAACATTTATTTGGTATGTGCTCGCTAAGCCTAGTGTGTAACACATGATATCATTCAATCCTCGCTATGACCACTTAAGACAGCTACTGTTATCATTAGTTTTTAATTTTGAGTGTTTTCTAACTCATTTGATATCTGAGCTTTTGATCTGCTCTTTTCTGCTGTAACAACAAAAGACTTCTCCACCCACATAAAAATAGCCCTTGACACATGGCATTCAGGAAGCACCTGATGGATGGTGCAGACAAGACAATTTGTCCTCCCTTCAGCTTGGAAGTCCAGGTTCTTCTGGGTTCATCACAGAGCAGTCTTGAAAGGAAATGTTAATGCTTCAAAAGGAAAAATGCTTCAAAACCCTGTGTCTTTTCAGCGAAGTCAGTGGGTCACAGAGATGGTGTATTGCTCTGCGTTGCAAAGTGCTTTGCTGAGTAACACATTTGGAGTCCAGGCATACTTAGTTCAGCTTTTATTTTTTTTTATTTTTTATTTTTTGAATATTGTTTATTCATATATATCCTTGTGACTGTAGATGGTTTCTTTTCTTTCTTTCTTTTTTTTCTGTTTGGTTATTTTTAAATAACCAAATGACCTCCTGCTTGGCAGGCAGGCGCTTATGTTGCTGAGTTATATCCCCATCCTATTTCAACTTTTAAAAAGTTGTATCCTTTCAAGTTTCCAGTAAGTAACGTTCCTTCATTCATACAACAGACATCTTCATCACTTGTAATGTACTTCTTTGTCTTTTTCTCCCTTTCTATAAGTATTGTAAGCATCACAGGAAGATGAGAAATGAGGCAGGAGCAACTGTTCAAGTCAGTGAATCCATGATTTCAGCAGCTGCAGCAGGAAATAGGAAATCTTGTAAAGGGTGGGGCAAGAAACACCATTAATTCTTTGCTAGTTGCGTGGCAATGCTTTGTCTTTTGCAGTTTAGGTGGAAATGGCCTCTCACTTGCAGGGAAAGCCCAGAAAGGAAGACCAGATAAGACTGTGTTTGGCATGGTACTGAGCCAGATACCAAGGTTTGAGAGGTTAAATGAGCTCTGCCCAAGGTTACACAATTTGTGCATTTTGAGAATCTGAACATGAGCGCTCCACTGCCTGCGAGAAATGAGAGAGAGAGGGAGATAAAAATGCCTATAAAAGGTTCCTCTAAGGAGGGCCTGCATGGTGCAGTTTCTTAATGTTTAAAAAAAAAAAACAAACAAAACTCCAACAGGTGGCATTCCATGTCGCTTTCCTGATTTCACTGACCTGAGCTAAACTCCAGCAAGTTCATTTTAAGGAGATTTTTTGCTGAATTTATGAAATGAAATGTCTTAGTTACCCAGAAGCAAAACAGGCATTTGAAAAGGAGACCTTGAGAGACAGGCTGAATAATGCATGTGTTTCTGAGTTTAGTTTCTGCTACAACAGACGAGAAACCACTAAGAGGCTTAAATGTTAGAGCTTTTATGTTCCAGAGTCTGGGTTCTGAATCCTAGAGTGGCTGAACTGTTGTTGCTTACCGCTTTGCTGTTCTCCTCTTAGAGCTTTTATAGAATAAGTTACTCTGGAAAGTGAACCAATTAAAAAAATTCTTTCAGTGAAATTTTTAAAAAGCCTAATTTACCAGAAGATTGTGTCTTTGTTCTGCAAAAGACGGGAGATTGAAGGCTGCCACTTGGTCGGCCCTGAACTCCCCCTCGAGAGGGGACACTTTGGCCTGGTGCCTGTGAATGGCCCACCTGTCTGCACACCACACAGGCAGGAGCCCAAAGACTTGCTCACGTTCCCAGGTGTTTCATGTAAGAGAAATACAGTCAACCCAAGTGCGTGGTCTGTCGCAGCTTTAGTGGGTTTTTATAGGCCCGTGTATGTTAAAGACAAAGGCAACAACTGATTCCTACATCTACCCAAGCTTATCTCTCTCCCTCTTTCAGCAGGCAGCCAGGGAACGCAGATTCCGTCTTTTACCTAAAGTGCAGGTGTGCATGCCAGAGACAGGTGAGGCAAGAAGTCAGAGCGTAAGGCAAAATGATTGGATGAGATCGAAAAAGAATACAGGTCTGGTGAGTGATCCTTGGTAGGGTGCCCAGAGCAGTTTTGAAAGAGGACAGAACCCAGCAAGAACATTTTCTTCTCTGGGTTAAAACAATAAATCCAGCGATCCTCTAAGAGGTGGTCTGTTCATCCTGTGCAGTGTTAGGTCATTCATTTGAAAACTACGGGGAGTAATAAAAACAGCAGTCATTTTCTTAACACCTAGGTGAATGGGCTGCTCCCTACTACACCCACTACACAGCTAGATTCTATTAATATTGTCATATGTGTGGGTAGTTACCCAGGATGTTTCAGCCTGGGTAAAAGCATGAAGCCTGTTTTTCTTTCTCTAAACCTTTTATACTTAGCTACTTCAGCTTCTCTGTGCTTATAATCGTCAATAGAAAATAAAGGATAATCATCATCTTGGCTAAGAAGTAGCATTCTTTCAGGAGCATTGTTGCTGGAATTTAGCAAAATCCTAAGTCAGCTTTTATCCTAGAATCCAAAAATGATTTATGAATTTCTTGCCTTTGAGAGGTCTTCAGTTCCTTGCACTAGAGGACTTTGAAAGTTTCCAAAGAGCTGCATCCTCTAAGTCTGACTTGCATTCCTTCTGGAAGCAAATAAATCCAGCTTTTTCTTTTTTACTTTGAGAGCTCAGGAAACTTTGAACTTGTGTACAGGTTTTGCCTTAGATGTACAGGTTTGTTACTATGAATTATTCTTTCATGTAAAATTTTCCTGATGCTTATACAACCTGTAATAAGATGATATTCCTTTGAACTCTGGGCAGGTGTATGGTTTATAGCACAGTATTTTAAGATAGAATTTGTCTTAATCTTCCAGTTAAGCCTCTTTATACAAATAAAGCTGCAGAGGGAACAAAGACAATTCACTTGCGAGTTGTTTGTCTAGTTAACAGTAAATACGCAAATCAGTTTCCTGTTCACACAAAGGATTTTCTTGTGCTTGAAATCCTTGACCAAGGGTTGGAGTTTTACAGGGAATTCACATTAGTTATCTGTAGTACTCTGTGCACCCAGGATGTGAAGTGACTCAGTGCACGGCTGATTAGGACCAAATAAGTCTATGGTCTGAGTTTAAGAAGAACCTTTGTGTTTCTGTTGGGAAAGCCATCACCAAGGGTCCACATGGCAACAGAGATTCAGCATACTGAAAGGTACTAGGAAGTTGGGCACACAGAGGAAGGGGAAGGGAAGGTTCGTTTTCAAGATAAACTTAAAACAAGGGGGTTCTGTTGAAGGTCCTCTACCCCCTCCTTTCTTCTTCACATGTGTTTCTTCCTGAAACATGAAAATATTCACATGATTATGTATTTTCAAAGATATTCTCGAGTCTAAAGATCGATCCAAGATTGTATTATCATTGAAAGGCAAGCTGAGGGCACCGTGGATTGCTGCAGCCCACCCTCCAGAGCACTGTGCGCTACGGGATGGATGACATCTTGGGCGTATTGCCATGTGCGCCTTTCATGAGACCCTGAGACACAATACTTTTCAGAAGAGTAAACTGCCCTCCTCACACACACACACCCCCGCACACACACGAGCACTCAGGCACACACTTACAATGCCAGTGGTTTGTCACCCTCTTGAAATCTCCTCTGTTTTCTTGTTTACCCGAAAATATGTCCCTTTAGCCCAAATAAAGATAAATTGCAACTGCCTGGAGGAATGAAAGCTGGCATAGAACCAGAAAAACAAAGCTAACATTTAGTTTTAAGGTACCAAGGATCAAATCCAGGATGTTCTACCACTGAGCTACACCCACAGTCTTTTTTCATTTTCTCTGCCTCCCAAATTGAGTACCTTTTTATTTTATTTTTTTTGTCTTTTTGAGACAAGGTCTTTCTATGCAGTTCAGGCTGGCCTTGAGCTCGCTTTGTAGCCCAGGCTGATCTCGAACTCACAATGATCCTCCTGCCTCAGCTTCCCGATTGCTGGGATTACACGGGTGCGCCACCACGCCCGGCTTGAGTACCTTTTAAAATCATGCCTGGTTAGTCTGAGTTCTTAACATCAAATGCTGCTGGCTTAGTAGCAGACAAAAATATTAAGAAACATCCCTCTCTTGTGGTCAAATAAAGGGGATAGTGAATATTACAGAACTCTTTCTGAGTATGTTTTAGAAAACAGAGAAACGTAAGCAGAGCTTTAAATTGTTTTCAGGGAAATAGCCCTTGCCCATGTGCCACACTGATGCCATAGCCAGCAGGAGCAGAGAAATATCAAAGCAGGAGAGGGCAAGACAGTCTCTTCAGTTTTAGACGCGTTTGGAACTGTGGGCAAAAGCATGCAAAATTTCTCAAACCTCTAGAGCAAGTCACTGTTGTATGATAAGGAAAGCCACTGGGCTACAGAGAGGGGTGACTGAAACATACGATGAATATTTAAATTTAAAAACTTATTACACACATTGCCAAAAATGAGGGAATGAGTGTTTGAAGCCAGGGGAAGTATTCTGAGGGAGATTAATGGTAATGTATCTTTTACTAACATTCACTGTAGTTTTTGATCTCACCGTAAATAAAACTACACCTGGGATAATATCAAGGTACAGCATTTTTCCATCACTACAAAAGGCTCCATTTTGCCCTTTGATAATTTTACGTTTTATTTTCCCTGACCCTTATACCTGACAGTCAGTGATCTGTCTTTCATCTATAGCTTTGGTTTTTTGAGAAAGCTTTTATCTGCCATTCACTTTTAAAGAATAACTTCGTTGATATAGAATTCTGGGTCAGTGCTTTTTTCTCATTCAGTATTTTATACGTTTTATTCTGTTCTTTCCTTCCTTGCATTTGTCTTTTATGAGAAGTGCAATGTCATTTTTATTCTTGCTGTTCTATCAATAGGTATTTTTATTCTCTGGTTTCATTTAAGAAGTTGTTTGTATCTGCTTTGTTCAGTTCGAATGTAATATGCATAAGTTTGTAAAGATAATTTATGTATTCATTTTGGTGTTACTTTATTTGACATGGTAAGTTTCCTGAATCTGTGTTTTACTACTTATCATTAATTTTGGAAGCTTATTATCCATTATTAATTCAAATATTCCCCAAATATCTGGCCATTCTACTTTTCACTTACAAATAAACTTTAGAATAATGTACATAATCTTACTGAGTCCCGCTAGGAACAATATTAAACCTTCTGGCATCTTTTCTATATTGAGTTCTCTAATCCATGAATACAATATGTCCTTGCATGTATTCAGACCTTCTTTGATTTCATTAGCAGTTTGTGATTTTTGGCATGTAAATCTTATACGTGTTTGATATATATATTTACAACTAAGAATTTTGTTTAAAAAGTGGGTTTTCTCAATTATTATTTCTGAGATAATGATACAGTGTAGTGTATTTGCTCTGCAGGCTTCAGGCCACAGGTTTGACTTCCAGTACAAACAGGAATGAGGGAATGATTAATTATAATGTATTTTCCCTCATTTTAGTGTTTTTAGTATAGGTTCATTGCTACTATATAACTATAATTTAATTTTAAAATTTTTATCTTGTTCTTGTGACCTTGCTGAGTTTATCTTTTGTCCTAAGAATCTTTGTGGCAAGTACTTGGGATACTAAAATTGGGACAATTTTATTTATTCTCCATGTCTTTATTTCCTTTTCTTGTTTAAATGCATTACCTGTAACTTCCAATGAAACTGGACAACCTTATCTTGTTCTAAACTTTAGAAGAAAGCATTTGGTCTCTCATCACTGAATGTAATATTTCCTGTAAGTGTTAAGTATTCTCCATTAAGAGAGTAAATTCTTATTTTATTTTCTTTAGTGCTTGATATCCAACTGAGGGGCTTACAAATGCTAAGCAAGTGCTCTATCACTAAGCTACATTCCAAGCTTGAGAATAATTTCTTCATTAGAGAATACACTCAGTTTCTATCAATATTTCTCTGAGATATTTAGTCAGGAAAGGATATTTGACTTTGGACACATGTTTTCCCTGAATCAATTGATATTACCATTTGATTTCTCTTCTTGACCTTGTCAATATGGTAGATTACACTGATTGAATTTTGAATATTGTATAACTCTTGCATCCTTGGAATAAACATTGCTTGGCCATAATGTGTACTTTTCATTATTGCAGTCATATATGCTAATGTTTTCTTAAGGAATTTTTGAGTTACAATAGTTTTCTTTGTCTAGTTTTTTTTGAAGGTAATAACATACAACAGAACAGGACAGAATAGAGCCAGTTGAGACAATGCAGTGATATTGGTATAGAACTTCACAGCAGGTTACTGGGGTAACAATAATAGGTACCATAGGATAGCTCGTTATCTTCACAATAGTTGTCCTTTCAATCAGGTAGAGCAAAATCAGACCAAATACAGAACATCATAAAACCTATCAAGCAGAGTATTGAATAGAGCAATACAATTAATCAAAACAAAGCAAAACAGTGATAACAATACTTTTCTTCAAAGAGGTGGTAGAAGGAAATCCCCCGTATTTGCTATATTGCATACGGTCATCCTCCCAAGAAATGCTCAGACCTCTGGTTTCCATTTGCTAGCGGGGAGAGGGGGGAATGTTTGATTCTCAGCCTGCACACAGGTAGGCTCATGGTTGCCTACAAGGGAAGTGAGTGGGTTACATTGTTGCCTAGCACCCTAGGTTCCAACATGGTGCGGATCTCAGGAGATGCTGGCTGCCTAGTTCTCTCCCTGGGTCACTAGCTGCTCGCTTTGAGGCACGGCTGTTTACCATGGAGGCAAGTGTGTTCCTTTGTTCTTTGTCTAATTTTGATACTGGGGTAACGCTTTGTAAAACTAATTCCAACATATTCTTTCCTTGTCTTTCATTTCACATTAAGCCAGGATAACTAGATATTTGATCAAACATTGTTTTAAGTGCTTATTTTAGGTGCTACTTTACAGTTAGCATTACTATATAAAGCATTAAGTAAAACAGGTTGCCCTTTATAATATTGGTGGATGTCAGCCAGGGATTTAGCTCAGTGGCATAAGTACCTACCTGGCAAGCACACAGTTGTGAGTGTGATCTCAGGTATTAAAAAAAAAAAATTGGTGGATGTCATCTAATTCTCAGTGAAGGAAGAGAAAACCTTTGAACATAAAATGCGGCATTGCTTTTTCTCTGGGGACCTAGCCTACTGGCCTACTTTGCAGATTTTGCACTGGCCTCCTGCCATACCCATACACGCCAATTCCTTAAAGGGAATTCCTGCATCTCCCATATATATATAAAATGTGCAGGTACTATGTGATAGGACATATATCTCTTACTGGTTCTGTTTCTCTGGAGAACCCTAACCCAGTGCTATATTGGGGTTTGTTTTTCTTTAAATACTCACTAGAATTTTCTGGCGAAACCACTGAATCTTTTTTGAGATTTAACTATTAATTCAGTTTCTTTTTTTTTTATTTAGAGGAAAATTTAAATAATGTTTCATTTTTGACTGAATTTTGATAGTTTGTGCTTTTAAGATACAGGTGTATTTCATGTAAATTATCAATTTTAGAGTTGTACAGTTGTTCAGTGTTTCTTTGTTTTTGTTTTTGCAGTGCTGGGGATAAAACCCAGAGCTTCACACACATAGGCAAGCTCTGTACCACTGAGCTGTACTCCTCAGCCCCTGTATTTTCTCAGCCCTTGATGTCTATGCCTCTTATATTTATATAGAACCACTTCTGTAAGAGGGTTTAGTTTTGCTATTTTATTTCTTGTTTTCTCTTTGTTCTTTCTGTTTTCTTTTCTTTTTCATGCCTTTACTTGGGTTGAATATATTTTAGAATTCAGTGTGGATTTGTGTATATTTCTTTCTATAGCTTTTTTAGTGGTTACTCTAGATATTAAAATCTACTCTCAGAGATGGCCAACAATTGCACATTCTCTACTGCAGTTTTAGTGAGTTTTCTTAAATATGTGTGGATTATTTTTAAGGTGAAAGTACTACTACTATAATTTTATTACCCAACCTACTGTGATTCTGATAAACACTTTCAAAGAAACAGAATGTAGAGTTTATAAAGTGCTCTTTGACAGGGAAGAAAATGAAGTTACTTATTTTATAAACTACTATGATGCTTATTTACCCAGCATGATTTCTGCCCTCAGAAAAGAAAGCAGGAAGAGGATGACTTTGCTCTGTGATAGAGCTTGTGCTCAGTATGCAAAGGTCTTTCATTAAAACCCAGCACTACAAGTAAAACTGAAGGAAGGAGCATCTATGAGCACTTTTATGTATAAGACAGTGAGGATGTTCTTTCCTTAGTTATCCTATTTTAGGGAAAATTCTAATCAAACCCATTCTAAAACAAATTCCATCAGACACATTTTCTAACAAACCTTCTCATTAGCGTTAGCTGAAAATAACACAGATATTTAACTTTCTCTTTCCTGTATCTGCATGTAGGGCTAAAGAAGTTTAGATTGGCAGCTCCGCGTACAGTTTTCCACCATCATAGTTCATTGTGCCTACTTAAGACCAATCTAAGCAAAACATAATGTATCTAAATACACTATAGTTGGATGTCAACTATAGCAGTACCAAGAAAAAAGATGATTCATATCTCTATTTTTCACCTAGTAACAGCACTTACCATTTCATCCAAAGACTTACTCCTGAAGAGAATTTACTAAATAGGATGTTTGTGTGTTGGACGTACTACATATAGATTTTCTGTGTGTTTTTCTGGGCCAGCCTGGTGGGGTTAACCCTACTAAGAGTCTAGATGTTTCTGATATTAATTGCTAAGGAAAAGAAATTCAAGAATAGACACAGGTTCATTCTTAATTGAATTCTTTTATATTAAGAAGCAGCAAATTATCTAGTTCTGACTGAAAATGTAGTAATAGAAATGTGCTCTCTCAAATCAGACATCACTTCAGAGGCTACTTAATATTTGGGTCTCAGGGACCCACCAGTGTAGCTTAATGGATGAAATAACTCCCTCTATTGAAGACAGCCTTGCCTCAGCCTGCACTCCTGACTTTTGGGAATGCTGACATCTCTGGAAATAATTACTCTATCTAAAAATTGTGGGCCAAACTGCAAGCAAGAAGAAAAATTTTTGCTCTTCATTATTTCAATTTGTTAAAGTTTGTAATAACAAGTCATCTAGGGAACCTCATAAAGAGAATTTAAGTTTCTATGGCAAAAAAGCAGGATTGGCTAACTCCTAGGGGGATAATCAGATTAATGCAAATTCTTGGCATCTTTGCTGCACTCAGGTGGCGATCAGGTGAAGAAGAAAGGGACTCACAGCACTTCTCCATTCCTAGACCTCCGCCAGGTGCCTGAATGTCAGTGCACTATAGGTGGATATGACCTTGTTCTCTGAAGGTCCTTTGCCCCTGAAAAGTAGAATTCATCCTCTCTAGGATGTCTGTACCATGTGGGATTAAAAAATAATTCCACAGATTGGTTCTAACATACGTATTTTTAAAAGGAAACATCTCCCTTGTTTTCTTTTTAAGAGCCATTTCTTTAAGGTACTACTTAACACATCTAAAAGGTGCAGTAAACATCTCTGAGGCATTAATAAGAAACTATTATTCTACGTAGAAATCTTTTTGAAATCTGGATGTCTGACACCATGGCTAGAGCATGCAGTATGTACAAGTTTCTAATTAATACTAAGTAAATATTTGTTGAGTGAATGAGGTTGGATACACTCTGATTACTAATCTATTTTTTAAAAATGGATAATTTCACTCAAGTTGACAATGTGTTTCTAAGCTTTCTGTTTCAATTTATGGTGGTAATTTTTTGTCATCTTTGGTTGATAGTAGCGTGGCAGAGAATGATGGTATCTTAGCATAACTACTCTTATATGTTGATAGTAACATTTTCTAAAGTTAAAATTTTAATTCATCTTTGGAGAAGTCTTACTTTACGTAAGAAAAGCTCCCAAAAGATCATTTTATTTGGGAATGCAAATACCTACTTCTTGAGAGTAAAGCCGTCATAGATGATGTGTGTACATAGAGAATGCACACATGGAGATATTTGACGTGCATAAAGAAGTATATATCATGGACATTTGCTCCTGTATAAGTATTGATAGAGTTGTTGGTGTACCACAAAAGATGATTTTTAATCTCCATTAACCTAGATTCTAGGACATATGTTTGGAACTTGAGAGGTAAAACCACATCCTAGAGGTTGGGTGGCGTTTTCTTCAGGAAGAAAAGAATCTTTCTTGTTGCGAATTAAGCATCCTGGTATTCAAAGTAGTTTGGGGACAGGAAGATCTGCTGGTCTCCCTGGGAAATGAATATGATACCTGTGAAGTGTCAAGAACATTAGAGCTGAGCTAGCATCTTCTGGGAGCAAATCGCGAACTTCAGGTCTTAACCGTAGGCCTATGTGAACTTGAACTAACTGTGTGAGTTTTTGTACCAATTCTTACTTATACTCAAGTGCTTAATAAACTTTTATTGATACCACTACCTTTGTTGTCTGTGCTTAGGGGAGTTAAAGAGAGATAGGATGGCAGATATGTTGGGTTCAGGGTGAGGGTGGTGAGCTAATTGTGGCAGATTTGACTCACCAATGTGGCAGATTTATCAAACGTAAAAACGTATTGCCACATTTCATCAATGTCATACAGAGAAGAACTCAAGGGAAGGATAGAGTCTACAAAAAGTTTTGTTTGGAGGTGTAACACCTTTGTGATTTTCATTTTGCATATGAACTTTTAATAGCCTGGCTCATGTGAATTTCAGTGAGCAAAGTCTGCATGAATTCCTTTATTTTTGACAAAATTTCTGAATTTTGAAACTGAGCCCTCATTCTGTCAGGGAGACAGAAGTTTCAGTGTGTCATTTAGAGCCTTCCATGTCCCTGATCTTATTCCTGAGCTTTGGGTTTGAGAAGTTTCTCTGACATCTGATGATGCTGAGCTTTTCGGAGTCCTTGTCTTCCTGTGCAGCTTGATTTTTACCTGTTCGCTGCTTGGTCACACCCAAGCCACACGGAATATGGGAGTCTTGGATGAGACTGCTGTGCTGGCCTCAGAACCTAAGCTGTGTGGTGGCCCAGGTGACCAGTCTCTCTGACAGACTTCGTCTTGATAGCCATATGGGGAGCAGGAATGGGAGAGATAATCCTTCCCTCTTTCCTTGTTTTCCTCTCAAAGGAAGATCCTCAACCCTTCTTTCTTAAACTGATTTATGTTTCAGAATCAAAGCCAAGGAAAGGCAGTATCTCTTGGTCAGCCTTTTCTGAGAGAGTGCTAGTTCCTGGCAGGGAAGCCCAGAGTAGGCTGGCTTTTCATGTGGGACTTGAATGAAGTAAGCTCAGGGAGAAAAATGTACTGGTAACTGAAAAAGCATTCTTTTGTACAATATTAAAAAATATCTGAGTTTATTTATTTATTTTTTTTTAGCCAGCACTTCATGGGATTTGGGAACCCCTGAATAACAGCGTGCCATGTTGAGAATAAATCTGTGTAAATGGTTTGGAACTCTGAACACACGGAACAGTCAAATTAGAATAAGAACATTAGACTCACATCTACTTCAGAAACTTATTAGCTTTATGATTTAGAGGAAACTAGGTCATTGCTCTAGAATGAGGGTCAGCAGACTTTTTTCTCTAAAGGGGCAAATAACAAATATTCTAGGATTTCTGGCTATAGGTTTTTGTCACAACTACTCAACACTGCTATCATAGCAAGAAACAGGTCAGATACACTATCTAAACAAATGAACATGTTTGCATTTCAATCAAATTTCATTTATAGACAGTGAATTTGAAATTCCATATCCTTTTGTGTCACAAACATTATGCTTGACTTTTTGACGCAACCATTAAAAAATGTAAAACCATTCTAATCTGTTGGGCCATATAAAATCAAGGTGTCAGCTGAATTTGACCCATAGCTGAGTTTGCCAATTCCTGCTCTGGACTCAGACTCCACCTCTGCAAGTTAGCTTTCTAACCTGCAGATGGGAAGCACACACCGTATGGGCTTATCAGAGCAAACGGAGGCTAAATTGTCAACTCTGCTTTTTGGATTTAAAGCATCACTGCTATGTATACTAAATTAAGATGCTTCACTGCCTCTGTTTTGGCTAAATTGAATAGGAAAGTAATTGTTCTAGAATCAACAATCTTAGCATTTTTCCTTTTTTAAAACTGTAACTCGCTGTTATTAGCTGGGCCATACAAGACAAAGAGCTGCACGAATTCTTTTTCTCTCATTTTACTGGGATCCATCAGCGGTGCATCATTATTCAGCGAAAAAAAGTGATGTCAGAAAATATAATGCTGCTAAAGGTTATTTGTGACATTTAAGAAAATGGGGTCAACTGTTATCAGGCCACATATGCAACTTTCCATCCAGGAACAAAAGGGCTAGTATTATTGTGCCTGAACACGAAGGGTCATTTTTGTTAAGCAAACAAACAAACAAACAATAGATGGAAATGGCAGGCAGTTAGAGTCAACTCATAGCACAGGGTTATGCTATCAAAAACGCTATCGAATATGTGACTTTGGGAATGATTTTTGTGGGAAGCTGGGGATTAAAACTATTTTTTTGTTTTACCATAAAATTCTAATTTCATTAGGTCTGGGGAAACTGTGGCCAGCCCTGCCTTTTGCTGTGAACTTTGTCCTAGTGTACTTGTTTTTTTTTAATTTTAAAAAAGGTTATTTCCTACTTGACCTTGGTTCTCCACTATTAGCAAAACACTCTCCTACGTCTGGGAAATCTCAATAAAAATTTTTATTGTAAAGCCAGAGGGAAATTATAATAATTATTACTTATTCCTTGTAATTCATCTTATTTTTAGTTTTTGTCTGACTTTTTCTTTTTCTTTCCCATTTGTGTGTGTGTGTGTTTGTGTGTGTGTGTGTATATGTGTGATCATTCATGAACATGCTAGGGATGGAACCTAAGGTCTCACATATGCTAGGTACATATGCTAACACTAAGCTACATCACTAGCTCTAATTTTTAAAATTAATACAGACAGAATTTTTAAATCACAGCATTTGGTTTTCCAAGTTTTTAAAGAAATGTTTTCTAATATATTTTGGGATGGTTTTGTCTTTAGTGGGAATTGTCAAATAAATATTATTTTTATGTAACCCTGAAACATTCAAATTCACACTTCTCTATTTCATTAAAGCAAAAATGAAGAATGCAACTGGATTTTGGGATAATCACAGAGAACTTCCAGAGATAATTAAAATTTGATTAGATTATTTCTTTTTCAGAAATGCATTTAAGCAGAACTACTGTTCGGTAGTTTCTTTGCTTTTGCAGAAATGAATCTTAGAACACCTCGTTCACATTTCTGAGCTACCTCCAATCACTTGATTTTCTGCTAATTATTAAAATTTATTGGCATAATTTTGGTTTCCAATGAAAGTATTTGGGAGCACACACATGCAATAATGTAACAATTATTAAATCTGATATTTACTTAAAGTAATTGGACATATCACATGTTAAATTTAACTTCCAGGAAAATGTTATATAAATGTAGAATTAAAACTGTATATTTCTGTTAATGTCTTTAGAATATTAGAAGGTGGTCTGAATTACTTGTAAAGTGTTTTACTCTCTGGAGTTTGATAATTTTTAAAGTCACATGTATTACCTGGTTATAGCTGCTAAATTTTCATTGAGAAATTGAGTCATGTGCTTATTAATTGCCTTGGAATAGTTGCACTAAATACTTTAAACATCAATGGATTGCTTCAATAACCCAACTTGCTCCTACATAAATGAACATTAGGCTTACAGTGTAGGCTATGATCTGATTTTTTTTTGTCTGAACAAGGTGTCTAGCACAAAGTGAGGCTTATTACTTCATTCCTGAGAGGACTGACAGAAAATGGAAGTTTACTTTTAGAATCATAAAATATCATAATTGTTCAACTGGAAGTCTTTCCACTTAGAAATTGCTCAAAGACCATTTCTCCTTCCCTCCCTTGTAAGCCCTAGATACCTAGAGTTCTTGTCACTAAAGAACCACTGTTAAAAACTGGTCTGCTCATCTTTGGATCAAATCTTCTTCAGATGTGGATGTGAATCAAGACAATTCTTGTAAATATGGTTTTATGGAATAATATGATCCTTGATGCTTTTTTCTTCAGGGACTTGTCCACAAATGTTTAGAGGTAACAGGCCCAATTAATTATTAATTGCCTATTACTTTATCTCCACTGTGAGACTGTATTTCACAGTGAGGGCTAACTAGGACTAACCAGGGAAATTGATCTAGCAAGCGACATCTATTTGTAGGATGTGATAAGATTTTTTCCTTACTCCCTCTACCTACTTTGTATATCACCCCCAATATCGCATGGTATTAAGATAATCTTTGGTAAAATAAAGATTTGCAAGCTTCGTTAGCATTATAATATACTGAAACTGTGGAGATTATAGTATATCTTGGAAAAAGTTCACTCTTAACAAAAGGGAAAAATTTACAGCTTTCCCCCAGAAGTACACAGTGAAGAAATGTCAGTCCCCTACTATAGTGTCAAGAGCATTGAGTTGGACCTCAGACCAGAACTGAGACATCTATTGGGGCTAGTAAAGGCTGTGAAGTTTTATCAAGGAGATAACGGGGTTTAGGGGAGTAAGATGGAGAGTCTAGAGAGAAAGGTTTTGGAAATGGATTCTTTGTAGGCTGAAGTAGAGTCAAGGAAAAGGTAAAAAATGCTTTGAACTCTTTTTCTGGAATAAGTATGTGTTCCTGCCCAGTGAGATATATATGTCTCATTTTTTATATTGAAGGACTCTATGTATTTTCAGCCATTACATACTAAGATGAAGTTCTGTACAGATGTAAGAAGATTCTAACTGTTTTAAAAACGGAAAGTAACTGGGCATGATGGTGCATGCCTGTAACTGCAGCATTCAGGAGACTGAGGCAAGAAGATCATTGCAAATTCAAGCCCACTATGGGCTACAAAGTGAGCTCAAGGCCAGCCTGGAGACTGCATAGTGAGACGTGTGGTCTGAAGCAATCAGTGGAAACAAACAAACAAACAAACAAAAGAAAAAAAAACCCAGAAACTAGTAGTAAAACCATTTGGTTTTATTTTGTTTGTTTTGCAGTAAGCTCAAGAGTCACAAAATTACCATATGTGAATCTGAAACTTCAACTATTGCCTGTTTTTTTTTTTAAATTTGAATTTGGAAACTTTGTCTGGTAGGTGATCGAGATCCATAGTCGGATTATGCATAGTTAAACAGCATGGATGACTCACCCTCTGAAGGTTGTCCAGTAGTCTGGGGGCAACAGGGTGAAACCTCTGCTTAAGTCCTTTAACCTGTGTCTTAAAATGTAGTCCCAGGGGTATACATTCTTACTGATTGTTATTTTTTTAAAAATTCAATATTTATTTGTAGTTTAAAAATATATTCTAGGTCTTTAGTGTTTCTGGGTCTTTGGTGTTGTTGACAGATCTGCACTTCTTTGTATTTAATTCTTGGAAGGGGGGCTGGGGATTTAGCTCAGTGACATAAGCGCCTGCCTTGCAAGCAGGCGGTCGTGAGTTTGATCCCTGGTACCGATAAAAAAAAAAAATTCTTGGATGACTATTAGAAATAACTATAAATTGTGTGTCCTATTAAAAGAAATGGAGCTGTGAAGGTTATAAATAGATACAACCTTTAATGAAATTTCCAGCAATAAAGATATTGAAAAGTATAACATCAAAAATTCATGCTCAGCAGATTTGAGAACCTCCACGAAAGCAATGCTGATCAGATTTAGCTCATGCTCGCCCATTTTCCTCTCCCATTTCCCTCCTCATTATAAGTGGCCTGACGTTTAAGGAGACTCTCTTGTGTCTATGAACTGGGCAATGAAAGTTGTGATTCTTATGTTCACTAAATTTCTAACACTTATTTTATTATTGTGCCTGAATGATAGAATAGATTTGATGAATTCAGTGGCTTGAATTAAACCAAGAAATAGTGGTACAGTCACGAGAGATATCTAGAACAGTCTGCCTAAGTAACATTATACCATTATACCAAGCACCAGAGTCTTCCTATCAGTTAGAGCCTAGTTGTTCCCTTTGGCAGGGAAATAGTTCGAGAGATAAGTGGAAGAAAAATCTGCTATGATTCATTCTAGTTGATTATTAATCAACTAGAAATCATTATAGAAATTACTAGATGCATTTCCTTTCTTCATGCCATTATTTTTTTGCTGCTCACAGTTACGTGATACAATCATAACAGAAGAGTGTATTTTGCTTTGGTCTCAGTCTTCGTTTGTCGGGAAAAACAGTGCTATGTGCTTTCCCAGGGAGATGCTATCCCAGGACAGTTTTCCCAAAGGACTATTGCTCTGATTCATACATTCTTTTTTTTAAATTGCTTTGGTTTCACCTCACTTCTACCCTTGCTAATGTTCTAAAATGTATGCCATAAAGAAATAAACTCCAGGGAACATCAAAGGAAAGACCTTATGGCCGTTTACTCTGTTGGCAAAGATTCAACTCTTCAGTATTGTATGTACATTCCTGAAGTTGAATCTGGCCCTCGGTGACAGCTTTCTGTTCACAACAGGTTGCACATGAACACAGGGTTGGTGCCACCCCTACCCTATGTGTGACAGATCTATGCTAAGACAATGATGCTAAATTGTGTTACTGTCTGGTCTGATGTTCCTCCCTCTCCCTCTGCTCTCAGGCAGGACTGTATAAAAACAACATTCTGCAGCTGTGTGGTTACGTGACTGCTTCTGTGTAAGGGAGAAACATTCATTGTTGGCTTCTGAACACCTCCCTTTCTTTTATTTCCTTCTAATGGACATTATAGAAAACATTCAGATCCATGAACTTGAACTTGAAAGACAACTTATGCATAAGTACCATGTGCTGGCCCATTGGGCCACTGGTGCTCCTTGAAAGACTACTTGTGTTCTAGATATTACTTTAATGGTCAATACAATTTTATTGTTTCTTACTGCAAATCTTCAAAAATCCTCATTAGAGAACACAGGAATAATCCTAGTAGAGAAAATCGGGACTTCTTCTAAGCATTGTGGAGGGTCCATGACTTCTTGGGGAAGATGGCAATTCCGCTCAGCCTCCAGCTGCTGGATCTTCCTTTCCTTTTCCTCCAGAGCTGCTTCTAGCTGGATGATCCTCTCTGTCTGAAGCGAAAGCTGTATGGAGAGCTCCGTGATCAAGCTGACTTTCCTATCGCCTTCTTCCTCAGGCAGGAGACTCTCACAGCACTCTTCCAGTAAGTTAGCTGCTGAAGAAAGCAGGAGAAGGACATTCTGAGCAGTTTTAATTGGAGTTCCCAGAACTTAAAGGGAGGGCAAATGAGAAAGGTTCATTTCTCACGTTCTAAAAAAGAAAGCAGAGATGTTGCATCATCTGCTTAGGCGTACTGAGAAGAGAATCTAGACCCAGCGAGGGGAAATATTCTGATGCTCCTGAAAGAACTTGGAAGCCTCTTGAGAGTGAAGAGATTTAGACTTTGCCAACTCTTTTTAAAAAAATATTTATACTTAACTTTCAATTAGCTATGGGAATGAGTTAACTTGAAAATTAACCTACAATAACAGTCATCCTCAGAACCTTTCAAAGGGTTACCATCAAGTAAAAAATATGCTTTGAACAAAAATTTTATTTAATCGAGAAAAAAAGCTTATCATAAAAATGATAGAAAAGATGAGTTTCTCAATCCAAATCAGCTGTAGAGTTGGGAAGGGGTATACTTGAAATGATCCAGAAAACTAATGTATTTGCATGTTACCTCCCATCGAGAGTTCTTTTAGGTCTGAATACTTTTCAGCATTTTCAAACAAAATTGCAAAGTTCCCCTGGACATAAGAGCTTATCCTTTGTCAATTCCTGTCATCTAATCCCTTAGAAAAGGATAAAGGTCTGAATAAGAAAGGAGAGAGAATCTTCAGCAAAGAGCCAAGACATTAGAGATTGACAGCAGAGAGTCTTTGACAACGAATCTCAGTAGCTCATCCAAAATTTAGCTCCTTGAAGTAAACCTTCCATTACTAGACCTTAGCAGCACTGCCCTTCTCTTTCATTCTTTTCTTGAAAATTTCACCATCAAATTTGTCCAAGCCATGTAAAGAGGAATACTTAGGTGTAAGTAGAAGACGAAGTCAAGGGCTCAGGTATCATTTTAGAATAATGGAGCCAATAGCATATGGCTGAACCTGACACATGGCTTGGACTCGTGATTGCTATGATTGAAGGTCTAGTTATTACTCAGCTCCCAGTGAAGACAATCCTCATAGCTACACCTAAGGAGAACACTCCTGTCAGGCCAAGATGCCTGGCACTGTTGTGTACCACATTTCTAAAAGTGTGGCAGCTTTACTGAGTTATATAGCTGCAGGCCAGGCATCATCTATTTCTCAGCAAGTAAGACTCGTTAGCTGTCGTTGCTTTCTCAGAGATCACAAGATGAAAGCTTGAGATGGGATCTTTTTGGTTGCATAAGAGTATTAAAAGGGTGCACCAAGCAAGGGGGTGCACAGCTGTCATCCCAGCACTTGGGAAGATAATCGCCATGAATTTGAGGCCAGTCTAGACTACATAGTGAGTTCACAGCCAGCCAAGGTCAATAGTAAGACCCTATCTCAAAAATAAACAAGCAAACAAGCAAGCAAGCAAAGAGGAGAAATTAGGTCATTCTCTGCTGTTAGACATTATTTTTAACAATTACTAAATTTTAAGCATCCACATAGAATCTTTTGTTCTGATTATCTGAAATTCTAATGCTAATATTTAAGAAGATGGTGTTTTAGAGATAGAGATTATGGCATGGCAAAATTGCTAGATAAATGGGCGTGACCTGTCAATCACTGAGATCCAGGATACATGTGCAGAGCCACTTCCAAGCCCTGTACCTGGTCCCAAACAGAGAATGCTACCTGCTGGCTCCAGATCAAAGGGATTTTTGACATGATGGCCTAGATCTGACATCCAAATGGGAGATAGAAAGGTGGTGACCATTAACCTCGTGAGCCTTTTCACTAGCCTCTCTGTACCCTGCAGGGTATAGTATTTTCCTACCTTTAACTGGCTCATACTCACTCCACAGAGCATTCTCCTTTTCTTTCCTTTAAAACCTTTAACAAATGTAAAACTTTGCTCGTTCATTTCCTGTCCAATTCTTTTTTAGGACAAGTCCCTAGAAAACCCCTGGAAAGAGTATAATACTTGAGAATCTGAGTAGCTTTTTGAGTGACTTTCTTAAGATAAGCACCATGGAAAAAAATTCTTGAACTTCAGAGGAGCATTTAGATCACCGTATCTGCAATAGGCAAGTGCTTTCCAGCCCAGGAGAGAGAGCGTGCCAAGGGCAGGAGGCCATTCTCTTCTGCAGATAAGCCAGGGCCTCCTCACCTTTTCTTTCATTAGGTAAGAACTCCACTCTAGTACAGCAGCCACAAGTGGCCAGTAAGCAATCGAGTATGCCTAGACTGGAAGGAAACTGCTGTAAGTTGTTGATCTGCAAGATTAAGTTTTTAAAAAGGTGAAGTTTCTCATTACATTTTTTATTATTTATGCATTAAATGATAATATTTTGATATCTTTTGTTAAATAAAATATACTGTTGAGGTTTCTTTTCAACCGCTAGGAAGTGTAAAATACATGACCTGCATTTGTAGCATTCAATTTCACTTGGATAGTGCTGGGCTATACTTCTGTTCAGATGAACACACACTGGCACTTAGGCAGATATGCTATTGTGAATGCACAGATCCAGCTAACTCTCACAAATGAGAACACTGATTTTTAACCAGAGGACAATTTTCTGTGACCCTAGGTTACAGAAGGTAGAAGCATGTACATGTATGTTTGAGAGAATGGGTTCTATGGGCTGCACTGAGTTAGCACAGGAGTGGAAACCAAAAAATGAAAGTGCCACAGTGGGAGCGGGAAGAAGCCAAGGAGAAAAATAGTAGACAGGAGGGGACGGCTGGGCCTCAAGAACACAGTGGGGGCTCGGGGGCCACTCCTCTTGAAGGTGCCTATTAGCTTCTTCCTTCTTAGCTCTCTTTCAAACTTTCTCTTCTCAGCTCTTCTCCTGTGACAAAAAGTTTCCTTCAACGCACATGCACAACGAAACAAGCAAAATTTTTGCGCCTCTCTCTTTGACCAAACTGCCCCTCCCAATAAGGCGATGTAGGTAGAAAATCAAAGACTTTATCTTTTAATGCATAGGAGCAAAAAATGCATCAGAAAAGCCTTAGATGGGCGGTTATACAGATGCTACATCTACATTTTCTGTCTCAAGAATAGAAGCAGAGGGAGAAAGTAGAAAGAAAATGAAAGAAGTGGGGTGTGTTCATCTGCTTGGAAACACACTGGGGTGCTTAGAGCCAAAGGTCCCTGAGATTTCTGGCATCAGGGACCTGTTTCCTACAAGACAACCCTAGATTCCTTGCATGTCCAGTTCCCAGGGTTGCATGGCTATGAGAATCCAGTGTCACCACTGGCCTGACAGGAGGTAGGGCTCAGGTGGCAATGCAGGTGATGAGGAAGGACTACACATACAGGGGAAGCTCTGCTCGCTGGCCAGCCTGCTTCCTAACAGGCCAAGAACTGGCCCTGGGGTTGGAAGACACCCGGTTTAGAAAAAAGACACCTGTTTCTAATAGTGTTCTGGGATTTTCTAATAGAAAATCCCAGATCACACTGTCAGGATGGTTGGGTTCTGGTGCAGTCTTTGGTTTATAGAAGAACCCATCTTCTCTGTGTCCTCATGTGGTGAGGGAAAGGGACTGGAAGCTCTCTTCATTGTAGGGCACTAACTTCATCACAAAGGCCCCATCCTTATGACCTCATTTAGCCCCAATTACCAATTATAGGACCTCCACAAACCTCATCTCTGAAGGCCATCTACCAGGGGACAGGGCTTCAACCTATGAATTTGGAGGAGGCATAAGTCAGTCCATAGCACAAGGAGAAGATGATGGAAAATGAGTAGAGAAGAAACATGAAGATGAAACAAGGAGAGATGACACGAGATCTTCGCTTCCCAATGCATTGTTCTCATGTATTCTACAGGAGAATACCAATTAGGAGGCAAGCTAAGGAGTATGCACACTAAAAAGCAAATTTCTCATACAAGACTACTTTACTATCAAGTGATCTTTTAACACATGTAATATGATTTTATTTTATTTCTAAACACATTGCATATGATAAAAGGGTTTTGCACTCTTCAACATGAGCACTCTGAGTGTCTCCTATCCTATGTGAATATTAGGAATTGTTCCAGTGAGTTTTCTTGACTCTGCCACTAACAATTGTTCTGCTCTTTCCTCATCAAGCCTCCCTCATCTGTAACAGGGTGGGGCATGTGTCCCTAATGTCCTGAGGGCTTCCGAGCACCACATCTCAAATATCTGCAGTCTTCCCTAGACTTTTGGGACAGACAGTCTCACCAGAGCCATGCCTGCTGAATCACTGAGGTTCTGCCATCTGACCAGGTAAACCTAGGTTTGATCCCACACCCGAGACTTCAGGAGATCCAGAGACATCCACAAGAAGTGCCCTTCAGTCTCTGGGAGAGAGGAAAACCTAATCAGCCACAATCAAAGCATGAACTGGCCATTTTTGCAGAGGCTTTTATAAGCTCACACCATTTTTTATTATTTTCTCCTTTCTTCCTTCACTTTAAATAGATGTTAGGAGCTTGGGGTTCTAGCTCAGTGGGAGAGCATTTGCCTCCATAAGCCCTAGAATGTGTGAGAATGAGGCATAGGGTCATAGCAAAGAAGAGAGAAGAGATACATGGTAGAAAATGGGCATGATTAGAAAAATTTAGAAAGTAGGAAGACTTCTGTTTGTAGCCAGGCCAGCCTGTGCTCTCTTTGGGGCAGCCATGAAGACCAAAGGTCCAGAAGAACTTGTGACATTTGCCATTGGCCATTTCCAGCTTCCAGCTCTTTATAACCTCAAAACCTTCATGTTCTTAGCAAAGTGCCACAGAGAAATTCAATAAAAAATAACTAATAATGACTAAATAGATTACAGAAGAAGGAATTTCAGTTTAAGGAATCTGAGAATTGGAATGTAGGTTGGGGAAATTCTAGCTTTGTGTGCCACTCACTGTAAGAATTCTTTAACATTTCTGTGATGATTTTCTAATCAAGTAGCTTGTTTTCAGGCACTGGCTGCCAAATTGTAATCAGCGAATAAAATCTGCTCACACCTGTGTGCAAGGGATTGCACTCAGGACCTAGAGAATGCTAGGGCTGAGCTCTATCTGTAGCCCCAAATGTACATTTTCTTATCTCTGCAGGTGCAAGCTATTATAGAGCTAAAGGACAGGTGGAAATCTATGACTCAGGGACAGGTAAATGCCTGGGGTACACATGTTGTAAATCAGAGAAATTACACGGGATGTCGGCTTAGGTCAAAAAACCTAGAACATTGCTTCAGGAACTTTGAAAGCTGAGTTTTCTACAAATAGTGATACAGTGCTGAACGTTGAGCCAGTGAATAGCTGAAGACTTTTCATATTTTCTAAATACTTTTCTCGAAAGAAGGTCGTTCCCCTGTAGAACCCTGTACTGCTGCCACCCACAAGTGTTTGTTGAACAGAGAAATGTGGAGAAGCACTGACCTCATCTCTGAATCAAACATCTCTCACCATGGGAAGCATGCTGCTCCCAGTCGGATGTTGGAGAGAGAGAGTGTTCCACCCAGGTGGTCTTTTTGTTCATTCATTTGTCTAGTAATTAATGACTGGGACTCTGCACACAGAATAAATAAGATATGATGTTGGCTTGCACAGTCATATAGCTCCACTGTAGGGCCAGGAAGGGCAACCCTGCATTAGATCTTAAAGGACGTTTTTGATCAGCTTAGACAAACACCTCTGCTGGGTACTCACTTGTGAAAGTTTACTTTTCTCTCTGCCTTTCAAGCAGATGACCATGCCTGCCAAATATTTACTCTATAAGGAAGATTTTTCCTGGTGAGGTGATTACATACCTCATTCTACCAGAGCCACTCAGGATCACTGTTTGGCCTAAAAGACTGTATCAGCTTCCTCCTCTGCACAAATGCTCCTCTGCACTGTGACTTACTTCATGTTGTTTTAAAAAGTTGTGTATATTTGTCAACAACTACCAAAGAGTCTAGTTTCATGTCTTGTCACATGAGTTTGTAGTCTGACACATCATTAGGGCACACGCCCATAATCCCAATATTGGGAAGCTGAGACAGGAGGACCATCTTGAGTTTGAGGCCAACCTGGGATTGTATATTCAGTTCAAGACCAGCCTTCAGCACGTAATAAGACCCTGCCTCAGAAAACAAAATTAATAAATAAATAAAATAAAATAAAATAAAATTAAGAAATACATTCTCATCTGAACAAAAATTTTTTAGAAACACAAACTTTCTAGTTATCTATCCTTCTCAATGGACAATTGAGAAAATATAATTCTCTGAAATAAAAGATACATTTTTTTGAACTCTTGTCATATAAATTGTTTATCTTTCGAAACTCAGATTAGTACTGTCTTGAAGTTTTCTGCATTCTCCCTCTCTAGTAGTTTTTATTTGTATAAGAAGGCCAATGTTGGTCTGGCATGATCTTGTATGCCTGTAATACCAGCTGTCAAGTGAATAAATGCATGAAAGCTAATTTCATGTATGGTACAAAATCACCATGGAAAGGGCCAGTCCAGTTTTCAATTCGTGTGTCATTAGATTTCCTTACTGGTCATTGTAACACATGGTCCAGGTGGGGGGACCCACAGAGACCACCAGGCTCATGTGAAGGTGACATAGCATGGGTTTATTGTGCCTGAGTGCAGACAGAAGGCAAAAAGACTATCTTTAGGGAAAAAAGAGAAGTGGGCCCCTTTTTTAGGGGGATGGAAAGAAGGCAGGGAACATTAGGTGGGAATATTATAATAAACATCTGTGGTCAACGTTCTCTGTCTTGTATCATAGAAGGCAAAAAGTCCTTGAAGGGTCTGGTTTAAATTTCCAGGTATCTCCAGGTATCCCCAAATGTCCCTAGATGCCCTGCGGCCTGCAAAATTCCTTGCCTATCTTATCATCTTTATGACATCCTGTGTTTGCTAATGACAACTGTGGTACTGAGCTGAGTTCCCTGTGAGATTAGTGCTTCTGCTGGCATGCAGGCTGAGCGCTGGGAAAGTCAGGTCTGATTTGAGGCTTATAGTCATATTTATTTTCACTACTGCATTTAATAATAATACATAATATTAACAATACTATTGTGATTGCATAAAAGTACACGAGACTTCTCTCTGTTTCTTTTCTTTTTTTGACAGAAAACAAAAGTTTGGACTGGTCTGTTAGACCTCTTCCAAAATCTATTATTTAGATTTTCTAACCCTTATAAATGGTTCCTCAAACTTGGTACCTGGAAAGCTTTGCCAATATAGAGAACCCAAAACCCCACCCTTGAAATTCTGAATGAACCTAGAAGAATACCATGGAATCTACATTTTTACAAAGTTCCCTCTAAATTTCTGATTAGTCAACTTTTCTAATTAAATTTCTGCTGACTTATAAGTGGCATGGTAAACCAAGCTTTTGGCTGAATCCTAAAAGGTGGCCAGAAATCTAGGCAAGCCTCTTCTTGACAACTTGCAGTATTTGAACCAGGAGGAGAAAGGATCACAACCCTTTTCTTTAATACCTCTCCCTGACTATTTGGCAAGGCTTTGCCTGTAGATGTTACTAGCTGACGAAATACGTCCATGGTCCTCACAGCCCCTCCCATCCTTTAATTAGCTGACATGCCAGCAGCATCTTGCCGGCTCTAACCTGGTGGAATCATCTCCAGAACATACAGACAGAATGAGCAGTGTGTGAGGTTTTCTTTTGCTTTTGCTTTTGTTTCTGTTTTAGTGGATGAATGGATCTATCTCCTTGCAAGAATAGCTGGAGAAGAGTCTCTTTCCCTTCCCATGAGCCAGCAGTGTGTGGGAACAAGAGGATGATCCAAAGAGAGGAAAGGAGGATCATCCCTTAGATGAAGCACCACAGCTCTTCACTAGCTTTTGTAAAAGACTAACAGCTATCAGGACCCAGGGAGGAAGGGAATCCCAGTCTGAAGGCCTGTACCACAGCTTTATTCTTGGCTTGCTGACGTCAGCTGGTGTGCCTCGGGAGATAAGAACATTACCACGGGAAGATGCGTGCCTAGTTGACATTGGTGTGGGGAGGAGTTCCAGTTGTGTGGAATGCCAAGGGATGATATCTCGAAGATCATGGATTTTATTCTTTTCCAGCAAGGCAAAATGTTTAGGGTTAACATATAGTGTTAGAACGGATCTTCTTCCCAACCCATGTTAGAGTCTCAGGTCACATCAAGATATTTTACAGAAGGACCTTTTCATCATGGTTGAGAAGACCCCAAGAGCATTAGCATGATAATGTTTCTAATTTATGCCAAGAAGTAGTCATTCTAAACAGAAGAAAAGGTTTTTGGAATCTGTTTCATTTCTTCCAATGAGCAGGACCTAAAGTGCCCTTATGTACACTGGCAGGCTGGCCCATTTAGAGCAACTAAAGCCAGAACACTGACTGATGGGCTGGTCAGAAGCCTAAAGGTTAAAATAGGCCTTCATGGAAAGGTCAGAAATTCAAGGGTGGTAAAGAGGCAGGAGATTGTGTAGAAGGACGAGAGAGGAGACAGATGAAGGCCTGTTTCTGTACTTTTCAGGAAAAGGAGTCAGTGGCACTCAAAGTCAGTTAAGACAAGATGAGTTCAGATGTTTTGGGTTGCAGTGTCAAGCAGTAGATTTTGTCTCATTTTCGTGGTGCAGAGGACTTTTATGGGCTGCACTGTCATGCAACGAGGAAGGCTTAATATTTAGTTAGTTTGTTGGCATTCATTTTCACACAGTGCTAGCCTGGTGCAGTGGGGCATGCTTTTAATCCCAACACTGCTGGAAGCTGAGGTGGAAGGATTGCAAGTTTGAACCATGCCTGGACAACAGGCAAGACCCTGACTCAAAATAAAAAGTAAAAAAGGGTTGGGGATGCAGTAACTCAGTGTGAGATTCAACCCCAAAGCTGCAGAAGCAAAGCAACTACAAGTGATGCAATGATTTCTGGGATTGTGTAGGATTGGAAATAAAATTATGTCATAGTCATACTTGTGTAGTTGGGGCTCTTCTTTAATAAAAACAATGAAAATTAGTGAGTTTTGTTCTGAGAACAACAGGATATTATTGTTTAGTAGGATTTTACTTGTTTCAACTACACAGAGAAATAGAGTTTGTGGAATGGGGTACAGGACATGTTGATGAGCTGATTCAGCTTACAAATACACTGAGTCTGAGCTCTAGTCATTTTGCAAGCACAAGTTTGAGTGACACGTGCAGCTATTCCTCATAGCAGTCAGCTCTTCTCCCCCTTGAACTTCCCCCCAGCCCTCATTTTCTTCCTTTTTTTAGGCTGGGGATGACAGATTGTGTCACTGAACTGTACTAGCCCCCTAGATGTAGTACAACGCCTATATGCAGTCCTCTTGGCTGAAGTTTAAAAAAGACATTGTCTGTAACACACAATAAACTATAAAAAATACTGTAACACCTGGTGGATCACACAGAAATTTAGGATGTTGACTTATTTTCCATAAACACTAAAAATGATAAAATCAATTGCTACTAGTACCAGTGAAGGGGAATCTTCACATAACTGTTAGAAAAAAAATTTCTTCGAGTGTTGAATACTCCCCTCACAGGAATGGCACTGCTGAAATTTGTTGCTGCGGTTTCTGCTGATATAAAACACAAAGCAGGGGCAGCTCTAAAGGTTCCCCCCGTGAGTCTCAGCAAGTTTTTCAGAATACTTTGAAAATAGGGCAGCATGGCTGGCAGAATAATGATCTCCCCTCAAAATTTCCGGCAAAATTATCCAGAGTGACAACCTCAAAGGTATTCCCAAAACCTGAAGATATGTGACAAATGAATTAGGGATCTTGAGATGGAAATTAAATTAGGGATACAATGAAACTAGGAATCTTGAGATGAAAGCGTCATCCTGAATTACCTGGGTAGATGCAAAGTAAATAACAGAAGTTGAGAAATAATCAGGGCGCCAGAGTCAGAAACACCTGAAGATGCTACACATGAGACTAGAAAACAGAGAAAGAGATTATTATAGATAACTGAATTACTTAGAAACATTACAGGACTGGGCCCTTGAGCGGTCAGTGCAGAGGGTAAGTGCTGCGGGTGCACTGTTAGAAGGTCTTGCTTCAAGGCAAGGAGAAATGACTACATCACATCCCGCCACTAGGAATGAACAGCAATGATTAATACTCTAGCTAGGCATCCATCACGTCGGGGGAACAGGGTCTAAAAGTTGCCCCGTCTCTTCCAGCAAAGTCCTTGTCTGTCCATACACACTTGCTGCATGACTTGCTTCTCTGTTTGACCCCCCATTTGATCCATATTACCTAGGCAACTATGTGTAAATTTATTGGATGACCGTAGCTTTGTCCTCACACCCACCTTGTGATTTTCCACTGGGCAATGTTACCTATGACTATTCTTTTAATCATTTTAGTTAACTATAGTTTTGTCCCACCTTATACCCACCTCACCTCATTGTTTTACTCTAAAAAGTCCCTTTAAAAGTGCATTTCCAGAACCTCTCCTGTTCTTCTTAGACAGAAACTTTTCTTTCTCCTAATAAATGCTAGCAGGCTGGGAGTTCTACTCCCTTATATTATTGGAAGCCCAGTACCATCCCTGTGTCACTCCTATATCTGGATTGTGGGCCAAGAAAGGTATGTGGCCTATGGAAGCTGGAAAATGCAAACATTTTCCTCTAAATCTGCTAGAAAAAATGCAACTCCATTAACACCTTGGCCTTAACTCTTTACTGCTTATTTTGGACATTTGACCTCCAGAACTGTAAAATAAATTTGAGGTGGGTGTTTTCAGTTACTAAGCTTAAGGTAATGGATCATAGCTGCAGTAGGTAATCATTAGAAAGAAGACTAATAAATATCTCATAATGAGAAAATTATATCATTCATTACAGGAGACCCAGAGAACTCACTTAAGTGGAAGGTGGCCTGGATTCCAACTAAGGAGAACTGAAGGTTTTAAAATATCCAGGGAGGCTGGGGATGTAGCTTACAGGAAGAGCACTTGCCTAATATGTGCAAAGCCCTACGTTCAATCTCCATCACTGAAAAAAAAATATGGAGAAGTATGAATTTCCTCCAGAATGTTAAGCCACAGAGTGGGAGTATTCCTTGTAAATATTAACCTTACTAATGGCTCAAAGCAATTAACATTTAAATATATTCAATTACTGCCACCTTCAAAACTACTCAGTGCCTGTTCAGCTCCTGTATCCCACCTGCCTTCTTTTTTGTTTTTTTGAGACAGGGTCTCACTACGTAGTTCAGGCTGGCCTTGAGCACAGGACATTCTCCAGGCTGACCTCCAATTTGTGGCAATCCTCCTGCCTCAGCCTCCCCAGTGTTGGGATTATAGGCATACACCACCCCCACACCCAGTCTATGTCACTCTTTACATCTTTTGGATGGGTTGTCCATATCTATTCCATTTCCTCAATTTTTCTCATACCAATCCATTGCAATCAAGTTAGGTTTTAATTACTTTAATAAATGGCCTCATGAGGTTACCAGTGACACTAAACCCAATGCCCTTGCTTACAGCTCATTTTATTTAAACTCTGAACACATTTATCTGTACCCTTAGAACACATTTCTCTTGACTTCTGCAATATGACAATGTTTTCCTTCCAGCTTTCTGGCTCCTCCTTTAGGCTTATTTTGTACGTGTCTCAGAGTGACCACTGCATGGATTTCCTTACGCTCCTGGTCTTCAACTTTGTTCTTTCCCTGTATAGGAGATTTTTTCACTCCCATGTCCTTTGTTTCAATCTATTCACATGAACGATAAAATTTACAATCTAAATCTGACCAGAGCTCTGGGGCCTGGAGCCCTATATTCAGATCTCTTAGAACTTCATGTATAATATATGTCCCAAAGTGAACTAATTATCTAATTTCCACAGTTGATGATCTACCAGTATTTCCCAATCAAGTAAGACGGCGTGGTCATGCATCCACCTGCTGAAGTCAGAAAGCGGGGGGTTATTTCAGATTTCTTCTTTATCCATACACTTTTCCATTCATCTTCTTTTTCATGAACTGAGAGCTTCATGCATGGTAAATGTACTCTGCCACGGAGCCACACCCCCATACTCCTCTTTTTATTTATTTATTTATTTATTTATTTTTTTATTTAAGAGGAAAAAGAGAAAAACACAAAACAAACCAAAGCGGCGTAAGGGTACACGCAATACAGAACTACAAAACAAAACAAAACAAAACAAAACAAAACAAAAAACCATAACAGTAAGAAATTACCTGCTAGTAGATTACACACTATTTTCTTGAAAATAGTTCCTTAAATCACAGTATCAAAGAACACAAGGTGGACATTCAAACAGGGAGACTGCAAACAGCTGTGTTCAATGTTCCAAAAACATTGATAAAGTCAGCTATTTAACACCCCCAAACACACTTGCTGTTATATCCGTTAGAGCTCCTTTTCTTTTTTTTTTTTCCCTCTCTTTTTTACAACAAAATTTACACATCTTGGATTTTATTACTCCTTAGTGCTTATTACTTTCTTTGGGGGGGGGGAAGAATACAGTCAAATATGGCAAAACAAAGCTGTCAGTCAATACCAAGGATAGACGTAGCACATGGTGTAGAACAGAGTACAAGTTTATCAACAATGGTTATCAACGTTGTCCCTTGTTTCCTTAAAAAGAATTGTCTATCTTATTAGATATTATAAAGTTGGACAAAACAGTAGAGAACAAGACCAATAAAACTTAGGCGTTGTAAACATTACAGGACTTCCAAAGAAGACAATAGTCAAACCAGAATGGGTATCTTAGTGAATCTTATTGTCTTCAAAGTAGTTGCCTATGTCTTCAAACTTGATACTATCATATAGAATGGAACAGAGTCTAATCAGTCAAAACAAGATCGTGGGAGTACTACAGGACTTCAAAACAAGTTAATAGGAAATCGAAAAGAGTTACTATTTATATATCCTAATTTTTTTGAATTTTTTCTTTAATTAAGACAAACATAAGAAATGACTAAATAATTTTTTTTGAAACAATAAGGGGGAGATTGAGATAAAACAGGACATAACAATATAACAATAGAGGTCACAGCATGACTGTTTCAATAACCTAGTACTTCACCACCTTATAACCTGACTTAATAGTAGTTACCATAGTGTCTTTTTCCTTGAAATATTTGGGTAAAACTTCATATACTCTAGCTTCAAATATTTTCATATCAAGAAGCCCAGAATAAAGCCTTTCTAATTAATGAGTGAAAACTTTATAAGGCTTCAAGGCCACCTAATGGGGAATCATGATTACCACATATTTTTATATATTTGAATCATTACTTACATTAGGGAAACTATTCGGTATTCACACATGCGAGACTGATTTATTTCACTTATGAGTATGGTCTCAAGCTGTGCCCATTTATTGATAAATATCTCAATGTGATCCTTCTTTATAGCTGAATAATACTCCATTGTATAGAAATACCATAACTTTTTTATCCATTCCTCAGTTGATGGGCACTTGGGTTGTTTCCAAGATCTGGCGATTACAAATTGTGCTGCTATAAACATAGGTGCACATATATCACTGTGGTATGATGCTTTCAGTTCTTCTGGGAATATGCCTAGAAGTGGAATAGCTGGAATAAATGGGATTTCCAGTCCCAACTTTTTGAGAAATCTCCAGACAGATCTCCACAAAGGCTGTACCAGTCTACACTCCCACCAGCAGTGCAGGAGAGTTCCTTTTTCCCCACAGCCTCTCCAGCATTTGTTGTCGGTTTTCTTGATCCTGGCCATTCTTTCAGGAGTGAGATGGTATCTCAGTGTGGTTTTAATTTGCATTTCTCTAATGACCAATGATGATGAGCATTTTTTCATGTATTTATTTGCCATTTGCATTTCTTCATCTGAGAATTGCATATTCATCTCAGATGCCCATTTTTGGATTGGATCTTTGAATTTCGGAGGTCTGAGTTTCTTTAATTCTTCATAAGTTTTAGACAAGAGGCCCTTGTCTGAGAGAGAGTTCACTAAAATCTTTTCCCAGTTTGTGGGTTTTCTTTTCACTATGCTGGAGATTTCTTTTGACATGCAGAAACTTTTTAATAAGAAGTGGTCCCAGTTATTGATTCTGGGAAGTATTTCCCGTGCGGTTTGAGTCCTGTTCATGAATTCTTTACCTACTCCTATGTCTCCAAGGTTTCTACCTATTTTGTCTTCCAATAGATTTAGTGTTTCTGTTTTAATATTCAGATCTTTGACCCATTTACATTTTAATTTAGTACATGGTGATAGACATGGGTCTAGCTTTAGTTTTCGGCAAATGGAGAGCCAGTTTTCCCAGCACCATTTATTAAAGAGACTGTCGTTCTTCCAGTGAACCTGCTTGGCTCCTTTATCAAAAATAAGGTGGTTGAGTGTGTTCGTAGTTGTGGTTGTATCTTCTAATCTATTCCACTGATCTTCAGCTCTGTTTTGATTCCAATACCATATTGATTTTACTACTGTTGCTTTGTAGTATAACTTCAAGTCAGGGATTGTGATGCCTCCTGCTTTGTCTTTGCTGCTTAGAATTGCCTTTGCGATTCTAGGTCTCTTCTGGTTCCAGATGAAATTTAGGAGTGATTTCTCTAGATCTATAAGGTATGTTGATGGTATTTCTATTGGGATTGCATTGAATCTGTATAACAGTTTTGGGAGAATGGCCATTTTCACAATGTTTGTTCTTCCTATCCATGAGCAAGGGATGTCTTTCCATTTTCTGAGATCATCTTCAATTTCCTTTTTCAGTGTATTATAATTTTCACTGTATAAGTCTTTCACTTCTTTCGTAAGAGTAATTCCTAAATATTTCATTTTTTTGCTTGCTAATGTGAATAGTCCAGTTTCTCTTATTTCCCTCTCTGTAATTTTGTTGTTCGTGTATAGGAATGCTATTGATTTCTGAGTATTGATTTTGTATCCAGCCACATTACTGAATTTATTTATTGTATCTAAGAGTATTTCAATGGAGTTTAGGGGGTCTTCTATGTAGAGTATCATGTCATCTGCAAACAATGATAATTTAACTTCTTCTTTTCCTATCTTTACCCCTTTTATTTCTCTTTCTTGCCTAATTGCTCTGGCTAGTACTTCCAGTACTATATTAAATAGGAGTGGTGATAAAGGACATCCTTGTCTTGTACCCGACTTTAAAGTAAAGGCTTTCAATTTTTGGCCATTTAGTATGATGCTGGCTGTTGGTTTGTCATAAATGGCCTTTATTATATTGAGGTAAAGACCATTTATTCCAATTTTCTGTAAAGTTCTTATCATGAATAAGTGTTGGACCTTATCGAAGGCTTTTTCTGCATCTATAGAGATGATCATGTGATTCTTATTTTTGGCTTTATTGATATGGTGGATTACATTTATTGATTTGCGTATGTTGAACCATCCTTGCATTCCTGGGATGAATCCCACCTGGTCATGGTGTATAATCTTCTTGATGATTTGCTGGATCCTATTTGCCAATATTTTATTGAGGATTTTTGCATCTGTGTTCATTAGGGAGATCGGTCTATAGTTCTCTTTTATAGTTGGGTCTTTCTCAGGTTTTGGTACTAGAGTAATATTTGCTTCCAGGAATGACTTAGGAAGGATTGCTTCCCTTTCAATTTCATTGAATAGTTTGAGGAGTGTCGGCATTAGGTCTTCTTTATATTTCTTGTAGAATTCTGCAGTGAATCCATCTGGGCCTGGGCTCTTCTTGGTGGGCAAGGACCCAATTACATTCTCAATTTCATTAGCAGAGATTGGGTTATTCAACAGTTTTATATCCTCTTGATCTAGCTTTGGTACTTCATATGCTTCTAAGAATCTGTCTATTTCTTCTGTGTTATCAAACTTTTGAGAGTAGAGGTTTTCGAAATAGGTGTTGATGATCCTCTGTATTTCTATTGGGTCTGTAGTGATTTCTCCTTTTTCATTTCTTATTGCATGAATTTGAGCTTTTTCTTTCCTTTTTTTAATAAGGTTGGCTAGGGGCTTATCGATTTTATTTATTCTTTCAAAGAACCAACTCTTTGATTCGTTGATTCTTTGGATTGTTTTCTTAGTCTCTATTGCATTGATTTCTGCTCTGATTCTTATAATTTCCTCTCTTCTTTTGGCTTTGGGCTTGACTTGCTCTTCTTTTTCTAGCTGTTTGAGGTGTAGTATCAAGTTATTTACTTGTATTCGTTCTGTTTTCCTGATGTGGGAACTCAGTGCAATAAATTTTCCTCTCAGAACGGCTTTCATTGCATCCCACAGATTCCGGTAAGTTGTATCTGCATTTTCATTTTCTTTTAGGTATTGTTTAATTTCTTCTTTAATTTCTTCTGTGACCCACTGATTACTCAAGAGTGTGTTATTTAGTTTCCATGTGTTTGCGGAATTTTTGCAGTATCCTTTGTCATTAATTTCTAATTTCAGAGCGCTATGATCCGATAATATGCAAGGGATGATTTCAACTCTTTTGCATTTGCTTAAATATGTTCTGTGAGCTAATATATGGTCTATTTTAGAAAATGATCCATGTACTGCTGAGAAGAATGTGTATTCTGATGTTGTTGGGTGGAACATTCTGTATATGTCTATCAAACCCATTTGTTCACAGGTGTGATTCAGTTCTGTTATTTCTTTGCTCATTTTCTGTCTGGTTGATCTGTCCCTTGGTGTCAGTGGTGTATTAAGATCTCCTGTTACAATTGTGTTACTGATAATTTGAGTTTTCATTTCTGTTAATAATTGTTTTATATAACTGGGTGCTCTGGAGTTTGGTGCGTATATATTTAAGATAGTTATCTCTTCCTCTTGGAGTTTTCCCCTTACGAGTATGTAGTGACCTTCTTTGTCCTTTATGGTCATTGTTGGTTTAAAGTTCACGTTGTCTGCAAACAGAATGGCTACTCCTGCCTTTTTTTGGATTCCTGCTGCATGAAGAATTGTTTTCCATCCTTTGACTTTCAGTCTGTGAGTATCTTTCTGGGTTAGATGGGTTTCCTGTAAACAGCATATGGTTGGATTTTGTTTCTTGATCCATTCTGCTAGTCTGTTTCTTTTGATTGGTGCATTGAGACCATTTACATTAATGGTTATTACTGTTAAATGCTGGTTAATTGTAGGAATGTTATCTCTCTGCTGTTGCATCTTTATCTTTCGGTTCTGTTTAATTATTTGCTTTGCTTAGTGGTTTTTTCCTTTGTGTATCTAAACTGTCTTTCAATATTTTTTGCAGGGTTGGTTTGGTGTTCATGAAGTTCTTCAGCTGTTCTTTGTCATGGAAGTATCGTATTGCACCATCTATTTTGAATGATAGTTTTGCAGGATATATCAGTCTTGGTTGGAAATCATTTTGCTTTAGGATCTGGAATACTTCACTCCATGCTCTTCTTGACTTTATCGTCTGTGCTGAGAAGTCTGCTGTGATTCTGATAGGTTTTCCTTTATAAGTGATTTGTCTTTTCTCTCTGACAGCTTTTAATAATCTATTCTTGTGTTGGATTTCTGGGATGGTGACTATTATATGTCTGGGTGTAGTTTTATTTTGGTTATGACTGTTTGGAGTTCTATATGCTTCACTGATCCTGATGTCAGTTTCTGATCTCATGCTTGGGAAATTTTCAGCTATTACTTCTCTAAATATCCTCCTGACATCCTTCATGTTGTCTCCCTCTCTTTCATTAATCCCTATCATTCTTATGTTATTCTTCTTTGCATCGTCTTGCATTTGTTGAATTGTTGTTTCCTGGTTCCTTGTTATTTTCAAAAGATCTTTCCTTTCCTGTTCACTAGCTGCAATCCTGTCTTCAAGGTCTGAAATTCTATCTTCACTTTCATTAAGGCGGTTTTTACAACTTTCAGTGGAGTTTTTTATTTCCTGTATATCTCTGTGCATCTGCATTATGTATTCTGTTTGTTTCTTATATTGCTCGTCTAGGGATTCTATCTTTTTGTTTATTTCCTCCAATTTTTTATCTGTGTTTTCTTTAGATATATTTAGAATCTCTTTCATTTCTTTTATCATTTCTTCTTTTATCTGGGAGATTATTTCGAGTTTGAATTTCTTTAAAGCTTCCTGGAGTTGCTTGTCAATTTCAGTGGCTATTGTGTCTGATATATGAGGTGGATGGGATATATTTTCTTCTATATACATCGCTCCTAGGGTTTCTTGAGATGGGCTGGAGGTTTGAGGTTGTAATTTGGTCTTTCGTTTTGTCATTTTCCTATACTTCTGTGTTTCAAGTGTTACTTGAAAGCTTCCTCAGGATCTGTTGAAAATCCCCTTCTATGTTTGGAGCTACTGGGACTCTGGCGCCGCGCTACTCCAAGCCATTAGGCCTACAGAACCAGTGGCCCTCCTCTGCCTGCTCAGAACTCCGCAGTTCCAGACAAGCTGGGCCTCAGGGACACTGTGCGCCCACCTGCCCCTTGGAAGCTCCACAGTTCTTCAATCGCAGCCGGGTTAGGGTACTCACCACAGGCCGCAGTGCTTCAGGAACCTGTGGACCCTCCCTGGTTGCAGAGATATCCACAGTCCTCCAGACATGCAGAGAGGCCAGTGAGGGCACCCCAGATCTGCCCAGCTCCTCCTCTGCAGACCTGTGGCCAGGCGCGGCAGCTAAACAGGCTGGGCTAGGCTGGTAGTGTGGGCCAGCCCACCTATTGGGAGCTCAGCAGGTCTCCAAATGAAGCCGGGAATGGGGAGGCTGATGTGGAAGCCTTAAACCCACCTCTCTCCTTCACTGCACCTGGAAGCCTGAGGGAACTCCAGCAGTCTGGGCGCAGAAATCCAGAGTCCTCCAGACACGCAGAGAGGCCAGTGAGGGCACCCCAGATCTGCCCAGCTCCTCCTCTCCCCCATACTCCTCTTGAACCTATCTTACCAGAAAATCCGATTGATTCAAACAATTATTTAACTTTGTCTAATTTTCTCCATGCCAGTGAAGCTTGCAGTTTCTGTTCTCTTCACCTTCATGTCCTTGTAACTCTTATTCAGAAAATTATGCTCTCAAGACTTGGAGGAGTAGCTCAGTGGTAGACTGCTTACCTAACACACACAGGGCCTAGACAGACAGATGAATAAATAAATTATATTCTCAATTCCCAGGTGGTGGGACCTTAAGCAAGAACTTTCTCAAAGTCCATGTTTCTTCCTCAGTTTCTACTACTTCGTGGAAATATACAGCCATGAGGAACTAGCATGCTGGTGGGGCTGACTTAGAGGATACCAAGTTGGTGGCGGTGCACCTGAGTACCTGCGCATTATGGTTGGAATCTACAGAGTGCGATTCAGAAGAGGTAAAAAGCAAATGAGGTTATAGAGAAGGAATCATGAAAGTGATTTATGTACATGAGAAGCAATGTGGCAGAGTGGAAGTGGGTTAAAAATGTCATAGTGGGAAGGCCATGACACACACAAGAGGACTGGCTCACAGAAACATACAGTGTATCAATCCACCTCTCATACATGGAATCATATCTAGCTTTATCAACTACATCTTCCTCTTTTTTGTACATCTAGCTTATTGAATTTCACAATAATAATAAAATGGACTCAGGGATAAGGTAAACGCCAGTGGTGTCTATGCTAAGTTAAGTTGGCAACATAAAATTGCCCTATTGTTGAGGAGGTCTCTCACTACTGGCTCCCTGTGAAATTCCAATTTTATCAGCTTGATTTTATTTATGTATTTATTTATTTAGTTTTTGCAACTTCAAAATGTAATTCCATTTCATCTTGAACTTACAAAAAATAATTCTACAGTGATGGAGAAATTTGCAAAGAGGCAATTCAAGCAAGCTTTTCTTTCTTCAGGAAAATTTGTGCTACCCAGTACAAATGTTAATTTTCATAGATATTTTACCATTAGTTACTTACCTTACCAGGTAAATTATATCTCTTGGGAATATTATCAAAGCTAATGGTGAAGGAGTTGTTTTCAGGTTGGGCTGAAATCCAAGGCACTTCAGGGAAGGACAAAAATTTGTGTAGGGGACTGACCAAACACTTAGCAGATGCTTTTGTACTGACACTGGGAACTTTTGTTGTATATACTTGAGATGTATCCTACGAAAACAGCATCATAAAAGCAACATACATAACTGTTAATCCTGGTATGTCAACTTTGATAGGTTAAGGAAAGCCTAACAGATTAGTAAAGCACATTGCTGGGTGTACCTGGGAGGGTAATGGAGGAGCAGCTTCCGAACTCCGAATAGTTCCTCCCCGATTCCTCCCTGACATTCTTTTCCTAGTCTGCATCCCTGTCACCAGGAACTGAGCAGCTTTGCTCTGCCATGATCTTGCACCATGGTATCTCTGCCCAGGCTCTAGATGACCATGGAATGAAGCCCTGAGTAAATTAAACCTTTCTTATTTTGGGTTATGTATGTCCTTGTTTTAGGTTGTGTATTGTGTCTCAGCAATGGATAAACTGACTAACACAATATAAGCATTACAGTTTCAGAGAATTTCAACAAAAACTTTTTACTGTACCCCCTCCTCCCATACTTGAGAAAGAAAAAGAGTTTGGAGAAAAGGGAAGTGGGGGAAAGAATTGAACAGTGAAAGAGCCCCTAGATTATGTCACTTTACTAAGAATTTGTTGAGCAATCATGCCAAAGCAGAATAAATATTTACATGTTGTTTCTATTATCATTACTAATACTCCCACAATCATTAAACAGTAGCAGGTCTGAAATATGCAGGCAATTTGTTATTGGCATAACCCTTATTATGGTTGATACATCATGTCCACTTGAGGGGTTTAGAAGTGTAACTAAGAGACTCAGGTGAGAGCCAGGATCCTTACTTTGTAAACATCCTTATGCTGTGCAAGAGAAGGGCACAGAGGTGGTGTGAGCACTACACCAGCCCTGGGCAGGGGTGGGAGGTGGGGGTTGGGGGTTGAGGCGTACCCTGCTTACAGTATAAGGGAGAAGAGCCTTGAAGCGTTGCCCCGGTGCCACCCTGCCTTGGAGCTGGCTGATTATGGGCTGAAACCCACTAACAGTGAGCTAAATAAACCTTTCCTTCCTTCATTTCAGGTGTCAGGTATTTTGTCCCAGCAATGAGAGGAAAGTAACCAAGACAACCCTATAGATACTGGAACTACAAAACAGAACTTTAAAAATTAGATTTTTTTTTCCTTTTCGGTCAAGTGGCATCCAAATTTCATCAGGCCTAGGGCATACATGGGTCCCCCATTTGTCCTCTACCCAGAAGACAGAGTGGGAGCCTGGTGGTCAACCCCAATTTCATTCCCTTAGGCAAGGGAGGGAGAGGTCTGGGTTCAGGAAGGAATAGAACTAGCCTAAAAAGTCTATTTTTTCCTTTGTATTTCCTTCTCACTCTGGGAGCAGTGCCATTTGGATGAGATAAGAACCAGTACGATTGGAAATAATGGAGCTGAGGAACTGACTTCCTTCTGCTCATGTAATGCTAAACAGCACCTTGTGGTCATTCCTCCTTTCATTGTCCTAAGGAGGTAGAAAATAAAATAATCAAAACTTAGCGGATGTCTGACACCCCAGAAGAAAGCATCTGTGAGTTGAAACTCCTGAACTTCAGTCACCTTCCCCTACTCACACCTCACTGTGGGTTTAGAAGCATGTACTGCATTCATAAATATGATTAAGATTAGAGTGAACTCTGGGACGAGCATGCACACTAAGGGCCCCTGAGGTGCCTCAGCATCCTGCCAGTCACACACAGAGTTCAGGGCAGACACCTGTGTTGAGGTGCGCCTCCTTTCAATTCCAGAGGTCAGACCTATGGGTGGGTCTGTTGCTGTCTCCATGTGCCATGACCTGTGCACAATGCTTTTGCTTCTTTGTCACCCTGGCACTATTTTCATTTTTCGCATGGACTTGTCCTGAGCCTAACTTCCTGTGATCTTCAATGAGTGGAACTGCCTGCCACTTTTTACTGGGTATATCTTTGCAATTCATTGTATGTCATATGCAAAAGCCTGAACCATACCTGCCACTTACATGATAATAGGATCTTCACCATTTGTGGCCATTTGGACCTACTGCAGGTCACTTTAGAGCACTGAATGGTGTGAGAAGAGATTCAGAGTTAGAAAAATACTTGTGAGCATTGGTTTTGTTGGTTTGAAATCCTCACTCATTTTGGTTTGCTTTCGTTTGATTTTGTTTCTTGTATCTTTCTCTTCTCATGACCACTTGTGGGAAATACAGCCCCAGACGCAGTTTGTCAGTGCAGGTAATAAAGCATTCAAACATCAAGAAATCTTGACAAGGCAACGTTTACTTCTGTAGAAGAGCACGAGCACATTTTAGCTTGAGGCAGCAGGTGCATGCAGAAATGCAACAGCAGACTCCTTTTATTTCCTAACTTCTCAGCATGAGAAGCAGCTGACTTTCTGCCCACTGACTGGTTTGCAGGTTCACAATCTATCCTGATTGGCTATTTTAAGCTGCACGAGAGGAGGGGGTAAGGGATCACTCAACTCCTTTTAAGCTGGCTGTTGATAAATTACTTTTGGTGGTCAGTTATGTTCCTGGGATCTAGGCTGGGATCAAGACATTTCCTGTTACTGGTGTAAGGGTGGGGGAGTAGCCAAGCATGGACTGAGTTACAGTGGAGGTGCTGCTGTTTATATCTTTTGATAGAAAACACAGGGCAATGAATTCTCACACACTTTTATTCTAGGATGGGGGCAGGGTTTCTGTAGCATCTAGAATTACATAAGCCATTTATAGCTTCAAGTTGTTCTGATGCTTCTTTGTGAGACAATGTCTATTCAAGGTTCTTAAACTATTTGTAGTAAAAAAAAAAAAAGCCTGTGGGTTAAGAGATTTTAAGAGAATGCTGGTGCTGTGTTTGAGGGTCTTGGTTTAAACTGCTCAGGAATAAATATGTTTGTGCTCCTTTGCAGCTCCTCTGAAAGTTTTAGTTAACTAAGATGTAGAAAAAGATGAATTTATAGATACAGTACGACTTATATAAATGAAAGCACATATTAATTTCTTGGAACTATTTTTTAAAAGATTCTTGGGAGTAACTTTGGCCAGGGTCCCGTCCATACCATTTTCCTTGCCCTGCTTAGGACGAGTTGCAGGTACAGGCAAGGTCTTCTGTGCACTATCCCTGGTGTTTATGAGTTTCTTACTGGAGTTTAAAATTTCTCTCATTTTGGCTAAGAGTCCTTGATTCATTTTAACCTTGTTGTTATTTAAAATATTGTTATAACTCGTTTGCTGAAAATTGATTTTTGTCTCCTACTGAAACAGGAGATAAGGGCATGGCAAAGCAGTTGTGCAAGCAGGCACGAGCTGTCAGTCGTGGCAAGGGCACACGTGCAGAGCCGCTTCTGAGTCCTGCTCCTGGTACCAATTGGAGAATGCAATCAATTCTTCTGGTGCAAGATCCAGCAGGTTTTGGATAGGATGGTGTTATGGTTGGTGTACAGAGGTACCTCCAAACCTCATAGGCTTTATGGAGGTGGCTGAAAATAGTGTGTAACTGACTTGTAGTACAGTGCTGGGGTTAAGGGTGGGTGATTGCTAGATCAATCCACTGACTAGATTGGCACCACCCTAATCCTGGTAGACTGGATACAGTGTAAGGGACAGAAAGAGGTTTGCCTGTGTCCTCTCTCATTGTTTTCACTGTCATGAATGGCTGTCCCTCTGCCACACCACCCTGCCTTGGAACCAGCTGACGATGGACTGAAACCTTGACCCACTGTGAGCTAAATAAACCCTTCTCCCTTTAACTTTGGGTGTTGGGTATTTTGACTTCGCCATGAGAAAAGCTGCTAAGACAGATGCCTGGATCTGAGGTCAGAATGGGGAGTAAAGAAGATGGCGATTGTTATGCTCAGAGCTGCTGGAAAACTTTCACCAGCCTTTAGTAAATGTAAAACCTCTACTTTTTTATTTTGCTTGTCTTGTCCAATTCTTTGAACAGGACAAGAAGAATCTGGGCATCCAGTAACTGCCACTTCCATTCCTTAATAAAATAAATAAATAAATAAAAATTTTAAAAATACAAATAAAGCAGAAATTTGCCTACAGAGAGCTTGTTTCTCTCAGTGGGAATATTGTTCCTAAACTGGTTTCTTTCTTTTTTTTTTTTTTTTTATTTAAGGAGAAAAGAAAAGAAAGAAAAAAAAAAAACAGTGAAGGGGTACAAGTTATACAGATTTACAGGAGAAAAAAATGCGCAGTAGGCAATCACTAGTTAATGGATTACATATTGCCATCTTAGAAATAATTGTTCAAGTCACAAAATTAAAGCTTGTAGAGTGGACATTCCAACAATGATACTGCAAACAGTTCTGTTCAATGATCCAATAAAACTCTGTGATATCATTTTCTATCTTATACATTTAAATATACATGCAGTTATATAGTTTAGAGCACTTTCTTTTCCTCTCTTTTGTACAATGACTATTACACATTTTGGGTTTCATTGCTCCCACGGTTCTTATTGCTTTTTTGGAAGAGAGTAAAACCAAATGTGACATAACAGAACAGAATCGGTCAAGTCAAAAGGGTGGACATAATAGATAATATAAAAACATAATACAAGGTGATCAACAATGGTTACCATAGTGCCTCCCGCTATTTCTAATAGAATTGCCTATATCATTAGTTGTTATACAATTGAACAAAACCGTAAAGAATAAAACCGACAAAACCAAAACATTGGAGATATTGTAGGTCTTCAAAAGTAGATAAAAGTCAACGAGAATGGGCGTTATAATGAATCTCATTATCTTCTCAGCTGATGCCTAAACTTTCGAACCTGATACTATCCAGCAAAACAGAATAGAGGAACCTCAGTCAAAAACAAGATGGTGAGAGTAATACAGGGCTTCAAATCGAGATAATAGAAAGTCAAAGTGGGTTACTATATTATATCCTGCTATATTTTTCCCTTTAATTAAATGGATAAAAATAAAAAAGTAAATAATGGAGTGGAGATTGAGAAAAAAGAGGGCATAACAGCGAAACAGGGCAGATCAAAACATAACCATTTAAGCAGAATAGTGTTTCGCCACCAGATAATCCTGACCCAAAAATAGTTACCATATTGACTCCCTCCCTGAAGTCCTTGAGTACAACTTCATATATTGTAGCATTAAGTATATCAAAACAATGTAAAACCATTTAAGAGAATGACAGCATTATAGAGTATTTAGAATCGACTAACAGAAAATGGACAATGGTCTCTGTATAATCTCCTTGTCCTTAAAAGGTTTTTGCTTATACTATCATACATAACAAAATCCAATAAGATACAACCTGTTTAGACCATTGGAGACAGAAGAACAAAAGCTAGATGAGACTTCAAAACAAGATGGTACTAAATCAGCATTACCTATTAAGATGTCATTTTCTCCAAAAAAAGCTGTTCCTATCATCCAATCTTCTCTGTCTCATTTCTGTTGAGCTCTTTTTCTGTCAGTAGCTGTCAGTTTGTCTTCTTCATTTTGTTCTCTGCTCCATTCGTTGTGGCCTCCCCGCCACTATTTCTGGGTTCTTTGTATTTTTCTTTTTTTAGAATATCCTGCAATACTTTCTGTAGGGTTGAATTGGTGGTTGCAAATTCCCCCAGTTCCTCTTTATCCTGGAAGCACCTCGTTTTTCCATCAATTTCCAGGGACAGTTGTGCAGGATATCTCAATCTTGGCTGGAGATTATTATCTTTCAAAGCTTGAATTATTTCTCCCCATGCTCTTCGTGATTTGATGGTTTGTGAAGAGAAATCTGCTGTAATTCTGATGGGTATTCCCTTGTAAGTGATCTGTTTCTTGTCTCTTACAGCTTTTAATATTCTGTTCTTGTATTGAATTTCTGGAATTTTTATTATTATATGCCTGGGTGTTTCTCTGTTAGGGTTGTAGGTAGCTGGGGTCCTGTATGCCTCATACATCTGAGTATCTTTACCTTTTGCTAAATTAGGAAAATTCTCCTGGATTATTTCTGTGAGTAGCTTTTGTAGTTCACTTGTTTGTGTCCCTACTTCTTCTTTTATGTTCTTAATCCTTAAGTTATGGCTCCTCTTATCATCTTCTTGTCTTTGTATTATTGCTGTGTGTTTCTTTGTTATTTTTAAGAAGTTTTTCATTTCATTCTCCCATGTTTCAAGTCTGCCCTCCAATTCAGATAGTCTGTCCTTAGTTTCTTTCAAGCTGTTATGCCAGTCTTGGATAGACTTCTTAATTTCTTGATAGTCTCTTTGAACCTGCTTCACATACTCAATGCTTTCTCTGTTTTCTCCATCAAGCAATTCTCCCCTCTTTTTCTGTTCTTCCATTCCACCATCTGCTTTTTCTTAGGTGGTGCTTAGCATTTCTCTAACTATTCTGCATACTTCTAGCTTCAGGTCATTGATAACTTCATTCCTGAATTGGTCTATGAGGCTCTCTGGATGGCGCTTAATGTATATTGGTGCGGTGTCCACTATTGCCTGTTTCTCAGGATTGGGGGCCGAGGAGCCTTTTTTGTTGCTTCCCTTCCCCATATTTTCTGTTCCTTATAAAATGCAATCTTACATAGGAGGCCCGGCTTCCCTGCCTGTCAGCCACAGCCTGATCAAATTGCGCTGGCTAGTTGTTCCCACCCACCGCTGTGCCCCAGGGAGTTGCGGAGGAGGCAGCCTACGCGGGAGTCGGTCGCTCCTCCGGGCCACCGTCAGGCTTTGGGATCTGGGTTAGGCCAGCCTAGGGAGTCCGCCAGCAGCGTCACTCAGGCCAGGCACCTTTCACCAATCCCGTCCGAGAGGGGAATGTGCGGCTGGAGTTGTCACCGCGCCCTGCTCTTACAGGACTGCCCGAGCCCAGAAAAACCTCCGCTGGAGTCAAACTGTGGTAGGGGATCAGTTTCTTGCTCACCTCGCCACCAGTCAGTTTTCCTCCTTGTCCGTCCTGTTTCCGACTCCGTTCGCAGACTCCCGTTCCCAGAGCTCGGCGCGTCTCTCCTTGCCGAGCCGCTGTGGAGGCAGCCAGCCGCTGGGCGGCAGGAAATCCAAACCGCGGTTTCCAATGGCGCGGGGTCGAGCCTCCACACCGAGATTTTTCTGTTCCTATTTTAGCGCCAGGACTGTATTCTAAGTTAGATTCTCTCAGCCCAGTTCGTTCCTGAGTCAGCAGAGCATATCTCTACTGGTTCGTATCTCCTTAGTCCGCATCATTCCTGGCCTCTGAGCCGAGCCTTTAGAGAGCCTTCAGTAGCTGCTGCTGTCTGTCCACCATGTTCTCAGGAAGCCCGGTTTCTTTTTTTCAAACTAAGAGGCCTTGAGCAATACAGTCAAGATAAGATGCATAAACTTTTACCCAGGTATATCTAAAGTTTACCACAGTGGAAACATGTCCTAAAACATGAGGCAAGAGCTTTAAAATCGACTAAGACCTACAATAAATTAAAGTGAAAAATAAAAATAAAAAACTTCAGAAATTGAAACTCAGGTTAACTAGAGTAGGTGTGCTGTGTCTTTTGAGATATATATTTCTTGCCTTGCTACAACCAGGAATATCACTTTCAGACATGCACATTTAAGATGAAATATTGCTTAAAACTGTAAAAGGGAAAATCATGCCAATAGAGGACTTTTTAAGGACTTTCTAAGGACAATAGAGGACTTTTAAGTAACCATGAAAGCTGGCAAATGATAATGGTGTCATGTGTGTTGTTTCATGTGTGTTGGCATGAATGTGTATGTTATATGTTATGTCTACATGTGTTTTTGTGTTTATATATTATTTAAATGGTACCAAGCTAATTTAAAACATGAATGTTCAGTAATAAAGAAAGCATAAACTCAAATACATTCTTGTTTACATCATTAACGGAAATGTTTTAAAAGATGTAACAAAGGTGTCCTCAAAACTGCATTTTGCCTATGCTAGCCAGATAGAATTGTATTTTGATTCTTTGATTTTTAGAATAGTATTTTTACTTTCACAGAAGTTGTAAGAGAGACTGAAAAGCATAAAGGGAATGTAATTAAATTTTTTGAATTTGTTAGGATCTTAAACTTAGCAACCAGGGTCAGTTGAACATTTAGAAAATGTGGCACATGTATTAATACAGTGCCTACTGGGTATTCTTAAAATTTTAAATTATTTATTGTCTCAAATGTTATACAGAAATAATTCAATTAAAGTCTCCTTCAAGCATAGTCTAAGGGGTCTCAACAGATAGTATTTTGTGAAATGGTTTATAGCAAAAACGTCTTTTAAATTTATGACAGAAAAAAACACCACAAGTCATGCTTTTTATGAGTACCCAAGTCTACTTATTTACCTATGGTGGCTTTCCTGTCACAGCTGTGTCAGTTTCAGGACTGGTTTGTTCCAGAGTGCCTTCAGAACTCTTTCTTTCTTTCTTTCGTTTTTCTTTTTTTTGCAGGTCAAAGCATAAGTATTTAAACAAAATAGTGTTTTACCACAAGACAACCCGACATAAAAGAAGTTACCATAATGTCTCTTTCCTTGAAATCTTTGAGTATAACTTCGTATACTGTAGCACCAAACATATCAAGACAATGTAAAACCATTCAAGGGAATGACAGTGTTACAGGGTATTTAGAACCAACTAACAGAAAATGAACAATGGTTTCTGTATAATCTCCTTGTCTATAAAAGTTTTTGCTTATATTATCTCATATAATAAAATCCAGTAAGACACAACTTGTTAAGACTGATGGAGACAGAAGAATACAAGTTTGATGGGACTTCAAAACAAGATGATACTAAATCAGCACTAGCTACTATGATGTCTTGTTTTCTCCAAAATAGCTGTTCCTATATCCAATCTTCTCTGCCTCATTTCTGTTGAGCTCTTTTTCTGTCGTTTGTTGTCAGTTTGTCTTCTTCATTTCTCTTTCTGCTCCATTCATTGTGGCCTCTCTGCCACTATTTCTGGAATCTTGGTATTTTCCTTTTTTAGAATATCCTGCAGTATTCTCTGTAGAGTTGAATTGGTGGTTGTAAATTCCCCTAGTTCCTCTTTATCCTGGAAGCACCTTGTTTTTCCATCAATTTCTAGGGACAATTGTGCAGGATATATCAATCTTGGCTGGAGGTTGTTATCTTTCAAAGCTTGAATTATTTCCCCCCACGCTCTTCATGATTTGATGGTTTGTGCCGAGAAGTCTGCTGTAATTCTGATGGGTGTTCCCTTGTAAGTGATCTCAGAGCTCTTTCTTAACAAGAGTCCTTTCCCAAGGCTGGTGGCTTCCTCTTCATTATTGTATTCAACAGAATTTGATGTGGATAAGAAACATTACCTAGGCTTGCTAGAGTAGAGAAGTGGGGGCAGTTAAAATTTATACTTATTAGACATTATCTAAGAAAAGGCTATTTGAGAGCTTTCTTACTAAGTTTACAAGAAGGAAGACAGCTTTGTCTCATGCATTGACTTGGGTCTGAGTAAATATTGCCAGTCATGCTGTAATTGTTCACAATTTCCTGAAAGAGCTGACTGCATCTTTGCATGGGTACCAATTTGCACAGTTTTAGAATGATAAAGCCAGAAGGTGCTAAAGTAGGGTGACTATTTCTCCCTGTGGTTCGTGGATCTTTCTAGATCTTCTGAGCTTTGCCGTTTCAAATGTTCATGAGTAGAAAATTTCCTTTTATAGTCTTCCAAGTGGATTCATTTATTGATCTATGGACTATCCAGGAAGTTCGTTTTTGGATGACAAAATTTTGGTTAAAAATTTCATTGGAGTCAATGTTAAATATTCAAATTCAAAAGCTTCAGAAAACCTTTCAAAGTTTTTAAAATACCATTCTGTTGTAGCATGTATAGATGTAATTTCCAAGTATGGACTAAAACTTTTAAGAGTTACTTCCCTCAATAAAAAATAGTTTTGGAACATTAATTTTTGTTTGCCAGAGTTTTACATTTTGTGGGATATGTAGAGGTAACTACTAAAACTTAAATTAGATGGGTATATAAATGAAACACGAGTTATTTATAATAAATAGTTAAAATACTATGTATACTTGCTAAATATAAATTCATTTATTATTTCCCTAAAATATATTTGAGTCTATAACATCAAAAGATATCTAATTTTTAATAAGTTTAAATAATTATTCTAGAAGGATGATAATATATCAAAACACTTGTCAAACTATGGGTCAAGTTAAAAATGAGCTTTAATTAATAAGTCTCCATGATTGAAGGTTATATCTATACATTGTAAAACATCCTAAAATTCATAATTTGCATATGCACAATCCATTTAATATTCTAGTAACAGTTAGTTTTAAGAAACTCTTTTGTACGACCTATCTGGTGTGTGAGTGGGTTTGTTTATATGGCAGTGCTAAAAGACTCACTTAGTTCTCTGTAATAGAGGACTATTATTTTACTGTTAAGTTTTTATTTAAATTAAATACTTTAAAATGAGTTTTTAAATTTTTAAAATCACTACTTTCACAAAAAGGCCTGTAAATTTCAGAAACAAAAATTTTTTGAGGAAAACAGTGCTTACATGTATATATTATATAATTTGGGACACAGATATGAATTAATAACATAAATTTTAAAATGATTGATAATTATGTGTGGGTGGCATCTGTTTATAAGAGTTTTGTTGTAATTTGATCATATATGTTAGACAGTATGTTCTAAGAAAAATATTTCAAAAATTAAAAATGTCACCCACAGGGATGATGTTAGTATATTTGTATGCCACAAAAAAGTTTAGAATATTAATCATTTCTTAGTAAAATTTACAGCAGAACTTTGAAAAAAATATTTTAAATTTGTCAAAATAATTTATGTTCTCTACTGTCTTGTGAGTATTAAATTTTTAGAAAAAATAAGTCACAATGTTCATGTTTACTTAGATATCTGTTTGAAGCTTTTTTGGGGCTGTAAATTACTATTAAATGTTTTTCCTTATTTTTAAAATTGTCCTGGTATAATGCAGTCAGTCATGATTGTTGCCTTACTGTGCTATAGAAGTAAATAACTTTTTGTTCAATTATTACCTGGGTATTGCTCTTAGTCACACAACCAGCAAAAGCCAGGTTCCGGCTGGTTAGTAAGAGATAATGCTTGCTCAAAAATGGATGTTCTTAGTTGACAAAATAGACATTAATTTTTACACTCTGCATCCAAAGTTATTTATAATTCTGTATGCCTGACCGTGAAGTCCTGAAAGTGTTACCGTAGCAAACTATAATTCTTGGTCTTAGCTTAGTAAAGTGTTTGCTTTCTCCAAAATGGTAACTCATGTTGTTTACAAAGACAGAGGAGCCTCAAGTATTTACTCCATGTGCCTGTAAGGCTCATTCTGACCTGACTTCCCCAGCCCCAAACTGCTAGCCAGCAGAGGTCCTGTTTTTAGTGGGGGACTCAGCTCAGCACCAGGCTGTCACCCATAGATAAGATAGGGCAGGAGATAAGAAAATTTACACCAGACACTTCAAGGACTTTGTCCACTGAGGCATAAAACAGCCAGAGAAATCTCACAGCTGTTCATTAAAATCTTTCCGCCCACTGTCCTCTGCCTTCTCTCCATCCCTGTAAAAGGGGCCCACTTCTCTCTGTCCCCCGCTTCCTGCCTGCACTCAGACACAGTAAATTCCATGCCGTGTTGCCCTCACTCAAGCCAGAAGGTCTCTGCTGCTCTTTGGTCCTAGTGCCATTCATCGCAGCTCCTTTCTGGCAGAGCTGAGCTTGCTGCACAGAAATTGTTTTTAAAGTTAACTTAGTTACTGTGTTTCTCAGTTCAAGTCTACCATACAGACTGGATTTGCTTTTGCTCCTCTTGGCTTGCTTTATGTCTGACTGTATGCCTTGTAACTATCTGTCGAAGTTCTAATGTTTTAGGGTGCTGACTGCTCACTAAGACAGGATTAAACTTGACAGCAGACTCAGGTAAGCTGAATCTCTGACATGGCTTAAAGTTGGCAAGAGGGGTTATGATACTGACTTTAATCCTGTAACATTCCCTCTAACATGGGACTGTCAACAGGAAAACCTGCTTCACTCTCAGGGACAGGCTGTGGATAGGACAGAGAGGACAGTTGCAAGCATCCAAGACCACCTATGTGTCACCCTGCCAGCATAAGTAGAGCTGCAGAGGTTGTGAGAGAGTTCTTATTACCTAAAAGTAAGAAAGTGTTTCTAGGGAGTGGAACTGTTGGATATTGCCTGAGTTTGGCTTTCTTTTGTATCTGCTTTTACAATTTTTCGTGGTAACTTTTTCAGGCTCAAGCTTCTGGCTTCCCTCTGCTTGTGCTCCAGCTCGCTTTGATGAGATCTCCCCACCAACCCAAAATGAAGGAGACAGGCCGGTGGGCTGGCACCTCAAGGCTCTCAAGATTGAAGGCTGAAATAAGCAAGGGGGATAGTGCCAGGCACAGCAAAATGGAGCTTAAAAGTTAGAAGAGCCTTTTCTTTTGGAATCCAGAGGCTTCCAAACTTCCTCAAGCCTACGGCATAAATGACTCCTGTTCCTCCTACACCAAGACGAATGGTCAGAATATGCAAGGCAAGGAGAGGCTCAGGCCCAATTTCATTGCCTTAGGCAAGAGAGAGTCAGGTCTGGGTCTAGGAAGGGACAGAATTGCCTTAAAAATGTCTGCTTTCCCAATGTATTTTTCTCCTCCAAGATTCTTTGTGATAAAAGAGCCCAAGGGACCTGCACATGGCGAGCTGATGATTTAAGGGAAATAGGCTGCTTTACCTGCTCAGAGCTACCTTTGAATAAATCCTTTCTCCTTTCCCCCAAACATGTGTCCTCCTTTGATTTGGCCAGTGGGGGGCAGATGAACCTGAGCGTGTGAACCTCAGTAGCCCAGCCCCACTTCTCTGCTGTTGGGCTTCCACCTGGGTTCAGGAGTTGTTCCATTGGCTTCTCCTGCTAACCCAGCTGTGATGGCCAGCACTACACAGCTGTGTGCGGAGTAGTCCTGACTTTAAAATTACCAGGCAAGTGTCATGCTTCTTTTTTCCCTGCATTTATTACTAATTTCTGAACTAGCAAATACTGAATATCCTAGGAATGGCAGTAAGGTTGCCATTAAGACTGGGTGTTTGTTCTGGCCACTTTCCAAAGTGACCTTCCCATGTCTCCTGGTTCTAACCACCTGAACAAACAAAGACTTGGGGCACAAAGTCATCGTCAGCAGGCCGACTTCCTCTTTATCTCAGACTTAAAGGATATAAACTCCTTGAATATGATCCACATATGTACTGATTGGTTACCTCACTTGCTGAAACTATTTAAATCATGCTTTACAAGGACACAAAATATGCCAAAATTATAGAGGTGTTTGTTTCTCTTTGGGACTCAAGTTGGCTTTATGCAGTTTTATACATTGATCTTTGAGAGCTGGGAATTAGCCTCAAAGGATCAGTATTGTTGTGGGTAAATCTATCAGGGTGATTCAGCTTCCAACAAGAGAACCCATATCAGCAGTGCAGACAAAGGGAGTTTGTTACTGCACGTGGGGAAAGTGTGGGCCATCCCAGAACCAGTTCATTTTGTGGCTCAAGTTAGCCAGTCATTTTTTCTTGGATTCTCTTATTTCCCCCTTTTATTTCCAAGGTGACTTCATTCTTCGTGGGGCATTACTAAAATTGCAAGAAAAAAAGGAAATCCTGTCTTGCCTCCCCTTTTTAAGAATTGGGAAGCCTTCCATAATATTTGTAACAGAAATCTTGTATTCTTTCCTTCTCCTTCCCTCTTGTCTCTTCTATGTACACCCTTATGATTACATTGTATTGTTAAAGGCATTTTGCAAATGAAGAAATAAGCGGATGATTGGTTAAAACTAATGGACACTAGCATCTTGGGATATATGAACAAAAATCCCTGAAACTGATCATTTGCCTAGATTATAGATAAAATCAGGTTCTCTTAAACAAGGATGAAAAATGGCAGCTTCTGTGTAGATGACTAATATTGTTTACCATTGCACAAAACCTTTGTTACACTAGGCCAATAATAGGGTATCATTCAGTGCTATTTTTGTTCAAACAATCTGAAAGCCCAAGTGTAACTTGCTTAAGCAACAAAGAGAATTCACAGGCTTCAGAGATATTGCTGGCTTCAGGTGAGAATGGATGTAATGTCCTCAACAGCGTAATTGAAGATTTGGCTTTTCTTGGTCTCTCTGCTCTAAATTTAGAGTATCAACTTATTCTGAAGCCTGCTACTATTCTTGAAGACTTAATGCCTGCTACTGTCTCCTAGAGCCAACCCTCTTTCAATCTGGTGTCAAAGAGAATCTCTCCCTGCATTGACTGTTGGGAGCCATTGAAACTGGAAGTTGAACACATGTACAGGGCTGTGGCATGGCAGGGGTATGGTCAACCTAAAAACAAAGAGAAGCCTCAAAGGGCAAAGTAACATCACAGGTGAGGATGCCGGGCCCCAACTCCAACTAACTAAATAAAGACTGTAGAATTTCACTCCTATATGGAGATCTTCTCCTAAATTAAATAGAATCTGTTAGTTGGCAAAGTCCTTGAACCACTCCTAAGGTCTGTTCAGCTTCCTGTGTTTTTAACTTTAATCCCTTCCTTGTTTGAAAACTAAATAAATATGGGCCACCCAGAGACACTTCTCATCTCAGTCCCCAGAGTCTTGAACTCTGCAGAGGGTTTTGATTCTCCTGGAGCCCTAAAATCACACCATTTATCTCATTTATTTTAAGTCTTTGCTGTACACTTATTTGGGAGATTGGAGAGCTAGGCCAGGTGCCCGATAATTGAATACAGAAAAATAGGTAGCATATCTTTTCTATAAACCACAGCAGCTATCTCTCATATCTTATTGGTTCATTTACATTACAAGACCATCTCTGAATCAAGGAATGAGCTATGCAGTTGATGTGTAAGATATCTGACACTGTCATTCATTTCAGCAATGCAGTTTATATCAGTAACTTTCTGAGAGAAATGAAACCAGGAAGATAAATAAATGAATAAATAAAGGACCCACCCATTATTATAGGAGTCTCATATTGCAGGCATTTTCCTAAAAATATTTTTAATAAATTGAATAATTATTGTTTATAAGATAAAGCAAATAATGAAAATTAAATTCGTGCAAGGCATATAGTGAAAATAACACCAATATTGAAATTCTAACATGATAAAAATAATTTAAGATGTAATTCACTAGTTTTGACAAAGATTAAAAAGTTACTCATTATGACATGTTGATATTGGAGATATGCAATTAATTTTTTTGGTTGCAGAATTAACAGGTGGGTATGCGGGAGCAGGCCTGTGATCCCAGCATTCCAGGGGCGGTGGCAGGGGATTGCCAAGAGTTTGAGGCCAGCCTGAACTACACAAAGAGACTTTGTCTCAAAACAAAGCAAAACAAAACTAACAATTACTTTCAAAGACTTTGACACCATTTGAAGAGAGTTTTAAAAATACTTTTTAGTATTCAACAGTATGTAATGCTAACATGTCAGCATTTTTAGCATGATTACCGTATACATCATGAAGTTAAAATATTACTTATATATTCTAAAATGTACCCTTGAACAACTTAATAGGATCTAAAGGCCAGAATAGGGAATTGTGAATCATTATTCATACATTAAGAAATACAAGGAGGAAAAGCAGCTTCGGAGGGAAGTATGGAGAAAGGGTCTTACACTCACATGGGTGCACCCCACAATGATTTCTTAAAATTTGGGGCAAATCAGCTTCCTGTGTATCAGTCTCTCTATTCATGATGTAAAAGCTGGATTGGAGGCAGTAACTCAGTGGTAATATGCTTGGACTTATTCAATTCTCAAGAGCACAAATAATAATAATTTACATAATCAATAAATATTGACCCAAATTGTAGACTTGTAGGAATATGTTAGGGATTTTTGAACTTCTGGGAATGTTTTAAACTATTTGGACACTTCACATGTCCAAATGTATTGTGTCATTCATTTTTGAGTTGACATTTCAGCTCCTTATGTCTTCCTTTGCATTTATGTTTCCCACAGTGGACACCAGTCCATGCCATATTTGTTAAGCAAGTTCAGAGGCCATGATTGTGATTATGGCTCTGCTTCTCCATCAGGTGGATGATTTGGAGCGAATGGCTTATTTAGTACCCACTCTCATGGTGTTACTAGACACCAAAACTATTTGTCAGTCCTCTCTTAGAAAGCAAAGTCCAAAGGAACTAAAAGTGGGTAGAAATAAATTAACAGGACTTTAGCTTGTTCAGCTTCTGAAAATTTTAAACCTTATTGATGAGAAACCAAAGAATTGTACAAGTGAACTTGGAGCTTTGTGACATCATGATATGTAGACTTCTAATTTTTGTGCACATTTCCTGAATGATAGTACCCTCCCCTGGGCAGAACAGAGAAACTGGAATTTTTCTTCCTGAGACAAATCATTGAAATCCTGATTTGGAGCTCTTGGTCATAAAGAAATTCCTTGCTTGCCTTTGTGATATTAGTGATAAGACCCTACCCACCCTTCAGAAGGGGTAATACCCTACTCAATGAAGAAGGAATGTGAAGAATCCAGACAGACAGGCCTTACTGGGTTTCCCCACTCAGACTATCAGCATCAAATTGGACCCTTTTTTTCTCTAATAAGATTTCCCAAGCAATGCATTTTCTATGCAACTCCAAAGGGTAATGTTGGGTGAGGTTCTGTATCCTGGACACGTGGAAGTGCTGGAGGGTGTCCCCTGGAGAGGACCTGGGAGCTCAGTGTCCTGCTCTCCTAGTTTACCCTACACTAATCTCTTCATCTGTACCCTTTGTAATATCCTTACTAATAAACTGTAATTATTTCCCTAAGGTCTGTGAACCATTTGAGCAAAATAACTGAACCCAAGGAGAGTGTCTTAGTTACTTTTCTCGATGTTGGGACAAAAATACTAAACATTTGCAAGTTAAAGAAGGAGAGGTTTGTTTGGCTCATTGCTTGTAGAAGTTTCAGCTAACAGCCAGCAGGATTCAAGGCAGGAAGGGATGACACAAGAGCGTGGGGGTGAAGATATGCCTTCATGGCCAGGCGGTGGGGAGACAGAGGGTGATCTAGGGAGATGGGAGGGAGGTACAGGCTTTCCAGGCCATGCTCTCTAAGAGCCACTCCCAACTTCACATTTAGCTGAAATTCATGAGTGGATTAATCCACCAGTAAGTATCATGCTCCCATGATCCAATTACCTCCCAAAGTCCCACCTGTGAGCACAAGAAGCTTGGGGGAACATCTAGATGTAAGGGTTATGGGAACCCTACTTATAGCCAGTTGTTCAGAAGCACAGGTAAAGCAACCTGGGCTTGTTATTGGTACCTGAAATACACGGGAGGGGCAGATCTGGGAACTGAACACTCAATTGGTGGAATTCGCCTCAAAACTGATTTGAATTAGAAGCCACCAGCTGCTGTCTGCTGCAGACTTGCTTGAATTCTGAACTCCTCATCTCTTCTTAGGTAAGAGGCAGGTGTACGCATACTTCTGAATGTGTAGACACAGGTCTATGTGGCCCAAAAAAATCCAGAAAGGAAATATGAGAGTGCGACATATAAAGTAACAGAAGAAAGGGGCATCTACTCAACAAGGAAGCATTTGTGTGGTCTTATCCCACCTGAAAGTTGCACTTGGTTAAAATAATACAACTTGTGAGTGTCATACAGGAGGAAGAGAAGCGAGGAAGGGAAGGAAATAGGAGGGAAGAGAAGAGCAGCGTGAAGGGGAGGGGAAGGGCCAGGAGGGAGGAGGGCAGCACAGAAGACCCCTCTCCCGAGTTACAGGAATAAGCGGTCACTTAGGACTTTTGCAAATGATGCCCTATAGATTGGTAAAGTAGAATCTGCTGGAGAAGCTCTGTGCTCTGAGGGACAGCTGCAGATGGGGAGAGCTGAGATTCTGCTTTGAGTAAAAAAGGCTTGCTAAAACAGAGTGGCTCCATCATACACAATGTAAATTTGGGACACTGCAGGCTACAGGACAGGACAGTGACTCCTGTAAAACCACGACATGGCGTTAGATGGATGGCGTTAGAGAGGGTTTTTTTCTCTAGTATTCAAGCCCTTAGTTAATAAATATTGGAAGTTAATGTTGGAACTACATCATTTTCTCAAGTTAACTTTAGAAAACTGTGTCTTATTTGTCCTGTAGTATGTTTTCAGATATTCTCAGTCTTTATTTTTACATAGCTCTGAGTCAAACAAGCCTTTAGATGTATTTAGTGATAGGTATGGGAACCAGGAGGAAGCCTCTTACCCGGCAACATCGTTTTGCAAGTGCTCTTGGAGTAAAGCCTGGTCCAGCCTGGATGTATGACACACGGTTATATGCATTGTGAGTATGCTTAGGGGGAAGCATGGTTCCGAATTAGGAGCGATCAACCCAAATAATGTATTCAGTCAGATGCAAAACTGTGTTCTTCTCATCCCCTCTCTCCTCAAAGCCACAGATTCATATAAAATTTCTTTTGTCAATATAGCTATGAAAATATTAGTAAAGTTTCTCAATGCTGTGAGTCAATGCTTAAGATGATTTGTTCATGTCAAAACTCTTACATTAGTGTCTCAGTGCTTAAGATGACCAACATCACAGTTTGATTAATGAAAAATTCTAATGGATTGGTCATCAACCAAGAAAAAAGTGTAAATGAATGAACCAATATGAGTCCAAGTTTCTGAATGAGACTCCTGTATTTTGGGAGGTTTTGGAAATTTGGTTTTTATTCATTTAAATGCATGTATTGTCACAAATCTCTAAGTTAGACATGGAGGATAAAATAACGACTAAAACTAGCCCCTAGAATCAGAGAAAAAATATAAATATTCAATTCTTTTTCTGTTACTCAAGCTTTCCTGTTAATTGGCTTAATTTCAAAACAAAAAGGTTACAGGAGTTCTCAAACACAACAGGATGAAAATAAGAGCTTTGGAAAGTATTATAGTAACTTTAAAACACACCTTTTAATTTCTTATTATCAAGAACATGAACAGATTGATATATTAGTGCCATTTTTCTTGTGTCAGTATAAAATTATAACATTACCATTTACCATTTATAGGAAGGACAAAATTGAGTTCAAACATAGCCCTTTCTAATTACTTGCTGTGTGAGCTTTACAGAACTTTTAAACTTTCTGTGTCCATTTCTTTTGCCAGTACAGCTCTAAATATATCAGTAAAGTTTCTCCATGCTGTGAGTCAACGCTTAAGATGGTTACTTCATGTCAAAAATCTTCACATTAGCATCTCAATGCTTAAGATAATCAGTTTATGTCAAAAATCTTCCATTAGTGTTTGGCTCATACTAATTTTTCAAGAAATGTTAAACATTATTATTATCTGCAAACAATTCTAGGCACCTTCTGCAAATTCAAAGGTCTCCATTTTTCTGTAAATCAGCCGATGCTTCTGTTTTGTAGAATGATCGAGTAGAAGTTTCCATTTGTACAAGTTCATAAATCCATAGTTCTATTTCTAAAATTCTAAATGTTCTGGAAAATGGAAGATTTTCTTCGCTCATCTGGTGGTAAAATCTGACCCGATATGACCTGAACTCATTTGGCAGCAAAACCCTATCTGCACTAGTGAGAGTCTATTCACCGTATTTATACATCCCTTTGGTATAAATATTAATATTTTGGTGATGGAGTATTGTTCTAGACCCTGCCAATGTTGCCTTTTCAATTTGAAAAATTCTGTATTCTGAGACACCCTGGCCACTAAATTTCAGATAAGATTTTTTGGGCAGACAATATAGAAGAGATTTCCATCTATGGTTCTCACAAACAAGATTTATTAAGCAAGGATGTGAGTCTCTCCAATAACAAACACGCTGAACCAATCTGGTTTCCAGATCTAAAAAATATGAAATTTGCTTCCTCCACAACATTCATTATCCAGATTAATCTTCTCTTCTACTTGTTCCTGTGCTATAATTTCCAAGGAACATTTATTTTGGTTGTGGGAACATTTATCAGGCTGTAATAATTCTCCCTCCCCCAGTCCTTTTAAATAATGTTTCCTAGCTCATTTTTGTCCACAGTCATACAAATACGATGTGTAGAACAGGCCAAAACACTCAAACAGTCGAGCATAAGTAGTATGTCTCCTCAACCCACTCTTGATTGGTTTTGACCTAACCTGGGATCGGTCAAGTGAAGAAGCTGGGGTCTTGCCAAGTGACTAATCCCATTTTGTCCCATGCACACATCTTGTTATGCATGAACTACTGGTTGGAGGGACTGTCTGGTCTTCAGGCAATTTATGTTTTGTTCTTTTTTTTTCAGGAAGTGGAGAGCAGATCACAATCTAAAAGGCCTATTCATGTTTACTACTCAAGATTTCCTGAGATGACTAGGAGAAAATTTTGTCTGGGTCTCCTTACTCGTGAAAGTTCAAGTCTTTCCATGCATTTTAAAATTCCTCAAATAATCTCCACATTAGCCACTAATGATAACTGTCCTTGAAAATTGAATGTACTTTTAATTTCTATTAGAAAGCAACAGTATAGATAAAACTGAACCTGAAAATCTTGTTTGAGGTTATTCAGATCATTTTCCTTCTCTTTTATGGTCAGGAATGCCTCAAGATACAGAACTACTTAATTATTAAGATGGCCACCAGTAAAGAGGTAAGTGTGGGTTTATCACAGATGTTAATCTGAACAAGTGGAACATTCCAACCCCAGGGAAGTAAAAACACAACTTTTGAAGTATATGATAAAGTGACATTGTTACCGGCCACTTAGGTTCAAAGGCTCAGACTCTTTTGCTGGCCCCTGACCAAATCAAATTAGACTATTTAAGTAAAAAGGAAAAAGGATTTTTTCCAAAACTGGCTCCAAAGAGATGGAGGAGCCCAATAGCTCAGGGGGAGAGGGAGCACAGAGAGAGGATGTAGCTCCCCATTCCTGCTTCATCACTTTCAGCCACCATCAGCTCACTGCCTCTTTGCGTGTGGGAAGGAAACTCAACTCCAGGCCTACCTCTTGGGCATCTGTATGTTCTCTCATTTCTTTTGGACTGAGGAGCAGAGCGCGTTTTGAATATGTGCTCCTTGGGAGAAACTTTGGAGAAGTTGCTTATCTTTAAAAGAAAAAAGCCTAACTTTCAAAATTCTGTTTTGCAATGACAGTTATAGCATCTGTATTTGAATTCTCCGGACTTCGGTTTCTAGTTCTGGAAAACAGGTATCACAACATTTACCTTTGCAGACTTAATCCATGTCATGATTAAAATGCGTTGAGCTGGAATTCAGACTCATATTGTTTGCATAACCAAAATGACCGATCTCCTAGAATTACTGTCTCTAGAAAATAACATTTAAAACAAAACAAGTACTCTGCTGGGGGTAACATCAGCTGATGACTGATGTGGTATGGCAAACTTTGAACAGTTTAACTTTTGATGATTGCACAGAGGCAGAAGATCTGGACATGAAAAATTGGCCAGGCAAGTAGATGTGACCTGTCATTCACAGATGTCCCCAGCCTCGCACCTGGGACCAATCAGAGAGCTTGTGAGAACTCAGCAGGCTTTTGATAGGACAGCCTAGATCTGACACTGGCTGAGTAGTAGGAGATACAAAAGATGACCACCATTAAGTTCTTGTCCACTATACTCTCTCCCAGTCCTTTGCTCTCTTCTAGTAAAGGGTACTTTTCCCTTCTGCTTTGTTTTCTTCCCTCTCCTGCTTCCATAGGAATACCTCCACTTCCCCTGTTCCTTCTCCCTCAGGATGGGCTTTCCTCTGTTGGAGGACTCAAGTTCTTTAACTTGTTTTTCTAGCATTGATTGTTGGATAGAAGCAGGGAATGAGGTCATAAAGTTTAACAGAAGTTGGGGAACTCAGGAAGCTTTCTTATGGTGCTCACAACAGTCTCCTAATGAGCCCCATCTATCTCTCTGGGGGATGTGTATGCCAAAACCCTCATCTCCCACTCTGATGAAGACTGAAGGTACACAAGGCAACCTACCATGGCCCTGGCAGAAATCATGAGTGACCCTGAAAATCATAAAACTAAGAATCTACTCCTCCAAACCTCTTTAAAACCTAAGGTCTCTCTTCAAAATGTAAGACTACAGTTCTGCTCTGAGTACAGATAAGTAGAGTCACTAATAACCCTAACCCACCAAAGCTTAAATAGGCACTATATTAGAATTTCTGTTTTTAATTAGATCCATAAAAAATGTGGGCAGGGAAATCTTGTTAGGGCTATGACTCTCAGGCACTTGCAAATTAATAGCCTTCTTACGTTTCCCAAAGGAAGTGTGAGAAATGTGACCTGTTCCATCTCATATTTGGACTCTACATTTCCCACCTAATAGTAAAATTGGGAATTCATCAATTTTTCCTGACAAATTCACCTACCTTTCTCTCATTGAACAGTCACCTCAGTGGTCCTTCAAATGTAACTCTTTTCTTACTGACTTCTGATGGGTTTTTTTTTTTTTCAAGTCAACTAGGGAAGTACAGACATCCCAAGGTAGTTGGTAAGCACCTAACCAGAAGATAGAGCTTACAGTGTCTCTTTTTTTCAGAGGAAGTAGCTGTATAATGACATAAGCCTCGACACCTTCAGCTTTCATAAAGAATTGTGGGGGTTTATGCTCTCCAGAGGAAATAGGGCAGGAGATTAGAGTGCAGAAAAGTGGCTGAGCAAGTGTGTGCGACCTGCCAATCGTTGAAGATCCAGGACGTGCACCCTAAACCTGCACCCGAGGCCAATCACAGAATGCTGTATGTGATTCTTCTTGAGTTTAAGCTCAAGCAGGTTTTTGGTAGGATGGGATTGCTGAATCTACGATCAGCCTGAGGAGTGGAGAATACAAAATGGCCGCCACTGAGCTCTTGCCCAGTGTGCTTTTTCTTTCACAGTGCTCCACTCTCACTTTGTAGAGTATATTTCATTTTTTACTTTAAATTGGCCTTTGTATGTTTCTTTTCCTACCTTTAAGGACTGTAGCACCTTGCCAACTTTTGTGCTTGTTTTGTCTAATCCTCTATTGAGGACAAGAAGAAGCTAGAAAGAATCTCTTGAAAGAGTTCCTGATACTTCAGGACCCAGTAATAGGGTCAGCTGTTGATGAGGGCTGCCCGTGGAACACAGCTGCAGGATTATAGTAAGAGACCAATGTCCTAATTAATATGCTGGCCAATGGGCCAATCTGAAGCGGGTTCTCCCACAGTTATATGTGACCCACACAACCACACAGTCCACACTTTAGAAGTCTCATCAGAAACATCATGGCAGTTCTTTGGGAACTGAGACGAGGAAAATCCAGAGCAGAAATAGTCTAGTTCCTTCAAAAAGCTCCTTAATAGAGCACAGAATGTCTCAGGAATCCTGGATGTATAGAATATGATAGCTTCAATGGGCTCTTTCTTATCACAAGAGATCTGATCCCTTGCTGAGAAATCTCCCAGAGGGAAGAGCTCCCAGTGTTCTGTGACACCTGTAAATGCAAAATGTTGGTTTCCTAGGAGACTTCTGATTCCAAATCTCTCTGGTATAGCTGGGCATGATGGTGCATGCCATCATGTAATCCTAGCACTCAGGAGACTGAGGCAGAAGGATCACTTTGCGAGTTTGAGGCCAGGCTGGGATTCACAGTGAGTTCAAGGCCAGCCTGAACTACACTGTGAGACTCTGTATCAGAAAACAAGCAAGCAAACAAACAAACACCCAAATCTCTTTGATATCATCTCTAAACATCACATTTAAACAAAATGTAAAGTCCAATTTTTACCCTAAATCCAGAAACCTGTTCTCAGTGGAGATAAGAGAAAAACAGCTGTTTGACCCATTGCACAATACTGACGAGAATCCACAAGGTATGCCTTTGATAGAGGCTATTAGAAAAGTGGCCCAAGGCCAGTTCTGTTAGAAAGTAGCATTTCTTCATTTGATGTCACCTGTCAACAGATTTTGTTTTTGAGAAGAGGAGAAGAAAACTGAGTGTAGGGTACAACTGCAGTGACTCGTTTTGAACATAAAACAGTTACTGTGACTTTGATTATCTGAAGACTCATTTCCTAATACTGATATGTAAAAAGCTGGCTAGGGTATTTCCTTCCCTCTTCAATTGGCTCTAAGCATTGCAAATAAGGCTAATGGAGGTGATGGTGTGTAATTTCTAAAGCCAACAGACAGTCCTGTTTCCTCACAATTGTTCTCTGTATATACAGGGCATGAGCAGGGAGACGTTAGAGCAAATAGCTCCAGGAATGTCAGCTGGGTAAGAGCCTCAAGATAAAAACGCTATGACTCTCCAGGGCACAAGAGTTTGTATATCAAAAATGGAAGTGACAGCCCCCCAAAATAATTCCATTATTACCTTAATTGGATTATGTAAATTGATCCTTCTGCATATCTTTATCTCTGCAATTTACAGAGATGCCAATCTTGCACCTGGCCAGCCAGCTCAAGTTACAGAATTCCCCTCATCTTCACTATCACTCATCCCTGAGTCACCCCCACCTTCTTCACAAGATAATAAATTCTGGGACAGACCTAGGATCGAGGCCTTTGTCCTCATGCCCTCACAAGGATTGGACTCAGGACCCCTTGGCTGCCCTTAACTTGGAACATGTCTTGGTGTCTTTACTCTCACTATGGGTTGCTCTGGTGGTGGTAGATTGGAATTAACTTGCTGGGATTCCAATAACATCTTAATGGGACTACAAATACAACTTTTTGGATTGTGAGGAAAACTAGAAAGAGGATTACAATACTTGGATGACTGAACTCCATATTTGGGTTTTCAATAATTGAGTATAGGACTTGTTATGGTTGACACATCGTGTTAACTGAAAAAGTGCCTTGAAGTGCCCATCCTATGCCGTGCCACCCTGTCTTGGAGCCAGCTGATCAGAGACTGAGACCTCCAAAAACTGTAAGCTACATAAACCTTTCTTTCCTTCGTTTTGGATGTTGGGTGTTTTATCCCAACAGTGAGAGAAAAGCAACTAAGACAAGATTTAAAAGAATTAAGTGGCTAACGAGCTCCAAAAAGGACTTAAAATAAAGCAAAAGACAGAGAATTTCAGCATTAAATTTTGTTTTCTCAATCTCACTGTGTGTTGTTCTCCCTGGTGTGGACTTAAAGGAAAAAATATTTTTCATGTAAATCTATTTCTACCAGTAAATGCATATGAGTTGTAGAACGAACCAGCTGGTGTTCCTGGGTGAATACCGTATATATTGTTTTAACTTTAAATGATCAGAAGGGATGCACGACAGGTCAACTTCTAAGTTTATATAGGCAAAAGATAATTTCTCCAAAATCCTGAGAGCATCCTGGGTGGTTACAGGAGTGAGCCACTTAGGCTCAAGCTCCTTTGTTCAACCTTCATCAGATTAAGGTAGGCCACATATTGGGTAAGAAGGATTTATTTAAAGATGACTCCAAGGAGACAGAATAGCATATAACTCTTGATCACCAGCTCACTAAGTTCAGGTCTGTTGGGGTCTTTTATAATAAAGAACAGTGTGGGAGGGCCTACACTGGAACCATACACATTTTCAGGTGAGTTACTGAAAGGTTCCTGCCCTAGTATAAATTACTGTACAATTATGGCGGTGTTCTAACATGACGGAAGGCCAAAGTAGAAACGCTTACCACTTCTTTCTCCTTCATCCCTAACTGCAACTCCCTTTCCTTTTTGGGCACAAAGAAAATTCCAATAATTTCCTCACGCATCATTAATGTCCTCTCCATGCCTGACTTCTGATCAGGGGTCCCCTCTGCCTCTCTGTATCAGGTCGATGGAGATAGCCCAACTGTCATGGTTGTGTGCTCCTTTCCACGTCCTCCATAAACCTGTTCTTTTCTTTTCTTTTTACTTTTTTCTTCTCTATTGCACCAGAAAACTAACAGCTACATCCTTTCCTAAAATCAGACTTCCTTCACCCTTACCGAAGGGAATGCCAGATGTCAAGATCTGGGCAGAGGGGATATGAGGGAGACATTATGCCCTACACCTGAGGAAATCTGGAAGCCACTTGACTCCAAAGGAAAAAAATTTAACTTTCACAGTTCCATTTTGCAGTGCTGGTTACATATGGATGTTGTGGAACTTTAAAATTAAAGACACCAATCTCTATTGTAGGATCTGATGATGGGACTGAATGTGATGGGACATTTGGAGAAGTATTTTAAGAGTTTTTATTGTGCTATAATTAGCTTGAAGGTCACATTTTACACAAAAGTAAATATCTCAGTTGACTAATGTAAGTGATTCAGAGCAAGTTTGTTTATGTCTAATAATGAAATTACACAATACAGGAAGCTACAGGAAACTCACATTCTGCCTATCTTCTTTTTTTCCAGCTAAATTAGTCTTCAGGAAAGGAAATATGTTTCTCTCTCACAGCAGCCATTTCCAAACAACCTCCAAGACCTATTCCCCATGGGTTATACTTTGGCAGGACACTGCTGCTGTCCTGTGTGTGGGGTCATGTGAAATGCTGTGATCTGGACAGTCAGTGGTCCTCCCTCACTGATGAATGCCACCTTCCTTATGACTTCTGCATGGGAAAAGAAATGCTCATGTTTATTGCAGAATAGAAACAACGGGAATGTTTGCAGAAATTATGTGACCAACAACTATTTGGACTCCTGTATATTTAGTCAGTTCTGAAAAACGACTAGTTTAACACTCATAGCCTGTTTTTCTATGGATTTTCCTAGTATATATCCAACCATTGATAAGTATCACTGGAAGCTTCCGTTAGTACACTACGCTTGTTCAATGACTAAGTTAGGGTTCTGCAACTGGATCATTAATGCATTGGTGGCTAAAAGAGGAATCGCATATATTATGTACATTACAATATTCAGAAGAAAGAAATGGTCAAAGGAAATTCAAACTTGATGAGTTTGTTTCTATTTACATAACTCTTACATGCTATATTGTAATGTATAACAGAACATAAAACTATAATACTATACTATACAGTGCAATCAGCAAAGAATATAATACTATATGAACAAAGTATACTGCACAAAAGATTGAAATAGACACTGAACTATAATGGCTAAAAATTATGATATGCAAAAAATTATTAAAGGTAAATCACTTAGAATAAATTTATAATTCAAATCTGAGATTTTAGCCAAGATGAAATGCCACTTTTTTCTAAAACAGAAAACTCAAAAAAGTTGTAGAACGTTAAATATTCTCTTATTTGTACCTCTTTAAAAGGATTAAGATGACTCCTAACTTATAGATTTACAGGGCTTTTTTCATTGTTCTGATTCCTTTAATAAATGGTAAGTCAGATATTTTCAAGCTCAAAAGAGACATCATATTTTTAAAAAGCAGTAGGAGCATTAAGGATACAGTGACTGTGCTCAGCATGCATATGTTAAGGCCCAAGGTTCAGTCCCACCCCAACTGATTTTTTGTCAACCACAATGAGATAATATTTCATAGCCAGAAAAGGAAACAAAGCGCAAACAAACAAACAAATAAACAACAACAAAAAAACCCCAAAACAAACCAAAGGAAAAAAAAAAAGAAGAAAAGAAAGAAAACACACAGAAAAGCAAAAGAAAACTACAAAAAATCTCACAAAAATCTTTCAAGATACCAAATATTGGCAAGGATGTAAAAATTTAGAATACTATAAATTGTTAGTGTGTATGTAAACTGGTACAGTTTCTGTGAAAACAGTGTGATATTTCCTCAAAAAATAAACATAGAATTATCATGTGACCCAGTAATTTCATTTTCAGATATAAACTTGAAAGAATCAAAGGACTTTAACAAATATTTGTACACCAAGACTTATAGCAGAGCTACTGACAACAACCAAAACAATCCTAATGCCCTTAGAGAGATAGAGATTTAAACAGAATACTCGGCTTTCAGAAATTATAGTGCAATAGCTTTGCATACTAAAACATGTTGGAACCTTGACATTATAGAAAGCGAAACAGCCAAACACAAAAGCACAACTATTGTGTGATTCCACTTGTAGGAGATATCTGGAATGGACAGACTCAGGGACAGAAAGGACAGCAGCAGTTTCCTGGAGAGGGCACAGCAGTTACACAAGATATGAATGCACTTGATGGCTCACTTGAAAATGGTAAAGTCAATAGTATGAATATTTAACCACAATAAAATTTTTTTTTTTAAGATGTGGGCTTTTTTAATCATTTAAATCTGACATACCCTTAACATGATACAAGTTTTCTACCTGCACTTGGATTTGTCCTTAGGAATTATCTTTCTCCTCTGTTGGCTGCTTGGAATACATTACTTAATTTCTTTAGCTTTCAATTTTCCCTTCCACGAAACAAAAGAGTGGGACTGAGTAATCTCTGGCTCTTGTTGAACTGCTATTATCACTGTGGATAATTAAATGGAAAATATTAAAGCATTATTCTACTTCAAATAGACTATTTTGGGTTTACTTTTTTGCATTCCGGTTCTTTCTCCCAGCAAAGGAGCAAAGGCTGAGTTTACTTTTCCTTCTCAGTTGCACCTTTTGATGCTCATAAACACTATTTTGTTAAAGTTCATAAAGATCTTGAAAAAAAAAATACCTTAAATATAAAATATTTTGAGAAAAAGCAATTTTTATTACATACATTGTGAACTTAACTTGACTGCATGTCATCTATATTAGCAGTACCAAGGACAGAAAAATAAAATGCCTCTCAATAAAATGCAAAACTGTTTCCTAAAGTAGCACTTTGGGAAGAGCACAAGTCCAAGTCCTCCCTAGACAATTCAGCAAGATCTAGTCTCAAACAGAGTTGGAGGGTGGCACATAGCTTTCCATTGTCTCAGCTTGGGGCATGACACATGGATTGAAACTCACAGTCCCTTGGCCAGAGAAAAACATATGACCCTACATAACTGCCCAGGGGCTGGGAAGAGCAAATCACACATACATATTCAATAAGCATTGAATGTGCCTGCCAAAATAAGCTCCTATGGTCTGAGCAGTTTGATGAGACCTGAACTGATCATTTCCTAGTAATTTGGGCCATGGGATACATGCTGTTTCAAGATAGCTGCTGTGTTACTTTCTATTGCAACTGTAACAAATTACTACAAATAGCAGCTTAACGAGAACAAGTTCATTATTTTACAGCTCTCTAAGTTAGCAGTTCAGCTTGGATCAAGCTCTTTAGGTTAAAAATCAATCAAGGCACTGGTAGGGCTCTGCTCTGGAAGTTTTGCAGAGATCCTGTGTCTCAGCTCTCACATTTCCAAGGGTAACCACATTCATCAACTTAGACTCTCTCTCTCTCTCTCTCTCTCTCTCTCTCTCTCTCTCTCTCTCTTTCTCTCGCTGCATAAGAGTCAGTAACTCTACATGTATCTGACCTATGTTCTTACCCATTCTCCCTCTGACCACCATCTGTCAAGGTCCACTGTTTTTAGGACCCACCAGAATAATCTAGAACAATCTTTCTGTCTAGGATCTTTGGCTTTACCCACATCTGCAAAGTGCTTTTTTGCATGGTGAAATAACATATACATAGATGCCAGGTTTTAGGAGAAAAAGTAACTTGGAGGAGGGGTATTATTCTGCCTATAATATTTTTTGCTAGGATGAAATGTACATGCTCTAATGTAATGCTAATACATGGCTGCCAGCTCAGAACAACACTGCACACAGCAATCCTTGAGGACACTTATTTCATTCACATTTTATACATGGCTGGAGAAATGTTTAATAGCAGCCACATCACTGGCACTCACTGCCAGTGAAGAAGGTATGTTTCGTGGATGCACAGAGACAGGAGTTATGTGAAAACCAGGGTGATGATCAGCTAAGGAACGTTTTTGAAAATAAAGCACTTTAGAAACTGAGTGTGGGCAGGAAGTTTTTCTTTTTTTGTTTTTGTTTTAAAGCACATTGCAAATGTCAGGACCTAGATCCAAGAATGGAAAAATACTGTTTTATAGCTTCTGGCTGTTGTGTTCTTTCTAGATTATTTGGTTATTGTTGTTAAAGGAAAGATTTACATTCCTCAACCATTAGTCTTACACATTACAATTTATTCATCATATTTGGAATACTCAGACATGGAAATTGAAAAGATGTTATTAAAATAGTAGTGTACAAGGCATGGTATTTTGATTATAAAAATGTGTAAAAATATGTCTCTATGTAAAGTTCTAATATATAAAAACAAATATATTGTTAGAAAAGGATAATTTTTATCCTTTTATCCTTAAAAATTTGGTTGATATTGTAATTCGAGAAATTTTTTACATATTGTTTTTGATAGAGATAAGATTAATCAACATATGCATAAGAATACCCTGAACTACACAGTGAGACCCTGTCTCAAAAAGTAAAAAAGCAAAACAGAGGTATGACAACATACCCAATGATGGCATTCTGGAATCATACTGTACATCTTGCTGGCGGCTCTTTGCTGAGCTTCCAAGGATCATAAACTTTCCCACCCTGAGGCAGAGAGTGGCCATCTGTCATATTAAAATTACTGCTTTTCTAACTTAAATTATATTTTATTTGTTTTGTTTTTTGTTTTCTGAGACAGGGTCTTGCTATGTAGTTCAGGCGGGCCTTGAACTGACAGTGTAACCCAGACTGGCCTCAAACTCAGTGATCCTTCTGCTTCAGCTTCCCAAGTGCAGGGATTACAGGCACGCACCACCACACCCACTTTAAATTATATTTTAAATGGAGGTAATTATTCAGAAGAAGTTTCCAGAAACGTCTGATTTTTCAGAGGCCTGTGTTCCTCCCTCATGCAGTGCCCAGAAGACTGTTAACCAGGGGTAAAAAAATGTACATTTCTGCAAGGTCCAGTCAGCTAAGCGTGAAGATAGGACTGTCCCCTGAGGATTATTTTCAACTCAGTTGCCTAGGTCCTATCCCTAGGAGATCATATAACCCTGGCTGTTCCTCATCATGCATGAAAGCAAACCTGTGTGGACAGATGATCTGAATTTTCAAAGAAGAAAATAATTTGAGTTGCCAAAATCCAAAATTTCTGATTACTTGAACTTTGATGAGCAACTCTATGCAAAACCACTTGATTAATTGCACTGCAATAACAATCTAAAATCATTAACAAAACGCAATCAAGTGCAGAAAAGACCCAATGACCTGAAACACTGGTTTTTATACATTAGTTATATTAGGAATCAGTTGAAACTTGTCAATTATGTGAATTCCTGGGGTCTACCTCAGATATTTCAATTCAAATTGTCTGGGATAAGCCCAGGATTCTAAACTTTTAACCTTCATTCTATGTGATTTTTATGATGATCTCAGGATTATGTTTTTTTGGTACCTGGGATTGAACTTACAACCTTGTGCTTACCAGGCAAGAGCTAGGACCACTGAGCTAAAGCCCCAACCCTAGGATTATGTATTGAAAAATACTATCTCAAAAGATATCCAATGAAGCTGGGCATTGTGTCACATGTCTGTAACCCAACACTGAGGTGGCTGAGAATAAAGGAAAACCAAACAACAAACAGAATGTTTCAGTTTTTCACTGCTGTCCTACATCATCACGTTGAGGAACACACTGTTAGCTCCTGGACCACCTCACTTTGTGCTCCAGACATTCCTCTGCAGCACAGCACCTGGCCCCCAGCTCCCTGAGCAGGACGTACATGGACAAGGAAGTCAAGGAAGACTGAATTCTGTTTGGTTTTGCCTAATTAAGGCTGGGGATTGTGCCTGGTTACTATCAGCTACTTGAGATTTTAGCCCAGGCTCTGGAATATGCCCCAAGGACACTTAGAAAAAGAAGTGACTCTTAAAGAAGTTTAGAGATGCCACTGTTTTGATATTCCCATCTGTTTGTCATTGTATCTGACATGCTTCCATCTTGACAAGTCAAAGTTATCGATTATTTGTTCTCGGTGTTGACCAACTGGTACAGAATGGCTGCTCTTTGAACTCGGGAATTGGTTTGACAACATTTATAAATGAGACAATTAGAAACGGTACAGAATCGAACATAGTCAGATGCCCAGAAAACAGGGTGCCCCGCTGATCTGGGCTATGGTCGGTCTGCACAGGCCTACAGGGCTGCTCTTGCTCTGGAGTACTAAGGGTTGCAATCAACCATCAGTGGAGCAGATGATTGAGCCGTGAAAGAAGCTTCTTGAGTTTCCCCTGATGCCAGTGCAGAGGCAACCTTGTTTTATCCCCAACCCTTCAAGAATTAGTTAATTATTTTTGTTTTTATTTTTAATTATGGTTGCTTTTCATATCTAAACTAATGACTCTCTAATTTTCTCCATGTTCAGATTATTTATATTTGTTTGCTTTCCCAAATCAGACAAATTCAGTAGGCAACTCACAGTCTCATACGTTTTCATCAACAAAATCCTTCTTAATCATTAATAAAAGTACGGGTGAGAGATGATGGGTGAGTTTGTTAATAACTGCCTAATCATCCCTCCCTTAACTCGTATCTACCCATAATAATAGTGAATCTTCGGTAATTATTCTTTAGGCATGATTTTTCATGACATTACCTATATTTACCCTAGCAGTGTCAGAATTGAAAAAACAGCTAATCTTTCCAAAATATCTCAATTAAACAACAGGGAATGAGTTTTATTGTACAAATTCCATGGAGATGAGGAATTTCTCTATTTATTCTAAATAGGATGCTCAATTTTATTATATGGGATAAAAGTGATTATAATTTAGGCCATGTTACACTTCCTCCTAAACAGTAACTTACGCAGACTTAAACATTTTTTAACCAAATTACGTGTTTCTTAGGGAAAGAAATTTTATTTCAAAATGGCAGTATTTTCCTATGTTTTGTTTTTTGTCTATTTAGTAAGATCTGAGGCATATAGAAACATCAATTCTATTCAGTAATTTTTAAATAAAAAAATTAAGAGAAACTAATTCAACAGAAAAGTTTGTTATATACCCTTTACTTATTAACTTACGTCTGTTCCAGAAAGCCAACCAGTTCTGTCCATAAGGACATGGCTGTGACTCTTTGATAAATTTATCTTAATTATGCATGCATTTGTGGTAGTTTTAAAATAATACTTAATGTATTTTTTTTTCTTTTTGAACACAAAATTCTTTGCATGGGACCTCTGTAAGCATCTGTATGCCCAAGGAGAAATAGAATTTATTACAAAGAAAACACTCAACAGGCTATACTAAGTTTTGACCTTCAGAATTGGGTTATGCAGCAAACCATGTGTGGCAGATGGCATTTTCCAAAGATATCCACAGCAACATGTCCCATTCCACATGTTCCTCTGAAATGTGAACTTGCCGCACCCTATCAAGGGATGGAATCTAATCCTCTCCCTTTTAATCTGCACTGGTGCTCTTATAACAGCATAAATATTTCCACTTCACATATGTGTCTGCCTTTAGGGTGAGTTGAAATTTACAAATTTCTTTGTAAGCCTGGCTTCGCTTAGGGGAACAGACACTTCTGGGAAAAGGAACGAACGCTTGTGGGGCCGAGAACTGCCGTGTACTTTTTTAAATAAAATTTTACAATGCTATTCTACTTTTCAGGCAATGAGGAATCCGAGGCACAGACAAAATACTAGGTTAATAAAGCTGGGATGCAGATCTCAGTTTTTCTGATCCTTTCCATTCTGTACTTTCCCCTGAGAAGCAGGTATTGCCAGTAAGCATTAAAATGTCTCTGATGAGTGAGGATAAAATCTGCATGAGACTCTGAACTCTTATGGCCTAGAGGAGATCAGATGTAGGTCTTTAAATCCAGCTTTTTCTTGATGCTGTTTACATTGATGGCGCGGGGAATTTGAGGAGTTGGCCCTCTGGCTTTGTGTCTTAGCTTCCTCCCAGCATTTTCCGTCCAGCAAACATTTTGGGCATTGTCTGCTGCTGCAGGGCACAGTCCACGGTCAGTCTCGGGGTTAGGCCTGCCTTTCCCATCACTGTCTTCAACATCTTCCTCTCTACAGGCAAATGTCTGTTTAGAATTGCTGTTTTGGGGTTGTTCTGTCACTTCTGGATTGAAATATTACTATTGCTTCCTTAGCAATAATTCCTCCCCCATGCCTTACCTTATAGGGCAGGAAAAAAAACTGGAATAAAAATATGATTGCATTTACTTCAGAGTTTTATATTAGCAGCATTCTGTATCAGGCAAAGCTGAATTTCAAAAGGTCTATGTCTAATTCCTCATTCATAAATGAGGAATTTTCTCCTTGAACAGCAAATCGACTCTAAGAAATCCACTCCCTAGTCTTACCACTGCCTTTGAAGTGAGATCGTCTGCACAGAGAAAACAAAATTTAGATCAGAGAGCCCTGCTGTTGGTGACATCTGTCCTCATTAGACATGCCTTGTACCTCAGAGACACAGGGCTTATTGAGGAAACCACAGGTTCATCGGAAATACAATATTGCTATAGATTTGCCCTGGAGCCCTTTGGTCAGAGTGACCTCTGTTTGTCTGTGTGTCCTCTCCAGCCTCATCACATGGGGCACTCAAAACGGGGTCCCTGGGGCTACCGCTTCTGCATCGCCCATTTCATGGAGTCACAACACTCCCTGCTTCTCCCTTCCACCCCTCTCCTCCTCCTGCTCCCAGTGCTTAGGAAACAAGATTTCTTACTTCATGGAGGTATATTTTAAGGGTCCTTCCCTCTTTTTTTAAAATCTGCTGTACTTACAAAGTTTCTCCTATATAGAGAAGTTTGAATCATTTAATAAAAGCCGTGCTCCTCTATTAGCTCAGAGCTGAATCATATTAAAGTGTGTTTCAGACCATCAAAATATATGTGAATGTATTTTCAAACTACCAAGTCCCTAAGAGCCTATGCTAATCAGAGAACTGAATTTAATTCTTTCAAGCCGTAATTGTTATATCACCTAGTATTCAGACTTCTCATTTAACACCAAGAACAATCTTACTCACCGGGTAGAGCACGGCCCACTAATTACTTCTGCAGCATGTTAACTTGAATTCTACTATTCTAGTATTCTTAAAGTTACTTTTTTTTTTTTGTCTTTTTTTAACTTTTTATTCATACCGGGGATCGAACTCACAACCACCTGCTTGCAAGGCAGGTGCTTATGCCGCTGAGCTAAATCCCCAGCCCCTTTAAAGTTACTTTTGAAGTAAAATTCATTATAAACTGAAAGTATGTTAAATTTTTTCATTTTCAAATTATTTTTTTCAGAAGTTATTTCATAAAACAGAGTACCCATTTTATGACAAAAATTTGAAAGAAGAAAAAAAAAATTCCCTAAAGATTAATTTCTAAGAAACAAACTGAAAAATGAAAATATTAGATATATTCTTTATCCCAAACTGTGTTATTTTGTATATATTCAAGGCTTTTTTCCCTCAAATAACATTAAACGTTCTTGGAGTCTGTACCTTTTTATTAAGAGTGGCCTAATTAAAGATGCCTGCTTGAAATCAAACATTGTTCTATTAAAAGCACTTTAGAATCCAATTCAATGTTTTGATGAAATTTTCTCCCTCTTTTATTTTTTCTGATGTAGTGTTATATACAAATAATGCATCCTTTTTTGGCAACCTCTGTCCCATATATAAGAAATGACACTTTTTGATATTTCTCAAATTTTAAAAAACAGAATTTGGACTTTTATTTTAAGACACATTTTAGTAAATTGAGTGGATACTGATACAGTAGAGCATATGAGATCTAGGTCAATAAAATGGACTCAAACATGGTCAAATGTGAGGGATCTACTGTAGAGTAGTATTTATTTTATTTGTTTATTATAGCAAAAGTCTATTTAGAAGGTACACAAAAGGAAACAAAATCTAAGAACACAAACTTTAGGAGAGAAAAACAAGTGGACCAACATTTCAAACTAAAGTTGCAAGAATTTCTGGTAGATTTTGTTTATAAAGGAAATACTTTTCAACTCAAAGCAATCTTTCTTTAGAAAGAGACACAACGTTGGTAGAGGGCACTGCATGCTAGCACGCGGTGCAAACGTTCTGATTGGGCAGACACATTTAAGGATGTGTTATTAAAACCGTACCAGGCATTCCACATTTCCTTATATTTTCTCTCAGTTTTTATTTAATAAACAGCAAGCAGAGAATACAGAAACAAAAAGGAGAAGAATCAAGAACCACAAGCAGAAAACTTGTGTTCTCTTGAATAACCGGGAAGAGAATACGAAGATTCAGGTGTGGAACGTAAGATCAGAATTGAAAAAATAAAAGTAACCTTTTTCTCTGTTGTCTAAAAGTAATGAATCATCATCACTGAATATGCAAATCCCTGAATTTAAACGTAGACATGCTAAGTCAGAACCCCCTTAAAACAGCTTTAGAAATTTAAGTTTCACTCAGCCCCAAATGACTCCTATGTATGATAATCTTGGAGAACCAAATAAACCCAATTTAAAGATTTTTTTAAAAGTCATACAAAATCTGGCAAGGAATGTAGCTCAGTAGTAGAGTGCTTGTCCAGCATTTGTGAGGCCCTGAGTTTGACCTCAGCACAGCAAAAGTAAACATACAAACAAGGCCCCAAATCATACAAAGCTGATTGTCTGATAATAATCCTCCTCTTAATAGGTGTATAGTCTAAAATCAAACTAAGGAGCCAATAACAATTAGTAATGTTTTATCTGAAATAGCATAACTTTTTACCTAAGTATTTCATTTTTTATAAATCTTTCTGTAGATTGCATTTTTGTGCATATCTGTCTCAGGAAGTAGCTAATAATATTCATTAAATCTTTCTAAAATGGGAAAAGTCATAGTTGAGGGAAATGTAGGTTCTGGAGCTAGCTTCAATCTTTTGATTTCTCTGGGTTTGTGTTTTTCTTTGCTCTAAAATGTGGGTTTGAATCTAATCAGGAGCTCTACAGGTCAGATCAGTGTGCAGAGCTGGCCTGATGGGATATGGGCAGCTGGAGATACTGTACTGCATTTACGGGAGTAGCCATTGATCAGTTCTATCCAAAGTTTGCTGGCAAGAATCCACAAACAGTGTTTCCAGATTGTTCAGCTATTCACGAGAAGTTAACAATCTCATGTGCAATATGAAATCTAATGATTGTTAAATTGTTGCAACTATTGTAACATGTCTAACATACAGCAGAGGTCAATACTGTAAGGAATGCTTAAAACACTTAGGCTGACTTTAATCCATGGGCTAATTGTAACCTTGTAGAGAGCTTTCTGGTTCTAAAATCTCATATGCCTATTACATTTCTCAGCTATCCAGATTGCCATTTCCATACTAATAACTTCAGGTTCTGGGAAACAATCCAAATAGTCACTAGGAGATTCTAGTTATAGACATTTCTTGGTTGACTGAGATTCATACTACTTTTCAAAGAGACTATCCCAAGAAAGAATTCAGTAGGACAGGTGCCTGGTTGTAGACATTTAGATTTCCCATCCTTATTTAACATGCCATGGTCAGTGACTACGTCCATACTCATGAGCTAGAATTAAGACAGAATTAAAATATCTGAGCAGTCAGATTGCTTCTGATGCATTAAGTGTATCTTGTAAGTGGAAGAGCCTGTATTTCCATGTCATACACACCTACGATGGAATAACTAATTAGCATAAGTAAATATGTCAGCTTTGCTTACTCTTTTACAAACTAAAAAGGCTTAAATAATCTCTTTATCTCTGTGCTATAATTCATTTTATCTTTGAAGATTTGGATTTTTTGGTCTTAAGTATTGCATAAGTCTAGTTCTATCTTGCTAAATTTAAAAACCAAATCATGGTATAATCATTAAACTGAATTTGGCATACATACCTAGAACATTGATACCCCATCCCCACACATATTTATGGTTAAGTATTGGAGATTCAGTTCAGAAAGATTCCTTCAGCTGATTTATAAGCTGTATTTCTCTGAAGTTACTAGATTTCTATCCCTGTGTTGAATGATCCTTTCCTGTGTCTGTGTTGATGTTCTGGAAAATGACTAAATTCCATTTGGCATTTTATACAATACTGACTCACTTGATATTTCCAGATTATTAAAGGCCTAAGTATTTATAGAATAGAATAAAACCCCTCCCCTCATCCCTGTTTTGGAAGAGACCCACTGGCTGGAGATCTGAAGGTATACTGAGAACTCTTGGACTGAAGAGCTTGTCCTTGTTCTGTCCCTAGCCCCAGAAGTTTGGGCAATCAGACTCACCATTTATTGATTTTCTGTGTACCAGATATTTTAGGGACATTCCTTGAAATTTCCAGGCCACCCTGCAAAGCAGCTTTTTGATCCCCATATTACCTGAGAAAATTGAGGATCAGAGTGTGGGTGACTGAACTGGCAAGTGAACCTAATTCTACACAAATCACAGTCTTGTCATTGTTTTCTGGAGTTCCCCTACGCAGCAGCGTGGAGACAGGTTTTCTGGCTCCATTTTCTCATCCGTAAAGCCTGGGACTCAGACAAGGTGACCACAAAGGTCTAGTTTGGCTTCAAACATCCTATGCTGATGCTTTACCGAGTTGTACTACAGAGAATGTGACTCATTCTTGGGCGAAACCCCCTTCGGATGTTTTCAGTTACCTCTGATTCTGGCTAAGATTTTCAAACAGGATGTTGACAGATATACTTAATATTAATCTTGTCTCCTGTGGAGTTTGGGTTCCTGCCAGGTCTTTGTCATTTCAAACAATGGTCAGTATTATTTTCTCTGTTCTTTCGTTTTCATATAAACCTACTCTAGTGCTTCCTAACCTTGAGCTATGAGTTTATATTTAACTAAGATCTTGCCTTTAAAAGATAAAATAAAATCTTTATTTGCACATTTGACAAGCTATAATAAATATTTCTGAGTACTTTTATATATTCATCTGGGCTCTGTTTAGAACATTATAGAAAACAATGCCACAGATTTATAAAACTGGCACACAGAATATGTTGGTAGAAGACTACAGTCTACACTGCCCTTTGCCAAGTATCTATTGAGCTAGTGAAGATAAAATGTAAAATAGTTTCCACATCACTGATGTATCTGAAATCTATATACATATTTTTTTTTTTTTTTTTTTTGGCTGTTGCTGGCAATGAACCCAGGGCTTTGTGCGTAATAGACATGAGTTCTGTTGCTGACCTGAATTTCCAGACCTAATGGGATTATAATGAGAGTACATTCTGAGTTCACATAGATTGTTTTAAGGTATTTGGCTACCTACATTATATCTCAAGTAGTGTCAACATTTTAGATACTAAACTCATTTCTATATACATTTAGGAATGATACCACTTACAGTATTTTTGTTCTGTTGGTTCCATTCAAGAATTAACTTTTCTGATGTAATCAGGATTACATGGTAACAACACAACAAACAACAGTCAGCTGATTAACAAGATTATTTACTTTTTCATTTGAGATGATATGTTTCTATGATGTTCAGTATCTAATTTTGGGGCTCTCCCTGCTGCTCCAAAAATGTAATGGCATCAAATAATTGTCCAACTTATCTTTATATAAATAACTTAATTTTTAAATTTTCAAATAATGTAGTCAAAATTCTTAATTGACAGTTTGCTTGTTTTAGGGTTGGTGATGTATACATCATTCATTCCCCTTTCTGAGAATGAAATAGCAACTCTGCTGAAATCATAGCAACGCTGCTGAGGACCCAAATTTCATTGATAGCCTTCTTTATGCAGTGCCACAGTACTGTATACTGTGGGAGGGGATACACATGCTAAAGACATAATATGTGTCCTCAAAAAGTTTATGGTCCAATAAAGAAGAAATAGACAAAAGTGGTAAAATAAAGACAATGAATGATATTAAAATGGTATGCATAAGTGTGTAAAGGGGAAACATTGAAGATCCAGACAAAGAGAGGGACCTAGGCTCGATGCTAAAACTATTTCCAAATAGAAGAGGATTCAGCAGGACAGACAGAGAAGGAGTAACCCATTAGGATGAAGGAAATTCTGAACTGTGTGATTTGACAGAGGTCAACAATAGAGATGTGTCAATAAGAAAGGGGTCTTTGTGTTGTATGATACCATATAAGTTCAGGTAAGATGAACACCAAAAAGTTCAGAATGGGTCTGACATCACAAAGATTTTTGGGGATCTTGACTAGAGCGCTTTCAGTTGAATATTTTCATCTCAGTGGGGTGAGTTTTGACAGCAACTGAGAGGAAAGTAAAGGAAGGAGGACAGAATGTGGAGATAATCTTTCTACATAGTTTATCTTACTCTAAGAGTGGGGCAAAGGGACTGAGCGATGACATGTCAAAGAAAATTTTGAAGAGAAATGACATACCAACACATTGTTATAAAGTGACCATGACTAGAAAGATACTAGCATGAGAAACATTAAATAACTCACATACCTGGAGAGATGAAAAGGCAGGTCTAGGACATGCGTGGGAGACCTTCAAGGGAAAGGATGCTCTCTTTTTCTGCTCTGATAAAAGGCAATCAAGAGAACCAGGGGAAGATAGGAAGCAAGAATTTAGACTTGGTATTGCAAAAAGGAGAGCAGATTTGTGTCCTCTCAGGGATAATGTCCTTCCACTAGGTGTATGTTAGAAGAAGGAAATTTGGGGAGAGGCATACACATTGCGGTGTAAAAAAGCAATCTTATAGGGAAAAAAATGGTTAGTTTGCTAGGGAAAATTGTATTGCACACTGAGAGCTAGAATTATGCCAACAAAGTGACACCAAGCATGCAGGAGAGAACAGAGGGCTTCTATAAGATCTATCATCAGGCAAGCCATGGAGGGGATATAAATGTTTGGAAGTTAGTTTCAAGAAATAAGTCTTGAAAGGTATGTTGAGGGCAATTCAAGAAAGATCCTAACTATCAGGCTGAATTTGTGAAGTACGTTGCACAGGCAGTGAGAAGCCATTGAAGAATTTGTGACAATGACAGTGACATTACCAAAGCTGACCTCTAGCATAACCAACCTGCTTTTAATGTAAAGCACTAAAATAGTTCAAGAAAACAGCAACAATGTGAAGAACATTTGTGAAGGACCAGGAATGAGATAGTGAATGTAACTACAACATAGTGAACTTGAGCCAGATCACTAAGGTTAAATTTCTAGGAGTTCTGGGTATCCGTGATCACCAGAACAACTTGGTAAGGACATCAGGCCACATGAGAGAGAATGCTAAGGGCTGGGTCAGGCTTTGGCAGGATATTACCTAACCCAACTGGAAGCAAACATGTATCAAGGGAGATACTGATTAGCCAAGGAAAGCAATTAGAACAAAAAGGTCACCTAGAATAGATTTTTAAAAATCTGGACAAGGGCCAGACCTAGAGACAGTCAGGCTGAGTTTAGCAAGTAGTATACACTATGGCAGGGCTGAAGTAGCTCAAGGGCGAGGAAGGGTTTACTCATGGACCAGGCACTGGTCCAGGCTCTAATCTGGACATTAAGGCTCCCCTTTAATGAGCAGAATACAAAGGATTTGAAATTAGTGTCATTTAATTCAGCTTTACAGCATTGGTCAATTTACTGCCAGAGCTTTGATTTAGACACTGAACTCTAGCCGGGGATTTAGCTCAGCGGCATAAGCACCTGCCTGGCAAGCACGAGGTTGTGAGTTTGATTCCTGGTACTAAAATAAAATAAGTAAATACTGAACTCTAGAATTTAAGCCCTTCAAATATGTGCATGGCATCTATATGAATTGAAATAGTAAAACTAAAAGACATAAAATAATGCAGTAAGACATAATTTAAAGTAGTGCATTGCAGTATAAGTAAAAGAATCAGTAATATTTCAAAGTAATTTCAGTATTTGATAGGTCTTCCTAAACCTGGTCCAAAAATTATTCCAGCCGGTGATTCTATGGACATCTTTGCCAATCTGAAACTATAATCTGTTCACTGGTAAGTCTGCTGCTTGAGTTGTTTTCAATTTTAGGCGCAAACTGCCTCAACACTTCACATTTAATATATGTATTAGGAAATAGTACCCCAAGAAATAATCCCATTGCATTTTATTCACTATCTATCCATCCACTGTTTCATGACCATCAAACCTCAAAAACCTGCCAGTCTCATGGTGAAGACAGGCAAGCAGAGGGTGTTACAACGGGGGCTACGACTGCTGTGCACAGGAGGATAAGCGCGTAAGGCATAGGAGGACCAGACAAAGGGTGGGGAGGTGGCAGTGGTCATGGAGGCAGGCTCCTTGAAGAAGGGCCTGGAGACAAAGGGAGTCGGGTGGGGTTCAGGTTAAGGGTGAGCAGCCGTGTGGAAAGCAAGCATGAAACCTGCAGGTACAGAGCAAACGGGGACCGTGGAAGCTTTTCCTAACTGCACGTGGAAGGAGCTCCTGCCATTACATTTCAATTGTTACTCATTTTGTATAGATTGTATTTCTCTATTATTGTCTTTGCATATTTGTTTTTTCTTCTATCTTAGTTGAAGTGCAATCAAGATTTTTTTTCTTGTTTAACTCTCAGTATTCACCAACCAGTGTTTATACAACAGACACATATCATAATCCCAGGACATATACAAAGAATATCTCACAGAGATTGAAATTGACATGTGAGTTGGTCATTTAAGTTTAGTTATTTATGTTACAGATTCAATTAAACCAAAAGGAAAGCTGATGTAATTGAAGCAATAAAAGTTGAGTAGGTCTATCAATTTTTTGTAGGAATGATTCCAAAGGACTGAAGTCATTTTATATAATATAAATAAGAGTATTCATTAGGGTATGCTTAAAGGGAAGGAAAAAAGGAAAACCTTAAAATTGTTTCCCTCAGAATTTGTTTTGAAATGAATCCTTAGCATCTTGATACTGTTTTGACAAATAAATTAAGGTACTTAATTTTGTTTGCCAATATTTCCACATATTTATCTTTGTTTAGAATCCATAGGTCTGCTAAACAAATTACTCCTCTTTGGCTTTACATTAAAAGCAACCTCAAAAAGGAAATTCAGCTATTGACTCTTGGAACTCATAGAGAAAAGTTATAGCTATGAGAAAGACAAGATTAGCCACTCGTATCTGCAGTTTTATTTAGAGCATTTACACAGAGGGATTACACAAAGACTGGTTCTAATATTTTCTTTTCTTCTGATTTAAGTAATAAAAGATAAGCGCTGACACTCAGTCAGGTCTGCATTTCCCTCAGTGTGTCTGATATTCTCTTGGATATAAGGAGTTAATTACCTTCTACTAATCTGTGTTTCTCTGGCCCAAGACACTTAGCAGCTGAATCAGATCAGCTAAACAAAAGCAGCATTTACATCCTTTTGTAAGTTCTATCTGACCTACAAATAAAACGATATATCCAGAGTTCTGGAACATGGTCCTCATTTCAAACATTTTTGAATATGAATATAAAATTTGCACAGCAGAACTCATGTTAAGTGGTGACTTTTTAGTTTTAATAATATGATTACTGTAGACATTTGCTACATTAAAGATTGGAAATAAAAATCATGGGGTTTTTTTTGGCATAAACACCTGTCTTTGCAAGCACGCGGTTATGAGTTTGATCCCAGGTACCAATAAAAGAAAAAGTTCCTTTAAATAAAAAAATTTTAAAAAAAGGTTAAAGTCATGTTTTTAAAATATAAAATACTTGAGATGAAGGCTGCTGTATTATCAGGATGCCCTCCTTCAGTGATTTCCCTGCCTTACTTTTTATGAGCAGCCGGGTATCCAGAATGTGCTGCTTTCCCTAGTTAAAAATTGTTTTTAAAAACAGTTCTCATTCTAAAGCTGCAAATAAGCTGGGTATGATGGTGTATGGGTGTAACACTAGCACTCCGGAGGCTGAGGCAGGAGCATTGGTATTAGCTACAGGCCCACTTGACTACATCATGAGTTTAAGGCAGGCCTGGATTACATAGTACTACCTTGTCTTTTTTCATGCCTTTTTTAAATGCCTAGTCTTAAAACACAAAAATTCATTTATTTATTTTTGTTATTTATTTGGTACCAAGAATCAAACTCATGACTTTGCACCTGCCAGGTAGGCACTGTGCTGCTGAGCTTCATCCCCAGCCCTAAAACAAAAATTTAAAATAAAATTCCAAAAAAAAAAAAAAATCCAGTTAACCTTCTAAAAATAGTAAATAAAAATTATGTATGAACTAATGAAACATATCTAACTTAAAAGGAAAATGAATATTGCCAGGTTGTGGTACACATTACACAAAGAAAGCATACTGGAAATGAACTACTGCTTAATAGAAACTTATTAGGAACCTGGGATAAGGGTAGAAGTTGACTCTCCTGCAGAGTTAGGAAACCCTGTTCACCGTGAAGAGCCATCAAAATTATTTTCTCATCAGCTGAAAGACCCTGAAAGGATCCATTTATCAAGTAAGCCAGCATACTGTTTGTTCAACAACTTGAGAGAATGAGACTTCTACTTAAAGTCAGAATCCTATTATGGATATCTCACTGTGATAAAAATTTTTTTCCCTCTTATTCCCTTATAAATTTAGAATTGTTTAAGTTGTTGAGGTGATACAGGGATTCTGTGGGACTGAGTAAATCAGTTTTGCACTGGTCATCAGCCTTGTAAGTATTTGCTCTGCCTTTGAAGACTCAGTTCTTGTTTTCTTCCATTTTTGAAGCACGTGTACACCTCTCTGCGATCTTTCACACTTTGGCCCCAGCAACTTATCTTTTTGAGATGGTGTGTGGCAAAGCTGGCTGGGGAAATAAATGAGCAGGACCTGTCAATTACAAAATCCCAGGGCAATGCTAGGACCATCATGTAGAGCTTCTCTCCAGCTCCCAGGAGACTGGGTGGCACGAAAGAAGAGCACCTGCCTTTCTCAGACCTGGCATATACTTTTATTTTTGCTTTTAGCCTTTTTCTCTTTGTTCTGCCTAAATTCACACTGCTGAGCTGGTTTCTCCCATACCCATTTACTGTGCACTTTTCAAATAAATTTTTGGCATTGTTTTCAGCTTGGCTTGTCCAGTTCTTTGTTCAAGGAAAGGCCCTGGAACATTTTTGACAGGGGAGCCATTTCTAAAGAAGCTACCCGATAACATCTGGAGCGTATGTGGACCAGATATGCGAAGGATGTGCCCAGATGGAGAGGCTGGCTTGGTGTGGCCTGACTTTCAGATCTGTCTGGAAAATCAGGATGATGCCTCGGCCACAGCTTCTGGCATCAAGGAAACACGCGCAGCAGAGTAGAAGCAGTTTCCCCTTGCAGGCTCTGTGTCCTGGCAGAATGCGTTCACACGCTAGTCTGGGCTCAGCTGTCTCACCAAGCACCTGAGGAACAGCTTCCTCACAGTGCAGAGGATGAGACCCAGGCCTAACCTATGCTAACCACCGAGCTAAGATCCCAGGCTTGTATTTCTTTTTTATTTCTTCTTCATGCATTCTTTGACAAATATCAACTTGTGACTTTATTGGGTTGACAAAGTTAAAAGCCTAGTAGGTTGATCTGATCTAAGCCAGTGTATATTTTAAAACAAACACACCCCAGGTTACTACCACGAGTGTATGGGTACCTCTCTAATAAATATGCACCTAATCTCTATCCTCAAATGTCCTATCAGAAACATTCAGTCACTTAATAGCATACGGAGAGTTGCTGCAGGAGGGAGATTTGTCTGCCAGAGGTTTCTAGCAGGGATGGTGCACCAGGACTGAGAGCTGGCTGACAACTCTTGGGAACCCCAAGTCTTCAGTTCAGATCTTCACAAATAAATGCCATCTGCTGATGTTTAACAAGGGAGGGCCCAACTCTGCTCTGTAAATATCCTGGAAGGAACCATCGTCCTCCTTGGCTGTTGTCTGGAATATTTAATAATCTTCCCAAACAGTACACACTCTGGTGATCATAGCAATGTCCATGTTTAAGCAGGAAACTTTTGACATTGATCAAACTCCAATTCCCACGTGCCTTGTCTGACATTTAGCTGGTGGTTGGCCTTTCATCCAACCTCTCTGGAAACAGAAGCCAAGAGACTTAAAAAAAAAAAAATTCCTAAGCGATGGACAGAAGGAAGGGAACACCATTTCCTGATAACACTATAATTCCAAAATTAGTTTTACAAACAAAAGAGGGAGAGGACCTTGACATCACTGAATTCCCACAACTGGTGGAGCTAGAAAGTACTGGACACCAACCAAATGTTTCAGAATGGATCTTCTTGCTTTTTGTTAATTGCAAACTAAATATATTTCCAGATCTATCCTAAACGAAGTGCTGAGGCATGCAGTATGAAAATGGTAGGAAAAAGGTGGTATTTTGCATGTTTTTTCCTGATAAAATGGTGAATGGCTCTCTTTACTTTTATGAGATTTAACCAAAGCATATTATAGAGGCCAGCTAGAGGTTCGTCTCATCTTCTTCTTAGAAAGCTTTCCCATCATCTTTTATCTGATAACTTTCATTGTCCCTTGCCCTCTGGTCCATTGCCTGGGTGGGGTCTATTATAATTCTTCACTGTCTTAGCCACAGCAATTGATTCACAGGGTAAGTCTGTGATACAAGTAGGGTCCATCAAATGCCTTTTCTCAGATTTATGTGAAGGCTGAGGAAGCAATTCTGTCCCCTGGAAGTGGGTATGAATTAAGGTGCCTGGTTGTCAGCTTTCAGTGTCAAAGAGAAACTTCAATTAAAGGAAAACATCATGAAGTCAGCCTTTAGGGAAATAGGTACCAAAACCCAAAACATGATTTCCTCAGGGGCCTGAAGCTGGCCTCTGAGATGAAGCAGCTGGTTTTTTTTTTTTTTTTTTTGCCTTCCTTAGGTTAGCTCAAGCTTCAAATTTCCAGGGCAAAAACAAGTGCGATTGGCTCTGCTAATCATAGGCCTTCTCTTGGGCAAAGGGGGAAGGGACCTTGACTGACAGTCCCATGAGACTGCAGGGGATAGCAGAAGAAACAGCAGATGGCTGTTCCAGTCTGTGAGCCAGGGACCCTTGCCCAACCTGTGCCTGGGATCACCCGAATGGAGACGAAAGACAAGACAGCCAAGCCAGTAGCTGGAAATCCTGTAGTTCAGATTCAGCAGCTAATGAATTCCTTCCTGTTTCAATGAGTTTCGTTTTGGTTTCTGTCATTTCCAACCAAAAGAGTTGTAATAAATGATTAGTTTTACTTCAGTGCTTTTGAGGCCTACAAGTCTCCCAAATGTCCCCTTGAAGACTAGAAATCCCTTAAAATTGTGCATCATGAATGCATAAAACTACAGTACAGACAGTGGAAAAAACAACATTTCTTGATATTTTCTCTGCCACAGAACCCCAAGCTTCAAGGACTCTTGGAGCAGATTCTTAACCTCAAGTCCTAAAATCAATGATAAGGCTTTGGCTTGGGTTAGTGTAGATCTATTCCAGAAAAAATCCCCCATGGACAGTGGAAGAGACAACCTGCCAAGCAATCTCTGAGTAAGACCTACATATTAAAAAGGTAAATAAAAGTTAATTCTGTGAAGCAAATACTAAACTCCTCAGGAACCCGTATTTAGAAAGTTTGCCTTGCAGTTGTCAGGCACGTGCTTGTCCCTTTTCCCAGGAGTCAGTTGTTGCTGCTTATTGGTCTATGTGTAAATTATCCCACCTGAGAGTAGCATCTATATCTGAGGATTCAGTAATAGTGATGTAAAATAGTTTTCTGCTAATGGTGAGATAGTGCTTCCTGGGGGGAGAGGCATCTTCTTTTGTTATCTTTCAGTCCTGTCATTTTCTGTCCCAGTCATGACACCCTTGGCACCAACAGGCTTGCTGTTTTGCTTGTGACTAAGTATCGTGCTGCGTGGTCTGATGATGTGAGTAGTGAGCAGCACTGTTTGCCAAAGCTCTAGCTGTTGAGGCAGTGAGATTCCAGGGCTGGCCTTGTTACTTTCTATGAAGTACAGGGGAGAAAGGCGAAATAAATATCCATGTTCGGCGTGAAAGAAGGTCACATGTAGAACCACTGGTCAAGTAATTGTGAATTTTATAGAGATGAAGGATAGGGTGGCATTGTTCAAAAGCAGTCTACTCACAAATGGGCAGGGACTCAGGTCTGACCGCACTGCAATTTTAGTCTGTGTGCTGCAGAAGCAGGCAGACGCCCCACTCCAACAAATATGAAAATGATCTCTGTCTCAATGTTGGGAATTTCGGTAAGTCCAAATTTTCTGTTGGCCTAATGTACTTTCTTTAAAATACACTTATACTTTTCTGCTAGGGTTGTTGGTCATAATAATTATAGAATTATAGAATTTACCATTTGTAGAATTTCTACCAAATGTAGAATTATACCAATTGTATAATTATAGAATTTACCATGTTAATCATTTAATTTGTAAAATAAATCATTTTAAAGTGCTTTATATTATCAGTGCTACACAACACATGTCTGTACAGTATAGGACATTTTCCTCATCCCCAAGCTCCTGCTTCTATGCATTGGGAACTTGGGTTGTGAAGTCTGCACCAAGGTAGGTAAAAATACTACAAGAGCTGGCTTAGTCAGAGCACCTGGGCAGGGGTATTATAACTGAAAAAAAAAAACCTTTAAAAATATTGTTTGCAGTTATTTCTGCGTGTTGGCATGAGGTATCTCCTGATTTTTTTGAAGAAAGAAAGCAATAATGTGATTCCTAAAATTAGTGGGTAAGTTGCCCAGTGTTTAAATACAGTCTTGTGTTACTGAAAAAAAAAAATCAATGATATATTTATTCTAGTACAAGTTCTCCTCCAAAATGTGCCTGGCTGTCTTCTAACAGTGAGCCTTAGATATGTCTGCTCTGGGATGTACCAGCATACTTGAGAAGTGTCTCCTTCCTTAGTGGGAATAAAAGCAAGAGATGATAGAACTTTCATTGAGTCAATGGGAACTGGAAAATCAGGAGTAGAAACCTTATTAAGTAGTTGTGCATATTAAGGAAATAGAAAAGGTATCTTCCCTGAGGTCTACTAGCTTGAGATCTATATTGTGATCAAGGCAGGAGCTTGCATCATTATCAGACAACTATTCTTACACTAACAACAGGATATAAAGGTCTTTTGCAAAGTAACTTGGTTCTCTTAACACAAAGGATTCTTTAAATTTTAGCCATGTATGCTGAGATTTACCAAACTTCTAAAAGATGTATAATAAGTATTTTTAGCTAATTCTACCAGTGAATAAAACTCTAAGTGCAGCTAGAAGGAATCTGCTTTGGTTTGTGATTATTTGCACAAAGTAAAATCAACAAACAACACTCAGGCTGCAAGTTTCCTGGTATATTGGTTTTATAATGAGGATGTTTCCCTTTTCAGCTGAACTTTCCATGGACATAAATCCTTTACTTCCTTGGAAGTAATTTAAGCACATTGCTAATAAAACAGCTCACTATGTTTGTAAAAAAACAGAAAGCAAAAAATAAGTTTAATAGAGGGGAGTCTCGATGCAAAGAGCAGTAGGATGAGTGATAAGGTGCCAGTGGTGCCTGGGAACCCGAATCTGCTGGACGCTAACAGTGTGTCCTTTCTTACACGTGCCAATTATCCCTTCTCTTTAAACTAGGTCTGAGAACCACAAACAAAGGACACAGATAACTAGAGGAAGGGTGGTGTTTTAGGTTCAGAAATACATGTGTTGGGGTGGGTCAGCCCTCATTGTTCTGTGGTTATATAAGGACCATTGTGTGTTAACGTCACTGAATATCTTTTCAGGGTTCAATTCTGAAGTGATATGAGATGTTGGCAAAGGAGCCAACATCCCCAAGAACATCGACTAACATTATTCTGGGACCAGAATGACCCTGACAGTCTCTAAGACTAATGCACTCAGGTTAAGGCTGCCTGGGGCTGTAGAAGACAAGGAATGTACAAATACTCAAATACTTGACTTAAGACATTTGAGCAGAGTTGATTCAGTAACTAACTTTCTCCTTACAGAAGAGAAGCAATGTATGTGTCTAAAAGTGGGTTCACTATTTGGACCCATAACACATCTTAGAATGATATTATGTTTAAATTTCACTTTTTCTGTGCATAAGAACATCCCACTTTCTGCCTTCTTTCTGGTAGTTCTTCTTTTTCTTCTTCTTCTTTTTTTAAAAGAAAGAAAGATGGAATTTATTATGTTCTGCCTCTCCTAATCCATTAATGTTCTGGGATCTCAGTAATTAAATTTTGATCTATCAAAATATCTGAGACCAGTTGTTATGGGACAGTGATTTGTTTTTGTCAAAAATGAAAGCAATTATAATTGGATACTTTGTTATACTATTTTTCAAACTATTTTTAACACAGCAGAGAACTTTTAAGCTTCTATCAAGCGATCAGGAGAAATTTCTCCAGCTTGTGTAAGGATCATTGTCAGCTTCTTCCTATGCAATCAATTGAAATCTGGCTCTGATGTCTTAAAGACCTTTACAAGGATAGTAATTTCTTAATAATCCCTAGTGGAACTTACTTGCTTAGCTTTTGTGGTGCTAAAAATAAATTTGGAAACTGTTTTTGATGTTTGACCGACCTTCTGTATATTCTTCAAGGTGACAGTGTTACATGTCATATGAGCACCAAAAAAACTCTATTCAAAATTGAAAACAAAAATCAAATTCATGCGACAAGCTTTACCATTTAGTCACTATGCTGGGAATGTCCCCTTCCTGAAGCCACAACATCGCCTACGTCTTCCTCCTCTGATTGTTTCCAAGTGGCTCCTCTTTTTCCAGACTGTATATGAATAATAAAGGAAGCCAGAATAGGGACAATGACGTTCCCCTGGCTTTTTGAGAGTGGCATACATCAAAGGAAGACATTTATCCTGGGGAGTCACAGCCTGCAGGAGGTCACTGAGTGCCATACAGCTGCTCTGGCTGCCGGTGAGCTAGATTATGCTATGCATGCGTTCCTGTCAAACTCTGGCAAACCAGTGAATGTCTCTAAGCCTCCGTTTATTCTTATAGATTCCATAAATGCGCTTACCTTAGAGAGGTTGTTTTGAGAACCATGCAAAGGTGAAAGGCTTAGCAAAATGCCCGGCACACAGTATTAAATGTTAACTTGTATTACTGCTAATGACAACTGGAAGGATTTCCCCTTAAGTATATTTAGAGCCTCTTAGTAACAAAGCATTTTTTAAAAAATTCAAAACCAAAACAGCTATTAAATTTATCTGAACTACCCTGCTTGGTTTCTGGCTCATTCATCCCTTGGTAAGAATCTCATCTCCTCCTTGTCGGCCTTACCAGCTTGTATTTTTTAAAAAGAGATCTGAGAAGGGTTTATTAGAGGCAGATATAAGTCACACTCTAGAGTGGAGCCAGGGGCACTCCAGCCTGCGCTTTTGAACAAGCTCCTGGTTCCACTCGAGAGCCCCGTCCATGCCTCAAAGTGTCAGGCCTTCCTTCCTTCTAAGGCTCTGTCTTTCCCTCATTGCCATCCACCTGGTCCAGTGACACTTGCCAAGTCTATTTCAGTCCAGCCCTTCACCCCGAGAGGTTTCTCCTGAATGCACTTATCCACCCTCCGGCCCTCTAAGGTGAAAGGGAGCCCAGGCTGTGACTGGCAGTTCTCCTGCTGCCTCCATTCATCCCTGACCGGGTTGGGCCAAGCCAGCAGGCACTTGCCTGTCAGATCTCGCCTGGTGGAGCTGGGGGATGCCGCCAGGGTGAGGGGCCAGCGCGGCTGTCACGTGGTGATACTGACCTCTAGGGGCTGGCTCTCTTTCGCAGAGCGTCTTTATCTTCTCGTTGAGTTCCAGCACTGTGATGGCAGCCTCTTGCTTTGTTGTTGCCAAATCGATTTGTAACTTTTTCACTGTTTTTTGGTGCTTTAGTTTCTTTAAAAAAAACAGAGCAAAACAAAGTTTCCATTACTAGAGGCAGGTGCATCAAAGGAATAAAAGGGATTCTTAAGGGATGAACCAACACTGTCTTTGGAGCCCGGCTCAGAGGAGCTGTCCCAGCTGGGACAGCGTGTATGTCTTCAGAATATTTTAACCTTCAGCAATAAAAATCCACTGCCTCCATCATAAGATCTTGCAGCCTCTGGAAAGTTTTTAATGTGAATTGGAACCCTGTGGATTGGACTTTTATAACAGAGACAATTAGAGAGAAATTCTAGTTATCGGTTGGCATTGATCACTGAGGTGCTGACACCTAAAATGGTTAGAATTTTGGAGTTTTTCCTAGTCTCTAGGTAGACTCATGTGAAGTAAAGCCTTAATTCTGAGTTACCCCCATATTTGAATATTACTTGCAATCAAACTCTAAAGAGTATATTCTTACCATGAAATGATGACGTTTATAGATATTTATTACGGTAGCTTTGTAAAGACTATGTTCTAGGGTAAGACTTGTTCTCATGGAGTAGAGGACAGGAAAACTTTGCTATTAAAATAATCTTACTTTAAAATCTAAACATTAGGTAGTTGTTACATAACCTAAGGATTCACTTTGGGACTTGATAGAAAGCTCCTTTCACAGATTTCAAAGGGGATTTGATTTGTCAAAATTGGATTCTCCACCACTGCTGGAGAAGCTGTCTGTTGGGACAAGTGTGGCATCTGTATCTTTGTGTTGCTTTTGGGTCGCTGCCTTCCCAGCGGAGTGCTCACCTCGCCAGGCCTTTGTGGGCTTGTAATTAGCCCAGACAATGAACGGCTAACATTGCTTGCCAGATATAACTCCCGAGATAGAAAAGGAAACACGTTTTGCTCACTAGGGATGTGCTTGTTCTTCTGTGGCCTGTGTGTACTCTGGTGCTGGAAAACCACTCTCTTTTTTGTGGAAAGCCAATAAAATCAATTTATCAAAAATGAGATTAGACAGTCAGGGACCTCCCATTTTAAAGACAGGTTGCTGGACTAGGGATGTGGCTCAGTGGCTGAGCATTTGCCTAGCATGTGTGTGGATTCTGGGGATAGACTCCCCAGCAGTGGGCGTGGGGGAGAGAAAGACTGTCTTCTAGATCTAACACGGGATGGTAAACATGGCCAAAAGGGAATGTGTTATTCAGGAGGGTGGCAGTCAAGCAACTTCCCAGGAGGTTGGAGGGCTCCTCCTCCACAGACCAGGTGCACAATGTCTTGACCAAGCCTGGGTGCCTGTTCCTCTCAACAGTTCTCCTGGGTTGGTAGTTAGAATTCCCTAGGTGTCAGGCACCTCTTGGCTGGCTTTGAAGCATCAAGATTGATAAGATCTCTGTCTTCAGGCCTAAAACCCTCAAATTTCCTTCATTCTGGTCTCCATTCACTAAAAACCTTCATCCTTTGGGCAGCCATGTAAATTAGTTCAGGCAGAGACTGAGTGATCGGAACCATGTTTAGTCATTTGATCGCTGTGTTTCTCACAGTGAATTATTAAATTGTCGTGTTAACCCAAATCTTCCTCTTTTGTGAGATGGTTTGGGTCAGCTTGTTCCTGAGGACCATGTCCATTCTAGGCCAGTAGCTCTGGGTGGTCATCAGTGACCTCTTCTGATGCTATGTCTGTCTGTCTGTATGTATTTGAGACAGTCTCACTGTGTAGTCCAGGCTGCCCTTAGAACTCATGGCAATCCTCTTGCCTCAGCCTCCCCAGTGCTGAGATTACAGTGCCACCATGCTTGGTGTCTGAAGGTATTTTAATACTGTTCCACATTCAGAGTTTTGCACTTGTCTTTTACCACTTAGAACTTTAAGGACAGAAAATAGGAGGAAGCAGGCACAAGGCCCTGAGTTTGATTTCTGGTACAAAGAAAAAAGCCAGACTGATACACAAATAGAGAAAGAAGTAGATATGAGACCACTGAAGACAGCGAAATGCTAATCATAGAATTGTTTGACTGTATGGTGCTTGCTATAAAATTACTCCCCCTGTCCTTTTCACACTAAGGTATCAGGGGGAGGAAGAATTGAAGTTTCACTTTCCTTACAATATTCCTTATTTCATAATAGTGACAGTCACATTCTTGAATCTAGGCACAGACTGTGCCGATGATGAGTGTTGTTGAGCCATCACTAAGCGCTGGCATGGTCTCTCTAACTTTTCTGGTCTACATTTCCATTTTGACAGGATGGTTTGACAGAGTTCAGGACTCTACGGAACAAACCCAGTGCCTCTTAGTGTCAGTTGAGAACATTCAACCTATGTGTATGTGAGTGTGTGTGTGTGCGTGTATGTTTGTATGTGTGCCTGTATGTATTTGTGTATATGTGTGTATGTGTATGTATGTGTGTGTGTGCATGTGTGTATATGTGTGTGTGCGTGCATGTGTGTATGGGTATGTGTATTTATGTGTGTGTTCGTGTATGTGTGTGTGTGTTAGAGCCTTCGACTAAACCTAGAGCTAAGCTTTCATTCTGAATTACCAGAGTCTCTCAACATTTCCTTTAAGAAATTTTAACTTTTTAAAAAAATATAATTTCCAGACTACCTTTTTGTCTTTCTTTATTACTAATTGTATGTTTTATCTCTTCTTATTGTTGTAATATTTGTACTTTTGCCCTGTGGTCTATAGGGAGATTGAGGATATTTATTTGGTTTTTAAGAAGACAGTACATAGGTCAGTCATGAAAACTGACTTCAGTTACATAAGGAACTATGCCGGCTGAGAGGAAGTTGAGTCAAAAGGTATTGTTCTACTGATACCACAAGATCAGTGGGTAGAAATCTTGAGGAGGCAGGTTTCAGCACTCTGAGAAATCACCCTCCAATAGTCAGAGCTCATTCAGATCGAGCTCGGGATAGGATGGGTCCTGGCAAAGACCTTTTGCTCTAGCAATGATCAGACAGAGACTGGGTGAATGCTGTGGTCAGGGCCACTATTGCCTCTGGGACCCAGGTCAAGAGGCATGTGGATGTTTGACCGCATCTAATTCTTTCCGTCTGGCTTGACCTCCACCCCCATGCTCAGCCCTTGAATTTCCTGGGGTTGATATGTTGTCAGGGAGACCTTAAACATAATTCTACTATTCATAAGAAATCAGATAGAAAGCTTGTGGGCCTCTTTGAACTTTATTTAGCTATAGAGAAAGGGGAGCATAAAGTTAAATTTAAGTTAAAATTGAGTAAAAGGCCTCAATTGTTTGTCTGAGCTTTCTACTGCGACTTTTCAGTTATTCAAATACTTTAAAAAAGAATTTAATATTGTTGCCTTTTTCCCTTGTCTCCAGACAGAACCACTGTATGCTATTAATTCAGAGTTTAACCAGGTCCTTTGGGCAGTTTGAAAAATTCAATTTGCCAACATGTTTTAGTCATCAAATGATTTAAACTGCGATAATATTTTCCTTTGGGTTTTTGGCATTCACTTGCCAGGCAACTCAAGTGTTGTACTTGAATCTAATGGAGTCTGTTATGGTCTCCTTGGTAACTAGAGACTCTCTTTGTGAATTGCGCAATGGACAGGAAGGTTTTACTGCTTGGAGGTAAATTCCTGTTAACTGGCTTTCCCCGCACTGTTCCTACATGATGGAAAGAGAGGAAATCATGTATTTGTGCAATGTTTTGAAAAGGAAATATTTATCTGTATCATATTGCTGAAGGGCCTGCATGATACCAAGTCAATGAGAAGTAGAAATAACCAGGGGACTATTATTAGAAGCATTTCAAAGACAACTGCCAGTTCTGGTTAAAATGTTGGGATATTTCCACGCACTGTGAATCACGGCCTCTGATTATGAGGTTGAGCTTTGTCACTCACTGACCGTGAGAAATTGCTCCGGACATGTGATGTCTCCAAGCCTAGGACCCCACTTCATAGGGCTTTTGTGGAGATGGAATGACTTTCTATACGATGGGCCGTGCCTGGTACTGTCACTGAGCTATGGTGAGGTCTGTCTGTGTTGTGTCATTAGAGCTTGAAATACACAAGTGAAAGCTTTAACCCTTCAGGAAAACATTAAAGTATCTTTTGTAAAGATGTCTTTATCACACTTTACAGAAAATAAAATTTGTACTTATTTAAAACCAATACTTTTGTCTTCTTTCTTTCTTTCCTCCTCCTCCTTCTTTTTCTCCTCCTCCTCCTCCTCCTCCTCCTACTCCCTTCCTTCCGTACTTTCTTTTATCTTTTTGAGAAAGGGTCTCACTATGCAGTTCAGGCTAGCCTTCAGCTCACTTTGTGGCCTAGGCTGGGCTCAAACTTGTAAAAATTCTCCTGTCTCAGCCTCCCATTTGCTGGAATTATAGCTGTGAGCCACCATGCCCAATTCTTCCTTTTTTTGTAATACATTTTCTGCATGATTGCAATGATCTCTTCCTCCTTTTTTATGGGTAGATAAAACTAATACATTGTCTTGAAAATAGTACTCAAATAGCCTTGATCCAACCTCCTGCCAAATCTGGCTGATGCCAAGGTGGCCTCCTGCATGGACCAGCATGAGCAGAGAGAACGCTAAGGCCCGAGCTGTGCTTCCGGGGTAGCTTTGCCTTGTCTCTCTGAGCACAGCTTTCCTTACTTTGTCTGAAACCTATCCTGCCCATCCGACCCCCTCCATCTTAGAGCAATAACAGGGCTGGCTTCAGCAGCACACACACTAGAGCTGTAATAAAGATCCACAACAAGGACCAATGTCACTGGTAGGCAAATAAGTCACTGGGAGGCTCACTACCAAGGGCATGCCAGAAAATTTGGTTTGAATACAGTAGGCACAGATATGTTTCTCCTTTCATTCCTCTCCTAATAGCCATCATTAATAATAAAACTAACAAAAGTATAGTAGGATTTGAATACAACTTGTCTGCAAAATCAGTTGTATACCTGTCACTTTGTTTTTCATTCATAGTACCCTCAGGAGAATATTTTAATGCCCAGGCTTGTGCCATGTGTGTTCCTTCTCAGGCCATCCTGCCCTTGGCTTCGGGACGCTTTCATCCTGTATTGCATGCCTAGCTGCTTCCTCACGATATGATGAGGATTAGGTTCACTTAACTCACACTCACCAATAAGCCCTATTTGCCATCGAAGTTGTATCTCTCTGTGTAGTCAAGGAAGCAGACCTACCAACATGGGGAAGTAAACCTAATCCTTGTCATAGAGGGAGGAAGCAGCTAAGTGAGTTTGAACAAGTTCCTTGCTAATTTTTCTTTTAGTGGCAGCATGACACTACATTAGTCAGTTGCATTGCATGTTAGTTTTTCAAGCGGCTTTTAGCTAACCCAGAACAGTGATGGTGTTGGCACGGTTACAGAGAAGAAACTTTGTAGTGTAGTGGTGAGACTGATAGCTTGAGCTACTATCTCCAAACCTAGGAAAGAGAAAAGATTTGCTAACACAGCTAGTGCAAGTCTGGGCCAGCTGTTCATGTCACTTCTTTTTTTTTTTTTTTTTTTTGTCATCAGAAGATCCTGAATTGATATTGGAAATTGTCACAGAATATCAATTCTCTAATAATAGAATTATGCCCCAAATGGGGTGTTTTTCTTCATACAGTAAATTCTCCTCCCCAGCATGTAGTATACAAATTATTAGTGGGACTATTCCAGAGATAAATTAAAATTTGTTGACCATTTACAGTGTACCAGACATAGCTCTGTGAACTTTATATGGATTGGCAATTTCTTTTTATAGGAACTCTGTGAAGTAGGACTATTTTAATCTCAGTTTTAGGTACAAGTACTGAGCTGCAGAAGGGTTTCATAGCTCGTCCAAAGTGAAATGGTGAGCTGTGATTCTTAGCCATCCATTCTGCTTCCAGACCGCCCTCCATCAACGTGGATGTAGACATAAAGTCCCAACCAGTGTCTCATATTATGGGGTATTCGGATAAGTGGATTCTATAAACTCTGTCCAACTCTCATTAGTGTATGCTTCTACGAAATCATGAAGCCATGGGCTTAACCACTCTATAAGAATTGGAATGTCAGATGGAATCATCTTACACAACATCGAATTGGATGGACTACTAAAAGCCAAATTATCCAGTCATAGAATTTTAGAAACAGAGAAGTAGAAGCAGAGAAAAATAAAATGATTTGCCCAAATGCACACCTAATAAGGCTGCAGGAAACTAGACTCAGAGCCAAGTTTTTAAATTCCTTGGCTCAGCCCTTTCCATTCTCCCTGTTACACTGCTCCACAGAAGAGCTTAAAGACAACAGAATGAGAAGAGGACTGGAACCCAGAGTGATACCTAAGGTTCCTCCACTGGAAGGCCCAGTATTGGCATATGGGTAGGAATATCGGTAGGCAGTCTTGCCTTGCAGACTTCTTTGCTAGCCAGGGGACTGCATTCAAACCAGTGTCTCTAATATACACTGGGGAGACACTTGATAGAATAACAGTATAGGCAACTGAACTTAATTTGAAGGAAATAAGCTGGGAGCTGGAGATACAGCTCAGAGGTATGGCACTCCCTAGCATGTGAAGGCGTGCTTGGGTTTGATTCCCAGAGAGAGAGAGACAGAGAGAGAGAGAGAGAGAGAGAGAGAGAGAGAGAGAGAGAGAGACAGAGAGAGACAGAGAGACAGAGACAGACAGAGACAAAGAGACAGAGGGACAGACACAGTCAGAGATAGAGAGAGACAAAGAGAGACAGAGATAGAGACTGGATCAATGTTAACCACCAAACTTGCTTTTATAGAGCATTATGCAATATGCTGTATTCTAACATCAATTTGTCTTCTGAGATTAAGGGGGCTTTGTTTGTTTCTTTTGTTTGTGTAACACCTCTTCATCTTTCTTACCCAGGAAGCATTAATCAGACTGACAATTAGGATTTTTGAGAAATAAAGAGTACAGCAGAATAAGTTTCCATATTCCTGCTTAGGCCCGGCCAAGAGCTAGCCTAATGTTGAGGAAGTCACGTCAACAGAAAATGTTGTGCCTGCAGTACCTATGTCTGCTTTTTTGTCTTACAATCTTAAATCACACCATGGGAACAGAAAGAAGCTGTGTCACACCCACCAGAGCCCAGTAGAAAGCTGTTTTCCAATCCGGTTTTCCCTGGAGGCAGAGAAAGCCCAAAGGGCCAAGGTTGTGTTTGAAGCAATCTGAGTTTCTCAGCCCCGCCTCTCCAGGGGCTGGTACCCTTAACAAACATCACACAATGGGATGTGGGTGGACAAGAACGGCAGCTAGAGGAGATGAAATACCCAGATAGAGAAAAAGAATTCCCACATCTACTTTGTGAAAGTGATGTAAAACTCTTCCAGCATGAAAACAAAAATAATGAAGATCTTTTCCTGGCAATGACTTTCTAACTGGGCATACATTATTTTTTCCTGCATGCCCAGCACTTTCTTTGAACCTGGCTGGGACTGTCCTGTAGAAGGAAATCAGCAGCTCTTTGCCATCTGTGACTTATCTTGAATCATAAACCAAAGGCCTGTGTGCAAAGACTGGAAAATTAGGATCCACCAAGGTGTTTAATCTCAGTTAGGGCTTTTTTATATAGCAAAGACAACCTAACTGAATTAATCTTCCCAATGAATATTCTTCACAAAACCTGTTTTCTTCTGAAATCAGTGAAATAACAGGGTTTAAGGTTCTGTAGTATAAGAACTGACCCCAAATTAAAGTCACAGTGATAATGTACAAGTGGAGAAAAATAAAATTATCAGAAGAGAAGAAATGATTCTCATACAGTGTGAAATAATGCTGTATATTGAACAAGAGAAATTAGAGAAGCAGTGAAGTGGGAAACTTCTTTGACATGCATTTTCCCCTGAAATGTAATATTCAAAAATATTATCTTCAAAAGTAAAAAAAAAAAAGGTGCTTTCTTATTACAGAGCTGAAACTATTTTATAGCAGAAATATTTAGACTTCAAGTGAGAGTGACTTGATCTTGAGTAAAAATGTATTTCCTATATTAAAAGCAAAAGTGAGGGGGTGTTGAAAATTGCTGGGTGACATCCTATTAGTTAATAGTGCTGCTGATACTGTTTTAGAATCTTGATCCTTTGTAAGTAGAACTTCAGGGCAGCAATTGATTCTGAGCAAGAAATCATCTGAGCAGATTGCTTTATAGTAGCATATGAGAGGTGAACACTATCTAGTGTCAAGTAAATAAGTAATTTTTCAATCCTTTCATTTTTTGGTTGTTTTAATTTGGTGTATATTTGTAAGCAAAAGTAGTTTCATGGGGCGAGGGAGGAGATTCTCAGCTCCTGCCCCCAAATTTTTATTAGGCTCATTGTGAGAAATGTTTGATAGTTCCTTTGACTGAGGACATTCAAATGCATTTGGAGAAATGATGGGAGGGTAAAGCATCAAACTTGGCTGCTAGCTCAAAATGCAAGTTGACATTCTGACTCTGGGTTGAAAAGAATAGTCACTCAGATGTCAACCTGAGTAGTGAGAATAATTTGATGAAGCAGGTGTTTTCTTCCAGGAGGAAGGAACAACCATGAAGTGTTGTTGAGGCACAGAACTAATGACATGTGGTCTGCACATACTGAGATACACACTTTTGTCAAGAACCTCAACCAGCATTCAATAATTCAGCTATTATTGCTACTCGAGAAGTTTTCTGCTCTCGATGGCTTCTCTTCTTAGGACCTCCTCAGTTGTCCACTGGAGTAAAGGGGACACTGTGCTGTGAAAAGGCTGAGAGGAGGCAGCAAGTGCCACTAAAATTCTCTTGTCCTTTAGAAAGCAAAGCCAAGGTCTTCAGAATGCTATGGGCACAAAGTGAAGAAAGGACTTAATTTTGAACTAAATTATGAATGCACAGTCTTGGTAACTACAGATATTAGTCAGTTATCAATACACTACCTCAAAATTCATCTGCCCAAGAGCCACATGACAGTCACTTTGGGGACTCCTTGCAAACATACATTGTTTGCCTATGTTCATCTTAATTAAGGTCATAAAAATTGTGTTATTTTATAAACGTGTACTGAAGATGACTTAGGTGATAGGTAACATTTTATCTAGTTTTGGTGACTTTGCAGTTGGTGTTTATTTGATAAGAAAGTACTGTTCTCAGTGCTGAAACAGAATCATTTGCTGTTTCTGTTAGCTCAGACCTTACATTCTGGTAATCATTAACTTAATCTCTCACTCTAGCTTTCCTGAAGTTCCTTTCCTCGACCACTGGGCTACTTTTAAAGGGGATGGAAAGGCCAGATGATGTGGCACACACCTCTAGTCCTAGCTGCTTGCAAGACTGAGGTGGAGGATTGCTTGAGCTCAGGAAGTTGAAACTAGCCCTGGCAACATCATGAGACCCTCTTCTCTTAAAATGAAAAATAAATCAAAAATAAAGGTGATGGGAGAAATAGCAGGTGGTTTACTACACCTGCAAATATCTGTACTAAAAGTTATCAATCTTGCATGGTGGAAGCAGCTTAACCCTTGAGGAAAAGATCTTAACATTTCAAATAGTATTTCCAACACAGTCATATCCAACACACTAGCTGCACCTTGAGTTCCTCTGTTTCTCTCTGTTTTATTTTTCTCCAATATTTAGAGATGTGTTCATGTCACGAAGGCACATTTCACAATTGGGAAAACGAGAAAATTGTGATTGATGTATAGCTACTATTTGATGGCTTCTAGAACAAAAGTTACTTTCAGTCTCTGATGTTGCTTGTGACTTGGGTGATAGGTGTGCCCGGTGGGATTGCAACATAGGAGAATAGAAAGATTTAGCATGTGAACAGGAAGAGAGAGAAGGATAGGTGTGGTGGTGATGTAAACTTCTCCTGCAGAGATAGCACCAAATTTCAGATTGAATGTATTAACAGGCCTAAACAAATGTCCTGGGGAGAACCCAAGTCAGCCAATGCAGATTATTGCTTGGAAGCCTTGTACTCAGTGAGTAAACAAGGACTCTGGCTGTCTTATTAATTCTCTCTTTAGAAGGCATTTTCTCTAATTCCACTATGAATCAAGCACTGAAGTGATAGCAAATGAATCTGAACTCCCCAGTAGGGAGCTTTAAGTAGATCTTAAAGTCTGACCGGCAGGCTTCTACACCTGATCCCATCCATACGCTCTCCTCTCAGATATGCATGGATAACAGGTAGGGAGGAGAATCCAGGCACTTGTTGAAAACCATTTTCCTCTCTCTTGGGAGACACTGTTTGCATTACAGTTTCCCGGAGTCTGAGATTAGAAGATTTAGAGATCATCATATGAGTTGTTCAGCAGTAACAGGACGAAGATTTCACAACTGAGACAAATGGTGAGTGACCTGTATTGGTCCTGATCTAGAAAATCCTCAGAAGATGTAGTCAGTCAGTTCTGGTATGGATTTGAATTTCCAAGTCATGTTTTGTAATAATGGGAACAATATCAGCCTGGCAGGAGACCATCCAAGTATGGAAATACCTGGTCTCATACAATCTTGGGGCATCCAGGACCTGACCTGTCCTCTCTAAGAACAAGGCTAATTAGGGCCAGTGAAATTTCTAGGAAACTAAACCATAGGAGATGCATAACAAATAAATACCTTTAGACTATTCAGAAGGATAAGTAGATGCATAATACGTTCCTTAATTTTTTGCTCAAATATCATCTGTCACAGTTGAAAGTGACTTAGACTTGCTGTAATTCAGTTCTGTAGATCCTTATCTAAACTGCCAGTGTCAATTACTCTGAGTCACAGATGCATTTAACTGCTCAACTGGAGACCATAGCATAAAATTTACAATCTTAAGCATTTATGGGTGTACAGTTCCATAGTGTTAGACATAGACATGTTGTGCCACCAATGGCCAGATCTCTTTCATCTTGCAAAACAGAGACTCCATTCCCGTTAAGTAAAGCTTCCTCTGTCTCCTCCTTCCTTTCAGCTCCTGGCAACTGTAATTCTACTTCCATATTCCATAAATTTGACTTCCCGAGGTAACTCAAGTAAATACAAGCAAACAATGTTTGTGTGTGTGAGACTGACATTTCATTTAGCGTGATAGTAAACTATTAGTTCTACTAGGAAAACAAGTGTTTTAGCTTTCACGTATTTATGAGAACATGAGGTGCTTATCTTTTTGTGCTTGTTATATTTCACTTAGCATAATGTCTTCCAGTTGTTTCTTCCTGGATGAAAAGTATTTTGTTGCGTATACTTACCGTGATTCCTTTATTAGTGCATTTGTTGACAGACACTTTGATGACTTCACATTTTGGATTGTAAGTAGTGCTGTAGTAACCATGAAGATGGTATTGGTTAGAAGACATGAAGATTTCATGTCTTTGGGATACTATGTCTGAGAGTGAAATTAGTTGGCCGTAAGGTGATTCTACTTCTAAGTTTCTTCCCCTCAATAGTGTATAAGATATCTCCTTCTTTCATATCCTTGCCAGAATTCCTTAGTTTTTATTTTTTGATGATAGTCATTCTAAATGAGCTGAAATAATATCTCATCTTCATTTTAATTTATATTTTCCCAATGATTAGTGATGCTGAGTATTTTGTTATAGTTGCTGGTCATTTGTATATCATATTTTGAGAAATACTTATTCAGATAACTTCTTTTAACATTATATTTTTGTCATTACTATCATTACTTTGCTATTAAATTTTTTAGTTCCTTGCTAAGATTCTGAAAGAACATTCAACAGAAATGAGAACAGAGAAATGAGATTTGCTATGATTTGAATATCGCTTGTCCAAGCGTTCATGTGCTACAGGCTGAGTCCTCAGTGGGTTCAAGTGGGGAGGATATTCTGAATATTAGCCCCTTGTTTACTTAGTACTTTGTAATATTTTCTCTTATTCCATTCATCTTCTATTTACTCTGTTGTTGGCTATGCAGAAGTTTCTTAGTTCGATACAATCCTTTGTTAGTCCTTTTCTGTTACTATAACTTAGTAACTGAGAATGAGAGGTTGATTTACAAAAAGAGGTTGGTTTGGCTCCCAGTCTGGGAGTTTTAATGGCACAATGTCAGCATCAGCTGATTCTGGGATTCACAATGGGTGGCATCTTAATGGTGGAGTGTGAAGGAGGAAGCGATCACATCATGGGACAGGACGCCAAAGAGACTGAGGTGGTTTGTAATAATTGTTGATTTGTAATAACTCTCTCATGTGGACTAATTGGGGTCCCATGGAAACTCCTGAATCCCACCAAAGTACCTCTCCAGTGCTCTTAGACACTCCTAGGGCTTCTCCTGTACTTTTCTCTAATAGCTTCATGGTAATAGGGTGTTGTTTTAATCAGACATTTCTAAACTGACTTTCCTTTGCACGTCTTACCTGGAGCTTGTCTCCATCCTTATAAGAGGAAAGGTTTATATTACTGTCACCATGACTTAATTTTTTTTTTGAAATGTAAAACTACCAGAACAAGGCCTGGGTCCCTGAGCAGAAATCACCCAATGCATTAGCCTAAGGAACAGGTAAATGTTGATAAGCATAGCGTGATCATTAGAAAAACATTGATTGAAGATTATTATTAAACAAGTTAAGGCTCAGTGATGACACCTTCTTTCCAACTACTCTTTCAGAATAGAGGCAATAAAACCTCCTCTCATTCTGTAGCTTGACATCGACACAGCAGATCCACTGAGAAGCTTTTAAAATGCATTTTCTTAGGCTTCTCTCTATTTCCACTCAAACTTTGTGGGCAGTTTGGGTATGGGACTTCAGCGTGTTTTTCAGTCTTTCTGGTTAGATTTGTAAAAGTCCACTAGATGAGTATGCATAGACAAGATCCAGATGCTGTCCACAAAGTCTGTGTGCCTGTCCTTTGATATATGTGGCCGTCCTTTACATGTGTGTGTGTTTGCTCAGGTGACTGCATGGGGGGCACATGAGTATGTGCCTGTGGAAGTAAGAACAGGTCCAGAAAGTTATAGGCGGGAGATTTATGGGCACTTTGACCTGTAGCAAGTTCATCTGTAGATGAACAAGTTCATCATTAGAAAGGGTTTAATTGAAACAAGGAGAATCGTGCGTTTTTGATACATTTTTTTTTTTTTTTTGTATTTTTGAGACAGAGTCATACTATGCAGTTTAGGCTGGCTCTGAGCTCACTTTGTAACACAGGCTGGTCTCAAATTTGCAAAAATCCTCCTGCCTCAGCTTCCTGAGTGCTGGGATTATAGGTATGCACCACCACGCCCAACTTGAAAGCTTAATTATGGCACTACAGTTAAGGAATTTATGGCTTATGTCAGTTTTTTTCTTAGTGTAAACATGAGGAAATAGTAATTAAAGTTCCAAACCCCTCAAAGCTTCAGTGCTCCCTCCCTCTCTGACAGAAAAATACTTTAGTCCTTGTATTTATTCATATGCACTTAAAACTCCTTATAGGTCAACATAGCTTAAGGAAAATTCCCATACCTGTTTTTACAGCATCGTTCAAAATTTTTTTAATGACTTTCACAAGCTTCAAAGAAATTTAGCAAGAAAATTCTAGGTCCTCTGGCTACTTACATCAAAAACAAAGTCATCTGAAGCAAGTGCCTGATGCTAGCTTCCTCCAAATGCCCTTACACATAGATGAATTAACCGATTCTGATTAAATGTCTTGAGATTGAAATGTTCAGAGCAAGGTGAGGAACAGACAACGAAAATAGTGTTTTTGACATAAATATTGAAGGATCTTGTCCAACCAAAGTTTTGTGCATCATGGGTATAAATCTTAAGAGATTCTGAAGTATTGTACCATAACACTTGAAATGAAGGAACTTTTCAAAAAGACTTTATGGGAAGTATATTCAAAAAGCTATTCGGGGGCTGGGGATTTAGCTCAGCAGCATAAGCGCCTGCCTTGCAAGCAGCCAGTTGTGAGTTCGATCCCTGGTACTGATAAAAACGAAAAAGACCAATAAATAAATAAATAAATAAATAAATGCTATTCAAACAAGCTTTACAGGAAGTACAGTTACTGGCCAATCTTTGATTATTCATATTGGTTCTATTTATGTTTTTATTCAAAACTGACATCATAACCATATTTTTAAGGAAATAATTCTATTTAGTTTTATCGCCATTATTTTTCTCAGTAACACTGTCCATTTTTTAGGGTAGGATTTTTACTGCTGTCTTCCGTTGAAGACTAAATGAATAAAAGCCTAGAAATTAGCTAAGGAAAACACTTCTAGAAGTATTTAACAGAAGATCCAAGACAGCTTAGAAAGACTTGATTATTTCTAATACTTACCTTTCCCCAAACATATAACCAGTTTAAAAACTTTGACCTAAGGTTGGGGGTTTAGCTCAGCAGTGTAAGTTCCTGCGTCGCGAGCATGAGGTCATGAGTTCAATCCTCGTTACCAAATAAATAAATAAAATCTTTAGCCTAAGACAGGCATGTTTTTGTTATGCAGTTAGGCTTTCCAAAACAGCTAGTTTTCAAAGAAGATAATTCAGCCTGCACAGCTCCTTGAGAGGAGTTGGCTTTTCTGAGATTCTTAATAATTTACTTCAGTTTAGCAAATATTGAATATGTAACTATGTGTCAAGCTGTAAGCCACATGCTGGGTAAATAAAGTAGAGATAATACATAATCCTTTTCCCTTGGAAACTTTTGTCTTATGAAAAAGGCAAATATATAGTGCATTTTAAATGTATGTTTCTAAAAGGATCTGTGTACAGCGTTCTGGGAGCAGAAAGCTGAGACATTTTACACTGCTCAAGGGAGGTTTCCTAGAGGAGACAGCTTCTGAGTGTGAAATATGAATGATCTGCCAGGCTAGTAAAAAGAGAGGCTCAAGGAGGAAGTTATTCTAACATGACTGAGATTGGGAAATAGCATTTTCTAGACAGCAAATCACATGAGGTGCAGGCAAACAGATAAAAGCCAGAAGGATATAGGCTGGGTCTTGATGATCACTTGTATAGTATAAAAGGTCTGGGAAATGGACAAATTTTAGACTTGGACAGAGACATGTCTTAGATCAGTTGGGTGCTGTGAGCTGGGTGGAACCTTAAGGGAGAAGTTGTGAATGCAAGGATTTCAATTATGAAAGCATTTTAGTGACATGAGTAAATTGGGAGGTAGTGAGAGGACCAGAATATTGAGGAAGGAAAATTGAAGGGAAGTGATTGCTTTGTCCATGTGAAGTAGGTAAGGGCCAGGATTAAAAAATATGGGATTCCGCAATGCAGAGACTCTTGAACTTTCATGTAGGATTTCTAAACTTTTGTGTACATTATAGTTACTTAGTATCTTTCTTAAAAATGTCCATGCAAACTTTTGGTTAAGATGACAAATTGTATTGATTTGGGGAATTATCTTCTTCATACCAATTACATGATACTATAGAAAAATACATTACAAATTGAAAATTACAAACACACACACACCAAATCACAAAGATGAAAAATCTTGGTAATAAAACTGCAGCAGGAATTCAGAGCATGTAATTGTGAACAGGACTGGAAATGCACACCCAGAGAGCTCTCACGATCGGACACAGACCCTGAGCTTGGGCCGTGCAGCACAGCCCTTGTTCACGTGAAACAGGGCTGTGGTACTCTTGTATTAACCTTGATCTAAAGAGCATTTTAGTTGGGGCAAGGACTTGATATTTAGACCAACAACTGAGAGATTTTGTAAGAATATAAGATGGGGGTGGAAAGGAGACACTGGGGGAAATTTGAACCCCAAGTCAATGCCATGCATGCTATTTCTCTGATTCTCATTTACACTGTACAGAAACCATGAGCTAAAAATTAAAAAATTAGTATGGAACCCAATGGAATGTAGAAGGTGTTAGAAGAGTAACACTTGGAACTGATAATTATTGTTCCCATGGAAAATAATAAAGTCACATTTGGAAGTTAGAAATTACAAAAGCTAATTCACTGAGGTGAGAAGAATTAGGCCTAACAGAAGAATTCATACCCAGGAAATATTAGTAATAGACAAATCTCAGAGGATTTTGACATTCAAATATATTTTTTAAAGGTGTTATAAAAAAGGGTATGAAGTGGGCGGGGGATTTAGCTCAGTGGCATAAGCATCTGCCTGGTAAGTGTGAGGTCATGAGTTCAATCCCTGGTACAAAAAAAAAAACCAAAAAGTATGAAAAAGAATCTAGTAAAAATTTGAAAATGAAAATTATGGGGCCAAGGATTTAGCCCAGTGGCACAGCGCTTGCCTGGAAAGTGCTAGGTTGAGTTCAATCTCCAGTACCAAGAAAGAAAATTATGACAATTGAAAGATATATGAGTATATAGAATAGAATATAGACATAGAACTGTATAATATATATATATAGCAGACAAGAGATTTAGTAAATTGGTGGATGATCTAAGAAGTCATAGAAATAAAAAATAAAATAAAAAAATAAATAAATTTAAAAATATGTTAGGACATTTTAGAGAAATGGAGCAGGGTGTTGAATCTGAGTACAATATCAAGTCATGGGGATAACTTTGCTCCTTTTATTTTTCTAGCTTTAGAATGGTGATTGTGAGTTTAAAGAGTGACTAGGCCTTCCTTGTTGTCTGAGTCCTTTGTAAGCTGGAACCATGAGTGGGCAAATGCTTCATCCAATGATGCAGGAAATACTGGTTTTCCAGGGTTAACAACTCAGAAATACAGAAATAAGTGAGCCGGCTACAGTTCTTTCACAGTGTTTAGAGTGGCTATGGAAGCACATACACTCCCAGTGCTCACAACTGTCCGCCGTGACATATGGCATTCTGAGTGTTTATACTAAAGATGTAAGTCTTTAAGGAAGTTAGGAAAGATTTTCATAGATGGAGGACTGAAAGATAAGACGCTGTGGCAGTAAGGTTTATTGTGTCAACTCGATTGGGTGGGGAGTTTCCCAGGCAATTGGTGGAGCATGCTTCTGGCTGTCTTGCTGGGTCACAGAGCTACAGCCTTGGCTAATTAATACATGGTGCTTTGCACATTCTCCTCTGGCTGCTGCTCCCTGGTCTGCTTTATGAATAGTGTGAATTAAGCAGGCTTTTCCACCGTCATGTTTCTGCCCTGGAGCCAGCTGACCATTGACTGGATGACCTTGAAACTGTGAGCTAAATAAATCTCTCTTCTTTCAAGTTATGGGTGTTGCGTATTGTGTCAAGCAGTGGGAAAACTGACAAATACAGGGACATTAATTAGGTCAAGGAAGGCCAAGACCGGAAGGCAGAGGGGACAGTCTGTGTGGGTTTGCAAGGGAAGGAGAAGTGAGAAACACAGAGTCGGGGGAAAGCAGTGGGCCTCTCTGAGAGAGTGAGAGACTGCAGAAACACACAGGAGTGCTGCGCGTGATGTTAAAAACAACAAGAGGCACGTTTTAGTCAGTTTTCTGTGGCTGTGACAAAAAATATGCAGACAATCAACCTAAAAAGAAGAAAATTTTTCTTTGGATCATGTTTTCAGACCATGGTCACCTGATTCTGTTGTTTTGGGGCCTGTGCTAAGGTAAAACCTCAGGGTGTGGAGTACATGGAGATGCAAGGCTGGTTTACCTCACAGACTCATGGAGATCTGGAGAGGCAAAAAGACAGAGACAGAGACAGAGACAGAGACAGAGACAGAGACAAAGAGAGCAGACACGCAGAGCCTGATTTCTCCATCAAGGGAATACCCCTAACGACTGAACTTTCTTCTAGTAGATCTCACTTTCTAAAGGGATGGGAAAGAGAATTGTTATTGCATGTGATTTTGATACTTAGATCACTGTTCACCGGTAAAATATTACCAATTAAAAATCATGAAATTTACAAAAACTTGGCTGATTGGGCAAATGGAAACATGAAGCATAGACAACACTATAAGTGTGCCTAGTTGAGAAATGAGTGTGTGTTTGAGAAAGCAAAGAATTCTAACATTTTAAAAATTATTACATATATGGAAAATAACATTTTTAAGGATATTAAGCCCCCCATTCTAGATAGTAGCATATGGTGTGTAGATTGTCTGAAGAATAGGTGATGGTTTATTTGCTAAAACTTTCATGGTGGTAGCAGGAGAATATTCCAGTAGAGAGTGAATACCTAGACTCATGCAGATTCAGATTTTGGGCAGTTAAATAATAACATTTGCAAATATAATGCAATCAGCTTGGTGAGATTAAATATGCAGAAAAATACTGGGAAACTGATGGCTTTAACAAACAGTTTAGAGCCAAGTGTGAGAATCACTAGCTATCTTCAGTAGCTTACAAAGTGACTCTCCCTCCCACCATGGCAGAAAACCACAATGAAGAGCAAAATCAGAATTCTATAGATATTGTTGCTGAGGGCTGAGGGTGACCGAGGTCTCAGCTGAGGCGGGTTGGGAAAACCCAAGGCCCTAAAGTGGAGACATCTGGATGGATAGCACAGAAGTTTGCGGCCCTGAGGACTGTTTTGAACATGAGAGCTTGTGGGTGTGACTGGGTCTTCCCTATTACAACTGGTGCTTTCCCCACATGAAAAAACGCTGTGCAGAGCTCTGCACAAGGCCAAGCGGGTGCCACCCTCGAGAACAAGCCTTGCCTTCTGTCCTGCCCAGCGTGAGAAAAACAAGGTAAGAACCAAACATATCTCTATGCTCAACAAGTAAAGTCATGAAAAGAAGAGTAAATTAAATCAGATGCGAAAGCAAGTTCATATTACATACATCTGCAAAAGAATGGTTAAAAAAACCTTGATTGAATCAGTTTCACTGAACTAAATGAGGAAAAAGTCAGGAGAGGGAGGAGTTTTCACTCTGTGATTGGGTGTCATGCAAAATGCTTTGAGCCCAAATCAATGATTACCAATTTCAGGGTTTAGAGAAAGAACCATAAAACTAATGTTTAAATATAATTTCAACCACGAAGTTTTTAGTGGTTATAAAACTCTTTTAATTTTTTATTATTATAAATATTCACAACACTCAGAATATCACAGCGCATCCAGAACGCACCCCTGGAACACACTGCATTCTGGCACACACGGTGCTGTACCCTGGAGCACAGCAACAGCTAGACAGATGTGTGGGCTCGAGGAAAACCACTTTATTTAACTGGATGTATTCGTGTTGGAATATTGGTGGGAAGGCTCTAGATCAAGGTGGGAGTTTAAGTAGACGAGAAAGATGTGAATAGTTAATAACCCAGAATTCCCGAGATGGAGGGAGAGGACTGGATCCAAAGCTTGGTGAATGTTGGCTCAGAAGTAGATATATCTGTTTTCATGACGTTACAATAACAAATATTCCTGTCTCATCACATTTCTAAGAATGTTTTCTAATCCCTGCTCAAGTTTCTTATTTATAAATTACAGAAGTCAATTTAGTATTTTTTTTTTTTTACTTCTGAAAAGCGTAGAGAATGATATAAAAAGATAATGAAGTTGCAATTCGGATTTAAAGAGACATTTGTAGCCAATAAAATCCCCAGCAGATTCTTCTCTTAGAACTAGTCTAGTGTCTCGGGCAGTCCTCCAGAAACCCAGGAGATAGATGCTTCCTGATCTACTGCCTGGAAAGAGGAATTTGCTGCTGCTCTAAGGAAGTAACCCTGTTCATACCTATGCTTCTCAACCTTTCAATTCACAGTCCAGAGAATGAGGATCAAATTTCCAATTTGTAGTCCAGAGAATGGGTACTTAACTGGCCGTAGTCTTTCCCCTTGGCTGTAAGGAAGCTGGCAAGTTATCTGGCTGCTTAGCTTATAATGGGGGCTATATTTCCACTGAATGGAATTTAATGGCAAATCTGCTCATCATAAACAAGGGGTTCAAGAATTCTGGTCAGCTAAAAGCGTTAACCAAGATTTCTGGTGTATCCCGTGAAGCACCTCTGCGGGAATTAGTGAAAGATGGCCCATTTAGGTGGATGCATCTATGTGCACGAGCCGTGAGAATACCTTTGCAAGAATTTTTAAAATATCTTCTTTTTCCTAAAGGGAATTCTTCCCTGAGTCGGAGTGCTCACTTGGTCAAGTAGAGTGCAGCTGGATTTTAATCATCACTCCACTCTAGCTGGGTACCCTCGCTCAACTGTGTGCAATACAGCTCTATACCTGCCTGAATTAAGGGGATTAGATGTGATCATGAAACATTTGAACAAATGGAAGACTGAACCAGCAGTAGTGATCCCAAACTATAATCCACAAAGGCCTTTTGTTTTACAATCAGCCTTAAAGCCATAAACTACTGCTTTATAGTTCAGTAGAAAATGTTATCAGAACAGGTAGCTAAGTCCTTTTTCATTCCTTTGTTGGTATTCCATAGCTGAAAATGTAGATAAGTACAGAAGTCTAGTGCCCATAGTAAGTTCAAGTGCTCTTGCTTTCGTTCAAAACTTGAGAGGTCTTATTTGGACTCTTAGCTCTATTTTGAGAGATTCTTTCTCAGGAAGAATTTTCCTTAGGCTAAATTTCTGAGTTGTCTGTTTTGAGTCAGTGTAGGAAAGAGGACTAGCTTTAAGAGAAGATGCTACAAAGAAGTTGAAGATTTCTCTCTCTTCTCTTCATCTTTCTCTGTCTTTTTTATGGGTCTTAGGAGTCTTTAACCCCAATCATTTATAAAGCACTCACTTGGTAACATTTCATTTTGATTTTACAAACTGTGGAAACCTAAGTTCAAGAATGAATACAGTGATAATTTCTAGGCACCTTTAGGCCACAGAAGAAAGTTCTGTCTCAGGGCCAGTGAAATCACTCCCGCATCCTGGAAAGTCAACTCTGGACAAGCTACATTCTGGGGTTCCTCAAGCTAACTTCCAGAAAATCTCTTGAACTGATTGGGAAGGGGGATGCAATCAGCATGCAGCCCTAGTGACTTGAGGGCAGTGGGTGATGGTTAGCAGCTATGAGAGCAGTGGAGCTGCATTGGTAGTAAGAATCCCAAATATAGGGGCTGGGGATTTAGCTCAGCGGCATAAGCGCCTGCCTTGCAAGCAGGCAGCCGTGAGTTCGATCCCTGGTACCCATAAAAACGAAAAAAAGACACAGAAAAAAAATTAAGAAAGAATCCCAACTATAGAACCCGGCAGGATGTGACAATCTATGCCTACTAATTTCAACTAAATTCAAGACAAGCTATAGCCAGGAACTTCTAATGTTTACAGAGAAGACTTTATCTCAGAGTGGCAAAACCTGTCTCCATTATATATTCTTTCATGTAAAATTTACATAACTACAGCTTCTCAAATGTAAATAACAGTCACTGCCCTATCTTCTGAGAATGAACTCCATGTCTTTGAATAGTAATGAGACACTAGCATAATACATTCTATTGTAGACACTGTTCTCAGACTGCACATGTATGAACTTATTAGAACATATTAAGTTTTCTATGCTATAGACTCTTCGCAGCATCTTTATTTTATAGCGGAGGAAACTAAGATATAGAGGATTGCTCATGGGGATTGCATGTTTGAGTAAGAGGTCACACTTAGCAAGTGACAGGGATGGATTTTGCCCCCAGAAGCCTGGCTCCAAGTGCGAGATCTTCAATGCTGTGCCAAACCAGCTCCAGAAAGGGAGAGCCACCCAGGCTTTCCAAGGAAAAAGGGTGGAGACACGAAGAAATGAGGTTAGCGATTGGATAGCCAAAGGATGTGAGGTAAATGGGACCGAGATAAGGAAAGTACAGAAATGGAATTAGACCCAGGGACGCAGGGCATTCAGAATCCGTTCTTAAATTGAATAATGGCTAAATTCATCTGCATTCCAGTTGTGAAAATAAAGGATCTGAGAGTTTGTGGTCATGTTAAGAGTTTACTACTCTAGGAGAACACAGAAGTGTTTCATAGACTATAACCGTAGAAAGAATCGGGCTCATTCTCAGCAAGAGCAAAGATGGGAAAATGGTCGCCATTCAACAGTTTGGCCCTCAACGTGCAGAAGAAGAAAATTCTCTTGAAATAGAAAAGAATAAAAGTGGCTTATTAAAGAGAGCCAGTTATAGTACACATAGACGTTCTTTCTAAGGAAAAGTTGGGAGTTAAAAACAAAACACAATCAAATAAGTCAGAACCCCAGGCTCCTTTCACTGGCCCTGATTGGATCTTCCTTGGGTGAGCCTGTTAGAGATGTCAAACTCAGGTTCTGAAGGCATCACTAACGGCTTTAGAATTTCTAAACAAGAGACTTTCGGAGCAAAATGATCCATGTGAAAGAGTACAGCAGGGTATGGGGTCACAGCTTTGTTTGCACAGAAAACACGCTGTTTGAAATAATTTAGATTATGTTTTTGTTGGAGGTGGTTTGAGGGATGAGGACCTTATTCTCCAAGCTACTCTTCGGTGTTACTACTGATTAACACACTACAAAAGAAACATCCGTAGTTTCCCAACCAAATCTTCTTCAGATCTTCTCACAGATGATCAACATGTAGGCATCAGGGCTTGTCACCTAAGGAAAGCATGCAGCACCAGGCTTCCAGAGACTGCCAAATCCTCTGACTGTGCTTAATTTGTTCACTTTACCCTTAGCAGACTTTCTTTTCTTCTTCTCCTCCCCTCCCCTCCCCTCCCCCCCTCCCCTCCTCTCCTCTCCTCTCCTCTCCTCTCCTCTCCTCTCCTCTCCTGTCCTCTCTTCTTGTCTCCTGCTTCTTTCTTTATTTTATTCTTTCTTTTTTTCCTTCTTTCCTTCTTTCCCTCTCTCTTCAGTGTTGGGGATGAAACCCAGGGACTTCTGTATGCTAGGCAAGTGTTCTATCACTGAGCTACATCCTTGTCCTCTATGAAATTGCAGTTTCTAAAGAGAGAAAAACAAAGCAGGTGGGAATAAACAGTTGGAATGGGCAGGTCCACAGAAGAAGCACTGTCCTAACATTCATACCTGTGTCGGAAAGTTTGATGTATGTTAATTAAATTCCCTTTCACAAATGGTATATCAACTTACATTCTGCTGATAGGATATTTATGACTGCCTATGTCCAAATCTATCCTGTTTCTTTTTAAGTAAAATGTTTATATTTTGCTAATCAGAAAGCTCCCAAATGATATTATATAGTTATTTTAACAATTTAACTATGAGAAAACCAAGCATCTTATTTGTTTATATTTTATGCCCACTATAACACTGGGTTTCAATATTAATTAATATGTGTTTTTTTTTCTTTTAACCTTTGTTACAAATGCTGTTCTTTTCTTTGGAAGTAAAATGTTTTTAGATGTACAATCAGTGGCAAAAAATATACTGATTAGATATACAATCAGCAGCAAAAATATAACTGAATGTTCACCGTACAAATTCAAAGGAAAAAGCTCCTTGGAAGATACATTAATAAAACAGAAACAGTGTGAAGAATAATCGTAATTCTGTGAGGTGGGCAAGGAAGTGAGTGCATTTTCAACAGAGTAAGGAGCAAGAGGAAAGGTGTGGACTCAGGAAATACAGATGAATACCAGAGGACAGAAATACACGATGAAAAATGATGAAATCCAAAGCAGATCAAGGGATTAGACTACAAATGTTATAGGCACTATTAAGGAAAGAGTTCTGTAGTAAATAATGGACACTTTCTCTGCACTGAGGAAGGAACTTCAGGGCTGTGTGCATGCCAGGCAAGTGCTCTGTCACTGCACACCAGCTCCAGATAGTTTCTAATTTTTATTTTGAGACCGGATCTTGCTAAGTGTCACAAGCTGTCTTGCTGCCTCATAACTGTCCTGCGTCAGCCTCAGGAATAAGTAGTTGAGGTCACAGGCTTTTGACATCAAATCCAGTGATGGTTCACATTTTCAGCCAGTGAATCGACATTTGGCAATAGCGCTGGGCCAGTGGAAGAGGGGAGCTCACTTGGTCAGAGAAGCTAAATATGGGACCGGTGCAATCAATAATCTAGTTGAGAAGCAGTGAAGGTCTTCACTGAGTGGGAATGCTGAGGGGGAAACTATCAAACTCTTTCCAAGACAGAAGTATAACTTTCACACATTGATTTAACCAAACTGAGTAACACAAGAAAGATTAGTTTTTTTTTTTTATGGGTGTTGGCTAACAAACAAATCCAATTTTAACTTTTAAGTGCCTGTAGGCCAAAGGCAAGATTCATCCTTACTGCATTCATTCATTCATTCAACAAATACCACTTTTTTATTGAATGCCTACTTCCCTAGCCCTGTTCTAGATTCTGGGGTTATTGTAGGAAAAACAAATTCCTGATTTTTATAAAGGTTACATTCTACGAAAATGGCTAAAATATTAACTTCAGGATGAATTTAAGGTAGACAAGAATGGTAGTCTACTTCCTGGGTACGGTGAGGTACATGGAAACCTTTTGTGTAGTTATATGTATAACACGTATGTCCCTCTTGACTCAGCAGAGTTTTTATATGTTAAAATAAAATTGATAGTTCGGTTTGCTTTCATTGTATGTGATCATTTCTGTCTGTAATCCAAGACCTCACTCAGCCATTATACCTTATTTCACAGTTTACAGGAGGAATTAGAATGTATGTTATCATGATTTGCCTCATGACATAATAGAAAAATCAGCAACTGACTATAAACTCTGAGCCTCGGTTTTCTTGTTGACTAAGAGGCTTGTACAGCTGATCTCAGACGCCACCTCTCTGAGCTCAGTGAAATCTGCTGTAAATGGTTTCCTTGTCCTTTGTATCACATCAACATGATTAGCATTATTTACCATTTTCTCCACCATCCTATTGCCACTTATTCACCCACTTCTCTTGATCTTTAGCAAAACCCCACTCTCACTTAAGGGGCAGAAATGATGCTGGGGAAATCTTTGCAAAAATCCATCCAATCTTGCATTTTAATGATACTATACGATCTTGGTCTCCAGTGCCAAGTGAACCCCTAGATGGCCCAGTAATCTTGAGCCTCTGCTTTCCCACAGGGGCTGCAGCTCGAGCTCTCACTACCATTCACAAGTCTTCTAGACTAATGATGATTGTCACTCTTCACACTTAACAGGTGACCTGTCATCTACTACACAGAGATAATGCAGTCACTCCGGTACACAGCTCACACAGGAGCTCCCTGAAAGGCACGCCCCGGAGTCCGGAGGCCGCAGCATCGTGCGCCTGGTGTCCCTCCATCCTTCTGTTCTTGGCTGCTCCAGGGGAGGAGTTGCATTCTGTCTGCCTGTGGCTCACCTTTCCAATTGCCCTTCCTTGCTCTGAGATCCAATTCCTGCTTTCTTTCTTCCCTGTTTCTCATCTCTTCCCTCATGTCCTCAGACTGGTCCCTCCAGCCCCGTTCTTAACAATAATTATGCTTAAGACTTGTATTTTATCAAGCATTCTGGAGAAAGAACATGGACATTTCAAGTAGTCCTTCATATGTCACCTTAGGAGGTAGAAGACATTTCTCAAAGTGAAAGCTTTATCTTTCTTGCTTTGCTTGGACAATGGTATTGAACTGTTTTAGTCCAAACTTGGCCTTTTCAAGTCAGTCCAGCTCCCTCTTATTTTTCCTTTCACACATGATCCTTCTTAAGCACAGAGAATGGCAACAGAATCTTGCTGTCTTCAAAGAACCACAAAGAGAAGGGTGTCACCCTTTGGCTTAAAAAATAATAAACAAATAACAAAAGCCACTGTGCTATGAAATGGTGGCACAAAGCCCTAGGTGACCGCAAACATAATTTCCTCCTCCTGTCTTCCTAGGGTGACTTGGTATTTTAGAGGCACCTGCTGACATGTCAGCTGCCAGAATATTGCTGGCACCAAATGGTACGGAACAACAAAAGAGCAAACACGGGGCACTGTTGGCTGGGGTACCCGGCAGACTGCCATCGTGAATACACAAAGAGCAGCCACACCACCCACATCCTGCTGTGTCCCCAAAACATCTTGCTAATCTGCCACATGTCCCTTCCTCCTCAACCTTTGTATCTGCTAGAGGGAAGTCCAGTCTAGTCCTGGACTGGACATGATCTACTGGTTTGTGTACAGAGTGACATGGTGGGTACAGACACTCTTCCAAGGCAAATACTGCTTAAATTAAATAGGATTCTATTCTATTCTATACAAGGGGCACATTATTTGCTTGTTTTTGATACTTTCTGTGTAGTCTCTGTCAAATCCATTCATTTTTATTAGTATATGTTAACACTACATAACCAGTGTATTTACCACGATGGGTATTCGGGTGGATCATTATCACATCTAGGTCTTTTTTCTCCTGTTCTGTGCTTTCCTTCCCATTCTCTCATCTCTCGTTCCCTTTCCCATCTTCACTCTTAGCTATTGTTTGGACATTGTTTTTAAAGCACCTCTCCTCTCCATTCCAATGTCTGTCAACTAAATTTTCCTTGAATCGATCCTGAAAGTGACTTTGAAGAGCACAAGGATGAAATGACTAAGTGGGTGGCTTGAGGTGTGAAACTTCACCATTAAAAATGTATTCTGTGCCTTATCCAGAAGCGGCCAAAGCACATTTTCATGTAGCAGTGGATCATAGGTTCTCTTAGCTCATAGCATGCCATACAGCAGAGCAAAAAGAAAGACACAGAAACAGCACCACAAGTGCCAGAAACGAGTACCTCTTTAAAAAGGTTGAATTATTTCATATTTTTTGGTAGGATTAGGTCCAAGACAGAATAAAATCCATAAAACCAGGCTGTCTATATAATGTCTGCTAAGCCAGGAAGAAATCTTTCTAATATGCTAGTAAAAACCAGCCACTGAGTAAGAACTCTAACACACTGAGAAAACAAAAAAGATATTGAAATAGTCAGAATACAGGACATGTGTTTGTTGAAGTATGTTTGTTTCCCTTCTTAAGTCACACAGGGAATCTTCAAACAAGGTGGCGTGGAGCAAAAGGGGAAGAAAGAATTTGCCATCATGAAGCCTGTGGCCCTTCGATGGGATCCAGTGATGTATTTCCTGTAGCAGACTCAGCCCCAGATGCGTACTAACTCTTGGCTCTGGTGAAACATAGTACTTGGGTAATTACTGTGTAAGTGATAGTAAAATCAACTGTGGCTTAAAGTCCCCAGGGAAGGGGGGTGCATTTCAGCAAAGGATAAAAGATATTTTCTTGGCTAAAACACAGGAAAATAAATTAATGAAGCAGAAAGTGCACATAATCACACATCGCAAAACTCAGATTTCTTCCATTTTGGCCGTGGGCAGCATGTCTAGGAAAATAGCCCTCACATATTAGGAGCTGTAAATGACAGCCTCTATTTCTGTTTTCATTTCTTTTGAATGTTTCCTTATCTAAAGAATAAGGGCAACGACCAGATTACATCATCTAACACACCATGGTTCCAAGTTTTCAGATCTGGCGTAATCCCTGAGATGATCTAACATGTTGAAATCTGTCCACAGTTCCTCAATCAGCTGGCTTAGATGTGTAACATTCACTTCTTTAAAAAATTTTAGTTAGTGAACTTTAACAACCAGAATTTTTATAAAAACTATGTGCAATACAACTGCTCTTAAAAATATGACAGATAATATCGTTTTTGGAATCTGGTGCAAAATAAGAAAACTCAGTCACCCTCAATAATTTAAAAATTATTAGGAATTTCAAGATGGAATGATAGAGAATCAAACCAAGTGTGGGACCTTGAAAGTCAAGGCCCTGGGCTGCTATATTGGCCATGTGCCCAAAAAACCAACTCTGCCTGAAAAATTTAGAGGAGCTGTCCTTAAGGCCCACATTCCTCAGATAAAAATCAACAGAAACTGACCAGTGGCCACTCTTTTGAAACAGAGCCTTTCTCCTTTGTGTCACCACAGCCTCATCTCTTCCTTACCCCTCGTCTCCTCACTGAGGCCAAGTGTCAGTCGACATTCATAATCATTCTTGCTCATTGGATTTCCACCATCGCTTCACTGAGCTCATTTTCACAATCTGTCTAGCATCTAGAACTGAGTTGTGCCATCTGGTGCAAGAGTCATAACTGCTGATACCAAAGCATGCTTGCTGATGACCCCCTGGGGTACAGGGACCAGACTCCCAGGCCACCAGACTTCACTGCCAGTAGAAAGTGGGATCCAGCTGCACAGGCAGGTCAAGCAGCTTTCATTCTGTGATGGGGAGTCAAGGATGAGGCAACAGTAATAAGCAGCTCAGATGATGCAGAGGGGCCTCCCTTGTCCAGGACCTCAACTTGCCTTCTGTCCTGTAGGGAGACTGATTACAAGGAACAGTGTGCGACTAGGAGATGGTTGAAGTCCTTTTCACTCTAAGATTCAAAGAAGTCTATTGTTTTATGAGAACCTGAAAGATTCTGTTGTAAAAACCAAAATAAGCAAAATTTAAAAATCAGCAAGCACAAATGCTCATTAAAAAAATGAAAAAACCCTTTGCAGACAACTCCATGCAAGTGCTTGAGTGTCAGTCATTTTTTTTTGAATCTACAGGATCTGGTGCACTTTGGTGAATCTTTCCTGAGAAAAAGAAATTAGGCTCTCTGGGTATTTGGAGAGTAAATTTGAAGAGCCCATCTCTTCCTGAATGTCACATACTCTGGAAATGATGTGCTGTGTTCTCCTGAACCCCAGAATTTACCATAAGCTTGAAGTCTATTTCACACCCCACCATAGCCATTGCTGTACCCTTGAAAACTGATTTTCTTCCTGAGAGCACATTTAAAAAATGGAAGGAATATCTTTATGCCAACAGTTGCTGTTAGCCTTTGTTTGACCTGATATGGTTCCTGGCATCACAGAGATTTTCAGTTTTTTGGACTATTGCCACACCAGGTCTTGTTTCTATGCAAAACCTGAGAAGGTTCAACAGTCAGGGTTTGGGGTGACTTGCTCGGCCAGGGTTCCCTTACTTCAGCACCATTCTTTATCTCATTTCCTAGCTGGAGACCTTGCCAACACTTTTGAATTCATGTAATGTAAGAATGCAGATGGTAAACATTGGATGGGGCTCTAAACCTCTGTAAGTAGAAACATTTATCCCTTAATTGTGCAGTGTGATGAAGCACATTACTTTTTAATGCCTTTTATTCTTTCTCGTTAACCTTTTACCGTTCCTATCCAAGCTCACGATGAATACATTCAGGAACAATAGGTCTTCTACACAAAGTGCTTGAAAAAGCACTAACTTCCTAGAACCTTATAATAGCTTAGGAAATGTGAAACAATGTAACATAAATACCTTTTAGCAGGTCTCCCTTTTTGCACTTACATTTATTGCTCTATTGGAAGTTACATGTATCATTATATGCATGTAAATCACACCTGTTCTTAAAGTCATTCTAAGTTGTCTACTAGTGTGCCTGAGAACATGCCCCAGCAAAGAGACTGCTGAGCATGCTTTGTTCTTTGTAGCTCAATCTCCACTTGACCCTGGCAACTGCAGGACTCTCTCTGTCCTGTGGTTGCTCACTCTTTGGATATTAACAGCAAGTGAGATCACACAGAACTGCACACATAAGCCACTCTACCTCCAACTTGCCTCCTCCTTTCTTTATTAATTTTCCTTTTGTCTATTGAATTCCTTATCTGACTATTTGAGATGTTTAAGTGCAAGAACCTTGCATAACATTGCTCTCTAAAATGGCTGCATTTTCTGCTCCTGTCTCTCCGAGGTGGCTGGGAAGGGAAGGTCTTTGGGCTCCTTCACCCCTATTCCCTCTTCCCTAGCACCCAGCCACTGTCACCCATGCTCCTCAGCAATCCATGCTCTTCTCACTCTTCTTAAATTTAGAGACCAACTTTCATCCTGAGAACTCTTCTTAGCCATCTTAAGTCTGTCCTCATCACTCACGTTTGTTAAATATTTGTTGTCATGTTCTCTTTTAAGGCTTCTACATAGATTATTTGATTGATCCTCGTGAAATTTTATGGAGTACCAAGTTTTGGATGTGTGACACATTTTTCACATCCCTGAAATAAGAAAATGTGAGGTATAGTGAAACATCGGTAGCATTTACTAAAAACTTATTTGTACGGTAGATAAAAAGTTGGTGGACACATCTTCCACCTATCTAAACTTAGTTTGCTGAGACATAGAATCTCCACTCAGTCAACAGGAAACAAAGTTCAAAGAAATGACCCTCAGGCTACGAAGCCAAGCAGTTTTCTGACACCTGCCACACGGGGCATAGCCACATTTGCTATTGCTTTTTCTCTGTAATTTCCTTTTCATGATGATATTCAAATATATCATTTTCTTTTTAATTGTTTTTTACATTTTTTCTTTAATTAAGTTTATTGGTACATTTTAGATATACAAAATGATCATATTCATCGTAAGGAATTTGTATCTGCATGTGGTATATTTTAACTAAAAGGAGGAGAGGGTTGGGGAAAAATCAAATATACTATTTTCAGAACTTATGATTATTTTCTTTTTGTTATTCTATCAGTTTGCATATATTTCTTGTAAAACTCTGAAAACAGAAAATTAAGGGAAGACATATAAATCACCTTGAATCCTATCAAGAAATTACCATTGCTAAAATTGTGGCAAATTTTCCCCTAGGTGTATGATGACTAAAATACTTAAGCCACTCATCTCAAACTTTCTTCTTCCTTGGTTTTTTTCTCTTTCATGACTGTACATTTAACTTCTTGCATAATTATCTGAGAATTTTAAGTAAGGACCTATGTAATACTTTCAGTCTGGCAGTATCATGTATATTCTCGTACATTTACAGCATTGGAAGCACACTATCAATGTGATTTTTTCTTCTTTTCTTTCTTTTGAGAATTGTGTGACAAGCATTTCTCCATGTCGTTACATGTTCTGTGGGCACATGACTTTGAATATCCCTGTACCTTTCCATTATGGAGCTGTACTGGAATTTCACAATCAGCTTGTGTCTAAGCTTTTATTCAAAGTGCAGGTGATAGACAGCCTTATTACTACCTTTGGATTCCAAGAAGTATGGACTCTTTGTTGTAAACTGCTAGGCTCAGCTCTTCGGTGGAGTGAGGAGCAAATGCTTCCCAGACAGAGGAAGAACTTGAGCCTGCAATGTCTGAAAAATGCAGGTTTTGGACATGAACTATTTGTTCCTTCCCATGAAGCTTCTTCCTGAAGTTGTTCATCTCTGGGAGGGGATTTTGGCCTCACTAGCAAAGGCCCTGGGGTTGAAGTGCTCGAGGCTATCACCTTAGTAGCAGGACTTGTACCACACACTCTACTTATAACACTGAGCAGCAGCTACAAACTGGGTGCTGCTTTCACAGCGATGGGTTATAGTTCAGGGCACACGGAAACAGTGGCTATGGGAACTGGAGAAGAAGGCATCTGAGATAACCAGGTTTAGGACTTTTGACCTTATGCTCATTTTACTTTTGACTATTTTTCAGTACAGAGAACATGAATGATCATAAAACAAGTTATAGGGGACTGGAGGAAAGGAAGTGTAAGAGAGTGTGTGGGCAGGTTGTGGACATTCCTAATAGCCTGTCCACTAATCCCCAGAAAAATATTTTGGTCATAGTCTGCCTTATAAAAATAGCCATTGTCAAATGTAGCTTTTATTTCCTGGGGACATTCTTGTTTGCTATTGTGATTAAAATGTATTTTGAAAATGAAAAAAAGGCTAAAGGGTATTTTCTTGGTATGGCCAGCTGGAAGTCTTCAATCACATCTTTCAGTTTTCAGAACTCTAAACAACCAGAGCCACAAGTTTTGCTTTGGAGACAGTGGCATTCCAGTACCTCTGACCATCCTGACCTTGTCGATACGCAATGCACACTGACTGAATGTGTGACGATGTGCTGGGTACTGTAGGGACAACCAAGTGCAAAAGAGACCTGCCCCGCAGTTTTCCCAGACCTACAAACTATGGTGAAGCTTGAGGAAACAGAAGGAGCCAAAGAGGTGAAACAGAAGGGTTGTCTACCCATGCTAAGGTGAGAGTTGAAAATGTAACGCATATTTGCATTATGAAGACTAAAGACGAGTTCTCATTCAAAACCTCTGGCATGAAATCTGGCTTAATCCTTATTATGCAGTGTGAAATAATGAGAATTTGTTTTGTAAGTAATAATATAATAGGCAGTTGAGTTAGATAGAAATATTACAGGCAGTCAGAGAGGGCTAGACCCTGAAAACACAGTACAGCTGTGATGGAGGCACATCTGTTGACGGCCAAGCCTTCAGATAAAGATGGAGCGGCCAGACCTGTATGCCTCCCCAGGGGTTACGGTAAGCGTGACATCTGGTCCAATAAAGTCTAGAGAGACCTCAGTCACCTCGGGGAGTGACCGAGACCCTTGGACCTATCATCCCTTCTTGAACAGCTCTTGGTTCTTTCCATATATACTCGCCATGTGACCTGCTGCCCTGCTGGATCAATATTACCCAAGTGGTTATACTTGTAATCTTATTGGTTGACCATAGCTTTGAGCCACGTTGTACCCACCTTGTAATTTTTCTCTGTGAAACCTCCTCTATGAAGCTGCCTTGTCGGCAACCCACTCAGGACACTGTCACTCAGGAACTCTGTTTCTCCCCTTCAATGAATATTTCCTACTCTTAACCTCTGTTGTTCTTTAGGATTCATTCTTCAGTTTTGGAGACCATAAACTCAATGAGTCTGACGTCTGACAGGTTGGGAGTTGTAATATTTCCTTTATAGCATTTGGAGGTCGGATATCATTCTATATCAATAAGATCATTTTCCATTGAGGCTTTGTGCGTTCTCAAAGCATAGTCCCTGTATATGAGAATTTACAATCTAAATAAACCATGAGAGAGCTCATCGCATTTACTATATCCAAGGTATTGTTTGAGCAGGATCATAGGAAAGATTCAACATTCAAAGGAAGAACAGATTGTGTTCATGCTGTGGAGGACTTGACTAGGAACGCTGATTGAAGATGTAGTCTTAAGATGGGGCAAAAGGAACATGCTGAGAGAAAACTCAACAGGAAGAAATAATATCATAGTGAATGTGAGAGACTGCAAATTCTGGGTTGATTGCTAAGCCATATGGATGATAACCTACCATGCAAGCTAGATCAATTTTCTCTGTAAAGTTTAAATTTCAACAAACATACCATCTACTGAAGAAGTCTTCTACATTTCTGTGGAAGGAGATTCATTATATGTATACCTGCTACAATTACAATAGGGCCAAAAGAAACATCAAAGTTTAAATTATTTTTTCCTTATGCCGTAAGTCTAAATAGCATGTTGAGACATGATCATTATGTAAAAATCATCCTACAAATTGCAGGTGCTTTCCGAAACTGTGAGTAGACTTTGTCTAAAGAAAAAAGACATTTTTAAACTATGTGGTTTTAACTTTCTTATGTCAAAAGTCATCAGTAATTTAAATCTATTTTCCTCTGCATTGTGAATGTAATCTATACATTGGGCCCTTATAGATAGCATCGTATTTAACAATCAGTTTCCTCTTTTATGATCGCACAATCACATTTTCTTCACTTATTAGAGGATAATGGTTTTACAGGATTGAGGTGCTCACAGCTGTTTTACCCTTCACTGAAGAGTGCAGTGATGCTTGAAAAATTCTCTTGGTGAGGGTTTTGGATTTTTTTGTTTAAATTTGAAATCCTCGCTTATAAAGATAATATGATTACAACATGTAATAGAAAAAGATGAAAGCCATGTGCTTTGTAGAGTTTGCTTAAGCACTATTATAACTGGCATTGGATTTTGTTTTTTGTATAACATAGGAAAATTTTCATTTCCCTCTCCTGCACTCAGCTTAGGTCCATGGCCTGATGAATTAAATTGACAAAAAGTAGACTAAGAAGAGAAAAACAGGAGATTATTAGCATGTGTGTCATACCTGCATGTGGGAGTACTCGAGGATGAGGACCTCAAAGGGATGGTTAGAATTTGAGGATAGATAGTCTCTTAGCAAAAGGACAATAAATTTTCTAGAGAAGTATCAGGACAAAGGAAAAGGAGGATGAATTCCTAGGGTAGCCAACTGTGGGAAGATCAATACAAACAGCTGTCTAGACCTGTGGGTTTGGAACTGAGTCAACTAAACTCAGGTCAGCCCAGTGTAGACATTTTTCTTGTCATTACTCAGTAAATGCTGAAGTTTACATGCTACTATACAATATACTATTTACCTTGAGTAAGGTATTATAAATAATCTGGAGAGAATTTAAAATATATAGGAGGATCTACATAGGTTCTCTGCAAATATCACACCCTTATATAGAAAAGACTTGAACATTCACAGAGTTTTGTGGCCACTGAAGGTCCTGGAGCCAATTCTACAGGTTACTGAAGGTAACTGTTGCTGGGGGACCTGGTAGAATAAAAAGCCTGGTTGATAGTAGCTATGTACATCCGTTAGGTGCCTGGATTCCAGGCTGACATGGGACTACAGTCAAGTCCAATGACTGTCCTCCATCTTTCCTCGAAGAGTAAGAAGGAAGACATCTTTACAAACTTATGTCCTGTTTAGCATCAGTGGCTGTTAGTTATTTTTCTTGTTGCTGAGACAAGCTACCCTACACCCAAAGTTAAAGGAGAAAATATTTATCTTAGTTTACAGTTTGTAGAGGTTTCAATCCATAGTTGCAAAGCAGTAAAATAGTGAACAGACAGCACAGCAGAAGGTTAGCAGCAAGCGAACCTTCTTTTTCCTTTTATCCCACCCAGGCTGCACACAGGGTGGGGCTTCTGTCTTCAGCAAATCAATTCAGCCACACCCAGAACTGTGCTAATTCCAATTAGTGGGCTGGTTTAGTACTATACACCCTGAATCTCATACCCTGGGTCCAGCCAGCTGGGAAAAGCCCCACCGAGGTGTGCATGAAGCTTTGGGAGAACATTTAGATACAAGCCATAATGAGGGGAAAGCTTTTTCTTGCTTTCAATGCAAAATAATTCTTAGGTCAAAGTTACATGTTGGGGAGTGGTATATTCCATTGCCCTTTATTATGATGGTTTCCGTTTTCATGACCTGATCTGTAAGTAGTTGTCTCTTAAATATGGATACATAGTATAGATTGTGTGCATTTTTGGTATATGAAAAAAGAAATTTTCAAGTTCTCTCTTATTTAGAAATTGAGAAGTTTCATGAAAGCCAGAGAATTCAACCCCATTATTCTATTTATTTGTTTCTATAATACAGAGGAGCTACATCTCCAGCACATTTCTTTGGCTACATTTCCCAGACGGGGCTCTAATCTTTGTGTCTCAGCCTTCTGAGTAGCTGAGATTACAGGTGTGTACCACTAGGCCTGGCCAACTTCATTGTTTTTATATGGCTTATTCTAACATTATTACTGCTAACTACAGTGATTTGATGTTGTATATCTATAAAATTAACTTTTTAAATGAATACTAGAAGCACAAACAGTAGGTCATCTGTAAAACGTACTAGGTTGGAGCCTCTAGATTGTAGATATAAAGATATCTTTTTACTTAAGCAACCATTCAAATAGCAGGAAGCAGTTGGTTGTTGTATGGTTCCATGTAGTGTTGAGACAGACTAGAAGCACCTGACTCTCCTGTTTTTATTTTTCTAGTGCTGCTGGCAGGGCTTGTAGCTTTGCTGGCAACTGTCACGCGCCTCCCTCAGTTCCCTTAGATCCTCCCCTCCCAAAGGACTGGGACAACTTGCTTCTCTGTCCTCCTTCTTCTTTTTTTAATCTAGCAGCCACTCTCTTCCAGTCTACTTCAACAGAAGTCCAGGTGAGGTGCTCTTCCTCTCTTCCTGCTACTCCTGCTGCCTCCTTGAAGAGGAAGGGGGCATCCTGCTGTGACTGAGCTGAGGGAGGGAGCTATTTCAGTCTTATGTTAACACCCCCGAGTCCCCCAAAACTAACTTTCCAGAACATTCCTTGGTTTCAACTCTTCACCCTCACTGGACGGCTGCTGCAGCAGCTGTGGCTGTCCCGGAGTCTTGCACGCTCTTGGACCAGTCACTGGCCTGCCGTTGCTATATGAGCAGTGCGACCCACACACTTCTCGGGTTGGTCTAAGGAGGCTTCCTCCAACGTGCTGATGCACAGCCCATATGAAAACAGAAACTTGCTTTGTGGCCTGTAAACCTGCTTGTGATTGTTTCTCAGGAAATGTGGACTCTAAAAGTCCTGTAAATCAACCCACGTTTCTTATCTTGAATAATGTCAACAGGACAGTTGTCTCAAAAGTAAGAACAATAAACACTAAGGACTATTAGCCCTGAAGAGCTCCAGTGACCAGTGGCCAATGAAGATCAGTGACAGAGATCAGCTCCCCCAGGGTCAGCATGCAGTATCCAGCCTGTGCTGGTGCCAGGTGGCCACAGCTGGCAGTGGCAGTGGCCAGCAGCCAGCTGTGTGAATTGGTGGCATGGCAGGACTAGCTATCTAATGATGTGTGATCCACTCATCAGTGAGGAGAGCAAGGCAGGACTGTGCGTGGCGTGAGAAGGGAGAATGGGGAGATGAAAGCTTTACCCTGAGCTTCGGTTGTATTTCCCGAGTCAGAGCCATACCGGGGAAGCTAAAGAATAAGATTACCTATGTCAGCCTGCAGAGCGATTCCTTCCTGTGGCTTCCAAATAGACACTTTGAAGGGTTAGCTATTTTGGCCACAAGTTCAACAATCAGGAGAGCGAGGACCAAAACAGTCCACAGAGCTTCAAGGTTAGATAGGCCTTGCTGGCACAGTTAAGATAAATCAGAGATACCTAGGCTCCGAGGTAGTTTTGTTTACTTATATTTGGTTTTTAGCTAGATGTGAATGGGCTGTAAATACTTGGTTTGAGTTTTGGTGATTTCATTCAGAGGCTGTTTAGATTATCATTATATTATATATATATATATATACACAACATGCAATATGTATATATTTACATTATACATCCAGATTGACCAATAGATTTGAAATCTACTTCATTCCAATTCCCAGGTCCACTTTTCTCTTTTTTTGCCCATCCACTTTTCGAGCTGATTTTTGTCTCTGAGACAATGCCGTTACTAGATGCAATAATACTACGGCATGACGATGCTTGTGCTCAGGCAATCTTTATTTGACTCAATAATGTCCCCAAAGCAAGAGTAGTGATAGTGGTGATTTTATTAGACTGTATTGTTGTGTTTGTTGTATTTTATTATTAGTTGTTGTTAATCTTTTACTGTGATTAATTTTTAAATTAAACTTTAACATGTTTATGCATATAGGAAAAAAATCCATAGTGTCCATAAGTTTTGGCTTCAAGCATCCACCGAGTGTCTTGGATCATTTCCCTTAAGGGAAGAGAGGACCACTCATCTGGCAGTGGAACTGGAAGGTTACAGGACGTACGCATTTTCATCTATAGCAGCCTTTGCCTGATGGCCCGAGCGACTGTGCAAATATAACCTCTTGTCAACATTCTGCTAGGCTGTCTTTCACATCTTCATGAACTTCATATTTGGTCCTTCTCCATTTTATCCAGCTGAGTTGGTATGAAATTCTACTTTCTGACATTTGTCTCAGATCGCCTGATTATCAGTGAATTAAGATATATTCGTACTTTATTGGCTATCCATTTTTCTCATGAATTTTGCTTCTTCATATCTTTGGTTATTTTGCCTTTTTAAAAATTGATTTGTAGGGAAGAGATTATGTTGTTTTTCCTATTTCATCCATTATGCCATTCCTTCTATTTATTTGAATTTACTGTTACTTTTATGAAACATTAAAAAATGGTAGTTTGAAGAGAAATCATAACCTTAACTAAAAAGAGTAAAGGTTATAATTTCCTTCGAAGTTATCAATTTAATTCTTATTATATGCTATTATAAGTATTTCATAATGTGAATTATAATTTTTAAGTTATTACTCAGCACATATGTATATTTTGTTTTCAAATGTATTCTATCTTTTTATTGGGTAATTTGATATAATTCCATTTTGCCAAAAGATTGTGGCCTACCTAATGCTGAGCCTTTGAAATGGGTCAAGGCTTACTTTAAAGTTGAGTAATAGCTTTTGAAAATGTTTTAATGTATACTTATAGAGCATACATTTTTTGCCAACTTATAATTGCAGGATCCTGTATATTAAGAAAATGTTCTCAGTTGTACCTTTAAAATATTCTGTACTCTGTGTGGCAAATTTTTGCTGATGTTTCCGTTTCTGAAAGAAGTGAACAGAAACACTCTGCTGTAATAGTGCACTCTCCCTTGTGTCTCCTCGTCCTTGAAATTTCATCCATTCACACGCACACTTTAGGTCACAGTGCAATTGTATTCATGAGTGTTAAGACCTTAATGATGTATGTTTGTAAATTGTCATGCAGTGTCTTTTAATATCCTTTTAAAACTTCTTCCCCTAAGCTTTATTTTTCTTCATATTGTGTTAATTCTGGTTTTATCTTTGTCTTGTATTTATTTATACTTCATTTTTACTCATTCTATATTATTTTGCTGAAAATGTGTATTAGACTTACTGTAAAGAAATGAGTTTTAGATTGCTATTGTGATTTTATTGGACTTATTTCTGTCATCTTATTTTACATCTATGTATATTTTTAGTCCCTAAATTAGAGCGGTTGAGCTTATTTCATTTTTTCTTTCAAAATTTTTATTTTTCCTCTCTTTGCTACTTTGAAAGTTACAACCCCTGTTTCTTACATTTCTGTGGTAATTCTTGACATCTTTAAACATGTTTACCTGAATAGAGTCTAAAATTAATCAATATTTTTGCATCGTACCCAAATGTGTCAAGGATATATAGAATTCTTTAATTTAAATCCATTTCCAGTATCCATGCCTTTTATGTGCAGATTTTCTAAAATCAGATTTCCACTTTGCTTAGTCTGTAAATAAGCCTTTATTTTGACAAATTTAAACCGACAGAAAAGTTGAAAGAGCATTACGATGCGCAAACACCCTGATAGTCTTCACTGAGAGGCAGCGACTTAACGTTTTGCTTTCTCTGTCTCATGTATGCACCAGACCCCCAGCATTCCAGTCTGAAGTACTTCAGCAAGCATCTTACAAAAATAAGAACCTTGTGCATAGTCACAATGTCATTATCACATCAAAGAAATTCAGGCTGATACCCGAATACCCTCCAGTATCCAGCCCTTGATCTGATTTCCTCAATGACTCTGAAAATAGCTCTCATAATTTTTCTTCTTTTTTTGAATCCATCATCTCAAGGACCACGCGCTGAATATCACTGTCATAGTCCTTTGGTGTCCTTTCACGTGGGACAGACTCAAGCTTTTATTTTCTTTGACAACCTTGACATTTTTTGAAAAGTTCAATAATGGTAAAAACTCTTGCCTTGCAGGATGGCAAAAACCCTTCTTTCCTGGGTTTCATGCTTTTAGCACAGGTCTTGGGTAAACTTTTTATTTCTCTGTTTGGGGTGTACACACTTGTACATCACATGAATTCAGGCCTTCTGTCCTGGAACAGAGGAGGCCTAGGTTCTCAGTTTCTTGTAGCTGATTATATTTTAACACATAGATCTGGGTAGATTAAAAAAATACTCCTTTCTAATCATCCCAAGCATTTTTTGTTTCATTTAATGCCACTGGCTGCCTTACCACCACATTTCTGCATTAAGCTTATTTCCTCTGCTCTGCTCCCGGTGCCCTGTGTTCTAATTTCCCGTCCCCATGTCTTCTGAGACCCCCAGTATTAATCAATAACCAGTTCTTGCTTTCCCTTGAGCGGCTGCCCAGGCAGCTCTGGCATCTCAACCCTCTCAGTTTGAGCTACACTGTATGGTTCTAGCTTGATAATTGGCTTTCAATCTGGTCTACATATTTAAGGTTTGTTACGTAGCAAAAAGGTTCTTTATTACCCAACATCTCAATGTCTATAGGGCAGTTTGGGGGCATTTCCTGTGTAGAATGTCTTCTAAAATTTCAGGAAGCCCTAAGTCAGTGCTGTTGGCATCATGTTACTTCTTTGTCTTGGAACCTGCTAAGGGTTCTATGTTTTGGATGGACAGAATCAGTTTCTAATCATTTGATAACGCCTACTTTAACTGACTGAATATCCCTTTGTAGTGAGGTTAAATATTCAGAAAAATAGGGAACTTAAAATTTGACAAGTGCTATTGACAAAGAATGTCAAAAACAGTTCCTATAAGAATGCAGTACTATCTGAAATACACCTTGAGGAATTACTTTTAAGTATTTATTTTTTCATTTTCATAAGAGAAGCATGTCATAACCAATAACTAATACCCCAATGAATAATTTCCTTGTTGGATGATTATTTTCTAATAATCATCTAGAAAGAAAGAATCTGTAAGTGCTGCAATTTGTTGGGAATAAAGCTATATGAGAAAGCTCAGACTATAAACATGCCTAACACGTACAGTGGTTTGCTATTCAATGAATGGACATACACACATGCGCATACACAATATTTTGAAGACTTTAAAACACAATTTGGACTGAATGTGGTGATGCACATCTATAATCTCAACATTTAGGAGGCTGAGACAGGTGGGTCATCATGAGTTTGAGGCCACCCTATGATTCTTAATGAGTTTGAGAATAACCTAAACAATGTAGAGACCTTGTCTCAAAAACAAACAACTAAATATACACAAAATTTATTTGAATGATAATTACAGACATAATCTTAAATTTACTTAATGTTTTACTATAATTGCTGTTAAACTCTTATGTACTGTAAGACACAATATTTCTTATTTTTTGATAGCATAAATATAAACTTCAGGATAGAAAAAAATGACATTTTAAAAAGGAAAATGTTACTTCATTGTTAGGACTTATTCCCCAAATTGTCAGTTGGATTTTGAAAGCTCCTATTTAAAAAACAAAACAAACCAGCTATAGCTTGTACAAATTTGGAAATGGTATCTTCAACATTAACTGTCAACAACTCACCAGCCCTGGAGGTTTTTCCTCTTTGCCAAGTTTGCTGTGTGAGTTTGCTGAAAACAAGGCTTGTTAAAGGTGCTCAATTAAGAGTTTCATGGGTTGCCAAAACGCAACCGTAAGCCATTGCTAAGCACTGTGAATTTAGGGGAAAGTAGTGTTTTACTTTTGTATGAAGAACAGTTTGTTGTTGTTGTGTGTTCATTCGTGGATTGTAAAGTCATGGGGTGCCCAGAAACGGTTTCCATTTCCCTTTGCCTCCACACTCTAGAGATGTTCTTACACCTCTGCTGCTAATTGGACGCAAATAGAATTGCTAGGGGCCAAATTGTGTGGCCCCTCTAAAGTCACAGATGGATGTCCCAACTCTCAGTGCCTTGAAATGTTACGTATTTGCACAGTAAGTTTAAGCAGTGATAAAGTCAAAATGAGGTCTTCCATGTGGGCTCCAGCCCAAGCTAACCGATGTCTTCATCTGACGAACTCCTTCAGACACAGAGCTACACACAGAGTGAGAAGACCACGCGAGCACACGGTGGGACGTCTGTGAGCCGAGGAGAGACGCCTGGGCAGAAAGCGAACCTGTGCATACCTTGGTCTTGGACCCTGGCCTCTGTTACTGAGAAGGAAGTTGGCCTATTTCAGCACCCGCTCTAGCATTGTGTTAGGCAGCTCTGGCAGACTCTAGCACAGGGGAATCATTCCTCCTCTTCACTCTCTACAGGAATAAATGCAGAGAAGTGCCAGAGTTCATTTTCTTTACCAACTTCAGAGGCCCAGTTAGGATAAGATTGTACCTCTTGAATAAAAATTGACAAAAAAATCACTGATGTTTTTGAGAGCACAAGAAGCATCCTTACGTTTCCTTAGCATGTGTGTCTTCTGCATGTGAACCTTTCCCTGTGTTTTCCGTCTTGGTCACATAGGTTGTGCTATGATCTGGCAGTGTAGACTGTCAAGAAAAGTTTTAAGTCTTAGAAATAAATGTGTAATGAATAAAGTGTAACTGTGAAATATGTTTTATTTTCATTCCATTTCACAATGCAAAATTTTTGGAAAATGGGTACTTTATAAAAAAAACTTCTTTCTTTTTTCTTCATGAAGCTAGTCAAACCACCAGAATTACTTGTCAAGTCCTTATCTTGTGTCTTTTTTATTGTGCAGAAACAGCTATGGGCTGCAGGTGAGAAAATTATATTGCCCCTGCCATGGCCTTTGTATGAGTGTAATGGCTTGTGTCCCCCCAAAGCTCCTGTGGTCATGGGTGGGGCTTTTTCAAAAGTGGCTTGTGTGTGACATTGGAATTGATTCACAGCGCAATGCTATCTGAAATCAAGGGCATTAGGAGCAAGGGTTTGAGTGCCACCTGCCCTCAGCAGCCTGGATAAGAGACAGGGGTTAGAAACAGCTGCGGCTGTCCCTTGTTTGTTATGTTCTGCCTGCTATGAACTGTTTCTTCTCTGCATTGCCTGTCTGCCTGCCACCCTGCTTTGGAGCCCCCTGTTTATGGACTGAAACGTCCACAAACTGTGAGTTAAATAAACGCCTCCTCTATTAACTTGTGGGTGGTGAGAATTTTGTCTTAGCAACAAGAAAAGTGAGACAATAAGTCAACCAAGAAACAGAAGCACTGGTTTTGAAAATTATTAAGCTGAGTTGTAAACTTTAAAAAAATGAAAACCCAGTAAAGTCTTGTATTTCTTTATGAATCTGATTTTGATTGCAAATATTGTATGAAGTTGGAAATATTTCATGTTCATATACTAAAAATACATTGACAAGGTGGCTGGTCCTCATCTATGTTCTTCTGTAGCAATGTCTTTTGTTCTCTGTATCTTTCCTTTTAGAGACCAGCAGTGTTGTTAATAATTACCAAACTCATTAGAAATTATAGTGCTGTCACAGATGTTCAAGAGACAAAGGTAGGAGACTGTGTTTTCTCCTTTGCAAAAGAAGATTTCAAAAGCTGTTTGTAAAGTTAATTACCACAAAACGATTCTATTAAAAATAGTACCTACATGTTCTATTTGTTGACTTGTATTTTAAAGTTTCTGCAACTTGGCTATCACTTTCAGCTTGATGTCTGTGTTTTATACTCATCCCTTAGTGTGGCCCTTGGGAGGTTTCACAGACAAGTCAAAGACAAGGTGTTCAAAGTCACATGACTCCTGTGCCCTCAACCTGCTCCTTGCATTTCTCTCCCAGCAAGTGGCACCAGCTTCTACTCCTTGCCCAAGCGTTTGAAGCACCTCTGTCCTCCTGTCCTCCCTCAGCACGGCTGCCATCTCTCACTGCCCTCCCTGGGCCACTTGTTTTTCATCCCCATGGTCGCTGTCCGAGAGAGGCCACCATCACCTACTACCCAAGAGCCTGCCATAAGTCTCTTTGGCCCCCTTCTTCCAGATCACTGTTCATGGCCACCTGTTTGTCATTTCTATACTAAATCCCACAACACCCAAAACCATTCCGTAGCTACAAGCTGCTCTTGGCAATACCTGTCCCCTCACTGCAACCCAGGATATCTTCTTGTTCTATGCTTCTTTTTAAGGAATTGATTATGATATCCCTCTGATTTCATGATCTCTCTCACCTATACTTCTATGTATGCTTTGTCCTAACTTATCTGTGATTTTTTTCTTTAAAATAATTATTTTTTATTAGCACATAATAATTACATTCCCTGTGGGGAGTTTTTACATGTACATGACACAGTTTAGTTTTTTTTAATCTTCTTCTCTTCCCTCACTATATCTTTATATGTTTTTCAAAAGTTATTTTGGTTTATTAGTCTGAAAGTGTCAGAGGGCAGAGACAATCTTTATATTGTTCATCACTGGAAGTGTACAGAGCCTAGCACATACCAGGTGACTACTAAGTATTTATTAAATGATTAGTAGATATTAAATAAACAGATGAAAAGTAATTAGAGAGCAAAAAACTATTTCTTCTGGGTTCTCCTTTTGTCTGTTAATATTTTAGTAGAATAATAGGTGTTTCAAATGTGCAGGAACATTCCAGAAGTTTTCTTAGGTGAACATTTTTCTTATTTCTTATACAACTCTCAAGGACAGTTTTTAAGCAGAGAGGGAATGTTAAGTGGTACCGATTCCAAATGGATCAAAACATTGACTCATTAGCCGTTTCTGTTACTTAAAAATAGAAAAAATAAGTGGCATGACTCACCACCCTTCTAGGGTGTAAATTCTCTTTCACAGTGGTTTCCAATTATTCAAGAGAGGTCTGGCCTTTTTGGCAGGTGAGACATATAGAAAGTTTCAATTTCTTGAAAAAAGTTGTTAGAGATTCAAAAAAGGAAGTTCTTAAGTAAACAAATGGGAAGTGGCTGGCTTGCTGACCTTGGTCAAGGATTTTGTATGGGAAGAGTTCAGATACACACCGCATACTTTTCTGTCCAGGAACTGTGGGGACTCCTCCAGAGGAGGGGGAAGTCACTATCTGGGAGGAAGATCATGCTGGAGGGAAGAACACCTTTATTGTTTTGACATTTATATGCAGGTCCATTATTTTAAGACAGCTCTTGCATACTACACAGCTGTGTCCAGGCAGGGGACACTGTTAATGACAATAGGCAGCACAAGGACTTCTTCTGCAGTCCACGCCTAATTCTTGTATACTGATTAAATATTTAAGAACACAGGGTTCTGTATTTAAAGACATTGTACACAGCAAAGCATGCCAATCTAAATCAAAAGGTCTTTAAAATGTCAGACATGTCTAAAGCTTTAGGCTAATCATTCACCACCGGAATGATACATAAATAAACTAATCTTCTAACCTGAAATTGGTTCTTTTACTTTCAAGATTTCATGACCAACGAACATAATGGATGACACATGGAGCCCAGTAAAAGCAGATGCTACAAGAAAGCCAGAGTCTTTTTTTTTTTTTCCCGTACCAGGGATCGAACCCACGACTGCCTGCTTGCAGGGAAGTTGCCTATGCCACTAAGCTAAATCCCCAGCCCCTGGAAGCCAGAGTCTTGACAGACCAAATGGGCTGTATTTGGTGCCTGCAGTGAAGCAGGGACTCCTTACTCTTCCTAGAAGAAATGAAGAGTAAGTGGACTTGTCTGAAAAGGTTCTGTATTTTTGGAATTTTCACAGCATCGTGAGATTTCCTGTTTTGTAAATCCTGCCTAAGCCCACATCTGTCTCTATTTCACTGCTGACCACATCTTAGCACCCAAAGAACCAAACTGTAATGACATAACTAATTCACGGCACTAATCATGCTTCATTCAGCATTTCTATCTTATTATAGTAGGTCACATTTTAAAAATGAGTGATGATGATATTTGATTTCAAGTTATCTGTAGGAATGCACACATGTCAAAATAGGACTCTTTAAAAATAAAAAAAGGATTAAAGTTTCACCAAGGCACCATCAGGATACTGGACATAAACAAACTTGAGTAATGATTTTCATTCTTGATCTCCAGTAAAAGAGATTTATTTCCAAGGTCATTACAACATAGAATTCAAGACTGCTATGAGCCTTAACTCAGCCAGGATGATGGTGTTTAAACCTCAGATAACTAGAGACCATTGTCTCTAGAAGAAGACATTTCAGATTATGTGAAGTCAAATCCTACTAGAATCTTGAAATTCTCATAAAATAAACACACTGCTCATTCTGTTGGTGGCTTAGAAGCGCAGTCTGGGTGTATGAAAATCCAAGGTAGGACTGGCCTACGAGATAAGGTCTTTACCCATGTAGTTTCCCTTATGCTAAAGTGGTTTCTTTGGGAACTTGACTATTTTCCCTAGCTAGAGACTCTGTCTTTAACACATTGTAGGTTATGTCACATGTTGTGTTTTGAAGCTCCAATTCTTCTTTCCCTCTCTCCTTCCTTCTTTCCTTAAACCAAAGCCTCAAATGCATCTAACAGATTCATTCCTTCTTTTACCAAAAATTAGCATTTTAGCACACTTGTACTGATAGCATGCTGATCTTACTTTGCACAGATTCAGTCAGCATACCTCACCAGTGAGGTTTTAGCCTGTTAGCCACTTGGTGGAGGAGGGCATAGGCAGCACTGGGGGACTTGCACACATCTTCCTCAGCACTACTGACACGAATGATGCCCACTGAAACCTGAATATGTACATGTCTTAATAACTAGTTATTTGAAGAATATGCATCACCAGTATTGTAAAGTTAAAAATTCATCAACTAAATATCCCAACAATCTTTAACCCAACAACCCTCAGTAACCAGGCAAATAATCCTTAGGAGATTAAATTGAAAGTGATAAAGCTAAACTAACACTCCTTTGTAATTACAAAGAGAAAAAAGCAACACTTTGAAAATCATAAATCACCTCATAAGACTGGTTAAATTCCGAGGATGAGACACAGTAACTGTTTACATTCATTCATGACAGCACTTTGCCAGTTTCGCATTTGATGTATTAAGTATACAATACCTTTTTCTTTGAATTCTAACAACGTGGGGGAGTTTATCTTATGAACCTTAAATAAAAGTAATCCATAATAACTCATCTTGTATTTAACTAGTAAAAATACTTTAGTTTTCCTTAAAAAGCATTATATGTGGAAGTGTCTATTGGTTATTAAAGGAAGAAAGACCTTGTGCTTTGGATTTGTTGACAACCCCCACCAGGAGGCCTTCTCAAAATCTCCTGAGGTCTGCGCCATCCCTCAGGAAGGCAAGTGCCGTGTCCAGAGGACAGTTGTCACACTCTGTGCTGTGAGGGAAGGTCTGTGAGCCTTAAGGGACAGACATCCCTGTGGTGCGAGGCTGCCATCCTTCCAACACAGGGGAGCCACCTCGAGGCACCAGTCTCATGTGAACTTTGGACCAGATGGCCTCTGAGGCTCCCCAGAGTCACTGTTTACAACTGATCAGGAGATTACAGTTGATATTTCTGCTCAGAGTTTCAGATGCACATTTTATCTCAGGAGTTGCATTCTTGATGTTCTGAGAATACTACTACTAATGTGGTTTTGTCTCTGAACTGATTGTGCTTGGGTGCTTGCCTTTAGTTTGGGATGGGTTTTAATAGGTTTTTAAATATACGTGAATGCTATTGTTCACTCCTTTCTGAATGGCTATTTAATCTTTCACATGGCTCTTCAAGTAACACTAATTTTTAGTTTTCTTAAAGTATCAAAATCTCATCAAAGAGCCTAACATTTCTCATGTGGGGTTCCTATCAAGGTATCCAGATTATCTTAAAGATCAGCTCAGGCACTTGAACAACTAACAAACTTATTCTCTCATATTAAAAACATTTAATTAAAAAACTTTTATTGTTTGTTCGGAAAAAAAAAATGGTTGGATTCAAAGACCTGGCACCAATACAACTTCATTTATCTTAATACAGGTAGTGAAAATAGGCTACTTCATAAGGAATGCTGTGACTTGCTGGGTATCTTTTTCCAAGAGTGACCCTGCCTGGAGGACAGGGTTCTCACATGGGTCAGGAGGAGAGAAAGCAAAGGTATAATATGGTGCTTTTGGGCTCTAGAGAGCCCTCAGGACACCCATCTACTGTGAACTGCAATGGATTTTTAAACACAGACTTGGATTTCATCTTGATCAGGAAGGCTGTGCCTAATTTAAGTGGTATCCAAAATCTGCACTGCAGTTATCTCCATTTTTGAGTCAGTGAAATTCCATATGCAAAGTGATCAGAAAGAAGTCCTCTCAGTGAAAGGTTTGGGGGAATATTGGAAACACTAAACAAAGCATATTTAATTTACATGCACATCCAGTGAAGAGAGCATTAGAATGGGAGTTTTGAAACAAAATTTTTCCACATTATTTCTGCTTCCTTAGTGGACATCGCTTGTTGCTTTTATAAATAATACTTCCTCCAGCTGGCATATTTCAACAGGATCCTTTCAGCTGGATTTCACGGGACACAGCAATTCCGGCACCTCTCTCAATCAAAACTAAAGGATGTATTATTCCTACTATCATTTTACTTTCTAGTGCCTAGAAAAGGAGTTGTTGATATTATTGTTAATCTTTCAAGGGAACACATAACTGCTAATTTTTAAGGAAAGCACATCTTTCAATCTTGGTCACGTCCTTGGAAAAATAAACCTTTTATTTTTTTCAAAAGATGAGGGTGAGGAGAGTAAGTTTGGTCTTCCTTTCATTTGTGCTTGTTTCTTTTCCTGAGTGTGCTGCAGAAATAGGACGTTGGTGCTTGGTGGAGGTGCATACATAGCTGATGGCATTCTCGGTTGCCTGGGTGGTATAAGCACTGGACACTGGACACTGGAAATGCCCGTGATTTCCATCAGCAGAGAACAAATCAGTCAGTTGGAAACTAAAGGTCAAATCAATAATGACTCTTTTGTGTGTGGGCACCATTGGAACAGAAAACCTTTCACCAATTTTAATAAAACCCCTGAAACATGATTGTAGTCAAGCAATGGGGGAAAATCTTATGACCTCTTTGGAATATAGAAGGATTCTCAAGGTGACACGAGAGGTCACAGAGAGAATAGAGAGTGAGGCCCAAGTCTTTACAAGGACAGAAGTTGTGCAAATTCACAGCGGCTTTTTAGAAGTAAGGTAAGATTCCAACAAGGTTTAAGAACAGAAATTTATTCGTCAGTTCAGGGGACATTTGGTCTCTGTAGCTTAGCAGCCTTTAGTATGTGTGGTTGCGCAAGGGAGGTTCATTAGTAAACTAACTTTCAATGTGGGGGCACTGAATTTGTAAAATAAGGGGACAGAGAACATGCAAGCATATATTAAGAGCTGATGGCCAATATCGTAACATGGTGGAGAATTCTAGATGATCCCAAGGGCAAATGGATGAAGCTGGCACCTGGCAAACAAGAGCAGGACTCTTTCTGACAAAGACTGGACAGATGGCAGAGGAGAGAAGCACGTTTTCAAATAGCCTCAGGATCTGTCAACATTAGCTGAGCTCACAAACTTGAAAAGATAGACTTTACCCATATAGCTTATGGGAGAGACACTTGTACAAAAAGATTACTATCATTTCATTGTTGTTAGCAAGTACTCAGACAAGCAAATTCACTAAAACACAGTGAGAAGCACCTTTAAGGAGGGACCAGCTTTACCTGGATTGCCCTCTTGCAGTGGAGAACTGAAAGAGCACGTTCATTGTCTTGGAGAGTAATTTGGTATTTTGCTGAATTTTAAGGGGTCATTGGCTTGTTTTCCCTTTGGAAATCTTGCCTTCTGGCCTAGCACCATGGGCAAGAATCCAGCCTGCAGTGCTGACACAGTTTCACCCTGAAGTAAGGTTACATTCATGCTGCCTCAGAGGCCTGGTGGTCTTGGACACAGCCTGTGATCCTGCAGCAATCACCTCTTAATGACAGCCACTTATCAGAGTTCTTTGTTGACAGGGAGCTGGACTCTGGAAGGGCCTCTGGAGGACACCCTTCTGTAGATGATCCCAGAGCACCCAGCGCTGCTGATAAGGGCCTCCCAGTGAGGCCTTCTTGATCACTCCACAGGGGGGGAAAAACCCTTTGACATTTTTAAAGTCCTTTTCATTATCTGATTTTTTTATGTACTCACTAGTTTATTTGTTTGTTTCTTGCCCCATCAGAGAGTACATTTCACAAGGACAAACATTTTGTCTATTTAGTTGACCACTATTATCTCACCATACGCGTCTATAAACATAGGAGAAATTGAATGCATATTTGAAAACTGAATGAATAAGGCCTTAGGAAAAGCTTTTTAACTCTTTCTAATCTTCATGTTTTCTGAGACCCACAAGCAACCTGAACTCAAACAAGCACAACAGGCAAGCTAATTGGTGTACCCAAGAAGGTGTGAAAGCCCCTTTGTTCTAATAAGAACAAGCTGTTTCCAGCATTTGATGATTATTTTTCTAAGTCAGAACCCTTCTAAACCCAGGATGTTGTCCCTGAGTCTCAATGGCAAGTTCTCAGTACTTAGGGAACAGTAAACCAGGAGGATTCATTCAAAAGCGGCCCAGGAAAACACCAGAGTTCAGTGGATACTTACTTCTGTCAAGATTCTGTTTTCTTTAAATCCTCCTTTTACAGCACCTTGATTTCACTTTTTGAAACAAGGGTGTCCAGTAGAGCTTGTGAAATATTTAGTTATCTTTATGATTAAATTGTATGAAAAGATTCATAATTGGCTGTATTTAATTTAGCTCTTCTGTTCCACAGTCTCTGGGTAATGTCTTGTCTTGCATTGTAGGGCCTTTATGACATTTGCAGTCATGCTGCCACCAATTACATAGTCACCCACTAGGAAAGGGTTATCAAACATCAGTGGACCCCAGGACCAGTCACCCAGATCCCCTTTTTCTTTATAATTGAATTGCAGATGCCAAGGGACATTTGAGCAAGGGTTTAAGACTTCCTCAGGATGCCTGAGAAAGCCCTTAGTTTCAGCAGTGATTAAAATGGATATAAGACCACAAAACCCATGGAAATCTAGTTGCTCGACCTGAGAGTGGGGTCCATATTAAAGATATTTTGAGTATTTAACAGAAATTCATGAGATACTTAGAAAAGTGAGTTGTCTAATTTCTTGTCTAGTTTGGACAAGGCAAGGGAGGGGGGGGGTGAGACAACTTTGATTTCCTGAAGAGTCTGTTTCTGAGTTGATTTTCTCCATCAACGCCAAGATGTTCTGTAGAAGTCATAGCACCTTTCACTCACCTCTGTTAGAGATAGCCTGGGACCATCTCAAAGGAGCTTGGGGAAGTAAGTTGTTAACAGTTCAGGATAGTTGAAAGTTGGTCCATCTAATGATAGTAGCTTTAAAAATGCCATGATAGGAGGGAGTATTTAAAATACTTTAAATAGGCAAACGGCATAAATTATGGCTCCTCGTTAATCACTCAGGAGCTGGTTTTTGAACATTTACAAGTACATCACTAGTCATCACTAAACATTGCTATGAGTTTCTGACTGCCTGAATTCACCCTGTGTGTGTGTGTGTGTGTGTGTGTGTGTGTGTGTGTGTGTGTATTTGTAGTACAATAGTGTGTAAGAATAGGAAGCCAAAAAAGATGTTTGCAAAATGGTTTGCTAGCTGGGGACCACAGGGAAAATGGGATGTGGGTTTAAAAGTCCCAATATTTTTTACCAGGTGTGGTGGTGCACACCGTGATCCCAGCACTTGGGAGACTGAGACGGGAGGATCAGCTTGAGTTCAGGCCAGCCTGAACTAGAGTAGAAGACCCTGCCTCAAAAAATAAAACTAAATTTTTAAAAAATGAAGACAAAAACAAAAACAAAAGTCCAGACATTTTTACATTAAAATATAATTAGATTAAAATAATCCTTGATATAAACTTCACTAGTTTAAGAGTACTTCACTTAAAGTAACAAGTTACAAATATTTCCATGACTTATTGATGAAGGAAATAGGTGATATGTATATTTGGAAAATGGTACATACAGAAGATCACATTTTTGTAAAAATAAAAAGAAAAATGACAACCTAAAAGAAATTACATGTGTATATGCATTTTTCTGTTACAGAGTATGAAACCCACATGTTGTTAAAATAAGCAGTGAGCTAATAAAGGGGAGTAGGAGGAACATGTTTTAAAACTCATATGCCTTCTGTTATTGGCCTTTTATCAAATATTCCTTGTTTTCATTTTGGGTTTGCAGAGCAAAATAGTTTTAAAGAATGACTTATTTAGAAAAGTAATATGAATGAAATATTGTAGGTGTACATGAAAAGTTTTGAGAGAAATTAGAATTCATTCAATCCTACGCACCAAATTCACAGCATTTTCTGCTCAAAACAGAAATATTTAGAAATAACATAAATCTGCATAGAGAATAAAGATGAAATGCTTAATTTAAAAATATTAGAGGGTTGGGATTGTGTGTCCCTGCTCTTGCTTTAAAATACTGTACTTTGTGAAAACAAAGGCTTATAAAAGGATGCTAGAAAGTGGCACCAAGGCTGTCTGTTGACTTTCCCTGTGGTTTACTTTATAGTATTTGTGGTGGGGACCAAGGAAAGACCAACTTCTTTGTGAAAAGATCTAGTAAGCTATTGTTGAATTTATGCTGCACATAGTAGGCCCCTCCCTCATCCATGGCTATATGTCCCAGCCCTCCTAGCAAGTGCCTGAAATGATAGTACAAATCCTATATGCCATGTTTTTTCCCATATATATATATACCTGCGATAAACTATAATTGGTAAATAAGGCCTAGTGAAAGATTAATAGTATCTAATGATAAATACCCAGTCCCAAGTTCTTTTAGGGATGAGAAAGAAGTATAAGGAGAATCAGAGTTATTCTGGGTGTTTCTGGCTCCATACAAATTTTAGAATTGTTTTCTCTAGAACTGTAAAGCATTTTTATTTTGACTGCATTAAATCTATATTTTGGAAGTATGGCCATTTTGACGACACTGATTCTGCCTATCCAAGAGCAGAAGACATCTTTCCATTTTCTGACGTCCTCTTCAATCTACTGCTACAGAGCACTCTAATTTTCATTGTGGAAGTCTTTCAAAGTCATTGGCTAGGCTGATTCCTAACCAGTTCATTTTTCTGAAATACTGTGAATTGTATTGTTTTCATAATTTCCTTTTCATCCTGTTCATTGTTTTGTGTCCAAAAATACTGATTTTCATGTGTTGATCTTGTATCCTGCTACTTTGCTGAATTCTAGTTTATTGATGGAGTTCTTTGGGTTTTCTATGTGGAGTATCATGCACCTGCAGATAATAATCATTTGAATCTTGTCTTTTCTATGTGCATCTCTTTCTCTATGTTCATTTCTTTCTCTTGCCTAATTTCTCTGGCTAATGTTTCAAGTATTATGTTTAATAGACGAGGTGAGGGTCAGTGGACACCCTTGTCTTGTTCCTGATTTTATGGGGGATGCTTTAGTCTTTCCACATTTAGTATGATACTTACTATCGATTTGTCATAAATAGTCTTCATCATGATCAGTTATGATCCTTTCATACTTTTTTTCAGGGTTTTTTTTTTATCATAAAGAGGTGCTGGATTTTACTGAAAGCCTTTTGCATACACAGAATCATTCTTGTATCTCTGGAATGAAACCTATTTGATCATGATGTATGTCTTTCCAATCTTTTTTTGTGGTGAATCTGGCTAAAGGCTTATCTATTTTATTTATTCTTTCAAAGAACCAGTTCTTCTATTCATTGATTTTTTTATAGTCTTTTTGGTTTCAATCTCATCGATTTTCACTTTCATCTTTGCAATTTCCTGTCTTAATTTTCATTTGGGCCTGAGCCCTGTCCTATAATTTGTCCCTATCTGCTCTTGTTTTAGAATTGTGGTGGCAGATGCTGGGCCAAGGCCACTCACCAGCTTTTTTACTGTGGAAAGCCACTCTGGGAGCACCAGTCCACATTTTCTTTGTAGGGTCCAACTGCAGCTGATTCTCCCAGTCCCCCAGTGATCCTTGTACCTTGTGGAATGTTCTATGGGAGTCTCTGAATGGTGATCTTTGGGTTGGAATCTTCAAAGCAGAATTCAGACATGGTCACCTCATTGTGTTTGGCTAATCCATCTATGTCTCTTTCCTTTTATGATAGACTCTCCTCCTCTCTGCTTCTTGTTGATGTCTCTGAGTCTCTCCGACATGGCTCCTCTTCTATTCAAGCCAGGTTGGATCTTCTAGATCATTCCTAGTGGATTTCTCTTCAGCTTCTCTGTGACTCCTCTAGCCAGTCATGTTGAATCCCCCCGACTCCAGACTTCTTCCTGGTCCAAGATCAGGTCCGTTGTTTGCCTGGTACTTCTGCTGTCTCATGGAGAAGGGAAACAATTCAGAGCCAGCTCCAAGTTGGCGGTGGCTGAGCCAAGGACTGGAATCCTTAGTCATAGAATTTGTCAGGGACCAGCCTGTAGGGCTGAGCATTCTGCTGGAGCCACGGTGCTGCTACAATTCCTTTTTATGGTTTTTATCTAGATGTTTCCCCAAAGACTCATGCAGTCACAGGGATTTTCAGAGGTGGCTGACTCTGGAGCGTGCGATTGATTCTTAGTGCAATGCTGGGATTAAGGGTGGGTGATTGCTGCAGCAGTCCACTGATTGGATTGATCCCATTAGACTGGATACAATGGAAGGCACAGAAAGAGTCTTAGCTCTCTCTTTTGTTGCTTGTGCTGTTTTCCACTGCCATGTACTGTCGCCCCTTCTACCATGTGCTACTCTGCCTTGAAGTTAACTGATTATAGCCTGAAATCTTTACAAAGTGTGAACGGAAGTAAACCTTTCCTCCTTTACTCTTGACTGTCAGATATTTTGTCTCAGCAATGAAAATAGTAACTAATACACAGCTGAATCATATCTTACTGCTTGAACATTCCTTTTTGGAACAAGGGCTGAATCCAGGGACATTGTACCACTGAGATACATGTCCAACCCTTTTTTTATTTTAAGTCAGGGACTTGAACTTGTGTTTTTCTTTTGCTCGTCTATTCATGGTTAATCAGCATTTACATTGTTAACAGTTTTATAGCATTATAAATAATGCTATACAAGTTTTTGTTTGAATTTTTGTGCAAACATATTTCAATTCGATGGGGTACCAGTCATGGTGTAACTCTTTTAATTATATTTTAAAACAATTTTTTCAAATGATTCTAAGACTCATTAAAGTTGAGAACCACTTTTCTAGGGTGTCATTATTTCATTCCAAAAATTGCACAGGCAACCAAACTGTCAACAGTGGTGACATTGTAGTGGACAATAGTTAAAAAAAAAAGTCCACCCTTGTATTCAATACTGATTCATCAATAAAAAAGTAACTATTGTTAGTGTATGAATAACAAATCATGTCACATTACTACCTTATATGAAAACTTTTAATCCAGATATGACAAGTTTAAAACAAGTAGCTTAGAGTAAGTTAAGAAGAACTTTGATAACCTCCCAGACTATAGTTGAATTTGACTTTCCTTTTGCCTGAGAGCCAGGATTTTACAGGGTTACCCCAGCCCTACAGATTAGTGTTTGGATTTGAAAGGTGTAATAGAAATTTAACATCCTTTTGCCTGCCAACCACTTTCCTTAAGCCTAAGAATTTCCCCTCCTTATGGATCTGCACTTTCTCAAAGCTGAAGTCGGAATCTCGCTTGCCTCCCCCTGCTTTCTCAGTACAGGATTCGGATGCCTACAAAGAGCCTCTCCATTAGTTAGAATATTCATGCCAGAATGTAGGTCAAAATAGCTGCTCTGTGCATTCTGCTCCCAGTAGAAACACTGTTTGGAAGCAAACGATCTAATGAAAGCTTCGGGGGCTCAAATCAGAAGCACCCATTATAACCAGATAGGAGAGGAAGACTCCACGGGGACAGTTCTTTGCTGTGATTTAACCCTCTTCCTCAGCCACAGTTTCCAGGGCTGATCCTCTGTCCTCTGGAAAGTCCAGACGTTACCAATGACATTCCATAAGTGTTTATTCTGCTTACATTGTTAGAATCTATTTTTGTTGAAGAAGAGCATGACTGATACCATAGTCTTTGCTTTAGGAGCACAGTGATGCAAATATTTAAGTAAAAGCTTGTCTCAAATCTGTTAATTAGCTTTTAAGGTAAATTCCTGCTTCTACTGCAGAAAAGTCTCCCTTTTCACAGTTTGTTTGGCAAATTCTCTCTATGACTTCTGGTATAAAAATTAAAAGGTTTCACTAATGCAAGTTGAAATACTTGTGATATTTAACACTAATACTAAAATATCCACATAGCACTGTGTTGATTTCTGAGTTACTCTCTCCAAAAACACATTTCTTTGCCAAGCACATCAAGTTGAAACCTAAATTATGCTGTTTCTTAGTTTCTTCTTCACTCTACTGCTTTTCTCAAATATAAATGCATTTATCATGACAGCTTTAAAATATATTTTCTAGTAGCTTTATTTAAGTATCAAAGATGATGAAAGCTTTCAGATAGAATATGGATCTGTGATTTTTGTGCTTTGTATATATATATTGTGTGTTTAATAATAACTGATCAAGAATATTAATTTTAAAAATTGTATTTCTCATACTTTCCTGTTTTAAAAAAAAAAAAACACTTTGGATTACAGTGGTCAATCTAGAAGCTCCTGAAAGGAGCTTGTTTCTTTGATGCTGAGGCAAATTCCATGCAAACACCTGTGAATTTACAGCTATCATGCTGAGCTGATTGACTCTCTTTCCCTATTCCATTGCCAAATGAGCCATCACACAGAACAAGTTTCAAGATGTGCATTTTGAGTCTCTTTGATTACTCATTCCTAAATGAAATCAAGCAAGAGAGAGAGAGAGAGAGAGAGAGAGAGAGAGAAAGCTAATGTTCTGACATTTTTACCTTCATTTACCACAGATGTAGTTCACTCTGATATGTGGGAATCCAAAGAAAATGGCAAACATATCATTGACTCTTTCCAAAGTAAGTTAAAGATGAGGTATACAACAGCTTCCAAAGCACATAATGTGTGCACACACCACATATGTAGTCTGAGAACACACCCATAGACCTACAGTTTCAGATTGAGAAATGGAATCTGAAGTCTTACTATTGAACATTTTTTTAAAGGCTATACAACATGTTCACCGCTAAAAACAGAGAGCTGTTGTCATAATAACTATTTGTGAAGACTACAAGAAATTTTATTTTGAGATTAAAAATTTCCCCAGAACATATGATTTTGAAAATAAAAATTAAACAAACAGAAACCTAGCCATGAAAACTGAGAATTAAAAGTTCTTTTAAAAAACATACAAAAGAAGATTCTGAAAACAACCATTTATCAACAATAATGTTTAAGGAACATGGGTACAGGAGTGAGAAAGTCAGCCCTGGGAGCTGAAAAGCATCACAGTTTCATTGGTGTGAATTTCTGAAGGAGTCAGATCCGAGGCTGACAAGCATGGGATAAGTCTGTGAGAACGTTATTTTGAAGTTTCAGTTCTCATCCTGAAACCCTGCAAACTTAACTTCCCAAGTAACCCACTTTTGGAGAAGTCACAGAACTATCCTGTAAAATTTTACTCATTTTCTATCCAAGTTTTTAACTACCCCAATGCACTAAAAATAAACACATTTATGAGCACTTCACATGTAAGTTCTTCAAGATGAACTTGGCTTCAGTCTTACGTTCATGCCCAGAGAAAATATTTCATACACAATTAACGCCTTTCAAGGGTTACTGTGGCAGAGCTCTCTAATTACTCTGGCTACCTCTTCAGTTGCGAAGCTGAGTCTCTGGGGATGGGTGTGTTGCATGCTTGGGAGAGCGTAGAGGGGGAATCATTCCCATGAGCTCCAACTGGACATGACTTGTTTTTAATGCTTAATGTAAACATCTAGCTGTGTTCTCATTAGCGATTCCACAAGCAGAAAAATGCCTCCTCTTCTAATTTCTGCTCATTCCCTTGGCTGACCCTCCAGGCTGACTGTTTGCATTGTTTCTGCTTCTACTCCCACCCCCCTGTGCGCTGCATTCTCCCCCCACCCCCGGCAGCCTCCCTGGCCCATCCTGCAAGCCTCCTCCTGCTCTTTCTCCTAATCCTTCTTCTGAACCTGTTCTTCCACGAGGACAGACTACAACAGTTCACAGCCACAGCTCCTTGCACACACCCAGTAAGCCCAGAGGATGACAGACTGACTTGTTAGGATCAGCTAAAATAGTTGAAGAATGAACAATTAACAACCTTTTCTTTCTGTTTTGCATTCCTTTGTCTCTTCCTGGAATTTTGTAACTCACTCATCCCTTTCCATGTGAAGCCCAAGTCTCCCTTAGTTCCTAAAACACAATATTGCCATAAATTTTAATGACAAAAGTTTGGAAAGGATGGAATTATTATTTTAGATTTTCTTTAGTTTATGATGACTCATATCTAAACCATTTGTCGACTCTGACCTGGTTATCCTCCTTTGAAAAATCACACTTGTTTAAACAAGTCTGTCTAAGTCATTTATTTATACGGCTGCTGATATTTGTCACAGATTCCAAGGCTGTGGTAATCTCTTTTCATTTTTGAAGGCTCAAGAGAAGTCTCCCAGATCCTTTTCTATCCTTGCAGTCTCCTAGCGGGGCTCATGTCAGCCATCCATAAATGACAGGTAAAGGAAAGAGATTATAGAAAAAGAAAAGGATTATTTATGTCCAGAATGCTATACAGGATAAGCATCCACCTTTAAGCAATTATTTAAATTAAAATTTTAAGTTAGAAACAATTTCCCTTTTTATTTGGCAAAAGAATGAGGGGGTGACATTTTAAGATTTCCAAGAAATCTTAAGGAACAAGTACTGAATTTTGCTTGTTTAAAAAGTGACTTCTCAATTGTTCTGAAGTTTCTCATTCAGTTTTTTTATAGATGCTTCCATTTTAGAATTCTTAAGAATTTGAAAATGGGAAGACTTAAGCAAAAAAAGATAAAAGAAGAAGACAGGGACAATTGAAGTCCTGTGTCAAGTGCTGAGTAACATCAAGATGATCCTGCAGAACGGAGTATGCCCTCTACACCCCTCCACCACGTAAAGCTTCTGCAACACGAGGGTACAAATATCTCCAAAGTGTGTGTCCAACAATGTATGCCAAAGAAACTTTCGCAAAGTCAGCTGCAACCAGGTAGCAGCAAGCACAGGAAATGTGGATCATAAAAATTTCCAGTAGGGACATTTGTTCATGAGGCCAAGCAAGAATTGGAGAAAAACAGGTAGGATGGCATTCTCCAGGAGGCTGTGAAGGCAGAGATTAGGGAGGTAAAGTTGTAAGGACAGGAGTGTTATCAGGATGGCCTGAGAAAAAAATCAAACATGCTCTTTCCCGGTCACGAAATCCAGCAATAGTTTTCTATTTCCCATGATGCTGACAACTGTCTACCACAACTGTAATCCTATTGCAGTGAAGGTGATCGGGCACTCGAAACTGCTTCCTTCACGCCGCCTTTGGTAGACACAGACCTGTCTCCTACATGATCCCCTCATGCACAGAAATAATACTTGCTAGGACTCAATAGGAAAGCACATTTATTTGGAAAATATTGAAGTAATTAAGAGCTCAACTCCATAGAGGAGAATCGGGAACTGAAAAATAAATGCATTTGAACTGATAAGTAAATGCTGAAGCATGTATTGCAAATGATGATTAGGGCAAGACACAACAGGAACAAGAACAATATTAATAATTGTCAACGTTAATAAAGTGCGGCTACATGCCAGACATTACCGTAAGCCTGTTCATGGTCCATCTCATTGAATCTCTACCACAATCCTTCTGCAGTAGGTTCTATGAATAGTCCCCTAAACAGAGCTTCACCACGCTGAGCCTTCAGAGTGCATTCGCTCACAGAGAGCTCTATGAAGTTCCTCGCTCAACAAACTCTAGGAATGGTTGCTGGGTTTTTTGTTTCATCTACGTTTAGCACACATTTGTATAAGGTTTACACTGGTGTTACAGGCACTGATCTAAGACTTTCTTAAGTATTCACTCATTTAATCATCATGACAATTAAACTTCTAATTTTGCAGTTGTGGAAATTAAGAGCTGGTACAACATACTCTAAGACGCAGAGTCAGTAAATGGTAAGAGTTGGGATCTGAACCCCAATCGTCTGCTTTGAACACTGCAAAAGGAAGATGTTTTATACACATGGCTGATGCTCAAGCATTTTGAAAATACTCAGATTTTGCTAACTCGTTCAATTTCCTGGGGCAGGGAGAAAAGCATATGGAGCACGTGGTATTGTGAGGGAGGCATTGAGCAAAGGGCACCAGCATGTCAGTGAAAGCCAGTTTCCTGGTTAATACCTAAAGATAGCGGCTCAGAGTTTAATAGCCTGATGCTTTTTCACATTTAGTAACAAAATGACCCACAAAAATACTACATTTCTACTTAATTGTCTAAGACTACATTTCAGTTTAAAGCTGCTACCTAAAATGTTAACTAAATATTTTAAGCACGTTTTCTAAGTATACTCATAAACTTTTTGAGAAACTCCTTACGTTTCAAATAAGAGATTCAGACCCGAAGACATTAATTTCTCCATGAAGAGGAATTGTAATTACTCCAACACAGATTCCTCCATCACCTGCCATGCAAGGACAGAGAATTAACGTTTGCTGATAGAGTTTTGAGCATCTGGTCAGGAAACTTGTTCCTGGTCATAAAAGACCTGAAAATGCATAAATATGGAGGCAAAGAAGTCTGTGCTTTGAGAAGAAAAAGAAGAGGGGGAAGTCTGTTCATCTTCAACAGAAAGAATGAAATACTGGGGGTCCTGAGCCGGCAGGAGCCAAGCCTTACATCATAAGGCTCGACTAGGAAGCCTGGACACACTGCTACAGAGCAACCTCTGTTACATCTCAGCACCGAGCAAAATAAGCCACACATCTTTCAATGGGCCTAGGGTATGGGTAAAATCCCTATAGAGGCAAGGAGACCGGATTTCTGTGTTAACAGTGACACCCTGGGTCTGTGTCAGATTTTAGATTTGATTTCAATTTCATTTTTAAATACCGAGTATGACAATTTTAGTTCAGTTCCTTGAATACAAGGGAGCAAAAAATGGAAGTATATTATGCATGTCCACAACTTTTGATGGCCTGGTATTTATTGTGTAAATTTTACACAGTTTTAATAACAACAACAACAAACCAGTTTCTCCTGTTGTTTGCCCCGGGGTCAAGCTATGAAAGCTAATAAAGCTAAGATCAGATAAATGACTTAAACAATTGTACAGCAGAATCTGGCAGCGCTCATCAAAATCCACGCTCTCCTATACTTGCTGGTGCACAGCTAAACTCTCTCTCCGTGAGCATTTTTTGCAATTAATATGGCCTCATGAGCTCTAGATACCTGCCTGGAGCAGAGGTAAACTACAACCCTTCCAGACACTGACCATTAGAAATGGAAGAACACACCTTGAAGGTTCCTTCCCTCTGGCCTACTAGAATACAAATGATCCCCGAAGTCTTAGGGGGATCATTAGGGTCTGCATGTTGGCAATGCCAGAGGTCCCTTTAGTCTTCAACACCGAATAACCCCGGGTGACAGAGTTGGCCCACAGGCAAGAACACCCACCAAAGCCTGTTACTTGAAGAGCAAGAAACAAACCTCTATGGTGTTCAGCCACTGAGATTCTGGGATTATCCTAGCATTATCTTAAGTAACAAAACAGACTCCTCTTTTCCTACAGTCAACACTTACCCCTGTCTTTTGTAAAACAGTAGGACAGTTATATGCATGAATTTAAAATCCAGTGTACAACTCACGGTAGGCTCCTTATAAATATGTTTTGTTTGCTACACGGGGATTCGATTTTAACTCATTTAGTTGCCAACATTTATAAATGAGGAGAATTCACAATGAGATTTGGATTTTTGGCTTCTGAAATTCAGATATCTGCCACCTTTAGATGTGAGCCAGCTGTCCTCCAGACCAGCACAGCCTACGCCTGCCACCTTCCCTCTGTGAAGTTACTGTGAGTTACGTAGCGATTGACTACATTTAAATCTGCCTGCTCGACAATCATAAATAGCTGGGGATTTAGAATTATGCAACACTAGCTAGACTATAATTACAATTAGAAAGATTAACTGTTTATATGTTATGCTCTTGTCCATGTCTGTTGGAAATACAGAAAGGGCCATCTAAGACTCATTAGTACAGTGGCCGCCCTAGTAGTGCTGGTGCCCCGCCCCCCGTATTTCTCCCAGCATTCCCTATACTGAATCTAAGGTAAAATCCCACTTTAGAATTAACTCACTAAAAAATAAATGCTAACATTGTCTTATCTTCAAAACAGGAAAAGTTATTTATCAAATCATTTTCCATGTTTTACCAGTAGCTGTTAGAAAGTTCAAAGTAATATTTCTATTTTGAACTATATCATACAAGAATTTTTGAGCTATGCAGACATATTCTATTTTTTGCCTAATATTGCTATTTTTTCAGTTATTATTTATGTGCTTTTTTAAAAAGCAACTATTTCATACATGCATTTCCTATAAACCATCTCAAATTCTTTGTAAAATTAAAGTATAAGTAAGTAAATTTGGTTAAATTAAGCATTGTGGTTAATACTAACATTATGGTTAATATTTAATAATAGTAAAAAACATCACAAGAACAGCTACAGTTTAATATTCATAGAGTAGCAAGAGATAGCCAATTGACATCTAAATTTTTAGTTGATTTTATTCCCTTTTGAAAATAGGATAAAATTATTATAAGTAATTTGTTAGTATTTTTTCTAAATAATTTTCTATAAACAGACATTTGATTACTTGTTTTTTTTTTATTTAAAAACAATTAACATTAAATGGACCCAGGTGTGGTAACACATGCCTGTAACCCACCATTTAGCAGGCTGAGGCAGGAGAATTGCAATGAGTTTGAGGCCAGCCTGGGACACATAGTGGTGAGTTCAAGCCCAACCTAAATTGCAAAACAGACTGTATCTCAAAAATAAATAAATAAAGCAAAAAGTAACATGAAATGTCATCTGTGACATTTATACAGTCTCTTATTTATTCCTCCATTTGTTTGACAAGCACCTATTGAACATCTACTCTGTGGTTAGAACTGAGTATGAATGAAGTCAAGTCCCAGAATGAGGCAAATTCAGAATAATAAAAAGACCAAATGAACTTCCTAATCTCTGTACTACAGAGAGAGACAGTATTAGCCTGAGGAATGATACTTGGACAGATGAATATCAGGGAGAAACGGGTAACAGACATTGAAAAGCGAGTAGTGAGTGAGGGCGGGAGGAAAGGCCCACTCTGAACCCCGGACTACACTCAGTGAACCCCAAGTGCTCACATCACGCCGCCACTGTGTACCACTGCAGTACAGGACTTGGGGGAGGGAGTGCTGGAAGATGATACTGTGGCCAATGAGCTGCGAGACACTCATATAACTGTATCTGTGGTCCACAGAAGCACCTCTGAGAGAACCACGCAGGCTGTATATGGGTTTAATTTTCATCTTTGATGAGTCATTGGTTTAGTTTGGCACTGCAAATTTCAGAAGGGATTTTAGTGTAGCTTGAAAAGGCAAATATGTTAAACAAGGGGCACAACATAAGAAGTTGAAAGATGTAGAGGGAATCTGAGGGTAGGGAAGCCAGATGGGGCAAGTGAGAAGCTTGGTTCACATAGATGCCCTGACATAACCACTTGTTAGCAGCGAGGAGCCAAGTTGGCTCTAGCCTTTCTGACTGTAAGAATCACATGCATAAGACAAAAATGGTATCCATGGAATAAGATCAAGTCCAGTACTCAGAGGAAGCTGGTACAGAAAGGAACATAATCTTATAGCAACAACTGTCCTCAACAGCATTCTGACAGTAAACACAGTAGTAAAATTCAGCAGTTTCTTTTAAATTCCTAGCACGTATTGTGCGTGGAGTACTACTCAGCCATAAAGAAGGATAAACGTGAGACTTTTGTAAGTAAATGGAAGCAACTTGAGACCACACTTGTAAGTGAAATAAATCAGGTTCACATGTGTAAACATGGTACTGTCTCCCTGATATGAGAAACTGAAAGAGTAAATACGGTCTAAAATGTACAACAGATACTGTGAAATGGGAAGAAATTTAAAAGGAGCTAGGATGGGGGAAGGGGAAAACAAGGTAGGGAAAAGAGAGAAAAATGCAACACTATGAGTGTCTCTTAGTCCACTGAAAAGGAAGGTTCACGTTAATATCGATTGGAGAATTTTTTATGACCATGTGTTGTACTCTGAGTAACTACTTTGGAGATGACAAAATAGAATGCATTAATTCTTGTTATTATTCTACTATTGTGCTATGAAATTTTCTTTTACTTTTTTATATAAAATAAAATAAAATCCTACCACATTAAGTAATTAGCATTAGACCAGTTCTTTTCCCTACCTTTCAATAAAAACAATTCTAGGGCACTCTAATGGAGTCTAAGAATGTGTCTTTGCTAGCTCTTAATCCAGCAAAGCTTTAGGTTGTCTATAAAAAAAGGACTGTATATATGTTATCTTTCCATCATATACTTCCTTTTATCTGAGCTTTTGAAATCTAAGTGCTGAGCCCAAATATTGACTCCTGCTCAGCCCCTGGAGTGAAATTAAGTGCAGAACTCTCAGGTGGACATGGTCAGCTGAGTTGGAATTAGAACCCGAATCCTCTTTGGGACATGTGAGCCTGAAATGATATTTTTGAATATTTATTCAAGTATTCATCCATGCATTGACTAACTCAGTAAATACTTATTGAGAACCTACTCCTTAGAAGATACTGTGAACTAGACCTCAGCTCACCCCTCAAAAAGCTTACAGTTTAATGAAGGATGAAGACAAAGACATGAACAATTACATGACAAAAAAATTATTTCTGTGAAAGGCTTAAAAAAGCCCTCATTGGCGGGGAGGGGGGGAGCCAAGATGTTATAAATTAATTAACTTCCTACTGTCCCCTATGAAATAAACTGACAGCTAAAATGACTTATTCTGTAAAATTTTAGTATAATTCCAGGAAAATTTTGAAACAAGATTATAAAAAAAAACCCTTCATTTTAAAAGGCACTGGTAATCTGATAATACCTTTATTGAACACTTATTGTATGCCAGGCAATTGGTAACTGCTTCAATATATTACCTTACTTCACAATTCCAAAAGTAGCTTAGTGGCATATATGTTGTTAGCTTCTTCCCACAGACAAGAGCATCAGAAGTTAATGTGCTTTGGACAGTCATACAGCTGGAGCAGCTGGGCTGAGGATCAAGCCTAGGGCCAATTCTCCATATTTCCTGGATTTATCTCCCTACCACCAGCACCATTCAGTGTCATCTGGTTATGCTCATGAATAATCATTGAGAAATTTCCCATTTAGATCAAATATATCCGACTGAAAAAATGACCCCCAGGAAGGGAATTTCCCCATTTCTCACTGGTTTCCGGTAGAATTCAGAAAACTCTCCCTGTTAAATACTCTCAGGTTGATTAATTGTGCCCCAAGATCTGAGGAATGCATAAGGCTGAAAAATCAAAAAACAGTGTTATAGCCACTATACATGCATTGGCATATGTATGCGCCAAAAATTCTGAACTGGAAAGGAAATGAAGCTTAGAAATAGGGCCCTCAAGTAAGACTAACTGCTGGAGGACCTTTGCTACATTTGAGTGTTGGCCATTTGATGTGAGCAAAGATGCCAGTGTCTTCGACTCTCTCCTCATCTGATGGAAGAAGAATAATACTTACCTCACCACATTATTGTAAAAAATAAATGACATAATGCAGGTGGGTGCGTGTGGAAAGGTGTATATGGTTAGGTGACTCTGAGGTGTTAATTACCTTCACTTCCCAGGAGAATTAGTCATAACAAGCTTCAGGAATGAAGCGATGCTTCTAGAACACCCGGAAGTACAGGATGTAAAGAGGAGGGCAGGAAGATCATTTTGCTTTTGTTCATCAGCTGAACAAACAAGCACCTAGTGGAGAGTTGTGCTGAGATCCCAATGGGTGTTAAAGTGGCGTGAAGATCTTCCCCAGGGACACCAGCAGCGGGGCCCAGAGGTGGGCCCATTCACAGGATGCTGTTCAGGGACAACGTGCTCGTCAAGATGGAAGGGCCAGGCTGCAGGGAGGAAGGCCTTTACTGGACACTGTGATGCTTCTCAGATGTCACCCAGCATCAGAATCACCTGGAGGACTTTTAACAACACACACTCGTAGATTCCCATTCCCAGTGTTTGGTTCAGGAGGCATGGAATGGAGACCTCAAAACCTGCACTTCAAACAAGCCTCAGGTGATGATGATGATTCTGGCTCCGGCGCCATACACTGGAAAACACCAGGCAATGTAAGAATTGTGGCTTCCCAGTTATAAACAACTGGATCTGATTCTGACCAATTTAAGGAAAAAAGGAGCTTGAGGGATGATTATTGGGTGGTTCCTAAAAGATCTGAGAACCTCCTTCAGAAACACATCTAGCACAATTCTGGTCCAGAGAGTATAAATTCCTTTGCCATTACATCTGAGCATCACTGGCAGAATATCTCTTTCTGTTATCAGCGTATAATTGTTACTCTTACTCACCCGAACTGGCACGCAGAGTCCTTGCAGAAAGACTCCATTTAGCTTAGGGCATAAGCCTACTCTCCAGGACTGGCTGATAGAGTACTCGGAATTACAAGCTAGCCAAGAGAACACACAGTAGGAGAGACACAGTTGGAAAGCAAATCTGATTTTTCTTGCCAAAGATATATTAATGGATGGTGGCTAGCAAGGCAAAACAAAACAAAACCCAAGAAAACCACCCAGGTAGGAAAAGATCAGCACACAAAACTATCTTAGGGCAACGAGGATCTGTATGAGCTATTCACTGGAGCTCTCAGATAGCTGATTCAGAAAGTAAAGTGGCAGCTTTTAGCTCTTCAAATAAAGGAATAATTTAAAGCAACTCCTTGGGACAGTTTTCAGGGGTGCCATAGCAGTACAGAATGGAATTTAGGATTTCAGAGACAAATTTGTCTGCCCTGAAGACTGGAGCACGCTGGATAATTCATACAAAGGATTCCTTCATTTGAATATTATTAACTTTGTAGATTATGAAATATTTCAAACATACATGACAGCATAGAAAATAACAACACTTGAATGTCTTTAGCCTAGTAGCCCCAATTTCCATTTTTCAAATAATCCTATTGGATGCTATAGAACTTTGGCCCCGATGGGTCTTGAGGGCAGCAAAGTCCAAGAGGCGGTGTGGGCGTTAGGATGGACAGGTGTGGTAAGTGTAGGGAGTCCAGTAGACTTCTGGACTATCACACATAATCAGGTTACTCCGATGGAGTAGAGGTACAGGCTGAACACTGAGGCCTCCACATGCTAAAAATAGGCAAGGAATGGACTCAACTACTTCAAAAATGTTAATTTTAAAGGAATTCTCTCTTAAGATAACTGTCTCCTCCTCAAATTACCTTCACATAAACAATTGTCTTTGTGTGATTAGAAACATTTTCTGCAAATACCTGTTTTTTCCTGTGCAGATCTCTAAGTGTATCAGTAATCACGTGGGAGGGCCTGCTACAGAAGCCCAGGGCAGCTTAGCCCTGTGGATGGCTCAGTCCAGGTACTCTCCCCTGCGCTGAGAGGAGCTTTAAATTTTGTTTTTAAGTATAAACAATTAAGGCACTGTGGTATTACTCACCACAAGCAGACAGTCATAACTGGTAGATGGGAAGAGAAGGTGATGCGTCTGGTTTTGTATTTGCTGAACCTGATATGTCAGCCAGAAACCCAGGCGATCTTTTCCTAGGAGAACTAAGCTTGCACAGGCAGCACTGGACAGGAAAACAACTCTCTTTGGAACCCTTTGGGAAAATTCATCCAAATCCTTCTTCATGTGTAGATTAGGAAGTTGGGCTCAGTCACTGGACATCAGTGGCATCTTGACTGGACAGAGTGTCAGTGTGTCTGATACATTAGGGCATAGCAACTGCTCTACCCAGGGATGATCCAAGCCCTCAGTCATTGTAGAGCTCCCTGCCACATCTCTAAGCACCCTCAGGGAGCTCGGGCACTCTGCTCCCAGTTGGTAACCACTGAGTGCTCTGGTATTCCCTGTTGTACTCTGAAGTGCTTAGCCTGGAAAAGGAAGGGATCTAAGTCAGGGTTACCTCCCGGCAACAGCTTCTGATGGTCTGAGGAGGCCACTCACATACAGGCTCTGCTGCAGAGCAAAAGGTCCCTGGGCCACGCGCAGGCTTCGAGGACCGCTCTCACCACTCTCATTATGCAGGTGATTTCAGCATAGCTCCTGAATCCTCACCAGACAAAACCTGGTCTAGGAACATGTGGAAGGGAAGATTCCTGTGATTTCTTACTTAATCCTCTGTTTCCATGTGGCTTTGAGTCAAAAGAAGAGATTCAAGTCTTATATTCCTTTTCAATAATGTCCTGTTCATTACAAGTTTATTACTGATGATTAGATAATATGGCATAATCTTGGGGTTTAGACAAGTAGATATAAAAATTGATGTACCTTAATCAGGTCTAGAGTCTCAATTTGGAACTCTATGTTAGGTGGCTATATTAAAATATATCTTTTCTGAAAAAAGTAAAGAAAGAAAAAAAGAAAGAAAAGAAAAGAAAGGAAGAAATCCAGGTCCCATTTAAGAAGCACAGTGCTTGGTTCCCTGCAATGCACCTACAGTCTCCCTACTGTTGAGTTTTTAGACACCTTTCATGGTCAAACACCTCTGTAAATTGCTGTAAATTCTGCATTTAAGTTATCCGTGTTTCCAACTCTTAGCCCCTTTTGTCCAGGGCATATATTGCCTGTGAAGTGGTTTCTCCAGGGACAGTGTTTTAAGAAATATTCATCACAACACTTGGGAGCTGTAATGAGGGATGATTAACACAGAAAAAAAGCTTGGTGGTAGTGGAGGTGGTTGTTTATTTGCACGAAAGTGAGAGCAGAAGCCTGATGAACTGATGAATCACTAAGAAAAGAGGAGGCTGGCGGCTGAACCTTTACAAACTGCGTTTGTCACCCCAAAGGGCACGGAGAGAAGATAATTTAGAGGAGCAGCAGTTATGATAGGAAAGCCCCTGGCTTCAGAGTGTGAGGAGAGACATTGTTAAGATCCAGTTTTCTTGAAAAAGCAAATAGAACCAAAATGTACAACAGATATTGTGAAACGGGAAGAAACTGTTCAAAGGAAAGAGGAACTAGAGAGGGGGAAGAGGGAAAGGAAGCAGGGGAAAGGGAAGACTTCAGTTTTTCATTTACGAAAATAATGCACCTAGTTGAGTTGTTTACAGATTTAAAATAGACAGTGTACAAAGCACCTTTCATAATGTAGGAAGACGCAATCAACTCTCAGTAAGTATTATTCTTTTTTTTTTTTTACTGGTACCAGGGATCGAACTCTCGACCACACGCTTGCAAGGCAGGCGCTTATGCCACTGAGCTAAATCCCCAGCCCCTAGTAAGTATTATTCTTAACATTGTTTTCATCTTCAATTTTTCTTGCTGAATTAAGCAAAGCCTTTATAAATATACTGTTGAAATATAATGTTGGACAGTTGTCTAGGAGAAATCACAATGTCCCAGACAAGCGAGGGGCCCCAGTTCAGACAAACCTGGCATAGTAGCAGCGTGGTAGAAAGAGAGAATCCATAAAAACTGGGCAATGGAGAAAAATACCACAGGCATCTCCCTGAGGCACAGGAGACAATTTTTTTTTTTTCACAAAGAGATGCTGGAAATAATACTCAAACTCCAGGGAATACATCTGTTTTCTTTCAAAAACCCTGAGCTAAACCTTCCTCCATACAGTGGCTGCAGGTACCGATTCACCCTGAGGCAGCCGCTTAGGACAACAGTCACTCAGGGCAGTGTCAGAGGCAGACCAGGGAAGAGACCCTGCACCGGGATTCTGGGGTGATGCAGTGTATTTCCTTCTGCTGGAATAGGTCACAGTGCCACAAATTCAGGCACAAACCACTTTTAGTACTGGTCAAATGAATACACTAGGTTGCAAATGATTTTGAAATTAGAGTTAAAGGCTCTGTAATTGCCAGGGCAGGTTAGCTTTTGTGTCCTCCAGGACAAAAACGTGGCAGTTATTGAGGTTTTACCAAGATAGAGTTCATTAGTTCATTTCAAACCTTCAATAGAAAATCATCAAAATTTATTATTTTGCTCTCTCTGCCCCATCTCCTTCCTTTTTTTCCCTCTCTGCCTTCTTTCTTTCTCTCTCTCTCTCTCATTTCCTCCCGCCCTGTATGTTTTTCTTGTTCCTTTTGACAAGTTATCTGTACTCTTGGCTCTCATTTCTCAGACCTGTGTGAAGAACTTGGTGCCATCTAATATGACTGGCCAGTATCTTTGATCAAGAAATCACAATAGTGGCCGAAATGGCTGGAGGAAATGATGACAAGAAAGCCGAGCAAGTCCCTGCTGGTACACTTCATTAAGACACTGGAGCTGTTCACATCCTTGGTTGGTGGCTGGGCGAGTGGTTTGTGACTATAAATATACAAAGGTATATGGCAGGAGATGTTCATTAGTGCTTCTCTACGCAAACAGGCTATAGTATGAATGAAGTTTGCCCTGGAAATTCATACTGCCTCACTCAGTCTGTCTCGCAGGAGAATATGGACAACCATGCAGTCTGATTGCTTTCAATAGCCACTTGCTTAAAAATGACAAGATTGGAAAAGCATGTTGCTCAAGGTGACCCAGTGGCATCACTTGACTCTACAATCACCTACATGTGCAAATTCTCAAGTTCCATACTAGAAATCTAGGAAACCAAATCTCTGAGGAATTTTTATGAGGCTTTCTTTTTATTATTATTATTATTATTTTATTTTATTTAAAAGGAAAAAGAGAAAAAACAAAACAAAACAAAGCGGCGTAAGGGTACAAGTAATACAGAACTACAAAAAAAACAAAAAACAAAAAACAAAAAACAAAAAACCAGTAAGAAATCACCAGTTAATAGATTACACATTATCATCTGAGAGATAGTTGCTCAAGTCACAGAATCAAAGCATACAAAGTGGACATTCAAACAGTGAGACTGCAAACAGTTGTGTTCAATGATCCAACCAAAAACATTAATATGGTCAGCTATTTAACACCCCTAAACACACTTGCTGTTGTATCCTTTAGAGCACTTTTTTTCCCTCTCTTTTTTACAACAAAATTTACACATTTTGGGTTTTATTACTCCTTAGTTCTTATTACTTTTTTTTTGGTAGAGAATAAAGTCAAATATGGCAAAACAAAGCTGTCAGTCAAAATCAAGGATAGACATAGTACATGATGTAAGAACAGAGTACAAGGTTATCAACAATGGTTACCATATGTCTCTTGTTTCCTTAAAAAGAATTGTCTGTCTCATTAGGTATTATAAAGTTGAACAAAACAGTAGAGAACAAGACCAATAAAACTTAAGCATTGTAAACATTACAGAACTTCCAAAGGAGACAATAGTCAAACCAGAATGGGCATCTTAGTGAGTCTTATTGCCTTCAAAGTAGTTGCCTATACCCTCAAACTTGATACATACAGAATGGAACAGAGTCTAATCAGTCAAAACAAGATAGTGGGAGTATTACAGGACTTCAAAACAAGTTAATAGGAAATCAAAAAAAGTTACTATAATATATCCTGCTAATTTTAAACATTTTTCCCCTTAATTAAAAAAACCATAAAAAATAACTAAATAATTTTTTTAATGAATAAGGGAGAGATTGATATAAAAGAGGGCATAACAATATAACAATACAGGTCAAAGCATGACTGTTTAGGCAACCTAGTGCTTCACCACCAAATAACCTGACTTAATAGTAGTTACCCTAGTATCTGTCTTTTTCCTTGAAATATTTGAATAAAACTTCATATACTATAGCTTCAAATATTTCCATATCAAGAAGCCCAGAATAAAGCCTTTCCAATTAATAAGTGAAAACTTTATAAGGCTTCAAGGCCACATAATGGGGAATCATGATTACCACATACTTTTATATATTTGAATCATTACTTACATTAGGGAAACTATTCAGTATTCACACATGCGAGATTGATTTATTTCATTTATGAGTATGGTCTCAAGCTGCGCCCATTTATTGATAAATATCTCAATGTGATCCTTCTTTATAGCTGAGTAATACTCCATTGTATAGAAATACCACAACATTTTTATCCATTCCTCGGTTGATGGACACTTGGGTTGTTTCCAAGATCTGGCGATTACAAATTGTTATGAGGCTTTCTAAGTGATTTTTACATATGCTGAAGATTTAGACCTATATTTGATGTGTCACTGACTGTAATAACTCACCACTTCCTCTATTCAGTAAACTAATCTGGTATCAGTCACTATCCCTAACTTCCCTCTTTTATTCTGATATGTCATTAGGATAGACCTGATGTGACCATCTGATTTTATATATATATATGCTCATTTTGTCATTTTGATCATTTGCAAAAGTTTGGTTTGCAGCAAAAATCCCTTATTTTTAACTTCTGGAAAATTTCTGTTCATTTTTCCAAGATGACAATGATAGAGTCATGCACTGGGAAGAGAACCAACAAGTCAACCCGCCCTTCCTGTGTGTCAGCCGGAGTGCAGGCTGGGAGACAAAAAGAGCCCTCCCCACTTCCACCGTCCTGTAAGGCAACTGGCTGATCCAGAGGAACGCGGGCTGAGCTGATAACAACTGAAGTACAAAAACCACTTAATGCTTGTATTGTTCGATTGACTTCGCAGGCCTTAATGCCCAGTAGTTTGAGCATCAGTTTAGAGGATAACAATATGTCATAGAGAAACCGTTGCGGGTTGCCTTCTGCCTTGTTTTTGAAATCCATATTATTCTCACTGTTTTGTTTTGTTCTATTTCCTTCAAAAAATGACAATGATATAAATAAAGGGATTAAGAAGAAAAAACACTTACATGGACTTTTAGTTGTTTCCGGGAAGCCTTTACTTCAGCTTGCAGCTTCTCAATGTACTGAAAATGAGAAAAATTCACAAACCAAGTGCACAACTCTTCCTTTTACATACTCAAAGTATTCTACATCTGCGTATGTATCAGATGTCAAATCTTAGGCATGACAGTGTTATCTCAGCTAGGTGTTTTGGAAATCATCACTGGAGAGATCATCTGCCTCCATTCTGTGGGAGAGCCTCGGGCAAAACACACAAGTGCACTCAGAACTAGGAGATGCTTGAGGAAAATTACGTTAGCATGATGTGCTAAAGTTAATGCTAACCTCTCTCTCTCTCTCTCCTCAAATGTAAACATATTCATATATTCCAATAGCTGATACAAACCCTTTGGGTTGAATAAGAGGTACATGTATATCATGGTACATATAAAATGTCCAGAGATTCAGAGATTGTTTCTACAAAGTAATTGCTTGAAAACATAATGCCGAATTTTTATGACCTACTTGTTTTACTATACAGAAACTATTTCCTGATTAGATTCAACTTTGAATTTAAGCAACATTTGAGTAAAAAATATTATTTAAAAAATAGCATGTTCAACTACCATCATTCAAAAGGATGCATACAAAATTTTTAAAATATAACTAACAATAAATTTTATGCAGGTATTCATTAGGGAATGAAATTCCTTTCAGCAAATACAAATGTTGCTATTTACCATCATAATTTAAATATGAATTATTGGTATGACCAGAAATGGCTTTGTAGAATTAATTCATACAAGGTTAGGTAACTTTTAAAAGAAAGGTTATTTTTTTCCTTCAAAACATACCTGGTCTTTCGTGAGGACTGTGTTTTCATATGGCTCCCTACTGGCGTCCTGGAGATCCACAGCATCTAGGTTTTTTCCCAGCTGGTAAACTTGCTGAAGCAGTTTTGATTCTGTTCTTTCAGAGGCTGAAAACTAAAGATATTTTCTTACAAGGGTACAAGTGATATTTTAAAAACTCTTTTTAAAAGTTTAACTTATAGATGAACTTTTTTCCTATTGCTTAAATATGAAAATAGCCTCTAGGACATTCTTCACAGATAATAAATGACACAGAAAGATGAAATAATGTTGATTTTATGTGTTTCTAGTAAGTACATTCTTTCTGGGCACAAGATGAGACCACATAGAATGACAGAGAAACTTTCAGTGGAAGGATCACAACAGTCATCTCCATTGTGTCCTGAGGTCGCATTTTATTTGCACAGCTGAATCGGAAACCTGTACTGGGACTTAGGAAACTTAACTCTTGAGGAAGTACCGCTCTTTACAAAGCATGGGAATTACTATCTCCCTGAATATTCATTATAGAACAGCAGGGTGGCTGAGCTAAAAGGAACTGATGGCATTTTAAGTTAAAATCTAATAAAAGGCAGGTTAAAATCAAAAGCAGGTTAAGTTAAAATCTAATCAAAGGTTGTGATTATGCAAATCACAACCAAAAACTTGTAAGCAGTGGCTTTGTCTTTGTTTTACTGTTCATAGATTCTTCTTGAGGATGGTGGTAGTTTAGCAGCTTCTACTTTTGTACTTTTTTTAAAGAAAGAATCCTGATCTGAGTTTTCTTTTATTCAGTCAACTTACTGTGCTTTTTCTCTACAGCTCAGCCACACTTCTGAAAGAGTCATTAGAAAGAGACTCACAATTTTTTATTCCTTGCATCTCCCTTTTTATTCTTGGAAGCATAGATTATTTCTAATTATCTGTTTTGCATTATTCTGAATGTTACATACTGTCTTATATTAAGTACAGAGATTTTTAAGAAGTTTACCAAATTGAAAAGCCAGTTTTCGTGGAATCAATTAGCCAAAAAAATCAAGAAATGTCAGAATGAAGCCAAACTTTTAAAATTTTACAGTAATACAGTATAAGTAGATATTAAGAAAATAGAGAAAGACTCTGCTGTGGAAAAACTAAGATAAAATTTTATAACAAATTTATAATTGGAGAATAGCAATAAACAAATGGTTTTAATAAATATCTACAATGATCCACCCCAAAACAACAGAAATACCTTTCTCTTACCAGCACACAGGCCTTTCTCCAAGATGAACCAGTTGCTAGCATGTTTAAGTAAATGCAAAAGAATAAAAATTATCCCATGCATCTTATAAGATCGTAGTGTAATGAAACTAGAAATACATGGCAAAAACCCACATACATTATGCAAACACATCAAAATGAAACAGCATCTTCTTGAACAGTCAGTGGGTCATATAAAAAATATCAAAGAAAAAAATGAGGTAGTTCCTAGAATCCAATAATGCCAGTGTAGCATGCCAGGATCTATGGGACACAAAGCGGTTGTAAGAGAGAAGTTTATAGCTGTGCGCGACCACATCAGAAAAACAGAACAAGTCCAAATAAATAATCTAATTATATACCGCAAAAATAATAACAATCCAGATCTGAAGCTAGCACAAATAGGAAATTAAAAAGGTAGAGCAGGATCCAGATGTGGGGACTTGGGGGACCAACCAAGAAAACAACTAGCCAGCCTTCCTCGTAAGCTGTGCAAGCTGGGCACGTTCCAAGGAGAGGAAAGCCAGCGCCTCCTGTGAGCCTACCAGCACAGGAGCTGAGAATCAAACACCACACATGCCCCCTACCCACCCTCAAGCAACCAGATGGTTCCAGGTCAGCCTGAGTTGATAGTAACCAAGGTATATAAAGCAACTAAATGTTGTATTGTCTGGTTGATTATTGCAGGCCTGGGGCCAGCGCTCTGAGCATCTCTGGGGTGGATGACAGTATGCAATATAGCAAATATGGGGGCCTTTCTTCTATCCTCTCTTTGAAGGCAAATATTGTTTTCACTGTTTTGCTTTGTTCTGATTGTTTTGCTCTATTCGATATTCTGTTTTGATTAGTTTTATAGTGTTTTGTTTTTGGTTTGATTTTGCTATACCTGATGGAATGGACAACTATTGTGAAGATAACAAGATATACCATGGTAGATATTATTGTTTTCCTGGTATCCTGTTTTGAAGTTCTGTACCAGTTCTGCTGCATTGTTTTGATTGGCTTTGTTCTGTCTTGTTTCGTTGGATTTTGCTATCTTTAAAATTAAAAAAAAAAAAAAGATAGAGCAGAAACTAATGAAATTGAGATTAAAAGAATATAAAGAATCAATGAATTGAAGAGCTGGTTTTTTGAAAGAATAAACAACATGAACAAATTCCTAGCAAATCTGAGAGAGAGAGAGAGAGAGAGAGAGAGAGAGAGAGAGAAATGCAGTTAGAAATGAAAAAGGTGAAATCATAATGCATACTGTTAAAATTCAGAAGACTGTGAGTAACTAACTTGAAAAACTATACTCTAATAAATTAGAGAATTTAGAAGAAATGGGTGGGCAAATACATATACATGAATATACAAAACCAAACAAAGAAGATATAAAACTTGAGCAATTCAATAAGAGGAAATTAAATTGAAGAAGTAATTTAAAAACAATCAACCAAGAAAAGCCCAGGCCCCAATGAGTCACTCTGCCAAATTAGAGAAGAACTATGGGGAAGATTAAAGGCCAATACTCTTCAAACTGCTTACTAAAATTAAAAGTGAAGGAGAACTCCCACAGTCATTCCTAAAAGCTTGCATTATTCTGATTCCAAAACTAGAAAGGGACCCAGTCAAAAAAGAAAACCATAGGTTAATCTTTTCAGTAAATAGAGACACAAAAGTCCTCAATTGGGTGTTGGCAAACAGAATGCAACAAATCATTAAAAAGATCATGCAACAGGACCAAGCAGGATTTATCTCAGGGACACAGGGATGGTTTGACATATGCAAATCAATAAATGTAAAACATAACAGAAACAAATAAAGTAAAAAAAAAAAAATCATCACTGACACAGAAAAAGTGCTTGACAAAATACAACATCCATTATTCAAGATAAAAACCCTGATGAAAATATGAATAGAAGAATCTTTTCTCAATCTGATAAAAATCATTTATGGTTACCAATGGGCAACATCACATTAAATGGGAAGAAAGTTAAAATTTCCTCTCTAAAATCAGTAACAAGTCAAGGATGTCTGCTATCTACTCCTGCTCAAAATAGTTCTCAAAACATTAACTGGAACAATCAAGCTATATATACATATATATATATATATATATATATATATATATATATATTAAGCAATCATATATACATAATTAAGCTATATGGATAAATCTGGAAGAACTCAAATTGTCATTACTTAAAAATGGCATGATTCTTTATATCAAAGGCTCAAAAATCCCACCAAAGTTTTCCTAGATTTAATAATCAGTTTCAACAGAAAGGATAGGTATACATGTAGAGGCTTATACATGCATAGAACTTCTCCTAAACAGTTTATGAAAATCGATTATATTATGCTTGATGAAATGAACAGCTACTTTGAAGAAAAAGAGTCATTATGATATCCATTGCTGATTCCATATCATCATGCTTTGAAATCCAGGAATGCTTTTATTCTTTGTTCAGAGTGGTTTTAAGCTGTTTTGTATTATTTAAATTCAACATACATGAAGGTGTAGTCAACTATTTTGAAGAGAACAAGAGATACTACGGTAGCCATTGTTGATTTTCCTATTGTCTGGTTTTGAAGGCCTGTAATGCCTTCATTACTCCGTTCTGATGAGTTCTATGCTATTTTGTCTTGTTTGAATTCATTGTGTGTGAAGATATAGACAATTATTTAGAAGAAAACAAGAAACATGGTAGCCACTGTAGATCCCCTGTGGTCTTGCTATGAAATTTGTATCACTTACATTGTTTTCTTCTGATCTGATTTGTTCTGTTTTATTTTACCCTCTTTAAAATAAAAAGTGAAATGACCCATTTCAGTAGTATAACAGGACAAAAAGTCAACATGCAAACATTATGAGCAATTTTGTACTGTACACCTGAATAGCTAGAACCAATATAGTCAAAATGTCATACTTCTGAAACTACATTATAAAAATTTTAATGAAGTCCCAATAAAAATAGCAATACCGTTTCTCACAGAACTAAAGAAGACAAACTGATAATTCATATGGAACTGAAGAGGCCTGAAATAGCAAGAGCGGTCCCAGGCAGCAAGAGCAAAGCAAAAAGCATCACAATCCCAGGTTTCAAATTATGCTACCCAGCTTCTGATAAAACAGCACGGTACTGGCGAAGAAAAGAGATACGTGGATTAATGGAACAGAATAGAGGATGCGGAAACACCTTCAGGCAGTTTCCTGATCTTTAACAAAGAAGTTAAAAATTTAAACTGAAGAATGATAGACTCTAACAAAAGATATTGGGAAAACTTGCTATCCACTTGCAGAAGATTGAATCTATACAGATATCTCTCACCACGTACTAAGCTAAAATCAAAATGGATCAAAGATCTAAATGTTAAAACAGAAACACTTTATCTGCTGGAAGATAAAATAGGTAAAACTTTTGAAGTCATAGACATAGGCATGGATTTCTGAACAGAACCTCAATTACACAGGAAAAATAACAAAAGCAACAAATAGGACCATATCAAATTAAAAATCTACACAGCAAAGAAAACAAACAACAGATTAAAGATACAAGCTACAGAATGGAAAAAGAATAATTGCCAACCACACGTTGTGGAGAGGACTAATATCCAGAGCATATAAAGAACTCAGAAAAAATTAAACCTCCCCAAATAAAAGACCCAACAAAAATGGGCAACTGAAATGAACAGACACATTTCAAAAGAAGAAATAAAGACACAAAGAATGTTCAACATCTCTGCCCATTAGAGAAATGCAAATGGAAACAGCACTGAGATTCCATCTTACTCCAGAGACAGCGACATTCACCAAGAAATCAAACAATAACAAATGCTGGGTTTGCTGTGAGGAAAAAAAGAACTCATCTACATTGTTGGTGGGAATGTTAACTAGCACAACCATGACAGAAATCAGAATGGAGATTCCTCAACAAACAAAGTAGGAACCGTTTGGCATAGGTTTCCCCTGCCAGGTGTCTTCCTGGAAGCTTTAAAGACATTGTATCAGAGTGATACATGCACACATGTTTATAGCAGCCCAATAGCAAATCCTGGCAGCTACCTATACAGCCGTCAATAGATGAGTGGATTAAGAAAATGTGGCATTCATACACAAAAATGTACACTCTGCCATAAAGAAGAATAAACTTGAATAATTTCTAGGAAAATGGATGCCTCTTGAGACATAAGGTTAAGTAATATAAATCCGATGAACCAGTTTAAATATTGCATAATTTCTCTTATATGAATTACCCAAGACATGAATAAAGAACAAAGTAAAAGATAGAAAAAATAGGAAATGGGGACTGTAAATCAGCACTATGTGCAGGCCACTAGGGGGACAGCCAGACCTCAGCCTTTTCCCGTGAGTCAGCACCACCCAGGGACTGTAGGGGAATAGAACAAGAAGTCACCAAGAAGCAAACCTTCCCTGTGAATCAGCACCATGCACAGACCACCAGTGGGACAGCCAGACCACAGCCCCTGCTGGCACGTGAGCTGGGAAGCAAGAAGAGCCGCTCCCACACCCTTCCTGTAAGTGACCAGCTGAACTGGAGAAGCACAGGCTGTGATGATAGCTACTGAGGTGAAATGCAATTTGATGCTGTGATATTTAGTGTTTCACTGACGTTGTGGGTCTAGGGCCAGTGGTCTGAACATCTATTGAGAGAATCATGGTACACAGAGTGGCATCTGTGGGGGGATCTCCTTCTGAGGGTGGCCATTGTTGATTCCTTATTATCTTGTTTTGAAGTCCTGTATCACTTTCATTGTTTTGTTGGGTTGGGTTTTATTCTGTTTTGCTTTGTTTGATTTTATTATATCTGATGGCATGTGCAATTATTTCAAAGATAGCAAGACATTATGGTAACCATTTTAGATTTATTCTTGTCTTGTTTTGAAGTCTTTTATTGCTTTTATTGTTCTGTTTTTATTGATTCTATTATGTTCTGTTTTGTTTGATTTTTACTATGTCTGAAGTTATGGGCAGTTATTTTGAAGACAAGAGGAAGCATTATGGTAACCATTGTTGATTTCCTATTGTTTTGAAGTCCTGTGTCTCACTGGTTTGTTTTGATTGGCTTTATTCTGTTTTACTATGGTTGCTTTTATTCTCTTTAAAATAAAAATTGAAAAGTAAAAACTAGGAAATGGGGAAATAGATCTTTTGCAAAAGGGGAGAGAGACCAACATCTGGAGGGAGAGGGGGAGAGATGGCAGGAGGTTATAAAGAAAATAATTAACAGGCATGACATGCATGTACCAATTCCTCATGAGGAATGTGATCATTATATACTAAAAATGTGTACTGGTAAAAAATATGTTCAACATCATTGCTTACTAAAGAAGAGAAAACCAAATCACAATGTGGCTGTATCTCACACTGATCATATGTGGCTGTGTTTTGAATGGAGAATAAAAAAAGGCTGGCATATAGGAACTCTAGTACACAGCTCATATGAACACACAGTATTGCAACCATTAGGGAAAAAATTTGGTGGCTCATTAAAAAATTACATACAGAATAACTACATGATCCATTAAGTCTACTCTTAGGTATACACCAAAGAGAAATCAAAGCATACTCCACATGGAAAGTCCACAAAAAAATGGTAATAGCATTATTCTTTTTTTTTTTTTTTTTTTTTGTCTTTTTCATTTTTATCGGTACCGGAGATTGAACTCATGACTGCCTGCCTGCTTGCAAGGCAGGTGCTTATGCTGCTGAGCTAAATCCCCAGCCCCGGTTAATAGCATTATTCATAGCAGCTAAAAGATGAGAAATGCCCATCAGCAGATGAGTGAATGGATAAACTATAGCTAGCTAGATAGATAGATAACATAAAAATGAAGTATTAATAAGTGCTGTAATCTGTATTAGTTTCAGAAATACTGTTAAATAAACCAAATGCACAAGGATATATATATGATCTCAAATATATACCAGAAACCTCTGTAATACTGTCACTTGAATGTGTACCAGACATCTCAGAATTGATGCTTTCCTACAAATTCTCATAACTGATTGCTTCTTCACCTTCTTCTCTCAATAAATATGGCACTACCTGTCCATATGTTTAAGTAACAAGGATATTAAAGACTTCTCTTTCATTCATTGTTTGCCTAGTCCACCACTGAGTATAACTGTTAAAACTACTTCATTAAAGAATATAGATTTTCATATTTGTTTATCTCCTCTCCTTGTCTGTTCCCCTCCATAATCTGTACACACACATGCAGAAAGTAACATTGTACCACTTAAGAATCACTCAAAAATGAACTGTGTCTTTTCAAACCTTGTAGAGCTCATGCTACAGAGAAGGAAGGGTCTTAATTTAAAAACAAAAGCTTCCCTCATGCTAAACAGTCTGTACAAATACTTGAATGACTACTACAAATTATGAGACTCTCTGGCAATAAATAACAAAGAAAACACTTTTAAAATTACCTGTCCTGCCTATGAGATGAAAGGAATCACTATGTCTAAAGATATATTTAGCTCCCAGAACTTTAGTTCATTTCAATTTTATAATTAAAAAAAAAACAAGTTCTTCATCCTATTTCTACCCTAGACAAAGGAGATTTTACAATTATTCATATTTCTGCACTTAACTGGTTATTTTCCAGCCATTTCTACACTCGTGTAAAACTTAAAATAGACTTCCTAGGGCCCATAATTGAGAAGCATAGTTACCACCTGTGCAGGGCTGCTAGGGTTCTTGTGAAAGACCACAGATAAATTGGTGGCAGAAACAAAAAGAGGAATTTATTCTCACAATTCTGGATGCTACAAGTCAGATCAAGTTGTCCACAGGGAAACTATTCCATTCCTCTCCCCTAGTTTGTGGTCATTTGCTGGCAATCTTGGCCATATCTTGGTTTTTAGAACCAATATCTGGTCTCTGCCCTCTGCTTTCATATTCATATGGCTTTCTTCTAGGTGTCCAAATGTCTACTTTTTGAAAGTACACCAGGCATTTCAGATTAGGATCCCACCTTCCTCCACTATGGACTTGTCTTAACTAATTATTTCCAAATAAAGTTATATTCTCAGCCACAGGAAGTCAGGAAATGAACATATGAGTATTAGAGGGACATAATGCAACCTTAACACTACCAAATTATTTTGATGAAGCACCTTAAATAATAAAGGAACATTTAATTTCTGAGTGAAAATAGAAATATTCACTCAAAGATCAATGAATAATTGAAACAGCAAGTTAGGGGTCCAGGTGGAGAGATTTCTATGGTTCTTTCAATCTCCAAAAAAGTTCCCTTGACCTTATGAATGGATAAAAATATTCAAGAGGAAAAAAAACACAAAATAAGGTGAGGCAATTAATCATTGACTTGGATGTAAAGGTTAAAAAGCAATACTATCAGGTTCTGGGAAATTAAACTCGATGTGACATTGGAGGAGTGTAATTAAAAAGAAACTGAGCTACTATTGCCAGGTACAATGATACACAAACTTGAGTGTGCAAAAAAATACTACAGTTTAATTTTGGGTAAATCTTATTTATTTCAAGCCCCCACCTCTAAGCAGGCAATCTTGAGAGACAAAGCTTTGCTTTTGCTTATCCAGGAAAGTCACACTGATTAGTATCTAGTCAGCTATTTAAAAATGACCCCTATTTGATCTTGACATTTACAAGCAAAGGAAGCCTTTAGTTATGTAACGGGTCCTCCACACATCCAGTTTGCAACAACAACAAAAACAGAAGGAGATTTGTCATGGAGCCTGACTTTACGCAAAACAACTCATCTCTTCACTAGTGAATTTCTCCCCATTCGCAGTATTCTCCAATTCGTGCCCAACAATCCAGTACCAGGGTTAAGATTAACATCTGCTTAGATAAGAGGTTGTCGGATATTTTTTTCGTTAATGAGAGGGGACTCCTGTTATAAAATCAAGCTGAACTCCAAACACATGGTTTAATAAAGTTCTCAATAGCTAGGTTCCTTGGTGACAAGAAAATCCATCCCATATCAAAGAGACTGCTTGTGATTTTATGGCATTAAAGTAGATTTCAAAATAGGTCAGAAAACAAAACCTCATTCACATAACCTCATGATTTCAGATTGGCATATCAAGCATAATTTCTGAGCCTTTGCAGAAATGAATACTCCTACCAAGGGCACATTACTTATTTCAAGTAAACTTGACATCAAGGGATCCACTGTTGCATTTAAACAATAAATAACCAGAACATTTTTGGGACAACCTTAGTATGCAACAAGCCATTTTTAAGCACTCAGAAAAGATTTTCAGTATCCAAAAATTTTCTAGAAATCAACATTGCTTCTATTTTTTTTATCTTAATGAAAACATAAATCTAACACTGTAGTGAGAGAAAAACAATGGGATTTATTTTAGGGCATTAGACATAAAATAATGAATATTTTCTTGGTTACCACAGTCAATCCTAACATTCTAGTTTTGGAGGCTTTGGTTTGCCTATTTCTTGCCTAGTCTAAGCTTTATAACAATACATTCAGATGTGCCTAGAGAATTCAGTACAGTCAAATGTTAATGCTAAGAGAAAGTAAATTATTAGAATTCTCCATTTTCTGCTATGATCTGTTTCTTTCAAACATCGTATCTGCTACTTGCACTGTGTTTCATAGCTTGTGGCACACTTATGTTATCTTCTGGTCAAAGGAGTCCAAAAAGAAAAGTCCCCCTTACGTTGTCTCCTGTTTATTAACCGATTCCAATCAATCTTACATAATTCTTCTTTGCATCATATATAGCTATTGGATTGATTTTTCAGCGTCACCTTTACTTCTTTTTTCTTTTTAATTTATTTAAAGAGAAAAATAAAACTAAACGAAGCAAAACAGTAAAAGGCTAAAAGTAATACAGAATTTCAAGAGAAAAAATATACAGTAAGAATTCACCAGTTAATAGATCACACATTGTCATCTCAGAAACAATTGTCCAGATTACAGAATTAAAGCATACAAAGTGAACATTAATACAGTGAGATTGCAGACAGTTCTGTTCAATGATCCAACAAAACCTCAGCAATATGGTTTTCTATCCTACACATTTAAATATACTTGCAGTTATATCCTTTAGATCACTTTCCTTCCTCTCTTTTTTATGCTAACAATCACACATTTTGGTTTCCATTACTCCCACAGTTCTTATAACTTTTTCTTTGAAGAGGAAAAGAAAAAAGATAAAAAAAACAAAAACAAAAAAAACAAAAAAACAAAACAAGACAGACCAAAGAAAAACCCAATGTGACAAAGCAAAACAGAATCAGTTAGATCAGGAGGATGAACATAATATATAATGCAAAAAAACAAACAAAAAAACCCAAAAAAGTTTACTAGGTGATCAACAGTGGTTACCATTATGCCTCTTGTTATCCTAAAAAGAGTTGCCTATATCAGCTGGAATAAAAGAATTGAACAAAACAGCACAGAAGACCAATAAAACCCACATTGGAGAGCTTACAGGACTTCCAAAGAAGATAATAGTCAAATGATAATGGGCATCATAGAATATCTGGTTGCCTTCCAAAGGTTGCCTATACCCTCAAACTTGATACTATTAAGCAAAACAGAATATAATAAAATCAGTCAGAACAAGATGTGGAGAACAATACAGGGGTTCAAATCAGGTTAATAGGGAAACAAAAAATTACTATAATATATCCCACTATTTTTAATTTAGTTTTCCTTTAGTTAAAAGATACTAAGAAATAAATTGATTTAAAAAAAAAAAAGAAAAAAAGGGGGGAGATTGAGATAAAAAAGAACATATCAATAGAACAACACCGGTCAGAAACAAAAAATTTAAGCATCATTGTGTTTCACCACCAGATAGCCTGACATTAATAGTAGTTTACCATAGTGACTCTTTCCTTGAAATATTTGAGTCTAACTTCATATACTATAGCATCAAACTTATCAAGACAGTGTGAAACCATTCAAGACAATGAAATTATTGCAGGGTATTTAGAACCAGCTAACAGAAACTGAACATCAGTTTCTATATTATCTCTTTGCCTGTAAAAAATTTGCTTATACTATTGCATACATTAAAATATAATAAGATACAACATGTTAGAACCAATGGAAACAGATGAACAACAACTTGATGGAGCTTCAAAACAGGATGATATTAAATCAGCACTAGCTATTATGCTCTTATTTTCTTCAAAATAGTTATTTGTAGTATCACAGACAATAAAATAAACAACCCAGATTAAAACCATTCCAATTAATGAGTGAAAACATATGGCTTCAAACCAGTGTGACTGGGAATCATGATTACCACGTACTTTTATGTATTATTATTTTTTCTTATACTAGGGAAACTATTCAGTATTTATACATGTGAGTTTGATTTATTTAACGTATGAGTATGGTCTCAAGCTGTGTCCATTTATTTATATATGTCTCAATGTGATCATTCTTTATAGCTGAGTAGTACTTCATTGTATAAAAGTACCACAACTTTTTTTATCCATTCCTCAGTTGATGGACACTTAGGTTGTTTCCAAGATCTGGCTATTACAAATTGTGCTGCTATAAACATGGGTGCACATATATCACTGTGGTATGATGCTTTTAGTTCTTCTGGAAATATGCCTAGAAGTGGAATAGCTGGGTCAAATGGTGATTCCAGTCCCAGCTTTCTGAGCCATCTCCAGACTGACCTCCACAATGGTTGCACCAGTCTACACTCCCACCAACAGTGCAGGAGAGTTCCTTTTTCCCCACAGCCTCTCCAGCATTTGTTGTGATCGTTTACTTGATCTTGGCCATTCTTTCAGGAATGAGATGAAATCTCAGTATGGTTTTAATTTGCATTTCTCTAATGACTAACGATGAACATTTTTTCATATATTTATTTGCCGTTTGTATTTCTTCATCTGAAAATTATTTATTCATCTCAGATACCCATTTTTGGATGGGGTCTTTGAATTTCGGGGATCTGATTTTTTAAAAAATCTTTATATGCTTTAGAAAGAAGTTCTTTGTCTGAGGGGCAGTTCACTAGGATTTTTTCCCAGTTTGTGGGTTTTCTTTTCACTATGTTAGAGATTTCTTTTGATGTGCAGAAACTTGTTAATAAGATGTGATCCCAGTTATTGACTCTGGGAAGTATTTCCCATGCAGTTTGGGTCTTGTTCATGAATTCTCTACCTACCCCTGTGTCTTCAAGGTTTTTACCCAATTTGTCTCCCAATAGATTTAGTGTTTCTGTTTTAATATTTAGCTCTTTGATCCATTTAGATTTTATTTTAGTATATGGTGACAGGCATGGGTCTAGTTTTAGTTTTCGGCATATGGAGAGCCAGTTTTTCCAACACCATTTATTAAAGAGACTGTCATTCTTCCAATTAACTTATTTGGCCCCTTTATCAAAGATAAGGTGGTTGAGTGTGTTTGTAGTTGTGGTTGTATTTTCTAATCTATTCCATTGATCTTCGGCTCTGTTTTGATTCCAGTACCATGTTGATTTAACTACCATTGCTTTGTAGTATAACTTCAAGTCAGGGACTGTGATGCCTCCTGCCTTGTCTTTGCTGCTTAGAACTGTCTTTGCTATTCTGAGTCTCTTCTCCAGATGAATTTTAGGAGTGATTTCTCGAGATCTATGAGGTATGTTGATGGTATTTTTATCGGGATTGCATTGAATCTGTATAACAGTTTTGGGAGAATAGCTATTTTCACAATATTTATTCTTTCTATCCATGAGCAAGGGATGTCTTTCCATTTTCTGAGATCATCTTCAATTTCATTTTTCAGTGTATTATAATTTTCCCTGTATAGATCTTTCACTTCTTTCATGAGATTAATTCGTAAGTATTTCATTTTTTTGGTTGCTAGTGTGAAGGGTGTGGTCTCTCATATTTCTCTCTCTGTGATTTTGTTGTTAGTGTATAAGAATGCTATTGATTTTTGAGTATTGATTTTGTATCCAGCCACATTGCTGAATTTATTTATTATATCTAGGAGTCTTTCAATGGAGTTTTGGGGGTCTTCTTTTTAGAGTATCATGTCATCTGCAAATAGTGATAATTTAACTTCTTCTTTTTCTATCTTTATGCCTTTTCTCTTTCTTGTCTAATTGCTCTGGCTAGTATTTCCAGTACTATATTAAATAGGAGTGGTGACAGGGGACATCCTTGTCTTGTGCCTGATTTTAAAGTAAAGGCCTTCAAATTTGGCCATTTAGGATGATACTGGCTGTTGGTTTTTTCATAGATGGCCTTTATTATGTTGAGGGAAAGACCGTCTATTCCAATTTTCTGCAAGGTTCTTATTATAAATGAATGTTGTACCTTATCAAAAGCTTTTTCTGCATCTATAGAAATGATCATGTGATTCTTACTTTTGACTCTATTGAAATGGTGGATTACATTTATTGATTTATGTATGTTGAACCATCCCTGCATCCTGGGATGAATCCCACTTGGTCATGGTGTATAATCTTCTTGATGATTTGCTGCATCTTATTTTGCCAATATTTTATTGAGGATTTTTGCATGTGTGTTCATTAGGTAGATTGGTCTGTAGTTCTCTTTTTCAGTTGGGTCTTTCTCAGGTTTTGGTACTAGAGTAATATTTGCTTCCAGGAATGACTTGGGAAGGATTGCTTCCCTTTCAATTTCATTGAAGTGTTTGAGGAGTGTCAGCATTAGGTCCTCTTTGTATTTCTTATAGAATTCTGCAGTTAATCTGTCTGGGCCTAGGCTCTTCTTTGTAGGTAAGGACTTAATTACATTTTTTATTTCATTAATAGAAATTGGATTATTCAGCAGTTTTACATCTTCTTGACCTAGCTTTTGTACTTCATATGCTTCTAGAAATCTGTCTATTTCTTCTGTATTATCAAATCTTTGAGAGTAGAGGTCTTTGATATAGGTGTTGATGATCTATATTTCTATTGGGTCTGTAGTGATTTCTCCTTTTTCATTCCTTATTGCATGAATTTGAGCTTTTTCTTCCCTTTTTAAAATAAGGTTGGCTAGGGGCTTATCGATTTTATTTATTCTTTCAAAGAACCAACTCTTTGATTCATTGATTTTTTGGATTGTTTTCTTAGTCTCTATTGCATTGATTTCTGCTCTGATTTTTATTATTTCCTCTCTTCTTTTGGCTTTGGGCTTGACTTGCTCTTCTTTTTCTAGATGTTTGAGGTATAGCATCAAGTTATTTATTTGTATTTGTTCTGTTTTCCTGATGTGGGAACTCAGTGCAATAAATTTTCCTTTGAGGACAGCTTTCATTGCATCCCACAGATTCTGGTAAGTTGTATTTGTGTTTTCATTTGTTTGTAGATATTGTTTAATTTCTTCTTTAATTTCCTCTGTGACCCACTGATTACTGAAGAGTGTGTTATTCAGTTTCCATGTGTTTGTGGAATTTTTGCAGTATCTTTTATCATTAATTTCTAATTTCAGAGCGCTATGATCCGATAACATGCAAGGGATGATTTCAACTCTTTTGCATTTGTTTAAATATGTTCTGTGAGTTGATATATGGTCTATTTTAGAGAATGACCCATGTACTGCTGAGAAGAATGTGTATTCTGTTGTTGTTGGGTGGAATACTCTGTATATGTCTATCAATTCCATTTTTTTCACAGGTGTGATTCTTTTATTTCTTTGATGATTTTCTGTCTTGTTGATCTGTCCATTGGTGTCAATGGTATGTTAAAATCTCCTGTTATAATTGTATTACCGCTAATTTGGTTTTTCATTTCTGATATTACTTGTTTTATAACTGGGTGCTCTGGAATTTGGTGCATATATATTTAAGATAGTTATCTCTTCCTCTTGAAGTTTTCCCGTAACCAGTATGTAGTGACCTGCTTTATCTCTTCTGATCATTATTGGTTTGAAGTTCACATTGTCTGCAAACAGAATAGCTACCCCCACTTTCTTGGGGGGATTCCTGTTGCATGGAGTATTGTTTTCCATCCTTTGACTTTCAGTCTGTGAGTATCCTTTTGGGTTAGATGGGTTTCTTGTAGACAGCATATGGTTGGATTTTGTTTCTTGATCCATTCTGCCAGTCTATTTCTTTTAATTAGTGCATTGAGACCATTTACGTTAATGGTTATAACTGTTATATATTGGTTTATTGGCAGTGGGTGGGGCTAGACCAGAGTCCCTCCACTCAGCTGGGCTGTCTCCTTCCGGCTGGCAGCAGTGGTGCGCTCCCTGGGCGGGAGAGGCGGCTGGCGGGGCTGGACTGGAGTCCCTCTGCTGGGCTGGGCCCTCACTTTCCAGCTGGCAGCGGTGGTGGTGTGCTCCCACCTTTATTTCTTAAGAAATCTTTCTTTTCATGATTGTGAACTATAGTCCTGTCTTCTATATCTGACATTGAGTGCTCACATTGGCTATTTCTGCTGAATATATTTCAGTAGAATTTTTAAACTTGAGGTTATTTGTTTGAATCTGTTTCATGGAGTCCACTTCTTTCCTGGAAGTTTCCATCATTTTCCTAAATTCTCTATTTTATCCTCTATTTAAACCTTCTATTTGAATCATGGTTTCCATTTTTTTCCCAAATGTCTCCATTTTAAAATCTGCATTTGCTTTAAGGTCACTATGTCTTTCATTATGGTTACCATCTCTGTAGTTATTGAGAAATTATTTCTGATTTGATATTTTCTACAGTCTCATTCATCTGCTTTGTTATTTCTGCTATTACCACTTCAAACAGTGCAGGGGTGATTTTCAATTTGTTCCATGTCACTGCTCCCTGGGATTGCCTTTGTTGAGCTAGAAGTCTGGGGTTACATTTGTTTAACTATCTTCTCATTTTCTATTTCTTTTTAAGTTTAATTCTTGGATTGATGCTTGTAAATTGCTTATGGCAGGTAATTTTATTGCTAGTATTGAGAAACTGTTAGAAGGAATTGGCTGCGTCTCAGAGACATCTTCCAGGTGTAGGCTGGCTGTTGGGTTTCAAATGTGCTGCAAGATTTTACCCTTTATTTTATTAGGGATGAGAAGTTGCTGCCTATTTGGCCTAGACCCTAGATCTTTGGCACTGGCCTACAGTATTGCTTATGACCCTTAGGCAATCTTAGTGTTGGCATACTAGAAAGAAAAACTGAATAGAACAACTATGCCACCTTTGCTAATGTAGTACAATCAGCAATAACAAATGCATCAAAGATAGCCTAGAAAATGACAAACTGGTAATTATTATTTTGCCAGCTTTAATCATATGAACTATGTTTGCGGCTATATCACAAAATCTAAAACAAAGCAGAAAATCATACATACAAAATAGTGATTTTTACCCTGAAGGGGAAAATTTAAAAGGGATTAGGGGAAAATACAGAGAAAAATAGAGTAGAAGCAAGGCTGGAGGACAAATAAGATTATGTGATCTTTGGGAATCTGGTGAATAACCTAGGAGGGAAAAAGACATGGAAGAAATAAAAAGAGAACAGAACAGAATAACAACATCAAAACTAGAAACAATGTTCACATTCATGTAAAAACAATAACAGTGAGGAAAACAAACAAGAAAAACAAACAAAAAAACAAGAAAAGAGAAAAAATGTCCACTTCAGAGAGCATCTCTGATGTCACTGATAGAGTGGACAGACAGAGCCCAGTCTGTGCTGATTAATCCATGCAAGCTAGCCACAGATTTACAGCAGTGTGGTTTATAGTCTCAGCAAGCCTTCACCTTTAATTGCATGGGAGTTTCTGGCTGTGAGGTTGAAACCTGATTTGTTCAGCCTGCATCCCTCCATGTGCCTTCTGCTGACTTGGTTTCCTGCTAGTTTGAACTCAGTCTCTGGATCTCCTGCCAACTGAAACTCTATTCTGCCTCCCTCTGACCCTGGAAGCTGCTAGTGGGGCCTGACCACAGCTGCTCTGAGTTGCAAGCTCAATTAGATGGCTTCCAGCTAATCACCCTCCCCAGGAGGACATCTGAAGCCAGATAATACGTTAGCAACTGCAGTCTACTGCATCCACTGCTTCATCCCACTGGTGCATTTCTCCATGGAGGCCTCTGGGGTCACCAGTAGTCCCTGTGTGTCTGTAAGCTTGAGCCACCACTCCCACGTAGTGAGTCAGGCCTCGAGGGGAAAGTGCAACTTGCTGCCTCCTTCTGTGCTGAGGTCTCTCTCTTCCCTCTCTCCATGGGCTTCAATTCTTATTCCATATCCTTTCTGGGTCCTGGAGACCCACTTCCTGCCTTTTTTCCTCACACTGCTATATTCCAATGTCTGGACACTAAATCTTGGAGGGGGTGTTTTGCTGATATTCACTATTCTGCTATCTTCCTGAAAGTCAGTATATACAAGTATAATGCAATCCCAATCAAAGCAGTAATAGTGTACCTGAGAGAAGTAGAGAAAGCAATCCTAAAATTCACTGGAATCAGAAGAGACCTAGAATAGCAAAAGCAATTCTGCACAACAAATCAAGTCAGGATTTATCACAATCCCTGATATGAAATTATTCTACAGAGCTACTGTAATAAAAAGCAGCAGCACACTAGCAAAAAACAGACCTGAGGGCCAATGAACAGAGTAAAAGATGCAGGAACAATTCCAAACTCACTCAGCAACCTTGTCTTTGACAGAAGAGCTGAATATACTCACTGTAAGAAAGATAGTAGCTTTAATGAATGGTGCTGGAACAGCTGGCTTCCCATTTGCCAAAGACTAAAACTAGACACATATCTATCACATGTACAAACGTGAAATCAAAATGGATCAAAGATCTAAGTATTTAAACAGAAACACTAAATCTTCTGGAAGAAATTCTTGAAGACATTGATGTATGTAAAGAAAAACTCTGATTGTATAGGAAATATTACAAAGAATCAACAGCTGAGATCTCATCTTATTAAAAAGCTTTTGCATAGCAAAAGAAACCACCAGTAGAGTGAAGAAACACCACAGTGTGACAAAAACATTTTTGCCAGCTGTTCTTCAGAAAAGGACTAATAGCTATAATATGCAAAGAGCTGAAAAAAAAAAAATCAGACCTCCCCACCAAATTTAAAAACCCAGTCCAAAAACGGGCATGTTAAAAGAATAGACACTTCTTAGAAGTCCAAACAGCAAATAAATATATGATAAAATGTTCAACATCACTGGTCATTTGGGAGATGCAAGTTAAAACAATATTGAGATTCCACCTCACTCCAGAAAGAATGGCCACTGTCAAGAAATCAACCAATAACAAATGCTGGTGGGGTTGTGGGAAAAAAGAACACTTCTCCACTGTTGGTAGGAATGTAGAATGGTACAACCACTGTAGAAATCAGTGTGTAAATTCCTAAAAAAATGAAAAGTACAGGCACCAGCTAAAGAATTAAAAGCACCCTACCACTGTGATATATGAACACTAATGTTTATAATGGCATAGTTTGTAATAATTAAATCTTGGAAACAGCCCAAATGCCCATCAATTGAATGGATAAAGATGATGTGATGTTTTTACACAATGGAGTACAACACTACCCTAAAGATAGATAAACTTGAGACATTTCTAGGTAAACGGATACACCTTGAGACCATACTCTTAACTGAAAGAAATCACACACAGGTGTAAATACTGCATTGTTTTTCTGGTGTGAGAAACAGAAAGTGTAAAAAGGACCAAAATATCCAGAGGTTTAGCTCAGTGGCGGAAGTGCCTGCCTGGCAAGCATGAGGTCGTGAGTTGGATCTCGGTACAAATAAAGAGGACAAAATATGTAATAGATTTTGGGAAATGGGAAGAAAACATTCAGTTGAGAAGGGGAACAATGGAGGGGGGTGAGGGAAAGGAAGGAAAGAACAAGAAGAGCGAATAGAAGAAAAAAAACGGGGAAATGCTTTCTCAATAAGGAGTGAAGTGGGGTTGCAGGGAGGGGAGAGTAATGGGAATAGAGAAGAATCAAGATATACATGTACAGGTAGAAAGTCTCTGTGCTGAATGTGACCATGATGCATATCTAAAATGTACCGGTAAAAAAATCTAAAGAAAAAGAAAAGTTCCATCATCTTTAGAAATCCCTCACTGAACAAGAAACCTGAGTCCCATATTCTTAAGCTAACTTAGGGCAATCACTTGGTTTAGTGTTCATGGCTTACTTTCAAAAACAGCAGGAGCCCCTCTCTCTCTTTCTCTCTGTTCCTTGTCTCTGTCTGTCTCTCTGTCTTTTTCTCTGTCTGTCTCTATCTCTTTCTTCTCTCTCTCTGTCTCTCTATTTCTGTCTCTTCTGTCTCTCTGTCTTTGTCTCTGTCTCTGTCTCTCTGTCTCTCTCTGTCTCATCTCTCTGTCTCCCTCAGCTACAGCCATCATTTTGTTAAAGTCAGGACCCCACAGTTTACTTGCAGTACATACACTTCCCGGTGGGTTCTAAGACCCAGTGTTTTCCACAGAAGCTCTTTAGTGTGGCCCAGCCAAGTACTCCACATCATGTGACCCTCCATGTTTCTTAATGCTTGGTTGTTCACCTCTGTCTTCCCATTGGAATGTCAGGCCCCTAGGTCAGGCATCTTGACAGCTTGTTCACTGTTGTATTCTCAGTTCTTTTCATTAAAAAAAACCCATGCAAAACAAAATAAAAAAGCAAAGCATGACTAGTCTTGACGTTGAACACCTACAAAATCAATAGTGCCCCAACTGGGTTCTTGCAATAAACCAGAGTGAGCTGATGGGTGGGATGGAGGGTTAGACATCAGCGTCATCTTTTTCAGAACTGAACTTATTTTTCTTTACTTTTTTTATTCTCTTCCAGGATTTCAACTTTCTTGTTAACAATTTATACATGATATTTTCTTTCTCCAAATGAAGATCACAGACAACTTGTCCCCATCACTTATACTGCATTAGGACTCCAGCAGGGAGGAGCATCCTAGAATTTAGCCCCTGTCATTGACTGCTAACTTGAAACCTGGCATTCACTCTTGCTGAGATTTCCTCTGCAAATTGTAGCACAGGGTTTCCAGAACAATATATATATTTTTGATCATACTTCCTACATATTTTCTATATTAAAAAGATACCTAGTTACTAATATTTCTTTATGGAACATTATCATTATGATAGGCATTTACAGAGTTCAGAAAATTGAAGAAAACATTTCAGTTGCCTAAGTTTGAAGTGCCGGGACAGATTCATCCAATGTGTTTCACTTGCTGTATTAATTGCCCCTAGGAACATCAATATCTTCCCAGGCACAAATCTGAAGGCTGGGTTCCAACCAACTGTACTTGGTGAATGTCACACAGTTATATACTAACAAGAAAAAAAAAATCAGGAATTCAGGGATAAACAAGCACATCTGTGGTCAACTGATTTGGTAGGGTTCAAGTACAGCAAGATCACTCAGTGGTAAAAAGAACTGTCTGGCCAAGTGGTGCGGAGAGCACTGGATCTCCATATCCAAAAGAGCGATGAGTTACTAGACAGAGCAAAGCACATGTCAATGACGTGATCATGGCACTGAATGAAAGAAGCAGAGATTTTTATTTGCCCATCAAATTACCTATCTCCCTTCCTTGATAAAAGAGTCTCCATACTAGTAGAAACAACAATTTACCCATCTAAATACACTACCTATGTTTCTCAGCTCTTTTGTAAGTAGAAATCATCAGTAACATATAGGAATTCAACTGAGTGTTATGGTTTGTATCTGCATGGCTCCCCAAAGCCTCATGAGCTCATGTGTGGTGTCCAGGTGATGACTAGATCAAGGGGGTGTGATACTCATCAGTGGATGAGTCCACTGATGAATTTATAGCTACACTCGATGTTGGGAGGTAAAGTCAGGTCAAAGGAGGTGGGTCACTGGGGACGTGGCCTGGAAGAGTCTCCTTCTCTCCTCATTTTTCTCATCTCCCATGCCCTTCTGTAATGTCACCCTGCCTTGGAGCCAGTCAAGTACTGACTGAAACCTCTATTGAGCCAAAATAAAACTTTCTTCCTTACAGTTGTGGGCTTCAGTTGTGGGCTTGTCTCTGAGCAATAAGAAAGCAAGACACTGAGGTTTTCAGGGAAGCCTTTAAACGGGGCTGCTCGCCTAACAGTCACCTGTCCCTAGCTTGTACTTGCTGTCTGAACTGTGAAGAAAATGACCGTGCCTTCAGGGCCTCTTGGACCTGGAGGAAGGAAACCATGTTCGTGAGTGTGCAACACACAAATCTCAGGCCTCTGAGAATTATGGAACTATCACACTTTTCCTGGGATGCCTTGGTGTTGACTTAGTGGAAACTGAACGTCTACCTTATTTAGGCCATGCTTACCTAGGTTGTCTCTTTTGTATGACTACACCTAATCCTAATTCCATCACTCTGGGTTGTTGGGGACTAAGAAACTTGGTCTGAAGGTCTGGGTTAGGGTCTCACACTTGCTTGAGCCCTCTAGGTTCCAGTTTGGGAACCAAGTTAAATTGTTCTTGTTGAGTGTAGGAAGCAAGTTTGTACATTTCCTATTTTAAAAAAAAAAGTACAGCTTGCTGCCAGCATTCACTTAATTTTATATAAATACGCTCTTTGAGGCTGCAGCAAATCTGACTGATTTTCAATGTAAAAACAATATAAAAATTATTTCTAAACAGAACTTGTCTATAACCCTAATGTAACATAAATGTTACATAAAATTTTTTGTGTGGCAAATTTCAAAGTAATCAAGAATTACCATATTTTGTAATTGGAAACACCACTACTATAGAATACTATAAATAGAGTGATAGCTTTTGTTTCTAAAGACTCTTAACATACTACAGTGGCACAAAATAATAATTAAAAAAGATATTTCATGGTAATCTTTGGAGTAAAGTTAGCACTACAGATACTGTTAGTTATCTCAGGGGAAACACTGAAATATCATCAGAACAAACGGGAAGTTGGTCAAAAGTTTCCTTGGTCCATGACTATATAGGATTAACAATGGGGACCTTGACTTTAAAAATACTTGGGCTGTAATATGAAATTCATGATTTACTAACTGTATGACCTTAGGCAAATGACCATGCTTCTGAGTATCATTGTTTGCAATTGTAAATGGAGATTATAATAGTGCTCCTTATTGACATTATTATGTGGATCAAATGTTTCTAATCACAGTACCTGGAACACTTAGTGCTTAGTAAATGTTAGTTCTTCCTCTTATGCTCCACCATTTATAATGTTTTGCAGAGATCTGGTCCTAGGCGTGCATTCTTGCAGGATTAGAATTTAGACCTCCCTCCTCATCCCATTTCCTTTCTGTTTGTTTTCATTATCACATCTGCTATTCTTCAAGGTAAAAACAGTAGGCTGGAAGATTCCAAGGGAAAAGAAAAGAAAAGAAATTGTCCTTGCATGTAAGTAAGTAGCCAGATAAGATACTGAGTGAGGATGCAGGAATGCCCTGTTCCTAGTTTTGTTTTAGAACTTAAGAAATGTCTGTCTTATCAGGTAAAGGAAAACTTACGCCCAACTGGGACATAAGCTTACACTAATAAGTAAGAAAACTGTTTATAAGTGTTTTTTCCAAGAATTAGTAATAAATTCACCATGTTCTCTTCCACTAAAATTTTGATCCATTTGGAGTATCCCCAACAAACCTGTCTTCATGGATGCCACTGGGGCAAAACTATTTTAATGTATTTTGTCAGTGCTTCATCTCTATTTGAGTGAAATACTGGTCACAAAACAGAAGTCTCCCACTTGGCTTCCAGCCCCTTACACTTGCAGCAAGTCATGAAATCTTTTTCCCAGCTAGCATTTATGGAACACTTAACATGTAACTAATATTTTGTTAATTATGATACCCAAAGCCATACTAAAATGCTGTTATTACTGAGTTATTACTGAGTTCACCTCCTCAGTGGGGAGTGACCACAGACCTCTACTCCTCCTAAGAAAATGATGAAAGGACTGGACACCAGTACTGCTCATTCAGCTCATAGTGTGGGCAAAATCTGACAGTTAATAGAAATAGAATTCCCAACAGATGAAACAGACAGGAAAAACAGGGGAGAAAGAGCTGCATGCCATTTACCAAATGAAGAGCTGAGGAGGAGTACAACAGAAAGCTGAGTAGTGAGAAAGAGCCAGGTGAGAGCAGGGAGCTTGGCTGGGGGAGCAGGAGGCAGGGAGGGGGTTGTTTTAAACTGGTAGAGAAGCTAGGATGGGGAAAATGGCTGTGGTATGATTTGTGTCACCTTGCAAATATTTTGAGTGACACCAGTGAGGAAAGATATGTATACACACATATAAACACACATGTATGTGTAGCAAATGTGGTAGGAGAGACTTTGGGGGTGGTTTGGGACGGTGGGTGATTGAGCATGTGTCTAGGCATGAGGAGAATTATAGAGTTCTGTTACAACTACCAGTGAGAGTCAAGATATTCTGACAGTTATTAAGAATTACAGTACTATCAGTGCATTTGGGATAAGATAAGAAAATATTATATACGGTGTATAAGTAATTAAAATTTCTGTCTCATGGTTACAGTGGCTGGGGAGTCCCAAGATCAAGATACCAACTGGCTCACTGTCTGGAGGGCCACTTCCACCTGCCTGGCTGGCCCCTGCTTGCTATTTCCTTGAACTGTGGAAGGGTCAAAGGAACTCTTGGGCCTCCTTTTTAAAGACACTAATCCTATTCACTAATCCTGATGGTCTAACCACTTTCCAAATACCTCTAAAACGCCATCCTTTTGAGGGTTCAGTTATAACATATGGATTTAAGGTTGACACATTCATTCAGAGTGTAGCGTACTAAGAGGCAGAGAGCCATCGCTTCAGAATCCTGACCATTGCGTTGTGAAACTAGAATGTTTAACCCCTTCTGGATAAGACATCTGTGGTTGGGGAGATGAAGTAAACGGCCCAACTTCATAAAACCAGAGCAGAAATAAAGCTTGAGCTTCCCACAGTCAGATGACTGGAGATGGGAACCAGAGACACACGATGAGCGTGAGCACTCAGCGTTGCTCCCGACAGGAGTGACCGTGTCCAGCTCATGCTTCACTGCATGCTCAGGAGTCAGGGTCAGTTTGCTCGTGTGTGGTCCTAACCAGCGCTCCTCAAGTCCTCTTTCTTTGTGCTGCTATGTGTTCTGATGATAGCAGTTAGCATGTGTGCAAAATCTTTTTTATGGGTGTCTCTAGAAACCTTACTCTTCTTTTTCTTCTCCATTCTTAATGTCTTTAGTGTCTTATTTCTCCTTCTTTTTCTGTGTCTGCTAGACAAATTCCGGGCATTTGGCTTTCTTCCTGCTGCTCTTCAGCTACTGGAAATATCATCAGGCATTTTCTCATGGAAGCTTGGAGGTGTTTGGAGTTATCTGTATACTCCAGGATGGGAGCGGGAGCCTAATGATCCTTTTTCACTCTAACTGGCTGAACTGCAGTTCTTTCTCACACCTTTGACTACCTAGATGATAAATCTTAATTGAAAGTTATCCTAGTCTTACGTTGCTTTCATTTTCACGATGGTAACATAAATACAGAGGAATAAAGTACTGTTAATTAGAGTGAAGCCCAGAAAGTATTCTGTTTACTACGTGACCTCACCAGAAGTGGCCCTAAGCTCCTTATTCCCTCATTAATTTTAGTGTTGTTTTTCTTTCTCATAGTGAGTCAAGGGACATTTTGGAGGAGATTTTAGATTAATCAAGTTTGGGTGATCTGAGACCCAGATCAGGAGATGCCTACGGTGTATGACAATTCCACGCATCCCTACTTCTAATTCAGAGTTAATTTTATATTCTTCCCTAACAGACAAAGCCTAGAGGAAAGGTTTCAGCTGGTTGCAAAACTTATCCTTTTGCCCAAGGGGAAACCTTAGTCCTTGTTATTTTTTCTGATCTTCTACCTTGTGTTAGCCCATGAGGCCAGCCCTTCTGACCAGGGCTCTTCTGCATGGCTAACCCATGTAATTTGTGTTACCCATGAAAATCAAGTATGTTCCCAATCTCCTTGTAACAAGTTCTAAACTACTGACCTTTGAAAGAGCCTTAACATGTAGCACAGGAAAAAGTATTTCTTTAGATACACATGCACACTTGTACACACACACACACACACGCACACGCACACGCACACGCACGCATGCACACACACACACACACACACACACACACTAATCTTTTTGTCTTTAATAATAAAGACCTTGCCTACTGCAATATTCAACACATGGCTGTCAAGGAAGACAGTGGCACCCAGTGGACAAATTTTTGGTCGTTTGAAAAAGATGTTTTATTCTGAAACATTTTCAAGGACATTCTTTAAGGAAGGTCAGTTGCTCCCCTGTTCCCTGTGTTTCTCTTACTTCATTTAAAAGAGCATCAATCAATTTAAATTTTTAAAAAATAGGGCAAATGGGGTTATTAATTTTTAGTTTTTCAAGGATAAGACTAGACTACCATATTTAGAAAGCAAAAACTCTTAGGATTAAGCTCTTTGAAACTGTGTTTGACCTGTTTCAACAGTAGCAATGGAGACAGCCAAATCTAATAAAGTGCTCAACTTAATTAAAAATGTAATATTGAAAATGCCTTTAATGTGTTTTTATGCACCATGCCCTCCTTCTCCTCAAACATTGCCAGCTTCCAATTAAATTCACTGAGTTATATAAATCTGGCAACTTCAAGAGCTATACTGCAGGACATCAACACGAACAGATCCTGCAACTTAATGCTGTTGTACGGTTCACTTTGGAGTCACCGAAACATCGCCTTCACTCCCATCTCTCTCATCTTCTCCAAAACACCATCTCCCATCTATTTCCAAAACACCTAACCTGCATTTTATGCAAACACTAAGAGGCTGAGTAATATCCCATTTCCATTTTATATATTTAAGCTACTAAACACTGAAAAAATAAATGCATCTAATTGTTTGGTGTTATGTAAAGGGACCATCCAGACAAGAATATAAAACATTAGGAACTATTTGTATCGGACAAAATATTTATAAAAAAGGAAAGAATGCTTTTGAGTGAGCTGAATCATGAAATCATAAAAAAACATTTGATTGTAAAATAATCTTTATGCAGGGATGCCCAATTTCATTTAACCATTCAAAAATCCTCGGTTGGAGGCTCTGAATTGTTGTTTGAAGGCTCTGAACTTTTTTTTTTCTTTTTCTTTTTTGGTTTTGAAATGTCATCCTATATTATTTTCTTTGTAATTCATAATTTTGCCTCAGATTAAAGTTTATTTCAGAAAAAAAAAAACCCACAAAGCAGTTGGCAAGCCAGGGCCGTGGCGTGAATCTAAGATAGAAACTTTTCCAAAAGGGTAACACATTTTCATTCACTGACATGAGTCCACTCGTGACACCTTGCTTCAATCACGGTCAGCAAATATCTCAAAGCAGAGCATGCACTTTTTTTTTTCAGTACTAGGGGTTGAATACAGGCTCTTCACACTGAATGTCCCAGGATTATTTTTTCTTTTTTGAGGTAGCATCTCACTAAGTTGTTCAAGCTGGGCTCACACTAGCTTTCTGTAAGCTGATTGAAAAAAAATAGAGGCCATGTATTTGTGTCTCACTACATAACATATTAATGATGCTTCTTTTTTTTCATAACAAGTTCTACTTCCTCTTAAGGGAGTGTCTACAAAACTTTCTATCACACTGATATGATGATATTTTACTGTATAATGATTTTATTATTTAAAAAACTTGATTTCTAAAATATATTCTTATCCAAATGTACCAATCCGTGAAAATTTAATAAATATTTCCAACAATTCAGAGTCTCTTCTGTTCTTTTCCTCCACTAACTGCCATAAGAGTAAGTGTTGGTGGTGCTATGTCAGGGTGGGGGACACAGCTCTAGGAATCTTGGTTCTCTGGGGCCAATGCCCTATGCCAGGGGAAAAGAAATTATCAGTAAATATCGTGCCATACTATTTGCAGAATAAATTGGGACACAATCTAGGTCTTCTCTGAGTTCTTGAACCTATGGCCAGTGCATCTGAAACCAGCTACCTGCTACGTGTGAAGAGTACCTTCCTGTCCATCCAGGCTGCTAGTACAGGCTAGCCCCATGGATGATCTGCTTAGCTTCTATGAGTTTCAAAAATCCAAGAGGGAAGTCAATATCTGAAGTGCTGTCTTCCAAGTAAACTTTCCTCAGATCATTCCAGAAAAATCACCCTGTGCAGTTCCCACAGGTTTTATTTTACTTGTGGGCTTCTCAGTTTATAAGGTAGATGTGCCTCATTTATTCAAGAAAATCACATGCTTAAGGAAAGTTTGCCTACTCCATAAACTGTGGGGAATGAAAACCAAATAAAATACAATTGTGAAAAGTTTCAAAGGCTGGAAATTTCCAAACAGCTGGGGATAAGTACTGAATGAAGAGCTGTGTGTATGGTCATTGCATAGGTGGACCAACGGGGCTGGAGGTCAGAGTGTGCAGTAGGCTCACACTGGCTGCGCTGCACACTGAAGCAAACACAATGCCAGTTCCCATGACAGGTATTACCTGTTTAGACAAAGCTTTAGCCTTTTCTTCTTCTTCGTTCAGCCAAATGCTCACAGATTTGAGTTGGGCCAAAGCAAACGACATTTGTTCAGTGTTTTTTCTTTAAAAGACTGTCTCGTCAAAACAATAACCAACTATTACTTTTTGACAGTGGTCATTTCCATGCACATCTCAAGCTGTTTTATGGACTAGGGATAGGCTAAATAAACTCACATAATGCTCCTCTTTTTGACACAGTAATAAAGCAGCAAAACATTATAAAAACATTTGTTCGTGTTAGAATTTAACAAGTTAGAGTCTAAAGGAAGAATAAAAAGTAAGACTGTGAATAGTTTCTGAAATTTAGAATAAAAAGACTGGTGTCTGATTTGTTTGGAATTACGTCAATGTGTAGCTTTTGTTCCTACCTGAAGAGGTTAAGGCTGCATCACGTAGCTAATGGGCGATATCACCTACAAGCCTAGTGCTGGACATTCACCTATCTGGGAGAAAAGAGTCATTTGCACTTATAGAAGCTTTTATTTTTTTATGACTTCACTTTTGTGTCTTGAGTGTTACTCATGCAAAGGTAGTACATGTTTTAGGAACAGCTCATTCCTCTCTAGAATGTGGCCAGCATGACTCAAAGCAGCAGGTGTGGAGAGCTTGCCTTTCAAAATTCTTTTTAAGTTACAAAATTGGTATGGGAATAGTTAGAGAGTCCACTGAGACTCTATCACTTCCTAACTATTTTTTGGTTAATCTGACAATTAAGAATTATAGGTTAATACGGAAACTAAAAAGGAATACTTCTTATGTGCCATCATTGTGACCTTCCTATATTTTCCCTAGGTGTGTCCTGTCTTCTCACGACGGTTTTTCCGTCTCAGCTGCTTCTAATTAGCCCCATGAAGAATAAACAGGGTTTCTACACATTGTAAAGGTCTAACTGTTGCTTTATTTCCCCTTTGGTTAAGGTACTTCCAATTTTACACATGTGTGCATTTCGTGGTGATACAATAGAGCCATCTGGTGGTAAATGGAACCAGTCATAAAGACCAAGCATTCATTCTGTTTCTATAATTGCTCATCTTCTCTGCCGAACCCTGGGCTCTGCCCCTGGCTTCTGAAATAAATGGATCTCTGTGACTGAAGGGAAAAGAAATGTTGCTAAATCTCACAAACAAGCTGGCTCCACAGAGCTGCATCCTCACCTTAAAAGTTTGGCTTTAGGGATCAACATTTTGGACTGGAATGGTCACACTAAGGACTAAATAGACCAGTGAGCCTCCCTTTCCCAGAATGATTCTAGTAATTTTAAGAGCAAGCCCAAATATTCTCAGCAAGTTTTTGTGTACTAATAGTTAGAAATAAACACATGTTGTGAAACATTTTGTATAGAAAAGGGATATTGTCAGAGGCCAAGCTACTCCAAAAAGGCTGAGACTGCCTTGCGTATACTGCTATCCTCAGGAAGAATCTTCTCTTTGAGCTTTAAGTTTGAACTCGAGAGGAACTTTAAAAAATAATTGTAAGGTTGAAAAAGAAATAAAAAATGATCAATACATTGCATACATGTATGTACCAATTTCCCAATATGGACATAGCTATTTCTATATCAATAAAAAGAAAATGAATAAAATCTTCATGAACAAACCCACACAATCAGCTAATTCATTTCTCTAGGACTCTTTATCCAAATACCCTTCAATTTTCCATCCAAGAAAACCATTTCCAGTAAGACAAAAACATTTAAAAGAAAAGCCAAATGAAATAGGTTTAACTGAAGAGATTGTTTTTAAATCGCATGGGACTGTTGAACAGATAAACTTAAGGATATTGTTCTGTATTATAAAATGGGGAAAAGGTGGAGCACACCGTGACACACACAGTCTGTCTCCTGCCCCTGACTGCTCCCATCTGCAAGCTTTGCCTCCTCCTTCTCCACTTGAAAGCTCGCCATCCAAAGCTAAGGCTATTTCCCCGTCTCAGGTTAGTCTTCTGCTTTTCCTGTCTCCCTTAAGGGCAAGCACTTTTTAACAGGTGACAACTCAATGAACAGAACAAAGAAGTAAAAACTAAGACAAATTTTCAAAATGAGTACAACATGGAGTTAGAAGACTTGGCAGCAGGTATGTGGCTTCAAAAACCTTTAAAGTGTTAGATGTAGTCAGTCATTGTTCCATTTTGTGAAAGCGTTAGATATATTCAGTCACTGTTTCATTTTGCAGAACGCAGTGGCCAGAGCAGAGAGGTAGGACTTAACCTGGTTCTGCTTCCAGGCATGGGTTGACACATACAATGTATAATAATGATAAACATGGATGGTTATCAGTGGTTGAAGTATTGACAGACGAACACATTATGTAACAGTCTGTTACATGACATCAAAATGCTGAAAATATAGGAGATACAGAAGTACTGGAGATTAAGACTATATGTACATTTCCAAATGATACATTTCAGCAATTTAGTAATTCCTGTTCTTAATTTCTACTTTTTATCTGAGAAAAACATTCTACCCACATATCATGACAGTAATCTAAATACATGTGACTAAAATGATCAAACCAAAATAATACTAATATTTAAAACTGAACAAACTGATTCCTAATAAGGACATTTGATTTTATATATGTGTTTAGATTGATAGTTTACTAATTTTGAGCAAACCTTACATGACATTTTAAAGATCAGCTCTCTTTTAGTTAGCAAGCTTTATCATTTGAAAATTTAGAGAAAGTTTTAAATTTTTCTTAATTTTATTTTTCTTGATTTCTCTACCCTTTCCTAGTACCTTTCATTATCCCCTTCCTTGCTTTGAAGCTTCAGTTTCTTTGTACTACAGTGACCTGCCCTTGTCCCTCAGTCACATAAAGTGCTGTATCCTTGAGCGCCTGGCTCAAGGTCTCCAATTGATCAAACTTCATGTGTCACACCTACAAAGGCTCCTGTGTGCAGAGGCCAGACAGAACCTTGCTGGGCATTTAATAGGAAGCCAATAAGAAGTGTTGATTGATTGGAGGCTCTGCAGTAGAGGAAGGTGGTTGCATCAGATTGAGTAGCAGTTCATGCTGAGAGGCTAAAACACTGGCTCCTTTGAGCAGTCCTTTCCCTGCATCCATCCACACCGAGGGAGATGGAGCCCAGGGAAGTCCTGCTGGCCAGGGCCAGCGCCCGGCGGGTACAGCACAGGGCAAAGCGATGGCTGTGAAGGTAGCGCTGTTCGGCCTTTGTCAGGACTGAATGACAAGCTGTCAAGTGAAACAGGCAAATACTTAAACAGATGAAGTCTTCTCCAAATGTTAATAATTCCATTCCTGCTGTAAGAAGGATAATTTGATTTTAAAGCCTTAGTTTTTTTTTTTAAAGGAATATCCATAGGGAGGCTTTTGTGACAGCAAGTGATCAAACAAGACCAGTTGGGAATTCAGTCAAGCATGTAATAAAGAACAAAGCTAATGCAGTAAGCAGGTACACATGTGTTGTTTAACAGTATAGTCATTACACAAAATTCACCTTTGTGGAAGAGCATTTTGACATAGGTCGTTTTACAAAATTCAGTGTCTCAAACAACCTGAGACTCCTAATCACCCCTGCTAAGAGGTGTGTGACTCTCAGCCATTTAAAACATGATTTAAATGCAGTTTGCAGGGGTTGACCCTCGTGTTGGATTCTCATCTACTCACTATTGCCCTCCCCGCAGAGGCATCTGTGGACCTACACTTCCTCCCTGCTCTGTGAACTGTGCATATTTCCTATGAAACTTCAAGTCTTTTCCCAGCTATTACCTTCTCCCAGGCCTCAGTCCCTTGTACGGGGCACATTTGTATCACCACTGATCTTTCAGATCGTAACTCAGTGCACAGTGAAAACTGCGTCACTCTCACATCCTTTTGTGTTTAGCTTTTGTAGTAGTTCCTCAGGCTCTTGTGCTTTGGATTGCCTCAACAGCAACCCAACAAGATATTTAACTTTGAAATGTGAAGAGTTGATAAGTAAGGGCCACAGAAAGTGTCAGTCAATGTGAATGAGCAGGAAGTGGCCTTCTGATGATGTCCTACGATCACTAAAGAGCAGAAGGCTGTGTTTACCAGTGACAGTGGGGCTCTCGGCCAGCTAATTTACCTGCCTGGTCTCAGCATTTTCATCTTTCAGTGAAGAGTGTTTCCCAGCAAGAAACAGGTGGCCACTGGACAGGAATAACCAAACGAAGGGACTGTTCACAAAGGTTTGGACAGTGTGATGGCATCAGCAAAGGAGGGTGAGGTAGCCCACAGACGAGCAAGTACCTTTTACCTTCCTTGACCAGAATGGATAGGGAAATGGGGGGGACTGGGGAGCATCACAGAGCATCTAAAAAGAGAGCTTGAGGAAAGAAAAGCGGTCACTACCACCTGGGTACAGGTGGCAGAATAAATACCCTGACCTTTTCCCTCTCACCTTCCCCTCTCCTGCCTGGGTCACTCTCAGGCGGAACTCAAGAAGCAACAGCAAGTGAGCCTGAATGCCACGTATGGAGAGGCCACCCTCCCGGGAAAGAACGCAGGAGGGGCGGGTAGAGAGCAGAAGGGGAGGGGTGGGTCCAAGCTGGACAGCAGGACACAAAGAAACCTCAGCCAGCGGGTTTGCATTCTGCTAGTGGCTCCCAAATGCCAGCCAAGAGAGCACCGATGATTTGTGATAAAATTTCCACCAGTCAGCAACGAAAAGACAAAAGCACGATTTAAAAAACAATGCTGTAAATTTTTCATGAAGCCAAATGTTTTCCATTTAGAGGACAGTCTTTTATTTTGAGATGATGATTGGTCTATTTTTGGGGTAGAGGATATTTCCTTAACAACAGACGGTGACATATGAAAACATATTTGTACATTTTTAAAAACAAATGAAAAATTGGCAGTCCTATGAGAGCTAAGTCTAGAATTACTTTTTGGATATAAGTTCTTGCTGGTTTATGAAATCTAGTTTTCTACTCTGTTAATTATGAAATAAATGCAGTCTCAGGTGGCTTATCCTGAACTATGTCCCATGAAATCCCCTGAAGCTAGCACAAGATAACTGTCTACCCAGTTGTCTGCCTTAGCAAGATTCCAGGATTCTATTTTTCTAGGAAACACACACACACAGACACTTCCCTAAAACTCTGCCTTTCATCTTGTAAAGAATTTACTACTTTTTTATTCTGTGCCATCACTGATAGAATAAAAATGTGTTGGAACTCAGATTTTAATTTATAAGATGACCGTTGTTGTAGAAGTGGACACGACCATGTGACATTTGACAGCTTCATAGACAGCTTTAAATAATGGTCTACCCAGAACACTTAACATGCCAGCCCTTATTTCCATCTAGTTCAAAGTAATTTAATTCACTTTAGTTAAAAAAACATTTATTGAGGGCTATTTGTCAGGTCCTCTGCTAAGTAACTAGGAAACTGTGACAAGATGGATGTCATTAACACTCTTCTCAGAATTCTCAGCTTAGAATTTCTACCCAATACAAGACTTCTGTGATTTGATTTTATGTAAAAATCAGAAGAATGTTAAAAGTTTAGTATTTCTATGCTCGCCCCCAATATATTGCTCTGTGCTTTGGGACTGTGTTCTCATCTCTTTGATGAGGATTCTGGAAAATGTTAGGGAGTAGTAAAAGGCTGTCATAATCTGTTTTAAAATATTCCAGTTCTATTTCAAGTAGCATTGCTTTATAGGTTTTCAAAAACCTTATACAAACAGTATCAGGAGGGACCTTGTAAACAATATGTATCTTCCATGGTTTACACTAAAGTTAACCAGCTGCAGCTGCAGAGATCTGAATTTAGATTCCTATTACGTTGCATCTCTTACAGGATTTGCTCTGTGACCTAAAATAACCCTCAACCACTTTGATTTAGGAACAACACAAACTCATTTGAGCACTTGGTCAAACCTGTGAATTTTCTTCTCATGGACACTTACATACAAGGCACACACATGCACAATTTTGTATATATCTTTTCAGTCCCATCCATATAAACCAAATTAAGATTTCATTATTTAAAAGGAATATTATCTTCTACACACTTAGTTTTTATTCTAAAAAAAAAGTAAAAATCTTGATGTATTAGAGCACTGGCACACTCATAACATCTCTTATAAAGTATGCAGAAGAATAAATGAATAATCCTTTCTTCCTAGGGAAATGCCCCAAGCTTGAAAGACACATACTACTGTGTTTTTCTATCTGGACAATTAAATAAGCAGTGTACCCAGGGGAGCCTGGGCTTTAGAAATGAACCTTCACAAGAACTGATATTTACCCATCTTGCTGCCCCACAAGAGAAGATTTTTCTAAAGAAAATATATTTTCTTCTTGACAAAAAAAAGAAATAGAAAAAGTAAGATAGTATCACTATTCGAAAATATTTTATTACTTAAATAAAATAAAGGAGAGGGAGAAATGGGGAACTAATAAAGCTTACAAAATAAGAAAATTGAAGAGCCAGGGATTTAGCTTAGTGGCATAAGTGCCTGCCTGGCAAGTGTGAGGTCATGAGTTTGATCCCAGTACAAAAAAAAAAAAAAAAAAAGACAACTCAGAGACTGGTTAGGCAACATGAAAATATACTCAACACTACTGAACTGTACAACTTTAAAAAATTAAAATGATGCATTTTATATGCAATTTATCACAATTTAAGATTTAAAAATGCTACTACACAAGGGAATAAAACACATACATAATAAAATTAGAGAATTAGTCTACATTAAAATAAACTCAATTGTACTTACTTAAAAAGAATATCATGAGAATAAAGTAGAAATAAAGATTGAAAATAATAAAATTGTAAAATAAAACATGAAAATAAGATAATCTTTCTAAAGAAATGATTTTAATTTCTGTCATTAAAAATATTTGCTTTTAAACCTAGTTTTTGATTAAATGGGAAACAATTTATAAAGGTAATTCACTTATTACTTACAGCTTGTGTGTTTTTGAGTGTGTGTGTGTGTGTGTGTGTGTGTGTGTATGCATGTGTGTGACAGGGTTATTTCCTCACACATCATAGACAAGTTTAGATATGGCATTCTTGGGCATACTGAGCAACAGTGTTCTCATTAGCTCACTCAATGCTAATGTTCAAGGATATACATGTGGAAGGGAGATTTTCAAATCAGCTTGTGAGTGAAGTGATCCAATTTTATTCCCCAAGATGGCTGTGATCTTCTGAAGTTAATTTTGTTAAATAAATTATTACTACACTATGTAATCAACAGCTAACATTTTATTAAGAACAGTGTTCAAAGAGATGGTGAGGTTTTTTTTCCTGCCAGTGACCTTTAAAATCTAAATAAACCCAAGAAACTTAACTGCAATTTTAAGAATTTCCATATGTGTTCCAATGTGTTCTACACTCCAGTGATGTTCCCAGAACTTAGAAGAAAATTTTTAGCTGAACTTACTAAAAATGAGAATCATTTTTCCCCTCCCAGCATGGCATTTGCACGATGCCCTTCATACCAAGATCTGAAGGAGAAATGCGTTATGCATCCTTTTGTATCAGATAAAAAAGGTTCAGCAATAATTTCCATAGTACATTCCAATATGCTCAGGTGAGCAGCGGACAGGTGAGCGGGTGTCCTTTTGTCATACATTTCCACTTCTCTTAGGCTCTGCCTGGAAAATGAATCTAAAAGGCATGGCCAGAATATCTACGAAGGCAAAGGACACCCAGCAGTAGCTCCTCAGCGAACTTGTTCTCATTTGTAAGATAAGGCTGCTGCACTTGCGTTGAGCTCTCGAGCAGCTGTTTCCTGGGTTGTGCTGCTTTGACTGTGCAGTGTCTTTCCTTACTTGGAGAATCTCCCCTCCCAGGCATGCTCACTCCTCAAGGCAGAAGACGGGAACTCCCTGTCAAGCATCATTTGTAGCCCATGTGGTGGCAGATGGCTCACGTCCCCCCACGGCTTCAGCGTGAGCCTCTAAAGTGGGCAAGACTGGTATAAAAAACCTGCCAAACAGTGGGGCTGGTAGGGCGAATGGGGCGTGCTGTTTGGAGAAGCTGCAGTGACACGAGACTTGGCAGTGTGCCTCCTACTCAGAAATCCACAAGCTCAATCATGTATCGCTTAAGAGCCAACACATGAACATACAGATGGTGAGCACACAGTCAGGGGTGGCGGACCTGTGACACCGTGCCACAGAAGGACGTTTGTATCTCTGAAAGCTTGAAAGGTTTCGCCATCACTGGCCTGTGTCCTCTGCAATCTGCTGACATGATTTTTGCCTGGTCTGATTTTGCTTAGTTTCTTTACTTCTTGCTAACCTGTTTGTTCATTGGGCTTTTGAGATGAGAAGAAAGTATCAAGAAAGAACAAGAGAACTGTGGCATAGGACCAAGGAAAGCGATGTTCAGGGGATTATTATTATTTTTTATTATTATTATTATTAGAAAACTTTGGAAAAACTATCATGTGAGACTGAAGTTTATAGGAAAAGAATTAAAGATTTTTTTAAAATGTCTCCAAAATTTACTCCACAAACTATTTAATTAATATGATTTATTCTTTATCATCAGATGAGATGACATTGAACCCATTTATAGACTTCCTTTTTGAACAGTTTTATTTGAAAAAATTTGTATTTCATGAATTTTTTCTTGATAGTCTAACAAAAACAAGGATTGCATATATTTATTTATGGAACATAGAATTAAATTAATTTTATCTTGCAATTTTCATGCAGGTCTATTAGCACCTTTGATTAAGATGTATTGTGGAGTCAGCGATGTTATTTTCCCTATAATGGAAATATTTTGCCATTTGATCACTCTACAAATTACTTTGTGTCATTATTAATCAATTATTTCCAAACATTTATTTAAAAATATTAAAAAGAAAATAAGAACCAAGTAAAGATGGCAGAAAACTCTAGAAAGACATTGCAATAAAATTAATCACCATCCTTCATTTTCTTATTGCCAAAAGTATTGCAGTATCTTTCAAGAAAGTATAAAAAAAGAGACACATTATTATTGCCTGTTTTTTGCTTTCACTGAGCATAGCTGCTAGCAGATTTTCCCCCTGTACATAGTGCCCAAAGAGAAGAAAATCAACAAAGGAGTCAAACAATGAAAAGATGAATGTAAGGAGCAGCAGGTGCCTTAGGCTGGAGCGTGCGTCCAGCGCAGCCTCAGCACTGAGCACATGTGGTTTTTTTTTTTTTGGTACTAGTGATCAAACTCAGAACCTCACACTTGCCAGGCAGGCGCTATGTCACTGAGCTAAATCCCTAGCCTGAGCACATGTGACTTTGAGTACTTGAAATGTGCTTAGTTTGAAAAGAATGTGTTCTACATTTACGTGCACACCAGATTTGGAAACTTAGCACACTAAACGAAAATGTATGATATCTCACTGACACCTTTTAAATATCAATTTTGTGTTGAAATATCAGTATTTGGGCTATATTGAGTTAAATAAAATATTTATTGTCATTTATGCATGTGTTTATTTTGCAATACGAGAGATTAAACTCACAGGCTCTCACATGCAAGGCAAGTTCTCTACTACTGAGCTCTATCCCCAGTCCTTTTTTAAAAAAATTATTTTGAGTCATTCTCAAGTGGCTACTAGAAAATTTAAAATTACTTAGTTTGCACTAGTACAGTGTCATTATAGACATTAATGCTGAGAGTAAAATTAACCATGTAAGTGAAATAGACTTCAGGTCACATTTTCTGACAGACTTAAATGAATATCCTCAAACTCCTGAACCAATGAGTGAGCAATATATCTCTGAGATCAAAAATGGAAACACAGTATTCTGGAAGTTCCGTACAGTATTTTGTGAAAAGAACTTGGGCTTTTCTGTTTTGCTAAAAGATATGTCACAGTGTTTTTCTGACATTTATAGTTGTGTGCTGAAATTTTTACTTTATACAGAGATTTGCTATGTTTAAATTTTATTAAAATATTATTGGAATAATAAACTATATCTTTATTTTTCTGAAAGTCATTTGAAAAATGACTTAAAAATAAAGTATCAGAAAACTTGAATGCGGGTGGTTAATGATGGTGACTGTTTTCCTACCATAGTAAAGATTAAGAATTTAGATTATTTAAAAGTTAACTTGTAACTTTGTATACACGAGAGTCTTCTGTTTGTTTATTTGTTTTCTTACCTGCTTGTTTGTTTGTTTTTGAATCACAAACCAGTTCTATTTGGACCATTAAAATCTCAGCGTTACATAGGACTGAATAGTCACAAAGAAAGAATTGTGGGAGATGTTTTTCTAGATCTTCAGTAACAGGAGCTTAATTTAAATGGATGCTTGTAAGAGATGTTACAAATATTTTTCTATTGTTTGTTTTGAACATCTATAATTGCTCGTTAAATGGGATGCAGGATACATCAGAGACTAAGTTATCTTGTCATCTTTGTGTGTTACCATATAACTCTGTTCAAGGAAAAATTCAGCCCTTTGAAGAAGCAAATTAATCACATCTTGGAGAAACTCTTCTCTGAACTTCATTAAGTATAAGTAACATACTACATTAATTGAAATTATCAAACATTTCAAAATGCCCACTGACTTTGATAAAAGATCTAATATAAACAGTTCCTCTATTGGCAAGGAGACTTGGGATGCTTATTCTCAGCAGCTAGCTTTAGTTTAAGCAAACTCTCAAAATAAATCATGTGATGTGATTCAGTCTGTTGAGACTGAGGGCAGTCAAGGCTAGCATCACCCTGAGAGCCCGCGTCCTGTGTCCACTTCCTGGGCTCCCTGTCTCTCTCGGGTTCTCACTGAGCAGCCAGATGGAGTCTCGCAGAGGGCCACTGACTCCTGCAGGAAAGGCTGGTTTGGATAACTGTCCCAGGCTTTTGGGAAAATATCCTCTCAGGGAGATTGGGAACATTTGGATTTTGCAGATCACAGCAATTGAAGTGGGCTCGTGGTGTTAGACTGGTTGATTAGGCAGCCCTGCACATACGCTTTCCCCAGTCAGTCTTGCTCTGATTCAAACCTTCAGCATTCAGAAAATGAGCAAATCATCATGAAATTTGATTTTATCTAAAATACGAATCCGCAAAAGCCTTCAGTCTCTACGAAGATATATTAACTCTCACTTTTCAGCTGACCATTTCTTCCCTTCTATATACACAAGCTTTTCAATGTTCCTACCTGCAGGGAAAATCAAGTGTGTCAGCACCTCCCAGACCAGCATGCTTTCCTTAAATCAGGCCAGTTGTTTGGAACTTTTTGCCATTTGAAGGAGCCAAGTAGAGCAAAATGCACCTGATGAAACAGATTTTGCAGACGCTCAACTACTTCAGCGTACAAAGGCCCTTTGCTCCACTGATGACTCTTGGGAGAATTCTGAAAAACATCCTATCTGTGAACAATCTGTTCCAGTGCCACATGTTTTCTAAATTTCTTTCCCAACATTAAAAAAAATAAATAAATAAAGGAACACGTTTGAATGCAGGCAAGACCTTTTGTTTGTTATATCTTTATTCTATCATAGAAATTAAAAATGAAATGGGTCATCTTGCCCAATTGTCTATGAGGGAACATTTCCTAAAGAACACTTCCTAGTTCTCAGGCTAAACTCACTTTAGACTTCTGGATCTTTTTTTTTTTTTTTAAATAAGCTCTGATTTCAAGTAAAATAGAATTTACTATTCAAATACAAACTTCCAAAGCTAATGTTTTCCTTTATTTTTAGTCTGTAATATGACGTCCTTTCTTAGATTTAATTCTTCTTTTTAAGTCTCGCTTTTACCTTTCTGTCTATTAAGACATTTTTGAAGTTTTCCCAGGCATGTCACATAATTGTAATTCCTCAGGCCTTAAAATTGTTTTGGACTATGCGATTTCTTTCACCAAGAAAATGGGAGAGGTGATGATCGTGAGTTCTGGCTGAAGCCCTTCTGTGTCCCTCTGTGGTCTTCTGGTGGCTGTTCCATAGTGGATGTGCATACTCAGTTGAAGTGTCCCACCCAGGGGTTCTTTTGTAGCTCCTATCTTACATACCTCTGATAGATTTTTTTTTTTAATGGAGAAATACGTCATTTGGAAAAATAAAATATTATACCATTACACCAACTACAACTGATAATTTTAAAAATTTTAATGAAAATCAAGTTAAATTGAAATCAATTGACATTTTTATTTCTTTTGATACAGCCAAAAGGGGAAAATTCTTTCCTACCAACTAAAATACTACCACGCTATTTTTTTTTGGTACCTTTGATCTTAAATCTTTATCGAAGTTTGCGCTACATAGTATTTAGTCTATGCAATGTAAACTGGATAAAGTTCCATATGGTTATGCGGGATATGCCCAGGAGAATGCAATAATGGATCAAGTGTTCTTGTTTTGCAAAACTGAAACATAGAAGTAGCTACAGAAGAAGCTAAGCAACAGCTACTCCAGCCAACACTCACATTTCAAGATCTAGGAAGATAATATTAACTCTCTTCAGCAGACATTCCTAGAAGAAAATCCATTCATGTCATTTTTTTTGTGAGAAAAATAATTTTTTTCAGACTGAGTATGTGAAAATTATCATGACTTGACAAATGAAATACTCTACTTCCTAAAGTTTGCAAACAGACATTCATCGAAACCCTTACATTAAGAAAGATTTCTCTAAAGGGCTGTCAGAAGTTACAATGACATTTTCTATGCCTATTTTTGGTCTTCATCACTAGCATAATGGCTGTTTGGCATTTCTTAAGAACTTCCATTCAAAAAAACTGACCTGCTGGGTAACCACTTTATTCTGGTTTTGCTACTGTTTTAGGTTGAGCTCTAGGAATCAAATTGGGAGAGATTTGGCTTCAGTGGGCTTATTGGAGATAAAGCCTCTAATGAAAAAAGAAGCAGGAGTGTAACGGGTTTCAGGCCTACCCTGAAAACTGTGGAGCTGGACTAGCTCCTCAGGAGGCTCCAGGCCAAGCAAGGAGGCCAGGTCTGATGGCCCTGAGGGCATCAGATGAGGGCAGGCTGCTCCCGTGAAAGGCATGGGCACTGTTGGGACAAGGAACCTCTCTCAGCTGAAGAAAATTTCTGAGATCTCAGCTGACAGTCAAATTAACACAAAATGGATCATAGACCTAAATATAAAACCTAAAATTATGAAACTTCTAGCAGAAAACTTGGAAGAAAAATATCTGTGATTTCGGTCTAAGATTTCTCAGATTGGTTACCAAAACATGAATCATGAAAGTATAAATTGATAGTTAGACTTCATCAAAATTTAAATCTTCTGGTTTTCTTAAGACACCATTCAAGAATGAAAAGACTATACCACATCCAGAGAAAATATGTGGAAAAATATCTGAGAAATTGCTTATATCCAAAGTGTATTTCTCAAAAAAAAAAATCTCTCAGTACAAATAAGAAATAAAACAATTTTTAAATGGACAAAATATTTAAACAGTTTACTAAATAAGCTAAAAAGATGGTAAGTAAGCACATAAGAACATGTTCAAAATTATTTGTTATTTAAGGAGATGCAGGTTCAAACCACAATGAAACACAATTGCACTTATTAGAAAGGCTAAAATTAAAAAGACTGACTTTATCAGGGTTAGAAAGAATGGGCGCGAATTAAAACTTTCAAACACTGCTGTAGGAGTGTAAAATGATACAATCACTTAGGAGAAACACTATAACAAACTTTTAAAAACTTAAAAGTACGTTTATCATATGACTCATTTCTTCTGTGTCTAAGGAAGAGAAAGCATACATCCATTCTAAGATTTGTACATCAGTGTTCATATTGTGTCTGTCAGAGCCCCAAACTAGAAATAAGCTAAATGGCAGTCAAAGGCAAAGAGATAAACACATGGGTAAACATCTGATATAATGCAATATTACTTCACATGAAAAGTGAACTCCTGAAACCAACCACCATATGATTGAATCTCAAAATAATTTTTCTAAGTACAAGAAGTCTCCCAAAAGTGTATATACTAGATTACTTCTTTTGCAAGATGCTCAAGGAAATGCTTAAGGATGTAAGCAGACAGGGGGAGACAGGCAGGAGGGATTTCTAAGGAACACGAGAAAGTTTGAAACTGATGGTAGGTTCATTATCTTTCTTAATGAAAGGGTTTCGATGAATGTCTGTTTGCAAACTTAGGAAGCAGAGTATTTCATTTGTCAAGTCATGATAATTTTCACATAGGCTGCCCAGGTCTGTGTCTCCCTAGTACACTGCAGTGGGGCGGGAACACCTAGCCGGCGCAATTCAAACAAACTATAACCAACAAAGAAAGAAACTGGGCCTCCTATATTCACTTGTATAAAAGGAACAAAAAATATGGGAAGAGGGAGCAACAAGAAAGGATCCTCAGCCCCCCATCCTGAGAAACATGTAATATCAGACATGGCATCAATAGACATAAGGCGCTATCTCCAGAGCCTCATAGACAAGTTCAGGAATGAAGTTATTAACGACCGGAAGCAAGATATAAGTAGAATAGTTAGAGAAATGCTAAACACTGCCCAAGAAAAAACAGATGGTGGAATGGAAGAACAGAAAAAAAGGGGAGAATTGTTTGATGGAGAAAATAGCGAAAACATAGAATACGTGAAACAGGTTCAAAGAGATTACCAGGAAACTAAACACTCTTTCGAAAACTGGCATAACAGCTTGAAAGAAACTAAGGATAGATTATCTGAACTGGAGGGCAGATTTATAATATGGGAGCATGAAATAAAAAACTTTTTAAAAATAACAAAAACACAAACAGCAATAATACAAAGGCTAGAAGATGATAAGAGGATCTATAACTTAAGAATTAAGAACATAAAAGAAGAAGTAGGGACACAAACAAATGGACTACAAAAGATATTCATAGAAATAATCCAAGAGAATTTCCCTAATTTAGCAAATGGTAATGATACTCAGATGTATGAGGCGTACAGGACCCCAGCCATCTACAACCCAAACAGAGTTACACCAAGGCATATAATAATCAAAATTCCAGAAATCTAATATAAAACAGAATATTAAAAGCCATCAGAGACAAGAAACAGATCACTTACAAGGGAACACCCATCAGAATTATAGCAGACTTCTCAGCACAAACCATCAAATCACGAAGAGTGTGGGGGGAAATAATTCAAGCTTTGAAAGATAATAAACCTCCAGCCAAGATTGATATATCCAGCACAGCTGTTCCCAGAAATTGATGGAAAAACAAGGTGCTTCCAGGATAAAGAGGAATTAGGGGAATTTGCAACCACCAATTCAACGTTACAGAGAATACTGCAGGATATTCAGTAAAAAAGGAAAATACCAAGATTCCAGAAATAGTGGCAGGGAGGCCACAATGAATGGAGCAGAAAGTGAAATGAAGAAGACAAACTGACAACAAACGACAGAAAAAGAGCTCAACAGAAATGAGGCAGAGAAGATCGGATGGTAGGAACAGCTATTTTGGAGAAAACAAGACATCATAATAGCTAGTGCTGATTTAGTATCATCTTGTTTTGAAGTCCATCAAACTTATATTCTTCTGTCTCCATCGGTCTTAAAGGTTGTATCTTACTGGATTTTATTATATATGATAATATAAGTAAAAACTTTTATAGACAAGGAGATTATACAAAAACCATTGTTCATTTTCTGTTAATTGGTTCTAAATACCCTGTAATAATGTCATTCTCTTGAATGGTTTTACATTGTCTTGATATGTTTAGTGCTACAGTATATGAAGTTATACTCAAAGATTTCAAGGAAAGAGACACTATGGTAACTATTTTTATGTCAGGATATCTTGTGGTGAAACACTATTTTGCTTAAATTGTTATGTTTTGACCTGCGCTGTTCTGTTGTTATGTCAATCTTTTATCTCAATCCCCCTTTTTTTCCAATTATTTACTTTTATCTTTTTATCTTTTTAATTAAGGGAAAAAAAATAGCAGGATACATTATAGTAAACTACTTTGATTTCCTATTAACTTGATTTGAAATCCTGTATTGCCCTTACCATCTTGTTTTGACTGATTTTCCCATATTCTGCTTTGCTTGATAGTACCAAGTTTGAAAGTATAGGCAAAACTGTGAAAACAGTAAGATTCATTATGACGCCCATTCTGGTTGACTATTATCTTCTTTTAAAGTCCTGTCGTGTCTCCAATGCTTTGGTTTTATTCTTTACTGTTTTGTTCAATTTTATTATAACTGGCAATTCTTCTTAAAATAGCAAGAGGCAGTATGGTAACCATTGTTGATCGCCTTGTATTTTGTTTTTACATTATCTATTATGTCCATCCTTTTGATTTGACGACTCTGTTCTGTTATGTCACATTTGGTTTTACTCTCTACAAAAAAAAAAAAAAAAAGATAAGAACTGTGGGAGTAATAAAGCCCAAAATGTGTAATTGTCATTGTACAAAAGACAGGAAAAGAAAGTGCTCTAAAGGTTATAACTGCATGTATGTTTAAGTGTATAAGACAGATAACCATATTACTGAGTTTTTTTGGATCATTGAGCAAAACTCTTTGCACTCTCACTGTTTGAAAGTCCACTTTATATGCTTCAATTTTGAACAACTATTTCTAAGATGATAATATGTAATCTATTAACTAGTGATTTCTTACTGTTTATTTTTTAAATTTTGTATTACTTGTACCCTTTTTCTGTTTTAAAAAAAATTTTAAAAAAGAACAGAATATTAAAAGCTGTTAGAGACAAGAAACAGATAACCTATAATGGAAGACCCGTCAGAATAACGGCAGACTTCTTGACACAAACCATCAAGTCAAGAAGAGCCTGGAGTGAAATATTACAAGCCCTGAAAGAAAATAACCTCCAACCCAGATTGATATACCCTGATAAACTGTCTCTGGAAATAAATGGAGAAACAAGATGTTTCCAAGACAAAGAGGAACTTGGGAAATTTGCCACCACCAATCCAACTCTACAGAGAATACTGCAGGGCATTCTAGAGAGAGAGAACAGTAACAGTGGCAGAGAAGCCTCAATGAATGGAGCAGAAAACAGAATGAAGAAGATAAACAGACAGCTGATGGCAAAAAAGAGCATAACAGAAGTGAGGCAGAGAAGGTTTGTTATAATCTCTAATATCAGTGGCCTTGATACACTAAATTTAAAAAAAAAGAACCACACATGGAGTAGATCAAGAGGCAGGGTCCACCGAGATGCTATTTATAGGAAATATAATTCACATGAAAAAGAGTACATGCACTGAAAATCAAATATGAGAAACCAATGCTCTATGTGACAGAGAACCAGAGAGTAATAGGGGCAACTCAACCAGTTTTTGTGGACAGGTTGGAAAGACAGCCTGTAATAGGCAAATGAATACAATTAGAGATCAAGTCCAGGAGAGAGGAGGTTCGGAACCACTTAGGTAAATAGCAGGTTGCCCCCCCGCCAACTTAAAACCAGGGGTCTTGGTCAGACCCACAAATGCACAGTGTACCCTGGGGAAGTGAAAGGGGAGAGAGAGTCTTAAAAAAAATGTCAGAAGGAATCCTGGGAGAACATGGCGGACAGACAACAGCAACTACCAGAGGCTCTCTGAAAGATTCGGCTCAGAGGCCAGAAGCGATGCGGACTAGGGAGACACGAATCAGCAGCGATATGCTCTGCTGACTCAGGAACGAACTCGGCTGAGAGAATCCAATTTGGAATGCAGTCCTGGCACTAAAATAGGAACAGAAAAATCTCGGTGTAGAGGCTCGACCTCGCGCCATTGGAAACCGCGATCTGGGTTTCCCGACGTCCGGCGACTGGCTGCCTCCACAGTGGCTCGGCAAGGAGAGACGCGCCGAGCTCTAGGAGCGCCGAGCTCTGGGAACGGGAGAACGGAGTCGAAAAAAAAAGGACGGACAGAGGCGTACACGAAAACTGACTGCTGGCGAGGTGAGTGAGAATCTGACCCCCCACCACAGTTCGACTCTAGCGGAAGTCTCTCTGGGCGCCATTCCCCTCTCGGACGGGATTGGAGAAAAGTGCCTGGCCTGAGTGATGCTGCTGGCGGACTCTCTAGGCTAGTCTAGCCTAACCCAGATCCCAGAGCCGGATGATGGCCCGGAGGAGCGACTGACTTCCGCGTAGGTTGCCTCCTCCGACTCCCTGGTGCGCAGCGGTGGGCGGGAACAACTAGCCAGCGCAATTTGATCAGGCTGTGGCTGACAGGCAGGGAAGCCGGGCCTCCTTTGTAAGATTGCATTTTATAAGGAACAAAAAATATGGGGAAGGGAAGCAACAAAAAAGGCTCCTCGGCCCCCAATCCTGAGAAACAGGCAATAATGGACACCGCACCAACATACATTAAACACCATATTGAGAGCCTCATAGACCAATTCAGGAATGAAGTTATCAATGATCTGAAGCTAGAAGTATGCAGAATAGTTAGAGAAATGCTAAACACCACCCAGGAAAAAACAGATGGTGGAATGGAAGAACAGAAAAAGAGGGGAGAATTGCTTGATGGAGAAAACAGAGAAAGCATTGAGTATGTGAAGCAGGTTCAAAGGGACTATCAAGAAATTAAGAAGTCTATACAAGACTGGCATAACAGCTTGAAAGAAACTAAGGACAGACTATCTGAACTGGAGGGCAGACTTGAAATATGGGAGAATGAAAGGAAAAACTTCTTAAAAATAGCAAAGAAACAAACAGCAATAATACAAAGACAAGAAGATGATAAGAGGAGCCACAACGTAAGGATTAAGAACATAAAAGAAGAAATAGGGACACAAACAAGTGAATTACAAAAGCTACTCACAGAAATAATCCAGGAGAATTTTCCTAATTTAGCAAAAGGTAAAGATACTCAGATGTATGAGGCATACAGGACCCCAGCTACCTACAACCCTAACAGAGAAACACCCAGGCATATAATAATAAAAATCCCAGAAATTCAATACAAGAACAGAATATTAAAGGCTGTAAGAGACAAGAAACAGATCACTTACAAAGGAACACCCATCAGAATTACAGCAGATTTCTCTTCACAAACCATCAAATCACGAAGAGCATGGGGGGAAATAATTCAAGCTTTGAAGGATAATAATCTCCAGCCAAGATTGAGATATCCTGCACAACTGTCCCTGGAAATTGATGGAAAAACGAGGTGCTTCCAGGATAAAGAGGAACTGGGGGAATTTGCAACCACCAATTCAACTCTACAGAAAGTATTGCAGGATATTCTAAAAAAAGAAAAATACAAAGAACCCAGAAATAGTGGCAGGGAGGCCACAACGTATGGAGCAGAGAACAAAATGAAGAAGACAAACTGACAGCTACTGACAGAAAAAGAGCTCAACAGAAATGAGACAGAGAAGATTGGATGATAGGAACAGCTATTTTTGAGAAAATGACATCTTAATAGGTAATGCTGATTTAGTACCATCTTGTTTTGAAGTCTCATCTAGCTTTTGTTCTTCTGTCTCCAATGGTCTAACCAGGTTGTATCTTATTGGATTTTGTTTTGTACGTTAGTATAAGCAAAAACCTTTTAAAGACAAGGAGATTATACAGAGACCATTGTTCATTTTCTGTTAGTCAATTCCAAATACTCTATAATGCTGTCATTCTCTTAAATGGTTTTACATTGTTTTGATATACTTAATGCTACGGTATATGAAGTTGTACTCAAGGACTTCAGGGAGGGAGTCAATATGGTAACTATTTTTAAGTCGGAAATATCTGGTGGTGAAACACTATTCTGCTTAAAAGGTTATGTTTTGATCTGCCCTGTTTCGCTGTTATGCCCTTTTTTTTTTTCTTTTTCTCAATCTCCACTCCATTATATACTTTTTTATTGTTATCCATTTAATTAAAGGGAAAAATATAGCAGGATATAATATAGTAACCCACTTTGACTTTCTATTATCTCGATTTGAAGCCCTGTATTACTCTCACCATCTTGTTTTTGACTGAGGTTCCTCTATTCTGTTTTGCTGGATAGTATCAGGTTCGAAAGTTTAGGCATCAGCTGAGAAGATAATGAGATACATTATAACGCCCATTCTCGTTGACTTCTATCAACTTTTGAAGACCTACAATATCTCCAATGTTTTGGTTTTGTCGGTTTTATCCTTTACGGTTTTGTTCAATAGTATTACAACTAATGATATAGGCAATTCTATAAGAAATAGCGGGAGGCATTAGGGTAACCATTGTTGATCACCTTGTATTATATTTTTATATTATCTATTATATCCACCCTTTCGACTTGACCGACTCTGTTCTGTTATGTCACATTTGGTTTTACTCTCTTCCAAAAAAGCAATAAGAACAGTGGGAGCAATGAAACCCAAAATGTGTAATAGTCACTGTACAAAAGAGAGGAAAAGAAAATGCTCTAAACTATATAACTGCATGTTTATTTAAATGTATAAGACAGAAAATGATATCACAGAGTTCTATTGGATCATTGAACAGAACTGTTTGCAGTATCATTGTTGGAATGTCCACTCTACAAACTTTGATTCTGTGACTTGAACAATTATTTCTAAGACGGCAATATGTAATCTATTAACTAGTGATTTCCTACTGCGCATTTTTTTTTCTTCTGTAAATCGGTAAAACTTGTACCCTTCACTGTTTTTTTTTTCTTTCTTTTCTTTTCTCGTTAAATAAAAATAAAAAAAAAAAAAAAAAAAAATGTCAGAAGATATTGTTAATAGTGTATCAGGATTTAAAATCCACATTACTCACACCACTCTGCTTAGATTTTATTCTTTTTTCTGACAGATTTTGTTCTGTCCCAGTTTGTCTACTTGCATTAGATTTGAGGGCATAGACAGCTATCCTGAAAACATCAGGATATAGCATAATCATCTTTAATTTCCTATTATCTTAATCTGGAGCCCTGTATGATTTATACTGTTTTATCATGACTGATCTTAGTTAAATCTGGTTTGTTTGATTGCTGTTTGGTATCGACAGATTTTATTCAAAACTGATATGATTGATGGTATCAAGTCTGAGGGTATAGGCAACTACACTGAAGATGACAAGACTCTATGATACACATTCTGGTTTGATAACTGCCTGCTTTTGAAGTTTTATACTATATACAAAGTTCCGTTTTTATTAATACTGTCATGTACTGATATATTCAGTTGTACTATGCCTGATGATATAGCCAATTCTATTGAAGATAACAAGAGACAACATAGGAACTATGGTAGAACTCCTTGTACAACGGTCTTATATGTCTTTTTCATTTCATGTGTTTATAGGAATATGTTTTATTTTGTCTTGCTTTGTTTTGTTTTTTTTCCCTCTAATATAGAAAGGATAGAAATACATGTTAAGACTCATGCATGTGTAGAATATATAAACAGTTTATGAGAACTGATCTTATGACACATAATGAAATGAGCAGATACTTTGAAGAAAAAGAGACACTAAATTACCAGTGCTGACCCTGGAGTGTCATAATGTGACACCCAGCAATAGTATTATTCTTTGTTCAGAGTGATATTAGCCTGCTTGGGTTTGTTCAATCTCAACATAATTGAAGATATGGATAACTGCGTGTATGTTTAAGTGTGTAGGATTGATAACCGTATTTCTAAGTTTTTGTTGGATATTGAACAGAACTGCTTGCAGTCTCACTGTTTGAATCCCCACTTTATATGCTCCACTTTAGTATCTTGAATAACTATGTGTAAGAGGACAATCTATAATCATCAACTAGTGATTTCTTACTGTTTATTTTTTTCTTCGTAAGTATGTATGTATTATTTCTACCCATTTTCTGTTTTGTTGAGTCTTTCTTTAAATAAAATTTTAAAAACAGAACACGGGGTACCTGAGATAAACTACATGCTATGTGATAAGCTCTTAGGTGGAGAGATCTCATATGATACTGAGTCTACCAAGTGTATAAATAAACACACTACAGGCCCCCCAAAAATCTTCTGGCATTAACAGTGTCACACCCGTGTTCTTCCTTTGGGATGTGTGGCTCCATGTCACCAATAAACTCAGGTATTCTACATCAGGATCGCAGGAGTAGTTCAGAGCAACAGTCATGACGCTGTTCCTGCCAAACCCCTCTCTAATAGAATTTCCGCTTTCCAAACAGTTTTAAATGAGATGATTTATATGCACTAGCTGTTTTCTGTCAGAAGATATTAAAACAGAGCCAAGAGAAAGTTTAAATAACAGGTCCAAATAGGGCTAAGATATATGGGGAACACCTGTGCCCTGAGAAGCAGCTCTAAATTAGCTCTTCTGGATTAGCCTGTGTTTCTGCTGTCTACACTGAATACGCAGACCCCTCCGCAGTGGGAAGCTCCTTAACCCTCCTTGAATGTCGATTTCTTAATTTTTAAATTGGTGACAATAGTAACAAGAGGAAAGGTGTGAGTATCACAGCGATGATTCTGGATGCCACCCTCCCACTGGGCTGGAAGAGACCATCCGAGGGACGTGGTTCTCAATCACTGAACACTTTGCCTGGAGCTAAGTCCACTTGCTTTATTTCAAATGATACCAACGAATAGTCACTTCAATGGCAAAATTTTGTTGTCGGCACACATCGAGATCTTTAAGTACAGAGAGTGTACAAAGGAACCCAAAACTTAAAGCAGCAGATAGCACTTTGTAAAGGCAAATGAAGAGCCAGTGTGTCCAATTCAGTGGTGACAGAAGGTGGAATGTGTTTAAATCTGCCTGAGTGGTCAAGAGACACCCATATATTTAAAACATCCATGCAATTGAAAAGGTTTTATCCTGCATCTTGATCTTTTCTACCAAAACTAAAAATAATTATTTAAAAGAGCCAACAGGGCCCACTTGCAATTTAGGGTCTTGTGGTACACAGAAAAATCTGTGTTGCTGAATGCTATGTTTTACGAATTCTATGAAAGGGATTTGTGTTCGGAGGAGACATCAGTAACTGGAGTCTCTAATTCTAACTCCTCCAGCCAAATGTGTGCTTTTAGAAAGCGAAAAAGACAAAAGTAAAGCAGAGCCATTTTCTTCAAGTCCCAAAGCTCCCTATAATGTCAGCTGTAAATTAGAAAGGATAGATTCAGAACTCCAGGGAGCTAATTGGGAGCCCCAGGCAGAAATCCTAAAGGTGGTAATTGGCTTTTCAGCTCTGAATCCTGTCACTCAGGTCACCTCTAGACAGGCATCTTTAGAAAAAGGCATAATAAACCCACTGGTGTCCAGATGTCTCCCATTTCTCAGACCCATACGTACTCATGGGACGGAAATAGTTTTGATATGGTCTGAGTGAGGGTCATTTCTTGGGGAAATCAGAAATAGCATGCATAAATAAAATAGAAATTAATTATCAGGATTTTTCCCTATCTCAATAAAGCAACATAAGATTGTATTTTTCTAGATTGAAACCGTTTTGCAATTTTTTTTTTTTTTTTTTGTATTCAGAATCGAACTCACGACCTCGTACTTGCCAGGCTGGCACTGTGCCGCTGAGTTATAAACCCACCCTTCCTCTTGACATATTGCTCCAACATAACAAAACTCCCCTGAAAATCACTGTGGATTTAAGAGCTACGTCTGGTTTACTCTGAGCTAGATTGAATAAGCTACACTGGTTAAATATATTAAAATTTAAGAAATAATGGTGCAAATATGCATCTCATGAGGGAATCAATCATTTTGAACCAATAATGCTGGTGGATTGTGACTGAAAGATCAGAAATGCCGAACACCAAAAGGAACAAAGGCCCTTATTTGAATACTATCAATGCTGAAGCACTGCTTTTATTTTTCTTACCTTTGTGTGTGTGTGTGTGTGTGTGTGTGTGTGTGTGTGTGAAAGAGACAGAGAGAGAGACAGAGAGAGTGCATATGTGCATGTGCATGACAGAGTCTTGGCTGTGTAGCCCAGCTTGGCCTCAACCTCAAGACTGATCCCCCTGTCTCAGCCTCGCGAGTGCTGGGATCCCAGGCATATGCCACCACGCCCACCTGTTAGTCTTATATATTTCTAAGTACTTTATTAACACTTTTCACCTGTAAGTATGTTATGTGAGGTATAGTAAGTCACCTTATCCTTATTTTATAGATGCAAAATAAGATTTCAAGGGTTCAAAAGACTTAGCTCTCATCACATAGCTTGCAGGAGGCAAATGAGGGTCTGATTCCAAGTTTTCTGTCTAGTCCTGTCCAGGGCTATATCGTCCTGAATATGCCTGGTCTTATATGCATCCTTGTTCTATGACCTTTCTTTTATACTCATTATTGCATCTTAGAGCTGAAAGGATTGTTTCAGAAACATCTCTGGATGGAGTCTAAGGACTGCAAGATTGTTCTACAACTTCTGTAGGTAGAATGCTAACACTGAAAAAAAAAAAAAAAGGAGCTGAGGGAATACTATTTTTAAGGGGAAGTCTCAAAGTTGAGAGGGAGCTGGTACAGTGACCCTGATGTACCCACCAGCCAGTTTCCACCCTGCACATTTTCACCTCTGCCAGTGGAGGGGCTCAGGCAACAAACTCAGCTTTCCCAGGGCATCAGAAAGCTCCTGCAAGGGGAAGGACTCAAAAGTCACAGCGGGGTGTGTTGCCAGCTCCCTTGGAAGAGAATGGACAAGTTATTGCTGGTTTGGCTGTGGCTTAAACCTGAGCTAAACAAAGTAGGCCATGATTTAAACCCAGCCTAAACTAAATAACGTAAGGTGCCGGATCTGCATCATGTCTGAGTCCCAGATTTCCTCATTTACAAGCAAATGCTACAAAGCAGCCCAGGATGTCCTTGGGATGGTGAGACCACAGAGAGCGGTGTGGCATTTCCGCCCAGTAGGGAGGGGCAGGGTACCCCGCCCCACACCCAACTTCGCAGCACCCCAGCAGCAGCACTGCCCTGTGGCTCCAGGACTTACCTGTCTTCTGCTTAGGAAGGAACGTTCTTGTTTTATTTTTAAAAGCCTGCTTACCAGTAAACTGTGGGAACTGATGATACCAGGAAAATTTCAGCATTTATTAAATTAAATAACAGTTTTACTAACTGTGCTGCTTTTTTCATTTTTTTGGAAAAAAATTATACAACATTTATTTCTTACCAATGTTTCATTGTCTGGTTCTGTATCTGCCTCTGAATTTTCAGACTTCATGCTAAAAAAAAAAAAAAATATAGAATTCCAAAATTTTAATTCAAGCAGGCACACCCATCTTGTGGCAAGTAGATTGTTACACTGCAGCATGTAAGATAAATTTTTTTTCAAGTGTTTCCTCCAAATGTCAATTTGTGGACATTTCAAAAGGAAATGAAAATAATGGAATGTAAACTTTACTCCCAAGAAGATAAAATAGACTTTAAAGGCTCTCCTGAGAATAACCAGCCTGAACAGAACAAGCTGTTCTGGAAACCTGAAGAATGTCTTATTTCAACTAAAAAAAGAAAAAAGGATAGAGAGAAAAGCATATTTGCCTGTGAAACAAGACTCAAAGAATTCTTATTTCCTACACTGTTTTTCTCTCTGTCACTGTCTCTGTCTCTGTCTGTGTTCTGTCTGTCTGCCTGTCTGTCGGTCTCTCCCCCCTCAGTCATTTACTTACAAAAATGTTACTATTGCTGCTTGGACTTGCTTGCTTAGTCTGACTGCCTACATGGCAGAACTGGATTTTCACTACCTCCAACTCTTTTTCTCCTTTCTTCTTTTCTTTTTTTATTGTATTATTAATATTATTATTGTTATTTTGGCCCAAACCACTCCAGTCTCTCAGTGGTCCCACTCCACAGGAACTGCATTTGGCAGATTCCCCAAAGAACTCCACAGTCCTGTCTCCAGTGGTCATCCTACTCAAGAGCTTTGGCTCTTTGATTCAGCATTCCCTCTTTGACGTATCGTCACCGTGGATTGGGGCTGTAACTCACGGGCAGGATGCTTTCCTGGCATGTGTAAAGTCCTCGGTTTGACCCCCAGCACTAGGAAGAGGAAAGCAGAGGAAAGGTGTGTGTGGGGGAGCGTCTTCATCTGGTTCCTCCGGCATCCTAAAACCCTGGGAGTATTTTATTCACATCTCATCACTTAGGTTATTCTTACAGTTGGTGTCTTTGCTCAGAAATCACCATCTTAGTGGGATGTGCCATAAAATTAAACCCTTAACCTCTTAGCCCTACTTTATTTTGTAGCACTTATCATTTTCAAGTATACTACGTATGCATTTTGCTTATTTACTGCATCTATTGTGTCTTCTTCAATGGACAAGGTAAATTCCCTGAATCTAGTTTATTTTCTCTCCTGCTTTTGTTATTTCTACCTCATCTCATGGACAGATAAAATGATAAGTAAATATTTATTGAATTAATAAGCCAATAATTTAATTAACTTCATAAATCTAATAGCTTGCACCTGATGTTACCAGCTAAAAAGCTTCACCTTAAAATCTCAGGGCGTTTCCTATTTCACTGGCTCCCAAATGAATATTAATTTCTGTATTTCTATACATGCATCTCAGGTTACTTACTTTTCAAAAAGTTGAGAGCACTTAAAATGCTCACAGAGTAATCAGTGACTGTGGAACAAACTTAATTAAATTCTCAGTGGAGGGAGACACTGAATTCTGAGAGATATAATTATGTTTTTTTTGCATCACCTTGAAATCAGCAAAACCCAGTATTTTAACGTTTATTACTTTTCAGTATCTCTTTGTTATGCATTAGAAAACAACATGAAAGTTTCTGCACAAAACAACAAATTCCTTTGACGGACCTTAATAAAGTAGGCCTATTACTTTAAAATAATCATATCTTCTATGAGTATGCTTCAAAAAATTGATATTTTCACCAAACCAGTTACCTATTGGTTCCAGTGTATATGTTCATGGTTTTTAAAAGTGATTTCCCCTAACTAGAAGATTCACGAGCTCTTCACTGTATGCTGAAGTTTTGCTGTTCCTTTGCAACACAACCTTAATGCTGCCTTTTCCTCAGTTTCCCCAAGCCTACCAATGAGAAGGATGACTTGCCTCCGTATTCCAGGTTTTGCAATGTGCCTCTTACAGCCTTTGTTATGTTTCATGACATGTGTAATTATGTATCTACTGTGTTTTTGCATTTTTTCAGGGATAACTTCATGAAGAATAAGGACTATGACTTGTTTACTTTTTATTCTCCCAATTACCTGCCAAGAAAGCAATTCACCCACTGAATGAGGCCAAGCAAAGCAAAACGTTGTGCTGTAAGATTCTTATGTACATATTCAGATGTAGCACAAATGCACCACAGAAAGCATTATTGGAAACAACCCTCTTTTAATTATGCCTGAGACAAAACTACTGATTTAAGTTGAGGACATGTTGGCTACCTGACAATAATATTTAAATGTCATGAGTCATGGTCTCAAGGTAACCATAGTAACAGCATATACAGAGAAAGCATGTTTTGTACAATAATTAAAGAAAGGTTTAGAAGGCCTATTTTTCTTGAGATAAAATAAATTAGAATTTGTTTATGAAGCTTTGTTTTGTAATGTTATCTTACTTCAAAGTTAATGGAGAAAGAGGAAAACCTACTTTAATTTTCTATGTTATGAATAATACGACATATAAAGCTCACAGCAGTATTTTTTCTGCTTGATAAAAATATAAAAGCTTTATTCCTTTTAATGAAATACCTATCTGATTTCCAAACTTTCATTCCATAATTTTCATGCCAAATTGAAATAGTAATTAGTCAACAATTAACCGATGTGAATAAATCATTTTAATGAATTGATTTCAATATAAGCATCCAATAAGCATACAGTTCTGATAGCAGAGGATTTCTTGGGAAAATGCTTTTTGGTTCTCTCGGTTATTTACATCCAGGCCTAATTCTCTCTTTCTTAGACATTTTAAGTTCCCGTTCAGTTTCTGCACCCTGTGGGGAAGGTCTGTCTCAAGAGGAAGCCAAAAAAAAGAGGAGGGGGAAAGGCCAACAGAAAGTCCCAGGAGATTAGTTTGCTCCTGCTCAGAAGGGCAGGAACCAAACTAACCCACCTCAGAATCAAAAAGGGTCGTACTTCTTGGGTCCCATCACAAAAACCTACTTCAAAGGCAAAAACACTAATGGCAATTTACGGCGAGAGAAGCATCCTGCTTTCTCACTTGCTTCCCTGCTGGCCACACACTGTGCTGTTCATGTCCGACTCATTAGTGACAGGGAAGTTTTCCTCCATTTGGCAACATTATGTTCAGCTCTCCAGGGGTGTGCACACTGGCATACTGTTTCTGTAGATGATTTATTAGGGACAATTAAATAAAGGAGTGTTTGCTAAATTTTATTTGTGTTAACAGACAAAAAAGTTTCTCTCTCTCCCAAAGTCTGTTCATCTTTTGAGGGTCATAGACTCTTCTGCATATAGAAATGATAGTTTATTCAATGTCAGAAGATTCCTGAATTTTCCATAGCATCTATGTGCCACAAACCCAAGGTTAAAAGCAAATTTCATACATTCACATAAAGAAATTATGTTTTAAGACTGAACAACATGAATCCACAGATGTGAGTGGGCACCTCACGGAGGATATTCATCTTCAAAGACAGCTTATTCCACAGAGAGGGGTACAACTGTCTGTGAATGCTTGAAAGAAAATTCTAAGTGTATGACACTTTCACATTTGAAAGGGAAAGAAGTAAGTATCCAGACAACCAACAGATTCTCCAGTGATGGACTGTAAGGAAGCTATACTTTAATACTTGTACTTAGAGCCAGGGTTGATTTGGATTTTTATTTGGGGAATTTGGAGAAAATGAACAACCCGCCTTTGACAGAGTGGTGATGGTGACACTGCATATCACTCATTCTGGAGAGGGCTGGCTCAGCACCTCTTAGCCCTTCACACCCTGGTGAAATGGTTGGAGTGGGTGACTATGAGTTTGAGAAATGCACATGAAGTATGTTTTATTTATCCAACAAATACTTAGCAAAACCTATTGTGTGTCAGGCCCTGCCCTATGATCTGAGAACACTGCCTCATCCAAATGAAAAGGTCATTCTCCAGGAAAGGAAAAAGTCTGTTTGATGTTTCCCCACAGACTTTAAAGGAAAGTTATGTTTGAAGTACTGACTGAAGGCTACTTGATCTAGACATTCCCATGAATTATTTTTGGGACAAGAGAAGCTGGAAACTCACCTGTAGCTCTCAGGGTTTTCAGAGTTTGGATCTACGGAGTTTGTGCTGTAACATTCGCCCATCTCAAGTTAGGCCCACTGTCCTTGGATAAGCCTCAACTGACCGGAGTCCTGAGAGTTTTAGAATCCTCCTATTACTCTCTGTCCCTTGTTGCTAGGCAACTACAATGGTAGGGACAGTTAACTTCCCAAAACAAAAAAGAAAAAGAAAAAAAAAAAAAACAACTCAGCTGCAAAGCCACAGTAACTCCTCAAATCATCTCACAAATCAGATCCAGGCAGGAGACCAGATGAAGAATCACCACATTATCATCATCATTTGTGGAAGAACCATTCAAAGTGGAACCAAAGTGGTGGGTCTGTGTTTAAACAAGGAGTTTTTACAATTAGAATCAATGCTGAAAAAACAGTTGTCACACTGCTGTCTGAAATGGGGGCACACACAGACCTACAAACAAAAACAATGGCTTTCCCGTGGATCTCTCATTGTGATAATCTGCTTTCCCTGAGACAAGATCCCCCAGGCCACTTTCTAATGCAAGCGTTTGTTCCCAACACAGGATGTCGGAAGAGCCGTGTTGTGTTTATTGCTAGTGTTCTGCTCACTGTCACCATTCATCCGTAGCAGCCACAGCTTCCCTGTTGGGTTTCCAAAGCTATCAGTCACTTGTACTTCCTAGGGGTGTGTGTAGACTCATTTGAGGTATATCTGTGCCACTTCCTGCTCTGGAGGGAAGAGCCTGTAGGAACTCTGCAGTCTATATATCAAAGCCCAAATCCCTCTGGGTTTTGATCCCTACTTCCTGAATTTATGCAGTCAACTTATATAGCCCATAACAAAATAGGTTAGATTGCTATGACACCAAGTTATCTAATCATAGAATTTGTTTCTAGGGTTGGAGCATATAGATTAAATAATTTCAATACTAATAACAAGGAACAGTTGGAACATATCAATTAAAGAGTAAAATTATTATTTACTTTTCCAATATTGTTACCTAGCTCCTTGGTAAAGCAACTCTATGAATAGTATATAAGATCCAAAATCTACAATAGATACTATGAAAGGGAAAGAAACTGCTTAGAAGGAAAAAAGCAACTGGATGAGTGAAAGGAGAAAAGAAGGAAGTGAAAAGAAAAAGATACGTACATAGACAAAGATAACTAAACAGTTATGCTACTGATTTCTTTTAGATCATTGAAAAACATGGCTTGTGCTTATATTGCCTGATCAATTATGCATACCTCTATGTTGTAATTTGAGTAATTACTCTGAAGATAGCAATATGTCATATATTTACTATTGTTAATTTCCTATTATCTTGTTTTGAAATTCTGTACCATAGGTATTTGTGGTTTTGTTTTGTTTTTTCTCTTTAAAATAATTTAAAAAAAAACTATAAGCAATTGGGCTAAAAAGTCAACACTGTCTAAATTAAGTGTGTGCAAACTCCCTCTCTCCCTCTCCCCCTCTCCCCTCAAACTCCTGTTTGACTCATGACCTCACACTTGCCAGGCAGGTGCTTATACCACTGAAATAAATTCGTGGCCTCTGTGTTCTTCCTTTTAAAAGAACCACTTGAACTGCTTGGTTTTGGGAAGTTAACTGTCCCTACCATTCTGCTTCCTTAGCCCAGCTTACTGAAAACTCACAGAATGGATTATATTTCAGTGGATTTTAGAGGAATGCACAGACATTTACCACATACTTCCTTCCTAATATTTTATGAAAGGAAAATCATCTCAGTAATGGTTGTTGAAAGGCATTGTAGACACTAATTATTCATAATGATTATTAATCATATCATACATCTCAAGATCAAAAAAAATAGGCAGAAAGACATGACGTATAAAAACAGACTTTTAAAAAAGTCCCTGAAAGGGGCTGAGGATTTAACTCAGCGGCATAAGCACCTGCCTTGCAAGCATGCAGTCGTGAGTTTGATCCCTGGTACCAATAAAAAGGAAAAAGACAAAAAAGTCCCTGAAGAATAAAGTGACTATCCTATTCTCACTCCTCCTTAAAAGGACATATGTAAGAAGGATTTCAGAGGAGAAGGTTAAGAAATTTTCAGGTTTACAATCTACGAAATCCTAGACTGAGAAGGCTAACAAGTCAATGGCATTGCTCTTTTAAGAGTAAATCAAGTACAATTATTTAAAGAATGAAAATCATTCAAATAATCTTAAAGGTAAACTGAACTTCAAGAAAATCACATTTTTCTTTTTGAAAGGAAAATTATAAAATATAATACATAATATTGTATATATAATATATATAATAAAATGTAATTTATAATATATACTGTTCCTAAAAAGGAACATTTTAGCAAAACTTCTAGAAACATACTACATACATCATTGATATTACTACGATTTATATTATTTTAAACTGAAAAAACATTTTTGGCTTATAAGTCCTCATAAACTGTTATATACAATTAAAAATCTTGTAGCTTGCAAATATGTACTTTTTGTATAATCAGAAATTACGTATGTGACTATAACCAGGAGGTTTAGAAGGCATGCCTATTTTATATGTTTTGTTGTTAATGCTTATCAGGATACTGTATCAAATTGAGATGAATAAATAGTGATAGGGTCAGAAAGGAGAGGAAGAGAAAAAAGCATAGCAATGAAGAAAATGCAAAATAGAAGAGACAGATAATAAAGCAAAATGGCTGAGGTGAGGAGAAAAAGCCACAGAAGATGTCTTTGGAGCCTGCTTGGTTGAGTTGTCTGCTTACTTTTTAGTTCATTCTCCAGATACTTCCTGAAATCACACCATGTGGCAGACATTATGTGAGACTGGCACCAGCTTGACTGTGACAACCCTCCAGAGCTGATCATTCTATCGGGGTTATCGTTCTAGTTGGCATAATGTCCAAAGTGGAAAAAAATGAAACAGGCCTTGGATTTCGAAAGCATTTTTCTAATTCAGGAAGTCGAGAGAACTTAATGAACAACTAAATGAAAGCAAACAGAAGCGTCTCCCGGGTGTTCCCCATGGGGAGGTGTGATCCTGCGGCCCCACTCAAGCTGCTGAAGTACAGCAGTTCTGTCTGTGATTAGGGCAGTGAATACAAGGTGTCTGTCACAGACGTGTGTCTGGGACTCTGGTGAGTGCAGCTGGAAGCACAAGACAACAGGAGAGAAGATGGTGACAGAGGAACCAAAGTAACTGAACAAACAGGTACACAGATCCATCCGTGAACTACCACCAGAACACTTGTAGGTGATTGCAAAAGCTTTCCTTTTGATTTGCCTAAGAATTAGCTCATTTGACCTTGCTTTTTGTCTTTTCCTTGTGTCTTTGATTGCTCGACACAGTGAGTCTAATTATCTCCAGGCTTCCAGCTTGCTTTAATGGAGAGAGATGTTTATCTATGTGAGCAGAGAGATTTTACCCCCTTGGTCATGAAGTCTTTCCTTGGGAAACACAGAGATGAGACTAAAAATTTTTAATTAATGAGTAGGAATGTAAACTTTTCATTTCCCGCTTATATAGGGCAAATTCCTTCTACCATCTTATTGCTCTTTACTTCAGGGAGCAGTTGTCTCCGGCAGTGTTTAAACTTCTTGTGAGAAATCCCCCTCTTCCTTCAGATTTCCCTTTGGAGAGACTGTAAATTCAGATACTAAGCTCCCACCACATGCTGAACAGACCCTGGCCGACAGGACTGTAAGCCATCTGAACCTGGGACCTTGAGGCTCCAGCATTTGTAACTTTAGGTGCTCCTTTGCTTGTTTATTTATCTCATAAATATTTATTGGGGTCCTGCTATATGACAGGAATTTTCAGGGTGCCTGTGTTACAGTGGTAACACAAAAGGACCAAGCTACTCACGAAATCCATGGTTTAGTTGGTGCTCACAATCAAACATTCAGAGTGTTGTTAAAGATAGATACAAGTGTTATAAAGAAAAGAAAAACAGCATAAGGATGGAGGACCAAGAGATGACACAGGACTGAAGTGCAAATGACACAAAGAAGTGGCCTTGAGACATTTTCAGGAAAGAGTTTCAAGCAGAGATTCAGTGCCATTATCATAAAAACGTGCCATTAAAAACAGACATCGCTCTTCACCTCGTCTTCCTGCACATCCCTGCACAGAAAAATTCTTGAATCCATAGCTTATTTTTTCCTTTTCTCTTCAATCTTTTCCCATGAAACACAGAATCCCTTGGAACAGTCCATTGATGTCGTCCGCTCCCTTGAGCAGCACAGTCTGACCTATCTCTTCCCGAGTGGCTTCTCCATAGTCCTCCTTCGAGGTTAGCCTTCTGCTGCTTCGAGGAGGCTCAATATGTTTCCAGTTATTTCTCCTCATTTTCTTTGCTTAGCCAGAATTGTTTTTGATTGCTTTCAACCAATAAAGCCGAATGTGTACACTTCTATTTTTCTTATCATTGTTGATGTTTACTTAGAAAACAGTTGTTCAGTTTCAGGCTAATCTTTATTTATCTTTTGCTTACACTTACTGTTTTCTTAAAACATGACTGTTAGATGGTGGCTATCTTTTTACAATTCTCCTGTGACTGATTTTCTTCACAGGCTTCACTTCCTGTGAATGGGTCACTCACACATTTGAGAACATCTATTACTATCTTTATGCCTGTCACATTGCAAGATATTGGAGACAGGCATGTTCAAAGCAGTCATGGTTTATAAGCTTATTTATTAGACCGCTACACTTGTTGAGACATTTCTCTTTCAGGTTATTTCTACAGTTAATATAAATATTATTTATATCTCTTTTAATGCTCTGCTACTCAAAGCTCTGTTGAAACTGTGCCCATCATTCCCTAATTATTTTTCTAATACATATCTTAGCAATCCAGTAGCTAGAAAATTAAATATAATTTTACTTCTTTAATAACGTTCATATACTTTCAACAGAGAATCTAGCATCAGACAAGTAGAAATGAACTAGATAAAAATAGGGAACTATAATTAGTAATTTCTAAGAAAAATCATCTTTTCTGCTAGGATTTTCTCATTCTCATAGTCAAGTGGATGATCTTTGATGGATGTGTACTGTGAGGAAAATGTTCACTTACAAATAACAGAAAAGTCAACCTGTAGGAGTGAACTCAAGAGAATTTTCTGGCTCGTATGACTAGAAGTTTCAGAAGTTCAAACTGTTTCAAAGTTAATATGCAGTGCTACTGGTGGAAAGTATCTTTCCATCTTGCCATTTTCTCATAAACAGCAGTCTTTTTCTGATGGGCACAGAATGATCACCAGCAGAAACCAGGACTACTGTATAAGTGACTTTGTTGTAGCCCCGGGAGATGGATTTATAGCCCAAGAGGATTGTCTTCTATGACCTCAGAGCAAAAATCCTGTGTTTTCTTCTCATCCTAAGACAATCCTAAGTAGCTAGATCACTACCACAAAACATTGACTGACGTCAGTCTGACATACATGCCTGCACCAATCCCAGTCATTGTAACAATAGGAAAGGATCCGTCAAATTCTACCCTGAGGACTCAGTAGAGTCAACTCCTCTCCAAGTCTCTAGCTTGGGGAAGGATGAAGCATATCTAGGAGTTTCTAAGGCCATCAAATTCAAATAAATATTTTCAAATAATCTATATATATATTTCACATAAATTTATTATTTTATTATTGTCATAAGTAATAAATGTAGGATATTGCCATAAATATTATTTGTATATTTTGCATATTATTTAAACTAGGAAACCATTTAATTAGATTAATTTACTATTATAACCATTGCAATAATTTCTATTTCTGTATTTCTATTATTTCTTAATGAGTTTCCATATGCCAACAAGGGAAAAGTTACCAGGAGGGTGAGCCAAATACTTAAAATGCTGAAGAATGCATTTTAGACCAAACTATTAAATTAAAAAAAGTGTAATTATTGTTTTATATGCAATTCATTTTCATAATGTAGTATTTATGTTACAATAGTTTCTGCTGATTTCTTATTCATAAAGCTATTAATAAGCTTCTAGTTTAGTCGTTATTTTGAAATGTTTCTATTGACTACTATTTCAAATGAAAGGGCATCCTACAAGAAGCAAGAAAACAACATCACAGTCCAGCTTCAAAATTCACCAAAGTCTTATTTCATATTTTACTGCAGTTCAGTAAAATTTAGTTTTTCAGATATTTTTCATATTTCATTAATTCTTACCATATAAAGACACTCTATTAAGCATTGTGTGTGTGTATGTGAGCTTGATTCTTGCACAAAATTTGAGAGATTTCTGTAACCTTCTCTGGAGCAAAGAAGATGATGCTTGAAGATGAAAAGATGAGGTAAAAAACAAGAGATAAAGGATGTGTTAATGATACACATACTGTCCTCACAAAAGTGAGGCTATCAGGCCACAGAGTAGCTGTTCAGCATTGAACAACAGAGTCTAAATACATCTGATAAATCACATCTTTAACCTGGAGGTTACATCTTTATTATATTATACTTCATCAAGCTGATGGTACTTCAAAATTCATTGTGAATCTGAGCTAACAGTAAATGACTAGTAGAAAAAACAGCCAGCATCCTCTCCAGTTAGAGTGGGGAACAGTTGACCATTCTAGAAGTATTAACCATCATGAGCTTAAAGCCGTGGACTGAGAAATGCTGCTTAGAATATGAAGTTCCATCAAGCTTTTATTCTTCTGTCTCCATTGGTCTTAACAGGTTGTATCTTATTGTATTTTATTATATGTGATAATATAAGCAAAAACTTTTATAGACAAGGAGATTATACAGAAACCATTGTTCATTTTCTGATAGTTGGTTTTAAATACCCTGTTAATACTGTCAAGTATACTGCCATTCTCTTGAATGGTTTTACATTGTCTTGATATGTTTGGTGCTACAGTATACAAAGTTATACTCAAAGATTTCAAGGAGAGAGACACTATGGTAACTACTTTTATGTCAGGATATCTTGTGGTGAAACACTATTTTGCTTAAATGGTTATGCTTTGACCTGCGCTGTTTTGTTGTTATGCCCTCTTTAGCTCAGTCTCCTTTTTTAAAAATTATTTACTTTTTTATTTTTATCTTTTTAATTAAGGGAAAAATAAAAAATTAGCAGGATACATTATAGTAACCCACTTGGATTTCCTATTAACTTGATTTGAAACCCTGTATTGCCCTCACCATCTTGCTTTGACTGATTTTCCTCTATTCTGCTTTGCTTGATAGTACCAAGCTCGAAAGTATAGGCTACAACTGTAAAGACAAGATTCATTATGATGCCCATTCCGGTTGACTATTATCTTCTTTTAAAGTCCTGTAATGTCTCCAATGTTTTGGTTTTATTCTTTACTGTTTTGTTCAGTTTTATTATAACTGATGAGATATAGGCAATTCTTTTTAAGATAGCAAGAGGCAGTATGGTAACCATTGTTGATCGCCTAGTATTTTGTTTTTACATTATCTATTATGTCCATCCTTTTGATTTGACTGACTCTGTTCTGTTATGTCGCATTTGGTTTTACTCTCTACAAAAAAAAAAAAAAAAAAAAAAAAAAAAGAGATATGAACTGTGGGAGTATTAAAGCCCAAAATGTGTAATTGTCATTGTACAAAAGAAAGGAAAAGAAAGTGCTCTAAAGGTTATGACTGCATATATGTTTAAGTATATAAGATAGATAACCATATTACTGAGTTTTGTTGGATCATTGAACAGAACTGTTTGCAGTCTCACTGTTTGAAAGTCCACTATATATGCTTTAATTTTGTAACTTGAACAACTATTTCTAAGATAACAATATGTAATCTATTAACTAGTGATTTCCTATTGTTTATTTTTCTGAAATTCTGTATAACTTGTACCCTTTTTCTGTTTTTTTCTCCTTAAATAAAAAAAAATAGATACCCCCCCAAAAGAATATGCTTACTTCTCAGCATTTGTCAGTATTAGTCTCATAAAAAGTATTTAGAAATTATTTTACAATAAGATGATGTTAAACAACTAAAAATATATTGAGAAATACTGTTTTTGTAGTTTTAATGTGTGGAAGAAAATGAGTTAGTAACTACAGTCCAATCAAAACAGATGGAAAAGTGTGACAGGTTATAAAGAAGAAAAAATATATATTAAATAGATTGACTTAAAAAAGTATTTTGTCAGAGTTCATTGTGTTAATTAGAAACACCCAACCTGTAATCATGGGGGAAAAGTGCATTTACAACTTGCCTGACTCTTCTCTACCCGTGAATCACTGCTTGTGCCTGTTGTATGTTGATTATTATTTTATTTTTCTATGACAAGACTTGTGAAATGCTTGCTGAATCCAAAAGGAACTCAGCATGATGTCCCAAAAAATAGTAAGATGGAGCTACCCACCTCCTTTCAACAGCTCGTACTTGTCATTTATCATCCACAAAGAATTATTTCGATCATTGTGACTTGGATCACCAAAAGAAGTAAGTGAACATGAATCCCAAAATGGAACAGAAATTACAAATAAAGGAGTGGGTGCATTTCAAAACACTGGAAAGCAAAAAGTATGATAAAAGGTTCAAAGAAATATTTTAAATTTTTAATCACCATTAATAAGCTATTATTTGTTTTCATTTAAATGTTCTGGTAAAAATGCAACAGTATTTGAATTTAATTTTTAAGTTTTGTTACTAAGTAATTTTTGATGACCTATAATATGAGAACAAATTTAAAACTATAAAGAAAGTTTAGGTCTCCTCCCAAAGCCCATTATTTATATGATAAAAGTGCTATATGTATTACTATAAGAATTTATTATTTGTAATTTATAGGACAACTGTTCTCAGTCTTCCAGGAACCATTTTGCAATCTGCAATGCTGAAAAAAAATAATGAACAAGTATTTAGTAATAAAATACTTTCCTTATAGTCAGAAAAGTATTGACAATAGTAAGACACTTTCATAAATAAAAATTATTCTCTGTGTAATTGACATCAACTGTCCCTTTAATCAGGAGGCAGGTCGATAAAAGGGAGGCTGCTCCAAGATCAAATGCATCCTCGTGGTAGAACCATACCCAAAATAAGCCGTCATGCTTGGCTTCTCTCGGTGGGAATATTGAATTTCCTGAATGATCCTGCTGTCATTTTACACATGGCAGATGCACCAGATCAGCAACCAGGAAAACTGCCAGCGTGGTTTGTTTCTCACTGCAACTATGGAAACGGCTTTCCTGTGCCTCTTGATTTACCTAATGACATTAAAAGCAGCAATGAACAAGAATCTCACATTGAATTACAAGGGGTCATGCATCATCAAAATCCCATAGTTTAAGAAAAAAGTGATGAAAAGAATCAGCCTCCATTAGATCAAAATCACAAATCAGATGGTGACATAGGTTGTTCTAGGTTGACAGCTTTTCCTTGAAGTAACTGCTAGCAATATCATATTAAATGAGGAAAAGCTGAACAAGTTCCCTCTAAAATCAGATAGGAATTCCACTCTCATCACTCCTGTTCAATACAGTACTCAAAACATTAGCCAGGGCAATCGGGCCTGTGAAAGAAATATAAGGAAATGCATAGGAAAAGAAGTTATCATTTACAGATGATGTGATTCTCTACAGAGAAGATCCAAAAAAGTCCACCAAAAGAAGCCTTCAATTAATAACAAAATTCAGCAAAATAGCAGGATATAAAATCATCACACAAAAATCAATAGCATTCATGTACAGCAATAATGAACTCACAGAAAAAGAAATTAGGAAAATAAGACCATTATCAATAGTATCAAGAAAAATTAATTACTTGGAAGCCAACCAAGCCAAGGAAGTGAACAACCTCTACAATAAAAACCACAGTGCTCTGAAAAAGGAGACTGAAGAAACCATCAGGAAAAAGAACACTATCCCCTAGTCTGCATAGCCAAAATCAATACTGTCAAAATGGCCACACTTCCAAAACTGATATTTAGATTTAAAGCACTCTCAATACCAACAGAATTCTTCACATAACTAGAGTAAAGAATCCTAAAATTTACATGGAGCTAGAGGACACTAAGAATAGCAAAAACAATCCCGGATAACAAGAGTAAAATCAGGAGGCCTCACAAGCTTGGAATTCAAATTACATTGCAAAGTTACAGTAAGAAAAACAGCATGGTACTGGCACAAAAACAGACTTGTAGATCAATAGAACAGAATAGAGGATTCAGAAGCAACATCAGGCACATTTGGCCATATGACCTTTAACAAAGGATCTGGAAACACAAACTGGAAGAAAGTCTCTTTAGCAGATAATTCTGGGAAAATTGCCTACCATACGCAGAAGATTGAATCTAGACCCATGTCTCTCACATTAAAAAATAAATTAAAAATGGATCAAAGGTCTAAATATTAAAACAGAAACACAATCTTCTGGAAGGCAATAATAGGTAAAATTCTTGAAGACACAGGCATGGTCAAGACTTTCTGAAAGAACACTGGTTGCTTGACAAATGATATCAAGTTTCAACAAATGGCATTATTTCAAATTTAAAAGCTTCTGCACAACAAAAGAAACAACAAGCATTTAAAAAACAACTTACAGAATGGGAAAAAATTTTGCCAGCTACACTTTGGACAGAGGACTAATATTTAGAGTGTATAAAGAACTAAAAAAAATTATCCCTACTTCAAAATAAAAGATTCAATAAAAAATGGGCAACTGAAATAAATAAAAGTGTCCAATAAGTACATGAAATGTGTTTGGATTCTTTGACCATTAAAGAAATGCAAATTAAAACAATACTGAGATTCCATCTTATTCTAGAAAGAATGGCTGTCATCAAGAAATCAAATAACAAATGCTAGCAAGGTTGCAGGTGAAAAAGGAAACTTTTCTGTCTTGCTGGTGTGATTGTAAACTAGTACAGTCATGGAAATCATTACAGAGATTCCACACAAAGAGTAAAACTAGAAATTCCATTTGACCCAGCTATTGTAGGTATCTTCCCGGAAGAGTTAAACACATCACATTACAATGATCCGTGCATATCCAGCACAGCTCCTAATAGCTGGATCTTGGAAGTGGCCTATTCTGTATGTCCAACAACAGAAGAATGAACAACTAAAATGTATTTATGCCATGTGTGGGCTGCTGTGGGGAGACCCAGACAGCAGCCTTTTCCCATAGGTGGGCGCCATTTGCAGACTTCAGGGAAGGAGAACAAGAAGCCAACAAGAACCCAGGTACCCCTTGTGAGTCAGCACCATGTGTGGGCCACTGAGAGGAGAACCAGACACCAGCCCCTTCCAGTACGTGGACTATGAGACAGGAAGAGCCAACATCTCCCCCACCATAAAGCGACCAACTAATTCAGAGAAACACAGGCTGTGGTGATAGCTATTATGGTGAAATACAATTTAATGCTTGTAGTGTTTAGTGTTTCACTGACTACAGGTCTAACTCTTTCTTAGCATTTATTCAGAGGATAACAATACAAACGTAGCATTTATAGGGGATCTCCTTCTGAAGTGGTAGACATTGTTAATTCTCTATTATCCTGTTTTGAAGTCCTGTATCGTTTTCATTGTTTTGTTGGGTTAGGTTTTATTCTGTTTTGTTTGACTTTATTATATCCAATGGCATGATAGCTGTTTCAAAGGTAACAGGACATAGTATGATAGCCATTTTGGATTTACTATTAGCTTTTCTTTGAAGTCCTTTATTGAGTTCATTGTTTTGTTTTTTATTAGTTCTATTCTGTTCTATTTTGTTTGATTTTTACTATGCCTGAAGTTATGGGCAGCTATTTTGAAGACAGCAAGAAGCATTATGGTAACCACTGTTGATTACCTATTATCATCTTGCTTTGAAGTTCGGTATCATTTACACTATTTTGTTTTGATTGGTTTTATTTTGCTTGGTTTTATTCTCTTTACAATAAAAATTACAAAAAATGTATTTATACACAATGGAATGCTACTCTGCCATAAAGAAGGATAATTTTTAGCCATTTATAGGAAAATGGATTCACTCTGAGATCATAATGCTAAATAAAATAAATCAGACACAGTTTAAATATTGTAGGATTTCTCTTACATGACAAATCCAAAGTATAAATAAATTTTAAAAACAAAGTAGAAGATAGATAATAGAAAGCACAAAGATCCTTTACAAACAGAAGGAAATCAAGAGGTGGAGGACAGGTTGAGGGAGATAAAAGGAAGTGAATTAAAATAGAATTAAGATAAACGTTATGCACAAGTGTCAGCTCCTCAGACGAGCATCATCATTATGTACTGCAAACATATACTAATAAGACTAAAAAAAGAAATTGCATTATAAAAGTTATCTTAAAGTCACTATATTTCCACAAGATTTTTATATATTTTGGAAAACAATCTTTAAACATATATTTAGAAAATATCAATTTATTTTGATTAGCAAACATATTAAATTTCACTGGCAGGGAAGTTTATGCAGTATATTGACTATTTGTTATTTTTCAATACACATTACTGATCTCACTCTAATAGAGTAATGAGTGAGTTAAACTAAGAATTTTCTGGTAAATTTATTTGATTCATTTAAAATTCAGGTACCTGGGGCTGGGGATTTAGCTCAGCGGCATAAGCACCTGCCTTGCAAGCAGGCAGTCGTGAGTTCGATCCCCGGTACTGATAAAAATGAAAAAGACAAAAAAAAAAAAAAAATTCAGGTATCACTTTACTCCCATTAAATCATGATATGGTGAGGAAATAAGTACTTTATAGAAATTTCAAAGTGATACTTATTTGAAATATAGAGATTAAAAATGAAAAGAAAATTTCTGGGGAAAAATCATACTTGCTGATTATTTGGTACTGAAAAAGCATAAAATAATATTAATCATTCAGTCAGGTAATGCCACCTGACAGCATTTCAATTAGTATGCCAGTAACAGTTTATTCACTGATTCCAATATGCTTAGTACAGCAGAATTAATACTCCTATGTTAAAAATAATCTTATTAGCAAACATAGTGCATATAAAAATCTTTCAGATGATATTAAACATCAAATTCAATATAAGGTATTTCATTAAAAGTCATTATATATAAATTTGAATTTATATAATAGAAGATAATTAAGATTGGGTTAATTTACATTGTCAAGAATTTATTCATTTCATTAAAAATGTGTAAACATTTTTAAAAGATGTCCATGTATCTATGTCCTTATGCACAAAGCTTGGCACGTGTAAATATTTGTGTAGCTGAGCAGAAAACAGAAAAATAACTTTCCTCAGATTTTAGAAAGAATGTTTTAATAAAGTTCAAAAATTATTCCATTAAAACATTTCATATTTTTCTGTTAGAATGCCCATCCCTCATTGTCATATGTAATTTAACTTGCATAATATTGGCTTAGCTAGTCAAGAGTGCAACATCTGTCTTGCAATAGAAAGTATAATAAAATGATAAAATAAGAAAGGCATATGTATGTTCAATATTAGATAGAATGAACTCAGAATTATAGGAATATCATTAAAATATATTACTACATGTTTATTTTCACACCTTATTTAAAAATATGTAGAAGATACATCCCAAGCAGAGTTGCATTTATTGAGCACATTAGGCAAGGCCAGAAAGTGTTCTCTTTATACTATTTCAGTTAACACTACAATTCTAGTGACAATTGTTATGATTATGGCCTCCTCAATTTTCTTCCTGTTCCCTATGGAGGCTGCCCTGACTCACAAGAAGGCGTGGTTTGACTTCTTGAGCCTCTTCCCGTTCCCTGTGGTGGCCAAAACACGACTTCCCCTGAGCCAGGTGCAGCCACTGTGGGGAATGGGCAGAGAATCGAGCAGTCAAACCATGACATCTCATGAACCAGCTGGTGCACGGGCTAGGAGACAAGAATAATACCCCCAATTCCAATAAGCAATGGGCTGATTCGGAGGAATTCAGGCTGAGATGATAGCAACTGAAGTAAAAAAGTAACTTAATGCTCGTATTGTTTGATTGACTTTGCAGGCCTGCAGCTGGTAGTCTGAGCATCTATGTGGAGGTAACCATATGCACTATAGCAACTGTGGTTTCTTTCTGTCTTATTTTGAAATCCAATGTTTTGCTCCATTTTGTTGTTTTGTTTCATTCTTGTATACGGTAACTTGAGCAACTATTTTGAAGACAACAATATGCAATATAACAACCACCGTTACATTCTTATCATCTTGTTTTAAAAACCTATATAGGTATTGTTGTTTTGCTTTCATTGTTGTTGTTTGGTTTGTTTGCTTTTTAATTTTTCTGTTTTTTCTTTTCACTGCTTAAAATTTTTAAAAATTTAATGCAATAAAAAGAATTACTGCCTCCTCTATGAAGGACTCACAGAAAGTAAATATTTCCCCAAGACCTCACAGCAAGTAATCAGAAGCACTGAGACTCAAAGAAACATCTTTTTATACTCAAATCCATATTCTTTATTATTATGTCATATGCATAGCCTGCATTTCACTCCTACTCAATATAGTAGCAACTTGCCTCTTTTAGATCACAAAGTAGAACACTCAAATTCATCCCCTGGTCAGAAGCCCCCCAGTCTCAGTGTAGCCCTCTGGAAAACTGAACAGTGGATGTGATCACCCTTTCTTCCATTCCGCTGTCTCATAACTTCTCAAGAGCAAGTATCAGTGATGTTACCTTGATTTTTACTTTTTTTTTCATATTCACTTTCTGTTGAATACCAAAGACATGCCAGCTTAATTTTATACTAACAATCAAGGGTTGGCGTCTATTAAAACCCATGTTATTAAAAATGGTTTTTATTTGCTTAACAAGATTGACCACCCTTTTTTAGGGGGTAGAATTAAAGAAAATATATTTTTGAAAAAATTATCTTAAATGAATCTTTTGATTTTAAAATTTTACATTAAAAACCTCAAAATCCTTAAGAAGTTCATGTTTATTAAAAAAAAACCTTTGCAAGGATCCTGTGTGCAGGCATATCTTGGATATAACCTAGAAGTTTAGAATGGAGATGCAGATCTTTCATGCTTCTTATCAGCAGCAGAGTCATACCTCTGTCATAGCATCTATGTTTGGACAAGTATGTCATGCTACTCCATTGGAATGTTCCAGAACTTGCACACATATGAGGCAATAAAAATCACAAGTGTAATATGTCAAACAACATATTTTAGACTTTTTAATTTCAACAGAACAACCTGCTGAAGTTGTTACTAATGAAGAAAATGACAAAGAAATTCAATGACTTGCTCATGTAGGTAGCGATTCTGGGTGCAACCTGAGTGTTCTGATTCCATTTCTCCTCTCATCATCAAACTGCAAGAATATCTGGTCATCTGAAGATCCCCATATGGAAGAGGTAGAGGTGGAGCACTTATATGTCCATTCTTAGATCCTAATCACCCCTCTTGGGAAATCTTGGAAGGCAGTTGCCTTCTAGTAAACTATCTCCTTACTATTGACTGCTCTAACGAGGTCAGCTCCCATCTTCTTTTGGGGATGAGGATTCTGATAGTTTGTACTGGATACAGATTTTATTCCTTCATGTTCATAGACATAGACTCTTCTCTGGATTAGTCTGGATGTAGATAAATCTCTCCACTTTTTCATAGGAGCATTGAATGTTTAATTTCATTGAATTGCCAAGCCTGGGAATTCTAGTGGAGTTTTGGACTTCCCTTAATAATCAAAACATAGCAGTATTTGTAGTGGAAGAAGCAGCTGACATGGAAGATGGAGAGGAGCAGCTGAACTTTTGTTTAGAACAAATATTGTCACTCAAAAAGGGCCTGACCAAGGTACAGTTGTAAATGAGACCATCTGTTTCCTCTTCTCTACCTATAAAATTTCTTCTGGAACTTTCCTGAGTCAATTTCTGTCTGCGGACAATACTCAAGTTTTTCTCAAGTTCCTGCATTGATTCCCTATTTTATATAAGAACAAAATGTTTGGTAGATAAACCATGAACCTATGTAGTTCACTACTGAAGTTATTATTTGTGAAAACATGACTGTGAATAAAACTCTCTAAGGATTTATTAAATTTTACTCTTAATTCCTAGCATAATGGAGTAGGAGAAACAGTGTTACCCTCTCCTTCTCAAAAGTCACTTTTTAAATTTAAAAGATGACTAAAATGTATTAGTTGTACATATGGATGAGATTCAGTGTGATATTTCCATATATGCAAACACTGCACTGATCAAATACAGCCTGTCTTTGCTCACCTTCCCAACCTCTAGTAATCACCATTCTCCACTCAGGTTGTCTTTCTTCTTTTCTTTTTTAAAACTTTCACCCATGAGAAAGAATATGCAGCCCTTGTCTTTCTATATTTGGCTCATTTCACTTACCATAATATTCCAAGTGCCATCCGTTTGCTACAAATGACAAGGTTTCATCCTTCTTTATGGATGAATAATGCTCCATTGTACATACACATCATCTCTTAGATTTTTAATGTGGTGAAGGCAGCAGTCAAGAAGCAAACTAGGTGGCAGAAATATCAGAAGGGAAGGGATGCTTTTTATTTCCTCCCTAAATTATAATGTCTGGATCTCTGATCATGTCTTGTAAGCAAAAGAGCAAATCAGACTCTTATTGATGGATTCCTTATGTTAGTAAAATGGCTTGAATCTTTAAATACTTTGGCCCAAATTAACACAATGAGAGACAAGTATTTTTATTCCAGAGGAGGAAATAGAGATATTTTCAAGTCTTCCAGGTGTAATGGGGATGCATTTATACCAGCGGTGACATACCTATGGCACGCATGCTGCAGTGAGCTGTTTGTTATTGTTGAAAGCTCCGAAAGATTCTCCCCCAGTCTCTGACGTAATGTTCACCCTTCTACAAGAAATATTTCTCAGGGGAGTTATGCTTAGCAGAGTTAAAATGTAAGATAGGTGTCTTTTGTTTTTTATATAATCTTGATGAGTCTGGACATATAGCAAGTAAATTTGCAAATCTATACAAATACAAGTATGTGCAGTAAATTATTGTAAAATTTCTTATATTCACTGTGAAATCAAGACAAAGGAGAGTCCTTAAGCAATCTAGTGCTAGTTGAAGCATAAGATGTTGTGAATTCGATAAATTCTTTAATGAAGATAAGATACATCAAGCAACTGATAAACAAAATCTCATTATAGAAGATGCTAAATAAATAATTCATTCTTCTCCAAAAGCTATCTACTAGACCGAAAGCTTTCAGCTCATCTACAAGAGCTTTGTATGATCTCTCCCTATCAAAGTGAACAAATGTAAAACCAAAATTTCTTTTTGACTACACTAGAATGATCAAATTGCCACATAGTACATGGTGGATTTTTAGATGCATATTTGATTTCTATACTATAAGTTATAATGTGTTAAAGTCATATTCATGTACCCTGGAAATTTTACATTTTAAGCTTTAGAGATAAAACAAGTCCCAGGGGAAGTCTACTGGAAGACATTATAAGCAGTGGTACAGAGAGGGCTGTGGCTGGAATCAAGGCACCTGACAGGCGTGGGTTCTCATTGAAAACTCAGTTGGAGAAAAATGTATTTCCAAGTCCACATGGTTATTAGTAAGACTCATGAGTTAATTAGACTTAAGTCTCAAACTATCTTCAGTTCTGTGCCAGGTTACTTTACCCAAGCATGCCACCCAAGAAGGTAGCAGGGAATCTGCTATGTAAGCCATGAGTCACAAGATTTTATACCCTCATCACAGAACCCATTTCTTTGACCATATCTGATTTGCCTTAAGAAGAGAAAAGCACAGGGCTAGTTTGCCTCAAGGGGAGCAGATAACAGCAAGTGACTAAGACCACTGGGCACCATTGTACAAATTGCTTGCCACACTAATGCATTTGAAAATGATTTAGAAAGCAGTGAGTATTTTAAAAATGGTTAAAAAATATACTTTTCAACAAAATAATAAAAAAGAATATGTAAAATTCATTTTGTTAACTTCCTTTTAAAATATTGTTTAAAATTTAAAAGAGAACTAAATATGTAAAATATTGTGAAAAAAAAAAGAAAAGACCAATCTACTCTTTCATGTCAAATTAGAAATCATTAAATATTTGATTGATAATACCAATTGTTGGAAAGAGTAAACATATTTTACACTCTAATTATGGACTTAAATCTCTCTGAGGGCAGGCAATCTGGCAACATCCAAAACTGTTTGCTTATTATCTAACATCCGTAGTCTCTTTGGCATTTGTTTTAAAGATATAATTAAGCCAAAGTTCAAGACTGATATTCCATGATGTCCACTGAAGTGATATATATATTGCTAGAAAAATTATGAAAATTATTTAATGGTCCATCAATATAGATTGGCTAAATAAAGTCTTATATAATCAAAAACACAATCATAACTATTAAAATGACTGATCATGTTTATACTTATTACTAGAAAATACATCTATGATATAGTTTTAAGTTAAGAAAAACTATAGTTTTAAATTAAGAAAAACTATAGACTTATACAGAATTATCCATGTGGAATTTCATGTGCATGTGTTAGCATGTAGCTACAGATTGACAGGGGGAAATAGCTGAGAACCTATCTAGCTAAATATTAATAGTGATATCTTTCAGTTATATCATCATGGATAATTTTAATTTTCCTCTTTATATTCTCCCATATTTTTCAATATTCTTCCCTTAGCATATTCACATTTTATAATATTAAAAAGAAATAAAGCTATTTCCAAAAAATTCTTTAAGTTCCCTTCCTGCTGTATAGTCTAATATTGGGGTGTTTTAAGCTTTCGTCATAATATCTGTTAATTAGAATAATACAATACAGTAAGATTCCTTCATGCTAAATGTATTAACTTCTTCTACTGATAAATGGATGTGTGTCATATACTCTAGGCAAAGTATACTTATTTTTTTAAAGCCTCTAGTTTCTATAAACACACAAATATCATCAATCAAAAGGGGACTGGAAATTAACTGTCAGGTTTCTTCTTAACCTGGTTTATTCTGAACAAATAACTCACTCACTGAGGGACCGGCACTGAATATTTTGATTACTGAAGTAAGAAAATAAATCTTTGGTTGTCATATATAATCATTTACTGATTATTTATTCTTCATGCCTTTGTTTTGAGCATCCACCAGGTGCCAGGCATTGCACTCGGTGCCGGCAGTGCAACAGTAAATCAGAACCATGCTGTGCTGGCATCTGCAGCCTGATAAAGAGGAGCTAAAGCATCCCGCTGCTGGAGACAGAGTCTCAGAGGCCATAGCTCACGGTTCCCAGCCTCCGACTCAGAAACCTGAAAACAAACCTCAGGCTTCCTTTCTTCATCTGCATTATTTGAAAGCAGAGTCAGCGTCATTTTTCGTTTGTTCTAGGCAAAATTGCAAGATGGTCCTCAAAATCTTTGTCCCTGGGTGTGATTTCTTTGATTACATGATGATAAATGGCAAAGTGCCTGCCCTAGTCAATGAACCCTGTAAAAGCAGTAAGTAAGGAAGAAAACGCAGAGGAATTGAAAACACGGGAAGGATTTGATGGGGCAAGAGGGAGACATCGTAGGGCAAAGTCCTGAGGGATTGTTAAGGAGCTGAGAGCAGCCCCCCAGATGCAGTCAACAGGCAGGAAACTGGGCGCTTTCTCGTACATCTGCCAGAAAGTGAATTCTGCCCATAATGGAATGAGTTTGGGGGGCCCTGAGCTCCAGATCATACTGTGCTGGGCTGACACCATCATTTCAACCTCTCCAGACGGCTCCCTCATGTAATCTCAAACTTCCGGCCTGCAGAACTTATTTTGTAGTAGTTGTTATACAGCAATTGAAAAGAAATACACACCTTCCCATTTGCAAATTACTCCTGGGGACTAGTTATCACACTTCAGTACACCTGGAGCTGGGATGCATGGATTTTGACTACCGTCATTATCCTGTTGAGAAAACTAAGGTTCAAATTTTCCAGTCATAGTGGTCTTCTTGTTTAAATGGGTTGATTTATTACTTATTTTGAAGAAAATTCAAACTTCTAGAAAACTTAGTAGGATACACAGAAATTTTTTTCCTGAATCATTTGGGTATGAATGTGATATGTGATTACCCCCAAATACAGTAGTTGGGCAAATTTCTTATGAATAGTGACATTTGTGTGTGTACATATAACATAGTCATTAAACTCAGGGTATTAACACCAATTCATCTTTCAACTACCCACTTTTTATTTTTTGGTAGTGGAAATTGAACTCACAACCTCACGCTGGCCAGGCAAGTGCTGTGCCATTGAGCTATATCCCCAACTGCTCTAATTTTTACAATGTATCCAAATAATTCCCTTTATAGACAAAAATTGGTTTGGATTCACATATTATGCTTAATCATCATATCTGCTTAGCTGCCTTCAGCCTAAAATAGTTTCTTCTTCTCTCCTTGATGTTCATGACCTTGAACATCAAATATGACAGGACCAGTCCTGGAGACTGTGCTTCAGCCTGGATTTTCCTGATTTATCTTCATAGTAGTTATATCCTTTGGTAAGAATATTAGAGAAATGTTATGCTCTTTTTATCGATTGCTATAAAATAGTTTTTATAATTTCACTTGTACCAATATTAACAATGTCATCCTTGATCATTTAAGGGGGGTCTCTGCCAGGGTTTTCCATAGTATTCTTTTTTATTTTTAATGAACAACTATTTCTTAGGAAGACAATTTGAGATTACGTGAATATCATGTCAATGAACTTTAAATTTTCATGTACAATGATTATATCAGTATGGACTCTTGGTTGCCCACTTCATTCAGTGTTTTGTAATCTGTTGTTTCCCTTTCTTTTTATATTCAAATTGCCAGAAATTTGACCAAAAGGAATCCCTTCAAGCTGGATTGGCTTGTGTTATTTTGACAGTTCACAAGTTCCTCTAGTCTTTCAACACTTTCTTAGGCAGAAAATCTGGGGATTTTGGCATTTTCTCTGAATAGTCCTATTGTTTATTTTCAGTGAAAAATGACTTTGAGAAGCCAAGATCTGGACACTGGCTTTACATGTTGCGTCTGTGGTGCTGCTGCTCGCGACACAATGAGCTTCTTTCAAAGTCTCTAAAATGCAGCGCTTTCTGCTGTCTCATAACTTTCATGTGTACGATTCCCCCTAGGTGGGATGCTGTTCCCTCTTCATGCAATGAGTTTTTTCTATGTATTCTTCAGAAGAAGCATAAGCCTCCTTCAAGGAAACTTTCCACATGTATCTAGACTTGGTAGGGTTTTCTCTTAAGCATCATATCCTTCTAGAGCATTTATACTATAACAACTATTTGGGAATGTAAGACTTCTCAAGAGAAGAGTAAGTTTTGCAAGACAAAGGTTGGTTTTGATCAGCGCTGCACCAGCTGTGCCTAGGACAGGGCCAAGCAAGTGTTAGTTTCCAATAAACATTGTCGAGTGCCTGAGTGACCAAACGAACAAAGGATATAAAGCTTTTTCGGTGCCTTCCCAGGGGACCACTCACAATATTCAAAGGTAACAGGCTCTGAAATAGTACTCACTAAATTCTCAGACGTAAGGGTTTGATTTGATTCTTTCTGACAAACTCCTAAGTTTTGTACATTGGATCAAATATTTTCCACATTATTTTTGAAGTTAATTTTTCTTGAAATGGGTTCAGACAAAAGTGAAAAACCAGGTGTCCTCTGGAAAGGTCATAGAATTTGCCACTATTGATTTAATAACTTGGGTTTATTCTCCATTAGATTTATTTCTGAGTAACTTTGCTAAGAAAACAAAAAGCAGCAGCAGAATATTTAATTTGATTGCATAACTCTCAATCTTCACCACCTCCTGGGTGCCTAATTAAATCTTGTTACACATTGCCTTGTCCTTGAATGTGGGCTGGTCTGAACATCTCAGAAATGGAATTTGTCAGAGAAAAAATCCAGAAACTTGCTTCTAGACAGTGTGAAAGTTAATAACCCTAGCACTGTCGCTGCAGACAGGTTCGAAACACAATCATCTTTTAGCTTGATGCTTTTCTGCTTTTCCTATGGTTTTTGACTCAGCCCTAGGCTCACTAAAGCCCACCTTACCTTTGCTGTACCTCTAACTGGGCTATGTTTTTGTGTCAGATCCCTGGGCATTGTTTGAACCAATTTGTTATTGAGTCCTATTGACTTGCTAAAAAGAAAGTAGGATCAGCATGGCAGGTCTGAGTAGCTACATTTCTTTCAATCCTCAGAGATAGCGGTGTTTTCCAAAAGGCCTTTTCATTTTACAGGTTCTGAGATGAACAGCTGAAGAACTTGGTAATTTCTTCCCTGTTCATGGTGTATTACGGGCTTTGTTATAAAAGCAGAACCTCATAACAACTTTATGCAATGGAAAATAATTATTCAACAATTTCTCCTTTACTCAGCTCACACTGGGGTTTTCTTCCACCCCAGCATATCTGGCAGAACAGAAAAACATTTTTCAGTCGTTCCATTCAAATAAGATGAGAAATGCAGAGGAATGTCACATGTGAATTATGAGTCTCTCCCTTGCTCTTGTAAAGCTACGGTGCAAGACAGATTCTTAAGCTGCTTAGCCACACTGAAGCCTCCGTGGCTTGACGCTGCCACACTTCCCACCAAACACCTTACAAATTACATTACATTCAAGAAAATTCTGTTATTCAACCTCCCCAAAGTGGTGTTTTTTTCTTTAGTCAGTTATCTTTCAGGTGATTTACCATTCAGTTATGACTCATTTGACTCAATTATTAAGTGAACATTCATTATGTCTCAAGTGAACATTCATTATGGCTTAAAAATAGCCATAATGGATACAATTGTTGGATGTAATTTAATTAACTAGGTCTTTTTAACTACACTAAGGAAATGATAATGTGGGCTTTATTAAACAAATTGTCCTGATTCCTGACTGAGTATTCAAAGAAGCAAGAGCAAAGAATGAAAGCAAGTTTACTAAAGTCTCCTGTAGTGAGAATGCTATTTGGAAATATTTGGTTCCATTTTGAAGTGAGAAATTAGGCTTTTTCTGAATGGAGATATATTTTACTCATTGGATCACAATTGAATTTTGAAAGCAAAATTGGCAATACTTGCACCATTTCTAGCAAAGAGAATATAGAGATAAAAGGCTTTCTGTAGACTGTACTTTTAGGTACCACAGCAGACCCAGTGGGGCTTCCTCTGGGGCTATGCTTCATTTGCCAGGATGAATGTATCACTTCCAACACTGAGGAGCATCACCACAGTTTCACAGAGTACTGCTCTGTGCCGGACATTGGCAAAGCAAAGCATGCTACAGGAACAGAACCGCTAATAATATTTAATGATAACAGTCTCTGATGGGCAAGATCATTGGAATGAGCTCTGTTAAATTATCCAAAGAATTAGATATCTAATATATTTTTCTGTATAGAGGCCTTCTTTAGCATCCTTCTGTAAACAAATATCCACTTCAAGTAAACAAATAGCCTACAAATGACATGTTCCTGTGAGGAATCTAAAGTATCTATCTACCCAGGTGGCTGAGTAGGGGTACGTTATTATGGCAAGTGTGTATGTTTCTGGCATAACCAGTTATTCATCTCAACAGCTGATAGTCTCTCTGCCTTCCCACTTGTAGTCATATGACACCCAGAGAGGATCCCTGCCCTCGGAGGCTGCTCATATTTATCTTCCAAATGCTAATATTAAAATAGAGCTCTTGATGCAGGTAGGGGCAGGAGTTAAGGGCATTACCATCAAAAAGTACAAATCACTGAGCAACTTCTTTCAACATAAAGCATAAGCACCTTCTCTTCCAGAAGTCAAATAGCAAATACATATTTAAAATCCAAATAAAATTGGTACTATATTGAGATAATTTTATTCCTCTTTTACCTTTCAAACATTTTCATGAAACTTTCAAACATGTTTTGAAAGTGTTTACAAAACTAGAATCACTTAGGAAATCTGAAAATATTATTTCAATTAAGATACACAGAAAATTAAATCATCTAATATAGTTAGAATCTAAAATATGTAAGTTTTTTATAGTGGAGGGCATTGTAACCTCGGTCTTCATTGGTTAACAATCATTTGTTAAATGAATAAAACCAATGAGATATTGACAAAACAAAGATCCTGTTGGTTAAATAAAAAATAATAGAATAGTAATACAATTATATCATTCTTTACTTGCAGGAGAGCATGATTTTGATTCATCTGATGGAAGTTTTAATGGATTTACTTTCATCCTCGAGAAAGATGTTCTGGGAAATTACTATTTTATTTGGTATTAATAATGCTATATGAAATTGTTCCTTTGATCTCTCTATTCTTGCTATACTAGTACTTATTTTTCTGTTTAACTATAGTTTTATACTCATCCATTTTAAAGAGAAACTTAAATGAAGTCAACAACTGTGTCTGAGAACAGCAAACCATTTGGGAAATAGCAATGGGAGATGCACAGAAGCAAAGCAGTCTGTTTACTTGCTACTATAATAGCTTATCAAGTTTATGCTTGTTTTTTTTTTTTTGATGCTGGACTCGAACTCAGGACCTTGTGCTGTGCCTCTGAGCTACATCCCTGGCTAGCATTTTGTGTCTTAGCCTTCTTTTTTGCCTCTAGAATTATAAAATGATGGATGCAACTTAGAAAATAGTTTACAGCAATGCTTGGACTTTTCTGTAACTTTTTACTTTGATGCAGAATATAATACAGTGCAGGAAACCGTAATGTGGAATATGAAGCAGGATGTAAGAGGTTCATTATTATGGCAAGTGTGTCTGTTTCTGGTATGAACATTTATTTACCTCTACTTGTCAATGGTTGAGTAGTTTCTATCTTGCCACTTGTAGGTGATACCGAGTAAGGGTCCCCTCCCTCAGAGGCTGCTCACATTTCTCTTCCAACTATTACTATTAAAACGGAGCTCTTGATGCAGGTAAGGGCAGGAGTTAAGCATCATTACTCTTTTTGAAGGGACTTTCACAGGGCAGGTACCTATGCTCCTAGTTAGGAAAAATGATGCAGGGGAAAGATGTTATGAGGAGACTGAAATTATGCTGTGTGGAAACGTTCCAGGAAGACAAAGGGGAGGGCCGGAATGGAAAGCAGCCAGTGTGGCAGCCAGGAGGGGACACGGAGGACGTGGTTGCTGTTAGACTACGGACATTCAAGAACTAGACTTTTTTATGAATAGAATGTAAGAGACCCTAGAATCCTTTCTCGTGTACCTCACAAGCTAGAGAAAGTGTGAACAAAAGGAAAGAGTCCCATCAAGTAACCTTAGACTAGAACAATCAATGTCATTGATGATTTTTTACAGAATCAAATATTATTGTATTTAGCAAATATTGATTTTTTATTTTCATGATTCCTTCTGCATCTATTCGTTGTAATACTACTATGAAGAAGAGCTGTTCTTTTTCACTTTCATAAATAGACTCACTGATATTTATTTTATTCTATGGTTTGGAATTCGTTACTATTATTTATTAGCTTTCTTATTTAGTTGTTCTGTATTTGGAGAGCATGAGTGTTTTCACGCTGGCTTCGTCGTCCTTTGACATCTATCACTATTTCTCTGAAGGGGTTTAACTGTACTAAGAAGGTAAGAGGCAGGTACTGTGTGTATTCATTGTTATTAAAGTGTCAGTGACTATTAATTGTGATAGATTGGACTGGAGAAAGAAATGCCTAACAGATTAGTAAAGGGCAGTTCTGGATGTGTCTATGGATGATTGATACATAAGCCAGTAAACTCTAAGGGGTAACCGACCCCAGTTGGGGGGGACACCAACCAATAGGCTTGGATGGAATAGAAAATTGAAGGAAGAAAGAAGTATGCTCCCTTTGAAAAGGCCCAGTCTCACAGGGGCTGGGGATTTAGCTCAGTGGCATAAGCACCTGTCTTGTAAGCGCACAGTTGTGAGTTTGATCCCAGGTACTGATTAAAAAAAAAAAAAGAAAAGAAAAGAAAAGAAAAGGCCCAGTCTCCTTGAGCAGGTACACCCTTCCTGCCTGCTACCATTGGACCTCTGTCTGCAGGTCTCCAGTTTGTTAAGCGTCTAACACGGACTCCCACGGCCAAGACCCAGAGAACTTTCAGTCCTTCAGCTTTGGACCTGGCTGTATCCCTGGTCTCTCCTGTTCTGCAACTTCTGTCTTCTTAGACTGAGCAGCTCCAGGATCCCCTAGCTCTGGGGCAGGCAGACAGCCACTATAAACTCTACCTTTTCTGATTGGAAGCCTACCTAATAACCCCCCTGTCATAATTATACATCTATTTTCTTCTGGCTCTTGCCCGCTAAACAAGTCTAATTTAATATTGCTGTTTCTGTGCCCAAAGGTTTTATTTTATTTTACTAGAAAATATATCAAATAGGAAGTAGTGCTTAAAAATTGTTTGTATGCACATACAAATATCTCTCTACAAATGCTTCTCTATATGCATCGCACCCAGTTTAAGACCACAGCATTTCGTTTTATTCTGTCCTTCCTACTTTATTTATAATCATTTTCCCTGTCAGCAAGAAACCTAGCTTACATTATTTCAATACATGTATTTACTTAAATCTAGAATACACACTAATGTAATTCCAAATTAGCAAATATATGTTCCTTTAAAAAGCAAATGTATTAACTGCAGCATGATGATGTTTGGATAGAGATCTGTTTGCCTTTAACCTTCAATATCTAGTCAGAGTATAGCTTCCCAAAATTACTTAGGTTGGTTATTTCCCACCTGCTCAATGAAGTCATGGTATTAATTTATAGTATAATTAAGTCCCTTTATCACTATTTACATCCCATTGGGAGTCTTAGTCACACCCACAGATATATCCTAGTTGATTTTAATTATTTATTTTGTGGGTATCTGAAATATTTCTATGGTTCTAAAAGTTAGAGCTGGACTTTTAAGAAATATAGAAGTCACTGCTGTCAGCTACTCCTTTGGAAGGTAACAATCTTCTCAGTCTCCCCTTTATCCTTCTTGTATTTCTTTTGTGCATGTCTAAATCCTTATCTATTAAGGTTTCTTACAGTAAAGATAATTGATTATAATTACTATTCTGTACTTTCTTCTCTTCACTTACCAACATATCCTGGAATCACGGCGTATCAAGTCTGGGCCAGTTGCTCATCACATGAACTCTGTCAACAGGAACTATAAGGAAATAACTATAGGAAACTATAAGGAACTAACTATAAGGAAATAAAAACAAAATTTCTGGGTCCTGTTTGCTCATTCCAATTTAGGTATGTTTAATTGGATATTTCTCCCCATATCTAGCCATCTAAAACATAACCTTCTGACCTAGATATTTTCATGCCTGATTCTTAAATAAGGTGCAGTTTTCACATACCTGTCTGCTTCATTCACCCCTGACCAACTCAGAATTCTCTCTAAAGTACAGGTGAGTAGTGTTCCAATGCCAGTTTCCTGCTTCATTCAGATAACCAGAAGTATAACTCTGGGAACTGGAACTCCAAAAAGGTGATTCTGGGAAATGTAGTTCCACCTGGACAGGGTGACACATTAGGAACCCTCCTCAACACAAGAGAACAACAACAAAAAAGAACTATTTAGATAATAAAGAGCAAAGCAGAAGGTAACTTCTAGTGGAGGCAGACAGGGGACTCATGAATTTCACTACAAAGAATAACTGCAGGTTTTTAATCTAAACCAGGCAGGAGTGCTCTTGGCTATAGGTTCAAAGCCAAGGGGGAACAGTGTTAACTGAAACTGGGGGCCTTTGTTGTGCAGTGACAGAAAACCTAGCATAGCTGCCCTAGCTCGGGAAGCAGGAAATGCATCCAGAAAATTTCAAGCAAAATGTGAAAGTTACAAGCTCATTTTTTCTTGCTGCTTATGGTAAAATGCAAATGGAGGAGAGATTATTGAGGAAAACTCTGTTAAAGAAGAGCTAGAACTTGATGGATTTCAAGATGGCAAGCCATGCTAGGAAATGCCTTCCAAACCCAAACCAAATTCAGGGCACTGCCAGAAAAACACAGATGCCAGAGATGAAGCTGAAATTGCGACTGCAAAATGTTTTCTTCAGACCTTAGAAAAATCAAAGGTGATGCGTCAGATGCTAATGAGTCACAAAAAAGCCCTCCAAATTAAAGGTGTGCCACTACCACTTTTGGTTCAAAAGGACAAGCAATAAATACAAAAGCAGAAAGAGAGGAAGCTAAGACCCCTAAATGTCAGAAGATAGGCTTGACGCTGTTCCCCCAAATGTCAGACACTACGCCACTAAAATTACTCCTCTACAAACAAGTGATGCCTTTCATGTCCAAGGAAAGATAGTTCAGCAGGATCTCAAAGTCTTTTGGAGACTGCATGTATCCCCCCGAATTCCAATGCTGAAGCTTTAACCTTTAATTTGACTGTACCTAGAAACAGAGGCTTTACAGAGAGGTAAGGATAAAGAAGTTTCTGAGGCAGAGCCCTAATTAGATAAGACTTGTGTTTTACTAATAAGAGACTGGGCAGCTCTCCCTTTCTCTTCCTTTCTCTGTTTACATGCAGAGGAAAAACCTCATGAAGATACAGTGAGATGGCACCTCTTGGAAGCCAGGAGGAGGGGCCTCTCTGCTGAGGCCTTGATCTTAGACTATTGGCCTCCAGAATTATGAGAAAGTACATTTATGTTTTTTAAACCATCTGGTCTATGGTATTTTGTTGTGGCAACCTCAGCCAACTAAAAGAAGCCACAAGGCAGAGCCAAAATAATGAAGAATTATTGCTACACTTTGTGACCTAATTAAGAAATTTTTCCTGATAGATTCCAGAATTACTGTGGACCAAAGTTTCCTTTAAACCCACCTGCCTTCGCTCTCCTTTCTGACCAGCAATATTTATAAGACTTATTTTAGGTATTTTGCACCCTTGTGGGTTGATGTGTAGAAAACCAATATTGTGGATCTTTATTTTCACAAATCTGTTGAAATTGCACAAAGACCTAAGCTTTCAGAACTACACCTAAGAAGCCTCAGCCATTCCTGATTTGGACGATGAAATTTTGGAGTTAGAACAAAACCTTGGGAGACACTGATGTATTTGAAATGTGCAATGGTATGAATAATTGGGACCCAGACAACAGGCTATGTTATTGTAGAGTCTGTAATATGGTCCCAGTGAATCTTTGCTCTTGAAAGTCTTGGATTTATAAATCTTTCTACTTTGTGGGTTGGGTTTACTGACACTCTGCTAACAAACAAAGCATAGAAGAAATGGTGGCAGTCATCAAGGAGCACAATACAAAAAGCTAGCGGCTTCTATCTAGAGTTTGGTCTTTAAATCATTCTCTAAGGGGTTAAAGCTCTGCCATACTGGTATTTCTGGCCAACAGCCAGGGAGAATTTGAGAGCTGCCAAGATCTACATAAATGTGTTTGGAAATGGATATTCATCTAGTTAAGCCTTGAGGTGATTTGAACCCCAGCCAAGAGTTTCACTGTGGCCTTGCTAAAAATCCTGAGAGTAACCCACCCAAATTTTGACCTGTGACTTTTGAAAATTGCATGTTGGTTGTTGTGGCTATTAGGTTTGGGTATAATTTTTTGTGTGCTAAAAAGTAAATAATGTGTTTGCTGTTATCACATCTCTTAAAATGTCTCCAATGTACCCTTAAGTTTGTCTTTCATCTGGTATTTACTTTTATCCTCCGGGTTTTAGTATTGCTTCATCTTTACCTCTCCTCACTGTTCTCCCCCCAGTTACATCAGGGAGCTCCCAGTTTATCATTTCTCCTATAGTATTATCCACTATGTATCTTTTACACTTTTTTTTTCTTTTTGGTACCAGGATCGAACTCATGACCGCCTGCTTGCAAGGCAGGTGCTTATGCCGCTGAGCTAAATCCCCAGCCCCTACTATGTATCTTTTAAAGAACACTTCCAAGTTACTAGCTTACCACAGAAATTGCATCAAGGGATGTTTTAGTGACAGAAATAAGGCTTGTAGAGCAGCAACATGTGCAGCCATTCCTCATAATTTTCTTTCCTCAAAATAAAGATTAATTATTCCACAGAACAAATGAGGGATTTCTGAGTTTAGAAGTTAACAAAATAGAGAAGGTGAAGAAATAGGAATCAACCACTTGGCAGGAGGCTAAAATGGAAGTCAGATGTGTAATTGATGATGACCAGCTGCATGGAAATGACGAGCGACTTCAAGAGCAGCTTGCCTCTTGGTGAGGGCTGAGTGACATAGAGTGGTCTGCATTTCTTATGTAACTCTTCCTTTGACTCTTAAGTCCATCAGAAAACTCTGCTAAGAGTTTGGTCAGTATAAAGCGGAGTGAAATAGTGCAGAAAAAATTGCCTGACAGATATGAAGTGAAAGCTGAGAAAAACTTAAGAATTCTACACTACACTAGAAGTCAGAAGCGATCAGGAAGTACGAAAGTGACATCCTCCCCATCAAAAAACTCCGACAGGAATTAATGTAGCTTATGGTAAATACACTTGATTTGAAACAATAGAGCACTCAAAAGCTTTGTGCTTAAATACTAAAAACAAACAAACAAATAAATAAATAAAAATAAATGTAGGAATTTAGTGCATTTGTGATTATTCCAAGAAGCAGCTGTTTTGGGTATATATCCAGACTCGTGTTACTAACACACTTGCTAAGATCTGCTTATGGCTTAAGTGTGTCCCCAAAGATTTATGTCTTAAAACTTGGTCTTCAGTGTGGTGATGTGAAGCAGTGGTGGGTCCCGTAAGAGGCAGGGCTAGTGGGGGGGTCATTGGTCTATGAAGGGTGTATGCTAGAGGAATTAGCATAGTTTTCATGAGACCCACAGTTCTTTGTCTGTTTTTATCTGCTATTGTGACACCATCTACCAAAAGGTCATAATGCTGGTAACAAGTTTCTAACCTTCAGAATTGTGAATGAAGTAAATTTTTCTTTATTAAGTATTCACTCTCAGATATTTCATTGTTGTATCAGAAAACAGATTAATACACACTTCTTGTTGTATATCAGGAACAATACTGTTAAAATATTTATAAGATTTTACGCATTTTGTAAAGGGAAAGAGGAAAGAATAAAAAATTTGACCTGCTTCTACTACTTTAGTGAATTCATAGATATGATGGTACTTCAAATGAAATTGGCCAAGTTTGAGTGCATCTGCAGAAAACAGATATTTATTCACAAATTGCTTACGAGGAAATGGTAAAGATAAAATAATAGAACAACAATATTATATTGAATTGACCTGAAAAGAAGCAGCTCTTAATCCCAGCCTATTGATTCCAATACTTTTCAGCTAAAGGATATTAAAGTCACACTACTTTTACCTGTTGTAAAACCTCTGTAGCAAATCCAGTTTACTATGACTAAAAATATTAATAAAAAGTACAAGAATTTTGGCTTTTTTTACATAAATCTTTGGAGGATAGTGAGAATTTTATCTAAGATTTCTCCCGGTTTTAGAAACCTAGGATTTTTTTTGTAACAGCGTTCATGATGCACAATTGTATCTTCAGTTCGTAAAGCTGGTTATTTTCATCTCAATTAGCCAGCTCACTGGACTAGAGGAATGCTTCGTTTTTGTTAGATTTTGCTGTCAAATACAAAGGAATAATATTACAGCACAGTTTCCTCTCTATTGCCCACAGCGATGATAAACCGGAAGTGTGTACAAGCAAGAGTAAAGTATGTCAATCAAAAAACAATCTTGCCATGTACTGAGTTCTTTTTGTATAATAGAAAATATCCTCATAGTGCAAGCATTGACCTGTTCTTGATTTCTGGAAGAATGATGGTTTTGTTGGGCACAGTCAAAAATATCCAACATGTCAACTCTCTGTCTCATAGATTAGTCATTGAAGGTATAAAAGTTACAAGTCATCAGCTCCCGGCTGCCCACTATGCTTCTGAATTGATTAAAAAACCTTTTAATATTGGTGTAAGACAAAAACAAACATTATTTGGAAGTATACATCATGTAGATATAGATATGTCTGTATGTATACTCCTGTAAGCTACAAACTGTCCTGGAGGGTAAAGAGGAGGGCCCCGAAGAGGGGGCTATGATACCATGCTTGTTCCTCTCTCTGAGTTTCATCTTCATTTTATTCATCTTTCTAGGGAGCTCCTTCTTTCCCTTCCTCTAATCCAATTTCTCCCAGTATTTAAGATCTATTCTGAGTCTTTCTGCCTCTGCTCTCCCTTCCCGTCCTCCTGCTTCTCCGTGTTGTTCTGCTATACCATTACATATATCACGGGCTTAGCACTTAACAACACACTTTTATTGCTCTCTGAATGTTCCATTTGTCAGATTTGTTTCTCTGACTGAATGACTTAAGGACAAGGACTCTGAATTACCATTATGCTGTATCATCATGTTAAATAATTGAGCAATGATAAATTGGAATAATGATTTTTACACAGGCCGAAATTTTGAGTAAGAAATTATAATCGGTTCTTAAAATTGGGGTCTCAACTTTTTAGAATGTTTCCTTGTTTTCAAGATATCCGTGTCCTCTATTTGAAATACAATGCAGTTTAGTAGTCAAGACCACACTGTCTTTGAATCCCAGTTCTCTAATGTACTAGTTATGTAATCTTAAGTAACATCAAAATCCTCTGCTTAGGTTTATTATCTATAAAATAGAGATAATTATAGCATCTCACTCACAACTTACTGTGATAATTAACTGAATTCATTCGTGGACAACATATCTAATATCTGGTACATACAAATAATGCTGCAAATGATGACTATTTTGCTTAGGTTGAATATAAGTTAGATTTCTAAATTGGCAAGTTGCACAAAAAGTTGGTTGGTATGCCCTGGAGGAACAAAGTCATTTTAAACTGAGTTTTTAGAAGATAACCTACTTGAGATGAACTGGGAATTGTGGTCTGAATTAAAAACAAGAGGTTTATTCTAAACATAAGGCAAAAGTGATGAAATTGAGGAAGGTCATCCTTTAGCAAAAGCCTAAAATGTAGCATCTTTGTCCTATCCTTTTTTTGTTTTTAGATCCCTGACCTATGAAGAATTTAGATCAGACTGATAAGGTAAAGTTGATTTTAGGAGCAACTGTAGTATAATAACCAGTTGTAGGATTAATATGGGCAATAGATTCAGAAAATTACATTGCCATGCTGACAGATGTTTATCTATCATCTGTCTATCTATGTATCTATCACCTAGCTATATGAAATATGAGGTAGAAGAATTAAAGATAAAGAATTAAGATGAGGCCAAGAAGAAGTGTAAGTAATAACATTAATTCCAAATAACTGTGTGCATTAATTCCAAATAATGAAAAATATGATGGAGTGTAATTTTTTTTAAAACTGTGCATTTTAATTCTAAATAGTGGTGGAAATCCTGTTTTCCAATGAAATACTTCCAGACGCATAAAATGTTGGTTCTAAATGACAGATTCACTTAATTAAGAGGCTTAGGAGTCAGGTGGGCCTGCTTTTGAATCTCAGTTCTGCCACTCTGTAGAATCATTTAACTTCTCAGGGCTTCAATTCCCTCATTGATGAAATAGGGATGATAGAACCTTCTGGAGTCCTCAGTGACAGGGTGGTATAGTTTTTAATTTCTCTGCTTCTCTGCCACACTTCCAACTAATCTGATTGACTGGAGATTAGGTCACTTACTGGGTGTTTTTTTTTGTTTTGTTTTGTTTTTTCCTGATTTCAGGTTGCTGTGCACAAGAAAAAACAAATGTGAACGGGCTGTGTCTGTCTCTGGCATGTCCCCTCTAAAATTTGAGTCGCAAACTGGGTCATAGGCTTCTCGGCAGAGGACTGGAAAGACTCTTGGATTCCAAGTTTTTCATTAGAGCCCTGAATTTGGAGGACTCAAAGCAGACTTCCGACCAATGTGAAATGTACAGCACATTCTGCCTTCCATATTTCTGAGGCATCTGTCCACCTCTTGAAAGCCTCATTAGCCTCATATTCTAAGACAGCTAAAAGTTGGTTCCTTAGACATATCATAGTCCATTGATACTTTATCTCCATATTACTGCTAAAATATTTTTCATAAGCTTTTTGTAAAAACTAAGAGAACAAACAAACAAAAAACTAATGGCAAGAATATTGTTAAAATAGTAAGCAGAGAGTCTGGCAGATAGGAGAGCAGGCGTGTAATGTGTTAATTTCCCTTTATTTTATTTTTACAACTAGAAAATGAAGAGACAAAGGGGAGACATTTTTCTAAATTTATTTAGCTAAATAATGGCCGGATGAAACTCGAACTCAAAACACCTGCTTCTCACCATCATTTTTTTCTTATGCACCCTTTTTTCTCCAGTCTTTTGATGCCTCCTGGAACCTGGCACAGTGTCAGCACAAAGCTCCTCTCTTAGGCACTGCAGGAGCTTGGCTTCACTCAGGTGCTGACTGTGACCCTTTATCATTTACCAAATTGCTCTCCCCTGTGTGGCTTCCCTTTGCAGAGGTGTTGAAGAATTTCTTCTCTCCTCTTGTAACCTCCTTGATTGCTACCTTGAATTTTCATGCCCTTAGACTGGGATTCCAGCATTATAGCTCCATTCTGAGTTTTGTTCTCCATGTTGAATTTTAACCCTCCCTTTACACTGGCTTGCTGTATACTTCCTAACAAGTGTTTTACTATCACTTTTAAGTCAAAACAATGGAATCATTGATTACCCAATCTTTATCTCTTCACTCCTCTCCCAATTACATGCACCTTCTGACATTTCCAGTTTTACAAAAGGAACCACTCTTCTTCCTTTAGATTCAAGCCCTCAGATTCTCTCCTTCCTTCCTGAAGGCTCTGCCGCATACATAAAGTTGTCCTAGAGATACACTGAATAATATGGTAGCTACCAGCCACATATGTCAGGGACCACTTTAACTGTGGATAGTTTGGCCTACCAAACAAAGTGAAAAGCAAAATTTGATCACTTTACTATCAACAAGAACATCAAATGTCTCACTAACACTTTTTATTTTTTATTTATTTTTATTTTGTATTTTTCATCGGTACCAGGGATTGAACTCATGACCACGCTCTTGCAAGGCAGGCGCTTATGCCACTGAGCTAAATCCCCAGCCCTACACTAACACTTTTTGTAGTGATTACATATGGAATCAATGTTTTGAATATATTGAGTTAAATACAAAATATTGAAATTTTTTTTCTTCTTTTTTTTTGTTTTGACATGGTTGCATTTTTTTTCTTTTTTGTTTTTTTGAGATAGGGTCTCACTATGTAGTTCAGACTGGCCTCGAACTTGTAGCAGTCCTCCTGGCTCAGCCTTCCAAGTCCTGAGATCACAGGCTACTTTATATTTTTAATAGACTACACTGTTCTAGGTCATACTTATCTTTTTTTCAAGATTTCTTAAATCACTTCCATTAAAATTTTGCTAACATGATCTAGCTCAAGCTTCCTACAAGGCATCCTAGCATGTATCTCTGCATGTAGACGACTGTTCGTGCTTCCATCTCCCTTGTCCATGCTGCATTCTGTCTCCAAATCTATAGTACTATTGAAAATTTCAAATTAAACCACTCTCCAGTTTAGAATAAAATGCCAAATTGCTTCTCTCTGCCCATCAGAGTTCAAACTGTTATAGTTGTCAGCCCTGTGCTCCTTTGTAAATTACCCATGATGCTTCAGAACAGCAAGAACATGCAAAATAATATGAATGAAACTGTATTTAGCTGTAGGAGTCTTAGTTTTCCTGTGGGGTGTGTGTGTGTGTGTGTGTGTGTGTGTGTGTGTGTGTAGGACATCACATAGCATGCCCCAATGACCCTAACTTAATTAAGTCTGACTCAGAGAAAGTTGTCTGTACAAAAACAAATTATATAAGCTAAACTAAGTTTCCTTCCCAACAGTCTCCAAAGCCACTCACCTGTTGACAAAGACCAGCAACCAATAATAACAGAAAGGGTAAAAAGAGAGGCCTCTGCAGCAGGGCCTTAACTCCCCTACTGAGAGGACAGAAGTGATAACACTGTCTTAAAGATCAGAAAGCCTGAATTTTGTCCACCAATGAGAATCAGTTCTCTTTGAGAAGAGTGAGAAATCACTAAATTTTTCTGAAGCAATTTATGAAGACAATTGAAAAGAGAAGGAAAGGAGAAACAAGTATCATTCAGCTTTTCAGATCATTGTTTGCTGATTGTCAGCTGGCAGATGGAGCAGACTCCAAAAGTTCTTCTTTCCAAGTAAAATCAAAAAATGTTTTAATAGTAAATCTTCCGTATTCTTGGACTGCAGGGAAAGAGGAAAGGAAGTCACCAAGAAGCAAGCCCTCCCTGCGAGTCAGCACCATGCATGGGGGCACTGTAGCAGAGCCAGATGCCAGCCCCTTCTGGCACATGGGCTGGGAAACAAGAAGAGCCAATTCCTACCCTTGCTGTAAGCAACCAGCTGACCCAGAGAAATGCAGGCCGTGATGATAGCTAGTGAGGTGAAATACAATATGTTTCACTGACTTTGCAGGTCTAATAGTCTTAGCATCTATTCAGAGGATAACAATACAAATGTAGCATCTATGAGGATCTTCTTCTGAAGGTGAATACCCTATCATCTTGTTTTGAAGTCTTATATCATTTTCATTGTTTTATTTGGTTGAGTTTTATTCTGTTTTGTTTTGTTATATCTGATGGCATGGGTGGATATTTCAAAGATAACAAGGTATATTACGGTAGCCATTTTGGATTTACTATTGTCTTGTTTTGAAGTCCTTTATTGCACTCATTGTTTTATTTTTATTGGTTCTATTCTGTTCTGTTTTATTTGATTGTTACTATGTCTGACGTTATGGGCGGTTATTTTGAAGACAAGAGGAAGCATTATGGTAACCATTATTGATTTTCTATTGTTCTGAAGTCTTACGTCACTTATACTGGTTTGTTTTGGTTGGCTTTATTCTGTTTTATTTTGCTTGGTTTTATTCTCTTTAAAATAAAAAAATCAAATCTTCCAATGGAATCTCCTAATTTGAGATTCAACACCAAACCCTACAATTATTTCTCTCAACTCAAATCTTACACACCAGCTCATCACCAGCGGAATACTGGTTACTGCTCATTAGTGACCGTTTCTACTAATGTCATGCCTTCGCTCAGGACATCATCACCCTTGCACGCAGTGCCTTAAAACTGTAGAGCTAGAAGGGAAGTGGAAATCATCTGCTTTTACTCTTTGTTTGATGAAACAATGATCTGGAACTGACGAAGTGAATTTCTGATAGAGATCAGAACCCAGATCTGCTTTTGCCATCACATCACTCATTTTTCTTATTTTCTGATTTTGCATATTGAAATTTTACCTGTTCATCCATATCTAAGATAAACAGTACTTGATGTCCAGCCAGCAGCAAGCCATTGCCCAGCGTCTACTTTCCTCCACTCTGTAGCCTTTTAGATATGCATGATTCTTAGCTGTCGTCTGAGATTTTCACAAGTGTGAGATAATGAAGCTCTCTGATGTAACATACATCCAGTAAAATCCTTTCCATGTAGTGTTTTACATGTGTCAAATAAGTTATTAATAAAAAATGTAGCAATTTGTAGTCTTTATCATTAAATCTATAAGAAAATGAATGCATAAAAATGTTAAACAGGTACAACCAAGAGGTAATATGTTTTTATCTCCTTGAACAAAAAGATTCCATATGTATTTTGATATTTGTTATTGATTTTTAAAAAGATTATAATTTCTCCCCTCTTCATGTCTTTCCTTCAACCAGAAGCATTAGTGATAAAAGCAGAGATCAAGCTATTAGAAATTTAAAGATTCAGTTTGGAAATCTGCATGTCTCTCTAAAATATGATGAATGCCAGTTCAGCTGAGTGCAGAAAGGCTTCCAGCCAGCTGAGTTAAATTGAAAAAGAGCTGGTTAGATTTCCTTAGTGGATGTTTAAATGTAAAAAAAAAAAAAAATCCATCACCACAATTCTTCTGTTCCAGTATGTTTATTAAGTAAATATTTATTATACTAAAATCCATTTGAAACTAGAGGGGCGAGAAGAACAGGAATTTCATAGCTTTGTATATGGGATTCACTTACAGAGGATAAAATCATCAATTTGGAGTAATTTAAAAGGGACAAAACCATCAATATACTTCTATTTTTAAATGTGGTTTATGTAGGCCTCAAAGAAAGGTTAAAAACTAAAACAGCCCAAATTAAAATTCCTCCTAGGAAAAATACACACACACACACACATTCCATTCCAGAGGGCCTACCAGTAATTTTTAAAATGAAAAAAGGTGGGTAGCAAAAACTAAAAAGTAGTAACAGGTCTCCATGTTTTTGACATTAAGAATCAAACCACGAATGTTTGTTACAAATAACGTTTAGTGACCATGGGGATAAATAAATATTTAGACACAAATTCACTTCTATGATACAAAAAATGCTTACTAAATATTTATCATATATAAGTCAGTGTGCTGGTTAGAGGATATAAAGATAATTAAAGATCATTATATGTATAAAGATAATGAAAGGCTATTTAATTACTGTACTCAACCAGAAGTTTCAGGCAGTATGGATACTATTTATAGATACTATTTACAGATCAGTTAATCTTATGATCAATCCCTCCTCAATTATTCACTTTAGCACTGATTCCTGAAAATGGTCTGAATTACCAGACTAACTTTCTCTGTTCATCATTTGCTCATTTAATTAATTTCCAAGAAATTATGGTTTTCATTTGGTCCAAGGACTCTCTAAAAATCCCCCTGAAAGACATTTCAAGAGATGAAACTAGGGCCAGGGATTTAGCTCACTGATGTAAGTGCCTGCCTGGCAAGCGCAAGATTGTGAGTTTGATTCCCATTACAAAAAAAAAAAGAAGAAGAAAGAAAGAAACTTTTGGAAGTTCTAGACCAACAGGCTTCATTCAAAATATTTACACATTTCAATAATGTTTACTCATGTGCTATATTTTACTGAATTCTGTGAAATGCATTAAAATTGTCTTCACTGAAAAAGTAAGGGAGAATAATTTAGTATTTATAGGAGAAATTGAAATATAAATCAAACACAAAGACAACTTGAGCAAAATTTTATCAAACTGTGAGTTTCTTCAAAAGTATGACTAGTCAATAGTCGAAAGCTGAACTTTTTCTACTTCCAACTAGGACGTCTATTCCTTAAGAAGTACTTTATTCTTTGTCTCTGTGAACTTAACAAAGGGTCTCTGCTATTAAGCACTCAGTAATGTACATTGATGAATGAATGAATGAATGAATGAATGAATGAATGAAGACAGTGAAAAATATGGCCTTACAGTATTTGGAACAATTTCACTTCTTAAATTTAAGTGAACCCAAAAGTTAAACAAAGGTAGGGAATAACTCAGTAATGTAGAACCACCCGAGAAAACCAGCAGGTTTTACCCTTGGCTAAAACGGGGAGTTCAACCTGAGAAAATGTAATGGATTAGATGTTGAAGCTGTGGAATTACTGGGAGGTAGTGAAAAGGTAAGGGGTAACATCTAGTTAAAGAAGTTAGATTGTTAAAAGTCTGCCTTTGAGGGGAACATTGGGACCTCAGGCTCCTTTCTCTGTGAGGTAAACAGACTGCCTCTGCCGCATGTTTCACTGTTACATATCATGCAACCCCAGGCTTACAGTGATGGCCAAGTGACCATGAACTGAAGCCTCTGAAAGCATGCATCAAAATAAGTCTTTTCATCTGATAGATTGATTTTCTCAGGTATTTTGAAAGTGACCGAAACCAGATTCACAGAATATCTGAAAGAGGGTGGCCACAGACCGACCCAGGGTCGCTCCACTGGGCCTTGCAGGGAAATCCTATAGGACCTTCCACTTGAGTCCACTTGAGATGCAGCCCGCATGGAAACTTCACCACCAAATGCTGTAGCCCACAACCTGACACCCTAGAAATCTGTCCAGTGTTTTGGACAGAGCTATCCAATTCCAAAGAGTCAACAGTATTTACTGCCAAAGATTCCTCTGCAAAAGTTTGAGGACATATCATTCTCATATTTTGCCCTCCTTGGTGAGAGGTTTAAATAAACACATAGCTTCATTCTGAAACTTACGAGCTGGGGATTGTTTGAAACTTCCGTTGCACACCATTCAGAAGAACATGTATGACCTCCAGGAAGACTCAGGCTTGGAACTCTTCTAAGAGGGTAATCATAAAATTAATGTTTTCTCTATTTAAAAGTGATTTGAAATTAAAAATAGCTCTATTTATCTTAGAGAGGGGAGATAGGCTGTCAAGGAGCAAGTTTACATTGCTAAAGACCATCCATAATCCACACTACACCCTGCAGGGTTTTAGCGTCGAATATGTTGCTCAGGGCACCTGTCACCTGTGCAATGTATCTTATTTGATCAATAAAATGCATGATTAATTTAAACTTTGTAGGAACACAAACAAAAGTTCGTTTTTTCAAATATTCATGGTTTGGCATTTAAAAGAGCTCTGATTTGTGTACTGAAAAGTCTCATTTATTATTTTCATTTTGTGGGAAATATGAGGAATTTAATTGACTTTACCAAGGTCATCAGCAAAGAAATGATGAGAAACCTGAGAGTGAATCCTTGCTGCTTCCAAACATTTTGAAAGTTGGCTCATGTAAAGGGAAGGAAAAAAAAAGCACGATGAAAGAGCACTTCTGGGAATGAAAAAGAGAAACCTTGTCTTTCAGTGCCTAGAGGTCTGTGCTAGTTCCAAAGATAAAGCTTTTATTTTAGGTACAGAGCTCACAGTAATCTTCATTTTAACTGGACACTTTGCTTGTTATATTCTGAATTTGGAAAAATAAATGGAATAATCACAAAAGCACAGTCTTATAAAATTTGTCCTTACAAGTCTGATGTTTAATGGCAGGGTTCTGTGGCTTTGGTAGGTATTTAAATAATTCCATGTTTCAGTGAGATCTACATGTAAAAACTGTCTCCTGAATTGTAACATTTATTTAACCACTATTTGTTGAAAGTTTATTAGCCAGGTACTTGTTAATCTCATCTTCTCATTTAATTCTTGTAAAATAACTGCCTAGGGAAATGCTGCTCATATCATCTTTATTTTATAGATAAGGAAATAAGATATAAAAAAGTTGGCTAATTTTCCTGAGGTCATGGGAATAGTAAAGGCTGGAGGATAAGTACAAACAGGCTGAATATTATCAAAATTATATTAAGTAAAGCTCACAGCCTTGCCAAAGGCTACTCTGTGGTGTATTAAATCTGATTTTTCAGGGTAGTTTCTTTAAAACAACAAAATTAGCAACAGTGAAAACTGCAAAAGAACACCATTTCGTATTTACAGAAAATCTTACCTTTGTTTCTTGCATTTTTATTATTTGTATAATTTTTCTCTGTTGGTTTGATCCTTTGTGCCATTATATAGACAAAGACTTGTAGCAAATTGAACTCAAATTCTCACTTTGCCTTACCTGGGCCATGTAACCTAGGGCATGTTATCTAATTTCTTCAAATCTCTTTCATATTGGCATTCAATAAAAAGTTCCCAAATTTCTAGGTACAAAGGGTTTATTAGGAAGTAAAAAAGGAATTAGCCCAAATTTTTTCTTTCTATTTACAAATGATGAAAGTGAGACCCAGAGAAATAAGTTTCTCTAAAAAGTTTTCCCAGATAGCTCTGTGTAGAACTAGAAAACACATGGTTGCCAGAGTCTCAGGTATGTGCTCTGTCACTACCCTGTGCTATCTCAAGTTGATTAATATATGACTGATAAACTCTGCCATCAGAAGTTTTCCTCAGACAGATATGGAATGATTGTATTCATCTACTGTATGAGCAGAGTTTCAGTATGGAGCAGAGAATTGATTTTGAAACTAAATTAATGGGAGAATCCCTTCTGGCTATATGTGCAACTCCCACTTGCCAATTTGAGCCCATGACATTTTACTTGAGGTTGAGAAGTTACATAAATAACACGGTGGTGGTTTCTGGTCTTTCGATGCTTTGTTGCATGACTTTGCATCGTAGGCATCTGCACAGAACATTTCCATGGATCATTCCCATGGGGAGTGGTTTCTTACAATTACTGCTGCCAATTGACTCCTCAAATGACTCCAAGGGTCTTTCTGTGGCTCTGATATTTCAAAATGTAGTTTTTAATGTGAATACAGTTGGCTTGCTCAGCAGATTTAGAGAAAACACAAAGATGGAATACTATGAATATGATAATGGAGTGATCAGGTTATAACGAGCCTAGAATAATGGGGCAAGTGGAATATAATGAAATTTTAAAAGGGAGATTTTAAGTTCTTCGACTTGCATGCACAAAAAAAATCACTACAGAGAGAAGATGGGAGTATTTGACATAAAGCTGGCATGGATAAATTGCTACTCTTACCATAGATTAAAATCTTTAAAATCTTAAGAGTTGACTATAATCTTTCATGTTAGTCAACAGCAATGCGACTGCCAAAAAATATCATTTTGTCCTGTGTAGCTTACAACATTTGGATTTCAGAACAAAAAAAGTGACGATTTGGTTCTATTCATTTTAGTCAGATTACATATGAACTTTTATTTTCCTTTCTAAGTACCAAAGCCATAGTTAAACTGATAAATATACAGAACTTTTTATAAGATCAAGAGATGACTCAAAACATATAATAAACAGTATGAAGGGTGACTGAAGGAAGTTTGTTATAGAGGGATATGATAGTCGTCAAGAATTGCAGGCTAATAAGTCAATCTGCCACAGTTTCAAAGATGTTGGCATGAGACATTTTTCCTGGGTCAGAGACAATGGGTAGTTTATTACGCCTAGTGATACAGTACTCAGTATCAAGCATTTCTTATGCCTGTTCCTTAAGCCTAATTCCCACTGAGCAACTCAAGGAGGGTCAGATAAAGCTTGCACACACGGTGGATTGATTTACAAGAAAGGGATCCTGAACTTAGGGAACTCCAGTGTTTTATAATGGGCTGTAAGCCAACTGGCCAAACCATTTTCCAGAAAGAAGGGAGATACTATCGCTAAATAAACCTCTTCAAAAAGGACAAGCTAGCATTTGATTCTTTGCTAGAAAGACATGCGGAAACAGGAGAGACTCGTGAGAACTAGCTTTCAACAATGACTACACATTAAGAGTTGTCATGTTAATCTCTGTCTCCTAGGTGATAAATCAAGACAAACTGGTAAAAACTATGGAAAGAAAACTTTCTGGCATATAAAGCTATTTATGGAAAGCAAAGCTAGTATAAATAGGGTGCACACCCTAATAAGTTAGACAGGTGCAAGAAGATCTAGATGTTCAATTTTTTGTTGATCATTAAGGAAAATACTCATGTACCAAGAAGTACTGACCTTAAAGGTAATTAAGCTTCTTCTTGAACTCCAATTATCAGAGAATAGAGGGAAAGAATGAACCAAAGCAGTTTTTCATTTACACATGGAACATATATTCTAGAACATTCCATTAGATGCCTAAAATCTCAGAAAGTACTAAACCTTGTATATATTATGATTTTTCCTGTACATACATGTCTGTGGTAAAGTTTAATTATAAAATAGATACATTAAGAGGTTACCAATAGTAACTCCTAATCCAATAAAATGATTATAACAAAACTGTAATCAGTGATGGTGAATTGACAACTATTTGGAAGAAAACAAGAGACAATATGATAGATAGTGAAGATCTCAGGTCATCTAGCTTTGAATTTTATATGTCTTACATTGCTTTCTTATGTCCTATTTTGTTCTGTTTAATTTTACCCCCTTTAACATAAAAAAAAAAACCTGTACGGAAAGTTATATGATATTGTCTCTGCTTCTGTGACTTTCTATTTCATATTTGTATACTATGATGCATTGTGGGTAACTGAGCCTGCAGAAAAAGAAGCTATGGCTAAGGACGGAATCCTGCAAAAAGGTTAAAAGTCAGGACAAAAAAGGATTGAATGTACTTTCGAGCCACAGAGGCTGCATTGTACTGTGTGTCTTCTGCACCTCTGCGTCCCAAGAGGATGCAGGCATTTCTGATGAGCCACAGACGGGGTGGCATTCACAGCCTCTGTGATCTTTGCTATAATCTCCCTTGTCAGCCCTCTTCAGTTTTAAAGTCTTTTTGGAAACAAAGAAACTCGAAGCCTTACCCTAGATTGATTGTCCTTATTTTGAGAAACAGAAGCTTTGCTAAATAATCCCCTACAATCTAACTGCAAATAGTTCTGACTTCTCAGGCACTTAAACTGAAGCTTCAGAATATTCTAAAGGAAATTGCATTACCTATGCTTTTTTTCCCTAAATAATACATGTTTTATTCCCCAACACCCCCTACAACCAAGAGACACTATTTAAGATTATTATAACTCTTACGTCAATTAGCAGGTAGATCTATTTTCACTCATGAATTTATTCACTTACCAGTTTAAATTCATCTATGTATCCCCTGGATAAGATGACCCAGCTCCACAACCAGTGGGTAGGCAGATGACTGTGGTCATGTAATACAACCAACTTCTTTGTCTCATTATGTGTAAAGTAAGTCAGTTGACATAGACGACAGCAATGTTTCTTTGCAGCTTTTCAATCTTTAAGGAACCCATGAAAATTCGTTTTTGCTTTTTAAAGAACTCAAGTTTGGTGCTCTATGGCTGATAAGTCAGGGCTTGGGAAATAATTAGGGTAGACATCTCTTTTTTGTGTGTGTCTTTTTCCTTTTTATCGGTACTGGGGATCGAACTCACGACTGCCTGCTTGCAAGGCAGGCGCTTATGCCGCTAAGCTAAATCCCCAGCCCCTGTCTTTTATGTTTTAAAAGAAATCTCTCTTACCCTAAAGCAAAGTATAGAAACATCAATCAGAATAGGATCTTGTAGACAAAACATGAGCATTCATTTGTAACCAAAAATGTGACCGAAGTTCTACTCTGAAAAAGTTCAACAGGGCATGAGAGAAAGAATGAAAGAAAGAAAGAAAGAAAGAAAGAAAGAAAGAAAGAAAGAAAGAAAGAAAGAAAGAAAGAAAGAGAAAGAGGGAGAGAGAGAGAGAGAGAGAGAGAGAGAGAGAGAGAGAGAGAGAGAGAGAGAGAGAATGGAGCAAGCTTGGAAAGGGACCAGATTTTTAATAAATAAAACTGCGAACAACAGGATGGGGAGGTCTCTCAGCTGCATAGTGCACATCTGACTGGAAAATTCATGAATACGTTTTCAGAAAGAGGAGGAGTGAACAAAGCTTAAAGAGTTCATTTTTTTCTATCTCTAAACAGATAATCTCTTCTGGCATGGGCCAGTTTGATCCTGAGGGATTGATCGCATGTATTTAGATAATGATTTGGGCACTTATTTTTTGAAGATCATGACTCTACTTTGCAACTTTGTAATTCATCAATAAATGATTTTTCTTGAAAGATTAACATCGCACAAACCCCAGATCTTGTTCAGTGCTTATCACCTTAGAATATTTATTAAAAGTAATCTCATTTCAATATATTTTATATGCAAGTCTAAAAATTTTATCTAGAAAGATTTTTTAGTATAATGATCTACTCAGTGAAAATAATCAGTATCTACCATAATAACTTATAGTAGATAAGTGACTTTTTTCATTGCACCAATTTTTTTGTTTTTTGTTTTTGACGCAAGATCTGCTCTTCAGGCTGAGCCCGAACTCACAGTGATCCTCGTACCTTAGCCTCCCGAATGCAGGGTCTACTGGTGTGTGCCACCACATCAGGTCTCATTACACCAACTTTACCAATGTACTTATAATATTAAAATCTCAAAGGCTAAGTTTCGCACTGTGAAGTCAATAAGAAAAGAACAAAATACATATTTTTTATTACATAAACATCTATGTTAATTTTTGCCTCCTTCAACTGCTGTTCATTTTGCCTCAGCTTTAACCCTTTAAAATAGCAAAAGAATTCTCTCTTGCAATACTGATTAACAGCAGGAGTCAAGTTAATTGCCTTCATATCCAAGTTAAATCCACTTTACTTAGTGTCAAAGGTATTTTCAGAGGTCTCTTTAAGGGAGAGGTGTTATGAACTTAAGGTCTCTTGGAAGGCATAAAAATTGGGTGACTCAGAGCTCAAGCAATGAATGAGTGGGCCTCATTTTTCTGAATCAAAAGTTAGACTGATTCTAATTTTCCAGTTCTGACAGTGGACAAGTTTCTTTCTTCTTTCCTCTGAGATAGAGCCAGCCATGGTGAAGGCCAGCTGTGCTTGTTTTGAGTATCTTGTAAGACAGCAAAATGCTGCACTGTAACTCCTGTAGCCAGACAGCCAGGAAAGAGAAGGCTTAGGTGATCTTTTGAGAATGTGTGTTTCACCCCAAGGAACAGGGAGTAATTATAACTGGGAGTGAGCTCTTCTCACAGGGAGGATCAGTTGACTCCGCATAGCCCAGAGCTTTTTATCACTTGTTATGGTATTCTCACTCTGGACAAGGAAGGAGGGGGAGACCCAGGAACGGGAGCAGTAATCTGAGAAGAAAAACAAAAATAGAGTAGGCACTGAAGGGGAGAAAGAGGAGCAGGCTCAGGGAGGCCCTGAAGTCTTTACTGACAGTACCTGAGTTTCAAGGCCTTGGAGAGGGCCGGGGACTATTTCTGTCTGTTCCCATTATAGAAGTGGAACTAGATTTGCCCCCAAGAAGGGCAGAAGCTAGGTATGCCATGCCACTTTTCACACCATTTTCCTTCCCATGAATCCACAGTGTTTCTCATCCTTGGTTTTTCTGTTTGGGAACATCCCCACTTTTGGCTTTCCCATTGGAGCACCAGCCAGTTTTCCAACTGGCCTTCCAAATCGGGCTTCTCTCCTAGCCCGGAGCCCCCTACACACACACACACACACACACACACACACACACACACACTCCTTTTCCTTACCTATGGATTTCCTTTCTCCCTGCTTTAGCACATCCTTAAAACACCGCCATCCTTTTCAGTCAGGATTTTTATCTTGCAGGAATAACTTTCATTGCATAAAGGTTTACACCAAACATGGAGGCCAACAGTATCACACTCGAGTCACGGCCTCCAGGACATTTCCTTCACCATTGTGGCCTAAACCTATCCCTCCAGGTGTATGAACCTCCTAGGGTGTGTTCTCACCAACTCAGCTCTATGGCATCAACCCCCGGGGATGGAAAGCTGTGATAATATCCATTGTCAATAGACTCCCAGGAGAAACTGAGGCCTTAGGGTGCCCTAGTGGGGTGGAACTGTCACTGTGTTTCACTGTGTCTTCTTGCATCTTTCCATATTGTTTGATATATTCTTACCATGATTGTGTACAACTTTTATAATAAAAACTAAACCTATGAGATAGGAGGTAGGGTGTGACAAAGCTGGTTGGAGAAATAACAGAAAGCTGTTAATTGCACGGCATCCATTTGTAGAACTTCTTTCTCACAGGCTCCCAAGGGAAGTGGATGACATCAAAGAGATGGGAAGCCACAAGAAGCTCACTGTCATAACTCCTCAGAGCAGCCCGCTCTGTGACTTCCGGATGACAGTAGAGCACACTTTTATTTTTGCTTTTCTCTCTTTTTCTCTTTTTTTGGGCCCAATTTCACTCTGCAGAGCCAGTTTTTTCCCCTTACACTCTTACTCTTCACTTTTCAAATAAACTTTTGGCACCATTTTGGGCTTTTTTCCTTCAATTCTTTGTTCAAGGCAAGAAGGACCCAGAATAAGTTTAACTGACAACCCATTTCTAAAGGAACTACCTGGTAACAGATATACTAAGTTACCCCGGTGATTCTGATGATGGGGAGCCAGAGGATGCTTATTTGAATAATAATTCAGTCACAGGCCTTAATTTATTACCTCTCTTGCAAGATAAAAATCAAAAGCATGAACTAACCTACCCTTTCTTTCTCTTTAGGGCTCAAAATAAAGCTTTCATCAACTTTTGAGTAGGACTGAATAGACTCTCAAGAAAATAGGTCAAAAATGTAGTGACACATATATTACATTTTCAGTACTGGGAACTGCACCCAGAGAGCACTGCACTGCATTGCTAATTCTTTTTATTTTAAATTGTGTCCAGACTGGCAGAAAGGAATCCAGACTTTCCTACACCGCTGGCAGTAATGTAAAAGCAGTTTCATAGTTCTTCAGAACACTAAGCATAGAGTTACCATATGATCCAGAAAATCCACTTCTAAATAATGGATTCCAGGAGAATTGAAAACACATATCATACAGAAAACTTGCACACAAATGTTCTCAGCAGCATTAATCACAGTAGCCAATAGACAACCATGATAACAATAGATAAACTGAGGGATAGTCAAACAATGGGATATCATTTCGCTATACGAAGTAACGCATATCGTATTTCAACATGAATGAACCTTGACAATGTACTAAGTGAAAGAAGTCAGACACTATGCTTACATGCTACAAAATTTCATGATAGAAAATGTCCAGAATTGGCAAATGCATGGAGACAAGAAGTGGCTGATTGGAGTTGAGAAAGAAAGGCCTGGGGATGCCTTTCACTGTTCTAGAGTATGATATTGATAGTTACAGAAATCTGTGGGGTATAATAAAAATTATTCAATTGTTTTCTTTTAAAGGTTGAACTTTATAGTATGCATATGCAAAGTATATCTTGGTAAAACCTTTTTAAAGAAAAGAAAAGACACTCAAAAAATATAAAAATAAAAAAAATTTACTAAAGATTTTTTAAATAAAAAAATGATAGTTAACTATGGAGAAAATTAGAAGACAGAGACTATAAATACTGATAAAGGGATCTGACTCAGATACAAGATTTTTCCTTCCCATGCACATTAGAATGAGGTGTTCACAGTTTCCTTACTGATGCACTTAGTTCTTAGAATAGATTTTAATCTCTTCAGGACAATTTTCGGGAGCCCTTCTGAAATGGAAGAAGGATGAATTAGGTGACCTTTTATGCTCTTTGCTTTTTTCCACCTCTCTCAGAAAAATGTTGATCCTCAGCATTCAAAATGACGCACCATCCCAGCACATTCATCTTGGTGGGATGAGAAGAGACGTTGCTGTTTCTTGAAAAGTTTTATTTGGTGGCTATTGGAATCAGAGTGCACATTCCTCTTACAACCGCAAACGTCTTCTCTACATAGTTGGTTTTTTACTTAAAAAAGAAAGACAACCCAAAGCTGTATTTGTAACCTATGTTAATCATTAATGTAAATAAATTCAAATTACGTGTAGCTACCTCTACATATGCTATTACTATGAACACAGAGAATACACGAGGCCTAGTTTTGGAAAATTCTGTAACTTTCTAATTCAGTTTTGTTTGAAAACTAAAATGATATTAGTCTCACTCGTATTTACTGAGGACAAAACCATCTTAGTTAAGCCTCTCAGTGCTCCCTGTGTTAGGAGAAAGTAAGTCCACTTTGAGTCCTCCCAGGACAGCCTTCTTTACTCTGCCCAGGGCCCCAGCGCCTCGGAGATAAAGCAAACAGAGCCGCATGATTGGAGCGAGGCAGGTTCTTCTTGGTCTGCTCACCACATTCAGGACAGATCTTTTCTAGCCTTGAATTGTCTGCTCCGGCCAGGTAATGCTCGGTCTCATAGCAAAGTCTGTGTCAGTACTGCTGCTCTTGATTTCGGTAACACGCTCAACAGTATTCGTTCATTGACTAAACACAGTGTTTAAACTTTCCTATTTTTAGGGTCAGTAATGTAAACTTTCATTTCCAGTGTTCTCAAATAAAACTTCTTGAATTCAGCTCTGTGTTTATGGAATAACAGCTTGTGGTCCTAGGACCAGTTTTGTTAAACTCTGATTTGTTGAGAATAGTCACTAAAGGGAACCCTTCCCAGGCACAAGCCACTTCCCCTCCTCAGGAAGAGAGCCCTGAGTCCTGCTAAGCGAGGGCATGATCAAACTGCCCTTTCTCCAGGCCTTCTAGCCCATCAGCCCAGGTCGAGGTCGGCATGCTCCGATACGGGTCCAGAAGAATCCGGAAGCACCTGACAATAAGGATGCCCAAGAAAATAAACAACAAAACCACAAAAACAAAGGTCGTTTTCTGCTCCAGAGACATGCTAGAATCTGAGGACGCGTTCCCGAGGGGCACGAGGGGTGAGGGGATGGGCTGTCCTCCATCCATTGTCCAGGGAGGGCAGAGCATAGGACATCCGGGTTTCCTTTTCTTCCATCATCAGTCTGCTGAGATCATGGTGACTGCACCCCGGAGAGCTCAAGTAATCTGGAAGGAGAAAGAAAGGAAGCAGAGGGACTAACTATCACACCGGCATTTATCTTCCAGATCGATGGTCATGTTTTTCCAACAAAAGAAATCCTCAAACAGGCTACTCCTTTCACCAGAGATGCTTCATTTTGTATAATTATGAAGGATATTTCACCCTTCTGTGAAACAACTAGACTGTCCTCAGACTAGCCACTAGGGCCAGGAGGGATGGGCAGAAAACCTAAGTATAAGACAGGAGATGAGAAATGGGCGCGGTAATGTTGATCTTGGGATGTGCTATCAACCAGTCCCAGCCTCCCCATCTCTTCTCTCAGTTCTATTACTGTCATGCTGTTCTCATCATAGTGCCACTGACTGAGCACCAGCTATGTGCCGGGACTGCGCCTACACTTGGCATGTGTCAGCCAGTCTACTAGGGACTCCACAGAGGCAGGGACCTAGGTAGCCGTAGAGCAAAGGAAATCAGACCAGAAAAGGTGCTCAATATGGGTGATCCGTCAGGGGTTTAGGCTCTAGGCTGGAGGCTCTGGCCTCACTACTAAATGAGGCTGGGACCTTGAAGAGGTCGCTAAGCTGTAAAAAATCATCAGAAATGTCTGTACCATCTCATGGTGCAAGGATACTGATGAATGTCTGTTAAAACCCTTTGAAAGGTATACAAAGAAGAAGAGAAAAAAGACAACAAAGCCTTGCTTCACTGAAGACCTGACTAAAATAGCTAAATGCTTCTACTTTTTTTCAATTGCCCGAGTCAACGGAGAATAAGATATCTCAGAGTCTCAAATCATCAAGTTACTGCTGCTTTTTCTTTCTCCTTCAAAAACAAAGACCAAGTTCAATACTTGACCCAGAGAAGCACCTAGAGAACTGAGCTAGGGAAAAGGAATTGATTGCCTGCATGCTTTTAAAAGGACAGTTTTCTTAGCAGTGACTTCCTACCAGTTAAGACCATTTGGGAGAAGGACGAGAAGAGAAAGACAACTTACCATTGGTGGAAAAATTGAATCATTTGAATATTACAGCTTGTTTTAAAGACAGAAGGACACAAAAAGATCATTAAAAGCTTCAGGTACTGAATTAAGTCAATTTAAATCAAATTTGGTAAAGAAAGATATACATATTAGACATTACCATATAGAAAGTCATCATGAATTTGTAAGGAAAATTATGTAATACAGTAATTACCCATACAAATTAACATAGATCCACGAAACTAGGCTCAATGAAAGTAAGCAACCAGGTATAATCTGAAGTATCAACACAGTGTTTCTGTAGTTCACTTAATGGTTATAGTAATTCAGTTATTGGTTAGGGTTATTCAATTAACATGGAATGGTTTTTACATTTAGTGCAACATTAGTAATCATAACAGTTAGTGTGTGAGTTGACACTCGCAAACTTTACAAAAATCACAGTTTAAAGCACACTTTGTAATGGTGATCACTAATAGTGTTGGAGAGGAAAATGTTACCAATTTGAGGGTAATATGTCCTTTTGAAGTCCCAGCTCTTTAATTTCCTTCAGTACTAGGAATTAAATTGAGGAACTTCACCCTGTTTCATGTATTCCCCAGCTCTTTTTAATTTTTTATTTTGAAACAAGTTCTCATTAAGTTACTAAGTTAGTGAGATGGACTCAAATGTGCTATCTTCCTGCCTCAACTTACCAGAGTGCTAGGATTATAGACATGAGCCACCATATTCAACCTGAATTTTTAAAGGACTATAATAGCTGCAAGATTCATTTATGATTCATATTTGTTTCAAAGAAAGATTAGGATTCAATTTAACTCTATTTTTTTAAATAAGTAAGTTCTTTAGGAATACAGACCTGGTGAGGCGGGTTTGGTTTCAATCTGCTTCTTTTTAAGTACCTGCTATATTTTGGGCATTGACTCCTATTAGAGCTGGAGAAAAGGGAGCAGAAAGGGTAGCCATGGCCTCTAATGGACCTTCCTTGGCTTATCAGACTGGGGTCATCTGTAGCCACCAAAAATATTCACACTGGCCTTAATCATTCCAATTATACATTTCTCCAAAGGCTGACACAAAGGAGAGCCATCTGATGACAGAGGAGACAAACCTTGGCTGTCCCTGACATGCCCCTTCCTCCATTTGTGTCCTCAGGAGCATCCCACTTTGACCAGTAAAGTAGCTTTCCTGGCTAGTTTACTAGAATCCCTTTCTGTCTATTTTTTCTCCTGCTAGATAAGCACAGAGGTCTCCCACCCACCCCACCCTTTTTTTGCTGTATCCCCAATAGTGCCAAGCAAGTATGCATTTCCAGAAAATTCTTTCTAAAAACAATCCATAACACAACCAAGAATGTAGGAAGACCAAAGACCATTAGCTATTAATGTACAAGATAAAGATTTCTGCATCTGGAAATTCCAATGCAAAGAGAAAAAAAACTGGCTAAAGAACCCCTGGGCCTGTGAGAATGAGCCGCTGGACATGCTGGCTGACTAGTGTGGCATTCCCTGGTCTAGTGCCTCCCTGGCAGAGTGCCACCTTGACAGTCAGAAGCTGTCTCCCTCTGCCTTCTCCTCCGTACAAAGCAACTGCCAAATTCTTTCCTTCTAGATGAACACCCCATACCTCCAAGGCTTTACCCACTACTCGGGACTGAGAACCCATATCAGGTTCATTTAGGGGCTACAGCAATCCCAGAAACCCCAGCTGAGAGACTGATTCTGATTCACACTGTCTGGCACATTTTCCTTTGCAGTCTTCCTGCGAAAGATGGGGCTTAGCTTCTCCACAGGAACCAAGAGCATTAGGATGATTTCCAAATGAGTTTCCATTTTATCACTCTTTTGATTAGAAGGCATGAGCAGTGGGTGAGGCTCAGTTGCCTAGTATGTACATTGCATGTGCAAGGTCCTGGACTTGACCCCCATCATCACATGTACACGTACAAAGTCAAGAGGTAAGAGAGCATGGTTAACTCTCTTTGCAGCCTGCCGACACATTTTGAGAGGCCCATTAAAAAAAAAATATATATATATATATATGTATATATATATATACACACTAACCCTTCATCATCAAGCCCTTTTAGAAATAATAAATTGATGAGCAAATAGAGATGATTTGTAAAATTTCCTCTCCAGGCATACCACGGTGCCCGTGTTCTTACTCAAATAGTTTCTTGTTTGGATTCAATAATCAAAGTTGCTTTTAAATCGCAGCATTTTATAAAGGAAAGGGACACATCAGCATCTTAGCAGAAATTTATCCATGAGGATTGTCTCCATTTGAAAGATGAAAAATTTGGTTGATAGGAAATTGAAAGAGAAGGGGCTGGGGATTTAGCTCAGTGGCATAAGTGCCTGCCTGGCAAGCACTAGGTCATGAGTTCAATCCCCGGTACCCCCCCCCCCCCAAATAAAGGAAATTGAAAGAGGAGGGAAATGTAGTTAAAGGAAGACTTTTCTTGGAATTGAGGGACTGCTAGAAAGAATGGGGGCAGATATGGGTGGGGGAGGAAAGAAAGATGGTAGGTAAAAATGAAGGGATCAAAAGATGATTACAAAGGGATACAGGGATAAAGAGATCCAGAAACAAATGCCAACTACTTCACAATTTTGCTTAGGACTGATTGAAATCCCTGGAAGATCCTGCTTGACTTTAAACCTCTAATCCGCTAATAAATAATTTACAAATTTAGAAAGCTTGATTATATATTTAATTTGAAAGAAGCATTAGATAAAAAAATGGAGAAAAAGAAAAAAAACCATCTCTTTACTGCCACAATGAAGAAACAGTGAGATGTTGAAATTTTTAAACTGTGTATCTTAAAGTACAGCGTCCTCTTTTTGGTAGAAATGATTCTTAGAAGATATTCATGATTACTTTTAACTTAATAATGAAATCTTTGAGCAAGAGTGAAATCTGGGACAGCAAATTATTTCAAACGTTTTTAACATGGACATCACCTGATTACTAATCACAAATGGCAGATATTTTAAGCATGGAGAAGAACCACAGTTACTCACAGCAGTATTTTAGTCCTGACTGGCTTTTCCCATCACGCAGTGCATCTGTGTCTTCTGTTTGCCAGGTCCATTCACGTTGTGCTCAGGAAATAATGTCTAATTTTAATACTGGGCCAAGAAAATCTTAATCAAAAGATGCCATTAAAAATAATCCAAGACATCCTTTTTCTCAAGGCAGGCTCCCTGGACTCCTTGATACTGATAGTGGGAAACCTCTTACGAGTAAAAGGTCTTAGCGATGGCCAGTCACAGCAAGAGCCACTCCTGAGTGACTTTTATCTCCACCCTGTGTCCCCATCATCTTTCTAGTCCAGCTCTTCCTCTTCCTTTTCCTCTTCCCAAAGACCCGCCTACCACCCAGCAGCCACAGCCCACTCAGCCCCCATGGCCCTGATGCTCTGGTGCATTTTGGACCACTAAGTGGACCATACTTACAGTGGGATCTTCTAAAATATTAACTTATCCTCATAAGTTTACAAAGGAACAAGCATAAATTCACTTTCAGTCTTCACTATAACTCCCTGATGTATTCATAAGACTAAACATCCTTGTGATTGGGTCCTGGGACCCCTGAAAATGCCGTCCTTTTGTCCGTCCCTCAGCTCCTCCTAACACTTGCTGTTGTCTGAAGGGTTCCAGGTTCCCACTCCTGATGCTTTCTTCTCCTCCCCCTACTGTCTGCTCCCCTCTTTCGGGTCAGCACCCATGTCTCCTCCTCGGAGGGGTCTGATGTCTCTCCTTCCCAGGGATGGGGACTTTCTTACACTGTCTCTGGGCAGCAGTGGTAATAGGACAAGCGACCACATTGCTGTCACTGTCCTCTTATTAAACAAATTCTTGCAGAAGTCCCTTGCTTTGCTGGGAGCACTGCCTTTATGAATAGATTCAGTCAAATCTCGGGTCCCTTGTGATCCAGGGAACTGAATTCAAAAATTAAAGTTTTATCTACCTGATATAAATGAGGAAAAAGTAGTTCAACCAGGATGTCCAGTTGTTGCATTAGAAATAGATCTTGTTTCAAAGAATCACAGTTACCCCAAGCTACAGTGGCATTTAATAATCACAGAGTTTATGAACTGAGAAGCCATGAATTATTTGGCTCTTTAAATTTTCCTTAGCCTCAGTGCTAATAGGTGGGACCCAAAATATGAAAATCAGTCAGAGGTAAACAGGCACCCTTCTACTAAAGAGGTCAGTCCCTTCTTAATTTAATCCTTTTTTTTTTTTTTTATGATGAGGAAAGGCATCTCTATACCAAATCCTAATGTCTGACATGTAAACTATTACACCAATATGTATACCTCTCAGGATATTTTATTTTATTTGCATCTCATTACACAACTTCACAGAAAGAAGAAACACTTTTTAAGAAGAAAATATATCTTAACAAAATGATATATTTCTTTTCTCCTTTTCAAGTGACAACATCAGAATCAGTTATGTGCATCTGGCCACACAGACATTTGGTCCTGCCACCTTATCTTCATGGTGGGTGACTCGGGTGCCCACCCTCCTAGAGGGGTGGCAAAGATCATAGCAGCCCACGTGGCACACAGTGCAGGCTCAGTAAAAAAGTGATGACGAAGGAGTGTTTCTCTCTTGCTTCATTTTTGGGCAAAATGAGGATTATTTCTAATGTTTTTATACAACTAAGGACACAGAGAAATAAAAACTATAAATAAATTGCCCCAAATCATAAAAATCAGTTGTCAAAAGTGTAGCATCTGTCTTTACTCCTTAGAAATCCTAGATCCCAAGTTTTTCTCTGGCATGCTGAAATGACTTGAATGTCTTCACCCCTTGGTTAATGGCATGTAGGGCACAGTTGAGCAATGTTTTTTGTATTTTAAGTACTTCTAAACCACATAATTACCGTACCTAATTTTTAAAACTCCTAGGCCAGACCCTAAGTACGTGACTTGACATGTTATGAAAGGTAGCTGTAAAAATAGGCTGTCCATTGAGGGAGAACACTCACAGACTTGTTCAGTGTAAGTTGACAGGACACTTCGCCCTACAAAGACATCCTGTGCACTTTATTTATGTTTACGTGGCAGACTGGTGAGACTAATCTGTACTCTAACAGGAAAGAAACTGGCTAGCTGGGCAGGACTGAAGATGCAAAGCCCAGCAAAGACAAACTTCTCCCAAGACCTGCATTGTTCTTCAATAGTTCTAACGCTGGCTGCGCAGAGGGTAACTGGGCTCACCTTTAGCACGGTAACCCATAGCTTGAGACTGGGCTAAACAGAATCACTCTCTACTTTCTGAACTAAAGGAAGCCTGAATTGCTTTCCTGTTTGTAGCACTGGAGCCTCTCAGGGTGTACCCCACCATTCTAGATGTGCAGAACTCCTAAGTGACCCTATACTCAGCTCCCCCAACAACAGCGAGCCCTTTACAGAAAATACCTAATTACCCAAATGATCAAATAACTACATTAGCAAAAGTGACTCCCTTATGAAGCTTTTGGAAATGCTGCATATTAGCCCAGTGAACAATAACTTGCATTCCAGAAGGTACAAAACAAAGAAACAAAATGTTTCATCAAAATTCAAACAAATTATGATCAGCTGGGAACTTCAGGTAAAGACTTCCTGCCTCTTTCTAGGGCTTCATATATTTGAAATCCTCCTACTTCCTTTATTTTGGGCTCATTTAAACACATGACAATATCTATATATTTTTTCCCAAATAAAGTCCTACTGTTCCCTCATAGTAGCTTTGATGCTTCTAAATTCACAGAATGTCTAAGGGTAAATATAATTTTTTTGCTCTCAAAAAAGAGACCAAGGCTACTAGAAAGCTCACAAAAATGATTTTTAAAACATGAGCGTGTGGCCAGCTATGAGTGTCAACAGGCAGTTTCATGGAGCAGCGCCAGCCCCCGTGCTGCACCAGGAAGTCTGCTCTCAGCTCATCCCTGCAAAGTCAGCCTGCAGACACGCTGCTTGGGTTTGAGAGTGGACCTTGTCCTTACACTCACTGCTCTGTGTCACCTCCGGGTCACTAGGGGACCTTTCCTGTTTAGCCTATAACCCAAACCAGCAACATTTCACCCTTATCTTTATTTTCCTCCTAACACTTGCTTGGAGAGTTATAAAGGGACGTGCAGCACCAGGCTGCATGCAGTCCAAACGAGAAGATCAGAGAAGCACTGTGCGGGTGCCAGGCCTTAACTGGTGGTGTCCAAAGAAAGGCACCTCTGGCAAAGTGGGACTTGAACTTCAAATAATAAACCACCCAGTTCCCCCTGGTTTTCTGTCTTTTTCCTCTTGTGTTTCATAGTGCAAAGGCTGCCAGCAGAGACCTTGAAAAGCTAGTGCTCACACTGCTCAGCAGCTAGGGACAGGCAGCTAGGGACAGGCAGCTCTCATTAGGAGCAGTTAAGTTCTGACCCTTTATAAACAAATCAAAACATCCTTATTACCTTTTAGAAGCTTGGATGTTTTAGCCAAATGGAAAAAGAAAACTGTACTAGGCAAACAGCTTCCAAGAATAATTTACTGCAGCTTAGGAAAGAAAAAAAAAAAACCCTATTTTTCTACTTCTTTATCCAATATCAGTAACATCATAAACAAAAGCCTGCTTTAAAAATAAAGGCATTATACCCTGATGTTAACTTTTCCTGGCATCTGTTTATAGACTTTAACGGCTAGATTTAAATTCAGAACTTGGACCCAAAAGATAGCTATGTGATTACTGCTCATGCATAAATTGTAAAGTTATAAAAAAAATCTCATTAATTAGCCCATCAAAGATACGGTAATGGTCAAGTACCTGAGTCTGGCTGAACAAACACTTGATCCATTTCCTGGTGGAACAGTTACAGGTAGTTAGAAGCCTCTTTAGTTTCCATTCTTCCCGACCAAGCTGTATTAAAGCAGGAGATAGTGGTGGCTGTGAGCAGCTGATGGCACACCCCGGATCTAAAGCTGTTGTTTCAGGCTTAGAAACTTCCCATTAAAAGCCCGAGTTAAAGGGGCACCGTCTTTCTGTGTGAGGCATCATTAGCGGCCAATACAGCTGCTTCTTTGAGCGAGCCATGATTTCAGTTCTGCCTCGGCAACTCTTCAGAGGATTCTGCTTCAGTGAGTAGAGGCAGTATCCTAGCAGTGAGTCTGAAATCATCTTCAAGAAAGCATTAACATTCAAAAGGAGTACAAGGGAAAACATCACTGGGCATTCCCATACCTTTTCAAAATCAAAGCCATAAATCTACCAGTGCTCTGTCTTCTTTATTGATTGTTGACAGCATTGCTCTTTGGGGACATCAATTAGCACCTGCAGCTCCCATCCTCCCACATTGATTATGGCCTGTGACCTTCAGGTCAGCTTAATTAATGGATGGAAACAGCCTTTGGGATGTGAAAACTCCTTTTCTTAAAGAAAACTAAAGTGATCTTTTAGAAATGTAGCATTTATAGGGGCCAAGGAAGAAAGCACAGTTTAAAAAGAACCAAATCATGCTTTTACCACCCATTTTTAAATATTCTGGGCTTGAAGTTTCCAAGTCTGCTGTCCCTTTGGTCGATGAGGATAATGGTGGCCTTGTTGGGTTCCCAGCCCATGTCAGCCACCTGAGACCCCCTGATAAACAAAAAGGATGGACTTCTGTTAAGAGAAAGTCATTCTCATCTACAGACTCTAATTGTATGACACAATACTTAACTTACTTTCTTGGATGTAGCACTTAAATACATGTGGAAAATATTTTAAGATAAAACGCTTTTCTTAAAAAAAAATGCTTCTCTGGAAAGAATTCAGTATAATCCTCAAGATTGGAACATCCTTGTTTTTTGGCAACTCACCACATTCCTCGTTGAAGTGGAAGCACAGTTAGCAGCAACACGCCCACCCACCAAATGATGGGGTGCTTGATATTTAAAGCCACCTCTGTGCCTGTCAGCTCCGCTGCCTCCTCAGCCCTTGGGAGGAAGCGGCCATTTCAGAGCAGCTCTGGGAGCCGGAAGCCCAGCTCATGCCTGCAAAGAAAACCCCATCTGCAGAGAGCAGGCCCGAGTCCTACACAGACCTCAGAAACCATGGAGGTTGGTAAAAACCAGATGCTAAGTGTCAGGATCTAACATTAGAACTCAAGGCTTTAGGTTAGACTCTTACCTCCAAACAACAACAGGAAAGATGACTCCCCATATGTTTTCCTGATTTTTAACTGAATTCTCTCTCTAGTTAGTTTTACTCACCTATTTTCCCATGAACACACACACACACCCCACCCCACCCCAGAAAACATCATCGTTAAATACTAACTGCTGTCTTTTGGAATTGCAGCTGGCCTCGGTGTTCTGGTACAGGGCACACCCTACCTTGGCAATGCCAGTGGAGTGTGGCGACCCCACCCCTGCTCATACACTTATCATTCCATGTAGTCAGAAATAAGCCTGCACTCTGGCTCACCCTGCCAAAGAGGCCTCCTCACATATTGTTTTAGCCTGTGGCCTCTCCGAGGTGGAGGGGAGCCCAAGAGAGCTGGGGGCAGCCAGTTCTCCAGCTATTCCACAGGCTAAAGCCTGCTCCGGGGCTGGAGCTTTGAGTGCTTGGCCTATTTTTAAACTCTCTAGCAAAGTAGATTCTGTAGCCCCCCGTGACGACTTCTGTTTAAACTAACGTCTCCACTGCTTACATGGTACAAACGGGTTGGCGCATTTCCTTTACTTTCCTTGCCGCAGAAAGCCAGTCATTAACCACCATAACATCTTTGTCGGAATGCTTTTTCTTCCCATGGAAGCTGGAACACATAAACAAAAGAATTTTGATGAAGATCTGGTGTTCTACTTGGAGGCAAGTTTGGATATTTCTTTTAGAAGACAATTATAATCTCGATTTATGGGAATCAGCCTTTCCTTCCTCCTATGCAGCTACAGTCCATGAATCATGGATTCTAAGACAATGAATAACGATTTATAAAAGTCCATTTGAGTCTTTCATGGAGGGTCCTATGTGTCTTTAGTCTTTAACAGTTTCTATAGATCTTCTTGGAATTATTTACAAAGTTTCTGCTCTCTGGCTTGGCTTTAAAACAGGCAGGGACCCAGAATTGGAATGAAATAGGCCGATTTCATGACATATAAATGTACACTTCTCCTTACCCATCCTGACCTCTGGGTTACTCTGGTACACTAATTTTGCCTTTCTCTTCAACCACACTGTATCATGAGTTAATATTAGTTAGACATTTACTTTAAGAACTTTTCCTACTTTGTTGTTTCAAATCTCACCTTTTTTAGCTTACTGGGGCTGGGGATTTAGCTCAGCGGCATAAGTGCCTGCCTTGCAAGTGTGTGGTCATGAGTTCAATCCCTGGTACCGATAAAAAAAGAAAAAGACAAAAAAAAAATTCTTTAGCTTACTTACAATTCTTTCCTAAAAATTTGATAATGTACTTTTCCATAATGACACAGATGGCAAATATGAGGCATCTTCATAAGCCATCACAATTATTAATTGTGTTTCTTCTGACTCTGCCCAATTCTTTAAAAGTGGAACACAGTCTTGATATATCCATTTTGATTTGCTCAGATCAAAACATAGGTTTTTTTTTTGTGCACTTGTCTATATTTACAGGTCAGTAAGCATTCAAAGTGCAGGAGAATGCTGGGGAAAGTTAATAATATTCACATGTCTTCAAAATATAAACGTGGTTTTTGTTACCAAGCTGTTTGTAAAAAAAAAAAAAAAAAAAAAAAAAAAAAACCAAAAAAACTTCTGCTTCTTTCAAGCATGTTCTTGTGTTCTCTTATCTGGGAAACACTCATTGAGCTCACACTTACGGTCATATATGACTCTTAGCTCGTGTTAGGTGTTGCAAGAATAATCACTAGGGGGGTGAGGGCCCTGCTCCTCTAGGTTCAGCCTGTGCACGAGCCTATTCTAAAAGCCCCCTGACAAAGGCCCCAAGTAGCCCAATTTTGTGACAACCACAGAGCTTGCTGACAGCTTGCTCACTTTTACCACTGTCTACTTCCTGGCCTTCTTATCTACTGATGACCCCACACACAGTGGTGTTCTATCTTCAGCTTTCTCTAGGACTTGATTTCACAAGATCACTAGTGGCCTCTAATTATCTAATCAAAAAGAGCCCTTGCATGTTAATTTTCCATACAACTGGCAGCATTGGATGTGACTGACAACTCACTTCAAGAAAGACTCGTATAGAAAATGTTTAAAAGTCAGGTAGGCCGAGGCAAGTGGCATACCTCCCGCCTGTTACCTTCTTCTTTACAACCTCTCTCTGGCCTTCCAAGGTTCAAGCCAAATATAACTCGTGCCCCTATGCGCATTCAATGTGCAGTCACAATGGAAATGCAGCCAGTTTGGGTATGAGTTTGTGAACCCATATTTCTAATTCAAACAAAAGAAGTAAATGTCGTCTTACATGTATTATTTTAAATTTTTGTCTCCCTGGTTTAAAACTACTAAATTAATAAACTATCTAATATGAAGCATTTTTTAAAAAATCAAGGCTAGTTCAGTTTCTAATATCCCTTTCTATTTTCTCAGGTCAATATAAATACAAGTTTATTCATGTACTCATCTATCTTCACAGGTCAGTGAGCATTCAAAGCACAGGAGAATGCTGGGGAAAGTGTAATAATATTCACAACAACCTTATACATTAGGATCCATATTTCAGCATTATTAGATGCAAGCAGGTGAAAGGCCATCTGCAGATTGGCAGCCTCCTGTTTTGATATTTTCTCAAATGCAGTTCTGCACACATTACATCTGTGTTACACTGAATGCTCAATTGGCAGCTGATGAGTCTAGACTAGAGAAATATTCAAAATGAAGTTGGGGAACAAACAGCACTGTTACTCAGTGAAATGCATTTGAAAGAAAGAAAAGACTGATAGAATTTAATACTTATGAGGATTTCATATTGCCCTACAACATTAAATTTGTTCATTCTTCCAATATGTCAAAATTAAAAAATTAAAGCATGCTGAAAGGAAATACATCATGCTTATAAAAAACTGATCTCAAACCAGAAGAGAAAATGATATCACAAAATGCACAGCAATACTTCTAGTAGAGACAATATTTGCAACATTTCTGTAATTAACTCTAATTATAATATGAAAATGTAAGAACATCATTATGGATTATCCTTGTTCAAAAGAAATACTTTGGAGTTAACAATCTGATGGATAATTTTATTCTTCTAAGTGACTTTTGCAGTAATGACAATTTTCTCAATGGTTTTGAAATACTCAGTGTCTTTAAAATGCCATAGAAAATGCCAATTAAAGTTTCATACGAACCATCCCTATACGTTTTTATGTCATCATCTTGGAATTATTCTTCCCTTCTGCTCAACAGCTGCATTTTAGGAAAGAAACTATACCATGTATACAGTGTGAGCACTGAACAGCCCAGGACATTAAGATGAGCAAGAAAATGAAAGAGAATATACCAGAAGATACTAACCTGTTAGCTTGACTTTAATACCTGACAACATTCTGGAACTGAAACTGTTTCCACTGAAAAATCAATTTGAAAACAGCTAGAGGAGAAAAATTGCATATGAAGCAGTTTAAAATGCTTGTTAAAAAAAAGAATCAAGGAAAACCAATCTCATTTTTTGATATTTGAACTTGTGGAGATGGGGAAGGAGGATGAGAAAGAGGTTGTGAATGCGGTTGCCAAATGCCAGTTTCGGCTGTTTTATTGCTGCACCTCATAAATAACCTGCTTAGTGACTGCTTGAAAAATTTAACTTTAACTGTAAAAACAATCGATAATTTTAACTATATATTACTTATTAAAATAGACAAGTATTAAGGTGAAATATTTCTCCTCTAACTCTATGTTCCAAACTTTAGTAGGAGGCCTACCACCTATATTTTTACTAACAAATAGTATGTATTATATATTTCTATAAAGTCTCCAAATATTATAAATCACTTGTATTTTGTCGTATATGACATTAAATTGCCATATAAGCTTGTTAAGCATCATATTTTACAGGCGAGGGTCCATATTATTTAATTCCGTCAAGCAAAGCATCTGTGGTTTGAATAAGAAAACTACATGATTAATGAGATAGGGCATCTGAGGTCTATACTTCGAAAATTTATATATTTGAACTTTTTATTTCTCTTTGATTATTTGGCCATAATAACTATTTTAACTATATGAGAGAGAGACTCAAGCTTAAGATTTTAGGTGAACAGATCCTCTTTGAAAAAATAACTCTATGAATTCCCCATTAGGAAAAATCCATGTGTCCCACACAGAGGTCTTCTGCCCGAAATTCTTATTCAAAATATATCTTGTCTTCTGCCATCTCTGTCTTTGTCCACTTCTGGCCTTCCACTAACACGGTAGTAAACAATGACCAGAATAAGAATCCAGAGTGAGGAAGACATAGACACAGGGGTAGAGGGAAGTGTGGTCTGTTCCTGGCAGGGGGAAGGTGATTGGAGGAAGGCTGGAAGACCAGGCAGAGCTTAGAAAACACACAGAAGAGCTACGGTTGGAAGCGACTGACAAGCGAGAAGGCCAAGGTCGGGAACGAGGAGTGGGGCCAGACTAGGGACAGGTGAAGGCCTGAAGACATGGAGCGACCTCACTGCTTTCCAGGGTTAGAGGGGCTGCCAGGGAGTGAAGCGCTGATGTGGCTTTGGGAGAGGCTGGCAAGACGGAGTCAAATCATCAGTTATGATAGCAGGAACATTTCAGAGAATGCCAGCCTTGATAAAATAAGCAGGAGTTCTATCAAGATGTATTAAGAAAAATATAATAAACAAGAGAGCAAAAAGAGCAGCTGTTAAAATTCCTCCTCCTTGGGCTATCCCAGGGAGAGGGACACAGTGGACAGCTTTGCTGATTTTCATTATAAGCCCTTCTATGCAATCTGAGTACTTAACAGTGTGCTGATTGCTTAACTATGTACAACCTTGTTTTGCAAAAGCTGTCACTGTAGTATAAGTCATTAAAAATATATAAAAACATTTTCTAAACCTGAGGTATCTTATATGCTAGCACCAAAAGAATGGATGATTCTTTGAGGACAGGGGCTCCTAGAAATCTCCCCCGTAGGGAGGGTCTATTTTGCTCATAAATAAAGCTTATATTTCTCCTTCTCCAACATTTTACATGCACTTAGAATGTAATTTATTATAATCATATGCAGTGTAATAAAAATCTAAAGCATTGCCCTGATTTTCCTGTATCAAACAGACATCATTTGTTTTTTTATGTATTGTCTACTTATTCATTTGTATAACTAACTTCTGTTTAATTATTTATTTGTTCAATTATTTATGTGTACATGTATTTATAGCCCATTAAATTTCAGAAATGTTCAAAGAAAACTATATAGTAGATTACATGTCATTGGCGCTAACAGAGTATCACATTTATTATGTATTCTATGAAATTTTTCACTGCTGGTCTAGAAAGAAAGCTGTAAGTTCCTGTTTTCAAATTTGTTTGAAGAAAATAAAATACTTTTAGAATGGTTGTTTGGCTGAAACAACACATCATATTTAAACTAAAAAACTATTTTATAAAAAAAACTATTTTATAAGATTTATTTTTGACGTACCTAGACAATTGCAGTAACATACTTCAGTAGGCTCAAAATTTTTTATTGACAAAATGAAAAATACTGGACAGCAAATTAATGGGGACTGAGTATCAACTTAGAAAAATTTTGAAAGAACTTTCTAAGAGAAACAACTTTTCATTTGAAATGCTCAAGATTAGAACTTTTCAAATAACCTAAAACAGAGCAGGTATTTTAAAAGCTTAGCTTCCACTTTCTTTTATCCGTATGAGAATGCCCTTCAGCATAGTTTTGGGAAAGGCCCTTGTTTTTGTCATCACTATTTTTCTTAATTCAAAAGTGGATGTTGGATCAACTGAGAAAAATGAACATTTAATGTTGCCAATAGCCCTGCAATTGGTGTTGCATATCATGAATATGGTTAGGTGTTTGGGTCAAATGCCAATACAATACTCAGTGAACTATGGATTATTAATATGTACCCCAAGAAAAGGTGTGTTTGCAAATGCGGAAGGGGGAATGAAGAAAAACCATTGCCGCCTGCACACGCTAATACTCCCAGGCCAAGTCATGAAGCAGCTTAGGCTATTCATCATCAACCACCACCTTGCCCATGGCTGTACCTCGCAGGACTGGCCTGTCTGTCCTGAGATCAGCTCTCCCTGGCTCCTGAGTTCATGTGGTTTCCCTCTCCGAATGGAATCCTAAGTCTCTCTATCTGGCTATAATCCCCTATGTCTTTTATTAACCCTCCTCATCTGCAGTCCATCACTCCAAAGCAATGACTTTTCCCAAACTACCAGTTCATTCATGATAATCAGTTACTTCTCTGCTTTCAAGTATTACCCATTCACTTGGCTCAAGAGCCTAAATGTGATAAAGAAGAATGAAACAAATTTTTTGAAATGGCATAAGAAACTACTCTTTCTTATGTTTTCCTGGTATTTAACACCACAAAACTAAAATAAGATAATAACAAAAGTACTATAATCGCAATAATAACATCCATCAACCTTGTACCTTAGATCTTTTCAGACTTTGCTCTTACAGTGTCAAGAATTAGAGTATTTTACGTGTTTTTACCCAGTGAAGGCAGTGTGCATATATTTGTGTGTGTTTACGTCTTGGGAGGGTGGGATTGTTCTGGATATGCATGAGAATAAAGCAGGTTGAAACTCCTATTAATTTATATTTCATTTAACCTGTTATGATCTTAACAGAGGGAAAAAATTTACCCACAGGCCTCCACTCTGTCTCAAATTGTCCTAAACATACATTGCAATTGGATTTTCCCCAAATTGTTTTTTTTCAACGTCATTGCTATACTTAGTCCATCATAACTAGGCATGACTATTAATTACCACATTCGAACCAGTAATCTTCCTTGGTGTCACACAAGATAAAAATTACATAAAACTGTAATTTTTTAAAAAAAATTCAGTGACTAGAAATAACAGAAGTTTATTTCTGGCTATATGTGTTCACTAAAGATCACTCAGGGACTCTGCTCCCGTGTCTCCACCATCCACATTCCAAGACCTAGGAGGGGAGAAGCTGGATTCCAGATGTGCAGGTAAGGGGAGTGAGAGGATGCAAAGCATGTCACCAGACTTTTCCAACTTTGCCATGGGATAAGAAAATCTAGTCACTCCACTGAATTTAATAGGAAAACAGTCACTCTTTCCTGGTAAAGAATGTGGAATGCTGTTGACCAGAGACATAGTACACCCCACAGCTGCCCGGAGATTTTCCCTTTTTCCTGTGACTACCCATGCATGGTATTCCACAAGGTAACAGTCTCTGGTGAAGCTGCTTCCCATATCCGCATCCTTGAGCTTCCTCCTGTCCCACACCGCCCCCCATCCAGTTCCTGCTCCATCACTGCCTGCTCACAGTTGGGCATCCTGCATCACTCACCCACACACGTCCTATATCACCCCCACGCCCACATCCCACATCTTTGCTTCTAGCCTCTTCTCAGCTTTTGATTCAAGGGTTTTCTTGGTTTCTTTAGTTTCTCATTTACGGGGTCCTCTTGGGATTGCATCTTTCTTCCTTGAGAGCTCAGCAACAGAATGTAATTGTTGATCTTGTCCTCGCAATGCAGCTCTAGAACTCTGTGTCTCTGGATGCAGCCCTAGAACTCTGCGTCTCGGGAACATCAGATGATCTTTCCCACTGGCCAAGAGCAAGTCAAGAGCAGACAAGTTCAGAAGCATTTCCTACAGCCCACGTCCAGTCCTCATGGATCAGTTAGCACATTTGGAACCTCACAAGAGCCACGTCAACCAGGGAGACATAAGAGGATTATTCCAGTTTAGTAGGCACAAAAACAAAGTTTGGAGAGGTTAAGTCCTTTGCTCAGGAACCAAAAGGTCACATTTAAAACATTTTTGCCTGCTTTTCACTTCTCTAGAGGACCAATGGTAACTAAAAAAGGCAGTGTGTCAAAATCAAGTTTGCCAAGGCTCCCAGAAGAACAACAGCATTCGCTTCTTAGTAGGAAGGGGCGGGGAGCAACAGTGTGAGAAACTGCATCAAGAGTTTGAGAACTATTTCTCTGACATACGGAAAGGACTTGTTCAAAAAGGTGAGCAGAAAGAGTGCAGCCTAGGCGAGAAGTCCTGTGGTTTTCAGCTAGTCAGCTGGACCTTCCTAAGATTCTTAGAAGAGTTTTATGTGCCTCTTTTTCACAATTCTGCACTACTTGCAATGATTCTAAAATAGTTTGTTTATAAATTAGACATTATGTTTATTTATCTTTCCTGTTGTGCTTTGCCATCTTTTACTATTTTACTTTTTTTCTGATTGGATAATTTCTCTGAAACCTTTGGTGTAACTACCATGACTTTTGCCAATCCCTATGCTGGACATAAGCAGAACTAGAATTTTTTAAAAAGCAGAAAAATATATGTAATAAAGTGTAAGTGTTTTAGACTACTGGAAACTTTATGAGGTACAAATTTTTCTTCTCTTTTCTTTTTTATTACAGTTTGCTTCTTTGTTTTTCTCAGAGCATAAGCCTAATGCCTTCCTCAGGGCAGAAAAGAAAAACTCTCTGCTACAAAGAAAAGAAACAAAACTCCAAACCTAGAGTCAGTGTTTTTGGATGGGATTAACCTGTTTGTGTTCCTGCATGTATTTGTTTTGAGTTTAATCCAGGTCTTAAAGTGAGCACCAGGTGGTAAGATGACCAACCCAATAAAAATCCTGGGCTCCTTGCTACCCAGCTCTAACCCTTACATTTAGGCCATTAATCTTATCTTCATTTAAAATGCTGCTTGAGTGGTGTCTAGGTGTTTCTGAACTGAGCATATCACAGGGACACAGGTTGATTGAAGGAACAGACTGTCTGGCTTCTAAGTCTGCAAAAGTGTGGTGGTTGACTGATTGTATCAACTTGAATAAGAGAAACTCAACTAAAATTAGCTCAGCAATTCCATACTCTAGAATGTGGGAATCCCACCTGAGGGCAGCTCATTGCCTGGAGGATACAAAACAAAAGAGGAAGGGCAGATGTCCTTGTGCCTTTGGAGGAGCTCCAGTCCTTGCCTTCTCCTGGGACATCATCTCCTGGCTTCCAGCACAGACTCTTCAACTTCCAGCAAAGACCCTTCAGCCCTCTGGTGCAGACCCATGAGCCTCCTGATGAAGACTCGCTCAGGACACTGCAGTGAGTTTGAAATCACTGACTGGGTCCTTCAGATCATCCATTGTGTAGTCAGACCCTCTGCACTCTTCCAAACCCTAATTTATGGGTGGCCATTATAAGCCAGTCTTATAAATTTTTACCTGTATATCTGTATAAATTGTATTATATTTGTTTTTCTAGTAAACATTGACTGATACAAAAAGTTAACCCGACCAGATAGAAAACAACTTTGGAAAATTCCCATCACTGTTCTTCATGTGATGTTATTCATTATAAAACAATTTCTCAAAATTGTACTCTAATTAGTATGCCGCAAAAAGATGGCTCCACACTCCATCTCAGTAGTGTTGCTCAGTAGGAGGCATCAATCAATAAATAAAGCAATCATTGGTTTATTACTTGAAGAAGAATATGAATTCCTACGTTTCAGTGAGATTTTTGAGTCTCAGGATATAAGTAGAGTATGCAAAAGTGAAGTTTGGAAGAAATCTTACACAATTTTAGACATAACTCATTTAGAACAGTGTAACCCACTGCTAAAAGGATTAAGAGTTACTTGAAGACTCCTCAGCCTTTTTAGATAATAATCTATAAAAGAGGAAACTACAAGGGTCAGAAAGGTCTCTGTTCTTCCACTGGCTGTGGGACAGAGTTGGACTAAGAAAATGATCTCTTACGTTAAAATGAGAAGTCCCAACTAGACCTAAAATTCTATGATTTTACAGCTACCACATACCCACAAAAAAACTTCACCACTTTCTTCCCAAGTTTGGATGAGCTTTCCAGAAATACTCAACATATCCTTTCAGATAACTGAAGAGAATCCAAATTCTTCAAGAACTCCACCTTGTCAGGCTAGAACGGTTCCAGCAGCACTTCAGAAGAAAAATTAGAAGGCTCATATTTTTAAGTTTTCTTGGAGATTTTTTTCCAGGAAAACATTTTACAGTATGATCAACTCTCAAAAATAGAAGGAAGGTTCTATGTTATTATTTCCTTCAAGTCTTCACTCTCAGCTTCAGTCAGTTGTTAAAATTCAGGGAGTGAAGCCTGTGAAGCAAGGTGAGCGGCAGTGAGGGCCCTCTACTCTGTTCTAGGGAGTGTGTCCTACACTCTCTGTGTGACAGAAGGAAGAATCAGGCTCATGGTAGACGAAGCCCAGTAACAACTTCCATGCACAATCCTATCTTGTAAACTAAAAATATTAAGTATCCATAAATAATTTCTATAATCCATTTAAATATTAAAAATAACTCAACATTGCCTGTAAGCCAATCATAAGGAATTACACTGCTATTTTAAAATCTTTGTCCTTCCTTCTAACTGATAAATGATAGAAAAGAAAATGCAATTCTACAAGCATGTTTTTATATAAACACAAAAAATATCAGTTCAGATCCACTGTGATTTGTGTAACTGGTTCGATTCAAACATCAAGGATAGTAATAACACTAGTTATATTTTTTTCAAAGGTTGCTGTTTATGAAATGAAAACAAATTCAATGGGTTGCAAACAGAAGCAGGTAATGTGAAGACCTAAATCAAGAGCTATTTCAGAAAGTCATCATAAATCACACAGCTTCCAGCAGGACCTCAATTTCCAGAGGCTTCGCCTTTAGGGTTTCACCATAAATGATTGACTAGGTATCTGTGTATTCAAGCATCTTAGCATTTTTTATTTTTTACATACTCAATCATGGTGTAACTTCAAAAATCTATATGCTGACATGAGTTGTCATCTGTAGTGGCAACTTTCCTGACCCAATCTCCTACGACCTCCAGACTCCACTCATTCACTGTGGTCCATTCCTCAGGCTGCTTAGCCATGTCCCAATGACCCTCTATGGAATATATGATCAGCAAAGTCTCACCACAAACAATTCATAGAAAAAAACTCTAGTTTAGAAATTAAATGACTAGCAGCTGGAAGACATTGAGTTCACAATCAGAGCCTCCTCTATTGCATCCCCAGATGGCAAGGCTGGCTGAAAAAATATAAAACCAGTGGGAACCCCAAGACCCAAGATAGAAGCCCAGCACACAGATACACACATACCTTTGGAAGGCAAAAAAAATCCCCAAAGCCAGTAACGTGGAAGTGTGTGAAGCAGCAGCGAGGAGACAGCAGTTGGACTATGGAAAACTCCACTGACAGAAGACCAGTCCCAGCATCCACATCTAGAGGTCAAGATCAGGTCCATACCCAGGACATCTCTGAGATATAACACAGACATTGTCACAGAATACCAGAAGAAGGTAGGTTCTTGGGATAGCTATGAAGAACCAGCTATATCTAGGGGACATCTCTGAGGATCAGAGATCTACTTTTCTGCTTGAGAGAGGCCTCAATGCTAGTGGTAGAGCCCTATATACTGGGAGGTTGGTGGGCATCCACACAGAAGACAAAATAAAAGAAAAAAGAGAAGGTGGAGAATGGCAAGACACAGAGGTGGGGTGCGGCCCCAAACCTGCAGCCCCAACAAGGACAAGCTGGAACTCAATGAGATGGTTAAAGTTGGAAGTCAAGCACTGGAACTTTTGGAATGATAACAACAGAAGTGAAAAAAAAAAAACAGTGGAAAATGCTAGAGAGAAAATGATGTCTCAGGTACAAAAAGAAATGATGCTTAAAATCAAAGATATTAGAGAAGGTACAAATAAAAGAATAGATGAGCTTAGAAAAAGAGGGACACAAGAAATGACCAACATTGGAGAGAACTGGAATCCATAAAACAGACCCAAACAGAGATCCAGGAGATTAAAACTTCCATTGAAAGCATATGCAACAGATTGGACAAAGGAAAGGATAGCATTTCAGATCTTGAAGACAGAATTGCAGCTAGTGATCATGAAAAAAAAGACATCTCAAAAATAGCAAGAGACCATGAGAAATCAATCCAGCAGCTACAAGATGAGGCAAGAAAGAATGACACAGAATTGATTAGAGTCAATGAGAAAGCTGAAGACAGCATAAATGCATAACAGTCATAAATACATATGCACCTAATACAGGAGCACCCAACTATATAAGACAATTATTGGTAGACATGGAAAATCAAATGAGCAATAACGTAATTGTAACAAGACACTTCAATACCCCATTATCACAGAGAGACAGATCACCTAGACAGAAAATCAGCAAAGAAATATCAGAGCTGAACCAAACCTGTGAACAAATGGAGTTCACAGGAAGAAGCTGCACCCTGAGGCCACTTGCCTGTGGCCTAGAGAGACCCAGTGAGCCCAGGCCCAGCCTGGAGAAGAAACCATGCCCCAAGGCAGTGCATCAGCAGCCCACAGAGATTCCCAGAGCTGGCCTGGAGAAGAAGCCACACTCTGAGGCACTGCTGACATTGGAGAAGCATCTGCGAACCACTATCCCATGCCTCTCCATACGCCAGGAACTCTCAATTAGAGGAACCCAGATGCCTAGTCCAATCCACCTCACTGGGGAACTGGCAGCCAATGTAGGAAGCACCTGGGATGCAGCAATGGGCTGATTCCAAGCAACACAGGAAAATGTCCAGAGGAACGAGCAAAACACAATCTCAGACCTGCAGAGCAATCTCAGACCACACAGAACAAGTTCAGGAGACACAGACATAGCAGAAGTTACAGATCACACACATGAAATTTCTGAAAAGATAACAACTGAAGAAAAGAAGCAACTTAGTTCTAGTATTGTTTGATCAATTTTACATGCCTGTGTCTGATGGTCTGTACAGGTATTTTAAAGATAACAAGAGGCATTACGGTAGCCATTGTTAACTTCCTATTATCTTGTTTTGAAGTCTTGTATCATTTTCATTGTTTTGTTTGGACTTATTCTGTTTCATTTTTTTATTTTATTATGTCTTATGGTATGGACAGTTATTTTGAAGACAAGATATACGATAGTAGCCATTGGTGAGTTCCTATTATCTTGTCTTGAAATCCTGTATTTCTTAGATTGTTTTATTTTGATTGGATTTATTGTTTTATTTTTTTTTCTTTAAAATTAAAAACAAAAAAATTTGGGCCAGGGATTTAGCTCAACGGCACAAGTACCTGACTGGCAAGCACAAGGTAGTGAGTTTGATACCAAGTACAAAAAAAATTTAATTAAGTGAGTAGATTATAAACATATAGAAGAATGACATCTAATGTATGGGCAGGAATTCATCATTACCATCAAGATAAACCACACAGAAATCCAAGTAGCTGGAGTTTCTCTTATTCTCTAACTTCTCTGTCTCTGTATCCTTGTGCATATGGATTGGTGGTAATAGTAATACTTACTGACCTCCCGTGATTGTCGTAAGGATTAAACTAGTTAAATTTATATAAAAGGACTTTTAAAAATTTCTGGTACACAGAATTCTGTGCTATTCTATATAACTATGAGCCATTATATAATCATAAATATTACTGTTTTCCTTCTGTTTGCAGCAATGACCACAGTACATCTTCCCAGAACAAACTATACATTTTTATTTCTGCATAAAGCCAGCAAATTCTAATACAAATACTACTTTTAAAACCTACTGCCTATGTTCAGATTTAAATTGAAAACCATAAATTAACAGCTCTATTGTAGATTTTGTGTGTGTGGTATGCATGCTATAGCTATTTGTATTAAATTTCACTTGTTTAGAAAAAAACCTTTAAGCTCCTTTGCATGTAATAATTTGTCTGATTCTTACAAACCCATTAGATATTGTTCTCACAATTTTTGAGCTACCTGCAGAGGAATGGGTTGGTTACCTGCCTTGTTCAATATCACAATGGCTGAAAGTGGTAACTAAAAAATCAAACAGAGGCATCTGGGCTCTCTGTGATATTTCTTGATATGGACAGAAAGTTCTTTGTTGCTTGTCCTGAGCCATAAGCTACCATTTTCCAACAATGGGCAAGACAGTATTAAATTCTTGCCATATGTATTGAAAAAGGATCACTCAACTTTAGATTCTGTTTACAAGGGGCACACTTTTGTTCAATGAGTAACCTTTTATGTAATACAGGTCTATCTCTATTACTATACTGTAACTCATATGTTTTTTCTTTAAAGAAAAAAATAGAAAAAGGGTAGAAATAATACATAATTTCAAGAAAAATAAACAGTAAGAAATCACTAGTTGATAATTACATATTATCCTTTTAGAAATAGTTGTCAAGTTACAAAAGTAAAGCATACAAAGTGTACATTCAAACAGTGAGACTGCAAACAGTTCTTTCTGTTGAACTATCCAACAAAAACTTAGTAAGATGGTTATCAATCCTATATACTTAAACATACATGCAGTTATATCCTTTGGAACACTTTCTTTTCCTCTCATTTTTACAATAGTAATTACACATTTTGAGTTTTATTACTCCTACATTTCTTATTATTTTTTACAGTAGAGACACAATGTGGTATTTATAAATGTGATTATTTACTTCACTAATGAGGACAGCCTCAAGTTGTCTCCTTTACCTATGAAGGCCTCAAGATCCTTTTTATAGCTGAGTAATATTCCATTGTATAAAAATGGCCCACATCTTTTTCATCCACTCTGTGGTTGATGTGGAATCTTGGTTGTTTCCAAGATTTAGCTATTACAAATTGTGCTGCTATGAACATGGGTGCACATATATCACTTTGGTATGACCTTTTCAGTTTTTCTGGGAAAATACCCGGGAGGGATTAGCTGGATTGAATGGAACTTCCAATCCTAGGCTTCTGAGAATTCTCCATACTGATCTCCATAGTGGCTGCACCAGTCTACACTCCCAGCAACAGTGGAGCAGTGTTCCTTTTCCCCCGCAGCCTCGCCAACATTTGTTATCAGTTGATTTCTTGATGGCAGCCATTCTTTCTGGAGTGAGATGAAATCTCACTGCTGTTTTAATTTGCATTTCTTGAATGACCAGTAATAGTGAACATTTCTTCATGTATTTATTTGCCATTTGTATATCTTCATCTGAGAACTGCGTGTTCATCTCAGATGCCCATTTTTGGAGAGGGTCTTTGAATTTGGGGGGCTTGATGTTTTTCAATTCTTTATATGTTCTGGATATAAGTCCTTTGTCTGAGGGGTTGCTGGCTATAGTTCTTTCCCATGCTGTAAGTTTTCTTTTCACTTTGTTGGTGATTTACTTTGAAGTGCAGAAACTTTTCAATAATATGAGATCCCAGTTGTTGATTCTTTGAAGTGTTTCCTGTGCAGTCTGCATTTTGTTCATAAATTCTCTGTCTACCCCTAGGTCTCCAAGACTTCTACCTACCTTGTCTTCCAGTAGATTTAGTGTTTCTGTTTTAATATTTAGGTCTTTGATCCATTTAGACTTTAGTTTTGTGCATGGTGATAGGCAAGGATCTAGTTTCAGTGCTTGGCATGTGGAGAGCCAATTTTTCCAACACCATTTATTAAAGAGGTCATCCTTCTTCCAGTGAACATGTTTAGCCCCTTTGCCAAATATCAGGTGGCTGAGTGTCTTTGTAGTTGTGTTTGCATCTTCTAATCTGTTCCACTGATTCTCAGGTCTGTTTCTTTGCATTACCATGCTGATTTTATCACTGTGGCTTTGTAGTATAGTTTCAAGTAAGGAATTGAGATGCCTCCTGCCTTGTCTTTGTTACCCAGAATTGCCTTTGCTATTCTAGCTTTCTTCTGTTTCCAAATGAATTTTAGGAGTGTCTTCTCTAGATCTGTGAGGTATGTTAATGGTATTTTGATTGGGATTGCATTAAATCTGTATAACAGTTTTGGGAGTATGCATTGTCACAGCACTGGTTCTTCTTAGCCAAGACAAAGAATATGCTTCCATCTTCTAATATTCTCTTCAGTCTCCTTTTTTAGCATAGCATAATTTTCAGTGTATAGGTTTTTTACATTCTTAGTTAGGTTGATTCCTAAGTATTTTATTTTTCTAGATGCTATTGTGAAGGACGATACTTCCATAATTTCTCTCTTGGTGAGATTTTGTTTGTGTACAGGAATGCTACTGATTTTTCAGCACTGACTTTGTATCCAACTATACTGCTGAATTTGTTTATTAACTCTAGTGGTCTTTTAATGAAGTTTTGGGGTCTTCTATGTAGAGTATCATGTTACCTGCAAATAGTGATAATTTAACTTCTTCCTTTCCTAACTTTATTTCTTTTATTTGTCTGTCTTGTCTGATTGCTCTGGCTAGTGTTTCCAGAACTATATTGAATAGGAGTGGTGAGAGTGGACATCCTTGTCTTGTTCCTGATTTTAAAGTGAAAGCTCTCAGTTTTTGTCCATTTAGTGTAATGTTGGCTGTTGGTCTGTCATAGATGGTCTTTATAAGACTGAGGTAGACACATGAATTCTGAATTTCTGAAGGGTTTTTATCATGAACATGTGTTAGACTTTATTGAAAGCTTTTTCTGCATCTATTGAGATGACCATGTGGTTTTTGTTTTTGGCTCTGTTGTGTATTACATTTATTGACTTGCATACATTAAATCATCCCTGCATTTCTGGGATGAATCCCACTTGGTCATAATGTGTAATCTTCTTGATGATTTGCCACATTCTCTTTGCCAGTTTTTATTGATTTGCATCAATGTTCATTAATAAGATTGGCATATAGTTCTCCTTTTTGGCTGGGTCTTTCTCTGGTTTTGGTATGAGAGTAATACTTGCCTCCAGGAATGATTTAGGGAAGACTGCTCTTCCTTTTCAATTTCATTGAAGAGTTTAAGGAGTATTGGCATCAAATCTTCTCTAAATTTCTTGTAGAATTCAGCCATGACTCCATCATGACCTGGGCTTTTCTTTGTTGGTAAGTTTTAAATTACATTTTCAATTTCAATAGCTGATATTAGGTTATTCAAAATTGCTATATCTTCTTGGTTGAGCTTTGGTAGTTCACATGTGTCTAGAAATCTGTCCATTTCCTCTGTGTTTTCCACTCTATGTGAGTAGAGATTTTCAAAGTAGGTATTTACGATCTTTTGAATTTCCACGGAATCTACAGTACGTTCCCTCTTTTTAGTCCTTATTGCCTGAATTTGGGGTTTTGCTTTCTTTTTCTTTATAAGGTTAACTAGAGGTTTGTCAATTTTGTTGATTCCCTCAAAAAACCAGCTTTTTGACTCATTAATTCTTTGGGGTTTTTTTTAGTTTTAGTTGCATTGCTTTCTGCTCTAATCTTTACAATTTCCTCTCTTCTATGAGCTCTGGGTTTAACTTGCTCTTCTCTTTCTAGAAGCTTGTGATAAAGCATTAGGTCATTTACTTGTGCTTGCTCTGTTTTCTTGACATGACAATTTATTGCTATATATTTCCCTATTAAGACTGCTTTCATTGCATCCCACTGGTTGCAGTATGTGTTTCTGCATTTTCATTGAATTGTAGGTGTTGCTTTATTTCTTTAATTTCATCTGTATCCCACTGGTTGTTCAAAAGGTTGTTATTTAATTTCCGTGTATTTATGCAGGTTTTGCAATTTCTTTTGCCATTAATCTCCAATTTCAATGTGCTATGGTCAGAAATTATGCATGAGATAATTTCAATACCTTTGCAGTTACTTAAGAATATTTTATGGGATAATATATGGTCTATTTTGGAGAATGTCCCATGTGCAGCTGAGAAGAATGTGTATTCTGATGTGGTTGGGTGGAACACTCTGTAAACATCTAATAAGTCCAATTGTTCACAGGTATGATTCAGTTCTATTAATTCTTTGCTGACTTTTTGTCTAGGTGATCTATCTCTTAGTGACAACGGGCTGTTAAGGTTCCCTGTTATAATTGTGTTCTTGTGCATTTGGTTTTTCATGTCCATTAGTATCTGTCTTATATAGTTGGGTGCTCCTGTATTTGGTGCATGTATATTTATAATTGTTTTAACTCATATGTTAACTCAAAATTCCAAAATAGATTATGGTATGTAGAAGGCCCTCCATAAACATTTGGACATATGTGATTCTGGTCCATAATTGTTTGTAAATGTTATAAGATTTAGTTGGACTGAGTTGATTTTTCCACTTCTGATTTAGGATGCATTTCCCCTAATGGTATGTCTCTCTATGCCATAAATATGGTGAAGTCTACACTAAGTTAACTGGAGTTCCCCACCTGAGAAAACTATCTTCACTCTTCTGTGAGTCATCTGTGTCTATCTTACTTTTAAAAGTTATTACTCAGCTTTTGGTGTGGACAAGGGCTCTTCAGATAATATTAGCTCAAGAACTGTTCTCAGATGCAGAACATCAAAACCTTCTCAGAAGCCTTTATGGCAAGTACTTCAAGCCAGACCATGGGTATCAGGGCAATTTCCTTGCAGGAATATAGCATGGCCAAATTAATATATTTAAACAAAGTCCCAGAGTATAGGTAGGGTAGATATGCAGCTTTCATTGTATCTGACAAGAGGGTAGCTGCTGCATAGTACTCCCAAATTCATAGCAGATGGTCCAAATTCCAATTCTACCAATTCCTACCCTCTGGAAACTTGATTAGTCCTCTATCCTTTCTATGTTTGGGTACTCTAGATGCAAAATGAGGGTCAGTGTGCAATCCTTCTCCATTTGCTTTGTATGTGTATATTGTTGATACATTTTCTGTTCCAGGAAACACCTTAACAGTTGAGTATATATACCTCTTAAAAGGCATACGGTATTTTGTAAGCAGGGAATAAAGAACCATGTTCATAATTCTGGAAAGCAAGTTCTTTCTTCCTCTTTTTTTTCCCTTCATTTTTTTCCCTTTTGATACCTTAACCAGTACACAAGACACTCAGAGAATCATAGAAAATACTCAACCATGGACCACAAACCATGGACCACAACTAAATGGTGATAAATACAAACAACCTACAACATGCGTAAGCACTGAAAGTCTCCTTACAGCCTCCGAGCTGAAGCAGTGCTGAACCCACAATGGCTAAGCCCTCCAAAGTGCCCCAGCGGTGGAACCTCAGGGCAGCATTTCCTGCTGTCCATATTGTTTCCGAGTCCTGGACCCAGACTCTTCCTCAGTTATAAATCTGCCAATGCCCCTTTACAGACAGTGGAAAATTCATGTCTCCCCTATTAGTGGTGGACATGCATTTATTGAAATGTAGAAGATTATAGGTGTAAAACAATTTCTTCCTCCGCAATGGATTATTTCCTCATGCTCTTCTTACTCACTGTGGGAAGACCCATTTCCTTCTGACTCACTGCAATTATGGAGTCACCTTTTCTTGTCCTAGTTGTGATTGTTAAATACCCCTGACAAAACAGAACTTCACAAGTATAAGGTATCACTAAACTATAAAGCACTAACAGTTGCCTATTAAAAATGTAACTGTGCCAGGCAGTTAATTAGAACAATAACGTCTTCGCACTTACATAGCAAAACACCTCTAATGCAGTGATCAGCAAACTTTTCCTATAAAAGGGCCTTGCAGGCCAGGTGGTTTGAGTATTTACTACTGGTTTCTGTTACAGCCTGAAAGCAGCTATAAATAATGCTTACATAAACAGATGAATGAGTCTGTGTTCCAGTAAAACTTTTACTAATGGACACTGAAATTTAAATTGCATATAATTGTCATGGGCTTTGAAATATTGTTTCCTCCAGTCATTTAAAGATACAAAATCTTCTGTGGCTCACAAGGTATATAAAAACAGGTGGACTTGTTTTAATGCACAGGACATAGTTTCCCTTTCTATCTTTCCTTACATCTGTAAGTTCTTTAAGGACAACAGGCATATTACGTTCATCTAAATGGATGATTATTATATGCTTCTAATGTCAGTAATTTATGTGAATGCTCAGGTCACAGGATTGAGGGTCATATGACTCTGCAAACCAGTACAAAGCAGGAGAAAGGAAGAAAGTGTAGCTAATAACTTAGATGTCATGTCCTCAAGAATGGCTGGAATTAGACTGCACTATCTGTTAAAACATTTCTTGATAAGCTGTTTGGATTATTCCTTATTTTTAAAATTCTGGTCACAGTTGAGCGTGGATTGCTTAGCAGTTCTTCAAGAGGCTGATGGGGCTTTGCTGTAATTTGCATCAGAACTGAAAAAAATGGAATATGAGCCACGATTATTAATGGAAGCAGCTACTTCATTCCTGTTATCATTCCACACAGCAAACGGGGAGAAAAGGAATCCAAACAGAAAGAAAAAGGCCTCGTGTTCTTTATGCCTTTTTGATGCTATCTAAAATCCTGTCTTTCTCAGCCTATGAAACACCCTGAGATGAAGAGGTTTTCTTCCCAGGGATGTTGTACTGCTCAGTCCCAGCCGACAGCTTTAACCACACTGAACACTGTTGATCGCTGTGCTGAGTTGTTCTTTGCCCAAGGGAGACACAGGCTCAGTGCCGATTTAGAAAGTTTCCTATTTGTTACCGTCATAATCACCATGGCCACATTCTTTCCAGATGAAGACTGAAATCTCCAGAAGAGCTAACGTAAGATATAAACCCAGGCATTTTGCTTTTGGAGTTGCACATTTTTTTAAAAAGACACAACTGCAGCAGCAAGAAAGTATTATTAATATGGATGACCTGCTAGCCACAAGTTTCAAGGCCTCCCGAACTTGAGCAATATCAGATATAAACTTGAGAATATTTTCATTCCAGTGGGGAAAATCTTAGAATCACTAGGTTGGAATAACCTTTGGGTACTTTCCAGGACTTTCAGCATTTATCAAAACAGTACTCAGATCTTTTAAGATGGAGTCAACCAAAAGTACCCTACCCACACACCAAATCTCGTGTCCTGATATCTGGTACCTTTCCATACCAAATATTATCTTGTGTCTAATTTATATTTCGGGAAGCAGTTTACCTGCTGAACCTAAATTTTGGGAAGCTCATCAATGATTATGCCAGTCCCATAACTGAGGAAAGAACTTTGAAAACTTTGATGTGTTTATGGAAATTGTAAAGCCCTCCCACTGTAGTGATTAATAAGAATAGAGAGGAAATATGCTACAGGAAAGGCAAGATATGAAGATGACTCATGAAGAGCCAATCAAAGAGGCTGGTTCTGGAATACTCCTCTAGGCTACAGATTGAAGGGAAAATGCATTTCATATAGCTGATGTCATTTAAAAACAATGCTTTGCTACTTACAGCTTTGGCTTGGCACAGTTTCGATTCATGTTCTACCATGCAAACATGAGCTCTTCTTTCTCCTCCCCTAAGCCAAATACTTGTATTTCCTCCCTGCAAATAAACCACCCTTTCAAGAATACACTTGCCCTGTGGTTTTCCAGCTACCTCTCAGAAAGTGCTTGCTCAGTATCCATTCTCATGGCTTTTAGTTTACTGAGTGAGTAGATGTCTACTAGGGTAGGTAGAGTACATCACCTCTTTAATGATGTAAAGTGAAATATATATTCAATGAATTTCTATATGCTTCATAGAACTAAGTTATCTGAACATTATTTTTATGTCTTAGATTGAAATATTATATAGTACACAAATGGAGTATAACTGATTTTGTTCTTCTGTGGTGCTGTCTCCTTCCTCAGGGCTGATTCTTTGTATTGCCAGTGCATGTGCTAACTTGCAAACAAGCTTTCTATATTTCTCTTAAATGTGGCAGCTTAAATTCTACTCCCAAGAATTTTTTTGTCAACTAACTTAAGCAAAAGGTGTAATACGTATGAAGATGTTAATGAGAATGTATTGCTTTCTCTGAAATACTTTAATTTTTATTAGATTGAAAAGAAGCAGAATGTCAGGAATGAAGCAATGTGAGAGCTGGAATTTCAGTCCAAAGAGGGCGAGAGTTTCCCACCTGCAAGCTTCATCAAGACTCCCACATATATACATCGAAGCAATCTACTCTCTACCAAAGCTGCCCTAAAATAGGCCAGCTGAGACAAGTACTTAATATATTACCTTTACAGAAACAACTATACACACAGACTGTAAATGAAAAATGTTCCCAGCAAATAGTGCAGGTAGCAAAAATGCTAAGATTATAATTATAAGAACTCTTAGCATAATAGATGAGTAATGATAAATTTTCAATCCATATGGCATTTACTTAAATAATACTATGTCTGAATTTCATCACTTCAATCAACAGCTTAATTAAGAGCATAATTAGGTCATTTGTGAATTTCAACCCATTCATACTTCTAATATCAAAATTTAGTTTTAAATGATTTTCTTATATTAACAGCTCCATATTAATTATGCCACTAGTCATGCAAAAGGGATAAAACTTTGCATTCAAGTAGCTCATATTTCACTGAAGCTTAGCACACATGTTTCTGCATATGGGCTTTAACAAAGGCATATACAAATGTTTCTTAAATATGTACTGTACCTAAAAAAGCAGTGGACAATGACTGTGTGAGGGAAAAGTACTCGTCAAATTCATAAATCAGTCTGTAATGCATATTCCTGTTAAAAGAAAAATAATTTTCAAGTTAAGTAAAGTCATTTGCCTTTAATACACACCAAATATTTCAGAGTATTAACTGAAATTAGATCATTACTATTAAATTCCTATGAGCATTCAAATTTTTAACAAAGAATATTTTTTATTAAACAAACAAATGATTAGTCATAAAAATAGACATTTAGATTAATCCCAATTCATAAACGTATGTAGTTTTTCTTAGACGCAACAAATAGCTTTGAAGCTTTGAATAGTTTTTCTTAGATGCAACAAATAGCTCTTTTTCCTATGGCATAAACATGAATTTATATAGATCTCAGTTTTAAGGAAAGATTTAGAAATATATCTTCAAAAATTGATACCATGACTATTAGTATATTTCATAAATGTATCCACAATATTGAAAGAGAATTCTTCACATTTTAATTTTATTAGCTAAGTATTCTGATTGGAGAAACAGAATTTGGTGCCAGAATTTATTATTTATTACTGAAATGTCTCATTTGTTTTCACAGATCTATTTCAAAAGCACTTATTTTAGTAATCACTTTACAGCTAAAGAAGCTAAAACTGGAAGGACATATAAGTCTCTCTCTCTGCAAGAAAGCAAAAAAAATTTATAGAGCAAAGAAAAAATTTTAATTTGTACCTTCTGCATTGCACTGAAATGTTGGTATTTACCCGGAAACGGATTTCTCCTTTCTGCTTGCTTCTTAGGGTACTTGTATCCTTTCTAGCTGGTTTATTGTCAGCGATGGATTTAGGGCTCAACAAAGGAGCTCATGGAGAAAGAGTTCAAGCTTCACAGGCACTCTTGTGGCCACCTAGTTCCCTTGTAACCCCCGGGGGCAGTGGCCTAGGAGGGAGGCAGAGGCCAGAACTGACAGCTGACTGGCACCCTACAACATAGGTGACGAGGAGGTAGGGAGACCCCTGCTTCAGGCTTAGCTCATGCTGGCAGAGAGATGGACTCTTACAGAAGTTTATGAAGCAGTTTGAATTATGACTGTCAATATCTCAACAAGCTAGAGTGACAGGGTATACAGTTCAACACAAAAAAAAACATATTCTTTTAGCAGTAACAATGAAATCTTGAGGGTTTTTAAGTAGGGATAGAAAAGGTTCCTTTCACATACAGTACCAATGACTTACAGACAGCAGGAAGGCAAAATGGTTATTTGGCAAAGGGTTTGTCATTTTCAAAAGATTTCCATTCCACAAGAGGGGAAGAGGTTTTGTGTCGCCACAAGCACACATGCAAGAGACTCTCGCTGCAGTGATTTGTATTTTAAAAGGCCCAGAAAGGCAGGTAGTGTTGGATGTGTCCCCTTTTCCCTGTTGTGCAAAATCTGAGATGCCCTAGAGCGTGGGGTGCAATCAGAGTGTCACTTCACACCGGGCCTGCTGGGCAGGAGAGGATGGAGCAGCTTCTCCTGGGGGAACGGGCCCCAGCAGCTACCTGGCTGCACACCCCATCAGCACTGGAGATGCAATCGAAGGGCAGAAACCTACACAGATGTGCTCATGCTCGAGATTAACACGCAGGGAGCGAAGTGGAGCGCAGGTCATGAGAGAAGGTCTGAGAAGGGTGCTGGAGTGGCTGGAGGGCGCCAGGAACATCACCCCCCCCCCCCCCCCGACAGCCGGGGTCAGCTGCTCCTCCGGGAAGAGTGGAAGCGAGAATGCAAGTGTGCATGAGAAGTGGGAGTTCCAACACTTCATTTCTGGCCACAAGAGTCTCACAAAGTCTTCTTCCAGACTCCAGCACTATATTCCTAGAGCATAGTTCCCCTAGATGTCTTTGGAAGGGTCCTGTGTGTTATATATACCTGTGTATAATCTCATAAAAACCCCAAACATATTTGTAGAGAGAAAAAACACCATACATTTAAATAATAGAAGTATAGTATATTAACATTTAGCTTTACATTATATATATTGATTATTCAAACTCTCTTACCCATCTGACGTTCCTGTCCTTCTATGCCTACCCTAGATCTTTTTGACTGATAGGCAATCAGCAACTTGAGATTTCCTCAATCTTATGTATATTGTAGAATTTTTTGTTGTGCTTTTTGTTTTGAAACAAGATCTGTCCAGGGTGGTTTAAAACTCTTGGGTTCCAGCGATCCTCCTACCTCAGCCTCTCCAGTAACTGGGACTACAATTATGTGACACTGAACCAGCTTCTATGTAAGCTGATTTTTAAAAATCAGATTAACGTCTATATTCTAAAATATGGCATCTCATCAAATCCCCTTGCAATCTGACCTATTGCTCACACTGACACTCATGGAGTAAACAAATTTCTCCCTGGTAGTAATCAAAGACACACACTCCATTTTCTAAAACATTCAAATGCCTTTCCACAGGAGGAGAGTAAACAGCCACTTTTTGCCCCACCGCTGACAACTGCTCAACTCTGGAGAAGAAAAGTCAAGAATGCAGGGGGAAACACTAGATTTTATTGAGTATTGACACAAAAGAGACAGGATACATCTACCAGTAACATAGACTCTTTAGCAATAACCAGATAATTTTCTGCTAAAGGAAGAATGGAAAACAGACCATTCTAGTTTGGCTTCAGAATTAAAAATTTAAGAAAATTGCATTTATTCAGCACACCTCAGATTATGCCTAATTACAAGATCAATTGTCTGATTTTAATTTCATTCATAATATATGCTTCAAAAGTTAATATTCAGAAATTCTAATAATAAAATCACTGAGTTGCACAAAAAGGAAAAGTTTTTTGAGTGAATGTAAATCGGATTTTGTTAACACTTCTTAAGTCCTTAAACCCAAATTTAGATATGTATTTTAATTGATATGCTTGCAAAAGTCTCTATCTGATATTATCATAATGGTCTTGTCTGCATTGCTTACTTCAAAATAAATAAAACAAGGAAAGGATATGATTTCTAGACAAAACAAAAAGGCTATCTAGAATAACCCATGACAGTTAATATTTGTAATAGAAAAGATGTTAGCTAAGAAACACATTTTAAATCTGATATGAGGATTTATGACAAAGATAAAACAAGAATTCTCTTGTCATAGGAAAAATGCAAGTTTGTTACAAAAGCAATTAATTCAGATAAAATGAAGTTTCCAGGTATTTCCAGCCATATGAAAATAAATGTAAAAATTTTTTCTTTAAAAAAATAAAAAATGACTTTTTGAGGCAGATTTAGTTAACATCGGACACACACTGATTAGGAATCAATTGTTCCTCAAAATGCCAGGTCCCAAATGGGTCAGGGAGGGAAGTTTTTACGGGGTCTGCACGGGGAAGTATAAAGGCAGTATACTTGACTATCTTGGATTGGTTCTTACAGTATATGTCATTGTGACGAACAACAATAAAAAAATGATTTTAAACTGTATTAGCAACTTTGATAAACAGAAATAAGGGAAATTATTTTCATTTTATATAAATTCCATCCATTATTATTATGTTTTCTGTCAAATCCCAAAACAAAAACTAGGAAGAGAAGACTTTAATAAATTGAAAAGATTACCTGTGACAAAATGCTGACTTTGTATTGAAGGGTGGTGTGTATCCAAATGAGGAAACTATATCCACACAGACAGGATGGAGTCATGTCCCACCTACTGAGAGGCACTGTCCAGGGGAGGATCATCTCAAGTCCTCCCAGTGTGCAGAGGAAAAAGGAAACAATAATCCATCAATGATATGCTCAGAGATATTCCTCCGCATAGAGATATCATTCTAACTATGTACATATTCTAAGCAATTCACCATAGTTGGGCTAAATTATAGGTGCTTAGTTTTCAAGCAGCCCCTGTGAGGACTGGCTCAATTTCCAAGTATTGAAATGACAATCACAGGTTCATACAGAGAACCGTGAAATGCTACAGTGCTATAAATAAAGGTTCAGTCTTCTTCAACATAGTTCTCCATATACATAGGCAAGCAATTCCCTAAAGGAAAACTGAGCAGTAGCTAACATCTTAGTTACTTTTTTCCTTGCTGAGACAAAATACCCAACATCCAAAGTTAAAGGGGAAAGGTTTGTTTCACTCACAGTGTGTAGAGGTTTCAGTCCATAACTGGCTGGTTCCAGTGGAGGGTGCACATGACATACAGGCGACAGTTTATGGTTGTGGAAGGCAACAAAAGCAACAAGAAAGGAAAGAGGCAAGCCTCTTTCTGTCCCTTATATTATAACCTCTCAATGGGGATTGAAGCAGTGCCAGTCCAATCAGTGGGCCGATCCAGCAATCACCCACCCTGAATCCCAGCACTTTTAACCCTAGCATTGCACTACGAATCAATCCCACACTCAACTCAGCCACCTCTGCAGAAAAAGCTCTACGACCTCATGAGGCTTGGGGGAAGGAGGCCATTTAGATACAAACCCCAATACCTATATTAGAAGGATTCTATTTCTACCCACTAAGGAAACTAAATAATTTTGATTTTTCTGTTTTCATTCACTCAGATTTCCTGTGGGGTGTGCTTCTGATACACTTCGCATGGTTTCTGTCTGTGCCCCCCAGGCCTCATGAGTTTGAATTGTGCATTTATTATTCATTCATTGTCTAGTGCTTGGATTGATGGTGTCAGTGCTCCACCCACAAAGAGGTGGAGCCAGGATGTGATGTAATGGCAGGAAGAAGGTGTGTCTTGCTCTTTGCTGGTTCCTGCTTGCTGTTTGCAGCCACCATGAACTGGGGCCCAGCCATTCCCGCCTGCCTTGGAGCCAACTGAGTACAGATTGAAACCTCCAAAAACTGTAAGAAATAAACCTTTCCTTTCCCAACTTTGGGCTTCAGGTATTTTGTCTCAGCAACAAGTAAAAAGTAGCTAATACACACTCCCTACTTCCATAATGCATAGTTATTATGACCACTTTTTAAAAATGGTAAATAACACAGTGCCAGAAAATACCCAACCCTCCTAAAAGAACACAAAATAGAGTATGAATGATTGTATGTAAGGGAGATTGACTCATATTTAGGCAGATTCATCTATTTTTCTTCATCCTTATCTATAGAAACCAGAGGCTCTTATAAAGATTTCATTTAAGAGATCCCAGTCGTTAATAAAACCATACTTCTTAAATATATCATCATTTGTTCTCAATCATACATCATAATGAAGTCTCACTGTTAAATGCAATGATTTTGAGGTTTTCATAAACCTCACTTCACTCCAGGAGAAGGCTGGCAGCAGAGAAAGTACCCTGCCTCGTCTTGGTCTACAAATTTGCCAGCTAAGACTGCAGACAGTTTGTCCTCTAAGATCACAGCAGAGCAGTCTTTTTGGAATCCTTCCTCACAATTCCTACAGGGACAGATTTTGGGTTATCTCCCTCCTGCCTGTGCCTCGTGTTTGTCTCCTTCATCTGCTCCCTCGTTTACTAGGTCATGTCTTCCACTGGTATTCTCGAGGCTTGTATGTATATCCCATTTGACTAATATTTTGGATCTTATTGAAATGGACACAGGAAATAATATTGTTTTCTTAATTTTAAAGAAGTTCTCTTTTCCTCTAGCTTACAGAGTTAATTTTATTTTAAATTCTTTGTATGTGATTCACTCTTCCACTGAGAAGCTTCGAAATGTTCCCCCAGTGCCGAGTTCTGATTTTCACAAGGAGGTGCCCTGGACAAGCCCTCATTCATTCACTGTTTGGGACTCCTGTGGGCCATCTCATGACCTTTAGTCTTGAAGAAAATGTCTTCAGGTATTTTCCTGATGATTTTTTATCTTCAATTTCCTCTGTTCTTGTTCTGTAATTGTATATTAGACTTTTCTGGACTCTTTTCTAAGTTTGTTATCTCTTCTGACCTATTTTATGCCTTTTTGATCTACTTGCTTCTTCTACTGTGTTTGTTTGTCTGCTTTTGTTTGTTTTCATTTTCTGGGTGCCTTTCTTGTTCCATCTTGTTCTTAGCTGATGGATGCAGCATCTCCTGAAACTTTCTGGCATATTCATGATAAGTTTTATATGATTTCCTCTTTCACAATCATTTCTTTTTCTGTCAAGTTCTGCCCCCCCCCATGCACTTTGGGTTTTATTTTCCCCCTTGGGAGATTTTCCTTGTTGGAAGCATTGAGTATGTGTGTGAGCCTGATTAACTTCGAACTTCATTATAGAGAGATCTGGGTGGTTGTTTTTTGGATGTTAGTAACTATAGATCTTTTTTTCAGGTATCTCAGCATCCCAAGAGGAAAATCATTCTGTTTTCCACGTGAATGACTTTAGCCTATTGGGGAATCTAAGCGCTCAGAATTTAACAATCAGAATTTAACCAGAGCCTGTTGTCACCATGTGAAGAAAGTCTTCCACTGGGGTCAATTGGTCAGAATATTCATCTCTGCAGCTTCTTGGCTTTCAAATTATGTGGTAGAATCCATTTGAAAATTTCTGCCCTAAAGTTTCCTTCTCATTGGTCAAATAGTCATTGACTCTTTGTTTACCTATGATAGGACACATGATACTATTTCAAATATTAGTTTTATATGGAAAGGAAAAGGTGAGTCTCACTGGTGATACAGTCTTCTAAACATTTAGCGCCTTTTTTAACTGGAAACTCTGACAATCAACTTATTGCTCTATATGGAGCCTCCTTTGCTGCTCCAGTGTCCAGGAAGTGGAGCCAGGAAATCGAAATTAAGCCAGAGTTTATGAACAGTAAGCACGGAAGCTCATGGTACATGTTTAAGATATCTACAAACTAAACGTTCACTTCCTTTGTGTGCTATTAATAACTTCTTTCCTTAAAGAAATTAGCCAAGGGAAACAGGATGAAATATAAAAGTGCTGGTGACAGTCATTTGAAATATAAAAGTGATTGTTCTTGAGACATTTAAACATTAATTTTTCACACCAAATGCTCATTTTCCTTTTGCTTGTCCATTTCTTCATTTTTTTATTCACTATGATTTTTTTCTTCTATTTGACATTTGATATTTGTATTATTTTTCATGTTTCTTTTGTCTGTATCTTTTTAAACTCATTTTTGATAAGTTGTTGTTCCCATTTACATCCTAAACTCAAGATCAAAAATATCTTCTAGCCAACTGAACTTCAGTTGCCAGTAAATCAACCAATAAATGATTCTTCAAGTAGATTCTGAGTATGTGATGTTTGAATGGATAAACTAAGGAAATAAAGCATGAGAAATATATAAAGTAACTTTCATGAATATTCTATGATTGCCATATTTTTCATGCAAAACACTGTACGAAATGTAACATAAAAATGTGGAATACATATCTTTTATTAAACTTCCTCCATCTGGTGCTTTGCCCTGACATTGACATTGTTAGGGATGATTAGCATTCCATGACATCCAAGTTCCCAGTAGCAGTGGGTTGTCTGTGAGCTCATCTGGCTGAATAAAATGTCATTCTAATCCTGTTAATATCCTTAACAGATAACATGCTGGATAGATTTAGGTTTGAATTTCTGGTCTTTTGTCTACTAAATTTCCACTTTAAATGTAATCAGAACAGACATACTTTTAATACTGAGAGCAACTCGATACTGGTACCTGACATTTATTGAACATTCACCACCATGCAGTGTGCAAAGAATATGCATTATCATATTTCATCCCTTCAAATCTCTGTGAGGTTTCTGTGATTACTCTGCATATTTTACAAGTGGGAAAACTCAGTTTCTGATTAATAATATGTCCAAGGTCACAGAGTTGAAGGAATCTACATTTCATGGTTCTAGTGTACATATTCTTAACTACAATAATTTATTGTTATCATTACTGGATAAAATATAATTTTAAGAATCAATCCATTGAAATGCAAGGTAATATTTGTCTTAGTTTCTTAGAAACTAAGACATTTTGTTAGAGAAGTATTTTGTTAAGAAAAGATGATAAAAGATAAAAAAATAAAGAGGTCATCCAGTTATAAATTCTCAATCATTATGATACCACAAAATTATTAGACATTCAAATCACTGTCCTTATTAAGAATGCATTAGCTATATATTGTTGCCTAACAAATTATTCCAAAATTTAGTGACCTAAAACAATAACAATCACCTTTTCTCACAATTCCTATGAATCAGGAATTCAGGAATGAGTTGGCTACGTGGCTGGATTCTGGGTCTCTAGTGAGTTGCAGTCTAATATTAGTTAAGATAGCAATCATCTGAAACTTAACTGGGACTCGGATTTGCTTCTAGATAGTAGTGATGGAGACCACTCCAAAGTGGCTCCGAGCAGGATTTAAAATTAACTAATTGGCTTTCTGTGTTTATCCGAGAGTCTGTCCTGTGCCTCGGCACCTTGTCTGGTGATGGTCAGTGAGTAAATTCATAGTCAATGAACCTCTATGAATCACTGGCTCTGGCTGAGACCTGTAGAGGCCTGTGATTCCAGAGACACTTCAAAGGGCAAGGTAAAGCCACAGCTGAGGACACCTGGCTCCAACCCCAAAAAGCAGATAGAGATTGCAGCTGCAGGCATCCCCCTCCTGCTGCCTCATTCTCACCATGAATGTCATCATGGAGACAAGACAGTTCTCCTAAACTGGCATAATTTACTACCTAGAGAAGTCTTTGAAATGACTTCCAAAGCCCTGCTCTGTTCTTGTGCTTTCCTCAGTATTCCCTCTCTTTGTTTTAAAACCTAATAAATAAAGGCTGCCCAGGGAAGCTCTTTGTCTCAGCCCTGAGTCTCAAACTCTGCAGAGTTTTGATCCTCCTGGAGGCCTAAAATCATACTGCTTGTCTTGTTTATTTAAGCCTCATTTGGGTGATTGGGGATGTTGGCCAGGTCCCCAATCCTGTTCTCTGTTCCTCTCTACAAGAAATTCTCCACACAAATTCTCCTTGAGGGTCCTCAAGGCCTGGCTTCTCCCAACGTGAGTAAGACACAAGTTGGAGGCTGATGTTGCAAGGCTTTTCATGGCCTATTTTTAAATGTCACTCCACCAGATTGGTTACAGCTCATTCTAGGTAGAGATGCCACAAGAGTGAGGCGACCAACAGACAAGAATTTGGGGGTACTAATCTTGAGTCTGGTTGCCTGAAAGGGAAAAAATGTTTTTGTTTGTTTCATAACTGCTTGCAAAGCCACAGCATATAGCAGATGAGACCCTTCACAAGGTTTTTAGGTTGTCATAGGCGAAGAAAAGCTTGCCAAAGGAAGGTGGAATTCACTGTCAGTAGGCCTGGTGGCTGCTGCATTGGATATGCTAGCGTCGGGTTACAGCAGGGTTACTCCAAAAAGTAGAAAGGATTGAGAAGAAAGCAGAATAAAAAGATAAAGGAGCCATGAATGGTTGTTTTATTAACTTGGGAAATTTTGGTGGATGGGTATCATTTCCCCTTACTCCCAACAAGTCCTCTTTAATACCTACAATAAACAGAGAACACTGTAGAACTGGATTTGCTCTTTGATAAAAATACTGAATTATGCTTTAGATTGATAATGGGCTGAAAGAAAAAAAAAAAAAAAAAAAGAGCTCCCAAGATTGTATCTGGGAGCATCCGGGTAGCAGAACTTCATCTTCTTTATCCAACACTGAGAAAGCCTCCCTCTGGAAAAGCGATCTTACAATTTATTTTTTTTTTAATTATACAGAAAGAGAACCAAGATGGCAAAGTGGGTCCTCTGCGGTCACGAAGGATCTGAGGTGTTAATTAAAGCCCCGGGAGAGAGTGAAGACAAACTGGCCTTGAGCTCACGTTGAAGCCCAGGCTGGTCTCAAACTTGGAACAGTCCTCCTGCCGCAGCCTTGAGAGTCCTGGCATTACAGGTGTGCACCAGCATGCCCAGCTTACTGATCTTTTTCTCTCTCCCTTCTCTGTTTCCCTCCAGTCTTCTGCAACAGTTTCCCAAAGTTAGCACGATTCCCTTTGTCCTGCAGACTTATTTCTAGTCTTCCTCTTCTTCTACGTCTCTATTTAGTTAGTAACCCCATTTAAAGTTTAACTCCTGAGTATTGAATTGACACATTAAGGACTCATCTACTGTATAAAATTTTCTGATTTGTATTAGATTTTGTTGTATAACAGAAAATCTAATTCATATGGTTAAAGGCAGCAAATTAATGGTTACCTCAGTTTGTCATTTTGTAGGTTGTGTTTGATTCTGTTGTTATTGCTAATGGTACCACTTTAGCCAAAAGTGACATAATTGTTCTAAACAGCTATTGTCTGATATTCCAACAGATTGACCAAGTGTCTGAGAAAATACTGTGGTTGAGTGACAAATAATGGGCCAAGCTGGCAGCAACTTCTCATCCCCAACATATTGAAGAGGGAGGATTTGCGACAGACTCAAAACCCAAAACCAGCTACCCCTAAAAGATACCTGAGACAAGTAAGCATTTTTCTAAGGGTTCTAAATGCTAGCAATGAAAGAACTCACCATAGGCAATTTACAAGAATCATGTCATAAATTAAACTAAAAAGAAAAGATAAGGAGAAGAAAAGATGAGAAGAAACTTAAACAAGGTGCAACCCCAGACATCCAGTTCACCAAAGGCAAGCCCAGAGGTCAGTGAGACAGAGCAATCTGAAAGCCTCCACCTGGCCTCTCTGAACTGGTAACAACAAAGCAATTGAATGAGGCTCTAGAAAAAAAAAATGAAGTCAGAAATAATTTCTCAAGTAACTACAGAGATGGTGACCACAATGAAGAAACACAAACAAAAACATATAAGAAGAAATGTCCAGCATCACTGGTCATTCGAGAGATACAAATTAAAACAACACTGAGATTCCATCTCACCCTGGGAAGAATGGCTATCATCAAAAAATCAATCAGTTAACATGATGGAGGGATTATTAGGAAAAAGAAACACTTCTCCACTGTTGGTGGGACTGTAGACCGTTACAACTACTATGGAAACCAGTGGGGAAGTTCCCCAAAAAACTAGAATTGGAGGTTCTATTTGACCCAGCTTGTCCTCTTCTGGGTATCTTCCCAGAATTAAAAACATCATAACATAGTGATATATGTGCACCCATGCTTACAGCAGCACAATTTGTGATAGCTCCGCTCTTGAAAACAACCCAAGCGCTCATCAACAGAGGAATAAATAAAAAGATGTGATCTTTTTATACAATAGAGTACTATTTTGCCATAAAGAAGGATAAACTGGAGACTTTTATAGGTATATCAATGCAACCCAAGACCATGCTCATAAGTGATATAAATTGGACAGTATAAACAGATTGTCTCCCTAGTGTGGGAAGTTGAAAGAGTAAATAAGATCCAAAATGTACAATAGATAACATAAAATAGGAAGAAACTGTTGAAAAGGAAAGAGAAACTGGAATGGGTAAAAGGAGAAAAGAAGAAAGGGAAAAGTAAAAAACAAATACTATATATATGTATACACATACACAAGATAGTTAAGATAGTCATACTACTTACTAATTTCTCTTAGTTTATTGAAAGTAAAGGTTTGTGCTAATATTGTTTGGACAATTAAATGCCTATATCTTGTACTCTAACTGAAGATAACAATATACAATGTATTAGCCATTGTTTTTATATTATCTTGTTTTGAAATTTTGGGGTTTTGTTCTCTTTAAAATAAATTTTAAAAAAGAGCAGTTATATTCATTGTTTTCACAGTGTAATGAAGGAGATTTTACAGAAGGTGTTTTTAAAAATATTCAGGTCATAGGACACTTGATGACTGATTATGAAAGTCTTGGAATCTCATTGGAACTTGTTAGCAATTACATAAAAAGCACTATAAACAAGTTTTTCATTCCTCTGTACTTCATCCATTACCACTTTTTTGCACTAAACTACAGTGTAAATTTCCACTGCTCTGAAAAAAGCTGGATCAGTCTCTTGAAGTTCCTGTCAGCTTTACATACCTACATTTTTCTAAATAACAACAGAATAAAACATCTAATGTGAAGAATATGTCATGAGTATAATAAAACTGTGTCTTGTAGAGAGTAATATATGCCTTGAAAAGAAAGGTTTGTGCTAATAACTGTTTGGACAATTAAATGCCTATATCTTGTACTCTAAAGACAACAATACACAATGTATTAGCCATTGTTATTATATTATCTTGTTCATATATGTAGGCTAAAACTGTACATTTTTCTTTCATAGTAACTGTCCTCTTTCATATGTGTCCATGATTTATGTTTGTTATCAATTTCAAAAACTATTTTCAATGAAAATAGTTTTTAATTGTAATAGTTTTTAATTTTATAAAAATATAGGCAATTAAATGCAGATGCCTTATACTCTGAGTCACTAATTTAAAGATAACAATATGCAATGTATTAATCATTGTTATCATCTAATTATCATGCTTTGAAATTTTGTTTTTTCTCTTTATAATAATATAAAATAATTTTTTTAAATGTATACATAAACATTATCTTTCTGAGGTTGTATATTCACCATGTTCAATTGTTTTTCTTTGTGCTCAAAAACCACAGGTAAATTCATAGACTCCATTCTGGAAGTCTTGACAATGAATTTGCTTGAGACAAATTCAGTTTATTTACCTCCAACTAACCACAGATTCTTGGTGGAATTTCCAGATTGATTTTCTGTCTTTTCATTGACCAACCAGTCATTACAAATTGTGACTACAAGCATGAGTTTGCAGCATAATATATTAGTGTGGAAATTATAATAACTCTCTCGAAATGGATTTGAAGGAGAAAAAAAGCTTTAGGTTTAATTCATGGCATACATCCGCTTTCCATGTTCCTACAGTCTCCTCTAAAACCATATGCCATAGTAAAAGAAAAATTCTTGTTGGTTAAGACACCTAAAGATTTTGCCATTAGAGGTTATCAGAATCAGAGATAAAATTTCAATTAATTGTCTATGCAAAAACCCTATTGCTCAGTGTCATGTTTTATGTCGGTGGCCCCCAGGCCTCATAAGTTTGCATTGTGCATTTGTGATGGTTCATTGTCTAGTGCTTGGATTGATGGTGTCAGTGCTCCACCCCCAAAGGGGTGGGGCCAGGATGTAATGTAATGGCAGGAAGAAGGTGTGTCTTGCTCTTTGCTGGTTCCTGCTTGCTGTTTGCAGCCGCCATGAGCTGCGGCCCAGCCATGCCTGCCTGCCTGGAAGCCAACTGAGTTTGGACTGAAACCTCCAAAAACTGTAAGAAATAAATCTTTCCTTTCCCAACTTTGAGCTTCAGGTATTTTGTCTCAGTGACGAGTAAAAAGTAACTAAGACACTCAGATACCCAAACAAAATTTTCCTGTTTTTCTCACACACAGGGCTTACCAGAAAGAAAATTAAGCAAAATATCTATCAAGGAAAAACCTCCTATTCAGTGAAATTATATGTTAACAAAATTTGAGCTGAAAGGTAGATGTGTCATATAAAATGAAATGTGTTCTGTTTAACTTGAATTTCGAATGTTTTGAGTGTTTGTATTTTCATTTGGTAAAATGGGCGCCCCTGCCAAGGAATTTTTAAAAACCTTTCCTTCTTACTTCTCATTCTGCTGAACCTGCAGTGACCTTTTGAAGAGTCACAAAGGCATATTGCTCTGGAAGAAAACCTATATTTTGCAGAACACAGAAAATGTCTGCTAATCACTCTTATGGGAAAATGGCTGAATGTGGAGTATGAGGGATGCTTTTATTAACACAAGTGCAATTTGGCATGAAGGCATGATAATGATTTTGAAAGGTCATGAGCTCTCACTCATGGAACAAAATCCTGACCTTGATGCTTCGGTGCTTGAAACAGTCCAATTTACAGTTTCGTCACCTGTAAAATGGAATCCTCGAACTCACACTGCAGATTTGTGGTCAAGATAAAGAAAAATAATATGTATTAAGGTAACTGGAAATAGCTGTCACCCTGTAAATCTACAACTGCCATTCTCTTACACATAGTTTGAAGAGGCTGAGAATCCAAGACATTGAGGGAGAGAGTGTTGTCAATCAGTTGAGGGTTCTTTTACCCAATTCGGATAGAAATAATAAATTGGCAAAGTGTAGCTCTACTGACAGTCCTCATGCCACTGCATGATGCCAGATAACACAGGATGTCATTAGCTAACCCAGTCAGCTGCTGGTCACTCTGCCATCTGGTCCTGGCTTGTTCTCAGTGTCATAAGTCAGCCCTCCTGGATGCTGGTCTCTGATGCTGACCTTCATTCGCTGTTGGTTCCTAGATCTCTTCTGGATGAATAGCATCTAGTGTTTACTGACTTTTCTTTCTGTCTGTCTTTTCCTTCTTCTTTTTTGGGGGGAGGGGGAGTACTGGGGATCGAACTGATGACCTCAGGCTTGCCAGGCAGGTGTTTATGCCGCTGAGCTTAATCCCCGATCCCTACTGACTTTTCTTTTAAAGGATTTCTTGGTTCACATTACTCAGGATAAAATCCTATAGGTTTACAAGACCATCAAGTGAACACTTCCAGAAATAAATTATGAGTAGATTTACAGGACTACTGAGATGAGTCTTTAACAAGACCTGAGCAGCAACTGAGGTGGGAAGGGAATGTGGGATGAGGTGGGGAGGGGACTGATGAGATTATAGGAGCAATTAGGCAGTAGAGGCAGTATTAGTGCACCAGAGGGGAGCCCTCCTAGAGTACACAAGAAAGGTAAGGGAAATACTACTTACACAGAAGATTCTGATTTGTGCTTGGGCCAAGGGCAGGCCTGTGATTGGTTCGAGTGGGTATAAGACTGTAGGAAAGCCACAGCCACAGCTATAGTGGCAGCTATTGAATGAGGGGGCCCAGGACACAAGCTGTTTGATTGACAGCTGTCACATCTCTGAAAAAAAATGGCAGGGCTGAAATCCGGGAATCTTTGGGAAATGCTAGCTGTGTTCATTACCAGACTTCTGGGGCTGGGGGAGGTTTGGGATGTTGGCGATGGACCAGATCCTTCCCTCTCTCATCTAAGCCACATTAGGGTTCCCCTCCCTCCCTACAAGGATTCAGCAGCGGTGTCTGAAGCAATGGAAGCAGGGGAGAAGCATTGAAGCTGACAGCTGAGCCTGCTCAGCCTGAGAAAGAGTGACTGCTAAGTGAAAAGGACAAAACCGAGGCAAGCTGTCCCAGTTCATTGTGGGCGGAGGACATGACAGCATCCGGCCCACCTTGCTGCACTCCAGCCAGCATGGGAAAGAGGGCAGAGGGGCACTCTGTTCCCCCAGTGCTACTCGTTCCCAGGCTCCTCAAATTACCCGACCTGCTCTAAGCAGGATGGAAGAAGCAGCTTACCTGAAAAAATAAAAGATTATCTGCAAGAGTGACTGTATTTCTACTGAAAAGAAAAACGTTCTTTCCTCCAAATTTATGGACAGCGTTATTTAAGTTATCAATTGGCTTTGTTCCATATTTTACTACTACCTAATGGTCTTTATAAGGAGATACTTTCTTCCTAAAACATTAGTTGATTCTTCGAAAGAATACTCCTCAGGTCCTTTTGTGTCTTCTTACAGTTAAATAGAAATCAGAACATTCAGCCCGAAAAAGAGGTTTTTTTAAATCTGTAAATTTATGTTACAGGCCTGATTGCATTATACAGTTAATTGTATCAACTATATTTTTAATAAATTGCCTCTATCAAGATGTGAGAAAGAAGGCTGAAAAGACTAAGTTGTCCCACAAAATCACAGTGTGTGGCAGTGCGGTGTGATTCTGAGCACTCCACACCTCTCACCTGCCACAGAAATCAAGCCACAAAATCCTGGAACGTGTGCACAGGACAGTTCCCAAAGCCCTGCGCATGGCCTTTGCTATCATTCAACCAAAAAAAAAAGAAAGAAAGAAAGAAAGAAAGAAAGAAATTCAGGCATGTGGGAACTGAGATTGCTATGCTCAATAGCTATAAAACACACCTCTAGGCTGATGGAAAATATGGGCTTCCACAAAATGCTTAAAATTTCCACTGAAAGAGCAGTGTCATAGCAACTAAAAGTCCTTTTTTTCTAAGCCCAACATTCTCACCTAAGAAAGACACAAGGATGAGAACCTGACCTGTTATCAATCCAAAATCATAAAATAGTACAAGGAAGAGCACTTCCATGACAGAAAAAGAAAGAAACCCAAAAAGTCAAGTGAGCTTGACCATCTGATGAATGGACATAAATGTTGAAACCTAACAAATACAGGAGCAAGGGGCAGAAACCCTGTAGGGTGAGGGTCAGACTTTGACTGTATTGGTTTAGCACTGTTAAGAGGAAAAGATTTCTGTTCCAAGAAATGGAAGAACCAGCTAGTGTGGTGGTGCATGCCTATAATCCCAGCACTCAGGAAGCTGAGACAGGAGGATTACTGAAAATTCAAGGCCAGCCTGGGCTACACACTGAGACCCCATCTCAAAAAAACCACACACACAAAGAAAAGGACACAGAAAGATTTGGGCTACTAGTTTTCTGTTGAGACTGTGAATCCTACTCATGGTAAGGTAAGAAAACATTTAAATCTAATCATCTTCTGTTTTGAGTTACAATAATTTCATAATTATGTATTTGTCTCCCAGTATTGGGAATGAGACATCCAGAATATTAGATGTAACATCCATTAAGACTTTGTAGTAATCGAGAACACTTACATAATTACCCCAATATAAACCAAAGGCTGATAGAAGGCAAAAATATTCAAAATCATAACAAGAGAAATGAACATAATTCTGTCCTAAAGAGTAAAAGCATGAACAATTTGAGGTTTATTATAACATAATTGCATATATATGTTTTAATAAAAATAACCTTCAACTGTAAAGCAGAATCCATAAAAGTACTTTCTTGTACTGTGAGGCAATAAATGCATTAAATAGTTTTTGTAAGTTCATGAAAATTAAAATCTAAAAATTGCTTTTCTTGGTGACTCAATTAAATAAAGAAAAAAAACTGAAGGGAAAGGAACATCATTTTCAAAAATAGTGGATGCTTTAGTAATTAAAACCAAAATAGATCAGAGGAGCAAACACTGATATATATTAGAATTTAGTATTTATTAAAGATGGGCGTTTGGGTCTGTGAGGAAGAACATAAAATTCCATGTGAATACACATTTGGAAAAGGAAATAAAGCTAGCTTTTTATCATACCCTATATACAAATAAAATTTGTCTGGATTAAAAATCAATTTTAACCGTGAAAACATTAAAAGGAATTTAGGAGACATGTTTTGTAATGTTGTAAAAGAAATGATCTTTTTATGAAAGCTGCAAATTCCTGAAATCATAGCAAAAAAGTTTGACTATAAAAAAATTTAAAAGCCCAACATGAGAAAAAATAGTCTGGTAGAAACTACTATTAGCAATATACAACAGAAAATAGACTCCTATTCAGGTCATGCAAAGAGTCCCTATAAATAAATAATTACCCTGGTGAGAGTCTGAATATACAGCTTGAACGATCAGGCCATACATAAAAATAGAACGTCAGCCCACTACTGGCAGCAATCTGTTCCCGAAGGCCAGGGACCCCCACTCCCATAGCAATTGTTCTAGAACAGCCAGGGAAACATGCTTATTAGCCACGTTTCCCTACTTTCTGATCCCATGCTCATCTTAGGGTCAACCAGAGAACATCAAATATGTACCCCCAGCAATTACCAAGGACACCTTCTTTCTGGTTAGCCCACCTGCAACTTCCTCACGGCAGACTGGAGTCTCCCTTTTTTCCCAGCATAGAGTCTTCCCATTTGGTCTGTCTGCATTTCTGCCAAAAGCAAGTTACAGTGGCTGACTTTCTCACTCTACCAAGCTCCAAATAAAGATATGTGTTCTCATTTGGGATGTCTTTGTTTATTTCCACAGTGGTAACTCTATTCATTAGAACTCTTAATTTTTCTCAGGAAGTAACAACTCCAACCTTCCATTACTAATTTCAAAAATCTTAAGAGTTTTTCTCATATCTCATATTAAATTATTCACCAATGCCTATCAACTACTTTCAAAATATATCCAGGTTTGTGAAGTGACAGATTATTGGAATTGAATCAGAAGGACAGAAATTGTCCTACTTTAGATAAAAATCTATTTTAAAAAAGATCTTTAAAGAAAAAAAATCTGACATCATTGAGTCAAATAGAGTCTTTTTTAAAAAATGGATAATCATTTGGAGAAAATTAAAATTAAATATATTCCCCAAACTATAAATAAGCATAAATTCCATATAGCCCCAAATCTGTCAAGATCTGTTTGAAAAAAGTAACAACTTGAAAAACTTGAAAAAATAAAAAAAGTAACAACTTGAAAAAATTGTGGGTATCTTCTTCTTTACCATCAATTTAGAGTAAGGTATCCAAACTGTGACTCAGTATCCAAAACAAGAAAAGATAAACAAATGCAACTACATGGAAATGGATTTTTTTGTGGGCCAAAAATACTATAAGCAAAATCAAAAGAAAAATGACAAGCTCTGAAACAATGTTTTGCAACATGCATCTCATAAAGGAGCTAATACCTGTAACATATGAATCTTTTTAGTTGAGAGGACATTTTCTATTGAAAAGTTGACAAGAGCCCTGAACAGATGACTCACAAGAAAAAGATCTAACAATATATCTCAAACATGTGAAAAGATGTCCATCTCATGAATCTGAAATTCAGATTAAAATTACACTAAAGGATCATTTCCCATTCCTTGGAATGGCAACAGTGTAAAAGTCCGACAATCTCTCTTGGGGAGACTGTTGGAAACAGGCACTCATGCACTCCTGAGATCCCTCATTTGGAGGGAAATGTGCCACTATGTTCCACAATTATATGTAAATTTACTATCCGCCCAGCAGTCTCATTTTTAGGAAGTTATCCTGAAGACACCAGCAGTCTTTAAAAGATACATATTGAAAGGTTCTTGCCCTAGTATGAATTACTGTACGATTATGGTGGTGGTCTAACATGGCGCTTACCACTTCCTGCTTCCTCCTCAGCCTTAATTGCAACTCCCCTTCCTGTTTACATGTGAAGAAAACTCCAATCAGCTCCTTGCACCTCATCAATGCCTGCCCTAAGTGCCACCCCCGGGCAGAGGTTATGTGTATCCCATATGTTTTGGTAGAGAAAGCTAGGTCACCGGTGGTCATGGACTTCTCTCCACATCCTTGGAATAAAGGCTGTTTTTAGTTTACATTTCTCTTTCATCGCCCTGAAAACACTATCATTTGGTTCCCTGACCAGGAAGGCAGCATGAGTGACTCTTGGGGTTCTCCCAGTTTGAGTCCCCTGCTAATTCATGGACTGGACTGTATCTTGGATTAATTCCTCATTTTCAACACACTGGAGCTGCTCAACTTGTCACCACCAGCCTGCAAACAACACCGACCTGTCTCATTTACCACAGGTGAGCCAATTTCTGTCCAGGGTTTTCTGTCACTGTGAGCTGGGCCCACACGGGATTACCCATTGTGTTCCTGGACTAAGGTAGCAGTTCTCATGTTCCTTGGACAGTCCAAGGCAGAGCCATTACTCTGGTCCTCTGTGATCTTGATCCGATGCCTTTTGGTGATGGCCAGTGGGTTTGGGTTGGAGCGGTTTTAACCACGCTTCCAAAATAGGTGACAATCTCTTTTGTTAAGTGTGATCTGTGACAATTTTCACATTCCTTGGGGGAGAGGCAGAGCTCTCACACCTGGAGACGAAATTGTTCTTTTTGGCTCACTTTTAATTTGGTCATGAGGAATACTATTTCCTGTCCCCCAAAAAGCACACCTATGGGGTGCCTGGTTTGTAACCTTGGTACCCTTAGTCTAAAGAAAACTATAAGAATTAAACAATTGATCTTTTACTGCCAGGAGGCATGGCCAACCTACGAGCTTAACAGCAGCCCATGGCCTAAAGAGGGGATGTTTGACCCCTGTATTCTCAAAAATTTATGACTTTGGTACACTGGTGACAAGTTAGCAGAAATTCCATATGTACAGGCCTTGCTTACCCTAAGGACATGCTCTTCTCTCATTAAATCATGTACACCTGCTCAAATCTTTTTAGCTAACTCTGATGTACCAGAAACTCTCCCCACCTCCCCTCAAGACATCTTAGATGATGTGCCCCCTGTCTTTACTCCCCCTCCTCCCTATCCCTGAGATCAAACCCCACAGTCTTCTCAGCCAAAGATTTCTATACCCCCTGCACTGTCCTCTCCTCCTCCCTCACCCACAATGGCCTCTAATCCTTCCCTTAGTGTCTCTCCCCAGTCTTCAACTTCTTGATCCCCCCTACCTGAGCCATCTGTTCTGTCTGAGTGTTCTTTGTCTCCTTCCCCTGCATTGCCATTTTCTCTGCTGCCTCACCATATGCAGTCTTGAGCATTCCAGCCTTCTGGCAGGCCACATGGTTGTCAGCAGCCATCTTGCTGCAGCTCGCATAGAGTACAGCCGCCATCTTGCGGCCCTCTGCCACATGACAGGGTGCCGCCATCTTGCAACAGGTCTCAGGGTCAATGGTCACTCCCTTGTTGCCCCTCATGTGATCAGCAACAAGCCATCCTGCTATGGGTCACACGGCAACCCACCAACAGCTTGTTTCCTTGTCTCAGGGTGACAAGTGCCCATTTTGTAGCCAATCATTGGGTAATTGCCCACACATGCCTGCTGGATGGTTGGCCACACAATGGCCATCTACTCCACAGCCTTCTCAGCCTTGATCTCTACTCCCACTTTGGGAACAGGCTGGCCCCAAAGGATTAGCTAATATTCATATTCCTTTTTTCCTTTCTAAGCTATCTCAGATTAGCCATAAATTAGGTTCCTTTTCTGGTATTCTAATTTCGAGAGATCTCTATTAATTGATCTACAAAAAGGTCACACTAGTGAACTATTTGAACTATTTATTATAGTTCAAATTGCCCAAATATATTTGAGTGCATTCTGATTTTATAAGATGATTGTCAGTCCATATATCTGTTGTCTGTTTGTCCATTAGCTTGCTCTGTAAACAGCTGTTTCTTTTTATTTGAGCTCAACAATATTTCCTCCTCTTTTACATTTTCAGATCATTTCATCAAGGTTTATTTGGGTTATAGAATTAAAAAAACATGGTTCTACCTAGGTTACCAGCTGGTCAAAATGATGCTAAAATTGGTTAAACAAAGTCCCTTGGGGTGAGGTTCATTGGACAGGACTTCAACTGATAAACAAGGAAGTGGCCACCTGGTAACTTTAACCAGTTCTTGTTCATTAATTGGAGGCCCCAACAATCTCCATAGCCTTATGGGAGACACCTCAACTAAAGTTCATATAACTAAGACAATTCTTTGTTGCTGATCTGATGGTATGTTCATGCCTTCAAATGTAAAATTGGGGTTGTTTATGATGACAAGTGTTTTCTTTCAGATCCAGACATCTGCCTTTTTCTTGTGCTCCAGCCAGGAGATTCAGGTCAGGTCAACACAAGGTCACCAGTCAAATGATAATTTTTAAACAAAAATTTATATGATGTACATGTTATACTTAGAGATGCTTAAATAATGAGCAAATGCTTAAATAGTGACCAAACACATATCTAAAAGTTACCCATTTGCAGCATTACTTGCAAGTGTACAATATGAGAAACTTCCTGAATGTTCCAGCGTGGAAAATTAGCTGGATAAACTATTGAACCAGACACTAAAAATGCTCTCTAGCTGTAAAAAAGAGTGCAAAAAGTTGCTATGAATGGATATGGAGTGAACACCAGGAGATATTAAATGATAAAAATAAAGTACAAAAGAGAATATGTAAAATGATAAAATTTGCACAAGACCAGAAAATAGGAAAATATGCATCTGTTTACTTAATATTAGAAAAAAAATCAAACAGAACAAAATATATAAGAAGCAAACCCAGAAAATGATGAAGGTGGTCCACAAGAGAGGTAGTGTTGGGTGGGATCCAGGAGGGAGTGAGCGCTTCTCTGAGTATATAATTTTACGTGGTTTTTGTTTTTGAAACCATGATAAGGGTATGTGTAAATATTGCACCATTTTATGTAAGGGATTTGAGCATGCTTAGATAGGGATGGGGGGACTGCTCACGGAAATAGTCCTCCATGGATACAGAGGGACAAGAAATACATATAACATATATCACATCTATCTGTGTGTGTGCGCTTGAGGTAATGTGTTCAATGATCTTGATAAGAGAAGGATGGTGGGCTGTGTGGCTTGTGCCAGCTGCAAGAGTACATGCAAAGTCCCTGGCACTATTGATTTTTTGCCCTCCTCATTCATCCTTCTTGTATAAAGAAGCTTCCTTTTTAAAGCCTAGAACCTTGAAACTGATCAGGAAATCCAGCAAAATTATGCAAAGGGAGGTGCTTTTCCTCTGGTCTAGTTCTTTGTGACTAAGCAACTCTGCTTCACAGCCTTTGAGAAGCTGTTTTTCTGTCAGCTACAGCGCTTCCATTTAAAATGGTAATCCCAGGTCTCACTTCGTGTTTTTTTTTGTGCACAAAGACGAGAAGGTCACCCACTTAGCAAAATCTTCAGTTCATGCAAAGTGCATTTAGAAGCAGCAACTAAGGCAGTATAAAAGTGAAGATGAATTGAAGTGATTTATATTCAGTAAAAATGTGTTGAAGGGGTTAGGTAAGAAAAATGTCTTCACAGCAGGAATGCTTTACACATGCTTAAGGAATGCTCCTGGGTCACAAACCACCGACCAAGATTATAGCTTCACTTCTTCCCAGAAGTAGCTGGGCCAGGAAATGAGCAAATAACGAATGGAAGGATAGTAGGGCAGTGTTGCAGGCAGCTGAGTTAGTTAAAAATATGATAGGCAGTGAGACAGGGTTGGGTCCTTAATGGAGCCAGTGCAGATACCTGGCAACTTTGGGGAGACTGATGCCTCCTGCTGTGAGCCAGGCCTCAAGACAAAAGACCATACAAATGCACCCATATCCTGGGATTGATACCCTAAATAGTTCCATCCCCTAGGAAAGAGTCACTGCTCTGTAAGAATGCCCACTTTCTACATGACTCGCTTCCCCATTTGTCCCTAATCAATTTTACCTGAACTATTGATCTTATTGGCTAACTATAGTTACATCCCACCTTATGCCCATCTGCCTTGTGAGCTCCCACTCTTCCCCCACCTTGAACTCATGGTTTTAGTCTATAAAAGTCCCTGGAAAAGACAAAGTCCTTGGCACCCTGCTCAGGACCCCTTCGGTCTCTCTCAGACAGAAGCTTTCTTTCTCATGATAAATATATTCTGCTCTTAACCTCCATTGTTCCTAAAATTCATTCTTCGATTTTAGAGAACACGAGCTCATACCGGACGTAGTTGGTCAGGAGTTTCATTCCCCTATATCCGCAAATCCAGGGTGATCTCAAAACAGAAGCACCACAGCAGCTAGGGAAAACTTGCCATGATGCTACAATGATGGGCTCAAAATGGCAATCAATAGAAAAGTAAGAATTCAATTAGCTGATGCAACAGCTTAGTCTTGTTTCAAACTTAAATTATGGGGTTAAAGCAGCTTCATCTTTTCTTTTACCTTCTAATGGTGGCCTTCCAGCCCTTTTCTAGATGATGTTTGTCTCATCTGCTAATATAAAGTTCATCCTCCATTGGGCAAAACTTTACCTTGTCCAGCAATGTCTTTTCCTCTGACTTATTACAGCACCTCAGTTTGTAAAGTAGACTAGAAACAACTAGAAACAATCTTTATACTACTCTAAAATATAATTAAAAAAAAAAAAACCAACTCAGCTCCTGCAGTGTCTTACCTCCACCCATCACAAGTAATAACATACTAACATTTGACTACCTTGGATGCATGCATTTAGCTTTTGATATAAATAAGAACTGGTAAAATTACACCTGCATGTTAATAAGTAACACAATAGACTCCACTGGAACTGCATCCATACTGCAGGGTTGAACCACATCATCATCATTGTTAAAAATGTTATCTTTATTGGTCATCTGTCTCACAAAATACCATTAGTCCAGAAGCCATTGTAAAGCTACCAAAATAAGATTAACAAAAATTTAAACTATTCTTCATGATTCAAGGACTTAACTATTAATCTTTTTATAATTAAATATGCTCAGGCAATTAAATTGGGTTGCCTCTATGAAATAAAATGGGTTTTTTGCACATATTTTCTCTTTTCAATTCAAAGTGAAATAGGTTTTTGCATCATTCAGGAGCATGGTGTTTTTCATACTATTTTTCATGAAATTAACTCAGTGGGTCATAACAAACATTTTCTTAATGAACTATAATAAAATATATAATAGAATGGAGCTTTTTGGAAAGGAAACTTTTTCATAAAATTTGTCTTAAAAGTAAGTAAATATATATTATATACATGGTGCACTGTAAAATATATTTTATACAGTTAAAATGTGTGAAAACCGTTAATTTAATATTTGCATGTTTTATAAGCAATCAATAGTCACTTATAACAGTCCAAATTTAGAATAATTAAAAAGAAAACACTTCTGTCAATGTGAACTAATTTCAAGATAGACATTCAAAAATATAGGTAACAGGAAACAGGAAGAGAGATGCATTGCAAATGGGAAGGTGACAAAGAGATGGAGGGAAGGGGAGAGAAAGGGGAGGAAAGGAAAATAAAAAGAATTAAGATGTGTTATGTCCGTGTACCAAATCCCTATGATGAAGGTGATCATTATGTACTACAAAATGTACTGATAAAAATTAAAATAAGTAGAATGAAAAGTCAAAAAACAAATCAATGTTTCTCAAGAAAAATATCTGTTTTGTTACAAAGAAAATGTACTTCTGAAATCTTGGAAATCAAATCCCTCACTCATTTTGTAAACTAAAGGTAAAAGAAAACAAATGCAAAATAAAATTTGTTACTTATGTTAAATAAACTTTTAAATTAGGATTTAGAATGAACAGAGTTTGTGAGTGTTTTGATGACATAATTTGAGAATGTTTTTAAGATTGAAATGTTGATGTCTGTATTGGGATTTTAAATCTGTAAAAGAGGCCTTTTCAGGGCTTATTTCATTATGACAGCAGTAGAGAGAGAACATCTGGACCATGGGGCAAATGAAAACTTTGGCATCTTAATGAACGTTGCCCAAACATGGAACTGATGGATGCCACCCTGGCCTTTTATCAGGAGCCCTCAGAGGCTGTCTATGCTGTGATTTCACAGAGCTATGGAGAGGGAGCTGCTCAGATGCCCTGGGTAAGTGCATACAGCAGAGTCAGAGGCCAGCTTGGAGGCTGATCTGAGATGGAATGAAAAACCTTAAAAAGTTGCATACTTAGCCTCACCTTTGGGTGCTCCAGGGACAGCGAGATGGCTGATTGTTCTTCTTGAGACCTCCTGAAATTACTGTCATACTTCTGGAACCACCTTGTGCCCTAAGAAATGAGGCAGACATGGTATGGCCTGACTATAGCTATTCAGCCTATGTTGCACTTTGCTAATCCGCATACAGCTAGTTATTGCCTGTCAGAATCATGGGAAGTCATTTGTTTCTGTCTCACCTTCGAACAACCCTTTTATTGACTGTCCCCTTCCTTTTTTGGTATACAAAATCTTCATCTAAGGTAGTATCTGCATTTTGATTTAATACTTTTGAAAAAGTCTTGGTGTAAAAATTAATCTAGCCTAGCTACAAGAATATTTGAAATTCATTGACCAGTCTCAAGAATCTTGACAAGTCATTTTCAAAATGGCACGGACTATAAATGGAAAATGGAAAATGTTGCTTTTGCTGGGAAGAAGTCCAAGAAAGTAAAGCACTCCTAAAATTTATATTGGAGCATCTAGATCTTTCTGCTCGCATTTTATCTTACAAACAGTGGTGTAAGTTTAAAAGCTAAGTTCCTAAGTCCAAACCCTATAAATAAACCTTCACAAGAGCGACCCCTATGACCCAGGGTGGTGTAGTTATTAGAAGTTAATCCTGTTTCCAGCTTAAACTTTTACACTATCATTTCACACCTCATTCCTCATTCACAATAATAGAGCCTGCTAACTTTCCTAACTTTCCCTAATAATCTGAAAAATTCCATGATGGAAAAATTTTTGATACAACATTTCAGAAAAAGCACATTATGGAGATAAAAATATGTTTTACTAGCTAGGTAGATGTAAGTGCTACACTTCCTGGAATATATGTTAACTACTGATGCTAAATATATCAGGCTTCAGTGAATACTGTCTGTATTACTGGGATTGTTCATACTTTCATTTACCTTGGTTTGTATAGGAGTTTCTAAAAGGGGAAAAAATAAGAGAATTGGCCCATTTAACTTCTCTCTTTCTACTTATGCCTCTGGTACGATATCAGGTTATTTCTATAATGTCTATATCTTTCACTGTTTACATTAGATTGAGTCAGGTAGTCAACTGAAGTCCAAATTAATCATATTTCAATAAATAAGTAAATTTTATTAAGTTGAAACTTGATATTCTCCATTATTCAATTCAAGAACACATTCATGCTTAAAAACACAAAATTCATTCTGTAAATTATTTCTTCCTTCTTATTTTAGAATGTATCAGTAAATAAAGGACTTCTTCGTATGTTATCCCCTTATGTCAATAGTCTTTCAAGGTAGGAGGAGTAAACTGTATGCCACATAGCTTTATCTAATGATGCAGGACTTTGAGAGCACAATATAGGTAAGTAAATATTAAAGGAGAAAAGTGAAGGTCAGATTCTCTGAGGTTTGATATTTCTGCAGTAATTTCAGTGAAGCAGATGTATTTCTCCAGATTCGGTGAAAATGCTCACAAAACATAAAGAGAAATCCTGAAAAGTCAAATTTGTATAGGACTTAAAATATGAAAATCTAAATCATGGAATTCTTGCAAGAAAACCCAGGAGGTTATTAATTCATCTTAGCCTGTCTGTAGGCTTCTCTTTTGCAGGTGAAACTTGACCACAGAGTAAAACACAGCCTTAAGGTATGGAGAGCCGAGACAAAAAAGCAGTCACCTTAAAAACTTGCAAATAAAACAGGGCCACACAGCAAGCTGGAGGTAAAATGAGAAACAAGCTCTCAGAGAAAGATCAAAAGGTGATGTGAAGGGAAACATCTCCAGGGAATTGTTGCTGTCTGAAATGGGAAGTGACAAGAGTGACAAATTTTAGATGGGGGCTGAGAAATATGGAATAAAACTACCTGCCTTGTTCTTTCAACAGGAGACACTCAAGGTCATTTCCTGGGAATGCCTTAGGGGCAATTTTGGATCCGGATGATTGCAAACTGAGAAAAGAAACTCCTCAAGGAAGAGAAAGATAGATCAAAGACGTGGGTTCTCTGAGCTGGTACCTTCTGGCCCCAGCCTTAGCGCCCAAGCTCCTTGAGGATTTTGTTTCTTCAGTATTAAAAATAAAACTGCAAAGAGGTGTTCTGACAACCAACCTCATCATGATAGCCTGAATAAGAATGACCAAGCTTAAATTTACATTCCGCACACAGATACAGATACACATGCACGTGGGATTACTGCACCACTGCCCAGTGGGTGACAGCCAGCCGTGTTCTTCTAGGGACCCTTAACTCTTCCCTAGCCTGGGAGGTGAAGACTTGGACTCTGTGCCCCAGTGGTGCATAGGAGTCCTGTCGTTTATGAGCTTAGACTCTAAATCAGCACCATGACAGGAAGATAGTAAGGCATGGAGTTTATTTTCAATTCTCTAGCAGTTGCATTTGAGAAACAAGATACAGGTAAAGTTAATATTAATACACTTTATTTAACCTAATATATCCAGAAATATTGTCATTCTGGCATGTAATTTTCAGAATGGGGTATAGATTTTAGGGACATGAACCACAGCTCAGTTCGGCTATATGTAAGTGCTTAGGGCTTCATAACCTCTTGGGGCTTCTGTCCTAGGATGCACAGCGCTGAGGGACAGGCTCTCAGGTTACTGAGGAGGAGCACTGCAGTGGACGTAAGCAGGCACTGCACAGAAAGAGTGGATGCAGGAAACTTGGCAAGAAGCTGTGGTGAGAGTTCATGGTAGAGATACCAGGGGTGAGATTCAACGATAACAGCAATGAGAAATGTCCAAAAGATGGATGAACAGGCTTGATGTTTTGATGGTGGTAGTGATAAGGAGTTGTTTAGGATGGTTCCCAGATTTCTGGAGACCATGACCAAATAAATAATAGCATAACTGGTTGAGATAAGGAAAATTAGAAAGATCACTAGTCATAGACAAAGTGAGGTGGGAAGCAGGATAATTTAACTTCTGAATCTATTGAATTTTAGTTGCCAATGTGGCAACCAAGTGGAAATGAAGGATTACTAGAATTAGGCAAAACAAAGAATCGAGGGAACAAATCTCGGCTTTGCTGACTTTATTAGCATTGATGTCTTCCAGATCAATGGAGGGCATGAGAAGAGGGAAAGCTGTGGAAACATTTGTAACATTTTTAGTAGGTATGGTGGAAGGACAAGACGATATAGCAATGGAGACAAGGAGAAAAAGCAGAACATGACATCACATGAACTTTCCACAGCAAAGAGAAGTAAAGATTTAGTGGTGGGGACAAAAGGGAGCTGGATTACTGCTACTCTCCAGTCCCTACATGTTGGGCAGGTCAGTCAGCTTCCTTTCCTTGAACGCAGAAAGTGATAGATAAGGCGAGGGTCTAGAGGAAGCATTACTGAGATTATAAAGAAATGTGTTTACATTCTCTGGAGCTCTAGATATACCATGGAAAAAATGGAATGAGGAATAGTAGAGAAGAAAAAGTGGTGAGAAGAAAATGCAATAGATACAGCAGGGGTAGAGACCAGACAGATCCACTGAATGGACTTGCATTTTGGTGATAACCAGGGATGCTGGAACCAGCAGAGTGTGAGGTCCTTACAGAGCCTGGTATTACTGGGTATCTATCACTGGAGGGATCTTTGTCCTCATTTTGTCCTCATCTGTTTGTTTTGCTTTTTCTACTTTCCTTCCCAAACTAGGCATTAAGGTACAAAGGAGAGCATTCAAAACATACATTAACCCCACCGATAATGTTTAGTGATTGCAAAGTTTTCCAAGACTTATTCTTTATTGTGCATTTAAGCAAGGTAAGAAATAATGTACCAGTGCTAGTCAGAGAGCCACGACTCAGGGTCATATAGACACTGAACTGAAAATAGTTCAGAAGCTGTCCAAATAAATATGCAAAGTCATCGCCTCACCAGTCACTCAAGCTTCAAGGAAAAGAGTTGAAAAGCATCTCTTTTTGAGAATAAAATATGCAACATTTGTCCAACAATAAAAATTCTTTACTTTTAATCAGATTTGGGACATAGTTTAAAATATGTAGAATACATTTAACCACTCTAAGATAATGTTTTATCTTTGAGGTATTGGTCGCTTCTTTTAAATGTTGTTTTTAAAGACTTTCTTTTTTGATAAAGCACTAGACAATGATGTTCCTCTGCAAGAGCAGTTTTCCATCAAACGCCTTTTACTTAAAGTGTGAAAACGACATTGATTATACTGCCAGGCACTGCAAAAATGTGTTCTGCATCATAAAAGGGCTGGGAACCCACTCGTTACCATCTAAATTGTATATCCTACACTTGATAACAAGGCTTCTGTAAACTAAACAGCTTTTTCCATTTAAACCAGAAGATGTTACAATAAAACAACTCCAAAGCTTTTTGAAAAGTATGATTTGGTGGATTCTTAATCTAATATTAATCTTTTTGCTCCGCCCAAACAAATTCTGGTTGTTGCATGCCTCCTCAGTTTTATATAACGGTGTTTGGTCACCTCAGCCACTTAGAATGGCATTGAAAAAGATGAACCAAAATGATAAGGTTGCTAAAGATTCCATCACCTAAGAATAATACTCTGAGATTTAATGTCTGGTTTGAGTTTCCTCTTAGACACTGAGTTGTTTGGATTCTCCTTCTGGATAACACCAAAGACATTTTAGAGATACAAACCTATTAGTCTTAGCCAAAAAAGTCCGTCCCAGTCAGAGCTAAAATAATTTGCCTTGCAAAGTTAATGTAAGTTTTGAAAGTAAATTTGAAGAAATCTAAATTCCTATGGTGATGATTACATTTCTTTAGTCAAATAACTATATAAAAGCCAGTAGTATTTCTATGGTCCAAAACTGAATTTCAAAATGTTGAAAATATGTGATATGTACAGATGTCAGCCTTTCCTAACACTGTTTCAAAAGACAAAACAATAACAACAAAAACAAAAAACTGAAAAAAGGATTGGCTCCTGAGTTCTGTTTCTTGGGGTATAAAAAAAAAATATGAGTGTTTTCTAGGATGAACAAATTCCAATGTAAAATTTATTCAACAGTCTCTGAGAACCTTCCAGCCAAGCAGTTTATACATTCCTGACTCACAGAAAGCAGAAGTAATAATAAGTAATTTTTATTGTCTTAGATCACTAAGTCTTGGGGTAAAGTGCTAACAGTGTTAGAAACAGAAATTTCTACCTTCTGCCTTAATTAGGGACCCTTTCAGTAAGGGGTCTGGTGGCAGATCGCTGGGGTACAGCCTCAGAATCGCTCTCTGTCTCTGGGGAATCCATGCCACCAAATAAAAGGAATGCAGGCTCCTGAAAGCTCATTCTATGTCTGTTAGTCAAAGGAGGCTAATTTTCCCAGGTTAAATCCCTGCCCTAAAGAGATTTCATTTAATGATTGGTCGATGCAAGGTACAAAGACCTGGTCTCTTTGCCTAATTCTGACAGTACAGAAAGCCATTTGAGATCCAGAGCTCTTGTGTAATGGACTTCTAAAGCCTTATTGCAACTGAATCCGACTCAACTTCTTCCTCTTCTCAGCCTTGTAGCCCTTTCTCTCTTCTGTGTTTCCGGAGTATCTGCCTCTGTAACGTACTACACAAAAATCCCCCCTTCGGAGACAGTTTCCAGGTAACTAGAATGAAGATAGTCCTGATTAAACATTAATTATTAATTTTAAAATGCTGAAGTGGGGTTTATAGATATGAAAATTCCCTAGTTTTCCCAGTAGACATATACAATAGTTAAAAATGCATTGATTTATGCAATGATGTAAAACATTTTATAATCAGCTGATCATTACTTGTGAACTGAGATGATTTCCCTAGCAGTGTTTGAGGCATCCCTTAGTTGTTCAGAAACTTGCTGGATATGATCTAGTTTGCCTAACCAGAGATTTTTGCTGTAATTTTAATTATATGATGCTTCTGGGGGGAATGTGTTTGAAATGAAGTCATTGTTTAATAAATCTGTATCAGCAGTCAAACACTCAAAGTAAGACCCAAAATACATGTAAATCTCAGCCCTGGGCATGTGACAGAATTTAAATAAATATCTGCTGAATCTATTTAAGGAAAAAGCTTTTACGACAAAGCTTATGAGACTTGAAGAAGTATAGTTCCATTTTTTTCAGAAGTAAGTGCTTTGTCTCTCATTTTATCTGCAAGTCATCTTCCACAAAGACTATGAAAAAAAAGAGTTCAGAAATCATTGCTAGAAGCTGATGGTGGGGAGCAGCACAGTGATTTAAACCACAGGACATTTTTATTTTTCCAAACAGGTCCTATCTTTTACTCTGGGCATTTTATAATTAAGTCTTCAAGACGAGTGGCTGGCTTCTCTCCCTGCTCCTCATACGTCTATCTGGAGTTTTCAGGCTCTTCTGTGTCTTCCCATGAGCAAAGCTACCAGCAGGAATTACTGATTTCTCAACATTCTCAAAAGCCTTCTTGAGTCCATTACACTGCACTGCAAGCAATCAAAACTGAACAGGAATGCACATTTGTAACTTCCCAGTAGTCTTTACAGTATATAGCAGAATTTGTTCTTCTTACTTGCCCAGTTCAGGAAACAGAATAAGGCACCATTCTTTCTAATATTAAATTATTCCGATCATCTATATAGAAAAGCATTTTTTCTATCCCTTGGTTATTCTTTCCGAAAAGAAGTCCTGAGACTTAGAGCAAAAGGGTCAGTTTTGATGACCAGACTATTATAGTTTGACCTTAGATGCCCTTGAAGTCTGTTTGGTAATGGCAAGTGCAGGTCAGGGACACTGATTGGAAAAGGTGAGTCACTAGAGACGTGACATTGAAGGATGCGACCAGCTTTTCTCTGCCTTTCTCTCCCACCATGATGCTCCGCCTCATCAACTGAATCCTCTGAGAGCTGAATAAGGGCTTCCTCCTTCAAGTTGATTTTCTGAGATACTAGTCACCATGAAGAAATCGGACTCCTCCAGGAAAGCAAATGGAAGTTGTCCTCTTTGGCTCTCATGGTTGACATCGCCATTGTGCCCAAGCAGGCACACTCTGGAGCAGACCACACAGGTGGCCAGTGCTGACCCGACAGGTTTCTCCTCATGCAGGGAGAGCAGCACTGGTGCCCTACTCAGCTAAGATTGCTCTTACCATAAATATGTAGAGTGAATGTATGTTAATAAGATATTCTAAACATTTGAGACACAAATGTTAACTATCCTGATTTGATCATTACACATTACATTTGTCAGATTACCACACTGTATCCCTCAAATTCATATAATTAAAATAGGATTGATTTAATGATTTGAAAATACATTAAAAATTTTAAAGAAAAAGTACTGTTAGCCATATAGCTCTCCAGAAACACAGCCTCCAACCCTCACATGGCTCTAGTCGCCATCCCAAGACCACTTGTGATGCTTATGAGGGTTTGTCAATGGTGCTCAGTTATCTAACACAGATGCCCTCTGCCAAGCATGCCATCCCCTTCCCTGACTCCACATACTGCTACAGCTGAGTCAGGACACTGCTCCTCTAGTGGCATACGGATAAACCAGAGTCCAGAGGATCAGTGGTGCATGCACCTCAGTGCTGAGGAAAAAGGCAACCGCCCAGGACAGCAGCGGTCTCCAGCCCTCTGTGCTCACCCACAGTGATTTCAGGGGAACATTCTGACCTCATCATCCCATAGCCGCATCAACAGCCAAAGTACAGAATTTACTCTCCCCACTCACATAGGCTTCATTTTCCACAACACACCAAGTACAGGTAGCAAGAATCTTAATGCCAATTAATACCTCGGATTTCTGATTCTGCCTTTGCCAGGATGGGGTCCCTGAATTTCTCTCCCTTGGAAAATCAGCCTGCTAATTCTAGAGCGTCCTGTGCATGCTCTGTGAAGTGCTCCCCTCAATATTCACAGTGCTCGTACTGGTTTCAGCTGCCCGTAGCAGAGCTGTCTCCCCTCAGAGCTCCCCATGAAGTTTCAGCAGCAGCCCCATGTAGGTCATCATGGACTATGCCTATGAGAGACGTGGCAATGTGAATATACACCGGAATGCTGCCTTTGCAGCTTCTGCCTCACTAGAATCCTGCCCATGCCAAGGCCACAGGAGAGTCCCAATGATGCTGCATTAGACCACATACTGTGCACCCTGAGGGAGCAGCCTGTCACTGATCGAAGCTCCAAAACTGCCTCTGGCGCTTCATCTCCAGGAGCTCATAAGCCTATCCCCATCTCACTCCAGCTCCATTCCTCAGACATAGGCTGACACCACAAGGGCCAATTACAGATCTACATACACTCTGTTCTCCAGCTTTGACTTTGTGCATTTGGTGCGTTATGGATCATTCTATCACTAGGGCATCTTTTTGTCTACCATGAAAACCGAGCCCAGCAGGCGCACCGTGCCTTGGTCCTGCAGACATGCTCATGCATGCCTGAATCCTGTGGCATGCGCAGCTCTGCTTCCTGCTGCTGACCTCTGCTAGCAGCATGAGGTCACAATTACTTTATAGATTAAAGGATGGCTGAGGGCTATGTGCTCAGAACTTCTGGAGACAGGCTAAGAGCAGGTATGCAGAGATTTCGCTGGCAGGACTTAAATTCATTGTGATGAGATGAGAAGCCACTGGGAGGTCTCTTGAAGTAGCAGAGAAGTGTAGAGGCAGAAGCTCAATTACCATATTTTTATTTCTTTCCAACTGAATTTTGCATATCTCCTTTGTTTATTCTTTAAAACTTACGTATTCCTGCAAAGATGAATAATTTTTTGTTTGCACTGTGAAGAAAGAAGCCCATCAGAAAAAAAAGACATCTATTTTATGATAGCCTCTTTCATAGGGATTTAGAAAACTGCAGTTTTCATGAAGGAAAAAAATCTCAATTTTTAAAAAATTTATGAACAGGAAACTGTCAGCTCTATTTCTAAGGAGTCAATTAATTAAAGTTCTGACAAACGCCAGCTGTAGATTAAAGGACGTGAATGTGCATTTCTCTTTGACCTCTTGTCACCAGTTTTAGTACCTGGAGATTTGTAGAAAGTAGTTTGTGTGCTGATGGAACAGAAATGGGTATTAACTAGCAAGCAAGGAAAATGAAGAATTCAAGGACAATCTCAAGCACTGAAAGTCTGTGACTTACCTTTTCATCTTATACCCCAAACAACTTACCTCTTCAGCATGTTCCTCTTTTATTCTCTGATTTTTTTAATCTTTTATTTTTCACGCACATATGTATTTCTCAGATACCTTCAGTATCTTCTTCTCATAGGAAAGAGTGTGGGGTGAGCGAATATTTCAAAGTGTGTCTGGTGCTGGTCTGGATGAGGGTACCGTGCCTTTCAAGATGTTACAAAGGTCTAGTATGATTTTGTCTCAAAGCTTATAGCTTAGAGCTAAGCAGAAAGGTGCACTGGAGAATGATGCCTCCTTCCCTGCGCACCTGTTATGAGAGTCTGATGCCCACACTGGGGGTGCTTCATGTGATCCTTCAACCCTAAGCCTTTTGCAACATGTTATTACAAGTGGGAAAGATCAGAATCTGAGATTTTTTTCCTCTGCTTTCTCTTTTCCAAGCTCCTCTATCTAAAGATAATCTCTCGTCTAAGACATTATCATGTGTTTCTGGCACATTAGAAATTAAACTACTTTCCCAAGTAAATAAAGGAAATAGAGCACAGAAAAGGAAAGTTTTAAAAATGCTAGGCTCCCATAGAGGGGTTTAAAATAATTTAAATAATGGTGCAAGATGATTATGGGAAAAATGAATTGAATTTCTATCATATACTACAAAAATGAGCAGATTAGGTATTAATAACAGCATATCATTTTTGGATTTTTAAAGTTAAGAAGACTGAAGTTCAGAAAGGTTAATAATTTGGAGTTCTGGGAAGATGGTGGAGTGGTAAACAGCAACAAATCAACCTTTCCAGGATTCAGAATCCAGATACTGGAAAATGACAACTTGGGGAAGAAAAGAAGGAGGGAGATGGATCCCCACAATCCAGGAAGGACCTGAAGGGGGGAAAAAAACTGAAGCCCACAAAGAACCTGGGGAGACAGGCCACCACACAGAAAGAGGACGGGGTGAACTATACTTCTTCTAGGCTCTCAGATCATAGTGTAAGAGAGGAGGCTTAAATCTACAGACACAGTAAGGCGGGTGGTGACTGCAGCCAGGGAGAAATGTACCCTGTGCTACAACAGCTGCTGGCTGACTCCAGTTCCAGGGATTTCCCTGTCCCCTGGACAGGGTACTTGGCCAGATGCCCTTTTAGGGAGGAGCCCACTGAATCTGGGACTTGAGCAGCCATCAGTTGGCTTCAGCACAGGCTCCTAGTATTCAAATCCCACAGAATTTGGGTATGGGACACCCATAGGAGATGTCCAGGGTCAGGGAGCTGAGGTCAGCCCAGCAAGAGGCACCAGGTTGCTACAGGCTGAAGCACTCAGGCCCCAACCCCACAACCACCAGGGTCAGGATTAGCCTGAACGTCTGCGCATCTGGAAGCACCAGGACATGCTCCAATCCTACTGCAGGCTTGCTGGAATTATCCAACACTGATCTAGATTCTGTCTGTCTCCTTAGTCTACCAGTAATGGTAGAAATGCCCTGAATTGAACACTGCCATGAAACTGTAGACTGCAGAAGATAACCACAAGCTTAAAACTGCAGAGAATTCTTTTGTTATGGTTGTCCTTTTCCTTTGTTTTTTTTTTCTTTTTTCTTTTTTCAATATTCAAGAATATGAACATTGCCAGATGTGGTGGTGCATGCCTGTAATTCCAGCACTCAAGAGTCTGAGGCAGCGGGATCACCATGAGTCCAAGGCCAGCCTGGGCTGTATAGTGAATTCAGGACCAGTCTGAGCTACACAGCAAGACTCTGTCTCAAAAATAAAATAAAAACAAAACAAAGAGTGTAAACATTGTTTTCAGATTATTTTTGTTTTGCTCTTGTTTTGTTTTTCCCAATTTCTTTCCATCTTGTCCTCTTTACCAGTTTCCTAAAGCTTGAGTAATCTTTCCTTGACTTTCAGCCTTGCTTCTAACCTTTTTTCTTCCTTTATTATCTCTCCTCTTATTCTTTTTAAATTTCCTCCAGTAAGAGCAAAATGGTTTTACTGAGTGGCTATTTACTGTATGCAATTTTCTCATTTACTTTAGATTTTTGTAATATAAATACAAATCTTTACCTATGGTTAAAGATGGCAAAGTAACAGTTACCACAGCTTGCCATTTTCTAGCTGTGCTTGATGCTGTCGTTACTACTGTTTGTACTACTTTAGCCAAGGTGACACACTTGTTCCTAAGTGAATACTAGTACCGTGATTGTCTGGAAGTCATAAACAGTGAGTACCAAAGTCAAGGACCAAAGAGCAGAATGCTAAGCCAAATAGGTACCAATTCTCATCCCTAATAAATTGAAGAGGTAGAGCCTTGGGACAGACACAAAAATTAATAAAAGTCAGTTATGCCTAGAAGGCATCTCTGAAAATTAGTCATTTCCTAAAGAGGCCTTGATAGTAGTAATGACACTGCCTACCACAGCAGTGGATAAGGAACAATGCAACAAACAAGTGAGAAAAAAAATAAAAACAGAAAATGAGAAACCATGGAAACAAGATGCAACCCTAGACATCCAGCTCAACCAAGGCAAATCCAGGAGGTTTGAGGTACAAAACAGCAAAAGCCGACCAGCTAAAATTTTTAAAATTATAGCAGTGAAAATAACAAAGCAGATGAATGAGGCTCTAGGAAAAAAATCAGAAATTGCATAGATAACTAAAGAGATAATCATCATAATGAAGGACACGGTTAGTGAATCCAGACTTATGGCAGATAAGAAAATAGAGGAGCTTAGAAATGTGATGGAAACCAGGAATGTCCAACATAGGAAAGACTGAATTCCATAAAACTGATTCAAACATAGCGAGGTCATTAAAAATTCTATTGAAATTAGCACAGCAGAATCAATCAGACCTAGAAAACAAGTTTGCAGTTAGTAATCAACAAATGAAAAAGTTCTTAAAAATAACAAGAGACCATGAAAAATACATTAAACAGTAGCTACATGATGGAAAAAATACTAACACAACTAATTGGAATCAACAAAAATCAGAAAATAGCACAACATAAAAATATTGTTCACAGAAGTAATGACAGAAAAATTCCCAAGCATAGAAAAATATTTGACATACAGATAAGTGAGATATACTCCAATTAGCCATAATGAAGAAAACTACATCAAGGCATATAATATCAATAATCCAGAAATTCAACACAATAGGAAAATATTAAAAGCTGTTAGAAATAAGATACAAAGCACTTACAAAGAAAAACCTATCAGAAGCACAGCAGTGTTCTCAACACAAACACTTAAGTCAAGGAGAGGTTGGAGAACAGTATTTCAAGGCCTAAAAGAAAACAATCTCCAACCCAGCTTGATGTATCTTGAAATATTGTTTCAAAATTTGTGGAGAAATAAAAGACATTCATGATAAAAGACACCTGAAAAAAATTCATGCCCCCTAAACTAGCAATCCAAAAATTCTGAAAGATATTCTGGAAAAAGACAGTGAAGACAAACAATTCCATGAACCCCAATAAAATGAATCTACCAGGCAAGGAAAGCATTAAACAGAAAGGAAAGAAAACCAGCAACAGGGAAATAATATCACAAGGACAGAGCAAAACATATTAGTTATAAACATCAATTCAAATGATCTCAATTCACCAAAAGAAACAGATTTGCAGAAAGAATCAAGAGACAAGATTCAACAATGTGCCACATATAATAAACACATTTAACTCAATTTACTTTGTGAATTTCAAGACAAGACTGATCAGAAGAGACACAACATCCTTGTAAATAGGACAATCCAGAAGGAAAAAGGAACAATCAAATATAAACATAAGTATATACATCAAATATCAGCAAAACCAACTATATAAAACAAATATGATTGCATAAAAAAAATCAGAGAAGCATGGATACAGTTGAAATGGGGACCTTCAATAACCCACTGTCACAAATATACCAATAGAACAAAAAAAAAAAAAAAAGAAAGAAAGAAGAAAAGAAAAAAGTAATATCAGAGCTAAAGCAAGCATTTGAACAAATGGACTTAGTAAATGTCTACAGTGTGTCTCAAACCACACAAAAGAATGCACATTCCTCTCACCTGAACACAGGACATCCTCCAAAATAAACCACACACTACCTCATAGAACATGGTTCAGTAAATGAAAAGGAGTTGAAATTATCTCATGCATATCATCAGATCACTGTGCAATGAAACTGGAAAAAGAAATTGCAAAAACTTTGTAAACATGGAAATTAAATGATACCATTCTAAACAATGGATCATAGCTGACATTAAAGATGCAATTAAACAGTTCCTACAATTAAACAGGTTCAATAGAACATAATGAAACTTATGACACAATGAATGCATTGCTACAAGGTAAAATTGTAATAGAGAATTCCCACATCAGAAAAACAAAGTGAGCTCAAATAAAAACCACATTGCTGAGCCTCAAGTTTCTAGAAAAGGAAACACAATTCAAGCCCAAACCTTGTATGATGGAGGAAATTATAATTATCAGCAGAGAAACTAATGCAACTGAGGCTAAAAAAAACAATATAGTCAATGAATTGAAAAGTTGGTTCTTTGAAACATTAAATAAAATTGACAAGCCCTTAACCGATCTTATCCCAAAAAAGAAGGAAACAAAAGACACAAATCCATTTGATTAGACATGAAAAACTTAAAATCATAACAGATCCTGCAGAAATTCAGATCGTCTGTACTTACTTTGAGAACCTGTGTTCTAATAAGATGGAAACACAGAAAAAATGGACAAATTCATAAATACTTACGCATTACCAAAGCTGAATCAAGAAGACATAGAGTTTGTAGATAACTCAATGTCAGTCAGTGAAGTTGGCAATATAATTAAAATGTTATCAACAAGTAAAAGCCCAGGTCTTGATGGATTCACTGCTGAATTATACAAGAAATTTAGAGAAAACCTAATCCTGCTATTCCTCAAACTCTTTAATGAGATTGAAAGACAATCAATACTTCCAAATTCATTCCTGGCAGCAATTATTATCCTGATGCCAAAACCAGAGAAAGATTCAATCAAAAAAAGCGAAGTACAGCCTAATCTCCCCAATGAACATAGATGCAAAAATCCTCAGTAAGATACTGCCAACAGAATGCTGCAAATCATCAAGAAGGTCATATACCTTGACCAAGTAGAATTCATCCCAGAGATTCAGGATGGTTCTACACACACAAATTAAATAAAATGCACCATATTAGCAGACGAAAACCATATGATCGTCTTAATAGATGCAGAAAAAGCACTTGACAAAGCCAAACACCCACTCATGGAATGCAGAATATTGAAATAGAAAGATTTCATCTCAGTCTGGTAAAACTCTCTAGGACAAAGCGACAGCTGACATCACATTAAAGGGTTAAAAACTGCACGTTTTCACTCTAAAACCAAGAACAAGACAAGGATGTCCACTATCACCACTCCTAGTCAATAAAGTTCTGGAAACATTAGCCAGAACAATTCAACAAGAGAATGAAATAAAAGGAATAAGAATAAGAAAGTAAGAAGTTAAATTATCATTATATGGATGATATGATAGTCTGTGTAGAAGACCCTAAAAACTCCACCAAGACTCCTAGATTTAATAACCAAATTCAGCAGCACATCAGGATAGAAAGTCAACACTCAAAAATCAATACCATTTCTTTATACAACTATAAAATTCACTGAGATAGAAATTAGGAAAATAGCACCTTTCACAGTATCATCAGAAAAATAACATATTTAGGGATCAATCTAATGAAGACTTTTTACATTGAAAATTACACTACTTTGAAAAACAAGATCAAAGAGAACATCAGAAAATTGATATATATCCCTTGATCTTGGGTAAGGAGAACCAATATAGTGAAAATGGCTGTACTTACAAAACTATTATACAGATGTAATCCAATACTAGTATCAAGATATCAATAGGAAATCTCATAGAACTAGAAAAAATAATCCTAAAATTTCTTTGGAAGAGAAGAGACCTAGAATAGCAAAAGCAGTTCTGGGCAACAAAGGCAAGGCAAGGGACATCACAATCCCTGACTTGAAATTAAATACAAAAGTATTGTGACAAAAACAGCATTGCACTGACCCAAAAAACAAAGCAAAACAAAACAAGAAAAAAAGATCTGAGATCAATGAAATAGATTAAAAGATGCAGAAACAATTCCAAGCATATTTCAGCCACTTTATCTTTGACAAAGGAACAAAAATGCTATAAATATAGATAGACTTGAAGTATTTTGGGAGATAATTATTTAGTGAAATAAATTGGGCACACATGTTTAAATATCACACTGTTTCTCTTGTGGAGAAATTCAAAGGTATATAAAGAACATAATGGATTCTAGTTATTTGGAAGTAGAAAGAAAATATTCAAATATGAAAGGGAGAAAGGAGGGAGAAAAAAAGGAAGGAATAGGAATAAATAATTTTGAAAGAATGGGAAGGAAACAATAGAAAGAAGGTTTTGTAAAAGAAAAAGGTAAGTAAGATTGAAGGAAAAGGAGAGGAATGGGGAAAAATTAAGATTATATTATGTACAAGTCAAATTCCCCATGATGAATGTGATCATTGTGTATGTCAAAAGTGTATAATACCAAAACATTGGAGACATTGTAGGTCTTCAAAAGAAGCTAAAAGTCAACAAGAATGGGCGTCATAATGAATCTCATTATCTTCACAGCTGATGCCTAAACTTTCGAACCTGATACTATCCAGCAAAACAGAATAGGGGAACATCAGTTAAAAACCAGATGGTGAGAGTAATACAGGGCTTTAAATCAAGGTAATGAAAATGGGTTACTATAATATATCCTGCTATTTTTTTCCTTTAATTAAAAGGATAAAGATAAAAAAGTAAATAATGGAGTGGAGATTGAGATAAAAGAGGGCATAACAATGAAACAGCGCAGATCAAAACATAACCATTTAAGCAGAACAGTGTTTCACCACCAGATAATCCTAACCTAAAAGTAGTTACCATATTGTTTCTTTCTTTGAAATCCTTGAGTACAACTTCGTATACTGTAGCATTAAGTATATCAAAACAATGTAAAACCATTCAAGAGAATGACAGCATTACAGAGTATTTAGAATCGACTAACAGAAAATGAACAATGGTTTCTGTATAATCTCCTTGTCTTTAAAAGGTTTTTGCTTATACTATCGTACATAATAAAATCCAATAAGATACAGCCTATTTAGACCATTGGAGACAGAAGGACAAAAGCTAGATGAGACTTCAAAACAAGATGATACTAAATCAGTATTACCTATTAAGATGTCATTTTCTCCAAAATAGCTGTTCCTATCATCCAATCTTCTCTGCCTCATTTCTGTTAAGCTCTTTTTCTGTCAGTAGCTGTCAGTTTGTCTTCTTCATTTTGTTCTCTGCTCCATTTGTTGTGGCCTCCCCGCCACTATTTCTGGGTTCTTTGTATTTTTCTTTTTTTAGACCTACAATGTCTCCAATGTTTTGGTTTTGTCGGTTTTATTCTTTACTGTTTTGTTCAATTGTATTATAACTAATGATATAGGCAATTCTATTAGAGATAGCGGGAGACATTATGGTAACCATTGTTGATCACCTGTATTATGTTTTTACATTATCTATTATGTCCACCTTTTGACTTGACCGATTCTGTTCTGTTATGTCACATTTGGTTTTACTCTCTTCCAAAAAAGTAATAAGAACCATGGGAGCAATGAAACCCAAAATGTGTAATAGTCATGGTACAAAAGAGAGGAAAAGAAAGTGCTCTAAACTATATAACTGCATGTATATTTAAGTGTATAAGATAGAAAATGATATCACAGAGTTTTATTGGATCAATGAACAGAACTGTTTGCAGTATCATTGATGGAATGTCCACTTTACAAGCTTTAATTTTGTGACTTGAACAATTATTTTTAAGATGACAATATGTAATCCATTAACTAGTGATTTCCTACTGTTCATTTTTTTTCTGTAAATCTGTATAACTTGTACCCTTTCCCTGCTTTTTTTTTCCTTTCTCCTTAAATAAAATTAAAAAAAAAAAAAGAAAAAAAAAAAGTGTATAATAAAGTTAATAAAATAAATAAAAATTTAAAAAAGAAACATCCACAGGAAATATTTTTCAGACACAAGTCTTCTTTAAGTAGAAATGCAAAGTTCATTGGTAGATTCATACATTATAAAATGATACAAAAAACCTTAATAATTTGTCTCACCACTGATGGAGAGGTTCAAAGGATTGGTCTGTCAAAGTGTCTTCCTGGAACCTGATCTAACACTTACATGAAGTTTCCTCAGGAAGCCACAGCTGGGAAAGGGTCCCACCACCTCCTAGGCTGAGGGAGATGACTTGAACTGAGAGACCTAGAACTGGTTGAGGGTTGCTGAGAGTCAAGTTGGATACACTGAAATCCCATGCCCTGTTATAATAACTAAAGTAGCATTACACTGCAGTTACTTATTAAGACGGCTGCCTTACCGTGCTATCCTGAGCACTTTGCAGTCACTGCCTCAGACGGAATGTGGGATGAATAGAAACCATCACTGCTCATCAACATTTGACCTCCTCCTCTCTGGGACCCCAAAGACACACAATCCCACTGTGTGTCCAGGTCACAGAACCAGCTAATTAATCAATGCCGAAAGTAAGGTTTTTGAAAAGGGCAGGGGATGAAGAGATGGAGGAAGGGGAGAGGCAGGGCATGAAAAAGTATTATGATACAGGTCCCAGTTTCCCAGGATGAGTGTAATCCTTATGCAATGCAAACATGTACTAATAAAAAAAAAACTTTAAATATAAACCATTTATTCCTCTGTTTGTTAAACTACTTCATCTCATTTTAGAATATTCTACGTACCTAAGAATGCCCTGAAAGTTCTCTGGTAACTTTCTAACATGGTAGGGTTCAAGGTCTAATCCAGCAGAACACTGCAGGGTAGCCTGCTCCAAAACAGTAACAAATATAGCAAGCACCTTTGTCCTGCTGTCTCACTGACTTCCAAGGAAGCTGTTTTACCCTTTGCTCTGCCAGCTCCAGGCTGAACTCATTACAGATCTAGCCTGGGGTGGGGTGAGCCAAACACAAGCACAACCTGTTCAAGGGATCCTTTGAAGCTCCCCTATCTTGGGTGAAGGGGAAACACTCTCCTCTCCGTTTAGCAAAACTTAGGGAGAAGAAGAGAAATATCACCTCCCATGAAAAATCTCACCATCTCTTGCTCTTTTCATGGCCCTCTGCCATTCCCAGAGCATGCTTTGTAGATGACATCTGAAAGCCTTTGGTACCTTGTGTTTTATTCTTGGACGAGGGGCTCAACTGAGACCACAGAGAATATTTTGAAGTCCTGTCATTCATACTCATCTTTGTCTTCCATAATTCACACCTGCTAAAATATTCTGTGTTATGCAAGAACCAGACTTTCTTGTGTGGTTGGGTTCTTGAGTAGTACACAGTATACCCTTCTCTCTCATTCACATGTCTATCTGGGTACAAATCCCACTTCCTGGGGGAGTGTCAGGCCTCATGAATTTTCAGTCTTGAGACAATGAAACATTCCCAGAATTTTAATAGTCATTCCATCCTCCACTACCACAATGTCTGAAATATTATTGCCATGAAAGTAGAAACAATATTGTAATCATTGTAAAGCCCTTTGGAAATGACTGAAGAATCTAGGATTACCATTAAACCTGCTTTTTAAAAAGTCCTCCATTCTTATCCAACCATTTTTTCAAAATTTTAAATATGACTATTCAAGGCTCTTACTTTCCTGTCTTCAAAGATAATGTGAAGTCTATATAATCAGGGAGAAACTTTCACTGTGAATATGCATAGAAAGAATATTTCCAATGAAATGCATTTTCCCATCTATTATCAACAATAAATACATATTATTCATCTCATAGTGGGTCCTTAAAGGATCACAGGATAAAAAATACTGATCTCATTGTAGCTTGAATTCTCAGTTTTCAATCCCAACAAAATTAGGTAATGTTTATTTCAAAAAAGCTTTATCGAAGGCAGCACAAGGTAGCAACAGGTGAGCCAGGAGAAAAACAAATCAGCGTCTCCTGAGATCCAGCCATGCTGGAACCTGGGGGCTGAACAAGAAAACAAGGAGCCTTCCTTCCTGGTAAGCAGAGGCAGGGCCAGCAAGCAGTGGGCATGCCAGGTAGAGAATAGGTCAGTGTCTCCCCGAAGCCTGCCAGCACGGGCTGAGAATCAAACGTACCACCAATTAACAACTGGATGGTACCCAGGACAGTCAGAGTTGATGGCAACTAAGGCACACAAAGCAACTAAATGCTGTGATGCTGCGCTGATTACACTGACCTGGGGCCAGAGGTCTGAGCATCTCTTGGGAGGATGACAGTATGCAATATTGCAAATATGGGTGATCTCCTTCTCTCTTGTTCTTGAAGGCCAATATTGTTTTCACTCTTTTGCTTTGTTCTGATTAGTTGTTTTGCTCTATTCAATATTCTGTTTTGATAGTTTTATAATGTTCTGTTTTTGGTTTGATTTTGCTTTACCTGATTGACTAGACAACTATTGTGAAGATAACAAGGTATACTCTAGTACCTGTAACTGTGACCTGGTATCCTGCTGTGAAGTTGTACACCAATTTCACTGCATTATCTCAATTGGCTTTGTTCTGTCTTGTATTTTACTACCTTCAAAATAAAAAAGTAAAATAAAATAAAAATAACACTCAGGTTTAATCCAGCTTTGCAGGACAGGTACTTCTTTCTCACTGCGGCAGTTCTGATGGCAACGTTCTTTAGAATCCCCGCTCCATTCCAGTGACGTTCTCCTCTCAAAAGATTAGTCGGTGCTTTACAAGATCTTGTCCACCTGTTATTTGCTCACCTTTTTATTGCCTGCCTCCCTCACTGATATCTAAACTCCAAGATAACAGGGACTTTAACCTTAAGCGCACCTGCATATCTGCGCCCTAAAGTGAGGTCTAAACACAGGGTACTCTAGAATCGAATTCCAGTCGCTAGTCAGAGAAATCTCAAACAAGTTTCTCTCTTTCGAACTTGAGTCGTCAGCCACACAATCAGGAAGCTTGTAGGTAATTGTTAAGGTTCCATTTGACTGTAAAAGAACGTCATCCTTCAACATATTAATGTCTTTATGTTTATATCAAATTCTAATATTTGTATATATTGCCTTTGCCTTTTTCATAAATTTGTTTTTAATATATTTAATGTGCTTATATATTAAATAGTAATTTTACAAATCATATAAACAATAATATACTAAATATACTTAAGGTTTTAATTTATGTTAATAAATTCAGATTATTAGTGAAAGTAGGCTTGAGGCAAATAGGCATTTGTCTTCATTTTTAACTTTCCTTTTATTTTCTAGACAGGATGTCACTATATATCTCAAACTGGCCTGAACTCACTGTGTAGCCCAGGCTGGCCGTGAATTTATGGCAGTCCTCCTGCCTCAGTCTCCCGAGTGCTGAGGATACAGGTGTGTCCCCCCACACCCAACCTTGATTTTCCATTTTAAATATATTCTCAGCCTAATCTCTCTGGCACCTGAATAATTTTAATATCAGGTAATCCTTTACCACTTGTGGGTTCTAATTTCTGGTGATAAATATTTTATCACAAATTGCTGAAATCCTTTTCGCAGAGTTCCATTAGAGGCCTTTATAGTTCACTTCTCTGTGCAGAGGACTAGAATTAAATTCCGTGTTCAGGAACCAGTGAAGAAACCAGAGACACTATAGGACAAAGCTCAGCAACAGAAAAGAGACAGTGTACCTAGCCTGAACTACACACAGCTGCTGGAGGGATGGGAGGACAAGGAGAGGCATAAATAAGAACAGATCCACAGAACCAAGAAGCAAGAGAACAGACCCTCCTACAAATGCCTGGAGACTTAGAGAAACATCACTGCCATTATTAAAAGTGAGGACCAGCTTTCACTGTCATGACACTGGCAAGGGGATCTGGATCATGCACCTGATAAAGGACTTCTGCTAGATGTCAGATACACTGAGTTCTTGTCCGCAGAAATCAGAGAATGAATTCCAAAGGAGCTCCAATGGAACTTAAAGAGTACAAGAGGTTTCCTGGGGAGCAGGAACAGCTCCTGAGAGACACAAGGGGTCCCAGAAGTGGGTTGCCACTGAGGCCACTTCTCTAAGAGTGTCTTATGGAGCAAAATCTCAAGGTAGGTACAAAATTATGAGATGAGTACAACCTGTGTCAAAATATAATCAACCAGTAAAATTACATGTGTAGCCACTTAGCTAATAGTGATCCAACACACAAGCAGGTCATGGAGCAAGGACACATGGAAAAGAACAAAGGCGTTTTGGGAAAGGGATGGTCTCGATGCTCTGTTCACTTCCGGGTTACTGATGTCTAGCTGGACTTTACTGTACCAGGTGATACTACTTATAGTATAATTGCAGGTTATTGCTTATGCCTTGCTAGAGGCAGGTGGGCCTGGTAATTGTGTCTGTCTCTTGAGGTCAGGTCTTCTTCAGATGAGCCTCCAGCCACAATTGTGACATCTTAAAGTTTTCTGCTGACTGCCTTGATACCCAGGCCCTCTTGGATTCTACATTAATTTCTATCTAACTTAGCTGCTTTTAATACTTCCAGGATCTATGAGAAGAACCACGAAGAGAAAACCAGGCTGGGAAGTCATCATTTCAGCCCTCCAATGACACACATTCCTGAAATGTCCTGTAGAAAACTAACCCAGCGTGAAGCACCATGGTCCTGCTTAATACTCAGGGATGATCGGTTGTCAGTCAGTGTGTGCCAGCCCTTGCTTCCAACAGGCAGGAGACAGCAGGAAAGAAGCTGAGCAGTGTGACATGAGGTTTTGGGTTCAGAGCCTTGTACTCACTAACGATAATCAGCTTTCTACTCTCCAGAGGAGGCCGGTGCCTATGGTTAATCTGTGCTAACCAGGATTAATGAGGTTCAGCCTCTTAAAAATATGGGCCGCTTTCCCTATTAGTGGGCAGGTAAAACTCTTGGAAAACACAGATATTCATTGCTTTCCTCGCCAGGAACATTTTTCTAGGTAGAATGTAAATACAACCAAACTGCTGGACTCCGATTCTTTGTCTCACGGATGGTTGGTAGGCAAAGAAATGAGAAGTACAGAGAAAAACTGTATTTATTTACATGAGAAAATCCTAGAGAGCTGTGAAAAGGAAAAGCCCCAGAAGATGCCACAGGCTGGGTCTGCAGGGCCCCAAGACTGAAATAAGGATCTTAACTCTCTTCAAAATAAGTATGCAGGTTCACTGAGCCCCTCAGCGGGAAAAGAATTTTCAGGATGTGTCAGTGCAGAAAGGCATGAGAAAGATTTGTTAGAGAAAGATACAGGGCACGTTCAAGAGCAGCGTGTGAGTGTTCAAAGAAATGAAGCACAGTACGGTTGGGAACTGGGGATCTTTTTTAAAATTAACTTTATCACTACATTTTAGATGTACATAATGATAATATACATCATAAGGAATGTGTAGCTGTATGTGATATATCTTTAGTTCTTCTTTTTCTCATTTCCCCTGCCCTTCCTTTAACTCCTTAATCTTATTTTTAAAAGCTTTATTTTTCCCTTCTATTCTCTTTTTTCTTGTCACATTCATTCTTTGCCCCTACCCCATCCCTGTTCCTTTTCTTATTTGAGCATTTTCTTCCCATTTCTCAGTGTCTTCTGTACATTGTAGTCCTTATCTACTATTTCCGTTGCTTCCACCAGAGTAACAGTGAAATATTTACACGTGTCTCAGATTTATTTCACTTAAAAATATGGTTCCAAGGTGCATCCATTTACCTAGAAATATCTCAAGCTTATTCTTTTCATAGCAGAGTAGTACTCCAGGGTATGAAATAACCACATCTTTTTTATCCCTTCATTGGTTGATGAACATTTGGGTTGTTTCTAAGACTTAGCTATTACAAACTGTGCTACAGTAAACATAGATGTGCATATATCACTGTAATATGATGCTTTTGTTTCTTTTGGGAAGAAACTAAGATGAGGGAATAACTGGGTCAAATGTGGCCCCTAGTCCTAGTTTTTTTGAGGTGCCTCCATATTGATTTCCACAGTGGTGGCTCCTGTCTACATTTACACCTAGAGTGAAGGTTTTTCTTCACAGATCCAGCAGCATTATTGGATGATTTCTTAATAATAGTCATTCTTTCTAGAGTGAGAACCTAAGTATTTTTTTTAAATTTGCATCTCTTGAAAGATCAGTGATGTTGAACATTTTTCATATATTTATTTGCTATTTGTAATTCTTTAGCTGAGATGTGCCTGTTCATTTCAGATGCCCATTTTGGATTGAGTCATTAAATTTGGGAGGACTCAAGTTTTTAGGTTTTTTAAATATGTTCTAAGCATTAGTTCTTTGGTGAACAGCTGGCAAAATTTTTCTCACACTGTGAGTTGTCTTTTCAAGTTGTTGGTGGTTTATTTTGCAGTGCAAAAGCTTTTTAATAAGATGATAGCTTAGTTGTTGATTCTTTGTGGTATTTCCTGTGCAATCAGAGTTTTGTTCATAAAGTCTTTGCCTTTATCAGCAAAGAATTCTACTTATTGTATCTTCCAGCACATTAGTGTTTCTGTTTTAACATTTAGGTCTTTGATCCATTTTGATTTTAGTTTAGTACATGATGAGAGACATGAGTCTAGATTCAATTCAGCATGTGGAAAGCCATTTATTCAAGCATCATTTATTAAAAAGGATATCTTTCTTCAAGATAAGGTGTTTAGCTTTTTTGTCAAAGAAAAAGTGACTGAGTATGCTTGGAATTGTTTTTGCAGTTTTGGATCTGTTTGTTGATCATCTGATCTGTGTTTTTTTTTTTCCAGTACCATGATGCTTTTATCATAGTAGCTTTGCAGTATAATTTCAAGTCAGGGATTATGATGTCCCCTACATTGCCTTTGTAATCCAGAATGGCTTTTGCCCTTCTAGGTCTCTTCTGGTTTCAAATGAGTTTTAAGTCTGTTTTCTAATTTTTTAGGTATGCTGCTGGTGACTTGATTGGGATTGCACTAAATCTATGTGATAATTTATGGAGTATGGCCGTTCTCACTGTATTGATTTTTCCTTCACAAAAACAAATAATATTTTTCAATTTCTAATATCCTCTTTGAGCTCCTTTTTCTGAAGAGTACAGTTTTCAGTATAAAGACCTTTTACTTCCTTCATTGACTGATCCCTAAGTATTTCATTTTTGTTTTTTGGAAGTTATTATAAAAGGGGTTATTTCTCTAATTTCACTCACAGTGAGTTTGTTATTTGTGTACAGAAATGGTATTGATTTTTAAGAGTTGACTTTCTATCCTGTTAGACTACTGCATTTGTTCATTAAATCTAGGAGTCTCTTGGTGGAGTTTTGGGGTCTTCCATGTAGGCTATCATATCATCAACAAAAAATGATAATTTAACTTCTTTCTTTGCTATCCTTATTCCTTTTATGTCTTTCTCTTGTCTAATGTTTCTCTTGTCCTAGCTAATGTTTCTAGAACTGTATTGATTAGGAGTGGTGATAGTGGACATCCTTGTCTTTTCTTGATTTTACAGTGAAAACTTGCAGTTTTTGACCTTTTAATGTGATGTTAGCTGTTGCATTGTCATAGAGGGTTTTATCAGATTAAGATAAAACCTCTCTATTCTAATATTCTGCATTCCATGAGTGGGTGTTGGACTTTGTCAAGTGCTTTTTCTGCATCTATTGAAATGATTGTATGGCTTTTGTCCCTGGCTCTGTTAATACAATGTACTACATTTACCTATTTGCACATTTTTTTTATTTAAAGAAAGAATAAACAAAACAGAAAAAGGCTAGAAATTATTATAATTTCAAATAAAAATAAACAGTAGGAAATCACTAGTTGATAATTACATATTGTCCTCTTACAAATAGTTGTTCAAGATACAAAAGTGAAGCATACAAAGTGGACATTCAAACAGTGAGACTGCAAACAGTTCTGTTCAACTATCCAACAAAAACTTAGTAATATAGTTAACAATCCTATACACTTAAACATACATTCAGTTATCCATACCTTCATGCATGTTAAGATTAAACAAACAAAAGCAGGCTAAAATCACTCTAAACAAAGAATAATAGTATTGCTGGATTTCATATCATGACACTACAGGATCAGCACTGGGTACTATAGAGTCTCTTTTTCTTCAAAGTATTTGTTCATTTCATCATGCATTTTAAGATCAGTTTTCATAAACTGTCTATAAGTTCTATGCATGCATGTGTCTCTACATGTATTTCTATCATTTCTATATTAGAAGGAGAAAAAAACAAATCAAGACAAAATAAAATATATTCCTATAAACACATGAAACAAAAAAGTCATATAAAACTACAGTACAAGGTGTTCTACAATGGTTACTGTGTTATCTCTTGTTATCTTCAATACAATTGTCTATATCATCAGGCATAGTATAATTGAATATAGCAGTACATAACAATATTAATAAAAACAAACCATTGTAGATAGTGTAAAACTTCAAAAGCAGGTAATAAACCAGAATGGGTATTGTAGTGAATCTTGTCATCTTCAGTGTAGTTGCCTATACCCTCAGACTTGATACTATCAATCATAACAGTTTTGAATAAAATCCATTGATATCAAACAGCAATCTAACAAACCAGATTCAACTAAACCAGTCATGTTAAAACAGTATAAGTTATACAGGGCTTCAGATTAAGTTAATAGGGAATTAAGAATGATTACCATACTATATCCTGCTATTTTTGGGATAGCCGTCTGTGGCCTCAGATCAAGTGCAAATAGACAAACTGGGACAGAATATAATCTATCTAAACAGAGTGGTGTGAGTAATGTGGGTTTTAAATCCTGATATACTATTAACAATATCCTCTGCCTTCTTTTTTTAGATTATTCCACCCCTTTCACTCCTATAGGTGCACTGTGCATTTTTGGGACCCACCCTCAGTTTTTAGATTGAGGGGGCAACCTGCTATTTACCTAAGTGGTTCAAGTCCTCCTGGATTTGATCTCTAGTTGTATTCCTTTACCTACAAAATCTATCTTTCCAACCTATTTGCTGGTACTGGTTGAGTTGCCCCTATTACTCTCTGATTCCTGTCAGATAGGGCATTGTTTTCTCCTATTTGAGTTTTGGTCTGTAAATCTTTTTTCAGGTTAATTATATTTCCTATATAGAGCATCTTGGTGGACCCTGCCTCCTGATCTACTTTGCCTGAGTTTCCTTTTTTCTTTTCTTTCTCTTTTAGTGTATCAAGGCCATCTATATTAGAGATTATAGCCTACCTTCTCTGCCTCATTTCTGTTGTGCTATTTATCTGCCATTAGTTGTCTGCTTTTCTTCTTCATTCCACTTTCTGCTCCATTCATTGAGGCCTCTCTGCCACTGTTCCTGGAATCCTGGTAATTTTTTCTCTCTCTAGAATGTCCTTCAGTATTCTCTGTAGGGTTGGATTGGTGGTCACAAATTCCCCCAGTTCCTCTTTGCTTTGGAAGCATCTTGTGTCTCCATTAATTTTGAGAGTTTTTTAGGGTACATCAATCTGGGCTGAAGGTTATTTTCTTTCAGGGCTCAGAATACTTCACTCCAAGTTCTTCTTGATTTGATGGTCTGTGTCGAGAAGTCTGCTGTGATTTTGATGGGTTTTCCTTTATAGGTGTTCTGTTTTTTCTCTGATGGCTTTTAATATTCTGTTCTTATATTGAATTTCTGGAATCTTGATTATTATATGTCTAGGTGTGGCTCTGTTTTGGTTGTAGGTCGCTGGAGTTCTGTATGCTTCATACATCTGAATATCATTTCCTTTCCCTATGCTTGGGAAGTTTTCCTTAATTATTTCTGTGAATAGCCTTTGTATTTCCTTTGTCTTTACTCCTGCTTGTTCTTTCACATTCTTTATTCTTAAGATATAGATCCTCTTGTTGTCTTCCAGCCTTTGTATTGTTACTGCCTGTTTCCTTGTTATTTTTAAGAGATTTTTTTCCTTTCGTGATCACACATTGCAAACCTGTCTTTATGCTTTGATAGTCTATCCTTAGTTTCTTTCAAGCAGTTTTGCCAGCTTTCATGGAGTTTTTTATTTTCTGGTAATCTCTTTGAACCTGCTTTATGTATTCTAAGTTTTCTTTATATTCTTCATCGAACATTTCTCTCCTTTTTTTGTGTCTTCCATTGTGTCTTCTTGAGAGGTGCTTAGCATTTCTTTTAGTAATCTTCTTATATCTTACCTTACTTGAATTAATATTTCAGTTTTGAACTCATCTATAAGGTCACAAAGATATCTCTTTATGTCTTCTGATGCCGTGTCTGATATTACATGTTTGCTGCCCTCAATCTCTTTTGTATTTGCCTCTCCTAGATCAATATTCACAGGGTTGGGGGCTGGGGGATTTTTCTTGTTTCTCTCTCTTGTCATGTTTTTGGTTTCTTCCAAACAGATGTATAGAGGAGACCCCAGCCCCTTTCCTTGTTGGTTATAGTTCTTCTGAAGTGTGCTTGCTAGGGTTTTCTGCCCTCTCCAGTTTGCTATTGGTCACTGAGATGCAAGCAGGGGTGGCATATGCTGGCCCCTCCTCTCCAGATCAGTCAACCTGTGGGGGGCTTCAGTGTATTAATGTGTGCCATGTGTAAGTAATTAGTTTGGGGCAAATTATTGGGTCTCATCCAGAGGCATGACCCAGGCTAAACATATCCGACCAATCTGGTCTGGGAAGGAGCAAATGACTGAAGTCATTGCTGTTCCTTGTTCCTGCCCATCCTCCCCAATTCCAACATGTTGTCCAGTTGGTCTCCCCTTTCCCATAGGAGGATCTTATTCCTGTGGGTAATGCAGGTCCCTTGCTGGATCCATTCTCTGTTGGGCTCACTGACCTCCTACTTCAGCATGACCGTGGTTCCAGTGACTTACAGAGGGAGGATTTCAATCAGCTAGGTCAAAGCAGCAGGAATTTGGGTGGCTCGGTGAGTCACAGCCATGCAAGTTCAGGCACAGCAGCGAGGGCACCATGGCTACTAATCTTAGCTGCTCCAATGGTAGCCCTGGGACTGCACGTTTGACCAGTTCTTTTCCCTTTAGTTTCTTTCTGGGTTGAGAGGATCCATCTCCCTCTGTCCAGACCCCACCCCCCCATGATGTTTTATCCAGCATCTGAGTTGCCTGTCTCAGGGAGCCTCTGTATTCTGCTGCTTATCTATCTGCCATCTTTAGCTCCTCCCCCTACTTGCACATATTGAACTATTTCTGCATACCTGGGATGAATTCTACTTGGCCATGGTGTATAATCTTCTTGATGATTTGCAGAATTGTATTTACCAGTATTGTATTGAGAATTTTTGCATCTATATTCATCAAAGAGACTTTCCTGTAGGGCTCTTTTTTTGGTTGAGTCCTTCTCTAGTTTTTGATTCAGGGATATGCTTGCTTCAAGAAATGAATTTGGGAGTATTGCTTCCCTTTCAATTTTGAGGAGAGATGGCATTAGATCTCTAAATTTCTTGTAGAATTCAGCAATGAATACATAGGGGCCTGGGACTTTCTTAGTTGTTAAGTTCTCACTTACTTGTTTAGCTTCACTGACTAATGTTGGTTTATTTACAATTTTTATGTCATTTTTATTCAACATTGGTAATTCATATATATCTAGGAATCTGTGCATTTCTTCTGTGTTTTCCATCTTATTGAAATACAGATTCTCAAAGTAGGTATTTGTCTCCTGGATTTCCACAGGACTTGTTGTGATGAATACTTTCATGTCTAATTGCATAGATATGAGATTTTTTTTCCTTTGATAAGGTTGGCTAAGGGCTTGTCAGTTTTGTTTTATCTTTCAAAGAACCAACTCTTTAATTCATTGATTCCTTGTATTTTCTTAGTCTCACTTTCATTAGTTTCTGTCCTAAACTTTATAATTCCGTCCCTTATAAGAGCTTTGTGTTTGATTATTTCTCCTTTTTCTAGAAGCTTGCAGTTCAAACATAGGTTATTTGAGATCTCTTTATTTTCTGATGTTGGAATTCACCATTGTAAATTTGTCTCATAGTACTACATTCAATGTGTGCCAGTTTTGGTATTTTGTATTGGATTTATTATTTAATTGTAGAAACAGTTTCATTTCATCTTTAATGCCATCTATGACCAATTGATAATTTAGGAAGATAGTATTTAATTTCCACATTTTTATGAAGTGTTTGTGGCTTCTTTTGCCATTTACTTTCAATTTTATTTACTGTGGTCTGATAATATGCATCAGATAATTGCAACACCTTTACATTTACCTAAGTGTGTTCTATGAGGTAGTACATAGTCTATTTTGTAGAAAGTCCCATGTGCAAGTGAGAAGAGTGTGCATTCTGTAGTTTGGGGTGGAACATAATATAGACGTTTACCAAGCCCATTTGTTCAAATGTTCGCTTCAACTTGGGCATTTTGTAGTTGATTTTTTTTGTCTATTGGTCTGTCTTTTTTCGACTGTGTAGTATTAAGGTCCACCACCATTACAACTGTATTCATTTTTATCCAATTTTTCTTATACATTAATATATGTTTTATGTAGTTTGATATGTTGGTATTTAATGCATATATATTTATGATTGTTATCACTTCCTCTTGGATTGCTCCATTAATGAGGATTAATTATCAACTTATTAATTAACAGTCCACTTTCCTTCTTCTGATCAGTCTTGGCTTGAAAACTACTTTGTCAGCAAATAAAATAGCTATCCCAGCTTTTTCTGAGTTCCTGTTGCATGGGTTATTGTTTTGTCATCTTTTACCTTTCAATCTATGAGTTTATTTTTTGAGTTAAATGTGTTTTTTTTTTTTTTTTTTTTTTTGGTACTGGGGTTTGAATACATGACCTTGTGCTTGCCAGGCAGGTGCATATGCCATCGAGTTAAACCCACAACCCTTAAATATATTTCTTATATGCAGCATATTGTTGATTCTTGTTTCTTGATCATTCTGTCAATCTATTTTTTTGATTGGTGAATTGAGACCATTTGCATAGATGGTTATTACTGATATGTATTGACTTATCCTTGTCATATTATTTTTCTTTTTTTTCCTTTGACTTCTGTTTAATTGCCTGCTGAATTTATTCTTTTGGAGTTCGTGGGATTATTGTTTTCAATAACTAAGATATCCTTCAGAATTTTTGGATTGCTAGTTTAGTGGACATGAATTTCTTCAAGTGTCCTTTATCATGGAAGTATCTTATTTCTCCATCAATTTTGAAAGACAATTTTTCAGGGTATATCAAAGTGGGCTGGAGGTCATTTTAGTTCTTGAAATATTTCACTCCAAATTCTCCTTGACTGATGTATTTGTGTTGAGAAGACTGCTGTGCTTCTGATGGATTTTCCTTTATAGGTGATTTGCATCTTTTCTCTAACAGTTTTCAATATTGTTATTTTGTTGAATTTCTGAAATACTGGCTACTAAATTCCTTGGTGTAATTTTTTTTTAATGACTAATTGGTATTTCATGTGCCTCACTTATCTGCATCTTAAATTCAGTTTGTGTGCTTGGGAATTTTTCTGCCATTATTTCTGTGAACAATTGTTTTGTTTTATTTTTTAAGTGTTTTTTGTACTATGTCTTATTTTTTATTGACTTTAATCAACCTTATGTTATTCTTTTCTGCACTGTCTAGAAGCTATTGGAGTTGTGGTCTCCTGTTATTTTAAAGAAATTTTTCTTTTCATGATTTCCATCCTATTTTCTACTTCTTATATTCTGTTTTCACATTGGCTCATTGTGCTGCATATATTTTCAATAGAATTTTTAATGTTTTGGGTGTCTACCAAAATTTGTTTCATGGGTTCCAGTTTTTTTTTCAATGCTGAATATTCATGGTTTCCATCATTTTCCTGTGCTCCTCTATACTTCATATCTATATCTGATATGGAGTCACTAACCATCCTTTTCATTATGGTCGTCGTCTCTGTAGTTATCTGAGAAATTATATGATCTGATTTTTTTCTATAGCCTCATTCATCTGCTTTGTTACTGCTACTCTTACCACGTCACCAAATCCAGGTGGGTGGCTTTTGAGTTGTTCCACATCATTTCTCACTTCTGTGTCTTTTCTTTCTGTCTGTCTGTCTGTCTGTCTTTCTTTCTTTCTTAGTTTGGTTGTTGGACTGATGTCTGTAACTTGAATTTATTGCTAGTATTAAGAACCCTTAGGAAATGACTGCTTCTCAGAGATGTCTTCCACAGGTAGCTGGCTTTTAGGTTTTGGGTCTGTTGCAAGAGCCTACCCCTTAAGTTTACTGTACATGAGAAGTTGTTGTCTATTTAGCCTAGCTACAAGTTCTTTGTCACTGACCTGTAGCAGTAGAATTATGGTAGTGGGATAGATACAGAACACCTGTGCTTTTAGCTCCACTGATGTTGAGGCTGCTTCTGATTTCTGTCTGTAAAGATGGCACCCAAGTTATCCAGTTTGGAACACTCTAGATGCCCCCTTCCAGGTTGAACTCAGCTCCCTATGAGTTTGAACTGGGTTCCCTGGCTTCCTGCTGGCTTAAACTCAGATGCATCTAACCCAGACACTGGGAACTACCAAGATCCAGCTAACCTGTGGATGCTCTGAGTCTAAATTCAATTGGGCCCTTTCAAAATTGTACCAGGTCAACTGTCTTCTCCTGGGGGTTGTCTGGAAATGGGAAAACCCACCACCCGCTGCCATCCACAGTGTGTACTGCTTCATTTCACTGCTCTGTTTCCTCATGGTTGCTTCTGGGGTCACAGTAGTCATCACACATCTGTAGGTTCGAGATGCCCCCCCCCCCATACTGTAAGCTGGGCTTTAGAGAGAAATTGCCACTTGCCACTCCTCTCTTCCACATTGAAGTCCTTCTCTTCATTCTCCTTGTGGGTTCTAATTCTCACTTGAGGTCTTTGCTGGGTCCCAGGGACACACTTCCTTCCCTCTCTTCTTCATGTTACTATATCCCAGTGTCCAGACTCCAAATCTCAGGGTGTCTCTGTTCCTCACCATTTCACCTTCTTTTCAGAAGTCCAGCCCATGGAATCTTTTACATATTTGGGAAGTAGAAATCTGTGGAATTAGAAGGTAGAAGAAGCTGGCCCACCGTTGGTGAGCTATTTCTGTGGAAAATGTCAAAAGGCTAGTCCTTCATGGGTGAGAGAGGACCATTTGCAAGTAAAAAGACAGACTCACTTGCTGCTGAAAGAGAGTTACCCAGGCTTCCCATTTGGTAAGAAAGAAAAATTAAACCAGGTCTGTTTCCTGAAAAATACAATTTTAAAATCTTGATTTCCTGGTTTCCTTTCTACCTACTTTTATTTCTTCTATCCTACCTCAAAGCCATGAGAAGAGAGGAGGAAGCCAGAAAGAATAAAGTAAAAGCAACCAGCAGGTCCTAGAGAATTAGAGCCTGGGGTGGAAATTGAATTGAAAGAAGGCTGCTGGGCAGAGTCAGGTACCAAACAACTGACAGGTGAAGTTTCAAGCTGCTCATTCTATCATTATAGGAAGTGGAGTTAGGGAAAAATATTATAGGCAGTCAGACAGGGGCTAGGCCTGCAAAGGAGCCAGTGCAGAAGACCAGATACCCTATAACCTTGGAGGACATAGACACCTCAACTGTGGGCCAGAGCTCAAAACAAAAGACAAAATAGATGCCACTATACCCTAAGTATAAACATTAGGCATTGATAGTCTAAATAGGTCTCTATCATCTTCAGGAAGCCAGAAGGAGCCCTAACCCAACAGCCTACAGGAAAATGTCCTATTCTATATTCATGTCGGTTTGCTAAATGACTCACTTTCCCCAATGGATCCTGATTTAATCAATTTTACCTGAACAATTACACTCGTAATCCTATTGGTTGAGCATAGTTCTGTCCCACCTCATGCCCACCTGTCTTGCAAGTCCCCATTTTTCCCACCTTGGACCCACCTCATCTCATGATTTTGCTCTATAAAAGTCCCTAAAGAAAACAGAGCCTTCAGCAACCCTCTTAGGACCTCTTCTGACTTCTCTCAGACAGAAGCTTGTTTTCTCTCAATAAATATATTCTGCTCTTAACCTCTGTTGTTCTTAACATTCATTCTTCAATTTTAGAGAACATGAAATCATATCAGACTTGTAGTAGGTTGGGAGTTTCTTTCCCCTGTTCACTATGAAGAGGTAGTGCTAAGCATACCTCCTCTGAAGTAACTCACCTCTCAATGAGCTTCAAAGTAGGTAAAACAGGGCCAGGGGTCTAGCTCAGCAGTGTAAGAGCCTGCTCTGCAAGTGTGAGGTCATGAGTTCAATCCCTGGTATAAAAACAAATAAATAAAAAACAAAACAAAAGTATGTGAAGCAAAAGGAGAAGTATTCCTTTTTCATACATTTTTTTCTTGGCTCAGGCCAGTGTTTAAGCAGCATAAGGAAAGGTCCCATAAAGAAATGATGGCATTTGAGGCACTGCCTTTGAGAATTAAAAAGCACTGGATCCAGGTGTTATGGTGCACACCTATAATCTCAGCACTCCGAAGGCTGAGGCAGGAGGGTTGCCACAAGATCACAGCCAGCCTTGGCTACATAGTGAGTTCAAAGTCATCCTGAAACACACAGGGAGACCCTATTTCAAAAAAACCAAAAGGGGCATGGGGGGGGGGTGACATGGCAGAAGCAAACAATCCTGGAGTAGGATAGAAGAAATAGAAATACGTTACAAAAATATGACAAGGAAAATAATTTTAAAATTTTACTTTTAAGAAAAATTGCAGCTTCAGGACACAGTTAATTATTTAAGACATTTTTTCCAGGAAATGCACTCAAAAAATAATAATTCTAAGTGTTTAAAGTCAGAATGTCACCAGACTGAGTCATGGCATTCCTGAGACTAAAGTAAAAACTTTAACTCATCCTTTTTTTTTTAGAATTCATCTATGTTGTTCACTGATTCTCTTTATGGAAAAAGTTTTCAGGAAGCATTAGTATAAGAGAAGGATTTATTAGAGTTACTGTATAGTATTGCAGACAACTAAATGAGTTATAAACTTTACAGGCAGTTAGTCAGGGTTGAGCTCTCAACACAGAAGAAAATTTTGGCCAGAGGCAAAGGCCAGGCTTCAAGAAAAAAGAAAACTGACTACACCCACACACTCTCCCTAGGAATATGCAGCAGGGATTAAAGAAAATAGGCCTCAACTGCCTTGGGTAGGGCACCGAAAGTTCCCTAACCCTTTCCTTCTGGGGAAAAGCCTTGTTCTGTCCATGGGTGCTTGCTATATGACTTGCTTCCTCATTTGATCCCTATTAAATCAACATTACCTAAGTGACGATACTTGTTGTAGTCCTATCAGTTCACCAAAATTTTGTCCCATCTCACACCCACTTTGTGATTTCCCGTTGAATTAGTATTACCTAAGCCACTATACTTGTAGTCTTATTAGTCAACTAGTTTTGTTTCACTTTGAGGCCACTCACCCGAGGGCTTACTCAATAAAACACTTTTGAGGAGCAGGGTTGGTAGGTTGAAAGAGCTTTTGGCGCAATGAAAGAGAGAATATAAAGTAAAAATAGCCTTTATTCCAAGGACATGGAGAGAAGTCCATGACCACCGGCGACCTGCCTTTCTCTGGCTAGAATGTGGTCGTGGGATATATACATAACCTCTGACCGGGGGAGGTGCTTAGGGCCAGCACTGCTGAGGCGTGAGGAGCTGATTGGAGTTTTCTTTGCACACAAACAGGAAGAGGAGTTGCAATTGAGGCTGAGGAGGAAGCAGGAAGTGGTAGGCATTTCCGCTTTGGCCTTCCACCATGTTAGACCACTGCCATAACCATACAGTAATTTATTCTAGGGCAAGAACCTTTCATAGGCAGCCCACCTTCCAGGCCCCCTTCTGTCTCTCTTCAACAGAAGCTATCTTTCAACAAATTTGTTCTATTCTTCACTGCCTTTGTTGCTAGAATTCATGCCTCAGTTTTAGAGAATACAACTCATTGTTTTAGATATCTAGCAGGTTGGGAGTTATAATATTTCCCTTATATTATTTGGAGGTCCATGTATCATGCCTATGTCATATATCCTATATCAATCAATAGTCATATAGGGGAGAGAAACTCCCAACCTACTAGATATCTGTGTTGTGCACTAACAAAAGCACCGCCATCTTGTTCTGTATGTGTCGCTACCCTGGTAACCCTGTACTTTGTCTCAACCTTTGTCCCCCTTTGTGAAAGACAGTTGTTCCTGGAAATAGCCGACCACAAGCTGCAAATTCCTGTAAAGGAGGAACTTGTTGACCACCAACTGTGAAACTTGCCGTAAAAACTCTGTCCTCAAGCAAAAAGGGAACAAAGGTCTTCCGCAACCTTATTCTCCTCCCACCCTTTACTTTGCGGTTTTTCCCTTTATAAGCCTGACAAAATTTTAACCTGGTTACACAGCTTTGTAAACTCCAACTGCGCTGTGTCGCTAGGTACCAGCTTAAATAAAGCACTTATTTTTCTTTTAAAGGATGTCTTGCCCCATTTTTGGACAACATCTTGGGGTTTCACTTTTGGGGTATAACAGTTCGGTACAAGTTCATATTCTCTAAAATTGAAGAATGATGCTTAGGAACAATGGAGGTTAAAAGTAAAATATATTTACTGAGAGAAAGAAAGGTTCTATCCAAGATACTGACAGAAGGGATCCCAAGTGGATTACTGAGGACCCTATCTTTTCCAGAGATTTTTATACAGCAAAACCATGAGTGAGGTGGGTCCAAGGTGGGAAAAATGGGAATTGCAAGGCAAGTAGGCATGGAGTAGGACAGAATTATGGTCAACCAATAAGGTTATGAATGTAGTTGCTCAGGTAAAGTTGATTAAATGGGAAGCAAATGGGGAAATGAGTCATGTAGCAAGCTGACAAATATAGAATAGGGCTTTTACATGTAGGGATCAGGTTAGTGGCTCCTTCTGGCTTCCTGAGGGTGATAGAGACCTATTTATAATATCAAGCACCTACATTTATCCTTAGGGTGTAGCTGTATTTGTTTTGTTTTGTTTCATTTGGCCCCCAGAAGGAGATGTTTGTTTTCCCCACAGTTACAAGGTATCTGGTCTTCCCATGGCTCCTTTGAGTGCAGGCCTATATGCCTGGCTATAATACTTCTGTCTAACTCAGCTACTTATAACAGTAGGACACACTCAAAAACAGTTTCGGTACTCAGAGAAATGAGGCACACTATACCGCAGTTGGGACCTGGGAACATTTTATGTGTTCTGAGAGTTGGAAATCTGTGGAATTTGATAATTTTTAGTATTTCTCTTATCTAGTGGGTGGGACTGAATGGCCCACCCATTGTGAGATAATGGTCTATTCATATGTAAAATCCAAAAAGGTGGTCTAGTCACAGGACAAAGAAGGCAATTTGCAAGTGAAAAAGAAATGGATAAATATATTAATGGGTGAAAGGGAGTTTACCATGTTTTGCTTTGATTTTTATTGTATTGGGGATGGAACTCTTGACCTAGTGCTTGCCAGTCTGGTGCTTACACCACTGAGCTAAATCCTTGGCTACTATGTTTGGAAGAAGAGAGAAAAACAAAAAATAAACTGGATTTCTGTCCTGAAGCTGTGGTTCTTAAACACACAATTTCTAAAATCTCAATTTCCTTGTCTCCTTTCTATCTAGTTTTTACTTCTTCTATTAGGATAGACCTATTACACCTGTACATCTTGTTTATAACCTGTGGGATGGGCCATTTTCTTTCCACTCTAATGGCCCAGCCCTTTTCTCCTATAAAGTAAGCCTTCCACCTCTGAATGGCCCTAACATGTATGACTGTCTGTTTAATTGTACGTAACTCATTTTTCTCCCCCAGGCTTTTCTGTGTTTTTCAAATTTGCTGCAATGTCACACATATGGCTGTGGTAATATTAAGAAATATGGTTGATCTTTCCTGAGTGATAGGAGTCTCTTTTGTTATGTTACAGGCAGCTGAGCCAGTTAGAAATATTATAGGCAGTCAAACAGGGCGAGGTTCTCAAGGAAGGTCAAAGACCAGATATCTAATGACCTTGGAAGGGACACATACCTTTTGCTGTGGGCCAGATCTCAAAATAGAAGGCAAAACAAATGCAAACTCACCCTTAACTATAATCCTTAGGGATTAAGTCCGGATCATTTTGAAATTAGGAGTCACCATTCCAATTCCTAGAGAAGAGTCACTGCTCTCTAAGAATACCCGCTTTCTACATGGCTTACTTCCCAATTTGTCCCCAATGTAATCAGTTTTACCTAAATTATTGATCTTATTGGCTAACTATAGTTATGTCCCACCCTATGCCCATCTGCTTTGTGAATTCCCAATCTTCCCCCACCTTGCCCCACGACAACCGGACACGCACCGGGCGCGTGCCACGGATCTCAGTGTTTCAAGCTGCCTTTAACACTACACGTTTCCAAAGTCTCACGGCCCTGCCCAAACTTTTTTTTGCAGTTCAGTTCCACTCGAGAGAGGCTATTTTTTTTTCCTTTTTTCTTACAGTTTTTTTACCATTTGTTCACTATTGCTGGCCACCTGATAATTTTACCAACCTGCCTGCCTTATAATCTTAAATGCTGATATTAAGCTCCTACATACCTACTTAATTCTACAGATAACTTTTACTATAGTCCAGATCTCAAACAACAAGGCAAAACTTGACCTTCAAGCTCCACAGAGACCTTGCTATGGTTGTTCATATTTTTAAATAATACCTACAATTCTGAGATAGACAAATCTATACAAGGTTAAGCTACCTGCCCCCCTCCCGCCATGGGCCTCACTCAAATTCATCAGACATTCTTCGAGACCTTATTCCATGGCTGTTGAGTTATCCTGGCCACCAGAGAGTGGCCTGGCCACCCTGGCTTGTCATCCTCAAAGGTCACAGGGGCCAAGGGCCTTGGTAGATGTCTGCCTCAGAATCCAAATCACATTAAAACTCAAGGTAAGACATTCTCTATATTCGTGGACATAAGAGACCACATATACAGAGTTCTTACTGAGTTGTTAAGATAATAAATTCTCAATGTCTCATGGAGTATTAAAGGCCCATTTTTATACAGGTCCCAGTCCTAAATCATAAAATGCTTTTATTCCCTTTTAAACTGCCATTCTGGTTTCACATCACTCAGGCCCTAGATCTAACCATCCTTTTGATGCTCATCTCTGCCTTATGATTCAAAGGTTGTCATGTTTTGTTGTCCAGTTTGATTCTTAATTTCTTACATTCTATTAATGATCATTTCTATAGCAGGAGTCCCTAACATGATTCCCTACAGACTCCAACGTCATATATACCAGAGACAAGCCTTACCTACCTGCCTTTTAACTTTTATGCTTTCATATGGGGGAGTAAACACCTCTCATAACTTCACTCCTCCTAATCCCACGTTTATTTTTCAGAATTCTGCCTTGCCACCTCAATGTCATCCTGATAAAATAACAGGTCTAAATCAAAGACACCTTTCCCTCTACCTCACTTGGGTCCATAAATACGACAGTGCCATGTCTCCTCATAACATCTTGTCTCTTTGTTTTTTCCAGTCTAACATACGTGCATTCACCAGTGAAGTTGTCCTGGCTAAAACACCTAACATCAGCGTCCACCTGGGCATCAACCTTCATCCCGTCAAACTCCCCTAGACCCCAATACAGCACCCTCAGCCAGCAGAAGTAGTTACAGAGAGAAATCTTCGCCCCTTTTCCTAATAACCATATGACGGGATATGAAAGAGTTGCTGGGCCAGACCGGACACTTTAACCAGGAAAAGCTGCAGCCAAGTTAGAAAACTCCTGCCTCCCCCCCCCCCGCCCCCTATAGACTTGACTGTAACCCTATATCCCCATCCTTAAGAACCTGTGCGCCAATGAGATACCGGTACATCTCTAATGGCCTTAGGGCACTGCCCTAAGCTTAGGCTATTTATATTCCCCCACGCCACATGTCTGAGAGAGAGATCGCCAGAGAGAGAGATTGCCGGATTTCAGCAGCCAGTGCGCCAGTCTCCTCTCCCCGGGGCCGGCGGGGGGGGGGGGCCTCTCCCCGCATTCCCGAAATAAAGCCACCGCTGCCTACTACTTTCACAGCCGTCCACTCCACTCCTTCCATGGACCTCGGACCTCGACTTCTTCCTCCCTCCTCCCATCCTCTCCCTTCTCTCAGACCTAACAGAACCCATGGCTTTACTCTATAAAAGTTCTGGGAAAAGACAGAGTTCCGGGCAACCCACTCAGGACTCCCTTCTGTCTCTCTTCAGACAGAAGCTTTCTTTCTCTCAATAAATATATATTTAATATCATCTTGTTTTGAAGCCCCATCTGTACATCTGTTTCACTGATTTTAACATGATTCTTACTATATTTTACTATATGCAATAGTATAAACAAAAATTTTTATAGGCAAAGAGATAATATAGAAACTGTTGTTCGTTTTCTGTTAGTTGGTTCTAAATACCCTGTATTTCTTTCATTCTCTTGAATGGCTTCATACTGTCTTGATATGCTTGATGCTATAGTATACGAAGTTATACTCAAATAATTCAAGGAAAGAGGTATTATGGTGACTACTATTATGTTAGATTATCTGGGGGTGAAACACAATGATGCTTAAATTGTTCGGTTCTGACCTGTGTTGTTCTGTTACAATGTCCTCTTTTATCTCAATCTCCACCCTTTTTCTAAAAAAAATAATCTATTTTTTTTTCAATTAAGGGAAAACTAAATTAAAAATAGCGGGATATATTATAGTAACTTTTTTTTGTTTTCCTATTAACCTGATTTGAACCTCAGTATTGCTTCCCCCATCTTGTTCTGTCTGATTTTACTATATTCTATTTTGTTTGATAGTATCAAGTTTGAGGGTATAGACAACCACTTTGATGCCCATTATGGTTTGACTATTATCTTCTTTTGAAGTCCTGTAAGCTCTCCAGTGTAGGTTTTATTGGTCTTGTTCTGTACTGTTTTGATCAATTCTATTATACCTGATGATATAGGCAACTCTTTTTAAAAATAGCAAGAGGCAAAATGGTAACCATTTTTGATCACCTGATATTCTATTTTTGCATCATGTACTATGCCCATCCTTCTGTTCTAACCGACTCTGTTTTGTTTAGTCACATTAGGTTTTATTCTCTTCAAAAAAAAGTAATAAGAACTGTGGGAGTAAAAAAAAACCCAAAATGTAATTGTTATTGTAAAAAAAAGAGGAGAGGAAGGTGGTCTAAGGGATATAACTGCATGCATGTTTGAGTGTGTAGGATGGAAAACCATATTACTGAGCTTTTGTTGGATCATTGAATAGAACTGTCTGCAATCTCACTGTATGAATGTCCATTTTATATGCTTTAATTTTATAATTTGGACAACTGTTTCTAAGATGACAATATGTAACCTATTAACTAGTGATTTCTTAATGTATATTTTTTTCTTGAAATTCTGTATTATTTGTACCATTTTACTGCTTTGTTTTTTTATTTCCTTTCTTTTTTCTCTTTAAATAAAAAAAATTTTTTAAAATATATTCTACTCTTCACTTGCATTATTCCTAAAATCCATTCTTCAATTTTAGAGAACACAAACTCGTGGACATAGTAGGTTGGGAGTTTCATTCTCCTATATCAGTTATTCATAAGGAGCCTCTTTTTTCTTTTTAATCACATCTGAGTTCATGCTAATGAGATTAAGTGACCCCTAGTGAACTCCAGAGTTGGTCACTTGAAAGTGATTATAGAATAGGTGTTTTGAGCTCTAACCCATTGACCTATATGATATTGGGGTGAGGAAAGAAGAATTAATCTCTGTAAACTCTTGAATGAGGACATTTGATGGGTTTCTCAGCTGCTGGACATCCTGGGAAGGTGGCATGCCCAGAAGGGACTTGAGACAGGAGATCAGAGTTGGCAAAGCTGACTGGAGAAGTAGGTATAAGCTGCTAATTACAAAATCTCAGCCCTGCACATGGACTCCTCTGGAGAATTCAGGCAGGTTCTCCACAGGATGCCTGGGCCTGATGTCAGCAGAGGCCTGGGTGACACCAGGACGGAGCACATTGAGTTCTACCTGTGCTCTCTTGCATGGTGGTCTCTCTTCACCCTGGAGTGTGTGCTTCTTTTCCTACTTTTTTCTTGGCCCAGTTCTCACTCTGCAGAGCCTGTTTCTTTCCCTCTACCTTTAATAAAACTTTGCTGCTGTTTGCACTGATCACGACCAATTTTTTTCTGAAGACAAAAAGAAACCACCTCCAGACTCCAGCATCCCAAAACCCAGTAACAGAATGGAAGCTTGGCGTCCCTAGTCTAATGTGCCCTGTGCTCCTCTGACATCTGATTGTTATTGTGTTGTATCCTTCGTCATAAACCATTAGTCAACATAAATGAAGTTATTCCTGAGTTCTGTGAGTCATGCTGGCAATTTATTATACACAAAGAAAGAGACTCGGGGATCTCAGATTTAGAGCTGATTAGTCAAAGTCCAGAGGCCTGCACTTGTGATTGGCACCTGAAGTGAAAGCAGTCTCCCAGGACTGGGCCCTGAACCTGAGGGGATAATGCTCACTTCAGGTAGTGTCAGAACTGAATTAAGTGATAAGAAACTCAGCTGGTGTTTGGAGAGTTGGAGAATTGGTGGTGTGGAAAAAAAGATCCACATAGCTGGTGTCAGAAGTGTTTATAAGAGTGCAGAAAAACTGTGTTTTTCCAGTGGCTATAGCCCCTGGACATACTTTAACAAAGGAAAGCAAATGATCTAATTATAACCATGATTAAATAGTGGGTCAAGCCACTTAGAGTTGCTTATACAACTCATAGAGGTAAATATTTCTGAAAAGTAAAATCAGTGACTGGTAATTTCGAAATTACCCTTGTCAGAAGCATGAAACTAAATTGAGAAATCTATAATGGTTTCTTTCTGCCCTGTAATAAGGAGAATCTACTGTTTAAGCTCCCTCTTTCCCAATCCTCTTTTCTATTGCAGCTCACTAAATCTATGTCATACAACACATGTTTTGACCACATTTAGAAACCTATAATGTTTCTGTTACCATCTGAATTGTAGCCACATTCCTCTGCCAGGTTTGCAAACCTGCCACAGACTGGCCAGCTTGTTCTCTCTGATTTCAGCAATTACAGCTGACGCCTTCTGCCCGTTCCAGTGCCAGCCTCCGATGTCACAGAGCTGGCATCAGTCTTGCTCATCCCTGCCCTGCTGGCTGAAGCTCCACACCTTCTTCCAATGGCCACATCCTGAGCCTGTTTAATATCTTGCTCAAGTATCTTCTTTGTGCATTAGCCCCTGCCATGCCTGTAAGCTTCAGTCTTTAGGTTTGCTTTTGTTACACACGATCTAGTCTTTTGGTACATTAGTATAGCCTAATGATACAGGTGACTATCCCTTATACAAAATGCTTGGGGGCTGGGAGGTTTTTTTTGTTTTGTTTTTGTTTTTCTCCAAATTTTAGAATACCTGCATATGAATGATGAGGTATCTTAAGGATATTTAACCATGAAATTCACTTGTATCTCATACTTTTTACACATAGCCTGAACATAATTTTATATACTACTTTTAGTGACCTCAGGCATGAAACAAAATTTCATGGTATGGAATATTCTCCTTGTGGCATTGTATCAGTGCTCAAAGTTTTGGCACTGAGGTATTTTGGAGTTTGGAGGGTCATACTGGGTATGTTCACCTGCATTGTTTTGGGGTTGCTGCTGAAGCAGACAAGCTATTGTGGCAGGCCCTCCTGGGAGAGGCCTTTGTCTGGGGATTTCATCTGGTTAATGTGATCAGTTTATGTGGTCCTCTGAGGTCCATCTGCTTCAGATTTCCATTTTAACTCCCTCAGAAAGTCTGTTACTAACATTGTAAAAATACAACTAGAAAATAAAACTTTTAAGTTCTTAAGGAACAATGATTTCACACTGCGGGCTATGAGATAAGTGATGTTAGTAAGTATTTAAATTATGCAATGGAATGCATAGAAAAATGTTTTCTTTGTGATAATTATACACATCCACAAAGAATGCTGGTGTCATATAAATTTTGTAAATACTAGATTAAACAAAAAGATGTATCTGCTCTTTAGTATTGTGTAGTCTCACACAGCTGTATGGGAATCCCCTGGGTGAATTAGTGCATATACTACTTCTCCAACTGTGCTAATCATGGGACCATGTATTGCATAGCAGTTTCTATTTCTGGGAACTATTTCCAGCCAACACTAGTGTGATCTGGGTGTTATCTTTCCGCAACCTCTGCATCAAGGTCCTGCTTTAAGCTTCTGCAAGGAGTGACTGCAAGAAATGGTTGTTTTCTGTTCCTGACTTCACCTGTGTGTTACCTTTTGACTCTGTGGAAGTTTCCTGTTCTCCTCTTGCATGTATCATATTTTTTCACCTTCATAATTGAGCAGCATCACTGGGTAATTCTATGCTTCTTCTGCATTTTCTCAGTCTGAACTCCAGTTCAGGAAGGCAGCCTTATCCTAGACTCCAGAGTACTACATCTCAGCCTTAAATTATAACTGTAAACTTAACAGCTGTGTAAATTGTAAATTTATTAAATTCATGATGCTTTGTCTCTGAAGTAGGACTAATTATAAAACACACGTGTTACACTCAGGGGTTGTGAGAACAATTAGAATCAGGAAACAGAATTTATAATATTTTTTTATGATGGTCACCCAGAGTTAAACAAAAGAAAGTGCAGGAAATCTGCCCACAACACTAAAAACCCAGAGATTCAGTCAAAGGCCAGGGTCCCATAGCAATGTCCTGTATGAGTCCATATGACAATGTCCCTCATGTGAGGTCTAGAGCCCACAAGACAGACTCACACCAGTCTCTTTTATGGATCTGCACTGGGAAAGCCCAAAGGTCAGCGGTGGAAGCTAGAAAGTCTGTTCCAGAAGAGTGACGGAGCTATGCATGTAGATTGAGCATTTTATGCTGGAGCCAAGAAATCATGCTCATAATGAAAACCAAGGCTGCCCTGCAAAGTACCACAGCCATCCTCAGTGACACGGACGTCCTGAGCTCCTCCGATGATAAGAACAGTCGAGTACATGCCAGAAAGGCAGCATGATGAGTTTCTCCTGGAGATTAACAGTATACATCTTCCACTCTGGAGCCAGGAAGCAATGCTTGATGTAAGGACCAGAGCTTCCCCAAAGTGAGTAATAGCCACTCTCACCATCGAAGTCCTAGGCTTCTCTGGTAACAATGGTTGAATTCACACTGGGGAAGTTAGTCATGATGAGCTCCTCCAAGAGAACCACTGGTTCAAAACAGCAACATTTAGGAGAACCCATAACACCTAGCTTCACCTGCTCCACATCTCTATTTATGCTGGCAACTTTCCTCAGGTGGTCTATCTACACTCAGCACCACGCTGATTTAATTCAGCTGGTGTTAAGTTGACCACCAATTGTTAATCCATAACAATACCTCATAAGATTTCATGCAAGTATAACATATGGAAAGTCTATATTAGTAAGATTCTAATAACACCATGTCACAGACTGGGAAATTATCAAAGAAAAAGGTTTTATTTGGCTCATGGTTCTAGAGATGCATGACCTCATCTAATGATGGTTTTCTTGCATTGCAGAGTCCTCAGGTAGCACAGAGCAAGACACTGCAAGAAATGGGAAACAGGCATGTGTGTGTCTCTCTGTCTCTTTGCTTCTGAACACTCCAGGATTCAATCAGGGAGGCCATGCCTTCAGAACCTTATCTAATCCTCGCCAGTTCCCAAAGTTCCTATCTCTGAACGTCATAGTCCCGTCATGTTGACATAGGGGAATGAAACTCTGAACCTATTATATGTCTGTTATGAGTTCATGTTCTCTAAAACTGAAGAATAAATTTTAGGCACAATGGAGGTTAACAGCAGAATATATTTATTGAGAGAAAGAAGGCTTCTGTCTGAGAGAGACAGAGAGAGAGAGAGAGAGAGAGAGAGACAAGGGGTCCCAAGTTAAGCTGCCAAAGACTGTCTTTTTTAGGGACTTGAGTAAAACTATAAGGTGAAATGGGTTCAAGATGGGGAAAACTGAGAACTCACAAGGCAGATGGGCTTGAGGTGGGACAGAACTATGGTTAGCCAATAAGATTAATAGTTCAGGGAAAACTGACCAAATCAGAGACAAACAGGGGAAGAAAGTCAAGTCGCTAGTAGGCATTCTTATGGAATAGTGATCTTCCTGCAGGGGATTGGGATGGTGGCTCCTGGCTTCCTAAGGGTGATAGAGAATTGTTTAGACTATCAATCCTTAGGATGTGGGTGTATTTGCTTTGCCTTTTGTCTTGAGATCTGGCCCACAGTGGGAGGTGATTGTGTCCTCCAAAGTTGCAAGGTATCTGGTCATCTGCACTGGCTCCTTTGAGGGCCTAGCCCTGTCTGGCTGCCTATATTTTTAACTAACTCAGCGGCCTGTAACAGTGTTGCTACCTTCTTAGTATTTCACAATGGGCATCAAATTTTGACTCATGCAGTCTTGAGCACATTCAAACCCCATCTAAACCATAGCAAGTGCTTTTATGGAATCTGCCTCTGCCATGTGCTGTCAGGATGAGCCATAGCACAATCCTCAATTCTATTTCTCCACAGTTAGATTGCAATGATTAGCTTTTTGAAGATTCATGTAAATTCTAAAATACTAAGAAGTCTGACACATAAAAACTCCTTGGTGTAACTACCTTAAAAAAGCTTTCTGTATTTTGTTGGGGGGAAAAAGTGGAGAAATAGAATGAAATAACTGTTTTGGGAAAGAAGACAAAGGATCCTGGGCTGCTTCTTCAAAAATTTATTCTTCATTAATCTGCTGTAGAGACCAGCACACTGTTTCTGTCACAGACCAAGTAGTAAATATTTCAGACTTTGCATGATGTGAGAGTTCTATAAGTACTCAACTTTGCCATCATAAGCAGGCATAAGCAATATGCAAAGAAATGTGCATGACTGTGTTACAATAAAACTTTATTTACAAAGATAAGAAGCCGGCTAGGTTTCTCCTGCAGGCCTTGGGTTGCAGATCTCTGCCCTGCTACTTTCAACCCTGAACTTTTCAGACATGTGATTAGAATAACAGCTATGCTGTGGCCCTCTCTGCTAAATGTAAGAAAGCTGATCCCTTTGGGGGCTAAAAGAGACAAAGAAGTCAGTCCAAGAGGAAAAAAAAAAAGCCAACAAATTTTGCAGAGTCGAGGTAAGAGCAACAGCACAGTCTGAGGGGTCTGTATACTGACCAATTTTGCTGAAGTCTGACCTACTTGGGAATTTCAGGATTATGGAAGCCTATCAGTTCCCATTATTGTTTCAAACAGGTTGCATTTAATTGTAATGCAAATCAAAGACTTGTATGGATATGACATGATTATAGCTGTATTAAATACATCAATATACCCTTTATGGTAGATGCTCTTGGAAGTCAATTTCTATTTTATATTTGGTTAAAACTCTTGCTTTTTCAAAAAATGGAGATTTAACAGTCAAAGCCCATTCCAAAATGAATGCAGAGCCATTTATCTAAAAATTTCTAGGACATTTTATACATTTCTAAAGTGCCTGAGGACATTATTGTTTATTTCTACTTTACTTATAAAACTCTTTTGTGTTTTGGTTATATTGCTTATGGTTCTTCTATTACTTTACATAATAAAAACAAACAAATTCACCCATCAATCTATAACCCTTCAAAGGCCAGACTCTAGATGAGAATTCCAAGAAAAACATCAGAGGCACTTGCACAGCCTTCAAAATTAACATCTTCCCATAAGATTTGGTCAGCCGTATACCTAAGACTCAATGTTCTGAGGTCAACGTGGTATCTTTTGTCTAGACAAGGCAATACTGAGCCCTTGGATGAAGTAGGCAGAGATGTTTTCAGGTCTGCCTAAAGAGCTGACTCTTGAACACTAGGTATGGCAAAGTCCTTGCACATAGCACCATGCCCAAGGACAGGGCTGGTCCCTGTCTTTACACATATTGCAGGAACCCTTTACACAAAGACACACACATACACACACACACACATGCACACATGCACACATACACACATACACACACATATATCCGGAGATATGCCTAGTGTCCACAGCATCTCTCTGGCTTGCTATTCATAACCGGAGAAATCTGTGGTTTAAAAAATGTCCTAGCATTGCATATTAAGTTTTCTCACGCATCACACCTGAGTTCCCACATAGACATTAGCAATGGGATTTGGTTGATGTCATGAATTTGTTTTTTACTGCTGTTACACAAATTACAGAAAGTTCAGTCACCTAGTACAACCTAAACATATTGACTTACAGTTCTATAAAGAAGAAATTCAATACAGGTTTCACTGGGCTAATGTCAAGTTATCAAGTGGCCTACTTTTCTTTTGAAGGCCAGGGAGAATCTGTTTTCTCATCTTTCATAGCTACTGGAAGCTGTTCACAGTCTAATTCATGACTGCCTTCCATCCCCAAACCTAGTGTCTTAGTTACTTTTTACTCGTTGCTGAGACAAAATACCTGAAGCCCAAGTTGGGAAAGGAAAGGTTTATTTCTTACAGTTTTTGGAGGTTTCAGTCTATAAGTTGGCTCCAAGGCAGAGGGGCATGGCTGGGCCGCAGTTGATGGCGGCTGCAAACAGCAAGGCAGAAACCGGCAAAAGAGCAAGACACGCCTTCTTCCTGCCATTACATTACATCCTGGCTCCACCCCTTTGTGGGTGGAGCACTGACACCATCAATTCAAGCACTAGACAATGAACCAATCATAAATGCACAATGCAAACTCATGAGGCCTGGGGGCCACAACATAAACCATGACACTTGGCAACAGGGGATTGAATCACACTGACATGAAATGACTCCATTTTCTGCCTTGCTCTCCTACTTTTCAGGTTCCTTGTGATTACATTGAACCCACTCAGATAATTCACAGGTCTCCTCAAAGTCCTCTGCTTTTCTATCACAACCTTACTTCCCTTTTGCCATATATATTCAGAATCCAACAAGAAAGCAATAGACAACTTCAGGTGTTACTATTCTGCTTTCCACAGCAAAACAAGGGAAAAAATAAACATATAATATATTGAATGACAGATGATGACAAGGGCAATAGAAAAGCAAAGTCAGGGAGAGGACTGGCATTGTCAGCCATGCAATAGTTACACAGGTTGATCCTCCCACCATGATGACTTCTCTGAACTCTGACAGAGAGACTATTCTTTCTCCATGTGTGTTTCAGGTGCCCTGCCTTGTTGACAGTTGCATGGATTTATTTCTGGACTCTTTATGCTTTTCTAATGGTTTTTATCTGTCTCTGTCAGTACCACACTGTTTTGATAACCACAATTTTATATTATATTTTGAAATGAACTGTGATGCCCTCTGCTTTGGTCCTCTTTCCCAAGACCAACCTGGCTGTTCTTGGTGTTTTGTGGTCCTATGTGAATTATAAAATTGTTTTCTGATTTCCATACAAAGTATCATTGAGTTTTTGAAAGATTATATTGAATCTGTACACTGTGGGTAGTATGGACATGTTAACAATTTTAAGTTTTCCAATCCATGAACAGGATATGCCTTTTATCTGTTTATGTTTTCTTTAATTTCCTGATCAGTTTTCAGTACCATTGTATATGACTTTACTCCAGAATTTTCATACATGCCTTAGTTATACACAAGCAGTGTCTACTCCTAGTTTGCTGAGTTTTTATTATGAAAAGGTGCTGAGTTTTTCAGGTGCTTTTTCTGCAACTCCTTAGAGAATTATGCAATTTTTATATCTTTATTTTGTTCATGTAGGGTATTCCATTAATTGAGATTGAATGACTTTTTTCATCCCAGGGATATTTCCCAGTTATTCTTGATACTTGATATGTTTAATATGCTGTTGAAATTGATACACTAATTTTGGAAAGATTTTTTCAGGAATTTTGGCTTGTACTTTCTTGTAACTTTTGTTCTGGCTTTCATATCAGCTTAATTAAACAAATTTGGAAGTGTTCCTTCTTTAGTTTTTTTGAAAAAGTTGGAGAAAGATTGATATTAATTCTTCATTAAATGTTTGCTAGAATTCACCAGTAAAAACATCAGGTTCCACGAAATTCTTTGATAGAATATTTCTGATAACTGATTCAGTCTCGTTAGGTGTTACTGATATATTCTGATTTTCTATTTCTTCATGATCCAATCTGGTATGTTTCTATAAACTTATCCATTTTTTCTAGACAACTCAATTTGTTGGAGTATAATTGTTCTTAGTCATCTCTTATGGTCCTGTGCATTTCTATAAAAATACTGTAAAGAAGAGACACTTTCAATGTGTCTCCTCTTTTATTTCTGATTTTATTAAATGGAATAATCTCATTTATCTAGATGAAAATTCGTTAATTTTATCTTCTCAAAAAAACAAGTTTTCACTTCACTGATTTGTTATTTTTTCCTGTCTGTATTTCCTGTTTTCCTCCTCCTCCTAGCTTTGGGTATAGTTTTGTCTTCTTTTCTAACTCCTTGATGAATAAGACTGGGTTTTTTACTTGAGAGCTTTGTTTCTTCACCATGTAAGCATTTCTTACTATCAGCTTCTTTCTTAGAACTCCTTTGGATGTATCCCACAGTTTTTTGGTGTCTTGTCTTACTATCTTCATGTCTGTTGAGATGTTTTTTAATTTCACTTTTGAAATTTAATTGTTTATTTGGGCACATGTCATTTACATTTCATTTATTTGTGAATTTTCCAGTTCTTCTTGTTATCAATTTCTGGTTTTGTATCATCATGGTTAGAAAATAAGCTTGATATGGTTTCAATCTTAAATTTATTAAAACTTTTTGTGGCTTCATATATTATTTATCCTGGAGAATGCTCTGTGTGTACTTGAGAAGCTTAGGTATTCTGTTACTATTGGATGGAATGTTCTATGTGTCTGTTAGGTCCATTTGGTCTATAGTATAGTTCAAACTTCCTGTTTCCTTACTGATAATTCTGTCTGAATGATCAATTTTCTGTAAAGAATGGGATGTCGAAATTTTCTACTATCATTTAATTTCCTGTCACCTTTAATTTCTTAAATATGTACTTTATATATTTAGTTGGTATGACATTGGGTACATATACATTTAAAATTATATATCTTTTTGGTGAATTGACTTTTTATTTTTCTGTAATGATTTGTTTTCTTGTCATAGGTTTTGAATTGAAGTCTTATCTGATATAAATAAATCAACCCCTGCTCTCTTACAGTACAACTAAGTGGAATTTCCTTTCCTATATTTTATTTTCAATCAGTGTTTTTATCCTGACGTGAATGTCTTTTAGGCTTATATCTAGGTGGTAGGTGTGATGCTGTTTTAGTCATTCAGCCATTCTTTGTTTTTAGATTACAGAATTTCACCCATTTGTATTTAATGTAATTATTGATACGTAATGACTTACTATTTCTACCTTATTAATTTTTGCTGGCTGCTGTGTTCCTTTTTCTTCTTTTACTGTCTTCATTAGTTATTTGACGATTTTTCTATGGCCATATGCTTTGTTCTTTCACTATCTTTTTTGCATTTACTGTAGGTTCTTTGTTTTATAGTTATCATAAATCTTGTGAGAAACATCTTATAGTTCTAACAACCTACCGTAAGTGTAAAACAGTTTAATGCTGATCACGTATAAAAACTTTACTGTTTTACTCTTCCATATATTTGATGTTTTGATGTCATAAACAGCAAAGTTTAAGGTTATTATACACTAAAATTATTGTCACTACAGTTGTTTTTAATATTTCTGTCTCAATCTTTATAGTAGAGCTATAATCAATTTATGCATGATCATTTTAGCATTAAAATATGCTAATTTTACTCTAAATGTGAGTTTGACTCACTTTACCTGTGAGATTTATGCAGCAATATTCTCATATTACTGAATAACTCTCTTTCATTTTAGTTTGAAGATCTCAGTTTATCCTTTCTTTTAAGCTATGTCAAGAAGTGATAAACTCCTTCACTTCCGTTTTTCTCAGAAAGAATTCTCTTTCCCATCTGGTGAAAAGCTTTGATGAGTAAAATAGTCTTGCTTGGCTCTTCTTTTTCACCATGTTCAGTGCTGTGAATACATCTTCCCTCTCTCTCCTGGCTTGGAAGATTTCTGCTGAGAAATATGATAGTTATGATAGCAATTATTATATAAGATGAACCTCTTAAAATTTTGTCTATGATTCTTGACAGTTTGATCATCTGTCCTGGTGAATTCTTCTCTAAATTTAACATATTAGAGAACTGAGAACTTCATGTTCCTGAGTGTCTGTAACTTCCCCAGATTTGAGAAGTTTTCTGCCATAATTTTTAAAATAAGCTTTCTGACTTTTCTCAATCATAAACTTCTGTGATGTAACATTAGCTCTCTTTACTATTTATGACTTTTAATTTTTTTCTTTTTTCAACTATCTTTTATCAATTTTCTTCTTTCTGTTTAATCAAGTCTGCTGTTTATGGTCTTTATGTCTTCAATTTGTCACTTCAAGGGACTTACAAGGAGATGATGGAGTGTTGAACAGCAGAAAAACAGCCAAGATTTGGTGTCCAGACATTGGAATATAGCACCCCAAGGAAGAGAAAGAGGTAAGTGGATCCCCAGTCCCCAAAAAAGATTTGAAGTGAGAATTGGAGCCCATGAGGAAGAGTAAAGAGAGACTAATGCAGAAGAAAGAGGCATGGGGACCTGCAGATATAGTGATTCTGGTAACCCGAGCAGCCTCCACTGAGAAATATCCCATTGGAACCGGGCAGTGGACACAGTGGACTGCAGCCGCTGATGCAGATTTAACCATCCCTAGCAGAGGGCAATTGGTCAGTAGCCATCTTAGAGGGACCAACAGAGCTCAGCATTCAGAGCAACTTCTGGCGCCATCTAGTGGCTCCTGGTGCATAAACAGAGCTCAAGTCAGCAGGAGATCAAGGAGCCAAGTTCAAGCCAGCAGGAGGCACACGGAGTATTGAAGGCTGAGCAAGTCAGGTTCCAGCCTCTCAGCTGGAAACCAGCCTGAACTTCACTGGAACTAAAGGTACAGGCTTACAGAGATTATCCAGTACCCTGCTGTAAAGTTATGACTAGCTTGCTTAGATTCGTT